>NC_135883.1:149574860-151974860 GCF_964194155.1 Cetorhinus maximus | reverse complement strand
GAACAAATTAGGAAGAGGAGTCATCCTTTCAGTTCCTCTAACCAGGTCTATCACTCATTGAGATCATGACTGATCTGTACTTCAATGTCATCATCAACCTTGCCTCTATGTCCCTTGATACCCTTACCTAACAAAGAAAATGTCGCAGTTCATAATGCGAAGTGCATCGCCCTTTTTAAGTACGGTGGCCCTGATGGCAGGGTTCCTTCTGCAAACCTTCTTACAATGGTTATCTGCCAACTTTCTTGCTGTAGCAGTGATTTAAAGATGAGTGCCCCTGAAAAAACAAATTGGATCACTATATGTTTAAGAATTTAAAAATCCCCACAGGCTGCCCTGGTTGTAAAATGAGATATTTATGCAGCATGACAAGAGGCTTGATTATTTAACACAAAAATCTATCATCTGAATTATTTATGTCTAAAGAGGTACTAAACCTTTTTAGCTGCAAAGCTTTAAATTACTTATGAGACTGGAGAACGCAAAAAACCACAGGCTAAGATAAGTTGTGGTCTGTGTGTGTCCGATAGTCACTCTTGGGTCTTGCTGTGGCTACTAATTAGTTCCTTTTCTTTTTCTCTCGATAAACAGTTAGCTAGATATTCTCAGCAGGATTTACATTGTTTGATCTTGGTTAGGTACATCAAAGCTTTGAAAATACACCAGTTTATTTTTTTAACACTGACTTTAGTTTTCTCCTCTTCACAAGATTGTAACTTGAGGGACTAAAGCATGCCTAACCCATGCCAGTGTCACAGGGACATGATTTTTCTTATAAATGGCAAAAGGATTAGGGCAGGCAATTAAGTAGATGTTTTCTCCAGATTGTTTCAGATTTTGTGCATTTAAAAATGTTTACTGTTGCCATTGCAAATCAGCATTTAGAAACATCTTAAAATTACACATTCTTATCAAGCACAAAATATTTACAAAATTCTTTTCATTCACCCTTTGACCAGTCAAGGTGAATTTACTTCCCAGCTTTGACACATGAAAGCACGCCTGAGGTTAACCAGATTGTGTCACAGCATTCCTTTCATTTCTAAGCATCAATTGGCCATATTTTCAGTCAGTAAAGACCTGTTTCTTCTTGACATGCCTTCTCAAAATCAATGGGAGGCAGGAGAAGGAAGGAAATGGATAAAAAGTTGGTGAAATCAATGAAATTGAGTTTGGTTGTGTGGGCCAGGAGGAGACATAACACAAGATCATAAGAAATAGGAGCAGGAGTAGGCCATTTGGCCCATTGAGCCTGCTCTGCCATTCAATAAGATCATGGCTGATCTGATTGTGCCCTTAACTCCACTTTCCTGCCACCCCCCATATCTTTGACTCCCTTGAGGATCAAAAAGTGTTTAATTCACCTTTGAATGTATTCAATAACCAGCCTCCACTGCTCTCTGTGGAAGAGAATTCCAAAGACTAACAACTCCCTGAGAAATTCCTCCTCATCTCTGTCTTAAATGGGAGAAGCCTTATTTTGAAATTCTGTCCCCTAGTTCCAGATTCTCCCACGAGGGGAAACATCCTCTCAGCATTTACCCTGCCAAGTCCCCTCAGAATCTTATGTTTCAATAAGATCACCTCTCATTCTTATAATCACTTATTTACAATAAAAATTAATGACTTGTACGAGGGAAAGGATGAGGGAAATGAATGTACTATGGCCAAGTTTGTGGATGACACAAAAATAGATGGGAAGGCAAGTGGTGAGAATGACAGTCTACAGAGAGATATAGACAGGTTAGGTGAGTGGGCAAAAACTTGGCAGAATATAACGTGGGAAAATGTCAGGTTATGCACTTGCCAGGAAGAGTAGAAGTGCTGAATATTATTTAAATGGAGAAAGACTGCAGAAAGCTGCAGCACAGAGGGATTTGGGAGTCCTCGTGCATGGATCCCAAAAAAACTAGCATACAGGTTCAACCGGGAATAGGGAAGGCAAATGGAATGTTGGCCTTTATTTCAAAGGGAGTGGAGTATAAAAATAATATAAAACAAAGCACTAGTTAGACCACACCTAGAATACTGTGAACAGTTTTGGTCCCCTTATCTAAGGAATGGTATTGGAAGCAGTCCAGAGAAGCTTCACACAGTTGATCCTGGGTATGGAGGGATTTTCTTAAGAGGAGAGGTTGAGTAGGTTGCGCCTGTATTCATTGGAGTAGAGAAGAATGAGAGGCAACCTTATTGAAACATATAAGATTCTTAGGGGGCTTGACAGGGTAGATGCTGAGAGGTTCTTTTCCCTTGTGGGAGAGTCTAGGGCCAGAGGGCATAATCTCAGAGCAAGGGGTTGGACATTTAAGACAAAGATGAGGAATTTCTTCTCTTAGAGGGTACTTAATATGTGGAATTCTTAACTACAGAGAGCTGTAGAGGCTGGGTCATTAAGTATATTCAAAGCTGAGATAGACATATTTTTAATCAGGAAGGGAATCAAAGGTCATGGGGAAAAGGCAGGAAAGTGAAGTTGAGGATTATCAGATCAGCCATGATCTCATTGGATGGCGGAACAGACTCGAATGGCCTACTTCTGTTCCTACGTCTTATGGTCTTATCTCCAATGAGTACAGACTCAACCTGCTTAACCTTTACTCATAAGATAACCGCTTCATCCCAGGAATCAGCCAGTGAACCTTCTCTAGTTGGATTCATCATGGATCAGTATGTAGTGCAGTTAATGCTTGCCATGCTCTTGTTCACATAGGATCCATGGAATCTTCCATGTCCACTCAAGAGGCCATACTAGGGCTGCAGTTTAACATCCTATCAGCACTGGCACCTCAGCATGGATTTTATACTCAAGGTTCTGGAGTGGGGCATAAATGATCTGACTCGTAGGAAAGTGTGCTATCATTAAGCCGAGGCTGAAGCCTAATGGTGCTAAATTGATTAGGAGATATCAAGGAAAGGGAGAAATACAGTTTTGAAACATTAGAAAAATAAGTTGGAGTAGAAGATGGTTTAACAAGTCTTAATGTGCAAAGCCATGTGCTAAAATATGAAAAATTGGTTGAAGTGTGAAGGAACAATTTCCAACAACAAGACTAATGGCAGGATGAAAGCTATTTAGTGGAATATATTGCAGTGTCTGTGTTCAAGGCAAAACATATAGTTGGCTTCAGCTCTGTTTTTAGTGGCCCATTTCGTGACCCAAGCCCGTTGTCACATAACAACCTTCTAACCTGACCCCCAAGGTTTTATTCTCCCTGTATCACTGATTTGACTTCGTTTAATTTTAGAGTGAAACATTCTTTGTAGTTAAGAGAAATCAGAAGGACAGGCAACTCTAATTTACACATGCTGTATTCGCAGTTTATTGATTTAGAATGTTTCACTATAGGTTGTCCTGTCTAACTCCCTCTTTTGAAAACAGCGGTAGCATTTTGCTTTCCTCCCAAAATAACACAAGATGAATTTTCATCTGTTCCAGCAAGTCCTGCACTTTACTACTTTACCATAACTCTTCTGACATTATTATAAATCAAATGGAAGGCTATAAAACTCTTGTGTAAACATTATTTTTAAGGAAACTGGGACATAGTGAAGAAGCTGTAAGGGACTTTGCCAGGTACTGCAGCGTGTTCTGACTGAACGATTTTTGAATGCTCCATGAAGTTCAGCATATTCATTGTTTTTTAAAGAAGAGCAGGGAGTCCTGACCAAAGTCACTAAAAACAAATAACCTAGAAATTATCTCATGGTCATTTGTGGGAGCTTGCTGTACACAAATTAACATTCACATTCTCTACATAAAATAGTGACAGTATTTTGCCTCCGGCATCAGGAAACAGACATCGGGAACGATGGGGACTAAGTTGTCATAGCCCACGGTTTTTCCAGAAATGGTATGCTGATTGGCGGGAGACAGGTTGGGAGACCCATTAATGGGTGTGGGATGCAGGCAGGATAGCTGAATGCAGGCCTGGTTTAAAGGCATCATTGCAGCTGTTCAGAAAAAAACATTTGAGGACTGGGGAGACAGAAGAAGACGCAGATGCTTGGTGTCTGGGGGAGGTGTGCCCCTCACTTCTCAGATGCTGGCCTCAAAGCCCTCCTGGAAGCTGTGAGGGAAAGAAGAGAGGACTTCTTTCCAAAGGCTGGAAGGAGAAAGCCACCCGGTCACGCAAAGCAGACTGACTGGAGGTGGCTGAAACAATCAGCAGCAAAAGTGTAGTCCAAAGGAACTGGGTGCAGTGCCATAAAAACATTCAATGGCCGCCTTCACTCTGACAAGGTAAGTGCACTGTGAGACTCTAATGGCAAGCTCTGGGTGTTCAACTTGCAGCAGACACACCGGGTGAAGAACGTGAAGATGCATGCTGCTCTTGAACATAGGAGGAATGTGTGCTCAGGACATTTACTGTCCTCTCAGTAAGACTCAGAGCCTGGACACTGCTGAGGGCCTGTCATGCATTGATATATACAGCTTTCTATGTATATGAGCCACTGGCATTGGTCAGGGAGATGAGCTGGGTCTTATCTCTCCCTCCTTTGTCCTTGCAGGAGAAAAGAGCACACAATGAAGTTGAGAGGACTCTCAATGGAGGAGGAGGCTCTTAACACAGCTCGCCATCGTCATTGCAATGTAATAGGAAGCCATGGAAATTGTCAGGGTGGCCCCATAGGACTTATGGATAATGGAGAGATGGGCTACCCTGGAGGAGAGGGTGAAATGATATTGCAATCTGTAGATTAAGGTGGTGGAATGCTCTTCCCCCACCACCCCTCCATCTGGCAACATGCCAAAGACCACTGCATTGGGAAGCCTCAGCACTTCAGAGGCTTCTGCTTTCAAAGGCTGCTTCTTGTGATCCCTTGTCTCCCCCAAAGATTCTGTCATGGCAACACGTCCAAGCCTTCTCACAGCACTGGGGCGACCACAAGAGACTGAGACAGCAAAGCCAGCACCAACTCACCATACAAGCGCACTTGCCACCAGTGCAGATACAGTGACATCGATGGGTCCTCACGTGCAGTCAGAAAGAGTGGCATTGGATGAAGAACAAGACAGTAGTGAGCAGGAGGATGTGACAGAAGAAGCTGTGGGAAGTCCCCTTCAGAGAATGGAGAACAGAGACAGTCATCCTTGCTGGGCACAGATGTAGAGCATCAGTAGTCACAAAAAAGCAAGAAGACTCAACTTAGACCAGCAGCATACGTGTACCCGTATGTCAAAGTTCTTAAGGCGGTGTGCAGTCATGAGCTGAGAATGGAGGGGTCAATTCAATTCATATCCATCACCGTGGCTCAGTAATTTGAACGCATGAGCTTCTGCATTGAGAGAATGGCAAGCCTCTTGGAGCCAGATGTGGCAGCACTCTGAGCAAATGCAGGAGCAGCGCACTGACATGCACAGAATGCATGCACGCTCTGTAGCATTGACCAGTCAGTGGTACTGGTGGTGCAAAGGTGCTTGGAATGGCTGCAGTTGTGCCTGAGCTGGTGGTCCTCTCGAGTGATCCAGAGCACTAACCAACGGCTGAGGCAGTCACCGAGTAAGATAAGGAAGCCACACTTCATGGGACACCATCGTCATCATCATCGGTCTCTTTGGCCCCTCAAAATGAGCGACCATCTATGCAACTTGTGATGAGGACAACTGCCACAGGCACCTCAGCCACAAGCAGACACACATGAGCAGACCACATGGGATAGAAGTTGCCAGGAGCTAAGGTCACTGTGTCGGGCAGAGCACTGAATTGTTGACCGGGATTTGTTTCGTTTATACTTTTTCACCTTTTAGAATAAACTGTAAATATTGACAAATGATGGAGAACATGCAAGCTTCTATTTTTCAATGGTGAATCTGGAAAAGAGGAAAGAAGTGGCGAAGGGCAGCAAAGGTCTTTGAAGGAGGACAATGAGATCACTGGACAGATGTGCATCATTCATTGGTGGTGAGAGTGGATGGATTCATGGTTACATCTTCAATGAAAGTGTTCTCCCAAGCAGATCAAAGTGGATCCTGCAGGGCTAGAAGGACTCCGCTGAAATATGCCTGGACCAGATGACCCTTGCTGTTGACAGCTTCCTGACAGAATTCTCATACTGCATTGGCCCCACCACCTCCCTGAATAGCTGGGACACCTCTTTGCTTTGCATATTCCTCTTCCTTCTCTTTGACATCCTGCCCCTCCACTTCCTCTGATGAGCTGTACTGTTCAAGTGTCTTATTCTCTTCAAGGTCCACACCTTTCTGGAGGACCATGTTCTAAAGAACGCAGCAGACCACCACCTTGTGCAAGACCCTTGCAGGAGTGGCCGGCAGGATGCCGGTTGAACAGTCCAGGCAGTCCAGCTCCTTTAGAATCGCAATGCCTACTCGATGGTGGTCCTTATGAGCAGATCACTTCGGTTGTAGCACCTCTGTGGCTCTGTCCCAGCAGAGGGTGAACAGCCATCTCTTCAAGGGGACAACCCTTGTTCCCTCGATTCCATGCACTAAGTTTGGAGGTGAAATGAAGAGCTGCGGCACCCTGGACTGCTGAAGGATGAAGGACTCATGGCAATTGCCAGGACAGCAGGCATGGACATGCAGAAAGTTCTTGAGGGAGTGGAAACCATAACTGTTGAGGAATCTCACTGACCACTCACCCAGCGCCTCATTGTCAAATGGGTCCAATCAATAATGTTTTGCATCTGGGGATTCCACTGATGCAAACAAAACCTGCTGCTCTTTGTGCTTGCGAGGCCATCTGTTTGAAATTGTATATACTGTACAGCTCTCACAAATAGGGCATACCTGTGAGATACAATAGTCTGCTACCACTTGTGAGATGCCACCAAGTTCTACTGCCGATCCTTGAAAGGAGCCAGAACAGTATTAGTTCAAGGACTCAATGACTTTGACGGCTACTGGCAGGCATGGCGATCAGTGCTGTGAGGTGTGAAGTTTTCTGCAGCACTGATATAAATCTCAGTGACCATCTACCTGGATAGCACAGTCTCCTATGGTAGTGGCCTTCTAACATGTCCATGTAACTTCATCTTTGGTGGTACACTCAATCTAGGGGTATGGTCTTCACTGCCTTCCTGCTTCTCCTATCTCCCCTCAGTCCTCCTCATGCCCAGGGCACTTCCTCTGCCGCTGAGGATGTTGATCCTCCTCATCGTTTGACACAATATCTGAGAACTGTAATCCAATCCACAGCTGTTGTCTGACTGGCATGTAGCTGTACTCAATCATTTCTGGAGCCCTCACCCTCCTCTTATGGCCCCAGGATGGCAGGCAGGTGTCACAACCCCCTCCACTGCCCAAACATGTAGACACCACTCTCCCCACAACTTTTATCACCCGATTGTACCTGTGTGCCCCCATCAGCTCTGCTCCCTTTTAAAGGCACAGCTAAGTTGATAGTGTGGCCATGACTCCATGCCCCCTGTGCTACCAGCTGCATGCACATTGACAGTTCCTGACCCAGTGTATAACTTGTGCATCCTCATCAAAATTCCAAACTAGCCCTGCATGAGCTGACAACAATATTGAAATCAGATTAATTCCCCATTTTCAATTTGGACAGGTCCCCACCTTCTACCATCCTGAGGAAAATCACCAGTGGCAGGAACAGCAATGTAAAACCACCTGGCAGCACTAATTTTTGTGCTCACCCCTGTCGGGACCTAAAATTTCAGTCCTATGTTTCAGAAGTGCTTAATTAGGTGTAAATGACTTTAGGACATCCTGTGGAAGTGAAAGGTGTTGTATAAATACAATTTTTTTCATTGCACAAAGCCAAGCAGAAATAGATAAATATCCTTTTTAATTTTATTTTAATGATATGTTCACAAAGGTGAATGGTGGCTGTGCTAGAGAATGAAGACACTTTTTTTTAAGGTGTTTGATGTCAACAGCGGGTGCTCCCATAGTAAAAGCAGCACAGATAGATTTAGAGCAGACTATTCTCTAATCTGCCCTAATAATAAGACTCAGACTCCACTTGAGAAGAACACCCAACCAGTTTCATTTCCCATATCAATCATCCCCACATCTTGAATTAGTGAGATTGCTAAACCAGGGGATCATTTTCTGTGCACCCATACCCATTAGTACCTAGGTTGATGCTGTCCAGAAGCATTTTACAGCCAGCAGGCAATAAAAATACTTTTATTTAATCAACCTGGGCAGCTTTTGAACCCAAGTGATTAAAGACCATTGTTTAACTTAGTATTGGAGAGCAGCCACCCCCAACTACAGTGTCTAATGCATAGAATCTATACATCTTTTTTCAAACACTTGTGTTAAAAAAAAATGAATGCTCCCAAACTGAGCATTCTAACTCCATTGTATAAAATAATAAATTACCATCTTAAATTTTATGAGTGCTATCTTGTAATTCTGAAGAATAACAGGATGTTCAAAATGTTTTAAGAAGAATTTACATTTTTATGTTTTCCTGAATCGGTGCAAAATTGTAATATATTTTCTTTGGAATGTGAATACATGCTTTCAGGCTATTGTAAAATAAATGAACTGAGGCTCCATATAGCTTATTAAAGAGCTGCAGCAACTAAGGTCTTGGATTCTTGGATAATCAAAGTTCAAATCACATCTGTACTAACATAATATACTTGGATATTGCTGCAGTGTAATAACTACCAGCCTTGGGCAAAATTATCTGAATAAAAAGAAAGAGAGGCTTGCAATTATATTGAGCCTTTCACAACCTTAGGTCATCCCAAAGCACTTTACAGCCAGCTTAGCATCTTTGAAGTGTAGTCACTCTGAATAGCAGCAGCCAATTTACACATAGCAAGCCCTTGAAAACCACATTAAAACAGAGCGCAAGATCATCTGTTGTAAGCCTTGGTTGAGAATAAACATCAGCCAAGACACTGGGAGAGTAGTAATACCTTGGGACTTATTATGTTTACCTGAGAGGGCAGATGACCTCCGTTTAGTCATCTGAAAGTTGATACCTCAGTACTGCACTGATGTGTCGGCTTGAATTATGTGTTGAAGTCTCTGGAGTAGGACTTAAACCCGTAACCTTCTGATTCAGTGGTGTGAGATGCCACCACTGAACCAAGGAAGAGAGAGAGAACTAACAAAACAAAAACAGAATTACCTGGAAAAACTCAGCAGGTCTGGCAGCATCGGTGGAGAAGAAAAGAGTCGACTTTTCGGGTCTACACGACTCTTCAACAGAACTGAAGTATAGTTAGGAGAGGAGTGAAATATAAGCTGGTTTAAGGTGGGGGGCGGGGGGAGAGAAGTTGAGGGTGGGGTGGTTGTAGGGACAAGCAAGCAGTGATAGGAGCAGATAATCAAAAGATGTCACAGACAAAAGGATCAAAGAGGTGTTGAAGGTGGTGATATTATCTAAGAAAAGTGCTAATTAAGAATGGATGGCAGGACACTCAAGGTACAGCTCTAGTGGGGGTGGGGTGGAAAGATTGACAAGGTATTAGTTGTAGATTTAAAAATAATGGAAATAGGTGGGAAAAGAAAAATCTATATAAATTATTGAAAAAAACAAAAGGGAGGGGGAGGAAACGGGGTGGGGATGGGGGGAGGGGGAGGAAACGGGGTGGGGATGGGGGGAGGGGGAATTTAATATCTAAAGTTGTTGAATTCAATATTCAGCCCGGAAGGCTGTAAAGTGCCTAGTCGGAAGATGAGGTGCTGTTCCTCCAGTTTGCGTTGGGCTTCACTGGAACAATGCAGCAAGCCAAGGACAGACATGTGGGCAAGAGAGCAGGGTGGAGTGTTAAAATGGCAAGCGACAGGGAGGTTTGGGTCTTTCTTGCGGACAGACCGCAGGTGTTCAGCAAAGCGGTCGCCCAGTTTGCGTTTGGTCTCTCCAATGTAGAGGAGACCGCATTGGGAGCAACGAATGCAGTAGACTAAGTTAGGGGAAATGCAAGTGAAATGCTGCTTCACTTGAAAGGAGTGTTTGGGCCCTTGGACGGTGAGGAGAGAGGAAGTGAAGGGGCAGGTGTTGCATCTTCTGCGTTTGCATGAGGAGGTGCCATAGGTGGGGGTTGAGGAGTAGGGGGTGATGGAGGAGTGGACCAGGGTGTCCCGGAGGGAACGATCCCTACGGAATGCCGCCGGTGGGGGTGGCATCATGCTGGAGTTGGCGGAAATGGCGGAGGATGATCCTTTGAATGTGGAGGCTGGTGGGGTGATAAGTGAGGACAAGGGGGACCCTATCATGTTTCTGGGAGGGAGGAGAAGGCGTGAGGGTGGATGCACGGGAGATGGGCCGGACACGGTTGAGGGCCCTGTCAACGACCGTGGGTGGAAAACCTCGGTTAAGGAAGAAGGAGGACATGTCAGAGGAACTGAAGGTAGCGTCATCAGAACAGATGCGACGGAGGCGAAGGAACTGAGAGAATGGGATGGAGTCCTTACAGGAAGCGGGGTGTGAGGAGCTGTAGTCGGGGTAGCTGTGGGAGTCGGTAGGCTTGTAATGGATATTGGTGGACAGTCTATCATCAGAAATTGAGACAGAGAGGTCAAGGAAGGGAAGAGAAGTGTCAGAGACGGACCATGTGAAAATGATGGAGGGGTGGAGATTGGAAGCAAAATTAATACATTTTTCCAGGTTCCGGCGAGAGCATGAAGCAGCACCGAAGTAATCATCGATGTACCGGAGAAAGAGTTGTGGGAGGGGGCCGGAGTAGGACTGGAACAAGGAATGTTCCACATACCCCATAAAGAGACAGGCATAGCTGGGGCCCATGCGGGTACCCATAGCCACACCTTTTATTTGGAGGAAGTGAGAGGAGTTAAAGGAGAAATTGTTCAGTGTGAGAACAAGTTCAGCCAGACGGAGGAGAGTAATGGTGGATGGGGATTGTTCGGGCCTCTGTTCAAGGAAGAAGCTAAGGGCCCTCAGACCACCTTGGTGGGGGATGGAGGTGTAGAGGGATTGGACATCCATGGTGAAGAGGAAGCGGTTGGGGCCAGGGAACTGGAAATTGTTGATGTGACATAAGGTGTCAGAGGAATCACGGATGTAGGTGGGAAGGGACTGGACAAGGGGAGAGAGAAGGGAGTCAAGATACTAACAAGTTGAGCTGGGCACATGGGATGTTTCTGCATGCTGCTGATATATTGAAGGTCAATAGCATGGCTATCCATGCCAAGGGCAGGGGGGAGGGTTCAGTAAATAAAACAAAAGTCCTTTTTTCTGGTGGGGGTGGGGTGGTCATTTTTATATTGAACCCACTCCTGGGCTGTGTTCAATTTGCACCAGCTCTCACGCATAGCACATTAATCAGGCTGAGCGTACAGCATTTTCAAAGTTTGGATTTCAGCTGATCCTAGCTCCAAAATGCTTACACAGACATTAGTTACAAAATGTCAAATTTAATTTTGGCAGCTGTTTTGGCACTCTCATCTCCTAAGTATGAAAGTAAATCTTAAATTTTACAGATGAGCACTTGGAGTTGATCTATGTAGGGAACATGACTGGAGGAGCTTCATTCAGTGGGAGGAGTTGCAATCTTCAACATTAAAAATGGTGTCAATGATTTACATTTTCACCTACCCTGAAGAGCAGGCTGTTTAAAAAGAAATAAGGAGTGATTACATCAAAATCACATAACTGCAAGGAAAATGGACCTCTGTACATTACCATGATTTTTTTTGCTGTTTCACCTTCCAGTCAACAAAATACATTTTCCCTGTGTTTGTCCATTTTGGTTTCAAATGGAATCTGGAAGCCCAGTGACTTTGTTGTCTTATATAAGTTACCTGCATCATGATGTCGCTGTTTGAAGTACACTTCCTGTGCAATTGTTAGCAGAATTACATAGGATATGCGGCGCTGAAACAGGCCATTCAGCCCATCCAGTCCAAATAAGTGATTGTGCTCCATTCAAGCCTCCTTCCAACTTTTCACATCTAAATCTGCCATCGGGAGTCACCTATCCTTTTCTCACTCATATGCTTATCTAGTTTCCCCTTAAATGCATCTATACCAGGCTGTCTGTTGAATTATCTTCCCCAGAGAGTAGTGGAGGCAGGATCACTGAATATTTTTAAGGCTGAGTTGGATAGATACTTGACTGACAAGGGAGTCAAAGGGTATAGTGGGTAGACAGGAAAGTAGAGGCCACAGTCAGATCAGCCATGATCTTTTCAAATGGCAGAGCAAGCTTGAGGGGCCAAATGGCCGCCTCCTCCTAACTCGTATGTTCATATTCGCTTCAGTCAGTCACTGTGATGTGAGTTCCATATTCTTTTTTTTAATTCATTCATGGGATGCGGGCGTCACTGGCTAGGCCAGCATTTATTACCCATCCCTAATTGCCCTTAATCAGAGGGCACTTAAGAGTCAACCACATTGCTGTGGGTCTGGAGTCACATGTAGAGCAGACCAGGGACAGCAGATTTCCTTCTCTAAAGGGCATTAGTGGACCAGATGGGTTTTTACAACAATCGACAATGGTTTTGTGGTCATCATTAGACTTTTAATTCCAGATTTTTATTGAACTGACTTGCATCTTCCAAGTCATAAGTGACTTTTTTATTCTTCCTACCAAAATATACAGTCTCGTATTTATCTTTGTTGAAATTCATTTGCCAGTTATTTGCTCACTATGCAAGTATGTTAATGACCTCCTGTAATTTGCTACAGTTCTCAGTATTAACTATACCACCGAATTTGGTGTCACTTAGAAATTGTATCTTAGATTCAAAGTCCAAATTTTGATGTAAAACGTGAACAGCAGTGACCCAGCACTGATCCTTGTGGAACACTACTTCCCACCTTCTGCCACTCCGAATAACTACCCTTTACTCCCACTCCCTGGATTCTATCTTGAAGCCAGATAGCAATCCATTCTGCCATTTGTCCCCTGACTCCGCATCCTCTGACCTTATTTATTACCATTGTCTATTCTCTCTGTTACTTCCACAAAAAATTCAATAAGGTCAGTCAAGTAAGACTTTCCCTTTTGAAATCCATACTGACTATTCATTATTTTATGGACAAACTGCACTGATTTCTTCTCATCATCTGTCCGTAAGCAGAAGATGTTTTGAATTATTTTTTGAGTATGTGGTGGCTTTTTTTCCCAATCCCTTGGTTTGTATGGACCAATTTACTAATAATTTGCAGCAAACTTGCATTATGATTAACTCAGAAGGTTAGTTTATTTCACATTCCCGGGGGAGGAGTATCCGCAACTTCCCACTCCGCTATATACACACACAAACCAACCAACCAACTGAGCAATAGAAAGAGTTTTACAGTACAAAAACCACAGAAGTGAATATTAGTTCACATGATTTCCAGAGTCAGAATCCAATGAGATATCCTTTCATGTAGGAGTTCGAGTTCATCTGGCTGAAGACAGGAGTTGTAGGGTTCACTTTGCAGTTGGTGTGGATAGCACTAGATGGAGTAGGTACACAGAGATCGGATCGGTTCTGTAGGCGATGGTATGAAATCTTCTAGCATAGACTGGTTTCAAGGCACAGGCTGTTGTTCTACCAGGAGGGCTCTGCCATTTGGTGGCTCACCAGTTGAATGTTAAAACAGCAGACTGAGGGTTTCTCAGTTCTCAAAGGCATACAGAGATTTCAAATTGGTCACTTGAATTATGTGACCCTTCTTTCTCCACTATGACTTCAAAAGGGATGTTTATCCAGCACAAAAACAGAAATACCTGGAAAAACTCAGCAGTTCTGGCAGCATCGGCGGAGAAGAGCAAAGTTGACGTTTCGAGTCCTCATGACCCTTCAACAGAACTAAGTAAAAATAGGAGAGGGGTGAAATATAAGCTGGTTTAAGGGGGGAGAGGATGTGGTGGGGTTGGGGTGAGTGGTTGGTTGTTGGGACAAGCAAGCAGTGATAGGAGGAGATAACCAAAAGATGTCACAGACAAAAGAACAAAGAGGTGTTGAAGGTGGTGATATTATCTAAAAGAATGTGCTAATTAAGAGTGGGTAGCAGGACAAGCAAGGTACAGATAGCTCTAGTGGGGGTGGGGTGAAATAAGACTAAAAGGGCATAAAAGGTATAGATAAATGATGGGTGGAATACATTTAAAAATAATGGAAATAGGTGGGAAAAGAAAAATCTATATAAATTATTGGAAAAAACAAAAAGGAGGGGGAAGAAACGGAAAGGGGGTGGGGATGGAGGAGGGAGTTCAAGATCTAAAATTGTTGAACTCAATATTCAGTCCGGAAGGCTGTAAAGTGCCTAGTCGGAAGATGAGGTGCTGTTCCTCCAGTTTGCGTTGAGCTTCACTGGAACAATGCAGCAAGCCAAGGACAGACATTGTGGGCAAGAGATCAGGATGGAATGTTAAAATGGCAAGCGACAGGGAGGTCTGGGTGATGCTTGCGGACAGACCGAAGGTGTTCTGCAAAGCGGTCACCCAGCCTGCATTTCTGCTGAAGGGTCATGAGGACTCAAAACGTCAACTTTGCTCTTCTCCGCCAATGCTGCTAGACCTGCTGAGTTTTTCCAGGTATTTCTGTTTTTGTTTTGGATTTCCAGCATCCGCAGTTTTTTTGTTTTTATCTCTGTGTTTATCCAGCATCTGGAACTAGCTTTGATTTCAGGATTGTTAATGTCCCAGTCGTTAGGTGTTGAAAGAGTTACCACCCATATTGAGGGTCTGGTGACAGGAAGCTATTGTCTAGGCGGACCTACTGACTCCACTAACAAGGTGAGCTGATTTGGCTAACTAGGTGAGCTTATCAGGTGCAAATGGAATCCCTTTGATTCCCTTTTGAAATGCGTCTGGACAGTTTCAGGTGTGATGTGAGTCTGTTAGCAGCTCTGCAAGCCTAATGAGTTTCTATGTGAGAGTCTCCTGGCTTTCGTCATTATAAGGGGTCTGTACAATGAGGGGTGAGGTACCACCATCTGAGAAAATAATTCTTTTGTTCTTGTAACTCCTGGGGTTAGCTCCCAGACAAAGGGCCAACCCTACAATCATGTGACTTGTAGCAGCCATCTTTTTTGGTTGAGCAGAAAGTCCTTTTTTTTTAAAGAAAAATAACAATAAGAATAAAGTTCTGGATTTCTTTTCACGTCTCAGGGACCAAACGATTATATTTTTATTTCCAATTGTTCTTCTATTCCCCTTTAGCAGAGATTCTGTTATTTTCTTACCACTGATGTTAAGCTGACCATTGTATAATCCCCTAGACATTTTCTGTCCCCTTGTTAAATACAAGGATTACATTAGCTATTTGCTGGTCCTTTGGCAGTACACCTTTTTCAAACAAATTATTAAATATTAGTAGTAATGTCTCTGCTATCTCTTCTGTAGATTCTTTTAAGCACATGGATATAATCCATCCAAACCAGGGTCTTTATCCTCTTTGAGTTTGTTTAGTTTATTCAACACATCCCCTTTTTTATTTTAAATGCACATATCTCATTACTCATCTCATCATTAAATGTCTCTTGGTAAACACCAAAGCAAAATAATTATTTAATATTTCTGTCATCTCTCTATCATTACCTGTGGTATTATCCTATCTATTCCTTAATGGTCCTATTCCCATTACAGTCTTCCTTTCTGTTATTGATGTGCCAGTAAAATATTTTACTGTTTTATTTTATGTCCTTTAATTACTTTCCACTTCTGGAATCTGGGTTTCAATCCATACCACGTTGATGTGATGAAACTTTCAAATTTCTGCTGGTTGTAAGGGTCAAACATAAAATGACCCTGCCCAGATTCAGTTCAGCTTGTATGAGTCTACAAAACATAGGTGGCAGTGATTTGACACAAATTGGCAATCTTAATTCAGAGGTGTACATCAATGGCAGCTATTAGAGATGGAGGTGTGACACTGATACAGTAGGGGGTGCCATTATAAGGTTAGGATTAAGGTTTATCACGGCAAATTAAAAGAGAGCTTTTCTCTCCATCTGACTTGTGTTGTCATACACATGTGCCTTTGCTCATTTTTTTAATTGGGTTTGCAACTATTGGTTCTGATCAAGAGCTTCAAGGGATTCATTTTCTTCACTTTGATATACAGTGTGACTAGAGCTGACTGCGTTAGTGTTTTAAATGGCAAAGTGGTTTATTTCATTATTTGCCTGATTGGTGTCTTGATATGGTGATTGTACAATTGCAGAATATATTTTATTAATTTATTGTATTGCTTTGCCAATTGTGTAATTCAGCATTATATCCTTAAGTTTAAAAATTTTAACTTCAAAAAATATTAATAGATCAGAATATTGGGCTTGCTTCAGTTCAACAGGCACTGCAAGTTCTAATATATCGTTGGATGACATTTCCCACTTTGTTACCCAAGTTTGGTTTACAAAGATAAAGGAGGCCATTTAGTCACTTGGGGACTTTCACTGAAGATTGAGGGAAGAGAAAATCTGAGTTTGATTGAATCCTAGCTCCTATTTTCCATTGGATGTTGGTATTACTGGCAAGATCTGCATTTATTGCCCATTCCTAATTGCTTTTGAGGAGTTGATGGTGAGCTCCCTTTCAGTCTGTGCAATGAAAGTGCTTCTACAGTGCCATTAGTGAGGGAGCTCCCTAATTTTGACTGAGTGATAACAAAGGAACGTTGATGCATTTCTAAGTTAGGGCGGTGTGCTTCTTAGAGTTGGTAGTATTCCCACCTACCGACTGCCCTTGTCTTTCTCAGTGGTAGGGGTCACTAGTTTTGGAGATGCTATCGAGGAAGCCTTGGCAAGTTACTACAGTGTATCTTGTAGATGGTGCACACAGCAGTCTGCCAGTGGTGCATGGAATGAATGTTTAAGATGGTGGATGGGGTCCCAATCAAGCAGACTGCTTTGTCCTGGATAATGTAGGATGTTTCTGGCCAAAACCCTAAATTACTCAATCACCCAACGTGGGGAAAATTGCATTTGTGTTGAAATGAAAATGTTAACTTGATGCTCTTGAGGTGGTGGAGGTCAGTGCCAAAACCAGCTCCTTTACTTCCCACAGTTGGTTTTTGCTAGAAATCCTCACCTATCAGCCGTAGGGCGTTAATGTTTTAATCAAAACTGTCCCGGGAGCAAATCACTGCTCTAGCTAGAGAATCACATGTTTGGGGATCAGTTTAGACTTATAGGAAGAAGACTCGAAGGAAGTAAGACCTGAAATAGAGGTCAATTTTTTAAAATACATTTTTTATGGTACCCAAAATATTTTAAAACTTCGGACGAATATTTTTTCCAAATATCAGTCCACTATATACAAAAAAGATGAGCGCAAATTCCACAAGATGTCCCTAAGGAAATCAAATGAACACTAAGGAATTGTGGTGGCACCTAACTCTGCATACTTAAACTAGCACTCATAGACATCCTCCATTCCAATTTCCTTCAGATGTAGCATTGTACAGCACCATCGATTGGTCCAGACCCAAGATCACAAACTTCTTATCCCACTTTGCTTCCAACACCATCATTCTGTTATCGTTTGTAATCTCTGCTTCCAGTGCCTCCATGGTTGGGCTTCTATATGTGTTCACCTTCTCCATTTTCTTTAGGCAAGAGGGGACTTTAAGATTTGAAACTAAGGAAGAGGAACAGAGTGAAGGTGTAAAGATTATGGGTGAAGACCTAGAGAAAGTGAGTAGCTTCAAGTGCCTGGGGTCAGTGGTCACAGAAGATGGAAGTATGAGAGTGGAAATTAAGCAATGGATTGGCACTTTGTGGAATAATTGGAAGACGTGCAGTGGAGTGTTATGTGATAGAAAAGTATCGCTGAAACTGAGAGGAAAAATCTACAACAGTTGTGAGACCGGCCTTGTTATAGAGTGCAGAAACTTGGTCAACATCAAGAAGAGAGGAACAATGACTGGATACTAATGAGATGTGGATGCTGAGATGGTTGTGTGGAGTGACAAGAAAGGACAAGATCAGGGATTAGGATATCAGGGGGATCAGTGAAGATTTTGGAAGGATCAAAAAATGTAGCCGAGAAGCAATTGAAAATGGTATGGTCACCTGTGATTGAGAGAGAGAGAGAGGATGTAGTGAGGTGAGTGATTGGAGATGGGATTGCCAGGAAAATGAAAAGGAGGAAGGTCTAAGACCAGGTGGAAGGATATGGTGATGAGAGACTGAAACGCAGAGGGATTAGAAGAGGAATGGGTGACTGACAAGTATAGAAGGAGAAGGGTGATCAACCAGCATTGTGGTGACCCCAAGTAAAATGGGAGAAGCTGGAAAAGTAGGAGAAGACTTTGAGGGCATTTACTTGAAAGCTTCAAAATTATAAAGAGAATTCATAAAAGTTCATCCAGATTAATCAGCCAATTCCCCTATTTCCTCTTGTGTCCTTGAAAGTGTTGTCACCTTCAAGGTCCAATGCCCATTTCTCCAACAGCTTTCTGTTTGAATTCTTCCAATAGAGTTTCCTTCCCTTCCATAACACTAAAATGGTCTTAACCACATAGTGGAATTTGCTCTTCAAACCCTCAAATTCTTCACCTCCCCTTTTTTAAAATATCCTTAAAATGCACCTTTTTTTTAACTGTGCTTTTGGTCATCTAATATTTCCTCCTTTGATTCAACGACCATTTCCTTTTTATTTAATCATTCTTATGTCTCTGTGAAGCACCTTGGGACTTTTTTTTGTTAAAGTTGTTTCTAAATACAAGTTGTTGTTGCTGGCTATAAAGTTCAAATGTCAGGAGACAAAAAGTTAGATGACAAAATGTTAATGCTAAAGTGCTAATGACAAATTCTTTTCTGAAGGAAAAGTCTTCCAAACACTTGGTGGTAATAAAAAGGTGTGCTTATATTTCTATTCTTCCTGTACAGCGATTGCCACCTAAACGCCCTGAACCACCCAGTAGTTTCTTTAACATGAAGGAAAGCCAAGTAGCAGAAGAGGAGGAGGAGGAGGAGGAAGAAGCAGAAAAGAACAAGCCTGCTGGTTGGATCCAAGGGCAAGAAATGGAACAAGAAGCAGACCTGTCTCATCCGACTGATTCAGCAGAAAATCCCAGCCAGGATAATGGTGAGTTAAGAGCAGAATTCTTAACTGCTGACATCAGGAAGGCAGCATGAACTAGCAAGAGGGAGTCTTCCCAGCCTGTGCTGCTTTATTGGTCTCAGCTCAGGCAGCAGTTAATCTGCTACAAGAGGCCATCATATATTTTTTGGCTGAAGAAGGGAAGAGATAATTAGCCAGAATCACGCTCCTGATCTGCCATCCCACTAGAAATTGAGAGTATGTGGTCATCAATTGTGAACACTATTATGAGTGGCTTTGATGCTGTCAATGTTTAAATAGTTTCACACCGCTCACCGGTCCAGATTAACACTAGAAAAATGCTAAGTATTGCTGAAAAAACACATTTTTGTCAAAGCTTTTCATCTTCCACTCATCAAGACAATCGCAAGAATACCAATGTCAGGGGAAACAACATCCTAATACTGTATGAGAAGAAAGTGCTGATTGGTTGGCAAGTGAACTCTGATTGGTAGAGGTGTTGCATGGAGAATGCACCAGTTAATGGTGACTGACTGTCAAGCATTGTTTGAAATTTAAGCCAGGCACATTGACTGATTGTCAAAGCATTGTCCTGAGGAAGGAACCAGCAAATGGCTATCACTTATTTTGTTTAGCTGAAACAGGCACAATGTGTGTACATGTTCTTTCTGTGTATTAATATATGGACCATCCTGCCCTGTGTGTTAATATATGTAGCTTCCACTACATGCAAATGTGCCACACTGTGAGTCCGACCGTCAGTGTAACTTTTAGCACACTGAAGATTATTTAATAAATGTTGCCCCATTGTGGAATCACATCTAATGTTGGACACTGTGTTTTGAGTTTTGCAAGCATGGGCTGGTTGGGTACGGTCTGTACCTTGCCCGTTGTAAACAGCTGAAGGGACATGCTGCTTGATACAATCCGCCAGTCTTTGTGACGTACGGCCTACATACCTAGCATCACACTGGCACTGCAATTCATATACCACATTACTCATTTGTGTTATAGGCAGAATGTCTATTGACAGCAGCATTCTGTTAGTGGTGAATACCACTCATGTTGCTACTGCATAGTAGCAGCGTGAAACAGCTAGCTTCACCTGTTGCTCAAATTTTTTGAGATACCTTGTCCTTCCAGGGTAATCTAAGGTAGGCTGGCACTTTTCAGGGCCGAAAGTGACAACCTTAGGCCCGTCCATGAATTTATGTGATATATAGTGCAAAATGGTCTGATCAGAGTAGCCATTGTACTGCAGGATGTCTTTGAAGTGCTCTATTTCAGCAAAAAGCTTGCATGGTGAACAAATGGCTTGGTCCCTGTTTACGAGATTAACGATAATGCCAATCCTATAGCACGTATAACTATGAGAATCCCAACACGTATACCGACCAGTGAAGGTGGACTTGCGGTAGACAGTGGTAGAGAACCCCCTGACAGATTTCTCAACTAGTACATCAAGAAAAGGGAGTTAATTTGACTGCTTCATTTCAAGGTGAATTTGAGCACAGGATGGAACCCATTGAGACATTTAAGGAAATTATTATATCCTGCTACAGATTTAATTATAGCAAACAGTATCATCCACATATTGGAAACATACAAGGGGTAGGAGGTTAGGTGTCATTCCATCAAAGACATGTTTCTCATGGAACCCAACAAAGATATTTGCGAGAGCTGGGCCTAGAGGGGATCCCATGGACATGCTAGTTGAGAAATCTGCCAGGGTCTACCGCAAGCCTACCTTCACTGGTCAATACACAAGTTGGGATTTTTACACTAAGATAAAAGCAAAAAACTGCGGATGCTTGAAATCCAAAACAAAAACAAAAATACCTGGAAAAACTCAGCAGGTCTGGCAACATCTGCGGATAGGAGCACAGTTAACGTTTCGAGTCCGAATGTTCTGTTGAAGGGTCATTCGGACTCAAAACATTAACTGTGCTCCTATCCACAGATGCTGCCAGACCTGCTGAGTTTTTCCAGGTATTTTTGTTTTAGTTTGGGATTTTTACAGTTCCACACGCTATAAAATTAGCCTTATCAGCAACATCGTAAATGCAAACTTCATGCTGAAATAGAGCACATCAAAGACATCCTGCGGGATAATGGCTACCCTGATTAGATCATTTCACACCGTGTATCGCACAAACTCATGAATGGGCCTAAGGTTGTCACCTTCGGCCCTGAAAAGTGCCTAGTCTGCATCAGGTAACCCTGGAGGGGTAAGGCTCCTCAGAAATTTGAGCAGCTGTTTCACGCTGCTACTATGCAGTGGCAACATGAGTGGTATTCGTCACTAACAGGATCCTGTCGTCAAGCCAAAAAGACGTTTTGCCTATCACACAAATGAGTAATGTATATGAATTTCAGTGCCAGTGTGATGCTAGGTATGTAGGCCGTATGCCCCAAAGACTGGCGGATTGTATCAAACAGCATGTCCCTTCAGTTGTTCACAATGGGCAAGGTACAGACCGTACCCAACCAGCCTGTGCTTGCAAAACTCAAAACACAGTGTCCAACATTGGATGTGATTCCGTGATTGGGACAATGTTTGCTAAATAATCCTCACTATACTAAAAATTACGCTGACAACCAATTTAAGATTGTCAGTTGGCTTGCAGTGTGGCACATTTGCATGTACTGGAAGCTACATATATTAATAAACATGGCCCTGTTCTAAGCAGACAGGAACAACCTGTACACACATTGTGCCTGTTTCAGCTCAGCAAAATAAGTGATAGCCATTCCCTGGTTCATTCCTCAAGGCAATGTTTTGACCAATCAAAGTCAAGCTGCCTGGTTTAAATTTCAAACAGTGCTTGGCAGTTAACTGTCAGTCACCATTAACTGGTGCATTCTCCATGGCAACGCCTTTACCAATCAGAGTCCACTTGCCAACAAATCAGCACTCTCTTCTCATACAGAATAAAGTTGTTGCTTCCCCTGACATTGGTAATCTTGCGATTGTCCTGATGAGGGCAAGGTGAAAAGTTTTGACAAAATGTCTTTTTTCAACAATACTCAAGTTCTGTACTACCAAACGATTATTTTTAAATGGTAGGATTAGAGCTGCTGGTGCCGTTGGAACCTGCAGCTACACCTGTTTGCTGTAACTTTGTAATAAATGATCAAAATTCTTGGGGAATAATTCAGCAGCTTTCTTTTTTTCTGCCTCTTTTGTTGAAGCAGATCATGGGAAGCATTTGTGATTCTATTGAAGTGACTGACTGCTGAATTATCCTCAGTTAATTCAACATCTCAGTGCTGTCAAACTCCATAAACTCAATCCAACCAATTTTCTCAAGCACTAAAAATACGTTCAATCTTCATTTTAAAGGTTAAATATAGTAACGTCATGAAACATAGCCAGAATGGCATTGATTGGGTAACTCCCGAGTCAATCATACCTGGAGACCACACCGCTATAAATGGTTGGGATTAATTTTACAGACATAATCTGTATAATGTAGCTGTCCTCCATTCACTTCATTTTGCTGGAGATATAGTGATTCTGAGTTTGGAATTTATCGGTAAATGGAGCCTGTTTGCTCTATTGCAAGGCCTGTTTCCACCTCGGTTCTCACTGACCTCCTCTTGAACCATCTCAGCACTTCTTTAGCTTAAGCTTTCATTTCTGGACGTCATTAGAAAGCCTCCTGAAAATGCAATCATGAACTCCTGGCTCATAATCTCAATCACTGTGATATCCCACTTCTGACACCATTTTGTAAATTTTGACTTCAGGAGTCACGGATTACCCAAAAAGTGGGCTGAGCTGATAAGTGCTTTTACAGCAGTTTATTAAGAAGCAACCGTTTAAATATCTTGCTAAATAGACAGGAAAGAAAGGTGCGAACAGTTTACCAGCGCCAGAGGACGAGTGGACAGCTGAAGTTGATTTCTGTGGCTGAAGGTGGCAATCTCTTGCCTCTTCTTTCACAGCTTTCTTTTATCTTTTCTGTTTTCTCAAACTAATCAAGGTGTTGGGGAAGCTCTTCTCCAGTCTTCTTTGGTCTGAAGAAGACTGAACACTCCCACTTCTGAGCACCTGTTTATATACCTTATTCTAGGGGCTGGTGGCTTACTGCCACCACTTGTTCGATCCCATCTGATCAGTGACAACTGAAGGACAGGTACCCAAGGTGTAATCTCCCCTGCCCATCATTTTGCCTTGAGGTCATCTTTCAGCTTACCTCATGCTGGATGCCATTTGTTAACTCCTGCCAGGCACTGATCTCAATCAGAGGGTACAAGACTTTGTCCTATCAACTCAGGAATGTCAACATTGAGGCCTGTACCAGAAGACCTTGATATAAGGGCCCCTGAAAGCACCATTCTCCTTGGCTATTATCTCTGTTTATCCCTGCCCTGGTTTCTAAGCAACTATTTTTGAAGAGAGAAAGAGAAAAAAAATCTTCTACTAGGTAATCACAATTCTATGCCAGCTGATTCTATAATATTCTTAAAGCTACCTTTTCTTACAGTGGTCTTGAGGCATGAACGGCCTTCTTTTACTACATTCCACGAAGGGTCTTGTTTATAGTTTTTTTTTAATATATCATGCTTGCAGTACTCCCTGGCCACAAAACTTTCTGTTTATTGTCCCAATCTTCTGTCTTCGTTTTAGGCTAATATTTGCCCTTAGAAATTGCCATGCAAACTTTTCCTTTTCAGTTTTGGTATGTCAACCGTCACAACCTCATTACCGGTTTTGGCCACAAGGTGGTGGCGCATGGGGCAAATTTCCTGAAGTTTCTTTCTCTCCCTCAACTCCATCACGAGGCAAAACATTTGAATGTTATGCTGAAGAATTCAGAATATTGCTGTAACCTGAGTAAAACGCTTTACTTTTGTGAAATGTCTCATAGTTTGTTGCCAGTGGCTGCGGTGGAGATGGGCGTGTTGTGAGCTGTGTAAGTATAGGCAGGTGGTATTGCAACCTGCTACAAACATGCATTGTGTTGCATTCTGCAGTGGAAGGGATGGATTTTATTACACCCATTGTAGGACAGGCCTTCAGTGGAGCCTGTGTACTGTGGGCAGGTGTTACATCTTGTTCCAGGTGAAGTTGCGCTCCAGCCCAGGTGGGGGTGGGGTTAAGTCTCTTCAATCAAGTTTCTGCCTCTGCCTCTGCCACTGCACTGAAACAGTCATTATCAAAATCAGAAATTACATCCTATATGACTCTGGCATGGGAAGCTGTCCCTCATCCTTCTCAATGTGTCTGTAGCGTTTGACAGGGTTGACCATCCTCCACAACAAAAACAGAATTACCTGGAAAAACTCAGCAGGTCTGGCAGCATCGAGTCCTCATGACCCTTCGGCAGGTCATGAGGATTCGAAACGTCAACTCTTTTCTTCTCCGCCGATGCTGCCAGACCTGCTGAGTTTTTCCAGGTAATTCTGTTTTTGTTTTGGATTTCCAGCATCCGCAGTAGTTTTTTGTTTTGACCATCCTCCAGTTCCTTTCCCCTGTTACCCAACTGAATGGGGCTGCTCTTGACTGTTTTATTCCGGTCTATACAGTTGGAGGCAGAGAATCACCTACAATGGCTTTCTTTTCCCATTCCTGTACAGTTGCCAGGGAGTCCACTAAGAATCAATCCTTGGCCCCCTCCTCTTTCACATATACATGGTACCACTCGGTGACATCATCCAAAATGTCAGATTCCACATGTATACTGATGACACTCAGAATTACCTCACCACCAAATCTCTCAATCCCGCCACTACTTCTAATTTGTCACACTGCTTGTCCGATACATGGTATTGGAGGAGCAAAAATTGGGAAGATCAAAACCATTGTTTTCTGCCTACCCTGCCCCCCTCCCCACCTTCTAATCCCCCGCCCTCCACGAACTCCATATCTTCACCACTGGCTCCATTCCTTTCCCTGACCTGAGGCTGAACTAGACTGTTTGCAGTTTTGACATCTATTTTTCCCAGAGATAATGCCCCAGAGATAAGCTTTCAACCATGTAACCTATACATCGCCAAGAACACCTACTTCCACTTTCATAAAATCATCCTTCTCCATGCCTGCCTCAGTCCACCTGCTGCTGAATTCTTCATCCATGTTTTAGTTACCTCTACATTCACCTATTCCAATGCCTTCTCGGCCAACCTCCCACCTTGCACTCTCTGTAAACTTGAGCTCATCCAAACGCTTGTACCTGAATCCTAACTTGCACCAAGTCCCATTCACCCATCACCACTCCATCCGCAAATCTACATTGGCTTCCGGTTCAGCAATGCCTAGATTTAAAAGTTCTCAAGCTTGTTTTCAGATCTCTCTATAGCCTCACCCCTCCCTACCTCTGTAACCTCTACAGCCCCAAAACTCCTTGAGATCCCTGCACTCCTCCAATTCTGGCCTCTTGCACATTTTCTTTGTTTCACCATTCAACTGTGTAGGCCCTGAGCTCTGGTAATACCTCTCTAAATCTCTGAACCTTTCTCTCCTTCTTTAAGACACTCCTTAAAACCTGCCTCCACTGTTCTAATATCTCTTTGTGGCTTGGTGTCAAATTTTCTTTGATTACTCCCGTGAAATTCCTTAGTACATTTTAGTGCTTTAAAGTTGCTATATAAATACAAGTGGTAAATGTTGTGAGAGAAGATTCTGTTCTATACCAGCGAGTGTTGAGCTTGTAATACGCTATCTGCACCTCTTGCTATGCTCCAGCTGATTCCCATTAGCAATTGCATACCAACTTAACCTCAGTTCTGAACTCCAGTTCTTTTGGGTAAGCCTAGCTGTTCCATCACTTGTTTTTTTTTATTCTTGGTGGCACACAATTTTCTTGGCATGACCTCAATCATCATTTCTTCCTGCATGGCTGCCTTCTCCCTCCACATCCATTGTTTTGCAGTTGTTCAGGTTTGAAAGCCTGTGTTCTGCTTCAAGGAGTCTGACCTCAATTACAGTTAACTTGTTTCCAGCAGTGTAAATGGAGCTGGCACCGATTCTAATTTTTTGGTAATATCTTCCTTCTACAATGCACTCAAATCACCCAAAACACTAACAAAAGTTAACCCAGCAGTTCAGAAAAGTTGACAATTCAGGAATGATCCTGATTATCAACCTATGTCACGAAAACAAATGGTTGCACAAGCTTCGTAGGCAGACACGTTTCTTCACTTGCATTGGAGGAGCATATTGGGACAGGAGTACGTTGTTCAACCTCTCACGCCTGTTCTGCCATTCAGTTAATTCGCCACTGTTCAGTATCTTAACTCCATCTTCCTGTCTTGGTTCCATATTCCTTGGCACCTCTATCTATGCATAAAAAATAACCAAAATAAAATGTGATTGCGGGAATGAAACTGCTAAAGACACAAAGTTGGTTGTGCACTTATGGAAGATGGAGTAGGTGCATGCTCTCCTAGAACATTTAGGATTTTTTATAACAAAA
The DNA here is from genome assembly GCF_964194155.1 of Cetorhinus maximus. Taxonomy (NCBI): domain Eukaryota; kingdom Metazoa; phylum Chordata; class Chondrichthyes; order Lamniformes; family Cetorhinidae; genus Cetorhinus; species Cetorhinus maximus. The sequence continues at coordinate 151,948,530 of NC_135883.1, read as the reverse complement.
ATTCTGCACACTCGTTAACTTTAAACACTAATTCTTCACTATTAAAAAGGTTTGTTTTTTCTTTCAAAAGAAAAACAGCATAGTGAGTAGATTATTACTTCCTCAGTAGCTAGTTTCAGTAGTTAATGTTCGACCAAAGTCCATTCCACCCCCCCCCCCCCCCCCCCCCCCCCCCACCACCACCCTTTCCCCACACGGTTCCCCCACTCACTCCACCCCAGCCCAGATTTTGGCATTCTACCCCAACCTGGACCCCAGCCACAGAGACTCCTCGCCCTTTGGCTGTTCTTGCCCAACCTTCCCAGTACATACAGCAACATATCTCCCTCCTGCCCCTTAATTCTGTCTGACACACCTCCCCCTCACCCTCCATAATTCAGTCTGGCAACTCCTCATCAGCAAGCTCAGATTAAAGTTATATTTTCCCTCTACACCTGCTTGTTCATGCTTCTGTGGTCAGCAAATCCTCAAAACTTAACCACCTTTAGTGCCCCTAACCCTGGCATTGACACTTCTGAGCATCTTAATGATTTGATGCAGCTCCAGTTGGAAGTTTAGCAATATTTTTGTTTTAAATCTTGTCAGTGTTAAACCTGAGGGGGGCACAGTAGTTGGCAGTATTTGTACATGTATATTGCATTTTATTGAAAAGAGATAACAATGTAGAGATGTTGATCTGAGACAAGGGAGCTTTCCAAATTGACTTCCCAACTGAGCGAAGGCGTTGACTGAACTTGCAGTACATCTACTTACTGTGTTGCAAAACACAATTCTTAATTACTATTTGGTCACTGCAGCCTGTGAAAAATAACAAGCGGAGCAAATTCACTAACTACTTTCTGAACTATTTCAATTCTCACTTTTCTGACTTAAAACTGCATTGCACAGCAGAGGAGAGATTAGATGACCCATTGCCACTGCCACAAGTTGCATAAACGCGAGGGTATGCCCGAGGGGCATGTGTATATATATGTATAAACGTATGAATCTGCTTTCACCTCATTTTCAGGCAGTGCATTCCAGATCATCATATATCAGAGTAAAAATAAATTCTTCTCATTTCCCCTGTGGTCTTCTGTCAATTACCTTAAACCTATAGCCTTTGATTACCAATCACCCTGCTTATGGAAACAGTTTCTCCCTATCTACAAAATTCCATTTTAGAATGAAACGCCTATATTAAATTAATCATCTCCACCCTGGGAGAGCAACCCCTGTGCCCTGAAATTTTAGAACATGGTTTTCCAATCTCTCAGAAACTAATATTTGGAGGCTTCTCTATTCCAGCAGTTGCTTTGGCCAATGCAGTTTGGTGTGGGCATTAGTTTGGTACATTGATCACCATGTTCCACTATATCATTAAACTAAACTGGTGCAGTTACCAGGCACCCAGAAAAATATAATTAATGACCCAGTAAAAGATGCCTATGGTGCCCATTAAAACTTTGCCAAAAATTCCCAGTAATACATTTTTGCAGTCAAGGACCTGGCCCAGTGTCTTGGCCAACGTTCTTCCCCAAAGCAGCAACACCACATAACTGGCCCTTCATCTCATTTGCTGGGAGTGGAATTATACTTTGCCCGAATTAACTGCCCCATAACAACAGTGACTAAACTTCAAAAGTAACTCATTGACCGTTGAGCACTTTGGGATGTCCTGAGGGTGTGATTAGGTGCTTTATATAAATGTAAATTCTTGCCTTCATTCCCAAATGCAAGCTGCGTCTGGAGAGATCAGTTCAAGCTATATGAAAATAGCTGAACTGGTTATAGAACTGTCACTAGTGGTGAGAGCAATTTGTGGTGATAAATATACCTAGTGACAGCATTGATTAAACAATGCAAGAAGTACCTGACTTCAAACTAATAGGGACATTTCACACCAACATTGCAAACAAGAAACATACAGAAGGAACAATTATATCTTGAACTTATGTCTGGCTGGCTGCATAGGTGTTTTATATAGCTCTGACAGCCCCATTGCATTGATTGGATTTGCATTTCTATCTCAGTATAAGGCTGTTTGAATGTAATTTACATATTGATGGCATTTAATTTGAATATTGAGCCTTGAATCTGTTGGAGCATGGTGCTTTGGAGCTGCAATCAGACACACTCACAAACACTCTGGAATTTGGGGAGGGGAAGGAGAGGTATGTGCCTCTCAGTCCTGATCATTCTCTGTGATTCCTGTGGATGAATGGGTGTGTGGATGCTTGGGGATAATGTGCTCCACTAGAGTTGTAGGCCTTACTGTTGAGGCTCCTAAATAAGTAATGATGATTTGCAGGAGGTTTCCACGAGCGTCTGATTTCAGAAGGGAAGGGGAGAAAATTTGCCGAAAGACAAGAAGCTTGTGCAATAGGGACAAGGCAAGTGATGAGGATGCTCAGTAGAGCTTGGGAGGTATAATGGTGATATTGTAGTAGTAATCAAGAGACACAAAATCACAGAATTGGTATGGTGCAGAAGGAGGCCATTTAGCCCATCATGTCTGCACCGGCACTCTGAATGAGCAACTCACCTAGTACATTCCCCTGCATTCTCCCCATAACCCTGCACATTCTTCCTTTTCAGATAACAGTCTAACTCCTTTTTGAATGCTTCAATTGAATCTGTCTCCACAACACACTGAGGCTGTGCATTCCAAAACCTAACCACTCACTCTGTAAAAATGTTTCTCCTCATATAGCTTCTGCTTCTTTTACTAATTACTTTAAATCTGTGCCCTTTCGTTCTCATGATTTTTTATCAAATTTCCTCCCAGCCGCCTTTTCTCGAAGGAAAACAATGCTAACTTCTCCAATCTATCTTCATAACTGAAGTTCCTCATCCCTGGAACCATGCGCATGAATCTTTTCTGCACCTTCTTTAATGGCTTCACATCCTATCTAAAGGTGGTGCCCAGAACAAGATGCAGTACTCTAGCTGAGGCCGAACTAGTGCCTTATGCAAATTCAACATAACCTCTATGCCCCGTTAGTAAAGCCCAGGATACCTGTATGTTTTATTAACTGCTCTCTCCACCTGTCCTGCCACCTTCAATAATTTTGGCACATATACACCCAGATCCCTTTGCTCCTGCACCCCTTTAGAATTGTACCCTTTATATTGGCTCTCCATGTTCTTCCTACCAAAATGAATCTACCACGTGTCCACCCATTCCACCAACCAACTTGTCTATGTCTTTTTAAAATTCTACACTATCCTCCACACAGCTCACAATACTTCCAAGTTTTGTGCCATCCACAAACTTTCAAATTGTGCCCTGCACGCCAAGGTCTAGGTCATTAATATATATTAGGAAAGGCAATGCTGACCCCTGTGGAACTCCACCACAAACCGTCCTCTAGCACAAAAAACGTCTGTTAACCACTAATCTGTTTCCTGGCGCTCAGCCAGTCCCGTATCCATGTTACTCCTGTCCCTTTTATCCCATGAACAATAAGTTTGCCCTCAAGTCTGTTGGGCGGCACTGTATCAAATGCCTTTTGGAAGTCCATATAGATCACATCAGCGGCATTGCCCTCAACAACCCTTTCTGTTACCTCTTCAAAAAGTGCCAACAAGTTAGTTAAACATGACTTACCTTTAAGAAATCCATGCTGGCTTTCCTTAATTGAGCAGCTTTTGTTCGTGCGACTGTTAATTTTGTCTGGGATTATTTTTTTCTAGAAGTTTCCTCACCAACGAAGTTAAACTGGCCTGTAGTTGCTGAGTTTATCTTTACATCCTTTTTTGAATAAAGGTGTAATGTTTGCAATTCTCCAGGCCCAGGCTAATGCTCTAGGGACGCGAGTTCAAATCCCATCACAGCAGCTGGTGAAATTTACATTAAAAAATCTGAAATCATAAGCTAGTCTCTGTAATGGTGACCATGAAACCATTATCAATTATTAGAAAAAAAAACCACCTGGTTCACTAATGCTCTTTAAGAAAGGAAATCTGCCGTCCTTACCTCTTCTGGCCACCTGTGACTCTAGGTTGACCCTTAAATGCCGAGCAAGCCACTCAGTTATATCAAACTGCTACAAATTCTAAAAGGAATGAAACCGGATGGCCCACCTGGCATTGACCTAGGCACCAGAAACAGCAACAGCAAAACCCGGTCCTGCTGACCCTGCAAAGCTGTCCTTACTAACATCTGAAGGCTTGTGCTAAAATTGAGAGAGCTGTCCCATAGACTAGCCGAGCAACAGCCTGACAAACTGATGCTTACTGGATCATACCTTACAGATGATGACCCAGACGCCACCATCACCATCACAGGGTACGTCCTATCCACCGACAGAACAGACCCAGCAGAGGTGGTGGCACAGTGGTATACAGTCGGGAGCGAGTTGCCCTGGGAGACCTCAACATTGTCTCTGGACCCCATAAAGTCTCTTAGCACCTGGTCAAACATGGGTAAGGAAACCTCCTGCTGATTACCACCGACTGCCACCCCCAACCCCCACTCAGTCAATGAAGCAGTACTACTCCATGTTGCACACCAATTAGAAGAAGGTACTGAAGGTGGCAAGAGCACAAAATATATTCTTGTCCGTCAGCAAGAGTTGCTTGGTAGCATGACTACTGACTGAGCTGGCCGAGTCCTAACAGACATACCTGCTAGACTGAGTCTTTGGCAAGTGGTGAAGGAACCAACAAGAGGGAAAACCTACTTGACCTCATCCTCACCAATCTACCTGTTGCAGATGTATCCATGATTCCTGAATAAAAGTATACCAATGAAATGACCTTGATAGAATATCTTTGGATGCAGAAATTGCAAATAGTTTGTGGAACTGTTACACCAAACGATTACATGCATTTGCCATTTATAAATACCTTTTAGCACGTTGACTTAGCCCCAGGTTTGTGCATACTTCATTGTCTGATTCAGATGTGTAGATCTAAATTATGCAGCCTTAACAAAAAGGGGGGAAAAATTCAGCTATCTATTCGAAGTTTTGGAAGAGATTTACAAAATTCAAAACAGTGCCAGCATGGTTACAATGGCTGAATGCCCTCCTGTATATAATTTCTGGTTCTGCTGCTAGCTTCTGGTAAAGTGCTGTTAGCAAGGGAGGGCATTCCATAGGAATTGACTACAGCATTAAAATGAATTCCATTCATACAACATTCCTTTGCAGCCTAGAAAGCTTCTAACAAATTTTTTTTGAGGCAGTGTGGTTGACTGGATCAGCACTTGCCTGTTCCAAATAGAATTCTAATGTACCATTTATCCTCAATGCAAACTGCTCAGTGCAAGGACGAAGATATCTAATTTTGTAAACTCCAATTCAAATATTACCTCTTTCTCAATTATTCATGCTTCCGTTCTGCTCAATATCGTCGGCTCAGCGCAAGGGCCATCATTGGCACTTGAGCTTCCTGTAAGGTTTTACACCATGCACAAAAAGAAGTTTCAATCTAGATTTTATTTGCAGCATGAGTGATTGACTGGATTGAGGTACTATGTCTACAAATAGTAGAAATAAAAGTTCTGCAAATGAAGGAAGCCTGAATGAAAATAAGGACATTGCACAGCCAGTGTGTCAGCCTCTATAAGAGAAGATGGGCTACAATCCCAGGTGGAAGCCCTGCCAAAGGACCTCATCTGTACTATTATCTTTCTCTTTTGATGTGATGCCTGTTTCTGGAACTTTTCGCTTTCTGTTTGAGAATCCAATGGCATAGGAGAGAGTGCAATGCAGATTCTCCAGAATAATACCTAGGCTTAGGGCTTTAAATTATGAAGACAGATTGCATATAAATGGCATGTATTCCCTTGAGTATAGAAGATTGAGGGATGATCTGATCAAGCTGTTTAAAATATAAGAGGATTAGATAGGGTCAACCCAGAAACTGTTTGACCTAGTGAGAGAATCAAGAACAATAGGTCATAACCTTAAAATTAGAGCTAGGTATTCAAGAGTGAAATCAGGAAGCAATTGATGTCAAGGGATATGGAGCTACATCGGGCAAGAAGAGTTGAAGTACAAATCAACCATATATATTCTAACTGAATCGCGGATGAAGCCTGAGGGGCTGAATGGCCCACTCCTGTTCCTGTGTTTACACAGATCTCAGTTGGAACACCAGGGTTCTCAGTAAACTGGTTAAGTTATCATAGGCATTCAACTATGTAGTATGTAGCAGTCTTGGCCCATTTAGCCATCCAGAATTTGAGTTTGATATCAGCAGCAAACAGATGTTTACTGTTCTGTCACCAACTACTGTTCGAAACCTGCTAGTTGCCATCCACTTCTCCTAACTAATCTCCAAGTCCCTGTACCTTTGTAAAAAGTGCATTCTCCATGGGCTGAGATTCCAGCAGATATCTTCTCCATCTCTAAGACTCCCTAGCTCTTCTCTGTAACATTGCTGGTCTATGCCCTAGGGTTCTAAACAAGATAGCTGCAGAGATAGCGGGTGTGTTCGCTATGATTTTCCAAAATTCCTTAGATTCGGGAATGGTCCCACTGGATTGCAAGTTGCTCTTTTCAAGAAAGGAGGGAGAGAGAAAACAGTGAACTACAGACCAGTTAACCTAACATCAGTTTGTTGGGAAAATGCTCGAATCAGTTATTACGGAAGCCTTAACAATGCATTTAAAAAAGCATAGTATGAATAGAACAAGTCAACATGGTTTTACTAATAATCCTGTTTAATAAATTTGGGAGTTTTTTGAACATGTAACTAGTAGGTAACTTGATTACTTGCAGACACATTTCCAATGCTTTCCTAGCCTCCCATCTTACAGAGCACCCTCTGTAAACTTCAATTCATCCAAAACTCTGCTAGCCTTATCCTACTTTGTATCAAGTCCCATCAGCCTTGTGCTCACCAAACCACATTGACTTCCTGTCCATTAACACCTCATCCTTGCGTTCAAATCCCTCCATGGCTGGACTCCATTTATCTCCAACCTCTACACAACCCGACCACCCTTCGCGAGCTCTGCATTGCTCCAGTTCTGGCCTCCTGTGCATCTTTCCCCACCACTATAGCTGCCTAGGTAGTAAACTGTGAAAGTCTGTACCTCTCTCTGCCCCATTTAATACACACCTTAAAATGTACAAACATACGAATTAGGAGCAGGTGTAGGCCACCCCGCCCTTTTAATCTGCTCTGCCATTCAATAAGATCACCTCACCTCCACACTCCCATCTACTCCCCATAACCTTTCACCCCCTTGCTTATCAAGAATCTATCTATCTTTTCCTCAAAAATATTCAAAGACTCTGCTTCCACCACCTTTTGAGGAAGAGAGTTCCAAAGACACTCAACCCTCTGAGAGGAAAAATTCCTCCTCATCTCTGTCTTAAGTGAGTGACCCTTTATTTTTGAACATTGAGCCCTAGTTCTAGATTCTCTCACAAAAGGAAACATCTTCTCCACATTATGACCCTTCGGGATCTTATGTTTCAATCAAGTCACCTCTTACTCTTCTAAACTCCAGCAGATACAAGTCTAGCCTATCTAATCTTGCCTCATAAAACAACCTGCCTATTCCAGGTATTAGTCTAATAAATCTTCTGTGAACTGCTTCTAATACATTTACATCCTTCCTTAAATAAAACCTACCTCTTTCCCTGTCCAAAATCTCCTTATGTGGATAGGTGTCAAAATTTGTCTTGTATAGTACCTTGGGAAGCTTTGCTATGCTAAAGGTACTATATGAATGCAAGTTGCTGTTACATAAGCTTTCCATAGGATGACACTGATCAAGATGATATCCAGGTTTCAGTCTCGCTCCCTTATTCAGTGAAAATTGAAAAGTTGACTGTGTGATGTCAAAATAAAGTATGAAACTAGCTGGTGAGTGCTTTGAAAAAAATAAACTCTCAACAACTCCTGTCAGTCTCTCCCTATCTGTTTCTGCTGCTTCCTGCATAAGAACCTAGCTAGCATTGTTCCCTTGTCTTTCATACTAGCAGTTCATTGGTCAAATCTGCAATGGAAGAATGAAAAGTGTAATAAGAGTGATGCCTCTACAAGCACCATGCACTGCCTTATTCACAGAACACAATATTAAAATATTATTGTTATAACTGAAGTTTAGCATTTTTTGGTAGGCTCATGGCGTCGCCAAGCTGAGGCATGTTGGTACGTTTTAGGAAACTAGTGTCGGTATCAAACACTCCCTAGGTCAGTTAATGGCAGATTAAAGCTTCCTACCATACCCCAGTATTAACCTCAATCGCAGCCTCACTGCGCCAGCCATCCTTGGGATGTTTGGAAGTGAGATTGTAACTTCAGTATTTTTATGCACAGTCCCATTTCCACAAGGAGCTACCTGTACACTGCCCAAACACTCTGAAGTACCTTACAGCCAAACGATAGGAGAGTCTTCCTGTCATTAATTGAAACGGGATTTACACTCTCCTGTCCAGGTGGAAGTCTAACTCTTACTATGTCACTTTTGGCAGAAGAGTTTGAGGAGGCAGTAACAGCTGTCTTGATCAGACTGTTAAGAATTGTAGCAATGAAGGAGTCTCCAGTACTAGCTCAACAACCAGAGCCGTGTACTCTAGTCCCATTTCCTTGCCCTTTTCCCTTGTTCTTGTATATTTTTTCCCCTTCCTAGCTAATTGTATTTTTAAATTACTTATGGGGGAAACCAAAACTGGAGGCCATAAATATAAGATAGTCACTAAATCCAATTGGGAATTCTGAAAAAACTTCACACAGCGAATGCTGTCAGTGAGCTCTCTAGTTCAGCAGCTTCTCTGAGTCAGAAAGACTGAACTCCTATACGGACCTGCTGAGGTTAATGGAAAGCTCTGTTAGGGGCACTGATTCCAACCACTGGAAAAAAACTTCTGTGTGTTAAAAAAAATATATAGTTTTGTCAAAATATTGATTTATTTCAGTTGCAAAGCTGCAATGAAGAAAAGTAAATTGCAGCTCAAAAGGTCACTGTGTTTTCATGTTCCCTTCTGTGCTGTTGGAGCTAACTTAGTTCATTAAGAAATAGCTGTTATACATCTTACAGCACATTTTTACCACCAAAATACATTTGTGATAATCAGTTACTTGAATACACAGGTAAGGGGAGTCCTTGGATTCATCAACCATATTTCTGCACCTTCTCATCATATCTCTTATCGTATCTGCCTGCAGAAATGCAGCACATTGCCATTTGAACCCCCTTGTACTGTCCACTTTGGTAACTTATTCCAAAAGCCTACAACCCTGCAAGATGAAAATGTTCTGTTTGACTGCTCAATTTGCAAATGCTGAACCTGTATCTTTGGTATCTGATCCCCTCACTTAATGCAACCTCATCTAATCGCAGAATTGTTATTTCCTCACCAAACAGCATGGTTTCAGATCTGAGTTATTGGGCCTCCTAACACCACACGTGACTATCCCACATCCCCAACCCCAACTACCATGTATTCTCTCTTTCTTCCATGGGGGTAGTACTTTATCAAAAGCTATCTGGTTTCCCACCTGGTTAAGCCAATGTGTTGTTCAAGGATGAATCAGTGCTTTTGCATGGCTGGTGATTGCATATAATTTCATGCAAGACAATCCGGATATTGATTTTGCAATTCATTTGAAACAACTTTCTCTCTGTGGCATTAACTGCTATGCAGTTTCACTGAGCAAGCAACAATTGAATAAGCCTGACACGAAACATGTTAATCTGTTTTGCTTCGCTTTCTTGAATAGAAACTGCCCTGTTGTCTCGGTGCCTTAGCCAAGAAGGCAATAAGGATGGTGCAGCTCCTTCATTCGAAGACCAGGGGGATTGTAACAACTCTCCATCTAAAGATTCATCCCCAGGTATAGCCAATTCAAATGTATCACCACTTAGCTTAGCACTTCTTGGAGGAGGAGACAATGTTCTATCATTCCGCCAATAATTTGAGATTAAAATTTAGCGAGATTAAAGAAAAATGTATATAATACCATTATGTGCTGCACCTCACTTACCAGTGCTAAGTGCTGCTGCAGGACCCCTTTTCTGCAGTTAACCAGCATGATGACGTGCCACCTTTAACCCAGTGAGTGCCTGACTGGCATAGAATTCTAGAGCCCACTCCCTGTCAATTGTCCTTGTGGACAACATCAGGAAGGGTGTTTTGCAATTGAGGATGGCTAAACTCAGACAAGGGTCTATCAAACTAGAGCAAGTTTTCCAAAATCACTTTTCCAGTTTTACATGTTGAAAGTAAATGGATGGAAACTCCCCCCAGAGGTTCACTGCAGTTTATCTGATGAGTAGCTGGACCATATAGACCAAGGGGATTTCCAGATTAATCACTAGTTCCCTCTGAGTTAGCGGATCACGGATTTCCAGTGAATTAGCTGACCTCAGAAAAGTAGTTGATGGGATCCTACAACTGTCCTCAAGAGCTACATTCGGGGATGGGGAAATTCAGACTGACTTGCAATCTAGCAACCTTTCCTGAAACTCTGTACATGAGCTTCCAGTGAGGAGAGAATCATTTTCTTTCATTCATTCATGGGATGTGCACATCACTGGCTAGGTCAGCATTTATTGCCTATCCCTAATTGCGCTTGAAAAGGTGGTGGTGGGCTGCCTTCTCAAAATGCTGCAGTTTATGTGGTGTCGGTACACCCACAGTGCTGTCCAGGAAGGAGTTGCAGGATTTTGACCCAGTGAAGGAACAGCGATATATGTCTAAGTCAGGATGGTCAGTGACTTGGAGGGGAACTTCCAGGCGGTGGTGTTCCCATCTGTCTGCTGCCCTTGTCCTTCTAGATGGTAGTGGTCATGGGTTTGGAAGGTGCTGTCTAAGGAGCTTTGGTGAATTCCTGCAGTGCATCTTGTAGGTGGTACACGCTGCTGCTACTGTGCATCGGTGGTGGAGGGAGTGAATGTTTGTGGATGGGTGCCAATCAAGCAGGCTGCTTTATCCTGGATGGTGTCAAGCTTTTTGAGTGTTTTTGGAGCTGCACTATCTAGGTAAGTGGAGAATATTCCATCACACCGCTGACCCGTGCCTTGGACAGTTCATGTGGTGGACAGGCTTTGGGAAATCAGGAGGTGAGTTACTCACTGCAGGATTCCTAGCCACTGACCTGCTCTGGTAGCCACAGTATTTATATGGCTAGTCAAGTTAAGTTTCTGGTCAATGGTAACCACCCAGGATGTTGATAGTGGGGAATTCAGCAATGATGAATGTCATGGGGCAATGGTTAGATTCTCCCTTGTTGGAGATGGTCATTCCCTGGCACTTGTGTGGTGCAAATGTAACTTGCCGCTTGTCAGCCCAAGCTGCATTTGGACATGGACTGCTTCAGTATCTATGGAGTCACGGCTGGTGCTGAACATTGTGCAATCATCAGCGGACATTCCCACTTCTGACCTTATGAAAGGAAGGTTATTGATGAAGCAGCTGAAGATGGTTGGCCCTAGGCCACTACCCTGAGGAACTCCTGCATTGATGTCCTGGAACTGAGATGAATGACCTCCAACAACCACAACCATCTTCCTTTGTGCTAGTTATGACTCCAAACAGCGGAGAATTTTCCCCCTGATTCCCAATGACTCCAGTTTTGCTAGAGCTCCTTGATGCCACAGTCGGTCAAATGCTGCCTTGATGTTGAGGGCAGTCACTCTCACCTCGCCTCTGGAGTTTAGCTCTTTTGCCTATGTTTGAATCAAGGCTGTAATGAGATCAGGAACTGAGTGACCCTGGCAGAACCCAAACCGAGCATCAGTCAGCAGGTTATTGCTAAGCAAGTGCCGCTTGATAGCACTGTTGATGACCCCTTCCATCACTTTATAGATGATCAAGAGTAGACTGATGGGGTGGTAATTAGCCGGTTAGGATTTGTCCTGCTTTTCGGTACTATTGTCGGAATATTGTCAAAGCCCATAGCCTTTGTAATATCCAGTGCCTTCTGCTGTTTCTTGATATCACGTGGAGTAAATCAAATTGGCTGAAGACTGGCATCTATGACACTTGGGACCCTGGAGGAGGCCAAGATGGATCATCCATTCAGCACTTCTGGCTGAAGATTGCTTCAGCCTTATCTTTTACACTGATGTGCTAGGCTCCCCCATCATTGAGGATGGGGATATTTGTGGAGTCCCCTGCTCCAGTGAATTGTTTAATTGTTAACCATTCACGACTGGATGTGACAGGCTGCAGAGCTTACGTCTGATCTGTTGGCTGTGGAATTGCTTAGCTCTGTCAATTGCTTGCTGCTTATGCCGTTTGGCACAGATGTTGTCCTGTGTTGCAGCTTCAGCAGGTTGACACCTCATTTTCAGGTATGCCTGGTGATGCTCCTGGCATGCCTTCCTGCACTCTTCACTGAACTGATCATCAGCTATGATGTCCACCATAGTAAAATAGGCCATTTATGCTCTCCAGAGATATTTGCACATATGGGTGATGTAATTGAGGGCACCTAGTACCAGTGGTAGCTTATGCCCAGTTCATGTCTTTAGGGACAGTAGGCATGAAGAGAAAATTATCAAAAAATAAAAAAAGTATATAAAACAATAGTACACTGCTGGCCATTAGCGGGTTGGGCCTAGGAGCCACAGACGGGAAGGCTCCAGGATCCAATCTGCATCCATACCAAGTTAGCTGGCCTCAACCAGGGTCCTATAATTGAACACAGAACTCCTTGCTAGAGAGAAGATGATCACCAAGGGTTCCCATTCTTAAGTGATGTCTACAATCCTGCCGAGCTGTGCATGTGGAGAGGGTTTGGATAAGAAGAGAGTCAAACTGAAGTGTGATGCCCAGCCTCGGCTGAAGAGCTTGTTGACAGTATCTAAACTCATACTTGAACGGTAAAATAACAGAGATCCCACAAAAGAGTTGGTGTCCAGAGGAGACAAGAAAACTGCAGGAGGGAGTGTTAATATAATTCTGAAATATTGGAGATGTGGAAATGGGCCAAATTACAGATACTTGATTGAGGCTGGAGTTTTGTGTCATTTCACATCTTCTGTATGTTGTTTACTTTCTGAGATTATCAAATTAGTCTCAACTAGTACTTCATTTACAGAGCATGCAATGAAGTTTCTGGTCCTTTAGGAACCAGGGTGACACCTCAGTGGGTGTCAGAGGAGATGTTTGCCTAATTTTTCAGAACAAGGGGACAATTGGGATTGAAATCACTGTGTGTGACATTAGTAACAAATATTTTAATATATTTGATATCCCTTGTCTGTTATCTGACTGGTTGACCTGTTTAAAACACTAATACACTCATTACTAATATTACAGCTTCAACCTTCAATCTGCCCTCCAGTCCTTCTACAAGGTAACCTATTTGAGAAGAAAATATGAGCTTGTAAAACAAATCATTTCCTTCTTCCTCACAATGCTGTACATTTACCAAAGGACCCAGCCACTTGAGTGGATCTTGTATGATCAAGAGGGTAGACTTGGTCAAAATATCATTGATATTGTGCATCTGTTGAAAACCATATACAAAGCAATTTTTTTAATTAAATCTATATTTTCGATTTAACTAATTTTTTTTTGTTTACTTCAAAGCCATGACCAAGTCTAATGATGAAAAAAGTAAAGGAAAAGTTATGAGGAAGAAAATATATGGTCCAAAGAAAGTAAGTAATTTATACTTATTATCACATCCACAGGGTACACGTGCTACCAGCCAGTTTGCATATTTATTATGCAAAGAAAATCAACTTTAGAATTAATATTTTAGGCATATCAGAGTGATGCTGCGTGCTGGAGACACGGCATGTTGTCCCAGAGTGTCGGTAGGTTTGCTTCACATCAGTTTTCCTTACAGTTTGAGTTCACAGTCTGAGCTTTGCCATCATGGAGAAAGCACTGACAGATCTTCCTTCCACACTGACCCCAAAGCAGTCCCTCATATATTCACATGTCCAGAAACCGTTCACACAAATTTTTCTTGCCGATCCATTTGTCCTTCCATCTGGTTGTCTGCTCTTCCACTTGTAGCTTTACACTAAAACTCAAGCATGGAGTCCTTGCGTGTTTTATTTCTTCTCATTGTGTATTTCAGTTGAGCTGAATTTGTGTCTGGAGAAATCACAGCAGCCAGGAGCATGGCCCCAGTCTTGTGTAATTGATAACAATGCCACAGCCTCCCCTTCCAGTTCAGGCCAGTAGTATTATAACGTAATAAAAATGAAAAGTACTACGAAAACTCACCAGGTCTGGCAGCATCTGTAGAGAGAGAAACAGAGTTAACATTTCAAGTCTGATATGACTTCTTCAGAAATGTAGTATAACAAGTTTGTACGGATCAGGAGAGTCGAAGCTTTGTCCTCATGGCCTGTCTCCTGGATGTACTCCAATGGAACAGGGAAAGGAACAGGGATGTTTAAATCCATGTTTCTGATAATTTCCCAATATCTCAAATCATTGATGCAAGAATTCTGATTGAGGATTCATCCATCAGTAAAGGAACAACACTAAAAACAGCCCTTTCAATCCTTCAGGCCCACAAAATCTAAACAGGACAAAACTTGTGAACAAGCAGTAATGGAAACAGAAAATGCTGGAAATACTCAGCAGGTCAGACAGCACCTGTGGAGGCAGAACCAGAGTTAATGTTTCAGATCAATGATCTTTCATCATAACTGGGAAAAGTTAGAAATGTAATAGGTTTTGTGTAGGTGAAATGGGGGTGGGGGTGCTGGGTGGAAGAACAAAAGAGAAGATCCATGTTAGAGCAGAAGGCGGAAGACAGTAAATGACATAAGTGTTGGTGAGGCAGAGCCAAAGGGCATGCTAATGGGACAAGTAAGCTGTGAATGGCAGAATAATGAACAGCCCCTGTCCAGAAGCAAAATGAAAAAACGATTAAGCTTGATGCATGCAAAAAAAAAGGAAACAAGATGATGGAGTAGAGATTACTGAAATTGGCCTGAAATTGTTGAACTCAGTGTTGAGCCTAGAAAGCTGTAAAGTGCCTAATCAAAAGTTGAGGTGTTGTTCCTTAATCTTGCGTTGAGCTTCATTGGAAAACTGCAGTAAGCCGAGGACAAAGATGTTACTGTGAGAGCAAGATGGAGAGTTAAAATAGCAAGCCACCAGAAGCTCAGGGTCATGCTTGCAGTCTGAATAGAGGTGTTCTGCAAAGCGGTCACCCAATCTGCGTTTGACCTCGCCAGTGTAGAAGAGACTGCATTGTGAACAGCAAATACAGTATACTAAATTGAAAAACATACTAGTAAATTTGCTGTTTCACTTGCCACATTAGCATGTCCTTTAGCTCTGTCCCACCAACACTTTTGTCATTTACTGTCTTCCGCCTTCTGCTGTATCATGGACCTTCTCTTTTGTTCTTTCCCCCCCTCCCTGACCCCCATTTCACTTGCGCAAAACCTATTACATTTCTAACCTTTCCCAGTTCTGATGAAAGGCCATTGATCTGAATCGTTAACTCTGATTTGGTCTCCACAGATACTGTCTGCCTTGCTGATTATTTCCAGCATTTTCTGTTTCCATTACTGCTCATTTACTGGTTTTGTCCTGTTTAGATTTTGTGGGCCTGGAGGATTGAAAGGGCTGTTCTTAATGTTGTTCCTTCACTGATGGAGTGTTCGGGGCTTTAAATGATGAGGAGAGAGGAGGTAAACAGGCAGGTGTTACATCTCCTGTGCTTGCATGGTAACATGCTGTGGGTAGGGGATAAGGGGGTTGGGGTTAATTGAGGAGTGGACCAGGGTGTCGAGAGGAGATGGTAACTTCAGAATGCTGAAAGGGGAGGAGAAGGGAAGATGTGTTTGGTGGTGGCATAAGACCATAAGACATAGGAGCATAAATTAGGCCAATCGGCCCATCGAGTCTGCTCTGCCATTCAATCATGGCTGATAAGTTTCTCAACCCCATTCTCCCGCCTTCTCCCCGTAACCTTTGATCCCCTTACCAATCAAGAACCTATCTATCTCGGTCTTAAATACACTCAATGACCTGGCCTCCACAGCCTTATGTGGCAATGAATTCCATAGATTCACCACTCTCTGGCTAAAAAAGTTTCTCCTCATCTCTGTTCTAAAAGGTCTTCCCTTTACTCTGAGGCTGTACCCTCGGGTCCTAGTCTCTCCTACTAATGGAAACATCTTCCCCACATCCACTCTATCCAGGCCTTTCAGTATTCTGTAAGTTTCAATCAGATCCCCCCTCATCCTTCTAAACTCCATCGAGTATAGACCCAGAGTCCTCAAACGTTCTCATATGTTAAGGCTTTCATTCCTGGGATCATTGTCGTGAACCTCCTCTGGACCCTCTCCAGGGCCAGCACATCCTTCCTGAGATACGGGGCCCAAAATTGCTCACATATTCTAAATGTGGTCTGACCAGAGCCTTATAAGGCCTCAGCAGCACATCCCTGCTTTTATATTCTAGTCCTCTCGAAATAAATGCCAACATTGCATTTGCCTTCCTAACTACCAATTCAACCTGCAAGTTAACCTTAAGAGAATTGTGGACTAGGACTCCCAAGTCCCTTTGCACTCCAGATTTCTGAATTCTCTCCCCATTTAGAAAATAGTCCATGCCTCTATTCTTCCTACCAAAGTGCATGACCTCACACTTCCCCACGTTGTATTCCATCTGCCACTTCTTTGCCCATTCTCCTAACCTGTCCAAATCCTTCTGCAGCCTCCCCGCCTCCTCAATACTACCTGTCCCACCACCTATCTTTGTATCATCTGCAAACATAGCCAGGATGCCCTCAGTTCCTTCATCTAGATCATTAATGTATAAAGTGAAAAGTTGTGGTCCCAACACTGACCCCTGCGGAACTCCACTAGTCACTGGCCGCCATCCTGAGAAGGACCCCCTTATCCCCACTCTCTGCCTCCTGCCAGACAGCCAATCTTCTATCCATGCTAATACCTTGCCTCTAACACCATGGGCTCTTATCTTACTTACTGAGCAGCCTCCTGTGCGGCACCTTGTCAAAGGCCTTCTGGAAGTCCAAGTAGATAACATCCATTGGCTCTCCTATGTCAAACCTACTCGTTACCTCCTCAAAGAATTCTAACAGATTTGTCAGGCATGACCTCCCCTTGATGAAACCATGCTGACTTTGCCTGATTTTACCATGCACTTCCAAGTATTCTGAAATCTCATCCTTAATAATGGACTCTAAAATCTTACCAACAACCGACGTCAGGCTAATCGGCCTGTAATTTCCCGTCTTTTGCCTCACTCCCTTCTTAAACAGGGGGGTTACATTAGTGATTTTCCGGTCCTCTGGGACCCTCCCTGACTCCAGTGATTCCTGAAAGATCACCACTAACACCTCCACTATCTCTTCAGAACTCTGGGGTGTAATCCATCTGGTCCAGGTGATTTATCCACCTTCAGACCTTTCAGTTTTCCTAGCACCTTCTCCTTGGCAATGGCCACCATACTCACCTGTACCCCCCGACTCTCTTGAACTTTGGGGATGTCACTCGTGTCTTCCACTGTGAAGACTGACGCAAAGTACCTATTCAGTTCCTCCGCCATTTCTTTGTTTCCCACTACTACTTCTCCAGCGTCATTTTCCAGCGGCCCAATGTCCACATTTGCCTCTCACCTTTTATATATCTAAAAAAACTCTTGCAATCTTCTTTTATATTACTGGCTAGTTTACCCTCATATTTAATCTTCTCCCTCCATATTTCTTTTTTAGTTGTCCTCTGTTGGTCTTTGTAGGCTTCCCAATCCCCTGGTTTCCCACTGCTCTTCGTGGCATTGTATGCTTTCTCTTTAGCTTTTATGCTGTCCCTGACTTCCCTTGTCAGCCATGGTTGCCTCGTCCTCCCTTTAGTATGCTTCTTCTACCTAGGGATGAATTTTTGCTGTGTCTCCCAAATTACTCCCAGAAACTCCTGCCATTGCTGTTCCACTGTCTTTCCTGCTAGGCTCATCTCACAGTCAATTCTGGCCAGCTCCTCCCTCATGCCTCTGTAGTTGCCTTTATTCAACTGTAATACCGTTACATCTGATTCCAGCTTTTTCCTCTCAAATTGCAGGGTAAATTCTATCATATTATGGTCACTTCCTCCTAAGGGTTCCTTCACCTTAAGCTCCTTTATCAAATCTGCCTCATTACACATCACTAAATCTAGAATTGCCTGTTCCCTAGTGGGCTCCACCACAAGCTGCTCCAAAAAGCCATCTCGTAGACATTCCACAAATTCCTTTTCTTGGGATCCACTACCAACCTGATTTTCCCAGTCTACCTGCATATTGAAATTCCCCCATGATCACTGTAACCTTGCCTTTCTTACACACCTTTTCTATCTCCTGGTGTATCTTGTGCCCCACATCCTGACTACTGTTCGGAGGCCTGTACATAACTCCCGTTATGGTTTTGCATTATGGCATCGCACTACAGGTGGTGGAAATGGCAGAAGATGATCCGTTGAATACAAAAGCTAGTGGGATAGAAGGTGAGGAAAAGGGGAACATTATCATGATTCTGGGAGAGAGAAGAAAAGGTGAGAGCAGAAGTACGGGAAATGAGTCGTACACAGTAAATGAGCAGTAGAGGTGCAGATAGAATTCAGCAGCCTGGACTTCAAGGGCCAGATTCTACAGGCTGGAGGTTGAACATCCTTGACTTATTTAACAGTTATACTTGACACTAGAGTGGTAATGTAGATTGTGTATGCAAGTCCCACTCCAGAGACCTGAGCTCATATTCTTCTCTCTCACTGCAGTGCACTACTGAGGGAGTACTGCATTGTCAGGAGTTCTGTCTCTCGGTTGAGATGTTAAACCAAAGCCCTGTCTGCCCTCTCAGCTGCACATAAAATATCCCACAGCAGTGCTTAGAAGAGTAGGGGAGTCTTTCTGATGTCCTAGCCAATATTTATTTCTCAACTAACATTAAAACAGTTTCTCTGGTCAGTTATCACATTGCTGCTTCTCCAACCTTGCTATGTGCAAATGTCACGTTTCCTCCATTTCAACTATGACCACACTTTAAAAGTGCTTCATTAGCTGTAAAGTGCTTTGGAATGCCCTGAGGTTGTGAAAGGAACCATATAAATGCAAGTTTTTCTTTCTTCTTAGTTATTGCGTTTCCTCTTTTACATACATTCCAGGGATGTGGGCATCACTGGCTAGGCCAGCATTTATTGCCCATCCCAAATTGCCCTTGAGAAAGATAGTGGTGAGCCGCCTGCTTGAACCGCTGCAGTCCATGTGGTGTAGGTATACCCACAGTGATGTTAAGGAGGAAGTTCCAGGATTCTAACTAAGTGACAATGAAGTAACAGCAATATATTTCCAAGTTGGAATGGTGTGCGCTTTGGAGGAGAACTTGGTAGTGGTGGTGTTCACATGCCTGCTGCTGCTCTTCTAGGTGGTAGAGTTTGCTGGTTTGGAAAGTGCTTCTGAAGAAGTCTTGGAGAGTTGCTGCAGTGCATCTTGTAACTGGTACATAGGGCAGCCACAGTGAAGAGTGTGAATAGGGTGTTGTTCAAGCGGGTTGCTTTGTCTTGGATTGTGTCAAGCTGCTAGAGTGTTGTTGGAGATGCTCTCACCCAAGCAAGTGGAGAGTATTCAATCACACTGCTGACTTGTAGATGATGGAAAAGCTTTGGGAAGTCAGGAGGTGACTTACTCGCTGCAGAATTCCCAGCCTCTGACCTGCTCTTGTAGCCACAATATTTATATGGCTGGTCCAGTTCAGTTTCTGGTCAGTGGTAATCCCCAGGATGTTGATAATGGGGGGATTCAGCGATGGTAATGCCATTGAATATTAAGGGACGATGGTTAGAATTTCTCTTGTTGGAGATGGTCATTGCCTGGCACTTGTATGGTGCGAATGTTACTTGCCACTTATCAGCCCAGGTCTTGCTGCATGCGGGCATGGACAGCTTCATTAGCTGAGAATCTGCGAATGGTACTGAACACTGTGTAATCATCAGTGAACAGCCCCAAACTTGACCTTATGATGGAGGGAAGGCCATGACAAAGCAGCTGAAGATGACTGGGCCTAGGCTATTACCCTGAGGAACTCCTACAGAGATGCCTGGGGCTGAGACGATGCCTCCAACAGCCATAACTATCTTTCTTTGTACAAATGCGAAATACCTCAGATGCTGGAAATCAGAAATAAAAACAGAAAGTGATGGAAATACTCAAGAGGCCTTGCAGCATCTGTGGAGAGAGAACTTTCTAATGAAAGGTTATGGACCTGAAATGTCAGCTCTGTTTCTTTCTCCACAGATGCTGCCTGACCTGGTGAGTATTTCGACTATTTTCTGTTTTTATTTCATTGTCTTTTGTGCTATGTACAAGTCCAGGCATTGGAGAGTCTTCCCCGATTCCATTGACTTCAATTTTACTAGAGATCCTTGATGACACTCATTCGAATGCTGCCTTGATGTCAAGGGCAGTCACTCTCACCTCACCTCCAGAGTTCAGTTCTTTTGTCTACATTTGGACCCACACCGTAATGAGTTCTGGAGCTGAGGGAACCTAAACTGAGCATCGATGAGCAGGTTATAGTAGTATTGTATTGTAGTGCCACTTGATAGCACTGTCAGTGTCACTTTCCATCACTTTGCTGATGATCAGGAGTAGACGGATAAGGTGGTAATTGGCTGGGTTGGATTTGTTCTGCTTTTTATGGACAGGACATACCTGGGCAATTTTCCACATTGTTGGGTAGATGCCAGTGTTGTAGCTGTACTGGAACAGCTTCATGGTAATTCATTTTATGTGTAGCATTTAAGACTTTTAAGTTTTCTGCGATGTGATCAGGTGCTATATGAGTACAAGTGTTTCTTTTAATTTTGGAGGGCTTGGAGAATGAAAAATTCTCTGGTCCTGTTCAAGGTGTAGTGCTGCCAAAGTGCACCAGAGCGCCACTCCAGCACCACCTATTTAAAGGCTTTAATATTCACTACTGGATAGTAAACTCTCCTTTGTTGATTGGCCAATCATTATACGCCCCACTTGATTTTTCTTTCCACTGACCTTGCTAACATTACTTAGGAAATGTAATTTCGTCTGAAATTAAACTTTTCAAAGTTAATCAGTCATAACTTTCTAATGCCCCCCCCAGAGTGGCAATAATTAAAGATTTGACAGCATGAGTCATCATATTGCCTCCCACAGGCAGTTAGCGTCACACAGCCCGCTTAGCATCTGCTACTTACAGAACCCAATCCTAGGACAGAAGAGCAGCAGCAGAGTGAAGAATGGACTGCTCTGCTTGAAACAAAGCCACAGCATAACCACCAGTTCTACAGCAGGAGGAATTATCCGTGAATTCTCTGCTGGATTCACTCGCGCATGCCCAGCAACCTGCTTGTCCTATTCACCTTCAGGTGGATTTCAAAGTGTCAGCGCAAGAGGCGTGTTTAAAAGGCAGGATGTTGAAGGACATTGTGTGAGCATTAAAAGGCTACATTCCCAACCTGGACTGATGGAGAGTGAAACGGAAATGCCTTCAGTTGTGATTGCAGAATCCTCTCGCTTTCACTTCTGATGCTGTTGCAGGTGTCAATGCTGCCTCCTTTATATTTGAGGTGGAGTGAGGAAGCCTGCCTCCCCTGACAGTAGCTCACTCAACATACTTTATCCATGAAAAGCAAAATCCTTACAGACCTCTTTAAATGGGTGACACATTTCATTCAAGAGCCCTACTTCAAACTGCAGTCCGCAGGCTACCTCACTTTTTAAGATAGGATCAGTTTGACAATTGGAGGGAAATCCTCTCGCAACCACATGGTACTGTGTGATGTGTGACACAGAGGCGGCCGACACGGGGACCATGTCAAGTGATGAGGCACAGGGACAAGTTTGGCCATGAGTTCCTAGAGTTTGAGTTCAGACCGGATGGTAAGAGTTGACCGGAATGTCCAGAGCTCATGGTGTGGCTGTGAATCCGGAGCCAGGGTCCCGGACCTCCTGCTGCTGTGGCTGAGTGTCTGAGTCAATGTAAAAATAAATACAAACCTTACAACTCCCTGGTTACAACTCCCTGCACACAGCTTTCTCATAAAAAGGCATTTCAGGGTCTTTGAAGCTCAAGGTTTAAAGCAGCATCTGTATCCTACTAATAGTTTGCCTGCTGAACATTAATTCCTTGGCTGTGATGGCCTGAGGATGTCAAACGCAGTGTAGTGTTTGTATTCCCTGCTGGCAGCTTTACATGGAATTTACAGCACAGAAACAGGCCATTTGGCCCACCTTATCCATATTGGTATTTATGTTCCACACAAGCCTCCACCCACCCTTCTTGATCACACTATCAGGGTAACCTTCACCTTCTTTCTTCCTGATGTGTTTATCAAGTTCCTTGAATGTATCTGTGCTAGAATAATGGAATGGCTACAGCAGAGAAGAAGCCACTCGGCACATTGTCTCTGTGTTGGTTCTCTGCAACAGTAAGTCAGCTAGTCCCACTTCTCTTTTCCCTGTAAAATATTTTCTCTTCAGATAATTATCCAGCTCCCTTTTGAAAACTGCAGTTGAATCTGTCTGCACCACACGCTCAGGCAGTGCATTCCAGATGCAAACCTCTTGTTTTTAAGTTGCTTATGGGATGTGGGCGTCGCTGCCTAGGCCAGCATTTATTGCCCACCCCTAGCCAGCAATACCCACATTCCATGAATGAATGAAAAAAAGGTGGATAACGAAGGTTTTCCTCATGTCGTCTCTAGTTCTTTTGTTAATCACCTTAGGGTGCTCGACCTTCTGCCGATGGGAACAGTTTGTCCACATTTATTCTATCCAAACCCCTTATGATTTTGACCACGTCTAACAAATCTCCCCTCAATCTTCTTTTCACCGAGGAGAACAGCCCCAAGCTTCATCAATTCATCCACATAACTGAGGTGTCTCATCTTGGAACCATTCTCGTAAATATTTTCTGCACCCTTTCTAAAACCTTCACATCCTTCAGTGTTTTATGAATGTTCATAACTTACTTACTTTGTACTCTGTGCCCCTATTTATAAAACCCAGGATTCAGTGTAATTTATTAACTGCTTTTTCAACCTGCCCTGCCACCTTCAGTGATTTATGCACATATACACCCATGTCCCTCTTCCTGCATTTCCTTTAGAACTGCACCCTTTATTTTCTGTCACCTCTCCTCGTTCTTCTGACCAGAATGTATCACCACGCTTCTTTGCATTAAATTTCATTTGCCACATATCTGCCCATTCCACCAGCCTGTCTATATCCTCTTGAAGTCTGTCACTATCCTGCTCACAATTCACAATACTTCCAAGTCTTGCATCATCTTCAAATTTTGAAATTGTGCCCTGTACACCCAGGTCTAGGTTATTAATATAAATCAAAAAAAGCAGTGGCCCCTCACCCCCCGTCAGAAGTAAGTAAAGTTTTCTGTAATTCATGTTTTTAATAGGCTTGAGTTAAATAAGTAAACTGTTGCATAATGAAAATCTAACTACGCTAAAGACTAATGATTCAAAATACCACATGGTTCGAAATAAAAAGCCTACCGGAACTAATATTTTTCACTTAAAAAGCATAGTTTGGCTGAATTTTGGGGACTCAAATGATTAATACATAGGAAAACAACGTGATAGTAGATTTAGAAACGATATGGCAAACACGTTTTCTTCCAGCTCCTGCACCTCAAAATTTGGCACTGCATCCCTGGTCAGAGGCCATCGTTTCTGAATTACTTATCAGATGTACTTTGAGTGACAGCCGTGCAGGCTTCAGCACATATCACTGACTCCCATAACCAGTGCCCTCTCTCATTATGTTACATTGAGAACCAGCTCCGGTATAATGAATCTAATTTAAGTGAACATCCTGAGACAATTGAAAACATGAGCAACTTATTGAAAGATGCATTTGTGGAGATATCAGTAAGATGCACAAAGCTTTTTTTAATGAAAGTCTAATGGAAAAAACCTACTGGTTCAAATCATAGTTTATGCATTTCAGCACTCGCATACAATCTGTCGCAGAAGGCCTTTTGGTATACACTGTTTTATATATTAAAGCACAATCTTTGTTTAAATATTCTGCCCATCTGGTAGTCTTATTTAAAGGATAGATAAACAGGTGGGTTTAAGAAATACTTGAGGCTGTATTTTAGTTTTTTTATTTCTTGCCAAATTTCTCCGTTCCCGAAGATGCTGGGACACGGTTCCATGGAAACTGGCTTCTGTCTGGGAGCTGTTATAAGTGACCGCTGCTGTTTGAACACACAGTGAACATCAAGCTGGCTATTCAATGAAGTCATACTCTATCTTGTCTTTGAATAAGATTCAGACATGCAGGCGCTTTCCAGCAATGTTCAGGAGCAGGGACTTTGTTCTCTTCTCTCACCTTCCTCGCACCTCCCAGCTCAGGCACTGAGGCCAGTCATATCTCTAACTGAGAGTGTTTCTCATTTTTCCTACTGGGTAATGTTATTTAAAAAATGCCAGGGGAAGCCCCATTTTCAGTGCTTACAGCAGTGACTATGCCTCATCTAAGTGGCTCTCTCTGTTGGGATGGGATTGCTAGCTACTAGAATGTTGTTCAGCCATTTTGAAATAGTACAATTTTAATTGACCAAGCTCGCCAATGTTGTGCAAAACCCTGTTTAAATTGGGGGGGTGTTAATATTTAAAATTAATTTCATTTATTTTATATCTATCCTTCTCCCCCCTTGTTGCCAACATTCATTAATACCCAGGTCAGAGCCCTAATCGCTGCTTCAGCTTGACCTCCATGGTCAAAGACCCTTAAGCTGAAAGAAATAAGGATTTATCTATCTTTAAAAAAAAGATTAAATTGCCAAAGGTGGTGATGACAGAAAGGAATGGGACCGGAGTCTAGAAGGATAAAATCTACAACTCCACTGCCGGTTGTTTTTCACAGTTCAAGTGGAAATAATACAAACATTTCACCAAACTTTTGATTGCTCCTCCTAATATCTCCTTCCCTGACTCCCCGTTCACTTTTATCTCATTAAACCTCTACAAGGTGTCTTGGAATGTTTTTTCTGTGTTAAAGGGCTCTGCATACATGCACATTGGTGTTATTCACATGGTTATCACTGAAATCCTTGTGAGCGGGTTGGGGGTAGGGGTTATAAAAAGCCCAAAGTGCGGTCACATAAAACTGACAACACACACCCTCTCCCCCCCCCCCACCCCCCACCCAATATTCCTGGCAGAAATCTTAAGGACCACTTAACTGCATACTAATTTTAGAGCTAAGCTCATCATGCTTGCTGTCCAATTATATATTTCAATTTATTCTTTCATGGGAAGTGGGCTTCACTTGCTAGACCAACATTTATTGTCCATCCCTAATTTCCCTTATATTCAACAAGCTTGACTCTGTGATTGCAAGTCGTTCACTGAGTCAGAAAGTCATGGACTCAAGACTTGCTGCAGGAGTTTTAACATGAAATCTAGACTGGCACTCAAGTGCAGTACTGAGCTTGTGTTGCGCTGTCAGAGATGCTGTCTTTCAGGTGAGATGATGAATCAAGGCCCTGTCTATATGTTCTGGTAAATCCCATGGCACAATTCAAATAAAAAGATCTTAATTGTGTAGCTGGGACCTTGACCAACATTTCTCCCTGAAAGTGAAAAACAGATCAACAAGATATTCATCTGATTACTGTTGTACTAATGTATGTCACTGCTTTCATGTATCTTTCAGATATCTGGATGATCTGATATGGCCTTATATAACTTAATTTAAAATTATCCAGTTTTCTGATGAATGAAGGTTTTATCCATTTTTTTTTGCAAGCCAAAGATTGAGAGTGACAAATCAGAAACTTTACAACTGCAAAAATTGTTATCCGCCAGTAACAGATGAAAGTTAACCCAAGGCCTCTCTCTCTCTCTCTATCTATGCTGATCAGATCCTAATGGCATCTTCCTTCAGCTATTTCCATTGAAATAATGGTAAAGCTGGGAAAGCAAACATGAGATCAAACTGCCCAGAATCCATGGAAACAATGTTCTCTTGTCACAGACACAAGCTTGTACCATGTACATTAATCTTAATATGAATCAATGTGTTGTGTGTGATGGACATGGTAATACAGAGCTCACACTGGTGAACTAGCAAACTGGAAATTGTGAATTCAAATCCCATCAAGCCAGAAAATTAAATTCAATGTACAAAAACATCAACTTGTGTTTATATAGTGTCTTTAACATAGGAAAATGTCCTAAGCTTCTTGCCAGAAATGCTATTAAACATAATTTGGCACAGAGCCACATAATGAGATAGTAGGACAGATGACCAAAAGCTTGGTCAAAGAGATATGTCTTAAAGGAGGAAAGAGTAAAAGAGATTCAGGGAGGGAATTCCACAGCTTAGAGACGAGCAGCTCAACACACAGTTGTCAGTAGTGAAGAGATTAAAATCCGGATGTGGAAAAGAGGCCAGAATTGGAGGTGCATCGAAATATCAGAAGGTTGTTGGGCTGGAGAAGATTACAAGAGATAGGGAGAGACAGGGCCTTGGAGGGAGTTCTAAATCAGGAACAGCATTTTAAACCAAACCAATGTAAGCCAGAGAGTATGGCGTATTGGGTAAACAGGACTTGGAGTGAATTAGGATGAGCTAAAGTTTATGTAGAATGGCTAGGTGAGCATTGAGATAGTTGAGTCTGAAGGCATGGAAAGTTTCAGTAGCAGCTTGGCTGAGGTGCTGCAGGATAAGGTAATGTTATTTGTGAAACCCAGCTACCAGCCCTTTGGTCTGGTGTACATACGTCCCACACTACATGGTTGATTCCTACTGCCCTCTGAAGTGACCCACCACCGTCACCATCTCAAGGAAACTATCAGTAAATTACGATTTATCCCCAAAACAGATATATGTAAAATAAACTAATAGGTAGTGAATCTTTGGAATTCTGTATCCCAGAAGGCTGTGGAAGTTCAGTCACTAAGAATTTTCAAGTCAGAAATGGATAGATTTCTAAATACTAATGACACCAAGGGATATGGGGATAGTGCAGGAAAATGGTGTTGAGGTAGACAATCAACCATGATCTAGTTGAATGGCAGAGAAGGCTCGAGGGGCTGAATGGCCTACTGTGGTCCCTATGCTCCTCATTTTAAAAAGTGAAACACTTTTAAGTGC
Source organism: Cetorhinus maximus (assembly GCF_964194155.1). Taxonomy (NCBI): domain Eukaryota; kingdom Metazoa; phylum Chordata; class Chondrichthyes; order Lamniformes; family Cetorhinidae; genus Cetorhinus; species Cetorhinus maximus. Next base: position 151,921,507 of record NC_135883.1, on the reverse strand, counting down.
AGCTTAACATTTCTGATGGGGATGGTGCCTGATCCAGAACATCAATCTGTTCTCTATTTGCAGCCTTTTCTATTTTGTTACCAGATTTCCAGTGCTGTAGTTTTTTTTCCGTTTTATGTTGTGTGTAACAGATGCTGATTACTTGACTTTGCCTCCAATTATTTCTGTTTATTTAATAATTCTCTTCCCACAGCCACCTCAGCAACTCTCATCAGAACACTACCCAGAGAATGATCCTGACTACTGTGTGTGGATGCCCCCTTCAGGTACATCTCAGCAACTGCTTTTGGAGAGATGAGCTACATTGGACTAGAATTGGCTGAAAAAATATCAGTGTCTGCCATTAGTGTGCAACATGGCCAGTAATTTGTGGCGAGAAAGAGAATACCCCGTGAATTGCAAGTCATCCTAAGTCACTGGCCAATTTGCGCCGCTCCACAGTTAGTTGTGGGAAAACGACATTTCATGACTAACCTCCCTTTTTTCATGATGTTGCTATATTTGCACATTAACTGACCATGAAACACAGGAAGTTAAGTCGTTAACTATCAGCGTAAAGACCCTTTTAAGAATGTGATCGTTATTGATGGTTGCCAATCATCCTCTCTAGCCTAGTAACCAATTAAGTATCTCATTCCTTCAGGTAGTCAGTTGTTAATTTTTAAAATGTCCAATTTGGGGTTTTTGAATTTTTTTCTTACTTTTCATTCCTTTGTATTTCCCTCTTAGCATAATCTTTCTTTTCTGTTCTTCATTTTACTTTCTGTACCTGATTTGACATTGATTTTAGCTGCCTTCTCAGCACTTCCTGTTTCTTTCCCAGTCTTTAAATCTCATTGGTTGATTAAAGAGATAGTTTGTTCGTCCCACCGTTCAACAAAGCCCCAGAGGCTCTATTATCCTGGCCACAGCATTATCGGCTCAAATTTCCAGCGATTTACAGGGAAAAATATTTTGAGCTAAAGGGCGCAGAAAAAATCTAACTTGGGTGACATGCCCTGCCCAGCAGATTTTGGCCCAATCTGTCAAATTTAATTTTTATTTTTAAAACAATTCTCTCTGTATCCCACCTCATAACAGTTCTTTCTGTTGAATTAAAATTGGCCAAAAAGTTATTTCACAATTGCTTTCTTTAGTATATTTTAAATATTTCAGTTCTATAGATGCACTTAACAAGAAGTTCACTACCTTGTTTGAAATAGTCATTGAGGTCTACAGCACAAAAAGGCCATTCGGTCCATCGAGTCTGCGCCAGTCAAACAAGTACCTAACTATTCTATTCCCATTCTCCAGCACTAGGCCCATAGCCTTGTATGCCATGGCACCGCAAGTGCACATCCAAATACTTCTTAAATGTTATGAGGGTTTCTGCCTCGACCACCCTTTCAGGCAATGAGTCCCAGATTCCCACCACCCTTTGGGTGAAAAAATTCTTCCTCATATCCCTTCTAAACCTCCTGCCCCTTACCTTAAATCCATGCCCCCTGGTTATTGATCCTTCCACCAACAGGAAAAGTTCCTTCCTGTCTACCCTATCTACGCCCCTCATGATTTTATACACCTCAATCATGTCCCCCCCTCAATTTCCTCTGTTCCAGGGAAAATAACCCCAGTCTATTCAATCTCTCCTCATAACTAAAACTCTCCAGCCCAGGCAACATCCTGGTAAATCTCCTCTGCACTCTCTCTAGTGCAATCAAATCCTTCCTATAATGCGGATTCCAGAACTGCACGCAATACTCTAGCTGTGGCCTAACCAGTGTTTTATACAGTTCCAGCATAACTTCCCTGCTCATATATTCTATGCCTCAGCTAATAAAGGCAAGCATCCCATAGGCCTTCTTAACCACCTTACCTACCTGTCCCGCTACCTTTAAGGGATCAGTGGACATGCACACCAAGGTCCCTCTGATCCTCAGTACTTCCCAGGGCCCTACCATTCATCGTGTATTCCCGTGCCCTGTTTGTCCTGTCCAAGTACATCACCTCACACTTATCCGGATTAAATTCCATTTGCCACTGATCAGCCCATCTGACCAGCCCATCTATATCCTCCTGTAATCTAAGGCCATCCCCCTCACTATTTACCACCCCACCAATTTTCGTGTCATCAGCGAACTTACTGATCAACCTTCCTACATTCAAGTCTGAATCGTTTATATATACCACAAACAGCAAGGGACCCAGTACCGATCCCTTTGGAACCCCACTGGACACAGGTATTCAGTCACAAAAACACCCCTCGACCATCACCCCTCTGCTTCCTGCCACTCAGCCAATTCTGGATCCAATTTGCCAAATAATTTTGTGTAGTCTTTGAATCTATATTGTGTACTTGTTCTCAAGCAATTAGAGCAGCCCGCTTGATTGGCACCTCATCCACAAACCTTCGCTCCCTCCACTACCGACGCACAGTAGTAGCAGTGTGTACTATCTACAAGATGCAGTGTAGGAACTTACCAAGGCTCCTTAGACAGCACCTTCCAAACCCACAGCCACTACCATCTAGAAGGACAATGGCAGTAGATACATGGGAACACCACCACCTGGAAGTCACTCACCATCCTGATTTGGAAATATATCGCCGTTCCTTCACTGTCGCTGGGTCAAATTCCTGGAACTCCCTCCCTAACAGCACTGTGGGTGTACCTACACCACATGGATTGCAGTGGTTCAAGAAGACTGCTCGCCATCACCTTCTCAAGGGCACTTGGGGATGGGCAATAAATGCTAGCCCAGCCGGTGACACCCACATCCCATGAATGAATAAGAAAAGAATTAGGGATGGCCTAGCTAGTGACACCCAAATCCTGTGAATGAATAAAAAGAAATTCTACTCCCCCTCACCCTCACTAAAACTCTATTATTCATCTTCATCGCATGGCTGTTCATGGGATCTTGCTATGTGTGCAAAACAACATTCACCTCCACAACAGTTAGTGCAGCTTCATCATATGTGAAGCACATTTCTGGCAGAGTTGATGGGGCACCACATAAAATGCAATTGTATTCTTTGTTTTGGAATAATATTGAGGATTTGGAGGTGAGTCCTAATGAAGTGATAAAGGTAATCATTTCAGTGGAGGGTCATAGGAGATCACAAAGTAGATATGGATCAGCAGGCCTATTCTAGCTTAAGATGCAGAAAGAATCTCCAGTGCATTACTCCCACCCATCCAGTTAAAATATCCAAGCGTTTTTGCAGCTTTCGCCTCTATTATCCTACACAGAAGTCCATTCCATATGTTTATCATTCCTGTGTGAAAAACTTCCTGACATCAAATGGCTCACAACCTTTTTATATTAATAGGAGAGGGCATTTTTTGATAAACCCATTTGCAACATTTGTGTTTCCAACATGAAGTGGGAGTAATTCAACTCAATGTATTTTTACACTGTTTAAAATGCCACATCTCGTATTTGTTGATGGACCGGACTGTTCACTTCTGATTTTCCTTCCCCCTTCCCAAGGCCAAACGGGTGATGGTAGGACACATCTGAATGACAAATATGGCTATTGAAAGCTCAAGACAGTCGCTACATCGCAAGGACTTACACCTCGCTGGAGGGGATTTGAAAACGTGGCTGTGCTGCCACCTTCAGAGCACTATTTTTGGATTCTGGGCACTGAGGATACGGCAGCAGCCGGTGCTGTATTAAAGTGGAGAACAGTGCAACCCTGTGAATTTCGTCAATGTTATTTTCTGCTGTTTTGCATGCCTACACCCCATCCTATTGCAATGATCCTGGGACCTTACTGTGCACAAAAAACAACATTCACATAACGAACCGTTGCTCCTTTTTGGGTTGGGGATGGGGACGGAATCACAGCCCCAACTGGTGCCTTTGCCCGATGAACATCTTCAGTGATGTTACACTTCAGAGCAACGAGAAATGATTCTGTATCTGCAGCTCCTCCCGTGGTGAGCTCGTGGCTTTAACAACACCTCCAGGGACAGCCCCTCCCTCTCCCACCCAAAGTGGAGGATGGGAAACGAAACAGGAGTTTTTCATGACGCATGGGGCGGACTTCGTCTCTCTTTTCATTCTCCCTTGAGAACTCCAGCTTGAGGCTGAAAAAAACACAGCAGCAGGCCTGTGGAAGCCCACAGGTGACGAGAGTCTGGTCACCAATGGCTGCTAGTCCACACCATGCGCACCACTGATTTGTGAAGCTTGGGCGAGGTGCCCACAATAAATAACCATAACCATACTCTGGATTCACTTCTGTTTACTACATACGGCATTGGCTTAGCCACGTTTTTGGTTTCTTCAGTGCTTGCTCATATTTTGTTTCTGTAACAGCAGTTTTCAGTTGCAATATAAGGGTAATGTTACAACTTCAGGCTCCTGCTGGAAACTTCACCCACCTGAAGTTCAGATTGGAAATTCTTGGGTTATCTCGTGCATCCATTTTCCTGACCGTTAATGGTGCAGAGCACCCCCAGAATTTCAGCAACATTAGTCAAGAAAATTGTCCCTTGTACGCTTGCCTATATCAGCAACCAGGTTGTGTTGTCACTTTGAAAAGGGAGAGGCTGTGCTTTAGTAGTGTAGCATTCAACTGCTTTGTTATAATGGGAATAAATCTTGTTATTTGGAACCATGAATATGATTTTGTTAACTTACTTATCGTTGATGTTATTAGGCAATGACATGGGGCTTTTGTAGACTTGAAATGGATTTTCTGATGCCTAGCTACTTGTAATTGGATTTACCCAGGCATGGGCTTGGGATCACACCTGTCCCTGTTTCCCGCAGCCCTGCATTTGCTGATGTTTAATAGCTCACCTCAGTAGCTTTAGTCATGTCTGAACACACTATGAAACATTGAAACATCAAGTTTTCTCATTTTGTCTCATTAGTTCACTTTTTTTTTAAACAAACAAAAATCTGTAATCACCAAGTATAACCATTTCTTGTGAACTGTTCTTCTTATGAACTCTGAATTCCACCAGGAAATTATTAAGAATGATGTGAATGCAACGTTTTCTAAAAGTGTTTTATTTACAGTACTAGTGCGCTTCCCCACCACCACATCCCCCCCCCCCACCCCACACCAGATTATTTGTCTTATTGAAGAGGAACAAGAATTGTTTTCCTCTTTTATGCCTCCATTTAGATCGGCAAAGTAAAACAGCTTTAAACATTTAAACATTTCTCCATCTTGAAAGCACTTTTCTGGAAGGGGAAATTCTGTATACGGGTTTAACTACTATTTCTTTTTGCCTCTTGGGTTTTTTTTTTTGTCACAGTGAGCATTGAGGAGCTAGAACAGTTTTGTTTCATTTAGAGGGCAGATTCCTAAAATTTTATAGAACAGGAGGAGGCCATCCGGCCTGTTGTGCTGGTGACAGCTCCCTGATACAGCTGTCTCCTTAGTCCCATTATCCTGCCTTTTCCCTGTACCCTTTCAAAATAGGTATTTCACCACTTCCCTTTTGAAAGCTTTTCTGGATTCTGCTTCCATCCGTTTTTTTGCATGGCATTCCATGATCGCGTATACCCCTGTGTGAAACAATGCATTCATTTTTAAAATTATTTTTTTTACATTTATGCCCACCTGGCTACAAAGTCACCGACAGTTTTTTTTCCCCCCTCCCATTACTCTATCAAACCCTTCAAAATTTTGAATACTTAGGATATACAGCACAGAAACTGGCCTTTTAGCCCAACCACCAGTCCGTGTCAGCATTTTTGTTCCACTTAAGCCTCCTCCCACCTTTGCTCATCTAAATCTACCATGGTAACCCTCTATTCCTTTCTTCAAATGTATGCCCAGTTTCCCCTTAAAATGTATCTATACTATTTGCTTCCACCACTCCCTGTGCTCCTGAGTTCCACACTAACACCACTCTTTGGGTAAGTTTCTTTTGGGTTCCCTATTAGATTTCTTGGTGACTACCTTATATTGATGGCCTCTAGTTATGCTCTTCCCCAGAAAAAATATTCTCTCTGTATTCATTCTTGTCAAAACTTTTCAAGATCTCTATTAGATCACCCACCTAGACTTGCACCTTCAAAGTAATGTGATCTCCTCGCTCTTCTTGCCAAAATGTATCACCTCACGTTCGTGTTGAACTTCATTTGCCAATTATTTGCCCATTCTGTAAGTTTAATGTCCTGTTTTTTTTTGTTACAGTTCTCCTCAGTGTTGACTATCTCCCCCAATTTGATGTCATCTACAAATTTAGAAATTGCGTTTTTTTATTCCAGAGTCCAAATCATTAATGCAAATTATGAGCAGCAGTGGCCCTAGCACTGATCATTGTGGAGTACCATAATTACATCTTCTGCCACTCCAAACCTTCTCTGAATAACTATCATTAACTCCCACTCTACTTTCTGTCTTAAAGCCAATGCCTCCAACACATCTCCTCTTACCCTTTTCTGCTGTAATGGGGCCAGCATAAGCTTCTCTGGTCTCTCCTCATGAGTAAAACTTCTCAGCCTTGGGATCATCTTGGTGAATGCCCTCTGTACCCCCTCAATGGCCTTGTGGTGGCCAAAACTGAGCACAATATTCTAATTGCTTAACTGTTAATATACATAGCTTTACCTCTTTGCTTTTGTACTCCTTGCCCCATGTATCAGATATCGGATGTGTGCTTTTTTTTAATAAATAATTTTCAGTTTGTCCTCCCCCACTCAGATTCGTTTATCTGAACAAATTTAGCCTTACTGTACCCGTGCTCGTTTTTTAAGCTTTACCATTTACTGTCTCTGTCCTCTGATTACTCTTCCTCCCACGACCTATCACCGCAAGTTGCTTCATGTACCACATCCTCCTGCCCAATCTGTTAACCTGCCTATGTCGTCTTGAAGTTGCCTGCAATTCATTTTACAGTTCCCATTTGGTCATAAGCCTGTGGTGAAGGACAGCACCAAAGTTGAAAGGAGCAAGAGAGAAGCATTGAAAAGGTGTCAGGTAATGCCAAACTTGCATTTCCTCCATATTAATGCAGGAGGGGTGGTCAAATAGGTGGGTTTTAAAGAGGATCTTCAAGAAGAGGGAGATGGAAGAGTTTATTGAATGAATCCCTGAGCAGTGGGCTTAGGCGGCTGAAACGGGCCACTCAACCCCCCCCCAAGGTGTGACAATCTGAGAAATGGAGACTTTTGGGGTGTGAGGGTGAAGACAGTTACAAAGGTGAAGAAGTGATACCGTGGAGGAATTTAAACATGATAATGAGAACTTTGAATTTAAGACATTAGAGGACTGGGAGCCACAAATCGTAATGACAATTGTTCACACACACACATTTAGGAGTGACCACCAGAGGAGGTACAGTCCTTGTGGACACAAAGTCCCTCCCGCCTTCACATTGAGGATACCCTCCAATGTGTTGTGTGGCACTGCCACTGTGCTAAATGGGATAGATTTTGAACTTGTCTAGCAACTTAAGACCTGGCATCCATGAGGCGCTGTGGGCCATCAACAGCAGCAGAACTGTACTCAACCATAATTTGTAATCTCATGGCCTGGCATATCCCCCACTCTACCATTACCACCAAGCCAGGGGATCCAAATGAAGGGTGCAGGAGGGCATACCTAAAAATGAAGTGTCAACCTGGTGAAGATACAACACAGGATTATTTGTGTGCCGAACAGCATAAGTAGCAAGTGACAGAGCTAAGCAATCCTACAACCAACGATCAGAGCTGAGCTCTGCAGTCCTGCCATGTCCAGTGTTGAATGGTGGTGGGTGATTAAACAACTCACTGGAGGAAGAGGCTCCACAAATATCCCCATCCTCAATGATGGAGGAGCCCAGCAGATCAGTGTAAAAGTTAAGGCTGGAGCATTTGCAAGAATCTTCAGTGTCAAGTGGATGATCCATCTTGACCTCCTCCGGAGGTCCCCAGCATCACATGCCAGTCTTCAGCCAATTAGACTCATTCCATGTGATATTAAGGAATGGCTGAAGGCATTGGATATTGCAAAGGCAATGGGCCCTGACAATATTCCGGCAATAGTACTGAAGACGTGTGCTACAGAACCTACCGAGCCCCTAGCCAAGCTGTTCCAGTACAGCTACAACATCTGCCCGACAATGTGGAAAATTGCCCACGTATGTCCTGTACACAAAAAGCAGGACAAATCCAACCCAGCCAATTACTGCCCCATCAGTCTACTCTTGATCATCAGTAAAGTAATGGAAGGGGTCAGCAACAGTGCTATCAAGTGGCACTTGCTTAACAATAACCTGCTCACTGACACTCAGTTTGGGTTCTGCCAGGGCCTCTCAGCTCCTGACCTCATTACAGCCTTGGTTCAGACATGGACAAAAGAGCTGAACTCCAGAGGCGAGATGAGAGTCACTGTCCTTGATATCAAGGGAGCGTTTGACCAAGTGTGGCATCAAGGAACCCTAGCAAAACTGAAGCCAATGGGAATCAGGGGAAAACTCTCCACTGGTTGGAGTTATACTAGCACAAAGGAAGATGGTTGTGGTTGTTGGAGGTCAATCATCTCAGTTCCAGGACATCACTGCAGGAGTTCCTCAGGGTAGTGTCCTCAGCCCAACCATCTTCAGCTGCTTCATCAATGACCTTATATCATAAGGTCAGAAGTGGGTATGTTCCCTGATGATTGCACAATGTTCAGCACCTTTTGCGACTCCTCAGATACTGAAGCAGTCCATGTCCAAATGCAACAAGACCTGGACAATATCCAGGCTTGGGCTGACAAGTGGCAATTAATCTAACCAACGCCCCTTGATGTTCAATGGCATTACCATCACTGAATCCCCCACTATCAACATCCTGGGGGTTACTATTGACCAGAGACTGAACTGGACTAGCCATATAAATACAGTAGCTACAAGATAAGCTCAGAGGCTAGGAATCCCACACCTTCTGACTCTCCAAAGCCTATCTACAATCTACAAGGTACAAGTCAGGAGTGTGATGGAAAACTCTCCACTTGCCTGGATGAGTGCAGCTCCCACAACATTCAAGAAGCTTGACACCGTCCAGGACAAAGCAGCCCGCTTGATTGGCACCCCATCCACAAACATTCACTCTCTTCGCCACCAACACACAGTGGCAGCAGTGTGTATCATCTACAAGATGCACTGCAGGAATTCACCAAGACTTCTTAAACAGCACCTTCCAAACCCACAACTGCGACTATCTAGAAGGACCAGGGTGGCAGATACATAGGAACATCACCACCTGGAAGTTCCCCTCCAAGTCACTCACCATCCTGACTTGGAACTATATCACCGTTCCTTCACTGTCGCTGGGTCAAAATCTTGGAACTCCCTAACAGATGTACCTACATCACATGGACTGCAGCGTTTCAAGAAGGCAGCTCACTACCACCTTCTCAGGGGCAATTAGGGACGGACAATAAAAGGCTGGCCTAGCCAGCAACGCCCACGTGAATAAAAACAATGTAATCTATTGTTTCTTTCCTGTTGCAATCTGCTCTTTCTGCTGTTGTTTTCAGACCCTGTCTGTGCTTTGCGATCTCCATTTTCTTCCCACCTCTACACTCTGCCTGCCATGGCCTATGAACTCCTTGTGTATGGCCTCCAAGTTCCTGGTTCTCTTTATCCCTGAAATGTCTCAGTGTTTGAAAGTCGCACCAGCACCAATGTGTGTGCATTGCTAATCGTACCCCCGCCCAGCCATAAGAAATAGGAACAAGAGTAGCTCACATGGCCCTTTGTGTCTGCTCTGCTACTAAATATGATTACGGCTGCTCTTCAGCTTCAACTCCACTTGTTTCCTATATCCCCCGGTTCCCTGAGAGGCCTAGAGTCTGTCAACCTTAGCCTTAAACATAGTCAGTGATGGCGCATCTGCAACCCTCTGTACCAGAGAATTCCAAATTTTTCCTTTTCTCAATCCTAATTGATCGGTCCCTTATCCTGAGATTGTGCCCCCTGTGTTCTAGATTCCCCAGCCAGGGGAAACAACCTCTCAGTATCTACCCTGTCAAGCCCCTTCAGAATCCTGTACATTTCAATGAGATCACCTGTCATTCTAAACTCCAGAAAACGTAGACCTGAATCATTTAGCCCCTGACCCTGTGCAATGACAGCTCCCACTGCTATCACAGAATTTTAACAGTGAATTTATGCTTCACATGCTTCATGGAACTGTTAGAAAGTGATTCAGTACTGAAGTCAACACCAGCACTTTACTTCACATTACCTACACCAGGAGAAATCAGGAAGTCTGTTCTTTATGTAAAATGCAAGCTACTTGAAAGCGTTGGGAGTTCAGAGCCAATTTAGAAGTGAGGCTTGCATGATGCAAACTTGTAAATGTATCTTTTGTACATTTCTGTATCAAAACAGAAAGAATCTTGAAAGAAAGACGTGCATTTATATAGCGCCTTTCACAATCTCGGAACGTCCCAAAGCCCTTTGCAGCCAATTACATATTTTTGAGATGTAGTCACTGTTGTAATGTAGAAATGCAGGAGCTAATTTACACAAAGCAAGTTCCCACAAATAGCAACATGGTATTGACCCAATCATCAGTTTCTTCTTATTGATATTGGTGAGGACACCAACAAGAATTCCCCCGTTCAATGTACTGCTTTCAAAATATTGGCATCCATCTGCGAGAACAGATAGGACCCCATCAGAAAGGTATCACTGAGACTGCCACACTCCCTCAGTAGTGCCGCCCTAAGTTATCTCTGGACCAGGGCTTGACTCCAACAGCATGAGTGCAACCACTGAATAGCAAAGGGTTGGCTCCTTTCTGAGTTTTGTGAGTTGGTGCACTGTGCATTAAGAAAATGAGCCTCACAGACCAGGCAGATCCCAAGCTCAATCTGTCATCTGAGCTGTATTGGTGAATCTGAACCATATCATCAGCTTGAGTACCACTTTTGGCATCAGGGTCTCTGGGGAAGTAAAGGGAGGGGCATAGACAAGAACCAGGTTCTCGGCCCTGCAAACAAATTTGTGACTCCTATGCTCATGCAGCCTATACCAGCCGGAGTTTGCGCTTTTGGGAGAGATGGGGATGTCAGGAGCACTACTGAAAAATAGCACCCAGAACATCATAGATATCACTTCCAATACAGCAAAGGAAGGAAAATATCTGGATCCACCAGTCTAGGCAGCTCTTGTAGAGAGATATCAGCAGGTAGCCTGTGTGTCTCAGTCAGGATATAATGGACGGGATCAGAGAAGCAGCAGAAAAAAAGATAAGATCAGCAGGGCAATGGGAACAGCATCACCTTGAAGTGACACATTATGCTGATTTGTACGTGGGTCACTTTTCCTTCTTAGTCACTGGATGAAATTCCTGGAATTTCATACCGATTACCATTGTGGGAGCGCCATCAATGTCTGACTGCAGCTGGTCAGGGAGAAGACCCATCAACACCTTAGAGCAATTAGATTTGGGTAATCAATACAGCCTTGCCAGCAATTCTTACATTGTGAGACAAAATATATTAACAAAACTACTTGGGCTGGGCTCCATTAGACTTGCAATTATTCAACCTTACAAGTTTCTATGAGGTTCTGCACAGCAAGTTGCCATCAGCCAACCATCCAAAAAATGCAGCACCCTCTACAAAGGATCTGGGACCTGTGTGACAGGGCATGCAACTGTGTATTTCCTTAACAAATCAGACTGAAGAATCATTCATGAACACTGCAGAGTCTAACCCATAACGTGTGAGTTAGAATATTAATTCAATGCCAAATCATATACAGAGGTGACGGGAAGAAAGCTAGATTGAGAGCAATAAAAGACAAAGAAAAAAATGTATGTTGAAATATTTTAAAATCTCCAACAATAATTGACAGATGAAGGAATAAGATTCCACACTTATAAAGTTAATCTTCAATGCTAGCAAGATTGTTTAACAGTAATTTGGACTGACTACACTGCATAAGTGTACTTAGACTGGAATAGACAAGCCTTAACTTTCTGTAGCGAGTTTAACATGTATCTACAACTCCAGCACAGAGCTACTTGTCATTCAATATATTTGAATGGAGAGCCAGACAGCAAGGCGCCATTTTTGCGCAGCAGGGGCAGTACATCCCAGACAGCAAATTCCACATTTAACTGTACACCTGTACTCACTGGAAGTTGCTGTTCGATCTGCATATAAATAACAGTGAGTACTGTTAGCTTCCCCATTATTGTGCTTCACTGGGGCACAGAAGGACAGTGAACAGGGGTGACAAGATAGAGCAGGAACAGCTAGAGTGGAGGGATTTTAGGCTTTTCAAGGAAAGACATTGTACGGAATTTTATGGCCCTGTTGCACCAGAGGCTGGGCCATAAAATGCAGCGTGCCATTCAAAAGTCCATTGACTTCGGCGGGACTGGAAAACCCCATCAGCGGGAGGTGCCATAAAATTCCACCCATAGAATTATAGCAGCAGTAAACCAATCAAGGAGCGTAGCCCCTTCACAGCCTCTCAGTGTGAGCACATTGATGTTGTGAGTCCAGGCGCTCAGTCTGTAGGGCACCTCTTACAGCACAGATTGAATTGTAGGAGGTGGAGAGCAGCAGCGGATGGGTGACACCCTATACAGGTCAAATATCGCAGGTTCAGACTCTTGTCGGCTTCAGCGTAAGAACAAGAGAAGATGCTGCATGCGGCCACAGGATGGAGCTGTTGGTGTGTTAAACTCTTAAGGGTTCATGGACAATTCAACTGCGTTCGTACAGGATTACAGCTGTTTTCATGAACAGAGCAATCCCCTTTTTAATCTTAGCTAAAGTTTTAAAATGTTGTTTCGAAATCCACAAAGCAAAGAAAATAGTTGAGAAACAGATGGGTTTTTAAAAAAAATCCAGATAATATTATTCTGTAAAAGCTAAAGTGAGGGAAAAACTAAAGAAGCAGCTTCCCACCCTTCACCCCAGCACAGCATAGAAGCATGAATGTCGTAGAAATGTCAAGCACCATCTATGGGAATAGGACTGGAGAGTCATTTTGTCACTGTCGTTTATAATTTAGATCAAGTAATTCAGTCAACTGAGCACTGAACTCAGGCCCAGAAAGTCTAGGGTTCAAACCCCAGCTGTGTTTCCTTAGCTCTTCACCTTTCCTGAGGGGGAAATCATGAGTGTTTATGGTTTTTGGATTTGGAGGGAAAGCTGGGAGATGGTAGGGTCTGAGTAGATCTGGCTGTATTTGCCGGACTGTTGGGCAATGGGGATCAATGCTGCATCTGCTCAGCATTCTTCAGACTGACCTCTGCAAGTAACCTTCCACTCAGTCTTGTTATCAAAGAAATATAGACAGGTTGGAAATTTCCCCAAGGTCCCTTGTTTCTCCTGGTGCAAAAAAATTCATCGATCTCAGCCTTGGAAACATTCAATGACTGAGCATCCACAGCCCTCTGGAGCAGTGAATCCCAAAGATTCATATCCCTCTGAGTGAAGACATCTTTCCTCCTCTCAGTCCAAAATGGCCTAGCCTGAAACTAGGCCCCGGATTTTCGCGGAGTGCAAACGACTCCGGACATTTAAAAATGGCGGTCAGGATAAGATTCCAGGATTTCTGCCGCATTCCAGCGGTCCCAATTTTCACTGCTGCGGGATAAGGGTGTGGGTAGTGAGCCCATAGCCCTGCGCTCCCAACCTGGGGCAGGCATCTCCTGGCCCCCTGGCAATTTTTGTGGAGTTAAGCCAGCTCCATGACTCATGGTTCACAGCCTCTCCGAGTAACAAACCACAGTCTGGGATTCAGGGACCTTTTGAAAGGTAAGTTCAAAAGGTCCTAGCCATGCCCCTTCCATGCATTACTTGCCAACTTAATAGCCTCAATTAGGCCACAGGTCCACTCAACACCTCGCCCACCATAAAATCCAGCCCTATATCTTGTAATGGTATCGCCTCCCATACTATTAAAGAGTAAAGGCCCAATCAAATCGAACTCTCCTCATAGGAACACTCTCATTCCGCGAATCAATCATTGAACCTTTGTTGCACCCGCTCTAAGCCAGGTATGTCCTTCCTTAGGGGAAGGAGATTAAACCTGTACACATACTCCAGGTGTGGTCTCCCCAAAACTCGATACAATTGCAGCAAGATTTCATTATTCTTGAACACTAACCCCTTTGCAATACAGTCCAACATTTGATTTGCCTCCATAATTGTTTGCTGCACCTGCATGCTAACTTTGTGTTTGTATACAAGGGCACCCAAATCCCTCTGAATATCCACATTTAACAGCTTCTCACCATTTAGAAAATATCCTGTTTTCTATTCTTCCTGCCAAAGTGAATAACCTCACATTTCCCCACATTATACTCCATCTGCCAATTTCTTGCCTCTTCACTTAACCTGGCTATATCACTAACTGACTCCTTGTGTCCTTGCAACTTACTTCCCTGCCATTGTATCGTCAGCAAACTAGATTACTGTGTACATGGTCCATTTATCTAAGCCATTAATATAGATTGTAAATTGTTGGCACTCCAGCAATGATCCTTATGGCACCTTGGAGTCTGCCATTTTAGTGTAAGGCCCAGTGGCTCCCATACTGGTGACTACCTCTGTGTGCTGTGAGCTGCCTCTGCACTAAGCAGGGGTCCTAATAACATTGTGCTGAGCACAAGTGGTGTAGCCAGATTTCTCTTCTTAAAGGCAGTCTGTCCCTCTTAAAGGGAAGCTGCTCTGAATGTCAGGAGGCTGCTTGTGTATTATTTTAGTTTTGAACTTAGCTGCAACATTCTGAAATGCAATGTAAAATTCTACCATATTATGATCACTCGATCCCAGAGTATCCCTTACTGTGAAATTACTAATTAACCTTGTCTCATTACACAAAACAAGTTCTAAAATTGCGTGATGTGTTGTTCTAGAAAATTGTTGGGAATGTATTCAATCAACTTGTCCTCTAAACTACTTTTGCCAATTTGACTTTTCCAATCTATACGAAGACTAATATCCCCCATGATTATTGCATTGCCTTTGTTAGAAACTCCTCTTATTTCTTGATTAATACTTGTCCAACAGTATAGCTACTGTTAGGGGCCCTATAAGGGGGGCCACCAGTGTTTTCTGACCCGTGTTCTTTCTTATCTCCACCCATATTGATCCCATTTCCTGCATCCCTGAGTCAAGATCTTTCTTCATTACTGTCCTAACATCACCTTTTATTTTTTGGGTTACTTTTCCATTCTGTTTGTCTTTTTGAAACATCAAGTACCCTGGAATATTTAGTTTCCGACCTTAGACACCATGTTTTGTGGTAGCTATTAAATCAAACTCATTTATCACTATTTGGGCTATTAATTTGTCTCGTTTGTTATGAATACTTCATGTATTCAGATAAAGTGCCTTTAATTTTAACTTTTTACCATTTTTCCCCAAGTTTACTATATTCATTAAGGCACTGTTACTGCTGCTAATTTTTTTTTTTGTCCCTTCCTGTCACAGTCTACATATCTTTTCAAAATACTACACTGCCCTATGGCCTTGCCTTTCTTCTTTATATTTATAACATTTCCCTCACTTGAATCCTCTCCAACCCTTTTAAGTTTAAAGCCTTAATTATCAAGTTCACCAGGGCATTGGTCCCAGCTGGGTTTAAGTGGAGCTCATTTCAATGAAACAGCTCCTTATTTTCCCAGTACTGGCTCCAATGTCCAATGAATTGAAACCCTTATCTCCCACACCACTCTTTGAGGCACATATTCAAGGCTATAATCTGTTTGACCCCCATACCAATTTGCAAGTGACTCAGGCAGTACCCTACAGAGTGGAGCCTTTGAGGCTCTGTGTTTTGATTTGGACCCTTAACTCCTCAAACTCCCTCAGCAGAACCTCATTCTGCTTATTTTGTTGGTTTTCTGTGTGGACCATGCAAACTGGATCTTTCCATTCCAGGTTCTTCTCCGGCTGCAAGGCAACATCTTTAACTCTAGCACTGGACAGGCAACACAACCTTCAAAAACTCCTGATAGTGGTTGCAGAGAACAGCATCTATTCCTCTGAGAATACCCTCCTCTGCCACTACCACAATTCTTTTCACTCCCTCACTTAAGTGGTCTCCTGTACGGAAGTGCCAATGACAATTTGTTCATCCACCCGGGAAACCTTGCCCTCAACAGGCAGCAAGGATCTCATACCTGTTCAATAAGAACCAAGGCTAGGGCTCCTCAAACACTGCACCTGGGGTCCCCTTACCTGCCTGCACTCGCAGTCACACCCTGCTGCCCCTGACCGCTAATCAGACCTCTACCACTACTTAACCTAATGGCTGTTGACTACCTCCAGGATCCAAGTGTGCAGGTAACCATCCCCCTCCCTGATGCCCCCACAATGACTGCACCTCACTCTCCAGCTCAACATCTCTGAACTGAGGTCCCTCGAGATGCAGACACTTACTGCCGATGTGACTGTCTTGGATCGCAATGCTTTCCACAACCTTCTGGCACAGCACCCACACTGCAATCCCTATGTAACATTGTTCTATTTATTTAATTAATTAGCTGATATATTTTGCAACTTTATTTATACATTTTAGTCTTTTAATGACTAGATATAATTTAGGTTATATGCAGATTGAATTAAATATTTACTATATATATAATATGAAAACATGAAAACTACAAGTATCACAAGCAAAAAACCACCACTACCTTCCCCCTCTGCACTGGATCCCCACTTACACCAAATTCCCAACTCTTACACTCTGTTTGTAACCACTCCATGCCTTTGGGGAGGAATCTTGTTGTGGTGTTGGGAGTCTGGCCTGCCGGCCGGAGAGCTGGAGAGAAACCCATGGTGCCTCTCTACAGGATGGTGTGCTGAATCATACATCAATCAGGCAGTGGTGAGGCCAGTGGCGGACCTTCCCATGTAATCAGGACCCCAGGGGCTGAAGTCCCACCTAGTGAGAGCTTTCAGCCAATCAAAACCCAGCTGCTCTTGCGCTCAGGAGTGCTACTGAGAAGGTCATGTCTGCTGCTGGAAAGACACCACCCCAGAGACCCAGGATCATGGAATGTGGGGAGAGGGGAGAGGAGGGGGGGTTTCACTTGGTGAGGGCCACAGAGAGAGGTGCGTATGGGGGGTTGGCAGCAAGTGCATCAGGGCGGCCCTCAACGGGCTCCCCCCACCCCCACCGCAACCCCTTCCCGATGTCCAGTAGTCCCTTGATCAGGCACTGATTGTCTTTGATCGCGCACACTCCAATTACAAACAAGAATCTTAAACTTAAACAAAGCCAATTACATATTTATGAGGGGAGAGCTGGCGAAGGTAAATTGGGTAAATAGACTAAAAGGCGCGGCTGTAAATAAATAGTTGGAAACATTTAAAGATACAATTCAAAATGCCTAACAAAAATACATTCCATGGATAAACAAAAACTCAGCAAAAAAGACTCATCGTGGCTCACTCAGGAAGTTAGGGGTAGTATTAGATTAAAAGAAGAGGCTTACAATATTGCAACAAACACTAACAAGTCTGAGGATTGGAAGTGTTTTAGAAATCAGCAAACAATAACAAAAACATTGATAAAAAGGAAAAAAAGTAGAATATGAGAGTTAACTAGTCTGTAGTATAAAAACAGATTGTAAGAGATTTTATAAGTTTATAAAAAGGAAGAGGGTAGCTAAAGTTACTGTTATTCTGTTAAGATCAGTGACAGGAGAAATTTTCATGGGGAATGAGGAAATGGCAGAGGTATTGAACAAATATTTTGTTTCTGTCTTCACAATAGAAGACACAAGTTTCATTCCAGAAATAGATGGTAAAGTAGGAGCTAAAAAGAGTGAGGAAATATCAACAGAAAAAAAATATTGGAGAAACTTAAGGGACGAAAATGTGACAAATACCCAGGGCCTGATGGCTTACACTCTATTGTTCTAAAGGAGATAGCTGCAGAGATAGTGGATGCGCTGGCTATGATTTTCCAGAATTCATTGGATTTGGGAATGTTCCCATCAAATTGGAAGTTGGCAAATGTTACTCCGCTTTTCAAGAAAGGGGGGAGAGAGAAAACAGGGAACTGTAGGCTAGTTAGCCCAACATCATTTGTTGGGAAAACGCTGAAATCTGCTGTTAAGGAAGTGTTAACAATGCATTTAGAAATGTATAGTATGATTAGAACAAGTCAGTATGATTTTACTAAAGGGAAATCCTGTTTAACAAAATTATTGGGTTTTTTTGAGGATGTAACTAGTAAGGTAGATAAAGGGAAACCAATAGATGTAGTGCACCTGGATTTCCAAAAGGTTTTAATAAGGTGCCACATAATAGGCAAGGTAGGTGCACATGGAGATAGAGGTAATATATTAGCATGGATAGAGGATTGGTTAACAGATAGGAAGCAGAGAATGGGCATAAACAGGGAATTTTCAAGTTGGCAGGTAGTGACTAGCGAAGAACCACAAGGGTCATTGCTAGGGCCTCAGTTATTTAAAACCTACATTCATGACTTAGATGAAGAGACAGGGTAATGTACCTAATTTTGCTGATGATACAAAGCTAAATAGAGAGGTAAGTTTTGCAGAGGGCACAGAGAGGCTGTGAAGAGGTATAGACAGGTTAAGTGAGTGGGCAACAAGATGGTAGATGAATTATAATGTGGGGTAAGTGTGAAGTTATTCACTTGGTCGAAAGAATAGGAGAGTTGAATATTTTTTAAAAGTTGAGACACATGTAAGCATGGATGTTCAAAGGGACTTGGGTGTGCTCGTACAAGGAACACAAAAAGTTGGCGTACAGGTACAGCAAGCGATTAGGAAGGCAAATAGCATTATTGGCCTTAATTGCAAGAGGATTGGACTACAAGGATAAGGCGCCAATTATTTAGGACTGAGATAAGAAGAAATTTCTTCACTCAAAGGATTGTGAATCTTTGGAATCCTCTGCCCTAGAGGGTTGTGGATGCTCCATCATTGAATACATTTAAGACTGGGATGGACAGAGTTTTGGTCTCTCCGGGAATCAAGGGATATGGAGGGAATGGGCAGGGAAGTGGAGTTGAAGCCCAAGATCAGCCATGATCATATTGAATGGTAGAGCAGCGTGTCGGGCCATCTGGTCTACTCCTGCTCGTATTTCTTGTGTTATTGAAAGTTCGCGAAGTTCTGGTACTCCTCTACCCTGCCTAAGTAAATGCCCTTCCCACCCCCAAGCTCATCACCAATGAGAGAAGAAGGTTCCAAGTTTACTTTTATACAACTTTTACAAAGACAGCCAAGCAACAAGTGCTCTGGATCAGCTTCATGTTGACAGTAGTTAGCACTTAATCATACAGCTGATTTATCATTAATTGCCACTGACAGGCAGTTTGCATTAACTAACTTGCAGTTTCTTTTACAGTTTTTGTTTCATATCAAATTTTTAAATTTAAACTGAATCTTTGTTTGACACTACTCACCCACTACTACTTACCAGAGAGCTCCACTTACACCAAATTCCCAGCTTTTGCACATTGTTTGCAATGCACTTCACGAATGATCACACTGCATCAACCACTTATTTCCATTGAGAAAAGGGTTATAGAGATAACAAAGTCAATGATTCACGTTTTCTTTCAGGGGATTGCCTTAGCAACAATTACAGAGTATTTACAGCACAGAAGCAGGCTTTTTGGTCCAACACAGTATCACAGAAATGTTACAGCGCAGAACATAGGAACATGAGAACATAGGAGCAGGAATAGGCCATTCGGCCCTATAAGCCTGCTCCACCATTCAGTAAGATCATGGCTGATTTGGTTGTGGTCTCAGCTCCACTTTACTGTCTGACCCCATAACCCTTGGTTCCCTTGACTAACAAAAGTCTATCTAACTCTGCCTTAAATAAATTCAAAGATCCAACCTTCAAAACATTTTGGGGAAGAGAATTCCACACGCCAATGACCTTTTGGGAGAAAAAATTTTCCTTATCTCTGTCTTATCTTTTCTTACCTTTTTATTTCCTTTATAGTTTCCTTATCTTTTAAACTATGTCCCCTAGTTTTAGTCTCCCCCACAAGAGGAAACTATCTCTGGGAATCCATCCTATCAAGTCCCCTCAAGATCTTATATGTTTCAATTAGATCACCTCTCATTCTTCTAAACTCCAATGGGTATAGGCCTGAACTGTTCAACCAAGGAATCCATTCAGCCCATCGTGTCTGCACCAGCTCTCCAAATGAGCATTTCACCGAGTGCCACTTCCCCAACATCTCCCCGTAACTCTCCAGATTGTTTATTTTCAAATAACCATCTAATTCCCTCTTGAATGCCTCGATCAAACCTGCCTGCACCACACTCTCAGGCAGTGCATTCCAGACCTTAACCACCTGCTGTGTGAGAAAGATATTTCTCATATCGCCTTTTACCAATTATTTTAAATCTGTGCCCTCTGGTTCTCAATCCTTTCACAAGTTTCTCCCTTTCTACCATGCCCATACCTCTCATGATGTTGAATACTTCTATCAAATCCCCTGCCAACCTTACTTTCCCCAAGCAGAACAGTCACAACTTCTCCAATCTACCTTCATAACTGAAGTTCTCATCCTTGGAACCATTCTCATAAACCTCTTCTGCACTCTCTCCAATGCCTTCACATCCTTCCTAAAATGCGGCACCCGGAAATATACGCAATACTCCAGCTGAGGACTAACATGTCCATACCAGCGCTTGTATTCCACACAACATGCCTGTCATTTCTTTTCATTTAATCCTATCAATATATCTTTCTATTCCTTTCTCAGTTATATGCTTATCTAACATTCACACTAAATGAACCCTTGCTTTTCGGTTCAAATACCTCCTGTGGTATTATTTTAATGGACCTTCTTGAAACCTCTCCAGTGTCTCTATATCCTTTATATAATTTGGAGACAGACCTACTCACAGTACTCCAAGCGAGGTCTAACCAAGGTTCTATGCAAGTTTAAAATAAATCCTTTGCTTTTCAATTCTACCACTCTTGAAATTAATCCCAATGTTTTATTTGCTTTTTTTTATGGCATTATTAGTCTTTGTCATTCCTTTTAGTGATCTGCGTATCTGCACCCCCAGATCTCGCTGTCCACTATTTTATTGAGATACTTACTTTCAAGGAGTATTATCTCAAACTTAATTCCATTGAAGTTCATTTGCCAATCACCTGCCCCATTCTGCAAGTTTGTTAATATCTTCCTGTATTTAGTCAGAGTCCTCCTCTGTATTAAGTACACCCCCAAGTTCGGTGTTGTCATCAAATTTTGAAATTGTAATCTCAGAGTAGATTTGGATTCCCAAGTTGAAATGGTTTATGCAAATGGTGATCTACAAGTAGCTACATTTAAGTCTTTGTTTTCTGTTTTGTTTACCTTTACATTCATTCTACTACTTGTGCCCTAACTCCACATGTTCTCACCTTAGTCACGAATCTACTATGTGGTATCTTATTGAAGGCTTCCTGAAAATCCAAATATATTACATCTACTGCATACCCTATCTATCTTTCTGTTACTCCCTCAAAGAATCCTCTAGGGGTCATCAAGCGTCACCATCCATTTAGAATCTGTGCTGATTAATTTTTGTTATATTTTCAGTTTCTAGATGTGTTTTCTATTACAAATTTAAGCAAGGATTCCATTACTTGCCCTATAGCCAAGATTAAACTATTGGCCTATTAACATCTGGACTTGTTCTATCTTCATGCGTGTGTGTGTGTGTCTTTGTCTGCGTGTGTCTGTGTCTGTGTCTATGTGTGTGTGTGCGTGTCTGGGTGAGTGTATGTAATAATGCCTCTGCTATCTCTTCTCTTCTCTTCCCTTAGAGTAGGCTGTGATGTTATAGGTTGGAGGTTAGTGGGGTGGTGGTGCAGTAGCAAAAAAGTCAGTGATAAAAAAGTCCTACACAGGAGCAGGCCTGAAGAACCAGCTTGTACTTCAGATGTAAGGAAATCTCACCTAACCTGACATTTCACTGCACAGTTTGAAAAATAAACCTGAAATAAAAATAGAAGAGGCTAAATAAAATGTTCAGCAGGTAGGGCAGCATTACTTTCCCTCATTGAAAGGTGAATAACCTGGCACCATGCCAGTCTTGCGCCCATAGAACCTGTATGTTTTGCTGATTTGGTGATTTCATTGTTTTCATTCCAAAGTTATACAAGGAATGCCTGTAGATATAGATCCGGCTGACAGCCACAACGTAAGAATCAAAATGACAGCAGCAGAGAAATCTATCTTCCCCACTTTCTGATCTATTTAAAGGTTACATTTCAACTTAAAGGTTTTACAGTTATCAACAGTTTATTTCTGTTTGTGACAAAGACATAAACTGAGATTCGAACTGGAGCCAAATCTAATCAATTCCTTAACCACAGATTTTAATCGTCACTAAATTAAACAGTAAACAAATCTTGTCACGACCTGAAAGAGGCAGAACTGTGAACTGGAAAATTGAAAACAGTAACTTAATATTCCAATTAATTTGTTTCTTACTAATTTCTACATTCTCACTGCTCATGCTGGAAGAGGGTAAAGGAGAGATTTCTTGAATCACTTCACACTTCTCCGCACTGAGATTCATTTGCCACCTGTCTGCCCGTTCCACCAGCTTGTCTGTGTCCTTTTGAAGTTTTACACCGTACACCTCACTGTTCACAATGCTTCCATGCTACCCACCTGTAAAGATTATGCCAATGATATAACTATAGCTAGACAGGAGCTGTCAGCGCCACGAAAATGTCTGAACTACGGAGGGAACTCCTCTGGGGGCAAGGAAGAACATGGAGAGACAATATAAAATAAAGGGCACAATTCTAAAGGCGGGATCTGGGTGTAATTGTGCATGTCATTGAAAGTGGCAGGATAGGTTGAAAGAGCGGTTAATAAACCATGTTGCATCCTGGGCTTTAGTAATAGGGGTATAAACTACAAGAGCAAGGAGGTTATGTTGAATTTGTATAAGTCACTAGTGTGGCCTCAGCTGGAGTATTTCATCCAGTTCTGGGTGCTGCAATTTAGGAAGGATGTGAAGGCATTGGAGAGAGTGCAGAAAAGATTCCCGAGAATGGTTACAGAGATTAGGAGCTTTCGTTATGAAGATGGATTGGAGAAGTTTGGACTGTCTTTCTTGGAGAAAAGAAGGCTGAGAGGAGACTTGATAAAGGTATTCCAAATCCTGAGCGGGCTTGAGTAAATAGGAGGAAACTGTTCCCACCTGTGAAAAGATCAAGAACAAGACGGCACAGATTTGAAGTAATTGGTAAAAGAAGCAAACATGAGGAGAAACTTTTCCACACAGCAAGTGGTTAAGGTCTGGAATGTACTGCCTGAGAGTGTGGTGGAAACAGGTTCAACCGAACATTCAAAAGGGAATTTGATTTGATTATTGATGATAAAAGACACATTCTGTCAAATTAGACTGTTATAGAACAAGAACAAAGAAAAGTACAACAGAGGAACAGGCCCTTCAGCCCTCCAAGCCTGCGCCGGTCACATTGCCCGTCAACTAAAACATTTTGCACTTCCGGGGTCCGTATCCCTCTATTCCCATCCTATTCATGTATTTGTCAAGCTGCCTCTTAAACACCGCTATCATCCCTGCTTCCACCACCTCCTCTGGCAGCGAATTCCAGACACTCACTACCCTCTGCGTAAAAAACTTGCCCCGCACATCTCCTTTATAGTTTTCTCCTCTCACCTTAAATCTATGTCCCCTAGTAATTGACTCTTCCACCCTGGGAAAAAGCTTCTGACTATCTACTCTGTCCATGCCACTCATAATTTTGTAAACTTCTATCAAGTCGCCCCTCAATCTCCGTCGCTCTAGTGAGAACAATCCGAGTTTCTCCAACCTCTCCTCATAGCTAATAACCTCCAGACCAGGCAGCATCCTGGTAAACCTCCTCTGCACCCTCTCCAACGCCTCCATATCCTTCTGGTAATGTGGTGACCAGAATTGCACGCAATATCTGGAAAGGAAGAATGTACAAGATAACAGGGAGTAGGTGGGAGAATGGTGGGGGGGGGGTCCAAATTTTTTAATTTATTCTTTCATTCCGTCACTGGCACGATCAGCATGTCTTATCTAATTGCTCTTAAACTGAGTGGCTTGCTAGGCCATTTCAGAGGGCAGTTAAGAATCAACCATTTTGCCGTGGGTCTGGAATCACATGTAGGCCAGACCAGGTAAGGATGGCAGATTTACTTCCCTAAAGGACATTAGTAATCCAGATGGGTTTTTCTGACAATCAGTGATAGTTTCATATAAGATAAAAGCAAAAAACTGCGGATGCTGGAAATCCAAAACAAAAACAAAAATACCTGGAAAAACTCAGCAGGTCTGGCAGCATCTGCGGAGAGGAGCACAGTTAACGTTTCGAGTCCGAATGACCCTTCAACAGTTTCATGGTCACCATGACTGAGAAGAATTTTCAGCGCAGCTCCCTCTCTTCCAGTGCTCCACCATAAGGCTGGAGGACCACAATCCAAAAAGAGTCACATGGGCAGAATAGGCCTGTACCTGCAAGGTACCACAGCTGCTTCCCCTCAAGGGAGCCCAGGATGTTCTGGGCCAAACATAACAAATCATTTGGTTCCAAAAGGGGTCATTTCTACATTCAGGCATAAATGTTTCATAGCAAATCAAGGGCCTTTCAAAGGATGTTGGAAGAACTCATGCCATGCACTCAGCTCCATGCCCTTTAAGAGCATTAACGGTGCAATTCCTGGTGCAGCTTGGGAACACCCCTCCACAATAGGGCTCTATGGCCTGGCAGAGATGAACAGATAATCAGCTGCCCTCTCCCCCTGCTGAATAGAAAATGTTGTCACCAAAAACCAGTTGTGATCCTGGCATAAACAGGTTTGGCCAGAAATTCCAGCTAATCCGGCCTGATCCGGCCCAGAATTGTTCAAAAGGCAAATAGACTGGGAGAGTTAAGGTATGGGAAGGGTGAGTTTCAACAGGATGGGTGGCCTTTCCTTTGTTAAATGCAGTTGCAGCCCCAGAGAGACTGGAACATTAACTAATGACCCCTCTATATATTCTCTAATATATTTGCACCAGGTTATCCAGTTCAGCGGCCACTTGTCCATTAATGTTGATCTATGCAGAAATAGACGTGGGTGACTTGTCAGTATGAGTGAATTTGTAGCATTAAACTATAAGAATAATCTGTATATTAAATAGCCATTGCACAATTTTAGTAGAATGCAAACATTTTTTTTTCAAAAATAGAACACCTGCATTTTGTTTGCTTCTCCTGTTTCTGTTTCCAACTATGGATACTGCAAGAGCAACTGAACGCTTGCCAAATATTGCAATGCAATCACTTAACAGTTCCTTGTGTAAACTTTACATGTACAGTACCTGGCACCAAAACATAAAGAGAATTTCATTGTATCAAATTGAGTGAACTGCCAACATTTTATCCAATGCCTGTATAGGAGCTGATACTGAGTGTGGTAATGCATTTGGGGAAGGCTAACAAAGCAAGGGAATACACTGGTGTATTATTTACTGAAAAGTATAGAGGAAAAAAAGGACCTTGGAGTCTATGTTGTTGTGTCAACATGACAGAAAAAGAAATCCAAAACTATTATTTTTGCCATTTTTAAAATAGACTTTCTGCTGAACCAATAAAGATGGCTGCTACATGTCACATGACCAACAGGCATTACAAAGACAAAAAAAACTCTCTTTCATCATTGTGGAATCTCACACCCAATTGTAAGGACATTATAATCACAAAACCAGGGGACTCACAGATCAAAACTCATTATGCCTGCAGAGCTGTTAACAGATTCATCTCACACCTGGGGCTGCCCAGGCCTATTTCAAAAGGGGACCATTGAGGGGAGAATGGATGTCATTTGCATCTTGATAAGTTTACCCATCTAGCGGAGTCAGAGGGTCTGGCTAGAAAATGGCTTTTTAACACAAGACCCTCAGTATGGATGGTAACACATTCAAAAGCCAATGACTGGGACATTGTCAGTCCTGAAACCAAAGCCAATTCCAGACACTGAATAAACATCCCTTCTGAAAACATTGTAGAGAAAGAAGGTCACATGACTCAAGTGACCATTTTGAAATCTCTATATTCCTTTGAGAGCCAAGAAATCCTCATATTGCTGCTTTAACACCAAGTGGAAAGGATGCCACCAGCCCGGCTGACCAAGCAGGCAGTTACCATCTCTCAACTCCACAAAGCCTGCTTCATTTTATAAGTCTCTGATCAATGTCTGACAAGCAGCCTAAGCACAGAAATCCCATCGTGATGCAGCGTTATTCGTTTCAAGGATTTTTGGGTTGTTGTTTCCAACCAGAAATTCAACGGTACTGACCTCCGCCATAAAGGAAACTCCCTGTGTACTTTGATTTCTCGGACTCTGGAAATCATGTGAACTAATATTCATCCTGTAGTTCTTGTACTTTAAAACCTCATTTTTTTCTATTCCCCCTTACTGTGTGCGTGTGTGTGTGCAGTGGAATGGGACGTTGCAAACGCTCTTCCCTTGTGCTTTGAATGTGAATAAACTGACCTTATGAGTTCATCATAACCTGAGTTTGTTGCAAGTAAATTGGATCGCACAAACTGAGGGCTTGGAAACCATGCCACAGCATACTTTAAAAATCATTCAAAACACCTTCTGCTTACGGACAGTTGGCGAGAGGAAAGAAGAACAGTTTACCTGTCTGTCCTGTCCGTAACAATGTCCACAGATCCCTGAAGGTCGATGGATAGGTAGATGAGGTGGTATTTGGGATACTTGCCTTTATTAATGAGGCATAGAATGGGAGAGCTGGGAGGTTACGCTAGAACTGGATGAAAGACTAGTTAGGCCACAGTGGGAGTACAGCATGCAGCTCTGGCCACTGCTCTATAGGAAAGATGTGAATGCACTCGAGAGGTACAGAGGAGATTTAACAGGATGTTGTTTCTTTATTCTTTCCTGGAATGGGTACTTTACTGGCATAATACCCTTGAGCTGCATACCTTACTAGTCCATTTCAGAAGGCAGTTACTATGGTAGGATTTGAACCCTAGCCCCCAAAGCATTAGCCTGGGCCTTGGGGCTACTAGTCCAGTGATGTTACCACTGCCTGAATTGGAAAAATTTATTGATTGGACCAGCAAAGGTTGTTTTCTTTGGAACAGAGGCGGTGAGAGGGAGACCTTATTGAAGTGTTTAAAATTTTGACCAACCTGGGAATAAGGCCATATACCCCTTGGTTTGAGGGGTCTGTAACCATGGGGAACAGATTTAGAGTGAGAGGTAGGAGATTTAGAGGGCATTTGAAGGGAAACTCTTTCACCCAAGGGCTGGTGGGGATCTGGAACTCACTGCCTGAAAGGGTGGTAGAGGCAGAAACCCTCATAACATTTTATAAGTACTTGGATATGCACTACAAGGCTACAGACCAAATGGGATTAAGCCGGATGGCTACTTGTCATCCAGCACGGACACAATGGGCCAAATGGCCTCCTACCATGCTGTAAATTTCTATGATTCTGAGGCACACTCTAGCCATATAGGTTTTATCCAGTTCCTAGTGTATAGGTACAGGAGATGACACTTTGACACAGAGATCATAGTGAGAGCTGTGACTGAATGGTCAGTGTTTAGCTGAGGTGTACTGTACACATGCAGGATGCCCCACTGACACAAATAGGGGGATGATAGCACAGGGGTAGTATTTATGGACTCGAAATCCAGGGGGCGGGACTAATGTACCAGAGACATGAGTTTAAATCCCACCAGAGCAGCTAAGGAATTAATTAATAAGAATCATGAAACTACTGGATTGTAGTGAAAATCCAGCAGGTCTGGCAGCATCGGCGGAGAAGAAATCAGTCAACGTTTCGAGCCTTCACGGCCCTTCGGCAGAACTGAAGCATAGTTAGAAGAAGGGAGAAATATAAATTGGTTTAAGGTGGGGGTGGGGTGGTGGGGGGAGAGAGAGACATTGAGGGTGTGGTGATTGTGGAGATGAGCAGATAGTCAAAAGATGTCACAGACAAAAGGGTCAAAGAGGTGTTTTGTCTGAGAAAAGTGCTAATTAAGAATGGAGGACAGGATATTCAAAGTACAGCTCTAGTGGGGGTGGGGTGGAAAGACTAACAGGTTTTAGTTTTAGATTTAAAAATAATGGAAATAGGTGGGGAAAGAAGAATCTATATAAATTATTGAAAAAAAAGCGGGGGAGGGGGGCGTGGAGTTTAAGATCTAAAGTTGTTGAATTCAATATTCAGCCCAGAAGGCTGTAAAGTGCCTAGTTGGAAGATGAGGTGCTGTTCCTCCAGTTTGCGTTGGGCTTCACTGGAACAATGCAGCAAGCCAAGGACAGACATGTGGGCAAGAGAACAGGGTGGAGTGTTAAAATGGCAAGCGACAGGGAGGTTTGGGTCTTTCTTGCGGACAGACCGCAGGTGTTCCGCAAAACGGTCGCCCAGTTTGCGTTTGGTCTCTCCAATGTAGAGGAGACCGCATTGGGAGCAACGAATGCAGTAGACTAAGTTAGGGGAAATGCAAGTGAAATGCTGCTTCACTTGAAAGGAGTGTTTGGGCCCTTGGACGGTGAGGAGAGAGGAAGTGAAGGGGCAGGTGTTGCATCTTCTGCGTGGGCATGGGGAGGTGCCATAAGTGGGGGTTGAGGAGTAGGGGGTGATGGAGGAGTGGACCAGGGTGTCCCAGAGGGAACGATCCCTACGGAATGCCGTCAGGGGGGGTGAAGGGAAGATGTGTTTGGTGGTGGCATCATGCTGGAGTTGGCGGAAATGGCGGAGGATGATCCTTTGAATGCGGAGGCTGGTGGGTTGATAAGTGAGGACAAGGGGGACCCTATCATGTTTCTGGGAAGGAGGAGAAGGCGTGAGGGAGGATGCGCGGGATATGGGCCGGACACGGTTGAGGGCCCTGTCAACGACCGTGGATGGAAAACCTCGGTTAATGAAGAAGGAGGACATGTCAGAGGAGCTGTTTTTGAAGGTAGTGTCATCAGAACAGATGCGACGGAGGCGAAGGAACTGAGAGAATGGGATGGAGTCTTTACAAGAAGCGGGGTGTGAGGAGCTGTAGTCGAGGTAGCTGTGGGAGTCGGTAGGCTTTTAATGGATATTGGTGGACAGTCTATCATCAGAAATTGAGACAGAGAGGTCAAGGAAGGGAAGAGAAGTGTCAGAGATGGACCATGTGAAGATGATGGAGGGGTGGAGATTGGAAGCAAAATTAATAAATTTTTCCAGGTCCCGATGAGAGCATGAAGCAGCACCGAAGTAATCATCGATGTACCGGAGAAAGAGTTGTGGGAGGGGGCCGGAGTAGGACTGGAACAAGGAATGTTCCACATACCCCATAAAGAGACAGGCATAGCTGGGGCCCATGCGGGTACCCATAGCCACACCTTTTATTTGGAGGAAGTGAGAGGAGTTAAAGGAGAAATTGTTCAGTGTGAGAACAAGTTCAGCCAGACGGAGGAGAGTAGTGGTGGATGGGGATTGTTGGGGCCTCTATTCAAGGAAGAAGCTAAGGGCCCTCAGACCATCCTGGTGGGGGATGGAGGTGTAGAGAGATTGGACATCCATGGTGAAGAGGAAGCGGTTGGGGCCAGGGAACTGGAAATTGTTGATGTGACGTAAGGTGTCAGAGGAATCACGGATGTAGGTGGGAAGGGACTGGACAAAGGGAGAGAGAAGGGAGTCAAGATAACGAGAAATGAGTTCCGTGGGGCAGGAACAGGCTGACACGATCAGTCTGCCAGGACAGTTCTGTTTGTGGATTTTGGGTAGGAGGTAGAAGCGGGCCGTCCGAGGTTGGGCGACTATCAAGTTGGAAGCTGTGGGAGGAAGATCTCCAGAGGAGATGAGGTCAGTGACAGTCCTGGAAACAATGGCTTGATGTTCTGTGGTGGGGTCATGGTCCAGGGAGAGGTAGGAGGAAATGTCTGCGAGTCCTGGCAGACCGATCGTGTCAGCCTGTTCCTGCCCCACGGAACTCATTTCTCGTTATCTTGACTCCCTTCTCTCTCCCCTGATTTCTTCTCCGCCGATGCTGCCAGACCTGCTGAGTTTTTCCAGGTAATTCTGTTTTTGTTTTGGATTTCCAGCATCCACAGTAACTTTTAGCTTTTTGTTTTTATCTGTAGTAAAAACCCATCTGATTCACTAATGACCTGCAGGGAAAGAAATCTACTATTCTTACCCAGTCTGGCCTACCGTTCACTCAAGATCCACAGCAATGTATTTGACTCTGAACTGCCCTCTGAACTGGACTGGCAAACCACTCAGTTGTACCAGACTGCAGGTTATCAAGAAGGCTGCTCACCGCCACCTTCTCAAGAGCAATTAGGGATGGGCAATTAATGCTGCCAGCAATGCTCAAACCCCAAGAACAAATAAAAATAAAACCTAAATAAAACCTAAACGAAGAACGTACCCAAGGAAATTGCCAGGTTTCACAGACAATAGCCTTTCAAAGACAGTCAGTACTTTAACAGTTAACAGGTGTGTCGGATGTGAGCTGGGGTTGAAGTTTCCTGTGTCAATCGGACTGTCAACGTTTCCAGTCTCACATTAAGATTCGTGTTTGTTTATTTTTAATGATATCTAGAAGAGCTAATGATTTTATAACAGTACTGAGGCAGAGCAGATTAGTGCAATTTATTGTTTCCAACTAAACTCATTAATCCTGGAAAATCCTATAAAAAGGGGATCAGGCCAAATTGCTGGCATCGCTCTGCTCTGACTGATTCAATATTATCGGTCCACACAGCAGTCTACACTCACCAGCTAATAAAGATCTACGCATATTCCCCTTTATAGAAACATTCCTCATCTTATCCTGGAAATTGCCTTATTTTTTGTTTCAGCTTTACCTCTTGGTTACAGTTTACAGAGGCCAATGCAACTCCATAGCACCTCCCTCCTCTGTGACCTCTAGGTCAGAAAGGACAAAAGGAACCTCCTGTCTCCCCAAAGCCTGTTCACCATCCACAAGGCACAAGTCAGGAGTGAGATGGAATACTCTTTGCTTATCTGGACGTTGCAGCTCTAACAGCACTCAAGGAGCTTGACACCATCCAGGGCAAAGCAGCCTGCCTGATCGACACCCCATTCATCATCTTAAACACTTGCTCCCTCCATCACACACAGTGGCAGCAGTGTATACCATCTACAAGACACAGCAAGGCTGTTTTGACAGCACCTTCCAAAGCCACAACCTCTGTCACCCTGAAGGACAAGGGCAGCAGATAGATGGGAACACCGCCACCTGGAAGTGCCCCTCCAAGCCACTCACCATCCTGGAAATGCATCACCATTCCTTCACTGTTGCTGAGTCAAAATCCTAGCGCCCCCTTCCTATTGGCACTGTGGGTGTACATACACCACATGGACTGCAGTGGTTCAAGAAGGCAGCTCACCACCACCTTCTCAAGGGCAACTAGGGATAGACAATAAATGCTGGCCTTGCCAGCGATGTCTATCGTGAGAATAAATACAGAAGCAAATGAACCAATTAACCTTTCCTCTGTACTGGAGGGAAGACTCTTTTCTATTTAAATTGCATCTTGCTTTACTCTTTTTGCTGTTTGGTTAATACAGGTATCTCCTCCTTTGTTCTCTTACACTTCTCTTGGCCTTTGTTTTTAGTTAATTCCAAATGTGTCAGTTGTCTCTGGATCCTCAGCACTTAATGTTGAAAGTTGCCTTTCTTCAGGCAGGAACCCAGACTATGGGCATTGCTAGTTCTCTAGCAATGACATTCAATTGCATTACTGTCACTGATTCCCCCACTATCAACATCCCAGGGTTACCATTGACCAGAAACTGAACTGGACTAGCCATATAAATACTGTGGCTACTGTGATGCGTAACTCACCTCCTGACTCCCCAAAGCATGTCCACCATCTACAAGGCACAAGTCAGGAGTGTGATGGAATACTCCCCACTTGCCTGGATGAGTGCGGCTTCAATGACATTGAAGAAGCTTGACACAGTCCAGGACAAAGCAGCCCGCTTGATTGGCACCCCATCCACAAACATTCACTCCCTCCACCACCTACACACAGTAACAGCAGTGTGTACCATCTACAAAATGCACTGCAGCAGCTCACCAAAGCTTCTTTGACAGCACCTTCCAAACCCGCAACCTCTACCATATAGAAGGACAAGAGCAGCAGATGCATGGGAACATCACCACCTTCAAGTTCCCCTCCAAGATTCACACCATCCTGACTTAGAAATATATCGCTGTCCCTTCACTGTCGCTGGGTTAAAATCCTGGAACTTCCATCCTAACAGCATTGTGGGTGTGCCTACACCACATGGACTGCAGCGGCAATTAGGGTTGGGCAAATAGTATTGGCCTAACTAGTGACGCCTGCATCCCATAAATGAATAATTTGAAAAAAGTTACCTTCACGAGTGGTAGACATCCTCGCCCAAGCGAGGCACTTTCCACAATGGGCAGCGATTGGAAGCAGAAATCCTTGGATGGATTTTCCCTTTTTCCTGCCTAGCAGTGCTGCAACTTTCCTACCTCTTGCTACTCCGACGGAATTCAGATAACTTAGTGTAGAATGAGGATCAAACCTGGGATCATACTGCAGTTCTCCACACTGAGTGAGTATCACCAACTAGCTGAGCCATCAAGGGAATCTGCACCTGGGACTGCATTTAGACATCTGCTCACTTTATCCCCTGGCTGTGATCCCAGGGCCCTCCAAGTGGTTATAGGCCTTACGCCAATGTGCCTGTGCCATGTATTGAAGCGTTCCACATGACCAGATGTCCCCAGCGAGGAGGCACATCACGTAAGGAATATCTCTGGAGGTGTTTGCACATAACACCAAGCACAGACAGGAAACTTAGCTTCACAAGAGCCATAGAATAGAGTAGAATAGAATAGAATGATTGTAGCACAGAGAGAGGTGCGCAACTCATTGTGTCCATGCTGGCTCTCTGCAAGAGCAATTTAGCTAGTCCCACTTCCCCACCATTTTCCCGAAGTCCTGCAAATATTTTCCCTTCAAGTGCTTGTCCGATTCCCTTTTGAAAGCTACGATTGAATCTGCCTCCATCACACTCCCAGGCAGAGTATTCCAGATCCTAACCACTTGTTGCATAAAGAAGTTCTTTCTCATGTCGCCACTTCTTCAATTGCCAATCATGGTGTCCTTTGGGTTCCCAACCTTCCCACCGATGGGAACACCTTCAATCTATCTATTCTGACTAGACAACTTATGATTTTGAATGCCTTTATCAAACCTCCTCTCAACCTTCTCTTCTCTAAGGAGAATAACCCTAAGGAGAATAGCTTCTGCAATCTGTCCACATAACTGAAGCCCCTCATCATTGGAATCATTCACATAAATTTTTTTCCGCACTCCCACTAAAGCTTTCACATCCTTCCTAAAGTGCGGTGCACAGAATTGGGCACAATACTGCAGTTGAGGCCAAGCCAGTGTTTTATAAAGGTTCATCATAACTTCCTTACTTTTGTCTTCAGTGCCTCTGTTTGTGAAGCTCAGGATCTTGTATGTCTTACTAATCACTTTCTCAACCTATCCTGCCACCTTCAACAATTTGTGCACATATACCCCAGGTGTCTCTTTTTCCGCACCCCTTTAGTGTTCCGCCCGTTAATTTTTATATTGCCTTTCCTCTGAATCATTTCACACTTCTCTGCATAAAATTTCATCTGCCATGTGTTCACCCATTCCACCAGCCTGTCTACATCCTCTGTAGTCTATCATTATCTTCATAGTTCACAATATTTCCCAAGTTTTGAGTCAACTCCAAGTTTTGAATTTATGCCCTGTACACCTGAGTCTATGTGTGTATAGGGGCATAGAGCTGGAGCAGGTTGCAGAGTTAGGATGGAGTGAAGCCATGGAGAGATTTGAAAATGAGGGTTTCAGGGTAAATCAGTGAGGATAATATAATAAACAAGCTGGATTTAGTGTGAGAGAGGATACTTGCTACTGAGTTTTAGACAAATTGGAGTTTTATTGATAATGGAAAATGGGAGGCCAGAAGGAAGAGCGTGGGAATAACGGAGATGACAATAGGGTAAGAATTTCAGCAGCAGAGAGGCTGAGGTAGGGGTAGAGATGGGTAATGTGCACAGGGTAAATAGACAGTCTTGCTCTTGGGTAGGATGTGTAGCTTGAATCTGTCCTCTGGGTCAAATGGGGCACCAACTTTTTGTTGGCATGGCCTGGTTCAGCCAGAATGAGTGGACAGGAAGGGGATGAAGTGTTTAACAAGGCAGAGAGTTTAAGCGGAGGCCTCTCTGCCAAGTTGTAGCAAGCTGTGGCTTCACCAATGACTTGATGTCAGACAAGCAGTCTGTCAGCTTGGAGGTGGTGATGGCTTTGAGAGAGGTGGAAAAGAGTGTACGTCATCAGCATAGAAATGAAACTCAGTTGAGTATAAAGTTACTGCGGAGAAGTGTGTGGATGAAGAAGAGAAATAGCCCAAAGATGAAACCTGGTGGATATGTGGAGGTGATAATGCAGGGTGGGAAGATAAATCATTGATTAAGGGGTGCTGGTCTTTTTCAGATTGGTAGGAGTGAAACAAATGTCTTGTATTTAAGTAGCACCTTTCACAACCTCAGGACATCTCAAAAGTGCTTCACAGTCAATGAAAGTCTTTTGAACTGTAGTCACTATTGCAATGTAGGGTACATGACAGCCGATATGTGTACAGCAAGCACCCACAAACAGCAATGTGATAATGACAAGATAATGTTAGTCAGTGGTGTTGCTTGAGGTATAATATTGGCCAAACACTCTTCTTCAAGAATAGTGCCAGAGGAGCTTTATCTCAGGTGCTTGCACCTAGACCAAGACCGGAACCTACAAATCTTCTGTACACAGAGACAAGAGTGCTACGAACTGGGTTACAGTAAGGTCATCCTATGGCAGATGACAATGGAGGAGTAAGTGGTAGTCCCTGCCTCCAATCCCAAATTTAAATGAGCAATTGTGCAGAACCTTAGTCTTCCATGTATTGGGTGTTGATTGATCCGGCTTTATCCACCACTTTAGTAACTGTGTCAAGGAATTAATTAGATCTCTTTGACAGGGCCTATCTTTCACAAAACCATGCTGACTCTCTCTAATCAGCTTATACTTTCCCAGATACTGACTGCTATCCATTCTAGGAATGTTCCTTCTATAGAAATTAAACTTGGTGTCTTCTAAGTCCTTGGCTTATCCTTCCTTTCTTCCTTTGAATGGTGATTCGAGAAGGGGGAGGGTGGTAGTGGTAGTGGTGGTGATGGTGGTGGTGGAATTGAAAGCAGCTAATTGGCACCAGATCAATCTGAGCAACAGGAGGAATTGACAATCCATGAGTTTGGATTTTCACTTCCTGTAAAATTTGCCACTAATGAGAGTGATTAAAATTTTTCACAGCCAATTGTTATATTGAATGGGTAGAAAGGATAAGGGGAGAAAATAAAACCATGTCATGAAAAGAAATAAAGCACTCAGCCACAACCACACCCCACCCCACCCCTCCCCCACCCACCCATCCCATGGAGTATCCAGCCCTCCCACATTGCCTGACTGGCCAGCCAAGGTCCACACACCCAATGTTTTTGGAAATTTATTTGGCATGAGGGGCATCAACTGGCATTTGAAGACATGTGGGTCTGAACTCCTGCAGCATTGTTCCTTGTGGAGATTGCTGACAATCCCTTGGTGATACTCAGGCTCATTAGCCACTTTATCGTGGCTTTAACCCAGTGTGCTCTCATACAATAAGATCCAGCCTCCAAATCACAAGAATCACACAGCTTTGAAGGAGACAATGACCCATTGCGCCTGTGCCGGCTCTTTGAAAGGACAGCCTAATTAGTCCTACATTCACCTGCTCTCTCCCCATAGCTCTGGCAAAGCAAAGCTTCCTGTCCGTGAGTCATGGTGTGTGCAAACACCTTCAAAGATATTCTTCATGTGTCCTGGACAACCACATGCGCATTCTAGGAGGTGGTTAGGAAGGCAAATGTCATACTGATCTTTATTGCAAGGGAATTGGAGCACAAGAATATAGAAGTCTTGCTACAATTGTATATGACTTTGGTGAGATTGCATCTGGAGCACTGAGTGCAGCTTTGATCCCCACATTTAAGAAAGGACGTACTTGCCTTTAATGAAGGTTCCCTAAACTGGTCTCTGGGATGAGGGGCTGAGTAAATTGGGCTTATATTCTCTGGAATTTAGAAGAATGAGAGGCGATCTCATTGAAACCTACAAAATTCTGAAGGGCTTTGATAAGGTGGATACTGAGAGATTGTTTCCGCTGGTCAGGAATCCTACAACACGGGGTCTCAGGATAAGGGGCCAATCATTTAGGACTGGGATGAGGAAAAACCTCTTCACTCAAAAAGGTTGTGAATCTTTGGAATTCTCTACCGCAGAGGGTTGTGGATGCTCCATCGTTGAATACTTTTAAGGCTGAGATAGACAGATTTTTCTCTCGGGGAATTAAGGGATATGGAGAGCGGGCAGGAAAATGGAGTTGAAGACCAAGACCAGCCATGATCGTACTGAATGGCGGAGCAGGCTCGATGGGCCATGTGGTCTACTCCTGCTCCTATTTCTTATGTTCTTATGTCAACCCTCAGCTTAAAGAGGGATCAGGCAGAGAAGGAATGGGAGACTGCTGCAGGCAGTCAAAGAGAAACAGGCATGTGGTGCACGAGTTCCCTGAGTGCATCTTAATCTCTAACCTACATCTAAAAGGTGGCAGAATCATGAATATGGGGGCATAATTTAAAAATTGGAACCAGGCCTTTGAAAGTGAAATCAGGAGTCGTTTTTCACATGAAGAATATGGAAATTTGGAACTACCTGCCCCTAAACGTTGTGCATGCTGGAACATTCAAAACTCAGTTCAATAAGGATTTTGTCGGGGAAGGGCGGGTAAATGGAGCTGAGGGGCAGATCGGCCATTATCTAATTGAACTCCAATTTGTCTGAAACTCAGTAGCAAGTATCCTCTCTCACACTAGTGCAGGTTCGAGGGGCTGAATGGCCTACTCCAGTTCCTAATGCCCTTTAAGAAGGAACATGAGCTGTCTATTCCAATTCAGACATTACGGACACAAAAAAGGGTGTCACACCCCTAGCCCAAGACAATGAACAGCGGCTGCCCATTTTTAGCAGGGAGAGATTTGCACACGAGTTGTATCATTAAGGTACAGATTTACATGCGTCCCTTTTCTGTTGTTGTGATGGCTTTAAGTTATGGCCTTTGAAGCCTAACCAAGAAGCATTGGCCTTTTGAAGTTGCTGTGTGACAGAAACCATATTAGAGTGCATCAAGCTTCAAAACAAAGTTCAGTGCTTTAGTGGATTAAAGCGTAGTATTAAGATTCAGATCATGAAAAGGGAGGAAGGCTTCAGGCAATGTTTGGACAGATGGGAGCTGTATATCATGCTGAAGATGGAGAATAGAACACCAAAAGTCCCAGCGTGCCCATTAGAGTTTCCATGGCTATGTTCTGCAGATTCCCTAACACTTAATAAGTACATTCCTTTTCATCTGACTGCTACAGGCGCACTTTCAGGGCCGTCACCCCTCCCACCCCCACCCACCCCCCCGACTCCTGCCACTCCCGATTCCCCCGGACGATCCAACACTTTTCAAATTGTCACTCTCTTACAACGCCAGGTCCTGAATGCATCACTATTCGGGCCAAAATGAGGACAAAGAGGACAGGGGGCCAACACACAAAGGAACCTGTAAATAAACACTATCAGTGGGGATTGCTGATTAAACGATACTTGAACTGGCCCGTCGAGACTTCTCATTTCCAAAAACGAGATTTTTGACTGTGGCAGCCAAGTATGTGCACAGCTAAGGCTGTGCTTCAATGCAAGCGACTCTTAGCAGATTTCCTAATCAATTAATTAGCGGCTTGTCTTTTAACAGGAGTGTCAGCAATGCTGCAGATTGGAATGCTGCCCTTCTGCATGCAGTCATCATCTGAGACAGTCAACTGAGTTAAATAGGCATTACAGGCACAAAATAATGAAAGCTCTTTCCTTACTGGGGAGAAAAAGAGCATTGATTTTGCTGCGCCGTTTCAACCAGGGAACATTCTGGAAGACAAAAGAAATAATCAAATGATTTACAACGCATTGATAACACAAGCCCAAACGCACTATCCGGATTGTCAGAAGTGAGTTGATGCCACAAGGGTGACATGGTTGGCAGCACCGATTCAGACCCCATTAGGATCTTATCATAGCCAATCACATGATGAGCATTTGAGGCCATTGGAAATGGATTTGAGGATAGGCCAGGTTAGCTGCAGCATGTCTCACACAGCCTTAAGCTTTTCAGGCTATAAGATGTCATCGCCTGGTTTTTCCCAAAGGGAAACGTTGATTGAGATGTTTACTCCTGCAGGCCTTAAGAGTTTTTCACCTTTGAATTGGCTGGCAATGTTCAATCTATACCAACTGAACCCAATTACTGCTCTCTTACTGATAAATATGTAGGGCTTTCTCAGCACACTGCCCCAATTTGTTTCACTTAGGACTCTGTTGTAACAACCTTCAAAAATGTGGAATGTTCTTTTTTCAAATCCTACTCATGCCCCTTCCCTCACCTCTTTTTCCGGGACGTTGATGACTGAATCAGTGTCGTTTTCTGCTCTCACCCTGACCTGCAAAATTTCATCAACTTTGTTTCCAATTTCCACCCTTCTCTCACCTTCACACGTCCAGCTCCAACTCTTCATTTGCCTTCCTCGCCTTCTCAGTCACTGGGCTGAATGTTATGGAGGGGCAGACAGCTTCGTCACCCCACCCCCCAATGCAGCCCCACCCCACCGCGCCCCCCCACCACCCCAGCCCCCGCGGAAGGGAAGTCCCTTCCTGACCTGCTTCATGCCGGCAGCCATAACGTGCTGCAGTGGGGGGCTAAACAAGGGCCAAGTGGGACTTCTGCCCCCTCACTGGGGTGCAAGTCCCGCCCTCAGGGGCTGTCAGTCAATCTGATTCGCCGGCATCTCCACTATTGTGCTCTTGGCAAGGCCGGGACTGCAAGAGGAGGAAGCGGAAGGCCCCGGAAACAGACAAATCTGGGGTCTTGGGCAGGGAGGGTTTGGGCAACTCAGGGAAGGGGGTGGGATGAGGTGGGTGGGTTTAAGGTTACGGGCAGGTAGAAAGAAAATGGATGTTCTATCTTAGTGGGGGGCCGCTCCCCCGATTGGCAAAGGGCGACCCCCGAAAATAGAAACTCCCCACCTCCTTTGATGAGATTATTTAAAAACTCAGGCTGCCCACTCCTGCCCGACTGCCCATGCCAAATATTTGGTGGCGTGGGTAGCTTATTATCAGGGTCAATTGTCTTGGTAACAAGCCCAATTGCCCCTTGATTATCAATTTAAATATGGTCCCACTGTATTATGGGGGGTGAGCTTGGGGGTGGGTGGGAAGGTGGTGGGATGAGCAGCCGCCCTATTTTACATGCCTCCCCCACCAGCCCCCGCTGAAAACATGTAAAATGCAGCCCTCCATTTCTGGGGATAGCTGATCGATCAATATTTATTATATTGACTCCCACAGTTACCTAGACCACTCTTCCTCACACACTGCTTCCCCCATTCGCTTATCCCAGTTTTCCTGTCTCCGTCAGGTCTGCTCTGACAATGCAAATTTCTAGATCAGCACTCCCGCTATGTCTTCCTTTTACTTCAACCAGGAGCTTCCCCACCAGTGCCCCCTCCCACCCCACCAAGCCCCACCAATCCCCCAACGTGGTCGACAGGCCCCATGTGATGCTCTTCTGCTCCCACCCCTTCCTTCCCCCGCCTGCAATCTCAGCCTTCCTTTGATCTCTAACAATCAAACCACCCAGGCTTACCATCAGGCTAACGTCAGAACAGGTCACATGACCCCCTTCATTTACCCTAAATTTAAAGCGACAGCCCCAAAATGTGACAGTCGCATAAACCTCGTCATTGTGACAACCTCTTCTGATTCCATTTCAGTTGAAGTCCATGGAAATAAAAGTTAGAAGAGATGTAAATTACTCAATTTTACACTCTCACGTTAAAAAAAAACCACAACTGCTCAAAAGTGGAGGTGAGAAAATTTGATCCCCAGAGTTAGCTGGAAGAAATCTTCCACTCTCTGAAATAAAAACAGAAAGTGCTGGAAAGCTCAGCGGGCCAGGCAACATCTCTGGAGAGAGCAATAGAGCTATAATGTTTCACCTTTTGTTTTCTAGCCATTGGATGTAAGCATTGCTGGTTGGCCCAGCATTTGTTGCCCATCCCTAATTGCCCTTGAGAAGCTGGTGCTCAGCTGCCTTTTTGAACCACTGCAGTCCATGTGGTGTAGGCACAATTGACTTGTTCTTTTTTTAAGCAGTTTGATCCAACTGAGTGGCTTGCTAGGCCATTTAAAAGACAACCACATTGCTGTGGGTCCGGAGTCATACATAGGCCAGACCAGGTAAGATAGCAGATTTCCTTCCTTGTAAAAGGGCATTAGCAAATCAGATGGGTTTTTGCAACAATCACTTTGTGGTCATCATTAGACTTTTAATTCCCAGATGTTTATTGAATTCAAATTTCACCATCTGCCATGGTGGGAATCGGACAGAGATCCCCAGAGCATTGCCATGAGTTACTGGGTTACTAGTCCAGTGACAATACCACTACACTGCACCACCTCCCACTGTGACTGTTCTTCAGAAATGGGAACATTTAGCGATGTCATAGGTTTTAAGGAACTGAAAGGGGGAGGGTGTTGAACACAGAAGAGATTAAATGTCAAAAGAGTTCATGGTGCAAGGCCTAAGGGAATGGTAATGGAACAAGTAAGGAAATTAAAAAATGCTTCTAGAAGAGGCAAATGGCAAAATAATGAGCAACTACCATATGTAGGCAAAAAAAAAGGAGAA
Source organism: Cetorhinus maximus (assembly GCF_964194155.1). Taxonomy (NCBI): domain Eukaryota; kingdom Metazoa; phylum Chordata; class Chondrichthyes; order Lamniformes; family Cetorhinidae; genus Cetorhinus; species Cetorhinus maximus. The sequence goes on along the minus strand of NC_135883.1, from coordinate 151,880,682 downwards.
AAACAAGAGAGAAAAACCAAAGCCAGCAAAGAAAATGGGCACAGGGGTTGTGATGTGGAATTGTTGAACCCAATGTTGATTCCAGAAGACTTCAAAGTGCTGAATCAAAAGATAGTGTGCTGTTTCCAGAGCTCATCTGGAGCTTCGTTGGAACACTACAGGAGGTTGAGGACAGGGGGTAAGAGTGGGAGTTTGGTGGATAATTAAAATGACAGACCACTGCAAGCTTAAGGTCATGCTTGCAGCATGAGCAGAAGTGGTCCACACAGTGGCCACCCAATCTTTAGTTGGTCTTTCCTATGTAGGGGAGTGTATAAAGTATACAAAACTGAACAACATACAGTAAATCACTCTTTCAGCTGGAAGGAGTGTTTGGGGCCTTTGATGGGAAGAAGGGAGGAGGTGAAGAGGGCAGGCCTTGCATTTCTTGTGCTTGCACGGAAATGTGCCATTGGAAAGGGGAGGCTGATTGAGGAGTGGACCAGGGTGTCGCGGACGCAACAGCCCCTTCAGAAAGTTGAAAGGGGAGGACAGGGGAAGGTGTGTTTGGTGGTGCAATCAGGCTGGAGGTGGCGGAAATGATGGAGGATGAGCCATTGAACGCGGAGGCTGGTCGGAGTGAAAGGTGAGCACAAGGGAAACCCTACCATGGTTTTGGGAGACCTGGGAAGGGATGAGAGCAGAAGTGCATGAAATGGATCATTCTTTCAACCAATAACTGGAAGTTCAACTCTCTTTAAAAGTTTTGGTCTCTATGGAGGTTGTAACAAGATGTAAAATATTATTTATTACTTGGAAGGTGCGAATCTAGGTGGGGTATCTCAGAGTACAAATGCACCAATCAGTAAAAGTTATGCCATAGCTTAGCAGGGCCATTAAAAAAAAGCACTGAGCTTTATTCCTAGACAGAATATTATTTCTAGGGTAGAATTGAAAAGTAGGGAACTATTGCATCTTGTACTGTGTACAGTTCTGGCGGCCATATTATAAAAATGATATAAAGACACTGGGGAGGGTGCAGAGAAGATTTACAAGGATGATACCAGAAATGGGCAGGTATACATATCAGGAAAGGATTGACAGGCTGAGTCTAAGAAAGCTGAGGGGTGACCAAAAGAGGGAGTTTAATATTATGAAAGATTTTAATAAAGTGGATACGGAGAGAATGTTTCAACTTGTGGGGCAAAGCATAACTACAGGCTATCGTTATAAACTAGTCGCCAGAATCTTCTTTACCTCAAAGAGTGGTGGGAATGTGGAACTCACTACCACAATGAGTGGTTGAAGTGAATAGTTTTGATGCATTTAAGGGGAAGCTAGACAAGTTTTTGAGGGGAGGTGAATAGTTACTGTCCATAGAACCATAGAACCATAGAAAAGTTACAGCACAGAAGGAGGCCATTCAGCCCATCTTGTCCATGCCAGCCCGAGGACACCCAGGTGCCCTTTCTAATCCCACCTTCCTGCACCCGGCCCATAGCCCTGCAGCTTACAGCACTTTAGGTGCAGATCCATCGTATGTTTTATATCTCAGGAACAAGTGTTGGCTCTGCCTAACTCTATGTATGTAGCAGGTTTTATTTACAATGCTTTAAAATGTCCACTCCATGCTTCAGCTCTGGCTTCCAGCTCTTTCCAACACTTTGTTTACTTTTCTCTGAGTCCACACCCAGGCTTAACTAATCAAGCACAGTGAGCATCAATAGTAAACAGGCTCACATAATCAAACACAGAACAAACAAACACAACAACTATTTCCCCCTTGTAAAACTAATGATTTTACTTTAAATTAAACCATCCTAAACAACAAACCTATGTACATCAAGTCATTTCTTAGCATTCAGCTTGTCCATTTCCTCTAAGTACAGAAATAGACTTGCGATATGAAGGGCTCTGATGACAATGCTGAGATCTATGAATCTGAGGTTGTGGTTCTGCATGATTAATTAGGTTGTGTGAAACTATGAGATATTCAACCCCGAAGTTATACGGATAAAGATGACCTGGTCATCTGTGGGTGCTTAGAAGTCAAAGACCAGACTCTGCCATGGCTAACAATGTAGTCAGCGTTGCGGAGGGTGAACTTTCTACTGTAGAGATACTTGTGCCAATGTTCATAAACGTAGATTCAGACTGATGCTTCCCACTCTCCAGGAGAGTATTTGCATTCAGTCTGTGTGACTAAGTTAGATGCTGCCTTTGCCAGCTAAACCACTGGGGGAGAAAGCTTTCATCCCATCAGGCCAGAATGGATTCAAACATGGGTACCATAAGCATTACTCCACTCGTCATGCAGTCTTCTCTTCGACCTCCTTCTCCAGCACCATTCCCAAACATCTTCCCTTGGCATCCATTTCCGATGGGATAGCATTCATTTACAAGGCGCCTGAGGGGTCTTTACAGGAATTAATATAACTGGAGTCTCTGAGTGAGAATGAGTTTGCCAATACAATCAGAAACACATTTCATGTTTAAAGGCCTCTCCCCAGGGGGAAGAAGGGGGCAGGAATGGGCTGTGATTAAAGGAGCAGAAACCATCATGAAAACTCAACACATGGTAATCAATATATATAGAGTGTATAGAAGTTGTCTAATACCGGAACCTCCCCTCCCACAAAGCCCATAAAACCCAGGCCCTAATAAAATCAATATGAGAATGTATTTTATGATTTAATTTATTCTCTCTTGCCAACTCTACTAACTGCCGTCAGATGTCGTCAGCCTCTATTGCAGACATCTCTTACACAATTTGAACAATGTTCAGTCCTGTGCGCTACTTGTTATTTTTTCCCTAGCCTCTAACTCACTTCTCTCTCTCTCTGTCTCTTTGTCTCTCTGTCTCTCTCTCTCTGCTGCCCACTCTACTCTCATGCTTGTGCCAAAATTGGGAGAGCTGTCTCACAGAATAGTCAAGCAACAGCCTGACATAGTCATCCTCACGGGATCATATCTTACAGATAATGTCTCCAACACCACCATCACTATCCCTGGGTATGTCCTGTCCCACTGGCAGGACAGACCCAGCAGAGGTGGCGGCACAGTGGTATACAGTCAGGAAGGAGTTGGCCTTGGAGTACTCAACATTGACTCCGGACCCCACGAAGTCTCATGGCATCAGGTCAAACATGGGCAAGGAAACCTCCTGCTGATGTTCGCTGATGATTGCACAATGTTCAGCACCATTCGCAACTCCTCAGATACTGAAGCACTCCACGTCCAAATGCAGCAAGACCTGGACAACAGCCAGGCTTGGGCTGACAAGTGGCAAGTAATATTCGCTGGGTGTGGACTCAGAGAAAAGTAAACAAATATATCGCCTTATAGGATATATATATCCTTCACAATCACTGGGTCAAAATCCTGGAACTCCGTCCCTAACAGCACTGTGGGTGTACCCACACCACATAGACTGCAGCAATTCAAGAAGGCAGCTCAGCACCATCTTCTCAAGGGCAACTAGGGATGGGCATTAAATGCTGGCCCAGCCAGTGAAGCCCACATCCCATGAATGAATAAAAAAAAATGCAATGACCATCTCCAACAAGAGAGAATCCAACCATCACCCCTTGATGTTCAATAGCATCACAATCACTGAATCCCCCACTATCAACATCCTGGGGGGTTACCATTGACCAGGAACTGAACTGGACTAGCCATAAAGATACTGTAGCTACAAGAGCGGGTCAGAAGCTAGAAATCGTGTGACGAGTAACTCACCTCCTGACTCCCCAAAGCCTGTCCACCATCTACAAGGCACAAGTCAGGAGTGTGATGGAATACTCCCCAAAAGCCTGGATGCGTGCAGCTCCCAAAACACCCGAGAAGCTTGACACCATCCAGGACAAAGCAGCCCACTTGATTGGCACCACATCCACAAACATTCACTCCCTCCGTCACTGACACACAGTAGCAGCAGTATGTACCATCTACAAGATACACTGCAGGTACTCACCAAGGCTCCTTCAACAGTGCCTTCCAAACCCACAACCACTACCACCTAGAAGGACAAGGGCAGCAGACACACGGGAACACCACCACCTGGAAGTCCCCTCCAAGTCACACAGCATCCTGACTTGGAAACATATCACCGTTCCTTCACTGTGGCTGGGTCAAAATCCTGGAACTCCCTTACTATCAGCACTATGGGTGTACCTACACCACATGGACTGCAGCGGTTTAAGAAGGTAGCTCACCACCACCTTCTCAAGGACAACCTGAGATGGGCAATTAATGCTGGCCCAGCCAGCGAAGCCCACATCCCGTGAATGAATAATAAAAAAATGCATGTCCGGCTAAAAAACTGGCAAAGGTCAACCTATAAAGAAAGATTTGACTTTTATATGGCATCTTTCACAACTTCAGGACATCCCAAAATTCTTTGCAGCCAATTAAGTAACTTGCTAAAGTATAGTCACAGTTGGAATGTATTAAACATGGCAAACATTGCGCACAGCAAGCTCCCACAAACAGCAACGTAATAGTGACAAGCTAATTCGATTTCTTTAGTGATGTTGGTCGTGGGATATACCTTTGCTCAGGACCCCTCCAAAATAGTGTCACGGATCTTTTAAACCACTTGAGAGAGAAGGCTTGGTTTAAAATCTCACCTGAAACGCATCACCTTGCAGCGCTCCCTCAGTGCGTCGAAAGAACTGAGATGCCCCAAACCCCTCCCACAAAAGCTAAACATTTAAAAATGTCCCCAACCTTTGAAATCAATGAGCTTTCTAGGTTCAGCAGTAAGTATGCCCATTGCTCCTGCTCTCTCCTGTGTTGTCCAGAGCTGTCTCTGCATGGTTCCACCAGTATCACTTGCACCGGCTTTTATACCCTCCCTGTGCTATTACCTCCAGAGTTCAGTGCCACCACTCCCAGCCTCCTCCCCGACACTTCTTTTCCTCTTCTGTGCAGTATGAACTCCCTTGGTGATTTCAATTGTATTCAATGGGTCATCTTCCATATGTATACCGAGATATACTGCTACCTCTCAACTCCCATCCACACACTCCTGTATCCCAGCCCCATGAAAGTCTCCATGCTCATCGCAATGTCAGTCCGATATCATCACTGATTAGACTCACCATTAGAAAGACCAAAGATATCTTTTTCTACACCGTCACAAACTCCAACTCCCTGACTGTGGTTCATACAAATTTCCCAGTCTGACGATCAAGTTAGGAAAACCTTGGCATCCTAGCCAACCCTTAAGCTGCACTCTTGGCTGCTGAGAATAGGGCCATCTGACTTCCTCTGTTGCCTTGCCTGTGGAGTCTTCAGCCCATACTTCCCCATCACCCTGTCCCTGGAAATGCAGGACCGCACTTCAGACAATGCAGGAGCAGGATGGCCAGTTTGTATTGATGTTTAACTGAAAGTGCTCACCATAGTGCTGACTGGTAGCACTGAATGGCGTTGATTAGTATATCCACACAATGCCCAATCCTTCTCCTGACCGTTCCTCTTTTGTCCCTCCTCAGCTCTGAACACGCTTCCTACTCTTGCTCACCTTACAGTCTCCTAATCAAACTCATTCTTTCCTGCCTAACTGGCACCTGGTTCTCCATCTTCATTTAAAAAAATCAGCATATCAGCAAATGTGTGTGTGTGTGTGTTTGTGTATGTGTGTGTGTGTGTATATGTGTGTGTGTATGTGTGTGTATGTGTATATGTGTGTGTGTGTATATGTGCGTGTGTGTGTGTATGTGTGTGTGTATATGTGTGTGTGTGTATGTGTGTATGTATGTGTGTATGCGTGTGTGTGCATGCATGTGCATATGTGCGTGTGTGTATTTGCGTGTGTGTGCGCGCGTGTGTATGTGTGCATGTGTGTGTGTTTATGTTTGTGTGTGTGTATATTATAATGAAGCTTGGCGTACAGTGAGGGGTCTGTAAATAGTGTATTTAATATATGAGGTTTGAGGCATGTGCATAATTCCAGTAAGGGCCTGTTATACTGTATAAAAGGAGATATTTTATAGAGCAGTATTATATATGAAGCATATGAGTGACTCTTGCAGTGAGAGAAGCTGTAAACTGTTGTGTATGTTTCATCGCGGCTCATAGTTTATGAATGATTTTCAATGAGGGGGTGTGTTATACTCCAATAATGAGGAAGCTGCAAATAATGGGAGAGCTGTGGTGTTTTTAACAAATGCTCTGTTACAACCCTATAACAAAAGGATCAAAGCTGGAAACACACAGCAGAACAGCCAGCACTCATGATGCGAACAGTCAGGTTCATGGTTCAGGGTTGGCCTTTCCTCAGAACTGAAAAGTTTTCTTTTTGACTTCATCTACGACTGTGCATTGTAGCCTATCTGTATTCATTTAACTCTGTTTTCTTTTATTCCTTTTGAGCAGCTGTGCAAAAAAAATACCTTCAGTGAATTTTATTACAGTGAACTATTCCTCTTGCAGCCAAAGAAGATAAGGTTGCTGCTTGATTGGTTTTATGGGACTATGTGGAAGCGTACAGGGAGGTTATGCACTAGACAGATGAGCTTTGAAGGTCAGCTGATGAGGTGAACATCTTGCTTAGTAATTTGATTATAGACTGTTGAATATATCTCGAGTTGTATATAATTTGGTAAGCCATAGCCCATATAAAGGTCACATGGCTCAATTTAACATTGGGTATAGGTGTAAAATGGGCCGTCCATTATACGCCAGGTCCAATTTTAAAAATCAGCCATGATGTGTTTAATGTGCAGCTAATTTGATATAACCACCGTCCAATGTTAAAATCGCACCCTGTAAGTATGTCATAGAAACATAGAAACTAGGAGCAGGAGTAGGCCATTCAGCCCTTCGAGCCTGCTCCACCATTCATTATGATCATGGCTGATCATCCAATTCAATAGCCTGCTCCCGCTTTCTCCCCATACCTTTTGATCCCTTTCGCCCCAAGAGCTATATCTAACTCCTTCTTGAAAACATACAATGTTTTGGTCTCAACTACTTTCTGTGGTAACAATTCCACAGGCTCACCACTCTCTGGGTGAAGAAATTTCTCCTCATCTCAGTCCTAAATGGTCTACCCCATATCCTCAGACTGTGACCCCAGGTTCTGGACTCCCCCACCATCAGGAACATCCTTCTTGCATCTACCCTGTCTAGTCCTATTAGAATTTTATAGGTTTCTATGAGATCCCCCTCATTCTTCTGAACTCCAGCGAATATAATCCTAATCGACTCAATCTCTTCACGTATGTCAGTCCAGCCATCCCAGGAATCAGTCTGGTAAATCTTCGCTACACTCCCTCTATAGCAAGAACATCCTTCCTCAGATAAGGTGACCAAAACTGCACACAATATTCCAGGTGTGGTCTCACAAAGGCCCTATACAATTGCAGCAAGACATCCCTGTTCCTGTACTCGAATCCTCTGGTTATGAAGGCCAACATACCATTTGCCTTCTTTACCGCCTGCTGCACCTGCATGCTTACCTTCAGTGACTGGTGTACAAGGACATCTACATATCTATTGCATTGTGGTCAAAGGTAGAAGCTTGTGGAAAGTACCTTACCTGGTATAACACCAAACCTCTTCACATAATTGCTGATTAGTTCCCAGAATAATGGGCAGGGTAACAGGAGCAGACTTTGAGAGATTCACAACGCAGACTAGAAGAACAGAAACCCAGTGGGTCCATCATTCAGCATCCTGAGTAAGTCCTAGGGGTTAAATGATGTATCCTATACCTAACGTACCCATGTTCTCATCAGCTCCATAAAAATAGCAAAGGTCATGGGAATGCAGTAGACTTTAAGCACTATTCACCCAGTGGCACTTTCAGACCAGCGGCTGAATTTTTTCCTAAGGGTAATGGTCATGGTGGAAGAACTGGAAGTGGGTGCCATTTCCATTGGATATTTGGCAGCCGGGCAAGGAAGGCAAGGCTTGGGGCTGTCCGTCCAAACCTGGGCCTGAGGTGGTAACACAAGTGGCAATGTCAACATCAGCTGATGCTGCAGCAGATGCTGGTGCCATATTTAAAGAGCTACCAGCCTGCATTTGTTGCTGCTTGAACAAAGGACTCCTTCCTGCTACAGCAGTCTTAACAGTCCTCCTCCTGCTGCCTTAACAGCCCTCCTCCTGCTGCCTTGAACAGTCCTCCTCCTGCTGCCTTGAACAGTCCTCCTCCTGCTGCCTTAACAGCCTTCCTCCTGCTGCTTTAACAGTCTTCTTCCTGCTGTCTTGAAAAGTCTTCCTCCTGCTGCCTTAACAGTCCTCCCCTGCTGCCTTAACAGTCCTCCTCCTGCTGCCTTAACAGTCCTCCCCTGCTGCCTTAACAGTCCTCCTCCTGCTGCCTTAACAGTCCTCCCCTGCTGCCTTAACAGTCCTCCTCCTGCTGCCTTAACAGTCCTCCTCCTGCTGCCTTAACAGCCCTCCTCCTGCTGCCTTGAACAGTCCTCCTCCTGCTGCCTTGAACAGTCCTCCTCCTGCTGCCTTAACAGCCTTCCTCCTGCTGCTTTAACAGTCTTCTTCCTGCTGTCTTGAAAAGTCTTCCTCCTGCTGCCTTAACAGTCCTCCCCTGCTGCCTTAACAGTCCTCCTCCTGCTGCCTTAACAGTCCTCCCCTGCTGCCTTAACAGTCCTCCTCCTGCTGCCTTAACAGTCCTCCCCTGCTGCCTTAACAGTCCTCCTCCTGCTGCCTTAACAATCTTCCTCCTGCTGCCTTAACAGTCTTCTTCCTGCTGCCTTGAACAGTCCTCCTCCTGCTGCCTTAACAGTCCTCCTCCTGCCGCCTCGAAAAGTCTTCCTCCTGTTTCCTTAACAGTCCTCCTCCTGCTGCCTTGAACAGTCCTCCTCCTGCTGCCTTAACAGTCCTCCTCCTGCTGCCTTAACAGTCCTCCTCCTGCTGCCTTGAACAGTCCTCCTCCTGCTGTCTTGAACAGCCCTCCTGAGTAGAGTAAGGGGCATTTGGTCAGCTCCTCAGCCTTGACACCAGGCAATGAAGTGCAAAATGAAGGAGGCAACAGCAGGACTGATTCAATCAAAGGCTTTGCTGGAACCTTTCTGAAAGAGCACAAGGGTCACAGGGAATGGTTCTGTGTTATAGGGTGTCTCGAGGCTCCCTTGCACATATCTCATTGCGCCTTTCCTGTTGGTCCAAGAGATCCCTCATCCTGCATCGTCTGGTCATCTGGCTCTTCCACATACCCACCGTCAGTGCAGGCATCACAATCAGTGATCTCCTCATTGTTCAACCCCTCCCCACTCTGCAGAGCACCATACTGACTCACAGAGGCATATTGAAGGGTTCCACTGGATCAGTGTACGCACCTGACTGGCATTTTCAGAAGGCCCAATGGTCTACTCGACCGTCGCTCAAGTTGACACATGGCAGATGTTGTAGCTCTCCTCTGCGTTCGTGCGTGAGTAGCCATGTATTTAGTGGGGAGCCCTTGTCTCCATGGATCCATCCCTGAAGGCATGCAGGGGAGGGCTGGAACAGCTGTGGGACTGCAAGGGTATGTAAGCGTCATGGCTACTTCTCAGGAACCATGTACATGGGAAGGATCTGCTTTAGCCGGTCGCAAACCAGTTGGACATTGATGGAATGGAAGCCCTTGCTATGAATGAAGGCTGCTCACCGGTCCATGGAAGCCTTGATGGCCACATGCATGCAATCCTTCGAAGCACCTTTCAAATCCATGACCTCCAATGCCTTGAAGGACAAGGGCAGCATATACATGGGTATTTTCTTTCCAAGCCACACAAAATCCTGACTTGGATCTATATCGTCATTCCTTCACTGTCACTGATACAAAAACTGGTTGCTTCCTTCTAAGAGTACTGTGGGTATAGCTACACCAAAAGGTCATAAGATGTAGGAGCAGAAGTAGGCCATTTGGCCCATCGAGTCTGCTCTGCCATTCAATGAGATCATGGCTGATCTGATAATCCTCAACTCCACTTTCCTGCCTTTTCACCATAACCCTTGATTCCCTTACTGATTAAAAATCTGTCTATCTCAGCCCCGAATACACCCAACAATCCAGCTTCTACAGCCCTCTGCGGTAAAGAATTCCACAGATCAACTATCTCTGAGAGAAGAAATTCCTTCTCATCTTTGTCTTAAATGGGTGACCCCTTAGTCTGAGATTATGCCATCTGCTCCTAGATTCTCCCACAAGGGGAAACAACCTCTCAGCATCTACCCTGTCAAACCCCCTAAGAATCTTACATGTTTCAATAAGGTCGCCTCTCATTCTTCTAAACTCCAATGAGTACAGGCCCAACCGACTCAACCTCTCCTCATAAGAAAATCCCTCCATTCCCGTGATCAACCTAGTGAACCTTCTCTGGACTGCATCCAATGCCAGTATATCTTTCCTTAGATAAGGGGACCAAAACTGTTCACAGTATTCTAGGTGTCATCTAACTAGTGCCTTGTATAGTTTTAGCAAGGCTTCCCTATTTTTATATTCCATTCCCTTTGAAATAAAGGCCAACATTCCATTTGTCTTACCTATTAGCTGCTGAACTTGTATGCTAGCTTTTTGGGATTCAAGCACGAGGACTCCCAAATCCCTCTGTGCTGCAGCTTTCTGCAGTCTTTCTCCATTTAAATAATATTCAGCTCCTCTATTCTTCCTGCCAAAGTGCATAACCTCACACTTTCCCACATTATATTCCATCTGCCAAGTTTTTGCCCACTCACTTAACCTGCCTATATCCCTCTGTAGACTCTTTGTGTCATCCTCACCACTTGCCTTCCCACTATTTTTGTGCAAACCTGGTGATAGTACATTCACTTCCCTCATCCACGTCATTAATATATATTGTAAATAATTGTGGCCCCAGCACTGATCCCTGTGGCACTCCACCAGTTACAGGTTGCCCCCCGTATCCCAACTCTCTGTCTTCTATTAGTTAGCCAGTCCTCTATCCATGCTTATATACTGGCCCCAACACCATGGGCTCTTATCTTATTAAGCAGCCTCATGTGTGATACCTTATCGAATGCCTTTTGGAAATCCAAATATATTACATCTATTGGTTCCCCTTTGTCTATCCTGCTTGTTACCTCCTCAAAGAATTCTAATAAATTTGTCAGGCATAGTTTCCCCTTTATGAACCATACTGACTCTGCTTGATTATATTATGCATTTCTAAATGCTCTGCCATTACAAGCTTTATAGTAGACTCTAACATTTTCACAATTATGGATGTTAAGCTAACTGGCCTACACTTACCTGTTTTTTGTCTCCCTCCCTTCTTGAATAATATGTTACTTTGGCAGTTTTCCTCTGGGACTTTTCCAGAATCTAAAGATTTTTGGAAGATTATTACCAGTGCATCTATTATCTCTGCAGCTATTTTCTTTAATATCCTAGGATGCAACCTATCAGGTCCAGGTGACTTATTGGCCTTTGGCCCCATTAATTTCTCTAGAAATTTTTCTCTAGTGATAGTTATTGTATTTATTTCCTCCCCCTCTTTTGCCCCGTGATTATTTAGTATTTTTGGAATGCTATTAATGTCTTCTACCGTGAAGACTGATGCAAAGTATGTATTCAACTCCACTGCCATCTCTTGGTTCCTCATTATTATTTCTCCAGCCTCAATCTCTAAGGGGCCGAGATTGACTTTGGCCTCTCTCTTCCTTTTTAAATAATTAAGGAAGCTCTTAATGTCTGTTTTTATATTACTTGCTAGTTTATTTTCTCCCTCTTTATTATATTTTTGGTCATCTTCTGTTGGCTTTTAAAATTTTCCCAATCCTCTAGTTTACCACTAATCTTTGCCACATTGTATATTTTTCTTTCACTTTGATACTATCCTTAACTTCCTTTGTTAACCATGGTTGGTTTATCCCCTTCCTACAATCCTTCTTCCTCACTGGGATATATCTTTGTTGTGAGTCATTAACTATTTTCTTAAACATCTGCCATTGTTTATGAACTGTCTTTTCTGCTAAACTTCTTTCCCAGTCCACTCCAGCCAACTTTGCCCTCATTTCTTTGTAATTACCCTTATTTAAGTTTAGCACAGTTGTTTCCAAACTAAGTTTTTCACTCTCAAACTGAATGTTAAATTCCACCATGTTATGATCACTGTTTCCTTGGGGATCTTTTACTCTGAGATAATTTATTAAACCTGCCTCATTACACATTACCAGATCAAAAATAGCCTGATTCCTGATTGGATCCACAACATATTGTTCTAGGAAACTGTCCCGAATACACTTTATGAATTCTTGCTTGTGGCCACCTCTGCCAATTTGATTTTCCCAATCTATATGGAGATTTAAGTCACCCATGATTAATGTACTGCCTTTTTTACATGCCCTCGTTATTTCCTGATTTATTCTCTGTCCAACAGCATAGCTACTGTTAGGGGGCCTATAGACTACTCCCACCAGTGTCTTCTTCCTCTTGCTATTCCTTACCTCCACCCATATGGATTCCACATCTTCTGATCCAAGATCATTTCTTGTTATTGTCCTTATTCCATCTCAAGCTAACAAAGCTACCCCACCAATCTTTCCTTCCTACCTATCCTTTCAAAAAGTCACACACCCCTAAATATTTAGTTCCCAGCATTGATCTCCTATAGCCATGTCTCTGTGATGGCTATAGGATCATACCCATTAATCTCAATTTGTGCCTTTAATTCATTTATTTTGTTCCGAATACAAAGTGCATTTAAATAAAACGCCATTAACTTTGCCTTTTTACCATTTTTTCCTCCATATTTGCTGTTGTTTTTTATGTTTGTACACTCTATCCCTTCCTGTCACACTCTGGGTATCATTACCTAAGTAGCTACCCTGCAATGCTGCCATATCCTTTTGCTTTGTAAGCCTACTTATCCCCCCTCCAGAACCCTTCCCCACCTCTATTTAGTTTAAAGCCCTCTCTACAGCCCTAGTTATTTGATTCACTGGGACACTGGTCCCAACATGGTTCAAGTGAAGCCCACCCCACCGGAACAGCTCCCTTCTACTCCAGTACTGATGCCAGTGCCCCATGAACTGAAACCCATTCCTCCCACACTAATCTTTGAGCCACGCATTTAACTCCTTGACTTTATTTATCCTATGCCAGTTTGCCCATGGTTCAGGTAGTAATTCTGAGATTATTACCTTGGAGGTTCTGCTTTTTAGTTTAGCTCCTGTTCAAGTTCTTTCAGCAGAACCTCCTTTCTCGCCCTATCAAGATCATTGGTACCAGCATGGACGATGACAACTGGATCCCTCCCTTCCTACTCCAAGTCCCTATCCAGCCCTGAGGAGATGTCCTTAACCCTGGCACCGGGAGGGCAATACAGCCTTCAAGACTCACATTCATGCCTGCAGAGAACAGTATCTATCCCCCTAATTATACTGTCCCCTAGCACTACTATGTTCCTATTTTCTCCCCCCACTTGAGTGGCTCCCTGTACCACGGTGCCGTGGTCAGTTCGCTCATCCTCCCTGCAGTCCCCGCTCTTGTCCACGCAGCTTGCAAGAACCTTTTAACTGTTGGACAATTTCAGGGGCTAAGACTCCTTGAACGCTACCCCTTGGGTGCCCATACCTGCCTCACCTGCAGTCACATCCTCCTGTCCCTGATCACAGACCAAATTCGAATTATCTAACCTGTGGTGTGTGACCACCTCCTGGAGCAAAGTGTCCAGGTACCTTTCCCCCTCCCTAATGTGGCGCAATGTCTGCAGCTCAGACTCCAGCTCATCAACTTGGATCCGAAGTTCCTTGAGCTGCAAAACTTACTACAAATGTGTTTGCTCCGGATCACCTTGGTGTCCAGCAGCTCCCACATGCCGCAGCTGCAACACATCACCTGTCCTGTCATCGCCATCATATTTTATTTAATTTATTAATTAATTACTCTAGTATCTCTGCTTTTTACACTTTATTGAATTTAATTATTTACACCAATATCAATCTTATACTTAACAGGCTATTTTTAAGAAAGAGAAAATAACAATCTAGAGATCTAAATACTAACCTTAATTTTAATCTAAAGACTAGAAATACTCACCAAACCAACTCACCAATCAGGTGCTCTCCACACTCTTTTTAAATAAAGTCTCCATGCTCTGTTTTAAATGAAGTCCACGCTCACTCACTCTTTGTTTAAATGAAGTCCATAAGCGCTCTCTCTGTAAATGGCCCCACTGTTTTTCACAAACTCTCTCTCTGTAAATGGCCCCACTGTTTTTCACAAACTCTCTCTCTGTAAATGGCCCCACTGTTTTTCACAAGTGCTCTGGCTGTAAATGGCCCCACTGTTTTTCACAAACTCTCTCTCTGTAAATGGCCCCACTGTTTTTCACAAGTGCTCTGGCTGTAAATGGCCCCACTGTTTTTCACAAACTCTCTCTCTGTAAATGGCCCCACTGTTTTTCACAAACTCTCTCTCTGTAAATGGCCCCACTGTTTTTCACAAGTACTCTCTCTGTAAATGGCCCCACTGTTTTTCACAAGTACTCTCTCTGTAAATGGCCCCACTGTTTTTCACAAGTACTCTGTAAATGGCCCCACTGTTTTTCACAAACTCTCTCTCTGTAAATAGCCCCACTGTTTTTCACAAACTCTCTCTCTGTAAATGGCCCCACTGTTTTTCACAAGTACTCTCTCTGTAAATGGCCCCACTGTTTTTCACAAACTCTCTCTCTGTAAATGGCCCAACTGTTTTTCACAAAATCTCTCTCTCTGTAAATGGCCCCACTGTTTTTCACAAGTACTCTCTCTGTAAATGGCTCCACTGTTTTTCACAAACTCTCTCTCTGTAAATGGCCCCACTGTTTTTCACAAACTCTCTCTCTCTGTAAATGGCCCCACTATTTTTCACAAGTACTCGCTCTGTAAATGGCCCCACTGTTTTTCACAAACTCTCTATCTGTAAATGGCCCCACTGTTTTTCACAAACTCTCTCTCTGTAAATGGCCCCACTGTTTTTCACAAGTACTCTCTCTGTAAATGACCCCACTGTTTTTCACAAACTCTCTCTCTGTAAATGGCCTCACTGTTTTTCACAAGTACTCTCTCTGTAAATGGCCCCACTGTTTTTCACAAGTACTCTCTCTGTAAATGGCTCCACTGTTTTTCACAAACTCTCTCTCTGTAAATGGCCCCACTGTTTTTCACAAGTGCTCTCTCTGTAAATGGCCCCACTGTTTTTCACAAACTCTCTTTCTGTAAATGGCCCCACTGTTTTTCACAAACTCTCTCTCTGTAAATGGCCTCGCTGTTTTTCACAAACTCTCTCTCTGTAAATGGCTCCACTGTTTTTCACAAGTGCTCTGGCTGTAAATGGCCCCACTGTTTTTCACAAACTCTCTCTCTGTAAATGGCCCCACTGTTTTTCACAAGTACTCTCTGTAAATGGCCCCACTGTTTTTCACAAACTCTCTCTCTGTAAATGGCCCCACTGTTTTTCACAAACTCTCTCTCTGTAAATGGCCCCACTGTTTTTCACAAACTCTCTCTCTGTAAATGGCACCACTGTTTTTCACAAACTCTCTCTCTGTAAATGGCACCACTGTTTTTCACAAGTACTGTCTCTGTAAATGGCCCCACTGTTTTTCACAAACTCTCTCTCTCTGTAAATGGCCCCACTGTTTTTCACAAACTCTCTCTCTGTAAATGGCCCCACTGTTTTTCACAAACTCTCTCTCTGTAAATGGCCCCACTGTTTTTCACAAACTCTCTCTCTTTCTGTAAATGGCCCCACTGTTTTTCACAAACTCTCTCTCTGTAAATGGCCCCACTGTTTTTCACAAACTCTCTCTCTGTAAATGGCCCCACTGTTTGTCACAAACTCTCTCTCTGTAAATGGCCCCACTGTTTTTCACAAGTACTCTCTGTAAATGGCCCCACTGTTTTTCACAAGTACTCTCTCTGTAAATGGCCCCACTGTTTTTCACAAGTACTCTCTCTGTAAATGGCCCCACTGTTTTTCACAAGTACTCTCTCTGTAAATGGCCCCACTGTTTTTCACAAACTCTCTCTCTGTAAATGGCCCACTGTTTTTCACAAACTCTCTCTCTGTAAATGGCCGCATTGTTTTTCACAAGCCCTCTCTCTGTAAATGGCCGCACCTTTTGTCACAAGGGCCCTCTCTGTAAATGGCCCCGCTGCTTTTCACAAGCGCTTTCTTGATAGATAGACAGCAGCGGTACAAGGAAGCAGCTCAACACCAGCTTCTCAAGGGCAATCAGGGATGGGCAATAAATGTTGCCCTTGCCAACGATGCTCACATCCCATGAAAGAATAATTTTTCACAGGAGCAATATAAAACAAAGGACAATACTGAAGAGATATTAGATCAGACGACCAAAATCTTGATCAAAGAGATGGGTTTTAATTGGCATTTTAATTACCTTAATTGGTGCCTCGCCGCCTGCCCTGAATGGTTTCACAGCTGGTAAAATTCAGAAGCAACATGTAGATGTCAGACTTCTGGCCAAAAATGGTCCACTCCCATTTTATGCCTCCACCTCACCTCCAAGCTCATTCTTAATAGCTCAGTAAAATACCAGCTCATGTTTCTTTTTCACTGAGTTAAGTTGCTAGATTGATAATGAAGTGCGATGTGGTGGAATGATTTGCTCGTTTTTGTCTGCAGTTTATACAAATCCTTTCATTCCTTGGCAAATTGCCTGTGTCTTTACCAGCATTCAACTCTATTACTGACTCCAGTGCCTGGAACTCTGTTTATGGAAGGAATGTTCCTTTAATCATATTGTTATTGCTTGCCATGCCATAATTTCCTACTGAAATGAGATCTTGTCACTGTTGATATTTATCAAGATTTTATTGGGCTGAAGCATTCCATATGTTGGAGTCAGATATAATCTAATGAATGATAAGGACCATGACTGTTGATGGTTCTGAAACCCCAAGGATGGTCCATTGAAAAAATACACTGTGTGGGTCTGAATCATCCTGGCGAACAAAGTCCCAGCTTCGAACACCGGGGTTCAGGATTATCAGAAACAAAGGCAGAAAATGCTGGAAAAACTCAGCAGGTCTAACAGCACCTGTGGAGAGAAAAACAGAGTTAACCTTTCGAGTCCGTATGACTCTTCCTCAGGCTAACGTGAAGTAAAAATGCGATGAAATTTATACTGTTTAAGGGGGGGTGGAGCAGGTGAAGCTGGATAGAAGGCCAGCGAGAGGTGGGGGCAAAGTAGAGATTGGCAAAGATGTCATGGACAAAAGGGCAAAGGGAGTGTTAGTGGTAGTGGTAAGGGCTTAAAAAAAGGTGCTGATGGTGGCATTAAGGTAAGAAAGCAGAATATGATAATAGCAGGACATGGATACGCACTCTGGAATGAACAACATGAACAAGTGACAGGTGGCCCTAGTTGGGGGTGGGGTGGGGGGAGGGGACAGTGGTGGGAAAAAAGATCGAAAATAGGATAAAAGGCGGGGATAAAACAATGAATAAGAATAAAAAATGAAAATAAATAAAACTAAAAATAACTAGATAAAAAAAATTAAAAATAAAAATGAATATTGAAAAAAAGGGATAAAAAAGGGGTGAGGGTGGAGGAGAGAGTTCATGGTCTGAAGTTGTTGAACTCAATGTTAAGTCCGGAAGGCTGTAAAGTGCCTAATCGGAAGATGAGGTGCTGTTCCTTCAGTTTGCGTTGGGCTTCACTGGAACATTGCAGCAGGCCAAGGACGGACATGTGGGCATGAGAGCAGAATGGTGTGTTGAAATGGCAAGCGACAGGGAGGTCTGGGTCATGCTTGCTGGCTGAGTGAAGGTGTCCCGCAAAGCGATTCCCCAGTCTGCATTTGGTCTCTCCAATGTAGAGGAGACCGCATTGGGAGCAGCGAATGCAGTAGACTAAATTGAAGGAGGTGCAAGTGACCTGAAAGGAGTGTTTGGGCCCTTGGACGGTGAGGAGGGAGGAGGTAAAGGGACAAATGCTGCACCTTCTGAGATTGCATGGGAAGGTGCTGTGGGAGGGGGATGAGGTGTTGGGGGTGATAGAGGAGTGGACCAGGGTGTCACAGAGGGAGAGGGCCCTACAGAATGCCGACAGGTGGGTGAAGGGAAGGTGTGTTTGGCGGTGGCATCATGCTGGAGTTGGCGGAAATGGCGGAGGATGATCCTTTGAATGTGGAGGCTGAGGGGGTGAAAAGTGAGGACAAGGGGGACCCTATCATGGTTCTGGGTGGGAGAGGAAGGTGTGAGGGCAGAGGCGCGGGAGATGGGTCAAACGCGGTTGAGGGCCCTGTCAACCACAGTGGGTGGGAAACTTCGATTAAGGAAGAAGGAAGACATGTCAGAAGTGCTGTTCTGGAAAGTGGCATCATCAGAACAGATGCGACTGAGGCGAAGGAACTGAGAGAATGGGATGGAGTCCTTACAGGAAGCAGGGTGTGAGGAGCTGTGGGAGTCGGTGAGCTTGTAATGAATATTGGTGGACAGTCTATCACCAGAAATTGAGACAGAGAGGTCAAGGAAGAGGAAGGGAAGTGTTGAAGATGGACCATGTGAAGGTGATGGAGGGGTGGAAATTGTAAGCAAAATTGATAAATTTTCCCAGGTCCAGAGAGAGCATGAAGTGGCACCGAAACAGTCATCGATGTACTAAAAAAAGAGTTGTGGGAGGGGGCCTGAGTAGAACTGGAATAAGGAATGTTCCACATATCCCATAAAGAGACAGGCATAACTGGGGCCCAGACCGGGTACCCATAGCCACACCTTTTATTTGGAGGAAGTGAGACAAGTTTAAAGAGAAATTGTTCAGTGAGAGAACAAGTTCAGCCAGACAGAGGAGAGTGGTGGTGGATGGGGACTGTTCGGGCCTCTGTTCAAGGAAGAAGTGGAGAGCCCTCAGACCATCCTGATGGGGGATGGAAGTGTAGAGGGATTGAACGTTCATGGTGAAGTGGAGGCAGTTAGGGCCAGGGAACTGGAAATTGTTGATATGATGTAGGGCATCAGAGGAATCGCGGATGTAGGTGGGAAGAGACTGGACAAGAGGATTATCAGATTAGCCATGATCTCATTGAATGGCAGAGCAGACTCAAGGGGCCGAAGGGCCTACTTCTGCTCCCACGTCTTATGATCTCATGGTCTTATGTGAGTGGCTTGAAGGGGAACTTCCAGGTGATGTTCCCATCTTTCTGCTGCCCTTGTCTTTCTAGTAGTGGTCGTGGGTTTGGAAGGTGCTGCCTAAGGATGCTTGGTGAGTTCCTGCAGTGCATCTTGTAGATGGTACACACTGCTGCCACTGTGCATTGATGGTGGAGGGAGTGAATGTTTGTGAAAGAGGTGCTAATCAAACAGGCTGCTTTGTCTTGGATGGTGTAAAGCTTCTTGAATATTGTTGATTTAACCAGTTGAGTTGAGTTAGCGAGGCTTATCCCAGGATATGGGACAGTAGAGGGTGCTAGTGTTAGCAAAGGGGGTGGGGAAGGAGCATTGGGAGGGAGCATGAAGTGAAACTAGCCAGGATTGCTAACCACCTCCCCCGTAGGATTAAGGGTAGACCATTCACCTTAATCAGATTGTTACCGCGTTCAATCTGATCATGGCTGACCTGAATGACTCCATTTACCTACCTTGCTTCCAGAACCCTTGATCCCCTTAACTACCAGTCTCAGTTTCTAAATTTTTGATTGATGCAGCCTTATAGCTTTTTAGAGGTGAGAATTCCAGATTTTTAGTACCCTTTGTGAAGAAGTGCTTGCTTATATAGCCCCTGAACAACCCACATCTAACTTTAAGGTTATGTCTCTTGTTCTGTGGTCCCACACCACCAACAGCAATTTGCATTTATATAGGGTTTTTAACATGGTAATGTGTTCTGAGGTGCTTCACACAAGTGTTAACAAAATTTGACGCCAGCCACATTCGGAGATATTAGGTCAGGTGACCAAAGCTTGCTCAAAAATGTTGATTTTAAGGAGAAGTGAAGAGGTTAAGGAAGGGTCTTCAGAGCTTAGCTCCTTGTAGCTGAAGACACAGTCACCAGTGGTGGAGCAATTAAAGTTTGGGATGCTCAAGAGGCCAGGATGCTCAATTGGAGCGCAGAGATCTGAGATCATTATAGGGTTATGGGAGGTTATAGGGTCAAAGCCATGGAGGCATTTAAAAACAAAGAGGGGAATTTTAAAATTGAGCACAGGGGTGATGGGTGAATGGGATCACGGCAAGTAAGGACACAGACAGCAGAGTTTTGGAATGACTTCACGTTTAAGGTAGAACATGGGAGGACAGCCAGGAGTAGCTGGAATAATCAAATCCAGAGGTAATAAAGGGGGTTTCAGCAACAGATGAGCTGAGGCAGAGGCTGAATTGGGCCATTTAACAGAGTGAAAATAGGCAGTCTTAGTCACAGCGTAGACATGTGGTCAAAAGTTTGTCTTGGGGTCAAATATGACCCTAAGGCTGCAAACAGTCTGGGTTAGTCTGGTATAGTCTCAAACAGTTACCAGGGAGAGAGATGGAGGTGATGGATAGGCAACAGAATTTGTGGTGGGAGCTGAAGGCAATGGCGCGAAATTCGGATCCATAGCACCACTGAAGGTGGCACTACAGAAGCTGAACACCCTCCTGGGCATGTGCCCTGTGCCACCACGTGCAGCACACCATGTTGAGAAAGGTGTTTGCCTGGCTGTCTCCAACCAGGTTTCAGGGGCAACTGATGTACTCTTCCAATTATGTCATTCAGCCCTACTGGCGGATGTGATTCTCATCTTCCAAATTTAGACCATGTAGATCCATTGAGTGAACTTGCTTGTCACTCACCAAAGTTCAGGCATTCAGCTGGAAGACATGCCCAGTTCAAGCATTACTTAAAGGGCCAGGCACCTAACTTGCAGGTAAGGTCATTCTAGCAAGCTACATATATTCATATGCAGGTCCCTGATTCTGCAGGCAAAGCAATATGTCCAGGCATTGCACCTTATTTGAATTAAGCAAAAGCCTGAAGAACAATAGTTCCCTGGTGCATTCCCCATGGCAACGTCTTGAACAATTAGATTCAACTTTGCAACCAATCAGCACCCTTTTCTAATGCAGTATATATTGTTGCTCCCTCTCAAATTTGGCATTTTTACTCCTGTCCTGATGAGTGCAAGATGAAAAGCTTCGACAACATGTCTCTTTCTTCAAAGTGTTTTTTTTTACAAAGTGTCTGGACCTACTGGGAATGGTTTTGGAGGTGTTGTGGTGAGTTCCTGGGGGGCGCGGGAGCATGAGGCATTACAGTTGCAATACCTCTGGGTCTGCACCATGATAGAGTGGGAGCAGAGGTTGTAGAGAGAGCATGCTCTGCACGATGTCCCCTGCCAAGCTACAACTGGACTCCTCAGCGCTCCTTGACAGTGACAGGATGCTGTCTGGTGGTATATCAGTGTGCATGTCCATCAGCATTCCCCTGTAGACCACACATCGATGTCCTCATCTAAGTCTCCCCATGGCAGAACTCATTTGCGACCTCACCCTCTGGAGACTTAGCACACAAACCACCCTTTACACCTAGCCTGGCTGCAGGTCACAGCCAGTGGACTTATCACATGCTGATCCCAACTCTGTACTAGCCTCCAAAGTATATGAAATGCCAATATCTGAGCGGGCGGCTAAGAGATCAAGTGACAAGGCCTTTTCATCAGCACTGCGCTGTTGCTCTCTCTCTGTCTCTGTCTCTCTCTCTCTTCCCCCCCCCCCCCCCCCCCCCCCCACCAACACCGCCTCTCCCCTCCTCCTGGGGCTGCTGTGGCTGGGTAGGTAGCAGCTTTGGGCATCTGAAATCAGATAATCAAAAGAGGGTCAGTGTGGAAAGCAAGAGGTTCATAGTGACACCATCAGCAGCTTGCTCATCAAGCCAGATAGCAGGATGCAGCTTCTGTCACAACTGACCACATGATGGCGCGATACACCCCCCTCTGTCAGGCTCAGGAGATGCCAGCAACAACCACATGCTGTGAATGAATTAAAAAAAGCTTAGAACCCTTACAGCTGGCAAAGGGAGGAGATTCTCTTGCCAACAAAGGAAGCCCAGGGGTAAAAGAACAGTGATCCATCCAGTCGCTAATGGATGTATAGCATTTGAATAGCCATATCAGCCTGAGTTAGCAGGGTTGTAAAGCCACTAGTTAGCTGACTGGGAATCTCCCTGTTTCCCCCTCCCTGTGGGACATGCTACTCTTGGGTAGGAACCTGGCAGCTGCTTGGGATTTTTAAAAATATCACAGCAACTTCCTCCAGAACGTCCAGAAAGCATTGGAAGCTTCCAGTGATTGTTTGTTCAAATTTCACCCATGACAATGCTGGTCATCAGGAATTAATACTGGAATCAACACAAAGGCTTCTCTTTGCCAACTTTTCTGAAGAGATTTTCACGTTAATCTGTGTGTATGAATAGACAATGAAAGATCAAGGTCCATCTAGTTCAACTTCTACCCTCCTGGTAACCATAATACAATGATAATGGAGTCGTTGACTAATCATAGGAATCAATCTCTGTCATTTAGTCCACAACAAACCCAGACATGGCACAAGGGTATCTCAGTGGGGGAGAGCTTTGGGAATCATAGATCCAAAGGTAGCCTTTTCCTCTCAGGCATGGTGTATTTAGCACATGCCATGTCATTAATCGCTCATACGCTGTATATCGTATAGCATGTCATTTTTTTACAGGAACTTATTTGTCCAAAAATGATTTCTCCATTCCCCCACTAACAATATAAAATAACCTCTCTAGCGTAATTAGTAAAACATTACAGAATGTTTCACATGGAACAGGAGAAGAGGAACAGGCATTGAGTAGGTGTTAGAAAAATTGGGGAAAGTAACCACGAAGAGGTATTTTTTTCTCATTCATGGGATGGGATGTGAGGATCGCTGACAAGGCCAGATTCATTGCCCATCCCTAATTACCCTGGAGAAGGCGATGGTGAGCAGCAATATATTTCCAACTCAGGATGAGGTGAATCTTGGAGAAGAGCTTGCAGGTGGAGGTGTTTCCATATGTCTGCTGACCTTGTCCTTCTGGGTAGCAGAGGTCGGGGCTTTGGAATATGCTGTCAAGAGCCTTGGTGAGTCGCTGTAGTGCACCTTGCACACTGCTGCCCCTGCACACTAGTGGTGGAGGCAGTGAATGTTTAAGGTGATGAATGGGCTGTCAATCAGGTAGGCTGTTTTGTCCTAAATGGTGTCAAGCTTCTTGAGTGTTGTAGGAGCTGCACTCATCCAGGTAACCAGGGAGTATTCCATCACACTCTCGGTTTGTGCCTTGTGAATGATGGGAATGCTTTAGGGAGTCAAAATGGGATACATACCACAGAATTCCCAACTTCTGACCTGAGTTTGTTGCCACAGTATTTAGAAAGCTGGTTCAGTTATGGTTCTGGTCAATGGAAACCCCCAGGATGTTGTTAATGGGGTTTCAGCGATGGTAATAAAACCGGACGGACCACCCAGCATCGACCTAGGTGCCGGAAATGGCAACGGCACATCCAGTCCAGCTGACCCTGTAAAGTCCTCCTTACTAACACCTGGGGGCTTGTGCCAAAATTGGGAGAGCTGTCTCACAGACTAGTCAAGCAACAGCCTGACACTGTCATACTCACGGAATCATACCTTATAAACAGTGTCCCAGACATCACCATTACCATCATCACCCAACGGCAGGACCAATTCACCAGAGGTGGTGGCATAGTGGTATACAGTCTGGAGGGAGCTGACCTGGGAATCCTCAACATTAACTCTGTACCCTAAGAAGTCTCATGGCATCAGGGCAAAAGGTCAACCACTTGCTGATTACCACATCCTTCCCCGTTCAGCTGATGAGTCAGCACTCCATGTTGAATACCACTTGGAAGAAGGACTGAGGATAGAAAGTGCACAGAATGTACTCTGGGTGGTGTTCAATGAAGAGTGCAGGAGAGCATGCCAGGAGCAGCACCAGGCATACTTTAAAATGAGGTGTCAACCTGGTGAAGCTACAACACAGGATTACTTGCATGCCAAACAGTGGAAGCAGCTTGCGAGACAGAGCTAAACGATTCCACAGCCAACATACGAGCATACGGACATATGAATTAGGAGCAGGAGTAGGCCACTCGGCCCCTTGAGCCTGCTCCGCCGTTTAATAAGATCACGGCTGATCTGATTATGATCTCAACTCTATTTTCCTATCTACTCATGATAACCTTTGACACCCTTGTCAATTAAGAGGTGAGAGTGACTGCCCTTGACTTCAAGGCCGCATTTCACCCCCTTGTTAATCAAGAATCTATCCAGCTCTGCCTTAAAAATATTCAAAGACTTTGCTTCCATCGCCTTTTGAGGAAGAGAATTCCAAAGACTCACAACCCTCTGAGAGAAAAATATTCTCCTCATCTCTGTATTAAATGAGCGACCCCTTATTTTTAAACAGTGACCCCTAGTTCTAGATTCTCCCACAAGAGGAAACATCCTCTCCACATCCACCCTGTCATGACCCCTCAGGATCGTAAAGGTTTCACTTAAGTCACCTCTTACTCTTCTAAATTCCAGTGGATACAAGCCAAACCTGTCCAGCCTTTCCTCATAAGACAACATGCCCATTCTAAGCTCTGCAGTCCTGCCAGATTCAGTCATGAATGGTGATGGACAATTAAACAACAAACTGGAGGACGGGGGTCCAGAAATATCCCCATGCTCAATGATGAAGGAGCCCAGCACATCAGTACAAAAGATAAGGCTGAAGCATTTGCAACAATCTTCAGCCAGAAGTGCCGAGTGGATGATCCATCTCAGCCACCTCCTGAGGTTCCCAGCATCACAGATGCCAGTCTTCAGCCAATTCGATTCACTCCACGTGATATCAAGAAACAGCTGAAGGCACTGGATATGTGACTAGACTATGGGCCCTGACAATATTCAGCAATAGTACTGAAGACATATGCTCCAGACTACCTGTACTCCGAGCCAAACTGTTCCAGTACAACTATAAAACTGGCATCTACCTGACAATGGGGAAAATTGCCCAGGTATTTCTTGTCATAAAAGGTAGACAAATTCAATCTGGCCAATTACCATCAGCAAAGTCCTGGAAGGGGTCGTTGAGAGTGCTATCAAGTAGCACATGCTTAACAATAATCTGCTCACCAATTCTCAGTCTGGGTTCCACCAGGCCCACTCAGCTCCAAATCTAATTAAAATCTCAGTCCAAGCCTGGAGAAAAGAGCTGAACTCCAAGTGTGGGTTAAAGTGTGACTATCCTTCACATCAAGGGAACATATGGCTGAGTATGGCATCAAGCAGCCCTTGCAAAACTGGAGTCATAGAAACATAGAAACTAGGAGCAGGAGTAGGCCATTCGGCCCTTCGAGCCTGCTCCGCCATTCATCATGATCATGGCTGATCATCCAACTCAATAGCCTGCTCCCGCTTTCTCCCAATATCCTTTGGTCCCTTTCACCCCAAGAGCTATATCTAACTCGTTCTTGAAAACATACAATGTTTTGGCTTCAACTACTCCCTGTGGTAGCGAATTCCATAGGCTCACCACTCTCTGGGTGAAGAAATTTCTTCTCATCTCAGTCCTAAATAGTCTACTCCGTATCCTCAGATTGTGACCCCTGGTTCTGGAGTCCCCCACCATCGGGAACATCCTTCCTGCATCTACCCTGTATAGTCCTGTTAGAATTTTATAGGTTTCTATGAGATCCCTCAATATTCTTCTGAACTCCAGTGAATTTAATCCTAACCGACTCAACCTCTCCTCATATGTCAGTCCCACCATCCCAGGAATCAGTCGGGTAAACCTTCGCTGCACTCCCTCTATAGCAACAACATCCTTCCTCAGGTAAGGAGACCAAAACTGCACACAATATTCCAGGTGTGGTCTCACCAAGGCCCTGTATAATTGCAGCAAGACATCCCTGCTCCTGTACTCGAATCCTCTCTCTATGAAGGCCAACATACCATTTGCCTTCTTTACCGCCTGCATGCTTACCTTCAGCGACTGGTGTACGAGGACATTCCCCCCTCTCAATTTATAGCCATTCAGATAATAATCTGCCTTTCTGCTTTTGCTACCAATGTGGATAACCTTGCATTTATCCTCATTATACTGCATCTGTCATGCATTTGCCGACTCACTCAGCTTGTCCAAATCACACTGAAGCACCTCTGCATCCTCCTCACAGCTCGCCCTCCCACCCAGCTTTGTGTCATCTGCAAATTTGGAGATATTACATTTAGTCTCCTCATCTAAATCATTAATATATACTGTGAATAGCTGGGGTCCCAGCACCGATCCCTGTGGTACCCCACTAGTCACTGCCTGCCATTCTGAAAAAGACCCGTTTATTCCTACACTTTGTTCCCCGTCTGCCAACCAGTTTTCTATCCATCTTAATACATTACCCTCAATCCCATGCGCTTTAACTTTACACGCTAATCTCTTATGTGGGACTTTGTCGAAAGCCTTCTGAAAGTCCAAATAAACCACATCCACTGGCTCCCCCTCATCAACTCTACTAGTTAATGTCAATGGGAATCAGGGGAAAAAATCTCCACTGCTTGAAGTCATACCTAACACAATGGCTGTGGTTGTTGGAGGCCAATCATCTCAGTGCCAAGAACTACAGTAGTTCCTCAGGGTAGTGTCTAGGCCCAAACATCTTCAGCTGCTTCATCAATATTCAGGCTTAGCCTGATAAGTGGCAAGTAACATTCACACCACACAAGTACCAGGCAATGGCCATCTCCAACAAGAGGCAATCTAACCATCTCCCCATGAAATTCAAGGCATTACCATCACTGAATCCCCCACTAACTACATTATGGGGGTTACCATTGACCAGAAATTGAACTGGACCAGCCATATATATATGAGAGCAGGTCACAGGCTAGGAATTCTGTGGCAACTCACTCTCTATTTTGAGTTGCTAGATCTAATAGGAAGCTATCTCATTTAGTGTGGTGGTGGCACCACACAACAGGATGGAGCGTGTCCTCAGTGTGAACTCTGCACTTTCTCTCCACAAGGAAAGTGCAGGGGAGGTTCCTATCAATCCTGTCACAGACAGATACATCTGCGACAGATTCCAATAGAAAAGATTTCAATAGTGATTGGGGGAAATGTTAAATGTGAGCACGTTAGAACTAAGAAAGGAGCTCAGGTAAAATGTTTAATTGAATGTGGTTTTGGAGTAAATTACTTGAGAAGTTCGGTGAAGCAGACAGTAAAATGGATTGAAGTGACAATGGGAATTATCCCAAGAAAGAGATGGGATTGAAGGATGTGAGAGAAAATGCAGGAAGATCTGGTTAAATTCAATGGTACATTTCTGTCCCTAACTATTACTACATGTTAATATTTTTTATCTTTTATTTAGGTGTTGCGCTCCTGGTCATGATACTTTTTATGTTCCTCACAGCAACATGTTTCCTTCTCATATCCCTTTAAATAGCTAGAGACTTGTCTTTCTTCAGTTGTTTGCTTTCTCATGCTGTTATCCACTTAATTCTCCTTGAAAATGATTTCATGGGCCAAATCTTTGATCTTTCAAAGCTCTGTATTGTTATTTTTGACCTTAATCTTTGTTTTGATATGAAGTCTAATTGTCCAGCAGTCACTGGAACCCAAGTGGAATTGATATCTCTTCCTTCCTCCTTCCCTGTGTATTTATTGTGCAAATCAAACAATGGCTGAATATATTCTTGTGCTAATTATGAAGATCACTAATTCATTTTTTTGCCCAAAGCTCTCAAAAAGAAAGTTTTAAATATACCTTCAGCTTCAAGCCCAGAGAGCACCAATGGCAAAAAATAGCAACCTCCATTTGGCCTTTAATATATGAAAATGTCCCAAAGCAAAAGGTGAAGGGACAGCCGCAGACACATGGAGCGAGGGATTAGGATTGGTGCCTAAAAGCTTCATCGTAATTATTGGTTTTGGGAAGGTTTTAAGAAAGGAGATAGATGAGGAGTTGTAACGGCTCAGGAAGGGTGATCCAAAGACTGCGGCCAAGGATACTAAAGGCTCAGGTCCCGTCTCTCTCCTGAGGTGAATCCCATTGCCATTTCAATCCATTTTACTGTCTAATTCACTGAACTTGTCAAGTAACTTCAAATGCTCATTAAACTTTGCAATAGAAGCTTCACCTGGTTTCCTATCTTAGTTCTAAATTCATCATATTTATCCCAATCACTGTTGGAATCTTTTCTCATATTCAGTAATTTCCTTGAGTCCACTTGTCAGCTCTTTCATAATCTCAACATATAAAACCATTAGACCATAAGATGTAGGAGCAGAAGTAGGCCATTCGGCCCATTGAGTCTGCTCTGCCATTCAATGAGATCATGGCTGATCTGATAATCCTCAACTCCACTTTCCTGCCTTTTCCCCATAACCCTTGATTCCCTTACTGATTAAAAATCTGTCTATCGCAGCCCCGAATACACCCAACAACCCAGCTTCTACAGCCCTCTGCGGTAAAGAATTCCACAGATTAACTATCTCTGAGAGAAGAAATTCCTTCTTATCTCTGTCTTAAATGGGTGACCCCTTAGTCTGAGATTATGCCATCTGCTCCCTAGATTCTCCCACAAGGGGAAACAACCTCTCAGCATCTACCCTGTCAAACCCCCTAAGAATTGTATATGTCTCAATAAGGTCGCCTCTCATTCTTCTAAACTTCAATGAGTACAGGCCCAACCTACTCAACCTCTCCTCATAAGAAAACCCTTCCATACCCAGGGTCAACTTAGTGAACCTTCTCTGGACTGCCTCCAATGCCAGTGTATCTTTCCGTTGATAAGGGGACCAAAAATGTTCACAGTATTCTAGGTGTGGTCTAATTAGTGCCTTATATAGCTTCAGCAAGACTTCCCTATTTTTATACTCCATTCCCTTTGAAATAAAGACCAACATTCCATTTGCCTTCCTATTCCCTGCTGAACTTGTATGCTAGCTTTCTGGGATTCAAGCACGAGGACTCCCAAATCCCTCTGTGCTGCAGCTTTCTGCAGTCTTTTCCATTTAAATAATATTCAGCTCCTCTATTCTTCCTGTCAAAGTGCATAACCTCACATTTTCCCACATTATATTCCATCTGCCAAGTTTTTGCCCACTCACTTAACCTGCCTATATCCCTCTGTAGACTCTTTGTGTCATCCTCACCACTTGTCTTCCCACCTATTTTTGTGCCAACCACAGACTTGGTGATAGTACATTCACTTCCCTCATCCAAGTCATGAATATATATTAGAAATAATTGTGGCCCCTACACTGACCCCTGTAACACTCTGCAGGTTGCCATCCTGAAAATGCCCCCCTTATCCCAACTCCCTGTCTTCTATTAGTTAGCCAAACATCTATCCATGCTAATAAAGTACCCCCAAAATCATGAGCTCTTATCTTATTAAAGTAGCTTTATGTGCAGTACCTTAACGAACACCTTTTCCAAATCCAAATATATTACATCTATTGGTTCCCCTTTATCTATCCTGCTTGTTACCTCCTTAAAGAATTCTAATTAAATTTGTCAGGCATAATTTCCCCTTTATGAACCATGCTGACTCTGTTTGATTATATTATGTATTTCTAAAAGCTCTGCCATTACAAGCTTTACAGTAGACTCTAACATTTTCACAATTATGGATGTTAAGCTAACTGGCCTACACTTACCTGTTTTTTGTCTCCCTCCCTTTTTGAATAATTTGTTACTTTGGCAGTTTTCCAATCCTGTGGGACTTTTCCAGAATCTACGGATTCTTCAAAGATTACTATCAGTGCATCCACTACCTCTGTAGCTACTTCCTTTAATATCCTAGGATGCAACCCATCAGGTCCAGGGGTCCTATCGGCCTTTAGCCCCCGTTAGTTTCCCTAGTACTTTTTCTCTACTGATAGTTATTGTATTTATTTCCTCCCCCTCTTTTGACCCTTGATTATTTAATATTTTTGGAATGCTATTAGTGTCTTCTACCGTGAAGGCTGATGCAAAGTATTTATTCAGCTCCTTTACCATTTCCTGGTTCCCCATTATTATTTCCCCAGCCTCATTCTCTAAGGGGCCTATGTTCACTTTGGCCTCTCTCTTCCTTTTTATATATTTAAAGAAGCTCTTACTGTCCGTTTTTATATTACTTGCTAGTTTACTCTCAAAGTTTATTTTCTCCCTCTTTATTTTTTTTGGTCATCTTTTGTTGGCTTTTAAAACTTTCCCAATCCTCTGGCTTACCACTAATCTTTGCCACATTGTATGTTTTTTCTTTCAGTTTGATACTATCCTTAACTTCCTTCATTAACCATGGTTGGTTTATCCCCTTCCTACAATCCTTCTTCCTCACTGGGATATATCTTTGTTGTGAGCCGTGAACTATTCTCTTAAACGTCTGCTATTATTCATCAACTGCCTTTTCTTCAAAACTCCTTTCCCAGTCCACTTCAGCCAACTCTGCCCTCATTCCTTTATAATTATCTTTATTTAAGTTTAGCACAGTTATTTCCGACCCAAGTTTCTCACTCTCAAACTGAATGCTAAAATTCCACCATGTTATGGTCACTGTTTTCTAGAGGGTCATTTACTCTGAGATCATTTATTAAACCTGCCGCATTACACATGACCAGATCCAAAATAGCCTGATCCCCGGGTGGATCCACAACATATTGTTCTAGGAAACAGTTCTGAATACATTTTATGAATTCTTGCTCATGGCTACCTCTGCCTGTTTGATTTTCACAATCTACATGAAGCGTGCCCATGATTGATGTACTGCCTTTTTTACATGTCCTTATTATCTCCTGATTTATACTCTGTCCTACACTATAGCTACTGTTAGGGGGCCTGTAGACTACTCCCACCAATGTCTTCTTCTCCTGGTTATTTCTTACCTCCTCCCATATGGATTGTACATCTTCCGATCCAAGGTCATTTCTTGCTATCATATCTATTCCATCTCATACTAACAAAGCTACCCTACCACACTTTCCTTCCTGCCTATCCTTTTGAAAAGTTACATACCCCTGAATATTTGCTTCCCGGCTTTGATTTCCTTGTAACCATGTACTGTCCCCTACCACTACTACATTCCTATTTCCTCCCCCCACTTGAATGGCTCCCTGTACCAAGGTGCTGTGGTCAGTTCACTCATCCTCCTTGCAGTTTCCACCCTCATCCACACAGCTTGCAAGAACCTCATAACTGTTGGACAATTGCAGGGGCTGAGGCTCCTTGAATGCTACCCCCTGCCTCACCTGCAGTCACACCCTCCTGTCCCTGATCACAGGCCAAATTTGAGTTACCTAATCTGAGGGGTGTGACCGCCTCCTGAAGCAAAGTGTCCAGGTAACTTTCCCCCTCCCTGATGTGACGCAATGTCTGCAGCTCAGACTCTAGCTCCTCAACTCAGATCCGAAGTTCCTCAAGTGCAAACATTTACTACAGATGTGTTTTCTCTGGATCATCTTGGTGTCCAGCAGGTCCCACATGCTGCAGCAGCAACACATCACCTGCCCTGCCATCGCTATCATATTTTATTCAATTTATTAATTAAGTACTCTAGTATCCCTGCTCTTTACACTTGAAAAATCCCCAATCTTTACACTTTATTCTAATTATTTTTTTACACTGGTATCGATCTAATACTTAACAAGCTAAGTAATAAAAAGAAGAAAAAAGACTAGAGACCGAAACACAAACCAAAGACCTTACTTTTACTTTAAAGACTAGAAATACTCACCAATCATACTCATCAATCAGCTGCTCTCCACGCTCTTTTTCCTCTCGTGCCTCTCAATGAAGTCTCATCGCTCTATTTCTCTCTCTCTCCTTGCTCTTTAATGGACACTCGCCTCTCTCTCCACACTTCTTAATGGACTCTCATCTCTCTCTCTCTGCGCTCTTTAATGGACTCTTGTCTCTCTCTCTGCGCTCTTTAATGGACTTTCATCTCTCTCTCCATGCTCTATAATGGACTCTTGGCTCTTTCTGTGCTCTTTAATGGACTCTCAGCTCTCTCTCCACTCTCTTTAATAGACTCTCGTCTCTTTCTCCACGCTCTTTAATGGAATCTTGTCTCTCTCTCTGTGCTCTTTAATGGACTCTCATCTCTCTCTCTCCGCGCTCTTTAATGGACTCTCATCTCTCTCTCTCTGTGCTCTTTAATGGACTCTCATCTCTCTCTCTCTGTGCTCTTTAATGGACTCTCATCTCTCTCTCCCCGCTCTTTAATGGACTCTCATCTCTCTCTCTGCGCTCTTTGATGGACTTGTGTCTCTCTCTCTCTGTGCTCTATAATGGACTCTCAGCTCTCTTTCCATGCTCTATAATGAATTCTCGGCTCTCTCTGCGCTCTATAATGGACTCTCGTCTCTCTCTCTGTGCTCTTTAATGGACTCTCAGCTCTCTTTCCATGCTCTATAATGAACTCTCGGCTCTCTCTGTGCTCTATAATGGACTCTCGTCTCTCTCTCTGTGCTCTTTAATGGACTCAGCTCTCTCTGCGCTCTTTAATGGACTTTCATCTCTCTCTCCTTGCTCTATAATGGACTCTCGGCTCTCTCTGTGCTCTTTAATGGACTCTCGTCTCTCTCTCTCTCTCCACGCTCTTTAATGGACTCTCGTCTCTCTCTCCGCGCTCTTTAATGGACTCTCGGCTCTCTCTGTGCTCTTTTCTGGACTTTCGGCTCTCTCTCCATGCTCTATAATGAACTCTCGGCTCTCTCTGTGCTCTATAATGGGCTCTCAGCTCTCTCGCTGTGCTGTTTGATGGACTCTCATCTCTCTCCTCATGCTCTATAATGGACTCTCGTCTCTCTCTCCCTGCACTCTTTAATGGACTCCCAGATCTCTCTCTGTGCTCTTTAATGGACTCTCGTCCTCTCCCCATGCTCTTTAATGGACTTTCATCTCTCTCTCTCTGTGCTCTTTAATGGGCTTTTTGCCCTCTCTCTGTGCCCTTTAATGGACTCTCCTCTCTCTCCCCACGCTCTTTAATGGACTCTCGTCTCTCTCTCTCTCTGCACTCTTTAATGGACTCTCGTCCCTCTCTCTCTGCGCCCTTTAATGGACTCTCCTCTCTCTCTCTGAGCTCTTTAATGGACTCTCCTATCTCTCTATGTGCTCTTTACTGGACTCTCGTTTCTCTCTCTCTGTGCTCTTTAATGGACTCTCGTCCTCTCCCCACGCTCTTTAATGGACTCTCATTTCTCTCTCTCTGTGCTTTTTAATGGGCTTTTGGCCTTCTCTCTGTGCCCTTTAATGGACTCTCCTCTCTCTCCCCATGCTCTTTAATGGACTATCATCTCTCTCTGTCTGCACTCTTTAATGGACTCTCGTCTCTCTCTGCGCCCTTTAATGGACTCTCCTCTCTCTCTCTCTGCGCTCTTTAATGGACTCTCGGCTCTCTCTCTCTGCGCCCTTTAATGGACTCTCCTCTCTCTCCCCATGCTCTTTAATGGACTCTCGTCACACTCTCTCTGCGCTTTTTCATGGACTCATGGCTCTGTCTCTCTGCACTCTTTATCTCAATTTGCTCACTCCGAATTGCCAAAGAAAACAGGTCCAACTTCCTTAACCTTCCCTCCTATCTTCAGTCAATGTTCCAGACTTCTCCATTAACACCAAGCAGCACCAATGATAGGATAGGGTAGGTGGAATGCACAAAAGGTCAGAGTGGGAAGACAAGACGGTTTGAGAGAGAACACAAGGATGGAGATGGTTGTGGAAGCATATGGGAGAGGGAACTGAAAATGTGAATAATGATTTCACATTTAATATGTTGATTAATATGTAGGTCAGCAAAAGGCAGGGTAATGGTCAAATTATATTGAGTATGGATGAGTGAGTTGTAGGCATGATGGATCAGTGTGATCAAATGCAGGGCTGATCAGCAGATGGGAATTATTGATGGGCAAGTGGATGAGAGGGTAACGGAGTGAGCAGGAGTTAGCGCAGGGAGTAATGGATGAGTGGGACTTTGTGATGGGAGCTATGGAGAGTGGGACTAGTGATGGGTGTTATGGTGAGTGGGACTAGTGATGGGAGCTGTGGAGAGTGGGACTAGTGATGGGTGTTATGGTGAGTGGGACTAGTGATGGGAGTTATGGCAAGTGGGGCTAGTGATGGGAGGTATCGTGAGTGGGACTAGTGAATGGAGATATGAGCAGGCTGAGCAGTGTAAGCAAGCCTTAGTGCAGGGTAATGGGCAAGAGGAATGGTTAAAAGATTTGAGCGACAGTGAATTAGTGCTGGGGTTCTGGGCATGTGTGTTATTGCTTTTATTTATTTAACTGATCAACATTTTAATTGTTGGCATCTTTGAAACGAGTGAAACCATAACAACATTAATTTGCATTTATGTAGCGCCTTCAACATATTGAAAAGGGGCTTCACAGAGTATAGAGCAGATAAGAATTGACAATGGCCAAGAAAGGAGACATTAAGACTGGCAAAGAGGTGGTTTTATGGAGAATTTTAAAGGATTAGAGAAAGGTTTTTTAAGAGGCTGCTGGAGTTAGATTAAATCCAAACTGATCGTAGCAGCAGTTGAGATGGAATTCTAGACCATTCGAAGAATATTGACATGCTAATGTGAGTTTAATCACATCATACAGAGCTGGGGCAATGCAACAGCCCACCAGAGAGTTGCTTTTATTCAAGGAATTGACTGCGTAATTTATAGTAAAGACCCAAGTGCAGGATGGCACACAAGTCGAAAAAGAAGCAATTTGGGATGCAGCTCTCCGGTATTTTATTGGCAGTGTTATTGCAGTTATTCTAAATGCTTCGTTTTTGGTTAAAATGTTTTGTTAAAATGGCAGACAAAGGAATTTCACACAAATTCATTAACACGTTTGCCCAACGTGCAAACTTTAAACCAGTATTGGGAGCGGGGGCGATTCTGCAATGCCACGATCCCGATCGTGCAGCTGCTCCCACTGCAAGCACGTCAACGGTACATGGGCACCCAGCAATAGCAACTTGCATTGATAAAGTAGTGAGGCAATCCAAAGTAGTTCACAGGAGCGTCATCAATCAAAATGTTCAAGTAACCAAAAATTTGGTCAAAAGAGGTAGGTTTTCAGGTCCGTCTTAAAGGAGGGAGAAATGCGGAATTTCAAGGAAGAAGTCCCATAGCTTAGGGCCCAGGCAGCTGAAGACCTGGCCACCAATCGTGGGGCAAAGAAAACCAATGGGTGTCAAATCAGAGGGTGTATTGTCTCTGTGGAATTGGCACCACAATACTCCGTATACTAGAGTTGGCATCTGCCTGGATTTCTTTCCACATTGGTTGCCTGAAAATTTATAAAGAGCAAGCGAGGCAGCATTACTCATCAAGGTTTCATTCGGTGACCTCACTTAGCAGGGAAATCATCAGGGGACTGAATTGTTCTGACAGACTCCTTCCGTAACGTCAGGGAAGTTGTGGTGAACTCCAGATGCCCTGGAAGTTTCTGGGACATCCTCGAGCAGTGCTTCCCAATTTCCTTTCCTGATGTGACCCCATTTTAATGCTTCAGACTTGGTGTGAACACCGCCACCCCCCCCCACCCCTCCCCCCCCCTCCAAGAGTGAAAATTTGGGATGGGGTACAAGAGTTGTTGAGCCAGGGTGGTGGAGTAGGGGCGGTAGATGGAGGCTTCAGCGGTTGGGGCAGAAAGGCTTTGAGGGGTGGGTTAGGGGCTTTAGTTCTTGATCAGGGGTGGGGAGTGGGAGGGGGGGGTGGGGGGCAACAGGAGTTGAGTGTGATGGGTGTTGACGAAAAGGCAGCTTTTCTACATAACAATGAACAACAACCTACTCTCAGGCTATTTTTACAGCTGCGATGAGACCTCAGAGAGCAGTCCATGAGGCCAGGCCCACTATGAAAAAAACCACAAGGATATAAAGGAGCCTCACAGCTTTCAGAAATTAGTTTGAACTCCAAGGCCTCCATTGCTGCCTCTGAGCTCACAACCCTAGAATTTTACCTCGTGACTTCAGTGGGGGCCACGACCCACAGTTTGGGAAACCCCTGCTTTTGAGGGAGCAGGGCCACTGGCAACCCCTACAAGATCATGCTGTAGGAACCCCCTGAGTTCGGAGTTCCCAGACACCTTCACCCCCTTACCCACCACCCCCGAAGTACCCCGCCAACCTTCACAAGTTGGGGACCCAGCAAATGGTGGGCACAAGCATGGCAGGTCTCACCAGGCATGCCTCACCGACAGGGCCGGGGTGCCGGCCTATTTAGTGGGTCCAGGCTGGCACTGGGGCCTAGATTTTTCTTTTTCATTCATTCATTCATGGGATGTGGGCGCCATTGGTTAGGCCTGTCCTTGAGAAGGTGGTGGTGAGTCGCCTTCCTGAGCCACTGCAGTCCCTGTGGTGTAGGTACACCCAGGCCAGAAGGACAGTGAAGATACCCAATGATGAGTAGCACAAATTTCTTTGCTAGTCAGGAGTCACTGGAGGAAGCCTGCTTCCCATTTCTGGGAAACATGCGACACTCCCTCTTGCCCAGGCCAATGTGACAAGCTCTGGCTGGTGTTCTCAGACTATGCAGCTGGATGCGGGGTGGGGTGTGTGGGGTGGGGTGGGTGTGGGGGGCAGGTGGAGGGGGCAGCGGGAGAGCAGGGTGGCTTGGTAGGGTGAGTGTGGGCTCTAAATGAGCACCCAAATTGCTAGAGGTTTGCTACTCGTGATTCCACTCCCTGGACCAGCAAACTTTAGTGGAGGGGTGGCGAGGGGGGCATTGGAGCTGGAGTGAAGAACACAAATGGCCACAACTCAGCACTCATGACAGGTGCCAACCCAACCCCTATCCCCAAACCCACCTGCCCTTATCCCCCGCTGCCCACCCAACACCCCTGGAGGATTCCCCAGCTCTAAAACTAAAGCCCCAGGTTCCATCTCCCTCCTGGGCCCTGGCTTGGTTCCAGCCTTGGCACTGAGAGATCCAATCTGGGTTCTTCCTCACCTGCCTTTTTTTCCCCAAACGACCAAATCCTCACATATCCTTTTTCTTCCTTAAATGTCAACCTTGGTGGTTTCAATTTGAAATATGTCTGCGTTGGATGACTAGTGGGGCCTCGTGCCATAACGGTCATGAGTTGCGCCACACTGAAGCAAGAAACTCTCAATAACACAACGCCAGCCAAGGAATCTTTACTGGACAACAACCATCCAGAACTCAAGGGTATGTGGGCAGCTCTTAAATGTCACTGCAGAGGCAACAGAGCATGTTGCTCTCAGTGACTCCACTGTTTTGAGCTTGTATAGTCCCTGCAGTCTGCAATATTGTCTTCTTATTATTCTTTCTGGTGTTATTCTAGCTGGTGTGACAACAGGGTGCATGCTCGAGCAGCTAATTGAGGCAGGGCAGAGTACAACCTTTTAGCAAGGCAGCTCCTGGCTGACAGGACCCGGTTCTGTGACATTAAAAACGTTTGGCATTAGAGCCTTGTTTTGACTGAAACCTCACTAAAAAGGGAAAGGGTAGCCATGCTCCCCCTCCCCTCCCCCAACTCCCCCCAACCACCACCACCCAACCCACCGCACTGACCTATCATCAGGAATGCGCAAGAGGCCAGAATCCGAGGAGCGCAGTTCTCAGAAGATCATAGGGCTGGAGAAGGTTACAGAGATTGTGTCTGGTCAGGTTGTTCATCCACAACACCCACGCCCGCCAACCGCTACCACCCTCCCCCCGGACACCCACCCTCCCACCTCCACCCCTGCCAACAATTTCCCCGCTTCTGTGCTGGCTTAAAGCCTGGTGCAACTTGAATCTCTTCCAGTCCTGAAAATAGATACTATTCGATATTCTCCAGTTGCAAAAGACCACACCATCCTTCCACTTGGTAAACACATTGGCAGCTTGGGATTTGTTCCCACGTTTTGGCTTGAATTTTCCCCGTGTTGGGCGGGCTCGGCGGGAGCAGGCAGGGGCAGTTGCGGAACCGACCGCTGCCCGCGATAGGCCAGGCACCGCGATTTCAGGCGGGCAGGCCAATTAAGGCCCACCCAGTGTGGATCGCGAGCAGTAGCGCTGAGCGCTACCTGTGCGGGCGGCGGGGGAGTAGGGAGAGTCGGGTCCAGCGCTCTTTCGCGCATGCTCGCAAAAGAGCGCTCCAATCTCCCTGAGGCACGGAGCCGCCTCAGAGAGATTGAAGTGCTTTTGAAAGAAATTATCGAAAACATTAAAAACGTAATGAAACATGTCCCCTCATGTGACTCGGACTTGTTTTTATTTTTCAACAAGAGATCTTGTTCAATTTGCTTTAGCTTTAGGAAGCCTCATCCCGCTCGTGGATGAGGTTTCCTAAAAAATGTAAAGGCCGCTTTTGCCTTTTTGCCTGCCCGCCAACCTTTAGGTTGGACGGGCGGTGTAAATTTCAAGTCATTGAGGTTGCTAATGGCCTTAATAGGCCTTTTAATTATCGGTGGGCGTGCAGCCAACTCCAGCACGCGCCCGTCGAACGAAATATTGTGAGACTGCGGAATGACGTCGGGACACATGCCCGACATCATCGCGCGTTATTTTACGTTCCGGTGTGTCGGGCCCGCCTCCGCACGCCAAATGTAAAATCCTGGTCTTAATGATTTAAAGTTGCTACCTCAGAGACAGCCTGGGAAACAGATGGGTTTTAGAGCTTCCCTCAGCTTGTAGCTATATTGTCTCTCCCACCCAAACATCATTCATAACTGTGAGGAGTTTGATGGTAGATGAGGAGAAACTCTTTCCATGAGCAGGGGGCAGTTGGTAACCAGGGGCAGAATTTTACATCCCGCGGGCGGGCGCGCCTGACCCGATCAGGCGTAAAATCGCACGAGAAGACGTCGGGGGAGTGTCATAGCCATAGAGTCATTGAGGTCTACAGCACAGAAAAAGGCCCTTCAGCCCATTGAGTCTGCGCCGGTCAAACAAGCACCTAATTATTCTAATCCCATTTTCAAGCACTAGGCCCATAGCCATGTATGCCATGGCATCGCAAGTGCACATCCAAATATTTCTGTCCCAACGTAATCCCGCGTCCACGCGATATTTCACTCGGCAGGCACGTGCAGAAGTCAGAAGCACACCCGCCGACAATTAAGAGGGAAATCAAGCCCACTAACAGCACAATTGTCTCCGGCTTTTCGTGGTCGGTCCAACCTTACGGTTGGCGGACGGGCGAATCAGCCAGGCGGACTTTGCATTTTTCATCAAACCTCATCCAAGGGTGGGATGAGGTTTTCGTTTTTAAATAAAATAAAAATAAAAATCTATAGAAAGCAATTTTATCATCTGCATGTTCAGGTGCCTGATTGTGATGTTTGGACATTTTTTTCCTGATTTTAAAAGTCTCAGGATGACCACGAAGTCATTGCCAATTGTCAAACAAACCATCTATTTCATTAACGCCCTTTAGAGAAGGAAATCTGCTGTCCTTATCTGGTCTGGCCTACGTGTGACTCCAGATCCACAGCAATGTGGATGACTCTTAAATGTCCTATGAACAAGGGCAATTAGGGATGGGCAATAAATGCTGGCCTAGCCAGCGATGCCCACATCCCATGAACAAATTTTTTTAAAGTATGGACATTCACAGCCAGCCGCAGAATTTACACATCTCTTTGTTTAGGGATGGACCATCCACAAAAGAACATTCCAGTCGGTTCATCTTTCTGTTTCACCCCATAGACAAAAGAAACATTAAAACTCAATGTGTGTTCGATAAATGTGAATGGATTTCCAATGCATTATGTTATGATGGTCTCTCATCAAACTAGACAGGAGGAATTTCAAAGTGTCAACGGACAACAGAGAGATGTATAATCAACACACCACCTCTTTTTAACAAAAAAGGACTTTCAATGTGGTGAGGAAGCCATTTTGTGTTCCAATTTAAAACTTCAGCAAGAAGCTGCTCAGACAGAAATTCATCAGAAGACATCAAACCCACTCTAAGTCAACTAAGCAGCCAAGGTAATAAACAGCCACACCTTGAAAGTGGAAGGACTCTCCTCAATCTGTTCCAACTTTGAGTTCACCTGAGAACCAACCTCCTGGAAAATCGACTACAAGAGTCTTCACAGCTTACTGAAAATCCTTTGTTTTACATGACCTTCACTTTAACCAAAGTATCAACTCAACTACAGGCCTACTACAACAATCATAAATTGTAATTGTATTGTTTTTCCCTTATCTAAATCTAATCTTTATGTGAGCGATAGTGTGGGTGAGTTGAGTAAATGAGATGTCACATTTTAAACCTCCAGGGCAAGTGTGTGAAAATAAATAACGTTCTTGTCTTTAAATGCACAAAAAGCTTGCTGCTGGAATGATTTAAATGGGGACAGTCACTCTGAGGATAAGAAAACACACAACCCTCACATATAAAATACTGATCATGGGCAGTAAAAGGAAAGACAAATTCAAAACATGACACCCGAAACGGAAAATAATGCAGTGGTTATGTGGGAATGGGACTAATTGAACAGCCCTTTCAAAGGATTGGCATGTTCAGAATGGGCCGAATCATCTGCTTCATGCTGTACAATTCGATGGTTCATTTTGTCCTAAATGGATTAATCAAGAGAGGCTATTTTCTGCCAATCGATGCCATGTGTTAAAAGGCCTGGCATTAAACAGTAGGAGACACATCACAGCAGTGACATGCTTACAATCTCAAATATGAGCTATGCAGCCAAGCTGGAGGTTTTTGAGGACAACATTATCCCTTTGTTTCTAGTAGCTGCTAAATACAACTATTATTGATGAAACATATGGAAACCGTCTCCCAAACAGACTTGGTGCCTCTGCTATCAAATTAATGAAAGCTGGATGTTGTTTATATATACATTAAATATATTATATATATATATATAATAAGTATATATAGTATATATACATATATACACACAAACATAAAGATGTATTTTTAAAAATCCTCACTAGTCTGCAGTCAAAATTAGCCTTATTACCATTGATAGGGAGTCAGAGGTGACTGCATCTTAAATATTCCGAAGCTGTTTGGGTGATTGGCGAGATAGAAATTTAGATTACCGTTTACATTCGCTATTGTCCTCAATCCCTGACTGGGACTGACCAATCGCTCGTCGGCCTGTTGGGCACAAGTGTGAGTGCTGTCGCGTGGACTTCAGTGGTGGAAACTTGGCAGGCTGGCACAGTATCCCATTGCATTCAGGGAATAAGCAAAAGCATGAAACCGACAATGCAAAAGAAGAGCAAGTGATCTTTCAGGGCTCAGCATATATCCTGGCTTGATTTAGAGAGGGTTGTAAACCTGCTGCAGCTTATTAAAACTTTGTATGTCACTCGAGTTTGTTGGGGGTGGAATGGGGTGAGCAGGGGTATAGGCAGCGAAATGGCCAATTGCTCCATCCACCCCTCTTGTTCACATAGTGTGACCCTGCATAGTTTCCCAAAACATTTTGAAATATTTAGCAAAGCTGCTATGTTTGTGTTACTTTTAGAACACCTTTCACTTTGACAATGATAGATCTTTAATTTATATATACAAGGGGAAATAATTGAAATTTTGGATTTATCCATATACCATGCGCCTATTTAACGAACGTTTCCCCACCCCTTGTCCCCTCACCCCTTCACCCACCCCTCACCCCCTCTGAGCCCTCATCTATCCCTCACCCGCTCAGGCCTTCCCCCTCAGCCATACCTCACCTTCTCACCCATTCCTCACCCCCTCACTCAACCCTCACCTCATCCAGCTCTCATTCCCTTCACAGAATCACACAGTGCAGAAGAGGCCCTTCGGCCCATCGAGTCTGTACTGACATATGAGAAACATCTGACCTACCTATCTAATCCCATTTACCAGCACTTGGTCCATAGCCTTGAATGTTATGATGTGCTAAGTGCTCATCCAAGTACTTTTTAAAGGATGTGAGGCAACCCGCCTCCACCATCCTCCCAGGCAGAGCATTCCAGACTGTCACCACCCTCTGGGTAAAAATGTTTTTCCTCACATCCCCCCTAAACCTCCTGACCCTTATTTTGAACTTTAGTCCCCTCGTGACTGACCCTTCAACTATGGGGAACAGCTGCTCCCTATCCACCCTATCCATGCCCCTCATAATCTTGTACACCTCGATCAGGTTACCCCTCAGTCTTCTCTGCTCCAACGAAAACAACCCAAGTCTATCCAACCTCTCTTCATAACTTAAATGTTTCATCCCAGGCAACATCCGGGTGAATCTCCTCTGCACCCCCTCCAGTGCAATCACATCCTTCCTATAATGTGGTGACCAGAACTGCACGCAGTACTCCAGCTGTGGCCTCACCAAGGTTCTATACAACTCCAACATGATCTCCCTACTTTTGTAATCTATGCCTCGATTGATAAAGGCAAGTGTCCCATATGCCTTTTTCACCAACCCACTAACATGCCCCTCCACCTTCAGGTATCTATGGACACACACGCCAAGGTCCCTTTGTTCCTCAGAACTTCCTAGTGTCATGCCGTTCATTGAATACTTCCTTGTCAAATTACTCCTTCCAAAGTGTATCACCTCACTGTTTTCAGGGTTAAATTCCATCTGCCACTTATCTGCCCATTTGACCATCTCGTCTGTATCTTCCTGTAGCCCAAGATATTCAACCTCACTGTTAACCACCCGGCCAATCTTTGTGTCATCCGCAAACTTACTAATCCTACCCCCCACAAAGTCATCTATGTTGTTTATATAAATGATGAATAATAGGGGACCCAGCACAGATCCCTGTGGTACGCCACTGGACACTGGCTTCCAGTCACTAAAGCAGCATTCTATCATCACCGTCTGTCTCCTACAGCTAAGCCAATTTTGAATCCACCTTATCAAATTACCCTGTATCCCATGTGCATTTGCCTTCTTTATAAGTCTCCAATGTGAATGTGGGACCTTGTCAAAGGC
This sequence comes from Cetorhinus maximus, assembly GCF_964194155.1. Taxonomy (NCBI): domain Eukaryota; kingdom Metazoa; phylum Chordata; class Chondrichthyes; order Lamniformes; family Cetorhinidae; genus Cetorhinus; species Cetorhinus maximus. Next base: position 151,837,860 of record NC_135883.1, on the reverse strand, counting down.
TTTGCTGAAATCCATATAAACTACATCAACTGCACGACCCTCATCTATACACCTGGTCACCTCCTCAAAAAATTCAATCAAATTTGTTAGGCGTGACCTCCCTCTGACAAAGCCATGCTGACTATCCCTGATCAAACCTTGCCTCTCCAAGTGGAGTTAGATACTCTCCTTCAGAATCCTTCCCCACTTTCACGCCCTTGCACCTACCTTGCATGGAGTGAAAAAGTTCAGGGGCAGGATTTTCCAGTTGTCAAGCGGGCGTGGCGGGCGGGCCAAGGAGCATGGGAAGCATGCTGGGAAACGGCCCGCCACTCCTGATTGGCCCCCCCCACCATGATTTCACGCTGGCTGGCCAATTAACGGCCAGGCAGCGTGAAAGGTGAGCTGAGGATCTCAGCGCTGCCAGGGTGAGGGTGGGAGGAGTGCAAGCGCTGAAGTCTGCGCATGCGCGAGGGAGCGCGCACTGAAAGCTCCCTGAAGGCACACAGCAGCCTCAGGGAGCTGAAGAACTTTAAAATCAAAAATAAAGACTTCAAAAATGAGAGAAACAGGTCCCCACATGTGACTCAGTCACATGACCAGGGACATATTAAAAATGATGTCCAAAGATCTTTTTTTCAATTACTGTTGGAAACCTCATCCCGCCCGTGGATGAGGTTTCATAAAAAATCCAAAGGCCGCCTGGCCGATTTGCCCGCCCGCCAACTGTAAGGTTGGACAGGCAGCGAAAAATGGATTTCAATTATTTGATTAATAGGCCTCTTAATTGTCGGCGGGCACGCTGTCGACTATCGCGTGCACCCACCAACCGAAATATCGCGCGAGTGCGCGCTGATGTCGTGACGCTTGCCCAATGTCATCGAGCGCTATTTTATACCCAATCAGGTGAGGCACGTGTGCACCCACCCACGGATCATAAAACCCTGCCCCAGGTGAATTATAAAACATATGGAAATGAGTCCCAGCTTAAAGAGTCCTGCTTTGTTCTGCATCCTAGCCCCACTCTCCTCTGTGCTGTTAGCTAGGGTAATATTAGGGTAAATCCCATAGGCACTGGCTCCTTTTTGGCACCTCGCCCTGTAACATGCCTTTAAGGGATAGCAGCATGTCATCACTCAAGGGGAAGTGTGTCATGAGATCCAGTCTCAGTTTCCCTTCGGCCTTTGAGAAGAACACAGCACACACAGCTCTGTTGCCCTCTGATGTCTTCAAGCTTTCTACTTTTATACATATGTTTTCATGTGCCTAGTCTTAATGAATGAACACATAAAGTGTTTACCCAATCCCTTATGAGTGATTGCTGCCTTTCCATCATTATAAAAACACAACATGCCCGAGGGACATGTGCATCGAGCTTTATGATCACAGGGGAAATCATGTACAAATCTAAACAGACTTGGCGCACATACTTTCAAGCAACAGGCCACTCAGCCCTGCTATTGCATTGAGGGTCAATTTCCTTTGTGCCTTGGGGCAGTGCACTAGCACTGGGCCAGGGATTGGGGGCCTGAAACCAGGCCATAGCCAGGTCACCTGACTACAGCGGATGCACTCAAAAGATCTGCACCCATGTGGAAATGCTAGAAATAGCCACAAAGATTATCTGACGGAAATATCATGGAGATACTCCTATATTGATGCTGGCAAGGCTACGAGAAATAACTTAAAAACTTTTGAGTGCAGAGGCATTGGTGCTTTTCAGTGGGATGCACATTGAGTTCCAGCCCTCGCTCATACTGCTGCAGCTGCAGGAGCTTATCTAGTGAGCTGTAATGAAAGAGTTAGTCTGGCCTTTAATCATTCATTTCAACATGGCTTCCTTCCAGTCAGCAGTGCATGTTTTATTAAATTAAAGTCAGACTGTGAGCTGATGCTACCCAGAGTTCAGACCATTAAAGCTGCACCCAAAGATATGTCATAAAAGTTTTACTGAATTGGCAGCGAGTGTGAGAAGCTGGCAGAGTCTCGATCGGGCTTAAAATGAATTAACAGCGATGTCGGTTTTCTTAAAGCTGCGATGGTCTGACTCTCAGCTTTGGTTGTCATTCAAAATCATCTCTCTTTGCTGGGCAGATGTTGTTCGTTGTCAGCCAAGCTAAGAGAGACTTACTAACTTCCTTATCGCCATGCTGAGCAGTGATTTGCTTTCGGGTTATACTTGCAGCTTTACTTTAACTCCTTGTTTTGACTTTTCCACCCTTCCCCCCCACTCCCTCTCTCTGACTGTATAACATTCCACAACTGGTAGGCTAGAAGCTAAAACCCACTAGTATAAAGAGCCCAGAGGTGAGGGGAAATCAGTTTGCAAGTCTAGCCCATGCTGTATTATATGTGGTAGTGGTGGTATGTTACAGTTCGCTAAGGGAATCCAAGTTGCTGTGGCTGTTGCATATTCAGTAGGCCTCACGAAGAGGTTCTGAGCCCTGTATCACAGAACCGCAGAATATTTACAGCGCAGAAGGAGGCCATTCAGCCCATCAACTCTGCACTGGCTCTCTGGAAGAGCATTCTACCTAGTTCCACTCCCCTGCCTTATCCCTGTAACCTTGCACATTCTCTTTTCAGATAGCAATCCAATTCCCTTTTCAATACCTTGATCGAACCTGCCTCCACCACCCTCTCAGGAAGCTCGTTCCAGACCCCAGCCACCCTCTGGGTGAAAAAATGTTTCCTCACATCACATTTACTCCTTCTGTCAATTATTTTGAATCTGTGCCCTCTAGTTCTTGATGCCCTCTTGAGTGGGAACAGTTTCTCACTATTTACCCTGTCCATACCCCTCAGGATCTTGTCTCCTCTCAGCCTTCTTTTCTCCAAGGAAAACAGTCCCACATCCACAAACATTCACTCCCCTCCACCACCAATGCACAGTAGCAGCAGTGTGTACCACCTACAAGATGCACTGTAGGAACTCATCAAAGCTCCTTAGACAACATCTTCCAAACCCATGACCACCACCTTCTAGAAGGACAAGGGCAGCAGATACATGGGAACACCACCGCCTGGAAGTTTCCTTCCAAGTCATTCACCATCCTGACTTGGGAACATATCGCCGTTCCTTCACTGTCACTGGGTCAAAATCCTGGAACGCTGTCTCTAACAGCACTGTGGGTGTACCTACACCACAAGACTGCAGCGGTTCAAGAAGGCAGCTCACCACCACCTTCTCAAGGGCAATTCACGATGAGCAATAAATGCTGGCCCAGCCAGCGAAGCCCACATCCCATGGGCGAATAAAAAAAGGTCTCCAATGTTCTTTCCACCACATGACCAGTAATCTCTCATGCTTTGATCACCTGTCATTGGCGTGTGTTGGAAGGATTTGCAGGTGGATACTCAAGCAGTTTGGCTGCATTTTGAACGCACCTTCCTTGGCCATCAAATCCTGGGGTGGGGCTTGAACCCAGAGCTTCTGGCTCCGAGGCAGGGACACTACCCATTGGGTCACAAGACCTCATGCATTATGAGCAGCACTAGCTTAATCTTTAGAAAGAGCACTTAGAAAACAAAAGCACTTTAGCCCATATTTTTCTGAGTGAAAAAAGCCAAGCTTTCACCATGTGAGAGAATCATGGGGTTTAGCAAATAGTGAGTGTAAAGGACTTTAGACAGGCCAACAATGAGGCCTGAGTCTCCAGTTTTGGGTTATTTATAATCCGCAGTTTTGGTTTCCTAACCAAATTTTGGGGTTCTCAACAAAACTCGCCATAACGTAGAAACACTAGGTATAACTGCTGGATCACTGCGTGCAACCATTTTAGCAAAGTTACTTTCTACAGACTCCCCTGCACCAGGGGCTTGTTGGGAAACTCTGAGTGAATAATGATTGGTGTGGTCAAACCCTGGCATATCCTCCTCACTGGGTGAGAGACAGAGACAATAGCTTGTTGGTGAATTTTCAGCATAGGAAGGTTGAAAGGTTTTTTTTAGTTCAATACATTGACTCACATATTAAGATACTTGGGGCAGCTGAGACAAATATTGACTTTGGAACATTGAGTGCTTTTGTTTACTCCTGCGACATATTGCAGCTGGTGCGAGGCTGCCCTCAGAAATTTAGGGCTTGTTGACACTTTCATACAAGAGCTTGTGCAGTGAAGGGAGCCAGCCATGTGTGCCCATGTTATCAGATCTGGTTACAAATCAGTATGGTCTGACTACAGAGTCTGGCATTAATCCCAGCAGTGCAATGAGAACAAAGTTGTGCGCAGTTGTCAGCTGTGGCTCAGTTGGTAGCACTCTTGCCTCTGGGTCCCACCCCAGAGACTTGAGCTCACAATCCAGGTCAATGTCCTGAAAGCAGTACTGAGGGAGTGCTGCTCTGCCAGGCCCCATCTGCCCTCCCCAAGAACCCATGGTGCTATTTTGAAGAAGAGCAGGGGAGTCATACCCGGCGTCCTGACCAATATTTATCCCTCAGCCAGCATCACAGAAAGAAAAATTAACTGGTTGCTCATCGCGAGCCTGAGGAGGATTTCCCATTTTATTGCTTCCTTTTCACATGCTGGTGGCTGTGGTGGCTCCACTAGATGGAGCTATAGATGCTCTAGGTAAGAGCAGCAGATCCCCACATCATCAACAGTGGACCCTTGAGCAAAGACTGTCCTAGACGATCTTCAATGGACAGCTCCAAGGTAGATCCAGTAGAACAAAAATAAAATATCACTGAAATCGTATTTCTCACCCTCTCACTCCTGTAACTGAGTGGAATCAATAATGCAATAAAAAAAATAAATGAGAAAGATTTCTTGTTGCTCCCCTGTCATTATTAAGCACACAAGTTCAGATCAGCTTTGATGATATTTATTCAGTCCTGACGGCTTACTGATCCTTAGGCTGGGGGAGTGATTATTAATGGAAAACTCGACTGAGTGAACTAAGGATTTGTTCCACTGCTATCACCGCCCAGTAACCCACCTAACATTACAAGCTTGATTGACTTGATACCGTGGTAGTATTGATAATTCTGTACACCTCCCCTCCCATCACTCCTCTGTCTGACTGGACCACTTCTGAGGACATCTGAAACTTGGGGCCATGAATCATAGAATCCTGGAGCACAGGATGAGGTCATTTGGCCCATCGTGACTTTGCTGGCTCCCTGAAAAGAGTTGCCCATTAGTCCCACAAATGTCAGGTATTCACTAATAAATCCAATAAGGAATTCGGGAGAAGTTTCTTTATTTATAGAGTGGTCGGAATGTGGAACTCGCGGAGTGCTTGGGACAAATGCCAGAGAGCCCTTTAAAGGGAAGGTAGAGAAAGATATGAAGAAGAAAGGAAGAGGAGGATTTGTCAGGAGGATGAGATGAAGTAGAACGGGAGAAGGCTCATGTGGAGTCTAAACACTGGCTTGGGCCATGGGATGAATGGCCTCTTTCTGTTCGGTGTTCATTCCCTTTATCCCACATCCATGCTACACCAACACACATACCAGCCTACTGAAATAGCCACTCAGGAACAAAATGGGGGCCCCCCAAAAATTACACAGCTCTCACTGAAAAAGAAGGGGAGGGGTTACAGTACATAGCTATGGAATCATACATAAGGGCAGTGGCAAGATCTCTCAATTCCCCCATTGCCAGTCTCTTGCCACTAATACCACTCCCTAACCCTTCTATCAATGGCTGATAAACAAGCACCACTGAATTCCAGCCATTAAGATAGCAAAAACGTGTGCCCACACCCTGCCCTGCCACCACTCAACAAACTGGTCACCTGTCTGCAGCAGGCAACACTCCATTGCTCCATCATCTACTTATTTCTACTATTCGGCCTCTCCTCCTCAAGTCCGAGTGACCACAGCTGATAGGAGATGCAGTGAGAGTGCTGTAGTGGCTCGGAGTCTGAATGAAGGGAGGGAAAGAGTGACAGACTCGGGGGAAAGCGACGACAGTGCAAGACCGGGCAAGAGAAAGGCACTTTTAAAATTTACAGATTTGCCTGCAGGAGGGGCCAGGACACACGGGCCTCTAATTTTAATCAAGATGGGATCGGTGCAGGTTGTGAGATTCCTGGGGCCTATGACAAACTCACCTTCTAGGGCCCAGGGAGCTTTTAACTTCTAGGCCTCATTATCAAAGTCAGACTTGGAATCCCACAGAAATATAGTCAGAATTACTGCCCAGTCAGTGGGCAGGAGCAGAAATTCAGATGGCAGGAGATCGCCACCTGGGACCTTCGAGAACAATGCCCAGTGAGAGGGGAGGGGAGGGGAATCCAAATCAGGAGAGGATGCAGAAGCTTGGGACTGGTGAAGCCTAAGATTTCTTTGTGGGAGCCAGAGAAGTAATTCTGCTTCTCCTGGCCCACGAGGAAACCGAAAGTAATTTTGAAGGCATTTACCTTGTTGAGCTTCTTCTAGCCTTCAATCCAGTTGGCTGCCTGGTTGGGAAACTATCCCTGCTCCCCTAACTGCTCATGTTTCCGCAGGTTGATGGTGTCACTTGCATACTTAATGAGGATCCCACTAGCCTGGGACAGGCTTGCTTTCTACATGCCACTTAAACTTGGAGTAGGTCAGATCAGAGTGAGAAAGGATGGGTAAGTCACCCCATTCAAGGGATTCAGTGATGATAATGCCATTGAACGTCAAGGGGAGATGGTTGGATACTGTCTTGTTACATTTGGCATTGCCTGGCACTTGTGTGGCACGAATGTCGCTTGCCACTTATCTGCCCAAGCCTGAATGTTGCCCAGGTCTTCCTGCATATGGACACAGATAGCTTCAGTATCTAAGAAGCTGTGAATGGTACTGAACATTGTGCAATCATCAGCGAACATCCTCACTTCTGACCTTATGATGGAAGGAAGGTCATTGATGAAGTGGCTGAGGATGGTTGGGCCTAGGACACTACCCTGAGGAACTCCTGAAACAATGTCCTGGGACTGAGATGATTGACCTCCAACAATCACAACCATTTTCCTTTATGCTAGGTATGACTCCAGCCAGTGGAGAGTTTTCCCCGATTCTCATTAATTTCAATTTTGCTAAGGCTCCTTGATTCCACACTTGGTTAAATGTCTTGATGTCAAGGGCAGTCACTTTCATCTCACCTCCTGAGTTCAGCTTTTTTGTCCATGTTTGGACCAAAGTTGTACTGAGGTTGGGAGCTGAGCCTGGTGCATCCCAAGCTGAGCGTCAATGAGCAGGTAATGATTGTGTAAGTGCCGCATGATAGCGCTGTTGACAACATCTTCTGTCACTTTGCTGATGATCGAGGGTAAACTGCTGGGACAGTAATTGGTTGGATTGGATTTGACCTGCTTTTTGTAGACAGGATATACCTGGGCAATTTTCCACATCACCGGGTAGATGTCAGTGTTGTGGCTGTACTGGAATAGTTTGGCTAGGTGCATGGCAAGTTGCTAGAATGTTGTCAGGGCCCAAAGCACTTTCTGCATCCAGTGCCTTCTGCCATTTCTTAATATTATGGGAAGTGAATTGAATTGGCTGAAGACTGACACCTTTGATGCTGGGGACCTCAGGAGGAGGCCGAGATGGATCATCCAATTGATTTTTCTGTCTGAAGATGGTTGCAAGTGTTTCTTTTGCATCGAGGCACTCGGCACCTCCATCATTGAGATGGGGATATTTGTGGAATCACCATTTCCTGTTGGTTGTTTAATCGTCCACCACCATTCACGACTGGATATGACAGAACTGCAAATCTTTGATCTGATCCATTGTTTGTGGGACCACTGAGCTCTGTGTCTTTTCTCTGGGGAAGACAAAGCCAAGAGGTGAGGGGTGACTTGATTGGAATTTGAAAGAGTAAATGTAGAAAAGGTGTTTCCACATGTGGGGGAGTCCAAACTAAGGATCATAAGTATGATATAATCAGTAATAGATCCAATAAGGAAGTCGGTAAAACCTCAGAGAGTGGTGAAAGTGTGGAACTCGATGCCACGTGGGGTGGTTGAGGCGTATAGCTTAGATGCTTTTCTGGGGAAGCTAGATAAACACACGAGGGAGAAAGGAATAGAACATTATGTTAATAGGGTTAGATGAAGTATGGTAAACGAGGCTCTTGTGGAGTATAAACACTGGCATAGACTAATTGGGTTGAATGAGCTGTTTCTGTGTTGTAACTTGTAGGTAACAACACTTGACTGACATTTTGAGCATCCAAACATTCACCAGTGGTAAAAGGAAGATCTCTGTGCCTTTTGTCATTGACATCTTTTGTCATATCTGAGATTTATATTTGTATATTATTCCAGTTTACAACATCAGCTTGTCCTGAGAAGAGTACCAACAACTCACCAAAACATCCCAAGGTGCTTAACAGTGGCGATTGAAAACCGGGCAGAAATGTGGAGAAGGCTCGGGTGGAGAGGTGATTATATGGACAAAGGTACTTTTGAAGTTCTTTAAAATTATGAGAAATGTGATTGTGTCCAGTAGGAACACTCTTGCATCTCACTCAGTTGTGGATTTAAGCCCCGTGTCAAGACTTGAGCGCATAATCTCAGTGCTGCAGGAGTGTTGCACTGCTGGGAGGTGCGCTTAACTCTCAACCAGCATTCATCTCACCACTGGTTTGTGGGACTTTGCTGTGTGTGACTTGGGTGCCATGTTTGCCTACAAAGCAACAGTGAAAATACTTCAAAAGTAATTCAGAGACAATTATCCCAGGAACCCATCTAGGTCCGTTTCCAAAATTTCGCACGAACTGTCTCTCCCACAGTAAATTTTCGAGCTTTGCTTCCACTTTCTAATCACTCTGGTTCTTCTCTACCTTCCCCTCTCAGTTAGGAAACACCAGACTCAACCTTGTACAATGGCGGCATTTCATTAGTAATTCAGACGGTGTTGAACCTGTAGTTGCATGAGGAGTTGTGCGACAATTGAGAAGGAATCGCGAAATTCGAGTTTCTAACGTTCCTTCGGATAACTTCTTCATTCGTGCCTTAGAAGTTTACATGGCTCTTTCAGATAACCCATTGGATAAGGGATGATATGGTGCTGTTCTAATATGTTTAATCCCATTTAAACTCATGAATCTCTGTAATTCCAAGCTAGTGAAGACATTATACGAAACAATGACTTCTGGTTGGCCGTGTACACTAAAACATTGGTGCAGCTTTTCAGTAGTTGCACACGATGTCAGTGATCTAACTTCATACACATCCATCCACTTAGAATGTGCATCGATGATCAATAAAAACATCGTACCTAAAAATGCACTGACAGTCACTATGTAGTCTAACCCAGAGTCGAACAGGCCTCTCCCACGGATGCAGTGGAGCTGAAACGGGAAGCTCCTGTTGTTGCTGACACTGGAGACAGTGTTTAACCATTTCCTTCTATATCACTGTCTATACCTGGCCGCCAGATATAGCTTCGCACAAGCATCTTCATCTTCAAAACACCTGATTGTGCACTGTGAAGCTCTGTCAGGAGTGATTCTCTTCCTTGTGAAGCGACGACGACACTTGCTCCCCACAAGTTTCCACATTGACAACTTAACTCAGTTTTACGGGCAGAGAGTAGTCTTATCTCTTCAGACACTGGTGCATTCGACCATCGTTGCAATGCCTGGTCTCGGACTTCTGATAAAATTGGATCCCAGTTTGTCCAATTCTTTATTTGCTTCGCACAGACCAGTGAGGATTCAAGGAAATTCAACACAAGTACAGCTTCTTGTGGCACTGGAGCATGTACAATGCTATCTGGCAAAGGAAGATGACTGAGGGCATCTGCATTTGTTATATGCATACCCAAACGGTGCATAAAGGTGTACTCATATGCTGACAAAATCAAAGCCCATCATTGAATTCTAGCAGAGACTATCGGCAGAATTGCTTTATCTTCACTAAATAAATCCATTAGTGGTTTATGATCCGACACTATGGTGAAATGTTGACCATGAAGATATTGATGGAATTTTTTTACTCCAAATATTACTGACAAACCTTCTTTTTCAAGTTGAGTAACCATTCTTGGCTGCAGAGCAGGTGCTGGAGACATAGCCAATTGGCCTTTCAGAACCATCTTCCAACCTGTGACAACACCGCTCCCACACCAAAGGGAGATGCATCATAGGTTAATATTAATTCTTTTGATGGGTCATAATGTACTAACAGACATGATGAGTGTAATAGCTTCTTGACTTTTACGAAGGTTTCTTCTTGTTGTGCCTTCCATGACCATCTATGGATATTTTTCGATAATAAGTGTAAAGGGGCTAACACTGTTGACAAGTTTGGCAAGAAGTGATCGTGATAATTCATCATGCCCAAAAATGGACTCGAGTTCAGTGACACTGGTAGGAGAGGGTGCCTCCTTGATTGCCCTGACTTTCTCCTCTACTGGATGCAACCCCTGGGCATCCACTCGATGACCCAAGTAAGTGACGTCAGTCGCTTGGAAAGTAACTTCTCTTTCTTCAATTGTACACCAGCTTCCAAAAATCTTTTCAAAACCTTTTCTAGGTTGGCCAAATGTTCAGCTTCCATTGATCCTGTGATCAGGACATCATCCAGGTACACTACTACTCAGGGAAGTCCTTACAATGGGCTTTCCATGGTTCTTTGGAAAATCACATATGTAGATGATACACTAAAGGATAGGTGTGTATATTGGTACAGGCTCTTGTGCGTGTTGATTGTTACATATCCTCTAGCTGTGCTGTCCAGCGGTAGCTGTTGGTATACATGGCTGATGTCCAGTTTGGTGTAATATTTGTCTAGCTTGGCGTACAGATCTTCAATCCTCAGGATAGGATATTTAACTAATTTAGCAGCCTTGTTCACAGTTAATTTGTAATCTCCGTAAATGCGAATAGATTGATCTGGTTTCATCACAGGGACTAAGGGCGCTGACCAGTCCGATAATTGGACTGGCTGGATGATGCCCAGCTTCTCTAGATGACACAATTCTGCTTCCACCTTCTCCTTTAGGGCATAAGGCACAGGCCTGACCTTAAAGAACCAGGGCGTTGCCTCCGAATTGACATATAGTTTTGCTTGTATCTTTTATTTCCAATTCATCACAGAATATGCAGTCATACTTTGTTAACAGCTCAGGAATTCCTCCTGTTTTACCTTGAAAAATTTCTGACCAGTTGAGCTTAATTTCTTTTAACCAATTGTGGGCCAGAAGACTACATCCTTCACCTGATACAATGATCACTGGAAGCTGGGCTGTCTGTTGCCTAGAGGACACAGGTACTATGGCGATGCCCTTGACTCTCCAGTGTATGTCTTCAGCTGAGCTGTGGTTTGCTCCAGATTCAGTGACTGGATACATTCATTTAGATATTTAAATGTGTGTTCTCCCACCACTGTGGTCGATGCTCCCATGTCTACCTCCATGACCAAAGGCTTCCCACTTACTTGAAGGGTGATGGTGATTGGTTCAGTTTTTACTGTTTTGGCAATGTATAGGGAATAGATATCAGTGTCAACAGCTTCCTGTTCAGTTATATTGTGCACTTCAATCATTTTGGTCTGCTGTCTGATTGGCTGTCTCGATTTTGCCCTGCATTGCTTTATAACATGCCCTTTTTTGTGGCAGTAAAGGCATTCTGCCTCTTTAAATCTGCAGGTTTCCGGTACATGGTTACCCCCACATTGGTAACAAATTAATTTCTGAATCACTGGTGAGATGCTTCCTGTATTCCTTTTAGTTTTTTGAGCAGTAGAAACTATTTCCCACTTCGCGGTTGTCTCCCAGGTTTTTGCGCCATGCCTGGTGGTAGTTTCCCACCCCAACTGAAGAACGGCGCCATGTTGCACACACTGCAAAGCCTGCGAGTCCCTCTCAGCGCTCTTCATTGCTAGCGCTATCTCCATGGTGTGCTTCAGATCAATATTAACTTCTGCAAGTAAACGGCGCTGAATGGCATCGTCATGAACGTCGCAAACCAAACTATCTCGCAACGTGACATTGAGCGTATCTCCGAAGTCGCAGTGCTCAGTCAATTGTTTGAGCTTCGATTGCGATTGACTTACCCAGGGGCCCTGACTCTGGAGTTGAACTTAAATCTTTGCATAATCACCAATGGCTTAGGCTGAAAACGTGCCTTCATGAGGTCCACCAGCTCATTAAAAGATTTAGAATTGGGTGTGTTCAGGGCCGTCAGACTACGGATGAGGTTATATGTTTTGCTCCTGCAGACACTTAAAAGAATTGCTTTCTGCATCTCCTCCGCTGTTATTTCATTGGCCACAAAATAAAAACCTAGTCGCCCTATGAACTGGCTCCAGTCTTCCATGGTCAAGTCATAAGGGTCGATCTTGCCGAAGAGTGGCATAACTGTTGAGTATACTTTTCTTTCTTTCCTTAAGAATTAATTTACCCACATTCAGGAGGCGAGGTGAAGCATTGGAACTATTTATCCTCGCCGCCAATTGTAATGAACTTGGTGTACTGGACAGGTTTCTTGTTAGAAACATTTAACTTTATTTATAGAGCTCTTGAAGAAGCTACATGCTTGAACCAGGCCCGAGGCTAGAAAGATCCGCCCCTAAGATTACCCGCACTTAGGCCTGATTTGTCAGTAAAATCACATGATCCCCAAAACAGCAGGAAAGGTTTTACTTACAATCACTACACTATGAATGTACAAACAGACTGAAAGGAAGAGATGAGCCAGAGCTCACCTGAGCCTTTGGACAGTGTCACCTTATTGCCCACCTTCACCAGGCACTTGCAAGACAGGCTTCCAGTGAGTCCAATAAAACTCAACCCACTGTCAGGAAAACACAGGAAAATCCTACCGGACTCTCTGAAGCAATAAAGGAAGCTCCAAGAAAACCATAGGTTACCCGTGACATACTCTTTGGGCAGAATTTTGCCGTTGGCGAGCAAGGGCCGGGACCTGCTCGCCGATGCGTAAAATGACGCGGGATGATGTTTGGCGTAACCCCCAACGTCATCCCGCCCCATTTAAATTTTCAGGAAGGCGGGCGGACAGCGAAATCAGCTGAGGGCCCACCGACCTGTCAATGGCCAATTGAGGCCATTGACAAGATCAATTATACAATCAAAGGACCTGCCCGTCCAACCTTAAGGTTGGTGGGGTCGGCCAGGAGCCCCGGCGGCAAAATAGTGGAAACATGAAACCTCATCCACCGGCGGGATGAGGTTTCATGTAGGGTTTTAAAAAGTTTAATAAATTTATTATGTAAATTATGAACATGTCCCATCTCATGCAATATTGTCACATGAGGGGGACATGTTAGGGAATTTTTTTTTCTATTTTTCAAAGTGTAAGCGATTTCCCTGAGGCAGCACTTTGCCTCAAGAAGATGTGAGCTCTTTCGTGTGCATGCGCAAAAGATCGCACTCTTGCTTTTGGGGAATCCCGCCCCCCCTGCTCGCACAGGGAGCGCACAGCGCTTCCCGCCGGACGTCACGCTGGGCGGGCCTTAATTGGCCCACCCACGTAAAATGGCGGCAGGGCCCGCTTCTCCGGCGGGGATTGGCTCCCTGCCCACCAGAGATTGGGTCAGACCCGCCTGCCCAACAGGCAGAAAATTCTGCCCTTTGAGTTTGCTCTGTGTTGCTGTGGACACACTAAGTGGAGAAAAAAAAACAAAATCTCACTGAATATATCAGTGCACTAGGAGAAGGTCAAACTTTCAGGAGCCAAAATACTGAAGTGTGTGAAGCCTGGAGTCTTCCTCTGAGTCTGGCACTGTAGGGGGTAGTGGTGTGTGTCAGCTTCACCTCTGACTTCTGAGCAGTCCGAATCGCTCCCACTCCCTGGGTTCTAGACCTTGGACTTATTTGGGGGTTGTGACAAAGTGCAGCAGACAACTGGTTCTGGTGCAAGAAAAATACTGAGTTTATTGAAGTCACAAATGAACTTATAACATTAGGATTACACTGAGATTATACAGACCTACAAAGTACACTTAGTTAAGAATGGGGAACACACGGCATAACGAGGGAAAATCACGCTACTAATCCCCTTACCCTTGTCCCACCCCCAAAACCTAACTAAATTGAACCAGGAGAGGTCAGGGATCATCTCACCAACCAGGGTTCCTTGACAGTTCAAAATCCAGCCAGGTAAGCCGGTTGCAGCTTTGGGGTACGCTCTTTGTGTCCTCTGGGGCCTGCCGTCCCCACGTGGTCCTGGTCTGTGGAATCTGCGAAGGTTCTTCAGCTGGGTAGAGGGCACGGTTGTGGGTGGTCGATCTTCGTGGAGGGCTCGTGGAGGGCTCGTGGAGGGCCCTGTGCCCCTCGCCGTGATATTGCCTGTGGGCCTGCAAATCTCCTCCCTGCGCTTGGCTCAGCTACCTCTCCCTGCTTAAACTCTGCTTCAACCACTCCAAAACTGCTCACCCTCCTCCCTTCGTAACTCGTGGCCCAGTTATACTGTTTTTTGAATTTCTTATCAGAAACCAAATCAAGGTTAGTTCTTCGTCTGAGTTGGGCTTCTTCAGGTGATTGTTTGTCTCGTTGTTTTTAATGGGCTCACATGATGTTTATCATTGTTTCCCTGTCCCTGTAACTAGTCTTGAACTGAAAGCCATTGTATATGTGGAGTATTGATTCATTTGCATAATTGCATTGATTGCTGCCTTCCTGCCTTAGTAGTTAGTAGCGATTATTTATGCAAGATTTTGATGGGCTTTAGTTTCAAGTAAGATGAAGTCTTTCTCTGGGTTGATTGTTTTAAAGGGAAGAATGCGTATTCTGTCTCCTCTTGTTGTCTGGTTACAGGCAACAATCCACATTGCACTCAACAAGCCCGGGCATGTCCAGTCCCAGGCCTTCATGGGCCTAGCCTCCTGTCTGCAGGGTTCTACACTTAACTCAGCAGTTGGGTCCTCTGCCATAAAACTCCAAAAAGTCATATCCTTGTTGATGATATGAAAAATGTGGGAATTTTGAGAACCCTTCAGCATACAACCATAACCTAGGAGAAGCTCAGATTCTTTTTTCAATGATATGTTACACCGAGGCATTCTTGCCTCTGAATTAGGAGCTTGTGGGGACGAATCCCTACACCATGGGCTCGAATACATGATGCAGGCTGGCACAGGGGTGCTGTACTGAAGGCATGCTGCATTGTCTGGGATTTTCATATGGGACCTGAATTAGACTCTCGTCTGTCCCATCCATGTGGACACTAAAGGTTCCCATGCCGCTATTTGGTTAAGAGCAACATTGCGCAAAAGAAACATTAGACGTGGGATCTTGCTGTGCACAAAATGCCTTCCCCCCCCCCCACCCCATTGCCCCCATTTGTTTATATAACATCAACCTCTACACTGCCAAGTGAGTCATTGTGTCTGGCGCTCTCTGGGGGGGCTTTTGACATGTGAGAGCCATATTGTCTGCACTGTGTGTGGTGTAACATGAACTGAATTACCATGACACCACTTCACATGATTTGGCCATCTTTCTTTTTTTATTTTTAAAAAAAAGCTCTGACGCACTTAACAGCGAGTTGTTTGACATGAAGTGCCAAGAGTTAAATTAAACACTGTTCAAGAGGATGCAAAGCAACCACCTCTGAAGCAATATTCGCTGAAATCAAAGGCAAAAATAGCTCCCAGCTCAAATGACAAACATCTTGAATTCAATCAAGATAATCAACCAATAAATAATCATATTCAAGTTTCCCTCAGCAATGATTCAAACGTCATTGCCATAGCAACCCAACTATGTGGGAAAAAAATAGCCCTTTTTGTTTTCCTGTCAATACATACAGAATTATGAAAATGGCTAAAATTACCATGACAAGGCCAACTCATTTGGATAGGCTCCCCGTGCTGGTGCACTCCAAGAGGATTATTAGCCCTATTAAAGGGCACACAACATCAGCTTTTGCTTCTGCCATCTTAAAACTTACTACAGTCGTAATCAACCCAAATAATAGCTCAAATGGACAAGTTTTTTTAAATTATAAAAATAAATACTCACCATGTAAGGGTAAAGAAAAATCTGGTTTTTACTCCTTAATAGGTCCCTGGCTTTATTATATTGCATTTGGCAAGGTATCTGTCAAAAACTGTTGGGATGATTATACCTAAACTGCCCTGGCAGGAAAGGCGAAGGTTCTGTTCAGTCAGTCGCATTACACCCCACCCAACCTTCTGAACGCAGAATTATTTTTTGTGCGTACTCTAGCAGACTAAGCCCAACCTCACTGCAGCCGTGGGTCTCGGTGTCTCACCCGGCCAACAAAAGAGGCCTTGAGGTAAATTGTGCGGCTGGCTATTAGTGCGAGGGTGTTGTCTGAAAAATTGGCAGAAAAATACAAAGGGCAGATGCAGATTCGAGCAAACACTTAAACTCGACTGCAGTCAGTCCCGAGGGCGAACTCCAAATTTTGTTCGGGGGCTGCCTGAACTCCATCTGGTGGCCGAACCAATATTGTCATAAATCTGACATTGGCACCAAATTTGAAGGGGCCTCAAATAGCACCATGGATCACAACCCATAAAGACTTGGCGATGCTTGTAGCTCTTCCCTCTGCTATTTTAGCTGCAATGCTAACCAAATTATTTTAAACTAGTTCGCCCCTTCCTCTAAGCCAGCACAGAGAGAGAGAGAGAGAGGGAAAGGGATTCCAGATGACTGCTTCAGGTCTTTCTTAGGGTTGCCAACCCTCCAGGGTTGTCCTGGTGCCTCCAATAGTTCAGGAGAAAGAAATAAAATCATAAAGGTTAAAATGAACTTTGTTTCATTTTTAACTTTCTCTAAGGACACTCACAAAAATTATTGGAGAGGGGAAGAAAAAAGGCTGTTTGACTGACAGTCGAGATTCATCCAGCTGGTTAACGCAGACATCATTTGCTTTCCGATTGATTGTATGACGTGGGCATGGGCATTTCAGGTCACCAATGGCAGGGCCATCAGCCTGGAGGAGGGACATCATGTGAGGGAGCCTCCTGGAATACATCCAACCAGAGCTAGAACCTTAGTGTGTGTACTCCAGTATCCGCTCTGCAACTTCAGGCTTCATGTTAATAAATGCAGGTAAGGAAGGCCACCCGGCCTGCTTAGCCCATCCTCCCATGGATACCTACAGTTCCCTCCATTCTCCACCCTTCCTTAGCACAGCATCTGACTGCCAGGCGTGTGAGATGGATCTGTGCATGGTCATTCTCACAAAGAAGTGATCTTAATGCCTAGAGTGAAGCAGGTCCATTAGAGATGATGGGGGATGGGGAGGGATCAGATAGAACCATAGAAAAGTCATAGCACAGAAGGAGGCCATTCAGCCCATCCAGTCCATGCCAGCCTGAGGACACCCAGGTGCCCTTTCTAATCCCACCTTCCTGCACCCGGCCCATAGCCCTGCGGTTTACAGCACTTTAGATGCAGATGCAGGTACTTTTTAAAAGAGTTTAAAGTTTCTGCCTCTACCACCAACTTGGGCAGCGAATTCCAGACACCCACTACCCTCTGCGTAAAAAGGTTCTTCCTCATGTCCCCCCCGACACCTTCTGCCACTTATCTTGAATCTGTGTCCCCTGGTTCTAGAATTCTCCATCAAGGGAAACAATTTTATCCTGTCCACTCTATCTATTCCCCTCATAATTTTGTACACCTCAATCAAGTCACCTCTCAGCCTTCTTTGTTCTAAAGAGAATGACCCCAACCTATCCAATCTCTCCTCGTGGCTACATTTTTCTAACCCTGGCAACATTCTTGTAAACCTCCTCTGCACTCTCTCCAGAGCTATTGCGTCCTTCCTATAATGTGGTGAGCAGAACTGCACACAATACTCCAGTTGTGGCCTCACCAGTGTTTTATACAATTCCAACATTACATCCTTATTTTTATATTCTCTACTTCTGCCAATGAAGGAGAGCATTCCATATGCTCCATTTGATGGAGGGAAACTCACAAAAACAATGGGTGGGGCAGATCTAAAAGCAGTTCTTGTGCTGAAACAGATCACAGGATATACAGTTCTCAGGCAAGCTAAGGAGAATCTAAGCAGTGAGTGGCTCACATTTAAGATCCATTAACTAATGGAATAGACGAACACAGCGTTGGATGTAGATTCAATCAAAGCATTCAGAAAGCAAAATGAAAAGACGCCCTGGGTTAGGAGGGAGAAGGGAATGCCTCACTTTCCAGAGCTGAATGGTCATCCTCTCAAAGAGCTGATCTTAATGACCCGAGTGAAACAGATCCAGGTTAGGACAGTCGTGGGAATGAGTTAGGATGTTTGCTTTGAGCTCCATAAATTCAATGGCTCAGCTTTATGAGACTTGGAGGTTATATGGACATTGGAATTTTACTTTAAGGAGCAGTCTTTTCAATCTGGAATTTTCAGCTACTTCATCGTGGGCACGGTTGTCAGGGAACATTCTTCAGCAGGCTTCCAGTACCATGTGCCTGATACAGTTTAATGTGACCGTCAGACTTGAGGCTGAACAGAGACAGAATGAAAAGCCCCTTAGTCTATACAGTCGATCTGTCCATGACCCATTACATATCCACACCCTGCATTGCAGTTTATAGCAATGTGAGACTGCAGTAACTACAAACAGTCCTTCCACCAGGCTTAGTTAAGGCGCAAAACACAGGAAATACATTTGCTGTTAGAGTACCATCATTTTCATTGATTTGGGAATGACCAGTTAATTTTTAATGACAGTGTTGGTTGGGGGAGGAATATCGGCCAGGACAACATACTTCAACTAGTACCACGGGATTGTTTGTAGAGGCCTGAACAGACAGAAAGCATCTCACCAAAAACAAAAACAAAAAATGCTGGAAAAACTCAGCAGGCCTGATAGCATCTGTGGAGAGGGAAACAGAGTTAAAGTTTCGAGTCTCTATGACTCTTCTTCAGAGCCAGGATCTGATACGGGATTCCATATCAGGGATCACCACTGAGGCCTACCTGACCCATATGGTTTTGTACACCTGAGGTCCATGGATGAATTCATATTTTAAATGGCTCTGGTTTCTGATTCTGTCCCGTGGCCTTTGAAACCTGATGGCCCTTGCAATTAATTAAACCTTGCAGTTCTCTTTTATTGCACGGCACAGTGCACAGATAAAGCACCTGTCCAACGCAGGGTGAACACTGAAGGAACATTCAGGCCGAATGCCCTGAAATTGTAAACATGGTTCACTTCAGTGCGGCGTTGCGGAAGTTCAACTCTCAAAAAACATTAATGATGAGCCAAAAATGTAAAACAATTTTGCGGTGAATTTTTTTGCTCCCAGAATGTGGGTAAATGTAGCATTTATTGCCTACCCTTTACTTGCCTGAGAGGCGACAGCGGGCTAATAAGAACAGAAAACGCCGGAAAAACTCAGCAGGTCTGGCAGCATCTGTGGAGAGAGAAACAGTTAACGTTTTCAAGTCCAGTGTGACCCTTCTTCAGGACTAGAGAGAGGTAGAAGTGTGATAAGTGGTGGTGGCTCCAGGCTGCTTCTTGTGGTGATGGTGCTGGTTCTTATTACTGTGTTTTACAACTGGGGCCTTTAAGGGTCAATCACATAACGTGAGACAAAAGCCAAATGTAGGCCGGGGCTGGCAGTTTCTCTTATCTAAAGAGAGGAAATCAATAAAAGAGAGGAAATGAGAAGAAATTATTTCACACAGACGGTTAAAATCTAGAACATTCTACCTGAAAAGGTGGTGAAATCAGATTCTATGAGAACTTTCAAAATGCAGTAACTGGAGAGAACTCATTTGCAGGATTGTGGGGAAAAAACTGCGGTGTGGGACTAAGTTGGACAGCCCGTTCAAAGAGCTGGTACAAATATGATGGGCCGAATAGCCTCCTCTGTGCTGTAATATTCTATGATTCTATCTAACAGCAGCTGCTTTGAGCCCTAAGGCTAACTGTGGCTCAGTTGGTAACCCTCTTACCTCTGAGCCTGAAGGTTGGGGGTCCCAAATCTTTGAATGATATAGCTTAAGTGAGGCCATTCTGCCTGTCGTGACTGTGTCAACCCTTTGGGGGGAGGAAAAAACTATCCAGTTAGTCTCTTTCCCCATACTCGTGCAAATTTCTCCAACTCCCTTTTAAAAGTTATGATTGCATCTGCTTCAACCACCTTTTCAGGCAGTGCATTCCAAGTCATAACAACTCGATCCATCAAAAACATTTTCCTCATTTTGCCATTGGCTTTTTGCCTAGTCTAGTGGATGGAGTGCTGCAATGTTGGAGGTGCCGTCATTCAGATGAAATGTTAAACCAAGGCCCCAGGTACCCTTGCTGATGAATATAAATGATCCCATGGAAGCGATGGCATTGTGGTATTGTCACTGGACTACTATTTCAGAAGAGTAATGCTCTGGGAACCTGGGTTTGAATCCTGCCACAGCAGATGGTGAAATTTGAATTCAATAAAAATCTGGAATTAAGTCTGATGATGACCACGAAACTATTGCCAATTGTTGTAAAAACCCACCTGGTTCAAACTAATATCCTTTAGGGAAGGAAATCTTCCATCCTTACCTGGTCTGGCCTACATGCGACTCTAGACCCACAGCAATGTGGTTGACTCTTAACTGCCCTCTGGACAAGGGCAATTAGGGGTGGGCAATAAATCTGGCCTAGTCAGTGATGTCCATATCCAATTTGTAAAAAAAAAGATTTTGTAGAAGAATGATATTTATCCCTCACTCAACGTCAATAAAACAGATTGATCGTCTAGGGAACTTTGCTTTGCACAATCAGCTGCCACATGTCCTACACAACAACACTGGCTGTATTTCCAAAGAATTTACATAGGAATTAGGAGCAGGAGTAGGCCATTCTGCCCCTCAAGCCTGCTCCGCCATTCAATAAGATCATGGCTGATTCAGATGTAGCCTCAACTCCAATTTCCTATCTACCTTCATACCCCTTGATTCTCTTATCAATTAAGAATCTATCTAAATCGGCCTTAAAGATGTTGATTGACCTTGTTTGCACTGGTCTCTGGGGAAGAGAGTTCGAAAGACTCAAGACCCTCTGAAAGAAAAAAATTGTCCTCATCTCTGTCTTAAATTGGAGACCCCTTATTTTTAAACTGTGTATCCTAGTTACAGTCCCTCCCACAACAGGAAACATCCTCTCAGCATCCACCCTGTCAAGTCCCCTCAGGATCTTATATGTTTCAATAAGATCACCTCTCAGGCCTAACCTATCCAACTTTTGCTCCTAAGATGATTCCCCCATCCCAGGTATCAGTCGAGTCAACCTTTTCTGAACTGCTTCTAATGCATTTATATCCTTTCTTAAACAAGCAGGCCAAAACTGTACACAATACTAGTGACCTCACCAATGCCCTGTACAACTGCAGTAAAACATCCTTATTTTTATATTATGTTCCCCCTTGCAATAAACGACAACATTCCACCTGCCTTTTTAATCACTTGCTGTACCTGTATACTAACTTTTTGTGATTCATGTACCAGGACACCCAGATCCCTCTGTAACTCAGGGTTCTGCAATCACTCTCCATTTAAATAATATGCTGCTTCTCTATTCTTCCTGCCAAAGCGGACACATTCATTGACTGTGAAGCGCTTTTGGGTGTCCTGAGTTGGTGAAAGGTGTTATATAAATACAAGCTTTTGTTTTTGGCATCTCCTGTGCACTGTGCAATTTTCCCGTCGTTGAGATATTGCGCTTTAGGACAATGCAGGCATATAGTGCCACTGAGCCGTTTAGCGATCTGGCATCTGACGCACGCATATTTATTTTCTGACATGTCCCATCTCATGTGACATTGTCACATGAGGGCGACATGTTAGGGAATTTTTTTTTCTCTATTTTTAATATTTTCAGAGTGTAAGTGATCTCCCTGAGGCAGCACTTAGCCTCAGGGAGATGTGAGCTCTTTCATGTGCATGCGCGAAAGATCGCACTCTCGCTTTTGGGGAATCCCTCCCCGCCCGCACAGGGAGCGCATAGTGCTCCCCGCCGGACGTCACGCTGGGCGGGCCTTAATTGGCCCACCCACGCAAAATGGCGGCAGGGCCCCCTTCTCCGGCGGGGATCGGCTCCCCACCCGCCGGAGATTGGGTCGGGCCCGCCCGCCCGACAGGCAGAAGATTCTGCCCCAAAGCTTTAAATATTTAAAGTAAACAGGTTACATCCTTCACAGGCAAAGGAACTTCACATATGCTTTAGTTCCCAAGCTTAATAGTGTCATAATCATGTAGGAATCGGAGCTGAATCAAGCTTCATTTCCAAACTGTACTGAACTCAAGCCTATATAAAGAGACAATTCACAAGTTAGGAAGAAAAAGCAGAATATAATCTCTGCTGGCGCATGACCACAACTGACCTCTTAAAACAGCTACAGGCTCCTATCGTTGCGGCCTGCATCGGGAGTCATAGCAACTAGAGAAGGGAGTTTTTCATTATATTTTTATAAATCAAGACATCTGGCTCTTAGTCAAGCGATGGAGCGTGCATCCGTTTCCTATGTGGTTGTGAATGTGTGTGAGCGTGTGCATTCTTTCTACATGTGTGTGTATGTGTCTGTACGGGTACGAGTGTGGAGAGTTTCACATTGGATTTGATGCTGGACACCTCCTCAAGGAGAGGGAAAAATGGGTGCAAAGCTCTCACTCTTGCATCCCCAGGAAGGCAGCACAGAGTAATGCTGACAGGACCCGAGAGCAGGCTGTTTACCTGTGACCTGACCTTGGTTTACTCTTCATCAGCAAGCTCTTCCTGCTCCAACATTTTAATGAAATAAAAGCAAAATACTGCGGATGCTGGAAATCTGAAATAAGAACAGAAAATGCTGGAAAAACTCAGCAGGTCTGGCAGCATCTGTGGAGAGAGAAACAGCGTCAACGTTTCGAGTCCGCGTGACTCTTCTTCAGAGCTAAAGAGTAGAAATGTGATGGCAGTTTAAGAGGGGGTGGAACAAGTGGAGCAAAATAGAAGGTCAGGGATAGGTGGGAGCTAAGGAGAAATTTGACAAAGATGCCATGGACATAGGACAAAGGGAGTGTTAATGGTAATGTTAAAGAAAAAGATGCTGATAGTGGCATAAAGGCAAGTCAGCAGAATGTGTTAATGACAGAACAAGGGTCAGCAGTCTGTGAAAGCACAAGAAGTGACAGATGACCCTGAACTACAGCTCCTCACACCCTGTTGCCTATAAAGACCCCATTTTCTCAGTTCCTTCGCCTCCGTTGCATCTGTTCCGATGATGCCACCTTCCAAAATGGCATTTCTGACACGCTTTCCTTTTTCCTTACCCGAGGTTTCCCCCACACTGTGGTTGAGAGGACCTTCAACCATGTCCGACCCGTCTCCCAAACCTCTGCCCTCACCCCTTCCCCTCCCTCCCAGAACCATGATAGGGTCCCCCTTGTCCTCACTTTTCACCCCACCAGCCTCTGCCATTTCTGCCAACTCCAGCATGAAGCCACCACCAAATGCATCTTCCCCTCACCCCCCGTAAGCATTCCGTAGGGACTATTCCCTCTGTGACACCCTAGTCCACCCCTCCATTACTCCCAACTCCTCATCCCCTTGCCACGCAATCGCAGAAGGTGTAACGCCTGCCCCTTTACCTCCTCCCTCCTCACTCCCCATGCTTCACTTGCACCTCCTTCGGTTTGGTCAATTGCATTCGCTACTCCCAATGCAGTCTCCTCTACATTGGAGAGACCAAACGCAGACTGGGTGACTACTTTGTGAAACACCTTCACTCAGTCCACAAGTGTGACCCAGGCCTTTCCGTCGCTCACCATTTCAACACACCACCCTGCTCTCATGCCCACATGTCCGTCCTTGGCCTGCTGCAATGTTCCAGTGAAGCCCAATGCAAACTGGAGGAACAGCACCTCATCTTCCGACTAGGCACTTTACAGCCTTCTGGACTTAACATTGAGTTCAACAACTTCAGACCGTGAACTCTCTCCTCCATCTTTGCCCCTGTTTTAATCTATTTATTTGTTTATTTTTTTAAATCTATTTTTAAAAAATTTTGAAATGTTAACTCTCTTTCTCTCTCTGACGTTAATGAAGATCATTATCAGTCGGTCCTTGGGCCTGAGTATTCAGGCGTAGGGATCATACCTGCTTCCAAGGACCACTCCCGTGCTCATAAATGGACTTCCTTGAATTTCTAGGCCATGGACTCCCGCTGGAGGAGACCTCCAGGCTTTCATGTTCTTAGGAGGAAGGCTGTTGTAATTATGAGAATACATTGTACTGGAGAGTTCATTCTAACAAAGCACCAGGGAAAGAGTTTCTGGACGTTCTGAGGCTGCAATCTAAGAACTGGAATTCGTAGGTGAGGCCTCCATTTAATGAAGGCAGCAACATTGTTGGGGAGGATAAATGGCAGCAGCCTGATAGTGGTGGGGGTGAGGGCGAGGTTTCAGCCAGGGTCTCTGATGATTGCTATCCAGAAAGGAAGGCTTAGATTTATATGGCATCATGTCCTAAAGTTTGAACAATTAAGAACGTTTAGCGTATAGTCACTGCTGTGGTGTAGGAAATAGCACAGCAAGATCCCACAAACAACTATCAAATAATTGACCAGATAATCTATTTTTGGTCATGTTGGTTGAGGGGTACTTGGTTGTAAAGTGCTCTGGGACATCCTGAGGTCAGAAAAGGCGCTATATAAATGCAAGGCTTTCTTTCTCTCTTGCATGTTTATTCCTTATTTTCCCCATTCCCCCTTCTCTCCTGAAGATGCCATCTCGGGCTGCGACAGGGTTCCGCTTACGTCATTCACCTCTTGCCATCTTCCAAACCCCGCAGGGCATTTTTTTATGTGCCAACTTAATACAAAATGTTAGTCAGCAGGGATGCGAGGCGGCAATCACATGGCACCGTAGTCTGAACCCATGCTCGTGTGGCGTCCACACGATAGTGAGCAGGCTGATTTCCTTACAATCTCTCTGAAGTAAAGTAGCAACTTGCCTATATCAAGCGCTTTTTACCTATTAAAACACCCAAGGCACTTCACAGGAGCATAATCAAACAAAAATTGATGCCAAGCCTGAAAGGAGGAGACAGAGGTGGAGGGGTTTAGGGAGGGAATTTCAGAACTTCGGGCTAGGCAGCTGAAGGCACAGCCACCGATGGTGGAGCCAAGGTAATCGAGGATGTACAGGAGGCCAGAATTGGAAGAACTCAAGAGTTCGTAGATTGTTGTAGGATTGGGGCAGGTTACAGAGATGGAGTGCGCAAATAATTTTTATTAAAAAAATTTGTAATTCAAATCCTCATCCACCTCTGGAGAGGGTGGCTAGGATTTTTTTTTAAATTCTTTCATGAGTCATGGGCATCACTGACTGGGCCAGCATTTATATTGCCCATCCCTAATTGTGCTTGAGAAGGTGTGACTCACCGTTTCAACTATTAGTTAACGGTACAAACATATCATGCCTGTGGTAGCTCAGTTAGGTGTCAAACCATCCTATGGCCTGTAGTTGAAGAATGCAGGTCTGGGAGGCCCCATAGCTCCAGACTTGGTCTCTGTCGAATAGCTTGATCTTAGCTGGGGTGGCAGTCGAGATAGTCAAAACTGCTGGGAATAAAGGAACTGCTAAACAAAAACTAATCAACCTCCATCGAGTTCACGCTCTACCATCCTGGTAGTCACATGATTCAATAATATTGGAGTTGTTGACTAACCACAGCAACAATCTCTGTCAATTAAGTCTACAACAGACCCAGACATAATGTGAGGAAACCCACAGCCAAGGAGAGCTATTGGTCTGAAATTATTTCTTCCTCCGCAAGCACATGTCTCTAAATCAGGATCAAGGAATGTTTAGATATTAAGGAATGTTTAGAAGAAACCTCGAATTCTCAGCCTACAGAAAGAAAGGAAACCACCTACACAATATTACATGTGGTGGAAACAGGTGACCCAGAGCTCAATTTCAAGTTAAGCTCTTATGACAAGGGGTCAATGGTACAAACTGGTAAAATTCAGGACTCTGATGCTGGGAAGGATTTCTTCACAAGAAGAACGATCAGTAGCTGGAACCAGATTTAGATACAGTTGGATGTTGTGATTGTTAGAGCTCTGCTCAAACTAATTGAGCTGATTGGGTTATCTGTACCTATCATTGTCATCTTCCTGCCAGGAGAGGCCATAGCTCAAGTGCATTCTTAGTCGAATGCCTTACTGGCACTTGATATCTAGACACACTCATAAGAAAAGGACGAGAGGATGATCATTGCTCCTGGAGGAGTTACCCCAGTGTGAACTGGTGCTTTTGAGTAAGATGGAGAGAAAATTAATGGAGGAACCATCAATTTTTGGCCACATCAGCTTGGTACCACCAACCTTGTTGTTGACTCAATGTGGACCCAGGTGATGCTTCTCTCTCTCTCACACACACACACACACACACACACACACACACATACAAAAGTGTTCTTTATTTAATATAACTATTCATACTAGTATAGCAATTTCAATGTCCACTGTCCTTCAATGGCTTTAGCACAGGCCTAGGAATGTTACGAAGCCCCATCTAGCAGCAAAGCTTCAGGCTTTTAGTCCACATCAGTCTATCAAAAATAATCAGCTCTTCAGGACTGCTCCAACAGGCAGGCCAGTTCCTTGTGGGAAATTTAAGTCCCATTGCTATATCATGGCTTTCCTCACAGCCAGGTCTCTGTAGTAAGGGGCAGCAGCTCCTTCAGTAGGCACAGGGTGGTTCTTCAACTGGAGCCATTGGACTCATGGGGGTCAAGGTGCTCAGGGAGCGGAATGCAAAGCTCGACGGGTCGTACAAGTATCGTGGCGGGGGGCAGCTGCCGCTGATGCTCTGGGGAAAAGACAAAGTGAAGACACGGTCAGCAATGGAGTCCAAGATGCTGTTAGTTTGAAGAAAATAGGAAGACTTCACAAGCACTTATCAGATCTCAGGTGCCCTCATACAATGAATTACTATGAAGTACAGGTATCTCTACAGGGTAAACATAGCAGCTATTTTGCACACATTAATAAAAGGAATCAATTCCTGGTTTTGCTGGTTGCGATAGCCAGAAAGTACTCACATTTATATAGTGCTTTTCACGAGCATCGGGCATCTCAAAGCACTTTACAGCCAATGAAGTGTAGTCATTTTGAAGTGTTGTCATTTTGGTAATGTAGGAAACACGGCTGTCAATTTGCACACAGCAAGCTCCCGTAAACAGCAATGTGATTATGACCAGATAACGAGGGCTAAGTATTGGTCAGGACACCCGAAATAACCTCCCTGCTCTTCTTCGAAATAGCGCCGAGGGATCTTTTATATCC
The DNA here is from genome assembly GCF_964194155.1 of Cetorhinus maximus. Lineage (NCBI taxonomy): Eukaryota > Metazoa > Chordata > Chondrichthyes > Lamniformes > Cetorhinidae > Cetorhinus > Cetorhinus maximus. The sequence goes on along the minus strand of NC_135883.1, from coordinate 151,810,691 downwards.
ACCCAAGTGGGCAAACTGGGCCTCAGTTTAACATCCCATCCAAAAGGTAGCACCTGTAGCACTGCCTGAGTACTGCACTGGAGTGCCAGCCTAATTATTGCGCTCAAACTCTGGAGTGGGGTTGGAACCCAGACCCTTGTGATTCAGAGGTGAGAGTGCTACCAACTGAGCAACAAGATATCTGAACTAACTGATCTTCTTTAAATAAAGGCATGGGGTCCTTCCCAATCTTTAACATAGGGCAGATGGAGACTTAGTTTAATCTCAGCATGATGGCAGCATCTGTGGAGAGAGAAACAGAGTTAACGTTTCGAGTCCGTCTGACCCTTCTTCAGAGCTGAAGCGCGGTAGGAATGTGATGGGTTTTACACTTTTGAAGAGAGGGAGTGGAGCAGGTAGGGCAAATTAGATGGTCAGGGATAGCGCGGAGCTGAGGAGAGATCTGACAAAGATGTCATGGACACAAGACAAAGGGAGTGTGAATGATCGCCTTAAAGGCTAGGCAGGTGCTAGTAGTGGCATAAAGGTCAGATAGCAGAATGTATTAATAGCAGAACAGCACTCTGAAAGGAAAACACAAGAACTAGTTACAGACTGGCCCTGTGGGGGGAGCGGGTTGGAAAAGATGAGGTGCTGTTCCTCCAGTTTGCATTGGGCTTCACTGGAACATTGTGGCATGGCAAGGGCAGAAACGTGAGCATGAGAGCAAATGGTGAATTGAAATGGAAAGCAGCAGGAAGGTCGGGGTCATTGCTTGCAGACTGAGCGAAGGTGTTCCACAAAACAGTCACCCATTCTGCCTTTAGTCTCCCCAGTGTAGAGGAGACCGCATTGGGAGCAGCAAATACAGTAAGCTAAATTGAAAGAAATGCAAGTGAATCACTGCTTCACTGGGAAGGTGATGTTTGGGGCCTTGGAAAGTAAGGAGGGAGGAGGTAAAGGGGCAGGTGTTACACCTCCTGCGATTGCATGGGAAGGTGACAGGGGAAGGGGATGAGGTGATGGGAGTGATAGAGGAATGGACCAGAGTGTCATGGAGAGAACGATCACTACGGAATGCTGACAAGGGAGGGGATGGGAAGATGTGTTTGGTTTAATCTCTCATTTGATTCAGGTATACACCTAACATTACTCCATCAATATTGCACTGTAGAATCAGACTAGATGATAGATAACGGGACATGAATTCACAAACTTCTGATTCAGACATGGAAACAGAAAATTTATGGGATAAAAGGAGGCCATTTGGTCTGTTGTGTCTGTGCTGGAATATATATTGTGCAGCAGGACACAGGGTGAAGGAGTGGGCAAGGAAGGTGAGAGGGCATTCAAAGATAAAAGACAGTGTCAAACAGCCTAGGAAGTGACAACAATCATTGGCAATTAACCTCAACCTTTACCTGACATCTGCAGAGCATGTTTGTGTGTGGTGTCTATGTGTACAAATGGTGTATGGATGTGCGTCCCTGGTATGCCATGGAGTTCCACTGGCTCCTCATCCCCCAATTTTCATTCTCAGTCTCACATTTAAATCCATCTTTGGCCTCACCTCTCCCTGTATTAGTGGTTCACTAATGTCCTTACCTGGTCTGGCCTACATGTGACTGCAGTCCTACAGCACTCTTAAATGCCTTCTGAAATGGCCAAGCAAGCCACTCAGTTGTATCAAAACTGCTACAAAGCCTACAAAAAGGAACAAAAGTGGGCAGATCACCCAGCATCGACCTAGGCACCAGAAATGAGAACAACCCCAGCCCAGGCGACTCTGTAAAGTCCTCCTTACTAACATCTGGGGGCTTTTGCTAAAATTGGGAGAACTGTCTCACAGACTAGTCAAGCAACAGCCTGACATAGTCATACTCACAGAATCATAGCTTACAGATAATGATCAGGCACCACCTGTTCACTGATTCTGTTTGGATCTGCCAAGGTCACTCAGCTCCTCACCTCATTACAGCCTTAGTTCAAACATGGTCAAAAGAGCTGAATTCCCAAGGTGAGGGGAGAGTGACTGCCCTTGACATCAAGGCAGCATTTGACCGAGTGTGGCATCAAGGAGCCCTAGCAAGACTGAAGTCAATGGGAATCAGGGGGAAAATTCTCTGCTAGTTGCAGTCATACCTAGCACAAAGGAAGATGGTTGTGGTTGTTGGAGGTCAATCATCTCAGTTCTAGGACATCACTGCAGGAGTTCCTCAGGGTAGTGTCCTCAGCCCAACCATCTTCAGCTGCTTCATCAGTGACCTTCCTTCCATCATAAGGTCAGAAGTGGGGATGTTCGCTGATGATTGCATAATATTCAGCACTATTTGTGACTCCTCAGATACTGAAGCTGTCCATGTCCAAATGCAGCAAGACCTGGACAATATCCAGGCTGACATTTGCGCCACACAAGTGCCAGGCAATGACCATCTCCAACAAAAGAGAATCTAACCATTGCTCCTTGAAATTCAATAGCATTACCATCACTGAATCCCCCATTATCAACATCCTGGGGGTTACCATTGACCAGAAACTAAACTGGACTAGCCATATAACTACTGTGGCTATAAAAGCAAGTCAGAGGCTAGGAATCCTGCGGCGAGTAACTCACCTCATGACTCCCCAAAACACGACCACCATATATAAGGCACAAGTCAGGAGTGTGGTGGAATACAAGATGCACTGCAGGAACTCACCAAAACTCCTAGGACAACCCCACGACCATTACCATCTAGAAGGACAAGGGCAGAAGATGCATGGCAACAAAACCACCTGCAAGTTCCCCTCTAAGCCACTCACCATCCTGACTTGGAAATATATCGTTGTTCCTTCACTGTCGCTGGGTCAAAATATTGGAACTCCCTGCCTGACAGGACCACAAGGACTGCAACAGTTCAAGAAGACAGCTCACCACCACCTTCTCAAGGGCAACTAGGGAATTGGCAATAAATGCTAACCTAGCCATCTATGCCCACATCCCATGAAGGAATATAAAAAAAAGTCTGCTCCTACCAACAACACAGACCCACCAGAGGTGGCGACACAGTGATATACAGTCAGGGGAAAATTGCCTTGGGAGCCCTTAACATCAACTCTGGACCCCATGAAATCAGATGGTATCAGGTCAAGCATGGGCAATGAAACCTCCTGCTGATTACCACAACCCCCACCCCCTCAGCTGATGAATCAATGCTTCTCCATGTTGAAGACCATTTGGAGGAAGCACTGAGGGTTGCAAGAACACAGAATATACTCTGAGCGGGGGACTTCAGCGTCCATCACTGTAGCACCACAAATGGGTGATAAGGAAGAGCCAGCATGGATTTCTAAATGGAAAATCATGTTTAATTAACTTGCTGGAGTTTTTTGAAGAGGTAACTGCGAGGATCGATGAGGGCAATGCTGTTGATGTGGTGTACATGAACTTTCAAAAGGCATTTGACATAGTGCCACAGAAAAGGCTTGTGGGAAAAGTTATTGCTCATGGAAAAAAAGGGACAGTAGCAACGTGGGTACAAAATTGGCTGAAAAATAGGAAGCAGAGAATAATGGTCAATGGATGTTTTTCAGGATGGAGGAAGGTTTGTAGTGAGTTCCCCAGGGGTAGGTATTATGACCCTTGCTTTTCCTGATATATATTAATGATCTAGATCTTGGCGTGCAGGGGACAATTTCAAAGTTTGCGGATGAAACAAAGCTTAGGAGTGCTGTAAACTGTGAGGAGGACTTCAAAAGGACACAGACATGTTGGTAGAGTGGGCAGATAGATGGCAGATGAAGTTCAATGCGGAGAAGTGTGAGGTGATGCATTTTGGTAGGAAGAACATGGACAGACAATATAAAATAAGGGGTGAAATTTTGAAGGGGATGCAGGAGCAGAAAGACCTGGGTGTATAGGTGCATAGATCATTGAAGGTGGCAGGATAGGTGGAGAGAGCAGTTAATTAAGCATGTAGTATCCTGGGCTTTACTGATAGGGGCATTGAGTATAAGAGCAAGGAGGTTATGCTGAATTTATGTAAGACACTCATTAGGCCTCAGCTGGAGTATTATGTACAGTTCTGGGCATTACTTTATAGGGAGGATGTGAACACATTGGAAGCAGTGCAGAAGAGGTTTACAAGAATGGTTCCCGGGATAAGAAACTTCAGTTACGAAGATAGATTGGAGAGATTGATAGAGATGTTCAAAATCATGAGTGTGCTGGACAGAGTAGATAGGGAGAAGCTGTTCCCGCTTGTAAAAGGATCAAGAATGAGAGGGCACAGATTTAATGCGATTTGCAAAAGAAGCAAATGTGTCATGAGAAAAAACATTTTCACATAACGAGTGGTTCGGGCCCGGAATGCACTGCCTGGAAGTGTGGTGGAGGCAGGTTCAATCGCGGCATTCAAGAGGGCATTAGATGATTATTTGAATAGAAACAATGTGCAGGGGTACGGGGGAAAAGGCAGGGCAATGGCACTAAGTCATAATGCTCATTTGGAGGGTCGGTGCAGACACTATGGGCCGAATGGCCCCCTTCCATGCCGTTAAGATTCTTTGATACTGTCTGAGCTGGCCAAGTCCTAAAAGACATAGCTGCTAGACTGGGTCTATGGCAGGTAGTGAGGGAACCAACAAAAGGGAAAAACCTACTTGACCTCAACCTCATCAATCTACCTGTTCCAGATGCATCTGTCCATGACAGTATCGGTAGGAGTGAACATCGCACAGTCCTTGTGGAGACAAAGTCTCACCTTCACATTCTGGATACCCTGCATCATGTTGTGTGACACTACCATCATGCTAAATGGGAAAGATTTTGAAGAGACCTAGCAACTCAAAACTGGGCATCCAGGAGGCACTGTAGACCATGCGCAGCAGCAGAGTTGTACTCAACCACAATCTGTAACCGCATAGCCCGGCATATCCCCCACTCTACCATTACCATCAAACCAGGGGATCAATCCTGGTTCAGGAATGAGTGCAGGTGGGCATGCCAGGAGCAGCACCAGGCATGCCTAAAAATGAGGTGTCAAGCTGGTGAAGCTACAACACAGGACGACTTGCATGCTAAACAGCTTAATCAACAAGTGACAGACAGAGCTAAGCGATCCCACAGCCGATGGATCAGATCTAAGCTCTGCAGTCCTGCCACATCCAGTCATGAATGGTGGTGGACAATTAAACAATTCACTGGAGGAGGAGGTTCCACAAATATCCCATTCTCAATAATGGGGGAGACCAGCACATCAGTGCAAAAGATAAGGCTGAAGCATTCACAACAATCACAGAATCATAAAGGTATTCAGCCAGAAGTGCCAAGTGGATGATCCATCTCGGCCTCCTCCTGAGGTCCCCAGCAACACAGATGCCAGTCTTTAGCCAATTCGATTCACTCCACGTGATATCAAGAAATGGCTGAAGGCATTGGATACTGCAAAGGCTATGGGCCCTGACAACATTCCAGCAATAGTACTGAAGACTTGTGCTCCCTTAGTCAAGTTGTCAGAGTACAGCTACAACATTGGCATCTACCCGGCAATTTGGAAAACTTCCCAGGTATGTCCTGTCCACAAAAAGCAGGACAAATCGAATCCGGCCAATTACCACCTCATCAGCCTACTCTCGATCATCAGTAAAGTGATAGAAGCGGTCATCAGCAGTGCTATCAAGCGCACTTACTCAGCAGTAACCTGCTCACTAATGCTCAGTTCGGGTTCCACAAGGGCCATTCAACTCCTGGCACTTGGTGGCATGAATGTTATCTGCCACTTATCTGAATGTTGTCCAGGTATTGCTGCATTTTGACATGTACTGCTTCAGTATGAATGGTGCTAAACATCTCCACTTCTGAAGGAAGGTCATTGATGAAGCAGCTGAAGATAGTTGGGCCAAGGACACTGCCCTCAGGAACTCCTGTAGCGATTCCCTTAGACCAAGATGGTTGACCTCCAACAACCACAACCATCTTTCGTTGTGCTAGGTATGACAACCAGCGGAGAGTTTTCCCCCTGATTCCCATTGACTCCAGTATTGTGAGGGCTCCTTGAAGCCACACACGGTCAAATGTTGCACTGATGTCAAGGGCAGTCACTCTCACCTCAATCTGGAATTCAGCTCTTCTTCTTTGTTTGGATCAAGGCTGTAATGAGGTCAGGAGCTGAGTGGCCCTGGCAGACCCCAAACTGAGCGTCAGTGAGCAGGTTATTGCTAAATGGACTAAATGCTTTGGTGCTAAATAAACAGTGGGAAACATTTAAAGAAATAATTCAAAATGTTCAGTAAAAATACATTCCATTGAAAAACAAAAGCTCAATGAGAAAGATCCATCTGTGAAGAAGGCATATGGGATACTTTCCTTTATTAGCCGCAGCATAGAATGTAAGGGCAGGGAGGTTATGTTGGAGCTGTATGAAATGCTAGTTTGGCCACAGCTGGAGTACAGTGTGCAGTTCTGGTCACCACACCACTGGAAGGATGTGATTGCACTGGAGAGGGTGCAAAGGAGATTTACCAGGATGTTGTATGGGCTGGAGCATTTCAGCTATGAAGAGAGACTGGATAGGCTGGGGTTGTTTTCCTTAGAGCAGAGAAGGCTGAAGGGGGACCTGATAGGGGTATACAAAATTATGAGGGGCACAGATAGGGTAGATAGGAAGAAACTTTTCCCCTTAGCGGAGGTGTCAATAACCAGGGGGCATAGATTTAAGGTAAGGGGCAGGAGGTTTAGAGGGGATTTGAGGAAAAGCTTTTTCACCCAGAGGGTGGTTAGAATCTGGAACATACATTGCCTGAGGGGGTGGTAGAGGCAGGAATTCTCACAACATTTAAGGAGTATTTAGATGAGCACTTGAAACGCCATAGCATACAGGGCTATGGGGCCAAGTGCTGGAAAATGGGATTAGAATAGATAGGTGCTTGATGGCCGGCATGGATACGATGGGCCGAAGGGCCTGTTTCTGTGCTATATAACTCTATGACTCCATGACTTACCAAGGAGGTTAAGGGTAGAATTAGTTTCAAAGAAGAGGCTTATAATATTGCAAAGAACAGTAGTAAGCCTGAGATTTGGGAGTGTTTTAGAAATCAGCAATGGGTCACCAAAAGGTTCATAAAAGGGAAAAAAAAGAATAGAATATGAGAGTAAACTAGCCCTGAATATAAAATGCAGATGATAAGAGCTTTTACAAGTATATGAAAAGGAAGACAGTAGTTGAAGTAAATGTTAGCCCCTTAGAAGCAGAGAAAGGAGAAATTATCAAAGGGAATGAGGAAATAGCAGAGACATTGAACAAACATTTTGTGTCTGTCCTCATAGTAGGAGATACAAGTTGTGTATCAGAAATAGAGGGTAAAAGGCTAATAAGAGTAAGGAAATTAATGTAATTGATATCAACAGAGAAAAAGTACTGGAGAAGCTCAAGGGGCTTAAATTTGACAAATATCCAGGGCTGAAAGGCCTGCAACCTCGAGTTCCAAAGGAAATAACTGCAAAGATAGCGGATGTGCTGGCTATGATTTTCCAAAATTCCCTAAATTCTAGGAAGGTCCCAAAAGATTGAAAGCTCGCAAACATGACACCGCTATTTAAAAGAGGAAGAATGAAGACAGAGAACTACAGACCAGCTAGCCTGACGTCAGTCATTGAGAAAGTGCTGGAATCGGTTAAGGAAGTCCTAACAATGCACTTAGAAAAGCATAGTATGATTAAAACAAGTCAACATGGCTTTATGAAAGGGAAATCTGGTTTGACAAATTTATTGTAGTTTTTGAGGATGTAACTAGTAGGATAGATGAAGGGGAACTAGTAGATATAGTATAATTGGATTTCTAAAAGCCATTTGATAAGGTGCCACAGAAAAGGTTAATACATAAAATAAGGACTCATGGAGTTGGGGATGGTATATTAGCATGGACAGAGGGATTGGTTTACGGTCAAGAAGCAAAGAGTAGGGAAAAATGGGGCATTTTCGTGTTGGCAGGCTGTAACTATTGGAATGCTGCAAAGATCAGTGTTGGGGCCTCAGCTATTTACAATCTATATTAATGACTTAGACAAAGAGATTGAGAGTAATGTATCTAAGTTTGCTGATGATACAAAGCTAGATGTGAAAAATCTGTAATTTTAAAAAGTCTAATGATGACCATGAAACCATTGTCGATTGTTGTAAAGTCCCATCTGGCTCACTAATGTCCTTTAGGGAAGGAAATCTGCTGTCCTTACCTGGTCTGGCCTACATGTGACCCCAGATCCACAGGAATGTGGTTGACTCTAAAATGGCCTAGCAAGCCACTCAGTTCTCAAGGGCAATTAGGGATGGCAATAAATGCTGGCCCAGCCAGTGATGCCCACATCCTGTGAAAAAAATTTTTTAAAGCTGTGAGGAGGCCACAAAGAGGCTGAAAAGAGATATAGACAGGTTAAGTGAGTGGGCAACAAGGTGGTAGATGGAGTATAATGTAGGGAGTGTGAGGTTATTCTCTTTGGTTGTAAGAATGCATGAAACTTCTAAACGTCGATGTTCAGAGGGACCTGACTCTACTCATACAAGAAACACAAAAAGTTAGCATGCAGGTACAGCAAGCAATTAGGAAAACAAATGTCATGTTGGCCTTTATTGCAAGGGGATTGGAGTACAAGAATTTAATTGTACAGGGCTTTTATGAGACCATACCTGGAAACATTGAGTGAACCTTAGCGGTACTGCCTCCAATTTAAGTATCTCCTTTATTAAATATGCAGTCCAAAATTGCACACAATCAGTCCCTGGGATGAGGGAGTTATCCTATGAAAGGCTGAGCAAATTGGTTCTATATTCTCTGGAGTTTCGAGACAGGTGATCTCATTGAAACATTCAAGATTGTGAAAGGGCTCGACAGGGCACATTCTAAGAGGTTGTTTCCACTGGCCGAGGAATCTAAAACAAGAGGGCACAGTTTCAGGATAAGGGGCCGGTCATGTAGGACCGAGATAAAGAGAAGTTAGTTCTTTCAAATGGTTGTGAACCTTTGGAATTCTGTGCCCCAGAGGGTTGCAGATGCTTCATCGTTGAGTATCTTGAAGGATGAGGAAGACAGATCTTTGGTCTCTCAGGGAATCAAGGGAAATGGGGAGTAGGTGGAAAAGCAGAATTGAAGCTGAAGATCAGACATGATCATTTTGAATGGCGGAGCAGGCCCGAAAGGCCATATGATCTTCTCCTGCTCTAACTTCTTATGCTTTTATGCTCTTATGTTGAAGGCCAGGTCTTCAGCTGTTCAGATCCTACATTCTTGAATTCCTGCCCTAAACTTCTCTTCATCTCTCATTTCATCTGAAAATCCATCTTTTACTCAACCCCCAACTTTAATCTGATAAGATTCCTGTGAAGGGCCTTGGGACGTTTCTCTGAATTATAGCCAGTCTCCTCAGAAAATAACTTCCAATTAGTGTTTACTTTATAAAAGGTGGGAACCCTTTAAAGATAAACCTCCTGTCACTCAAACTGGCCACAATATTGGCAACATAGGCAATGGAAAATGACGCAGTGGCAATTAGCAACACTCAACACCATAATTTCCAGACTTATTCTTTGTAGGAGAACATCTGTGATTCACACAGGAACGTTCAGTAAAGCTTTCTACACATTTAGACACATGAATCATGAGCATTTAAGAAGTGTTTACAAATCATGGATCTCTCAAAGTGCCACAGTGCTGCACGAGGGTGAGCAATTGTTAAATCAGGAACACAGGAACAAGAGAAGGCCATTCAGCCCCTCAAAGTTGTTCCAACATTCAGTTAAATCCACTTTGATTCTACAAGGAACCTCATACAACAAAAAGCTGTTAATCTCAGTTTTGAAATTTTCTATTGACCCCACAGCCTCAACAGCTTTTTTGCAAGAGGCGGTTCCTGATTTCCGCTACCCTTTGCGAGAATCCAGCATTACCCCCCGATTGGTCTAGCTCGAATTTTAAGGTGGCGTCCCCTCGCTGTGGGCTCCCCCCAACCAAAGGAAATACTTTCTCTCTATCTACCCCATCCACGCCTGTAATCAGCTCTAACACTTTGATTAGATCACCCCTTGGGAGTTGAGGCTTACTAGAGGAACCAGGCAAGCTTCACTCCACAGCTAACCCCGCTACGCCCGACCTGAGAATATCAGATCTGGGAAGGCATTTCATTCCGCAGCGCCCACGTGCCTCACAAAATTCACTCGAGAAAGAAAGTGCTTTACTGTTGCTAGGCTGCTGCTGCGAATCTACGTGGAGGCCTGGATTATCTTGTTGCACAACGAAACGGGACCCACTCAATTAAGCAAAAGAGCCCCCTCTCAGCACTGAGCCCGAACAAAATTAAATTTCACCAGCCTAAGCATTAGTGAAGCAGGAGGCAGGCCGCTTATTTTTTTATTTGGCTTTTGTGCTAATGGTTTACAAATGTTACAAGACTTGGTCAGCAGCCATCCCAGGCTTATTCACACGGTGATTTGATTACCAGAGTCATTGTGGCACAGGGAAGGGAGGGTGTGGAATTTGATCTTAAAGCTACAATATCACAGCTCATACTAATTTTTTAAAAAATCTCTTCAGTGCTGGCAGGAGCTAGGTGTCAACCATGTTATTTGGCAGCACGCTCATCTCTGAGTCAGAAGGTCATGGGTACAAGCCCTACTCCAGAGACTTGTGCAGAAAATCTAGGTTGACACTCCAGTGTTGTACTGAGAGAGTGCTGCACTGCACTGCCAACAAACCCAGAGCTCCCTGGGATGACAAGAGAGATAGAGAATAAGGCGAAACACAGAAAGTGTGCTTGTGGCAGATGTCCGGTGGATAATACAATTGAGAAGTAGGCCAAATATCGAAGATTCAGAGGGTAAGAGAAAAAGCAAATAAGAGAAGCAAAGTGAGAGTATGAGAAGAGACTGGCAGTTAACATAAAAGGGAATTCAAAAGTCTTCTATAGGTATATAAATAGTAAAAGGGTGGTATGAGGAGGATTAGGGCCAATGAGGGACAGAAAAGGGACTTACGCATGACGGCGGAGGTCTTCAATGAATACTTTGCATCTGTCTTTAACGAGGAAGAGCCTAAGTCATGGTGAAAGAGGAGGTAGTTCAGACACTTGAAGAGTTTAAAATTGATAAGGAGGAGGATTAGATAGGTTGGCTGCACTTAGAAGTTGAGGATAAGGACTTAAAAGGACTGGATAAGATGCATCCAAGGATATTGAGGGAAGTGAGGGTGGAAATTGCAAAGACACTGGTCATAATTTTCCAATCTTCCTTAGACTCAGGGGTGGTGCCAGCAGACTGGATAATTGAAAATGTTACACCATGTTTAAGAAAAAAAATGTTTAAGGATAAACCCAGCAACTACAGGCCAATCAGTTTAACTACAATGGTGGGGAAGCTTTTAGAAACAATAATTCAGGACAAAATTAATAGTCACTTGGGCAAATGTGGGTCAATTGAGGAAAGCCAACATGGATTTGTTAAGGCAAGATCTTGTTAATTTAACTTGCTTGAGTTTTTTGATGAGGGTAATGCTGTTCATGTGGTGTACATGGACTTCCAAAAGGCATTTGATAAAGTGCCACACAACAGGCTTGTGAGTAAATGGAATAAAAAGGACAGTAACAACAGATACAAAATTTTGCCAAGCGACAGGAAACAAGAGCAGTGGTGAACTGTTGTTTTTCGGACTGGAGGAAGGTTTATAGTGGAGTTCCCCAGCAGTCAGTGTTAAGACCCCTGCTTTTCCTGATATATATTAATGATCCATACCTTGGTGTACAGGGCACAATTTCAAAATTTTCAAATGACAGGAAACTTGGAAATATTGTGAACTGTGAGGAAGATAGTGTAGAACTTAAAAAGGACATAAACAGGCTGGTAGAATGGACAGACTAGTGACAGATGAAATTTAATGCAGAGAAGTGTGAAGTGATTCATTTTGGTAGAAAGAACGCAGAAAGACAATTTAAAATAAAGGGTACAATTTTAAAGGGGTTTGGAGCACAGGGATCTGGGTATTTATGTGTACTTTTTCACAGAGCGAGTGGTTAGGATCTGGAATGCACTGCCTGAAAATGCAGTGGAGGCAGATTCAATCGAGGCATTCAAGAGGGAATTGGATCATTATCCAAAAGGAAAAGTGATCAGGGCTACAGGGATGTGGCAGGGGAGTAGCACTGGGTGGATTGCTCCTGTAGAAGGCCAGCAGAGACACCACAGGCGAATGGCCTCCTTCTGTGCTGTAACCCCACTCCCCCACCTTTTCCCCTTAGCCCTGCAAGTTCTCTCTCTTCAGATAACTTTCCAATGCATTTTGAAAGCCACAATTGAATATGCCTCCACCACAGTCTCAGGCAATGAAACTCTTGTTTCACTTTAAAATTATGACATTAAAATCAAAACCTTACATAGTTAAAATGGGAAAATCTCATGAGGAATGTCTTCTCAAGCGAAGTGTCCTATCTTCCCCTTGCTATTGTCACTCATTCTTCCAACAAAGGTACTGTCCATCCTTTACCTTAACAGTGTGTGCGGGTGAGATAAGAGGCAGAAAGAGAGAGAGTGAGAGGCCATGACAGTCACAGGGAGTGAGCCAGACAGAGGATTAGGAAAAGATTGGAGAGACAGAGAGGCAGAGACAAGAATGAGCAAGGATTGAGAGAGAGAGATAGGAGAATGTAAGACAGTGAAAGAGAGAGGGGGAAAGAGAAATAAAGGAAGAGGAAAGGGAGAATAAGACTAGAAATTGAAAAAGATGGACAAGGAGATAGGGAGAAGTACAAGATATACAGGCAGATAAAACGATAAAGATAAAGGAATAAAAAAACAGTAAATGAGAGAGTTCAAAATTCAAAAGGAAGGATTATCAAAAGGTTCGATCTATTTGAGAATTCACCAGCTACAAAGGAACTTTGAGAAGCTCCAAGAAAGTACTGATTGGAATGAAAGATGATATCGAGCAGTGTTCAGCCGTGCAAAGCTAAAAAATCAAGCTCCATCTGGCTAGTTATTGAATGTTTGCTTAAAGCTGCAATGCATGCCCGGTGAATTTTAGGTCATTAACCCACAGAGGTTCCCTTTGTAAATTCATTGTAGTTTCCACACAGCTCTCCTATTTGGAAAGTGAGGGAGGAAGAATTATCACCTCAGAGATTCAACCCATGGAGAGAAAAAAGAAATAATGATCACCAAAGAAAGAGAAATGGAGAGACAGAGATTAAAGTGTGTCTTGCCTGCCTGAAGATGGCATAGAGAGCGGCGGAGAGAGCGAGAGTGTGGGAGCGCACAAGTGAGTGGGAGAGACCAAGTGAGCGTGAAAGAAAGCGCAAGAGAGGGAACAAGAGAGAGCAAGAGAGGCAGTGAGAGAGTGAGCGAGCACAAGAGAGCGAGAGAGAGAACGAAAAAGAGCAAGGGAGACAGCAAGAGCAAGCGAGAACTAGAGTGGGAGAGAGAATAAGGAAGAGAGCGAGTGCGTGCATGGGAGAGAGAGGGACAGCATGAGTGAGAAGGTGTGAGGGGGAGTGTGAGAGAGGGCTAGAATGAACAAGAGACTGGAGAAAAGAGAGGCAGTGAGGGTGAGCAATGGGAGAAAGGGAAAGGGCGAGAGGCAGAAACAGGAGGAAGAGACTGTGGAAGGAAAAAATCTGGGGGGGAAGAATAAGAAAGCAGACAGAGAAGAGAAGATAGGAAGAGGCAAAGAGAGACAAGGGAAAGAGGGAGAAGGGGAGAGAGAGTAAATGGGGAAGAAGTGGAGAGACAAAAAGAGGGAGGCAAAGAAGGAGAAAGGGAGACAAAGGATGAGAGAGGGAGATTTTGGGAAGAGAGAAAAAGGGGAAAAGGAAAGAAAAGATCAGGGAGAAAGACTAGGGCCTGAAATAGAAATTAATGGACACACAAGCTGAAGAGAGCTGAGGAATATAGTGAGTAATCGAAGTGGTGTGAGATCCTTCAGTCTATCTGCATCAATTAGGGCTGATTAGGGCTTTCCCCCACTGAATCCAGGCCAGGTTCAAAATTAAATTTGCCTTTTATACATAGATTTAGAAGTGGTAAACACTGTGTGACTCTTAAATTTATCGATAAAATTAAAATCGCTTTACATCAGCCAATTATAAACGGCGTTTCAGTGCTATTAATTTGAAACTGCTGTCTAAAGCTCAGCACCACATCAAACACTTTAAACTTTTCCACTCGAGTGTTATTTTTATTTGTTGACAGGTTCTGATGAAGTGCCACCGCCCTCCCTTTCCTCTGAAAAGTTGAGGTCATCCAAAACTCTGTTGCCCAAATCCTAACTCACACCAAGTTCCGTTTACCCATCACACCGGTGCTCGCTGACCTATGTTGGTTCCTGGTTGAGCCACACCTCAATTTTAAAATTCTCATCCTCGTTTTCAAATCCCTGCCATGGCCTCGTTCCTCCCTAACCTTTGTAACCCCCTCTAACCCTCCAAGATACCTGCGTCTCTTCAATTCTGGTCTCTTCAGCACTACCCCCTCCGATTTTACTCGCTCCACCATTGGTGGCCATGCTTTCAGCTGCCTGAGCACTAAAACTCTGGCACTCCTTTCCTGAACATCGCCTTTCTTTCCTCCTTTAAGCTGCTCCTCAAACCTTGCCTCTTTAACCAAGCTCTTGGTCTTTGGCACTTTATGTGGCTCTGTGCCAAATTTTCCTTTATCATGCTCCAGTGCAGTACCTTGGGACATTTTATGGTGAAGAAGTTATATGAATTTAAGTTGCTGTTGTTGATCATGACTAACAGTTTCCCTTCCTGATCCATACTTTCCTTGAAGTGATTTCACGATTTCCTGTCAGGGATTGAGAGTCTAAGAGGCAACAAAACTGCGTGGCAAAGAGGAAGATATTAAGAAAGTAGTAATAGTGGAACATACTGCAGTCTATCAGGACCAATTAGGACTAATGGTTTGCTCCTTGCTTTCCCCCACTGAATCCAGGCACTGACCCAGACAAGATTTACAAGTGCAGAATGGCAGATGAAATTCAATATAGATTAAGTGCTCATTGGAGGAAATAATGGCAATGTCGGAGCTCTTTATCCAACTGCACACACACACACACGCACACAGCGATTCTCCACAGCAGCTGCACAATTCGCAATTTCTGCCTTTACCCCGCAATAAATGGAACCAAACTAGATAAAGAAGGGGCTGAAAGAGAACATAAGAATACAAGAAATAGGAGCAAGATTTGCCATTCAGCCCATCCAGTCCACTCCGCCATTCAGTGAGATTATGGCCGATATTCTCCTTCAACACCTGCACTATCCCCGTATCCCTTGTGTTTTTAATATGTAGGAATCTATCGATCTCATTCTTGAACATACTCAATGACTGAACCTCCACAGTCCTCTGGGGTAGAGAATTCCAAAGATTCGCCACCCTTTTGAATGAAGAAATTCCTCCTCAACTCAGTCCTAAATGACCGGTCCCTTACTCTAAGACTTTGCCCCCTGGTTTTAGACCCCCCTCAGCCAGGGGAAACATCCTTCTTGCATCTACCATGTCGAGCCCTGTAAGAATTTTGTATGTTTGAATGAGATCATTTCTCATTCTTCTAAACTCCCGAGAATGAAGGCCCAGTCTATTTAATTTTTCCTCATAGGACAATCCCTCCAGCCCAGGGATTAGTTTGGTGAACATTCCCTGCACTCCCTCTATGGCAAGTATACCTTTCCTTAGGTAAGATGACCAAAACTGCACACAATGCTCCAAGGCTCTATATAATTGCAGTAAGACATCTTTACTCCTGTACTCAAATCCTCTTGTAAGAAAGGCCAATGGTTTGCCTTCTTAATTGCTTGCTATACCTGCATGTTAGCTTTCAGTGACTCATGAACAAGGACACCCAAGTCCCTTTGGAGTTCAACACTTCCCAGCCTCTCACCATTGAAGAAATACTCTATTTATGTTTATCCTTCCGAAGTGGTTAACCTCACCATTTCTCCACATTGTATTCCACCTGCCAAATATGGTTCTCTAAGCCTCTTCAAATCCCCTTGAAGTGTCTTTGCATCCTCCTCACAACTCACACTTCCACCTAGTTTGTCATCTGCAAACATGGAAATATTACATTTAATCCACACATCCAAATCATTGATATATATTATGAATAGCTGGGGCCCAAGCACTGATCCTTGCAGCCCCCCACTAGTCACATGCCAATCTGAAGATGATGACCCATTTATTCCTACACTCTGTTTATTTGAATAGAAACAATGTGCAGGGGTCTGGGGAAAAGGCAGGGCAATGGCACTAGGTCATAATGCTCATTTGGAGAGCCGGTGCAGACACGGTGGGCAGGATGGCCTCCTTCTGTACCGTTAAAATCCTGTGATTCTGTGAACCAGTTCTCAATCCATGCCAGTATATCCCCCCCACCGCTATCCCACATGCTCTAATTTTGTTTAATAACTTCTTGTGTGGGACCTTATCGAAAGCTTTCTGAAAATCTAAATATACACATCCACCAGTTCTCCCTTATCTATTCTGCTAGTTACATCCTCAAAAAGCTCCAACAGGTTTGTTAAACATGGTTTCCCTTTCATAAATCCATGTTGCCTCTGCCCGATCCTACCATTATTTTCTAAGTGTCCTGTTATCACATCCTTTACTATAGATTCTAACATTTCCCCTACCACTGATGTCAGAAGACGACACTGCAGAAGAGAACAGGTTAACCTAGAGCACTCATTCAAGTTAAACTACCATGTGCAGGACAAGGGGCCCTAGATACAGTTAGAATGTAAGTCAAGTACTGATGGCAGGAAGCATTTCTTCAGGCCGAGTGATCAATCTCTGGAGTGCTGGTCCAAAAACATCAACTCTCAGATGGACAGGGAAGATTCCACTGCAATATTTGAAGACAATTACTTGCCTAGCTAACACTCTTCCCACAGCCAACATTTCCAAAAACATTAACTGCTTACTGTTAGTGGGAACGTGCCATAACACGTTGGTTACTATACATTTGCCTATATAACAATAGTGGCTGCAGTTGAGAATTAATTCATCAGATGGGAAACATTTTGGAATGTTCTGAGGGTGTGATGAGGTATTATATAAATTATTTATCTTTTATATCTGCAATCCTAGACACTCTGCTAATATATCCTCTCAGACTCTGCCTTTGAAGACTGAAAAGCTAACCGCTCCTCATAAGGAGTTCCCCTGAAGCCAAGAACCAGCAAGTGGCTGTTCTCCATTTATCAGAGGTTATAGAAAACTAGGTCTACCAGGTCATCAGGCTGTCTATAATCTGCTTGGGAATCCATTCATTCACTCGAAACTAAAAAGTCCAGAAAGTTCATCGAGCCCTTTCTGGATCCATGTTGATGGCTATTTACTACAACACAGAGTCCTCAGGTTTATTCCTGATCATTAATTCTATTTTATCGGGTACTGATGTCTGCAGCCGTCTATTTCTTCTTAAAACCTTTGTTTGAATGCAAGCTCTACTATAGCTGGTTTCTAATCCAGTAGAGTCCCCTCAACACTCATCAAATTTCTCATGGTGATCATCAGAACTTCACAAATCTCATCCTAATTCTTTTATTCATCTCGAAGGATTTGTTCATCTTAAGCCCCTTTAGCTTGACTAGCACCTCATTGATGGGGGTGTTATCAAAGCTACTTAGATTATCTAAATTAATGATGGGGATGCTACTAAGTGAATACTTGAAGGAAATAATCAATAAGTACTTTAACTATTCTATGCCTTGTCCTTAGCTTCAGTCCTGTTAGCATCCTCTAATGTTTTGAACACATCTCTAACAGCATTCACATTTGAAAATAGCTCTTGACAATTTTGTTTTTGGTTTGGTTTAACATCTCCAGACACGCTCCTTTCAAATTCCTCTTTGCCCCTTTTAGCCATGTTGCAGGAGCTATCCGTACCCATCCGAATGGTTTCTCTTGCCTTACCCGGGAGATTTGAGAGCTTGTTTTACATTAAACTGCGTTGGCGATTCAATTAGAATCGTACTCGCTGTGTCTTGCTGATGCCGTTACGTTTACCATCCTCTGGGTAAAGTAACTAAACCATTTTCTGTCGAATTGCTCTCCTTCCTCATTCGCACCAACTTAGCAAAACTTAGAAAACCAGCAAGAGAGTTGATGCAGCACTCAAAAAGCTGACAACACAAAAGCAGCTCGAGTAGACTGTTCCTTCCACTTCCTGGGCCCTAAGCTCTGGAATTCCCACCCTAAACCTCTCAACTCCCTTCTTTCAGGATGCTCCTTAAAACCAACCTGTTTGACCAAGCTTTTTGTCGCCTGGCCAAATATCACCTTATGTGGCTCAATGTCAAATTTTGTTTGATAACACTGTCTTGGGACTCTTCATTATGTTCAAGGTCTTCAAAAAATGGAAGCTGTTGTTGAATCTGGCTGCTTTTGTAGTTGTTTCCTTCTGGTGCCAGCCCACAATAACCACATTCATTAAATTCAATTTGCCAACTTGATGGGGCTTGAACTCACAACCTTCGGTTTACTAGTTCACCAGTATGAGCAATGTGTTACCGTACCTATTACACTCAAAATATTTGTTCACACCAAAGTTAATATGCAAAGTAGAAGCTTGTGCCTGTGACAAGAGCAAAGTCGGGCAGAATCATCCCTGATTTGCACTAAGTGCGGCAGCGGGCGGGAAAAAGGACATTTTACACACCAGCCACAAAGGCGGCTTCACACGCTGAATTGTCCCGATCCCGCCTCGTTAATCATGCATTCCCAGGAAACATGCCCTTTCGATGGTGGGCGGGCTCTCATTTGCCCACCACGCCATCACGTCGCTGCTTCCTCATGCCGGGTGCCATATTTAAAGTGCAGCCGCACACATGCCTCTCAGTGCTTCCAGCCCAGGACTGCTGCACAGAAGACATGGCCTGAAAGGCAAGAAGACTGCAGTTCCCCAAATCAGTGACGCATCCCTGGGACGCCTTTTGGATGATGTGGAGGCATCACGTCCTCTACCCCCGCTCTGGCTGCAGGAGGTTCAGCAATCTCACCACTCCGGCTTGGTAGGTGATGGCAGTGGTGATCAGTGCCAATGCAACACAGAAGATGCTGGCCATCCAATGCAGATAGAGGATGAATGATTTCATCCGTGCTGCCAGGGTATGGCAACCATCCCATCACTCTAAACTCACGCACATTCACTGGCATTTCACTCACTGCCAGCTCAAGGGACATCACCACTCACTCTCTCACACATACCCTCACATCTCCATCTGGCTACATCTCCTCTGGAGGCTGCCTCCTCAGTCCTCATCACCTTGAGGCCACTTACACAGATCAACATATGCCCCCACAAAACCCCTGGGATACCCTCCTTCCCCAGTAATGCGCTAGCCCTGCAGCCTCTTCCCTTGCCTGAGGCCATCTCTTCCCCTTCCCCAAGCAAGCCCTAGCCCTGCAGCCATTGAAAAACCACACCCGCCTTACGGCTGGTCTGGTAAATAGAGACCTGCCTGTGAACCCCCCCAAAAGTGATGGGGTGCTGCCTGCGAAGCCTGGCGCTGATGGCCACAAGTGCAGCCCGAAGCGAGGTGGGCAAACAAACCTCAAAGTCCCAAGCGAAGTGCAGCTTTGCCAGGTGCATGTCGCTTATGTACAGTCGTGAAACACATCGGCGAGCAAGCACACCGACGTGCTCAGATGATCCAGTGTTGGGGTGGGGGGAGAATGATTCCAGCAAGCAGTGCAGATGTATTACAATGAAGTTCCCATTGCCCGACAGTGGGAAACACAGCCGGCCATTAACAGGCAGAGCGAAGGATTGTAAACTGGTTTCACAATGTCGTCAAACCGACTTTTGGCCTTCTCGCCATATTGTCCACTCACGCTGCCCAAATACGCCTGACGCCAGCGGGCACGGAGAATGCTGTCCATTATTTCCATGGACACGGTGCAGTTTGATCCCATATTTGTTTCCCCGAATTTAACCAGTATTTCTAAGGTAGATATCTGAAGAAAGAAGTCAAACAAAAGTCAAGGGTGTTCCTCGGACCCTTTCTGAACCAATGTCGATGGCTACTTACTATGAGACTGCTATAGAGCCCTCTACCCGACCAACACAGAGAGAGGGAGAAAGAAAGAGAGTGGGAAAGGGGTTTGGGATTGTTGTTATTGAGTTTAGGCCTGTGATGTCTAACCTGTATGCTGAGTAATATGCCTTCAGAGTCATTCCATTTCTCATCAACAGCAATGTTAACAGAAACATTTTATATGTATTTATTTCCACACCTCCAACAATTAGGATGTCACCGGTTAAGGATATAGAACAGAATGCGCATAAACACCAATTTGAAAAAAGGAATAATTGTTCAACATGAGGACTCGTTTTTTTTTTAAAAACAGGATACTGAGTGGGATGGCTGTGAAAAAAAATTATATTCTCAAGGGATTGACACAAGCTTACACGCTAAGGCAACACTCGCAAGTCGTTAGGTCACTGCATCAGATAAAGTACTCTTTGTGTTTAACACCTCCCACTCCAGCAGTATTCTGGTGGTGTTCTGAAAATACCCGAGTCCTATTATCTACTGCTTGTAACAAATCCTGCAGGAAGTTTCTCGGTCTTTGCTGCAAATTAATTTGACCAGAAGTTAATGGGTTGCAGCTGTTGCATCTAAAATTTAGAGTATGTCTCGTTAAAGGGAAAGTGTGCTCCAATAAATTGCTCCTTTTTTAAAAAAAAATCATTTTCAGGATGTGGGTGGTGCCCCACAAGGCCCATCACAATTGCCACCCCTCCCCCCCGGAGAAGGTTTTGTTGAGCCGAGTCCTTAAACCCTTGCAATCCATGTGGTGTAGGTACACCCACAGTGCTGTTAGGAAGGGAGTTCCAGGATTTGACTCGGTGACAGTGAAGGAACGGAGATATATTTCCGGGTCAGGATGGTGAATGACTTGGAGGGGAACTTGCAGGTGGTGGTGTTCCCATCTACCTGCTGCCCTTGACCTTCTAGGTAGTAAAGGTCGTGGCTCTGGAAAGCGTTGTCAAAGGAGCCTTGGCGAGTTGCTGCAGTGCATCTTGTAGGTGGTACACACTGCTGCTACTGTGCGTCAGTGGTGGAGGAAGTGAATGTTAAGCTAGCTTATGGTCTGCTAATCAGGCAGGCTGTTTTGTAAAATGTTTGGCCTTCAACTATCATAACTAACTTCTTATGTGAGACTTTATCAAAAGCTTTCTGAAAATCCAAATACACCACATCCACTGGTTCTCCATTATCTATTCTTCTAGTTACGTCCTCAAAGAACTCCAGTAGGTTGTCAAACATGATTTCCCTTTCATAAATCCATGTTGACTTTGTCTAATGCCATTGATATTTTCTAAGTGCCCGGTTATCACATCCTTGAAGATGGACTGCATGGATTTACTCACTCACAGCCGATAACTGAAGTTAGCTGGACAATCCAGGAACATGTCTGAGATGGCTTTGTGGCAAGGTATGGGAGCTCATGTTAAGAAAGAAACTACATTTCTTTTCCAAGGCAAAGGGATGTTTAAAATTAACCATTTATTTTTCCCAACCATAAAGGGCAAGATTGTGCTGTAACCCATGCTTCTGGGCACATGCTGGCATGGCCATAATAACTTTGCCCAATATACTTTTAAAAATTCCCAGATACTTTCTCCTTTTTTGCATCCTGATCTATTGGTCCTGTTCGGCCACCATCAAGTTGCAAGTCTTTTGCCCAATTATTCGTTGCATACATGAAACACGAATGCTCAAATGTTTCTGCAAGCAAAGCAATACGTGGCTTGTAGTTTAGCCAGTCAGAAATTGAGAGAGCCCAGTATAGTTGAGCGTTAAATTTAACAGCTCCTTTGCTTAGAGTCAAGATATGCCTCGAAGAAAAAGTCAAACAACGTGGTGTGCAAGCAACAGGAGGCCACTGTACTTGTGCAGCAACATTGGCCTCAAATTCCAACTTGTAATGCATCAGCTGAAATGTCTATTGGTTTTCAAGGTTCAAAGAGTTTCTGGATCAGCTCCTGGATGAGTTTTCCTCGTTTTCCTGCCTGTGATTCCAGTTCCATCGACCGGACTTTTCCAATGGTCCCTTAGGGGAGATCGCTTTACTAAAACACTTGGTGTGATTTTATCCAGGTCACATGTGGGAATTCTACAGCCTTCCCTGCACTGTGGATTCGGAACAAGTTCAATATTTGAGACACGCGCATTCACTCTAATGCTAACCATCACTTAACGCCAGTACAATGGCTCCAAATACACATTTGTCAGCATTAAGCTTTAGATTGATTCTTCTTGTAGCTTCAAATACTTTCCAAAGTCTGTCACGTTACTCTTCTAAAAAAAAAGTGATCTGTTAACAAATTTGCATGATCAATGCTCTCACAAAATGAATCTTTCTCCCATAGATTTCCAAAGCAAATGGAACATCCAAAAGAGAAGCCATAAGAATCTGTACCTTCCACAAACAGTATTGAATATGCAAATCTTGGAAGTTCCTTCATTCATTTTGAGCTGCCAGGGATCTCATTACACACTATACTGGTTCAGCTTTTACTTTGGCAAATGTTTGTTTTGTTGAGTCTGTGTGGTTGGCTATCCAAAACACAGGAGTCTCCAACTCACTTAATTTCCCTAGCAGGAAGCGTCCAAAGGGCACTGCACCACTTTCACTTGATCTTGTATTGCTTCTGATGCCCTGTGCTTTGTCAGAGATCAGATCCTGGTCCCTCAGCAGCTCAATGCTGTAGAATGACATCTGGTATCCCAGGCATCTGCCCCTCATTACCTGACTTACCAAACACATAGGTCTTACTGAAGTTACGTGTTTTTTTTGCTTTACGCATGTGCTGCATTTTTCTCTAAAGACATAAAACAGACAAGTCCGTTCCACCCCTAGCCCACCAGCCCATCCCACTCCAAAACTCTCAGAGTTTCTCCTCATAACTAGGCTCCAAGCGCTACAATATCCTCAATGAAAACAGTAAATGCTGGAAATATTCAACACGACACGCAGCAGATATAGAGAGAGAAAAACAGGTACCAAGTTAGGGCTATCTGTACCTTGCTCGTCCTGCTTTCAACCCTTAATTAGCACATTCCTTTGGATAATATCACCACCTTCAACACCTCTTTGTCCTTTTGTCTGTGACATCTTTTGGTTATCTCCACCTATCACTGGCCCTCTATCCAGCTCTACCTGTCCCAACAACCTCCCCCCCCCCCACCCCCCGCCCCTTAAACCAGCTTATATTTCACCCCTTTTCTATTTTTCCTTAGTTCTGTTGAAGACTCGAAACGTTAACTGTGCTCCTCTCCACAGATGCTGCCAGACCTGCTGAGTTTTTCCCGGTATTTTTGTTTTTGCTTTGGATTTCCAGCATCCGCAGTTTTTTTGCTTTTACCAAGTTAGAAATCGGTTTTGATTTGGTTTCTCGTCTCTTAAGGGGAGGGAGTGATGCACACGATGTTGCAACTCTGCATGCTAGCTTCTTTCCAGTGCAGAAATTTTTATGCTTTCGTAAATTGGAAATGACCTCTGCTGACTCATAATCAGATGTCCCTGGCCTGCTTAATAGCTTGATTAGCTGCATCAACAGATGAATGCTCTATAAAATGCCACAAATACTTAACCCTCTCCACTTTTATTGACTGGCACCCCTTGAGCATGTGGCTGATTTTTATGCTCCCTTTACCGGCATGCCTTGCAGTTCATGAATTTGCTTTACTAATGCGCGCAAAAAAACTGAGGTGGAAAATTGAAAGGCAATCACTCCCGCTACAAGTTGCCGCATAAACAGCATACCTGATCCTCACTCAACAAGGAGCATGGCAATAGGGTTTGTGTTTCGTACCCATACGACACCATTTTACCTCTGCACAAAATGGAGTCAGCAGCCAGCTCGCCCTGACAGGTAGGGGACCTACCTAAAATGTGGAAGACACAGCCCAATGAGGTTATTGGCGCTATAACACTGGAACAAGAGGAGGTCATTTAGCCCCTCCAGGCTGCTCCACCCAATTCCATGAGATCATGGCTGATCTGTGACCTAACTCCACATATCTGCCTTCACCCTACATCATTGAGTTTTTTGTTAGTCAAAAGTATTATCAATCTCAGTTTTAAGATTAACAATTGACCTAGCATCAAGCGCCTTTTGTGGAAGAGAGTTCCGAATTTCTACCAACCTTTGTGCATAGAAGGGCTTCCTAACTTCACTTAGAGTCTGGCTCTAATTTTTAGGTTATGCCTCTAGTCCTAATGTCACTAGCCAGCAGAAGTATTTTGTCTCTGTCTGCGCTATCTGTTTCCCCTTAATATCTTGGCAACTTTGATCAAATCACCATTCACCTTCTAAATTCCAGGAAATACAATCCTTTGTGCAATCATTCCTCGTAATTTAAATCTTAGAGTCCATGTTTCATTCTGGTGAAGCTTATTCAATTCCCAATACAATTCCCACTCCAGCTCACCAACAATGACCTCATTCCCTAAACCTCAATCTCTTAGTTTAGGGTGGGTTACAGATCCAAAATATTAAAATAAGGCTCCGGGGTTAAATTGGCCCAGGGAGTTACATTGAAACCTTCAAAGGGGCGTTGTGTGTCCAAATATGTCCAAAGTTAAAATTAGGCCAACAGTGAGGCACTAAAGGTATGGGGAAGGTAGGAGCGGCTGCACATTAAAACATAGCTTGGCATACTCACTCGAATTTTAATAATTCTTGTTTTAGCTCCACAGCTTTTCTTCAGTAACATCTTCTAAGAAAAATAAAATCAGATATTAAAAATTGAGTTTAAGAAAACCCACCTAGATCATTTTCAGAGATACAGAGCATAGGCCAGCACAGAATGGCAAAATGCCAGACAGTAGAGCACATCATAATACTGTGTTACATGCTGTATACTGCTGCATGTGGTACAATAAGAACATTAAGGAGCAGTAAACAGAATTAAGGAAAGAACTTGCCTTTCTGAAGCACCTTTCGCAGCCTCATGATGTTGCAATGTGCTTTACAGACTATAAAGTACATCTGAAGTGTAGTCACTGTTGTCTTGTAGGAAACATGACAGCCAATTTGAACGCAGCAAGATCCCACAAACAGCAAAGTGATAATGGCCAGATAATCTGTTCTAGCAATGCTTCTTAAGGGATAAAAATTAGCCAAGACACAAGGGAGACATGGTGCCAAGGGATCTTGATCTAAGAGAGCAGATGGGGCCTGAGTTTAATATCTCAACCAAAAAACTTGGTGGTCCCTGGTGAAGCCGCACCTAGAGCACTACGTACAGTTTTGGTCTCCTTACTTAAGGAGGGAGATACTTGCATTGGAAGCAGTTCAGAGAAGGTTCACTCGGCTGAATCCTGGGACAAGCGGCTGGTCTTTTGAGGAAAGGCTAAGCAGACTGGGCCTCTACTCTATGGAGTTTAGAAGAATGAGAGGTGATCTTACTGAACCATTTAAGTCCTGGAAAATTAAATCAGAATGGAAAAAATAGGGACAAAAACAGAAAATGCTGGAAAAACTCTGCAGGTCTAACAGCATCTGTGAAAAGAAAGACAGAGTTAACGTTTTGAGTCCGCGTGACTTCTTCAGAGCTCTGAAGAGTCATACAGACTCGAAACGTTAACTCTGTCTTTCTCTCCACAGATACTATCAGACCTGCTGAGTTTTTCCAGCATTTGCCGATTTTGTTTCAGATTTCTAGCTTCTGCAGTATTTTGCTTTTATCTGGGAAAAATAGGGGGCTGAGTAGAGCCAAGAAAGGTAAGCAGACAAGTGGAGGAAGAGACCTATATGTAAAGGCAGTTTTATGGTGCCCTCAAGCATTGTACTGCTCTTATAGCTCCAGATGTCCATCCATGGCCTTCCTGGCTGTGAAATATTGACCAATAAAAATCCTTATCCAGGAGTTCTGATGAAACGTCATCAATTTGCAATGTCAACCCTGTTTCTCTCTCTCTCCACAGATGCTTCCAAACCTTTGAGTATTTCCAGCCTTTTCTGTTTATATTTTAGCTTTCCAACATCTGCAGTATTCTGCTTTCGTTCTTACTCTTGTCTCTCGCTGTGAAGGAAAGGTAGGCAATGGGAATGCTGTTAGGTGGCAGGGCGGCTCTCCCAGCTTGTGTACAGATAGTCAAAGGCAACTACCTAATGGAAGGTGTTATTTTCCTCTTCCTCTGTAAACATCACAATGGGACGATTGAAATCATTGTGGTGCCTGGTGAGACAACACCTAAAGTGCTGTGTGTATTTGTGGTCACCTGACTTAAGGGGGGGATATATTTGCATTGGAAGCAGTTCAGAGGAATTTCACTGAGCTGAATCCTGGGATGAGGGGTTTTGTCTTATGAAGAATGTTTGAGCAGGTTGGGCCCATACTCATTGGAGTTTAGAAGAATGAGAGGTGATCTTATTGAAACATCTAAGACTCTGAGGTGGCTTGACAGGGTAGATGCTGACAGAATGTTTCCCCTCGTGGGGGAATCTAGGAGCAGAGGGTACCGTTTCAAAATAAGGTGTTTCCAATTTATGACAGAGACGGGGAGGAATTTCTTCTCTCAGAGGGTCGTGAGTGCTTGGGATTCTCATCCACAGAGAGCAGAGGAGGCTGGGTCATTGAAGGCTGAGTTAAGACAAATGTTTTGTCCACAAGGGAATCAAGGGTTACGGGGGTCAGGCAGGAAAGTGGGGTTTAGGCCATAATCAGATCAGCCGTAATCTTGTCAATTGGCGGAGTAGGATCAAACGGCCTATTCCAGCTCCAGTTTCTTATGCTCTTATGATAGGAATTGCAGACGCAGGCATGTCCCCTCAGTCCCTCGTGTGACATCCCTGAGAGTGACTCAAGATATAGGTTGGACTGCAGCCCTCAATAGGGGTATCAGTGAGTGATGCAGGACGTCACATCGTGATCAGCATGTTGCCAACAAAAAGATGGCTGAGGGCAGCACCTTTAAGGAGTGGCTCATCTCTGCATTGGGAAGCTACCAGTGATCAGGAAGAACGAGATAAAATTGGAATCATACATTTAAAGTGCAGAAGGAAACCGCTTGGCCCCTATAATGCCTATGCTGTCTCTTTGAGAGAGCTAACCAGTTATTCCCCTACTCTTTCTGCATAGCCCTGCAGGTTTTTCCTTTTCAAATCTTTATCTAGTTCCCTTTTGGAAAGTTATTACTGAATCTGCTTCCACCACCTTTTCAGATGGTGCACACCAGATCATGACAACTCATTGTTTATAAAAAAGGAATTCTCCTCACCTCCTCCCTGGTACTTTCGCCAATTATATTTAACCTGTGGAACGAAAGGGCTTCTTCATCAAAAGCCAAGTGCAATGGAATCAATGAGTCGGCCCCGACTTAAGAAACATGTCAGTACCAAATATTCCACAAAATTTAATATTGGGAAGCACTAGTGCCTTCAACAGAACACAGGGTATGGCCTCATCCTTTTCTAACTTTCCTCTCACTCCTCTGTCTCTTAAAAAAAAGTATCCTGGACAAAATGCTCTCATTAATTCACTCATGCAACACACAGGTTTGGGGGCTTCAAGAAAACTGAGGTGTGCTGCAGGGGAGGGGTCCTTATATTAGCAAGTATTTAAAGCTTTATCAACCCTTCAAGGAGTAAAAGGGCAGAAAGGTTGATCTAAAATCTCAAGATATCCACAGTAGAATTTTTCTCTTCCCTCTCCTATTTTGTAAATAATTGCCTCAGTATCTTTTGGGATTCTGCCACCGAATACATTGGTTAGGAGCCTCGGCCTGAATTAGCCGTCTCTCAGTTACCACGGTAACCGAATACCACAAAAGCGATCAACCCAGAAGCAGAAAATGGGTGATGAACGGGTTAAAAGGGTGAGTTTTTTTTTTAATCCTTGAGCAAAATGAAAGTGTCGGTGTTGAGACTGAAGACGGAGCCTGGCAGGGAGAATGACCCATTTCAACACAATAGAGTCTCGAGTAGTCTAGGCCTGGCTCTTTGTGCGAGGGAAAAACATCAACGTAGTGATGTCTGGTCTATTGTTGTATGTTTTCACCTTTACAGAAGTATATTTTCCATCAATTAAGATGATATTATGTGTCTGGAAGAGCGTGGACAAGAGAGGCCATCTCTCTCAGCTGCTTGTTCTACAGCTCACTTAGGATCCTGGCACCACAAAAGCTGGAAACAATATAAAAGCTGTCACAGTCAGAAACACAAGTTCTCCATGACACATTTCCAATAGTCCCTGATGTGGCTGCTCTGTGACCTGCTACCCAATCATACTGAAATCTAGGAAAGAAAGAAGAGGGGCTCCCAAGGGTTGAACCCGGCCTTGGACCTATCCTTAATCCCCTCCTGTTCCCTACCTACGTGTTGTCCCTCACACAACATCATCCACAGGCATGGTCAGCTTAGGCATGTACGCTAATGCTTCCAAAAGTCTACTACTCCAAAACTCCCCTTGATCTCTGCACTGCCCCTGTCTCACCAGAATGTTTGCCTTATTCGGATGAGCCACAAACCCAACATTGGAAAGGCTGAAGTCATCGTCTGCAACAAATTCCACACCAATGCCATTGATTCCAGCCCCTTCTTCAGGCGTCACACCGAAGCAGACCATTCACTATCCTGGCTCTCTATTCAACCGAGAGATTTAAATGCCACGACCAGTCCAAGGCCACTTACCTCCACCTCCGCAACACTGACCGTGCTTCCCCGACAGAAACGCTTTTTAAAAATGTATTCATTCATGGGGTGTGGGCATGGTTGGCTAGGCCAACATTTATTATCCATCCATGTGCCATTGCCGCCCACAGACTCAATGAGTGCTATGGTCTTTTTAATATCCTCCTTTCCTCCCAAAACTGCACTGTATGCAATCTGTCCCCCACTGTGTCCCATTTGACTATCGCCCCTGTCCTAGTATTGCCAACCCTCCAGGATTGCCCTGGAGTCTTCAGGAACTGAAGGTCAATCTCCAGGACACTGCTGTGTGCAACCCTGGTGAAAAATCATAAGGACATTAAAAAAGATTGGGGTTTATTTTTTGGTCATTTTCTTTGATTTGAACATTTCCCTTTAACTGGGTATAAAAATATTGAAAATGGGAAATAAAAGCTGTTCAGCTGACGGTCATGCGTCATCCAATTAGGTAATGAGTCTTTTTGCTTTCCCATTGGCGTAAGAAGGCAGCACGTCTCAAGGATGGATGTGTTGGTCGACTAATGGCTGGAGCATGGGGGCAGGTTGTAACAAAACCTCCAGGAATACATTTAATCGCAGTTGGCAACCCTACCCTGTCGTGGCTGACTGAAATAAGCATATCCTAAATGACAAAGTTCTTGAAATCTAGGGGGTGCTGATTTTAAGGGTTGGGGGTGCAGCGAAAAGGATCATAATGGGATTCTGAGTTTTACACATTAGGGGAAGTGAATGTGCAAAATAAGGAAGTGAAGCTGAATTTGTACATCACATTGGTTAAACCCAAAATAGAGCACTGCGTGCAGTTCTGGGGTCGCCATTATAGGAAGGAATGGTGCTGTGGAAAGGGTACAGCAAAGGCTTACAAGAATGTTACCAGCAATGAGGAGGTGACAGTTATAAAGAGAGACTTAAACACTCGAGGCTATTTTCACTGGGACAGACGGATGGGGTGAGGGGAGCAGGGGAAATTCCTAAAATATAAGCTAAAAATGGCAAATATTTTGAGAGGGCAAAAATACTGAATGTAAAATTGTTTCCACTAGTTGGAAAATCAGTAACAAGGGGACTTAAAGTGAGCGTTAGAACACAGGAGCAAATATGAAAAAAAATTCCATGGGTAAGGTTAGGGGGAATATTAGGACATGGTATGTTTTACCATAGCTATGGGTATAAGAAATAGGTGCAGGAGTAGGCCACTCGGCCCATGGAGCCTGCACTTATCCTGTCCTAGATGGTGTTATGCTTCTTGAGTGCTGTTGGAGCTGCACCCATCCAGGCGAGTGGAGAGTATTCCATCACACTCCCGACTTGTGCCATGTAGATGGTGAACAAGCTTTGGAGAGTCAGGAGGTGAGTTACTCTCCACAGAATACCTGGCTTCTGACATGATTTTTTTTTTATTCATTCATGGGATGTGGGCGTCGCTGGCTGGGCCAGCATTTATTGCCCATGCCTAGTTGCCCTTGAGAAGGTGGTGGTGAGCTGCCTTTTTGAACCGCTGCAGTCCCTGTGGTGTAGGTACACCCACAGTGCTGTTAGGAAGGGAGTTCCAGGATTTTGACCCAGCAACAGTGAAAGAACAGCGATATATTTCCAAGTCAGAGTGGTGAGTGAATTGAAGGGGAACTTCCAGGTGGTGGTGTTCCCATCTATCTGCTGCCCATGTCCTTCTAGATGGTAGTGGTTGTGGGTTTGGAAGGTGCTGTCGAAGGAGCCTTGGTGAATTCCTGCAGTACATCTTGTAAATGGTACACACTGCTGCTACTGTGCATCGGTGGTGGAGGGAGTGAATGTTTGTGGATATGGAGCCAACGAAGCGAGCTTGTTTGTCTTTTGACTGTTTCCAGCTTTTTGAGTGTTGTTGGAGCTGCACTCATCCAGGCAAGTGGGGAGTATTCCATTACACTCCTGACTTGCGCCTTGTAGATGGTGGACAGGGAGTCAGGAGGTGAGTTACACAGTATTTATATAGCTAGTCCAGTTCAGTTTCTGGTCAATGGTAACCCCCAGAATGTTGATCGTGGGGAATTCAGTGATGGTAATGCCATTGAACGTCAAGGAGCGATGGTTGGATTCTCTCTTGTTGGAGATAGTCATTGCCTGACACTTGTGTGGCGTGAATGTTACTTGCCACTTGTCAGCCTAAGCCTGGATATTGTCCAGGTCTTGCTGCATATGGACATAGGCTGCTTCACTATCTGAGGAGTCACAAATGGTGCTGAACATTGTGCAATCATCAGCGAACATCCCCACTTCTGACCTTATGATGCAAAGAAGGTCATTGATGAAGCAGCTGAAGATGGCTGGGCCGAGGACACTACCCTGAGGAACTCCTGTAGTGATGTCCTGGAGCTGAGGTGACTGACCTCCAACAGCCACAATCATCTTCTTTTACACTAGGTATGACTCCAAGCAGCGGAGAATTTTCCCCGATTCCCATTGACTCCAGTTTTGCTAGGGCTCCTTGATGCCACATTTGGTCAAATGCCTTGATGTCACGAGCAGTCACTCTCATCTCACCTTTGGAGTTCAGCTCCTTTGTACAGTTGATCTTTAAATTTCATTTAAACTGCACTCGCTTGCCAGGCTCAGCACAGTGCAAAGGAGAGACTCATAATCCAGATTTCCTCCTCTTTGATATTGCCCAGGCATAGAACATTAAAATCAAAAGTCCAAGATGGAAATCACCTAACCATTTTGCCTTGAGGCTCTGAGCAACATTGACACAATCCTGGAAGTAGATTGTCTATCCTATTTTTTCATGGGCTGGGGATAGCAGAAAGGACTAAGTTAAAGGAAGAAAAGTACATCTGGTTGCATGTGTTTCAATCCCACTGCTTAATTACAATATCTAGCCTAGCCAGGGGTCTATTAATTCATAACAAGGTCCCAGAAAAACAATAACATGTTTCACTTATTGAAAAACAAATGATGAAGAATTGGAAGGAAAAAAAAAGGCATTAATTTCAAGTCTCATCAACTCAACTTAAGGCCAACCCAGTCTGACAGGGCTGCAGATCCGTACGTCTTGAACTAGTTAACGGCAGCGTGCCTCCAAGCAGGGAGAACAATGGGGCAGAGGGGACGTCTGATGCAGCAGATGACAGGAGCACAAGGAGAGGGAGGAGGGGGGGTGCTGTGTTGGGGGCAGGGAGAGGGGTTGGCGTGAGGAGGGGCTTCGTGTCTGAGTAAAGTTCAACCGCACGGAAGCAGCAGTGGTTAGGTGTGGGTGGCCGAGAGCGGTGGGGTGGAGAGTGGGAGTTTATTCTGGGGCATGGAACAATAGGAATTGTGTCTTTGCCGCCCTATCATCAGCTAAGACATCTGCTCTCGAGCTATTTGTCCTCTCTCTCTCTCTTTCTCTCTCACTCAATCTCAGACTTTACCCCCTTTCTAATCAGCAGTGGTCTGAAGGGCCTTGCACTTCAGCAGTAATCCTTCTGAGCTGTAGCTGAATATAATAGCTGCTCTGTGACTCGACAGCCTGCACAGAATGCAGCCAAACCATGTAAAGAAGCAGGAGCGACTATGTTAATCTGTATAATCTACACGTTAAAACTCTTAATTCTGTCTCTCAGCCTTCCATTTCAAACAAACTCAAGACAAAAGGTGCAGCAAACACTTAAGACATATAAACACTTTGCAAATCCCAACAGAGGAGCCTAGTGTCTGTAGACTGACCGAGTGACAGTACATGTTAGATCCCTTGAGAAATGTATTAAACTGAGTTTGCATATTTGTCTTTTATTATACCTTTCCCTCTCCCCACACCCCAACCCCACTCT
Source organism: Cetorhinus maximus (assembly GCF_964194155.1). NCBI lineage: Eukaryota > Metazoa > Chordata > Chondrichthyes > Lamniformes > Cetorhinidae > Cetorhinus > Cetorhinus maximus. Next base: position 151,778,244 of record NC_135883.1, on the reverse strand, counting down.
ATCCCTGTCCCAAAAGGCACTGACTCCTTGCGGAGTTACTGTTTCAAAGGCAGTGGGGTTTACACTCCGTTACTTTGCCCAAAAGTGGCCATTATTTACATATATGCCTCAACCCTGATGCCAAAAGTTTTCTCCTGCAATAATTCTCACCCAACGTCCGGCAAGGGTGGCTGGGTGACTATCGGGAGTTTCCCCTTCCTAACCCCAGGGACATCTCAGCTAACCTTAGCACACATTCCTATTAAGTCAGCACAGATCCTGATCTCAGCATTGAAACACTTCCACTCCAGTTTACTTATTGCCTGGTTACAAAACAGCGGGATGACCCCGCCACCCCCACCCCATAACCCTTTCTGCATCCGTTAACTCTGGGGAATTCGAGTCTTTACATCACTGCACTCAATGGAATTTCTCTCCCTGATTTGGGGAGATTCTCGCCAGGCTATAATTCCTCCTGTACACAACCGTTATTCACCAGTCTCACGAAAGGCCTCAAGTCTAGTAGCAGAATTCTCTTTGTTTCTCCCCCAAGGCCACCTGGAAGAGGAATGGGAAAGGTGATCCGACCTGGATTAGCCAGCGTTCCCTCCCTGTTGCGGCGAATGGGGAACAAGGGAATGCAGTTAAGGATTGGGGTTAACCCAGTTTTCTTGCATCCAGCAACACTTGGCTTGGTCTACAGGTGAGAGCAAAGCTGGACAACAAAGAAGTCCCATCAAAACTTGCGTTGCCCCTTTCTTGAACCAAGGACATCCCAAGTGCTTTACAGCCAACGAAGTGCCTTTTTAAAGTGTAGTCATGGTTCCAATAGGAAGCGCAGCAGGCCGTTTGCACACAGCAAGCTCCCACAAAGAGCAATGTGATAACGATCAAATAATCTGTTTTCCTGATGTTGGTTGAAGGATTGATATTGGTCAGAGACTCCACTGTGCAGAAGCTTACCTGCAATGAAAGGTGCATAACTTCCACTGAGCTCCCCTGCACCATCTTCAAAATAGCTCCACAAGATCTTTTACATCCACCCAATAGGGCAGATGGGCCCTCGAGGTTACCGCCATTTAACGGTGTAGACTTAGACGTGTCCATGGTAAGGGAATGGAGGGGGGAAGGTTGACGTAAGCGTGCAATTTGAAACTATTTGAGTGGGTTACTACAGCAGGAGGTGAAAAGTCAAGCATGTATTTTCATATTCAATAACGTAAGCACCAAAGATAAACGAGCTGTTCAGAGAGATCGAACAAGCAGCATCTTTGAGAGGTTAAAGTCCTTGATCCAAAGGGGTTCAGTGTGTCGCAGATGGTCCATCACTGTGGAAGGAGACTAGCTGCTCTGCATGTTTATTCATCAAGCCCTCTAACAGGCCTTTGTGGCCACAGGATTAGATGCTCAATCCCTGCAAATAGGGATTTGCTGTTCTCAAGTACATGTCCAATCCTTGTAAACAGGGATGCTATTCTGGAATTAGGATCCCAATCCCTGTAAACAGGCTAAGGGAGTTAGCATCTTCAAATCCTGTTTTACAAGGAACTCCCTCCCTAACAGCATTGTGGGTGTGCCCACACCCAAGGGACTGCAGTGCTCAAGAAGGTGGCTCACCACCACCACCTCAAGGGCAATTAGTTTCAGGCAATCAAGTTCGGTCTTGCCAGCAACACCCATATCCCCAGAATGTTTTTTTAAACCATGTTGCTAACATGAAGTGATATCATCTACATTAGGCGGAATATAGTATAATAGGGTGCATGGCCAAACTTGACACTCCTAGTGTCTCGCCCTCAAACAAAAAGGGACAGACAATTCCAATCCCCTCCCCCAGCTGCAACACAACAGGTTGGCAAAACACAGGAACTCACCCAAACAAACCAGGACCCAGACACTTGAGAACTGAGCCCTTAATCTGCAGACTGGATGATGATGAAAACAGCATCTGTTTGAAACAATCATTAAGTATCCACAGGACTCTCCGGCCCCGACACCACAACAATAGAGCTCTTGTGTCAGGGCCACAGTAACACGCTTGCAGTGCTTTTTTTTAAGCTGGTGACAGTGCACAATGGGCTCTTGAGACAGGGGCACATTCGCAATGTTGCTTTAACCTCGCCTTACTGTCCTAAAAGGATCTAGTTTTGTGAGAAGTGCCTATACTTCATACACACTCGTCAATCAGGACTCCAAAAGGGACCTATGGTAAAGAAGAATGTGCATTTATATAGCACTTTTTCACTATTTCAGGACATTGCAAAGCGTTTAACAGACAATGAAGTACTTTTGAAAAGCAGTCACTGTTGTAATGTAGGAAGTGTGGCCACCAATTTGTACAAAGTGAGCTCTCACAAACAACAATATGACAATCACCAAATAAGCTTTTTTTTTTAAAATAAATTGACTTGTTCGAGGGATAAATATTGGCCCGGACATCAGGGAGAACTCCCTTGCTCTTTGTTGAAATGGTGCCATTTTACTTCCAGCTAAGAGAGCAGACAGGGCCTCGGCTTAATGTCTCATCTGAAAGGTGGTCCCTCCTGGAGCAGCAATCCCTCCAGTCAGCATTGGAGTCTAGATTTTGTGCACAAGTCTCTGCAGCAGGACTTGAACCCACAACTTCTTGACTCAAAAACAAGTGTGTTACCAGCTGAGAAATCACAGAAAATTTACAACACAGGAGGCCATTCGGCCCAGTGTGTCGATGCCGGTCATCAAAGAGCCACCCAGCCTAAGCTCCAGCCTCCGGCACTAGGTCCATAGACCTGCAAGTCACCATAAGTAAACATGAAGCCAGAGGTACAACAGGGCAAAGTTTGATCCACAGACTATGAGCCAAGGTCAAAAGCTTTGCTGCCGCCCTCGTAACGCATCTGTGCAGGTTGCTGTGGATCGCCCAGTGTATTCCTGGACTTGTTCTTCCCTCCAGTAGAATTCAATCCAGGGCACCTGTGCTTTAAAGCAGTCAAAACAACAAAGGATGTCTTCACCATCTTCCTATTTCAGAAATATAGGAACAGGAGGAGGCCATACAGCACAACAAGCCTGACCCACCATCAAATAAGATCATGGCTGGTGTGTGACCTAACTCCAAACACCCATCTTTGCCCCATCACCATTAATGCCTTTGGTTAACAGAAATCTATCAACCTTAAGAGCTAAAATAGTTTCCAAATTTCACTCCTGAAAGATCTGGCTCTAAATTTTGGACTGTGTTGCCAGGCCCAGACTCCCCAACCAGCAGAAATATTGGGTTAGGGTCCCCATGGACACACGAGACCAAAAGTAGGTCCCGAGCGCACACTTACAGGCAATGCAGCCAACAGCACAATCTTTCTGGGGGCAGCCTCCTCACTGGCCACCTCCGCGCTCAGCATCCTATTAAGAATAGCGGGCGGGCTTTTGATGCTGCCTGCCCAGAGCTCCAGCAGCTCTGGAGTCTCAGCAGGTCACTGGAGGGGTTGGGAGCTGCTAAGACAGACCAGAGGCTGAATGTGCCCGAGCTTGGAGGGGCTCTCAGAGGCACATATTTAAAGTTACAATGATTAAGGATGAAACGGGTAGGCCCCTTGAAGTGGAGGGGAAACTCCTCTGGGTGGATCATTTGGGCCCGTGCGTGTGGCCACTCTTGATGGCGGCCCCCTCTTTCAGGGGTGGCTCCAGTGCCACCCCCACCTCCCACCAGCCCAGGGAAGGCGTCTCCATGGCTTCCACATAGGGTGGGGAAGTGCTGCCATTTTATCCGCAAGATTGGGCCTAGATAGGTCCAAAAATCACATTAATTGGCTGCTTGCCTCTTTGCTGCAGGCATTTAATCCGGTTCCCCAACCACCCATAGAAAACTTCCCTGGAGACTTCCCCACCCCACAGACTCCAAGCCAGCCATCGCAGGGTTAGGAAAATTCAGCCCAGCTTCTTTCCATCTATCCTGTCTATTTTCCTTAAGTTCTTGAAAACTTATCAAATCACCCCTTCACCTTCTGAGCTGCGGGGAATACAACCCAGGTTTGTATTATCTCTCCTTGTAATTTAACCCTTGGAAATCGAGGCATCATTGCCTCCAAGACCAATTTATTCATCCAAAGGTGCAGAGTCCAGAACTGCTCGCAGTACCCCAGGGCTTTGTACAGCTGAAGCATGACCACAACCAGCAAAGGAGAACGAACGACAATGTTTTCAAAAACAACACGATGCGCTGGCTTCACTTGACCCTGGTTAGGATTCTAGCCCATCTCACCAACGACTGCACAAGAAAGGGTGCTGTGAGTGAAGTAGAATATGTAAATTCAGATCAAATCCCTCCACAAACGATTCAGTATTGTCGCTTAATAGCCAGGAAAAAGCTCCTTGTTCAACTGGCCTTAGCAACTCACTTGGCTAACTTGAGCTGCCATGGTGCTAATCCCCCCCTCACTCAATGGTAAACTCATTCACAAGAAGACAGATCCAACAGCTCATCGAAAATTTTGATGGCTCACTCACAGGCAGCTCATATGTTTAGCAGGGAACCTGCGCATGGAAAGCCAGGGACAGAACAATAAATGAAGACTTGAGAATTGCAAGCCAATCTGTTCTTCTGAACAATTCCAGATTAGAGTCCAATGTTCATTTGTCTTCTTGCCAGTTTTCTCTGCTTTCCTGATGGCGTTGGCTTCTGGTGAGGGTTTGGTTCCACAGATGTCAAGCGTCCTTCGCTTGTTGGAGGTCAATCATCTCAGTCCCAGGACATCACTGCAGGAGGTCTTCAGGGTCTTGCCTGAGGCTCAGCAATCTTCAGCTGTTTCATCAGTGACATTTCCTCCACCATAAGTTCAGAAGTGAGGATGTTCATTGATGATTGCACAATGTTCAGCACCGTTCATGACTCCTCAGATACTGAAGCAGTCCATGTCCAAATGCAGCAAGACCTGAACAATATCCAGGCTTGCGCTGACAAGTGGCAAGTAATATTCGCACCACACAAGTGCCAGGCAATGACCATCTCCAACAAGAGAGAATCCAACCATCGCCCCTTGATGTCCAATGGCATTACCATCACTGAATCCCCCACTGTCAACATCCTGGGGATTACCATTGACCGGAACCTGAACTGGACTAGCCATCTAAATACTGTGGCTAAAAGAGCAGGTCACAGGCTAGGAATCGTGCGATGAGTAACTCATCTCATGATTCCCAAAACCTGTCCACCATCTACAAGGTTCAAGTCAGGAGTGCGATGGAATATTCCCCATTTTCCTGGATGAGTGCAGCGCCAACAACACTCAAGAAGCTCAACACCATCCAGAATAGAGCAGTTCATTTAATCGTCACACTATCCACAATCTTAAACATTCACTCCCTCCACCACCAGCACGCAGTGCAGTACGTTGCAGAAACTTACCAACGTTTGTTCAGCAGCACCTCCCAGACCCAAACCCACGACCTCTGACCTCTACCACCAAGATGGACAAGGGCAACAGATGCATGGGAACACCACCACCTGCAAGTTCCCTCCAAGCCACTTGCCATCCTGATTTGGATATTCCTTCATCAGTGGGTCAAAATTCTGGAACTCCCCATCCGACAGCATTGCAGTCACGTGGAGAGTAGTGGTTCAAGAAGGCTGCCCATCACTGGTTTCTCAAGGGCAACGAAGGTTAGGCAATACATGTTAGCCTTGCCAGTGACATCTACATTTCAAAGAATAATAATATAAAGTGTAGCATACAAGCATAGAGCCTTATTTTATACACTTTTTAATACATCTGATATGTGGCCTCTACACCTGAGGCGTGGCTAATGGCCAGTGCTGTTCCAAGGGTGAGTTTGAGGGGGTGGGCTGAGGGGCTTAGATTTTCATGAGTAATTTGCACAGCAGCATCATTGCCAACACACTGCACGTGCTGAGGAAACAGACAACAGCTTATGTCGGCAACCTCTTCCCCTGTCCAAAACTGTATCTTCTTTCCATTCACACCTAACGCAATTTACCATCGAACAAATGGAAAACCAATAGCAACATGAGAGTTTTGATAAAATTGGAGAACTTTCTCTTTAAACAACCGTTACAACCTGTGGAATAAAAGCAAAAGCTTTAACTTATGACTATGCATGTGTATATATAATCTAATATATATACACATATACATAATATGTGTATATATATATACATATATATATACACACACACTGTACGTACACACACGCACAATAATGTGAGTATGTTTTTGAAGGAGAGGGATCAGAAAGCAAATCTGTGAACAAATCTGGCTGCAGAATCTCGTGTGTTTTTCCCCTCCGTTTCTCTTCCTCTCGCTGTCTTTCACCTCAACACTCACTGGCCTGTCTTGAACACTTGTTCCATTCACACCAGCCTCTCTATGCCTGTTTCCTGCCTCATCCTCCCACCGCTGGCTGCCTGCCCTCCCCCCTTGGCACCGACTGATCTGCCCTGGGCACTTGTTCCAGTCGCACCAGCCTCATCTCGCAGCAGCATCTCCCGTGCCCTAATAGAAACCAGCTCTAAAGTATCAGCTGCCAGCTTTGGGAGGGTGGGAGGGGGAGGATTTCCTCAAAATTCCACCAGAGTATGAATCTGCCAGTCTCTTTTAAATCCTTCTTTCTTCTGCCTGCCAAGCTGGAGAGCAGATATCAAAGAAAGAAGAAAAAAAATAAGCCCTTCTCAGTAAGGAGAAAGCATCATTCATGGTGGAAATGCAAGCAGTCTTGGCTTCAACACACAACGTCTCCTGTATAAGTCAAGCTTTGAAAAATATATTTTGGTCCTGGGATGACTGCTGTGGTGCGGCGGTGGTGGAGAGGGCATTAGGACCCTTGACCATGCGCAAGCGCCTCTTATGAAACAAGAGCAGAAAAACGCTGACAACTCCATGGAAGGGAAGAGACAGGTTAACGCATCAGGTAGGTGCCCTTTGCAATAGCAGAGGGATAAAAGCTGAAGGGTTTTCACCCGAAAATAATAATAGCCACTTACCACTTTTCTGTTTTTGTTTAATAGTCTGGCGATCCCTGACCTCCCAGTGACCCCGACCTCCCAGCCACCGAGAAGTCAGAAGTTTACATCTCAGATTCTGTGTAGAAATACACAGAAGTCACAAGACGAAAACAGGCCTTTCAGCCCAGTCTGTTATCGTGCTACCTTTCCACATCACCAAATAGGCCAAACCATATTTACTCACATTATTCCCATATAGTTTCAAACTCTTTTCCTTCATCCACCTATCCAATCTAATCTAGAACATTGACATTGTTTCTGCCTTAAACACTAACCCTGAAGTAAATGCCACATCATCAGAACTCTGTGTGATACTGTGTCTCCAGCCCTTCATGTTAAATCCCTTAACATTTTAACTTGTGTCTACGAGCCCCAACGTTTACAATCTCTCAACTACTAGAGATAGGTTACTTTTATCTGCTCTGACCCACACTTTCATAAATTTTAAACATTTCTACTGTACCATTCCATAATCTGCATTATCCTAACAAATAAAAACACCTCTTTCTTTAAAATCTTTCCTTATTTTTGCAGTCACTCAAATCTTCCAATTATTGTGGCCTATCTCCTTCCAGTTATTGACTGTCATTTCAATCATAGCCTTCAAAAAGAATTTGGAAATATACTTGAAAAGAAGGGATTTGCAGGACAAGAGGAGGGAACTGGTATTATTTTAGAACTGGGACTAATTGGACATTTCTTTCAAACAGCTGGCTCAGGCATGATGGGCCGAATGGTATCCCTCTGTGCTGTTAAGACTCTTATCTGACTTCTCAGATTGTAATGAGATGAAAATTCAGGGTTTGCACATTTTACCAAATGTGGGCTTCCAAGGAGTGAAGAATTTACCATTTCCCCTACTCTCCTGAGCCTTTTGTGTGAAATTGTGTTCGTTAGAAATAAAACCAATTTCAAGTGCTCCCAGCTCAGGCATGGCTTGATACTCAAAAGAGCACACACTGCTCTACCCCAACAATGCACATTAGACACATCGACACAAGGACTGAACACCTATTACTACCCCAGTGTCACATTCTCAGACTCCCTGCACCAGCCATCCTGCGGCCTATCATAGTCAGATGTGAAGTGAGAGTGAATACTCTTGACATCAAGCAGCATTTAACTGAATGTGACATCAAGGAGTCCTAGCAAAACTGGAGCCAATGTGAATCAGGGGGCAAACTCTCCACTGGCTGGAGTCATATCTAGCACCAAGTAAGATGGTTGTGTTTATTGGAGGCCAATCATCTCAGTCCCAGGACATCACTGCAGGAGTTCCTCAGGGTAGCGTCCTAGGCCCACCCATTTTCAGCTGCTTCATCACTGACACTCCCTCCATCATAAGGTCAGAAGTGGGGATGTTCGCTGATGGTTACACAACGTTCAGAACCATTCGCGACTCCTCAGATACTGAAGCAGTCCATGCCCAAATGCAGCAAGACCTGAACAATATTCAGACTTGAGCTGATGAGTGGCAAGTAACATTCATGCCACACAAGTGCTAGACAGTGACTATCTCCAATAAGAAAGAATCTAACTATTGCCCCTTGACATTCAATCGCATTACCATCACGGAATCCCCACTATCAACATTCAAGGGGTTACCTTTGACCAGAAACTCTGCCATAGGTCAGAGGCTGGGAACTCTGTGGCGAGTAACTCTGTCTCTGGTCAGTCCACATGTGTGAGAGGCCGAAAGAACACAGAGAAATGATGCTGCTATGGGTCTGTCCTTGCAATTCGGGCTGGATGGTTTAGCTTGGCCCCAACCTATCAATCAGTTGGCAAATAAACAAAAGCACCAAACCTCACATCCCAGCAACCAAAGATCATAGCTCCCAGGAGAGCCTCTCGATTCCCGCTTGACCTACTGGCCATACCAGGATTGCAATAGGAGCGGGAGCATACAGTGTCCGCTAGCATGCCTGGGGCATTCTGCGACCAGTGAACACACAGGTTGGGAATGTGTAAAAGAGACAGAAAATAATATTACGACTTTGATTATGCTTTGCCTTTTGTTTTGTTCAAATTAAACTTATGTCTAAATTATCCAATTAGTTGTGCCTTCTGATGATAAAGCGGTACCTGCAAAATAGTTCTTTATTCAGTGGTAGCGCTGGGGCAGCTCAGTGTCACTCTTACTGGTCAGGCAAAATTAGAATTTCAAAAAGCGATCTAACTTTCCGTGCACATGAGCTTCCACATGCTCTGGAGTGTTTTTTTATTCTTTCATGGGATGTGGGTGTCACTGGCTAGGCCATCATTTTTATTGCCCATTCTTATTAGCATTTGAGAAAGTGGTGGTGAGCCACCTTCTTGAATCACTTCAGTCCATGTGGTGTAAGTACACCCACAGTGCTATTCAGAAGGGAGTTCCAGGATTTTGGCCCAATGTAAGTGAAGGAGTGGTGATATAGTTCCAAGTCAAGATGGTGAGTGGCTAGGAGGGGAACTTGCATGTTGTGGTGTTCCCATTCATCTGCTGCTCTCCCCCTTCTAGGTGGTAGAGATCACTGCTTTGGAAGGTGTGGTCGAAGGAGGCTTGGTTGCTGCAGTGCATCTAGTAGATTATACCACTGCTGCCAATGTGCTTCGATGGTAGAGGAAGTGAATGTTTGTGGATGTGGTGTCAATCAAGCGGGCTGTTTTGTCCTGGATGGTGTAGAGCTTCCTGAGTATTGTTGGAGCTGCACTCATCCAGGCAAGTGGAGAATATTCCATCACACTCCTGACTTATGCCTTTAGATGGTGGATAGGCTCTGGGGAGTCAGGAGGTGAGTTACTCGCTGCAGAATTCCCAGCCTCTGACCTGCTCTTGTAGTCACAGTATTTATATGGCTGGTCCATTTCAGATTCTGTTCAATAGTAACCCATCAGGATGTTGATAGTGGGGGACGCAGCAATGGTAATGCCATTGAATGTCAAGGGGATATGGTTGGATTCTCTCTTGTTGGAGATGGTCATTGCCTGACATTTGTGTGGCACAAATGTTACTTTCCACTTTTCAACCCAAGCTTGAATGTTGTCCATGTCTTGCTGCATATGGGCACAGACTGCTTCAGTACCTGAGGAGTCATGAATGGTGCTGAACATTGTGCAATCATCAGTGAATCATCAGTGAACATCCCCAACTTCTGACCTTATGAAGGAGGGAAGTTCATTGATGAAGCAACTGAAGATGGTTGGGCCTAGGACACTACCCTGAGGAACTCCTGCAGTGATGTTCTGGAACTGAGATGATTAACCTCCAAAAACCACAACCATCTTCCTTTGTGCTAGGTATGACTCCAACCAGTGGAGAGTTTTCCCACTGATTCCTGTTAACTCCAGTTTTGCTTGGCTCCTTGATGCCATATTTGGGCAAATGCTGCTTGGTTATCAAGGGCAGTCACTCTCACTTCATCTCAAGTTCAGCTCTTTTATCCATGTTTGAATCAAAGCTATAATGAGGTCAGCAGTGGATTTGTCCTGCTTTTTGTATATAGAACATACCTGGGCAATTTTCCAATTGTCAGGTAAATACCACTGTTGTGGCTGTACTGGAACAGCTTGGCTAGGGGCACGGCAAGTTCTAGAGCACAAGTCTTCAGTACTATTGCTGGAATGTTGTCAGGGCCCAAAGCCTTTGCAGTATCCAGTACCTTCAGTTCTTTCTTGATATCACATAGAGTGAATCAAATTGGCTGAAGACTGGCATCTGTGATGCTGGGGACCTCAGGAGGAAGCCAAGATGGATCATCCACTCATCACTTCGGGCTGAAGATTGTTGCAAATGCTTTTGCCTTGTCTTTTGCACTGATGTGCTGGGCTCCCCCATCACGGAGGATGGGGATATTTGTGAAACCTCCTCCTCCAATGAGTTGTTTAACTGTCCACCACCATTCATGACTGGATGAGGCAGGACTGCAGAGCTTGGATCTGATCCATTTGTTGTGGGTTTACTTAGCTCTGTCTATCGCATGCTGCTTCCGCAGTTTAGAACGCAAGTAGTCCTGTGTTGCAGCTTTACGAAGTTGACACCTCATTTTTAGGTATGTCTGGTGCTGCTCCTGGCATGCCCTCCTGCACTCTTCATTGAACCAGGGCTGTTCCCCTGGCTTGATAGTAATGGCAGGATATGCTGGGCCTGAGGTTACAGATTGTGGTTATATACAATTCTGCTGCTGCAAGTGGCCCCAGTTTTGAGCTGCTAGATCTGCTCAAAATCAATCCCATTTAGCACAGTGGTAGTGCCACACCACACAATGGAGGGTATCCTCAATGTGAGGACAGGACTTCCACTCCACAAAGACTGAGGAGGTAACTCCTACCAATAATGTCATGGACAAATTCATCTGAGACAGGTAGCTTGGTGAGGACGAGGTCAAATATGTTTTTTCCTATTGATGGTTCCCTCACCACTGCAGCAAACCCAGTCTAGCAGCTATGTCTTTTCGGAGTCGGCCAGCTCGGTCAGTAGTGGTGCTACCGAGCCACTCTTGGTGATGAGAACTGAAGTCCCCCACCCAGAGTGCATTCTGTGTCCTTGACACCCTCAGTGCTACCTCCAAGTGGTGTTCAATGTGGAGGAATACTGATTCATGAATTGATGGGAGGTGGGGTGCAGGGTGTGACGGGTGGTAATCAGCAGGAAGTTTCCTTGCCCATGTCTGACCTGATGCCATGAGACTTCATGGGGGTCCAGAGTCTCTGGACAAGTTTCAACCTTCACCAACCAACACCACGAAAGAAAAAGAGATTATCTGCTCAGTAGCTCATTGCTGTTTGTGGGAGCTTGCTATGTCCATGTTTGACTGTCACATTTCCTACGATACATTCTCCATATTTTGGAAGCTTCCTTTCGATGAAGGCAGACATAGACGACAATTTCATCATCACTTGCAATGTGCCAGCGACTGAGGAAAAGAGTATTTGAGGACCAGGAACTTAAAGCTGGGATTAAGGTCATGATTTGCTGGGCAGCAGTGATCCCCATACTCCTATATGCTTTGGGGACTTGGACAACCTGTGGCAGCCACCTCCAAACATTGGAGAAGTACCAGCAGCAGTCCCTTCGCAAGATCCTCCAAATCTCGTGGCAAGAAAGGCGATCCGATAGCAGTGCCTGCTCCCAAAACAACATGCCCAGCATTGAGGCTCCAATCACTGTGCTGGCTGGGACATGTCGTTCATATGCCTGATACCAGGCTCACAAAATAACTGCTCTACTTGGAAGTTTGTTGCGGCAGCAGACTCCGAGGAGAACTGTGTAAAGGCTTTAGGGATGCCCTCAAAGCCAACCAAAATGAACAAGGTTCATTCGGGAAGGCAGCGAGCACAATGAAAGACTGCGGCAGGAACAAGCAGAGGCAAAGTCGAGGCATCAGAGGGAGCCCACAAACCTCCCGACAACTCTACCCAACCCTCCAAACACTCCCTGCCCTGCACATGGTAGAGTCTGCAGGTCACACATTGGACACACACACACACACAGACAAAGACAGGCGCAGGCACAGACATGCACAGAGACACAGACACGCACAGACTCACACACCACACAAACCACCCCAATTTATGCCCATTTGCATCTAAGGGATGACTTGAATGCTACCCGTGATAATGCTTAATAGAATTAGCCATACGGGGTAAAATTTCCTCCATGCAGTTATACCACAAATAGCAAACAGGAAATCTTTCATGAACACAGGCCACATTCATGTGCTCATGTCCTAACCGTCGAGAGGGGAGGGAAATGGGGGTTTGCTTCAAGGGTCCAGACTTGAGCACAAAAATCAAAGCTGACACTCTGGTGCAGTACTGAAGGAATACTGCCTTTTGGATGAGACATTAAACCGAAGCCCCCATCTGCCCTCTCAGGTGGGCACAAAAGATCCCATGGCACTATTTCGAAGATGTGTAAGGGAGTTATCCCCGGTGTGCTGACCAATATTTATGCCTCAATCAACATCACAAAAAACAGGTTATCTGGTCATTATCACATTGCTGCGTGTGGGAGCTTGCTGTATGCAAATTGGCTGACACGTTTCCTACATTAGAGCAGTGACTATACTTCAAATTAACTCATTGGCTGAAGAAACAGCCACCAGTGGAGTGATGACAACTGAGAGTGACCAAGGGGCTAGAATCGAAGCAGTGCTGAGATTGCAGAGGGTTTTAGGGTTGGAGGAAATTACAGAGATAGGGAAAGGTGAGGCCATGGAGGGATTTGAATATCAACATTAGGAACTGGAATGCACTGCCTGAGAGTGTGGTGGATGCAGATTCAATCGTAGTTTTCAAAAGAGAATTTAATAATTATCTGTAAAGAAAAAGTGTTATCGGGTTATGGAGAAAAGGTAGGGGAGTGGGACTAGCTGAAAAGCTCTTAGAGGGAGCCAGCATGATTACAATAGGCCAAATGAACAATATCCAGGCTTGGGCTGACAAGCGGCAAATAACATTTGCACCACACAAGTGCCAGGCAATGACCAAGAGAGAATCCAACCATCGGCCCTTGATATTCAATGGCATTACCATCAGTGAATCCCCCATTATCAACATCCTGGGGGTTACCATTGACCAGAAACTGAACTGGACTAGCCATATAAATACGGTGGCTACAAGAGGAATCGTGTGACGAGTAACTCACCTCCTGACTCCCCAAAGCCTGGCCACCATCTACAAGGCACAAGTCAGGGGTGTGATGGAACACTCCCCACTTGCCTGGATGAGCGCAGCTCCCACAACACTCAAGAAGCTTGACACCGTCCAGGACAAAGCAGCCTGCTTGATTGGCACCACATCCACAAACATTCACTCCCTCCACCACTGACGCACATTAGCAGCAGTGTGTACCATTGACAAAATGCACTGCAGGAATTCACCAATGCTCCTTAGACAGCACCTTCCAAACCCACGACCACTACCATCTAGAAGGACAAGGGCAGCAGACAGATGGGAACACCACTACCTGGAAATTTTCCTCCAAGTCACTCACCATCCTGACTTGGAAATATATCGCCGTTCCTTCACTGTCGCTGGGTCAAAATCCTGGAACTCCCTTCCTAACAGCACTGTGGGTGTACCTACACCACATGGGCTGCAGCGGTTCAAGAAGGCAGCTCACCACCACCTTCTCAAGGGCAACTAGGGATGGGCAATAAATGCTGGCCCAGCCAGCGAAGCTCACATCCCATGAATGAGTTAAAAAAAAGGGCTCTTTCTGTGTTGCAACCATTCTACAATTCTATAGTTTTACTTTGGTTCAGTTCTCTCCTCCATTTGGCACTTTTGTTCTTCACTCATGATTCTTAATGAAAGAACTGAATGATAAAATTTAAAGAATCGCTCCTTTTCTTTATTCTTTCATGGGATGCGGCATTTGTTCCCCACCCCTAATTGCCCTTGAACTGAGTGGCTCGCTAGGCCAATTCAGAGCACAGTTAAGACTCAGCCACATTGCTGTGGGTCTGGAGTCACATGTAGGCCAGACCGGGTAAGGATGGCAGATTTCCTTCCCTAAAGGACATTAGTGAACCAGATGGGTTTTTACAACAATCGATGATAGCTGCCATGGTCACCATTACTGAGACTACCTTTATACTTCAGATTGAATAATTGAATTTAAATTCCACCAGCTGCCTTGGTGGGATTTGAACCCATGTCCCCAAAGCAATAGCCTGGACCTCTGGGGTTATTAACCCAGTGACACTACCACTGCACCACCATCATAAATATAGAGAACAGAGCACCTTATATAGCACCTTAAACACCACAAGACGTCCCAAAGCACTCCTAAGGAGAACAAAATTGGACATGGTCCACATAAGGAGATATTAGGTCAGCATCTTCCAAACCCACAACCACTACTATCTAGAAGGACAAGGTCAGCAGACACATGGGAACACAACCACCGGGAAGGTCCCCTCCAAGCCACTCACCATCCTGACTTGGAAATATATCGCCGTTCCTTCACTGTCGCTGAGTCAACATCCTGGAACTCCCTTCCTAACAGCACTGTGGATGTGCCTACACCACATGGACTGCAGCTCACCGCCACCTTCTCAAGGGCAACTAGGGATGGGCGGATAAATGCTGGCCTAGCCAGTGACGCCCTCACCCCGTGTAAGAATTTGAAAAAGGATAACCAAAAGCTTGGTGAAAAAGGAGGTTTTAAAGAGGGATTTGAAGGAGGAAAGAAAAAAAGATACATAGGTTTAAGAAGGAAATTCGTGAGCTTAGGGCCTAGATGGTTGAAGGGATGGCCACCAAGGGAGGGGTGAAGAAAGTAGGGAATACACAAAGAGCCAGAGTCACAGAGTCGTAGGACTGGAGATAGCAATGAACATGGGGATGAGAATTTAATCAGGGTAGTGTTAAACAGACTTGAATGTACAGGAAGATAAAGCTGTAAATTAATAAAAGGTAACAGGGGCAGCATAGCTCTTTCAAGCAGCA
Organism: Cetorhinus maximus; assembly: GCF_964194155.1. Classification (NCBI taxonomy): domain Eukaryota; kingdom Metazoa; phylum Chordata; class Chondrichthyes; order Lamniformes; family Cetorhinidae; genus Cetorhinus; species Cetorhinus maximus. The sequence continues at coordinate 151,762,832 of NC_135883.1, read as the reverse complement.
GTTGAGAATTCGGAACAATACACTGGAGACCAGCTGTCTGGAGTTGTTGAAAACTGCCATGTTTGTAGTTCTCCCTGCCGAAACAGGGCCGAGTCTCACCGGAGCTTCTGTTAAGGCTTATCATTTGGTTATCTTAATTTAAAGAAAAAAAGGAAATTTTTATGAAATTTCACCCATTGTTTGCCATTGCGGTTTTGATTGGAGCCAAAGTATACTGAAAACACACACAGAAACTGATGCATACAAACAAACTCATGCAGGCGCATACAAGAAAAAGGGCTAAAGAACGGCATATCAAAAGATATCCATCTTAAACTCACAAGTGAATTCTAAACGTTCAGTCACCCGTCAAAAATAAATTGCATACACTTCCTGTGGTCATTTGGGCATTCCTTGCTGCAACATAGCCACGGAATGATTTATGATCTGAACTTGCACTTAGACATCCTTAGAAAGTGGAAGGGGAGGTGGGGAGGGGGTGGGGACTGAAGATTGACCTTTGACCTCCTCCCCACCCCCTCCACAGTTGAGCCTGTAGAACAGAATCATTTAAGGTGGGAAAAAAAGGATAACTTGCTATACCGAAACAGAATTACCTGGAAAAACTCAGCAGGTCTGGCAGCATCGGTGGAGAAGAAAAGAGTCGACGTTTCGAGTCCTCACGACCCTTCAACAGAACTCAGGTTCTGTTGAAGGGTCGTGAGGACTCGAAACGTCGACTCTTTTCTTCTCCACCGATGCTGCCAGACCTGCTGAGTTTTTCCAGGTAATTCTGTTTTTGTTTTGGATTTCCAGCATCCGCTGTAGTTTTTTGTTTTTATAACTTGCTATACCCACCATCCTGGATAACAACAACAACTTATATTTAAGGCCTTGACCTGGAGGCAGTGGAAGGATGTTAAGTCAGAAGTCTTGTGGCCAGTGGGTACAAAGAAGTGTTGCCTCACATCTCTTACTGCCATTCACTGAGCTGGTCCTCCTCCTTCCTGGTCTTCCATGTCCGATGACGACTGCTACTCTCCCCGTGACAAACACCGTCCTCTCTGTTATATCGAGGGTATGCAGGATTCAGCATGTCACTACGATGCAGGAGAATCCTAGGTTGTGTCATGATTCCTGGTACCTCTGCTTCAGCCTCTCAGTTGGATGTAAACTGATCCTGTGGTAGTATATTGAAGAGGTGAGGGGGCGGGGTTGGGGTGGGGTGGGGGGGGTGATGTTCTCCCCAGCATCCTGGCCAATTCCTAGCACTCAAACCACAACTAAAACAGACTACTTGTTTGTGGGAGCTTCCTGAGTGCCAATTACCTGCCACAATTCTTACATTACAACAGTGGCTACACTTCAAGCAAAAAGGCGCTCCAATGGCTGTAAGGTGCTTTGGGACATGAGGAAATGAAAGGCACAATAAAAATGCAAGTTATTTCTTTCTTTATGTTCAGTTATGTCCCTGGTGATCCCCTTGGCTTTGACGGTAGTCATCAGGGGTGATGGTGTTGAGGGGAGGGCTGTCATGAGCCATGTCGGTAAGGGGAAATCCTCATCACCCAGCAGCCATCCTACCACATTCTTGGGGAGGATCATTTTGGGAGGGTCAATTATTGGCGGGTAGAGTGGCACAGGATACAGTGTTGTGGCAGCTGCCAGGGTAACTTGCACAATTCTGTTTCTGTGATCAAACACTGACTGAAGAGTCTGAAGAAGAGTCATACGGACTCGAAAGGTTAACTCTGTTTTTCTCTCCACAGATGCTGTTAGACCTGCTGAGCTTTTCCAGCATTTTCTGTTTTTGTTTCCGATTTCCAGCGTCGGCAGTATTTTGCTTTTAACGGACTGACCATTATTGGGGAGGATGTTCACGGATGCTGCTCGCCTGAGATGGCAACATGCGGGCAGCCAGTGACGTCCCGCACACAAGGGAAGCTGACCATAGCTGCAAATCCACAAACTCACCCATGTCGGGCATTGAGATCAACGGGGGAGGTGGTGATGTCTAGGTCAGCCCAGGCAAAAAGGGCACCTGGGGGCTGCATAATACAGCTGGCTGCTGCAGGCTGAGAGACATGAGAGATGTCCACTGTAACAGACTGGAAGGAGACAGAGAAGAATAGGAGAAGGGCTGTGGTGACCCTGCAGGAGTTCCATAGGTAAACAGAAGAGGATATCCTACATTTTATTGGCCCAAAAGCAGAGACAAAATTGAAACATGAAAGATTTTATGTTTGGAAGGATTTGAGTTTCAAAGAGGTGCAAGAACAATGGAACCTGAGATGAAAGGGAGGAAAAGGTATTTTAAGAGTTACTGTGGAAAGCTTAAGATAGCTGTTAACTGTAGTTGTGGGCTATTAGCTGTGTGAGGAAGGTCTCATGGAAACAGCTCTAAGCTAAGAGAAGGTGCAGCTTGAATCAACCATCCAGTCGAGCCAGAAAAGTCTTGGGCTGCAAAAAGCCATCCTGTTCTAAAGTCTTAGATTTTCACAGCAGAGTGGGGGAAGAGTTTAAGAGATCATGTGGTATGCCTCTATTAAAGCTATAGTCTTGGGCAATAATACTGGGTTCTTATAGTTAAACATCTATGAGGGGCCATTGCCCGGAAGGTGTTTACTTGCGGGTCTGACCAAGTCCTTTTGGAGAATGGTTTGTAAGACTAATTTTAACTGTGCAACTGTAATCTTGTATGCTCAAATTTTCTTTTATTCTTGTTAATAAAACCTTCAATTTTTAAAATCCTAAAAGTGTTACTAAACTTCTTGCTGCTGAAATCAGTATGTTTTCTTCTCGTTCTCAGAATATAAAAAAAAGGGGTACGGCTCATAAGTCAACTTTCAATCTGGGATTCGGTTTGCACAGCAATTAACATCTGCTGTGGTCATAACACCTATCAAACCCCTTTCAAAACCTTAAAGACCTCCATCAGATCACCCCTCAGTCTTCTCCTTTCCAGAGCCCCAGCCTTTTTTATCTTCCCTCATGGAATAACCTCTCAGTTTTGGTGTTATTCCGGGAAATCGTTTTTGTACCTTCTCCAGTGCCTCTGATATCCTTTTCATAATATAAAGAACTGAACTGTTCACAGCACTTCAAATGTAGTCTAACCAAAGCCAGATACAAGTTTAACATAACCATGTGCTGAGTATGACCACCTACAAGCAGTGGTCACCCTTCCTCCACCCCTAATCTGTTGTCTTCCGAGAGAGACAGAGCTCCTCCAAACAGTCCTCAAACCAAATTAAATTAGCAATAATAGCACTCATGGTCAACACACAAAGCTTACGCAGATTGAAAAGGCACAAAACAAATTGCAAAAGATGCAATCTGGAAATTGGGTGTCTTGGCAAGCAAATTGCTTCTACGATCTATTTACCGCTCAGGGTTTCTTTCAGGAACTCGGTAGGGCTTTCCCCTTTTCTTTTGTTAAGAAAAATGAATTCTGGATCCCAACTGCGTCATAGAACTCTGATTTTAATATGTTCCGGGGATTGACATCTGCCTGTGATAATTGAGTGCCCTTCCCGAATCTAAATGCTACACAGTTAAAATGGCATCAGGTAAAAGAATGGTGCAAAAGGAGTGGTAAGTACGCTATCTCTATGTTAACCACCTATGTACCATGTTTCTCTCAGGCAGGCAGGGGTAAAATTGGACTCAGGCAAGCCACATCTTAATCCATTCTGGGCTACATTTGTTTATTCTGAGTTTGTTCATTTTAGAAATGAATTCAGACATAAGGCGGCTACAAAGTGACATAGGTAGGTTAACTGAGTGGACAAAGACCTGGCAGATGGAGTATAATGTTAGAAAATGTGAAATTGTCCATTTTGGCAGGAAGAATAAAAAAGCATATTATCTAAATGATGAGGGATTACAGAGCTCTGAGATTCAGAGGGATCTGGGTGTCCTAGTACATGAATCACAAAAGGTTAGTATGCAGGGACAGCAGGTAATTAGGAAAGCTAATAGAATGTTATAATTTATTATGAAGGGAACTGATTACAAAAGTAGGGAGGTTATGATTCCGTTATACAGGGCACTGGTAAAACAACATCTGGAGTACTGTGTACAGTATTGGTCTCCTTATTTAAGGAAAGATGTAAATGTGTTAGAAGCAGTTCAGAGAAGGTTCACTAAACTAATACCCGGAATGGGCGGGTTTGTCTTATGAGGAAAGATGGGACAGGTTAGGCTTGTATCCGCTGAAGTTTAGAAGAGTAAGAGGTGGCTTGATTGAAACATATAAGGTTCTGCAGGGCCTTGACAGGGTGGACATGGAGAGGGTGTTTCCTCTTGAGGGAGAATCTAGAACTAGGGGTCATGGTTTAAAAATAAGGGGTTTAATAATCAGAGATGAGGAGAAATTTTGTCTCTCAGGGAGTTTGGAACTCTCTTCTTCAAAAGGTGATGGAAGCAGGGTCTTTGAATATTTTTAAGGCAGAGCTAGATAGGTTGTTGATAAACAAGGAAGTGAAAGGTTATCGGGGGAAGGCAGGGATGTGAAGTGGAGGTGGCAATCAGATCTGCCATGATCTTATTGAATGGCTGAGCAGGCTCGAGGGGCCTACTCCTGCTCCTAATTTGTATGTTCCTATGTACCCTCATGCTTGACATTAAATGCATAATATTTGAAAGATATTACATAAAACGTACAGCCAAGAAAAAGGCCATTTGGCTCAACTGGGGTCTATGCCATTATTTATGTTCCACATAAGCCTCCTCCCAACCGCTAACCCTATCAGCAAATCCTTCTATCCTGTCTCCTTCATGTGTTTATCTAGCTTCCCCTCAAACACATCGATGAGGTCTTCATCATAGTTGCCTCAATTATTTCTTATGATGGCGAGTTCCACAGTCTAACCACTCTCTGGGTAAAGAAGTTTCTCCCGAATTCCTTATTGAATTTATTATCGATCAGCTTATATTTCTAACTTTGACGATCAAAACATCTTCTGTATGTCTACCCTATTAAATCCTTTCAGTCTTGAGACCTCTATCAGATCACCCCCTCAGCCTCTCTTCTCTAACTTTCCCAGTAAGTATAACCTCTCAGTTCTGGTATCATCCTTGGAAATATTTTTTACCTTCTCCAGTGCATCTAGATAACATGGAAATCAAAACTGTGCACAGTACTCAAAGCGCAGTCTAACCAAACTTTGATACAAGTTTAAGGTAACTTCTCTGCTTTTCAGTTCTCTACCAAGAATGAAACCTGTTTTGTGGCCTTCTTAACCCATATTCCACATGTCCTCTACGTTTATTGTACACCTATCTCAATCCATTTGCCTTAGTTAGTTCTGGAGAAAAGTCATACGGACTCGAAACGTTAACTCTGTCTTTTTCTCCACAGATGCTGTCAGACCTGCTGAGTTTTTTCAGCAATTTTTGTTTTTGTTTCAGTTTCAGATTTCTAGCATCCGCAGTAATTTGCTTTTATTTTTGCTTCAGTTAGTCCCTCATTTCTTTGAAGTGAACCCTTTTCATATTAAGTCCAACTCTCAGATCATACTGAAATGGATTGTTCTGTGGCTGTTATTCCCCCTGCCTCCCCGCATAATGCAGTGTTCATTTCCAGGACATTGGCCAGTTCAGTAATGGATACCAGGTTGAGATGAGCACTTCCTCATGCAGCTTCCATGATGGGACGGGTTATGAAGCAGTCATGGGTTGAATTTGACAATTTTGACTCTAAACCACTTGGGTTGCTCCCAGTTTACATTTGGTTAACTGAAGCCGCCCAGTAAATAACTCTCCACTTTTCGCATTCCCTTCCTATTGCTTTGTGAAGCAATTGCCTTCTACCTTACTATCTTATGTAGCAATTCTAGTTTGCATTTTTTAATATTTGGATGTGTCTAACCAGAGTGGTTGATATTTTAAGCTTTCCCTCCAAAGGCTCTGGTGCAGTGTGGCTGCAACACCTTGTTTCCTTTCTACTCTTATCTAGTCTGAGCACTCTATGGCCTTGAATATTAAAATTTGTGATGGTTCTCTTATTCTCACTACATCATCAGTCCACCACAGTGGCCATGTCTTCAGCTGCTTAGGCCCTAAGCTCTGGAATTCCCTCCCGAAACCTCTCTTCCTCCTTTAAGAACATGTATCTATTTGACCAAGCTTTTAATCGCCTATCCTAACATCTCAGTGTCAAATTTTGTTTGGCAATACCTCCTATGAAGTGCCTTGGGACCGCCATGTCAGCCATGGGTCAGTATCTAGCATTCTTGCCTTGGAGTTAGAAGGTTGTGGGTTCAAATCTCATTGCAGAGACCTGAACACAAAAATCAAAGCTATCATCATTGAGATGAGATACTAAACGAGGACCCATCTACCTTCTCAGATGGACATGAAAGATTCAATGGCAATACCTGGTACCCTGGTCAATATTTATCCCTCAAATATCACAAAAACAGGTTAATCTGATCATTATTGCATTTGTGGGAGCTTGCTGAGTGCAAGTCGGCTACTACATTTCCTACATTACAGCAGTGACATTTCGTTGGCTGCAAAGCACTTTGGGGCATTGAGGTCATGAAAGGCAGTAAAAGCAAGTCTACATAAATACTAGTTTTTGTTATTCTCTTGCCTTTTGTTAAGAAATTTCTAACGAGACACTTTTGGATTTATAACCGTCTTCTAATTAAATGAGGGATCTCCAAACACAATTGCTCCTTTATCAAAATACCACTACTCAAATTATACTTTTACCAGTTCCAATGCCAATCAAGGAAAGGGACAGCTTTAAGTGAGCAAGACAAGCAGATTCAAAATGCCAACCAGCAGCAGTCATGAGACTCAAACACAGTGTGTAGGTGTCCGAAGCCCTCCAGCAGCTAGACTTGACATTCCCAAAATACCTTTCTATATTAATTTTCACATTCAGGATGGCAGATAATCACTAAGGAGTAGCAGGATACGGAGAAATCATGGGTTTATTGTCCTAGGTATTGTTAATCCATAAATCTTGAATTCAAGCTGAGAACATCATGGAATTTAAGCTTTAGAAAAAGGAGCAGGCCTAATCGCCAACTTGGACACGTTCAACACTTTCATGATAAGCACCTTATACTCTGGCAATGATAACACCCTGCCTTCCTCCCCCACAAACTTTGAGAGCGCAGAAGAGGATTGAGGTGACAGAGATGGCTGAGCAAATTTGACCATTTACTGCTAATACTAAAATACACAAAAAAACTTACATTTACATAAACTCTTTTAGTATAAAGAAAATGTCCCAAGGAACTTCAGAGGCATAGAAAAAAAAAGCTGATCTCAAACCAAAGGGTGACGATTACAAGGGTCACATGAGGGAGGGTAAAAATGCCTACTCTATTATACCACTCCAAGTCTGACTATATCATTGTTTTTTTGTGAATTTAGCGAGGATGTGCTTTGCCAATAGTGCAGGAGTCCCACTGTGTACACTTTGATATTATAAAGACTTAACCAGACAGGGTTCCTGAGTTTAAACAAAGAACAAAACAAGTTTATTGACCCAACTTCGCAAATCAAAAAAAAACTAAGTAAACCGCAACCACCATTCATACTTCACACACATTCCCTGGGCTCACACACACTAGTATAGATGGTAGAATAAGAGAATAGTCTCAAAAATGTTTTACAGTTTGTGAAGAAAATAAACAACCAAAGACAGATCCGGTTAACTGTCCTTTGGCTGCTCTCGATGTGGTGATTCCATGTTCTGGCTGTTTTGTTCAATTGTCTCCCTGAGTGTAGTTGTACGGGGCAGATTTTCATATTTTAATCCCAAAAGATGTCAGTTTGCAGCAGGTTCCTCTTGCCAGGATGGCTACTTTGCAAATCCGGGTGCTATAATTTCAAGAGAGGGAGAGAAAGAAACAGTTTCCTTGCAGCTTTTCAGTGCAGCATTCTGATCTCAGTTTGTGTTCTCTCTGGCTTGGTAAACAAGCTCTTGAAAATCCTGCTGGCTGTATATTCCAGAGGAATTCAGTTACCATGACTGCTGCGGTCATTGTTTTTTTAGAGCAGGGTAATTGCATTCTGATGCCTCATCTCAGAAATTTTTGAAGAGCTTCAAGATAGTGTGAAAGCCAACAGGAAATGGGGGTTGGGATTCTCCAGCCCCAACAGGGGCGAGGTGGCCCCCTCAGCCAGAATTCCATTGACTTACAGCGAGACCGGAAGATTGCGGCAGTGGGCGGATGCGCAAAATCCTGGTGGGGATCTTTCACATTCCTCAGGTAGGGTTTGGGTGTCTGTTCCCTTTTCATCCCACTTGGGTGGAATGCAAGTTGTATATTCTGGTTGGTTAGCAGTCCTCCATTGTCTTAATAGGATTACAGTTTATTGTTTTTTTTTAAATCCAGCCAGAAAAAAAAGAGAATTAGAAATTGTCTATTTTTTAAAAATCCTCATAACAGTGATCAAAAAATATTAGTGACGGAGGTGGGTTTTAAGGATGGTCTTAAAAACATGAGCTAGAGACGGATGGGTTTCCAAGAATTGAAGCCTTGGCAGCTGAAGATACAGCCACCTACTGTTGGGCAAAAGAGTGCACAGGTCGCATGAGTTACAGAAACAGTGAGTATGGTGAGATGGGGGTAATTGCATAGAAGGAGGACATTACAGAGCGGGGCAAATCCATAGAGGCATTTAAACACAAGAAATAAATATTATAACCTTGCAGGGATAAGAGGGCCAGGAACCAATTTCCACCCGCAAGCACAGGAGTGATGAGTGAACAGGAATTGGTGCTGAATAGAGTGTCAGATAATCAATCAGAGTGTCAGGTGTGGTAGCGCTCACCTCCGAGTCACAAGGTTCTGGGTTCAAGTCCCACTCCAAGATTTGAGCACAAAAATCAAGGCTGACACTCCTGTGCAGTCCTAAGGGAGTGCTGCGCTGTCAGCGGTGCTGCCTTTCAGATGAGATGTTAAACCGAGGCCCCGTCTGGCTGCTCCGCAAATGTAAAAGATCCCTTGGCGTTATTTCAAAGAAGAGCAGGGGAGTTCCCCCCCCCCACCCGATGTCCGAGCCAATAGTTATCCCTCAATCGAGATCACAAAAGCAAATTATCTGGTCATTATCACGTTGCTGCTTGTGGGAGCTTGCTGTGCGCAAAATTGCTACCACGTTTCCTACATTATAACAGGGGTTACGTTTCAAAAGTACTTCATTAGATGTAAAGTTCTAGGAGATGCCCAGTAGTCATGAAAAGCGCTATGTAAATGCAAGCCTTTCTTAATAGGATATGGGCAGCAGAGTTTTGGATGAGTTGAAGTTCATGGTGCTTTGAGAATGGGAGGCCAGCCAGCGCTGATGTTACAAAGGCAAGTGAGTTTATGGAAGTGAAAGTACACAGTCTTTCTGCTCGAGACCATAGGGGCCAGAAACTCAGCTAAGGTCGAATGGGGAATTGTGTATGCAAATAGTAAGGTTCAGTTTAAGACAGTGACCAGGAGGAAAATGGAATCAGTGCCAAGGGTAAGAGGATCCTGGTGGTAGCCAAAGGAGGTTTTGATCAGGGAAGTGATCTGAAATTAACAGGGATATATGGTTATTTTAAATTTGTTTTATTATTCATTAAAATCGAAGGTTGAAAGGGGAAAAAAAAACTTGCATTTACATAAAACACCCTCCATGACCCATCCCCAAGCAGTTTACAGCCAATGAAGTACTTTTGAAGTGTGGTCATTGGTGTAGGAAACGCAGCAGCCAATTTACGCACAGCAAGCTCCCATCAATGGCAACGAAACAATGAACATGTTATCCGTTTTTGTGACGTTGATCAAGGGATAATTATTAGCCAAGGCACCAGGGGGAACTCACCTGCTTATTTTCAGAATATCACTATGGAATCTTTATCAGATAGGGAAGACAGGGCCGGAATTTTCCAGCCCCCCTACCGAGTTGGTTTCCCCTGCAGCGGCACTGACGAGCCATTGAAACCTCCATTCACATCGGCAGGACTGGAAGATTCCGCCAACGTGAGGGGCTGGAAAATTCCGGCCGTGGTCTCAGTTTAAGCTTTCATCGGAAAAAGGGCGCCCCTGACAGTGCAGCACTCTCAGTAGAGCACTGGAGCGCCGACCTAGACTTTGTGCTCATGTCTCTGAAGTGGGACTTGTGCCCACAATCCTCCAACTCTAGCGGCAAAAGTGTTACCAACTGAGCCACGGCTGAAACCATGGTTTACAATTATATTTAGTAAGGCTTTGAACAAGCTGACATACAAATGCCTCTTTTAGCTTAGAAATTCCATCTGGCAGACTTCTTGACTTGCACAGTCTGCACCTAACCGGTTGCATAAATGTTAAACCATCAGGCTGTTCAAAGACTGTTTATAAATGCTCATCCCAGACTGATGTGAAACAATGATAGTTCCTGAAGTAAGGGGCTATCTATAAAATGTTCAGCTTATATCATTCCTGGGTATTTGAGAGAAAAAAAATCTGGGGAGGGAGCAAAAGGCAGGATGAAAAGGTTTTAACTAGCAAAGCGTTGTTGGATTGTAGTCACCAGTTTGTTGGGACATATGGATCTGGGCTGTACGCTTGTTTTGGGATGGCCAAGTTGGTACAATAGACAGAGTTGATCAGCAGACAGTCCTTAGGTGGAACACGTTCTGTTTATTTACAAAGGTACTCAACAGCTACACTTGTGTGCCTTCAGCTCAAACCCTGTCTCCATACTTCTGCCTATTAACTCAGGCTACTGACTACAGAGGTAGCCCGTGCTACCCCTCTATAGGCTACAGAAGATCATGTGACCCTCCTTTATAACATCCTTCTTAAAGGTATACTATATATTACATAAAACCATAATTATCATGAGTGTGTAGGCAGTTTAGGGAGACTCTGGACTCCTTTACTTCAAATAATAGACAGGCAGCCATAATCTATCAGACCATAATTAAAAAGTGGCAGAGCGGAAAGAGAAACATGTCCCAACACGGCTGGTGGCCATTGTACTCCGCCTCAACCAGCCCAACATCCAACTGCTTGTTGAACACTTCTCATTTATTTAACTCCAATTCCTCATCTGGTAAACTATACCAAATATTATCGCCCTTTCACTGAAGAGCATTTTGCAAGATAGTTTTACGTTTACTCCAATAAATTTAACCTGCTTCCTCTTCCCCTACTGACTTATCCGAAAGAGGGGAGGGCAATCTGCAATTCGCTCTATCTACAGCTTCTAATAGTCGATCGGGACCCTCCTTTAGCCTTTTCTCTCACTGCCAGTCTTAGGTTTCTTTATTCTTTACTTTCAGCTCATTGCGTTTACTTTTGAGGTCAGGCTTGTTGCTTCTCTCTGCGTGTATGCCCTTTTAGAAGTGTGCTGACCAAATGTGTATACAGCATAAAGCCTCAGATAACCTTGGTAGATCATTACTTTGCTCTTATATAACCAAATATTCATTGCTTCTCCACATAGTCATGGCATTGAAAGTAACAGGTGCACTGTTATTCAGATTGCTTTCAGAGCTTCCATGTGCTCATTCCATTCCCTGCACTGCGGTTCCATTTGCGTTCACCTAATTTGCAAAACTTCCTATCTATTCTTGTTAAATGTAATTTGTCATTTGTCTTCCTAAGCCGATCGAAATCCTTCTATCCCAAGCTGCACTCCCTATTTTAGTGCTGAACACAAATCTACAGCGTTACATTTGGTTTCAAACAGGAGGGGTCCAAGCACCAAGCTGTCCGGTACTGCGGTCGAGATCTTCGGTCTGACATTAAATCCATACGCTTGGTTAAAATCTAGCCCTATGCCGCTAAAGAGCACTCAGGATAAAAACAGCTTCTTATTCAGTCCAACGTTTTGGATTTCCAATGTTTTTAGTTTTATTATGAGCTTTTCACCGAGGCCCTTTAATCAGAGCGATTTTGTCCATCTTCTCCTCCAACTCCAGCCTCTTGTCCATTTCCCACTTCCTTTGTCTCAACATTGACGACCCTGCCTTCAATCATTCAGGCTTCACGCCCTTGAATTCCTTCCCTAAACCTCACTGGCTCCCTACCTCTCTCCTCCTTTAGAGTCTATCCCTCAAATAATTGATTCTTTGGCTCAGTGTCACTTTTTATCTTGACTAGACACCAGTGAAATGCCTCTGGATTTTTCATACATCAAATGTATTTTGCAAATGCAAGCTGTTGTTCAACATGCAAATGTTCTGTGCAATACAATGCCCATCTGAAGTGAGAAAGCATCCAGCAATTCCAGATGTTGCCTTTCAATACGTGTCATAGCTGGAGAAAGCATCAATGGGCTACAAAACTCTATAGTTAAGTACTGAAAGTTACAAGTCTCTCACTATTATGGGAGCAATTTAACATGGTGAAATCAAGAGATCTCTTCCAGGTAATAAGCTTTCAAACTAACTTTTAAAAGGCAGCTTTATAATTTCATTGTACAGGGAGCAGATCTTCTCCTGTCACCAGGCCCCAAAAGAAGATTGGCACAACATGGATGATTGACTCTAATACAGTTTTCCCTGTAGCCTTTGTTTATTTATTTATGGGATGTGGACGTCGCTGGCTAAGCCAGCATTTATTGCCCATCCCTAATTACCCTCGAGAAGGTGGTGGTGAGCTGCCTTCTTGAACCGCTGCAGTCCATGTGATGTAGGTACACCCACAGTGCTGTTAGGGAGGGAATTCCAGGGTTTTGACCCAGCGACAGTGAAGGAACGGCGATACGTTTCCAAGTCAAGATGGTGAGTGGCTTGGGGGGTAACTTCCAGGTGGTGGAGTTCCCATATATCTGCTGCCTTTGTCCTTCTAGATGGTAGCGGTCATGGGTTTGGAAGGTGCTGCCTAAGGAATCTTGATGAGTTTCTGCAGTGCATCTTGTTGATGGTACACATTGCTGCTACTGTGTGTTGGTGATAGAGGAAGTGAATGTTTGTGGATGTGGTGCCAATCAAGCGGGCTGCTTTGTCCTGGATGATGCCAAGCTTCTTGAGTGTTGTTGGAGCCGTACTCATCCAGGCAAGTGGAGAGTATTCCATCACACTCCTGACTTGCGCCTTGTAGATGGTGGACAGGCTTTGGGGAGTCAGGAGGCGAGTTACTTACCACAGGATTCCAAGCCTCTGACCTGATCTTGTAGCCACAGTGCTTATGTGGCTAGTCCAGTCCAGATTCTGGTCAATCCCCCAGGATGTAGATAGTGGGGGATTCAGCGATGGTAATGCCAGTGAATGTCAAGGAGCGATGGTTAGATTCTCTCTTGTTGGAGATGGTCATCGCCTGGCATTTGTGTGGCGTGAATGTTACTTGCCACTTGTCAGCCCATGCCTGGATATTGTCCAGGTCTTGCTGCATTTGAGCATGGACTGCTTCAGTACTCAAATAGTAACTTATTACAGAATAAACTTGCTACAGTTATAGAGTTTGTGGCAGGGGCTGAAATCAATGGCTTCAACCTTCTTAATGTTGGAACTGGATGAAATTGTGGTTCATCCAGGAGCGAATGTCAGATAATCACCATCACACACCTTACTCTGGCCCAGGGCACATAACATTTTCAGTGAGAAGGTTTAATGAGTTTCACCAGTGGCCCCTCAACTCGTGACTGAATTTGCATTCAACAGCATAAAAGTGACTTCATCACCCCTTTCCTTGGCCCCAGGGTCAAGACCCCCACATGATGTGCACGGTGCCATAGGCTTCATCGCTCAGCAGCAGCTCCTGAGCCACCTTCATCAGGACATCTCGCGAGGCGAACCCTTCCACAGAGACAAGGACCAATGGCATGTACTCGCTGCAGTTTGACGTCGGCCCGGCTTGCGAAGCTGTTATAAGGTTAATGGCCAGGCTTTTCACCCAATTAATTTTCTGTGAAGCAAGCGGGGAATAATTCAGATTAAGGAGCCAGCCCTCCGTCTGTCCGAGTGGATTACAGGCCCCATTTAAATCACCCAAGCCCCCTCAGCTACTGTGCCAATTGCCACATTAAAGCATTTAAAAAAAAACACAAAAATAGGGATGGCTCAAGTGGAGATGTTTATCCAACTCATCAGAATTTAAAACATACATTGTAAACGCTGTCCACTATAACCCGAGATAAATGGCAGTCTGACCCTTGAAGGGATTCTATTGTATTTTAAACTCAAATGAGCCAGTTTACCAGAATGACTTCAGTCAAGGCAGTGAAGGTGAGCATGTGACCTGTGTATTTACTAGATACAAAAACATTATGACATTAAACTAGCTTTATTCCCAGGCCTCAGATGTAAGTGAATGTGCATTGCGTGTGCGCCTACCTAATGGATGGTAAACCTGGGTGAACATACCTAGCAACTTTCTTCCACTCTCCATGAGCTGTGAAATACTGCCCATCAGTGCTCCAGATATTTCAAGCTCTGGATACATCCCCCTTACCCCCTCTCCCCCCTTCATTTGTTGTGGACTCCACCCATCCAGCTGACTCAACAATTCATTTGTATACTGCTTTTAATGCAGAAAAACATCCAAAGACTCCCCACATCCAGCAGTCTTATAGAACAGCCCTGACATAAACAAGAATAACACAGTCTTGCCTCTTATGCTCCTCAAGCTCTCAAGCTGATGTGGTATGCAATAGCTGCTTTTATTTCAGAAACTTTGTACATTCTCCCTAGATATAACAAATAATGCAGGAGGGGATATGTTGGCATGCAACAGCCACATTATACTTGCTCCCAGTGAGTTCAGTTTACAACAGAAAATAGCAACACAAATCACCCTCCAATTTCAGAACATCAAGCTGACAATCACCCTCAAGAATAAGCCTGCTTAACAGTGACTATGCCATGTAATGAAGTGATTTAAAACAAATCATAGGACTTTCCTGATGATACCCATGGAAGACAGGACATGCCAACACCACAACCTTAATTGCTACAATCATAACCATTTACAAGTCCAAACGAGTTAGAGGTTTCCTTGATCTTTGAGGAGATCCTCGAGTAAGTTTGACAAGCTGAAACTAATAAGAGGAGCAGTCCATGGGAACCTCTCATGAAAATAAGCGAATTTCTTTGGAGACCATCCCAGGGTGCTCACACTAGAGGCAAGGCAATGTCCTGAGGATGAAACTGAAGTTGTTCTTCTTGAAGCAAAGGAAGTTGTGGGGAGACTCGATAAAGGTGTACAAGATTATGACAGGCTTAGAGTAAAGCTCTAGATTATGATACAAGGACCAGGAGACACAGAGATGCAGGGGATGAATGTGAGAAAGAACCTTTTTTTTTTTAAGTGCAGTGATTGCTAATGACCTGGAACTTGTTGCTTATGAGTGCGACAGAAGTGGATGAATGATCTCAAAAGGAAATTGGATGGGCACTTGAGGGAAATAAACTTGCAGGGCCACAGGGATAGAGTGAGGGAATGGACTGACTGGATTGTTCTACAGAGAGCTGGCATGCACTCAGTGGGCAGAATGGCCTCCTTATGTGCTGAAATGACTATGATTCCATGGCTGGCTTATGCCACATGGGAATAGGCAAACTATCTGCAACTTTCTGCAGAGCTGTAGCAGTTACTTAGTTGCCAATGTTAGGTTTTAAACAGCGGCATCACTTGGTATAACAGAGATAGATGATCAATGCCTTTTCATAATTGATCTTTCTTACACATCCACAGTAAACCATCCATTGAAGCTATAAGCTCCAATCTGTTCAGCAACAATTCATTTGTTGACATTCCCATGGAAATCATATATTATATTTCTCTCAACCAATATTGCTGCGAAGTTGGTGTCACAGTATGACAAAGCTTTCTTCTCAACACTGAGGAGAGGCTTAACTACAATTGGCCTTCCCCAGTTGTTGTCTATTTTCTCAGTTACGCCCTCATGCTCCATGCAAACCTAATCCACTAATATCCTTTCCTGTGGATCCACAGGAACAGCTATGGGTACACATTAAGGCGTACTTGAATGCCCTCTGTTATATCAAGTTTCAGACTGAACAAGGATTTGTACTTTTCCACAAGTACAGCTACAGGCCGAGGATAGGCAACTTTCTTCATATTGGTCCATTTCAATTTGAAGCTACCTTTGCCCTTTAACCCCAATTACAGTCAACTGCTTCACCAATCAATTGGTCAATCATCTCAAAAGGGCTGGCAATGGGTATCCAGAATAACTTTTTAAGCCACGTGTCAGTGTTTAGCAGAAATTTTCCAGACTCTTCTTATACATTTGATGATATAAAAATTCTCCCAGCCCCTGTAGGCAAGCCCAATCCAATCTAACTCTAACTTCCATTCTAACCCGACAGGGACCACAATTTCACATCACCCCTTTTCCTGTTCTGCAACATTCAGGAAGACACTGTTGTGGAGGTCATTAGATCCTCAGGCTCCTCATTATAATTAGCAGAATGGATGCTGCATTTTTCTTTTAACAGCCCCAATTCTCAGCTAAAAGTCCCAATTCTAAGCATTTATAGCACTTGACCATCTTAATAAGTGTTAATCTAGATGATGATCAGTTTTAGTACATCTCCAGCAAGGAGGAGTGTCTCTGTTCATTCAGGAGAAGTTGGGCCATCCCAGTGTCCTGAAACTCGCTGGCTTGGCAGCGTTCTCCATTCCAATTACTACATCAAAAGCTTCAGCCCACATTTTTGTTTTATTCTTTCATGGGATATGGGTGTTGCTGGCTAGGCCAGCATTTATTGCCCTTGAGAAGGTGGTAGGGAGCTGCCTTCTTGAACTGCTGCAGCCCATGTGGTGTAGGTACACTCACAGTGCTGTAAGGGAGGGAGTTCCAGGATTTTGACCCAGTGACAGTGGAGGAACAGCGATATATTTCCAAGTCAGGATGGTGAGTGGCTTGGAGGGGAACTTCCAGGTGGCGGAATTCCCATGTGTCTGCTGCCCTTGTCCTTCTAGATGGTAGAGGTTGCAGGTTTGGAAGGTGCTGTCTAAGGAGCCTTGGCGAGTCTGTCTTCCACTAAAAGTTTCCTTTGTGCCAGCCTTTCCATCACACCACATATCTAGTTGTCAAGAAACTCACTCAAAACCACATGCTTTGGACAGCACCCTCAGCTCTATCACGAGCCAAGAAACATTTTTATCCTCTATTTGCCTCCTCTGGTTAAACTTGAACCATTCCACAGTTAACCAATGGCCTCGAGCTTAAGATGTCCTTTGAGTACCTAGACTAGCTCCTTTCTTATTCAGGCTGGGCAGGTAACGATTAGATTCTTAATCGATGTATATGTTGCAGGTTCACAGATAACAAACAAAACTGGTCCTTTTTTCTTGCTGTCTGTTGTAAGTTTATTTTCCTCATGTGAAATATGAACAGAATCATTTTAATCTAACTCGCTGGACAGAATACCCAAGGGATCGAGTGGAATGCCGGTTTTACATCCAAACCATTGACTTCAATAGAGAATAACACTGAATGGGATATAAAACTAGCAGTGCACCGATCCTGTCAAATCCCAGACAGGCAACTGAGGTTAAATTGGCCTCTAAGGCTTTTTACATACTCACTCAAGCTAGATCTGGTTTAGTGCACCATGATTATTCCAATGCTGACAGGCAGTGCCAAGGCTGGGCCCTAACTAAATATTAGACATCTATTTTACTTAATCTTCATAACAACATTATCCGTTATACTTGTTGCCAACTGTTACACATTACAACTCAAGTCGGTATGGTAATGTAATGGCTGCTTTTATTTCAAACACACAAACATTACCCCTAAATATAACAACCTGTAAAAGAGGAAACCCTGGGGTGAAAGTCTCTTTCTCCCACCAGAATGCCTTCTACTGTTCAATTTATAATATACAGCACTGATCACCCTCCATCCAGGCTCCTCTCCTGCTTTGCCCATAATCCAGTGACAGGCCTCAACCCTGATCATTAATTCTTGTCTCCTTGTAAAGCAACCAACAGCACTGTTTTTAAGTCACGAAAATCACTTATACCAACTCATGTATCTGTATTCCCAAACTGCCCACCCCAAAACAACAACCACTTCCGTGAGGTTCCTTCTCCATGTCTGATCTGCTTGGGCCCACAGACCAATCTCCTGCTTTGCCACAAATAAAGCCAACCCTGCCCCAGTAGCATTATGTAGCATGGCTGTTTGTCCATTATACGAGCATCATCCTCCCCTCTTACAGAGCCTGTTCTCTCAATTCAATGACTATTGAATTATTTAAACTGTGATTGTGACCTGCAGAGAGCTCTGCAATCCTGATCATCGGGTGTTTGGAGACCAGTAATGAAAATGTAGGGTCTTTAGAGCTCCTTCGATATCCCCCAATGACTCAGCTGGTTACAGTGGTGACTAGTTGAGATACGCAGACCAGAATGGTCTCCCGGATTTGATCCCAGTTGCTCACGAATCAGTTAATATCAGCCAGGGGTTGTGATATAATTGGCCCTTGTTTACCAGGGTAGGTGAGGGGCATTTAACCAAGGCTCCCATTTTTTTTTTTTAAAACCACCATATAGATGGACACATGTACAGGTGCTGGGCAAAGAAAGGGTTTTGTCCAACTGTGGTGCCAATAATCACCATTTCGGTTCCCATATGAAGAACCGGTCATTGGATAAGGTACTAAACATTGTAAAGGTCATGAAATAAAAACAAAGTGCTGGAAAAACTGAGCAGATCACTGAGCCACATCAGTGGAGTGAAAAACAGAGTTAACAGAGTTTCAAGTCCAATATGACTCTTCTTTGGAACAGCTTTATGATATGGTCATGCACTTTGCTTTCATTGTATGGTCATGTACTGGGCTATGACACTGGGCTAGCAGACTGAGGGTTGTGAAGTCAAATCCCACCAGAATTTGATATATTTGGCAAGATAGGAGAGAAAAGTTAGATTTATTTTGGTTTAATCTAGTTAACATGGTTGTGGACTTTAGTGCAAACAGGGGTTAAAATTGGGACGTTAAAGTTGAGGGTTAAAATGCTCCCCCACCCTGCTATACAACAAGAGAAGACACCTGGGAAGAATTAGGCAAATGCTCTGATATTCAGTGCCTGAAATGGGATGAAAATAAAAAGGAGATCTATGTTGAGTACTGGATGTCACTAATCATCAACTTCATGTCACAGATACTGAGCTAACAAGTGCAATTCCCCTGTCACCTCAGCAAACACAAGAGTGCAACTGAAAAACAAACTGCCCCTTCCATTCCCCCCATCACACCTCACCCAATCCCCACCCCTTCCCCTCACCCATCCAGAACCATTAAGCTCAGGTGTCAGGTCTCGCTGTGTAGGCACATAGGAGGGTGGCCAATTTTAAACCCTGAATGCTTTAATGTCCATAACTATTCTAATTAGGTCGAACCATAATAAATCAGCAAATCTAACCTCTCTCTTCTAGCTTGCCAAATTTATCGAATTCAGCTTCATTACATGCCATGGTTTCATGACCTTTGGGTCTGCTGGACCAGTGCCATAACCAATTCATTTTTTTAAAAACATATGTCACCCATTTTAATGTAACTCATTAAAATTAAACATAGTTTTACGTGTTTAAATCAGTCTCACTTTTCTGGATCATAAAACCGCCTTCTAAAATTTCCCTTAAGCTTGGCAGATCTGCCCCAGTTCTGTTCCTTTGCTGCAAAATAATAGGAGGTTGACAACACAATGGAGGAGGGGAACATTTTACAATCAAACACTCGTTTATTGACCATTTTGTGTTCACCGGTAGGCTGGTTACCCAGTATGCTGAAGTTTGTGTAACTATCAGATAGCCGAGCATTTGCTACAGGCAATTTAGTTCCATCTGATCCCACTTTCCATCCTCCAGCCCCATCCCCCAGCCACCCAAAGGTCATTGGTGAAAGAGAAGGAGAATGAGAGAAGGAGAATGAGACCAATAAAAGCCCAGTTATCATACCCACACCCAACTTCACGCCATTAAAATCCTTCAGGACTTGGCAAAGTATCTTACAGCCAATAAATTACTTTCTATTGAAAGCACAGCCACTATTGTAATGTCAGGGCAACTCTTGTCCTCTCAGCCCAAAGACCTGTGGCTCCAGGGTTGGCCTGCCAAGACACCCAAGGCCACACAAATCATGAAACCAGGATGGTGTCTGCCAGGCTTCGAGGGACTGACAATGACAATTGTAGACAAGTACAGTAGTCAATTTGCATACAGCAAGTTCACACAAACAACGAGATAATGATCAGATTATCTGTTTTAGGGATATCTCTCTCTCTCTCTCGGCAGTCCCTCAGAATTGAGGATGGCGTCCGTCAGGCTTGGTGAGACTTCAGATGAATGAGGAGCCCAATTCTGGAGAAGCCCAGTTCTTCCACAGTGGGGGCACATTGCTGTGCAGGGGAGTAGAAATCGCAGCCTCGGGTTAGCTTCCTTCTCCTTCCTCTGCTGTCGCTGTTCCGCCTCACTGTTGAGTCGCTGAACCTCAATTGAGCCTGCGCCTTGATTGACCAGGTGCTGCCATGCTGAGCGATTGGCAGCGTTCTCCTCCCAGTCAGCGGTGTTAATGCCTCCGTGCTTTAGGGCAACCTTGAGCATATCCTTATAACATTTCCTTTGGCCGCCCTTTTGAGTGTTGGCCAATGGAAAGCTGTGAGAAGAGAACCTGCCGAGGGAGGCAGTTTTTGGGAATCCGGACACAATGGCCCATCCATCGGAGTTGGTTCTGCAGGAGCAGGTCTTCAATGCTGGTAGATGCAGTTTCATGGGGGACACTCGCGTTGGTCTGGCGGTCCTCCCATTTGATCCCCAGGATTCAACGCAAGCACCGCTGATGGTAGTTCTCCAGGATCTTAATATGGACTGTCTACCAACGCCACATTTTACTGCAGTAGGGGAGGGTCGTCAACACAATGGTCTTATAAGCCAGAACCTTTGTTGCCTTCCAAAGGTCGCTGTTGTCAGAGACACGTTGCAGCAGCTTGAAGAAGGCAGCGCTGGGACAGTTGACTTGACGCTGGACTTCCTCATCGATGGTAGCCCCTTGGGAGAGGTGGCTGTCGAGATAAGGGAAGTGTTGCACCTACTCCAGAGCCACCCCATTTACGTGGATGGCGCAGGGGATGCTCAATTGGCCCGGGGAAGGCTGGTGAAGGACCTTCACCGTGGCGATGTTTAAGCTCAGGCCAGGCTTCTTATACAAGATGTTAAAGAGGTCACGCATCCTTTGCATGTTCCATACAGAGTGAGCCATCACATAACAGTCATCCACAAACTGAAGGTCGTGGTTGTCCATGGTTTTGTTTTTGCCCAGAAGTGACCAAGGTTGAAGAGCTTCCCGTCCAGACCGTACTGAATGCTGACACCAGGTGGTAGCTCATCTCAGATGAGGTGGACGATGACGGTCAGGTAAATGGTGAACAAGGTGGGGGCGATCATGCAGCCTTGTATGACCCTGGTCTAGATGTGAAAGGTGTCAGTTTCGGATCCTCCACGCAGGATGGTGGCGGCCATGTTGTCCTGCAGGAGTCTCAGGACAGTGGCAAACTTCAATGGGCAACCAAAGTGTTGGCAGACGATCCATAGAGCTTCACGATTTAAAGAATCAAACGCCTTGGTCTAGTCAACAAAGGCGAGGGACAATTCTTGATTTTGCTCCCAACATTTTTCCTGGATCTGTCTAGCCACAAAGACCATGTCCGCAGTGCCCCAGGATGGTCAGAAGCCAAACTGGGTTTCCAGGAGGATCTCCTCAGCAACCAGACGAAGGCGGTTCAGGAGGATGTGGGCCAGTATCTTACCCACGATAGACAGGAGGGAAATCCCCCTGTAGCTTTCATGGAATTAGATTTGTCCCACTTCTTGTGGATAGTAATGATGGTCGCATTCTCGAGATCCTGGGGGATGTCCTCTTCATCCCAGAGGCGGAGGATAAACTGGTAGAGTCGTGACGTGAGCTGCTACATCTAAGGATATATCATCTGGCCCACAAGCATTGTTGGTTTTCATCTGTTGGATGGCCCACTTAAGCTCATCGATGATTGGTGGATCACCAAGGGAATCCTCCACAGGGCGTTGTGATGGCTTGGAGGGTCTCCTCCGATACGGTGGAGCCCCGGTTGAGGAGCAGTTCAGGTGACTGATGGCGCAGTCTTCCTCAAGGAGCCAGGAGTCATCCTGTGATCGGAGAGGGTTTTGTCTGGTCAAACAGGGTCCCTAGATCGTCTTGGTAGCCTGGAAGAAGTTGCACGTCATGCTGGCCGGCGTACCGAAGGTCGGGGATGTCCAAGGTGGTGAGTTTCGTTTTTGCTCAGAAGCGACCAAGGTTGAAGAGCTTCCCGTCCAGGCGATATGGAATGCTGACACTGGGTGGTAGGTCATCTCGTGCATCTTCTCCACCCACCAGTTGTTCTTCACATCTTGGATGCGTCGCTGGATCTCAGCTGGTGGTACACTGCTGTCATTCGCTGGGTACGTGGGAGATTTCGCCAGGCGATGAAGGATGCCCCATTTCCGCTTGAGGAGATTGCGGATTGCTGTGTCATTGGCATCAAGCCAGTCCTGGCTCCATCGTGGCACTAACCCAATAGTCTGTGCGCAGGTGTCCAGGACGGTGGACTGGAGTTGCTCCCAGCATGCCTGGATGGAAACGGCACCAGTGGTGGGTACTTGTTCCAGTGCACTGTGCAACTGGGCCTGCAGTTCTTCCAGCAGTCCCAGGTGCTTCACAGCTGCAACATTCAGCTTTCTCCAGGTGGCTTTTTGGGTCCTCTGGTGTCTTGGCACCGGGCAGATGTTCATCACTGAGCGCACAAGTCGAGCAATATTCAGAACCCTCCACGGCCCTCATGACAAGCATGTCCCTCGGGTCTCTGCCTCAGACAATGATGCAGTCCAGGAGGTGCCAATGCCCCGACCTCGGGTACCCCCATGTGGTCTTGAGCTGGCTCTTCTGGCAGAAGGCCGTGTGCGTCACAGTCAGACTGCATTGGATGCACTTGGTCAAGAGTAGGATGCCTTTGGCATTGGCCTTCCCCACGCCATTCTTGCTGATAGTTCCACTCCAGATTTCATGGTCACGTCCAATTCGGGCAATAAAGTCACCTAGGAGGATGACCTCATCATTCCTGGGGATGGAAGCCAAGGAAAATATTGGTTATAGGAGAAAAACTTTGTTCTTCTTGTAGTCTAGAGTTTTTATTCTCCATCCGAGGGGGCAAACAGGGCTTAGGTTTTGGCATCTTGTTTGAAAGATGGCACTTCTGACAATGCAACACTCCCTCAGTAGGGCCAACGTAGATTGCACAATCAAGCGCTGAAGTGGGGCTTGAATGCACAACCATCTGTCTTGTAGGCGAGGGTGCTACTGCTGAGCTGCGGCTGACACCACCAGTTCTGTGGCTGAGGTTCTAACCCTCAGTGTGGGCTCGCTTGGGCACTCCTGGCTTGCACTTGATGCTGCGATGGGAGGACGGGCCTTTGCTTTGGCTGGAAATGCTTCTGGAGTTTTTTGCGGAATCAGGAATCCTGCCCAGAGTTGCATGTTCCAGAGGAACAAATACCACCGAGACTCTCAGAGCACAATTTTACTGGAGAGCAGGCCACACTGTTATGATGGAGTGGTGTTACATCTAGCTTTGTTCATCAGGTAGCACAGATTGTGATCCTTGATCTCCTTATCTCAGGTGTAAAGTTATACATTGCTTATGAGACTCGTTATCACAGCTGGGGTCCTCTATCACATGAACTATAACCAGCGAAACAGTTAGTGGCTGCAAATTATTATTCATGATCCAATATAGCATACTGATGATTCAGTTATTGATGTAGTGTTTAGATGAGAAGTCATGTGAATTGGACAAGGCAAGCCATGACAGCATTGAAAATAGTGAGGCTGAATTTGTAAGTTGGGTATATGAATAGCATTAAATAGGGAGCTGGAACAGATCCTTGCTGCTCAGCGCTAACCAAGTGCCAATCCAATAGAAAGGGAATTTGAGAGAGCTCTCGGCTTTAGCGAAGCTGCTGATCAGCTTCTGGAGGTTTCCTGGGTTGACATATAAGCTGCATGCAACATCATTCTCACTGACATGTATACACACATCACATTGAATACCACTCACATCCACACATGCACATTTGTACATATAAAGCATCAAAACTGGACTCAAACAAACAGAAACAGAGGCCACATGCCGGAAATGGTCTCGCGCCACCGAACACGGCATTTCCTGTTTTCGCGGGGGCAGGACTAGAGTCGGGCCAGGGCTCACAAATGTGCATTTTAGGCAGACAAGTGACCATTTAAATCATCAGCTGCCTCCACTAAGTGAGATTGTGGCAGCCCAGGAGTGTGAAACCTGGTCTAATCTGCACACACCGGTAAGAACTGGTCTGAATTTGGTGAATTGGTTTGGGTAGCCAGGGTACCTCCTTTGGCGAGGCAAGGTACCCCCTGGGTATATCACAGTGGGGTGCCTGAAAAGTATATCTCCCCTTTGGGAGAGGTAAAGCACCCTTTGGGATTGTTAAAAGTAAACATTATTATGCACTTTTTATGCACAAACTCATTAGAATTGTCAAAGAACTGTCAAAGCTCATTGGAACTGCTAAAACTCATTGGAAACTGTCAAAGCCAAAAATGGATTTAACTTCTGCTGGGCTTTAAATTTAAATAAAACAGTCTGGAGTTCAAAAAAAAAGTGCTTGATATTTCATTGTCTGTTGGCATAAGCTTGAGGGTTATCATTATAGGATTTGTGCTGCAATGACTGATTTTACAAACTAACATCTTCACAGTGGGGTGCCTGAAAAGTGAGCAGTTTGATAGACAGCTCCAAGTGGTTATAGAATAAAAATGTTTGTTTTCATAAGAGAATAGTTGAAGGGGTTTCTATGTATTGAATTTATTTTTAGTCTATGAAAGTGTATGTTTAAAATTGTGATGTCATCAATAGACACAAAGCTTTATTTTATGTCAGCATGGGTCCTGAGGTTTGCCTATAGTGGATACTAGGTAAACTGGCATGGAGGCACTAAGGGCAAAGGGTGGTGCATGGGAGGGGCATGGGTTGGGATGAGTTGGCACTGAGTTGGCACAGGTGCTATGAGGGGCCATGAGAGATGGGTAGAGGGGGCACGTTTTGGTATAGGGGGTATGAGCAGCCATGAGGGTGGGTAGGAGCATGAGGTGGCATAAGTTGACATGAATAGGGCATGGGGAGTGTGTGGGGGGGGTAAGGAGGTTGGGGGTGGGGATTGAGGGGTGAGGGCTGTTTTTTCTTTTAGTTTCAAACATTTTTTTTATTGAATTTAAAAACAAGTGTCAGAGCACAGAGACAGGCCTTCTGCCCAGCCCACCTCCGCCCCCGACAGCCTCTGCACCCGTACGAGGGGCGGTGGGCTTGACTTCTAATCCAGCCACCGCCCGCCACCCCTCCCTCCCAGGAACGAAACTCAGGACCCCAGGCATCCATCTTAAAGGTCAGGTTTGCAGGACTAGGAATCCTCCCGTCTCTGCGCACCCAACTCGGGAGCGAGAATCTGGGCCAGAGTCACAAAGGACTTCTGTGAAGCAACTAAATTAAGCATATGCACAAACCGTTTCTGTTTCAGTAGTGTCAGCATCACAGACTAGTATCCCCATTCCACCGACATTTATATGGGTAGCACTAGCTGAAGCAGGCATGACCTGCTGAGATGGTAGTTTTGATGAAGAAAACTTATAAATGGGAATAACCCAAAGATGGGTCTTGAAGATTTCAAGTTTTGGGGCTGTCACTATTTCCTTTGGCAGATTGTTCCATTGTGGGATTGTTTTTGGGAAGAAAGATTATTGATGCACTGTCTTGGAAACAAATAGTTAGGTGCTCAGGACCTCCATATCAAACACTGGTAAGATGCACGGATCTTCCAGCTTCTTTCTAGAACATCCCAAACCACTCGAACTCTTGTCTCCTCCTTTAAGAATGGCCTCAAACCCACCCCTCAAGCCAAGCTTTTCCTCAACTATCCTAATCTTTCCTAGCTCCAATTCTGTTTTCCATGGGCCTCCGTGTAGTATTTAGGTTTTTTTTAATGTTTAAAAAGGTACTATATAAATGCAAGTTTCTGTTGTTGAAAGTCTGACACTGAACTATTTACCTAGTTATTGTAAGTTTTGTACGTGGGCAGAATCTTGAACTGTTCAACACTAGAGCAGTTACAGGTCCAGTGGCAGTAATTTGATGTTATGAATTTAGACTATTACACTCGGCAAGATCAAGTATAATTTTTGCCGCCAATAAGGTAAATATAGCCAAAACAACATCGATATCCCTCTTCCATCCCAATTGCTTCCATTCCATTGCTTATCACCACTGATGCTTTCTCATTCCATTCATTTGGACAAAACGCCACACCATTGTACCACAATGTCTTCTCCACAGCAACTGGTAGAATTTAAGTGTAATTATTATTTATTAATTTAAATAAAATCTGAAATTGAAAGCTGGTCTCAGTAATGCTGACCACCAAACCATCAATTGTTATAAAAACCCATCTGGTTCGCTAATAACCGCTAGAGAAGGAAATCTGCTGTCCTTACCCAGTCTGGCCTACATGTGACTACAGATCCACAGCAGTGTGGTTGATTCCTATCTGCCCACTGACATGACAAAGCAAGCCACTTTCAAGGGCAATTAGGGATGAGTAACAAATTCTGGCCTTGCCAGGGTCATCTACATCCCATAAAAGAATTACATATATATATATAAAAAAAGGAACAGCAGTGTCTCAAAGTTCTCCTCCAAGTCTCTCACACAACATTAACACATATCGTCATCCCCTCCAAGTCCTCTCCATACCCATTGTGACACCTTTTATTAACCGACATTCCATCCCTACACACCTATTCCTGCACCCGTTATCATAAACCAAACCCCAGGCTATCACATACTGGTAGAAATGCCATTTTGGAGGTAACTCATGGAAACGGGAGAGAGATTTCCCCCAAAAGTAACGCCCTTCCACGGCCCAGGACTTCATATGGGCGTCCTAGATAGAAAGATAAATGTTCACAAAGTACTTCACTCTCCAATTTCCATTCTGTAATTCAGGCTACTCCATACAAGTGTGTACTCATATTAAGTGGGTAAGAGACAATTGTTTCCTATTCAGTTAAGTGAGACCTGTTTGGTATAATATAATAGGAGGGCAAAGGTCAGCACTAGATAAAGGAAGCCATTTTGATTATCAGATTTTAAAAGGTTACCATCAACAGCACGATACATTCTGCATAAAAAGATCCAGTAGAGAATGAGACAGCCTACACCAAATTGCACAAGAGAAGCGACCAAACCAATACCATTGATAGAAGGTGGAATGAGGAGAGAAAAAGCACGGACAGGGCTCCCCCGATTCAGATGAGAGAGGGTGGGCAGGCTTGTCGGAGCAGGGCCCATGAGGAGAGGTCAGACAGATCAGCATGCAAGCACAATTGTTCCACTCAGCAGTATTCAGGCGACTCTTGCAGTTTTAATCTTCATTAAAAGTTGACAGAATAGTCAGCTCTTTATCAAATGATAAAAAGTATTGACAGTTTTCAAAAGGAAGCCAGTGCTGTGAAATGGGGCCAGTGCATGATCCCAAGCTTCTACTTGGAACCATTCTGTGGGTCATCGGCTTGGCAAGGTCACTCTCCCAGTTATGGTGTGGTCAGCATGGCACATGATTTGATACACGGTGAGCGTGGCATTCACATTCCTCCCTTTCTTGCGCACTCTCTGTCTCTCCCTTCTCACACGTGTTCTGTTCTTTTCTCCTTGTCTTGTGAAAACTTTAGTCGTGAGTTCCAAACAATCACTCAACATATTGCATCCTTCAGGCAACATCAGAGTGCATCACAAGGAGCAAAGGATGACAGCAAGCAGGAGACAGAAAGGATAAGAGGAGGAGGCACCATGACTGAAGGGTCATTTAATTTTTACAGAAATTTGAAAGAAGAAAAGGTGATTTTGCCAGTGTTCCAAAATTGGTTACAAAAAGTTTCCCACATTACAAATGGCGACGTCATTTCAAAAAATTACTATATTAGCTCTCAAGCACTTTTGGGGCATCCGGTGGCTGTAAGGATAGGAACACGAGGAAGCCATTTAGCCCCTTGAACCTGTTCCACCATTCAACGAGATAATGGTTGGATTTATGCCTTAACGCCAGCCACCTGTATATGCGCCATCATTTTATACCTTCGCCTAGCAAAAATCTATCAAGCTCGGATTTAAAAATCATCAACTGAGCGAGCATCTACTGCTTTTAATTGGAGAGATCCATTCCTCTAACACTCTTTGCGTGAAGTAGCGTTTCCTAACTTTGCTCTGATTTTAAAGGCTATGTTCCCTCAGCCTCGACTCCTCACCAGTGAAAACGGTTTCTCCATCTACCTATAAATTCGTTTCAAAATTCTAAAAGCCTCAATCAAAATCACCCGGTAACCTTGTACATTCCAGGAAAAACAAACCTAGTTTATATAATCTCTTCTCAGAATCTAACCCTTGGAACTCTGGTAACGTTGTGGTGAGTCTGCGCTGTACTCCCTTCAAGGCCAATAGATCCCTTCTAAATTGCGGTGCCAGAGTCGTTCAATGTAGAGTAATGGGTTAATTAATATGTTAATGAGACCATGATGATATTAGTGATGCAAGTGTGACATCAGTAGTCAGATGAGCGAGAGGCTCCAAGAGGGCGAGGTACAGCACAGACTGTGTCCTGTATACCTTGTGCATATGCTGAGGTCTTTGTAAATAGTTTGTAATATAAGGTTTGAAGTTAAACCACGTCGACTATCTCAAGTTACTAACATGCCCAACCTCACCCCTCCCACTGCTCCACCACCCCCCAGTGCCCCAGAATCATTACTTACTATCATCTAATTAGCTTCACCTATACCACCTTCCTTTCCAAAAAGTTGCTGAATTGCGTACCATCTATAAGATACACGGTAGCAACTCACCAAGGCTCCTCCGACAGCAGCTTCCAAACCTGCAATCTCTACCACCTAGAAGGACGAGGGCAGCAGACACATGGGAACACCACCAGCGGCAAGTTCCTCTCCAAACCAAACACCACTCTGACTTGGAACTATATCGCCATTCCTTCACTGCCGCTGGGTTAAAATCCTGGAATTCCCTCCCTAACAGCACTGTGGGTGTACCTACACCACATGGACTGCAACGGTTCAAGAAGGCAGCTCACCACCACCTTCTCAAGGGCAACTAGGGATGGGCAATAAATGCTGGCCCAGCCAGCGATGCCTACATCCCAGAAATAAATAAAAAGTGAAATGTGTCCAAAACTGGACGTGTTATTTTAACAGCAGCTGAATAAAAAGATAAAGAAAATTATTACATCTTTGCTTTTGTAGTCTATGCCCATATTTTCTAAAACTTAGAAGACCCTACGTGCTTTTAAAAACATATCATGAAAACCTTTCCACTTTTAAAAACGCAGTACAAGGCCAGAACATTGGCATGCCGGTGCTGTGCGGGGAGTGGGGGGGGAGGCGTGGTGAAGGGAAAAGCTACCCTTCAAGTAAGATGGTAAGTCAAACCATATACCGGTCGTGCTGCCATGTTTCTGGGTGTCAAATGTCCACAACTTACATTTGCCCACTTTATAACAAAAAGTAATAGATCGTGCACTTCGCAGTCAGCAGTAGGAAAAAGAGGCCGGCGGTCGCGTGTTTACTAGATCCTGAGAAAGAATTTGAGCAGATTAATTCTCAAGAGTCCTACCAAACATTTTCAGGAGTCTAATAGACCTTTCTGGCATCTCTGTGCTGCTGGCAGACAGTTCACAGGCCTTTCCGAACTGAATATGTGATGTGCACCAAGGGACTCTATCCTTAAAAGGCCTCTTAGCTAGACCTTTACTCGCCTCTGTCCCTCCTGGGTCTTGTTAAACATTGAAGAGTCTTCAGGCCCCCAGTTCTCCACCATTACCCCAGGTTAGCAGATACGAGCTGTGAGAGTCAGGGATCTGCTCAGGAATCCAACCCTTCACAGGTCTGAACTGAAAAAGCATCTTGTTACAGTGAGCCTGTTCATCGTAAATCACTGTCGCTATGGTTTCCGTTGTTACAAGCAAACAGACTCTGCTTTTATCGCCGACTTTCCTCATCCACACCATCACCGTGGATTCACCTGGTACCCTCCTACCATCAGATCGACCTAAGAAGACGCATTACACTCCTGTGCAGTATTGAGGGGGTGCTGTCTTTTGGAGGCCCTGTCTGCTCTCGGCTAAGAAATCCCATGCATTATTTTGAAAAAGTGCGGGGGTGCTTTCCCCTCGGTATCCTGGTCAATATTTATTCCTCAATCAACATAGTTTAAGACAGAGGATCTGATCGTTGTTGCATTGCTGTTTGTGGGAGTTTTCTTTGCACAAATTATCCCTACATTACAACAGTGGCTACACTTCAAAAGTACTTCATTAGCTGCAAGGTGCTTTGGGGATCTAGGTCGTGAAAGGTACTATACAAATTCCAGTGGGGATGGTAGCATAGTGGTAATGTTACCAGATTAGTGATTCAGAGACCTGGACTAATACTCCTGAGACACAAGTTCAAATCCCACCATGGCAGCTGTAAGAACTGAAATACGATTAATAACAATAATCTGAAATAAAATGCTACCCTCATTAATAATGGTCGTGAAATTACTGGATTGTCTTTAAAACTCATCTGATTGTACCTTCCAGAGCATGAAATCTACCATCCCTGCTGGTCCACAGCAAAGCAAAGTGGTTGTCCTCTAAAATAGCTGAGCAAGCATCTCAGTTGTATCAAACTGCTGCAGGAAAGAAGCAACATGTGTGTGTCCACACCAGATGGACTGCAGCCATTCAAGAAGGCAGCTAACCATCACCTTCTCGAGGGCAATTAATGCTGGCCTTGCTTGCAATGCACGTGTCTCAAGGACAAATGTTTTTTTTTAAATTCTTTTACCTGCCTTTGGAACCCGTATTAAATTTGGTCTACCACTCCTCTGGGCTGTTGGGCAATCCTGTTCTGAGGAACTGGGCTAAACTGAACCTTCCTAACTCGAGTAGCTTTTTCCACGTAGAACTCTCAAGGATCAACAGGCCCCATCGCCTCCTGAAGAGCGGAGCTCAGGAGTTGCTTCACGTGGGGTCTATTTGTAATGCAGATCCTCAGAGCAGCAGGCTATATGTAGCAGGAACTGTATTACATCAGGCCTACCCGTCCTCAGGGACTGGACAATGATTCATTTTTAAACCATGGAAGTAGCACCCACAGAAGTTAGATTCACAGCCAACTTTGCACCAACCTGTTGCATTTTCTCCAAGTCCAGGCTTGGCCTGCTGAAGTCTTGGCCCTGCCTGTGCCTTTTGCACGGGGTCGCCTGGTCAACCGAGGTGCCAACACTAGCCAGTATGATCTGTCCTGAGGGCCTTCGGACCAAGGGGTGGAGTCTCTTGGGAGGGGAGGCACTAAAGGGCACAGGGCTGCTACAGCTGTACTTCTGTTCGGCCTGTTGTACAGGCTTGAAGGACATGCCACACAAGTCTTTGACTTCTTCGTCACTGGAGGATGTACTGTCGCTGTAGCAACTGAGTCTGTTCACCTGAGACCACTTGCGCTTCTCCCTTCCAAACTCTCTGTTGATGCGTTCAAGTTCCTCCTCGGAGCTATCGCAGTCCAGGGGGTCAAATATTGTCCGTACTTTGCAAAGGTGCTCCTGATTATGTAGATGGCTTGGAGACAACGGTGACAAGCAGCAATTGCTTTGACTTTCTGCAAAGAATTTAGAAAAACAAGATCACATTTCATGCAGCACATCTTTAATTAACAAAAGAAAAAGCTGCTGAATGACACAGCACAAAATGAGGCCATTCAGCCCATCATGCCCATGCCATTGAAAATAAGCCGCGTCACGATTTGGATTCGGAATGAGGTTGCTGCGTAAAGCGTACGTTTAACAATCCCCCGTACACGTTTATCACAGCTTGAGAAAGATATCGGCCAGATAATTCTCAAGAGTTCTATCAAACATTTTCAAGAATCTAATAAGATGTTCTATTTAGTATGTTTACAACTACGGGATAAAAGCTGAAAATTCGTTAATTGAAAGTCCAAACACATTGCATTGACTCCAACATTAACTCATTCTGTTGCAAACAGGATAGAACCCCAGCCACTAGTATTGTGGCTATGTCACTACATAGTAATCCGAATTAACGATTCAGGGACGAGTTCAAACCTCACCACGGCAGCTGGGGACTTTAAATTCCGTAAATTCGGTGAATCGGGAATACAAAGTCAGTAATAGTGATCATGAAGCTGTTGTAAAAATGCATCTGATTTACTTTAGGAAACAAAATCTGCCAACCAACCTTATCTGGTCTGGCCCTATATGTGCCTCAAGGCGCGCAGCAATATGGTTGACTTTTAACTGCTCTCTGAAATGGTTAAGGTGGGCAGCTCACAGCCACTTACTCAGGGACAATTAGGGATGGGCAATAAATGCTAGACTTGACAGTGACACCCACATCCCATGAGCGAGTTTACAAACAAAACCTCCCTCACTCTCCACCCAACATTTCCGTATCCTTAAAAAAGCCGCGTTTAACACCATCTGAACATTAAACCATGATTTTCCTCATCATCCCTCCTCTTTCCAATTCCTTCCCGGAGGGGTAAAGAACTCCTGCAGCGCACGTTTCACGAGGTGATTTTTTTTAAAAATTAATTCAGCAGCATTTATTGCCCATCCCTAATTGTCCTTGAGAAGGTGGTGGTGAGCTGCCTTCTTGAACCGCTGCAGTCCATGTAGTGTAGGTACACCTGTAGGAAGGGAGTTCCAAGATTTTGACCCAACGACAGTGAAGGAACGATGATATATTTCCAAGTCAGGATGGTGAGTGACTTGGAGGGGAACTTCCAGGTGGTGGTGTTCCCATCTATCTGCTATCCTTGTCCTTCTAGATGATAGTAGTCATGGGTTTAGAAGGTCCTGTCTAAAGAGCCTTGGTGAATTCCTGCAGTACATCTTATAGATGGTACACACTGATGCTACTGTGTGTCAGTGGTGGAGGGAGTGAATGTTTGTGGAAGGGGTGCCAATCAAGCGGGTTGCTTTGTCCTGGATGGTGTCAAGCTTCTTGAGTGTTGTGGGAGCTGCACTCATCCAGGCTAGTGGAGAGTATTCCATCACACCCCTGACTTGTGCCTTGTAGTTGGTGGACAGGCTTTGGGGAGTCAGGAAGCCAGTTACTCGTTACAGGATTCCTAGCCTCTGACCTGTTCTTGTAGTCATAGTATTTATATGGCTAGCCCAGTTCAGTTTCTGGCCAATGCTGATAGTGGGGGATTCAGTGATGGTAATGCCATTGAATGTCAAGGGGCAATGGTTAGCTTCTCTCATATTGGAGATGGTCACTACCTGGCACTTGTGTGGCATGAATGTTACTTGCCACTTGTGAGCCCAAGCCTGGATATTGTCCAGGTCTTGCTGCATTTGGACATGGACTGCTTCAGTATCTGAGTGGTCACGAATGGTGAACATTGAGCAATCATCAGCGAACATCCCCACTTCTGACCTTATGATGGAAGGAACGTTATTGATGAAGCAGCTGAAGATGGTTGGGCTGAGGACACTACCCTGAGGAACTCCTGCAGCTGAGGTGACTGACCTCCAACAACCACAACCATCTTCCTTTGTGCTGGGTATGGTTCCAACCAGTGGAGAGTTTTCCCCCGACTCCCATCAACTCCTGATTTGCTAGGGCTCCTTGGTGCCACACTCGGTCAACTGCTGCCTTAATGTCAAGGGCAGTCACTCTCACCTCACCTCGGGAGTTCAGCTCTTTTGTCCATGTTTGAACCAAGGCTGCAATGAGGTCAGGAGCTGAGCGGCCCTGGCAGGACCCAAACTGGACATCAGTGAGCAGGTTATTGCTGAGCAAGTGACGCTTGATAGCACTGTTGATGTCCCTTCCATTACTTTACTGGTGATCGAGAGTAGACTGATGGGGCAGTAATTGGCCAGGTTGAATTTGTCCTGCTTTTTGTGTACAGGACATAGCTGGGCAATTTTCTGCACTGATTACACAATTACCCACAGCTAGTGTTTTGGAGAAATAGTGAGACAGAGGAGGGGACGCATCCTAAAAAAAAATGGAGGAAGGGGGAGAAAAAGGTGCTGAGGTTTAAATGAAGGAATTCCAGAGTTTACAGCCTAGACAGCTGAAGGCACAACCACTAACGGCACAGCGAAGGAAATCAAGGATGTGCAAGAGACCTAAAATGGAGGAACACAGAGATATTGGCAGATTGTAGGGCTCCAACAGTGCTTCCACCCATTCCCCCCAACACCCCACCTGCCGCATGTTTAAATGCCTTCCAGAATAAGCTCGAGAGATAACCAGGGACTGGGGGTGCAATTTGAAAACAGCTATTGGCCGTTACTAATGGAAGGAGGTCTACTGATAAATTATAAAACAGCAATCAAAACTTGGGTGGGTGGGTGGGTGAAGGTAAAACAGCTGAGGGATACACTGATGTATCAATGTACCAAGTAGGTAGAACATGAAGAATTCTCAACTTAAAAAGGAAACGTATTTAACTAAAATGTAACCTAACCCTCGATACTGTGAATGGGATCTCAATGTTCCCTAGGTTACTGAAGCTCACTAAGCAGTTACCTGGTTACGGTAACCCAGAGCAGCCTCAGTGCCAGGTGAGGTCTAATTCTCTTGTGGTGTACATGTACACCAAGGGAGGGCAACTTTAAAACTTAGTGGTGAATAAAAGCATACACTCCATGTGATCTGAAGTGGGCCATTGGTCCCGGGGGGCGGTGGTGGTGGGGGGGGGGGGGGGGGGGGGGGTGGGGGGGTTTAATTATTAGCCAAAGGGAAAAAAAGGGGTTGGACAGGGAGAAATAAAACCAACCAAGGTTCCCACCCAATGACCAATGAGTCCAAATATAAAGTGAAAAGTGGTGAAGCGGTTGGGGGGAGGGGAGGGGAAGGGGGAAAAGACTGTGACGCTCTTTGAGGTCAAACAGTGCGACACTCACTGCCTTCCCTCACACATTAGTCATCGCCACTTGAACAAACTACC
This sequence comes from Cetorhinus maximus, assembly GCF_964194155.1. NCBI lineage: Eukaryota > Metazoa > Chordata > Chondrichthyes > Lamniformes > Cetorhinidae > Cetorhinus > Cetorhinus maximus. The sequence goes on along the minus strand of NC_135883.1, from coordinate 151,727,818 downwards.
AGATGGTTCACCTATGCTCATAGAAGAAGTGTTGATGTCCATTGTTTGACAACAAAAATAGGGCACTTGCAAGTGAAAGGCTCCTGAAAACAGCACTTTGCCTCAATTAGAGTGAGTGGGTCTGGGGTCAAAGGGCAGCCAGGGCTAAAAGGTCATTAAAAGTCCAAATAAATTGCCCACCACATCCATTTTTAAATGTAGGCTTTAAGTCATTTCCCTAACAATTTACATATTGTGCATTTAGATGTGCCCGTGCACAGTTGGTTCCAATTTTACTGAGAATGGTTAACAATGCAGGACTGACCAGGCCTTCATTCCCCACCTTGGTCGATCAGTGCCAGTTCCTGATTCTCTCCTTCAGAGTCGTCGCTGTTGTCCTCATCTCTTGGTGAGTAGGATATCTACGGAGACAAGTTGGCAAGATGAGGCACATTACTGAAAGGGATAAAAAGAGGAGCAGGTGACGTGATCAGTGAGCAGCTCCAGCCACACCGCCATATTGGAGGCGTGGCATGGCAGGAATGGTGCCATCTAGGGAACAAGGAGAGGATGTGCAGGGTTGCCAACTCTGGTTGGGCACATTTCTGGAGGTTTCATTGTATAGCCTTTCACCTGCCATCAAATACCTCCATCGTCAATTGTTTAAAGATGTTCACCCTTATAGTTTGCCAGCTCCCCCATCAATTTGAAGGCAAACAGTCTCTTCTTGGCCTTACTGAGTAAGTGATGCAGGCCCAAAGTCAGGAGTGCATCTTTTCCAATGCTTCACCCACTCCAGACTGATCTATTATATTCCAAGCACCCACACACACATGCAAAATTCATTTACTGAAGAAACTTAAAGAAAAAAAGCATAATAAAGACATTTTTTAACCTAGTCCAGTTTAGCAGAGCTGTGTCAATGGACTCTGCTCCATAATAGTGATTTGGCTGAACATACTTTGGCTTTTCTTTGGGTTGAGAGAAGACCTGTCTATTGCTCGCTCACATTTTCAGCCTGAGCTAGAGCGGGTCCACCTGTGAGCCTTCTAAAGGTGCATCCTAATGTGTGAGATTCATCTTAAGCTGACACCACAATACTCACTACCACACAGAGAGACACAGACACAGTCGCCCCTGGCCATTCTGAAATAAAACATTTCCTCCTGGTCATTTAATTTTCTGCAGTTATTTTTTTCAAATTCATTCTTAGGACAAGGGCAACATTGGCAAGGCCAGCACTTATTGCCCATACCCAGATGACCATTGAAAAGGTGGTGGTGAGTTGCCTTCAACCGCTGCAGGCTGCACATTGAAGATATGCCCTCCCTGCCAGTCGCTTGGCCAATTCAGAATTTTTGATTCAGCAACGATGAAGGAACAGTGATACATGCCCAGGTCAGGCTGGCGATTGACTTGGAGGGGGAACCTGGAGATGGTGGTCTTCCCATCTGCCTGCGGCCCCTGTCCTTTCAAGAGGTCAGCGTTGGGAAGTGCTGGAAAGTGTGGCACAGAATCTGCCTATATAGCAACAGTCTCCACCTTTCAGCAATTCACTATGTGAAACAGTTTGAAACATTTCAACAACACTAATGCTTTTCTATTGACCAAGATGAGCCAACAGTTTATTTCAAACACTTAATATCGCTCTCAGTAAAGAAGGTGGTCCTCATGCCCAGTTTAAATTTATTTTCCGCTAATTGTAATTCAGCTTATAAGTATTAACCTGGATTTACTTTATCTATATATAAATACCATTTAACATATTATACTTTAATGAGGTTCTATTTTAAACATGTAATTCCTTGATCTCAAGTTGTACGTTATATCAATGCAAGACAAAAAGGTTATGACTAAACCTGATTATTGCAACTCACAAGAATCTCAAAGCACTTAGCATACAATGAGATACTTTGAATACACCAACCCACTGTTGTGTAGGCAAATGCAGCAGCTAATTTGCATACAGCAACATCCCACTAAGAACAGCAACATGAACAACCAGCCCTTCTGTTTTTTTTTTAAAACCGATTTTGGCTAAAGGATGGATTTTGAGCAGAGGGTTATCCTCCTCAATGGCCCTGGAGTATCCAAAAATTAAAATATGAATCACCGGGGTGACAGCGGCAAATGGTAATGTCACTGGGCTAGTAATCCAGAAGCCCAGACAAATGCTCCGGGGACACATGTTTGAATCCCACCACAGCAGCTGGTGGAATTTAAATTCAATGAATGAAAACTGGAATCGAAAGCTAGTCCCAGTAATGGTGACCCTGCAACTATAATCGATTATTGTAAAAACCCATCTGATTCATGAATGTTCCTTAGGGAAGGAAATCTGCCATCCTTACCTGATCTGGCCTACATGTGACTCCAGACACACAGCAATGTGGTTAACTCTTAACTGCCCTCCAAAATGGCCTGGCAAGCCACTCAGTTCAAGAACAATCCAAGGTGGGCAACAAATACTGGCCTTGCCTGCGATGCCCACATCCCATGAAAGAATAAACGTCAGAGAACCCAGCCACTACCCAAAGACGTGTGTGTTGGGATTCGGTCTGTTCAGTCACATGAAGACCCATGGAAGAAACTCACAAACCTGAGTCGAAGTCATCCTCGAATCAAGGGACAGCCAACAACGACTAAAAAAAACCTGGGAGAACAAAATCGCACAGCTATTTTTTTTTTAAGAAACGTGTTTTCCACTTTTTTTAAACACTCACTTATTAGTTATGAAATATTGGAAATGGGAAAAAGAAATGGCTCTTTGAGGGGGTGGTGTAGACGGAGGCGGGAGATTGCATGATAAAAACCTCCGGAATACATCTAATCAGATTTGGTAAATTTATCTAAAAACGTCAATCTCTCAAACTGGCTGCAGGAGTCTCTGCCAAACAAGAGCACCTGTGACTAGCAACTTGTGGGGTACAGCACCAGCAAGTGTTGAACAGGCTAATCTCTACACAGCGAATGGTAGCAGAGACTCACTGTGGATCAATCCTTAGAGCAGAGTGTTAACGAAAGACTTAAATTTCTATAAGCACCTTTCATGGCCACTGGACATCCCAAAGCACCTTTCAGCCAATGAAGTAATTTTGGACTATAATTACTGTTGTAACTTTGGTTAACACAGTAGCCAATTTGCACATCTATTGCTATGATGTTGGCTAAGGGATAAATATTGGCCAAGATAGCAGGGAAAACACCCCTGCTCTTCTTCAAAATAGTGTCTCACAATCTCTTACATCCACCCAAGAGCATGGACAGAGCCTCCGCTCATCATCTAATCTGAAAGATGGCATCTCCGACATTAAAGAGCTCCCTCAGTACTGGAATGGTGAATCAGTCTAGATTTTTGTGAGCTAGTTCTAGAGTGGGGCTTAAAACCACAACCTTCTGTCTTAAGGGAATATTTAATAGATGTGTTCAAAACTATGAAGGGTTTAGATAGACTAAATGGGGAGAAACTATTTCCACTGCAAAGAGGGTTGGTAACTAAAGGATACAGATTTAAGATAGGTTGCAAAAGAAGCAGATGGTGAGGTGAGGAAAATTCTTCAAAAAAAAAGTGAAGTGTTATGATCTGCAATGCACTGCCTGAAAGGGTGTGGAAGCAGATTCAAACATGAAAGGGAATAGGATAAGTACTGAAAAGCAGGGCTATGGGGAAAGAAGTTGGACTAATTGGATAGCTCTTTCAAAGTGTTAACATAGGCACAATGGGCTGAATGGCCTCAACCTGTGCTATATGGAATTCTACAAATTTCCACTGGATCCAAGGCTTCCTCCTCTCATCAGCTAATTACAGTCAGCCAGCTTCATGAAACAGCATACGCACAAAGTGCAAAATAGCAGCGTGACACAAAGGTGCCCCCTATTTGAATCTCCCAAACCCAGCACCCTTTCCCCCAGGGAACCCACCACATGCAGTCACATCACAAGGAGGTAGAAAGGAGAAACTATTTCTTCTGGTGAGGGAGTCCAGAACATGATCTCTTAAAATTAGAGTTAACTGTTCCGGAGTGAAATCCAGAAACACATTTTCACAATAAGCGTTGTGAAAATCTGGAACTCTCCCTCTAAAAACTGCAAATGTTGAGCAACAGTTGACATTTTCAAGGCTGAAGGAGATAGTCTATTGCTGTTCCAATGTTCACAGCATCAACTACTTCCATAGTTTTTGTGTACACTACACTATCTTGATCCAATTTCATGTATTGAGCAGGGCTTCCCGATGTCAGTCTGAAGGCATGGAGCCAGTTTAAATCTACACCCATCCTGCCCTACTCAGAGTGCTTAGAACTGACAGCTTTGGAACAGGCTATTTGCCTCAACTGGTCTATGCCTGTATTGACACTCCACACAAGCCTCCTCCCACTGACCCCATATCTTTCTATCCCCTCTCTCTCATGTCTGCATCAAACCTCTCTCAGGTTTGACACATTCAATCTGTGTCAGCAAATTTTGAATATCACACAAGAAAAAGGACCAGGGAGTAAACCATTCATCCCATCAAGCCTGGGCCACCATTAATTATGGTGATCTTCTACTTCAAACCTATTTCCCACCCTTGATTGCTCCACTGTCCAAAAATCTATCAACCTCAGTCTTGAACATACTCAACAACTGAGCATTTACGGCCCTCTAGGTGAAGAAAGTTCTCATCTCAGTCCTAAATGCCCAACATCTGATCCCAAGATTATGATACTCGCTCGTTGTATTTGTAGACTCTCAGGTGTTTTATGAATTTACTACATCTCAATGGGATCACCTTTTGAAGTTCTAGAGAATATAGGTCCAATCTACTCAACCTCTCCTCACAGGACAACCCTCACATCCTCGGGCAACCCTCACATCCTTGGAATAAATCTACTGAACTTACACTGCTGCCTCTGAGGCAAGTATGTCCTTCTTAAGGTTCAGAGACCATGCACACTGTAGAGCAGTTCTGGTTCCAATTGCTACAAGATTTCCTTAATTTTATAATCCAATGCCTTTGCAACAAAAAGACAACTACAAGTTGCCTTCCTAATTGCTTGCTGCATCTGCATGTTAACTTTCTCTGATTTGTGTACAAGGACACACATCCCTTCTAAATATTAATGCCCAACAGTCTCCATCTTTTTTAAAAGATTCCAATTTCAGCTGCCAGTTGTGACTCAGTTGGCACCACACTTGCCTCCGAGTCAGAAGGTTGGTCCCACTCCAGGACTTCAGCCTCAAAACTAGACGGACCAACAAAACTGCAGTGCTGAGGGAGTGCTGCACTGTCAGTCAGAGGTGCAATCTTCCCAATGAAATGTTAAACTGAGGCCGTCCATCCTCTCAAGTGATTACAAAAGGTTCCACAACATGATTTTGAAGAAGGGCAGGGGAGTTATCCCTAGTGTCCCGGCCCTCAGTCAGCATTGCAAAAAACAGATTACCTGGTCATTATCACATTAGTGTTTGTGGGAGTTTGCTGAGCGCAAATTGACTGCTCCATTTCCTCTATTACAACAATGACTTGCACTGTGAAGCACTTTGGAATGTCTTGATATCACAAAAGGTGCTATACAAATGCAAGCTTTTCTTTCTTTTCTGTTCTTCCTACCACAGCAATTAATCTCACATTATCCCACATTATACTCCATCTGCCACCTTCTTCCCCATTCAATTAACCTCTCTATATTTTCCTTTGCAGTCTCTTTGCATCCTCCTCACAGTTTAGTTTCCCACCTCCCTCTGTATCATCCGTAAACTTTGATAAATTGCACTACATATGCTCACTACTCATAAATTCTTTATTTAATCTGATAGTACAGAAGATAGAAAGTGAAGATATAGAAATAAGAGGCACCTTCATTATAATTCTAAGGTGCCCCCTTGTTTGAAACCCAAGTGAATTAAAATGCACCAGCCATTCTCAGGGTGTGGCTGCAAGGCTAGTATTTTTTTTACTCAGGGTGAGAACAGGGTGGTTTGCTCAGCAGCTTTAAAAAGCAGTTATCAATCACATTGATGTGGAACTGGACTCACAAGTAAACCAAATCAGGTATAAGGAAGGCAGGTTTCCTCCCCAAAAAGATATTAGTGACCAAGTTTAATTTTTTTTGCAACTATCTGACAACTTCATGGTCACCTTTACAGATGCCAGCCATTTTTTTTTCAGGTTTTTTTTTTAAATGTAATTAAATTCTCAAATTGCCACGGTGGAGTCAAACTCCTACTCGCTGCAGTATGAGTCTAGGCCTTTCGATTACTGGTCCAGTAACAAAACTACGCCCAAATTTAAGTGGAAAAACTCAGCAGGTCTGGCAGCATCTGCGGAGAGGAACACAGTTAACATTTCGAGTCCTTATGACTCTTCAACAGAACTAAGTAAAAATAGAAAAGAGGTGAAATATAAGGGGGTTTAAGGGGGGGGGGTGGGACAAGTAGAGCTGGATAGAGGGCCAGTGATAGGTGGAGATAGCCAAAAGGTGTCATAGACAAAAGGACAAAGAGGTGTTAAAGGTGGTGATATTATCTAAGGAATGTGCTAATTAAGGGTAGAAAGCAGAACAAGCAAGGTACAGATAGCCCTAGTGGGGGCGGGGTGGGGGGAAGGGATCGAAAAAGGCTAAAAGGTAGAGACAAAATCTTTTAGCCTTTTTCGATTCCTTCATCCCACCCCACCCCCACTAGGGCTATCTGTACCTTGCTTGTCCTGCTTTCTACCCTTAATTAGCACATTCCTTAGATAATATCACCACCTTCAACACCTCTTTGTCCTTTTATCTATGACATCTTTTGGCTATCTCCACCTATCACTGGCCCTCTATCCAGCTCTACTTGTCCCACCCCCCTTAAACCAGCTTATATTTCATCTCTCTTCTATTTTTACTTAGTTCTGTTGAAGAGTCATACGGACTCAAAACGTTAACTGTGTCCCTCTCCACAGATGCTGCCAGACCTTCTGAGTTTTTCCAGGTATTTTTATTTTTGTTTTGGATTTCCAGCATCCGCAGTTTTTTGTGTTTCCTCCTTTGGGCCTAATGAGGAAAGGTCACGAGGATTACTGGTAAATTCACAAAACAATCTCTGGTACAGTTTGTTTCGTAAACAGGTCCATTTTAATTCTGCTGTGGGGGAGGAAAAAAACCGCTCCCAATCAATCAATCGACAGCATTTTGCTTTGCAACCATGTGGGCAACACAAAAGCCTCTTTATTCTCATCGAATCACAGGTCAGGTGAAGACCAACCAATCCCCGACATGGGCGGGAGGCTAACAGCTTATTCGCATTGTGTTCTTTATTTCTAGCCTTGATTGTGCTTTTTCTCTGTCACTGGAAACAAGGGGTAACAAAGGGACGTCATGGAAGTGGAGATATCCCAGAATCCTTTGCAGGACTGAAAGCCCTCTATTCCAACTAGAGGCTCTACATTTAATAGGGGGCATCCACTTCTGCTAGGAATGCTGGGACATTTCACGTCCATAAGCAAGTCTTGTCTTCTCCTTATTTTCAAAGGGGAGAAAACACACGTAAACCCCGTAATGCAGCCGCAGAAGGCATGCAAGCACACTGGCAAATATTCACAGTCAAAAAAAAAATAAAGAGGAGCAGGCAAAAAGAGGGACCAAGTGGATTAAGGGAAAACACAGAAGAATGTATAATACCATCTAACTATAACAAAAGCAAAATCATGGAAATCTGAAATATAAACAGGAAATACGGGAGTTACTCAGTGGAGGGTCAGACAGCATCTGTGACAAGATATACAGTCTTAAAAGTTTCAGGTTATGATCGGAAACCCATTCTGGCAAAAGGTCATTCGAAGAAGGTTCTCTTCCTACTGAGGCTGCCTGACCTGCCACGTGCTTCCAGCATTTTCTGTTTTTATGCATGGCAACAAAAGGACACTGAATACCAATCAGGAGGTGAAAGAACCAGGACAATTTTCACTTCTGCAATCCAGCAAGTACTCTGATCATAACATCATAAAATCATACAGCAGAGAACGAGGCCATTTGGCCCATTGTACCTGTGCTGATCTTTGAAGAGTGCTATCCAATTAACCCCAACCCACCCCTGCAATATTTTCTTTTTCAAGTGCACATCGAAGTGTAGCACTTTTATTGCTCCCCTGACCAAAATCAGCTCAAATCAAGAACTAATCCTTTTCTAACCTGAACCATCTGATCACATAATCACCTAATTGAACTGCAGGATGACATGGATTAGGACCTGAATATTGAAGGGTACATGACATTCAGGAATGACAGGAAGCTAGGAAAAGGTGGAGAGGTGGCTCAGTTAATTAATGATGGTATTAGCACAATAGAGAGGGATGACCCAAGTTCGGGAAACCAGGTTGTAGAAGCAGTTCAGGTTGAGATGAGAAATGATAAAGACAAGTTGTCATTTGTGGGACTGATGCACAGGCTCCCTAACAGTAACTGCATGGTAGGACATAGTATAAAGGAAGAGATAATGGGAGCTTGTCAGAAAGCTACAACGATAACCATGGGGGATTTTAATCTACATATAGACCAGAAAAATCAGATGCGAAAAGGTATCCTAGATGAGCAGATCATGGAATGTTTTCCGAATAGTTTCTTAGAACAGCACATTCTGGAGCCAACCAAAGGGCAGGGTATACCAGACCTGGTATTGTGCAACGCGACAGGATTAAGTGATGATCCGGTGTTGAAGGTGCCCTTAGGTAGCAACGATCATAATATTATTAAGTTTTACATTCATTTTGAGGAAGAGAAGAGTGGGTCCAAGACCAGTATTTTAAACTTAAGTAAGGGCAATTATGAAGGCATGAAAGTTGAGCTAGCTAAAGTGAACTGGCAAATTAGATTAAAGGGATAGGTCAATAGAGATGCAGTGGCAGAGACACTGTGTTCAGAAAACACAGAATAGGTATATTCCAACAAGAAAGAAAAATTCCAAAGGGAGGACCCACCATCTGTGGTTAACTAAAAAAAGGTAGTGTCAAAGAAAAAGCATATATTTGTGCAAAATGGACGGCAGGTCAGAAGATTGGACAGAATTTAAATACTGCAACGAAGGACTAAAAAATTGATAAGGAGGAAAAAATCAGTACAAGAGAAAGCTAGGTAGAAATATAAAGTAAGAGTTTATAAAGATATATTTTTTTTAATTAACAAAGGTCCTTTAGAAAGTGAGTCTGGGGAATTAATAATGAAAAATAGAAATGGCAGGTGAATAGAACAAGGTATTTTGCATCAATCTTCACTATAGAGGATACAAGTGACATCCAAGAAATAGCTGTAAATCAGGAGATGGAAGGGAGGGAGGAACTCAAGAAAATTACAATCACCCAGGAGGTAGTACTGAGCAAATTGGTGGAGCTGAGGGCTGATAAGTCCCCAAGTCCTGATGGGCTTCATCCGAGGGTCTTAAAAGAAGTGGCTAGTGAGATAGCTGACGTGTTGCTTTTAATTTTCCGAAACTCCCTAGATTCGGGGAAGGTTCCATTCGATTGGAAAATAGCAAATGTAATGAACTCCTTTTATTCGAAAAGGAGGGAGACAGAAAGCAGGAAACTACAGGCCAGTTAGCTTAATACCTGTCTTAGGGAAAATGCTAGAAGTTATTAAAGATATTATAAAGGTAATCAGGTAGGGTAAACATGGGTTTATGAAAGGGAATTTATGTTTAACCAATTTATTGGAGTTCTTTGAAGTAACAACATGTGCTGTGGATAAAGGGGAACCGGTGGATGTACCATATTTAGATTTCCAGAAAGCATTTGATAAGGTGCCACAAAGGTTATTGCGGAAAGTAAAAGCGCTTGGTAAAGGGGGTTACATATTGGCATGGATAGAAGATTGGCTAGCTAACAGGAAGTATAAATGGGTCATTTTCTGGTTGGCAAGATGTAACAAGTGGTGTTCCACAGGGATCAGTGCCGAGGCCTCAACTTCTTATAATTTATATAAATGACTTTGATGAAGGGACCAGAGGAATGATTGGTAAATTGCTGACTATTCAAAGATAAGTAGGAAAATAAGTTGTGAAAAGGACATAAGGAGGCTACAAATGGATATGGATAGGTTAAGTAAGTGGGCAAAGATCTGGCAAATGGAGGATAGTGTGGGCAAATGTGAAATTGTCCATTTTGGCAGGAAGAATAAAAAAGCTTATTATCTAAATGGTGAGAGATTGCAGAGCTCAGATTCAGAGGGATCTGGGTGTCCTAGTGCGTGTATCACAAAAGACTAGTATGCAGGTAAAGCAAATAATCAGGAAAGCTAATAAAATGTTGTTGTTTATTACGATGGGAATTGAGTGCAAAAGTAGGGAGGTTATGCTTCAGTTATACAGGGCATTTGTGAGACCACATCTGCAGTACTGTTACAGTATTGGCCTCCTTATTTAAGGAAGGTTGTAAATGCCTTGGAAGCAGTTCAGAGAAGGTTTATTAGACTAATACCCGGCCATAGGCAGGTTGTCTTGAGGAATTGTTGGACAGGCTAAGCTTGTATCCGCTGAAGTTTAGAAGAGTAAGAGGCAACTTGATTGAAACATATAAGATCCTGAGGGTTCTTGACAGGGTGGATGTGGAAAGGATGCTTCCCCTTCTGGGTGAATCTAGAACTAGGGGTCACCGTTTAAAAATAAGGGGTTGACCATTTAAGACAGAGATGAGGAGAAATTGTTTTCTCTCAGAGGGTTGAGTGTCTTTGGAACTCTCTTCCTGAAAAGGCGGTGAAAGGCTATCAGGGGTAGACAGGAATGTGGAGTTGAGGTTACAATCAGATCAGCCATGCTCTTACTGAATGGTGGAACAGGCTCGAGGGGCCGAGTGGCCTACTCCTGCTCCTAATTCATATGTTTGTATGCAATAAAAATGACCTCCCACTGTCCTCACACATATTCTGCTTTCAGGCCTTTTGAGAGTCATAAGGGAATGAATATGTGTGATAGTGATGGCCTATGGCTTTAATGTATGGCTTTCCAGTTGGTGCCATGATGTTCACAGCATGTTAGCAAGGTCCATTCTTACACTGAAGCACTAATCTGCTTGCAGTTGACCTAACATTGTCAACCTTTGTCATCTTGACATCCTCCAAACCTAGCCTTTGGCAAGTATTACACTTCACACTCCCATAAGCAATCCTTATCCCCGTTACTCTTACAAGGCATGATTGTGAAGCCAATTAAGCTGCATTTTCATTCTGTACGTGTAGTGCCTCAGTCCCCTGTTCACAGCTATGAGATTGGAGGGATGGCAAGTCAAGGTCTCTCCTGATTCACTCAATATCGTCCCTTGTGAAGACAAGAGCCAGGAAAAGGTCCAAGTGACAACTGAATGTAACACCAGCCCTGTGTTTGCAGAACGTGGGAAACAACAACAACTTGCATTTACATAGATCTCTTAACATCAAAAAACATTACAAGGCAATATGCAGGGGCAAAAACAAAATCAGACACTAAGCCACTTAAGGAAATATTAGATAATGGTGATTTTAAAAAGCACCTTAAAGCGGGGAAAAGAGAGACAAAGAGATAGAAATTGCTCTTAAAAGCCATTTAAGAGCAGTAAACTTCAAAAGCATTCTTTCTTTCATTCCACTACACCCTCCAATTTTAAAGTTATTGATTCCCTTCTATTCTCTAGCATCAGGCCTAATCCCAAATGTTAACAGAAAATGGTCTGTTCCCTAACATCTGTCCATGCCAATCTAGCTGCTTAGCACCCTGGTATAACTTGGCATCTGGCCTCAATGGGGAAATGGAGCCACTTTAGTTGAGACCGGAAACTTAGTTACAGAGGGTTTTTCTTTTGTTTTTAAAACCTTATTTTCTTGTTATTTCGCTCTTCACAGCAATTCCCAGACTAAACTTCTATTGACTCCGGCTACACTGCCATCTGGAGCAGAGGCTGATCAATCACCTGCAGGCCTGTGAAAATTACCAAACACTGCGGGAACATTACCTGGTCATTTATTTAACTGTTCTTTGCGGGAGCTCGTTGTGTGCAAGCTGCCTGCTGCATTTCCAATATTACAAATTGGCTGTAAAGCACCTTGGGACATCCTGAGGTGATGATAAGCAAACGCAAGCAATTAAAAAAAAAGATTATATATCCACATCCATTCACAGAAGCAGAGAGGTATCACACAACATAAGAAATGGGCACTTGGAATGACAGGAACAATTTGTATTTATATAGCTCCTTTAATGTATCAGAACATCCCAACATGCTCTTCAGAATTGTAATCAAACAAAATTTGACACTGTGCCACATATTAGAGATGATCAAAAGTTCAAACAAACAAAAAAAGATTTTAAGCAGCATCTTAAAGAGAGGTAAGAGAGATACAGAGGCAGAGAGGTTTAGGGAGAGAATTTCAGAGTGCAGGGCCGAGGTAGGTGAAGGCATGGCCAACAAGTGTGGAACAATTAAAAACCGGTGCAAGAGGCCAGAAATGGGGGTGCAGAGATCTCGGAAGGTTGTGGGGCTGGTGGAGGTTACAGAGGTAGGGAGGGGCGAGGCCATGGAGGGATTTGAAAACAAGGATGAGAATTTTAAAATTGTCCTTAGTCCGTGGAATTCCCTACCCCAGAGAGCCGTGGAGGCAGAGCCACTGAATATTTTTAAGGCTGAGTTTGACTCTACTTTCCTGTCTGCCCCTATACGCATTGGCTCCCTTGTCAGAGTTGGGGCCAAAATCAGGTCAGCCATGATTTTACCAAATGGCGGAGCAGGCTCTCAAGGGGTCGAATGGCCTACTCCTGCTCCTAATTCGTATGTTGATAGGTATGAGCTGTTGTTTAATAGGAACTATTATACATCAATGAAAACAGAGGTAATGGGTGAACAGGACAGGGTGCCAGTTAAGAGGACAACAGACGCCAGAGAGCTGCCAGCACCTGAGGACTTGTGGCCCAGTTGATGCCTTCAGAAACAAGGGGAGAAATCTGCATGGGAGGAAGGGCAGTTGTAAACTTCCAAGGCTGGACACAATCCCCAATCTGTTGATACAAGTGTGCCTCTGTCACTTTAAATCTGATGAAGCTTAACAGAATTCCTTCGTGCTACAAGTATGCTGGTGGGCCCCTCTTGTCAGAACAAAGCATTTGTTGTTGCTGCTGCATCAATACAGAAAGCAGACAATCATCTAAGTAAACTGTGAAATCATATCTAATTCAACCAGCAACAATCAAGTAACAGCACATTGTCTTGACTACAGCAACATTACCCTACGAAGGCTCAATCCATCAACTCACCTCTGAAGACCTTGTTTTGCTGAAGGCTGTTGATGATTCAGCATATTATTGTTTTGTTTTTTTCCTCTACAGATTAATATTAATTGTAGAGATAGAGAGGTACAAGATGCACTGCAACAACTTGCCAAGGCCCCTTCGACAGCATCTTCTAAATCCATGACTTCTACCACCCCGAAGAACAAGGACAGCAGGCCACATCATCCTTAGAAATATAACTGCCGGGTCAAAATCCTGGAACTCCTTCGTAACAACACTGTGGGTGTACCTGCATCACACCGACTGCAGCGGTTCAAGAAGGCAGCTCACTACCACCTTCTCAAGGGCAATTAGGGATGGACAATAAATAAATACTGCTCATGCCACAGTGGCCATATTAAAAACACAGAGATAGAGATATTGCCTTCTTTATTCTGGGGATTAGTATAGGTTGACAAACACAATTCCTCACACAGTCCATTTACAATTAGACACATACTGTAATGGAAGGAAATGGTAGTAAAGGCTGGGAAAGGGGGAAGGGTGGGGTGTGGTGGAATTCCTCTTTTAGTGATTAAAGAGGCATTGCCTGTTTCTCCCCTATATAAATAGCCCACTCGGAAAACACACCTTGGTCACGTTGCCAAATCCGGTTGGACCCTAGCCCAGGAAATTTTGTCAGGGTCACCTGCCAACAACCCCGCCCCCGCGCTCCCATCATTGGTTATCCGATATGTCCAGCATCTTGGAACGCCACCTTCCCAAACCAACTGGAAGCTCCACAGACTCATCATTAGCTGGTTGGCAGTCAAGAATCATCCAATTAAACAACACTTTCTTATCCGCAATTTTATTTTAAGTAAATAAAATTATTCAAAAGATGATGGCAAAAAACAATTTTGTTTAATGCTCCTAGGAATTATCTCCTGGATTATTCACAGCTGGTGTCCTGGAGATTAATCTTTAATTGGACTCCAGGATAATCCTGGAGCGTTAGCAACTCCACAGGTTTGGAATGGCTGAAATGCACAGGATTGTGTCCATTGAACTTTACCTCCCTCAAACTGGCTGTCAGGGGGCTAGAAATCTAGATCAGTCATGCAATGGCCAATGTTGAGCAAGATAAGTTAACACTGGGTGTTGTGTCCCTTCCCAAAAACATTTGGGGACAGAAACAAGCCATTCGGCCCAACGGAGCCATGCCAGTCACATGAGCTTCCTTCAGCCCTACCTCATCCAACTCCATCAACAAATCCATCTAGTTCTTGCCCTCTCATGTGTTCAATGCATCAATGCTATTCACCTCAACTACTCCTTGGAGGTAGCAAGTAATCATCTAAATCAGCATTTCCAGTACCAGCAAGTCATCATTATTTACATTATCTAAGGGTTCAGTTATCAGGCTGACCAGTTTGGGCCACAGTTTCGATAAACACACCTTATGCCCTACTCCTGCTCTCCGCTATCCAGTGCCATGACAGACGTCACCCAGCAGCAGGAAGAACAGGAGCAGCGCAGACTGGTTCACGTGCCAGTCTTTTTCAAGACCATCACTCAGTGCCTCCTGGCAGAAGTGAAAAACTGCTTCCGAGAATCACCAGCAGTCGATGGGAAGGTGGGGGGTGGAGGACAGGTGGAGAATGGGTAAGCAGGTTCACTCCAACCAACCACTCTGTAGCACAGCAAGTGGGCATATGTTACCAGCTGACTAGGTGCCAGCTCAATGTATTCAGCAGCTTCCAAAGAGGTCAACACCTTCTCTGCACATTAAGCAGCATATACCTCTCCAATGACCCTCGGCTCACTCCCTCACATATCCAAGAGCCCCTTGTAACTCAGGGAATCACCACAACTTCCCACGGGCAGAGAAAAATCATTGTTTGAGATATGGGGCTGTAAATGGGCCATGTATGTGAGGCACAGGAAGGGAAACAAGAGGTGAGGCAGTCCTTTTTACACAAAATATTAAGCAATATGGCATTTTATCAAACTGTGTGAACACACACATAAATGAAATGTGTAACATCTATCGATAGATATCTAAATGCTAATATGTCAAGTTAAGCCAGGGATCGATTTTTTTAAGAAACGGGTTTAAAAGTATCACAATTCTATTTATTTTTTTTTTAAAAAACCCCTCTGGTTTAATGGATAACTCGTATTAACTCGTATTAAACATCTCAAGATAATCGAATAATTAACTAACTCTCAATGTTCAGCGAGCCCACGAAACGGGCTTCTTTCTTCACGTGTCAGATGGTCCATTCATAAACTGACAAGGTTATTCACACGCTCCTGCGAGATATATATATATATATATTTTTTTTTAAAAAGTTGCAAACACGAGCCCTACTCACCTTAACTTGAACGGGCTGGATCTCATTTAGCGTCTGCGCTCTGAGCTTTTTGGTCAGGACCTTCAGCATTGTGTCAAAAGCAACAACAGCAACAACAACCAAAAAAAAACCCCAAGGGTTTATAAGATTGGAAACATTTAAAAAAAAAACCAAGAAGAAGTTGGAAGTAGGTGTGTTAAATATCAGTCAGTTAAGGCAGGACAAGAGGGGATCCCGAGAGATGCCAATAGCTGCGAGGGAACTTGTTGATTCTGCAGACGCTACCAATACTAAAGCCTTCCTCCTGACCGCCTCCTTTGAGTCCGATCTCCTCTATTAAACGATGCAATGGGAGTAGGGTTTTGTTGGAGGGAGGTGGTGGTAGTGGGGAGGGGATAAGAATGATCCGCAGCTTAACGATAACCAAGATCCGCTGCTTATAAGATCCCAGGACCTACACACACATACATACAGACACACACACTCTCTCTCTCTCTGCTCACACAGGCTGTTGAAGATTTTAATGATGTTTGAATGGGGGAGGGTCGATGAGGAAGCAGCCTTTACGCATAAAGCGTGCAGCCCACCCCCCACCACCACTCGTTCCCCTGATATTAGGACGTTACCATCTCTCCTCAGCCCACCGACCTTCCAGCACCCCGACAACCAGCACTGACCTGAAACTTAACGGAGAGAACCCCCCACCCACCCCAGCTCAGTGACAGCTAAGTGGCCCAAAGGGGAAAAAAAAAATAACATGAGCAGAGAAAGGCTGGCATCAGCCCTAAGGGGCGGAGTTAAACCTGAAAGAAGCTCTCTCTTTCCCTTAAATCTTGTACTTTTGACACCCCCTGTTGGTAATTGTAACACATTAGCTGTCTGGGGCTGTCTGCGAGTTAAAGGTGTTAATTGTAATGAGAGGTTTGCACGGCAATATTCCAGTTTGTATTTATGATGCTTGTAACTGATGTAGTAATCCTTGTGAAAAGTATGCTGACATGCAGATGGATAACTTTATGCAAATATGCGTGTCTGTGTGTGTGTGTTTGCACAGACTCAATAAAGGGCATTGGGTTAATTTATTTTCAAATTTAATTTGATTTAGTTTAAAACGAAAAAAAGATTGCATGGTTGGAGAGGGGAGGGCAGTGGGACTAATCGTTCAAAGAGCCAGCACAGGCAAAATGGGCTGAATAGGTCTCCTTCCATGCTTTATAACTCGATTTCTACACACACTTTCAGTTAGAGAATCACAGAATTGTTGCAGTGCAGGAGGAGGCCGCTCGGCCCATCGTGTCTGCACCTGCTCTCTCTGAGCATTTTAACTTAGTGCCAATCTCCTGCCTTTTCCCCGTAACCCTGCACGTTGTAGATACATTCAGAATAGATCCAGCAGCTCAAAACTGGGCATCCATGAGTTGCTGTAGTCCGTCAGTAACAGCAGCATTCAGCCTCATGGCCTGGCAAATCCCTCACTCTATCATTACCATCAAGCAAGGGAACTTCTAGAGGGGTGCAGAGGAGCATACAAGAACACAGCACGAGAGTGCAAGAAATAGGAGCAGGAGTAGGCCATTCAGCCCCTCGAGCCTGCTCTGTAATCCATCCATTTTCACACCGCCTCTCCTGGTGAGGGTCACGCTGGTAGTAAGCTGAGCAGGGCCAGCCAGACTTCCCTTTCCTCAGCCACAGCTTCCAACTCCTCCTGGGGGATTGCCAGGTGTTCCCAGGCCAGCTGAGAGATGTAATCGCTCCAGCGTGTCCTGGGTCGGCCTCAAGGTCTCCGCCCAGTGGGCTGTGCCCGGTACAGCTCCAGCAGGAACCTACCAGGGGGCATCCTTATCAGGTGCCCGAACCACCTCAACTGGCCCCCCCCCCCCACCCCCCCACCTTGATCCGGAGGAGCAGCGACTCTATTCTGAGGCTTTCCCAGATTGCCGAACTCCTCATCCTGTCCCAGAGCAACCCTGCAGAGGAACCTCATTTCCGCCGCTTACACCCACAATCCCTTCAGTCATTACCCACAGTTCATGACCATAGGTGAGGATGGGGACGTAGATCGACCGGTAAACCAAGAGCTTCAACCCTAAAACTCAGCTCCTGCTTCACCACCGTGGATTGGTAAGGTGCCTGCAGAAGTGCGGCCACTGCACCGATCCACTGGTCAGTCTCCCACTCCCCCCGCCATCACCTGGAGATAGCAACCCACTCCTTTCCGGGAGAGAACTGTGACCTCAGGTTTGGAGGTGCTGATCCACATCCCAGCCGCGTCACACTGGGCAGCGAAACAATCGATCACAGCAGAGATGTCACTCTCAAGCCCCCAAACTGGATGTTCTCCGTACCTCGGCTGCGCCTTGATATCCTGTCCGTGAAAATCACGAACAGGAGTGGAGACAAGATGCACCCTCGGCGGAGTCCAACGCCCCACCTTGAACGTATTCGACAACACCGGGAATGCGGACACAACTCTCGCTCTGTGGCTAGAGGAACCTGATAGCACACAGAAGCCGCCCCAGCACCTCATATTCCTGCAGCACCTCCCATAAAATATCCTGAGGAACACAGTCGTACGCCTTCTCCAGCTCCACAAAACAGAGGTAGACCGGATTAGCAAACTCCCACGAACCCTCAAATATACATGAGAGGGCAAAGAGCTGGTCCACTGTCCCACGGCCAGGGTGAAATCCGCATTGTTTCTCCTGAATCCGAGGTTCGACTAAGGGACAGAGCCTCCTCTCCAGCACTCTGGCATAGGCTTTCCTGGGGAGGCTGAGGAGTGTGATCCCTCTATTATTGGAACACACCCTCTGGTCCCCTTCCTTAAAGGTGGGGACCACCACCCTAGTTTGCCAATCCAGCGGTACAGTCCCTGCCTTCCACGTAACAGTGCAGAGGCGTATTAACCACAAGACCCCAAACTTGTCCGGCGCCTACAACATCTCCGGATGAATCTCGTCCACGCCTGCTGCCTTACCGCCACAGAGGCCCCTGACCACCACAGCGACCTCACCATCAGCAATAGATCCGATCTCGCTGGAGGGTTCTGGCACTGCCTCCTGTCAGGAGGATGTGTCCACCGGGTTGAGGAGTTCCCCAAAGTGTTCCTTCCACCACTCGGCGACCTCCCCAGTTGTGGTCAGTATTTCCCCACCTTTGCTGAGAACAGCTTGGGTGACCTCTCCTAAGGTGTCGAATGGTTTTCCAGAACAACTTTGATGCCGTCCGATAATCAGTCTCCGTGGCCTCTCCCAGCTTTCACTTCAGCGGCTGCTGTAGTCCTCCTGGCCTGCTGGTACCTCTCAACCGAATCAGGAGACCTCTCCGCCAGCATTGCCCGGGAAGCCTCCTTCTTCGATTTGAAAGCCTCCCTCACCACTGGTGTCCTAGGGTTGGCACCATGACAGGCACTAACGGCCTTCAAGCCACAGCTTTTCAAGGATTGAGGTCTTGCACATGGTCCATTCGAACTCAATGTCCTCGACCTCACCCGGGATGCAAGAGTAATTCTTCCAGAGGCGGGAGTTGAAATTATTTCACAGAGAAATGTCCGCCAGACTTTCCCAGGCGACCCTCTCAGCATGTTTGGGCCTCCCGTGGCTGTCTAGCCCAAGTCCTACTGTCAGTCATTAGCAAAGTGATGGAATGTGTCATTGACAGTGCTATCAAGCAACACCAATTCAGCAATAACCCACTTACTAATGTACAGTTTGACTTCATTGTAGCCTTGGTCCAAACAGGGATAAAAAAGCTCAACTCAAAAGGTGAGGTGAACTCAAAAGCTGAGGTGAGAGCGACTGCTCTTGACACCAACGCAGCATTTGATTTGACCAAGTGTGGCATCAAGGAGCTCCAGTAAAGCTGAGGACAATGAGAGTCAGGAGGTAAATTCTCCACTGGTTGGAATCATGTCTAGTTCAAGCACAGATGATCATGGTTCTTGAAGGCCTCAGTTCCAGGACATCCCTACAGGAGTTCCTCAGGGCAATGTTCTAGGCCCAACCATCTTCAGCTGCTTCATCAATGACCTTCCCTCCATCATAAGGTCAGAAGCAGGATATTCACTGTTGATTGCATTATGTTGAGTACTACTTGCAACTTCTCTGACAGTGAAGCAGTCTGTGTCCGTATGCAGCAAGACCTGGACCACAATCAGGCTTGGGCTGATAAGCAGTGCATAACATTTGGATCACAAGTGCCAGACAATGACCATCTCCCACAAGAGAGAATCTAACCATCTCCCCTTGATGTTCAACAGCATTATAATTGCCAAATCCCCCACCAATAACATCATGAAGGTTACCATTTGACAGAAACTTGACTGGGCCAGTCACATAAATACTGTGGCTATAAGAGTTGGTGGGCACTCTGTGGCGATTGACTAACCTCCTGACTCTGCAAAGTCTCTCTCCAACCTACAAGGCACAAGTCAGGACTGTGATGGAATGCTCTGCACTTGCCTGGATGAGTGCAGCTCCAACAACACACAGGAAAACCAATGCCATCCAGGATGAAGCAGTCAGTTTGATCGACAGCCCAGCTACTACCTTTAATGTCCATTCTCTCCACTACCAATGCACAGTAGCTGTCGTGTGTACTACCTGCAGGATGCTCTGCAGCAACTCACCAAGGTTTCTTCTGCAACACCTCCCAAACCTGTGATTTCTACCACCCAGAACGACGAGGGCAGCAGATGCATGGGAACACCATCACCACATAGTTTCTTCCAAGTCACACATCATCCTGCCGTGGAAATATATCACCCTTGCTTCATCGGCACTGGATTAAAATCCTGGGACTCCTTACGTAACAATATTTTGACAGCAGCTTCACCACATGGATTACAACAGATCAACAAGAAGGCTCACCACCACCTCATGGAACAACTGGGGATGACTAATAAATGGCAGACTTGCCAGCAATGCACATATCCAGGGAATGAATAAAATAAATATTCCATTCAGGCTTAGTACATTCCTAACAGATTCCTATTTCCTAATATTATATTGTCATTACGTTGAGACTCAATAGAGTCTCTTGCCTTCATGTTTTTGACCAAGGAAAGAATTTGACCATAAGTGATCTTAACAGATGCACCTAAGTATGGCACTTGGACCACATAAATGGGACTGAATTTCAAAACTGGCCACCCTGTAATTATCTTGATTTAAAAAACACAGCGCTCAGCCTCTGCAGTTAATTTAAACCTTACTGAAAATGAACTGGTTACAATGACTGTAAACGAGTAACCACATGAGTCTCTACCACCCGGATCCATGTGCAATGGAAAGGGGCCCACCATCTTTCATGTGTGGAGTCAAGGCACACAGTGCAGGGCTGCACTGGTTTAAGGAATAAAGAGTAGGAGAGAAGGAAGAGTAAATCAATATGGAGAAGTAAGGTGACATGAAATTTAAATTTTAAAGGGCTGAAGATTATAAGAGGGAGGGAAGGGATCTCACAGCTCTGAATACCTGAGAATTAAGTCAGGTTAGGAGGTGGTGTAGTGATTTTTAATTTCAATAAAGTGAAGATGCAGAAAGGTGGGGAGGGTATTGCATAGCGTACTGAAAGATTAGATAGAACAAGGGAAGAATCTGAGGGTCAAACTGGCAAAATGGTACCAAGGGCATTCATGTGGCAGGTGAACTTTAATGCACAGAAGTGTGAAGTGATGCATTTTGGTAGGAAGAATGAGGATAAGCAATATAAAATAAAGGGTATAATTCCAAATAACCACAACATATATTTACATAATACGTTTAATGTAATAAAACGTCCCAAGGTGCTTCACTGTAGCACTATAAAACAAAGGTTGACACCAAGTCATGTGAGGCGATATTAGGGCAGATGGCCAAAAGCAGCAGATGAGCTGAGGCAGGGGCTGAGTTGGCATATCTTACAGGGGAGGAAATACACGATCTTTAGCGATGGCGTGGAAATGTGTTCAGCAGCTCATCTCATGGTCAAATACGGCACCAAGGCTGCAAACAGTCGGGTTCAATTTCAGACAGTCACCAAGGAGAGGGATGGAATTGGTAGTGAGGGAAAGGAGTTTGAGGCAGGGTCCAAAGACAGTGGATTCAGTCTTCCCAATATCGGAGGAAATTTCCGCTCATGCAGTGTGATAATTTAGCAAAAGTGGAAGATCGCTGAAAAAAGAAACACAGTGTTGAAGCTTTCCATCTTGCATTCATCACAACAGGTTCACAAAAATACCATTTGTAAAGGAAACAACAATTTATACTGCATGAGAAGAGAGTGCTGATTGGTTGACAAGTGGACTCTGATCAGTAGAGGCATTGCCATGGAGAATGCACTAGGAACAGTTAACTGCCAAGCTTCTGTTTAAATTCAAACCAGGCAGGTCGATTCTGATTGGTCATTGCACTGCCATGGAGAATGAACCAGGGAATAGCTGTCCCCCAAACTTTTGTTTAGTTGAGAAAGGCACAATGCATGGACATGTTCCTTCTGTCTGAAAAGGACAGGGCCCTGTATGTGAATATCTGTAGCTTCTAGCACATGTAAGTGAGCGACACTACAAGCCCGGCTGATAATCTTAAATTGTTTGTCAATGTAAGTCTTGGCACAATCAGGATTGTTTAGCAAGTGTTGTTCAGTCATGGAATTACGTCTAATGTTGGACACTATGGATGGAATTTTCCGTTCCCGTTGGCGTCAGGTGTCATGGCAGGAGTGAGTGGGCAATATGGCAAGAAGGCCAAAAATCGGTTTCACGCCATCGTGAAACCAGTTTGTGACTGTCCACTCCACCTGTCAATGGTGAACAGCGTTTCTCACCGCTGCACGTCAGGAACATCATTTAAATACATCTGCGTATAATTATAAACCCTGCTCACCATAATCATCCTCCCACGCTGGATCATCCAGGCATGTCAGTGTGATTGCACGCCAACGTGTTTCACAACAGCCTTTAAAAGGCCTGCACCTGGCGAGCTGAACTTCAAAGGGAACTTGGAGGTGAGTGCACACTAATGTTGTTCAGCACTCACGAGGGTCGCCCGTTCAACCTCAAGGAAGAGGCGCCACGCATTCAGACGAGGACAAAGGCAAGTCACTTTTACCCGGCTGGCTGACAGTGCAGTTGGTGGGGGCAAGGCAACGTGGTCTGATGGAAGTGCACTAGCACATGCTGTGGTGGGAGAGGGAAATGGCCACGCATTAGGGAAACCTTGCATAAATTGACCATTCCTCGGCACCTCAGACAGTTCAGACACAGCCACACTGACATGCATGGAGTTGGGCCTCTAGATTATCTGCCCAATCAAGCAACACAGAGGCATGAAAGTGCCACAAAATGCTTCTGATCTTTTCACCTCTCGAGCACAGACTGCAAACTAATGAGCGTTTTAGAGGACTGCAGAACAGTTGGACAGCACACGTTGTACAATCTCCTTGCTAAAGCTGGTCATGGAGCAGTCACTGGTGGAGGCGTTCACAGCCCCTTGCAATGTCATCAACCTGGTTTGGACCAGTCTCCCCCATGGTTCAAGCTAATAGTGCAGCCTTGCAGCACGGGTTAGGAGAATGCCTGCCCCTGAGCTGAGAGCACAGCATGCAGTCCAATGGGCAAAGCTGCTGCCAATCGGTCAGGTGGAGTGGGGCAGAGGTGGGTGGGGTTTCAGGCAGCCATGCAGCGCACTAATCTCTGGCCATCCAAGTGGTGACCAGCACTCTCCGGGCTGCATTAAGGGGCCTTCAGACTTAACCAAGAGAGGTCCTTAATACACCCATGTTAACCCACATGTCTCTCTCTTACATCTTGCAGGAGGAGTACATCAGGAAAATGGAGCCTGGTGACCTAGCTGTATGCTTCATGGCTTACATGGGGTCCTGCTGTGTGGTGGTGGTACTGCCCTTGGCCTGTGGAACTGGAGCTGTTGGGGTCACAGGAAGAGGGGATTCGGATGGGCTGGACACTCGCAGAGTCACCTGGGTGGATGGCCCCAGGGTGTGCACCTGCTGATCTGCCTCCCTATAGGTGCCCGAGGGCCCTTCACTGGCTCCTTGAGAAGAAGGAGAAACTAGAGTGAGATTGAGCTGCCCCGTACCCCACTCACGTTGATGCTATTGGAGGCCAACTATGGCTTCAGCAATGGAGTTCAGCCCATGCAGCAGTGCAGGACCGATGCCCTGCACCAAGGTCTCTCTTGGCAGCCGCCATCCTACCAGTGTTGACCTCGATGTGTTGGCATGCCAGCACTATCATCTCAGGCTGAAGGCAGACAGACTCCTCCATTGTGCCTCGCAATCTGAGGAGTGCAGCAGACATCCCTTCCTGATGTTCCCGAGCTTGCCTTTGCAGCTCCAGCAACCATGTTTTGTATTCATTTTACGGGAAGTGTATGTCACTGGCAAGGCCAGCATTTATTGCCCATCCCTAATTGCCCTTGAGAAGGTACACCCACAATGCTGTTAGGGAGGGAGTTTCCAGGATTTTGACCCAGCGACAGTGAAGGAACAGCGATATATTTCCAAGTCAAGATGGTGAGTGACTTGGAGGGGAACTTGCAGGGGGTGGTGTTCCCATCTATCTGCTGCTCTTGTCCTTCTAGATGATAGTGGTCATGGGTTTGGAAGGTGCTGTCTAAGGAGCCTTGGTGAGTTTCTGCAGTGCATCTTGTAGATGGTACACACTGCTGCTACTGTGCGTGGTAGAGGGAGTGAATGTTTGTGGATGTGGTGCCAATCAAGCGGGCTGTTTTGTCCTGGATGATGTCAGGCTGCACTCGTCCAGGTAAGTGGGGAGTATTCCATCACACTCCTGACTTGTGCCTTGTCGATGGTGGACAGGTTTTGGGGAGTCAGGAGGTGAGTTCCTTGCTGCAAGATTCCTAGCCACTGACCTGCTCTTGTAGCCACAGTGTTTATATGGCTAGTCCAGTTCAGTTTCTGGTCAATGGTAACCCCCAGGATGTTGATAGTGGGGGATTCAGTGATAGTAATGCCATTGAATGTCAAGGGGCGATGATTGGATTCTCTCTTGTTGGAGATGGTCATTGCCTGGCACTCATATGGCGCAAATGTTACTTGCCACTTGTCAGCCCAAGCCTGGATATTGCCCAGGTCTTGCTGCATTTGGACATGGATAGCTTCAGTATCTGAGGATTCGTGAATGGTGCTGAACATTGTGCAATCATCAGGGAACATCCCCACTTCTGACCTTATGATGGAAGGAAGGTCAGTGATGAAGCAGCTGAAGATGGTTGGGCTGAGGACACTACCCTGAGGAACTCCTGCAGTGATGTCCTGGAACAGAGATGACTGACCTCCAACAACCACAACTGTCTTTCTTTGTGCTAGATATGAATCCAACTAGCGGAGAGTTTCCCCCCTGATTCCCATTGATTCCAGTTTTGCTAGGGCTCCTTGATGCCACACTCTGTCAAATGCTGCCTTGATGTCAAGGGCAGTCACTCTCACCTTACCTGAGGTATGACCAAGTCCAGAGGCTCCTCATCCGACTTGGACCCAGCAGATTTCTGGCACCCAGCAGCTTTCCTAGTGCCGGAGACCTGGGAAGTCCCTGCCGTCTCCTGCTGTGGATCAGACAGTGTAATGTGCTCACCAGATTGTGACCCTGAGGCTGCTCTAGAACTAGGCCCCACCGAGCCTAGTTGGTGGAGGATGTGGGTGAGTGCTGTGACGGGTCTTCAATGAGGGTGTCTTCAGATTCTTCTTCTGAGGTTTCTTTGGGTTTTGGCTCGAGGACGCAGACCCCTCTCGCTGCTTCCCAGATGTGCCTGTGAAAGCAAGGGGAGATCATTAGTGCATGACAGGGAACTGCGGAACAGGGAAACTGACTCACAGCATCGTTGTCCAACCGATGTTGCACCACTGGATCCTCACTTGGTTGAGCACTGCCAACTTCACCATCAGCACAGGAATGGTCCAGAGCATTGCCAGCCAGCTGGATGACTCTATTTTTAGGCATTCCTCCACCAGTCTATGACTTCTCCCTTTTGTTGTGTGCCAACTTGTCCTGTTATGAATACAGGTGAAGAGATTGTAAGCAGGATGCCTGCCAGACCAGATAATAAGGATGCTTGGCATGTGTGTGGGTGGTAAGTGGTACCATGGATGAAGACGCGATCCACAGGGCAGATGAAGGTGTGTGTGAAAGAACGAATGGTGATGTCTCTTGAACTTGGCAGTGAATGAGATCCCTATGGATGTGTGATGGGTTTGTGAGCGTGTGAGTTGAGAGCGATGAGAAGAGTGACTTACCCTGGCGGAATGGACGTCATTCATCCTCCTTCGGCACTGGGCAGCTGTCCTCTTTTGCAGGGCGTTGGCGTTGACCACCTCTGCCACCACCTCCCATGCTGGATTTGTCACCTTGCTTTCTGGCCTTGGCCCAGAGGGGGCGTAGAGGACATCACGGCGAGCCTCCACTGTGCCCAGTAGGCCCTCGAGGGAGATGTCACTCAATCTGCAGGCAGCATGTTTCCTCCCTTTGGCAGCCATCAGTTCCCAGCAGCTTCCTATCCCTTGAAGAGCACTCGCTCTTTGCAGGGAGGCTTTTAAATATGGTGCCCGGGTGACTGAAGGCCTGGGGTGATGGCGAGGAGAGCGAATCAGAGGCGGCCCCGCCAGCGACCCGGCGTGTTCCCCCGGGAATGAATTATTAATGAGGCGGGATACGCCAGGAGCGGGACGACGCAGCATGAGAAGCCGCCATTTTTCTCACCCATTATCGCGCTTAGCTCAAATCTGGGACGATTGTGCCTTACGTTTTGAGTTTTGCAAGTGCAGGCTGGTCGGGTACGGTCAGTACTTCGCCTGTTGTGAACAGCTGAAGGGACGTGATGTTTGATATAATCTGCTAGTCTTTGGGATTACACCAAAGACACCCTGCCTTTCCAAATTACCTTCACCCACCACGAGATATCCCTTACACTGGCACCAGGTAGGCAACATAGTCACATCTCCCTGCTGGACCCTCATTCATGGCTGCTACCTATTGTCCTAATTAGAGAATCACTACACCCCTAGCATCACACC
Source organism: Cetorhinus maximus (assembly GCF_964194155.1). Classification (NCBI taxonomy): domain Eukaryota; kingdom Metazoa; phylum Chordata; class Chondrichthyes; order Lamniformes; family Cetorhinidae; genus Cetorhinus; species Cetorhinus maximus. Next base: position 151,701,269 of record NC_135883.1, on the reverse strand, counting down.
GGCATTGAAATTCATACACCACATTGCTCATTTGTGTGATAGGCTAAACATCTTTTTGGCTCGGTGGCAGCATCCTGTTAGTAAAAGTACCACTCATGTTGCTACTTTTTACACTCCTGTTCTAGAACTCAATTTATTCCCTGACTATATATGTCCTCCCTCAGTTTCCCTGCCCAATGCTCTCCTTTCCTATTTCATTTATAATTTAGGCTTGTTTCATTTCTTGTGGATTCCTCTTCCTTTCTTCTTAGTTTAAAACTTTTGCCACCTCCTTATTTATATTGTTCCCATCCCAGTTCAGGCTGTCCCGTTGGTCCAGCTCCTTCCTCTCCCAGTGCCTCTACCATGAGAAGGACCCCCTCTTTCCCACGCCAGCCGTTTAGCCGTCTGTTAACTCTCCTGATCTGACTGTCTCTAAGCTAATTTGCTTAGACATAAATCCAATGATTATTACACATGAGGTCCAGCTTTTAATTTAGCTTCTAACTCATCAGGACTTATTCTCTTTCCCTCGCTATATTGCTTGACCTAGGATTGACAAGACTGGAATTTCCCCTGCCTTTCCAAATTACCTTCAGCCACTGCGAGATATCCCTTACACTGGCACCAGGTAGGCAACATAGTCACATCTCCCTGCTGGACTCTCATTCTGCTACCTACTGTCCTAATTAGAGAATCACTGTCACATTTCTATCCTGCTCTTCCCTGCCTGAGGCAGGGTGTAAACCATGGTGCCTTAGGCTACGTTCGAGGGTGATGGAAGGATGGTGGTAGTGTCACTGGGGTAATAATCCAGAGAGTCAGGCTAATGCTCTGTGGATACGGGTTCAAATCCCACCACGGCAGCTGGTAGAATTTAAATTCAGTTAATAAAATCTGAAGTTGAAAGCTAGTCTCAGTGGTGGTGACCATGAAACTCTCGTTAATTGTTGTAAAAACCCATCTGGTTCACATCTGCTGCCCTTACCTGGTTTGACCTACATGTGACTCCAGGTCCACAGCAAGGTAATGGCTCTCTAAAATGGCCTAGCAAGCCACTCAATTCAAGGGCAAATAAGGATGATAAATAAACGCTGCCTTGTCAGTGACACACACACATTCCGTGAAAGAATAAATAATGAACTTATGAACCCCAGCAACTTGTACAGTTGAGTTCAGTTTTAATGACACCATATATGCCCAAATAGGTGGTGTTGCCTTGGAATCCCCTCCAGGCCCAATTCTCACAAACATCTTTATTGGTTTCCAAGAGAAACGTGTCTTCGTGTCCCCAGAGCATTAGCCTGACTCTCTGGATTATTACCCCAGTGACACTACCACCTAACCTCCTACCCCTTGCATATTTCCAATACACCACCATCTAGATTGACAAGGGCAGCAGACACATGGGAATACCACCTCCTGGAAGTTCTCCTCCAAGTCACTCACCATCCTGACTTGGAAAGATATCGCCGTTCCTTCACTGTCGCTGGGTCAAAATCCTGGAACTCCCTTCCTAACAGCACTGTGGGTGTACCTACACCACATGGACTGCAGCGGTTCAAGAAGGCAGCTCACCACCACCTTCTCAAGGGCAACAAGGGATGGGCAATAAATGCTGGCCCAGCCAGCAAAGCCCACATCCCATGAATGAATTTAAAAATTGATACCTTTGCTATATTTGAATCTGCAGCTGTTATGTAAGAATTTCTTTACATGCCTTAAGGGCTCCATCCTGTGCTCGAATTCAACTTTGAAATGGAGCAGTCAAATTAAATCCCTCTCTTCAATGTGCTAGTTGAGAAATCTGCCAATGGATTCAAGGCTTCAGGTGGAATGCCATTGATTCCTTCATCTAAAAGTCCAACAAGGCAGCACTAGTTCAGGAACATTACTGAACGGAGTACGGGCCAGAGATGGGGGCTGCACCAAAGTGACGGCCTTAAATGATATGCAGGAATCCTGGAGTATGTAGAGCTTCAACCATAGCTTTTTAACTCAAAGGCATGAGCACTCCCACCAAGCTAAGCTGACGTTTAACATTCTGGGCTCACTTGATTTCTACTACTTAATATTTAATATACATCTCAATTTAACATATACCTCAGTCATACTCTGCCCCATCCACCCCACCTCCTTTTCCTAATCCACGAACTTCAAATTCTCTAACCCTTCCTTTGTAAGTAACTAACATTGGCAAACATGTTAATGAGACAAACTGTGCCATCGTTCTTTAGTCAGAGCTCCATCCTCTCAAATTACTGGTGCATTTCTAACCTCCTACCCCTCTAAGGCTATTGAAAATGTCACCAATAACCAACTTTGGCCACCTCTCTCATTACCCCCTTGAGGGGAGGCGGTGGCACAGTGGTATTGTCACTGGACTAATACTCCAGAGACTCAGGATATTGCTCTGGGGACCCGGGTTTGAATCCCACTCGGAATTTGAATTCAACAAAAAAAATCTAATGATGACCACAAAACTATTGCCCATTGCTGTAAAAACCCATCTGGTTCACTCTGGAAGGAAATCTGCTGTCCTTACCTAGCCTGGCCTACATGTGACTCTAGACCCTCCACAATGTGGTTGGCTCTTAAAATGCCCTCTGAACCAGGGCAATCAGGGATGGGCAATAAATGCTGGCCTAGCCAGTGATGCCCACATCCCGTGAAAGAATTAAAACCCTCGTCTTTGTCATTTCCAAACTTGATTACGCCAACATTCCCTCTCCGCCCTCTAGAAGTTTCGGATACAGGAACCTTACTGAACGGAGTATGGGTCAGAGATGGGGAAATGTAATAGCGTAGGAGCCTCGCTGAGTGGGATTGCTGGTTGGAAGTAAGGCTGGGACAGTCTAGGGAGAATTCTGTGAACCGCACCACCCTCACACTCCATTCCGTCGAGGCTACAGGTGAGGCGAGGTGTAATCTCAATTCTCATCACATTCAAACAGGATGGTAATAATTGTCCAGACATGAATTCCACTGCCATGCTGCTGGCATTGAACCCCTGCTCAGTGATTTTTGTTAGTGCAAACCGAAGCCAGGAAAAATGACCAGGCGCTTAAATCCTGTAAATTTATACACTTGTCCCTTCCATTGAATTTTTGCTGTCAATTTTATGCAAAAAATCCCAGACATATGAAAGTGATGGTTTCTATAAAGACCTGAGGGATGACAAGATTAGATAGTCGACGGAGTAGATAGGAAGAGACTGTTCTCATTGGTGGAAGGATCGAGGAGAAGAGGGCACAGACTTAAGGTAATGGGCAAAAGAAACAATGGAGACGTGAGGGAAGATGTTTTCGCGCAGCGAGTGGTTAGGGTCTAGAGTGCACTGCCTGTGAGTGTGATGGAGGCAGGTTCAATTAAGGCATTCAAGAGTGAATTGGATTATTATCTTTAGAGGAAGAATGTAGAGTTACAGGGAGAAGGTTGGGGAGTGGCACTAGGCAAGTTGCTCCTTCGGAGAGCCAGCATTAACAAGAAGGGCCAAATGGCCTCCATTTATTCTCTAACCATCTGTGACAAGTTTCTTACAATTATAAGATCTTACAGCCCAACAGGTGGCTTTTCATCCCATTGTGTCTGTGCTGGCTCTTTGAAAAAGCTATCCAATTAATCCTCTTGCTCTAGTGTTGTCCCCTTTAAGGAGACTGAAGTTTCACCATAGCGAATGCCAAAGAGAGTGATGATTATGCCCTTTGTTATCCTGGTTTGGTCAAATGCCAGAAAACATGGCGATCCTTGGAGTAATGGGAAAAGAAACAATGCCTTCGAGTGGCTGAGCTGGGAAGTGTAGCTAGGGAAAATGAGGTCAAACTTCCACAGCAGTTCCTCCTGATCGGCCTCCAAATCTTCAGCAGAAACCCCAGAGAGTTTCTCCAGAGTTCCAGATGAAAACCAGATGGGTCTTTAAACGATGATCTGGTTGTTTCATGATCATTATTGCAGAGACTGGTGAACCTTCAGAAACCTGTACAGATGTGAGATCGAGTGAGGCGAGGGCTGTTCACATTCCAAAATGGGTTGACCCAGAGTTTAAAGTAACCTCGCCTCGGAAAGTTTAGGCTTGCGCATGTGGAATAGACAGCCAAGTGGGCGAGGTGCTGGAGGACTGCTGGCAGCTATGGAACTTCACCGCAAGAAAAGAGGGAAAAGGATAAATTTGTCAGTGGGTGTATACTGTTTAAGGAAGTGGGGTTGCATTGTATTGCAACTGTATTGCATGGCATTCTGGAGGGAATTAGACTTGTTATCTGAAAAGAAAGAATGTGCAGGGTTACAGGGAGGTTATTCGGATAGCCGGTGCAGACAGGATGGGCCGAATGGCCTCCTTCTGCGCTGTAACAATTCTGTCAACAGTGCAACTTGCTGATAGAAACAGTCGACTGCAGCACCCTCTTCTGGTCATGCAAGTGCATTACACCACAGTGCTTATAGAAACTTCAGCTGCAGCACCATCTCCTGGTCTTATCAGCTCATTACATGACACCACGAACCTGGGCTGTAACTGCACCTCAACAAAAACAGAATTACCTGGAAAAACTCAGCAGGTCTGGCAGCATCGGCGGAGAAGAATAAAGTTGACGTTTCGAGTCCTCATGACCCTTCAACAGAACTGTTGAACCGCTGAGTTCTGTTGAAGGGTCATGAGGACTCGAAACGTCAACTCTTTTCTTCTCCGCCGATGCTGCCAGACCTGCTGAGTTTTTCCAGGTAATTCTGTTTTTGTTTTGGATTTCCAGCATCCGCAGTTTTTTGTTTTTATCTCTGTAACTGCACCTTACAGTCCAAACATTAGGCGTTACTCCCCTATATCAGCCAGAGTCCTTGGGTACCTTCATCTGTCGTCCTTCACCTGTACCCCATCACTGCCACAGACCTTACAAAATGTGTGTTCACAGCACCATAGCCCTTACAACAACAACTGGCATTTATTTTGCGCCTTTAACACAATAAGATGCCCCAAGGTGCAATCGTCAAGAACGTTTAACATCGAACCATATAAGGTGATATTATGTCAGGTGAGGTAGATTTTTTAAGGAGCAACTTAAAATGAAGAGGTAGAGAGGATTAGGGAGGAAAATCCAGAGTTTAGGGCTTAGCCACCTGAATACAGCTGCCAATGATGGAATAATTAATGAAGAGTCATACCGACTTGAAACATTGACTGTGTTCCTCTCCGCAGATGCTGTCAGACCTGCTGAGTTTTTCCAGCTATTTTTGTTTTTGTTTGTGATGGAATAATTAAAATTGGGGATGCACAAGAGTCCAGAATTGGAGGAGCACAGAGGTCTCGGAGAGCTGTAGGAGTGAGATAGCCAAGGCTAAAGGTAGCTATGTCATGAATGAGGGCTTCAGCAGCAGATCAGTGAAAGCAGAGGCAGAGACAGGCAGTGTTATCAAGAAGTCACATCTTGTTCTCTTTTCCCGATTCCTCTACCCCACCCTGTTTCAACTCTGTCTTTCCTCTCCTCGAATTTCTCCCCAAGATATCTTCCCTCTTGACCTCCATTAGCCTCCACATTGAGAGGCTTCAGTGTTCACCTCAATCTCCCTTATTCCTTACCCTCCAAATTCACTACCGTCCTGTTCCTCCCTAAGCCATGGCCTAGATGCCATCTCCTCGGCCTTACAGTCTCACAAGGACTCTCCTCTCCTGTGTAGCCAGGTCATGTTGACATCATCAGAGCAGGACATGCACACAATAAAATGGACCCCACGGGTGTCCTTATTGCCTGCTTGGTGGAGCCAGTTAAAATCTTAACTGGTGGCTCGAGGGTGGGTGTTTCCCCACCCAATTTTTGCCAGGCTAGTCAGATGAAAATTGTCCTACCCATGGATGAGCCATAATTTCCTCCCGCTAAGCATTGAAAAGACCATAGCCATCACCTTTGGCCTGATCAGAAACTTCAGACTCATGCCATGAATTGTACCTCACCACCAGTCAATGTGTAAGGCTGAACAAGATTGCTCTCAATTTTAGTGTCTTATTTGACGTGGAGCTGAGATTCCAACCCAAGATCCCTTCCATTGCAGAGGCTGCTAACGCTCATCTCCATAACATCTCTATTTTAATCTTACTTTAGCCCTTTCGTCGCTGAAACACTGGTCCATGTCTTTGCCAGCCCTGGAATTGACTATTGCAATAGTCTCTGAGCCAGTGCCTGGGCCCCAGCCCTTCACAATATATATCAATGATTTGGATGAGGTAACCAAATGTAATATTCCCAAGTTCTCTGACAACATGAAACTTGGTGGGAATGTGAGTGATGAGGAAGGCGTGAAGAGGCTTCAAATCAATTTAGACAGGTTGAGTAAGTGGGCAAATACATGGCAGGTGCAGTATAATGTGAAGTTATCCACTTTGGTAGGAAAAACAGAATGGCAGAGTATTATTTAAATTGTGATAGATCGGGAAATGTACAGTGGGACCTGGGTGTCCTTGTACACCAATCACTGAAAGCAAGCATGCAGGTGCAGAAAGCAGTTAAGAAGGCAAATTGGCCTTCATTGCGAGAGGACTTGAGTACAGGAACAAGGGTGTCTTACTGCAGCTGTGCAAGGCCTTAGTGAGACCACACCTGGAGTATTGTGTGCAGTTTTGGTCTCCTTACCTAAGAAAGGATATACTTGTCAGAGACTGAGTGCAGAGAAGGTTCACCAGGCTGATTCCTGGATTGTCGTATGAGGAGAGATTGGGTTGACTAGGGCTGTATTCACTGGAGTTTAGAAGAATGAGAGGGGATCTCATTAAAACATATAAAATTCTGACAGGGCTGGACAGATTGAATGTAGGGATGATGTTTCCTCTGGCTGGGGGGAGTCTAGAACAAGGGCTCACAGTCTCAGGATATAGGGCAGACCATTTAGGACTGAGATGAGGAGAAACTTCTTCATTCAGAGGGTGGTGAACCTATGGAATTCTCTACCACAGAGGGCTGCGGAGGCCAAGTCACTGAATATATTTAAGAAGAAAATATAGATTTCTGGGGTATGGGGAGTGCAAGGGATGACGGCGTTGTGGTAGAAGATTAGCCATGATCATATTGAAAGGAGGAGCAGGCCTACTCCTATTTTCTATGTTTCTATTTACATTACATTGGCTCTGCCTCCCCCCACCCCCCGCAAGAGTCCCCCGGTTAGAAGTTAAGTCTCTGTGAAGCCTTCACCATCCTTCCAGACCGTGTTGTTGTGACTGCCACGCGGGGCTGGTGGTCTGGAGGTGGTTCGTGGGCTAGGTCCGTATCTCACAAGGTGCTCGAAGCATTCTTAGGATCTTCATCCCACATCGTGTGGTATCAAAGACCTGTGGTCTGGTGGGTACTAGTGAAGCGAGGGCTCTCCTGTTGTGTTGGAAAGTACCAGATGATGTCTGGACCAGGGTTGATCATTGGTGTTCCGTTCTGGTAAGGACTGCCTTACCATCACGGATCCAAACTCCCTGGGCCTAGTGTTAAGGGTGGTAGTATCTTGACCGTATATCTGGAATTATACCACTGTTGTTGTTTCTCATGGAGACTCCTCTCCTTATTTCTCACCCTCTTGTGGTCAGCAGGGGTAACAGTTTGGAGGTTCCTTGCGAGTAGGGGAACATGTGTCTTTAGACATCAGCCCAATAGCAATTCAACTGGGGAGAATCCATTAGCTAGAGGCATGGCTCGATAATGCAACAGAGCTGAATGCCAGTCGGGATTCTTAGACATCAGGGTCTTGCTGGTCCTGGTCGCTTGTTCAGCCTCCCTCTTAGCTTGAGGATGAAGAGGGGAGCTGGTGATATGGGTGGTCCCATTGTCAGCAGTGAATTTCCAGAAGTGGGTCCTTGGCAAATTATGGACTGTTATCGTTGACGATTTTATCCTGGAAGCCATGGGTATAGAAGTTATTCTGCAGCCCCCCCGATCACCAACTCAGCGTGTGGAGTCTGACTACCTCCAGAAATCTAGAGTCACCTACGGCAACGAGGTATGTCTTGCCTTGACGGTCAAAGAGGTCGAACCCCAATTTCTGCTGAGGTCAGTGTGGAAAACTGGGAATGGCCCCAGGGATTCCATGGGTGTCTGGCTGTTAATGCGGCAGGTGTGGAGGGCGGAATCTCGAACAGGCGGCGAGATGCCCAGCCACCATGCAAACTGCAGTGCGCATGCTCTGTAATTTGCAATCCCCAGGTAGGCTCCCTGGAGCCTGTGGAGGATCTCCTTTCATGTGGGCCGAGGAATTACCAGGCGGTGATCAGAAAACTAAGAGGTCATCTACAATGGCCGAGTGGCTGTGTTGCTCGTGGGATTTATGGATGAGCTGGTCGGCAGGATTATATTGAGAACACGCTCGGAGGCAAAACTCTCGTATTGGAGCATATTCCACGTCCTCTTTCTGTGCTCGCCAGCTATCCTGGAGCTTCGTGGCAGAGATGGGCAATAGATTCACGACAGTCGAAGAGAATGCTTCCACTTCTGAGACATCCAAAACAATAGCTTGGTCTACTGTTGCTCTGGAGAGAGCGTCAGCCGTGGGTTGCAACTTTCCTGGGATGTAGATGTCCATGTGTTGATTATGCATCGGGTGAAGGTGAAACCGTTGAATGCGTAGGGGCATCTTAATGGTCTCCGTGGAATCCAAGAAGGTTTTTTTTTTTCATAGGACGTGGGCATCGCTGGCAAGGCCAGCATTTGTTGCCCAAACCTTATTGCTCTTGAACTGAATAGCTTGCTCGGCCATTTCAGAGGGCAGTTAAGAGCCAACCACATTGCTATGGGTCTGGAGTCACATGTAGACCAGACCAGGTAAGAATGGCAGATTCCCTTCCCTAAGGGGCGTTAGTGGACCAGATGGATTTTTACGACAATCAATGATAGTTTCATGGTCATCATTACTGAGACCAACTTTTAATTTTAGATTTATTAATTAAAATTAAATTCCACCAGCTGCCATGGTAGGATTTGAACACATGCTATTAGCCTAGGCCTCTGGATTACTAGTCTAGTGACATTACCTCTATACCACCATCTCCCCTGTGATGAGGGGTTTGTGGTCTGTCTCTAAGTGGAAGGGCAAGTCCATCAGGTAATCTGGGAACCTCTCAACAGCCCATGTGACAGCCAGTACTTCCTCCTCGACATTAGCGTAATGTTGTTCAGTTTCTGTTTACACTCTGGATACAACGTATACTGGCTTCCTGCCGCCATTCTTCTGGAGCTGGATAAGAACAGTGCCAAGGCCAGTGGAGGAAGCATCAGCTGCCACTACAGTGGGCAATGTGGGATCGTAATGTGCCAGCACATCAGAAGAGACTAGCCTGTCTTCATTACATTGAAAGTGTTAGGAACTAGGGATAGTTTAAGTAAGTTATATTTGTATTTCACAGAATCACACAGTGCAGAAGAGGCCCTTTGGCCCATCGAGTCTGCACCGACACGTGAGAAACACCTGACCTACCTACCTAACCCCATTTGCCAGCACTTGGCCCATAGCCTTGAATGTTATGACGTGCCAAGTGCTCATGCATGTACTTTTTAAAGGATGTGAGGCAACCCTCCTCCACCACCCTCCCAGGCAGTGCATTCCAGACTGTCACCACCCTCTGGGTAAAAAGCTTTTCCTCACATCCCCCCTAAACCTCCTGCTCCTCACCTTGAACTTATGTCCCCTCGTGACTGACCTTTCAACTAAAGGGAACAGCTGCTCCCTATCCACCCTGTCCATGCCCCTCATAATCTTGTACACCTCGATCAGGTCGCCCCTCAGTCTTCTCTGCTCCAATGAAAACAACCCAAGTCTACCCAAACTCTCTTCATAACTTAAATGTTTCATCCCAGGCAACATCCTGGTGAATCTCCTCTGCACCCCCTCCAGTGCAATCACATCCTTCCTATAATGTGGTGACCAGAACTGCACACAGTACTCCAACTGTGGCCTCACCAAGGTTCTATACAACTCCAACATGATCTCCCTACTTTTGTAATCTATGCCTCGATTGATAAAGGCAAGAGTCCCATATGCCTTTTTCACCACCCCACTAACATGCCCCTCCGCCTTCAGAGATCTATGGACACACAAGCCAAGGTCCCTTTGTTCCTTAGAACTTCCTAGTGTCATGCCATTCATTGAATACTTCTTTGTCAAATTACTCCTTCCAAAGAGTATCACCTCACACTTTTCAGGGTTAAATTCCATCTGCCACTTATCTGCCCATTTGACCATCCCGTCTATATCTTCCTGTAGCCCAAGACACTCAACATCACTGTTAACCACCCGGCCAATCTTTGTGTCATCTGCAAACTTACTAATCCTACCCCCCACATAGTCATCTATGTTGTTTATATAAATGACGAATAATAGGGGACCGAGCACAGATTCCTGTGATACGCCACTGGACACTGGCTTCCAGTAACTAAAGCATCCTTCTGTCATCACCCTCTGTCTCCTACAACTAAGCCAATTTTAAATCCACCTTATCAAATTACCCTGTATCCCATGTGCATTTGCCTTCTTTATAAGTCTCCCATGTGGGACCTTGTCAAAGGCTTTGCTGAAATCCATATAGACTACATCAACTACACTACCCTCATCTACACGCCTGGTCACCTCCTCAAAAAATTCAATCAAATTTGTTAGGCATGACCTCCCTCTGACAAAGCCATGCTGACTATCCCTGATCAAATCTTGCCTCTCCAAGTGGAAATAGATTCTCTCCTTCAGAATTTTCTCCAATAGTTTCCCTACCATTGATGTGAGACTCACTGGCCTATAGTTCCTTGGTTTATCTCTACAGCCCTTCTTAAGTAGTGGAATCACATTAGCTGTTCTCCAGTCCTCTGGCACCTCCCCCGTAGCCAGAGAGGAATTCAAAATTTGGGTCAGAGCCCCTGCAATCTCCTCCCTTGCCTCCCTCAGTAGACTGGGACACAAATTATCTGGACCTGGAGATTTGTTCAATTTTAAGCCTGCCAACACCTCCAATACCTTGTCACTCCCTATATCAATTTGCTCAAGAACCTCGCAGTCTCTCTCCCCGAGTTCGATACCTTCAGCCTCATTCTCTTGGGTAAAGACTGGTTGTGAAGTATTCATTCAACACTCTAGCGATGTCCTCTGGCTCCGCCCATAGATTGCCCCCTTGGTTCCTTATGGGCCCTACTCTTTCCCTGGTTATCCTCTTCCCATTGATATACTTATAGAACATCATGGGATTTTCCCTACTTTTACCAGCCAGAACTTTCTCATATCCCCTCTTTGCTCTCCTAATTGCTTTCTTAAGCTCCACCCTGCACTGTCTGTACTTCACTAATGTCTCCGCTGATTTGCTTCCCTTGTACCTGCTAAAAGCTTCTCTTTTCCTTCTCATCATAACCTGAATATCTTTGGTCATCCATGGTTCTCTGGGATTGTTATGCCTTCCTATCACCCTAGAGGGAACATGTTGAGCTTGTACCACCCCATTTCCTTTTTGAATGCCCCCCACTGCTCTTATGTAGATTTCCCCACAAGTAGCTGTTCCCAGTCTACCTTGGTCAGATCTTGCCTTATTTTACTAAAATCCACTCTCCCCCAATCCAAAACATTTTTTTGCAACTTGTCGATTTCTTTGTCCATAACAAACTTAAACTGTACCATGTTGTGGTCGCTATCACTAAAATGCTCCCCCACCACCACCTCAGCCACCTGTCCGGCTTCATTCCCCAGAATTAGGTCCAGCACTGTGCTGTCCCTTGTTGGACCCTCTACATATTGACCTAAAAAGTTCTCCTGTACACATTTCAAGAAATCCACTCCATCCAAGCCCTTAACACTATGTCTATCCCAATTAATGTTGGGAAAGTTGAAATCACCTAATATAATTACCCTATTGTTATTGTTTTTACACACCTCCGCAAATTGTGCACATATTTGCTCCTCAATTTCCCGCTGACTATCTGGGGGTCTATAATAAACATCTAACACTAAACACCTTGTTGCCCCTTTTTTATTCCTAAACTCCACCCACAAAGCTTCATTCAATGCCCCCTCCAAGATATCATCTCTCCTTACTGCAGTAACTGACTCCTTAACTAATAATTCAATTATTCCTCCTCTTTTACCCCCTCCCCTGTCTCACCTGAAGATTCTATATCCCGGAATGTTGAGCTGCCAATCCTGCCCCTCCCTCACCCACGTCTCAGTGATGGCTACTATATCACAATTCCACGTGTCAATCCTCACCCTTAACTCATCCGTTTTACCTGTAATACTCCTGGCATTAAAGTAGAGGCCATCCAGCCTTGCCTTACTCCCTTGAAGCTTATTGCAGCTGTACTCCCTCTGACTTGATTGTTTTACTGTATTATGACGTGTCCCTATTCTGCTAACATTCTGTGTCCATTCCCCCTGCCGAATTAGTTTGAACTCCTCCCAACAGCACTAGCAAACCCGCCCGCAAGGATGTTAGTCCCACTCTGGTTCAGATATAGACCGTCCCGCTTGTACAGGTCCCACCTTCCCCAGAAACAGTCCCACTGATCTCGGAATCTAAAACCTTCCCTCCTGCACCAATTCTTAAGCCACATACTCATCTGCGCTATTCTCCTATTTCTGTGCTCGCTAGCACGTGGCACTGGGAGTAATCCAGAGATTACAACCCAAGAGGTCTTGCTTTTTAGTCTACTGCCTAACTCCCTGAATTCTTGATGCAAGACCTCATCCCTCTTTCTACCTATGTCATTGGTACCAACATGTACCATGACCTCTGCCTTATCTCTCTCCCCCTTTAGGATGCCCTGCAGCCGTTCAGTGACATCCAGGACCCTGGCACCAGGGAGGCAACACACCATCCTGGAGTCACGCTGACAGCCACAGTAGCACCTATCTGTTCCCCTGACTATAGAATCCCCTATTACTATTGCTCTTCTTCCTTCCTTTCCTCCTGTACAGTCATATTTGTGGGTGTTAAGAATTCGTTTTAGCTTTAAGTTTAAGTTTCATTTGTGTTTCTGTATTGTTGTGTTAAGGAAGGGGGGAACTTGAGTTTTGGTTTCACATTAAAAGATGCCTGCATTTTCAATGAGGTTTTATGACTTTTGGGGCAGAATTTTGACCTCAGCGGGAGGGCTCGGCGGGGGCAGGCAGTCGCGGTTGGGAAGCCAACCCTCACCCGCGATCGAGTCCGGAAGGCAATTTTACGCAGGCTGGGCCAGTTAAGGCCCGCCCAGCATGAAACGCAAGCAGCAGCGCTCAGCACTGCCGCTTGGCCTTTTCGTCTGCCCGCCAACTGTAAGGTTGGACAAACAGTGAAAAATTGAAGTTAATTGATAATTTAAAGGCCTTAATGGGCCTTTTAATTGTCAGCAGGCGCACTGCCGCTTCCCACGTGTGCCCGCCAACTGAACTACTGTGCCACTGCGCGCTGACGTCGTGACGCTCGCCCAATGTCAATGCTCGTCATTTCACACTCGAGGGGTCAGGCGCGCACCCACCCGCCAGAGGTGAAAATTCTGCTCTTGAAGTAGAAAACTGTGCTGTTGCCTAGCAACCGGAGGCCCGCACAGACAGACAGAGAGAAACAGAAAAGCACTTTGAGTTCAGTTCGTCATTATGGTGACCTTAAGGTGAAGGAAGCAGTTTAAGTCTCTCTCTAGCTGACCATACTAGCAGATTGCTGAGGAAAATAAGTCTAAGAGTCTTAGAGGAGTTGCTCTGAAGTTAAAGCAACAATAAATTTCGAGTGAGTTCTCTTGATTTTAGGGAGATACCAAGTTGTCAGCAGTCAGCTGGGAGAGGGAGCTGCAGGAAGCGGGTCCTGAAGGAATAAGAAAAAGGTCCCAAGAAGACCTTTAAATTACAAGGAGCACAGAAGAAGGTTCCAGCTTAAAGGGAGAAAGCTGCAGGACACAGACTTAAAGCAAAATAGGCTTGCAAGAAGCCATAAGATTGACGGAGACAGCCGAAGGTCTGTGACTCTTTACTATAGGCATGTGAAGCAATGGTGTTCTGTTGGCATGGTTGAGTACCTGAGAGAGAGTGCGTAGAAGAAAGCTTGAATGCACGTGGCGATCCAGGGGAGAAGGACGTGGGAAGGAGAGTTCAAAAGCCTAGAGGTGGACTCTTGTGGGAGGTGCCTGAGAGAAAGCGTCATTTGGGAGAAGATTCCAAAACGAGTTCTTTGAGAGTGGAGATTGGGAACCCTCGTGTGAAAGAGTTCAATGAGATCGGTTGGCTCTCAATGTGACAAGCGCCTGTGGGGAGTTGATGAGGGATCCATAGCATCTGTTTGGGGTGGCGTCTGTCACTTGGTTTCAGAGGCCAGGATTTTGCCCTCATCGGGCAGGCTCGACAGGGGCGAGGAGGAGCTGTCAGGAAGCCAATGACCGCCCATGATCGGGGCGCGACCATGATTTCACGCTGACGGGTCAATTTAGGCCCACCCAGCGTGAAATGCATGCTGCAGTGCTCAGCGCAGCCTGTGTCAGGGGGGTGGAGAAGAAGGGCGAGAGCACTAGCTTAGGAAATGTAGATGGCCTTTGTATAACTCTCTTTGAATTTGATCTCTGCAGCCACAGGGGTCATTAGTGTCTCTTCAGAGATAATGAGGTGTCAGCTTCTTGGATATTGCCAGAAAGTTCCTTTTGCTCAGGGTTACAGGCAGACATTGCTTCAGCCTTTTTCAAATTTTTGTCCAGTTTTTAAAATTTTAGGAAATAGTCATATTGATATATACATAAAATATTGTGTGAGGTCTTAGCTGCTTAACGTAGTTTATTTACACTATGTCCAATATATACAAGGTGGATTACTGAGTAGGCACATCTCCCCTGAGTGCTGCCTGTCTGCTGTACAGAGCCTCTAGGACATGACTGCTGATGTCACAGATACATCACACTCTGCATCACTCTTTAAAATATGTATTCTATTAACTCATAACACTACACCAAGCATTCTTCCCTAACGCTGGGACCATTCTAGTAAATCTCTTCTGTACCGCCTCAAGAACCCTCACATCCTCCCTAAAGTGTGGTGACCAGAACTGGATGCAATACTCCAGGTAAGGCCTGACCAGGGCTTCATAAAGGTTCAGCATAACTTCCCTGCTTTTGTACTGGTTGCCTCTATTTATGGCTTCATGAATAGAGATATTGAGTTCAAATCCCACCATGGTACTTTGAGAATTTGAATTCAGTTCAAAAATTCTGGAGGGAAATAGCTGGTGTCAATAAAAAGGAACCATGAAGTTGTCAGGTTGTATTGTAAATCCACATGGTTCTTTAGGGAAGGAAACTGCTGTCTTGACCTGGTCTGACTTCTACGTGACTCCAGTCACACACCAATACAGTTGACTCTTAACTGCCTCCAAAGTTGCTTGGCAAACCCACTCATACATACATATGGACATGCGAATTAGGATAGGAGCAAGCCATTTGGCTCTTTGAGCCTGTTCCACCATACGATAAGATAATGGTTGATCTGGTCGTGGCCTCAATTCCACATTCCACCTACCTCTGATAACCTCTGACTCCTCTATTAGTCAAGAATCTATCTACCTCTGCCTTAAAATATTTATTGACCCTGCCTCCACTGCTCTCTGAGGAAGAGTTCCAAAGATTCAAAACACTCAGAGAAAATATCTTCTCATCTCCATCTTAAAAGGGGACCTCTTATTTTAAAACTGTGTCCCCTAATTTTAGTCTCTCCCACCCTTGACTCCCTTGCCGAACAAAAATCTGTCTAACTTTGGCTTGAATAAATTCAAAGATCCAGCCTCCACTACTCTCTGGGGAAGAGAATTCCACACACCAATGACCCTTTGGGAGAAAAAGTTTCTCCTGACCTGTCTTAGAAGGGAAACCTCTTATTTTTAAACTATGACCCCTAGTTTTAGTCTCCTCCACAACATATAAGATCCTGAGAGGACTTGATAGGGTGGATATCCTCTCTGTATCCACCCCATCAAGTCCTCTCAGAATCTTATATGTTTCAATAAGATCACCTCTCATTCTTCTCAACTCCAATGGGCATAGGCCCAACCTGTTCAACCTTTCTTCATAAGACAACCCCTTCATCCCAGGAATGAGTTGAATAAACCTTCTCTGAACTTCTTCTAAAGCAATTATATCTTTTTTTAAATAAGGAGACCAAAACTGCACATAGTACTCCAGATATGGTCTCACCAAGGCCCTGTACAGCTGTAGTAAAACTTCCCTATGTTTATATTCCATGCCCATTGCAATAAATGCCAACATTTCATTTGCCTTCCTAATCATTTGTTGTACCTGCACACTAACTTTATGGGCAGGATTTTACGCGTTGGCGAGCAGGGGGCGGGGCCCACTCGCTGACGCGTACAATGACGCACGGTGACATCAGGCGGAACCCCCGACGTCATCCCGCCCCATTTAAATTCTCAGGAAGGCGGGGGCGCAGCGAAATCAGCTGCGCGCCCGCCGACCTGTCAATGGCCAATTTTGGCCATTGACAAAGTCATTGAACTAATTAATGGACTTTTCCATCCAACTTTAAGGTTGGCTGGCAGGCCAGAAGCCCCAGCGCAAATTAGAAAAAGCATAAAACCTCATCCATGGGCGGGATGAGGTTTCATGTAGGATTTTAAAAATTTAATAAAGTTTTTGTGAAAATTATGGGCATGTTCCAACTAATGGGACATGTTAGGGAAATTTTATTTTTCTATTTTTAGGTTTTGTACATTTTGAGCCGATCTCCCTGAGGCTGCATTTAGCCTCAGGGAGATGAGTGTGCTCTTTCGAGCGCATGCGCGAAGGAGCGCACTCTCGATTTTGGGATTCCCCCCCACCCCCGCCCGCACAGGAAGTGCACAGCACTTCTGTGCAGACGTCACGCTGGGTGGGCCTTAACTGGCCCGCCCATGTAAAATGGCAGCACACCCCCAACCGGGGGCGCCGATCGGAAGCACACCTGTGCCCGCCCGCCCTTCAACTTCGCCACCGACGGGGGGAAAATTCAGCCCCTAAGTGATTCATGTACCAGGACACCTCATTCCCACTGTACAACTGAGTTCTGCAATCTTTCTCCATTTAAATAGTTTACTGCTTTTCTATTCTTCCTGCCTAATGGAACAAGTTCACATTTCCACATGTTATACTCCATCTGCCAAATTTTATACATCCTTCCCAAAGAGTCTTTCTTTCTCACTGGGATAAATCTTTTCTGAGCGCTATTAAACGCCTGCTTAAAAGTCTGTAAACACGCCCCAAGGTGCTTCTGCAAAGAATGGGCTACAGCCATTCAAGAAGATGGGCCCCCGCCAACTCCTCAGGGCAACTAGAGATGGGCAATAAATGCCAGTCTTGCCAGCGATGCCTCTGGCTGAATCTTCAGTATGCCACTCCAGGAATGCTACACTACCAGCAGTGCTGCCTTTGGGATGAGGTTGTCAGTATTTGACCTTCAGCCAGCCAACACCACCAAAAAAAGAGAGTATCTGGTCAATCCCCTCAACTTCCTCTAAGCCTAAGATCCCCAAGATCTCTGCATTCCTCCATTTCTGGCCTCTTGAGCATCCCCAATTTTAATCGCTCCACCATTGTTAGGCACGCCTTCAGCTACCAAGGGCTCCGAGCTCTGCAACACCCTTCCTAAACCTCTCTGCCTCTCTATCTCTCTCTCCTTTCTGACGTTCGTAAAAACCTACCTCCTTGTCCATGCTTCTTGTCACCTGTCCTAAAATCTCCTTATTTTTGTTTGATTACGTTCCTGTGAAGCACCTTGGGGTGTGTTTTATAGGGACGTAGGAACATAGGACTTAGGAGCAGGAGTGGGCCACCCTGCCCTTCAAACCTGCTCCGCCATTCAATAAAATCATGGCTGCTCTGGTTGTGGTCTCAATTCCACTTTCCTGTCTGCCCTCCCCACGCCATAACCTTTGACTCCCATATCATTCAAAAATCTATCTAATTCAGCCTTGAATTATGTTGGGTTCCTAAGACGCAGAAAGAAGCCAAATACTGCATTTTCAAAACTTTATCCTTATTGCTTACTTTTTAAAAACTGGGCTTTTTCTGCTAAGCAAAGAAGATTAAAATGGCTGCTACAAGTCACCTGATCATGGGCTTGGCCCTCTGTCCGGGAGTTATCCCCAGCAATTTCAAGAACAAAAGAATTATTTTCCCAGCTTCTGGAATTTAACACTTCATTGTACAAACCCCATTGTACAAACCCCTTGAAATCAACAAAAGCAGAGGAAGTGCAGATGAATTGGCTCCCCCATCCTGAACTAATCACAAAAGAGAAAGATTGAAACACGTTATACTGGAAGGGATGCTCATAACCCATTTTGTCTCTCTCCTAAGCAGCAACAATGGAATCCTGGCCAGAAGCACAGAAACTAATTGTTAAGCAGCAATTAACCGTTAATAGGCCACGTCACATGATCCAAGCCCATGGCCTTTTGGACAGTTTTAACATTGCAGCTTTGGACCTCACTGTCAGGTCACTGTTTTAACATCAGCTGGTCAGAACTCCAGCAGCCAGGCTGTGTAAGCAGCCTGTTCCATCTCTCAACTCCACAAAGCCTGCTAGATTTTGAAAGTCTCTGATCAACGCCTGCCAAACGGTCCAAACACAGAAAAGCCCATCGTGTCGCAGCATCATTCGTTTCAAGGATTTTCGCAACCAACCCAAAACTCATTGGAACTCAACTCCACTATGAAAGAAACAGCCTCTGGACTCTGGCTTCGGGCTCCGGAATTCATGTGAACTAATATTCCTTTTTTGCTGTGGCCCTTGTACTGCAAAACTCCTTTTCTCTATCCACGACCCCCCCCCCACATCACCAACCTTTACTGAATGTGTGTGAGTGTGTGCGTCTGTGTGTGTGTGTGTGTGTGTGTCTGTGTATGTGTGCATCTGTGTGTGTGTGTGTATGTGTCTGTCTGTGCATGTGTGTCTGTGCATGTGTCTGTGTGTGTGTGCATCTGTGCATGTGTGTGTATGTCTGTGCATGTGTGTGTGTGTCTGTGTGTGTGTGTGTGTGTGTGTGCACACTGAGTGGGAAGTTGTTAATACTCCTTTTTCTGGGTTTTGAATGTGAAAAATAAACTAATCTTCTGAGTTAATCCTAACTCGAATTTGCTATGGATTATTAGTAAAATTGGATCACAAAAACTGAGGGATTAGGAAAACATGCCATCACCTATTCTTTTAAAAACTAATTCAAACCATCTTCTGCTTCCAGACAGGAGGGGAGAGGAAGTCAGTGCAGGTTGTCTGTGTCTCTCCTGTCCATAACAAATAGATTCAATGACCCAGCCTCCACTGCTTTCTGGGGAAGAAAATTCCACAGACTAACGACCATCTGAAAGAAAACATTTCCCCTCATCTCCGTCTTAAAAGGGAGATCTCTTATTCTTAAACTGTGTCCCCTAGTTCAAGTCTCCCCCACTAAAGAAAACACACTGCTGGTACCCACCCTATCAAGTCCCTTCAGGATCTTCTATGTTTCAATAAGATCACCTCTCATTCTTTGAAACTGCAATGGGTATAGGCCCAACCTGTTCAACTTTTCTTCACAGGATAAGCCCTTCAACCCAGGAATGAGTTGAGTGAACCTTCTCTGAACTGCTTCTAATGCAATTATATCTTTTTTTCAAATAAGGAGACCAAAACTGTACACAGTAATCAAGATGTGGTCCCACCAAGACCCTGTACAGCTGTAATAAAATTTCCCTACTTTTATATTCCATTCCCCTTTGCAATAAACGCCAACATTCCATTTGCCTATCTGTATACTAACTTCTTGTGATTCATGTAGCAGGACACCCAGATCCCTCTGCATCGCTGAGTTCCGCAATCTCTCTCCATTTAAATAATATTATGCTTTTCTATTCTTCCTACCAAAATGGACACGTTCACATTTTCCCACATTTTACTCCGTCTGCCAAAGTAAATAGTTTTGCAGGTGCTATATTGCAGGTGCCGTTACGGGTGCTATACGAATGAGGTCAGAAGCTCAGTTCACCCACTCCAGTTGTGAGGTGTCCTCGGTTGCTGAGGGAAGCTAGTGTGGAGATAGCAGGAGCTCTGACTACAGCCTTTCAATCCACTTTGAATGTGGGAGCGGTAGCAGAGAACTGAAGGGTTGCAAATGTTCGATAAAGGGGGAGGGAAGAACCTGGTAATTACAGGCTAATCGGTCTAATGTCAGTAGTGGGGAATCCATTAGAAACTAATGTCAAGGAAAAAATTAATTATCACTTGAAGCATGGGTTATTAGGAAGCAGCCAGCATGGATTTGTTAGGGGAAAATTGTGTCTGATTGATGAAGTAACAGAGCGGGTTAATGAAGGTAGATGTCATACATATGGGCTTTCAAAAGGCAATAGGTAAAGTACTAAAATAGCAGTCTTATTTGGGGGAAAAAAAAAACACGTCCCTGGTGATAACTTGGGGACATAATTATCTAAGGGATACGATGCAGAGAGTAATGGTGACCAGATCCTTTTCTGGCTGAGTTTGCTCCAGGGTTCGGTATTAGAACCATGGGCAGGATCTTTCGGATGACGGGGTTTCCTGCCCCAGCACCTGAAGAATTGGCGGGGAACACAGCCCTGCTGATACTGGCTTCCCTGCAGCCATTTAAAGCTCATGACTCCCCCACCCCCCCACCCACCCCTGGGGAGGAGGTCCCGCCTTAGAGAGCTGCCAGGCTCAAGCGGCGGTCGCTGCCGGAAGTACAAGAGCTAACGAAGGCCGGGCTGAAGGACTAGGTCCAGGCTATCTGCTGGGCCTGGCTAGCAGGCCCCAACCAGGGGAGTGAGGAGGTCGGGGGGTGGGGTGGGGGGGGGGGGGGGGTGTTGGTTTTGAGATGCCGATGGTTGGGAGGGTTAATGGGTCTATGACCTTGGGGAGCGGTGCCTCCAATGGGCACACTGGAGCCGCAAAGGAGGTCCTTCCCCCTGCCGAACACCAGCCCACGCCGCTAAAGCTGCTGGGCTATCTACCTGGTGTGTGCTTCAGGTAAAAATAGCAGCGGGGTGGGATGAGGCATTAAATAGGCCCAAGATCGGACAAGCCGTCTGACACCTTCACTGCCCCCAGTATAATGGGAGATTGGTCAGTGCGATGAGGTAGGTGGCTGGCAGGCTATGTGCTGCATTTTATGAGCCTCCCCTCCCCCCACCTTTCAACCTGCCGCCAGGAGGACTGTAAAATTCCACCCCATATATTTTCTTGTGATAAATAAAAGAGCTGGACTTTTTTTTATTCTTTGATGGGACATGGACATCATTGGCAAGACCAATATTTGTTACCCATCCTTAAATGCCCTTGAACTGAGTGGCTTACTAGGCCATTTCAGAGGGCAGTTTAGAGTCAACCACCTGTTGATCTGGTGACATATGTAAACCAGACAGGTTAAGGATGGCAGATTTTCTTCCGCGCATGTGTGTGTGTTTGTGTGTGTGTGAGAATGTTTGCATGTGTGTGTGTGTGTATGAGCCAGATGTGTTTTTACGACAATTGGTGATCATTCCATGGTCACCATCACTGAAACTAGTTTTCAATTCCAGATTGTTTTTATGTTAATTGAATATTGTGTTCAAATTGAATTTAAATTCCACCAGCTGTACTGGTGAGATTTGAACCCATATCCCAAAAGCATTAGCCTGGGCCTCACAATTACTAGCCCAGTGACATCACAACCACACCGCCACTACCCCCCCCACCGTCAACTTGTATTTGGGCATAAGGAGTACAATCTTGAAGTTTGCAGATGATACAAAACTTGACAACATAGTAAGCAATAAACAATAAGCAGCAGACTTCAGGACAACATAGACAGACTGGTGAAATGGGCAGACAAATGGCAGATAAGAGTAAAGGGATGCACTGCAGGACAAACAATATGGAGAGGCAATAAAGTCTAATTGGTAATATTATGAAGGATTTGCAAGAAGGTGGCAAGAGAAGTTGATAAGTCAGTTAAGGAAGCGTATGGGTTGACTTTATAGGAGCTTTGAACACAAAAACAAAAAACCAGGGTACCACACTTTAGGGAGGATATCAAGGACCTTGCAAAGTACAGAGGGGGGCTTACCAGGATGTTGGGGGTTTTGGGGGTGGGCTTCAGTTATGTGGCTGGGATTTTCCTCCTCAGATCAGAGAAGCTTGAGGTAGGCCTCATAGAGGCATTCAAAATTAGGAGGAGTTTTGAAGTAAGCTGTTTCCTCGGGCCAGTGGGATCACAGACTTAAAATAATAGAACAAGGAGGGAAATGAGGAGAAATTTCTTGACACTTTGGGTGATTGTGTCCTGGAGCGCGTTACCTAAAAGAGCCGTGAAAGTAGATTTCACGGTAAATTCCAAAAGTCAATTGTACATGTATTTGAAGAGAATTAATTTACACTGTTATGAGGAAAATGTTGGGGTGCGGGGCTGAAGGTGAAATTTTCTGCTCTCATTGTTGGCGAGCTGGGAGGAGGGAAGGGCGTGCAGTCAGGTGGGATGGTGACGTATGGGAACCCCGCCGACTTCCCGCCTCTGTCAGAATTAAGTTCTGGCCGGGAAGGCCCATGGTCAACCATCCAGCCCCACTGTCTATTGAGGCCCTTAACTGGCCAATTAATCAACACTTAAGGGCCTCATCCCACCTCCGCCCGTTGACATGAAGTGTGCATGACAGGTAAAACAGCTCAGTCAGCTTGTGAGGGGAGAGGGGAGAGGGGCTGGGGTTCCCTCGGTCAAAGGCACTCGATGCCTGATCGAGAGACTCGCCATCAGGAAGGGAGGGCTGAAGGCCACCCACCAACCCTTGCTGCCGATCTCCCTACACCACTCTTCCAGTGACACCCACCATGCAAAAATCCCTCCCCCCCCCACCCCACAACCCACTTCACATTACTTACCTGTGGCCTGGGGCACTCCCCGATCCTAAGACTCTGGTGCCTGTCCTTCCAGCAGCAGCAACCGCTGCCTCATGCAAAACTTTTCCTTGGCTCCCAATCCCCACCTGTCAGGCTCTACATCTTCTCATAATCTGCCTTCACCACGCAAGACAAAAACCGTTCACTTGATCGGCACCCCATTCACCGCCTCAAACATCCACTCTCTCCACCACTGTTGTACCATGCAACATCGACTGCAGCAGCTTGCCAAAACCTTCTTTGACAGTACTTCCCAAACTCATGACCTCTCGCACCCAGAAGGGCAAAGGTGCATGGGAACACCATCACCTCCAAGTTTCCCTCCCAAGTTACACACCATCCTGACTTGGAATCATTCTGCTGTTCCTTCACTTTTAACTATTGGTCAAAATCCTGGAACTGCCTCCCTCACAGCATTATGTGAACGCCTTCGTCGGGCAGATTGCAACAGTTCAAGAAGCAGGCTCACCACCACCGTGTCAAGTACGACCAAGGATGGAAAATAAATGCCAGACTTATTGGTTATACCCACCTGCCCAGAATGAGTAATATAAAGAATTATGTAGAGATTACAGTGCAGAAACTGGCCATTCAGCTTAACTGTTGCATGCTAGCGTTCATGCCCCAAACAAGCCTCCTCCAACCCTGCCTCTTCTATGCCTATCTGCACATCCTTCTAGTCCTTTCGCACTCATGTGCTTATCTAGCTGCCCCTTAAATGCATCTGTGTTTTTTTGCCTCAACTACTCCATAGGAATTGCAAGTTCCGCTTTCTGGATAAATAAGTTTCTCCTGAATTCCTTATTGGATCTATCAGTGACTGCCTTATACTTATAGCCCCTAGTTTTGGACTCCCCACAAGTGGGACCATCTTTGCAACATCTACCCTATCCAGCCCTTTCATAATCTCAAGACATTGATCAGTTTCACCCCTCAGTCTTCTCTTTTTTAGAGAAAATGGGGCCACCTAGATATCACCTCTCAACTCCTGTATCATCCTTGAATTCAGCCATTATCTCATTGAGTGTCAGAACAGGCTAAAGGGGCTGAATGTCCTGCTCCTGTTCATAAAGCTTTTCCACACCTTCTCCAGTGCAACAAGCAAAAATGCCAGTGTTCTCTGCTTCACCGAGGGTATGGTTAGAGTTGGGTTAGACACCGTACAGTTCATCTTTTCCCAGAGTTTAGCATGCCTATATAACAAGTTATGTGGTGTGTTGTGTCTTGCACTGAGTAAGACCAACACCTGTTCAACTGCAGGCAGCCATCATTGAACAAACTTTATTTACACCTCCCCAACAAAGAGGGCAGCAGAGAAGGGTCTACACTACACTCCCTCCCCATTTAAAAAAAAACACATAATTTCCAAAAAAATTTATTAAAAATTTTAAAACGCTACATGAAACCTCATCCCACCTGTGGATGAGGTTTCGTGTTTTTTCTACTTCCCGCTGGGGCTCCTGGCCTGCCCGCCAACCTTAAGGTTGGACGGGCAGGTCCACTAATTACTTCAATTGGTCTGTCAATGGCCTCAATTGGCCATTGACAGGTCGGCGGGCGCACAGCTGATTTTGCTGCGCCCCCGCCTTCCTGAAAATTTAAATGGGGCGGGATGACGTCGAGAGTTCTGTCATTTTACATTCTACCCCAGCTCGCCGATGGCAAAATCCTGCCCTCTAAGTTTCATGCCTCATGGATCATGGCTCATCTTCACTTTGCCTTGCTTTTCTCTTACTTTGCTATTGGCATCAGGCTTAAGCAAACTGATCCTTGCCCCGGGAGCATGTTTAAGCACTAACTCATAAGGTGAGCAACCTGTTGTAGACTGTGGGGTTATTCTGTAAGAGAACAGTAAATTGTCTAATCTGTGTTGAAGAAAAACATGGAAATTGCTGCTTAGCTTGTCATCTAGGAAATATTTCTTCAAAGACCATTTCACAAACATGGACAAAGGAGCTGAACTCAAGAAGTGAGGTAAGAGTGACTACCCATAATGTCAGGGCACCATTTGATCAAGTGTGTCATCAAGGAGTCCTAGAAAAACTGGAGTCAATGGGAATCAGGTGCAAACTCTCCGTTGGTTGAAGTCATATCTGGCACAAAGAAAGATGGTTGTGGTTGTTGGAGGTCAATTATCTTCGTCCCAGGACATCACTGCAGGAGTTCCTCAGGGTAGTGTCCTAGGCCGAACCATCTTCAGCTGCTTTATCAATGACCTCCCATCCATCATAAGGTCAGAAATGGGGATATTCGCTGATGATTGCACAATCATCATTTAAGGAGAGGCAGTGGCATAGTGGTATAAAGGGGAGGTGGTGATGTAGTGGTATTGTCACTGGACTATTACTCCAGCGACCCAGGGTAATGCTCTGGGGACCCGGGTTTGAATCCCACCATGGCAGATGGTGAATTGGAATTGAATTAAAAGTCTAATGATGACCATGAAACCATTGTCGATTGTCGTAAAAACCTAATGTCCTCTAGAAAAGGAAATCTGCCATCTTTACCTGGTCTGGCCTACATGTGACTCCAGAACCACAGCAATGTGGTTGACTCTTAAAGATGCCCTCCAAAATGGCCTAGCAAGCCACTCAGTTCTCAAGGGCAATTAGGGATGGGCAATAAATACTGGCCCAGCCACATGAACAAATTAAAAATAAAATTCACAACATCTCAGATGCTAAAGAAATCTGTGCTCATATGCAGCAAGACCTGGACTTAGGTTGATAAGTGGCAAGTAACATTCATACCAAATAAGTGCCAAGCAATGACTGTTGCCAATAAGAGGCAATCTAACCATCCCCCCTTGACATTCAATGGCATTACTATTGCTGAATTCCCCCTCTATCAACACCCTGGGGGTTGCCATTGAGCAGAAACTGAACTGGATCGTCCATAGAAATACTTTAGTTACAAGAACAGGTTAGACGCTGGTTATGCTGCAGCGAGTAACTCACCTCCTGGCTTTCCAAAGCCTGTCCACCATCTACATGGCACAAGTCAGGAGTGTGATGGAATACTCTTCACTTGCCTGGATGAGTGCAGTTCCAACAGCATTCAAGAAGCTTTGTCCAGGACAAAGCAGCCTGCATGATTGACACCCCATCCACTATGTTAAACATTCACTCCTTCCACCACCGAAGCACAATGGCAGCACTGTGTATCATGTACAAAATGTACTGCAGCAACTGTTCAAGGCTCTTTCGACGGTACCTTCCAAACCCGCAACCTCTACCATCTAGAAGGACAAAAACAGACACTTGGGAACACCACCACCTGGAAGCTCCCCTCCAAGCCACTCACCATTCTGACCTGGAAATATATTACCATCCTTGGAACTATATCACTGTTCTTCACCATCATTGGGTCAAAATCCTGGAACTCCCTCCCTAACAGCACTGTGGGTGTACCTACACCACAGGGACTGTAGTGGTTCATGAAGACAGCTCACCACCACCTTCCCAAGGGCAATTAGGGAAGGGCAATAAATGCTGACCCAGCCAGTGATGCTCACATCACATGGAAGGCTAAAAAAAATATTAGTACACTTCTTTCTGCAGCACCATGGAATGATGAGTGATATGGTGGTATTAGAGTGTGATTGATTCCAATATTACTCAGAAATATTTCAAACTCTTCTGATGTCAACTGCGGATCATTATTCTACACTGACATCTTTGGTGACCCATAAATTGCAAACTAACTTATACAAACTTCAATAGTATTGGCACTTGTGACACTGGGCATTAACTAAACACTATCTCCTTGCTATAACTATTGACCAAAATAAGGTACTCTTTCTCTTCCATCACAAAAAAGTTGACATGTACTCATTCCCATGGTTTTTTTGCGTTTGAATGAAAGGAACCTTGATTGGAGCATTTCTCACCCTGAGACACACTTCACAGCTTTTCACCAACTCTTCAATATCTCTATCTACCTTTGGACACCAAAAGTAGTTCCTTGCTTCTGCTTTCATCCAGACTATCCCTGTGTGCTCTTGATGAAGTTCCTGTAAAAATCTCTATCTAAACCTTGGCAGAATGATGACTTAAACCTATATAGAAGACAGCCTTGATCTACACTCAGGTCATTTCTATGTGTGCAATATTCCTGCAATTTCTCATCATTACACCCTCTACACCAGCCATTCACAACATAATTGAACGCTTTACCGCATACCACACCCTCACGGGTTTCTTTACCAATGTCTCTGGCAGACACTGGCATGTCATTTGTGTATGTAAAGTAATTCACAGGTAACCCAGTGGCTAGAAATGAATCAGAATTCATGGGAAATCTTGAAAGAAGTCCTAATTAGCATGACCTGCTGACGTACGATATTTAATGTCATACTGGTGGGCCATCAAAATCAACGCCCATCTCTGAAACCATGTCGTCACTGAGGATGGTACTCCCTTCTTTGAACCAAATATGATCGCAAGGGCTTGTGGTCAATGAACCTAGTGAACTTCCGACCGTACAAATATTTGTAACATCATATGTGAGCACTAATGCCTCTTTCACAACTTGTGAGTAAATTGGCTCTGATTTTGTTAAAGTGCATGAAGCATATGCCATAGGCTTCTCCTCACTGACTTCCATTAGATGAGATAACACCACACCTAATCCATGTGGTGAGACATCACATGCCACAGCCAATTGTTTCTTGGGATCATAATGTATCAAAACAGCATCACTGGTCAACACTTCTTCAATTGCTTTCCGACACTCCACAGACCCCTCCCAATATATTCCATATTTGAGAAGTTGATACAGTGGAGGAAGTGTATTAGCTAAGTTGGGGATGAACTTAGAACATTCACAGGGATTGTTGTGCATTATTCTAAGCTCTCCTTTTTTCTCTGGTTTTTTTGCTTTCAAAATCCCCTCAACCTTCTCCTGTGTGGGTGGATATCTTCACCATCTATCTGGTGGCCCAGGTATGTTACACTCGACACCATGAAGCAAAACTATGCTTTTTAGCTTTGATGCCATATTGTTAAAGTCAATCCAAGACTTTGTTTAACCTGAGAATGTGCTCTTTTTCTGTCTTACTCTCAATTATGATATCATCTAAGAAGCAGCACACTCCTTCCATCCCATGGCGCTCTGGAACACCACGAGAGTTGTAGACACTGCAAATGATAACCTTTTGTACTGTTATAACCCTTTGTGTGTATGAATGGTAAGCAGTTCCTTGCTCTTGCCAGTTGATTCTAATTGCAAACATGCATTTGACAATTCATCTCACTGACACCTTTCCATTGGCTAAATTAGAAAACGAATCTTCACTTATGGGAGTAGGTAAGTATCATTTTCAATCACTTTATTTAAGTTTGTTTATAATCTCCACAAATCCAAAAGGACCCATCTGCTTTCTGAACCACCACAATGGATGCACCCCATTCACTGTTCTTCACCTTCTTGCCTGCCCATGTTCTTTCTAATCAATTCAGCTCTTTACTCACTTCTTCTGTGTATGAGGCGCTGCCTAGCCTTACAAAATGTTGGCTATACAAATGTCCTTTATCTTGACTTCGGCCTTATGATGCCTAATTTTATCATTTGGTCCTACTTGCTCAAAGACCATTTTGTGCTCTCTTATCACTTCCATAATGTCAGATGTATTGCTACGGACCCCTACTGTGAATAACTTGGTCCAGTTTAATCGTATTCTCTTCAATCAATTTCTTCCCGTCAGGGAAACTTCGTTCCCTCCAACTACTGCCAAAGGCAAGTAATAGGATACATCATCGTACTCCACCCTAACACTAACGTGACTTAGCGTTGGAACACTGTTATTAGAACAACTGGTGAGTTTCACACCAGTTTTGCAAAAGGGAATATGTATTAGGGACTTCTTGTATTCTTCTTCTGGGATAACAGACACGGTTGCAGCTGTATCAACAACAAAAAAAAAGTTTTGAATCTCCAACTTTCATTTCTACTCTTGGCACTGGAATTTTATTTTCACCCTTATTACTGTCATTTTCCATGTGCTGTTTTCTTTGCTCTCTGACTGAGTACAACTCTTGATCTTCCTGCTCGATAACATCACCTTCTGTTTCCACATTTATCAAATGTGTATTCTAGGGCTTCTAGGCTCCAGAATTAGCTTTAGCTCTATCACGACCTCGACTTGCTGCATGACTGAAACCTGGAGCTTTACCACAACCTGGAGCACATTACTGTTTCCTCTACTCCTGCAAGCTGTCTGGCTTTAACCAACTTTCCCACAGGCATAGCACTCTGACTGGAAATGGGAGCATTTAACTGATTGTTGGCTACTATGCTAACGGTAGCATCTAAATGTCTGACTCTGAGACTGTGGACTTGGCTGCCTGGATCTCACGGAAATCCAGTGGCCACCCACCGGCAGCCCAGGGAAAAAAAAAAACTCCCTTGCAATTTGCAACTATCTCTTTCTGCCGTTTCCATGGCTGTGGCCTCAGCACAGGCCTCCTTCCACATCAGCTTAGTGCCTTTGCTCAAAATATTGGCCTGGATTTTATTGTATTTTATACCCCCTATGAACCTGTCTCTAAGGCTGATTTCTAAGCTTGTGCCATACCCACAAGTGATGAGAGAGTTTCTTTAATTCGAGAATGTAATCTGCAACAGTTTCACTTGGCAACTGCTTCCTCTCACAGAATGAAACTCTCAGTGTAATCTCATCCCTAGTCATGCCATAATATAAATCCAGAACCTCATTAATTTCAGAATAGTCCATACTACGGGGATCTCATGGGCAACCTTGGTTAGACACCACCTCGAAAGCCCAACCTGTTGAGGAAAACATTTACTGTATCATCATCTCCTATTTATTTGTTTTCAGCCAAAGACACTACATTTGTTTATAATTACACCAGTCCCCTTTATTATTGTTGAAATCCCCTTTTGCCCCCAAATATATCTCCAGTGCCATTTTTCAATTGCATACCGTGCTGACTCACTGTACACGATATGCACACAGGGCAAACTGCTCCGAATCAATTTTAAGAGTTACCAAATATGTGTCACAATGTGCTCCAATCCTTAATTTCCCAAATGCTATCCCAGCCTCATTGCCACGTTTCTGTTGTGTATTGCGCTAAGACTAACACATGCTCAACTCTCGGCAGCCATATTGAACTAATTTTAATTACACCTCCCCAATAGAGAGGGCAGCAGAGAGGGCTCTGTACTACATGGTGAGTGCACATTCTCTGTACACCTTTAAGAGATTGCTTTCTTGATTAGAAAGAAAATCACATCTTATTAAAGATAGGTAACAGGTCTGGTGCTATGTGTATCGTCAGCGTGGTCCTTAGACTAGTTCTGATCGCCTAAGAGGTCAAAGAAGAATGTTGCAAATTTTAATTGCTGATTTGCCTTGTTCATTTTTTCCCTGTTATTTCCTTCACCCAGAAGATTACCTGCCAGGCGGGTGTGTGCGCTGGTGAAACACTATACCTAGATGCATGAACACTAAACACTAAACCCCGACTCAGTGAGGGTCCTCCCATGTTGTGGTTCTGTGGGCAACCTCAATGGACCAACTTGTCTTTCTCAGCCCATCAATTTTATATGTTTGAAGTGAAAATATGACAAAGGAAAGCAATACCAACAGCAGAAAGAGTACGAAGTCCTTGAAAACTGTTCAATTTTTTAACAAAGGATTTCGGTACACAGACTGCAGCAGTTCAAGAAGGCAGCTCACCGCCTGCTTCTCAAGAGCAATTAGGGATGGGCAATAAATGCTGGCCTAGCCAGCGACACCCACATCCCTTAAATGAATTTTTTAAAACTCCAATCCTAACTCATTTGCTATAATAAATGCAAAGTACTGCAGATGTTGGAATTCTGAATTAAACACAGAAAGTACTGGAAATACTCAGCAGATCTGGCAGCAACTGTGGAGAGAGAAACAGAGGCAACGTCTCAGGTCAAGCACCTTTCAGAGTTTCACAGAAGCTGCCAGACCTGCTGAGTATTTCCAGCATTTTCTGTTCCTTTTCTTTAATATTCAGGGCTGAAACTATTTCTCCTCCCCGCCCCCCCCCCTTAAAATGTTACAACTGCCTCCTGAATTTTATCCCTGTGAGCTTTATAATTGTCAACTTATGAAAGGGCCACTAGGTGGCTCTCTTAGACAGGTGGAGGTTACACTAGTTACAAAAGTTATGTAAGAACACAATGAGCAAGAGTAGGAATAGGCCATTCAGCCCTTTGAGCCTCCTCTGCCATTCATGGCTGTATTCTATCTCAACTCCACCTGACCACACTGTCCCAGTACCCCCTTAATTTCCTTAGTAACCAAAAATCTATCGACATCTGTCTTGAGTGTTTAAGAGCAGTCACACAGCCAAACCTACAGGTGGCAGTACAGCACAGTTTATCACTGTACTTTTTAATTAAGGTTAGCCTTCCAACTGGTTCAGAGATTAGTTTCAGTCTAATTTTAGAGTGTCCAAAATGTAGCTTTTCTACATATAAATCCCAATCAGCATTAAGCTATAAGCCCTTCAAATACTTATGGACTAAAACACAAACAAACTTACAAAGCCACCAAAATAATTGTCTTACCAGTCACCAAAACTCAAACCAGATCCCCTAAACCACAAAATCAAACTCATTATACCAGTAAACCAGGCTCACCATAGCTCCAGACCAAATAACCAACTCATAAGCAATCAGACACCAGACCAGAGAACCTACCAAAGCCAAATCCAGGCACAGACTGAGTAAACACCAAACACCAATCATTTAACTCAGTTCCAGGCTAATTAAACACCAAACCAGACTTACTATTACTACCAGAGCAAGCTATCAGCTCACAGGGGTGCAGTAGCATGGTGGTAAGATCACAGGAGTAATAATCTAGTTGCTTGCACTAGTGCTCTGAAGACTTAAGTTTAAATCTCCATCACAATTGCTGCAGGAATTTAAATTCAATTAGTTAATACATCTGGAATAAGTTGCTAATCATCATTACTAACACATCTGGTTCATTAATGCCCTTCAGGAGAGGGAAATCTGCCACTCTTACCTGGTCTGGCCTACATATGACCCCAGACCAACAGCAATGTGATTTACTCTCTTAAATGGCCACTCAGTTGCAGGTGACTCATTTCAGGGCCTACTGAATAGTTATTAGAGATGGGCAATAAAAATTGGCCTGACCAGCAATGCTCACATCCCAAGAATAAATAAAAATATACAAACTGATCAGACCTCAGGTTAGAGGAACAGCCAAATCCAGACTGACTAAACACCAATGTTTTTTTTAATAACAAAACAAAAGTATTTAAACAAATATTTATTTTAAAAAGCACATCGTTTTGTTTGATGCCCCTGTGATTTTCTGTTCATGCAGTCTCCTGAAGATTAGTTCCCTGGAGACTCCAGGGACAATACTGGAAGGTTGACAATCCATTGGATGTGCAGCAACTACAGATGACTTTATATCAGTCATTTGAAAAATTTCTTTTACTGTAATTGTTATAGAGTTGATCTTCAGTCAACTTTCTTAGTGGAAACATTTAACTTTATTTACAGGACAGCAGCAGTAACTACACGTGTGCATCAAACGCCATACTGAAGAACATCTCTACTATAGAGGTTCTCTGCGCTGCTAACACATTGGTTTACACAGATCATGCGATCTTACAACACAGGATTATTCTTAAAGCTACAGTCCTATATTTCCCAAAACTATAATTACTACAGTAATTAACTTCTCAAATGTGATGGGTGTTGATTTCAGGAGTTGCTGCTCATTTAGCTCCCAGTGCCACACCTCAATCTGACTAATGGTGGCTGGTACCCAGTATTTATCATGCCATTGGGTGGGTGTGCAGCATGAGCGGTTGGTAACGCTATCCTGATTCCCCACCGGCCTCACTGGGTTGTAGGTCCAGCAAATCATGGTATAAATATATAGGTTGATATGAGCAGTGAGCTGAAGAGCCCAGATAAACGTACAGTCTGTCAAACAGCCAATTCAGCCCCACAACATTTTAAAACTAGTGAGGGAACAGGCCACAACTTCAACAGCAACTTGCTTTTATATAGCCTTAAGTTTAGTAAAACATCCCTAGACATTTCACAGAGCCATCTAACAAGCAGACAAAAATTGACACCAACACAAAGAAGGAGATAGTAAGATAATTGACCCAAAAGCTTGATGAAAGGGGTAGGTTTTAAACAGCTCCTTAAAAGAGGAGAGATAGAGAGGCGGAGAGGTTTAGGATGGGAATTGCAGAGCTTAGGACCTCTGGCAGCTGAAGACATGTCCACCTAAGATGAGATAATGAAAATCTGAGCTCTGCAAGAGGGCACAAGAGGATTGCAGAGATCACGGAGGGGCATGGAGGGCCGTGGCCTTGGAGGGATTTGAGAACTAGGATGAGAATTTTAAAATTGAGGCATTGATGCACTGGCAACCAATATAAGACAGTGAACACGGGGGCGCTGGATGAACAGGACTTGGTGTGAATAAGGATACTGGAGACTTTAAGGAGTTGAGGCAGAGAGGTGAAGAGGTTTAGGAAGGGATTTCTAGAGCTTAGGGCCTAGATGGCTGAAGACACAGTCACCAATGGTGGAGTGGAGGAAGTGAAGAATAGGCAGAGTCCAGAATTGGAGGAACGCAGAGATCTTCTGTGCACAAACTGCCGTAAAAATAACCTGAAGAATTTGATACAGCTGTGGTTATTGACATGAATCATGGTACATGGTAAATGGTATGAAATATTTTGCACACCAAAAAACATTTTTTCTTTGTGTTTTTATTCATTTACAGGATATGGGTGGTGCTGGCCCTAGTTGCCCTCGAGGAGGTAATGGTGAGCTGCCTTCTTGAACTGCTGCAGTCCATGTGGTGTAGGTACACCCACAGTGCTGTTAGGAAGGGAGTTCCAGGATTTTGACCCTGCGACAATGAAGGAACAGCGATATATTTCCAAGGCAGGATGGTGAGTGACTTGGAGGGAAACTTCCAAGTGGTGGTGTTCCCATCTATCTGCTGCCCTTGTCCTAGATGGTAGTGGTCGCAGGTTTGGAGGGTGCTGCCTAAGGAGACTTGGTGAGTTGCTGCAGTGCAACTCACCAAGGTACATATGGTACATACTGCTGCTACTGTGCGTCGGTGGTGGAGGGAGTGAATGTTTGTGAAAGGGGTGCCAATCAAGCGGGCTGCTTTTTCCTGGATGGTGTCAAGCAGCCATCAGTCTAAAGCATATAGGCAATGAATAACCATCAATCAGCATGCACTTTTCAGTCTGCAGTCTTTTCAACATTTTTGAATCTTAAGACAAAAGGATGTGTTAGAGGAAGGAAAGATACTGGAATTAGTCAATCTGGCACTCCACATCCTCGTGGATGAGTGAGAGAGGACAGCGAGTGACACCTTTGACGGTGTGACCAAGGCCGCTGTGAAGCAGTGGTGGGCAGTGAGACTTGCAGGACTCGTGGTATCTAAGCAACGGGAAGGATTGATCATGGAAGAAGCAATCCAAGGGACAGATTTGCGCAGAACCAGTGAAAGAAGAGAGTGATTCACATCTACCAAGCATCTTTCACATCTACAGGATGTCCCAACACTCTCCACTACCACTGAAGTATATCTGAAATGTATTCGCTGTGGTTAAATGGACAAACATGGCAGCCAATTAGTCTCACCCACAGCAATGAGGTATTCAAACAATTCATCTGATTTTGGCTAAGGAGTACATATTGTAAAAAAGAAAAATTTGCATTTCTGTAGTGCCTTTCACAACCTTGTGACATCCCGAAGCACTCTGCAGTCAATGAAGTACCTTTTATTTAAGTGCAATAACTGTTGCAGTGTTGTAGTAGGAGGTGCATCAGTCAATTTGTACATGGCAAGATCTCACCAACAGCAAGGTGCTAATGACCAGTTAAAAAATCTGTTTTTAGGCGTTGGTTGAGGGTTGAATATTGGGACAGGCCACGACTTCCCCTGCTCTTTTTCAAAATAATGCCATGGGATCTTTTGCACCCCAGAGGGCCCAATGGAGCAGGACAGCTCACTGGTCTACTTTTACATAGTGGCACAAGATCTCTCAAATCCATCTGACCACACAGACAGAGAATCGGTTTAATGTCTCATCTGAACAATGGCACCTCTGACAATGCAGCACTCCCTCATTCCTGTGCTGTAAGTCTTAGCCTAGATAATGTAAGTCCTGAGGTGGGCCTTTTGGAACTCTCTCCCTGAAGAGGCAGTGGAAGTTGAGTCTTTGAATATTTTCAAGGCAGAGCTGGATAGATTCTTGGTAAGCAAGGGGATGATAAGTTATCAGGGGTAGGTGGGATGCAGATCTGAGGTTACTATCAGATCAGCCATGATCCTATTAAATGGCAGAGCAGGCTTGAGGGGTTGAATGGCTCCTTGTTCGTATGTTTGTATGTTTAAGGCACAATCCTTAAAGTAACCAAGCAAACTAGCGCAAACTAATATATAAATACAAGTCATTGGTTTCCTGTTTCCTTGGCTGAATCTCCCAATTTTTTATTTTAATTTATTTTATGCTTTAGTCGTTTTCTGACTAATCATTTGAAATTTTCATTTTTGTTCTACTCTTTTGTTTCTGTTCATCCCATATCTCTTACCTCAACCATCATCAGGAAGATCCTAAAGTGCTTCATAGAGTGAATCACTTAGACATCCAGTGACTGTTTCTTATGTAGATAAGCGCACAGTCATTTTGAACACAGCAAGGTCCCACAAATAACAATGAAACAAACTAGTTATAGAGTCATAGTCATAGAGTCATAGAGTTTTACAGCAAGGAAAGGGGCCCATCGTGTCCACGCTGGCCCTATCTACTCTAATCCCATTTTCCAGCACCTGGCCCACAGCCCTATATGCTATGGTGTTTCAAGTGCTCATCTAAATACTCCTTAAATGTTGTGAGGGTTCCTGCCTCTACACCCCCTCAGGCAGTGTGTGTTCCAGATTCCAACCACGCGCTGGGTGAAAAGGTTTTTCCTCAAATCCCCTCTAAATCTCTTGGGACAAGTGACCTTAAATCTATGCCCCCTGGTTATTGACCCCTCCAATAAGGGGAAAAGTTTCTTCCTATCTATGGCCCTCATAATTTTGTATACCTCAATCAGGTCCCCCCACAGCCTTCTCTGCTCTAAGGAAAATAACCCCAGCCTTTCTAGTCACTCTTCATCTCTTCATAGCTAAAACCCTCCATCCTGATGAATCTCCTCTGCACCCTCTCCAGTGCAATCACATCCTTCCTATAGTGTGGTGACCAGAACTACACTCCAGATGTGGCTTAACTAACACTTTATACAGCTCCATCATAACCTCCCTGCTCTTGTATTCAATGCCTCGACTAATAAAGACAAGTATCCCATATGCCTTCTTAACCACCTTATCTACCTGTCCTGCTGCCTTCAAGAATCTACGGACATGTACACCAAACTCCCTCTGATCCCCTGTACTTCCTAGGATCCTACCATTCATTGTGTACTCCCTTGCCTTGTTAGTCCTCCCAAAATACATCACCTCACACTTTTCAGGATTAAATTCCATTTGCCACTGTGGTGCCCATCTGACCAGCCCGTTTATATTATCCTGTAGTCTAAGGCTTTCCTCCTCGATATTTACCACACCACCAATTTTTGTGTTATCTGCGAACATACTGATCATACCTCCTACATTCATGACTAGGTCATTAATGTACACTACAAAAGGCAAGGGACCCAGCACTGAGCCCTGCAGTATGCCACTGGACACAGGCTTCCAGTCACAAAAAAAACCTTCGCCCATCACCCTCTGCCTCCTGCCACTAAGTCAATTTTGGATCCAATTTGCTAGATTGTCCTGGATCTCTTGGGCTTTTAACCTTCTCGACCAGTCTCCCATGTGAGACCTTGTCAAAAGCCTTACTGAAGTCCATGTAGACTACATCAACTACACTACCCTCACCTAGTCACCTCCACTAAAAATTCAATCAAATTTGTTAAACATGATCTCCCCCTGATAAAGCCATGCTGACTATCCTTGATTAATCCTTGCCTCACCACGTGGAGGCTAATTCTGTCCCTCAGAATTTTTTCCAAAAGTTTCCCTACCCCTGATGTTAGACTCACTGGCCTGTAGTTCCCTAGTTTATCCCTACCACCCTTCTTGAATAATAGCATCACATTAGCTATTCTCCAGTTCTTGGGCACCTCTCCTGAGGCCAGAGAGGAGTTGAAAATTAATGTCAAGGCCCCTGCAATCTCCTCTCTAGCCTTCCACAGCAGCCTGGGATACATCTCATCTGGGATTTATCTACATTTAAGCTTGCTAAAACTGCTAATACCTCCTCCCTTTCAATGCTAATTTGTTCAAGTATATCACAGTCCCCCTCCCTGATTTCTATACCTACATCGTCCTTCTCTATAGTGAATACAGATGCAAAGTACTCATTTAAAACCTTACCTACGTCTACTGGCTTCTCACACAGATTGCCACTTTGATCCCTAATGGGCCCTACTTTTTCCCTGGTTATCCTGTTGCCCCTAATATACTTATAAAACACCTTTGGATTTTCCTTTGATTTTTCATGACCTATCGCACCCCAACCTGTTTTACATGCCCCCTCTTTGCTCTAATTTCTTTTTTAAGTAACCCCCTGCACTTTCTATACCTCTCCAGGGCTTCTGCTGTTATGAGCCCTCGGTATCTACCATAAGCTTCCCTTTTTTGCTTTATCTAATCCTGTACATTCCACGACATCCATGGGACTTGTTGGTCCCACCCTTCACCTTTACAGGAACATGTTGGCCCTGCACTGTCACTAATTCCCTTTTGAATGACTCCCATTGCTCTGATGTAGATTTTCCTACAAGTTGCTACTCCCAGTCCACTTTGGTCAGATCCTGTTTTACCAGATTAAAATTGGCCTTCCCCCAATTTATTTCCGGTCCATCTTTGTCATTTTTCATAATTACCTTATATCTTACTGAGTTATGGTCACTATCACCGGAATGCTCCCCCACTGACACTTCTACCACTTGCCCTGCTTCGTTCCCTAAAACTAGATCCAGCACCACCCCCTCTCTTGTAGAGCTCTCTACGTGCTGGTTTAAAAAGCTCTCCTGGATACATTTTAAGAATTCCGCCCCCTCTAACCCTTTCACACTTTGTCTATCCCAGTTAATATTGGGGGAAGTTGAAATACCCTACTATTATTACCCTATTATTTTTACATTTCTCTGAGATTTGCCTACATATCTGCCATTTTATTTCTCCCTGACTATTTGGGGATCTATAGTACACTCCCAGCAATGTGATTGCCCCCTTATTGTTTTTAGGTTCTACCCATATGGCCTCATTAGAGGAACCTTCTAAGATATCATCCCCCCTTATTGCAGTAATTGACTCCTTGATCAATATTGCAACACCACCTCCACTTTAACACCTCTCCCTGCCCCCCACCCCACCCCCAGCCATCTTGCCTGAAGATTCTATACCCCGGAATATTGAGCTGCCAATTTTGCCCCTGCCTCAACCATGTCTCCGTAATAGCAATTATATCATATCCTCATGTGTTAACCAACACCCTCAGCTCATCTGCCTTACTTGCAAGACTCCTTGCATTAAAATAAATGCCATCCAGCTTTGCCATGCTCCCTTGTACCTTAACTTAACTATATACTCTCTGCCTTCCAGACTGACTTAGTTTTTCCTCTATATTTGTGTACATCTTCACCCTACTATACCTCCATTCCGTATCCCATCCCCCTGCCAAATTAGCTTAAGCCCCCACCAACAGCACTAGCAAACTCCCCCCCTCCCCCTCCCCCGCCCACCCTGCAAGGATGTTGGTCCTGTTCCGGTTCAGGTGAAACCCGTCAGACTTGTACAGGTCCCACATTCTGTGGACCCAGTGATCCAGGAATCTAAAGCCCTCCCTCCTGCACCAACTCTTCAGCCGTGCATTGATTTGCTCTATCCACCTATTCCTAAACTCACGAGCACGTGACACCGGGAGTAACCCAGAGGTTCCATCCTTTGAGGTCCTGCTTTTCAATCTGCTACCTAGGTCCCTAAATTCTTGCTGCAGGACCTCATGCCTCTGTCTACCTATGTCGTTGAGGGAGGGTTGGCCGTTCCACAACATTGGAAGACCTTTCTGCTCTTTGAAGGCCAATAGGATCTTTTTGACACCCACCAGACCAGTTCAGCATATAATCTAAAGGATGCTGCCTCTGGAAATGGGCCAGACATCACCTTCTACTATCGAGACACTCACATCTCCCATCTGTTTTCCTCTGCACATTCGCATTGCTGGCACCTCTCAGACGTCTTGGGATCTTGAGCAAGCCACCAAGCTTCTTCAGGTCAGCGAAAATTCTCAACAAAACTCGAGTCCTAGTGAAGATTACCATTCCCTAGGCCTAGGGCAGAGGAAGAAGGCAGTAATTACATCCCACCATCTCCTGAAGACAGGATCAGTGCTTCTACCAGATCCAGGCACAGGGTTGGCCTTAAAATAAAGTGCAGATGACACTCCTGCACTCCCTTTTCATTTGTATAGGAACAGGAGTAGGCATTCAGCCTTTAAGCCCTGCCCTGCCATTCTGTTAGATCATGGTTGATCTGTATCCTGTTTACCCGCCTTAGCTCAATATCCCTAGGTACCTTTACCTAAAAAATTTCAATTGACCCAGCACCTACAGCCTTTAGGGGGAGAGAGAGTTCCAGATTTCCACAATGTTTTGTGTGAAAAAGAACATTCAGTGTCCCAATAAATCTTGTTTCTCCATACAGCTTGTATGATAAGTTTGTATAATCTCATATCATCGAATCAGAAAGGAAGTCATTTGGCCCATTGTGCTTGAGTCAGCTTTTTGAAAGAGTTTTCCAATTAATTCCACTTGCCCCAGCTCTATCCCCATAAACATGCATTTTTTTTTCTTTCCGATCTGCTTCCAATCCCCTTTCAACGCCATAAAAACAAACTGGATAAAAAAAATTCTCCTCACTGCTATCTCTTTTTCTCTGCCTGTAAGATCAAACTCTGTTTGAAGTAGTCATTTGGTAGTACAGAACTTGAGTATTGCTGAAAAAAGAGACCTTCTTTTGTTGAAGCTTTTCATCTTGCACTCATCAGGACAATTCATACCAAATGTAAAGGGAACAACAATTTATACTGTATGAAATGAGAGTGCTGATTGGTTGGCAACCCACGCCACTTCCTCGAATCAGATTCAAAAAGAAGAAAGAGGTTTAAGCTCATGGAGTTTGGTGGTGGAAAACCTTCCAGGTTGACCCTCTGGCAAGTCACTGTCCAGGATTGAAGCCTCTGA
This sequence comes from Cetorhinus maximus, assembly GCF_964194155.1. Lineage (NCBI taxonomy): Eukaryota > Metazoa > Chordata > Chondrichthyes > Lamniformes > Cetorhinidae > Cetorhinus > Cetorhinus maximus. The sequence goes on along the minus strand of NC_135883.1, from coordinate 151,661,102 downwards.
CAAAGACACGTTGATTTCTTTCCCCTTGGTCAGCACCCTACAGTCACAATAGGGAGGTTAGCCTGCCTCTTGATTTTCTCACTGTAAAAGTGCTAGGGAGCAGCAGTGATAATGGTGTGAGGCAAGGAAGAGGTGGGCAGCAGATATGGAGAGGCTGTGGCTCAGCGAAGATCACATATGCCCCTGAGTCAGGAAGTTGTGGGCTCAAGTGTCACTTAAGGACAAAATTTGGCACTTCAGTGCAACACTGTGGACCCCATGTGCCCTCCCAGGGGAGTGTAAAGGATCCCAAGACATGACTTGGAAGAAGTGCAAGTAAATTCTTCCAGGTTTCCTGGCCAATATTTATTCCTCAATCAACAACACTAAAAAATGGATGATCTGGTGATTATCATATTGCTGTTTGTGAGAGCTTGCTGCGAACAAATTGGTTTCCACATTTCCTTCATTACAGCAGTCGCGGCACTTCAAAAGTACTTCATTGGCTGTAAAGCATTTTGGGAGTCCCTAAAGCAATGAAAGGTGCTGTACAAATTCAAGTTCTGTCTTTCTTTCCCCTATAGCAGGGGGTTCCAAACTGCAGGTCACGACCCCCAGTGAGGTCACGGGGCGAGATGTTGGGGTTGCGAACTGTAAGGGCAGCAATGGCAACCTTTGCTGGAAATTCTTCTGTGCAGACTTCTGGTGAGTGCAGTTGTTAGGTTTTGATAGGATATATCCATATATTTTGATAGGATATGCAAAGATTAGATGATGAGGAAATTCTGAGACATCTAATTAATACCTTTTATCCATCAAATCAATGGTACAACCCAATACATGTCATGCCCCTGAGACTGACATGTTGAGTGAACTCATGCAGCAGTCTCATCGGGTACTATGTGTCATCTTGACTGCTCATAGCAGCCTAAACAAGACTAGATTGAAATCCCTGAGGGGCTTCAGTGTGTTGTACCTCTTAAAGAGATAATTATATTCTCCTGTTATGTCAACACTTCCTACCTGTGTCTATTTAATGACATGAGTATGTAAACCTACCTATGACGTTACCACATCAAAGGACATTCCCTATGTATCTCCTTGAAATGGGCCTATTCAGTACCATCTATCTTTTATTGATTGTGTTCTGTTCGTACCAGTCATGGCCTTTGCTCCTTTATCTCTTTTTGGTACATGACTTTTCTCTGTTGTGTTCCTGCACTGCCTTCTAACTATCTGGCCTTATGCCCAGTACATTACTCATCTCTTTCCACAAACTGTTAGTGACTAATGACTGTTATAACACTAGGCTGTGACCTCATCTTGTCTGTGACCTCCTAAAACTACTTGCAGTGCAGAATTAGTTCAATGTATGTGTTTTATATTAGGAAATGCTTGTTAAGATTAGTCTAATTGGAATCACCTGGCTCACCACTTCTTACAGCAGGAACAGGCTGGGGTGCAATATGGCTCAGTTCATAGCACCCTCGCCTTTGAATCAGAGGGTTGTGGGTTCATGTCCCACTCCCGGAAACCAAGAACTGTGATTGTACTCGAAAGAGTTGCAATAGGGCTCCAATATCTGGTTTCAAATGTTCACTGAGGGTGAGGTATCGATGGGTACCAGAGATTCACCGGACAATGTCCCAGCAAAGAGTCAACCCTTCAAGTGAGGAGTAGAGGGCAGGGGAGGAAACCAGAGGCTGGGGGGATAAACATTACTGGATGTACTCTGAGTTACTGAATGTGATCATACAGAACATGGAGGATTAAATGCCGTGGAGTCGGGCACTAGGAATAGAATAAGCAGGAAAGCAAAGATCACTTAAGTGCCAATTAAAGGGTGGAAGTGGTTTCCAGGGCACTGACATTAATTGCCAAGCTTCACATCTCCATGTAATGGCTTGGATTTTACACGTCATGTACCCAGCTTGGCAGATAACCGTCACATTAGCCCGATGGCTCTGTTTCCCAGGCAACACTGTGCTTCGGCAGAGAGAGAGGTGGGAAGCTGCGTATGTAGCAGCTTTACCTCAGAGCCAGAATTAGAGCATTAGACCAGGAATAAATCAACCTCCCAAAATAGCTTAGGAAAATAATACATTTTGCTGCAGTACCTCCTACCAGGGAGCAGCTAAGTGGTGTGTGTGTGTGCATATCTCTCTGTGTCTATGCATGTGATGGTGTATATATAGGTGTGTGTATGTACACATTTATATATATATATATATATATGTATCCTGAACATAAATACATACATACGTGTGTATATTTGTGAACAGTCCGGGGTTTCTTTATTTGCATTATATGGGAACCAATGGCCTGATAGTTTGTCAGGGCCCTTAGTACAGGAGAGAAACATGGACGACAGCCATGTGACCTCACAGCAGAAGCAGTCTCTTGCCCAAGCAATGCTGGTTAATGATTGCACTCTGCTCATGGATCCCGTTGCCTGTTTGTTTTGAAGCATATCTTATCTGACTCCAATAATGACCAAGTGACCAATCTATCTCCCCTGGTATTGCATATAAAGTGCCGGTATATTGAGCATAGGGCTTGTCCGAAATGTTTTACAGTTAAATAGGGCAGGCGTTGCTCATTTTCCTACTTCAGGGCCCAATATACTTGCGGGAGCAGGTTCCTAGTGGAAGTGCAAGTCTGCTACTATCCAAGGACAAACATGTTGTGGGGGCTTGCAGCAGAGGGCACGCACTGTAACAATGGAAGGCTCCTAATTGTGCCAGATTGGAAATTTCTACATGACGCTGAATGAATCCATCTTCAGAAAAACCATCAGTTGGAGGGGAGATGAGAGGGGGAGGCGGCCACGTCGAGGTCCATTCCTCCATTCCAAGGTTCTTGCTGGCTTCTCAGTACAACATTAACCCCCATTGCCCCCACCCACAAGACCCCCACTCCGCCACTCACCCACCCCCCACCCCGGCAATCTGCAAGCTCCATCTTACCGATCTCTCCCACTCCCTCAGAGCAAGAGATCAGGAAACTGAAAAGCTTGGTACGCAGCAAGTTACAAAGAGTGTTTTAAAGAAGGAGAGTGAAATGGAGAGGTTTAGGGAGGAAATTCCAGAGCTCAGGGTCTAGATTGCTGAAGGCACTGCCACCAATGGTGGTGCAGTTACAACCGGGGATGCAAAGGAGGCCAGAATTGCAGGAGCGCAAAGATCACTGACAGTTGTTGGACTGGGAGCAAAAAGGTTGAGAGGGACAAAGCCATGGGTTTCGAAAAAAAGGATATGGATTTCAAAATCGTTGGGCTGGTGGGCTGACAGCCACTGTAGGTCAGCGAGCACAGGGGTGATGGATGAATAGGATTTGATACTCGGAGTCAGGATACGGGAAGCAGAGCTTTGGATGAGCTCCAGAGGATGGAAGACGGGAGGCCGGTGAGGGGAGTGCTGGAACAGTCAAATTCACACGGGTAAGGTTTTTAATAGCAGGTAGGCTGCAACAGGGGAGATGACAGAGGTGGAAGTCGATGATCTTGGTGATAGAGATGATTACGAGATGGGATCAGGATCAAAAAGGGCCATCAAATGCACTTGGCCGGGTTGTCAATGAAGGGTGGCAGTGGTGGAAGGAGAAAAGAATCAGGCAGCTCATAGAGATGTTAATGCAGCAATAAGTACAGTGGCCCCTCCGCCTCCCCCGCCCCCCAATGATCCCCTCACCAACTTCACCTTCCTTTGTACAATGTAAAAATGGACATGTTCCCAAAAGAAAATGCAGCCCTCAAATTATTTACGGATGAAATCTTCTTGACACGTCAATGCTATTTTATGGTTTTGACTGATCTGTTTCTTCAAACAGACATTGCACCTGCTGCCCCTGATTCCTCACAGCCCCGGCAACAGCTTAAATGATCTACTGTTCCCAGGAAGCGGCGATACTAATGGATGTACAACATGATGATAATAGGTCTCAGAGCGGCTGATGTAAGTACTCAGAGTGACTTAATTGCAAACCATGTAATTGATTAAAGAGACCTGTCACTCATGTTCTCTCACTTATTTTTTCACACTGTCCCTTCCCAGCTCAGTATTTTACTTTTCTTTCTAGCCTTCCTTTTCTTGTCAGTTTGGCTCAACTTCATTTCAGGACATCGGGACATCCCAAAGCACTTTAGTTCATTAAGTATTTTTGAAGTGTAGTCACTGTTGAAATATAGGAAACACAGCAGCCAATTTGCGCACAGCAAGCTCCCTCAGACAGTGGTGTGATAATGAACAGACGCAGTCTTCGTAATGCTGATTGAGAGATAAATATTGCCCAGGACACCAGGGACAACTCCCCTTCCCGTCTTCGAAATAGTGGCCATGGATTTCTTTACTCAAACCTGAGAGGGCAGAGAGCCCAGATCTTCCGGTCTCCGGTTAGTTAGAGATCAAACCTGCCCTGGAAGATGCGCTATGGGACCCCTCGGAAGTCCCAACGCACTGACACTGTGGGAATTACTTGGGAAGTTTGAACTTCCGATGGGCATTTCCTCTGCTCTCTGGAGCCCTCCGAAAAGGTCTCTGACTCTGAGTTTGAGGCAGAGACTTCGGACAAATCCGCCTTACTTACCTGGATATTTACTCAGCAAATGTTAGACAGGAAAATCCTAGTCTAAGCCCTGGGTAACTTTAGAACTGAACCCCCCCCCCGAATCACTCATATTAACCACTGCACCTCTCCCAACTCCCTGCTCAGCTTCCAACTTTCCCCCTGACTTCTCCCAGCCCAACCTGACCTGATTTCACCACCTGACTACCCGCCTGACCCTCTGACTCCTCCCCCAACCCGATCTGACTGGCCTCCAAACTACTTTTGGCCAAGGAAGGTGTGCCCATAACATGGGCAACTTGCAAATCCTTCCAACGTATGCCAATGATGAGAGATTCCTGGCCAGCCATGTGTTGGAGAGAATTTGGGAGTCTTTACCGTCACTATTACCATCCATAGCTCCAGACTACAGCATGTATGCAAAAGTGAATGGGCCAGAGCTTCTGTTGAGTAGCAATCACTGTTGGAATGCCACGCTGCTCCTTTTTACTTACCCAGGCCGGGAGCTGTACATCTATCGCCCGGACTTCCACCCCGGGCCTGATGAGAAATGGTCAGCCCAGCAGGTCCAGAGTCCTTCCAGTGCAGGGCAGCAGTGCCGGGGATACTGAAGCCATGCCCTCCTTCTTACAACACTAGCTGCCATAAAGCGGGTAAGTTTAAATGCCCCAGCCACTTTGAGAAACCAGGGCGAAGGTAAGTGTGTAAGATAAGTGGGTGAGGGGTTAGGGCGGTCAGGGGTCGGGGGGAGTTGGGTGACCAGGGGGTGGGGTTGGGTGGCCGGGGGGTCGGCGGGGTGGGGGGGATGGTGCTGTCAGATGGTCAGGAGGGTGTTGGGAGTAGGTCTGGTGGAGGGTGGGGGGTTCCGGAGGGCGGTTGGAGAGTGTGGAGGGTAATTTGTGGGGGGGGGGGTTCATAGGGGTAGTCAGGGGAGTGAAGGGGTAGTTGGGAGGGGTTGGTTACGAGATGATGGGGTAGTTTGGGGGGTCAGGGGAGTGAAGGGGTAGTCGGGAGGGGTTGGTTGTGAGGTGAGGGGGTAGTTCAGGGGATCAGGGGAGTAGTCGGGGTTGTGTGGTGAGGTGGTCAGGATGGTAGAGGGGATCGTTGGGCGGGTGTCGGGTGGTTTAGGGGTGAGGGAGTGATCAGGGGGAGGAGGGTAGTCGGGGTAGTTGGGGGTATGAAGGGGTAGTCGGGGGTCCAGTGGTAAGTTACTCAGGAGTTAGAAGTGGTTTTAATCCTCCTAACATTTCCTAGGTGCCTATTCTGCAAAGAGAGCTGGACCCTCCGAAATCTCCAATTTAAATCGGGTGGTTCCCAGCGCAGGGTAATTTCCCATCGGAAGTTTAAACTTCCCGAGCAACTCCCACAAATTCTTGCATGGGAATTTCTGGGAGGTCCCACAGCGCATCTTCTGGGATACCTCTGGGGTACGATCCAACCTCCCCCACCCCCATGCTATGCTGCCACAGCAACTCAACTCCTGGGTTTGGGGGGGCAGTGGGGTGGCCTGTTGTCTCAGTTAGCTGGACAGCCAGAGTTGTGCCAACAGCATGGGGTTCGATTCCCGTTCTGGCTGGTGTGGATTCAGGATCTGCCCCCTTGTCCTACCTATGCTGGAGGATATGGCACTGTGCGTCATACAGTGAAGAGGATCATCCAAATGCAACACAGTGAAGCAGCAGGGGAACTGATGTGAAAGGGCCACTAGGGTCCAGAGCACGACGGAGGCAGCAGAGTTAGACTGACATAAGGCAGCTGACATTATGTGGTTTCTGAGACACCCAGAGTTACTGACTGTGTCTCTGATGTAGCCTTGCTTTGCTGGGCTTAACAAGTTTCCACAGGTATAATCCTTAATGAATTGCTCAATGTCTAAACAAGGCACTCCACAGGATGAAAGCCAGACATAAATACGAAAAGATGTCAATATTTGTTATAAATTATAATTGCAATGGACTGTTTTTATATTCCTAATATAGCTTGGGGGATGTGCCTTTTAAAGACATACATCTGCAGGCGCATCATAAATAAAATTCAACGATTTGGCAAGCTAAATAACATTGGATAAGATAAAATAACTAACATTGGTAGGGTTAGGGTGAATAACATTAGTAGTTAGTGTGCAGGTACAGCAAGTGATTAAGAAGGCAAATGGAATACTGGCATTTATTAAGTAGAATGCAATATAAAAGTAGGGAAGTTTTACTACAGCTGTACAGGGCCTTGGTGAGACCACATCTGGAGTACTGTGTGCAGTTTTGGTCTCCTTGTTTTAAAAATGTGTAATCGTTTTAGAAGCAGTTCAGAGAAAGTTCACTGGACTCATTCCTGGGATGAAGGGGTTGTCTTATGAAGAAAGGTTGAGCAGGTTAGGCCTATACCCATTGGAGTTGAGAAGAACGAGAGGTGATCTTATTGAAACATACAAGACCCTGAAGGGACTTGATAAGGTGGATACTGGGAGGATGTTTCCTCTTGTGGGAGAGACTAGAACTAGGGGACATAGTTTAAAAATAAGAGGTCTCCCTTTTAAGACAGAGATGAGGAGAAACTTTTTCTCCCAAAGGGTCATTGGTGTGTGGAAGTCTTTTCCCCAGAGAGTAACGGGGCTGGATCTTTGAATTTATTCAAGGCAGAGTTAGACAGATTTTTGTTATGCAAGGGAGTCAAAGGTTAAGGGGGGCCAGGCAGGAAAGTGGAATTGAGGCCACAACCAATCAGCCATGATCGTATTGAATGGTGGAGCAGGCTCAAGACGCCAAATGGTCCACTCCTGCTCCTAAGTTCCTATGTTCCTAGTAGGGCAGCAGGGTAGACAACATTGTTAGGGAAGGGTGAATAACATTGCTGTAACAGGGTGAATAACATTAGTCAGGCAGACTGACTGTCCTGAAGGGCAATTTTTTTACTCAACTATTGGCACAGCTCCTTCCTTCGAGCACTCTTAGAAACCCACCCACAGCAGCATGTGAACTTCTTAAAATCCTGCTCATGTTCCAACCCAATCTGAGAGCAGCCGACTAGGATTCATACCTCTGCTTCAGTGCTATCCTCAGCGGCTTTCTACCTGTGCTTATGCCGCACCCCTGTGAAATTATAACCTGGTTGAGTGGGGTTCCCACTCAATTTACACTTCCACTCAAGTGGATTAAGTGCACTACCCTTCTTCAAGTAATTCCATCAGTCATGTCCTATAATCTCCTGCCTGCTCCCTCGCTTCTGTCTGAACTCGAGTCCTGGTCCCAATTGTGGACTCCCCTATTTGAGATCCACAGCCCTCATGGTCCACCCCCATTCAAGACTTGCTCCCATGAAATGCAGCCCCATTCAAACACTGCTCCCACTCAAGCTGGGGCAGGGCAGGATTTAAGTTCTGCCCCATGTTCCAACCTTACATCTTACATCCCCTATTCTCTTAAGCCCCTATTCTCTGGAATGTGCCTTCTTCTGCCCAACATCATCAAGAGTGAATCCTGGGAACTGCAGAAGAGTTCATGAGTTACTGTATAGTATTATGTGTTGATACAGCTTTTATTTCTCTTCAACCTGAAGATCAAATATGCACTCTTACCAAACTGAGAATTCAGACTTTGTTGGAACAAAGATTTTATTTAGCAGACCACAAAACACGATGAAACATGAGTTACTCTACCCTCTTTGACATATAACTAACAAAAAAGCTGCTCACTTTCTATCTAGATGCTGGCCCAATATAGAATCGTAGAGTGGTTTCAGCATAGAAGGAGGCCATTCGGCCCATTGTGTCCATGCCGGCTCTCTGCGAGAGCAACTCACCTAGTCCCAAACACCTACCTTTTCCCTGTGGCCCTGCAAATATTTTTCTTTTCTGACGATTGTCCAATTCTCTTTTGAAAGCCACAATTAAATTTGCCTCCATCCGATTCTCAGGCAGTGCATTCCAGATCTTAACCACTCGCTGCCTAAAAATGTCTTTCCTCATCACCTTAATCAATCACCAATCACCTTAAATCTGTGCCCTCTAGTTCTCAATTCTTTCACCAATGGGAACAATTTCTCCCTGACCGGACCCCTCATGATTTTGAACACCTCGATCAAATCTCCTCTTAATCTTCTCCAAGGAGAACAGCCCCAGCTTCTCCAATCTATCCACATAACTCAAGTCCCTCATCCCTCTGGCCATCCTCACGAATCTTTTCTGCACCCTCTCTAAAGCTTTCATATCCGTCCTCAAGTGTAGGCCCAGAACTGGACTCAATACTCCAGTTGAGGTCCAACTAATGCTTTATACAGGTTTATCAGAGCTTCCTCCTTTTACTCCTCAAGGGTTCCACCAATAACCCATTTGAGATGTGTCATGTTGTCATCGGCCCAACTCAGCGGCCAGACTGATACAAGGGACAGTTGACAACTGCAATTTTCCTAATTATAACAGCCATTCGTTAATATTGAAAGGATAGCTAATATTTGATAATGGCAAAGATGCTTGTGATCATTGTGATGGCTCTGGACCAAATACATGTCCCACAGACAGCCACATTACAATAACCAGTTAATCTGTTTTTGGTAACATCGGTTGAAAGTAGAATAGTAGCCTGGGCACCAGGAAAGCTTCATGATCTTTCAATAATGTATTGCGGTTCTCAGTGCCCAGAGGAGCCACAGGGACAGGCAAATGGGCAGGATCCCTGTTCAACATCTCCTCTGAAGGATGTCACTCCTGACAATGCAGCATTCACTCAGTATTGCGTTAATGTGACAGTCTACATTATGTGGTGAAGTCCTAGTGTGGGGCTTGAAACCCACACGTAGCTTATAGACTATTTCTAAACATTGTCTACCTAACATTGACAACACAGCCAGAGTTGCTCATCCAACCATATTGAAATATCCACAACTTATTTTTGTTTTAAGTAAAAGCCAAACTGGATTGTTATAATCAGTAGGGCCCAGAAGGCATTATTTCCACTTGAGTTCAATCTTTCAATTACTGATGTGTTCCTAGTATTGCCAGGCTTCCTGGAAATACTGACATCTCACGCCAAAGCAAGCACTGGTGGTGAGCTACCAGTAAAAGTCACAACTTATGCAAACAGGGGAGTCAAAACTTTGTCAACTCACTGTTCCGTTGATCATTTCTGGTACTGGGCTGTGAGATTCTCAGGTTAATGCTGCTTTCCTTGTTCCTGCTCAGTTTTTGTATAACTTTTCACAATAAAGCCTGATTTGGTAAATAAGGATTGATGTGTAATGGCTGAGGACCTTGCGTCATTATACTTTATGCAATATTGCTCAAGCATTGCATTTATGTACATTCAGGAGTGAAACTGAAGCTGGGCAATAAGTTTAAAATAAGCCTCCCTGTTCCCTAGATTGCTTTGGCATGCTACCTGGTGTGAGTCACATGGAGCGGACAATCCCAATTTAATCTCCTTTTTGTTTTTTTTTAATTAATTTATGGGACGTGAGCATCACTGGCTAGGCCAGCATTTATTGCCCATCCCTAATTGCCCTTGAGAAGGTTGTGGTGAGCTGCCTTCTTGAACCGCTGCAGTCCATGTGATGTGGGTACACCCACAGTGCTGTTAGGGAGGGAGTCCCAGGATTTTGACCCAGTGACAGTGAAGGAACGGCGATAAGCTTCCAAGTCAGGATGGTGAGTGGCTTGGAGGGCAACTTCCAGGTGGTGGTGTTCCCATCTATCTGCTGCCCTTGTCCTTTTAGATGGTAGTGCTCGTGGATTCGGAGGGTGCTGCCTGAGGAGCCTTGGTGAATTCCTGCAGCGCATCTTGTAGAGGGTACACACTGCTGCCACTGTGTGTCGGTGGTGGAGGGAGTGAATGTCAGGGAATCAGGCAACAGTTGGTTTGCTCTAACTGGCGACGCTCCAAGGTCATAATTGAAATTCCATAATTGGCTCAAAACTCATGGAAGTGAAATAAAAAATGGGAAAATAACAAAGTGATCCATCAGCCACAGACAATGAGAAAGTATAAGCACATGATTGGTACTAAATGAAAATGGCAGAAATAAAAGAACAGAAATAAAATGCCTGAAATGATTTCCAAGGGAATGTGTTTTCTCCTTGCAGCACGGAGTAACCACACCTTGCTGACACTGATGGATACCGCTTACGTCTTGCTTCGCTGACTTATTTGTGTGATTCATTCACTACTGAAAGCGCATTCAGTAATGCCTCTGGGCCTGCCCAGCGCGCTATTGTTTCTCACTCTGGGGAGCACAGAGGCTTTGTTGGGTCTAATGACACTGCATTATCATCTACTGCGCTGAGGTAAAGAGGATTCCAATTGGGATATTGTGACGTAAGCCTCTGCCGCTGCTATTTTATGACCTTCTTGCTCATGTTTTCGATGAAGAAGGCCTTGGCACTGATATCCCATTGGATTAAATAGGTTCCTGAATGATGGGACCTCTTGGGAAAGATGGCAAAGGCTGCTTGCATCCTCTGGAAGTAAATGTCACTGTCTTCTGGAGAGACATGGGAAATGACTAAAGGTAAACTAAGAAGATGGATAGATGGATGGACGGACTCATACGTAACATTAAAATAAAAAAGAAACTACAATTACAGAGTTCAAATCAGCCTAGCAGATCAGTTGAGCATTTTAAAATGTGTCTTTGCACCAACTGCATTTGTAATACTGATGCTAAGACCAGGTAGAGTGAGGATTTTTAACAGGGATAATTACACATCTGTCACTTCAGTGGTTTTGGATGGGATAGCAGCAACCTCACCCCCGGATTATGCTACAGTAAAAACAGAAAGTGTTGGAAAAGCTCAGCAGGTCTGGCAGCATCTGAGAAACAGAGTTAATGTTTCGAGTCCAATATGACTCTTCTTTGGAGCTCCTGGATGATGCAGCCCATTATGAAACTGAAAGTGGTTCATATTCCTTTGAAAGCGATATTGTAACTACAGCCTTATTTAGTCAATGGTAAAACATTGACTGCAAGATTCAGTATGATGATAAAAGAAACCATCATACTTGTCCCTTGACACAGAGCTGAAACTTTGCCAAAAGCAGTAAACTAAGAAGCAATTTTCTGACATCTGGAGCCGACGTCAGGAAGCCAATGGAAAAAAATTATCACGACCGAAATTTGTCATTTGGTCCGGGAAATGATGCTGTATGATTTAAAGCGTGGGTTGCTAAAGAGTCACTTTGTCCCATTGCTTTACCTGTTTGAAATTGTGGACAAAGTAGTTCATCACGAGCATGTTAACCATTCTGAGGCTAACATTACACAGTTGTAGTCGCAAGGCTTCAGTTCAATTGCTGCAAGCACCATTGGAAACGGGGAGGGGGCTCAACAAATATGCTGGCAAATCCTGTTAATTTGAGAAAAAAATAATAAATAAGCTGCCCTCTGACATTATATTTGATGTGATGTGACAAAGAAACAAAATAAAAGACCCAAAGAACAAATTAAGTCACACAGAAAATAGTTGATGTACAGATTTAGCTGTCAATCTTCTCAATAATCTAGGCTGACACTTCAGTACAGTACTGGGGAATTGCAAGGCTACAAAGGGTGGGGAGGGGGTGGGTAGTGAGGAGGGAGTGGAACTTATTGGATTGTGCTTTCAAGGAGCAGCACAGGCATGATGGGCCGAATGGCCTCCTCCTAACATAGATACATAGAAAATAGGAGCAGGGGTCAGCCATTCGGCCCTTCCAGCCTGCTCCGCCATTCATCATGATCATGGCTGATCATCCAACTCAATAGCCTGCTCCCGCTTTCTCCCCATACCCTTTGATCCCTTTCGCCCCAAGAGCTATATCTAACTCCTTCTTGAAAACATACATTGTTTTGCCTCAACTACTTTCTGTGGTAGCGAATTCCACAGGCTCACCACTCACTGGATGAAGAAATTTCTCTTCATCTCAGTCCTAAATGGTCTACCCCGTATCCTCAGACTGAGTGTTTGATTCAATGGCTCTACAGGGGTGCTCTACAGGGGTGTATGCTAATATAGTGGCTGTTTTAGTAATGCAGGGTGCTGGACTAATGATCAGGAGATGTGGGTTCAAATCCCACCACTACAGCACAGGGGGAATTTAAAGTCTGGAATCAAAAGCATAGCATTCGGTAATAGTGAATTGCTAAAAATTTACTAATGCCCTTCTAGGGATGAAATCTGCTCTCCTTATAGGTCTGGCACCTATATAACTGTAGACCCACAGCTGAATTAACTGCCCCATGAAATGGCCTAGCAAGCCATTGTCCAAAAGGTGCAGATCCCCTGGGAATGTGACAGTGACACCCACATCCTGTAAATAAACTTTTTAAAAAAATCTAGACGTCAAACTGGAAACCATGAGGTGGGAGTGCAAACAGTGTCCAAAGCCGACTGATAAATGGCTGTGCCGGGTAAAAGGAAGCTTGACATATTTCCGGCAGAAAAATGCCTTTCCTGAGAGATGCAGCTGGCCCTTTAAGAGAAGGGGGCGCGGAGGTGACATTGGCACCGAGGCTGTGCCCTCCTGTTGAGAGCCTCTGAGCACTTTAGGATTTGCGTCAAGGAACTAGCTCGTAAAAGCAGCACCTTCTCTATATCGCAACATCCAAAAATAAGAGCGAGCTATTTTTTTTTTTTGCACAGTGCAGGAAGGGCGATTAAGCCGATTAGCAGAGTGTGTGATTCGATTGTTCCAGTTGGTTCACCTTCTTTGGAAGTGAATATATCTAGAGTTAAATATCACCGTTCATTGAATGCACTGAATTATTAGCAAAGCATACGTTTTATATTCTGACAAGCGTTTGCATATATTTATAGCTTATTGGCGACGATTTATGTAACTTGCATTGAAAATCCGTGATTCGAATGTAAGAAAAAAAATGTGGGTCGTGTCTCTTGTTGATGGTCTCGTTATTTCCTGGGTTGATGTGGAGGCTGCCTCCCACTATTTAAAGTATGCCCGGTAGTTTATTGCGATTCAGCCGCTCGTTATTCGATTGAGGGGGAGAGGAATGGGGTGAGAATGATATTTCCTTAAAACCAGGGAGAGGAGAAGCAGAAATGCTGGTCTTAAGGGTCCGATTTTAACTCAGTCACGTGGAGTTAAAATCAGGGTCACCTTAAGGAGAGGGGAAAATTGGGAATAAACAAAAACAAATGAAAATCTTACAATAATTACTGCACAGAAAGAGGCCATTCGGCCCATAAATACATTGTCAGCTCTCTGTAAGGCCATTAGATCTCCATCAGAGAGAGACAATTTGTTATACATAGCTTTGAGGAGCACCAAGCCATAAGTGTGGGGTAAGGTGAGGTAGGCTTCCATGAATTACTATGGCTGGTATGGGGATTAAACCCACACTCTAGCCATCTAGCAAACTGAGCTAACCAACCTGGTTAGAACCTAGAAAGCCAGTCCATCATCTACAAGGCCCAAGTCAGGAGTGTGATGGAATACTCTCCACCTGCCTGGATGAGTGCAGCCCCCACAACACTCAAGAAGCTCAACACCATCCAGGACAAAGCAGCCCACTTCATCGACACCCTCCATTCACCACCTTCAACATTCACCCCCTCCACCACCGATGCTCCATGTCAGCAGTGTGTACCATCTACAAGATGCACTGCAACTACTCATCAAGGCTCCTTCAACCACCTTCCAAACACACAACCACTACCATCTAGAAGGACAAGGGCAGCAGATAGATGGGAACATCAACACCTGGAAGTTCCTCTTCAAGTCACTCACCATCCTGACTTGGAAATATATCACCATTCCTTCACTGTCGCTGGGTCAAAATACTGGAACTCCCTTCCTAACAGCACTGTGGGTATATCTACATGGACTGCAGTGGTTCAAGAAGGCAGCTCACTACCACCTTCTCAAGGGCAACTAGGGATGGGCAATAAATGCTGGCCCAGCCAGCGAAGCCCACATCCCATGAATGAATAAAAAAAACCCACTCTCTGCAAGAGCTTCACAGTCAATCCCCTCCACCACTCTTCAAATTTTTTCCCTTCAGATAATTATCCAAGTCCACCTTTTGAAAGCCACGATTATGTCTGCCTCGGCCACACTACCTGTAAATTAATTTAAAAAAACTCAGGCAGTGCATTCCAGATCCTAACCAATTGCTGTGTAAAAAAGGTATTCCTCGTGTCGGCTTTGGCTCTAATGCCAACCACCCCAATTCTTGACCCTTCTGCCAGTGGAACAGTTTCTCCCTACCCCTAAGGAAAAAGCAAGAATTGACAAGAGATAGGCAGACATCGAGAAAGAAACAGAATGAAGATAGGGAAGAGAAGAGGGGGAATGTGGAAGGTAGAATGTGCAAGAGAGAAATGTCATAGAAAAGGAGAGAAGGCTGTCGTAACGGGAATAAACTAATATATTCTGACAGTGACTGTAAATCCAGAGATGTGAGCTGTGTTTTATCTGCTCTGTAACTCGCCCTGACCAAAAGGAGGTTCAAATCCCATTCAAGTCCTAAGCTGTGGGCTGCTTAACTCCCCTGAGGTTTCCTCTCCTCCACATGTCCAAGGCACGACATGCATTAATACTCCCCCTCCTCGGCTGCCGCCAGGGGCTTACATCATTCACCCATGTCCAATGCGCCTGATTTACAGGCACCGGGAGACCAAGGTTACCCGGAATCGGCTGTCTGGAAGGGGGCTGACTCAGGTCCCCGTAGCCACCGCTTCACAAACGATTTCCGAGCCGAGTCATCGGGAGAGCGGGACGGCAGGAAGGGGATTGCATCACATACACACACACACACACACACATTCACTCAAAGGAGAACAAGGGGTGGAAGCACACAATGATAAAAATTGAAAAGGACAAGAGGATGTGACGAGGGAAGGGAGGCGAGTTAGAATTGGGTAGGCAATTGAAGTGAACGGCAGGCGGGGGCGACATTGGGCGAATAAATCAGAGGATTGAACCGAAGAAACAGGAATTCCAGGGAAGCAAGGGTGTTTCATGGAAAAGAGGGATTGTGACAGGCTCGTTGAGAAAGAGGAATAGAATGAGAGAATAAATAGAGAGGGGAGATAGTATGAGGAAATATATAGAGGAGAAATAGGGTTAGAAAGTAAGCAGGGGTAATAGTGAGGATGTTAGGCAGAGGGGCAGTAGCATAAGGAGGTAGGCAGGGGTAATGGAGAGGGGAAAGTTAATACAGCGAAGAAGGGGGGGAAAGAGTCTCCCCCAAACATTTTCAAGCTTGATGGCAGATCTTCTCCACATGTGGTACAAAATCAGCACGTACTGCAAACCCAAAATAAAGACAGAGAATGCTGGAAATACTCAGCAGGCCAGGCAACATCTTACCAGTGATTTTTTAAAAATATATACCGGAATGCACCCCATGCGATTTTGCTCCCAAGCCATTCAACAGCTGTCAGTCACTCAAAATGTGTTACAAAATTCATGGAAAAAAAATACAATGTGAAGTTTGCCTGTTCAATCAGGCAATGTCCTAATCCAATGTCTGGTCTAATCCGGACATTGGATTAGGCCACAAGGGATCCAGACCCTTCCAATTGAGGGCCGACTCCACATCAAAGAAGGGCCCCACTGCATGAGGAGCATGGAAAGAGTGGGATGAAGGGTGCCAGCAGAGGAAGTAAAAAGGTGATAAAGAAAGAAGAAAAATAATGACGTTGGAGTGATTGCCTTTCTGGGGTGGGGGGGGGGGGGGGGGGAGAGAGAGAGAGAGAAATAAGTGGCTGTGGAAAGAGGGCTAAAAATATGTGAAAAAAAATGAAAGAATTGAGAGAGGAAAAAGAAGTGAAATGAAACACAGGGAAGGAGGGAAACATTTTAAAACCAGTCATGGTGTGTTAGTGAAAGTAAGGAGAGTAGGTCACAAATCAGCCATAATCTCATTTAATGGCAGAACAGGCTGGAGAGGCTAAATGGCCTATTCCTATTTCTACATTCCTATGTGCCTAGTTGGAAGTTGAATAAATATGCTATAAAATCATATATGAACATAGGAACAGGAGAAGGCCATTCAGCCCATCGAGCCTGCTCTGCCATTCAATACGATCATGGCTGATCAAACACTTCAATGCCTTTTACCCACACTATCCCCATAACCATTTCCATTATTGTTAATCAGAAATCTATCAATCTCTACCTTAAACACACTCAATGACTGAGCTCCCACAGCCCTCTGGGTTAGAGAATTCCAAAGATTCACAATGCTCTGAGTAAAGAAATTTCTCCTCATCTTGGTCCTAAGTGCCTTCCCCTTATTTTGGAATTGTGTCCGCTGGTTCTAGACTCCCCAACTGGGGAAACATCTTATCTGCTTCTATCCTGTCTATTCCTTTTAAGTATTTTGTAGATTTCAATGAGATCACCTCTCATTCTTCGAAACTCTAGAGAATACAGGCCCACTTTGCCCAGTCTGCCTTCATAAGACAGTTCCGCCATCTCCAGGACAGGCCTGGTGAACCTTCGTTGTACTCCCTCTACGGCAATAATATCCTTTCTGAGGTAAGGGGACCAAAACTGCACACTGTACTCCTGGTGCAGTCTAACCAAGTTTCTATACAATTGAAGCAAGACTTCACTGCTCCTGTACTCAAAGCCTCTTGTGTTAAAGGCTATCATCCCATTAGCCTTCCTAATTGCCTGCTGCACCTGCATGTTAGAATTATATAGCACCAAAGGAGTCCATTCTGCCCATCATGCCTGTGCTGGCTCTCTGAAAGACCTATCCACTTAGTTCCTATGTCCCTACTCATTCCTCACTACCCTGCAATATTTTTTCCCTTCAAATATTTTTCCAATTTTTTTGAAATTTATGATTGAATCTGCTGGCTTTGAGGTGGTGCCATTCCAGGTCACCACAACCCTGGGGGTGTTTTCAGCCAAGTTTCTTTTGCAAAACAGTACAAATAAATTGCTTTCAAGTTAAATCAAATTCCAGTTTCTCGACGTTAGGAAAGGCATTAATCCAGGAAAAAATATTTGTGAATTTGGAAATCTGTTATCAGTCAGGAAATGTGAGAACGTTTCTCAGAACAATTACTAATTTTCTCGGGAGATCGGCGTTGCTGGAAAAGTGTGAAGGGCAGATTGTAGTGTGAAGTTCTGATGTGGAAAGAATAAAGCGGTTTTAATGCCAGAAGGAGAGACACTTGAGAATGCATTATTAACTGGGGTTTGTGTTACTATGCGATGATTGAAATCACTCCCAGGGCGAGGTGAGTCTGCGAGGGGCGGTGTGGTGTTATTATTTGGGGATTGAATTCCTCCTCCAGGACACTCCGAGGGTGCAACATCACTGAAAGAGCGAGTTGCAAAATGACATTGGAGTCTCGCGTCTCAGAACGGTCGCGGCGGCCAATCAGAAAGTGGCATATTTGCATACACAGCGCGGCGAGATCGGAGGCGTCATCCGTGTGAAATGAGTCAAAACACCTTTAGTGCGGCGATTTCAAGATCATTCTATGAAGAGTTACCGAGTAATAGTCAGACAAAAAATAAGTCATCACAAACTAAAAGTGATGAAGAAATTCATCATATATATACTCCTTGCACAGTTTTTACACAGTGCCCGGATGATCCTCAGTGGTCTGGGGTGCAGGCTTCAAACCTGTAGCTGTTTAGCGACAGAGTGGTTCAATTCCACCTTTCGGGCGCAGCTGCCCAAAGCTGGCATTTTTAAAACTCCTTTCCATTTCATAGCTGCCATCCATCTCATTAAAGCTTTTAGCTTTTTGTTTTTATCATTAAAGCTTTGCATGGTGAGGCAAAGGGGGCCCCACCCTGGCATGGCACTTCTCGGCTGCATTTGGTGGGAGCATTTTGAAGACCTTTTCAATCAAACAATTGCTGACGAGCGTGTTTCCAACTCCATCTCAAAACAAAAACAGAAACAGAAATACCTGGAAAAACTCAGCAGGTCTGGCAGCATCGGCGGAGTTGACGTTTCGAGTCCTCATGACCCTTCAACAGAACTAAGTAAAATTAGAAAAGGGGTGAAATATAAGCTGGTTTAAGGGGTGGGGTGGGGGTAGTTTTGTTGGGACAAGCAGCCAGTGGAGATAACCAAAAGATGTCACAGACAAAAGAACAAAGAGGTGTTGAAGGTGGCGATATTATCTAAAGGAATGTGCTAATTAAGAGGACGGGACAGATAAGATACAGATAGCTCTAGTGGGGGTGGGGGAATACTAAAAGGTAGAAATAAACAACGGTGGAAATACATTTAAAATTAGTGGAAATAGGTGGGAAAAGAAAAAATCTATATAAATTATTGGAAAAAACAAAAAGGAGGGGGAAGAAATGGGAAGGGGGTGGGGATGGAGGAGAGAGTTCAAGATCTAAAATTGTTGAACTCAGTATTCAGTCTGGAAGGCTCTAAAGTGCCTAGTGGGAAGATGAGGTGCTGTTCCTCCAGTTTGCGTTGAGCTTCACTGGAACAATGCAGCAAGCCAAGGACAGAAATTGTTCAGTGAGACTACAAGTTCAGCCAGACGGAGGAGAGTAGTGGTGGATGGGGATTGTTCGGGCCTCTGTTCGAGGAAGAAGCAGAGAGCCCTCAGACATCCCGGTGGGGGATGGAGGTGTAGAGGGATTGGACGTCCATGGTGAAGAGGAGGCGGTTGGAGCCAGGGAACTGGAAATTGTTGATCTAATGTAGGGTGTCAGAGGAATCACGGATGTAGGTGGGAAGGGACTGGACAAGGGGAGAGAGAAGGGAGTCAAGATTGCGAGAAATGAGTTCCATGGGGCAGGAACAGGCCGACACAATCAGTCTGCCGGGACAGTCCTGTTTGTGGATTTTGGGTTGGAGGGAGAAGCAGGCCGTCCGAGGTTGGGCGACTATCAGGTTGGAAGCTGTGGGAGGAAGATCTCCAGAGGAGATGAGGTCAGTGACAGTCCTGGAAACAATGGCTTGATGTTCAGTGGTGGGGTCATGGTCCATGGAGAGGTAGGAGGAAGTGTCTGCGAGTTGACGCTCAGCCTCTGCGAGGTAGAGGTCAGTGCACCAGACAACAACAGCACCACCCTTGTCAGCAGGTTTGATGACAATATTAGGGTTGGACCTGAGAGAACAGAGTGCAGCAAGTTCAGAGAGTGATAGGTTAGAATGGGTGAGAGGAGCAGAGAAATTGAGACGACTAATGTCACGCCGACAGTTCTCAATGAAAAGATCAAGAGAAGGTAAGAATCCAGAGGGAGGGGTCCAGGTGGAGGGAGAATATTGGAGGTGGGTAAAGGGATCCTTTGAACGGGGAGAGGACTCCTGCCCAAAGAAGTGAGCACGGAGACGAAGGCGGCGGAAGAAGAGTTCAGCATCGTGCCGAGCCCGAAATTCATTGAGATGAGGGCGTAAGGGTATGAAACTAAGTCCTTTGCTGAGCATTGAATGTTCAGCGTCGGGGAGGGGAAGGTCAGGGGGTATAGTGAATATATGGCCGGGGCTGGGATTGGAAGACGGGGTGGGGACAGAGGGACAGGCAGGGGTGGAGGGTCCTGGATGGGTGTTGGTGTCGATGAGTTGTTGGAGCTTGCGTTCCTTAGCACTTGAGAGAAAGAGATAAAGTTTCTTGTTGAGGCGTCGGATTTCCAGCACCCGCAGTTTTTTGTTTTTATCTCTGTGTTTAATTGACTGCCACTTCTCTTCAAGAAATGCCTACCTTGAAGAAGTTCTGCTTTTCTCTCCGTCAGGATTTTCGCATCTCTCTTTTGCCTTGTTCACCTTCATTGCTTTCCATTTCTGTCCTGGTGTTTGACAAGGTGTTTACTAAAACCCGCTTTCACAGCCATATTTCCTTCCTCAGTGACTGTCTCCATCTCCGACTTATCCCACGTGGATTTCAACTGAAATTCCATCCCTCATGTTTCGAACCCACCCAGGATTACAGGTATCTCCGGGACATATAACGTTCCTCGGATTGTTGTTCCCGTCGCATTCTGAGATCCACACTCAGTGCCATGTGCCGCCATATGAACACACTCAACCTCTCCCTCCAGCAGCACCGCCGCAGCCTTTTTCAAAGCTGCACGTGCCCCCAGTTTCATTTTATTCTTCGTCTCATCCAATGACTTTTGTTTTTCGTTTGTTGGAGACGCAATACTCTGTCAACAGCAGCAGTCGGCTGTATTCCATCTCGTACAGCGATGGTTTGTACCGTGTTTCCCAACTCGGTGTGAGCTGGAGGAGCTCCGCTCTGGCATGGCAGCTCTTGGCTGCGTTCATTGCAGAGTTTTTCTGTTGCTGGGTGCAATTTGAAGACTTTTTCAATCACGTATCAGTCCCTGAAGAGAGTGTTTTCAACTCCGCCCCACAACAACTAGTTAGGGATGAGCTCAGAACTCCACCAACGTCTATGGAGGTGATGCAAGCCATCACACAAATAAAGGATGGAGGGAGGGGAGGAACTAACATTACAGCTCCATGCCCTGATCGTACAGACGTGGAATGAACAGGACGTCCCGAATTACCTCAAGGACACCATGATTGTGACAATCTTCAAGAAAGGAGACAAATCCAGTGGTGCAAATTACACAGGCATCTCCCTGATTTCCATTGCACAAAAGATCGTTACAAGAACCCTTCTGAATCGACTTATTACACTTGCTGAAGAGATACTCCTTGAATCTCAATGTGGGCTTAGGCCATCAAGAGGCACGGCCGACATGATTTTTACAGCTCGCCAGCTACAAGGACAATGTCACGAACAACATCAACCTCTCTACATAGCGTTCTTTGATTTGACAAAGGCACTTGACTCTGTCATTCATGAGGGACTCTGGAAGATTCTACTGAAGTGTGCATGTCCTCAAAAATGTGACCATCCTCTGCCTGTTTCATGATGATATGCGAGTGCCTATCCTTAACAATGGATCTGTTAGTCTGTTTGCAGTTAAGAGGGGAGAGAAACAAGCTTGTATGGTCGCTTCAACTCTGTTTTCGACCTTCCTTGCTTCCATACTCCGTCTGAATAGAGACGAGCTCCCAGATGGAGTGCAGCTTACTTATTGAATGGACAGTAAACTATTTACTCTCAGATGAATCCAATCACAAACTAAGACCTAGCCGACCCCAGTCACTGAGCTCCAATACACTGATGAAGCTGCAGCAAATGCTGTATTGGAAATGGAACTCCAGAGAATCGTTGATGTATTTACTGAGGTATTTGAGAAGACGGCACTGACACTCAACATTCAGAAAGCCAAAGCCCACCATCAGCAAACTCCAAATGCAGAAGTCCTTCCCCCATTGATTAGGATTCATGA
Source organism: Cetorhinus maximus (assembly GCF_964194155.1). Classification (NCBI taxonomy): domain Eukaryota; kingdom Metazoa; phylum Chordata; class Chondrichthyes; order Lamniformes; family Cetorhinidae; genus Cetorhinus; species Cetorhinus maximus. The sequence goes on along the minus strand of NC_135883.1, from coordinate 151,639,335 downwards.
TGGGTGCCTGGGAAATGTGGAACACTTCCAGTACCTTGGAAGGTATCTTTCACAGATGGCTGATATTGACAAAGAGATCAAACACTGCCTGAAATCTGTTGGTGCAGCCTTTGGTCAACTGAGGAAGCGAGTGGTTGAAGACCGTGATGTCAAAATGAACACCAAACTCATGGTCTACCATGCGGTCGTGATCAATTCCGTACTGAATTGGGCTGAAACATGGGCAACGCATCAGAGGCACCTCAAAGCTCTGGAGTCATACCATCAATGCTGCCTGCACAAGATCTTACATTTTAAATGGGAGGACAGAAACACCAACATCAGTTTCCTCTCACACGCAGGTACCATAACCATCGAGGATATGATCATGTGCCATCAGCTTCGTTGGGTTGGTTATACAGTTCAGGTGTCAGATACCAGGGCCCCAAAGCAGGTCATCTTCTCCAGTCTCAGTCAGGGCAGGGGAGGACAAAAGAAACGCTCCAAGGATGTGCAGAGAGCCAATATGAAGAGAGGCAACATTGACATTCATTCCTGGGAGATCGTCACCTTGGACCAAAGCTCGTGGCAGCAGAGTCTGTGGAGAAGGATCCCAACATTTTGAGACGCAACGACAAGAAAATGAAAAGGAAAATCCAAAGTGGCAAAACGTTCACGCCATGACCCGAAGTGATAACACATGACCAGACATCCCGCATGACAACAAATGCCCCACATGCCATAAAGACTGCAGATCTGGAATCGGTCTCATCAGTCATCTTCGGACTCACGGGAGACAATCATCCCCACTACCAAGGGATAGCCAATAATAACAAGAACAATAACAGTAATAACAGACAGCGGCCTTAGAAGGTGTACAAGTCACTGGCCTCTGTTCTCTCTGGGCCCTCTCCTTGGCCGGCTAAGCTTTTCATTTTTTCCCGCCTATTCCAATGCCTCTCCAAACAGTCAGCATCCAGATGTCACGGCCACCAGTCACTGTCTTCCAGTTGTCAGTGTGGATGTCCGCAATCTTGATACCTGGCTTGCAGGTGTCCTTGTAACAGAGGTATGGAACCCCAGGAGGACATGAGCCAGTGACCAATTCACCATTCAAAATGTCTTTGTGTGTACGGCAGTCCCGCACCCCATAAACGTGGCCGAGCCAGCACACACGTCGTCGGCTTAACAATGAATATGTGCTGGTGGAATTAACAGGCTCCAGCACTTCTGAATTGGTGACCTTGTCCAATCAGAATGTACAATATTTGCATATGAGTCAGCAGATTGTTATGGGTTTGCAGGCATCATCCATGTGAACTGAGTTGAAACCTCTTTGCTGCGGTGATTTCAGTTTTTAATTTGAAGAGTTGCGCAATAATAGTCAGAGAGATATTTAATAAAGCACAGAAAAATCAGTGCAAACTAATAAGGATGAAGACATTGGTGGTTAATATACCACTCAGACAAGTGTTGAACATTGCCTGGATGACCTTCAGTGGTCTGGGGTGCAGCCTTCAAACCTGTAGCTGTCTAGCGACAGAGTGGTTCAATTCCACCTTTCAGGCGTTGCTGCTGAATGGATATGTTTTGGAAAGTTCTTTCCGTTTCGTTTGTTGGAGATGTAATACTCTGTCAACAGCAGTAGTTGGCTGTATTCCATCTCATACGGCGATGGTTTGTGCAGTGTTTCCCAACCCAGTGTGAGCACTCTGGCATGGCAGTTCTTGGCTGCGTTTGTTGCATAGGTAGCCTGTTGCTGGGTGCAATTTGAAGACTTTTTCAATCAAGTATCAGTCCCTGAAGAGAGTGTTTTCAACTCCGCCCCACAACACCTAGTTAGGGATGAGCTCAGAATTCCACCAACGTCTATGGAGATGATGCAAGCCATCACACAAATAAAGGATGGAGGGAGGGGAGGGACTAACATTACAGCTCCATGCCCTGATCCTACAGACCTGGAATGAACAAGACGTCCCAAATTACCTCAAGGACACCATGATTGTGACAATCTTCAAGGAAGGAGACAAATCCAGTGGTGCAAATTACACAGGCATCTCCCTGATTTCCATTGCACAAAAGATCGTTACAAGAACCCTTCTGAATCGACTTATTACACTTGCTGAAGAGATACTCCTTGAATCTCAATGTGGGCTTAGGCTATCAAGAGGCACGGCGGACATGATTTTTACAGCTCACCAGCTACAAGAAGAATGTCACGAACAACATCAACCTCTCTCTACATAGCGTTCTTTGATTTGACAAAGGCACTTGACTCTGTCATTCTTGAGGGACTCTGGAAGATTATACTGAAGTGTGCATGACCTCAAAAATGTCACCATCCTCTGCCTGTTTCATGATGATATGCGAGTGGCGATCCTTAACAATAGATCCATTAGTCTGTTTGCAGTTAAGACGGGAGAGAAACAAGGTTCTATGGTCGCTTCAACTCTGTTTTCGACCTTCCTTACTTCCATGCTCCGCCTGAATAGAGGCGAGCTCCCAGATGGAGTGCAGCTTAGTTATCGAATGGACAGTAAACTATTTACTCTCAGATGAATCCAATCACAAACTAAGACCTCGCCGACCCCAGTCACTGAGCTCCAGTACGCTGATGATGCTGCCGCAAATGCTGTTTTGGAAATGGAACTCCAGAGAATCATTGTGTATTTACTGAGGTATTTGAGAAGACGGCACTGACACTCAACATTCAGAAAGCCAAAGCCCACCATCAGCAAACTCCAAATGCAGAAGTCCTTCCCCCATTGATTAGGATTCAGCATGGGTGCCTGGGAAATGTGGAACACTTCCGGTACCTTGGAAGGTATCTTTCACTGATATTGACAAAGAGATCAAACACTGCCTGAAATCTGTTGGTGAAGCCTTTGGTGAACTGAGAAAGGGAGTGGTTGAAGACCGTGATGTCAAAATGAACACCAAACTCATGGTCTACCATGCGGTCGTGATCAATTCCGTACTGTATTGGGCTGAAACATGGGCAACGCATCAGAGGCACCTCAAAGCTCTGGAGTCATACCATCAACGCTGCCTGCGCAAGATCTTACATGTTAAGTGGGAGGACAGAAACACCAACATCAGTTTCCTCTCACACGCAAGTACCATAAGCATCGAGGGTATGATCATGCGCCATCAGCTCCGTTGGGTTGGTTATACAGTTCAGGTGTCAGATACCAGGGCCCCAAAGCAGGTCATCTTCTCCAGGCTCAGTCAGGGCAGAGGAGGACAAAAGAAGCGCTCCAAGGATGTGCAGAGAGCCAACATGAAGAGAGGCAACATTGACATTCATTCCTGGGAGGTCGTCACCTTGGACCGAAGCTCGTGGCAGCAGAGTCTGTGGAGAAGGATCCCAACATTTTGAGACGCAACTACAAGAAAATGAAGAGGAAAATCCAAAGTGGCAAAACGATCACGCCATGACCCGAAGTGATAACACATGACCAGACATCCCGCATGACAACAAATGCCCCACATGCCATAAAGACTGCAGATCTGGAATCGGCCTCGTCAGTCATCTTCGGACTCACGGGAGATAATCATCCTCACTAGCGATGGAAAGCAAATAATAACAAGAACAATAACAGTAATAACAGACAGCGGCCTGAGAAGGTGTACAAGTCACTGGCCTCTGTTCTCTCTGGGCCCTCTCCTTGTCTGGCTAATCCTTTCATTTTTTCCCGCCTATTCCAATGCCTCTCCAAACAGTGAGCATCCAGATGTCACGGCCACCAGTCACTGTCTTCCAGTTGTCAGTGTGGATGTCCGCAATCTTGATACCTGGCTTGCAGGTGTCCTTGTAACAGAGGTATGGAACCCCAGGAGGACATGAGCCAGTGACCAATTCACCATTCAAAATGTCTTTGTGTGTACGGCAGTCCCGCACCCGATAAACCTGGCCGAGCCAGCACACACGTCGTCGGCTTAACAATGACTATGTGCTGGTGGAATTAACAGGCTCCAGCACTTCTGAATTGGTGACCTTGTCCAATCAGAATGTACAATATTTGCATATGAGTCTGCAGATTGTGATGGGTTTGCAGGCATCATCCATGTGAACTGAGTTGAAACCTCTTTGCTGCGGTGATTTCAGTTTTTAATTTGAAGAGTTGCGCAATAATAGTCAGAGAGATATTTAAAAAAGCACAGAATAAATCACTGCAAACGAAAAAGGAAGAAGATATTGGTGGTTTATATACCAATCACACAAAGGTGAAACATTGCCTGAATGACCCTCAGTGGTCTGGGGTGCAGCCTTCAAACCTGTAGCTGTCTAGCGTACTTACGTACAGGCAGCCAAAGCCGACCACGGGGAAGCAGAAGAAATGTTCCGTGTCACTCCAACCACCAAGGCCCCCAGGGAGCTCAACGGGACAAAGGAGGACACAGAGAGAGACAAGGTGGAGAAAGAGATTGAGGCAACAGAGAGCCAATCAACAGCACTACCCCCTGAACCTTCCAGTCCTCAGGACAGCGAATCAATGGAGGAGGAGGCAGCAGTGGAAAAGCAGCAGGGGGAGTGGCGGACGGTGAAGAACAAGAAAAGTAAGAGGGAGCGAAGAAGAAGCAAAGGCGTTTCCCAGAGAAGCGGCAAGAGGCGTCTCCCATCCGACACGGATGACAAGGGCAGCAGCTCTTCGGATGAGGAAGTGCCAGAGCGGCACCGACAGAAGAGGCGGCAAAGCTCCAGGGCGTTGGAGGACGAGACACCCGAGCTCCAGAAAATTGGAGACAACAAGGAGACCAGCGCACCCCAACTTGGCCTGCAACCTGAGGAGGCCAGTGCACCACAGCCCCTGGAATCTGGGAGCAGTGAGGCAATCATCGCACCCCAGCTCCAGGAAGCCGGGAACAGCAACCCCCCAGAGGGGGTGAGTTTTGGAGAAGCTTCTCCAGCAAAGGTCATCTCAAAATCCGCTCACTACGTGAACCTCCAGATGCCACTGGAGCAGAACACGGCCAAGGAGATCTACCTCAGCCCATCCAAAGTGAAGGAATTTGAGCTCACTACGGGTATGAAGGAGCAGACTAAAGGTCTGGGACTCTCAGAGACAGTGGGTTTGGTAGGAGAATAAATGCTTTAATATGGGTTTAAAGATTGTATCCATAAATGTGCGTAGCATTAAATCTACTACGCGATGTGTTGCGACCTTGGACTACCTAGCCAAGGTCAAAGCTGACCTGTTGTTTCTGCAGGAGTGTGCGATACCGCACCTCAGCTCCTACAGGCAATGGTCACGATGGTGGTCCCACGGGCCATCGATCTGGTCGGGCGGAAACGACTCTCGTTCCTCCGGCCTGGGTATTCTGCTGCGGGGAGGCAACTTCACCGTCTCCGAGGTCAAGGAGGTGGTGGGCGGGCGACTCCTGGTAGCAGACGTAATGTACAAGAACGCTCCACTCCGGTTAATTAACGTGTACGGCCCGGCACAAGGGGCTGAGCGGCTGGAGGTTTTTCAGCAGCTCCCACTGCTGCTGGCGACCTCCAGGCCGGTCATTCTGGGCGGGGACTTCAACTGCATCATCGATGCGGCTGGACGATCCGGCAGGGCCGGAAGCAGATTGGACGCTACGTCCAGATCCCTGATGGAAACAGTTAAGGATGCCAAGCTGCACGACGTCTTCAGCAACCCTGCAGACGGAGCGCAGCGTAGATACACCTGGTCGCGGCCAGACGGGTCCATTCGTTCCAGGATAGACTTCCTGTTTGTGTCCCGTGCATTCACAGTCAGATCCACCGACGTCAAGCCGGTGTTCTTCTCTGACCACTGCCTCCTACTGGCGGACTGCCACTTGGAGGAAGACCTGAGGGTGGGCAGGGGGGCATGGAAGCTAAATGTGCAACTGCTGACCCCAGAGAACATTGAGGAGCTCAAGAGGGATTACAAAGGTTGGAGAACCGTGAAACCCCTCTTTGAGTCCCTGACACACTGGTGGGAAGTGATCAAGGGAAGCATCAAGAGGTTTTTCATCCTCAAAGGCACCCAGAAAGCTAGAAAGGAACAGAGGGAAATGTCCCGACTCCAGGAAAAGATGCAGAATCTGCTCCGGCTGCGGTCGAGGGGGGTCGATGTCAAGGAGGAGCTCCAAGAGGTGAAGGGCCAGCAAGCCTCGCACTTTGCCTCGGAGGCCTCCAAGATCATCTTCCGTTCCAGAGTCCGCTCCGTGGAGCAGGATGAGACGTGCTCACGTTTCTTCTTCCAAAAGGTACACAGAGAGCGCTCTGTGATCAGCAGCCTGAAGGAAGAAGACGGCTCAGTAAAGTCATCACGGTCCGACATTCTGAGGATCAGCAAATCCTTTTATGCCGGACTGTATGACGTGAAGCCCACGGACAGCACGGCCTCCCAGTCCTTCCTGTCCTCTATCACGGAGGTCCTAGACCACAGTACGCGGGAGAGCCTAGACAAACCGCTAACCCCTGACGAACTGACTAAGGCCCTCGAGTCCTTCGAGAAGAGTAAAACCCCCGGAAGCGACGGCCTGCCGGCGGAGTTGTATTCGGCTCTGTGGGACTTGATCGGCCCAGACCTGCTAGAAGTGTACGAGAGTATGCTCCTGGCCGGCAGCATGTCAGAATCCATGAGGAAAGGCATCATCACCCTCATCTACAAGCACAAGGGGGAAAGGGAGGAAATTAGAAATTGGCGACCCATTTCACTGTTGAATATGGACTATAAGATTCTGTCCAAGGTCATCGCCAACCGGGTCAAATCCGCTCTGGAATTGGTGATTCACCCTGACCAGACCTGCTCTGTGCCAGGCAGGAAGATCTCTGACAGCCTGGCGCTGCTCAGGGATACGATTGCCTATGTACAGGACAGGGGTGTGGATACCTGCCTCATCAGCTTGGATCAGGAGAAGGCCTTTGACAGAATATCGCACACCTACATGGGGGATGTGCTCTCCAAAATGGGGTTTGGGGAGGGAATTCGAAATTGGATCCAACTGCTCTACACTAACATCAGTAGCGCAGTCTCAATCAATGGGTGGGAAACAGATAGCTTTCCGATTAAATCTGGAGTCAGGCAGGGCTGCCCTCTCTCGCCTGTCCTTTTTGTGTGCTGCATAGAACCCTTTGCCGAGTCCATCAGGAAGGATCCGGGCATAAGAGGAGTGACGATCCCAGGCAGTGGAGGCACTCAGGTAAAAGCCTCCCTGTACATGGACGACGTCGCCGTCTTCTGCTCGGATCCGCTGTCGGTGCGCAGACTGATGCACGTCTGCGACCAGTTCGAACTGGCCTCGGGAGCCAAGGTAAATCGTGGGAAGAGCGAGGCCATGTTCTTTGGGAAGTGGGCTGACCGATCCTTTGTCCCCTTCACTGTCAGGGCTGACGGCCTGAAGGTGCTGGGGATATGGTTCGGAGGGACCGGGGCATGCGTTAGAAACTGGAAGGAGCGAGTGGCTATGGTGAAAAGGAAACTGGGCATGTGGGAGCGACGCTCCCTCTCCATTGCGGGTAAGAACCTGGTCATCAGGTGTGAGGTACTCTCGCTGTTGCTGTACGTGGCGCAGGTCTGGCCCATTCCACACTCCTGCGCGATGGCGATCACTCGAGCCATCTTCCGCTTTATCTGGAGGTCGAAAATGGATCGTGTCTGCAGGGACGCGATGTACAAGCCTCTAGATAAAGGGGGAAAAAACGTGCCCAACATAGCCCTCATACTGATGGCCACCTTTGTGTGCGGCTGCATCAAGCGGTGCGTAGACCCTCAGTACGCAAACACCAAGTGTCACTACGTGCTGAGGTTCTACCTGTCCCCGGTGTTGCGAAGGATGGGTCTGGCCACGCTGCCGCGGAACGCTCCAAGTAGTTGGACCGTGCCGTACCACCTGTCCCTGGTGGAAAAATTTATGCAGAAAAACACCTTTGACCACAAGTCCATCAGGCAGTGGTCAGCACGTAACGTCCTAGAGGCCCTGAGGGATAAGGAGAGGGTGGACCCTGTGGGATGGTTCCCCGAGCAGACTGTCAAAGTCATTTGGCAGAATGCCTCATCGCCAGAACTTTCCAACAAGCACCAAGACGTAGCTTGGCTGGTGGTGAGAAAGGCCCTCCCCGTCAGATCCTTCCTACACGCCAGGAGTCTCACCCCCTCTGCACGATGCCCTCGAGGTGGCTGTGGTGGGGAAGAGACCGTTGTTCACCTCCTTGTGGATTGTGCCTTTGCAAAGAAAGTCTGGAGAGAGATGCAGTGGTTGCTGTCGAGGTTCATCCCGAGCAGTTCTGTGACACAGGACTCTGTGCTCTACGGGCTGTTCCCAGGGACACACACCGAGACAAACATCAACTGCAGCTGGAGGATCATCAACTCGGTGAAAGACGCGCTTTGGTCTGCCCGAAACTTGTTGGTCTTCCAGCACAAAGAGTTGTCCCCGACTGATTGTTGCGGACTGGCACAATCCAAAGTCCAGGACTACGTGCTGAGGGACGCACTAAAGCTTGGGGCAGCTGCCGCCAAGGCGCAATGGGGAAGGGTCGCTGTCTAAGACCTTTCTACCACAGCGCACCGAGAGACTGGGAACTGTTTAGAGCCCCTCGGGCTGTACAGATCAAAATGAAAGGCTGTAAATGACTGTAATATTGTTTGTACTGATGCACCTGGTGATACATTTTGTAAAAGTTTAACCTGGATTGTACCCTTGTAATGTTGTTTTTGAAATGGTTTTGAATGTGATTGAAGATTTTTATGAATAAAGTATATTTTTACAAAAAAAAAAAAAAAACCTGTAGCTGTCTAGCGACAGAGTGGTTCAATTCCACCTTTCAGGCGTTGCTGCTGAATGGATGTGTTTTGGAAAGTCCTTTCCGTTTCATTTGTTGGAGACGCAATACTCTGTCAACAGCAGCAGTCGGCTGTATTCGGCGATGGTTTGTGCAGTGTTTCCCAACCCAGTGTGAGCACTCTGGCATGGCAGTTCTTGGCTGCGTTTGTTGCAGAGGTTACCTGTTGCTGGGTGCAATTTGAAGACTTTTTCAATTAAGTATCAGTCCCTGAAGAGAGTGTTTTCAACTCCGCCCCACAACACCTAGTTAGGGATGAGCTCAGAATTCCACCAACGTCTATGGAGATGATGCAAGCCATCACACAAATAAAGGATGGAGGGAGGGGAGGAACTAACATTACAGCTCCATGCCCTGATCCTACAGACCTGGAATGAACAAGACGTCCCAAATTACCTCAAGGACACCATGATTGTGACAACCTTCAAGAAAGGAGACAAATCCAGTGGTACAAATTACACAGGCATCTCCCTGATTTCCATTGCACAAAAGATCGTTACAAGAACCCTTCTGAATCGACTTATTACACTTGCTGAAGAGATACTCCTTGAATCTCAATGTGGGCTTAGGCTATCAAGAGGCACGGCCGACATGATTTTTACAGCTCACCAGCTACAAGAACAATGTCACGAACAACATCAACCTCTCTACATAGTGTTCTTTGCTTTGACAAAGGCACTTGACTCTGTCATTCTTGAGGAAGATTCTGCTGAAGTGTGCATGTCCTCAATTATGTCACCATCCTCTGCCTGTTTCATGATGATATGCGAGTGGCGCTCCTTAACAATGGATCCATTAGTCTGTTTGCAGTTAAGACGGGAGAGAAACAAGGTTGTATGGTCGCTTCAAATCTGTTTTCGACCTTTCTTACTTCCATGCTCCGCCTGAATAGAGACGAGCTCCCAGATGGAGTGCAGCTTAGTTATGGAATGGACTGTAAACTATTTACTCTCAGATGAATCCAGTCACAAACTAAGACCTCGCCGACCCCAGTCATTGAGCTCCAATGCGCTGATGATGCTGCATCAAATGCTGTATTGGAAATGGAACTCCAGGGAATCATTGATGTATTTACTGAGGTATTTGAGAAGACGGCACTGACACTCAACATTCAGAAAGCCAAAGCCCACCATCAGCAAGCTCCAAATGCAGAAGTCCTTCCCCCATTGATTAGGATTCATGATGGGTGCCTGGGAAATGTGGAACACTTCCAGTACCTTGGAAGGTATCTTTCACAGGTGGCTGATATTGACAAAGAGATCGAACACCGCATGAAATCTGTTGGTGCAGCCTTTGGTCAACTGAGGAAGCGAGTGGTTGAAGACCGTGATGTCAAAATGAACACCAAACTCATGGTCTACCATGCGGTCGTGATCAATTCCGTACTGTATTGGGCTGACACATGGGCAACGCATCAGAGGCACCTCAAAGCTCTGGAGTCATACCATCAATGCTGCCTGCGCAAGATCTTACATTTCAAGTGGGAGGACAGAAACACCAACATCAGTTTCCTCTCACACGCATGTACCATAAGCATCGAGGATATGATCATGTGCCATCAGCTTCGTTGGGTTGGTTATACAGTTCAGGTGTCAGATACCAGGGCCCCAAAGCAGGTCATCTTCTCCAGGCTCAGTCAGGGCAGAGGAGGACAAAAGAAGCACTCCAAGGATGTCCAGAGAGCCAACATGAAGCTAGGCAACATTGACATTCATTCCTGGGAGATCATCACTTTGGATCGAAGCTCGTGGCAGCAGAGTCTGTGGAGAAGGATCCCAACATTTTGAGACGCAACTACAAGAAAATGAAGAGGAAAAGCCAAAATGGCAAAACGTTCACGCCATGACCCGAAGTGATAACACATGACCAGACATCCCGCATGACAACAAATGCCCCACATGCCATAAAGACTGCAGATCTGGAATCGGTCTCGTCAGTCATCTTCGGACTCACGGGAGACAATCATCCTCACTAGCGAGGGATAGACAATAATTACAAGAACAATAACAGTAATAACAGACAGCGGCCTGAGAAGGTGTACAAGTCACTGGCCTCTGTTCTCTCTGGGCCCTCTCCTTGGCCGGCTAAGCTTTTCATTTTTTCCCGCCTATTCCAATGCATCCCCAAACAGTGAGCATCCAGATGTCACGGCCACCAGTCACTATATTCCAGTTGTCAGTGTGGATGTCCGCAATCTTGATACCTGGCTTGCAGGTGTCCTTGTAACAGAGGTATGGAACCCCAGGAGGACATGAGCCAGTGACCAATTCACCATTCAAAATGTCTTTGTGTGTACGGCAGTCACGCACCCCATAAACGTGGCCGAGCCAGCACACACGTCGTTGCCTTAACAATGACTATGTGCTGGTGGAATTAACAGGCTCCAGCACTTCTGAATTGGTGACCTTGTCCAATCAGAATGTACAATATTTGCATATGAGTCTGCAGATTGTGATGGGTTTGCAGGCATCATCCATGTGAACTGAGTTGAAACCTCTTTGCTGCGGTGATTTCAGTTTTTAATTTGAAGAGTTGCGGAATAATAGTCAGAGAGTTACTTAAAGATGCACAGAATAAATCAGTGCAAACTAAAAAGGATGAAGACATTGGTGGTTTATATACTGCTCAGACAGGGATTGAACATTGCCTGGATGACCCTCAGTGGTCTGGGGTGCAGGCTTCAAACCTGTAGCTGTCTAGCGACAGAGTGGTTCAATTCCACCTTTCAGGCGTTGCTGCTGAGTGGATGTGTTTTGGAAATTCTTTTCCGTTTCGTTTGTCAGAGACGCAATACTCTGTCAACAGCAGCAGTCGGCTGTATTCCATCTCATACGGTGATGGTTTGTACCGTGTTTCCCCACCCAGTGTGAGCACTCTGGCATGCCAGTTCTTGGCTGTGTTTGTTGCAGACGTGGCCTGTTGCTGGGTGCAATTTGAAGACTTTTTCAATCACGTATCAGTCCCTGAAGAGAGTGTTTTCAACTCCGCCCCACAACACCTAGTTAGGGATGAGCTCAGAACTCCACCAACGTCTATGGAGGTGATGCAAGCCATCAGACAAATAAAGGATGGAGGGAGGGGAGGAACTAACATTACAGCTCCATGCCCTGATCCTACAGACCTGGAATGAACAGGATGTCCCAAATTACCTCAAGGACACCATGATTGTGACAATCTTCAAGAAAAGAGACAAATCCAGTGGTGCAAATTACACAGGTATCTCCCTGATTTCCATTGCACAAAAGATCGTTACAAGAACCCTTCTGAATCGACTTATTGCACTTGCTGAAGAGATACTCCTTGAATCTCAATGTGGGCTTAGGCTATCAAGAGGCACGGCCGACATGATTTTTACAGCTCACCAGCTAGATGGACAATGTCACGAACAACATCAACCTCTCTACATAGCGTTCTTTGCTTTGACAAAGGCACTTGACTCTGTCATTCTTGAGGGACTCTGGAAGATTCTGCTGAAGTGTGCATGTCCTCAAAAATGTCACCATCCTCTGCCTGTTTCATGATGATATGCGAGTGGCGATCCTTAACAATGGATCCGTTAGTCTTTTGCAGTTAAGACGGGAGAGAAAGAAGGTTGTGTGGTCGCTTCAAATCTGTTTTCGACCTTCATTGCTTCCATGCTCCGTCTGAATAGAGACGAGCTCCCCGATGGAGTACAGCTTACTTATCGAATGGACAGTAAACTATTTACTCTCAGATGAATCCAGTCACAAACTAAGACCTCGCCGACCCCAGTCATTGAGCTCCAATGCGCTGATGATGCTGCATCAAATGCTGTATTGGAAATGGAACTCCAGGGAATCATTGATGTATTTACTGAGGTATTTGAGAAGACGGCACTGACACTCAACATTCAGAAAGCCAAAGCCCACCATCAGCAAGCTCCAAATGCAGAAGTCCTTCCCCCATTGATTAGGATTCATGATGGGTGCCTGGGAAATGTGGAACACTTCCAGTACCTTGGAAGGTATCTTTCACAGGTGGCTGATATTGACAAAGAGATCGAACACCGCATGAAATCTGTTGGTGCAGCCTTTGGTCAACTGAGGAAGCGAGTGGTTGAAGACCGTGATGTCAAAATGAACACCAAACTCATGGTCTACCATGCGGTCGTGATCAATTCCGTACTGTATTGGGCTGACACATGGGCAACGCATCAGAGGCACCTCAAAGCTCTGGAGTCATACCATCAACGCTGCCTGCGCAAGATCTTACATTTCAAGTGGGAGGACAGAAACACCAACATCAGTTTCCTCTCACACGCATGTACCATAAGCATCGAGGATATGATCATGTGCCATCAGCTTCGTTGGGTTGGTTATACAGTTCAGGTGTCAGATACCAGGGCCCCAAAGCAGGTCATCTTCTCCAGGCTCAGTCAGGGCAGAGGAGGACAAAAGAAGCACTCCAAGGATGTCCAGAGAGCCAACATGAAGCTAGGCAACATTGACATTCATTCCTGGGAGATCATCGCTTTGGACCGATGCTCGTGGCAGCAGAGTCTGTGGAGAAGGATCCCAACATTTTGAGACGCAACTACAAGAAAATGAAGAGGAAAAGCCAAAGTGGCAAAACGATCACGCCATGACCCGAAGTGATAACACATGACCAGACATCCCGCATGACAACAAATGCCTCACATGCCATAAAGACTGCAGATCTGGAATCGGTCTCGTCAGTCATCTTCGGACTCACGGGAGACAATCATCCTCACTAGCGAGGGATAGACAATAATTACAAGAACAATAACAGTAATAACAGACAGCGGCCTGAGAAGGTGTACAAGTCACTGGCCTCTGTTCTCTCTGGGCCCTCTCCTTGGCCGGCTAAGCTTTTCATTTTTTCCCGCCTATTCCAATGCATCCCCAAACAGTGAGCATCCAGATGTCACGGCCACCAGTCACTATATTCCAGTTGTCAGTGTGGATGTCCGCAATCTTGATACCTGGCTTGCAGGTGTCCTTGTAACAGAGGTATGGAACCCCAGGAGGACATGAGCCAGTGACCAATTCACCATTCAAAATGTCTTTGTGTGTACGGCAGTCACGCACCCCATAAACGTGGCCGAGCCAGCACACACGTCGTTGCCTTAACAATGACTATGTGCTGGTGGAATTAACAGGCTCCAGCACTTCTGAATTGGTGACCTTGTCCAATCAGAATGTACAATATTTGCATATGAGTCTGCAGATTGTGATGGGTTTGCAGGCATCATCCATGTGAACTGAGTTGAAACCTCTTTGCTGCGGTGATTTCAGTTTTTAATTTGAAGAGTTGCGGAATAATAGTCAGAGAGTTACTTAAAGATGCACAGAATAAATCAGTGCAAACTAAAAAGGATGAAGACATTGGTGGTTTATATACTGCTCAGACAGGGATTGAACATTGCCTGGATGACCCTCAGTGGTCTGGGGTGCAGGCTTCAAACCTGTAGATAAAAACAAAAAGCTAAAAGCTACTGCGGATGCTGGAAATCCAAACCTGTAGCTGTCTAGCGACAGAGTGGTTCAATTCCACCTTTCAGGCGTTGCTGCTGAGTGGATGTGTTTTGGAAATTCTTTTCCGTTTCGTTTGTCGGAGACGCAATACTCTGTCAACAGCAGCAGTCGGCTGTATTCCATCTCATACGGTGATGGTTTGTACCGTGTTTCCCCACCCAGTGTGAGCACTCTGGCATGGCAGTTCTTGGCTGTGTTTGTTGCAGACGTGGCCTGTTGCTGGGTGCAATTTGAAGACTTTTTCAATCAAGTATCAGTCCCTGAAGAGAGTGTTTTCAACTCCGCCCCACAACACCTAGTTAGGGATGAGCTCAGAACTCCACCAACGTCTATGGAGGTGATGCAAGCCATCAGACAAATAAAGGATGGAGGGAGGGGAGGAACTAACATTACAGCTCCATGCCCTGATCCTACAGACCTGGAATGAACAGGATGTCCCAAATTACCTCAAGGACACCATGATTGTGACAATCTTCAAGAAAAGAGACAAATCCAGTGGTGCAAATTACACAGGTATCTCCCTGATTTCCATTGCACAAAAGATCGTTACAAGAACCCTTCTGAATCGACTTATTGCACTTGCTGAAGAGATACTCCTTGAATCTCAATGTGGGCTTAGGCTATCAAGAGGCACGGCCGACATGATTTTTACAGCTCACCAGCTAGATGGACAATGTCACGAACAACATCAACCTCTCTACATAGCGTTCTTTGCTTTGACAAAGGCACTTGACTCTGTCATTCTTGAGGGACTCTGGAAGATTCTGCTGAAGTGTGCATGTCCTCAAAAATGTCACCATCCTCTGCCTGTTTCATGATGATATGCGAGTGGCGATCCTTAACAATGGATCCGTTAGTCTTTTGCAGTTAAGACGGGAGAGAAAGAAGGTTGTGTGGTCGCTTCAAATCTGTTTTCGACCTTCATTGCTTCCATGCTCCGTCTGAATAGAGACGAGCTCCCCGATGGAGTACAGCTTACTTATCGAATGGACAGTAAACTATTTACTCTCAGATGAATCCAGTCACAAACTAAGACCTCGCCGACCCCAGTCATTGAGCTCCAATGCGCTGATGATGCTGCATCAAATGCTGTATTGGAAATGGAACTCCAGGGAATCATTGATGTATTTACTGAGGTATTTGAGAAGACGGCACTGACACTCAACATTCAGAAAGCCAAAGCCCACCATCAGCAAGCTCCAAATGCAGAAGTCCTTCCCCCATTGATTAGGATTCATGATGGGTGCCTGGGAAATGTGGAACACTTCCAGTACCTTGGAAGGTATCTTTCACAGGTGGCTGATATTGACAAAGAGATCGAACACCGCATGAAATCTGTTGGTGCAGCCTTTGGTCAACTGAGGAAGCGAGTGGTTGAAGACCGTGATGTCAAAATGAACACCAAACTCATGGTCTACCATGCGGTCGTGATCAATTCCGTACTGAATTGGGCTGAAACATGGGCAACGCATCAGAGGCACCTCAAAGCTCTGGAGTCATACCATCAACGCTGCCTGCGCAAGATCTTACATTTCAAGTGGGAGGACAGAAACACCAACATCAGTTTCCTCTCACACGCATGTACCATAAGCATCGAGGATATGATCATGTGCCATCAGCTTCGTTGGGTTGGTTATACAGTTCAGGTGTCAGATACCAGGGCCCCAAAGCAGGTCATCTTCTCCAGGCTCAGTCAGGGCAGAGGAGGACAAAAGAAGCACTCCAAGGATGTCCAGAGAGCCAACATGAAGCTAGGCAACATTGACATTCATTCCTGGGAGATCATCACTTTGGATCGAAGCTCGTGGCAGCAGAGTCTGTGGAGAAGGATCCCAACATTTTGAGACGCAACTACAAGAAAATGAAGAGGAAAAGCCAAAGTGGCAAAACGTTCACGCCATGACCCGAAGTGATAACACATGACCAGACATCCCGCATGACAACAAATGCCCCACATGCCATAAAGACTGCAGATCTGGAATCGGTCTCGTCAGTCATCTTCGGACTCACGGGAGACAATCATCCTCACTAGCGAGGGATAGACAATAATTACAAGAACAATAACAGTAATAACAGACAGCGGCCTGAGAAGGTGTACAAGTCACTGGCCTCTGTTCTCTCTGGGCCCTCTCCTTGGCCGGCTAAGCTTTTCATTTTTTCCCGCCTATTCCAATGCATCCCCAAACAGTGAGCATCCAGATGTCACGGCCACCAGTCACTATATTCCAGTTGTCAGTGTGGATGTCCGCAATCTTGATACCTGGCTTGCAGGTGTCCTTGTAACAGAGGTATGGAACCCCAGGAGGACATGAGCCAGTGACCAATTCACCATTCAAAATGTCTTTGTGTGTACGGCAGTCACGCACCCCATAAACGTGGCCGAGCCAGCACACACGTCGTTGCCTTAACAATGACTATGTGCTGGTGGAATTAACAGGCTCCAGCACTTCTGAATTGGTGACCTTGTCCAATCAGAATGTACAATATTTGCATATGAATCTGCAGATTGTGGTGGGTTTGCAGGCATCATCCATGTGAACTGAGTTGAAACCTCTTTGCTGTGGTGATTTCAGTTTTTACTTTGAAGAGTTGCAGAATAATAGTCAGAGAGATATTTTGAAAAGCACAGAATAAATCAGTGCAAACTAAAAAGGTTGAAGATATTGGTGGTTTATATACCGCTCAGACAACAGTTGAGCACTGCTAGGATCACCCTCAGTGGTCTGGGGTGCAGGCTTCAAACCTATAGCTGTCTAGCGACAGAGTGGTTCAATTCCACCTTTCAGGTGTTGCTGCTGAATGAATGTATTTTGGAAAGTCCTTTCCATTCCATTTGTTGGCGACGCAATACTGTCATCTGTATCCCATCTCGTACGGCGATGGTTTGTACCGTGTTTCCCAACCCAGTGTGAGCACTTTGGCATGGCAGTTCTTGGCTGCGTTTGTTGCAGAGGTTGCCTGTTGCTGGGTGCAATTTGAAGACTTTTTCAATCAAGTATCAGTCCCTGAAGAGAGTGTTTTCAACTCCACCCCACAGCACCTAGTTAGTGCTGAGCTCAGAACTCCAGCAACTTCTATGGAGATGATGCAAGCCATCACACAAATAAAGGATGGAGGGAGGGGAGGAACTAACATTACAGCTCCATGCCCTGATCCTACAGACCTGGAATGAACAGGATGTCCCGAATTACCTCAAGGACACCATGATTGTGACAATCTTCAAAAAAGGAGACAAATCCAGTGGTACAAATTACACAGGCATCTCCCTGATTTCCATTGCACAAAAGATCGTTACAAGTTCCCTTCTGAATCGACTTATTACACTTGCTGAAGAGATACTCCTTGAATCTCAATGTGGGCTTAGGCCATCAAGAGGCACGGCCGACATGATTTTTACAGCTCGCCAGCTACAAGAACAACGTCACGAACAACATCAACCTCTATACATAGCGTTCTTTGATTTGACAAAGGCACTTGACTCTGTCATTCATGAGCGACTCTGGAAGATTCTGCTGAAGTGTACATATCCTCAAAAATGTCACCATCATGGCTGTTTCATGATGATATGCGAGTGGCGATCCTTAACAATGGATCCATTAGTCTTTTTGCAGTTAAGACGGGAGAGAAACAAGGTTGTATGGTCGCTTCAAATCTTTTTTCGACCTTTCTTACTTCCATGCTCCATCTGAATAGAGACGAGCTCCCAGATGGAGTGCAGCTTACTTATCGAATGGACAGTAAACTATTTACTCTCAGATGAATCCAATCACAAACTAAGACCTCGCCGACCCCAGTCACTGAGCTCCAATATGCTGATGAAGCTGCAGCAAATGCTGTGTTGGAAATGGAACTCCAGAGAATCATTGACGTATTTACTGAGGTATTTGAGAAGACGGCACTGACACTCAACATTCAGAAAGCCAAAGCCCACCATCAGCAAGCTCCAAATGCAGAAGTCCTTCCCCCATTGATTAGGATTCATGATGGGTGCCTGGGAAATGTGGAACACTTCCAGTACCTTGGAAGGTATCTTTCACAGGTGGCTGATATTGACAAAGAGATCGAACACTGCCTGAAATCTGTTGGTGAAGCCTTTGGTCAACTGAGGAAGCGAGTGGTGGAAGACCGTGATGTCAAAATGAACACCAAACTCATGGTCTACCATGCAGTCGTGATCACTTCCGTACTGTTTGGGCTGAAACATGGGCAACGCATCAGAGGCACCTCAAAGCTCTGGAGTCATACCATCAACGCTGCCTGCGCAAGATCTTACATTTTAAATAGGAGGACAGAGACACCAACATCAGTTTCCTCTCACACGCAGGTACCCTAAGCATCGAGGATATGATAATCTTCCATCAGCTTTGTTGGGTTGGTTATACAGTTCAGGTGTTAGATACCAGGGTCCCAAAGCAGGTCATCTTCTCCAGGCTCAGTCAGGGCAGAGGAGGACAAAAGAAGCACTCCAAGGATGTGCAGAGAGCCAACATGAAGAGAGGCAACATTGACATTCATTCTTGGGAGATCATCGCTTTGGACCGATGCTCGTGGCAGCAGAGTCTGTGGAGAAGGATCCCAACATTTTGAGATGCAACTACAAGAAAATGAAGAGGAAAAGCCAAAGTGGCAAAACGATCACGCCATGACCCGAAGTGATAACACATGACCAGACATCCCGCATGACAACAAATGCCCCACATGCCATAAAGACTGCAGATCTGGAATCGGCCTCGTCAGTTTTCTTCGGACTCACGGGAGACAATCCTCACTAGCGAGGGATAGCCAATAATAACAAGAACAATAACAGTAATAACAGACAGCGGCCTGAGAAGGTGTACAGTTGTCAGTGTGGATGTCCGCAATCTTGATACCTGGCTTGCAGGTGTCCTTGTAACAGAGGTATGGAACCCCAGGAGGACATGAGCCAGTGACCAATTCACCATTCAAAATGTCTTTGTGTGTACGGCAGTCACGCACCCCATAAACGTGGCCGAGCCAGCACACACGTCGTTGCCTTAACAATGACTATGTGCTGGTGGAATTAACAGGATCCAGCACTTCTGAATTGGTGACCTTGTCCAATCAGAATGTATTATATTTACATGTGAGTCTGCAGATTGTGGTGTGCTTGGAGGGCTGAATCATGTGAACTGAGTTGAAACCTCTTTATTTTGGTGATTTTTGTTTAAGATTGCGGAATAATAGAGTCTGAAAAATAATTTTAAAAAGCACAGAATAAATCACTGCAAAGTAACAAGTATAACGATATTGTTGGTTTATATACCGCTCAGTTATTTTCAGCATTGTTTGGTGCAGGTTTCCAGGATTCCCTGTCCAACACCTCTCCACCACCACTCTTCTTCTCAACAACTTCTTTTTCACCACATTTCTGTTTCTCTTTAATTCCGATGAAGTGTCATACGGATTCGAAATGTTAACTTTGTCTTCCTCTCCACAGACACGCATTGCCTGGTGTGAATCCTGTCAGGATTCAGACAGCAGAGCTTTGGATGAGCTGACGTTGACAGAGTGTCTAAAATGGGTGGGCAGCATGGACAGCGCCAGAATAATTCAGTCTGGAAGTAACAAAAGCATGGATGAGGATTTCAGCAGCAACAATTTTCAGTTATTATGGTACCTTTAACATTGGAAAATTACTCATTACTTCACAGAGGCGTAAGGAGAAACAGCCGCTGAGCCAACAAAAGAAAAATTAAAGGGAGCGAATGAAAGGTAAGTTTAAGAGGTGTGTTTTCAGGTAATGGGTTGGTTTTTAACAGGATCTTAAAAGAGGAGGGAGAGCTGCAGTGACCAAGGGGTTTAAGGGTGGGATTCCAAATCAATGCAGTCGATGGAACATTAGTAAAAACAGAAAATGCTGGAAAAACTCAGCAGGTCTGGCAGCGTCTGTGGAGAGACAAACAGAGTTAACGTTTCAAGTCCATGTGACTTTTTTGGAGCAGTCGATGGAACAATCTGAATTATTTTTTCAATTTGTTCTCAAGTTTTGAGTGATGCTGACAAGGCCACATTTAATGCTCACCCTTTGATATGCTACAGGCATTAAAAATCAGCCACATTTGAATTTTTATATTTTTCAGCATAAATTTTCATGTATTATTTTCCAGATCAAATCATAGAGGGAATGTTTCTGTGATGGCAGAAGCAGCTGCATCACGCGCTGGGTCAAAATCCTGGAACTCTCTCCCTAACAGCACTGTGGGTGTACCAACACCACATGGACTGCAGCGGTTCAAGAAGGCTGCTCACCACCACCTTCTCCAGGGCTACTAAGGATGGGCAATAAATGCTGGCCCAGCCAACGAAGTCCACATCCCGTGAATTAATAAAAAGAAAATTCCTGCTAACATCACAGAAAAATGGACTGTATTAAACTCTTGCCAATAGCTTATCCAAACAGAAGAATCACTAAAGAAGGCAGATTGCTTAAGTATCCTCCACAGTATCAACATTCATCCTTCCTTAGAGCGCTACTCTGCAGCTAATTGGAAGCTACATCACATGCAGCATCCTTTAGGTAGTCCCTTCTTCTAACTGATGTGTGGGCCGCATATCCCTAATATTACATTGCGTATTTAAATGACACAAAAGGAAAGAAGGCATGACATGGAGTTCAGAAAGCCTTACACACCTTACGTACCCAGCATATCTGCATGTGATAACAGACCAATCTGACAATGAACCTTGGGAACACTCTAGACTGGCTTTGAACCAACAAGGAGCCAGTTGGTCAGTTGTCACTGTCCCCTGTCACTTCCTGCAATATCATAATGCAAGAAATAGGAGCAGGAGTAGGCCATACCACCCATCGAGCCTGCTCCACCATTCAATGTGATCATGGGTGATCTTAGTCTTCAACTCCATTTTCCCACCCACTCCCATTTCCCTTGACTCCCTGAGGGACAAAAATGTGTCAAATAACTTTGAATATGGAGCACTCACAACCCTCTGGGTAGAGAATTCCAAAGATCCTTTGAGTGAACAAATTTCTCTTTATCTCAGCCTTAAATGATCAGCCCCTGTCCTGAAACTGTGCCCCTGTGTTCCCAGTCCTCTCAGTGTCTCCCCTGTCAAGCCTCTTCATGATCTTGGATGTTTCAATAAAATCGCTTCTCGTTCTTCTAATCTCCAGAGAATACAGGCCCAGTTTACTTAGCCCCTCATCATAGGACAATGCTCTCATCCCAGGGGCCAATCTAGTGAGCCTTTGCTGAACTTCCTCCAACACATGTATATCCTTCCTTAAATGAGGAGACCAAAGTTGTGCACAGTGTGCTCTCACCATAGTTCCATACAATTGTAGCAAGACTTCCTTATTCTTGTACTCCAATCCCCATGCCAACATACCATTTGCTTTCCTAATTGCTAATTTCTGGTGTTCCTTGTACAAGTACACCCAAGTCCCTATCTACATCAACCTTTACGAGTTTCACACCATTTAAAAATATTCTGCTTTTCTATTACGACTGGAGTGTATAACCTCACACTTCTCCAAATTATATTCCATCTTGTTGCCCGCTCACCTAATCTGTCTATATCTCTTTGCAGCCATTTTATGTCCCTCTCACAGCTGGCATTCACAACCTAGCTTTGTATCGTCAGAAATCTTAAATAGATTACTCTCTGTATTTTCATCTAAGTCATTAACATAGATTGTGAATAGCTGAGGCCCCAGCACTGATCCTTGCAGCACTCCATTATTCATAGCCTGCCAACTTGAAAATGCCTCATTTATCCCTACTCTCTGCTTCCTGTCTGTTAACAAATCCTCTATCCGTGCTAAAAAAAAAACATGCCCAACTCTATGAGCCCTTATCCAGTGTATTAAACTTTTGTGTTGCGTCTTGTCGAATGCATTTTGCAAATCCAAGTATACTTCATCTACTGATTCCCCTTTATCTACCTTATTAGTTACACCCTCAAAAAGTCTTAATAATTTTGTCAAACAGAATTTCTCTTTCATAAAACCATGTTGACTTTCTCCCATCATACATTGCTTTTCTAAGTGCATTGTTAAGATTTCCATAAGCACTTTTCCCATGACTGATATCAGGCTAATTGACCTGTAGTTCCCTGTTTTCTATCTCCCTTCTTTCTTGAATAGTGGTGTCACATTTGATAGTTTCCAATCTGCTGGGACCATTCCAGAATCTAAGGAATTTTGGAAAATTATAGCCAGCACATCATAGAATCCTAGCAGACTGGCGTCTAATTGAGGGGTTCAGATGGTTTATGTATAGAATAATGGATACCTGGGAGTGATTACAGACTGGAATCTAATCAAGGAGTTCAGATGGTTTATATATAGAATAATGGATATCTGGGGGTGATTACAGACTGGAATCTAATCAAGGGGTTCAGATGGTTTATATCTGGAATAATGGATATCTGGGAGTGATTACAGACTGGAATCTAATTGAGGAGTTCAGGTGGTTTTTTATAGAATAATTGATTCCTGGGAGTGGTCAAACTGTCCCCCAGTGAGGTTCCCCCAAATTGTTATGCTCCCGGTTGAGGAGGGATGAGCCGGCTCCCTTCCTTTATTCCAACCCCCTCCGTTGGTCACAACAAGGTTAGTTTAAAAAGGATCCCTTCCCCCATGGATACCTTTTCCCAGTCCAAATGTAATTATGTTTTAGAAGGAGCCAATTTAACCAGGCTTTCCTGAGTCAAAGAGAGTGAGTTTATTAGTTACTAAAACGTGAGAAATAATAATAAAAACACAACATACTTACACACAGATTAGAAATGAGAAGCGAGTGCAGAAATAAAAGTTAAAAGAAGGTACACAAATCAGTCTTTTGGCTTGTCCATGAGGAGTAACTGGCAAAATGTTACAACCATTAAGTTGCATGATTCCGGTAGAGCTGACTTTGGCAGTTGAGCACTGGGTTTGGAGATTCTTGGTTCTGCAGGTCAAATGAAAGGTCCTGTTTCCTTTTTGGCTGTGGCTTTGTTGACTTTGTGAATTCCCTCCAGCAATCAGAGAGAGAGGACTTTTTTACCACAAGCACAGGGATACCAAGTTGATGTTCTTCAGCTGTGACCTTCACAGCACACCCTCGCACACCAGGGCAGGAACACCAAAACTAGCACACAGAACTAGGGTTGCAGTTGGCTTTTTAACCCCTTTTCTTGCGTATTCCTGGAAGGGAAAAAACAAACATGCCTTTTCTCCGGATCTGCTTTCTTTCCAACTCACATCATGTCCACAGTCTGTGATATAACTCACACGAGATGGTAATGAGCCTTCCTTATCTCCGCAACAGGAGATTACAGTTCAGTTTTTGCATTGCATCTTTTCCTTTGAAGTGTCTCTGTCTGAAGAAGGCCTTGACACATTTTTAGTTGCAACATTCTGTTCTCTAGACTAGTTGGTCGAGTGTAATCCACGTCGGAATTTTCCAGCAAGTGGTTACTTTACAGTCTCAACCAGCTTTTGCTTGTATGTCCTTTTTAAAAAAAACACGTCTTACTTAAAAGTTCAATGTGCCTGTAAGTAATTCAGGGCTACGAACTCGCTGTCATGACAACTGGAATGTATTCAAGATGGTTTATATATAGAAATATGGATCACAATCTAATCAGAGTTCAGATGGATTATATATAGAACAATGAATGCTTATGTTTCTCATTAAATCCTGTGTATGGGTGTTACCAATTCCAGAAGATGCCATCTGATGTCATTATTCACTGCAAAAAATCGTGTGATAATCCACAATAAATTACAGGGAATTTAAATTTGCTTTTATTCATTTGTGAGAACTGGTGTCTTCTAGTGTGTTTAAAATTTGCAGACACTACTTTCAAATTTGGGGGTGTTTTTCTGGTGAACTTGATGTATTTCCACTCACACATCTTGGTTTCAAATCATTTTTAGCCCAAATAAGTCACAGGATTAGGATAAAGTTCTGCTATCTCACCTTCTTGGTGCAGTATTGGAAAACAAGAACTAAAACCTCATAAATTTAGATTCTGCGGATGCTGGGATGTCCCCCCGCGTTATTAAATTTGCCCCACCAATCAGTTATGTTACTGTTATGTAAAACAAACCATCTTTCCCACGATGCCCCCGCACCTCTGAAACTGCTGTGCTGTGTGAGCGAGGCAGACTAGCTGTGGGAATATCCACACCGGATAAACTGCGACGTTCCAGTTTGCAGTCTCCAGGCAAGCTTGAAAATCTTTTGCCCATATTGTTCACAGCACCTGAGAGTTCAATCTTCAATTTTGGGATGCTCCTAGGCAATCTGGGAGGGTTTTATCATGTTCTTCACGGCCCCGGTCTCAACCAAATCATTTCACTGCAAAGTAGCTTATTACGTTTCAGGGAATTTCCTTTGTGACACTCCCTCTACACTTGTAGACCCAGATACAGCCCCACATTTGTACTGTTTGCTGGATATCACCAGAGGTTCTTACATGTCTATCTTGCTCATCCTTGCGATGCAAGTAACAGTTTTTATTGCCCAACCCTGAGCATATTTAGTGAGTGAGACTACAGTCCCATGTTGGGGTACTAGTGAGAGCTTTCCAGGGTCCTGCACACATGATTATGTTTCCTTAGTTCTATTTGCTCAGTTGGTATTATGAACTACATTATGTCCATAAACCAGTACTATAACCACTAGACTACCACACCTGTCAGCTGAAGTAAGTACTATCTATTGATTGTAAGGAAAATCCAAAGAGCATTCTATTCTGTAGGTCTGCTATCAAACAATACATTCTGTGATAAAGAATGCAGCAGTGGAGGCAGAAGGCGCACCACAGTTGGCCACAATACCTTTGTGAAAGATGCATCTTCATCAACTCTACCCAGAAGGACAAAGGCAGCAGGCACATGGGAACACCATCCTGACTTGAAAGTGTATCGCCATTCCTTCCCTATTGCTGGGTCAAAATCCTGGGACTTCCTACGTAATAACATTGTGGGAGCACCTTCACCACATGGGCTCCAGCCATTCACAAAGAAGGCTCACCGCCCTCATCTCCAGGGCAACCAGGGTTGGATAATAAATTCTGGCCTTGCCGGTAATGTCTACAGCCCAAGAATGAACGCATCATTAAAAAAGGCTATTGCACTTTATATCGTGATGCTGTATTGGAAAGTGAATATGAGTCTAAAGCAGTGAGGACAGGATTAGGTGTAGCTATGATTACCCACCCTTAACAAATTGCCCTCACAGGGTATGGCCAGTTGGGTGAAGGATAAGAGGGTTGTTTAATCCCTGAGTAAATCCACTTCTTTCTCCTGCTCTCTCCCTAACAGGAGTCACCATGTTTTTAAATAATTCCCCACATGATGCATCATTTTTAAAATAGAGAAACGGTGAGTAACTTAATTTATAAATAAAACAGTTCTGAATTGCAGGTTGTGACCACGTGTCTCAAAGTGGGTGCCAGAATTCAAGAGAAAATTCAAGGCTGGAGGCATGTTCATATCAACAATAGAATAAAATCAGAATTTATTGAGGCAGAGTACTGCTGGAGGTTGTATACAGGAGGGTTTAAACACAAGAATCTTGAACTTTATTAAATCAGATGCTAGTCAGGAACCTGAGAGAAATAAATACATTTAGTACTAGATTTAAATTGTCGTCAAGCCAAGTGATTTAACTGCTTTATAGCCTACATTAATGCAACAGATCATATTATATACTTAAATTAATTGAATGATCTGTCCTTGCAGTGGAAGCTACAGAATTAATTCTCTGCCCCACCCAACCCAGCAAAGTTTTGCATTATGGAATTGTAAAGCAGCTTTCAAAAGATTACTTCTTACAATCAGAATAAATGAGGAGGCTGTGAGGAAGGAAGTTTAAAATAAAAATGCAGATGATGTTGCTGAACTGCAGCTTGTGCCCACGAGGTCTCTTGTGTAACTAACAGAACTGGGTGTTAGACGTCACTTAGCCTGGGAGGTGAAGCCACAATCTGGCTGCTGGGCGGGCTGACCAGAGGGCACAGCCTGTGTCACTCTTCAAGTTCAGACGTCATGGAAAAAGGATTCAGTGCAACAGAAAAAACCTTCAGTGAGTGCACCCACGCAGGATACTTTGCAGCAGCACCCACCATCCCACACCCGCAACCCCCCACCACCCCTTGTCCATCACCAGCCCCCAACATTACCGCGGAAACATACCACCAAGCACCCTCATTCATCCATTCATTAACACTTCTATTAAAATAAAGCTTGTCGCATGCAGCTATGTGTAATCTCCTCTGAATTAACACATAAAGCCAAGTGATAATTCTTGTCAGCAGGTTATTAATAGTCCTCCCTCTACACAGCAAGTTTGCTTGGCATCCAGCACTTCCTGTTGTCCCAGTCCACCCCACCCCCCACCATATTGGAGATACAAAATCTCTAACAATATACTTCACTTCTTCTGATTTCAGCTTCTCCCATTTCATTTGGGGTCACAATCTGGTTGATCACCCTTCTCCATCATGTCCTGTTGGTTACCCATTCCTCGTCCAATCCCAATGACTTTAAGTCTTTCGTCACTGCAGCTTTGTCTTAGACCTTCCTCTTCTCCTTCTGCCTGGCAACCCTATCTCCATCACTCACCTCACCAAATGTCCTCTCTCTCCACCATAGATGAGCATACCATTTTAATCTCTTCTTGGCCACTTCAATGCTCCCACAATCTTCACTGATATGCTTTTTAAAAAATTTAATCATTTATGAATGTGGGCATCGCTGGCTAGGTCAGCATTTATTGCCCATCCCTAATTGCCCTTGAGAAGATGGTGGTGGGCTGCCTTCTTTAATCGCTGGAGCCCATTTTAGGAAGGAAGTTCCAGGATTTTGACCCAGTGAAATGAAGAAATGGCGATATATTTCCAAGTCAGGATGGTGTGTGACTTGCAGGGGAACTTGCAAATGATGATGTTCCCATGCATCTGCTGCCCTTGTCCTTCAAACTGTTAGAGGTTGCAGATTTGGAAGGTGCTGTTGAAGAAGCCTTGGGAAGTTGCTGTGGCACATCTTGTAGATGGTACACACTGCTGCCACTGTGTGTTGGTGGTGGAGGGAGTGAATGTTTAAGGTGGTGGATGAAGTGTCAGCCAAGTGAGTTGCTTTGTCCTGGACGGTGTCAAGCTTCTTGAGTGTTGTCAGAGCTGCACTCGTCCAGGCAAGTGGAGAGTATTCCATCACTTGTGCCTTGCAGATAGTGGACAGGCTTTGGGGAGTCAGGAGGTGAGTTACTCTCTGCAGAATTCCCAGCCTCTGACCTGCTCTTGCAGCCACAGTATTTATATCGCAGGTGCAGCTCAGTTTCTGGTAAATGGTAAGCCACAGGATGTTGATAGTGGGGGATTCAGCGATGGAAATGTCTTTGAATGTCAAGGGAAGATGGTTAGATTCTCTCTTGTCGGATATGGCCACTGCCTGGCAATTGTGTGGCACAAATATTACTGCTTCCTAATCTTGTGCTTTCTTGTTACTACACATAACCATCTCAACATCCACATCTCATTAATATCCAGTCATTGTTCCTCTCTTCTTGATTTTGCCTAAGTTTCTGCACTGTATAACAAGGCTGGTCTCACAATTGTGAATAGATAGTTGACTTCAACATTTGACTTCACTGCTATCTGTAAACAGAGATGTGCCAGTGGTGCAGTGAGAGATGCCATGCCTCAACTTTATCAGATACAAAATCTAGGATCAGACTGGAAAAAGTTTGCAGATTATTTGGATATAAAATAATGAATGGCTGGAGTGAATCAAAGATGGAAGATAATTGAGGGGTTCAGAAGGTTTATATACATAGAATCATGGATAGCTGGGAGTGATTACAGACTGGAATCAAATCAAGGAGTTCAGGTGGTTTATATATAGAACAATAGATACCTGGGAGTGATTACAGACTGGAATCTAATTGAGGGGTTCAGATGTTTTATCTGTAGAATAATGGATAGAGATTGGAATCTAATAATGGGATTCAGGTGAAGCTGAAGATGTTTCAATGCCCAGGGGTAAAGGTGTCATGCCCACTATAATCAGAATCAGTTTACATTTTAATAAACTAAATGACAGCTCTCCAGTGCCAAGCAAAGCAACCACAGTGCATGGGACAAATAACAGTTATCTTGCACCACATGACTGTTACTCTACTGCTGTCATCTGACATGACATCGTACTGTTAAGCAATCTTTTCTATTTCACGAGGTTTTACAGATTTAACAGCGCTGTGCATATTTTAGAACAACTGAAGGGTTCAGGCAATTAGGCCAACCACAGAAGTGAAGTCTAGACAGTCTATGAGTGGCAACAGAAGCAAATCTGTTCGGTTTGTGTGAATTACTGTCGTGAACTCACCCAAACCCAACTGTCGTTATACATCTAGAAAGAACAAACTTGCATTTATATCCACCTTTTAATGTTATCATGTCCCAAAGCGCTTCACATGCAAATGAATTGGTTATTGAGATATAGTTGCTGATCTGTTGTTAGGCAATGATGACAGCCTTTGTGTGCACATAATCTCATAATAGCAAGTGAGATCAATCTCTTTTTGAAAATTTCAAGTATCAGGAACCAGAATTAATAATGTAGGGGAGCTCTAACGAAGTGAATGAGGTGGAATCTTTTCACCCAAGGGGAAATGCATTTATGGAATAGGTTTTCAGGGAAGGATTGGACATTTCAACAATAGCAACTTATATAGCACCTTTAACCTAATAAAATATCCCAAGGGGCTTCAGAGAACTAATATAAAGGAAAATTTGACAATGAGCCACATAAGGAGATAATAGGGCAGACGACCAAAAACTTGCCATGAGGATTAAGGGGAACCGCTGGATGTGCTGTACTTCAATTTCCAGAAGGCATTTGACAAGGTGCCACATCAAAGATTACTACGCAAAATAAGAGCTCATGGTGTATGGGATAACATATTAGCATGGATAGAGAATTGGCTAGCTAACAGAAAACAGAGACTATGCATAAATGCGTCATTTCCAGATTGGCCAGATGTGACGTGTGGAGTGCCACAGGGATCAGTGCTGGGGTCTCAACTATTTACAATTTATATCAATGAATGGGATGAAGGGACTGAATGTATTGTTGCTAGATTTGGTGGTGATATAAAGATACATAGGAAAGTAAGTTGTGAAGAGGACATAAGGAGTCTGCAAAGGGATATAGATGGCTTGGTTAAATGAGTGAACAAAAATCTGACAAATAGAGTATAATGTAGGAAAATAGGAACTTGTCGAGAAAGAATTAAAAAGCAGCATTTGTATAAATGGGGAGAATATGCTGAGAGATTGAAATGTTGCAATTTATTGCGAGGGGAATGGGATATAAAAGTAGAGGTGTGTTGCTGCAGTTGTACAGGGCATTTGTGAAACCACATCTGGAATACTGTGTATAGTTTTGGTCTCCTTATTTAAGAAATGATATAAATGTGTTAGGAGTTCAGAGAAGGCTCACTTGACTGCTACCTGGGATGGTGGGGGTTATATTGTGAGAGAAAGTTGGACATGTTGGGCCTGTATCCATTGGAGTTTGGAAGAATGAAACATATAGGGAAGAATTTTTGGGTCAGTGAGCTCGCTGGCGCGTAAAACGACGTGCGGTGACGTCAGGCGGGTGTCCCGACATCACCGGGCGTCATTTAGATTTTCAGTTCGGCGGGCGCGCAGCCGACTCGTTTGTGTGCCCACCAAACTGTCAAAAGCCTATTAAGGCCATTAAGAAAGTAATTAAAGTTGTTAAGAATGCTGCCCATCCAACCTTAAGGTTGGCGGGGAGGTGAAGAGCCCAGGCAGCCTTCACATTTTTCGTTAAACCTCATCCACGGCAGTTCATTGACATGTCCCAGCCCATGTGACACTGTCACATGAGGGGACATGTCTTAAGTTTTGTTTTCTTTATTAAAATTTTTAAAACATTTCCCTGAGGCACCTCTGTGCTTCTGGAGGCACGTCACGCTGGGCGGGCCAAATAAAATGGTGGCGCAGACCCGATCCGCGCCCGCCCGCACCCACCCCCGCACAACCCCCCCCAATGGGGGGAAAATTCTCTTCATAATGTTTAAGGAGGTTGGTATGTAGGAGGCCGGCCAGGAATGAGTTAGAATTGTTGAGGTTAGACATAACAAGGCATTGGTGAGGGTTTCAGCAGCAGATGAGCTGAGGCAGGGCAGAGTCAGGCGATGTTGTAGAAATGGAAATAGGCTGTCTTAGTGATGGCACGAATATGTAGTCAGAACCTCATCTCAGGATCAGATATGACACCGAGATTGTGAACAGTCATCCACAGACTGTTACCAGGGAGAGGGATGGAGTTAATAGCCGGGATTATCCGGTCTTGCTGAAAGCTAATGGGCTTCATGCTGGGCCGTTGAATCTTCTGAGGCAGATCCCGCCACGAAGGGGCCATAAAATCCCGGCCAATGGCTTCAGTCTTCTCAAAATTTAGTTGGAGAAAATTTCTGCTCATCCAGTACTGGCTGTTGGGCAAACAGTCTGATAAGTTAGCTACAGTGGGCGAGTCGATAGAGTTAACGGTGAAGAAGAGCTGGGCATTGCCTGCATAGCTGGGGGGGACTGCCGCTATGTTTTTAGGTCACCAAGGGGCAGCATATAGATGAGAAATAGGAGGGGACAAAGGATAGATCCTCAGGAAACAACAGAGGTAAAGGTGCGGGAGCAGGAAGAGAAGCCATTGCAAGTGATGATTACAATTAGATAGATAGGAATGGAACCTGGCAAGTGCAGTCACACCTGGGTGGTTGACATTAGAGAAGCATTGGCAGAGGATGGTGCAATCAAGCATCTCAAAGGCTGAGTACAGGTTGAAAAGTACAAGGAGGGAAAGCTTACCTTTACCACAGTCACATAGGATGTCATTCATACGAACATATGAACAAGGAGCAGAAGTAGGCCATTGGTCCTTCAAGCCTGCTCCGCCATTTAATAAGATTATGGCTGATCTGATAGTAACCTCAAATCTGTATACCACCTACCCCCAATAACCTATCACCCCCGGCTTACCAAGAATTTATCCACCTCTGCCTTAAAAATATTCACAGACTCTCCTCCACCGCCTTTTCAGGAAGAGAGTTCCAAATACTCATGACCCTCTGAGAGAAAAAATTTCTCCTCATCTCCATTTTAATGGGTGACCCCTTATTTTTAAACAGTGACCCCTAGTTCTAGATTCTCCCACAAGGGGAAATATCCTCTCCACATCCACCCTGTCAAGATCCCTCAGGATCTTATATGTTTCAATCAAGTCACATCTTACTCTTCTAAACTCCGTAGATACAAGGCTAGCCTGTCTAACCTTTCCTCATAAGGCAACCTGCCTATTCTAGGTATTAGTCTGGTAGACCTTCTCTGAGCCCATTTACATCCTTCCTTAAATAAGGTGAGCAATACTGTACACAGTACTCCAGATGTGGTTGCACTAGTGCTCTGTATAACTGAAGCATAACATCCCTACTTTTGTATTCAATTCCCCTTGCAATTATTGATAACATTCTATTAGCTTCCCTAATTACTTGCTGTGCCTGCATACTAGCCTTTTGCAATTCATGCACTCAGACACCCAGATCCCTCTGCATCTCAGAGCTCTGCAATCTCTCACCATTTAGATAATATGCGTCTCTTGTAGTCTTCCTGCCAAAATGGGCAATTTCAAATTTTCCCACATTATACTCCTTTTGCCAGATCTTTGCCCACTCGCTTAATCTACCTATACCTTTTCGTAGCCTACTTATGTCCTCTTCACAACTTACTTTCCTACCTATCCTTGTGTCATCAGTAAATTTGGCAAACATCCCATCCTAGGAAATAAATTAAAAAGCAGGACCTCAAAGGTAGTAATCTCAGGATCGTGCTAGTGAGATCAGGAATAGGAGAATAGACCAGATGAATGTGTGGCTGAAGAGATGGTGTAAGAGGGAGGGATTTAGATTCCTGAGGCATTGGGACCAATTCTGGAGAAGATGGGACCTATACATGCTGGATGGGTTGCACCCCAGTAGGACCGGGATCATTATCCTACCACGGGTATTTGCTAGTAATGTGGCGGAGGGTTTAAACTAAAGTGGCAGAGGGTGGGGGGGAACCTGAGTGGGGAGACACAAGAGAGGGAAACAAAGATATAAACGAAAGGCAGAAAAGTATTAAACAAAAGTGGAAGGCAGGAGAGACGGGGGCTAGCAGCAAATAGGGCCATAGCACAAAAAAATGTATAAAAAGACAAGTCTAAAGGCACTGAATCTGAATGCACGGAGCATTCACAATAAGGTAGATGAATTAACAGTTGTTAGGGAACAACGGATGGTAAATGCTAAGATGCTCAAATCCCAGAGGGAAAGTTGAAACAACTGCCACAACTGTTTTGTAATTTGTATTTTGATTTTGAGATGCGTACCTTGAATTCAGTAGTAATGAGCCTACCAAAACTTAGAAGTTTTTATAAAACTAAATTAAACATTTATTAATGAATCATTTTAAACACATGCATAGCTCTACAAATTACTACTATGATAACTCCTAGCTCCTCTAATTAATCTAACTCCCAGTTATAC
Source organism: Cetorhinus maximus (assembly GCF_964194155.1). Taxonomy (NCBI): domain Eukaryota; kingdom Metazoa; phylum Chordata; class Chondrichthyes; order Lamniformes; family Cetorhinidae; genus Cetorhinus; species Cetorhinus maximus. The sequence goes on along the minus strand of NC_135883.1, from coordinate 151,606,459 downwards.
CTCCATTAAGGTAGCAGTAAAAACAAAATCGATTTTAACAGACCCAGGCAAAGCACACAATACTGTGGACAGGGATATTCACAGTAAATTCTCTTAGCTTCAGTTCCTATAAGCAGCAGCTTGGTACATGGAGGCTGGAGGCTTTTCACACTTGTTAGATCTTAGAATTCCTTCTTTCCTCACACATGACCTCATCTCCTTTATACATGTTTCTCCCTTTTTTAATGCAAATCCCGTAGTTTCAATGTGCCTTTGGACTTTACCTTTCTAATACTAAAAATCTTTTATAGTACCAATTTTATCAGTAAGCTTTGGGAAAAATAAACACACTTTGGCTTCTTCTGGCTAAATGTAACATTTCACCCTCTCTTTGAAATTCATGACTACTCTGGTTTATCTCAAAATGGAAATTTTCCTTTTACACCTCGTATTCTAAAACTTCAACCATGTTCACTTATTTAGCATTTCAAACCTAGCTTCTCTTCTGATACATCAAAGCCTTCATACCAACTGTCTTTAATTCAATTAAGTCCCCCCCACACACACACACACACACACACGCAGAGGCCGGGATTTTCCGGCCCAGTTGCTGGTGGCGCCCCAGCCAGAAGTCCATTGACTTGTGGTGGGACTGGAAGATCCCGGCGGTGGGTGGGTGCAGAAAATCCCGCCCATAGACACACACAGACACTATCCAGACTCCACTATTCCTACTTTACAATAAATCCCAATAACCTTTTAAAAATTATTACATTTTCATGACACAGCGCAAATAGATGTAAATGGTTATGATATGAATGCGATCACAGAGACATGGCTGCATGGTGACCAAGGCTGGGAACTGACTATTCAAGGGTATTCATTATTTAGGAAGGACAGGCAAAAAAGGAAAGGAGATAGTGTGACATTGTTATTTAAGGATGAAATCAGTGCAAAAGTGAGAGGATATTGGCTTAGAAAATCTAGATGTAGAGTCAGTCTGGGTGGAGCTAATAAGCAACAATGGGAGGAAAACATTAGTGGGAGTTGTCTATAGGCCTCCAAACAGTAGTGGTAAGGTAGCAGACAGTATTAAACAGGAAATTAAAGATGCATGTAACAAAGGTGCTACAGTAATCTTGGGTGACTTTAATCTACATATAGACTGGGCAAACCAAATTAACAATAATGCTTGATGGGTGAATTCCTGGAGTGTACGAGATGGTTTTTTTTAGACCAATACATTGAGGAACCAACTAGGGAACAGGCTTTCCTAGATTTGGTTTTGTGAAATGAGAGGGTCTTAATTAATAATCTTGTTGTGCAGGAATAGTGACCATAACATGATAGAATTCTTCCTTAGGTTGGAAAGTGAAGTAGTCCAATCTGAAACTAGTGTCCTAAATCTAAACAAAGGAAATCACGAAGGTATGAAGCATGAGTCAGCTAAAATAGATTGGGGAACTTCATTAAAAGGCATTATGGTGGATAGGCAATGACTAGTATTTAAGAAATGAATGTATGCTTTATGCTCCATTCTACCATGTGGTTACTATTAGGGGGCCTGTACATGACTTTATGACCTTGATAAGAGCAGTTTCGGTATTGTGACAGGGGCTCACAGGGGGGATTCAAACATGGAGTTCTGGTGAAGATAGGCATGAATTTGGGACGAGTTAGCTAGATCTCATCCAAAGCTCTGCTGTCCATATCCTAATTCGTATCACACCCTGTTCACTTGTTATCCCTATGCTCGCAGATCTACATTGGTTTCAGTCTGGGCAAACATCCATTTTAAAATTCCTGTCCTAGTTTTTGAACGCCTTCATGGCCTACCCTCTTCTTGGGTGGAATTTTCCGGCCCTCCCACCGGTGGGATTTTCCGGTCCCATCGAAGTCAATGGACTTTTGAATGGTTCACTGCATTTTGCAGCCCTGACACCATGGCGACGGGGGCGTAAAATTCCGTCCTTTGCCTCTGGAACCTCCTCCAGCCATCAAGCTTTCTGCACTTCTCCAACTCTGGCCTCTTGTGCATCCCTGATTTTCATCACTCCACCATTAGCAGCTGTGTCTTCAGCCATCTAAACACTAGGCTCTGGACTTCTCTACTTAAACCTCTTTGGCTCCCCACCTCTCTCTTTTCCTCTCCTTATAACTTACCTCTTTGACCAAACTCTTTTCGTCACTAGTCCTAATGTTTCCTCATGTGGCTCAGTGCTATGTAAGTGCAGGTTGTTGTTGCAGGAGAGATGCTTTGATATCTTTCTGGAGGGACCGGCTATGGCAAGAAGACAGGTAGGTCCAACAAACTTTTCTCTTTTTTGCTAGAAAGAGAAAGCTTGTTGAATCTAATGATTTTTTAAAACTATTTTCTAAAATTCTGATGTGCTTATGACGGTACATTGCTTGGGGCTGTTGATCTACTCACCACTCACTGCACTGATAAAACATCGTAGCCAGCAGTGCGTAAAGGTGTATTACACTGTTATAAGATCATCGTTAACCCTTCACTCAGCTCCGAGATATCAGAGACTGGAATCCAATTGAGGAGTTCAGATGAGGCACTTTATCTGTCACTGAGCAAAGCTAATTTAGACGCAATACAGTGACTAATCTGATTATAAACAGTGTGATAATGAACCTGAGCTTTCTACAGCAGGATGGTTGAGCGGGTAAATACATCAGCTATAGGAATAATTATCCAGATAAACCAGGGAGGTTTGAGCGTCCACCTATGCGCTGCGTTAAGTAATCTGTCATGTTGGTTCAGGGATAAATATTAACCAGGACAAGAGGGATAACTCTCCTGCTCTTCTTTGAAATAGTGCAGTGGGATCTTTTATGTCAACCTGAAAGGACAAAAAGTCAGCACCCCAGACAGTGCAGCAGTGCCTTGGCATGGCACCAATGTTCTCAAGTCTCAGGTGCAGGACTTGTTACACATTAGGACTAGTGACGAAAAGAGTTTGGTCAAAGAGGTAAGTTATAAGGAGAGGAAAAGAGAGAGGTGGGGAGCCAAAGAGGTTTAAGTAGAGAAGTCCAGAGCCTAGTGTTTAGATGGCTGAAGACACAAGTGGGTTCCTACCGGCTGATATCAATTTAATCAATCAAGGGGAAACTCCAGATTAAATGGTACGTGTGATAATTGAAGGATAACTCTGCCCTTCTGGCAGAAAAGAAGAACAAATACCTGTACTGCTTCAGTGTGTCCTTTCAAACACTTTAAAGACAGTCAAAGAAGTCCTTTCACTTTTGATGCAGATTTGGTAAGTGTAATGTGGCTCTAATCTTCTTTCAGAGCGGAGAAAGTTAGGAACATACGAAAAATGATGAATAGAAGAAGACCCTCTGTTGATTGCACTCTGTCCCAAACAAATAAGGTCGACACTACCCACCCTGTCCAAAAACATGCGATCTCCTGGGACAGATGAAAAACTAGACGAAAACCTCGACCAAACTGAGGAGAAAGAACCATTAAAGGGTCTCTACCTGGCCTGTTGTAACTGTCATTTTGTTTTTCTTTTCAGATGTTTTGTATTTTCAGCTTTTTCATTTCCTACTCTTCTTGTTGCTGTTTTATTTTCCTCCCTAAATGCCCAGTCACGCTATATGTAAACAGAACAGCAAAGATGATAGCACAGCCAAAAGTCAATATCTTCATGCACATAAATACGCATTGTTAAAAACTGGTGAACAAAGAGACGAGATGCAAGTGCTGAAGAGAAAATCCAGATCCTAACATTGGTCCTTGGATGCTGTCCTGTTCCACCTACAGTCGCAGTAACAAAAACAACATGCATTTCTGCAGTGCCTTTAAAAAGTAAAAAGTCTCAAGCTGCTTTACAGGAGTACTAACAGAATTGCCATAAATTCTAATTAAATACTTACAAGAGTATTTTGTATCACAACCTTTTGGGGTTTTCTCAAGCACTTAGTAAATTTATTCTCCCACTTGACAAAGCTTTTTGCCCTGCCCGCCCCTGTCTCAGCCAACCTGCTGCCAAAAAACCTCAGCCGTGCTTTCATTAACCTCCTGATTCTAGCACGTTTCAATGTTCTCCTGGTCAGACTCCCCTCTGCCATAAACTTAAAAGTTAACCAAATTTTTCTGCCTATATCGCAACTCACAACTAAGTCCCATTCAGCCATCACCACTATGCCTCCTGACCTACTTTGGTTGCTGATCCAGTATTAGGTTAATTTTAACATTCTCATCCTCGTGTTCAAATACCTTCATGGCTTAGCTACTCCTTACATTGGTAACCTCCAATAGAAAATAGACAGTATTGCATTGGCCACCTGTTTACATACAAAGTTTACATACCATTGGATATATGGCACAGAAATAGGCTCTTTGGCACAACCAGCCCCTGTTGCCATTTATGTTCCATTTGAGCCTCCTCCCATTTTTCCTTATCTAAATTTGCCAGCGTAACTGTTAGTTTCCTTCTCCCTCATATACTTCTAGTTTCCCTGTAAATGCATCTATCCTTCAACCAGTCCTTGTGGTAGCGAGTTTCACATTCTCACTGCTCTTTGAGTAAGTAAGTTTTTTTCTGATTTCCCTATTAGATTTCTTGGTGACTATCTTTTACTAATGGCTTCTGGTTCCACAAATGGAAACATTCTCTTTGTCCACTATCAAAACCTTTCATAATTTTAAAGATCTCTATCAGGTCACCCCTTAGCCTTCTTTTTCTTAAGAGATAAAAATGAGTCATACGAGTGAGGTTATTTGCCCTGCTTGATATTCAGGTTTACCAAGGTCAATGGTACTGAATATCAGGTGGGAGGTATAATGGCGGTTAATATGATGCCGCTGTTTAGTGCTATCGTAACCTCTATGACAGAGAGGAGGAACCCAGCACAGGGGGAGGAACAGGAAGAAGTGAGTCACCCTGGACATATTCAGGCACCCACTAAAGGTTGATTAAAGACTGACCTTCAGATTATCTGTGGGGCATGATGCCTTGAAGTAATAAAGAGAGAGGGGGCAGTGACAAAAATGAAAACTCCAATAGATTCATTACAATTGATTCTACCAACCTTTAAAAAGAGGGACTGGTTGTGAAACAGTGCCTGTGTAAACTAGACATGTGACTTTGTGGTTTATGGATTATTGTGCAATGTGCATTAACTTCTTATCTTCTATCGCATGATTTAATGTGTAGGATGTAAAAGTAGATCAGGGCTGGAAAATTCCACTTACTAACTGGCCTGGAACCAGTTAGTTTCTATTCCTGGTGAGCTAAGAAACAAATAATCATGTCGCTACATCGGCTTTGCTTCTTTTTCTATTTCCAACCCTTCAATGTGTTTATTTATGTCTCCCGCTCTGGTTTTTCAATGTTTCAATTCATCCCAATGTCGTCATACAGACTGTGTTTACCTCTCCATCTCCTGTCTTCAAATATAAGTGAATTTTAAAAATCAGGGTAAATATCTGGTCAGGGTTGGAATTGAATGTACAGAAGGTTAAGCTGAGGTCAACATGGTTGATTGTTGCACGGGAAACGAGTGCCTAATTTCCCAGTAAAGGCCAAAAATTTTCAGAAATTCCTCAGATCGGTGGTGTCAGAAAATGGAGTGCATCTCCATTATGTAGCCAACTTAGCACGGGCACAAATTTTTTTGCTATCATTTCTGGCGGGTGGTACAATTGCCCACTCTAAGACGAGTGAGGCTGTGTAAATGAAACTATATGGGGACATCATCCAACTTACTTTCCATAATTTCTGTCATATTAACACTAAGCATCAACCAAACATGTGCAAAGCAGTTGCCCAAGATTGCTAGGCATTACAGAAATGAATTTATGGGGCCCAGCTGATATCATACAAGGATCATCGAAAGGCCTTTTCTCCTCGGCTAATTTGGTCCATTTTATATTTCTTTTTCAGTTGACTGCTGCTTTGCATTTGTGTGTTCTGTATCTCCCCGCTGCAACTCTGAAAAAGTCACAAAAAGTAGAATATTACAATTGCTGGAAAATCTGAAAGTAAAACAGAAAATACTGGAAACACTTAGCAGAGAGAAAGGTAGGCTAGATGGATAACCAGTCTTCTCTTGCCCATAACCTCACCATGCTCCATTTTATGTATGTTATCAGGATAGATGGTGAAACTTCCACAATGTTTAAAGAAGTTAGCAATTGAGCTATTAGGGAAGACCTTTGGTTACCATTTTTTAATGGATGATGATGTTCTTCTAACAGTCTAGTTTGTGCTTTTTACGGGAGCTGGTTCAACTGATGCCATTAAATGCTGTAATATAAAGGGTTAATAGTAAATATGTAAATAGATAGTCTACACCATCAGTGAGATAAGATCACATGACAACAGTGTATACTGAAAAATAGTTCTACGTAGAGCTTCGTGCTAAGCCTATACTGTACATAGTTTAATGTTCAATAAAAGGTAAAGCTTACCAACAGCCTTGCCTCCAGCAGTAACTGTAAATCCACACCAGGATCAACCCCATCTAAGACCCACAATGATGACAACAGATGGTGACAGCAGAAACCACGACGGAAAAAGCACCAAGTAAAGAGCCCAGCAACTGGAAGAAGCATACGAACATGCATACGAACATAGGAAATAGGAGCAGAAATAGGCCATTCGGCCCCCCGCGTCTGCTTCGCCAGTCAAAAAGGCCATGGCTGATCTGTTTGTGTTTCGAGTTCTACATTCCCATCTACCCCCGAAAACCTCTGATTCCCATGACTAACAAGAATCTATCTACCTCTGCTTTAAAAATATTCAGTGACCCCGCTTCCTCTGCCTTCTGAGTCAGACAGTTCCAAAGTCACATAACCCTCTGAGAGAAAAAAAATTCTCCTCATCTCTGTCCTATAAGGGGCAACCTCTAATTTTAAAACAGTGCCCCCTAGTTCTGGACTCACCCACAAGATGAAACGTCCATCCCATGTCCACCTTGTCAAGACCATTCAGGATCTTATATACTTCAATCAAGTCACCTCTCCCTTTTCTAAACTCCAGTGGAAACAAGCCCAGCCTGTCCAACCTACTCATTCCAGGTATCAATCTAGTAAACCTCCACTGAATTGCCTCCAATGCATTTACATCCTTCCTGAAATAAGGAGGCCAAAACTGTACATAGTATTTGAGATAAGTTCTCATCAATGCCCTGTATAACTGAGGCATAACATCCTTATTTTTATGTTCAATTCCTCTTGTAATAAATAATAGCGTTCCCTTAGCTTTCTCAATTATACGCTGTACCTGCATACCAACATTTTGTGGCTCATGCACGAGAACACCTAGATCCCTCTGCACCTCAGAATTTTGTAGTCATTCTCTGGTCAAGTAATACTCTGCTTTTTTATTCTTCCTGTCAAATTGAACAACTTCACATTTTCCCACATGATACTCCATCTGCCGGATTTTTGCCCACTCACTCAACTTATCTAAAGTCGTCTGCATGTCTTCTTCATAACATCCTTTCCTACCAATCTTTGTGTCATCTGCAAATTTAGCTACCTTGCCTTCACCTCCCTCATCTAATTCATTGATATAAATTGTAAAAAGTTGAGGCTGCAGCATGGAGCTCTGAGGTAATCCATTGTCACATCCTGCCAATCAGAAAAACACCCATTTATGCACACTCTCTGTTTTCTGCCACCCAGCCAATCCCCTATCCAGGCTAATATGTTACCCCGTATACCATGAGCTTTTATTTTCCGCAATAGCCTTTGATATGGCACCTTATCAAATGCCTTCTGGAAATTCAACTACAATATATCTACAGGGTCTCCTTTATCCACAGCACATATTACTCCTTCAAAGAACTCTAATAAATTGGTTAAACATAATTTCCCTTTTACAAAACCAAGCAGACTGTTCCTGATTATCTTGTGTTTTTCTAAGTGCCCAGCTACAACTTCTTTAATGATCAACTCTAGCAACTTCCCCATGACAGCCGTCAAGCTAACTGGCCTAAAGTTTCCTGTTTTCTGCCTCCCTCCCTTCTTGAATGGAGGGGTTATATTTGCTACTTTCCAGTCTGATGGAACCTTTACAGAGTCTAGGGAATTTTGGAAAATTAACACAATGCAGCTACTATCTCATTAGCCACCTCTTTTAAGACCCTAGGATGAAGTCCATCAGGACCCGGAGACTTGTCAGCCCGCAGCTCCATCAGTTTGCTTAGTACCGCTTCCCTAGTGATTGTAATTTCACCAAGTTCCCCTCTCCCCTCCACCTCCTGATTTACAACTTTTACTGGAATGTTTTTTATATCCTCTTTAGTGAAGATCTATCACAAATTTCTTTCTCCTGATTAGCCTTTTAGTCATTCTCTGCCGTTCTTTATATTCTGACCAATCGTCTGACCTGCCACTCATCTTTGCGCAATTATATGATTTTTCCTTAAGTTTGATGCTTTTCCTAACTTCTTTAGTTAACCACGGTTGGTGGGTCCTCCCCTTAGAGTTTATCTTTATAGTAGGAATATACTTATTCTGAGTATTCTGAAAAATCCCCTTAAAAGCAGCAAGAGAAATGACTGCAAGAGGAGCACAGCATGGGAAAAATGCCAATGGAACTCAAAGAAAGACTACCATGAAGGAAAACCATGGAGAAAATCATACCGAGTGCTTCGACCACGTGGAAGACCTGGATCAGAAGTGGCAGAACTGGTTCCATTGGTTTACCAGGTACAGAATAGCTTCAAGACTAGCAGAGAAGACTAGCAAGGAACAGGTCAGTGCCTTACTCTATGCCATAGGCAGTAGCACAGATGATGTAATGATAAGGCAGGGCATAAACAAAGAGACAGTGGCATATGAAGAAGTTATAAAAGCCTTTGACACCTATTTTAGTCTCAGAAGAAACACCATTATAGAAATGGCGAAGTTCAATAGATAATTGGCAAAGGTAGCCTGGATGATGAGTTCATGTTTTGGGGCAGTTTCTTAGAGTGGCACATTTTAGCATCGACCAGAGAGGAGGCTATACTAGATCTGGTAATGGGCAATGAGACAGGATTAATTAATGACCTCATAGTGAAGGTACCCCTAGGTAGCAGTGATCATAATATGTTCAGTTTGAGGAAGAGAGGAGTGGATCTAAGACTAGTGTTTTAAACTTAAATAAGGGCAATTATAAGCGCATGAAGACAGGGCTGTCTAAAGTGAACTGGGAAATTAGGTTAAGGGATAGGCTAGCAGAGATGCAGTGGCAGACATTTAAGGAGGTATTTCAGAATACTCAGAAAAGATACATTCCAGTAGGAAAGGAAGGCTTTAAGGGAAGGACATACCATCCGTGGCTAACTAAAGAAGTTAAAGATAGTATCAAATTGAAAGAAAAAGCGTATAATTCCACAAAGATAAGTGGCAGGTCAGAAGATTGGACAGGATATAAAGAAAAGCAAAGAATGACTAAAAGATTAATAAGGAGGGAGAAATTAGAATACGAGAGAAAGCTAGCTAGAAATATAAAAACAGATAGTAAGAGTATCTTACTATTTTAAATACTAGGTATTTAAAAAAGAAGAGCAAATAAAGAGAGTGTAGGTCCTCTAGAGAGTGAGAATTGGGAATTAATAATGGAAAATAAGGAAAAGGCAGATAAATTGCACTGATATTTTGCATCTGTCTTCCCTGTAGTGGATACAAAAAACATCCCAGGAATAATTATGAATCAGAAGTGAAACGGAGGGAGGAAATTAAAACAATTACAATCACTGGGGAAAGAGTACTGAGAAAATTATTGGAACTAAAAGTTGACAACTCCTCAGGTCCTGATGGGCTTCCTCCTAGGGTCTTAAAAGAAGTGCTGCTGAAATAGTAGATATATTGGTTTTAATTTTCCAAAATTCTCAAAACTCTGAAAAGGTCCAATCAGATTGGAACATAGTGAATGTATCCCCTCTATTCAAAACTGGAAGGAGACAGAAAGCAGGAAACTACAGGCCAGTTAGCTGAACATCTGTGGTAAGGAAATAGCTGGAATATATTATTAATAAGGTTATAGCGGGGCGCTTAGAAAATCTCAATGCAATCAAACGTCAACATGGTTTTGTGAAGAGAAATCATATTTGACTAATTTATTGGAGTTCTCTGAGGAAGTAACAAGCAACGTAGATAAAGGAGAGCCTGTGGATGTGCTATACTTCAATTTCCAGGAGGCATTTGACAAGGTGCCACATCAAAGGTTACTGCGCAAAATAAAAGCTCATGGCTTTGGGGGTAACATATTAGCATGGATAGAGGATTGGCTAGCTAACAGGAAGCAGAATTTTTTTTTCTTCATTCATGGGAGGTGCGCGTCGCTGGCTAGGCCAACATTTATTGTCTGTTCCTTCTTGCCCTTGAGAAGGCGTGGTGAGCTGCCTTCTTGAATCACAGCTGTCCATGTGGTGTAGGTACATCCACAGTGCTGTTAGGGAGGGAGTTCCAGGATTTTGACCCAGCGACAGTGAAGGAACGGCTATATATTTTCAAGTCAGGATGGTGAGTGGCTTGGAGGGGAACTTCCAGGTGGTGGTGTTTCTATGTGTCTGCTGCCCTTGTCCTTCTAGATGGTAGTGGTGGTGGGCTTGGAAAATGCTGTCTAAGGAGGCTTGGTGAATTCCCTCAGTGTATCTTGTAGATGGTACACACTGCTGACACTGTGCGTCGGTGGTAGAGGGAGTGAATGTTTGTGGATGGGGTGCCAATCAAGAGGGCTGCTTTGTCCTGGATGGTGTCAAGCCTCTTGAGTGTTATTGGAGCTGCACCCATCCAAGCAAGTGAACAGTATTCCATCACACTGCTGACTTGTGCCTTATAGATGGTGGACAGGCTTTGGGGAATCAGGAGGGGGTTACTTGCTGCAGGGTTCCTAGTCTCTGACCTGCTCTTGTAGCCACAGTATTTATATGTGTGGTCCAGTTCAGTTTCTGACCAATGGCAACCCCTGTCTGATAGTGGCAGATTCAGCTGTCAGATTCGAACGTCAAGCGATAAATGGGTCTCTTTTGGGTTGGCAAGGTGTGATGAGTGGAGTGCCACAGGGATCAGTACTGGGACCTCAACAATTCACAATTCATACCAATGACTTGGATGAAAGGACCGAATGTATAGTTGCTAAATTTGCTGATGACACAAAGATAGATAGGAGAGTAAGTTGTGAAGATTACATACTGAGTCTGCAAAGGGACATAGATAGGTTAAGTGAGTGGGCAAAAATTTGGCAGAAGGAGTATAATGTGAGAAAATGTGAACTTGTTGACACTGCAGGGAGAATAGAAAAGCAGCATATAATTTAAATGGAGAGCGATTGCAGAGCTCTGAGGTACAAAGGGATCTGGGTGTCCTGAAACATGAATCAGGAAAAGTTAGTGTGCAGGTACAGCAAGTGATTAGAAAGGCAAATGGAATGTTATCGTTTATTGCAAGGGGAATAGAATATAAAAGTAAGGATGTTTTGCTACAGTTGTACACGGCATTGGTGAGACCACATCTAGAGTACTGTGATAAAAGCAAAAAACTGTGAATGCTGGAAATCCAAAACAAAAATAAAAATACCTGGAAAAACTTAGCAGGTCTGGCAGCATCTGCGGAGAGGAACACTGTTAACGTTTCGAGTCCGTATGAGTCTTCAACAGAACTAAGGAAAAATAGAAGAGGTGAAATATAAGCTGGTTTAAGGGGGGTGGGACAGGTAGAGCTGGATAGAGGGCCAGTGATAGGTGGAGATAGCCAAAAGATGTCATAGACAAAAGGACAAAGAGGTGTTGAAGGTGGTGATGACATTAAGGGTAGAAAGCAGGACGAGCAAGGTACAGATAGCCCTAGTGGGGGTGGGGTGGGGAGAAGGGATCGAAATAAGCTAAAAGGTAGAGATAAAACAATGGATGGAAATATATTTTAAAATAATGGAAATAGGTGGGAAAAGAAAAATCTATGTAAATTATTGGAAAAAAGTGGGATCGGAAAGGGGGTGGGGATGGAGGAGAGAGTTCATGATCTAAAATTGTTGAACAGTCCGGAAGGCTGTAAAGTGCCTAGTCGGAAGATGAGGTGCTGTTCCTCTAGTTTGCGTTGAGCTTCACTGGAACAATGCAGCAGGCCAAGGATGGACATGTGGGCATGAGAGCAGGGTAGAGTATTGAAATGGCAAGCGACAGGGAGGTCTGGGTCATGCTTGTGGACAGACCAAAGGTGTTCCGCAAAGCGGTCACCCAGTCTGCGTATGGTCTCTCCATTTGGTCTTTCCTCTACATTGGAGAGACAAACGCAGACTGTGTGACCGCTTTGCGGAACACCTTCGGTCTGTCCGCAAGCATGACCCTGGCCTCCCTGTCGCTTGCCATTTCAACATTCCACCCTGCTCTCATGCCCACATGTCCATCCTTGGCCTGCTGCATTGTTCCAGTGAAGCTCAATGCAAACTAGAGGAACAGCACCTCATCTTCCGACTAGGCACTTTACAGCCTTCTGGACTGAATATTGAGTTCAACAATTTTAGATCATGAACTCTCTCCTCCATCCCCACCCCCTTTCCGATCCCACTTTTTTCCAATAATTTATATAGATTTTTCTTTTCCCACCTATTTCCATGATTTTTAAATGTATTTCCATCCATTGTTTTATCTCTACCTTTTACCCTATTTCGATCCCTTCCCCCACCCCATCCCCACTAGGGCTATCTGTACCTTGCTCGTCCTGCTTTCTACCCTTAATGTCACCTATTAGCACATTCCTTAGATAATGTCACCACCTTCAACACCTCTTTGTCCTTTTGTCTATGACATCTTTTGGCTATCTCCACCTATCACTGGCCCTCTATCCAGCTCTACATGTCCCACCCCCCTTTAAACCCCCCTATATTTCATCTCTTTTCTATTTTTCCTTAGTTCTGTTGAAGAGTCATACGGACTCGAAACGTTAACTGTGTTCCTCTTCGCAGATGCTGTCAGACCTGCTGAGTTTTTCCAGGTATTTTTATTTTTGTTCTACAGTACTGTGTACTGTTTTGGTCTCCGCATTTAAGAAAGGATATAAATGTATTAGAAGCAGTTCAGAGAAGGTTCACTTGACTGATACTTGAGATTGGGGGGGGTTATCTTATGAGGAAAGGTTGGACAGGCTGGGCCTGTATCCACTGGAGTTTAGAAGATTGAGAGATGATCTTATTGAAACATACCGACTTGCTGAGAATTGCAAATATGGAGCCCTGAAAGATTAATTAATTTAGGATCGCATTGTTGTAGGAGCCTTAGAGGGGATTTTATCAGATTCTCTGCAGTCAAGGGAAGATTTGAACTCATTGAAGGCCGTGCAGTTAACAAGGCAGAAATGAAAAAACAAAATCAGATATTTATTCAAGGCAACAAAGAAATCTCATGGAGAAAAATAGCTGACGCAGTGCAGTTTGTCAGATACAGAAGTAGCAGCGCACCTAATCCAAAACACGGAAAGAGTGAAGAGGACGCGGTAGCTACCATTACTCAGTGTTCTCGCTGTGGAGGGGAAAAGACTGCATCGAAGTGAAGAATGCCCCACCAAAATTGAGGAGTGCCATTCCTGCAAGAAGAGAAGAATTTTTAAATTGGTATGCTACAGCAAAAAGCTCCTAGCACAAAAATTAAAGGAGAAACAACTAAAACCATGTGGCATTCAAGAAGTTGAAGACAAAAAAGACAATGAAGTACTATTCTTGGAAGAAATTATAGGATAAAATGGGAACTATTGTGGCACAGATATTATGGTCAACGGACATAAAACAAACTTCAAACTAGACACTGGGGGAGTTTCAATTCTTTCAGACATAAAACAATGGTTCAAGGAAGACTTCCTCTAGCCATCGATCTTACGACTCCACGGTCCAGGAGGTATTCAACTGAAGGTCAAGGTACAGTTGACCTCTACGCTTCAGTACAAAAGAAGAGAATCACAGGAACTTTATATCTGATCCACCAGCAAGTGTTCACTGTTAAGTCGAAAAGCTTGCACCGATCTACAACACATCTATAAACTAGATGAACTGGGAAGCCAAGACAAACCAAAAGAATTCAGAACAGAATTTGCAAAATTATTTAGAGGTCCTGAGAAGACTGAAACAAGTATCGGGAAACAGGAGCACCAGAACCCAAAGGAACCATGTGAACATCTCGAGAAAACCAGGCAGAAGATTTCCCATGAACTGCAGGTGAAGGAACCGCAAATTCATTATCTGGAAGGGTAGCTTGCATTAAGCAAGAATCAGATGGACAAACTTGAGGAAAGGAAACAACAAACAACAGTTAATGCATTGTCACAAATTCCTGTTAAAAAGCCTGAATGAGAGGACATAAATTTTGTTGCAGATGTAGAGTCATATACCTCGTTGACCACAAAATTCCTACCAGCAACAACACAGGGGGCAGAATTTTGCCCTTGGCGTGCGGGATTGGCAGGGGCGGTTGGGAATCCGACCGAATCGGGAAGCCGACCGCTGCTCGCGATCGTCGGGGCCATGCGATTTTAGGCAGGCAGGCCAATTAAGGCCCACCCAGCATGATACACGGCCTGGGAATGAGTGCGAAGGGGCGGAGGCATGGTGTCCGCCGGTCCAATGGCGACCTGGCGCTGATTCAAATCGGGCCTCAGAAGCCCCTGGGAGGCTGCCACCGAAGGACACGCGAGTGTTGCGAATGGAAATCGTAGCGGGTAGACATGGCAAGTGGGAGGACAGGCTGGCAGGGCAGTCGGCCCCACGTTTTGCGTATGAGCGCCTCACAGCCCTCCTGGAGGAGGTTGCTGCGAGGAGAAAAACCCTTGTCCCCAGGGACAGGAGAAGGAGGCCCTCCCACCTCACTAATAAGGCCTGAGAGGAGGTGGCATCCAGGGTCAGCAGTAATGACGTGGTGACATGGGTCCAGTGCTGGAAGCGCTTCAACAGTCTCCTGCGATCGGAAGTACCGTGTTGGCATGGGTCACTTTGCGGAACAGTTAAGAGCTGCCCACCACACACCCCCTCCCCCCGCACTCACCATGGACCTCAGAGGTGTTAGAGTGTGAGTGCCAAATGTCAATGAGGCAGGAGCTGGCCAAGGGGGTGAGCCCTGGCTTCTAGGACTAAGTGCCTTGCGGCTCCAGGGTCATGAATCGGATGAGCCCTGCGAGGTGTCCCTCAGGTGGGATTGGCCAGGCTGCAGTGACGCTGCGGGTAGTGAGTGGACTAATCAGTGCTCCTCTGCCCTTTCAGGAGAAAACAGCCCATAACAATGCTGAGAGGTCACGGACTGGCAGGGACCCCCCCCCCCCCCCCACCCAAGCCTCCTCATCCTCTCGCAATACGAGCAGGAGGCCCTGGAGCTGGAGAGGTGCCATGTACCTCGGTCAAGCAGCCGGAGTGAGGTTTGGGTGCCAGAGGAAGGTGAGAGTGCAGTTCACTGAGGTGAGAATGTCAGTTATTGTAACCATTCCAGTGTTGTCTCTATATTGATGTGAGCCTCGAACCTGGAATCCCCATTGATAATTGAAAGACGAGGGCACCATGATGCATATCTCCATCTCATCAGGGTGCCAGCCATGTACAGTGACAGTTTCATGACTTAAACTAATGTCTTTCTTCTCTCTTTTAGGCTCACCAGCAGCCATTC
The DNA here is from genome assembly GCF_964194155.1 of Cetorhinus maximus. Classification (NCBI taxonomy): domain Eukaryota; kingdom Metazoa; phylum Chordata; class Chondrichthyes; order Lamniformes; family Cetorhinidae; genus Cetorhinus; species Cetorhinus maximus. Next base: position 151,590,886 of record NC_135883.1, on the reverse strand, counting down.
GTTATAAGGAGCCTAAAGGCCCACCCCTGACCCCTGAGGACCACCATGTTCACCGCGCACCTGCATCACGCCCTCTCTGTCAAGCAGGCACCAGCGCAGATACCAACACCTCGGTGGGCATAACATTGCCATGTTGTTTATCGGTGCACATTGGTGAAGGCACTTCACACTCGCTTGAGGTGCAGGCAGAGACAGAGGCAGAGTGCCCAGGGCGTCAGCAGTTGGAGGACTGCTGGGGACCAGGGCAATGCTCAGTCGATGGTTGATGATGGGCCTCTGGAATGGCAGAGGAATCTGAGGCAGCAGATGCTGGATGTCCAGCAGGGTGTGCGGGAGGATCTGGCAGAGAAACATGAGGGAATGCGTGCCATGGTATCCGTTGTGGAGGAATCCCTGCCGAGCATAAGCACTGTGTTGACCCTCATGGCCGAGTGCAATGTCTCTTCCATGGAGAGTGTGGCGACTCTCTTGGAGAGGTTCCTCCAGGGACTCAATCAGGGGTTCCTGGGGATGCGCTCGGACCTGCAAGCCCTCGCACCGGCAATGACCTCAACTGGTCAGTGTCAGTGTGGGAGATGGATTGGACACCCAGTATCCCAGCTAGGTGCCCGTCCATCAATGGTGAGCAGGAAGGTGCAAAGCGACCTGACGTTGGTGCATGAGCCACCTGTTGTCTCTGCGGGCTCCTCTTAGGGCGCTCTGGATGATGGCAGCAGCTCCTCCACCTCTCTGCCAGTGACTGTGGCATCCGATGAGGCTGTGGAGACTGGGGAGATGCCAGCCGTGGCTCTGGCCGCTCCTTCCCAGGTGGGGCCAGCACAGGCTCCACGGGCCAGAGGACGTCTGCCAAGGTCATCAAGGCCAACAAGACAGCAGAGTGAGCAGGCTGTCTCCAATGCCGGTGCCAGTGAGGGGGAGCACCTGGACGTAACACTCGCAAGCGAAAACTTAAAGCACTTTAAGCATAACACGGCCTTATCACAGGTGATATTTGGTTCTCCCATTTTTCTTTACTCTTTTTCATGGTGTGATTGAAAACCCCGGTTCATGTTAATTTCTGCAATGTTTCACATTCACAAGTAAATGAGATGTTATTTTGTGCAACTGGCCTCTGTATTCTTCATTTGTTCTGTAGGTACAGGGTAGGCCATGATGTTATGATGGATGTGTGTCTCCTGAAACTTTGTTGCAATGGCACATAGTTTATGTTGTTCACCAAGGAACTGGTCCTGTCAGGGATCGAGTATGGAGCCTGCCTCCCTGGCAATGTGGTGGTGGTTCTTATTCAGTAGTCTAGCTGAAGGAGCATTGGATCAAAGCGTCCCCGGTGTCCCTGCCTCCCTGGAGGTTACCCAGGTCAGCGTCTATGCCCTCAGCGTACTCCTCATCATGCTGGTCCCCTCGGACTCACTACTGGACTCATCGTCTGTTGCCCGTGCAGCTGCGTCAAGATCTTCTTCCTCCACTGCATCCCCCCTTTCCAGTGCCAGGTTGTGCAACGCGCAGCATGCAACCACTATCAGTGGCACACGATCTGGGGAGTATTGGAGTGCACCCCCTGAACGGTCCAGACATTGGAAGCGCATCTTGAGAAGACCTATGGTTCTCTCTACCATCGCCCTTGTGGAGGCATCGCCCTTGTGGAGGCATGGCTCCGATTGTACCGCTGCTCGCCCTCTGTTCTTGGGTGGCGGAGAGGCATCATGAGCCACCTTTTGTGGGGATAGCCCTTGTCACCCGGCAGCTGTCCATCCAGTCGGGCTGGAGCGCTGAAGAGTCTCGGCACCTGTGAGTGCCTCAGGATGTAAGCATCATGGGAGCTGCCAGGGTACCTTGCTCACACTTGCAGAATCTGCATCTTGTGATCACACACTATCTGCATGTTCATGGAGTGGAATCTCTTCCTGTTGACGAAGGCACCCGGCTGACCCGCTGGCGCCTTGATGGCCACATGTGCGCAGTCGATTGCAACCTGGATGTGGGGTAACCCAGCAATCACTGCGAAGCCTCTGGCTTGCTCAGCCTGACTGGCCTCGTCCGTACGGTAATGAATGAAAGTTTATGCACGCCTGAACAGAGTATCCGTCACCAGCTTGACACAACCGTGGGCAGCTGATTGGGAGATTCCACAAAGATTCCCCACTAACCCCTGGAAAGAGCCAGAGGCATAGAAGTTCAGGGCCAGCGATCCTGGCATGGAGTGTCCACGCAGACACTTGGAGCTGATCTCAGGGCCGATCCTCTGACAGATGGAGGTCACTGTCTCCCCTGAGAGACGGAGCCTCCTTCGGCATTGCACCTCAGACATATTGAGGTAGCTGCATCGCTGCCTGTAAATCCTGGCAGCAGGATATTGGTGTCTTCTGCGGCCCCTTCCGCTTTGGACTTCCTCTTGGCCCCGTGCCCCTTGTGCTTGCACCTCTTCTCCCACAGGTCGCTCCCCTGGAAGCTGAATAGGGACACCTGGCCTCCTCCCCCTTCTGGCCCTCTCTTCCTCCTCAGAGGAGGCGCCACCAGCGGAGACCAAAATCCCCATTACCAGGGTAAGGGAAGGCTGTCTGATACCTGGAAGGTCCCACACGGTGTGAATCCTCCGGGGGCCTGGAAAACAACAGTTGAGTTCTGAACTGAAGCCTCTAAAATCTCTGAATGCAACTAGGAAGCGAAATGAAGCTGTCCTGTTCACAGAAGCAACCAGCAGCAAGTGATATCCTGAACTCCTCACTAATCGTTTTGACAAGGCCACTGACCCCTCTTATCCCCCCATGGATGAGGCTTTGTAAACTGTGGCCTGCCCACCTGCCCGTTTTGCCCGTGCAGCAGCTTAAAACTCACATGGGCTACGTAAAGTCAGAGACAATTGGTGTCTCAAGGCCTTAACTGGCCACTTAATGGCGGGCACGCCTCCGTCTCCATTGCGTGTCCGCCTAGGGAAATATCGCGATAGTGTGCGTTGACCTCAGCACGCTCAACCAACATCAACACGCTTTATTTAGCGCTCCAGTGGGTCAGGCCTGCGCCCGCCAAGCTAAAAATTCTGCCCGGAGGCTGAATGAAATTCGAAACGCACAAAAGGCAGATGTTGAATGCACTAAAATTAGCGAATACTGCATCAAAGGATGGCCAGAATATGTTCCAAATAATCTCATCCTGAAACAATACTTCGAGCAACGAAGACATCTCAGTGTTGTGGATGACTTACTGATTTATGTTGAGAAGTTGGTCATACCCAGAGTCCTCAGACCAGCGATCCTTCAGAGGATACATCAAAGACACCTAGACATTACAAAGTGTCACGCAAGGATACAAAATTCAGTTTGGTGGCCAGGGATCTCAAAATCTTTGGAGCATATGATTTAGTGTTGTATCATCTGTACAATCCATTGCCAGGAGCAAAGAGAACCACTGATGGTATCCTCATTTCCATCCAGACCGTGGGAACATCTTGGAGTGGACCTTTTCAAGCTCAATGGGAAGGCATTCCTCATATTTGTCGGTGGTTATTCTAGATGGATTGAGGTCAAATGCCTTCATGGTACTACCTCAGGAGGAGTCATTAAATCGCTAAAAGAAATTTTGGCAAAAAGGGCATTCCAGATTTGGCCACTTCAGACATTGGCCCACACTAGTTTCCAAACAAATGATTTAAGAAATTTACAGAAGACTATGGATTTGTCCACACTAGTACACCACAAGCTAACGGAGAGGCTAAAAAAGGAGTAAAGACAGTAAAAGAACGGTAAAAGAAAAATTATGATAGCAACTTAGCACTGTTGAGCTACCATTCCGCACCATTCAGAATGGGTTGGCTCCATCAGAACCTCTGATGGGAAGATGACTACGGACTCAGCTTCCTGTTCTTCTACACACTCTTATGCCATGTCTCAAAGTAGCAAGTGCAGAGAGAGTAATGGAGAAGTAGGATGAGTATCATGCAAGTCAAACCAAGGACTATATTCAATGTCATACAGTGCATGATTTACTAGACTGTAAACACGTGAATCAGTATGGATTCGTGACCAGAAATGCGAAGGAAAAATCCACAATGTTACCTTGTAGAGAATGAAAGTGGAATAGTGAGAAGAAAAGAAGTGCAGTCATACCTACAAGAAGAGCATCAATGGAATGGACTTTACTTTTTATTTGCTCACGGGGTGAGGGCATCGGCGGCTAAATGAGCACTTATTGCCCGTTCTTAATTGCCCTTGAGAAGATGGTGGCGAGCCGCTTTCTTGAATTGTTGCAGTCCATGTGGTACAGGTACACCCACAGTGCTGTTAGGAAAGGAGTTCCATGATTTTGATCCAGCGACAGTGAAGAAATGGTGATATCATTCCAAGTCAGGATGGTGTGTGGCTTGGAGGGGAACTTGGAGGTGGTGGCGTGCCCATGTACCTGCTGCCCTGTCCTTCTACATGGTAAAGGTAGTGGGTTTGAAAGGAGCCTTGGTGAGTTGCTGCAGTGCATCTTGTAGATGGTACACACTGCTGCCACTGTGCGTTGGTGATGGAGGGAGTGAATGTTGAGGGTGGTGGATGGGATGCCAATCAAGCAAGCTGCTTTATCCTGAATGGCCGAGTTTCTTGAATGTTGTTGGAGTTGCACTGATCCAGGCAAATGGAGAGTATTCCATCACACTCCTGACTTATGCCTTGTAAATGTGGACAGGCTTTTGGGAGTCAGGAGGTGAGTTACTCACCACACCAGCCTCTGACCTTCTCTTATAGTTACAGTATTTATATGGCTGGTCCAGTTCAGTTTCTGGTCAATGGGATGTTGATAGTGGGGGTTTCATCAATGGTAATGCCAAGGGGAAATGGTTGGATTCTCTCTTGTTGGAGATGGTCATTGCCTGTCACTTGTGTGGTAGGTATGTTACTTGTCTCTTTTCAGCCCAAGCCTGAATATTGTCCAGGTCTTGCTGCATATGGACACAAACTGCTTCAATATCTGAGCAGTTGCAAATAGCACTGAACATTGTGTAATCATCAGCGAACATCCCCACTTCTGACCTTAAGATGGAGTGAAGGTCACTGATTAAGAAGCTGAAAATGTCGCTAATTTTGTTTAGCTGAAACAGACACAATGCGTACAAATTTCAGCTAAACAAAATAAGTAATAGCCATTCACTGACTCATTCCTTAGGGCAATGCCTTGACCAATCAGGGTCAAGCTGCCTTGTGTAAATTCCAAACAATGCTTGGCAGTTAACTGTCAGTCACCATCACTGGTGCATTCTCTACGGCAACACCTCTACCAATCAGAATCCACTTGCCAACCAATAAGCACTCTCTTCACATACAGTATCAATTGTTGTTTTCCCCTTATATTGGTATTCTTGCAAAGTGTCCTGATGAGTGCAAGACAAAAAGCTTCAACATGTCTCTTTTTTCAGCAATACTCAAGTTCTGTACTACCAAATGACTACCTCTGTGTACTGAGGATGAAAACAGAGACTGTGTGTGGAGATGTAGTATTTAGGGTTAATGCTAAATATGTAAATAGATAGTCTCATCTGTGATGTAAGATCACATGACAATAGTGTATGCTGAGAGACAGTTCTATGTAGAGCCTCTTGCTAAGCTTGTACTGTACATAGTATAATGTTCAGTTCACGGTAATGTTTACCAACAGCCTCGCCTCCAGCAGTATCTGTAAATCCACACCATGGACAACCCCATCTAAGGTCCACAATGATGATTACAGAAATGCCAGCAACCCGGTGAAGTTCTTTCCCATTTGCATCAAAGAGCAATATAAAACTGGTATTAAAATGTAATGCTTTTTGTGAAATTCCGAACACCTTGACTTTAATTGGAGCCAATAATAACAAGTAGGGTAGGGGTCACGATCTCTCACTAAATGGTTATGAAGCATCTCATTACTTTGAGAACAGGAAATACCATGTGGTCTAGATGTGACTTAAATAACACCCGATTTCACAGTTCAATGCTTCACATGTTTCAACGAGTCATTTGAAAAGGAAGTCTCACTCCAACTATTTCTTCCTCTTTCAATATAGGTTTAAAAATATAATTAGCAACAGGGCCAAACCACACTTATGTGATGCTAAGGTGGGGCTGTATTGAGGTGGTCGTATGTTAGTAATCATATGACATGAATTGGCACTCATTTTGCAAGTTCTTTATTCCTCTAGTATGGAAGATTAATGAGTAATCTAATCAAGGTGCTGAAGATAATTAATGGTTTTGATAGAGTGGGTAGAGAGAAACTATCTCCTCTGATAGAAAGTCCAGAGCAAGGAGGCATAGCCATAGAATTAGTACCAAACTGTTGAGAGGTGATATGAGGAAACACTTCCTCACTCAAAGGGTAGTGGAAAGCTGGAACTCTTGCCCGCAAAAAGCTATTAAGACAAGGTCAACTGAAAACTTCAAGATTGAGGTTGATAGATTTTTATTGGGGAATGATATTAAGGGATATGAATCAAAGATGAGTAAATGGAGTTGATGTACAGATCAACCATGATCTGATTGAATAATTTAACAAGTTTGAGGGGTTGAATGGTCTAATCCTGTTCCTATGTTCCTTCCTACCCTTAACCCTCTCTTTTAGGATCCTTCAATGCCATACATCATTCCTGGTCCAAAGGGAGGACAACAAGGCAGTCAGTTTGATCACCATCAATTTGCCTCTGATCACCAGGAAATATACAAGAGTAACTTGGTTGGGGTGGGAGGTAAAAGTATTGTATACTGAATGCCCAATGGAGAGTATGAATTTAGGATTAGGATGTAAAACTCTGGGTGCCACGCTTTAGGAAAGATGTGAAAGCCTTGGAGAGAGTGCAGAAAAGATTCACGAGAATGGTTCCACGGATGAGGAACTTCAGTTATGAAAATAGATTAGAGAAGTTGGGACTGTTTTCCATGGAGTAGAGAAGGCTGAGAGGGGATTTGATAGGGGTGTTCAAAATCATGAGGAGTCTGGACAGAGTAGTTAGGGAGAAACTGTTCCCACTTGTGAAAGGGTCACGAATGAGAGGACACAGGTTTAAAGTAAATGGCAAAAGCAACACGAGGAAAAACTTTTTCACACAACCAGTGGTTAAGATCTGGAATGCACTACCTGAGAGTGTGGTGAAGGCAGGTTCAATTGATGGATTCAAAAGGGAACTAGACTGTTACCTGAAAAGGGAGAGTGTGCAGGGTTACGGGGGAAAGGTGGGAGAATGGCACAAGGTGAATTGCTCAATTGGGGAGCCACTGCAGACACGAAAGCCCGAATGGCCTCCTTCTATGCTGTAACAACTATGTAATTCTGTAATTAAGATTAATAATAAAAGTTCAAAGGTGCTGGTTAGAAGAAACTTTTCACACAAATGATTTTCAGAATATGGAATACATTACTCAAAGTGGCTACCAAAACTGCATCAGTTACAACACTTGAGGAGGGGTTAGATAACACATAGAAACACACAGAAATTGCAATAAGGCAACAGGCCATTCAAGTCAGCTCTGATTGGTTGAGATGTTGCCATTGCACATGCACCAGGGAAACAACTTGCCAACCAATCAGCACCTATTTTCTCATGCAGTATAAACTGTTATTCCCTTTGAAATTTGGCATTCTTGCCTCCATCTTGATGAGTGCTAGAGAGTGCAGCTAGTCTATTTTTTCAGCAATAGTGCCTTTCATGTCTTCAGAGCATTCCAAAACCCATGAGGTACTTTTGAAGTATAGTCACTGCTGTAATGTAGGAAATGCGGCTGCCAATTTGCGCACAGCAAGCTCCCAGACAGTAATGTGATAATGGCCAAATAACCTGTTCATAGTGACACTGATTCAGGATTACATATCGGCCAGTACACTCCTGCTACAGCTTTGAAATAGTTCCTTTGTATCTTTGACGTCCACTTTGAGAGGGCAGATGGGACTTCAGTTTAATGCCTCATCCAAAAGAACAGAGCATTCCCTCAGTACTACACTGGAGTATCAGGCTAGATTTTATTTGTAGGTCTCTGGCGTTGGACTATGAACTGACACCTTCTGCCCAGAGACAAGAATGCTACTACTGATTCAGGCCTGACACAGATAGTAAAGCTCTTCACACTGCGCTTTTATGTGGGAAGCAATAAGCTAAGGCAAGGTCCTTTTCCCAGGGAAGAAAATAAAATCTATGGTAAGGTCACATTGGCCTGTTTTTGCTCACCTCTGCTACAGTATTACTATATCGCAATACTGTTGAAGATTTGAGAATGGGCCAGTTCTGTTCCCTTGTGAACAAAGAGAATTAAAAGTAATTGGATAACAAATGATTTGCCAGCAATAGATATCAAATCCCGTGTGTGCATCTTGGAGTTGTTTTCCTTTGCTTGAAGGTTACGTGGCATTCAGCATAATTCCAACATTCATGTTGTATCAAGAGTAAATGTTGCTTTGCATGCATTTTCCAAATTAAAGTTAGTTGGCAACAGGAAAGCCAGAATGTTCTGCCAAATATTCAAACCCCAAACTGGAACTTAAGAATGCTATTTTGAAGAGAATAGTGGGAAATAGATTTGCTCTCCACTATTTGTAGTGATTCTTAATTATGTGCTTTATAATTTATTGATGAATTTAAGAGGGAGTGCAATAAGTGCATGAGGGGGAGAGGAATAGAAGGATATGTTTTTATTTTCTTTCTTCTTTCATGGGATGTGATTGTCACTGCAAAGCCAGCATTTGCTGCTCATCCCTAATTGCCCTTGAACTAAGTGGTTTGCTAGGCCATTTAAGAGTCAACCACATTGCTGTGGGTCTGAAGTCAGATGTTGGCCAGACCAGGTAGGAATGGGAGATTTCTTTCTCGAATGGGCATTAGTGAACCAGATCAGTTTTTAATAACAAAAAATGATAGTTTCTTGGTCACCATTACTGAGATTAACTTTATATTCCAGATTTTATTAATTGACTTTAAGTTACACCGGCTGCCATGATGGGATTTGAACCCATGTCCCCAAAACATTAGCCTGGGCTTTTGGATTACCTGGCCAGTGACATTGCCACTACATCACTGACTCCCTAGGTGTTGATAGGGCTAGATGAGGTAGGGTGGGAGGAGACTCATGTGGAGTCTAAACACTGGCATGGACCAGCTGGGCCAAATGGCCTGTCTGTGCTGTAAAATTAAACAAGAAAAGAAAGGAAATCTTCCCCAGTGTGATGGTTGTTACGGTTGTATGAACTGAATATACACAGACAGGAATTGTCAATGTGGTGAAATGAATTGGCTGTTCGACCGCGAAATTCATTTTAAACATCTGCAGCAGCTGAATTTAAGAATCTAAGTTGATTTTAACTAGTCTTTTTCTGTTTTAGTTTAAGTATATTTTTCCCCATCTAATTTAATCCCCGCTCCTGAAGAGATAGTTCCACAGCCCCTGGCTACCTCCCGTCCCTCATTTCAACTCTGATCCAAATGGCCATTCTCCTAGTGTGACTGCAATGACCCTAAATAGAAGCAGAGTATTTGACTGTGCAGGCATCACAGCCAAGATTCCTATCAACACATGTGCACTCACTAGTGTTAAGAAGCTTGTTTTGACAGCCTACCCAAAAGCGCTTATGCTAAATGCAGAGGCTCCACTGTGGCTCCAGCTGAGATATCAGCCAACTGAACCATTAATATAGTTCAAAACAGAACAAGAAAATGCAAGAAGACCCGGGTACCTGTGAATGGGGACTGAGTGCAGAAAGGGTTAATGTGCAGTGTTTACAGAGTGGAATGAGAATATGTTAAACCACAAAAAGCATGTCCTTCCGAATCACATCAAATAAACTACTTAGAAACAAGCAGAGCCCAAAGGCCTCCGGGTGGAACATGTTGCCATGGAGACGTTTCCTTAATAAGGAGTTTGCTCTTGGAAGAACTGCTTGAGTTGGATAATAATGTCAGGTTGTTAAATCTGTTAGATGGTGGTGACAGGGTTAGCAGGTAACAGAGACAAAATTTAAAAAGGAATGCTAATCAACAGGTGTGAACAAGATTTACAAGGAAATGCAAAAAAATAAAGGGTCACAGCACGATGGTCCTCTGTGCTGTATGGTTCTAGGGGTTAAATTGTATAGCCCCAAATGGGTGCAGCAATCACAATGTGTGACTAAGCCGCGCCCATTCAATATAATGCAGGCAGCATGCCAACTTCATTGTAATGATTTCTGTGTTTTTTTATATATTCATTCATGGGATGTGGGTGTCACTGGCTAGGCCAGCATTTATTGCCCATTCCTAATTGCCCTTGAGAATTGGGTGGTGGTGAGCTGCCTTCTTGAACGCCAGCAGCCAGCACTGACTGTGCTGTTCGTTGGTCACACGCATCAATATTGTTGGTAACTTTCACTTAAAGCTGTCCTGCACTACTTAAAGCTAGTCTGCACCTCTGAAAGGAGAGGTATATTGTGGCTGGATAGATGCTAGGAGTGTTTCTGGAACTCATTCTGACCTGGGATATAGTGAAGAATGGTTGACCATGTGAAGCAGTGGGCTCCAAGGTTTTTGGACACTGCATTGGAGGTCTTGGTGGAGGAAGTGGAAAGGAAGAGGGATGTCTTGGGGGGCAGGGAAGACATGATAGGCAGTAGGAACTGATTGCACAAAGGTAAATGGAGTTCAGCCCCAAGGATCTGGATGCAGTGCCACAAAAAGCTTAATGGCCTCACATGATAGTCAAGGTTAACGAATGTATCTTAGTTCACCAACTTCACCACTAGCCCTAGCCACTGCTTAATTCAATCCCCAGCACCCACCTGCCAACAATCTCTATCAATCAGGATCCATAACCATCATTCATCGCTTCACCTCACCCTCTCAGACTTCACATTGCTGCAAGTCTCACACCCATATCTCATATCTGGCAGCTATTCAACCATGACAGCCATATCACCCAAATGTATTGCATGACACTCAGCAGCACATTTCCAACTGTCTTGCAGCAGAAGTTAGTGCACAGCTTGAGGCAGCAGGAGCAAACCAGATGAAGAGATGCACCTCCTCATATTGTAACTCCCACGGAGAAGACAGCACTAGCCATTATGAGAAGGGACATTGCTGAGGCCTTGGCAGCTGGCAGGGCTGAAGCAATCGATCAGGAGTGTATCTACATACCTAATCCTCCTCCTCACCCAGTCCCACTTGTCCCTCAATCCTGTCTTCTAATTTACAAGCTGCAGATGGTGTAAGCAGGCACTTTTTACTTTGCCCTCCCCTCTACCACAACCCAACCCTTGTCACTTGTTCATTTCAGATACTCAAGAACTGCAACCTTAAAGGGTGGAAAGGCAGGAAGACAGATACACCATTACTCGAGTTAAACACTCGGCCACCAGTTCAAATATAGACACTGCACATATCTTAGAGGATATCATAGAGGGGGGACCTGCACATAATGAGACAACAGTCACGAGTGTGCTGCAGCCAGAGTGGGGGTAAGGATGCCAGCACACGGGAAGATGAGGTTCCACATGTGTTCTAATGCAGAGGACTCAGAGGAGGATCAATTTGACTCAAAAGCAAGATACTGTGAATGCTGGAAATCTGGGAGAGGAGTGTAAGGGGGTCAGCAGCAAGGGCAGGGGCTGGCTCTCAGCTCCCCCCACCACCCACCTTTTCCAGATGTTGAGTCCCTTGATCAACTACTGAGTGCCTTTGATTGAGGATCCCCCCCGGATGTGACAAGCTGGCCGCAGTTTTATCTGTTGTGCATGCCACATGTCGACAGGCCCACTGGGTTAATACCAGCGGTGGTGGGATGAGGCCCCTAAGTGGTCATTAATTGGCCACATAACAGCCCCAATAGGCGGAAGCGTGGGAAGATCGACCATGGGCCTTCCTGCCTAGAACTTGATTCTGGAGGAGATGGGATTCTGGTACACCACCATCCTGCCTAATTACATGCCATTCCCGCCTCCAAGCTTGCTGCCAGTGAGAGCACAAGATTCTGCCCATTAATTCTATTTCTCTCTCCACAGATGCTGCCAGACCTGTTGTATATTACATGACATACAGGATGAGCAGAGGCCATGCAGAGGAGGGCAAGTTGCTGTAAGATGGAGGAGAGGGAGAAGGACTCTGATCAGGAGGCAATATATATGCAGGGTGCTCAGGAAACAATTCTCTTCCCTGTCTCTCAGTAATGATCAATGTTTGAGTCGCTCGCCCTTCACTAAGGAGGAAGGAAGAAAACAATTTGTTTTTTTAAAGGAAGTACCCAGCTGGCCTGTTGAATAAATTAATCATTTTTGGGGTCACTCAACAATGCTAACCAGGAAGGTCCCACATTTATCCTTGGTCCGTGTTGAATTAATTGATTTTATTTGGCGTGTACTGGGGCTGCTACAATAATTCTCAATTATCCTCAGGACAGTAATCATGATACTTAACTTGGACTCAGTTTCCAAGGATGTAACCAATTGATTTGCAAAGTGTTGATGGCACTAGCTGTTGACTTACATATGAGACCATAAGCATAAATTATTGCATTGTGAATCCAGATATATTTCATCAGCCTAACTGGATTTCATCCAACACTAATATGCTTCTTCCACTAAACAGCTGTAGAAACATATCCTTTCACTTGCTCTTGGGATGTGGGCAAGCCAGTATATATTGCCCATCCCTGTTTGCCCTGAAGGGATGATGAGTCATCTGAATAGGATGGGTCTGTAGTCACACATAGGCATAAAAACATGAAGGACATTAGAGAATTATTTAGGTTTTTGCAACAGCCCAGAGAATTACATAGAAATTACAGAATGGAAACAGGTCATTCAGTTTAACCAACGTCCACATCACCAATCCTAATCCCGTGTACCCACTCTTTTCCATATCCCCTTACCCTGCCATCCATATAATCTATTCTTAAATGTTGACATAGTCTTTGATTCAATCACTAAACCTGCCGGTGTATTCCACAGCCTTACAACCCTCTGTGTGAAAAGGTTACTCTGGCTCTCTGTCCTAAATTTCTTACGCCTTAATCTGACACTTATGTCCTCTCATCCTAGGCTGCTCAATCACCAGAAAGAACCTGTTTCTATTCCCTTCATAATTGCAAATACCCCTACCAAATCACTCCATTATCTCCCCTGTTGTAATGAAAACAGCTCAGTTTTTACAAATCTTTATTTGTACTTGTATTTCTTCATTTCAGGCAGCACCTCAGTGACTCTGCATTGTGCCTTCTCTAAAGCCTCAACATAGTAAGTGGTCTACCACTACACCCAATATCCCTACTGTGGCCTTATCAAGTTTTTATTTGGATTTACCATTACATCTTGACTTTTATATTTGATATGCCTATGTTTTTAAGTGACAGACAGGCTCGTTGGGCCAAATGGCCTACTGCTGCTCTTATATTCCTATATTCTATAGGTCTGATCATAAAACCTAATATTCCATTAGCTTTTTTTTTAATGATGCACTTGGTCAGTGTTAGGAAGGACTGGGTTGGTGAAGAGAGTTGAGATGCTCTTCATCCACAAAAAGTCACATGATCAGTGCCTCAAATAGCATCTCTTAATCAAACTCCTACTGTCCGGCTTCACCACCTCTAAGCAGGGGTGTGAAGGTGGGCGTTTGGTGTCTCTAAACCAAAAACTCTGGGTTGGTAGGACTTGTCAATCTTAATTAGCAGTCTACTGTGGAGAAGGTAACTCTGATTTCAAGCCCTTGAGCTATGGGTTAGCTAGCAAGGTCGGTTGACAGTGCCGAGGATCACAAATAGTGCCAATGGACTGGAAAGTGATGTCAAGGGTAGGTGAGGTACCTCAGCCTGCTCAGCAGCTCAACTAGGAGGCCAACTCCAAAAACAAACCTGCATCCTATCAGCTGCTACACTTGTGATATGCACTGACCAGTGCAGTATCAGCTGCCTTGGATGATGGAATGGGAGAAGCTCTGTACAAACCCCACCCACTTAAATATACTCAACGTGCAGATTGTTCAGCAACCAAACCCTGTTGTGATGAGGAAGTGACGACAGGGACAGGTAGAGGTTGCTACTGGCAGTCTTCAATGATAACCATGCACGCAGGTGGCTTCATGATGATGGTCGCTCTTCATAGATCGGGGCAGATATAGAGCTCGTATCCTTCTGTATCTTTTCAGGTACAGCGCTACTCTCCAAACCGGGGAAGGGGAAGAAAAGGAACCCTAAACATGGCCTGCTCTCCCTGCACCTGCCAGGTTACATCTCCTGGTTGGTCATTCATTCAGCATAGCTGAAATGTAAAGAACAACATTGTATGCTTTCCACCTACGGTGGTTGACAGGGCCCTCAACCGTCTCCGGCCCATCTCCCGCACATCCGCCCTCACACCTTCTTCTCCCTCCCAGAACCATGATAGGGTCCCCCTTGTCCTCACTTATCACCCCACCAGCCTCCGCATTCAAAGGATCATCCTCCGCCATTTCCACCAACTCCAGCATGATGCCAGCACCAAACACATCTTCCCTTCACCCCCCCGGTGGCATTCCACAGGGATCGTTCCCTCCGTGACACCCTGGTCCACTCCTCCATCACCCCCTACACCTCAACCCCCTCCCACGGCACCTTCCCATGCAACTGCAGAAGGTGCAACACCTGCCACTTTACTTCTCCTCGCCTCACTGTCCAAGGTCCCAAACACTCCTTTCAAGTGAAGCAGCATTTCACTTGCACTTCTCTCAATTTAGTCTACTGCATTTGTTGCTCCCAATGCGGTTTCCTCTACATTGGAGAGACCATATGCAAACTGGGTGACCGCTTTGTGGACCACCTTCGGTCTGTCCGCAAGCATGACCTAGGCCTCTCTGTCGCTTGCCATTTCAACACTTCACCCTGCTCTCATGCCCATATGTCTGTCCTTGGCCTGCAGCATTGTTCCAGTGAAGCTCAGCGCAAACTGGAAGAACAGCACCTCATCTTCCGACTAGGCACTTTACAGCCTTCCGGACTGAATATTGAGTTCAACAATTTTAGATCATGAACTCTCTCCTCCATCCCCACCCTCTTTCCGATTCCACCCCCCACTTTTTTCCAATAATTTATATAGATTTTTCTTTTCCCACCTATTTCCATTATTTTTAAATGTATTTCCTTCCATTGTTTTATCTCGGCCTTTTAGCTTATTTCGATCCCTTCCCTTCACCCCACCCCACCCCCACTAGGGCTATCTGTACCTTGCTTGTCCTGCTTTCTACCCTAATTAGCACATTCCTTAGCCAATATCACCACCTTCAACAACTCTTTGTCCTTTTGTCTATGACATCTTTTGGCTATCTCCACCTATCACTGGTCCTCTATCCAGCTCTACCTGTCCCCACCCCCCCCCCCCCCCGCCCCCACCTCCACCCCCATTAAACCAGCTTATATTTCACCTCTTTTCTATTTTTACTTAGTTCTGTTGAAGAGTCATACGGACTCGAAACATTAACTGTGTTCCTCTCCGCAGATGCTGCCAGACCTGCTGAGTTTTTCCAGGTATTTTTATTTTTGTTTTGGATTTCCAGCATCCGCAGTTTTTTGCTTTTAACATTGTATGAAGCTCAGTTCATGGAATTTCATAATGCTTCTAGACAGCAATATGAGACCAGAGCACAGAACAGCCCTCATAGCCATAATGCTGAGCAGGTACAACATTTATATAGCAGTAGTAAGTGAAACAAGACATGGTGCAGGCTGCACATTCTACTGGACTGGCAAGTAGAGGGACCAGCCTCGACAGTCGGGTGTGGGCTTTGTCATTCATTCTGAGTCGGTACGCAAGCTTGACTCACTCCCTACAGGGATCAGTGATCAACTCATGGTTCTTCGTTTAAGTCTTTCCTGTAACCAGCATGCAACACTCATTATTGCCTATGCTCCAACAATGACACTTAGCGGTGAGGTCAAAGAAGCATTCTATGATGATCTTAGCAAGATAATTAGGGGAGTATCCACCAGATCAAACTCATTATTCTTGGTGATTTTAATGCCTTTATTTTTGTTTATTCTTTCGTGGGATGCGGACGTTGCTGGCTAGACCAGCATTTATTGCCCATCCCTAATTGCCCTTGAGAAGGTGGTGGTGAGCTGCCTCCTTGAACTGCTGCGGTCCATGTGTTGTAGGAACGCCCACAATGCTGTTAGGAAGAGAGTTCCAGGATTTTGACACAGCGACAGTGAAGGATCGGCAATATAGTTCCAAGTCAGGCCTGAGTGGGTACAGACTGTAATACATAGAGGAATACTAGGACACCATGGTATTGGCAGAGCAAACTCCAATGCCAGCTCCTTCTCCACAAAGGAAGCTTGATGTAACTGTTGTTAAAGACATGGCCAAGAGAAAAGAACTGGAACACAAACTAGCCACAGCAATTATTGGTATCCTGGAGGATAATATTGCTATTGAAGATTCTTGGGAAAAGTTAAAGGATGTTACTTACAGCATGACATCTGACATTCTGGGATTTGTTAAACAGAAGCACAAAGGCTGGTTCAACCAAGAGGTTCTTGCAAAGTGCTGCATACTTGGCATCAAGAGCATGCTCATCAGAGCTCAGTTTCACTGGGTCGATCATGTGGTTCTCAAGGAGGATTCCCACATACCAAAGGCAGTACTTTACAGCCAGCTGAGCACAGGAACCCACTTCACGGGACAACCCAAACTGAGATGGAAAGACAATCTGAAAGCCAACCTCTGAGTTTGCAAGCTGGATCCCAATACATGGGGTAAAAAAACCTTGTACAGACCCAAATAGAGAAGTCTCCGTCATCTAGCAATCACGAAGATAACACAGTCAAGTGCTTTCAGGACAAGCCAGCATGGCACAAAGCTAATATCTCCATCCATTCCTCGAACACTGAATTCATTTGCAGTATTTGCAATCGGTTAGGCAAATCAAGACTTGGCCTAACGTCACATGAGAAGACATCAAACTAGATTGTAAACCGGTCTTATATTTGCTGAACACTCATCTGTTGAAGCGACAGAAGAATCCATCATCATTATGCATTTGAGGCTCTGCTTCTAATACTTTGTGAACCTGAACAGCCAAATCCCTCTGCTCTTCCACCATAACACCTTCCCCACCATTTAACGTATTTACTTTCCTTCCTAAAACCTGCCACGTTTTTGTCCATTTCACCATCTCATCAATAAACCCTTGGAGCTTCCTTCGGTCCCACAGCATTATTTACTACATTTCCCATTTTGTAATGCCTGTAATTGTGGGCACCAGTCTTCTAGATCTAGATTTAAATCACTGATGTACACAGTGAAAAGAAGCATTCCCACTAGCTGCTGCCAATCACTGTGAGAAACTGTACCCCTTCTTCCCTTCTAACCTGTTTTTAATCTAGTTTGATAACCTTCCTCTTATCCCACACCCTGAAATTTGTCCAGTAGCCTCCTGTGAGGTCTTATGAAGCTCCATGTATACTACATCCACTGAATTTGCTGCATCCACCATGCCTGCCACTCCTCACAGAATTCTATTTGGCTTTCTTTCTGAAATCCGTGTTGGCTACTTCTGGCTATTTTGTCTTCAACTAGCAATTGCCATTCTTTCTTGTGTTTGCCCACAATATACCAGGTTTGTTGAATTCAGTTTCACAATTTGAAAAGGGAAACATTTGCAGGGTGTATGAGGAATGTGCAGAGGCATGGGACCAATTGGATAGCTACTAAAAAGCCTGCGTGGAGGGCCGAATGGCCTCCTTCTGTGCTGTATGATTCTATGAAGTGAATTAGCACAAGCTTGTCTCAACACATAAAACAGGATAAGCTTTCAGCACAAGAGTATCATTTGGGCATTTGTTTCTGTGACGGTTCTTTGGCAGAACAATCCAAAACTAATCTCATTGCCCTGTTTTCTCCCCTCCAAGAAGCAAGGAATTCTTACCATCTCATAAGATACAACAAAAAAGTAATTTAATATTCACATTATATGTTCTTTAACAATAGCTTTTTTACCCTCCAGTGTACTTTGTAGAAATTCTCAAACAGACCAACAAAAGGCAGGAGCACCCACTCCAAAACTAGAGAGGTGTGAAGACTCTTTGTTCATGAGCATATGCAACAGTGACCTTTTTCTTAATGAGAAGCCCACTTTGCTTCCTAGAACAGAGGAATCCTGCACAGTGTGGGCTAGAGTCAAAAAAGCAGCATTGAGGAAACTTATCTGCTGAAATGGCAGGTGGGGGAGTTGACTGTGAGTTGAAAGGGTTTATTTGAAATTCTCAAGTACCACAGATTAGTGAAAAGAACCAGAAAGTCCCACTTCCTCAACAGATTCTCTTTCTATATTTGGCCCCCAACATTTATCTTGATTATTCTAGGAAGCCAATCACCCACTGGAATAAATGTGGCCTATTACACAATATATTATTATGTCATTCCACCCCCACAGAGTTAAGGCTAGGAAAGTTGTTTTTTTAAATTCTAAACTAGTTTTTGCTTTTGGGATAAGTGCCTTGTTATTACACTACAAAACAACTTTAGATTGGCAAAAAAGAAAGACTTGCATTTATATAGCACTTTTCATGACGACTGGATGTCCCAAGGTGCTTTATAACCAATGAAGTAATTTTTAAAAGTATTTTTACTGTTAGAATATCGGAAATGTGGCAGCCAATTTGCACATAGCAAACTCCCACAAACAACAATGTAATAACCAGATAAACTGCTTTTGTGATTTTGATTGAGGGATAAATATTGACCATGGCACAAAGGAAAACTACTCTAGTCTTCCTCGAAATAATGCCATGGAATTATTTACATCTACCTGAGAGGGTAGACAGGTCCTTGGTTTAACGTCTCATGATTAGATGCCACCTCTGACAGTGCCATATTCCCTCAGTACTGTACTGGAGTGACAGCCTAGCTTTCGTGCTCAAGATCTGGAGAAGGACTTAAATACACAACCTTGAGACTCAGGTGAAATTGCTACCAGCTGAGCCACAGCTGATGCTATAGGAAAAACAGAAAGTGCCGGAAATACTCAGCAGGTCTGGCAGCATCTCTGGAGAGAAGCAGAGTTAACATTTCAAGTTGAATATAACTCTTCTTCAGAACTTCAAATACTGACAGAATGCTAGGAACTCAATTCAAATACTGACATACTGGTGGAGACACCATTCAAATACTGACACACTGCTAGGGATTCCATTCAAATACTGACAAACTGCTGCAGATCCCATTCAAATAGTGACATACTGCTGGGACTCCATTCAAATACTGACACCCTGTTGAGAACTCCCTTCAAATACTACTGCACTGCTATTGGGTTTGTCTGTAGCCTTCTGGGGCATGGGGGGATGGTGAGGGGGCAAGTCCCTTGTTCAAAACAAGGCACCGAGTGCCCAATTGAAGGACTCAGTATTTGGCGGGGGGGGGTTGGCTTCTGAAAACCACACCCTGCCCTTGCATCCAATACCCATGCTTTCCCCTTCCGCAACCTCCTTCTTGCGGCCACTCTCCTGCTGTTACTCACCTTTGGCTTGGGTCCTCGGCGATCCTATGCCTCTTCCTGGGTGCATTACCATCAGCAGCCACTGCTTCCTGCGGCACTGCCTGTGCTGGAGAGCTGCCAGCCTCTGATTGGCTGGTAGCTCTCGGTGGGTGGGATTTCTGCCCCCAGGGTCCTGAATCCCAGGAAGGCACGGCACTGGCCAGTTAAGTGCCAGTCAGTCTTCCCCTTCAGAAGAGTTGCGGGTTTCCCACTGGTTCTCCAACCAGTGGGCTGAACCACTTCAATTGCATTAAATCACACTCACAAGTTCAGGGATCCCCATCCAAATTGTAACACTCTTCCAGGGATCATTTTGGGGATGCATTACTTTACTTGAAAGAAAGATATGCCAAGCAAAGCAATGCTATCAGTACCTCAGAAAGTTTTTTTTATAAAGCTGGTTTACAGTGACACAAATAATGTACGAATAAGGCAAGGAATACATTTAAAAAATAATGGTCTAGAAATTGGGTAATTCTTGCTTTTTTTCGTTACCATTTTCCAAGTGTTACCCAACTCCCACACACCATCCCTGTTTTCACACAATGGGGGGCCATTGAATCCCATTCAAATACTGACACACTGGGGGGACTCCATTCAAATACTGACACACTGTTGAGGACTTCCTCCAAATACTACTACACTGCTATTGGGTTTGTCTGTGGCCTTCTGGGGCATGAGGGGGTGGTGAGGGGGCAGGTCCCTTGTTCAAAGTGGTGCCCAATCGAAGCATTGGGTGGGGGGGGCGGGGTGAGTTTAAAATCTCTACACATGACACTGAGGTACTAGCCAACAAAAGGGGGGAAAATATTCCAACTGGTCAACATCTGTCACCTGGTTAAACATAAAATATCTGTGAGAAGAAGAGAGAAAAAGAAACTAGTTGCACAGATGGGGGAAACATAGGAAAAAATAGAAACGTATTTAAATAATAGGTTGACTGAAAACTATACTAAATAACGACAAACAAAGATTAAAATAGACAGGTGAGAGAGAAAGGGGAAGAAGGAATGATCAAAACTGCAACAGAATTGGCAACTCAGCTCTTATCAGGAGAGCACAAAGGTTGTAGCATTTACTCTGCCTTGTTGCAAGCTTCCTGACAGGAAACATGTAATACCGCTGCATGTCACTGTTACACAACGATCTCTATTTCAAGCATTATTCACCAAAACCTCCTACATAGAGTGTTCCAACAGCAGAAAATGTTATCTTGGAAACCACTTCTTTAAAAAAAATTGAGTCCATTGTAAAAGTATCGTTGTTTTCTATTATCTACTAACCAGTAGATGAACTACTTTTTCAAATCACATTGCTCATTGAATTTTTTTAAAAGTCTAACTTCAATGTTGCCTGTTACCTCTGAGGCAGAAAGTTCTGGGTTAAAGCTTCAGGACTGATGCACGTAATCTAGTCTGACACTTTAGTGCAGTTGTGGGGAATGTAGAATTGTTCAAGAACCTGTGAGATGTTAATTTCAGATCTTGTCTGAGTATTGGAACCCACTCAGCTCACTAGTATTTGCCGACAAAAATCAGCACAAACTTGGGCCCCTCTCCTACTCATGCTGCTCCTCTCTCAGCACAGCCAGATCCCACTTTCAGCCCTATTGGTAGGGATTGCAACCTCTCTAGGAACCTTTGTGGTGGATTGCTACCAAGAACGCTCAGAGATTGCAAACTCTACGATTAAAGAAAGATATGCATTTATAGCATGCTTTTCATGACCATGGGACATCCCCAGAAGCTTAACAGCTCTTTTTGCAATATAATCACAGTTGTAATGAACATGACAACCAATTTGCACACAGCTAGATCCCAGCACAGCTTTTCTGCAAAAGGGATACATAGTTGGATGGGGTATATTCACTCTGTGAACCCAGTCTTAAAGGAGTAGGGTGTTTTTATGAACTTTAGCATTGGGGGCTTAATGTTGGCAAATGACTCTCAAGGTAACTTTTGGGGAACTGATAGCCTGGCTGTTCAATTGAAAAAAATCCAGATGTCACTTAATTCTTCCTTTTTTGATGTATTGTTTAAAAATACAACAACTTATACTTACATAGTGCCTTTAACGCAATGAAATGTCTCTAGGCACTTCACAGGAGAATTATAAAACAAGACACCGAGCCACATAAGGCAATATTCAGGAAGATGGATGAAAGCTTGACTGTCAATATACCAAGAATTTTTGAAGTGGACCAGAATGCATTCTTTTAATGTAAAAATTAAAAATTTGCCAAGGCCCATGGGAAATCTCCATGAACTACAGCTAAACATTCTCTTTTCAATATTTAAATTTCCTGTTTAGCATTTTACTTACATACCATCCTTTCTTCCAATACAAATGAAGCAATTCTGTGTCTATCCACAGCTCAAGTTATAAAGCCCATGTGGGTAATTCTCGCTTTGAATAGTGCCAGAACATGGGTGATGGCAGTTTGGTCACCTGTTAACTATCCTGCCTGATTTTCTTATCTACTGAGATTAATGAAGATTGGGAACCTTGTGTACAACAAGCAGATAATCAGCTACCACCAGTTCTCTTCCACTGCCAAAAGTGACAATTGGCCCATCTGTAGCTACCAGCTTTCACATGTCATAGCTGTTATCAGGTAAGTTCTGTTAGGCACATGCAATCCTTTCTCACTGGATTTCCCTCCTGTGTTCTATCGGAAATAGGAATAAATCAGGGAACTTCCTTTTCTGGAATTCTCTGTTCCATCCTTAGCCACTATTACAGCACGAGAGTTCACAAGATTTTATCTCTATACAAGATGCTGGCATTGAGGAAGAGTAATGTTGAACAATGAGCAAATCTTGTAAATGCAACATTTAATGTCTGAATATTCCTAAATTATCACAGTTGAGTGAATCATCTCACTCACTCATGATGCTGACATTTGTCGTTATTCCCACTGTACTCACTGATCCTCAAGTGATGCCAGCTGTTATTTTTACTCCCTGCTGTGCTGAGTGAATGTGGGTTGCAGGATATGGCATCATGATGGCAGTGCACAATAAATGGCAGTGGCATTGGTGTTTACGATAGTTAGACTGCTAGTGTCCAATGTCAATGTCTTATTAATTACATTGTTAAGGTTTAGTGGCAATTACATTGTTAAACAAGTGACGGGTATTTGTACACCTAAAAATGGGGATAGCGGGGACACTGGGGGAGTAGCGTAGTGTTGACTGTGAACTAAATCAATAAATGCTCTCCAGCAAAGGAAGCTGCTGTGTCTTAGTTTTAACTTCACCAACTGGTGTGGATCCAGTTAACACTCAAATCCCAGGAAGCTGCTGAGAATACAAAAGCAAAATACAGCAATGCTGGAAACCTGAAATAAAAACAAAAACATGCTAGAAATGCTCAGCTAATCAGCAGCATCTGTGGAGAGGAAGAGAGTTAATGTCAGGTTGATGACCCTTCATCAGAACAATTTTGAGAATGTCATGTTGTAAACAGTTATGATTTAAACTGTCCATTTACTTCCAAAATAAAAGAGAGTTGGGATCAGAAGGGTAGCTAATTGGCATTTCTATATGGATACAAGGCCCATTTGATTCACATTGTCATAGAGATGGGCTTTGAGGGGAAAGCTTTCTAAGATATCCCTGAAAATTCAGACACATGCAGTCTGTCAGGATGTAGGGGAGAGGGAGCAGCTAGAGGCTGAAAGTCTCTATGATTCACTATGCATGTATGTGGGTGGGAGCTGGTGCTTGGATTGAAAAGACCAAATTCGTGAGGGTTTGAAACGAGGCTGGAAAATTCGCCTGGCTTGCACTAGAGGGAGAATCACCAGGAAAAACTGTCACCGTGAAAGACAGTTCTGGTGTTAAATGTAGGGAAAGGAAAAGAACAGAAGTAAACCTGGAAACTAAGAATCATTTTGGACTGGTTCCGGGAGAATTGAAAGTTTACTTAAGGCACAGTGTAAAGCATAACTGTGAAGTGGGCTTTTCAGTTGTTTTAAGAGTAAAAGGGGAAAGTTCTGTTCTGTAGTTTAAAGTATAAGAGGCCTACAACAATAGTGTTTAGTCAATGGTGCTTTTAGTCATTTTGTTACAGTAAAAGTCTTAAACTATGAAATGTTTTTCATAGTGATATCTATTATATCTTCATGTCACTCTTTCAGCTATCAACTAGAAGTTCAACTTTCTTTTTTAAAGCTATTGGTCTCTACCAGGATCGTAACACTGGGTGTGTGTACATCTTAACAGATCTTAAAAGGTGCCCTGAAACTGTATAATGTGCATTGCTGCGATTTCTTTTCCCCAATGCCAGCCAGGATCTACACCCAATGAGAGCATGGGCCAAGGAATCTTGGTTCCAGAGTTGGGGCCTTATCTATGTCTCATGCTTCCTTCCAGAATAGCTGGCAGTGTAGGAATGCAAAACAATCTGATTATTTAGAGATGGTTCTTTATTGCAATAAATATGACAGCTTAACTTACCGGCATTCCTTCACAAATGATACCGGCAACATATCATTAAGCAACAGGTTTGATCCAAGCTGCAAAACACAGTAGCCTGAAAGATGGAGTTTTTAAGCAGCAGTTGAGCTGCTCGATGAAGTAATATAAAGTTATTTAGAACTTTAATCAAGTTATTTATAGATGAGATAGAATTACATAAAAATCATAACATATAAACAGGATATCCGGCTGAACTGGTCTATGCCTGTGTTTACGCTCTATGTGAGCCTCCTTCCATTCTACTTCATCTGACCCTTTCAGTGTAACCTTCTATTCATTTCCCTCTCATGTTAATCCAGCTTCCCCTTAAATACAACTATGTTATTTGTCTGAACCATTCCATTTGTGTTCTAAATTCAACATTCTAGCCACTCTCTGGGTAAAGAGGTTTCTCTTGAATTCTCCTTTGGGTTCATTAGTAACTATGACCTCTAGTTTCAGTCTCCTCACAAGAGGAAACATTCCTTTTAGTTGTCCTGGATTATAATGAAAAACAAAATCAATATAATACTTCAACATTCCGTCTCTTTATCTTCCCTCCTGAAAGTACATTCTCCTTTTAAACAAATGAATTCAAACAGCATTGTGGACTAGAGCTAGCAATATCAAGGTGACCGTGGTAAGTTGTATTTGTTATGGTGAGTCTCAAGCACAGGCCACTTTATATCTCTACTGGCAAGTTGTTACATTCAGTCTGCAAGAAGGCAGGATTTGGTTTACTGAACTATCAATTTAACACATTACAGTAGTCATTTGGTAGTACAGAATTCAAATATTGATGAAAAAAAGACACGTTGAAGACTTCTGTCTTGCACTCAACAGGACAATTCACAAGAATACCAAATGTGAAGGGAACAATAATCTATACTGCATGAGGAGAATGCTGATTGGTTGGCAAGTGAACTCTGATTGGTTGGCAAATGGACTCTGATTGATAGAGGAATTACCATGGAGAATGCACCAGTTAACTGATGACTGAGAGTTAACTGCTAAGCTTTGTTTAAGTTCAAACCAGGCAGCTTGACTCTGATTAGTCAAGGCCTTATACTGGAGAATGAACCAGAGAATGACTGTCGCCTATTTTGTTGAGTTGCAAAAGGCACAATGTGCACTGGAGTGCTGCTTTGGGCTGCATTAGAATCCTTCAGTTGGAGTTTGGTGAGAGAGGGGCTTTTAAGGGTTAATTTCTATCTAAAGACTAATCTTTCTTTAATTTAGCAACCAATTAAAAGTTGCTCTTTGTGTTGGGAGAAGGTGAGTTTTAGTCCAGCTTTAAAACAGGGGTTATACAGGCTCTGCTTGCAGCTGTAGTTAGTTAATTAGTTAAACGGATTAACAGGTTTTCAGAGGCTAGATTCAGACAGAATAAAAGCAAGCCATCTACAGTGCTGCTTTGGGCAGCATTAGAGTGCATCAGTTGGAGTTTGATGAGAGAGGGAGTTTACTGAAGAGGGAAGGTGATCCTTCCATTTTCTACCTTCCTTCAGTAAGAAGAGCAGCTGCCTTGGTAAGTAGGACCTGGTAAGTATTTCTTCATCCTTAATATTCTCTAAATTAGGAGAAGTAAAAGTAAAGGGAATAATTTAAGGGTAAATCATAGCAGAGCAGCTGGGCCAAGTGGGATGCTTCTTATGTGCGATGTAGGAAGTCAGGGACACTCCCAGTGTGTGCAGGAAGTGTCTCCAGCTGCAGCTACTCAAAATCCATGTTTTGGAGCTGGAGCTGTGGCTGGAGTCACTGGAGCATCTGAAAGGATGAGATCTTCGTGGATAGCACCTACAGTGAGATGCTCACACCACAGGTAAAGCGTGCACAGGCAGAAAGGGAATGGAAACAGAGTAAAAGCACTAGGCAGGTAGTGGAATCCCCTGAGTGCATCTCCCTCTCTAACAGATTTTCCACTTTGGATACTGCCGGGGGAGATTGTTTCTCAGGGGAGTGCAGCAAGACACAATCTGTGGCATCACAAGTGGCTCAGCTGCACGGGGGGAGGGGGGGGGAAGAGTGGGAGAGCAATAGTGATGTGGGATTCTATTTCAAGGGGAACAGATAATGTTTCTGCGGCTGCAGGCATGACACCAGGTTGGTATGTTGCCTCCCTGGTGCCAGGGTCAAGGATCTCACTGAGTGGCTACAGGACATTCGGATGGGGGAGGGTGAACAGCCAGAGGTTGTGATCCATATTGGTACCAACAACATAGGTAAAAAGAGGGACGAGGTTCTGAAAGCAGAATATAGGGAGCTAGGAAATAAATTAAAAAGCAGAACTTCAAAGGTAGTAACTTCAGGATTACTCCTAGTGCCATATGCTAGAGAGATCAGGAATAGGAGAATAGGCCAGATAAATACGTGACTGGAGAGATGATGTAGGAGGGAGGGATTTAGATTCCTGAGGCATAGGGGCCAATTTTAGGGAAGATAGGGCTTGTACAAGCTGGGCAGGTTGCTCCCCAGCAGGACCGGGACCAATATCCTTGCTGGGATATTTGCTAGACCTGTGGGGGAGCATTTAAACTAGATTGGCAGGGGGATGGGAACCTGTGCAAGGAGACACAAGAGAGGGAAACAAAGATACGAATGAAAGGCAGAAAAGTAGAAAGCAAAAGTGGAAGGCAGAGGAAACAAGGGCTGGCAGCAAATAGGGCCATAGTACAAGAAAAGATGTGTAAAAATGTTAAAAAGACAAGTCTAAAGGCACTGTGTCTGGATGCACGGAGCAGTCACAATAAGGTAGACAAATTAACAGTGCAAATAGATGTAAATGTAAAGATGTAAGTGATATAATTGTGATTACAGAGGCATGGCTGCAGGGTGACCAAGGCTGGAAACTAAATATCCAAGGGCACTCGATATTTAGGAAGAACAAGCAAAAATGAAAAGGAGGTGACGTTGTTAGTTAAGGATGAAATCAGTGCAATAGTGCGAGAGGATATTGGCTCAAAAGGTTTAGATGTAGAATCAGTCTGAGTGGAGCTAAGAAGCAACAAGGGGCGGAAAACATTACTGGGAGTTGTCTATAGGCCTCTAAACAGTAATGATAAGGTAGGGACGGCATTAAACAGGAAATTAGAGATGCATGTAACAAGGGTGCTACAGTAATCATGGGTGACTTTAATCTACGTATAAACTGGGCAAACCAGATTGGCAACAATACAGTGGCGTGTGTATGAGATGGTTTTTTAGACCAGTATGTCAAGGAACCGACTAGGGAACAGGCTATACTAGATTTGGTATTGTACAACAAGAAGAGGTTAATTAATAATCTTGTTGTGCGGGGTCCTTTCGGGGACAGTGACCATAACATGAAAGAATTCTTCCAGGGGCAGAAAGTGAAGTAGTTCAATGTGAAACTAGGGTCCTAAATCTAAACAAAGGAAATTACGAAGGTATGAGGCATGATTTGGCTAAGATAGATTGGGCAACTTCATTAAAAGGCATGACGATGGATAGGCAATGGCTAATATTTAAGGAATGAATGTGTATATTGCAATATTTATACATTCCTTTCTGGTGCAACAGGAAAAGCGGCCCAACCATGGCAAACAAAGGAAATTAGTATTATATCCAAAGAGGAGTCATATAAAGTTGCTAGAAAGAGAAGCAAGCCTGAGGATTGGGAGCTATTTAGAATTCAGCAAAGGAGGACTTCGAGATTGATTAAGAGGGGAAAAATAGAGTGAGAGAGTAAGCTTGCAAGGAACATAAAAGTAGACTGTAAAAGCTTCTATAAGTATGTACAAAGAATAAGATTGGTGAAGGTAAATGTAGGTCCCTTACAGTCCGAAACAAGAGAATTTATACTGAAGAACAAGGAAATGGCAGAGCAATTAAACAACTACTTTAGTTCTGTCTTCACAGAGGAAGACACAAATAACTTCCCAGAAATACTAGTGAACCAAGGGGCTAGTGAGAAGGCGAAATTGAAGGAAATTAGTATTACTAAAACAACAATGCTGGAGAAATTAATGAGACTGAAAGCCGATAAATCCCCAGGACAGGATAACCTACATCCCAGGATACTAAAGGAGGTGGTCATAGAAATAGTGGATGCATTCATTGTCATCTTCCAAAATTCTGTAGATTCTGGAACAGTCCCAGCAGATTGGAGGGAGGCAAATGTAACCCCACTATTTAAAAGAGGATGGAGGGAGAAAACAGCGAGTTACACACTGGTTAGCCTAACATCAGTAGTAGGGAAAATGCTAGAGTCTATTATAAAGGATGTGATAACAGGACACTTAGAAAATATAAATAGGATGAGACAAAGTCAACATGGGTTTATGAAAGGGAAATCGTGTTTGAAAAATCTACGGGAGTTTTTTGAGCACCATCTAGAAGGACAAGAGCAGCAGATAGATGGGAACACCACCACCTGGGAGTTCCCCTCCAAGTCACTCACCATCCTTACTTGGAAACATATGATAGTTTCTTCATTGTCGCTGGGTCAAAATCCTGGAACTCCCTTCCTAACAGTACTGTGGGTGTACCTACACCACATGGACTGCAGTGGTTCAAGAAGGCAGCTCACCACCACCTTCTCATGGGCAACTAGGGATGGGCAATAAATGCTGGCCCAGCCAGTGAAGCCCACATCCTGTGAATGAATAAAGAAAATAATAAATAAGGGAGAGTCAGTGGATGTCGTGAATTTAGATTTTCAGAAAGCTTTTGCTAAAGTCCCACATAAGAGGTTAGTGTGTAAAATTAAAGCACATGGGATTGGAGGTAATATACTGGCACGGATTAAGAATTGGTTAGCAGTCAAGAAACAGAGAGTAGGAATAAATGGGTTTTTTTCAGAGTAGCAGGCGGTGACTAGTGGGGTGCCGCAGGGATCAGTGCTTGGGCTCCAGCTATTCACAATATATATCAATGATTTGGATGAAGGGACCAAATGAAATGTTTCCAAGGTTGCTGGCAACACTAAACTTGGTGGGAATGTGAGCGGTGAGGAGGATGTTAAGAGGCTTCAAGGCAACTTAGACAGGTCGAGTGAATGGGCAAAATACATAGCAGATGCAATGTAGCATGGATAAGTGTAAAGTTATCCACTTTGGTTGGAAAAACAGAATAGCAGAGTATTATTTAAATAGTGATAGATTGGGAAATGTTGATGTACAAAGGGACCTGGGTGTCCTTGTACACCAATAACTGAAAGCAAGCATGCAGGTGCAGCAAGCAGTTAAGAAGGCAAATAGTATGTTGGCTTTCATTGTGAAAGTACTTGAGTATAGGAGCAAGGATGTCTTTCTGCAGCTGTACAGGGCCTTGGTGAGACCACATCTGGAGTATTGTGGACAGTTTTTGTCTCCTTACCTAAGAAAAGAAATACCTGCTATGGAGGGAGTTCAGTGAAGATTCACCAGGCTGATTCCCGGGATGGCAGGGTTGTCTTTTGAGGAGAGATTGGGCCGCCTGGGCCTGTATTCACTGGAGTTTAGAAGAACAAGAGGGGATATCATTGAAACGCACAAAATTCAGTCAGGGCTGGACAGACTGGATGCAGGGATGATGTTTCCTTTGGCTGAGGGGAGGGGGGGTCTAGAACAGGGGGTTGCAGTCTCAAGATATGGGATAGACCATTTAGGACTGAGATGAGGAGGAACTTCTTCACTTAGGGGGTGGTGAACCTATGGATTTGTCTACCACAGCGGGCTGTGGAGGCCAAGTCACTGAATGTATTTAAGAAGGAAATAGATAGATTTCTGGATTCTAAAGGTGTTAAGGGACATGGAGAGAGCCCAGGAGTATGGTGATCAGATAGACGATCAGCCATATTCATATTGAATGGTGGAGCTGGCTCAAAGGGCTGAATGACATACTCCTGCTCATATTTTCTATGTTTCTATGTGTGTACATGTTCTTTCTCTCTGCAAAGGACAGGGCCCTGTGTATTAATGTATGTAGCTTCTAGCACACATAAGTGAGCCACACTGAGCTCAACTGATAAAAGCTGTGACGACATGTGTCTCTTTTCAGCAATATTCATGTTACACAGTATTAATTGTCCAGTTTGGAGGATATTTTTTCATGATGTCAATGATGCAACACAATAAATCCATGTAACAAAATTGTAGAGTGGCATAGAACCCTACTAAGAAAGATGCAGTGAGTAAGCTCTCTGGTTGCAACAACTTTCAGTGATATGTCATTGCTGTTAGCATCAGGACCTATTGTAAAGCTTTTGCTATGGGTTTCAGTTCTACAATAGAATGACCAACAAAAAAATTCAGCTTCAACAAAAGCTACAAAAAGAGTGGATTAATCGAAGTGCAAGAATACTCAGTGGCACCCGTAAGAGACAGCACAAAAATACTTAAGAACAAGATGGATAGGTGAACAATGGAAATGATAACTCGTGTGCAATTAGGACTATTGTTTCTAATGAAACACCAATGCAAACTGGTTGGTTGAATTGCTTGTTCCCATGTTATAATTTCTATGTAATTTTATGACTCAAAACTAACCTGTTACCAGCACAGATAAAACAAAAGCAATCTTGAAAATAGTGGTAGTAACATTCAACTCCATAGGCAAGATTTTTAGCCCAATCTGGGGGCGAGCAGAGGTGTGGAAATTTGCGCTGCTGGCCGGCATGCTGATTTGTCGCCACAATCCCGTCATCCACCTCACCCCTCCCACCAAACGCCCATTTTCCCAGAAGCAAGGCCGACAAAGGAGTTTGGGACTAGGCTAGCTGCATGGAGGCAGCAGACTTTGGGGCCAATGCTCCAGGCAGGCTTTGAGACCTTGCAGCTAGGTAGCCTGGCTGTTGAAGCCTATTTTTCATTTAAAGGTTTAAAAATTTGGAGAAAGGCCCTCCCCTCTCTTATCTGAACTGCAGGCTGCTGCTCCGTCTGAACTGGAGGACTTCCTATTGGGTGCCGGGTGACTTTTTCCAGATGGTGTGGGGTTGTGACCCCCGTTTGACCCCGTCGTCTGGGACCTGACCATAAGGGCAAAATCCTGTTCATAGAGTGAAACAGATGTCTTATTTGATACCCTACCTGAGCTGAATTGGGTTAGAGGCTATAGCGGTCTCCAGTGCAACCAATAGAAAATCAAGAGTCATTCTTATTCCTAGTGCAACCTGCAGCTGCTGCAAGGATGCTAGTGACAGACTTGGGAGCAGACTGTTGCTGGCCAGATAGGTGATCACAAAGAAAATTCAAAATGTTATTGATCAAGTATTGAAAACATGTGGGAAACCAAAGAGGAATATAATTATGAGGATCTAGGGGTAAGGAAAATGCATTTGTTGAACTCTAGGGTCCATGAAAAGACATGGCTATTATGATCACCAGTCACTCAGATCATTCTTTTATTGAGAAACTAAGATCTGTGGTGCTACAATGGTGGGAAATAGTAAGAGAAGTAATGAGGTCAATCAGGAGATAACAATTCGGTACATCGTTTATTTTTAAAGGCTGTTGGATTGTAGGAGAAAAGAAACTGTGCGGATGGAAGGAGGTCCATTGTTTTGAGTTCCTGAGAAAATATGAATTAGGCAGTAAAAGATGCCAATTTTGCTCATCTCTTCTCGTCTCCTGAAGATCTCCTGACTCCGTGATAGGTTAAGGTTCCACAGATAAACTCTTGGTGCACAGTAGCTTGGCTAAATGCCCGATCTTAGTCTGTGAGCTGAAACAGGGAGCATCATCAGGCTATTTGACTGCAGGGAACATCACTGTTGAGTCATACGGACTCGAAACGTTGACTGTGTTCCTCTCCGCAGATGCTGTCAGACCTGCTGAGTTTTTCCAGGTATTTTTGTTTTTGTTTTGGATTTCCAGCATCCGCAGTTTTTTGCTTTTAACATCACTGTTGAACCTGATCTTTCCCTGATCTGACTCCCACAATTGCATTTCTAGTAGTGATCACTGGATTGTGATCGGGAGTGTGAATCGTATTCAAATTTCTTCTTTTTTTTTTGCAAAAATATACTTTATTCATAAAATATCTTCAACCACATTCCAAACCATTTCAAAAACACCATTACAAGGGTACAATCCGGTTCAACTTTTACAAAATGTATCACCAGGTGCATCAGTACAAACAATATTACAATCATTTACAGCCTTTCATTTTGAGCTGTACAGCCCGAGGGGGTTTAAACAGTTCCCAGCCCCTCGGTGCACTGTGGCAGAAAGGTCTTAGACAGCGACCCTTCCCCATTGCGTCTTTGCGGCAGCTGCCCCAAGCTTTAGTGCGTCCCTCAGCACATAGTCCTGGACTTTGGATTGTGCCAGTCCGCAACACTCGGTCGGGGACAACTCTTTGTGCTGAAAGACCAACAAGTTTCGGGCAGACCAAAGCACGTCTTTCACCGAGTTGATGATCCTCCAGCTGCAGTTGATGTTTGTCTCGGTGTGTGTCCCTGGGAACAGCCCGTAGAGCACAGAGTCCTGTGTCACAGAACTGCTCGGGATGAACCTCGACAGCAACCACTGCGTCTCTCTCCAGACCTTCTTTGCAAAGGCACAATCCACAAGGAGGTGAACAACGGTCTCTTCCCCACCACAGCCACCTCGAGGGCAACGTGCAGAGGGGGTGAGACTCCTGGCGTGTAGGAAGGATCTGACGGGGAGGGCCTTTCTCACCACCAGCCAAGCCACGTCTTGGTGCTTGTTGGAAAGTTCTGGCGATGAGGCATTCTGCCAAATGACTTTGACAGTCTGCTCGGGGAACCATCCCACAGGATCCACCCTCTCCTTTTCCCTCAGGGCCTCTAAGACGTTACGTGCTGACCACTGCCTGATGGACTTGTGGTCAAAGGTGTTTTTCTGCATAAATTTTTCCATGAGGGACAGGTGGTACGGCACGGTCCAACTACTTGGAGCGTTCCGCGACAGCGTGGCCTGACCCATCCTTCGCAACATCGGGGACAGGTAGAACCTCAGCACATAGTGACACTTGGTGTTTGCGTACTGAGGGTCTACGCACCGCTTGATGCAGCCACACACAAAGGTGGCCATCAGTATGAGGGCGATGTTGGGCACGTTTTTTCCCCCTTTATCTAGAGGCTTGTACATCGCGTCCCTGTGGACACGATCCATTTTTGACCTCCAGATAAAGCGGAAGATGGCTCGAGTGATCGCCACCACGCAGGAGTGTGGAATGGGCCAGACCTGCGCCACGTACAGCAACAGCAAGAGTGCCTCACACCTGATGACCAGGTTCTTACCCGCAATGGAGAGGGAGCGTCGCTCCCACATGCCCAGTTTCCTTTTCACCATAGACACTCGCTCCTTCCAGTTTCTAACGCATGCCCTGGTCCCTCCGAACCATATCCCCAGAACCTTCAGGCCGTCAGCCCTGACAGTGAAGGGGACAAAGGATCGGTCAGCCCAGTTCCCAAAGAACATGGCCTCGCTCTTCCCACGATTTACCTTGGCTCCCGAGGCCAGTTCGAACTGGTCGCAGATGTGGATCAGTCTGCGCACCGACAGCGGGTCCGAGCAGAAGACGGCGACATCGTCCATGTACAGGGAGGCTTTTACTTGAGTGCCTCCACTGCCTGGGATCGTCACTCCTCTTATGCCCGGATCCTTCCTGATGGACTCGGCAAAGGGTTCTATGCAACACACGAAAAGAACAGGCGAGAGGACAGCCCTGCCTGACTCCAGATTTAATCGGAAAGCTATCTGTTTCCCTATTCAAATTTCCTCTATCACCCAATCATCGCACTTCTACTGCTGTCCCAGAAGAGGCCAGCTAACTCAGTATGGACTGGGGATTGAACCTTTTTGGTTTGCATGTCATGGATATGTAAAATAGTGCTTATTTTACTGGACCAGTAATTCAGAGGTGTGAATTAATAATCCAGAGATGTGAGTTCAAATCCTACCACAGTAGCTGGGGAATTTAAATTCACTTAATGAAATAAATCTGAAATAATAAAAAAGTGCTAGTGTCAGTAAAAACCCAACCAGGTCACTGATGTCCTTTGAGCACGGAAATCTGTTATTCTCACCCAGTCTGGCCCACTTGCGACTCCAGATCCACAGCAATGTGGTTGATTCTTAGCTGCCCTCTGAAATGGCCTATCAAAACTGCTATGATGAAATGCAGCGGTTCAAGAAGGCAGTGCACCACCAACTTCTCAAGAACTATTCAAGATGGCCAATAAATGCTGGCCTTGCTGGCAACACCCACCTCCTGTGAATTAATAAATATATTTTTAAAAATCAGTGCCTTGATCAGATTAAAGCAGGTGCAAAGAGTCAAGATTTCACCAGAAATGAGAACCAAAACCGGTTGCATTTCCAACGAGTTCTTAAAAAGAAAAATAACAATAATAGAAAATGCTGAAAACATACAGGCGGTATCTGTGGCAAGAGGAAGTCTAGACTAATATTCTGTCAAAGCTTTAATTTACTTTGTGGGATGGGAAGAATTATCAATGTAACTGTGGGAGTGGTTGGGGTTGTAGTGGATATCAAAGTATGGGCTGAACGTCCATAATGAAAAGCAGACAGTTAGGGTTGGGAAACTGGAATTGCTTAAAGCGGAGTCAGGAAAGTCTCAAATGTAAGTGGGTTAGAATTGGACAAGGGTGGAAAAATGGAGTCAAGATTAAAAAGAAATCCTCCACTTCTCCATCTCTCTCATCCCTATTAAACACCATCCCAAATCCCAATTCTGCAGCCAAGCTTTTGGTCAACCCTACTAAACTTTCCTTTCTTCACTTAATGTCTTTTTTCATCATACTTGGCTGCAAAGCACTTTGGGACTCTCTTTAAATTGAAGGGGTGTATAAATGCAAATTCTTATTTTCATGTTTTGTTTGATAAAAACGGAATACAACACTAGACATAGAAACATACGACAAAGAAAAATAAGAGCAGGAGTAGGCCATTCGGCCCTTTGAGCCTGCTCCGCCATTCATTATGATCATGGCTGATCATCCAACTCAACAGCCTGCCCCCGCTTTCTCCTCATACCCTTTGATCCCTTTCGCCCCAAGAGCTATATTTAACCCCTTCTCGAAAACAAAGAATGTTTTGGCCTCTACTACTTTCTGTGATAGTGAATTCCACAGCCTCACCACTCTCTGAGTGAAGAAATTTCTCCTCATCTCAGCCCTAAATGGTCTACCCTGTATCCTCAGACTGTGACCCCTGGTTCTGGACTCTCCCACCATTGGGAACATCCTTCCTGCATCTACCCTGTCTAGTCCTGTTAGAATTTTATAGGTTTCTATGAGAACCCCCCTCATTCTTCTGAACTCCAGTGAATATAATCCTAACCGACTCAATCTCTCCTCATATGTCAGTCCCGCCATCCCAAGAATCAGTCTGGTAAACCTTCGCTGCACAAAAGATCCCTTAGGATTTGTAGTCTGAGAAGCATACAAATTAGTGGGATCGTTGTTTTAATCGGATGATGTTTGGGCTGTCGAGATGTTTCTACTCTGGGATTTGAGCTCCATAATCCAGGTCTGCAAGGATCTACAGACCCAAGGAACACAAAAAGCCTTGGTGGTACTCCTGTGTAGTATTACTGATTTACTGTAGCTGACACACTAACTCATCCAACATTCAAGGTTTCATTTCTACTTTTTTTAAAGGACACAACATAAAAGACTTTGGGTGAAAAATTTGATAAGGCCCGAGCGCGAAGCACAATTAATATGCACCCATTTGTTCCGATGTAGGCAGCGTGCAAACTTTGAACTGCCTGTTCATTTACATGATTGCAATGTGCTGCTGGTGCTAGGCCTGATGTTGAGTGGCTGCACATGTGAGTAGGGGGCACAAAATCTTGTGAAGCTATTGTGAGTTCGAGCTTCCTGAGCTACTTAAAGCCAGTCTGTATCTCTTAAAGGGGAGGTGCATTCTGGCTGCTTCAGGTGCTGGAATTCATCCCAAAAGTGACTTGGTCCAAAAAAAAACACAGAAATAGCACAACCTGACAAAATGCAAGCTCCAAGGTCCTTTGACACGGCATTGGAGGCCTTGGTGCAGGAACTGGACAGGAGGGGAGAGAAGTTCTCTATCCTTTAGGGAACTAGGAGGTCCTCCAGACAAACTCTGAGAGAGACAATGAGTGTGGATAACTATGCAGGTCAATGCCAAAAGTGTAGCATTGAGGTCCCAGATGCAGTGCCAAAAGAAGTTCAATGACCTCATATGAATGGTCGTCAGTGAATGCATCTTCAAATGCCACATCCCACCAACTCAAGCACTACCTTCACATACTGCTCAATGCACCACATGCCTATCCCTCATCCATCAACAATCTGTAACAATCACAACTCATACCTCACATTCATAGCTTCAGCTTGCCCTCACACGCCTACCACTGTTGCAAACCTCACACCCAACCTCACTGCCAGCTATTCAACCATCACAACCACAGCACCCAAACACATTGAACCACATTTACTGACACACTTCCCTCTCTTATTTGACAAGCTGCTGCATAACCATAGGCAGCAGCATCTAACCTAGGGGGGCCATGTATGGCTGCATGATCTCACTCCAAAAGAGGGGAGAGAAGTCACCATCATTGGAAAGGCCATGACTGAGGCCATGGCCAGTGGCAGGGCTGGAAGGATTGAAGGTGAAAGTATGTTCCTCACTAATCCTCCATCTCACATCCCACATCCCCCTTATCCTCCAATTTCTTCTTATTCCCAAACTGCAAAATGCAGTTTTTCTTCCTTCCTTCCATTCCCCCCCGAAAGGCCTTTTCAACAACAATATGCTTGTGTTTTTCTCCTTTCAGATATCCAAGAGCTGCCACCTGGCTAATGGTGCTGGAGCATGATGTGCAAGAGGAAAAGATGACGGTGACGAAACACCATCACTTGATCTGACACTTGCAAACACCAGCTCAAATTCTGGTACTGTACTTTAGAGAATAGTGTAGAGGTAAGATCTGCATGTGGTGAGTGCTATATTGCTTTATTGTTGGGGGAGACGGTGGTGTAGTGGCAATGTCCCTGGACTAATAATCCAGAGACCCAGATTAATGCTCTGGGGTATTGGGGTTCAAATCCCAACATGGCAGCTGGTGGAATTTAAATTCAATTAATACAATCTGGAATTGAAAGCTTGTCTCAGTAATGGTGACCATGAAACTATCATCAATTGTCATAAAAATCCATCTGGTTCACTAATGCCCTTTAGGGAAGAAAATCTACCATCCTTTCCTGGTCTGGCCTACACATATGTCCAGACCCAAAGTGATGCGGTTGACTCTTAACTGCCTTCTGAAATGGCCTATTAAGCCCCTTAGTTGATGGGCAACAAATGCTGGCCTTGCCAGTGATGCCTATATCCATTCAATGATTTTTTTTAAATCGTAAAGAGCTAGGAAGTAATTGTTATGAGAATATACACCTAGGACGCCATAAATTACTGCTGCACCACTGTCATGTGCTGAATAACAATGTATCAGTCTATCAGCCCACCAGCCACATTGTCATTAAATATAATAATTCTCATAATATTATTGTGATTTGTTGTAAAGGTAGGTTAATAGTGGGGTTTTGGATAGTTTCTGTGTGTGTATGTGAGGGATTTAAGTGAATTGGAGACAGCTGGTCTGGAGGCTTTGAGTTATTGAAAAGAAACTAGGTTTGAAATGCTAAATACATAAACATGGCTGAAGTTTTAGAATGTGAGATGTGAGGAAAATTTGCATTTTTAGATAAATTAGGTTAGTTTAAATTTCAAAGAGATGCTAGGATGTTACACCTAGCCAGAAGAAGCTAACCCAAACAGTGTATTTTATTTTTCCCAAAGATTATTGATAAAATTAGTATTATGAAAAGATTTGTTTTGTGAGAGGGGTAAAGATTCAAAAGCATATCGGAAAATGGAATTTGCATTAAAAAGGGAAACAGGTATAAAGGAGAGAAGGCTCCTTGTGTAAGAGAAGAAATTCGAAGATCTAACATGAGTGTGAAAAGTCTCCAGCCTCTGTGCATCAAGTTGCTATCTACAGGAACCAAAGCTGAGAAAATTCACTTTGAATTCGACTGTCCAAGGTGTGTTGTTTTGCCTAGGGGGTAAAGATCCAAAGACATATCGGAAAGTGGAATTTGCATTAAAAAGGGAAACGTGTATAAAGGAGAGAAGGCTATATGTAAGAAGAGAATGAATTCTAAGATCTAACACAAGTGTGAAAAGCCTCCAGCCTCTGTGCGTCAAGTTGATGTCTACAGGAACCGAAGCTGAGAAAACTCACTTTGAATTCGACTGTCCAAGGTGTGTTGCTTTGCCTGGGTCTGTTTAAATTTATTTGTTTTTACTGTTGCCTTAGCGTTGGTGTAACTGGGAGCCAGATTAATTAGGGGTTTTAGGAGTCATTATAGCAGTAATTTGTAGACCTATTTATGTGCTTGAAATCTTTTCCTATGTCAATAAATGTTCAATTTAGTTTTCTAAAAACCTTTGAAGTCGTGGTGGTCTTATTACTTCTGAATTCAGGGCATGCATCTCAAAATAAAATACAAATTGCAAAACATTTGTGACCACGTGATCGAGTTTCCCTCGTGGATTTGAACCGCCTGGCATACATCATCTGCCACGTCATAACAACATTGAGAGTAGAAATGCATTTGATGGAGCTCCAGCATTGTGAGTCTAAAGCGTTGTTTCTAATTTATAGGAACCAGAAAACATAACATGGCATGACTGTGTGTTTAAAAAAAAAAACATTTTAAACAAATTTAATGCTGAATTAGAATGAAAAATCAACTTGGATTAGTGAGAGAGAAAAAAAACTGAATGAATGGTGCGAAAATAAGATGGCCACTGCTGCAGCAATATACAGCTCCAACCCATGATAAATTGGGAGACTAATGATGTCACAGAGGCATTTGAGAAGTTTAAACAAAAGTGCAGTTTGACATTCAGTTTTCGAAAAGGCACTTGTGAAGAGGATGTGACAGTTTCCAGAGAAAATAAATTCTCACAACCATTCAGGTCAGGAAGAGGGTGAGAAATAAGCCTAAAACCATAAATCTGAAGTTGAAGATTGAAACTGGAGCACAGACTAACATCATCCCACTCAGACTATACCAGAAGATTTTTCCTAAATATTTGAAAGAGAACGGTTACCCAAGGAAAGATGCTCTGAAACCAAGCGACATCATGCTAATTGCATAGGGATGAACTGAGATTCAATAGCTTGGACAACAACCCAGAGGGACACACAAAGGAAAATATGATAACTGTATGTTCTTCGTCACTGAAACAGATGGTCCTGGTATCCTGTGGTTGAGCAGTTGCAAAAAGCTACAGCTTATCTCAGTAAACCATGAGATAAAAGATCTAGGTATAAAGATCCATCACCTAGTGAATGCAACACAACCGTAACAGAGTCAAATTAGAGAGGAGACCAGCAAAGACAAAGGTTTACATATGTTTTCTCAGCAAATGATACAGGGATAGCCTGACAAGATACAGCAAGCACAGCCAGCCATATGAAGTATAGATCTATCAGAGATAACATCTCACTAGAAGATGGTGTTCTGCTAGCCGGATCCAGAATAATTATACCCAAAGCGATGCAGGAAGAACTTCGCCAGAAGATACCTGAAGGCCACATGGGGATGGAGATGTGTAAGCTCAGAGCCTGATCAGCTGTGTACTGGTTAGGCATCTATAAATACATCAAAAGAATGGTGTCACATGCATTGTATGCCAGAAGTACAAAAAAACTCAGCAAAAAGGGGTGATGGTAGTTACTGAAGTACCACCCAGATTGTGGGATTCTGTGGGAGCCGATTTATTCACACACAATCAAGAATGGTATCTCATAGTTGCACATTACTACTCAAAGTTCCCTTATATCCAAAGATTTGAGAGCAACAACAATCATCTCAGCAGGAAGTTTTGTTTGCTGAGCAAGGGATTCCTGAAAGAATAATATGTAGCTGAACTATATTCACTGAACAGTATGGGTTCAACATCATCACCACATTATCTAAGGGGACATGGGTTTACGGAAAGACACATCTAGATGGCCAAGAAAACCTCAAGGTTTGGGTCTTCCTTATTGTCATTCCAATCTACATATCTCAAGGCTGACATGAAACTGCCTGAGGAGCTGTTGAATGGAAGAAAGTATAAAACAACTCTGCCAAGCAAGATTCTTCTGCAGGT
Organism: Cetorhinus maximus; assembly: GCF_964194155.1. Classification (NCBI taxonomy): domain Eukaryota; kingdom Metazoa; phylum Chordata; class Chondrichthyes; order Lamniformes; family Cetorhinidae; genus Cetorhinus; species Cetorhinus maximus. The sequence goes on along the minus strand of NC_135883.1, from coordinate 151,550,816 downwards.
AACAACTCACTGATGCACAGGTAGCAGGAGATCAATACTTCAGCAACCATGCTAAATTCCTGCCTGAGTTGTTGAAAGGGCAAACTGTGCATGTGCGATAAAAGGGAACTTTGAGAAGTAGTCTGCAAATATGAGGTGCCATTCTTGATTGTATTTTGTTATGATACAGCAAGTGGTAGTCGTCAGGCTGACCAAATCCACAAGGGAAACTTAGCCATGCGATCACAACGGTTTTGCAATTTGTGTTTATTGCGAGAAGATTTGTGCACTGAATTCAGAAGTAATGAGTCCACTAACACCTTTAGAGATTTTAAAAATTAAATTAAAACATTAACAAAATAAAAGAATAAAACACATACACAAGATTACAATTACACAGTTACTTAATATTATAACAATTTCCAAAATTCCTGCTTAGCCAGACTCCCAACTACACATCCCCTTTAAAGCAACAGTCCAAAATAGATTTTAAATTTATAGTGACAATCCAGCAAGGTTACCACAAGCACCTACTTGATAGTGGAATTCCAAAGGCTTTTAACACAACTTTGGTTACTGGAAGAGCAGACTTCTACAAAATGGCTAGAGGCTTTTCCCCAAGTCTGTTTCACATGTGTACCTTTCAGATATTACATGGCCACTAATCCACACAGCCTTCCATCCTTCTTTAAATATATTTCTTCCTCTTTAATCTGTAAATCCCATTGTTCCCATGTCATTGGAATTTACTTTTCTCATAATATAAAAATCTTTTATGTTGTCATTATGGTCAGCACTTTTGGGAAAAATCGACGTAATAACCTGCCTTATTTATCTTGTTAGTTGTAAACATCCTACCATGTCTCTTTGAAACCAAACTCTCTCCCCTTATCTTAAAATGCAAACTTCATTTACACCCTATCTGCTGAGACTTTATCCCAGTTCACTCATTCGCATTTCACATGCCTTTTTATACCTAACTCTTTTGATAATTTCAATCTTGTGGTCTATCCGTCTCTAATTTAATTAAATCAGCCATACAGACAGAACCATCCACACACACAAACATAAGCCTACTTTACAATATCCCCCAATAGTATTATGAAAACTGATAGTTTCATGACAGTGTGAATAATCATGAAAACCTAGAACCCAGCAAAAGTTGTTGATGAAGCTCCAAGGTCATACATCATTGAGACCAAAACTGGTATGAGACCAAAACTGGCAAGTAAATGGAAGTGGCATAGTGGCATTGTCAGTGGACTGGTATTCCAGATGACCTAGGGTAATTCTCTGGGGGCTTGGGTTCGAATCCCACCACAGCAGATGGTAAAATTTGAATCCAATAAAAATCTGGAATTAAAAGTCTGATGATGACCATGAAACCACTGCCAATTGTCGTAAAAACCCATCTGGTTCACTAATGTCCTATGGGGAAGGAGATCTGCTGTCCTTACCTGGTCTGGCCAACATATGACTCCAGACCCACAGCAATGTGGTTGACTCTTAAATGCCCTCTGAACAGGGCAATTAGGGATGGGCAATAAATGCTGGCCTAGCTGGCGACACCCACGAATAAAAAAAAGGAACAGAGACCATATTCGACCTACACCTAAGCTGGACATCTGTACAGTGTGTCACTACTAAGAGTGATGAATGCCACTTGCCAGCCCAAGCCTGGATATTGTCCAGGTCTTGCTGCATTTGGACATGGACTGCTTCAGTATCTGAGGAGTTGCGAATAGTACATTGTGCAATCATCAGCAAACACACCCACTTCAGACCTTATGTTGTGTGTGATGCTAATATTGTATCACTTGTTGGTGATGTTGGCAATGCTGCTGATGCTGTCTTGCTGGTTAGTGATGTTACTGGTGTTGTTCATGAGCTTTCCTGCTTTTCCAGCTGAGGTGTAGGTCAAATATGGTCTCTGTTCCTTTTTTTTATTCGTGGGTGTTGCCAGCTAGGCGAGCATTTATTGCCCATTCCTAATTGCCCTGTTCAGAGGGCATTTAAGAGGCACAACAACCTACCACCCAAGTGATATCATGAATAATAGTTTGAGAAAAGAAAACAAGCCATAATTGACTTTAAAGACTTCAAAGTTTAATTATAAAATTTGATTGTTAATCTTCTTTAGCTAATACCCTTCTCTTCCTCGCCAAGGAGCTTGTCCTCTTCTGTGACGCCTCTGCTCACATTGTAGGCCAAGGCGAGGGTGGTAACTACAGCACCCTTGATTGGGAGCGAATGATCTGACCAGAACCCTTGAGGGGAGAGGGTGGCATAGTGGTAATGTCACTGGGCAAGTAATCCAGAAGCCCAGGTTAATGCTCTGGGGACGCGTTCAAATCCTACCATGGCAGGTGGTGGAATTTAAATTCAATTAATAAAATCTGGAATTAAAAGCTAGTCTCAGTAATGGTAACCAGCAAACCATTGTTGTAAAAAGCCATCTGGTTCACTAATGTCCTTTAGAGAAGGAAATCTGCCATCCTTACCTGGTCTGGTCTATATGTGACTCCAGACTCACAGCAACGTGGTTGACTCTTAACTGCCCTCTGAAATGGTCTAGCAAACCACTCAGTTCAAAGGCAATTAGGGATGGGTAACAAATGCTGGCTTTGCCAGTGTCGCCCACATCCCATGAAAGAATAAAAGAAAAAAAAGTCAGAAGCATGGCCTTCCCCACATGCCATACCATTCCCTGGAGACTTCACCAACCATAAATAGCAGTAGAAAATCCACATCACTCCTACAATTTCAGCAACACCCAGAAGAAATCAATCAGCAACTAATTTGAAGGTAATTGATGATCCCTTTAAATAGCATTGTTGGTTGGGGTCCTTCCTGTCGCTGAACACTGTGCAAGGTTCAAAGTGGGTGTAAGCTGTAGTTTTGAGGTTGAAAGGGCCACCGCTGGCATCAAATCAGTGTTACATGCAGGCTATTGTCAAGTTTTGCCTACGCTGTATGCATCTGGCGCAAGCTCCTAACTCCCTCACCAAAATTGTGAGTAGCATGAGTCACACAGGAAGTGTACGTCCGAAAATACAGGCCCCACAGAGCCAAATCTTGCGGCATTTAAAATTACCCAGAAATTCCTATTATGGTCATTCTATGAATTCTCCCCCAGTGCTGGTTCAGCAGGAATTGCTGTTTGGCTGAGAGGCATAATCCTGATACAACAGTTAGATTCGGCACAATTCCAGCTCATTTTGGCATCACATTTAAAGTTTTGAGATCTTAAAAAGGCTCAATTTAACAACCAAATTAGTTTTACACAACATGACAAAATACTAACATTTGTAGTATGTTACAAAATACCAGAGGTGAAAAAAATATTTGAACTTTACTTCAATATTTTGGAAATGAGTGCCAGAAGTCCAGTTGTGGTTAGTATTCAATATTTCTCCCTGACTGATAGCAAAATTAAAATTAATGAATTAAATATATATAGTATTTCTTTCTCATTCGGGGTTTAAAATCTGGTTTGTTGCTAGGACCATATACATAATTATGAGTTATGAAACTACGTTTGTAAAGTTTTTTTGGTCAGTTGTTAAGCCACGATTTTTTTTACTCCTAAAATGCAAGTCATGACATGTTCTGTGGTTACTGTATGACGTTCTTCTTTATTCTCGAGACAGCATCTGGGCAGATGAATTGCAAAAGCAAAGTAATATTGAGAAATGTGAGGAAATACGTCTTGAAACCAAAAATAGCAAATAAGGTTAACATTTTGCTTACTCTGGACCATGTCCTTACAGTCATTGTGGCATCGCCTTGGCAATGCAGCAAGATGGCGCAACACATCATCGCATCATAGGTTGGATAGGCCTTCTGTGGTCTCTAACCCTCAAATCAGAACTGGAGTTTACATTTTTGACAAATGGCTCATTAGTTAGATTGCACTAGTTCTAATCTTTATTTTTTGTTCATTCAAAGTAGGTGTTCAGTTGCCATTTCTACTATTTAAAAAAACACCAAATAACATGAATCAGGAAGAGTAAGACAAAACTTACATTCATATTGCATCTTTCATATCTTCAAGATGTCCCAAAGCATTTCACAGCCATGAGCTACTGATTGGAAAGGAAAATTGAGAGAGTTGCAAAGTGGGCTACTAGAATGCTGTTATCCAATTTTTGTCTGGCGATAAAAGTAAAATTATGTTCAGCTTGTCTCTTTTTCTTTGTCAGTCTCTCATGTTTCTCAGTCTCTCCTTTTCCTCAAAGACAGAGAGCACAAGCCTAATGTAGTCAGTAGGAGTCAGAGAGATTGAGCCTGAGGGAAAACAGTGCCAGAGGCCCAAAGCTAAAAGCGGGGAGACACAGAGAGAGAGAGAGAGAGAGAGAGGGAGAGAGAGAGCAAGTCTGCGGGAGTCAGTGGGAGACAGACAGAAAGCGAGTCTGTGGGATTCAGCGGGAGACAGACAGTCAGTGGGAAGCAGAGAGAGAGATAGAGAATCTGTGGGAGTTAGCGGGTGGCAGGCAGAGAGAGAGAGCTGGGAGTAAGTGACAGTCAGTGGGAGAGAGCGCTGTGAGGACAAATCGACAAAAAAAAACCCAAGAATCAGCAGGTGGGTGATGGGTGAACATGGATGTGAGGAGCGCATAGCTGAAGGAGTTCAGAGAAAGGGCAGCGGAGTGGAGTGCCAGCGTCAGGGAGCCAGGTTAAAAAAAGCAAAATATTGTCAGCACAAGCAAGGTAAATATAACAGTAAGTGAATTAATAAGAAGAGGATTAGCACAGAAGCGGTCTAGAGGCTATCATTAAATTAATTTAAACAACCCACATCGATTCTAACAGAGGGAAGAGAGATTTTTCAGATCACAGATGGGCAGCTAAGATCTGTTGCTTGCAATTCTTGCAGCTTCTGGGAACTTCAGGACACTTCATCTGTCCTGGGTCAAAATTGTGGGGTTGAGTGTGGACCATCAGCAAGCTAACTGAAAATACAAAGCTCCCTGTGTACCAGGCTTGTGTTCTCAACAGCCTCCTTTACAGTAGTGAAGCGATGACAACTTATACAAGCCAATAAAAGGGGCTGAACAGCTTCCACCTCCATTGCCTCAGATGAATATTGGGCCTCTCCTGGCAGGTCAGAGTGCTGAATACAGAAGTTCATCAGTGTACAGGGATCCCCAGCATGTTTGCCCTTTAGAGCTAGCAGCGGCTCCAACGGCTGGGTCACATGAACCGAATGGATGATGGCCACATCCCCAAGGACATGCTCTACGGCGGGCTTGCTATCAGCACAAGACCATCAGGTCACCCATGTTTGCGATACATGGACATTTGTAAGTGAGACCTCAAGCTGACTGGGACAAGAGTCAATGCATGGGAAGTCCTTGCCGCTGACTGGAGAGACTGGAGACAAGCAGTCAGGAAGGGTGTGCAAAAAGCAGAAGATAAAAGAAATGATCAGATAACAGAAAAGAGAGCCCACTGGAAGGCAGAACATCAGTTGGCCATGGGCCAACACTATTCATCTGTGCCAGCTGCAGAAGGGACTGCCTCTCATGATTTGCCTTCTACAGCCACAACAGATGTGACATAAGCCCCAGGCGCAGTCCATCATCTGCCGAGACGGACAGATGCCTATACTACATGCATCCTGGAGGAGCCACGTGTGTCAGAAGTGTCTCCAGCTGCTTGAGCTCAGGATGTCTGAACTTATGGGGCAATTGGAGTCACGCTGGAACAACATTTTTTTATTCATTAACAGGATGTGGGCTTCGCTGGCTGGGCCAGCATTTATTGCCCATTTCTAGTTGCCCTAGAGAAGGTGATGGTGAGCTGCCTTCTTGAATCGCTGCGGTCCTTGTGGTGTAGGTACATCCACAATGCTGTTAGGAAGGGAGTTCCAGGATTTTGACCCAGCAACAGTGAAGGAACGGGAATATATTTACAAGTCAGGATGATGAGTGACTTGGAGGGGAACTTCCAGGTGGTGGTGTTCCCATCTATCTACTGCCCTTGTTCATCTAGGTGGTAGTGGTCATGGGTTTGGAAGGTGCTTTCGAAGGAGTCTTGCTGAATTCCTGCAGTGCATCTTGTAGATGGTACACACTGCTGCTACTGTGCGACGGTGGTGGAGGGAGTGAATGTTTGTGGATGTGGTGCCAATCAAGCGGGCTGCTTTGTTCTGGATGGTGTCAAGCTTCTTGAGTGTTTTGGGAGCTGCACTCATCCAGGCAAGTGGGGAATATTCCATCACACTCATGACTTGTGCCTTGTAGATGATGGACGGGCTTTGGGGAGTCAGAAGGTGAGTTATTCATCATAGGATTCCTAGCATCTGATCAGCTCTTGTAACCACAGTATTTATATGGCTAGTCCAGTTCAGTTTCTGGTCAATGGTAAACCCCAGGATGTTAATAGTGGGGGATTCAGTGATAGTAATGCCATTGAACATCAAAGGGCAATGGTTGCATTCTCTCTTGTTGGAGATGGTCATTGCCTGACACTTGTGTGGCACGAATGTTACTTGTCACTCCAAGCCAGGATATTGTCCAGGTCTTCCTGAATTTGGACATGGCCTGCTTCAGTATCTGAGGAGTCGCGAATGGTGCTGAACATTGTGCAATCATCAGCAGGCATCCCCACTTCTGACCTTATGATGGAAGGAAGGTCATTGATGAAGCAGTTGAAGATGGTTGGGCCGAGGACACTACCCTGAGGAACTTCTGCAGTGATGTCCTGCAGCTGAGATGACTGACTTCCAACAAGCACAACCATCTTGCTTTGTGCTAGGTATGACTCCAAACAGCGAGGAGCTTTCCCCCAAGGATGAAAGTTTCAGGAAGGATGAAAGTTTCCTAGATTAAACACTCCTGAAGGTGGTCACCCCTCAGGGAGTGTGAACTCTGGATAGTAAATGGGTAGCTATTCAGAAGTGTAGGAAGAGGCATTAGGTGCAGGAATCTTTGGGGCGTTTGTGATGCTCTCAAACTGGTACTCAGCAGCAGAGACTGCTCGGATTGATGACACCTTGAAGGAATGCAGTTCAGGCCATGGGCAAGGGGCTGCATAGGAGGGAACAGCAAAGAGTAGAGATGCATAGGAGATTGCATAGTCAGGAGGACAGGCAGGTAACTGTCTTTGTGAGTCGCCTCCCTGGTGCCAGAGTAAAGGACATCACAGAGAGGGTGCAAAATATTCTGCAGGGGGAGGGATGTGAGCTAGAAGTTGTGGTACACATTGGTACCAACAATATAGTGGGCAGGTGTTGGCCTGATTTTCAGAAGCTAGGGAGGAAGCTAAAAAGTAGAACCTCGAAGGTAGTAATTCCTCAATTGCTCTCATTACACGCTACTGCACAAGTAGAAATAGGAAGATAGGGAGGGTAAATGTGTAGTTTGAAGCATGGCTTCAGATTCCTGGGGCATTAGGACCAGTTCTGGGGCAGGAGGCTCCTATTTAAAAGGGACGGGTTGCACCTCAACAGGATTGGGATCAGTTTCATCGTGGGGTGGTTCACTTGTGTGGCTGGGGAGAGTTTCAGCTGAATTGGCAGGGGGGTGGGCACGAGCATATCCAAGTAGAAAAGAGGAATAAGGTGCATAAAGTGAAAGTGTTAGATGTACTAGAGAAGGAAGTTATACCATCTTAGATAGGACTAGACTAAGGACTATGGAGGAATAGGTTGAGAATGCATGGATGCAAATGCACAAAGTGATGAATACTCACCAAGGGAAAAAGGGAGTTGGGATGGCAGTACTGATTAGGGTAGACATTGTCATGTTGGAAAGAGAGGATGTCCTTGAAGGGGCAAGGATTATGCACGTACGCTATGACCTCAGAGAGCGATCCCTGCAAAAATTAAATTGTCTCAGTGTGTTCACCCCTTCTCTTGCTTGAAAACAGGAGATTGACATTCCTTCCACGAACTGGAATATGCCCTGCCAGGCTGCTTCACAACCCTGCCCACCTTATTGACTAATCACAGGGCAGCTTGGGATCATATGGTGCTGATTTGGACCTGCATAGCCATTAATAGTGTTACGAAAGTGTAATAATTTTCATAATATTTTTCTGGTTTGTTGTAAAGTAGGTTTATGGGTGTGAGTGCAGATGGTTCTGTCTGTGTGATTTAATTACATTTGGAGTCAGGTAGACTGCAAGCTTGAAATCAGGAAAAGAAGCTAGGTGTAGAAACGTACTTGAAATGCTAATGCATAAACATGGCTGCTGGCTTAGCATATAAGGTGTGAAGGGAATTTGCATTTTTAGATAAGCGAAGGGATTGTTCCAATTTCAAAAGGGTGTTAGCCTGTTTACAACTAGCCGGATAAGTAAGGCTAAGGAGCGGAGGCGATGGCGTAGTAGTATTGTCGATGGACTAGTAATCCAGAGGCCCAGAGTAAATACTTTGGGGACCCAAATCCCACACAGCAGATGGTAGAATTTGATTTCAATGAAAATCTGGAATTAAATGTCTGATGATGACCATTGTCGATTGTTATAAAAACCCTTCTGGTTCACTAATGCCCTTTAGGAAAGGAAATCTGTTGTCGTGTGACTCCAGACCACTGTGTGGAGTGACTGTGCAGTGGCAATGTGGTTAAGCCACTCCGTTGTATCAAAACTGCTACAAAGCCACAAAAAAAGGAATGAAATTAGACGGACCACCCTAGGCATCGACCTAGGCACCGGAAACAACAACGGCAAATTCCGCCCAGTTGACCCTGCAAAGTCCTCCTTACTAACATTTAGTGCCAAAATTGGGAGAGCTGTCTCACTGACTAGTCAAGCAACAGCCTGAGATATTCATCCTCACGGAATCATATCTTATAGATAATGTCCCAGACACCACCATCACCATTCCTGGGTATGTCCTGTCCCACCGGCAGGACATGCCCAGCAGAGGTGGTGGCACAGTGGTATACATTCGGGAGGGAGTTGCCCTGTGAGTCCTCAACATTGACTCCGGACTCCATGAAGTCCCGTGACATCAGGTCAAACATGGGCAAGGAAACCTCCTCAGCTGATGAATCAGCGCTCCTCCATGTTGAATACCACTTGGAGGAAGCACTGAGGGTGGCAAGGGCGCAGAATATACTCTTGGTGGGGGAATTCAACGTCCATCACCAAGAGTAGCTTGGTAGCACCACTACTGACCGAGCTGGCCGAATCCTTAAGGACATAGCTGCTAGACTGGGTCTGCGGCAGGTGGTGAGGGAACCAACAAGAGGGAAAAACATACTTGACCTCATCCTCACCAACCTGCCTGCCGCAGGTGCATCTGTCCATGACAGTATCAGTATGAGTGACCACCGCACGGTTGTTGTGGAGATGAAGTCCCATATTGAGGACACCGTCCATCGTGTTATGTGGCACTACTGCTATATGGGAAGGCGATGGCGCAGTGGTATTGTTGCTGGACTAGTAATCCAGAGACCCAGTGTAATGCTCTAGGGACACGGGTTCGAATCCCACCACGGCAGATGGTGGAATTTGAATTCAATAAAAATCTGGAATTAAAAGTCTAATGATGGCCTACGTGTGACTCCAGACTCTCAGAAACGATAGTGAGGGGAACAGACAGGCATTTCTGCGGCCGTAGACATGACTCCAGGATGGTATGTTGCCTCCCTGGTGCCAGGGTCAAGGATTTCATTGAAGAGCTGCAGGGCATTCAAAAGGGGGAGGGCAAACAGAGATCGTGGTACATATTGGTACCAATGATATAGGTAGAGGGATGAGGTCCTGCAAGCAGAATTTAGGGAGCTAGGAAACAGATTAAAAAACAGGACCTCAAAATCTCTGGATTACTTCCGGTGCTAGTGAGTATAGAATTAGGAGGTTAGTCCAGTTGAATGCATGGCTGGATAGATGGTGCAGGAGGGGGAGGGCTTTAGATATCTGGGACATTGGGACCGTTTCAGGGGGCAGTGGGACCTGTACAAGGTGGATGGGTTGCACCTAAACTGGAATGGACCAACATCCTTGCGGGGTGGTTTGCTAGTGCTGTTGGGGAGGGTTTAAACTAACCTGGCAGGGGGATGGGATCCTGAGAGGAGGTTCAACAGGGGGAGATGCACAGTGAGTCTGGAAGGCATAGAAATTATAGGCCAGTTAAGGCACAAGGGAGGAGGATGGTATTTATTTTAAAGCAAGGAGTCTGACGAATAAGACAGATGAGTTGAGGGAACAAATTAACACATGGAAGTTAACACATTGCTGTCACAGAGACATGGTTGAGAGAGGGGCAGAATTGGCAGCTCAATATTCCAGGATATAGGGTCTTCAAGCGAGACAGGGAAGGAGGTAAGAGAGGAGGGGTTATTGCAATATTGATCAAGGAATCAATTACAGCAGTAAGGAGGGATGACATCTTATAAGGCTCCTCAAATGAAGCCATATGGGTAGAACTGAAAAACAAAAAAGGAGCAATCACATTGCTGGGAGTGTACTATAGACCCCAAAACAGTCAGCGAGAAATAGAAGAGCAGATATGTAGGCAAATTTCAGAGAAGTGTAAAAATAATAGGGTAGTAATAGTAGGGGATTTCAACTTCCCCAATATTAACTGGGTTAGACATAGTGTGATAGGTTTAGAGGGAGCGGAATTCTTAAAATGCATCCAGGAGAGCTTTTTAAGCCAGTACGTAGAAGGTCCTACAAGAGAGGGGGCAGTCCTGGCATTAATTTTAGGGAATGAAGCCGGGCAAGTGGTAGAGGTATCAGTGGGGGAGCATTTTGCAGATAGTGATCATAACTCTGTTAGATTCAAGGTTGTTATGGAAAAGGACAAGGATGGGCCAGAAATCAGAGTTCTAAATTGGGGGAAGGCCAATTTTAATAAGATCAGATATGATTTGGCCAGAGTGGACTGGGAGAAGCTACTTTTAGGTAAATCTGCATCAGAGCAATGGGGCTCATTCAAGAAAGAAACAGGGAGAGTACAGTGCCAACATATTCCAGTAAAGATAAAGGGTGAGACCAACAAATCCAGGGAACCCTGGATGTTGAGGGATATACAGGATTGGATAAAGAGAAAAAGGGAGGCTTACAGCAGATACCTAGGGCTCAAAACAGCGGAAGTCCTGGAGGAGTATAGAATGTGTAGGGGGGAACTTAAGAAAGAAATTAGGAGTGCAAAAAAGGGGCATGAAAAAACATTGGCAGGTAAAATAAAAGAAAATTCAAAGTTATTTTACAAGTACATTAAGAGTAAGAGGATAACGAGGGAAAGACTAGGGGCCATTAAGGACCGTAGTGGTAATTTGTGCGTGGAGCCAGAAGACGTAGGTAGGGTTCCAAATTAATAGTTTGTGTCGGTGTTCACAAGTGAGAGGGACGACGTGGATATGGAACTCAGGCAGAAGGACTGTGATATAATTGAAGAAATTAGCATAGAAAGGGAGGAGGTTCTAAGTGGTCTGGCAGGCTTAAAAGTAGATAAATCTCCAGGCCCAGATGAAATGTATCCCAGGCTGTTGAGTGAGGCAAGGGAGGAGATAGCAGGGGCGCTGGCAATAATTTTCAATATCTCTCTGGCCACAGGAGAGGTGCCAGAGGACTGGAGGACAGCCAATGTGGTACCGTTATTCAAGGGAGGAAGGGATAAACCAGGGAACTACAGGCCAGTCAGTCTAACCTCAGTGGTGGGGAAACTATTGGAAGCAATTCTAAGGGACAGAATTAATCTACACTTATAGAGGCAGGGATTAATCAAGGACAGTCAGCATGGTTTTGTTAAGGGGAGGTCATATCTGACCAATATGATTTAATTTTTCAAAGAGTTGACCAGGTGTGTAGATGAGGGCAATGCATTTGACGTAGGCTACTTGGATTTCAGCAAGGCTTTTGATAAGGTCCCGCATGGGAGACTGATAATGAAAGTAAGAACCCATGGGATCCAAGGCAATTTGGCAAATTGGATCCAGAATTGGCTGAGTGGCAGGAAGCAGAGGGTGATGGTTGAGAGGTGTTTTTGTGACTGGATACCTGTGTCCAGTGGGTCTCCACAGCGATCAGTGTTGGGTCCCTTGCTGTTTGTGGCATATATAAACGATTTAGACTTAAATGAAGTAGGGTTGATCAGTAAGTTTGCCGATGACACGAAAATTGGTGGGGTGGTAAATAGTGAGGAGGATAGCCTTAGATTACTGGAGGATATAGACGGGCTGATCAATGGCAAATGGAATTTAATCTGGATAAGTGTGAGGTAATGCACTTGGGCAGGACAAACAAGGCACGGGAATACACGATGAATGGTAGGACCCTGGGAAGTACCTAGGATCAGAGAGACCTTGGTGTGCATGTCCACCGGTTCCTTAAGGTAGCGGGACAGGTAGATAAGGTGGTGAAGAAGGCGTTTGGGATACTTGCCTTTATTAGCTGAGGCACAAAATATAAGAGCAGGGAGGTTATGCTGGAACTGTATAAAATGCTGGTTAGGCCACAGCTAGAGTATTGTGTGCAGTTCTGGAATCTGCATTATAGAAAGGATGTGATTGCACTAGAGAGAGTGCAGAAGAGATTTACTAGGATGTTGCCTGGGCTGGAAAGTTTTAGTTTTGAGGAGAGATTGGGTAGACTGGGGTTATTTTCCTTGCAGCAGTGGAGATTGAGGTGTATAAAATTAAGAGGGGCATTGATAGGGTAGACAGGAAGGAACATTTCCCCTTGGCGGAAGGATCAATAACCAGGGGGCATAGATTTAAGGTGAGGGGCAGGAGGTTTCGAGGGGATGTGAGAAAGAATTTTTTCACCCAGGGGGTGGTGGGAATCTGGAACTCACTGCCTGAAAGGGTGGTAGAGGCAGAAACCCTCATAACATTTAAGGAGCATTTGGATATGCACTTGCGATGCCATGGCATACAAGACTATGGGCCTTGTGCTGGAAAATGGGATTAGAATAGTTAAGTACTTGTTTGACTGGCGCAGGCTCGATGGGCCAAAGGGCCTTTTTCTGTGCTGTAGATCTCCATGACTATGACTAAACGTGGTTGACTCTCAAATACCCTCTGAACAAGGGCAATTTGGGATGGGCAATAAATGCTGGCCTAGCTAGCGACGCCCACATCCCATGAATGAATTTTTTTAAAAATGGGTTAGATCTAGCAGCTCAAGACTGGGCATCCATGAGGTGCTGTGGACCATCAGCAGAAGCAGAATTGTATTCAAACACAATCTGTAACCTCATGGCCTGGCATATCCTCCACTCTACCATTACCAATTACCATTAAGCCAGGGGATCAACCCTGGTTCAATGAAGAGTGCTGCAGGGCATGCCAGGAGCAGCACCAGGCATACCTAAAAATGAGGTGTCAACCTGGTGAAGCTATAACACAGCACTACTTGCGTGCCAAAAGCATAAGCAGCAAGTGATAGACAGGGATAAGTAATCCCACAACCAACGGATCAGATCTGAGCTCTGCAGTCCTGCCAAATCCAGTCATGAATGTTGGTGGATAATTAAACAACTCACTGGAGGAGGGAGCTCCACAAATATCCCCATCCTCAATGATAGGGGAGCCAAGCAGCACATCAGTGCAAAAGATAAGGCTTTGCCTACAATCTTCAGCCAGAAGTGCCAAGTGGATGATCCATCTTGGCCTCCTCCGGAGGTCCCCAGCATCACAAATGCCAGTCTTCAGCCAATTCGATTCACTGCACTGATATCAAGAAACGGCTGAAGACACTGAATAATGCAAAGGCTACGGGCCCTGACAATATTTTGGCAATTGTGCACCAAACCTTGCCGCGCCCCTAGCCAAGCTGTTCCAGTGCAGCTGCACCACTTTCATCTACCCGGTTATGCGGAAAATTGCCCAGGTATGTCCTGTACACAAAAAACAGGACAAATCCAACTCGGCCAATTATTGGCCCATCGGTCTACTCTCGATCATCAGTAAAGTAATGGAATGGGTCACACAGTGCTATCAAGCGCAACTTGCTTAGCAATAACCTGCTCACTGATGCCCAGTTTGGGTTCCGCCAGGGCCACTCAGCTCCTGACCTCATTACAACCTTGGTTCAAACATGGACAAAAGAGCTGAACTCCCGAGGTGAGGTGAGAGTGACTGCCCTTGACATTAAGACAGCAGTTGACCAAGTGTGACATCAAGGAGCCCTAGCAAAACTGGAGTCAATGGGAATCAGGGGGAATGCTCTCTGCCGGTTGGAGTCATACCTAGCAGAAAGGAATAAAGATGTGGTTGTTGGAAGTCAGCTATCTCAGCTCCAGGGCATTACTGCAGGAGTTGCCCAGGGTAGTGTCCTCGGCTCAACCATCTTCAGCTGCTTCATCAATGACCTTCTTTCCATCATAAGGTCAGAAGTGGGAATGTTCGCTGATGATTGCACAATGTTCAGCACCATTGGTGACTCCTCAGATCCTGAAGCAGGCCATGTCCAAATTCAGCAAGGCCTGGACAATATCCAGGCTTGGGCAGACAAGTGGCAAGTAACATTTGCGCCATTTAAGTGTCACGCAATGACCACTTCCAGCAAGAGGGAATCTAACCATCGCCTCTTAACGTTCAATGGCATTACCATCGTTGAGTCCCCCACTATTATCTTCCTGGGGTTTACCATTGACCAGAAACTGAACTGGACTAGCCATATAAATACTGTGGCTACAAGAGCTGGTCAGAGGTTAGGAATCGTGTGATGAGTAACCCACCTCCTGACTCCCCAAAGCCTGTCCACCATCTACAAGGCACAAGTCAGGAGTATGAAGAAATACTCCCCACTTGCCTGAGTGCAGCTCCCACAACACTCAAGAAGCTTGATACCATCCAGAACAAAGCAGCCCGCTTGATTGGCATCACATCCACAAACATTCGCCCCCTCCACCTCCGACGCACAGTAGCAGCAGTGTGTACCATCCACAAGATGCACTGCAGGAATTCAGCAAGACTCCTTCGACAGCACCTTCCAAACCCACGAGCACTACCATCTAGAAGGACAAGGGCAGCAGATAGATGGGAACACCACCACCTGGAAGTTCCCCTCCAAGTCACTCACCATCCTGACTTGCAAATACATTGCCGTTCCTTCGTTGTTGCTGGGTCAAAGTCCTGGAACTCCCTTCCTAACAGCATTGTGGACATGGACTGCAGCGGTTCAAGAAAGCAGCTCACCACCACCTTCTCAAGGACAACTAGAAATGGGCAATAAATGCTGGCACAGCTAGCGAAGCCCATATCCCGCCAATTAATTCTTTAAAAGTAGCGTGTTTATTTTCCCCCAAAGCTTCCTGACAATATTGGCAACATGGAAGTTTTTATATTTTGGGAAAGTTACAGTTCCAAAGACCTATGGAAGAATGGAATTTACATATTAAAGAGAGGGAAACATATAAAAGGGAGAATGAAAGGCCATGTAAGGTCTAACAGGAGTGTGTGGAGCAGCCTTGAAGAAGCCTCCAGCTATTTGTGCATAATTCTGTTGTGTCCAGTAACTGAATTTGGAGAAAACCATTTGGAATTCCACTGTCAGGTGGGTAGTGTGTTAACTTGCTGCTTTTTTAAAAATCTAAAATCTATTTTGGACTGTTGCCTTAAGGGGGTGTGTAACTGGGAGTCAGGTTAATTAGGATTTGTTATAGTATTAATAATTGTAGTCTTATGTATGTGCTTGAAATCTTTTATTTTGTTAATAAGTATTTTAATTCAATTTTTAAAATCTCTAAAGGTCTTAGTGGACTCATTGCTTCTGAAATCAGTGCACACATCTTCTTGTAATAAATACAAATTGCAAATGCATTGTGATAGCGTGGCCAAGTTTCCCTTGTGTATTTGGTCCGCCTGACACACGTCATCTGCCATGCCATAACAATATGGCATGCAGCTGGGAACAAATTTCATGAACCAGGAACATTTGACCCAAATCTTCTGGTATCCATATCATTGGGAATTGGTCGTAAGTTGGGAAATATCTTCAGGACCCCACCGGGGAGGGGGCCATGACACATGTGCAGTTTGAAATTCTGATGGGCTGATTTCTGCGGTTCAGGGCTTTCTGCGAAAGTCTCCGGCGCTGAACTCAGTGACTGAAACTTGGGTCAGACACACGGGACATACCTGCATACTTACATAGAAAATATTATACTGGTTAATTCCCAATCTGACTTAGTGATTAGCCAACATAAATGAACTGAGTGCCACAATCAAACCCCCCCCAACCCAATCAACACCTCCCACCCGATCAACCTCCAACCCGAACCAACTGTACCTCAAGCAGACATGAGAGCCGCCTGATCCGACCATCCCCACTCTGTGGAATTCTTTACTGCACAGGGCTGTAGAAGCTGAGTGATTAAGTATATTCAAGGCGGACAGAGACAGAGTTTTAATCAGTAAGGGAATCAAGGGTTATGGGCAAAGGGCAGGAAGGAGGAGTTGAGGATTATCAGATCAGCCATGATGATTTTGAATGGCGGAGCAGACTCGATCGGCTGAATGGCTTACTTCTGCTTCTATGTCTTATGGTCAGTCGACTACCTTCGACTTTACCTGACTACGCACCCGACCCAACTACTCCCCCCATTGGCTACCACCCGATGCAACCTTACCAGCCCCCACACCCAATTACTCCTCCCGACATGACCTGAGTACCCCCCACCCAATTATCCCCTAACCCAATCGCCACCCCCCTACCTGACCTGACTACCCCACCTGACTACACCTGCCATCCGACGACCTACTCACCCACACTCATTCACCCGCCTCCTCATCCACTTGCTAGCCCACTGAAAGAATCAAAACTTCCAAAAACTTACCCGAATATGGCAGCTAATATCATGAGAAGCAGGCCCGACGTCGCATCGTCCTTCTTTTCTTGTGCTCGACAGTCTTCACCCATGGGTGTCTGCACTGACCCATTGGTGCTTCAGCTGGAATCGGAGGTCCCGGATGAAAATAAAAACAATTTCAGAAATCTTCACATGCAGTGTCAATGCCAACCGAACTCGGGGCCATTGTTTGTTTGGGGACATAACCTCATCAAGGGACTGTCCAAAATGACGTAAGCGCATGGACACTCTAATTTTATATTGCGGCCACAAGGCATCTCAAGGTGCCTTATACCAAGTGAAGAGTTGGTATTTCTGAAGTGTAATGCAAAAAAAAAAGAGCAAAATACACTGCAGGGATAATGGAAATTTGAAAATACTGGAAAAACCCAGCAGGTCTGGGAGCATTAGTGGAGAGAGAAACAGAGTTAAGGCTTCAGGTCCAACTTAACTCTTCATCAGAACTGTTTCTCCACAGATGCTGCCAGATCCCCAATGAGTGTTTTCAGCTTTTTAATTAACTTTGAGTTAATTAAAAATAGTTATTAATAAAAAATAATTTAAAATCGACCATTATCAATGCTCTTGGCAGACAATGCACAGAAATGAGATTTAAATAAAACTAAATTTAAAAAAACCGTTGCCTCCTTCGTGCCCCGGAAGTAGTTCTGGGCTGCAACCCGGAAGTGCTTCTATTGGTTTCCAGGCGGTGGAAGATGCTGCTGACAACAGTGAACTGTGAGTTTATCCTTAGCTCGGAAGAGCAAGGGGCTGTGGCGGCAGGAATCAGCTGGAGGATATTTATTTAACCCAGTTGTTCGCGTTGAAGATGTTGCAAACGGTCTCCCTCACCCAGTGGAGTCCAGAGCAGAGCTCAGCTCAGGGGCATCTCAATATCTCCCCACATTTAAACATGTTCATCCTCATCTCTTTATTTCAGCAATGATTGGGGAAAGTGTGTGTGAGTTTTAAAGTTAAAATATGGACATTGCTGATTGGGTTTTCAAGCTGCGTTCAGCTCAAGTAATATCTGGGAGTGATTACAGACAGGAATCTAATCGAGGAGTTCAGATGGTTTATATATTGAATAATGGATACATCGGAGTGATTACAGACTGAAATCTAATCAAGAGGTTCAGATGGTTTATATATAGAATAATGGATACCAGGGAGTGATTACAGACTGGAATCTAATTTAGGGGTTCAGATGGTTTATATATAGAGTAATGGATCCCTGGGAGTGATTACAGACTGGAATCTAATTGAGGGATTTAGATATTTTATCTATAGAATAATGGATACAAGAGAGTGATTACTAACTGGAATCTAATCGAAGGGTTCACATATATATATAATAATACATATCTGGGAGTGATTACTGACTGGAATCTAATCCAGGGGTTCACATGATTTGTATACAGTGTCACAACCACATAAAAGGTGTTTCGTTAAAGTGGTCTGTGAGCTAAGTGGTGGGGAAACTATTGGAAGCAATTCTGAGGGACAGAATTAATCTACACTTGGAGAGGCAGGGATTAATCAAGAACAGTCAGCATGGTTTTGTTAAGGTGAGGTCATGTCTGACCAATTTGATTGAATTTTTTTAAAGAGGTGACCAGGTGTGTAGATGAGAGCAATGCATTTGACGTAGTCTACTTGGATTTCAGCAAGGCTTTTGATAAGGTCCCGCATGAGAGACTGTTAATGAAGGCAAGAGCCCATGGGATCCAAGGCAATTTGGCAAATTGGATCCAGAATTGGCTGAGTGGCAGGAAGCAGAGGGTGATGGTCGAGGGATGTTTTTGCGACCTGTATCCAGTGGGGTTCTGCAGGCATCAGTGTTGGGTCCCTTGCTGTTTGTGGCACATATAAACGATTTAGACTTGAATGTAGGAGGGTTGATCAGTAAGTTCGCGGATGACTTCAAAATTGGTGGAGTGGTAAATAGTGAGGAGGATAGCCTTAGATTACAGGAGGATATAGACAGGCTGGTCAGATGGGCTGATCAATGGCAAATGGAATTTAATCTGGATAAGTGTGAGGTGATGCACTTGAGCAGGACAAACAAGGCACGGGAATACACGATGAATGGTAGGACCCTGAGAAGTAACTAGGATAAGAGGAACCTTGATGTGCATGTCCACCGGTACCTTAAGGTAGCGGGACAGGTAGTTAAGGTGGTTAAGAAGGCATATGGGATACTTGCCTTTACTAGTCGAGGCATAGAATATAAGAGGAGGGAGGTTATGTTGGAATTGTCTAAAATGCTGGTTAGGCCACAGCTAGAGTATTGTGTGCAGTTCTGGAATCCGCATTTTTGGAAGGATGTGATTGCACTAGAGGGAGTGCAGAGGAGATTTACCAGGATATTGCCTGGGCTGGAGAGTTAGTTATGAGGAGAGATTGGATAGACTGGGGTTATTTTCCTTGGAGCAAAGGAGATTGAGGGGGGACATGATTGAGGTGTATAAAATCATGAGGGGCATAGGTAGGGTAGACAGGAAGGAACTTTTCCCCTTGGTGGAGGGCTCAATAACCAGGGGGCATAGATTTAAGGTAAGGGGCAGGAGGTTTAGAGGGGATGTGAGGAAGAATTTTTTCACCCAGAGGGTGTTGGTAATCTGGAACTTACTGCCTGAAAGGTTGGTAGAGGCACAAACCCTCATAACATTTAAGGAGCATTTGGATGTGCACTTGCGATGCCATGGCATACAAGGCTATGGGCCTAGTGCTGGAAATGTGATTAGAATAGTTAGGTACTTGTTTGACTGGCACAGACTCGATGGGCCGAAGGGCTTTTTTCTGTGCTATAGACCTCTATGACTCTAAGAATTTTTTGTGCATGTATGTAATTCACTTTTAATTAATAGTGGTTCAATTTAAAAATAATCCAGCAGACAAGCTTTAGTCTTAAACATGATGAAGATTAATTTCTTGCAAAAACTACTGCTGAAAGTTACTTAGGTAGAAGTGATAAAGTTATTAACTAAAATACAGATACAGAGATTAAAAATGCAGATAAAGGAAAAAGACACTTAAAGATGAGATTTCAAATCAGTCTAAGTGCGATTACGTTGCGGGCCTGATTCTTGAATTCCTTCTTTCCGAAGTGAAGGAGTTGAATCTTGAGGTTTGGTTTAGCAGCTGCAATGGCTTCTGTAGTTGATTATTCAGAAGTTTGCCTTTTCAGGTGAACTTGGCAGGTTTTTGGGAGAGAGAGAGGTTTCCTATTCCTCACTAATTCTGTGGTTACGGCACTTGTAGATTGCTTGGACTCTTTTGGCAGAACAGCAATTGATTTCTGAATACTTTCATCTTTGGCCTCCCTTGATCAAGAACACTGATGTTGTTTCTCGGAGTTCCTCCTGGGTTCTGCACGCTGCCGCACAAGATGGCTTTGTACAGCCTCCTTTGTATAGTTCAAAAAGCACAAATGGCTGTTCTGTTAATTTTCAAGGAGTTATTGTTCACCAGGCAAAGAAGTTAATTATGTTGTGGTCCTTTGAAGTCCCTTCCTGTTCTTACAGAAGTAAAAGGGTTTTACATACCTTTCATAATTCAGTGGACATCGTTGGAGGGGTCTTGTATTTTTTAATGACTGTAATGAATTTTTAATGAATTTATAGAGTGCATCAGGGATTGTTTCTTAGAGCAATACATTGCAGAACCTACCCGGGAACAGGCTATTTTGGATCTAGTAATGTGTAATGAGGTGGGATTAATAAGAGAGATCGTAGTTAAGGATCCTCTGGGGATAGCAATCACAAGATGGTAGAATTTCAAATTCAGTTTGAGGGTGAGCAACTTGGGTCTCAAACCAGTGTCCTCAGCTTAAATAAGGGGCAATAACAGGCATGAAGAAAGAGCTGTCTAAAGCGGGCTGGGAAAATAGACTAAGGGGAAGGTCAGTGGATGAGCAGTGGCAGACATTTAAGTAGATAATGCTCAGCATAAATTTATCCTGGTCAAAAAGAAGGACTTGATGAGAAGGATAAACCACCCATGGTTAACACAGATGGTCAAGGATGTTAATACGGCAATCACCCGGTTAAAAACGATTGCTAGTTAAACAGGTGATGGGCATTGATTATCCCAACTAAATAGAATAAAAAGATACAGCTGGGACATTTTGTGTGGAAGCTACTTGGAGGTTAGTAGCACTGAGTTGTTTTGAAAATAAACCAGCTTGAACCAAAAGACCAGCCTGGATTAATTCTTCCAACACAACCTCTTATTGTGAGTAACATGGTAGCAGAGGATGAACTTTAAGCTTTGCTGATTGATTGCTGTATATGAAGATTTCTGTCTCAGTTCTCTGAGGGAAAAGAAGTGTACTGTTGCTGACAATTTAAGTTATGGAGTGGCGGAAGGATGGTGCAAAATCGCAAGCTTTGACTATCCACCAATTTTTTTCTGACTCTGAACCTTATCAGCAATGGAAGACTGAAATTGAAATGTGGACCCGAGTTACTTCTATACCCCGGAAGAAACAAGGTATGGCTTTGACGTTATTATCAGCCAAAAATAAGATAAGGAGTAAGGTATTTTCAGAGTGGAAAGTGGATGATTTGGATCATGAAGAGGGATTGAACCTTCTGTTACAATTTTTGGATAAGTTTTACAAAAAGGATGAGTTATTGGAAGTGTGTGAAGCTTGGACGATATTTGATAGGTTTAGGAAATCAGATGAGCAGTCCAGGGAAGAATATATCATGGATTTTGATAAATGGTACAGGAGACTACAGAAATTTGAACTTGTAATTCCAGAATCGGTATTGGCATTTAAATTACTGGACTGTACTCGCATTTCTCACATTGATAGTCTTTTAGTACTAACGGGTTCCGTTCCGGGGGCAAGAATCTCTCCTAGAACAAATGACTGCTGCCCTAAAAAAATTTCTAGGGAAACAGTCATTCACTGCCACTTTTTAAGCAAATGCGAACAGCTGTGTTGTGAAACAAAAGATAGAGGATTCAATGGTGACTGAATTTAGTGGTCGACCAAATATTAGACGAAGATTCCAATACAAAGATGGGGGTTAATTACAAGAGGTCTGAAAATGGTCGTAATCCTAGCCAATTTGAGAGCCGGGACAAAAAGTGTGTCTGGGATGGTGACCGTAGGTGTTTAAACCCAAAAAATGCATGGGGAATGGTTAATCGGTGTTTTCGGTGTGATTCCCGGTACCATTATGCAATGAACTGCCCACAGCGAAGGAATCATGTTTTTGAAGTGACCCATGAGACGGATTCATCTGAAACTGAAAACGATGGTGACTGCCAAGATGGAATTGTATTGATCACGTGAGAGTTTGAATCCGGTCATGAGTATTTTGATGGTAGACCCCTTCAATTGTGCAGTTCTGGATAGTGGTTGCACTTCTACGGTGTGTGGCGTAGACTGGCTTGACTGCTATCTGGAGTGTCTCGATGCAGCAGACCGGCAGAGTATGAAAGCTCTACTTGCTTCAGGTTTGGAGATGACAATACATTAACATCCTCCAAACAGGTAGTCCTCCCTTGTAAGATAGCAGAGATCAATCTGTTTATCAGTACTGATGTGGTTTCTAGCGAGATACCGCTATTGTTGAGTCGATCTGCGATGAAGAAGGCTCAGATGGCACCGGGTATGA
This sequence comes from Cetorhinus maximus, assembly GCF_964194155.1. Taxonomy (NCBI): domain Eukaryota; kingdom Metazoa; phylum Chordata; class Chondrichthyes; order Lamniformes; family Cetorhinidae; genus Cetorhinus; species Cetorhinus maximus. Next base: position 151,528,451 of record NC_135883.1, on the reverse strand, counting down.
AGAATGAAGAGCAATTGTGCTTGGAAAAAATGTGGATCTACATTTTACTCGGTCAGGCCATTACTGCTTACCACTAAGGAAGCCAGAGATTTCTCATGGAAAAAGTTCATGAAGTTTTGTTAACTGCTGAGAAGAAGAATTTGGTGGACAAAAAGACGATCATTTGGAAATTACATAGGCAGTTTACACATCCGGCGCCACAGAAACTGAAGACTCTGCTTCGAGATGCGGGAGTGGTCGATAAAGGATATGATGAACTTATTGAGCAAACCACTGCTCAGTGTGACATTTGCCTTAAATATCTCGACACCACCGGGTCCCTGTTGTGAGTTTGCTACTAGTCAGGGAGTTTAATGATGCAGTGGCAATGGACTTGAAAGTTTGGGACAAGGATAGGGGTATTATTTTACTACACTTCATAGATATGGCAACCAGATTTAGCCTATCCACTGTGATACATGGTAAAGACAAAAGGACCATTGTCTATAGTCATGGAGAAATGGGTAGGAACAGGATTAGGAACACCAACGAAGTTCCTCACAGTAAATGGTGGGGAATTTGCCAATGAGGAATTTAGAGATGTGTGAAAATTAAACATCATAGTTATGCACACTGCAGTTGAGAGCCCATTTATTAATGGTCTTTGTGAAAGAAACCATGCGGTAATAGATGACAATAGATGTTACATAAAATATTAGCTGATAAACAGATTGTAAATTGCAAATGGCGCTAGCATGGGTGGTGCATGCAAAGAACTCTCTGAAAATGGTTGGGGGGTACAGTCCATATCAGTTGGTGTACAGAACAAATCTGAAGTTACCTTTGGTGTTGTCAGATGCTCCCCCTGCCCTAGAAGGGACGAGCATTAGTTCCACCTTTTCTGCTCATCTGAACGCTTTGCATGCGGGCAGAAAAGCTTTCATTAAAGCTGAGGTTTTGGAGAAAATTCGGCGGGCCCTACGGCACTGCATAAGACCATCAGGAATACAGTTTAGACAAGGAGACATAGTATATTATATAAAGGAAGGCCAGAAAGAGTGGAAAGGACCTGGCAAGGTTATAGGGAGTGATGGGAAAGTAGTAATTGTGCAACACGGCAATCAAACTGTTAGGGTACATTCTTCATGGTTAATTGGCACTGACTATACCTTTACAAGTTCTGAACAGGACATAGAACGCGAGGAGGCACCATGCACTACACGCATGCACGGTAATTATGAGGAGCAGATGACAGCAGATACAGGGTTGACTGACTATGAACAAAGTAGTACTGAGGTACAGGGCAACGCTATTCATCCAAAAGGGCAACTACCCAAAGTAGGAACAAAGGTAACATACATGCCAGAAGGAACCAGTGTGTGGAGGGATGCCAGTATCATAGGGAGAGCAGAAAAGGCCACTGGTAAATACAAACATTGGCTAAATGTGCAGGATGAAGGACAGGAGACAAGACCTATCGATTGGCAAACCGAGGTAAAGATCTGGAAACCCAGAAAGCACAGTATGAGTTCTGACAGTGGACCAGAAAGTGGTAATGACCCTAGAAAAAAAATCACAGACTTGCGAACGGAGTTCTGTTCGCATGGGAGAACGATCATATAGTAGCAGTCCAGAAAGGGAGAGGAATGTGAGTAGAGACTGTAGCTTAACAAGGAGGACCAGAGAGCAAGCTAGCAATCTCAATAGAAGTAGAAGTCCTTATGACTGAGAGATTCTAGTAGCTGCTAATAAATTGGAAAGTTAGCTGATAAAGGAAGCCAAACGGAAAGAGTTAGAAAGTTGGAAGGAATTTGGGGTATATTCTGAAATACCCGACCGAGGACAGCCAGCTTTATCTCACAGATGAATCTATACAGAAAAGGCACTCCCAGGCAGCACATATGAGGCCAAAGCGAGATTAGTAGCCTGAGGCTTTGGAGAGAGACTAGGAGATCAGGATGTCAGAGTGGACTCACCTGCTTCGGGGAAAGTGAATTTGAAGATTTTTTTTTTAGCTATTTTGGCATCATATTCCTGGGAGTGCAAATCGATTGATATAAAGGTTGCGTTTTTACAGGGGGAGAAGTTTCAAAGGGAAGTTTTTCTGAAACCACCCAAAAAAGCCGGGGATGTAGAAGGAAAGTTATGGAAATTGAACAAGTATGTTTATGGGATGAATGATGCATCAAGAGAGTGATATTTTTCCGTGAGATCTGCCCTGTTGAAAACGGGTTGCAGTCAATTAAAGGCAGACGTTCTACTGGTACCATAAGGAGAAACTAGCTGGAATCTTTATTATGCATGTTGATGATTTCCTGTGGGAAGACTCTGTAGAATTTGAACAATGGGTAATCAAGAAGATAAAGGAGGAATTCCAGGTCGGAAATAGGGCTTCAGGGGCCTGTAAATACATAGATTTAGACATTAAGCAGAGTAAGTTAGCAGTGACATTGAATCAACAATCTTATCTAGAAAATGTTAATCATATCCCAGTAACTCGTGGTAGATCCTCACAAAAAGAGGATCCCGCTACCAAGGAAGAAACGGAACAGTTGAGAAGCTTGGTTGGGCAGTTGAACTGGTTGTGCACTCGGACTAGACCTGACGCTGGTTATGGTGTTGGAGCGGAGTACCATGATGAAACATGCTACAGTTGAGCAAGTTCTGAGAGCAAATAAAACACTTTTTTTAAAAAAAAATTACATTTTGAGAGCTGTGCTCTCAAGTTTCCAGCCTTGGGTGATCCAGAAGATATGAGGTTGGTCATTTTCGGTGATGCTTCACATGCCAATCTTCCAGATGGGTACTCTAGCACAGCAGGGTTTATCATATTCTTGGTGGGAAAGAACGATAAATGTTGCCCACTGGCTTGGGAGGCTAAGAAAATAAAAAGAGTAGTGAAAAGCATCTAAGCTGCTGAAACGCTAGCCATAGTAGAAGCATTAGATATGGGGTAAAATCAAAATACTGCAGATGCTGGAAATCTGAAACAAAAGTTGCTGGAAAAACTCAGCAGGTCTGACAGCATCTGTGGAGAGAGAGACAGAGTTAATGTTTTGAGTCCGTATGACTCTTCAGAACAAAAGTGAAATAAAAATGTGGTGAAATACATACTGTTTAAGGCGGGGTGGGACAGGTGAAGCTGGACACAAGGCCAGCGATAGGTGGAGGCAAAGGAGAGATTGCGAAAGCTGTCATGAACAAAAGGTCAAAGGGGTGTTGATGGTGGTGATACTGGCTAAATGAGATGCTAATGGTGACATTGAGTAGAAAGCAAGATGGCCCTAGTGGGGGTAGGGTGGGGGCAGGGGATGGTGTGGGAGAAAAGATCGAAAGAGGCTAAACGGTCCTGGTCCACTGCTCCATCACCCTCAACCCCCTCCCATGGCACCTTCCCATGCAATCACAGAAGGTGCAACACCCGCCCCTTTACTTACCCCCTCCTCACCGTCCAAGGGCCCAAACACTCCTTTCATGCTTCACTTGCACTTCCCTCAATTTGGTCTACTGCATTCGCTGCTCCCAATGCGTTCTCCTCTCCATTGGAGGGACCAAATGCAGACTGGGGGACTGCTTTGCGGAACACCTTCGGTCTGCCCGCAAGCATGACCCAGACCTTCCTGTCACTTGCCATTTCAACGCACCACTCTGCCCTCATGTCCGTCCTTGGCCTGCTGCAATGTTCCAGTGAAGCTCAACGCCAACTGGAGGAACAGTACCTCATCTTCCGATTAGGCACTTTATAGCCTTCCGGACTTAACATTGAGTTCAATGGGTTGATCCCCTTTTTTCTTATTTTTATTTTAAAATTTTTATATATTTTTTCCCATCTATTTCTATTATTTTTAAATGTATTTCCATTCATTGTTTTATCCACACCTTTTAGCCCATTCCGATCTTTTCTCCCTCACCATCCCCTCCCCCCACTAGGGCCATCTGTCACTTGCTCATCCTGCTTTCTACTCTTAATGTCACCATTAGCACCTCCTTTAGCCAGTATCACCACTATCAACACTCCTTTGACCTTTTTGTTTATGACATCTTGCGCAATCTCTCCTTTGCCTCCACCTATCGCTGGCTTTGTATCCAGCTTCACCTGTCCCAACCCCCCTTAAACAGTATATATTTCATCACATTTTTACTTCTCTTTAGTTCTGAAGAAGAGTCATATGGACTCGAAACGTTAACTCTGTCTTTCTCTTCACAGATGCTGTCAGGCCTGCTGAGTTTTTTTCCAGCAATTTTTGTTTTTGTTGCATTAGATATGGGGGTTTACTTTCTCCAATATACTGACAGAAATATTACATAAGGGGCAATGTTGGAAAAGTTTGCCCATAGAATGTTATGTTGATAACCAGTCTCTTTGGGACACTGTTCATTCCACGAAAAGTGTCACTGAAAAAAGGCTAAGAATAGACCTAGCCAGCATAAGAGAAATGTTAGAGAGAAGAGAGATCTCTAAGATGGGTTGACACAAGTTACCACCTATCAGACTATTTTACGAAAAGATGTGCCTGCGGAAATACGTGACATTATTTCCTTCTGTTTGTTTAAAAAAATGTTCTTTAAGTTTTCTTAGTTTTAATTTAAAAGAAAGGAGGGGAATCTGTTAGTATGGCAATCACCTTGTTAGAAACAATTGCTAGTTAAACAATTGATGGGCATTGATTATCCCATCTAAATAGAATAAAAAGATACAGCTGGGACACTTTGTGTGGCAGCTACTCGGAGGTCAGTAGCACTGAGTTGTCGTCTTGAAAATAAACCAAAAGACCAGCCTGGATTAATTCTTCCACCACAATCTCTTATTGTGAGTAACGAAGGAGAGTATTCAATCAAAAACTAAGACATACAAAGCGGTGAAAACTAGTGGTAGCCAAGAGGATTGGGAATTTTTTTTGGAACCAGCAGCGGATGACTAAAAAGCTAATAAAGAGGGAGAAAATTGTTTATGAAAGAAAATTGGCAAGAAATATAAAAACAAACAGCAAGAGCTTCTACGGGTATATAAAAAGGTGGCTAAAGTGAGCGTGGGATTGTTGGAGGATGTGACTGGAGAATTGATAATGGGGAACAGGGAAATGGCAGATAATTTAAACCAATGTTTTGCATCAGTCTTCATGGTGGAGGACACTATAAACATCTCAAAGATACCAGATAAGCAAGGAGCTAATGGGAGGAAAAATCTTGTGACAGCCTCTATCACGAGGGGCAAAGTATTTGGCAAACTAATGGGACTAAAGGCTGACAAGTTGCCAGGACCTGATGGCCTGCATCCAAGGGTTTTAAAGGAAGTGGCTGTAGAGATAGTGGAGGCATTGGTCGAAATATTCCAGAACTCACTGGATTCCGGGAGGGCCCTAGCGGATTGGAAAACCACTAATGTGATGCCCCTATTCAAGAAGGGAGGGAGTAAAAAAGCAGTAACTATAGGCCAGTCAGCCTAACATCTGTCATTGGGAAAATGCTAGAGTCCATTGTTAAGGAAGAAATAGGACATTTAGAAAAGCATAATACAAACAAACAGTCAACATGGTTTTGTGAAAGGGAAATCATGTTTGACAAATTTGCTAGAGTTCTTTGAGGAAATAACAAGCAGAGTTGATAAAGGGGAACTGGTAGACGTAGTGTATTTGGATTTCCAGAAGGCATTCAGTAAGGTGCCACATAAAAAGGTTATTGCACAAGATAGGAGCTCACGGTATTGGGGTTAATATATTAGCATGGATTGAGGATTGGTTAACATACAGAAGACAGAGAGCTGGAATTAATGGGTTTTTTTTCAGGTTGGAGAGACCTAACTAGTGGAGTGCCACAAGGATCAGTCCTAGGGCCTCAATTATTTAATATCTATATTAATGACTTGGAGGAGGGGGCAGAGTGTAATGTATCCAAATTTGCTGACGATACAAAACTAGGTGGGAGAGCATGTTGTGATGAGGACATAAGAAATCTGTAAGGGAGTATAGTTAGGCTGAGTGAGTGGGCAGAGAATTGGCAGATGGGGTTTAATGTAGGAAAGTGTGAGGTCATGTACTTTGGTAGGAAGAATCAAAAGGCAGACATATTTAAATGGAGAGAGACTCCAAAAAGTGCAGGACAGAGGGATCTGGGTGTTTTTGTGCATTAAATAAAGTTAGCATGCAGGTGCAGTAAGTAATTAAGAAAGCAAATGGAATTTTGGCCTATATTGCTAGGGGGTTGGAGTTTAAAAATCGGGAAGTCTTGTTGTAACTGTACAGGGTGTTGGTGAGGCCACACATCTGGAGTACTGTGTACGGTTTTGGTCCCCGTATTTAAGAAAGGATATACCGGCATTGGAGGCAGCTCAAAAGAGATTCACTAGGCTGATTCCTGGGATGAATGGGTTGACTTATCAAGAGTGACTAAACAGGTTAGGCCTTTATTCATTCGAGTTTAGAAGAATGAGGGGTTATTGAAACTTACAAGATTCTGAGGGGGCTTGACAGGGTAGATGTTGAGAATGTTTCCACTAGTGGGGGAATCTCGAACTAGGGGACATAGTTACAGAATAAGGGGACGCTCATTTAAAACTGAGATGCGAAGGAATTTCATCTCTGAGGGTAGTGTGTCTGGAATTCTCTCCCCCAGAGAGTTGTGGAGGCTAGATCACTGAAAGTATTTAAAGAGGGAGTAGATAGATTTTTGAAATATCAGGGAGTTGAGGGCTCACGAGGAGCTGGCACGAAAGAGTAGAGGCCTGGGGCATCACAGCCTTGATCTTAGTGAATGGCAGGACAGGCTTTAGGGGCTGAATTGCCTCCTGCTCCTATTTCTTATGTTCTTATGTTTTTCATAGTCAGCTCCAGAGATATGAGTTTAACAGGCTTTGAATAAACATTGGAAGGTGCCATGTTGTCTCGCCATACTTCCATTTGAAAAAGGCTTTTAAATTCCATGTAAAGTTTTGAAAACAGAAATGTGCCTTGAAAACAGTTGTGCTTAAAATCTATATAATAACTGCACATTTGTGACAATAGCATAATGGATACCTGGTAGTGATTACAGACTGGAATCTAGTCGAGGGGTTTCAGATGGTTTATATATAGGATAATGGATACCTGGGAGTGATTACAGAATGGAATCTGATCGCGAGATTCAGATAGATTATTATGTAGTGTAATGAATTCCTGATAGTGAGTACATAGTTGGAGTCTAACTGAGGGTTTATTAATGCAATATTTCCAAGTTTGCTGATGGCACAAAACTGGGCAGGGTTGTGAGGAGGATGCAAGGAGGCTTCAAGGCGATTTAGGCAAGTTGTGTGTGTGGGCAAACATGCAGTATAATGTGGATAAATGTGAAGTTATATGCTTCGGTGTGAAAAATAGAAAGGCAGAGTATTATTTAAATGGTGATAAATTGGGAAATGCGGATGTACAAAGGGATCTGGGTGTCCTTGTGCACCAGTCAATGAAAGTAAACAGGCAGGCGCAGCAAGCAATTAGGAAGGCAAATGGTATGTTGACCTTCATTGCAAGAGAATTTGAGTTCAGGAGTAGGCATGTCTTACTGCAGTTATCCAAGGCCTTGGTGAGACCACACCTGGAGTATTGTGTGCAGTTTTGATCTCCCTACCTAAGAAAAGATATACTTGCAATAGAGGGAGTGCAGCGCAGGTTCACTCGGCTGATACTGGGGATGGCAGGACTGTCGTATGAGGAGAGATTGGTTCGACTGGGCCTGTATTCACTAGAGTTTAGAAGAATGAGCGGGGATCTGATTGAAACGTATAAAATTCTAACAGGGCTAGACAGACTAGATGCAGGGAAGATGTTTTCCCTGGTTGGGGAGTCTAGAACCAGGGGCCACAGTCTCAGGATACGGGGCAGGCCATTTAGGACTGAGATGAGGAAAGTTTTCTTCACTCAGAGGAGGGTCAATCTGTGGAATTCTCTACCACGGAAGGCTGTGGAGGCCGGGTCACTTGAGTATATTCAAGAAAGTAATGGATGATTTTTTGGATATTAGGGGCATCAAGGGGTATGGAGAGAAAGAGGGTTAGCCATGATCATATTGAATAGCGGAGCAGGCTTGAAGAGCCAAATGGCCTACTCTCCTAGTTTCTGTATTTCTGTTTAAATTATTGATTTCTCTTGTGATACCTGCACTTTAAATTGAGGGGTCCAGTCCCAGTGCTCAGAGATTGTTCTGAGCTACATAAATGATTTGGATTGTATGATATGAAGTAAATTGGTCAGATTTACAGATAGTAAATTTGAGAGTGGGGATGGTGAAGTAGTCTGTCAAAACCAGTCAGGATTGATGGACCCAATTAAAAATGGATAAAAGCAAACAACTGCGGATGCTGGAAATCCAAAACAAAAATAAAAATACCTGGAAAAACTCAGCAGGTCTGGCAGCATCTGCGGAGAGGAACACAGTTAACGTTTCGAGTCCGTATGACTCATCGGAAATTGGGCAATAGAATTGAATACAATGAAGTGCAAGGTCTTGATGTGTTTGAAGGAAGAAATATGGGAGAGAGTGAATGGTGTTGAACTAGCTTGAAAAGAGCATAAGGGAGATGTAGGAGTGTTGATAGACTCAGGACTGATGTTAGAGTGATCATAACGATTAACGGCTTGCACTTATGCATCAGTATCTGGGAAATTCTCCTCCAGGACTGGTAATAGAGGCAAAAACTCTGGAATTACTCGAGTGGCAATTGGACACTTTGACAGAGGACATTGTATTCATGGAATAAAAACAGAAAATGCTGGAAAAACCCAGCAAGTCTGGCAGCATCTATGGAGAGAGAAACAGAGCTAACGTTTTGAGTCCAATATGACTTCTTCAGAGGTTTGGAGTTCGTAGTTTTGTTTTAACTTCTACCTGTTCTGCACCCCTATCTTCCTGCTTATTTTTAAAGTTCTCAGGATTTGAATGGGTTATCTAGACTGATACTGTGAAGTACTGAGGGAGTGCTGCATTGCCAGATGTCAACTTTTCAGATGAGATTAAGCCTGCCTGTTCAGGTGGATGTGGAAAATCTCAGACACTCCTTAAAGAGGGATAGGAGAGTTTATCTGCGCTTTGAGCCAATATTCATCCCTCCACTGATATGGCTTCATCTGACCATTTGTTTCATTTGCTGTTTGTGGGAACTTGTGACAGTGGCTACACTTGAAATGAAGTTCATTGGTTGTAAAGTGTTTTGGGACGACTCAGAGACACAACAGATGCTATATGAATGCAAGTTTATTCGTTTTTGCTGACGAGTACTTGATTGACAAGATTGCTGTATCGCAGAGGAAACATTGGAGTTTTGCTGCTGTGCATTTTAGAAACTTGATTGCGGGCACAAGAAAATACTGGTGCCCTAACTCAGAGACTCAGTCATTGTAATAGTTATTGCACATTTGACAGAAAACCATTAATGCAGCAAATCTGCCATGAAGCTGTTCTGAATTTCCCTACTATCCTTAGCAATTTGAAAATGAAATGTTCCTGAAACATAAGCAAACATTAAATATGCTTTGCATTATTTTTCAATTGGACAGATGGCGTCAGATTTTTTTAAACCGTTTTTTGGAAACAAAATCTAAAACCTATTTTCCAGGGAATAAAATGGGATAGTGCCTTAACGTGGTCTTTTTCTTGTGAGTCTTGTGGGAACTATATCCCTCGTGCTATCTGTTTCCAGTTGAAAGAAAAATTTTTAAGTTACAAGAACTTTGTAAAACAAAGCCGGTCCATGTAGAATGAGTCCTTCCAAGTGGTGCTGCCGTTTCCCTGCTGTTTCTGAGGCTAGGATGTGGATATGTGATATTTCTCCATTTAATCCTGTTCCCAGCACTCCGTTCTCATTCCCATCTTGTTAGTGCTACGCCAAAAGCCACAGGCAGCTGCTGGTGGTGGTGGGGTTTGCTGAGAGCCAAGACTAAGCTAAGAATAGCTGTTTTTTTCCCCAAGGAATGCATGTGTTATAAGATGAAGGCAGCAGCTCAATCAAGCTTTCAGCAAAACATTTGTAAATGGAAGAAATGAGATATTTCGGGAATATTCGAGGATAAAGATGAAAAGAAACATAGATGCTGGAAATTTTTTATTTTATTTGCTCAAGGGATGTGGGTGTCGCTGGCCATGCCAGCATTTATTGCCCATCCCTAATGACTCTTTTGAGAAGATGGTGGTTAGCTGCCTTCTTGAACCGCTGCAGTCCATGTGGTACATCCACAGTGCTGTTAGGGAGGGAGTTCCAGGATTTTGACCCAGTGACAATAAAGGAACAGTGATATAGTTCCCAGTCAGGATGATTTGTGGTTTGGAGGGGAATTTTCAAGCTGTGAAGGCTGGAAATTATCGCAGAATTACAACAAGGGTAACAGGCTGTTTGGTCCAACTAGTCTGTGTTATTAATTATCTTCAACAGAGGTCCTTATCCTTCATCCCTGGTTCCCCCAACCTCCTCCCATATCCTCTTCTCTTTCAGTCACCAATCTCTAAGACAGGTTAATTAGCATCTGAAAAAGAGAGATTGACATTCACTGGAATGCAACAACAACTTGTATTTATATAGTGCCTTTAATGTGGTAACTCATGAGGTGTCAACCTGGTGAAGCTGTAAAACAGGACTACTTGTGTGCCAAACAGCATAAGCAGCAAGTGATAGATAGAGCTAAGCAATCCCAGATTTAAGCTCTGCAGTCCTGCCACAGCCAATCGTGAATTAAAACAACTCACTGAAGGAGGTGGCTCCACAAATATCCTCATCCTCCAAGATGGAGAAGCCCAGCACAGCAATGCAGAAGACAAGGCTGAAGCATTCACAACAATCTTCAGCCAGAAGTGCCGAGTGGAGGATCTGTTTCGGCCTCCTCTGGAGGTCCCCAGCATCACAGATGCCAGTCTTCAGCCAATTCGATTCACTCCGTGTGACAGCAAGAGACTGTCAGCTGAAGGCACTGGATACTGCAAAGGCTATGGGCCCTGACAATATTCCGGCAATAGTACTGAAAACTTGTGCTCCAGAACTTGCTGCGCCCCTAACCAAGCTGTTCCAGTACAGCTACAACACTGGCATCTACCTGGCTATGTGGAAAATTGCCCAGGTATGTCCTGTACACAAAAAGCAGGACAAATCCAACTGGCCAATTACTGCCCCATCAGTCTACTCTTGATCATCAGTAAAGTAATGGAAGGGGTCATCAACAGTGCTATCAAGTGGCACTTGCTTAGCAATAACCTGCTCACTGATGCCCAGCTTGGGTTCCGCCAGAGCCACTCAGCTCCTGACCTCATTACAGCCTTGGTTCAAATGTGGTCAAAAGAGCTGAACTCCCGAGGTGAGGCGAGAGTGACTGCCCTTGACATCAAGGCAGCATTTGACCGAGTGTGGCATCAAGGATCCCTAGCAAACCTGGAGTCAATGGGAATTGGGGAAGACTCTCCACTGGTTGATTCATCCCTAGCACAAAAGAAGATGGTTGTGGTTGTTGGAGGTCAGTTATCTCAGCTCAAGGACATCACTGCAGGAGTTCCTCAAGGTAGTGTCCTAGGCCCAACCATCTTCAGCTACTTCATCAATGACCTTCCTTCCGTCATAAGGTCAGAAATGGGGATGTTCACTGATGATTGTGCAATCATCAGCGAACATCCCCAATGTGCAGCACCATTCGCAACTCCTCAGATACTGAAGCAGTCCATGTCCAAATGCAGCAAGACCTGGACAATATGCAGACTTGGGATGACAAGTAGCAAGTAACATTCGCGCCACACAAGTATCAGGCAATGACCATCTCCAACAAGAGAGAATCCAACCATCGTCCCTTGATGTTCAATGGCATTACTATCACTGAATCTCCCACTATCAACATCCTGGGGGTTACCATTGACTAGAAACTGAACTGGACTAGCCATATAAATGCTGTGGCTACAAGAGCAGGTCAATGGCTAGGAATCGTGCGATGAGTAACTCGCCTCCTGACTTCCCAAAGCCTGTCCACCATCTACAAGGCACAAGTCAGGAATGTGATGGAACACTCCACACTTGCCTGGATGAGTGCAGCTCCTACAACACTGAAGAAGCTGGACACCGTCCAGGACAAAGCAGTCCGCTTGATTGGCATCACATCAACAAACATTCACTCCCTCCACCACCGATGCACAGTAGCAGCAGTGTGTACCATCTACAAGATACACTGCAGGAATTCACCAAGGCTCCTTAGACAGCACCTTCCAAACCCACGACCACTACCACCTAGAATGACAAGGGCAGCAGATAGATGGGAACACCACCGCCTGGAAGTTCCCCTCCAAGTCACTCACCATCCTGACTTGGAAATATATCGCCGTTCCTTCACTGTCGCTGGGTCAAAACCCTGGAACTCCCTTCCTAACAGCACTGTGGGTGTACCTACACCACATGGTCTGCAGTGGTTCAAGAAGGCAGCTCACCACCACCTTCTCAAGGGCAACTGGGGATGGGCAATAAATGCTGGCCCTGCTAGCGAAGCCCACATCTCGTGAATGGAAAAAAACTCTTCTGCAGCGTTAATTAATCTTGCTCTTCAAGATGCTGCCTTGCCTTTCTAGTTTTTCCTGCTTTTAACTTGAACAGCACATTTTAGAGTTCCACCTTAGGAGTGTTGTATTTAAGACCATAAGACGTAGGAGCAGAAGTACACCATTTAGCCCATCGAGTCTGCCAAGCCATTGAATGAGATCATGGCTGATCTGATAATCCTTAACTCTACTTTCCTGCCTTTTTTCCCCCATAGCCCTTGATTCCCTTACTGATTAAAAATCTGTCTATCTCAGTGTTGAATATACTTAACGACCCAGCCTCTACAGACCTCTGAGGTAAAGAATTCCACAAATTCACTACCCTCTGAGAAGAAATTCCTCCTCACTTCTTTCTTAAATGGCCAACCCCTTACTCTGAGATTATGCCCACTGGTCCTCGACTCTTCCACAAGGGGAAACAACCTCTCAGCATCTACCCTGTCAAGCCCCCTAAGAATCTTTTATGTTTCAGTAAAGTCGCGCCTCATTTTTTTATTCATTCACTGGATGTGGGCTTCGCTGGCTGGGCCAGCATTAATTGCCCATCCCTAGTTTCCCTTGAGAAGGTGGTGGTGAGCTGCCTTCTTGAACCGCTGCAGTCCATGTGCTGTAAGGTATGCCAACAGTGCTGTTAGGAAGGGAGGTCCAGGATTTTCACCCCACGACAGTGAAGGAACGGCGATATATTTCCAAGTCAGGATGGTGAGTGACTTGGAGGGGAACTTCCAGGTGGTCGTGTTCCCGTGTGTCTGCTGCCCTTGTCCTTCTAGATGGTAATGGTTGTGGGTTTGGAAGGTGCTGTTGAAGGCGCTTTGGTGAATTCCTGTAGATAGTACACACTGCTGCTACCGGTGGTGGAGAATGGCACTCCATCCACAAACAATCAAGCGGGCTGCTTTGTCCTGGATGGTGTCGAGCTTGTTGAGCGTTGTGGGAGATGTACTCATCCAGGCAAGTAGAGAGTATTCCATTACACTCCTGACTTGTGCCTTGTAGATGGTGGACAGGCTTTGAGGAGTGAGGAGTTGAGTTAATTGTCACACGATTCCCAGCCTCTGACCTGCTCTTGTAGCAAGTCCAGTTCAGTTTCTGGTCAATGGCAACCCTCAGGATGTTGATAGTGGGGGATTCTGTGATGGTAATGCCATTGAACATCAAGGGGCAATGGTTCGATTCTCTCTTGTTGGAGAAGGTCATTGACTCACACTTGTGTGGCGCGAAAGTTACTTGCCATTTGTGACCCCAAGCCTGGATATTGTCCCAGTCTTGCTGCATTTGGACATGGACTGCTTCAGTATCTGAGGAGCCACAAATGGTACTGAACATTGTGCAATTATCAGCAAACATCCCCACTTCTGACCTTATGTTGGAAGGAAGGTCATTGATGAAGCAGCTGAAAATGGTTGGGCCTAGGACACTGCCCTGAGGAACTCCTGCTCTTTTGTCCACGTTTGAACCAAGGCTGTACTGAGGTCAGGAACCAAGAAGTTCTGGTGGAACCCAAACTGGGCATCAGTGAGCAGATTATTGCTAAGCAAGTGATGCTTGATAGCACTGTTGATGACTCCTTCCATTACTTTACTGATGATTGAGAGTCTGGAACATTATCTGTAAGGTGTGATTCCGTGAGGATGACTATGTCAGGCTGTTGCTTGAATAGTCTGTGTGAAACAGCTCTCCCAATTTTGGTACTCGCCTCCAGATTTTAGTAAGGAGGACTTTGCAGGGTCGACGAGGCTGCGATTGCCGTTGTTGTTTCCAGTGCCAAGGGTGGTCCGTCCAGTTTCATTCCTTTGTAGCGGATTGTCGACCACTTTGCTTTGGGTCTGGACCAGGTAAGGGTGACAGATTTCCTTCCCTAAAGGGCATTAGTGAACCAGATGGGTATTTGCAACAATCGACAAAGGTTTCATGGTCATCATTAGACTTTAATTCCAGATTTTTATTGATTTAAAATTCCACCATCTGCCATGGGGGGATTCAAACCCAGGTCACCGGAGCATTACCCTGGGTCTCTGGATTACTAGTCCAGCGACAATGCCGCTACGCCATCACCTCCCTGTTCTAACTAGTTCTCCTAAATTCCAATGAGCAGAGGCCCAACCTACTTCAACCTCTCCTCAAGAAAATGCCTCCATACCCCGGATCAGCCTAATGGACCTTCTCCGGACTGCTTCCAATGCCAGTATATCTTTCCTTAGCTAGGGGGACCAAAACTGTTCGCGGTATTCTAGGTGTGGTCTAACTAGTGCCTTGTATAGTTTTAGCAAGACTTCCCTATTTTTATACTCCATTCTCTTTGGAATGAAGGCCAACATTCCATTTTCCTTCCCTATTGGCTGCTGAACTTGTATGCTAGCTTTTTGTGATTCATACAGAAGGACCCCCAAATCCCTCTGTGCTGTAGCTTTGTGCAGCCTTTCTCTATTTAAATAATATTCAGCTCCTCTATTCTTCCTGCCAAAATGCATAACTTCACATTTTCCCACATTTGTAGTCCATCTGCCAAGTTTTTGCCCATTCTCTTAACCTGTCTATATCCCTCTGCAGCCTCTGTATCACCCTCACTACTTGCCTTCCCACCTATTTTTGTGTCATCCACAAACTTGGCGATAGTACATTCACTTCCCTCATTCAAGTCATTAACATATATTGTAAATAATTGTGGCCCCAGCACTGATCCCTGTGGCACGCCACTAGTTACAGTTTGCCATCCTGAAAATGTCCCCCCCATCCCAACTCTCTTCTATTAGTTAGCCAATCCTTTATCCATACTAATATGCTAAAATGTAGTACATCTGCTACCCAAAGGAACATTATTGTAAGTTGAGGAAACATTGAGTTATGTATTCATGATAGTAAAGCTCCTTCCATTGTCCTAAAATTGTTGCTTCAGTAGATTGCCTCTTACAGTGGAGGAGGTGTCCAGACTTTCTATCATGAAGACCAGTTACAAGTGCTTGCGATGGAAGGATTGGGGCCTCGTGTAATGTTAAATCTTTGTTCCCATTAAACTGCTTGCATTGCAGCTTACTGATATCTACCAATCTGGTGTCATGACATAAGGTTTATTCGCACTTTCCAAAACTCCAGGCTCTCAAAGTACAAATGTTGCTTGAGTTATCTGGGTTTTGGGCCTGAAGATTGAACACTCCCAGCCTTATATGAGCGGCAATTTGTTTCCCAGCGCTGGCGATCCTTCTGCTGTCTCCTAGAGATGAACAACTTTGGTTTAATTGGGTCAGAACTATGCTGTAAGCTGATATCCAATGGGGAATTGGTGAAGATTGCTGAAGCTCATTTTGCATAGGACATTGAAGATCATCAGTGTTTAGCCCATCAGTATATCCTTGATACCAGTTCAGTCCAAGAGCTGAGAGAACTATCCACTATCTCTGTGGGGAGTACTTTTCTGTTAGCAAAATCCCTGTCCACAACCTTAAAGGAACCTTAAAATTTTGTGATTCCAGCAAACCTCTTTCTCTGGCGATGTCACTGATGGAGAGGAGCTGCTTGTTGCATTTAAATAGATTAAAATTTTAGGTTGGCCAAAGATTTGCTGCAGAGATTGCCTGGGTTATAGAGCATACACTGGCCCACGAGCATATTTTGCTGGATGTTTGCCAGTTATGACAAGTTAAAACTAATGAATATGCTGTGGTAGATTCGTGCCCTTTCCTTTCTCCTCATTTGATATTGTAACATTGCATTTTGGAGGATTTATAAACAGAATTCCTCATAATGTACCAATTCTCACTTACGATGGCTCACCAGGGGAGGTTGGGTGCCGGGGTGGGGAGGGGGGTGATGGGGGCTTGCTCCCAGTGGTTTTGAAGCTAAAAAACTCAGTCAAATAACCCATATACCGATGTCGTGCCTGTATTGTGATTAAGATTATGGATTGTTTAGCGGAACGCACTTTTCCCCCTTCAACCAGGATTTCAGTTAATGGGATCAGTCAACCATGAAAGCCGTCAACATTTGTTTTCTGAATTTGATAACATATATTTCTTATCGTTTGGAAACTCACCTGCACACTTGAGCTTTTTCCACTGAAAGTGAATGTATCACGTATCCTGCTAAATAGATGGGCTGAAATCTAGATACTGTACCTACACCATCCAGGCACAGTTACATGCATGCCTGTAAAGACCAGGAACTGAGGCAGAAACCAAACCAAGAGGTGCTTTTACTTTGGTAGCAAAACAAATTTAAAGAAATGATTCCACTTAACCGAAATAGGCCTCCTGATTCACCAGAACTTAAGTTTAATTATGAGCATGAGATGTTAGACCAAGAGCTTTCCTCTTTCAGGTGGATGCTAAGAGTTGCTTGTTAGTGATTTGAGACCTCGTAGGCGGCAAGGCCCTGCACAATGCCAGGGTCAAGGAATGGATGTGGGTGACATAAGTTCATATACAAAGCGAGATTGATTGACAACAGGAAGACTGAAGTCCGGGTGAGAGAATTCAGCTGAAGTCATGGAGGATGAGTCATCAATTGTTGCAAAGACATGTATCTTTTGGTCATAAAAGGTAGCTTTTGACGTGTTTTAGAGCCTATATCTGTTGTGTCAGCACTCCCTGCTCGTCAAGGCTGGACCCAGCCAAAGGGGCTGCTGTTAATTTGAGAGTGATGCACAGGCTGCTTGTTTAACCTGTAAATGGAGTTCCAGAGCACTGGGGCATTGTATTTCATTGCCTTTGTGAAATTCTGACTCTGCATCTATATTAATGTTAATGTCATTTGCAGGTCCAATTATGATTTTATATTGAAAGTATAAATTATAGCACTGCACGTATATTTTGTCAAAACAAAATTTTATTAAAAGTTTTGGGTCCAAATCTTGATAGTTCTGCTAAGAAACACCCTGTGACAGCTCATTGCCTCCCCATGTAATGGAGAACATTGTAGAGGGTAATTGGTCAATGGCTGATTCAGGGCGGATGTGCTTTGAGTCACCAACAATAAATAGGGGGGACTGGGGGAAAAAATATTACTGATACTTTCTAGAAAAGTCTGATTCATAGTGTTGCTCTGGGTTGTGGACAACACTGGTGAGGCAGTACTTATTGCCTATTCTGGGTTGCCCTGAGTGTATTTAGAGTCACCTGCCTAATGTGGGGCTGGAGTCACATCTCGACCAGACGAGGTAGGGTTGCCAAAGGAGATTAGTGAACCAATTGGGTTTTTATGGCAATCTGGAAGCTTTCATAGTTATTTTTCCTGGTGCTGACCCACACATGACCAGATTTATTTATTTTACTATTACAACTTGCTGTGTTGGGGTGTCAGCTCACAATATCGTGAGCTAGTCAGCTTGTAGCATAACTTCACGGCTACCATACCATATAATTACTAAACCAATTGTCAGAGCTGTATAGCACCATTCAGTGGTTGTAATGGCTATGTGTATGTTTGAGGGTATGAATCCCACTAGATTCAAATAACCACCTACCTATAATTGAGGTTGGCAGGTGAGTCATCCCCTTAGGCTGTACTTGAGTGTCTACTTGGCTCAGCTGGCAGTACTTTGGCCTCTGCTAGAAAGTTGAAGGTTCCAGGCCCACTCGAGGCCTTCTGTCACTTAATGTATATTGCTATTCCAATGCAGAAGTGAAGAAGTCCTTCATTGCAGGAGGTACTATCTTCAGCATGAGATATTAGACTGAGAGCTTGCCTCTTTCAGGTGGATGCTAAGAATTGCTTGTCAGTGATTTGAGACCTTGGAGGCGAGACCTCGGAGGTGGCACAATGCCAAGGTCAAGGGATGGATATGGGTGGCAAAGTTCATGTACAAGGTGAGATTGATTGAGGACAGGAAGACAGAAGTCAAGGGCGAGAGGAATTTAGCTGAAGTCTTGGAGGATGAGTCATTTGTTGCCAAATGATTACCGTTCAAAGCCACAGCTTTTATTTCGGTGGAAGACTATCAGTGGAGTACATTAGCAAGATGGAAATGTTTAAAATGTAATCCAGACGATTTGACCCTTGAATGCCCAACAATATACTGTAATAAAGGCAATATACCTTGACTGTTCTAATGGACAATAAGTTCCTTATATAAGGGTTATAAAAGATTTACTTGGAGCATTCTTCCATATTCTATAGCATGTGCAATTTTCATACTGTAATTCAGAGTGGCAATTGGAAATAAAAGTACTTCCTTGCCCATCTGTGTCCAACATTCCTCCATCAGTTAACAAGGCCCATAGACAGCCCAGCCCTAGGGCCTTTAGAAGTGCATCTGTTGAGCTAGTTTAAGCAGGCACAAAAGGTCAACTTTAATACAAAAGCAAAATACAGCAGATGCTGGAAATCTAAAATAAGAACAAATGAAGCTGGAATAACGCAACAGGTCAGGGAGCACCTGTGGTGAGAAAGAGTTAAAGTTCCAGGTTGAGCGACCCTTCGTCAGAACTTGTGATTGAGTTCTGATGGAAGGTCATCAATCTGAAACGTTAACTCCAGCTTTTTTTGTTCTTACATTACAAAAGATTGACCTCTGATTTTATTTCTCTCCATGTGCATATGACAGTAGTCGTTATATTTGCAAAACCCATGGGGAAGAAAAGCTGGCAGTTCAGTTATGGTGCATTCATGACACATGGTTTTGCTTCGCACCAATGCTAATTTCCTGGAGTGTAAATCGAGTGTCAAAATTCAAAACAACACTACAATATGGTTACAGTGTGAATGCACCCTCATTGAAACCAAGACTAATTTTACTGTCTCCTCCTTTAATTCTTTGAGGATTTCCGTGGAACTGACCCTTACATGTTCTGAAGGCGGCTTTACACAGCCACACATACTGAACATGTGCATGTGTATTGATGGTGGCTTTAAACACATGCATAAGTACTGAAGGCAACTTTACACATGCACATTTACTGAAGCAGCCGCACTCGCACTGAAGGTGGCTTTAAAGAAGTACAATCCTCTGGGTAATTTCCAGAATCTAAGGAATTTTGAAAGATTACAATCAAAGCATCCACCATCTCTGAAGCCACTTCCTTTAATACCCTAGGATGCAGACACTTGCACTTCCCTCAATTTAGTCTACTGCATTCGTTGCTCCCAATGCGGTTTCCTCTACATTGGAGAGACCAAACGCAGACTGGGTGGCTGCTTTGCAGAACACCTTTGATCTGTCCGCAAGCATGACCCAGACCTCCCTGTCGCTTGCCGTTTCAACACTCCACCCTGCTCTCATGCCCACATGTCCGTCCTTGGCCTGCTGCATTGTTCCAGTGAAGCTCAACGCAAACTGGAGGAACAGCACCTCATCTTCCGACTAGGTACTTTACAGCCTTCCAGACTGAATATCGAGTTCAACAATTTTAGATCATGAACTCTCTCCTCCATCCCCATCCCCTTTCCGATCCCTCCCCCTTTTTTTCCAATAATTCATATAGATTTTTTTTCCCCACCTATTTCCGTTATTTTTAAATGTATTTCCTTCCATTGTTTTATCTCGACCTTTTAGCCTATTTCGATCCCTTCTCTTCACCCCACCCCCCATTAGAGCTATCTGCACCTTGCTTGTCCTGCTTTCTACCCTTAATTAGCACATTCCTTAGATAATATCACCACCTTCAACACCTCTTTGTCCTTTCGTCTATGACATCTTTTGGCTATCTCCACCTATCACTGGCCCTCTATCCAGCTCTACCTGTCCCACCTCCCCCTTAAACCAGCTTATATTTCACCTCTTTCCTATTTTTACTTAGTTCTGTTGAAGAGTCATACGGACTCAAAATGTTAACTGTGTTCCTCTCCGCAGATGCTGCCAGACCTGCTGAGTTTTTCCAGGTATTTTTATTTTTGTTTTGGTCCTGGGATTGCTAGGGTGCAACCTGTCTAGCTTGTACAGGTCCCATCTTTTCCAGAATTGGTCCCAATGCCTCAGGATTGTAACTTCCTCCCTCCTACACCATCTCTGCAGCTACGCATTCATTTGGTCTATTCTGCTATTCCTGATCTCACTCGCACTTGGCACTGAATGTAATCCTCCAATTGCCCTGCTTTTTAATTTATTTCCGAGCTCCCTATATTCTGCTTTCAGGACCTCTTCTCTCTTATCTATGTCATTGGTACAAATAAGGACCACGACCTCTGGCTGTTCACCCTCCACCTTCAGAATGTCCTCCAGCTGCTCGGTGACATCCTTGACTCTGGCATCAGGGAGGCAACATACTATCCTGGTGTCACATCTGCAGCCACAGAAATGTCTATCTGTTCCCCTTATGATAGAATCCCCTATCATTTGCTCGCCCGTTCTATTTTTTCTCCACCCCCTCCACGCTGCACCCCCCACCTCACCGCAGGGGAGACTTCCTGCACATGTGGTTGCACTAAACACTGGAAGTGTCCCTGACTTCCCAGATTGCACAGGAGGATCATTACACATGGCTGAGATGCCCTCCCATGAATTACCCTTAAATTACTCCCTTTACTTTTGCTTCCTCCAGTTTAAGGAATATTAAGGGCAGTAGAAATACTCACCAGGTCCTACTTACCTCTTGCGCTGGCTCCTGGTCCTGCTCTGGTGTTGGGTCTGGTTCCCCTCGCGCATTAAGGCCACCGCTCCTCTCAGGTTATCAAATGCCAAAAGCAAAGACAAAGGATCACCTCTTTCCTTTCGTCCCTTAACTCCATTAATCACCCAACTCCCAGCACTCTAAGTTGCTCATGTGCTAAGTCACACTAAGTTGGCTGGCTTTATATTGTCCTAAGACAAAGGCTAGCTGACCCAGTTAACGGAGGAACCAGTTTCAGCTGCTAAGCCCAACTGCTCACCCAGTGGAGACCTTGTTGAAACCCAGCTTAAGGCTGAGAGCTTTAGAACTTAAACTGTAGATTTCAATCAGCAATACATTAAGGAATGGTCCAGATTCAATTCTATAGCACAAATCTCAGAATAGGGCTGGAAACAATAGTCTGACTCCAAACCAAGTGTGCTATCAATTGAGCCATATTGATAAATGTTTACGTAGTAACTAAGTTCAGCCATTTGTTATCTTTACTTTTTAAGGTTAACCGGCATGGCAATATATATTCTACTTAATTCTGATACCGCATACACCGCTCTCGGCCTGCTGCCATGTCTGCGGTACCCTTGGCCTTGCTGCCCTGCCTGCAGCACTTTTAGCAATGTTCATTCTGAGAAATGGCCAACCAGACACTGGGCAACATTTTCACCCTGTCGGTGGGGGTGGGGGGGAAGTGCAGGAGCAGGCCAGCTTCCAATTGGGGGTGTGCCATTTTACGAGGGCGGGCCAATTAAGGCCCGCCCAGCATGACGTCTGCCAGGAAGTGCTATGCGCTCCCTGTGCAGGCCGTGACGCACACCCAACGTATCCCCGCGTCATTTTACGCGCCGGCGAGCGGGCCCTGCCCCCACTCACCAACCGGAAAAACCTGCCCTATATGTATTGACCAATTAAAGACTCTCCTGCTGCAAAATTCTGTTCTTATCACTAGGTGATGCTAATATTCTGTGTTAAGTGCACTAGTGGTTGATCATGGTAGTACCCATCCTTCAATTTTATTCCACTTTATTGAGTATCTTTCAAGCCAAAAGGCAACTGTAACAGAATGATTACAAAGGAATCATCCAATATGTGATTAATGTCACAAGGGTGCAAAATACACCGGTGAATTGTGTTAACTAACCATAGACGCTTTAACAACACATAAAAGTGAATTTTCCTGAGGTGTCCTGGCAGTAGATTTGTGGGGTGGGGCGTGTTGGTGGATTTTGTAAATGGTTATTTTATTAAAGTACTGATTAGTTTAAAATTATAATGTAGCACTCTTTGAAGCTGTGAACTAACACACTTTTTCTCTTCTTTTTCAATTGAACCTGTTGATGACCGCAGTTGCCAAGAGCAAGTCAAAGTAAGTCAATACTTGTATTATTTATTACTATCGGTATGCCACACAGGCTGCAAAAATGCTAAGTAAGTTTTTTTTGCCTCAGTTTTTAATCAAGGAGGAGACGGTTAATTTATTTGGGAACTGAGAAGGGGAACTAGAGGGTGTTGTAGAGATAAGTTGCAGAACACTTCAAACTGCTACCAGTGTGGTTGGTGAACGGCCATGTCAGCTTAAGGTAAATAAAACCCAGGGGCTGGATATGACAGATCTGAGGATTTTTAAGGAAATCATGGAGGAAATAGCAGCAAGGTGGGCACAAATCTTCCAGAAATCACTGAATACTGGAGAGGTGCCTGGAAACTGGAGAAATACTGTTGTTCCTTCTATATATAAATAAAGGGAGCAAAAGTGACCCAAGCCAGTGAGTTTGACATCCATTGTAGGTAGGGTTAATGGAAGACCATGTCAAAGAAAAGATCCTGGAATATCTGGATAGAAATAAGATCATTAAATGATAGTCAATATGAATTCAGAAAGGGAAGTCTTGCAATCTAACTTACTAGTTTTCTTTGAGGATGTGACAACTTGATAAGGATAGGGCAGTATATGTGGAGTATTTGGATCTCAGTAATGCCTTTTGATAGTTTTTTCCTGGGAAGGATGAGACAAAGTAAAGTAAGTGGAAATCAGGGGTGATATTTTGCAATGGCTACACTATTTGATGACTCATAGAACCCAAAGGGTAGTGATACAGGGAGAATATGGAGCCGCATGGTACATTTTTGGGACCTATTTTGTTTGCTATCTTTATAAATGATCTGTTGCTCCGGATCACAAGCATAATGATTTAATAGCAAATGATAAATCTAATGAAGGTAGAAGATTCCAAAACTGACTAGATTAAGCTCAAGCAGGATTTGAATACATTTGGGAATTGGTCAGGTAGGTGGCAAATGACATTCAATGCAGAGAAATGCCCCGAGCTCCCCAGCACTGGTGTTTCCTTTGCTTCATGTCTGGCTCCGTTGTAGACTGATTAATAGCCATGATTAGTCAAGAATTTTATTATCATTGTACTATGTGGACCTTGATCATTTTTTGTCTAGCAGTTCCTGTCTTCTGATAAAACACGCAATGATGTGAGTTTTTTTTCATTCATTCGTGAATGTGGGCTTCGCTGGCTAGGCCAGCATTTATTGCCCATCCCTAGTTGCCCTTGAGAAGGTGGTGGCGAGCTTCCTTCTTGAACCGCTGCAGTCCATATGGTGTAGGTACACCCACAGTGCTGTTAGGGAGGGAGTTCCAGGATTAGTGTGATTTAAACTGTTGGTGCTGATATGTTAATCTAGTTGAAAAGTTGGAAGCGAAAACCCTTTTCACAACATCTACTAATTGAAGGGTCAGGCTTGTGAATATCATCCTCTGGGGGTGTGCCATCTTATTGGTATTTTACTGAAGAGTCAGCATGAACTTCGCTTCAAACAAACCTTTCATCTGACCAGGAACACCATTTTGTTGCACTATTTCAAAAGGCACCTTTAGATAGGGCAGGGCTGGCCAGAAACACAAGGAAATCCATTGCATTTATCTGCGTAAAACAGTTGTAGTTTGAAGGGTTTGGTCTTTTCTAATGTCTTTTGCTGTTGGAAATGGTTCACCTTTGTGTGCGTCATAGCCGGTTCACAGTAATAGTCTTGCTGGATACCTGTGGTTTCCATTTCAACAGTAACTATTTACATTACTCATTGTGTACTGTTTGTCCCTCTCCTAACAATCTTGTGCTTAACATTTATTGAAGTCCTTTTATCAGTTGCACCTGATTTCTCTTTTGAGTCAGTTCCTGTTGGAGGAAGAGATGGTGAAGTACCATTCCTTGTACTTTGGTGTTGGGAGGGGAGCAATATGGTTGTTCCTCAGCTGCTGACAGTGATGCTGTGTAAGCACCCGCTGGTAACTGTGAGAGTGGCTATTTTATCTCTTTTCCTCCTCTCTCTCTCTCTTCCACCCCCCCTTCCCCCCCCACCCCCCTCAGGGTTTCTCTCTCACTTCTGGAATGGCTGCTTTATATGTGAAGAGCCACTGAGGTGATCTCAGATCTTTATACGATGCCAGTTCCAGCTTTTCTGGTTCCTCAACTCCCACACTGGTCCTAGACAAGACTCTCATATATCTAAAGCTGTACTTCTGCTCATCTAATCACTAGAATCTGTCAGAATGTCCAAGATAGACTGAATGAAGCAATAAATCCTTGATGGGTACATCAACCCAGCACAACCAAAAATATTTGCATTTATTCTAAAATGGTTTGATTTAGTGCACAGCCTTGAACCACTAAAACTACCAGTTCTCCCTGGTTTAATCACTGATTAAAATATGTTGGAAATTGGATCCTGTAGTTAGCAATCCAACTCTATCCTGACCGTGTATTTTGTCCCCGGGATGAAGAAAATTGGGTGTAGTTTATCTTCACCAATTCCACCTCTTTAAACAAAGACTTTTGAGAATCTTTTTCATTAACAAAGAACAACACAAGAACTATCTGTTTCTACACACCCTGTTACTTCAATTTTCTCTTGCATGTAAAAATGTTAAATTGTTAGAATAGAAGTTTAAATTGAACCATTCAAATTAAACTACATGGGAGACATTTTTTCTTAACTCAAATTTTAACGTGAATTTTAAGTGAAGTGGGCTGTATTTTAGTTATAGGGATCGATGTTATGTTGGGATGTTACTGGACCAGTAATCCAAAAGCTTGAACTAACCATCTGGGTACAGGCTCCTATTTTCTCCATGTATGCATTGTTTAGAAATGACTTCATGAGTTCAAATCCCACCACAGCAGCTGGGGAATTTAAGTTCAGTTAATAATTAAATTTGGAATAAAAAGCTAGTATCTGTAATGGTGACCATCTAACTATCGGAATGTCTGACTCACTAATGTCCTTCCGGGAAGGAAATTTGCCATCTTTATCTGGTCTGGCCTGTATATAGATTCTAGATTCACAGCCATGTGGTTGACTCTTCAGTGCCCTCTGAAATGGCCCAGCAAGCCACTCAGTTGTCAAGTAAGCGGCTTACCATGACCTTCTTGAGGGCAGTTAGGCATGGGCATATGGCGCATAAATGCTGTGACACCCACATCACTTGCCAGTGATACCCACATCTCATGAACGAATAGAAAGAAATTAACTTTTTGCAGCATCTCTATCTGAAGAGAAGTTTTTCTGGTTTGTCTCCTCTTAGATGTGATTTGAAACCCAAGAGTATTCAAATAATGAGAGTTGATTATTATGCTAACCTCCCTATATTGCACAAATGGAGACACTTAGTGGGATCAAATCCATTCAGTGTCTGCTATTAGCCTAAAACTGAAATGTGGAAGTATTTTACTCAAAGGCTCCTATTATCTTAAGCCCTGTATTCTTTGTCTAGAAATGATTTCATTGCAGTATTTTATTGGTGTAACTGGGTCTAATGTATGTTTGCTAAGCCTAGTTATCGCTCTAAACTGTTTAACTCTTGCATTCAATGGAGATTTTGACATTGACGAATAGAAGTGTGGGAAAGATCTTGGCTCAGCCATGGCAAGAACATAGCTAGTGTAAGACCAGAAAAACCATTTTGATCCATCTGGTCTGTGTTGAAAATTAGAAAGGGTTTTTAATTATGAGAGATAGTCACTGGTTCCCAAGTCTTAATTTTCAGCTGCCAATCCTGAGTTTCAGTGGCCATTTTGTATGTTTGTTGACTGCTCGTTAAGTAAACTCTCAAGGGCATTGACTCTTCAATTAACACTACATTGTAATGTTGCGTATTTATGTGGATTTTT
This sequence comes from Cetorhinus maximus, assembly GCF_964194155.1. NCBI lineage: Eukaryota > Metazoa > Chordata > Chondrichthyes > Lamniformes > Cetorhinidae > Cetorhinus > Cetorhinus maximus. The sequence goes on along the minus strand of NC_135883.1, from coordinate 151,502,233 downwards.
TTCAGTTTGTTCTGGGCATGTGGGTGACGCTGACAAAGCTGCATTACTGCCACTTGCCCTGAGACAGTGCTGGGGTGGTGGGTGGGTTCTTCTTGAACTGCTGCAGTCCTTGTGGTGGTGCTGCTCCCATAATGTTGTTTTGGTTAGGGAATTCCAGGACTTTGACCCATTGACTGTGAAGGACTGGCAGATGGTGTGTGACTTGGAGGGTATCTTTGAGGTGTTGGCGTTCCCATGATTTGCTGCTCTTATCTTCATGGTAGAGGCTGCAGGGCTGAGAGGTGCTGTCAAATCAACCTTGGTGCACTGTGCCCAGTAGATAGTTGATACTACAGTCACATTGCACCAACGATTGAGGGGCTGGTTATTCATACCACTTGCAGGGGTGATCAATCAAACTGCTCTGTCCTGGGTGGTGTTGACCGTTGAGTACTGCAGCTGCATTCACCCAGGTGACTTCGCCTGTCAATCAAAGATTATTGCGGGTAGGCAGAATGTGGAGTTGAGGTTACAATCAGATCAGCCATGATATTGAATGGAAGAACAGGCTTGAGGGGTGGAATGACACCCTCTTGCTCCTAATTCGTATGTTCGCATGTAAAAGCTGTGAGCTGTATATTTCAAAACACTGCAGTGTTACTGTGTTGAGAGATTACACTGTCACAAATGCTTAAAGTGTACGAGGTTCCATTGCTTAACATCGCCATTAAAAATAGCGTTTATACAATATGGCACAGCATAATTTCTAGGCTTTAGTGTATTGTAGGCTTGATGAATGAAAGAGTTGCAACTCTTTCAATGGGCTTGTTTTGTTGGACTGACTGTGAGAGGCAGTAAATGTCTCCAGTGACCTTTAGTCAATGTACACAAGTTGTTGCACCTCATACAGTCCTGACGGGTGCAAATTATAAGCATTCTGTTGTACTTTTAGCACTTGTTGGTAAGATGTAAGACATTTAGTACATTAGTGATGCAGACAAGGTAAAGTTCTGACAAAATTGCTGGAAGTATACAATATCGCCATCATCATCTGAAAAGTTGATGTTTATGGTGTTTCTCCTCGTTCCCCTATTAACCCATTTGTTAAGATCAGTATAATGGAAATACATAAGCTGGAAGGTCACAGATTTGATTCCTGACCACTGTGAGCTTATACCTGCTAATGTGTCTTTGGGGGTGCAGCAAGTGCTCTTGCTGTCTCTGAGCAGGGAGGGTTAAAATCACTCAGTGTTCCTCTCCTGCCTGCTATCCAGTGACTCCTGCTAGGTGGCTGTTGTGAGAGGGCAGGGTTTTGTTCCACAGTGATGCACCTCACACTGCAATAATCTGTCAATACTGTTGTTCATGGATGACCATGAAGAATGGTCATTTGAAAAGCATTCCTGGAGTTGAAACGTGAGGAGAAGAGGATGAGGGAAGAAAATGTGCAAATCTTGTTTATAAATCATGTTTTTGAGATGCTGACACAGACTGCACACCTCATTAGCTCTTGCTATTATTTAAATGTATTACATTGGCTGCACCTAATTCAAGGAAACTGACAATTTTATTTTAACCCTTGGGGGAGTCATTTATGAGGCAAGGCAGAGTTTTTCTTAGAGTTCTATATGAAGAAGAAAATTTGGAAATACCCAACCAAGCAGTTGAATACGGCTCAGGTACATAAATTAATTTCAGTAAGTGTATGGTAACATAGTCGTTACGTTACTGGACTAATAATCTGGAGGCACGAGTTCTTATCCCACCGTGGCGGTTGGGGAAATTAAGTTCAAAGAAATAAATCTGAAATCAAAAACTAGAATTGGTAATAGTGACTAATAGTGACTGGCTTATCATAAAAACTCAATTGGTTCATTAATGTCCTTGAGGGAAAGAAACGTGCTGTTCTTACTGACTCTGGCTTATATGTGACTCCAAACACACACAATCTGGTTGACTCTCTCAATTGCCTTCTAAAATGACCTAGCAAGCCACTTATTTGTATCAAAACACTATGAAAAACTATAGTGCAAAGGGACTGCAGTGGCAAGAAGGTAGCTTAAGTAGGCAATTAAAGATGGGTAAAAAATGCTGGTCTTCCCAGCGAAGGCCACAGCCCATGAAATGGTAAAGAAAAGTGGTAAAGTGCCATCCATTTCTAGGAATAATTTTTAATAAGTTCTGAAGTAGGGGTTAATAGCCCCATCCTAAAACTTGTAATCTGTCTCTGTTTTCATATTGTGAATCATTAGCTGCAATGGATTGCACAATTGTCGGTTTGCCTGCTTCTGTGTGGCTATCTACAACTGATGCAAAACATCATGACCCATACTCTGATGACCTCTGGCCTCACCGAGCTACATTGGCTCCCAGCATAAAATTATACAAAGCGGATTAGCCCTTATTCTTCACCTAGCCATTGCAGGCCACTCCTTCAGCCACTGTGCCTGTTTAATACCAATAATTGCACTTTAAAAAATAATACATTTGTTAAAAGCACACTTGAGTATCCTGAGGATGTGATAAAGTTGCTACATGAATATGAACCCTTCCTTCCAATTCCCAACCCTCTAGAACCCTGTCACTTAATACACTCCATCTTGTCATCTCCTTTCTTGCTTTTCAGAAGTCTCCTAAGAACCCTTTTCTTTGGCTATGCTGCTCCCTTCATCCACTTTCCCATTCATTCAATGACCCTCCCCTTTAAAGCACTGAGGCACAGTTGTGAGGAGTGTGTGTGGTCACTGATAAATGAAGATTTGACTCATTTACTGGCAGAGCAGAATCTGACTAATGTTTTGAATTTTCACAGGTCCATCCTTGTGAGGATGGTGAGTGCAGCTGGAAGTGGCTATTGCTTCAATGTAAAGAGGAGCCGACTACGGGAAAAAATAGTCCTGAGAAAACACGATCCTATAGGTAAATTGTAACGTGTAGCTATGGCAGGTAGATGGAGAATGTGTCACTAGTTGGCGTCTTCATTAGGTACCCTTTATTGATGCTACTAACTTATTCATTCATTTCATATTATAACTCTAACCACCAATTCGTTATCTATAATATATTAAAAATGTTGTGTGTGTGTGTGTGTGTGCCCTACTCTAGTTATACCTTGCCCTCTAACCCAATTTCACCTGAATTCTACACATGATCTTGACTCCCTATGTGAAACACCATGAGAGATTGACTAATACTCTAAAATATTCATTCTGGAATGTAATCTTGTTAACGAAATGGTCTCATACCATACAAAACTAGAAGCAGCATGTAACATCTTAATTCTTGTACTCTGTTGGCAATGATCGACATGCGTCACATATTGCCAACTGAAAATGGGGTGATCCGTTAAAATACAGAAGCGGGCTGTTCGGCCAAGCAGGCCGTGTTGGTATTAATCTTCCACACTAACAGTTGTCCTAATCCCATCTGCCTGCCCTCTATTCATTTCCTTTTTATACCCCTTTGCTTCAGCTACCTACCTGTCTATTCTTAAATGTCAACATGGTTACTGTTGCAATCATTCACTCATGATATATTCTACAGCCTCACAACCCTCTGTTTGTGTGTCTATATATATTTTTTATATATATATATATATATATATATATATATGTGTGTGTGTGTGTGTGTGTGTGTGTGTGTGTGTTAAAGTTTCTCCTAGTAACTACGACAACAATACTGGCCTGAGAATGAGTTTGAATCCCTCTTGTTGACATTTGCAGGCTGATTCTCTAGAGCAGTGTGATACTCACTTCCCCTTCATCTGTGGTGCTCAGGAGACTGGCTCTGGGCTTCCTTCCACCGTCTGCTAGTTTAGGCACAGCTTTCCCTAGGGGGTGAGTCTGTTGTGCTGCTTGGCAAATCAACCAAAAGGCATTACAGATATCTGAGAATCTATGATCAATGTCTGTGTGTGTGTGTGTGTGCGACTCCTTACTGAGGACGATTTGGACCAAATAGAAAGGGAAAGTAAGGTCTGAACAAAACACACGGTACTGCATTCTTTGGCTTTACTGTTCAACTTCTATAACTGGCCTTGAATTTCAGCACACTGACTGACTAGTGAATTGGTACTGGGTTCTTTTATCACAACTTTTTCCTCCACTCCCTGCCATACCACCTGTGATTGGAATCCAGTGTTCAAGATCTACTCCAGATCAGATCCAGGCCAGATTAAAATTATGTTCCCTGTACTTTTCTTCAATAATGTGCTTCCAGCCCTACTCTTTCTGCACTCCTTCAATTATGTCCTCTTGCACATCCCTGATTTTTCATCGCTTCACTATTGGCACCCAAGCTAAGCTCTGGAATTCCATCCCTAATCCTCTCCACTTCTCTCTCTCCTTAAAAGTTCTCCTTGGAATCTACCTTTTTAACCAAGCTTTTGGTTACCTGTCCTATGATCTCCTAATATGGCTCAGTGTCAAATTTTATGTAATGGTGCTCCTGTGAAATGCCTTCGGATGTTTTACTATGTTAAAGGCACAATGTAAATGCAAGTTTTTGTTGTAAATCTCAATCCCTAGAAGAACATTTCCCACCCAGTACCTGAGCAACATGGTGATTCCTTTTTCACACCGGTATCTCTGCGAGCTCAGTACACGAGCCTCCCAAGTTTAGTGCTGTGAACACTCACCCATTTAAAACAGAAGTATTCAAACTCATTGGCCCAGATCTTCCAATCAGGATCGGAAACCCTATTTCTGACCCTGATCAGACAAAAAAAATATGCACTTACTTTGCTCCAATTTTTCTGAGCAATTTTCTGAGGGAGGATCCTTCAAATCTGATTGAATGCAACATATCTCGTAGGGAACAACTCAGAATCGGCGCAGTGTCATGTCCCAAAGCTTCTTTGAAAATAGCCAGGGAGAGGTGTGTAAGGTGAGGGAGTAGTGTGGGGAAGGGTAGCAGATGGGTGAAGTGGGTTGAGGTTAGCGGGGTCAGGAGGGGTTGTCAGGTAGGGGCAGAAGTCAGGTCAAGTTGGCTTGGGTCAGAGGGTGTCAAGAGGGGGTATCGGGCTGGGGCGAGTCAAGCCAGGTTAGGTGAAGTATTTGTGGGGGGATCACTGTGAGTGATTGGGGGGGTCAGTTGTATAGTGACTCAGAGTTGGAGACTTTCTTGGCAGGGCCCAGGAGCAGGGGAATTCTCCACCGGAAGTTTAAACTTTCCAGGCAATTCCCACAGAGCATTGTATTTGGACTTCCGAGGGGTCCCATAAGTGCATCTTCCAGGCCACATCTGGTCGCTGACTATCTGGAGACTGGAGGATCTCAGACATTGTGGAAGATCCTTATAGCCAAAGATTAAATTACAGTGTTAAATCATTTCAGATAAAACAAACATCATGGGGAAATAATGATATACACCTATTCACATATTCCGTCATTAGCTGACTCCATGTGAAAATCCTTTCATTTTATTATGATATCACAAATTCATGTATGCTTTTAATCACATCATTTATTATGATGAGTGCAGAGATCACGGAGAGTTTTCAGATCGGAGGCACACTATTGGAGAAAAGTATGGGGAACAATTTTTATCTGGCCTGGATGTTGAATGTTTGACTCGTCTCACTAGGAATGGATTCAGGAACTGCTTTCTCAGTCCTGTATGTGATCCCCCAAAGAAAAGCATTCTGTTAGTTTGTTGCTGTGATCTATAATATTCTAATCCTTCACTAAATATGTATCCACTCATGGAAACAACTGGACATCAGTCGTGGCAGGACATTGGTTTGGGTGTGTTTCCTTTTTAAAAAAAGAAAAAACCTCATGCCACTTACGTCATGTGTTAGAGACTTTTAAATGATAGGTGTGGTTCCAGAAAATATTTGGGCATAAAAAGGGCTGAGAAAACATTTGCTTTCTGTACTGTACTTTATATCTGGGCTATAATACAAAGTCTCCTTTTACTTGTTAAAACATGAAAGACCCAAGGGCTTAGTGTTATTGTGAGTGTCATGTTGTTGAAAAAGTGAACTTTTAGTGCACTTCAATGCAGAGCATTTGGCTTGAAGCAGTTTTGAAAAGCTTCATTTTCAGTGCTTGTAAATATTTTAACTTTCACTGCTGAAATTGCCAGCTTGCTCTAATTGGTTTAACAGAGTTATCACTTTGTTACACCTTCGATAATTATTTCATTTGGTTACTGTTTTTTCACCTCTACCTTTGAGAAAACAAATGGCATCAGTGTCTTGAAATAAAGTCCGTTGAATACAAGTATATGCTACTGAGCTCGTATTAAATTCCCTTCTGTTTTTTTTAATAGCAACATTAACTGGTTATTTTTAATGTGCTTCTGTTGAAGCTGTACACAAAAGAAATTCGTATCGACATGCAACATTGTACACAAGTACTGGAGCTTAATTTCAAGGGACAAGAGCTTCCTCCACCAATAGTTACTGGCATTGCTATTAGCAAGATATGTCCATTTTAAAAAAAAACCTTCTCCAGCTATTAGCTGGATTTTCAGTAAAAGCAGATGAGGGTGAGTCAGTGAAAAAATTTCTCTGGTGAGATGTTTATGCTGTAACCCGCTTATAACCTGTTTACGCTATAACCCACTAAGCAGCGGCAGCACTCTTCCTCACATGATGACTCCCTAATCTCAGTTGTTCTGTGTAGTCAGATGGGTTCGTAGCAGCTGCTAACTTTGTGCCAATTTTGTTTTAGTACCCTGCATAGTAATCACACTTTTATTTCCTTTGCAGTGAACAAGCATGTCCTTTTCTTTGAAAAGAAGAAAATCAGGTCAATCTGATATAGGATGCTTAAATGGACTGGCTTTGTAGAAGGATAGTTTAGAAACTGAACAAGATTTCCTGGAATTAGAATATCATCTGTGGCTTTGGGGTGACGCAAAAGGTGATGGTGATATTTCCAAAGGAGACGATAACATGAGAAGTGTTCCTTTTGCACTTTTATTTACAATTTTTTATTTGAAAAAAATTCAATAAAATTAACTATGAATATTACCATGATGAATGGCCCATTTCTTCATTTTTTCCTGAAACACGCAGCCTTTTCCTAAAATAGTTCCTGTGGGAGCTGTGCTCTGTAGGGGTAGCTAGCTTGAGTTCCTTGTGATTGGACGCTCACCGAGGCAATGTCACAGGCCCTTCTGCTCATTTCGTCCAGTTCCATGCAAGGATAGTGAGCCATGTAGAATGCCAGGGCACCCACAAAGCTGTCACCTGCACCCTTAAAAGTAATTAAAAAAAAATAATTAGTTTTCATATTCCCTACTACTTAATTTAAAGGTCTAATGGCAATTCATTTTGTAAGCTATGATATATTTTCTTGCTGTCTTGTTAAACTCACAACTACTGCCAACTCCCTTCAGTAACAAGCATGAAGGTCTGGTTTATTCTCCCTCCCTATCCTTTTTCTTTGGGAAATAACCTGTCGGCTAAACAGGAGGCCTGCTAAGATCATGAACATGATCGTGTTACTTCCAATGAGAGGTAAGCACCTCCGAGGATGGCTGTAAAGGAAAATGGTAAATCCTATACTGCTCCCTCCTGAGCAGATTCACTGAAACAAAATACCCAGTGAAGCAAAATTGCAATTTATTGCATACTTTTTGTAAATCTGACTGATTAGCAATCTAGCCATATGCCACACCATGTTGATAGTGAACTCACTAAAATGGTGTGGAATATGGCTGTCATTTAAAATAATAATAAGAATGTAATGATGAGGTCCAATCCACTGATTTAGCTTGCTGTTTCCAGTGGACCATGTACAATTTGGATTGTTTGGGGTTCAATTTATTTAATCTGGAGCAGCTAAAAGCAGGTGAGCGAGTCAAGAAAACAGAGCTTTCTTGAAATAAATTAAGCATAAACTCTTAGCTTCTAGTCCTGCTGTTACCAAAGGGACGTTTGGCTGTCAAATGATACTTTGTCAATTTGACTCCTATTTTTAAAAGGAATTGGATGAATAGATTGAAAGATAGAAGGATAACTACACAGATAGAGGTATGAATATTCTGTGGAACAATGTAGTTCCATTTTTGATAGGCCACAGGAATGTTATCTGTGGAATGCAATTGTAATGCAGTGTACAATTATAGGAATTGTATTAAGATGTTGTTCTCGTTTTTGCTCAATTATTACCTTCTGAGGGTCAGGGAGAATTCTTGCTTACTAGTTCCTAGTAGCTAGCCACTCCCTCAAAATTCAAAAAGCTAGATCTGTGACAGTGTCAATTAAACATGCTCTGCTGGAAGGAGCAGAACACGAGTGAACCTTGACCGTTTGCATTCTACATACCATATCTTTTAAATTGAGAAAACTAACAGGGCTAAGGTTGGAGACACAGGTAACCACAAAAGTTGCAGAGCATGAGATGGTTGGGTAAATCAGGAAGTAGAGAGGTGGTGGCACCAAGATTGGATTTTAAAATGTGGAAGATGGCACAAGAAAGGTAGAGGAATCAAAATTTTAAAGTCCTTGAAAAGAATTAAGTTTGTGTAGGTCACTGCAAAAAATCTGAGGCCTGGATTTTCCTCCAATGTCCTGTCTCTGAAGGTGGAGGGGCACGTTAGTGGGGTGGTGAAAAAGGCATTTGGGACACTTACCTTTATCAATCGAGGCATAGATTACAAAAGTAGGGAGGTCATGTTGGAGTTGTATAGAACCTTGGTGAGGCCACAGCTGGAGTACTGTGTGCAGTTCTGGTCGCAACATTATAGGAAGGATGTGATTACACTGGAAGGGGTGCAGAGGAGATTCACCAGGATGTTGCCTGGGATGAAACATTTAAGTTATGGAGTGAGGTTGGATAGATTGGGTTGTTTTTGTTGGAGCAGAGAAGACTGAGGGGCGACCTGATCGAGGTGTACAAGATTATGAGGGGCATGGACAGGGTGGATAGGGAGCAGCTGTTCCCCTTAGTTGAAGGGTCAATCACAAGGGGGCATAAGTTCAAGTTGAGGGGCAGGAGGTTTAGGGAGGATGTGAGGAAAAACTTATTTACCCAAAGGGCGGTGACGGTCTAGAATGCGCTGCCTGGGAGGGTGGTGGAGGCGGGTTGCCTCACATCCTTTAAAAAGTACCTGGATGAGCACTTGGCACATCATAACATTCAAGGCTATGGGCCAAGTGCTGGTAAAAGGGATTAGGTAGGTAGGGCAGGTGTTTCTCACGTGTCAGTGCAGACTCGATGGGCCTCTGCACTGTGATTCTGTGATCAAATAGGACAAAAAAAGGCAGGAAAAACCAGGCCGTGAGCTACCACCACAATTTAATTTCCACTGCTGGCTGCATTCTTCCTGCCTGCTGGGTAGGTGGGGGTTTTGGCAGTAGCAGGGTTCAGGTTCCCAGCCCTTCTGTGTGGCTTTCGCCAATGCTCACCAGGACTCCCAGGTGCAGCCTGCTACAGCACCATATGAATTTTCCTCAGGCGGACTGGCAGGCTATCAGATACTGGCAGGAAGCCAGTCAGGAATACATCATTACCCCAGCCAAGGAAAGTGGGTTTTAGGTTGGAGTGACACATTTTATTCACTCAACAGATTAAAGAAATTCCAACCCATACTGTCAGAAGTGTGAATGCAAGTAAGAAAGATTATAAAAGGAGATTGAGGGGAGAATTGATAGAGGTGTATAAGATCATGACAGGTTTAGATAAGATAGACTAAGAAAAGATGTTCCCATTAGCTAATAATAAAAGGAGTAGGGGATACCGATTTAAGGTTTTAGGGCAAGAGCTGCAGGGGTGTTGAGGAATAACTTTTTTTATGCAGCGAATGGTTGACCTGAAGCTCGCTGCCTATGAGGATGGTGGAAGAGGAGACATTGATTTCACAAGGAAATTGGATGGGCACTTTAGGGAAATGACCGTCCATAGCCATTGGGATGGAGCAAGAAAATGGGACTGATTGGATTGCTCTACAGAGAACGAGCATACGTTTGATGGGCTGAAAGGCCCCTTTCTGTGCCGTTATGACCCTATGATCTTGACTCCATGGTGTCTAGGACATGCACAATTATTCAGGGCATATAAACATTATGTTGAACTTGTACAGGACACTGGTTCAGCCTCAGCCGGAGTATTGCATCTAGTTCTGTGCATCACACGTCAGGAAGGATGTGAAGGCATTGGAGACAGTACAGTAAAGATTCATGCGAATGGTCCAGGGATGAGGAACTTCAGGTATGAAAATAGATTGGAGAAGTTAGGACTGTTTTCCTTGAAGAAGGAAAGGCTGAGAGGAGATTTGATAGAGGTATTCAAAATCATGAGGGGTCTGGACAGAGTGGATTGGGACAACCTCTTCCCAATCGTGAAAGGATCAAGAACGAGAAGGCATGGATTTAAAATAATTGGAAACAGAAGTAAAAGCGATGTGAGGGAAAAACCTTTCACACGGCAAGTGGTTAAGGTCCGGAATGCACTTCCTGAGAGTATGGCGGAGGCAGATTCAATTGAGGCTTTCAAAAGGGAATTGGACTATTGTTTGAAGAGGAAGAACGGCAGGGTTATAGGGAAGAATGAGGGAGAGTGGCACTAAGCTAATTGTTCTTTCGGAAAGCTGATGCAGACACGATGTGCCGAATAGCGTCCTTCTGCACTTTAACAATTCTGTAATTAGCTAGTCAAGGATAACTTCACACAGAATAACAGAATCTTAACAGCACAGAAGGAGGCTATTCGGCCCATCATGTCTGCACGAGATCTCCAAATGAGCATTATGACCTAATGCCATTGCCCTGCCTTTTCCCCGTACCCATGCACATTATTTGAATAAAAACAATCATCTAATGTCTTCTTGAATGCCTTGACTGAACCTGCCTCCACCACACTTCCAGGCAGTGCATTCCAGACGCGAATCACTCGTTGTGTGAAAAAGTTTCCTCTCACATCACAGAATCTCACAGTGCAAAAGAGGCCCTTCGGCCCATTGAGTCAGCACTGACACGTGAGAAACACCTGACCTACCTACCTAATCCCATTTACCAGCACTTGGCCCACAGCCTTGAAAGTTATGACGTGCCAAGTGCTCATCCAGGTATTTTTTAAAGGATGTGAGGCAACCCGCCTCCACCACCCTTCCCGGGTAGCGCATTCCACCCTCTGGGTAAAAAAGTTTTTCCTCACATCCCCCTCTAAACCTCCTGCCCTTCACCTTGAACTTGTGTCCCCTCGTGACTGACCCTTCAACTAAGGGGAACAGCTGCTCCCTATCCACCCTGTCCAGGCCCATCATAATATTGTACACCTCAATCAGGTCACCCCTCAGTCTTCTCTGCTCCAACGAAAACAACCCAAGTCTATCCAGCCTCTCTTCACAACTTAAATGTTTCATCCCAGGCAACATCCTGGTTAATCTCGTCTGCACCCCCTCCAGTGCAATCACATCCTTCCTATAACGTGGCGACCAGAACTGCGCACAGTACTCTAGCTGTGGCCTCACCAAGTTTGTATACAACTCCAACATGATCTCCCTACTTTTGTAATCTATGCCTCGATTGATAAAGGCAAGTGTCCCATATGCCTTTTTCACCACTCCATTAACATGCCCCTCCGCCTTCAGAGATCTATGGACACACACGCCAACGTCCCTTTGTTCCTCAGAACTTCCTAGTGTCATGCCATTCATTGAATACTTCCTTATCAAATTACTCCTTCCAAAGTGTATCACCTCACACTTTTCAGGATTAAATTCCATCTGCCCATTTGACCATCCTGTCTATATCTTCCTGTAGCCCAAGACACTCAACCTCACTCTTAACCACCCGGCCAATCTTTGTGTCATCCGCAAACTTACTAATACTAGCCCCCACATAGTCATCTATGTCATTTATATAAATGACGAATAATAGGGGACCCAGCACAGATCCCTGTGGTACGCCACTGAACACGGACTTCCAGTCACTAAAGTATCCTTCTGTCATCACCCTCTGTCTCCTATAACTAACCCAATTTTGAATCCACCTTATCAAATTACCCTATATCCCATGTGCATTTGGCTTCTTTATAAGTCTCTCATGTGGGACCTTGTAAAGGCTTTGCTGAAATGCATATAAACTACATCAACTGCACTACCCTCATCTACACGCCTGGTCACCACCTCAAAAAATTCAATCAAATTTGTTAGGCATGACCTCCCTCTGACAAAGCCATGCTGACTATCCCTGATCACACCTTACCTCTCCAAGTGGAGATAGATTCTCTCCTTCAGAATTTTCTCCAATAGTTTCCCTACCACTGACGTGAGACTCACTGGTCTGTAGTTCCCTGGCTTATCTCTACAACCCTTCTTAAATAGCGGAATCACATTAGCTGTTCTCCAGTCCTCTGGCACCTCCCCCGTGGCCAGAAAGGAATTAAAAATTTGGGTCAGAGCCCCTGCGATTTCCCTTGCCTACCTCAGCAGTCTGGGACAAAAATCATCCGGACCTGGATATTTGTCCACTTTTAAGCCTGACAACACCTCCAATACCTTGTCACTCCCTATATCAATTTGCTCAAGAACCTTGCAGTCCCTCTCCCCGTGTTCCATACCTTCATCCTCATTCTCTTGGGTGAGGACGGATGTGAAGTATTCGTTCAACATTCTACCGATGTCCTCTGGCTCCGCCCATAGATTGCCCCCTTGGTCCCTAATGGGCCATACTCTTTCCCTGGTTATCCTCTTCCCATTGATATACTTATAGAATATCTTGGGATTTTCCTTACATTTACCAGCCAGAGCTTTCTCATATCCCCTCTTTGCTCTCCTAACTGCTTTCTTAAGCTCCACCCTACACTTTCTGTACTCCACTAATGCTAGAAGCCTCTCTTTTCCTTCTCATCGTATCCTGAATATCTCTGGTCATCCATGGTTCTCTGGGCTTGTTACTCCTTCCTATCACCCTAGAGGGAACATGTTGCGCCTGTACCCTCCCCATTTCCTTTTTGAACACCCCCCACTGCTCTTCTGTAGATTTACCCACAACCATAGAACCATAGAAAAGTTACAGCACAGAAGGAGGCCATTCGGACCATCTTGTCCATGCCAGCCTGAGGACACCCAGGTGCCCTTTCTAATCCCACCTTCCTGCACCCGGCCCATAGCCCTGCAGCTTACAGCACTTTAGGTTCAGATCCAAGTACTTTTTAAAAGAGTTTAAAGTTTCAGCCTCTGCCACCAACTTGGGCAGCGAATTCCAGACACCCACTACCCTCTGCGTAAAAAAGTTCTTCCTCATGTCCCCCCTACACCTTCTGCCACTTAACTTGAATCTATGTCCCCTGGTTCTAGAATTCTCCATCAAGGGAAACAATTTTATCCTGTCCACTCTATCTATTCCCCTTATAATTTTGTACACCTCAATCAAGTCACCTCTCAGCCTTCTTTGTTCTAAGGAGAATAACCCCAACCTATCCAATCTCTCCTCGTAGCTACACTTTTCTAACCCTGGCGACATTCTTGTAAACCTCCTCTGCACTCTCTCCAGAGCTATTATGTCCTTCCTGTAATGTGGTGACCAGAACTGCACACAATACTCCAGTTGTGGCCTCACCAATGTTTTATACAATTCCAACATTATATCCTTACTTTTATTCTCTACTTCTGCCAATAAAGGAGAGCATTCTATATGCCTTCTTTACCACCTTGTCTACTTGAACTGCTGCCTTCAGGGACCTGTTTACTTGTACGCCAAGATCTCTCACTTCATCTACCCCTCTTAGTATATTCCCATGTATTTTGTGATCCCTGTAACTGTTTGACCTCCCTAAATGTATGACCTCACACTTCTCAATGTTAAAATCCATCTGCCACTTTACCACCCACTCCACCAACCCACAAGTAGCTGTTCCCAGTCTACCTTGGTCAGATCCTGCCTTATTTCACTAAAATCCACTCTCCCCCAATGCAAAACATTTTTTAGCAACTTGTCTATTTCATTGTCCATAACAAACTTAAACTGTACCATGTTGTGGTCACTATCACTAAAATGCTCCCCCACCATCACCTCAGCTACCTGTCTGGCTTCATTCCCCAGAATTAGGTCCAGCACTGCGCCGTCCCTTGTTGGACCCTCTACATATTGACCAAAAAAATTTTCCTGTACACATTTCGAGAAATTCACTCCATCCAAGCCCTCAACACTATGTCTATCCCAATTAATGTTGGGAAAGTTGAAATCACCTAATATAATTACTCTATTGTTATTATTTTTACACACCTCCACAAATTGTGCACATATTTGCTCATCAATTTCCCGCTGACTATCTGGGGGTCTATAATAAATACCTAACAATGTGGCTGCCCCTTTTTTATTCCTAAGCTCCACCCACAAAGCTTCATTCGATGCCCCCTCCAAAATATCATCTCTCCTTACTGCAGTAACTGACTCCTTAACTAATAATGCAATGCCTCCTCCTCTTTTACCCCCTCTCCTGTCTCACCTGAAGATTCTATATCCCAGAATGTTGAGCTGCGAATCCTGTCCCTCCCTCAACCACATCTCTGTGATGGCTACTATATCTCAACTCCACATGTCAATCCTCACCCTTAACTCATCCATTTTACCTGCAATACTCCTGGCATTAAAGTAGAGGCCATCCAGCCTTGCCTTACTCCCCTGAAACTTAATGCAGCTGTACTCTCTCTGACTTGATTGTTTTATTATGTATTATGTATTTGTATTATGATATGTCCCTATTCTGCTAACATTCTGTGTCCCCTGCCGAATTAGTTTAAACTCCTCCCAACAGCACTAGCAAACCCGCCCACAAGGATGTTAGTCCTGCTCTGGTTCAGATGTAGACCGTCCCGCTTGTACAGATCACACCTTCCCCAGAAACGGTCCCAGTGATCCAAGAATCTAAAACTCTCCCTCCTGCACCAACTCTTAAGCCACATATTCATCTGCGCTATTCTCCTATTTCTGTGCTAGCTAGCACTTGGCACTGGGAGTAATCCAGAGATTACAACCCGAGAGGTCCTGCTTTTCAGTCTACTGCCTAACTCCCTGAATTCTTGATGCAAGACCTCATCCCTCTTTCTACCTATGTCATTAGTACCAACATGTACCATGACCTCTGCTTTATCACCCTCCCCTTCAGAATGCCCTGCAGCCATTCAGTGACATCCCGGACTCTGGCACCAGGGAGGCAACACACCATCCTGGAGTCACATTGAGGGCCACAGTAGTACCTATCTGTTCCCCTGACTATAGAATCCCCTATTACTATTGCTCTTCCTCCCCTCCTGTACAGATAGGCTGCTTGTGGTGCCAGAAGCTTGGCTCTGTCTGCACTCCCTGGAGGAGCCAGCGCCCTCATCTGCCTCCCAAATGGAATACCGATTTGCGAGCGGGACCCCAGGGGACTCCTGAACTACCTGCCTGTTTCTCTTGGATTGCCTAGCGGGCACCCATTCCCTTCCTTCCTCAAGTCCCTTCAGCTATGGTGTGACCACCTCTCTAAATGTGCTATCCACGATGCGCTCAGACTCGAGGACGCTCCACAGTGTCCCCAGCCGCCATTCCAGCTCTGAAACCCGAGCTTCCAGGAGCTGCAGCTGGACATACTTCCTGCACACATGCTGGTCCCAGGCACTGGAAATGTTCCTGGCTTTCCACATGGAGCACACCACGGCTTTGAGCTCTCCTGCCATGACTTATCCCTTTAAATTAAACCTTTTAAATCAATTACTCTAGGGCCCTTCTTTCCTGATCCTCGTTACTACTGAATATACAAACTATAAACCACAAAAAGACCTTAAACTATAAGTGATAAAAGTAGTAAATACTTACATGACCTTACCCGCTACTTCCCAGTTATTTCTCTCCCTTGTAGCCTCTACTGCTGCAGCAGGGCAAGACCACTCTCTGAAGATTTAAGAAGTTGGATAGCAAAGAAAAAATTGCAAAGAGCACTTCTTCCCCTCTGCACCGAATTCCCACTGTGCACCAAATTGTCAATACCCACACTCACTCTGGTTGTGTCTCACTCAGGGTGAGGTCTCTCCCCTGCTTGTGCGCAAGCAGTCACACTTGTTTCTTTTGCACATCACTTTAAATCTGTGCCCTCTCGTTCTTGATCATTTTACGAGCGGGAGCAGCTTCTCCCTATCTATGCTGTCCAGCCCCCTCATGATTTTGAACATCTCTATCAAATCTCCTCTCAGCTGCCTTCTCTCAAAGGAGGACAGTCCCAACCTCTCCAATCTATCCTCATAGGTGAAGTTTCTCATCCCTGGAACCATTCTTGTAAACCTCTTCTGCACTCTCCACTGTTCACATTCTTCCTATAATATGGTGCCCAGAACTGTACACAATATTCCAGCTGAGGTGTAAGGAGGAATATAAATTCAGTATAACCTCCCTGCTCTTCTATCTATGATCCTATTAACAAAGTCCAGGATATTATATGCTTCATTAACTGCTCTCTCCACCTGTCCTGCCACCTTCAATGATCTATGCACATATACACCCAAGTCTTTCTACTCCTGCACCCACTTCAAAATTTTACACCTTATTTTATATTGTCTATCCATGTTCTTCCTACCAAAATGCATTACCTCACACTTCTCTGCATTGAACTTCATCTGCCACCTATCTGCCCACTCCACCAACTTGTTTATGTCCTCTTGAAGTTGCACACCGTCCTCCTTGCAGTTGACAACACTCCCAAGCTTCTTAACATCCGCAAATTTTGAAATTGTCCCCTGCACACCTAGATCTAGATCATTAATATATACCAGGGTCCCAATACCGACCCTGGGGAACTCCACTACAAACCTTCCTCCAGCCCGAAATAACTTCATGAACTATCTATGCTTCTTGCACGCTGTTCTCCCATCCAGTACTGTAGTCTTTCAATTTATTCTCATGCAAACAGAACACCTGTTAGGGCACACATTGGTTATGATATCTAAACGGACAAACTAGACTGCATAACTTGTATATTAAATAAAAATGATATAATTGATATTGAGTGTAAAATTAAGCATGATGATCTAATAAATCAGCACCGAAGGGGGAAATCCTGAGAAATCATTTTTTTAAAAACATGGTAAGCTGAGAGTCTTGGTGAACTTAAATTTCAGTAGTTTCTCGCAGAGGATTGCTGCTAAAACTGGAAACATTGAGCATTCATGGTAAAGCCTGGGTGTGAATAACAAATTTACAAAATGCAAGAAAGCAGCAGGGCAGGGTGGGTGAGGTGCTGAGTGGGATTGTGTTGTAACCCCTACTGTTCCTTATTTGCATTAACAACTTGCAATCAGGAACTCAATGCAAATTGGTCGAATTTGCAGATGACTCCAAACTAGGAGGCAGATTGAGACTTATAATATATTGGTGAGTAAAACGCTGCATTGGGGAAGGGTGTAGAGATAGGTAGAGATAGAAAAAGGGTGATGTAATGTGATGTGTTTCCAAGAGATATGGGGATAGGATGCGAAAGTGGAGTTGAAAGATCAGCCACAATTTTGTTGAATGATGGAGCAATTCAAGGGGCAGTATGGGCTATGCCTTCTGTAGTAGATTTGTCACTCAAGAATCTCAGAATCACCAGAATAGTGATTAATACATGAACCAATTTCAGGCAAAGGACTGGAGGTAAAATCCCAGGAATAATTTAAGAAATAATTGAATGTGAATTGTATAGGATGGGTTAAAAAGTCTTCCTCATCTGCATTTATCTGACACGATATTCATAGTCAGTCAGATAAATCTACCCTGTATAGTCCTGTTAGAATTTTATCAGTTTCTATGAGATTCCCTCCTCATTCTTCTGAACTCCAGCGAACATAATCCTAATCGACTCAATCTCTCCTCATATGTCAATCCCACAATCCCAGGAATCAGTCGGGTAAACCTTCGCTGCACTCCCTCTATAGCAAGTACATCCTTCCTCAGATAAGGAGACCAAAACTGCACACAATATTCCAGGTGTGGTCTCACCAAGGCCCTGTACAATTGCAGCAAGACATCCCTGTTCCTGTACTCGAATCCTTTGGCTATGAAGGCCAACATACCATTTGCCTTCTTTACCGCCTGCTGCACCTGCATGCTTACCTTCAGCGACTGGTGTACGAGGACACCCAGGTCTCGTTGCACATTCCCCTCTCTCAATTTATAGCCATTCAGATAATAATCTGCCTTCCTGTTTTTGCTACCAAAATGGATAACCTCATGTTTATCCACATTATACTGCATCTGCCATGCATTTGCCCACTCACTCAGCTTGTCCAAATCACACTGAAGCATCTCTGCATCCTCCTCACAGCTCACCCTCCCACCCAGTTTTGTGTCATCTGCAAATTTGGAGATATTACATTTAATTCCCTCATCTAAATCATTAATATATATTGTGAATAACTGGGGTCCCAGCACCGATCCCTACGGTACCCCACTAGTCACTGCCTGCCATTCGGAAAAAGACCCGTTTATTCCTACTCTTTGTTTCCTGTCTGCCAACCAGTTTTCTATCCATCTCAATATGCTACCCCCAATCCCATGCGCTTTAATTTTACACGCCAATCTCTTATGTGGGACTTTGTCGAAAGCCTTCTGAAAGTCCAAATAAACCACATCCACTGGCTCCCCCTCATCAACTCTACTAGTTACATCCTTGAAAAATTCCAGTAGATTTGTCAAGCATGATTTCCCTTTCATAAATCCATGCTGACTCTGTCCGATTCTGCCACTGTTTTTCACATGCTCAGCTATTAAATCTTTTATAATGGACTCTAGAATTTTCCCCACTACTGACGTCAGGCTGACTGGTCTATAATTCCCTGTTTTCTCTCTGCCTCCCTTTTTAAACAGTGGGGTTACATTAGCTACCCTCAAATCTGTAGGAACTATTCCAGAGTCTATAGAGTCTCGGAAGATGACCACCAATGCATCCACTATTTCTAGGGCCACTTCCTTAAGTACTCTGGGATGTAGATTATCAGGCCCCGGGGATTTATCGGCCTTCAATCCCATCAATTTCCCCAACACCATTTCCCTACTAATAATGATTTCTTTCAGTTCCTCCCTCTCACTAAGCCCTGTGTTCCCCAACATTTCTGGTATGTTATTAGTGTCCTCCTTTGTGAAGACAGAACCAAAGTATGTATTTAGTTGGTCAGCCATTTCTTTGTTCTCCATTATAAATTCTCCTGTTTCTGACTGTAAGGGACCTACATTTGTCTTCACCAATCTTTTTCTCTTCACATAGATACAAGAAGCAATCATCAGGCTACCACAGAAGAAAAGAAGAACGGTGCACAGCTGGAGTAGGCTTTACTGTCATGAACCACCTCGTCAGTAAGTTGACTTGCCTTCAAAAGGGTGTTAATGATCGTCTGATGTGCTTAAGCGCCCCCTACATCAGCTGCCATCTCCAATGTTCTCCTATGCTGTTGGAAATGACGAACCTAATCAAACTCTTGTCTAGCTGCAAAGTTCCAGGAGCTGATGCTATCCCAGCTGAGGTCTACAAGGCTGGAGGCCAATGCCTGGTCAAGAAGCTCACTGAACACTTTCAGTCCATGTGGGAACAAGGAACCATCCCATAAGAATACAGTGATGTCTCCACTGTTCATATGTACAAGCCATTAAGAACTTACCAATCTGTGTGACAATCATAGAGGAATCTCACTCCTCTTCATCGCCAGCAAAATCATCTTCAAAATTATTCTGAATCATTTAGTGCAGGCTTGCCATGGCCCGCGAAGCCCCATTACGTGACCCCCGGATCGACTGGTCAAAATGCCAGTAAGACGGGTCAGTGAGTTTGAAGATTTCTGCAGGGAACTACTCCTCCAATCTCAATCTTCAATAGTAAGCCTATCAGCTTCAAACTTGGAAGAAAAACAGGCTGTGATTGGTGGAGCAGTGAACACCAGGAACTGTGAGTAAGTGAAGGTAGAGAGACTCTGGAGCATGCGGGCCTCCACTCACCATGCTTTTCCGTGGCTCGGGCCACTTTCCTGCAGCTCCCAATGCTCTGGCCGCTTATTCCCGGCTCCAGCCCCTTTCCCCTGGCACCAGCCGCGACCCTCTCGGCTCTTCGCGTTCCTCTCGGCAGGCACCTGCGTTCAGGCGCCGCTAGGCCTCAGGCCTCATTCCAGGTCTCTTCTCCGCTCTCAGTGCACCTATCTGCCCCAGTCGATTTAGTGAGTGAGGGCAAGTGTGTGAGGGTGGGTGAGTGAGTGAGCGCGTGTGAGGGTGGGTGGGTGAAGGTGGGTGTGTGTGTGAGGGTGAGTGGGAAAGTGTGTGAGAGGATGGCTGAGTGAACGAGTGTGTGTGAGGGTGGGTGAGAGTGAGTGTGTGTGAGGGTGGGTGAGAGTGAGTGTGTGTGAGGGTGGGTGAGAGTGAGTGTGTAAGAGGGTGGGTAAGTGAGTGAATGTGTGAGAGGGTGAGTGTGTGTGAGGATGAGTGTGTGTGTGGGAGGGTGGATGAATGATTGTGTCTGAGAGGATGGGTGAGTGTGTGTGTGTGAGGATGGGTGATGAGTGAGTGAGTGTGAGGGTGAGTGACTGAGTGTGCGTGTGTGCGAGTGAGTGTGTGCGTGTGAGAGGATGGTGGGTGAGTGCATGTCTGTGTGAGGATGGGTGAATGAATGTGCATGAGGATGAATGAGTGTGTGTGTATGTGTGTGTGGGTGAGTGAGTGAGCGTGTGCGGATGTGTGAATGAGTGTGTGTGAGGATGGGTGAATGAGTGTGTGTGAGGATGGGTGAGTGAGTGTGTGTGAGGGTGGGTGAGTGACTGTGTGTGTGTGAGGGCGGGTGAGTGAGTGTGAGGATGGGTAATTGAGTATGTGTGAGGGTGAGTGAGAGTGTGAGAGGGTGAGTGAGTGTGTGTGTGTGAGGATGGGTGAGTGAGTGTGTGTGTGTGAGTGAGTGAGTGTGTGTGAGGATGGGTAAGTGAATGTATGTGAGGGTGAGTGAATGAGTGTGTGTGAGAGTGGGTGAGTGAGTGTGTGTAGGGAAAATATTAGAGGCTATTATTAAAGATGTTCTAGCAGGGCACTTAGAAAAATTCAAGGCAATCGGGTAGAGTCAACATGGTTTTGTAAAAGGGAAATCATGTTTAATCAATTTATTGGAGTTCTTTGAAGGAGTCACATGTGCTGTGGATAAAGGGGAATCGGTGGATCTACTATACTTAGATTTCCAGAAGACATTTGATAAAGTGCCACATCAAAGGTTATTGCAGAGGAGGCGGTGGCATAGTGGTATTGTCACTGGACTGGTATTCTGGAAACCTAGGTTAATGCTCTAGGGACCTGGGTTTGAATCCCACCATGGCAGATGGTGGAATTTGAATTCAATTAATATCTGGAATTAAAAGTCTAATGATGACCATGAAATGATTGTCGTAAAAACCCATCTGGTTCACTAATGCCCTTTAGGAAAGGAAATCTGCCATCCACTTGGTCTGGCCTACATGTGACTCCAGTCCCTGACTCTTAATGTGCTCTCAACAAGGGCAATTAGGGATGGGTAACATATTGGCATGGATAGAATATTGGCTAGCTAACAGGCAGCAGAGAGATGGGTCGTTTTCTGGTTGGCAGGATGTGACGAGTGGTGTGCCACAGAGATCAGTGCTGGGGCCTCAACATTATATAAATGACTTGGATGAAAGGCCCAAAGGAATGGTGACTAAATTTGTTGATAACACAAAGATAGGTAGGAAAGTAAATTGTGAAGAGGATGTAAGGAGGCTACAAAGTGACATAGATAGGTTAAATGTGTGGGCAAAGATCTGGCAAATGGAGTATAATGTGGGCAAACGTGAAATTGTTCATTTTGGCAGGAAGAATAAAAAGGAAGCTTATTATATAAATGGTGAGAGATTGCAGAGCTCTGAGATTCGGAGGGATTTGGGTGTCCTAATGCATGAATCACAAAAGGTTAGTATGCAGGTACAGCAGGTAATTAGGAAAGCTAATAGAATGTTATCTTTTACTGTGAGGGGAATTGATTACAAAAGTTGGGAGGTTATGCTTCAGTTATACAGGGCACTGTTGAGACCACATCTGGAGTACTGTATACAGTACTGGTCTCCTTATTTAAACAAAGATGTACATTGTTAGAAGCAGTTCAGAGAAGGTTTACTAGATTAATACCAGGAATGGGCAGATTGTCTTATGAGGAAAGGCAGGACAGGTTAGGCTTGTATCCGCTGGCATTTAGAAGAGTAAGAGGCGGCTTAATTGAAACCTTTAAGATCCTGAGGGGTCTTAACAGGGTGGATGTGAAGAGGATGTTTCCTCTTGTAGGATAATCTAGAGCTAGGAGTCACTGTTTAAAAATAAGGGGTTGCTCATTTAAGACAGAGATGAAGAGAATTTTTTTCTCTCAGAGGGTTGTGAGTCTTTGAAACTCTTCCTCAAAAGGAGGTGGAATAGAGTCCTTGAATATTTTTAAGGCAGAGCTAGATAGATTCTTGAGTAACAAGGGGGTGCAAGGTTATCGGGGGTAGGCAGGAATGTGGGGTTGAGGTTACATTCAGATCAGCCGTGATATTATTGAATGGCGGAGCAGGCTCGAGCCAAGTGGCCTACTCCTGCTCCTAGTTCGTATGTTCATATGTATGTTCATGGGTGAGGATGGATGAGTGAGTGAGTGTGTGTGTGTGTTTGTGGGTGAATGTGTGTGTGTGTGTGAGGATTCCTGGAATGGCAGGACTGACATATGAGGAGAGATTGAGTCGGTTAGTATTATATTCGCTAGAGTTCAGAAGAATGAGGGGGGATCTCATAGAAACCTATAAAATTCTAACAGGACTAGACAGGGTAGATGCAGGAAGGATGTTCCCGATGGTGGGGGAGTCCAGAACCAGGGGTCACAGTCTGAGGATACGGGGTGGACCATTTAGGACAGAATTGAGGAGAAATTTCTTCGCCCAGAGAGTGGTGAGCCTGTGGAATTCGCTACCACAGAAAGTAGTTGAGGCCAAAACATTATATGTTTTCAAGAAGGAGTTAGATATAGCTCTTGGGGTGAAAGGGATCAAAAGATATGGGGAGAAAGCAGGAGCAGGCTATTGAGTTGGATGATCAGCCATGATCATGATGAATGGCGGAGCAGGCTCGAAGGGCCGAATGACCTACTCCTGCTCCTATTTTCTATGTTTCTAGGTGGGTGAGTGAACAAGTGTATGTGAGGATGGGTGAGTGAATAAGTGTGTGTGAGGATGGGTGAGTGAATTAGTGTGTGTGAGGCTGGGCGAGTGAATGAGTGTTTGTGAGGGTGAGTGAGAGTGTGTGAGGATGGATGAGTGAGTGAGTGTGAGTGAGTGCGTGAGGGTCAGGAAGGGCATGTGAGTGTGAGAGAGAGAGGAGTGTGTGTGTGTGTGAGAGAGAGAGGGGTCTGTGTGTGACAGAGGGGGATGATCATGTGTGTGTGTGAGAGAGAGAATGGGTGAGTGGGAGGGGAGTGTGTGTCTGGCTCACTCCCAGTCTCAGGGTTCTTATTCACCCTCACCCCCACAAACAAACAGGCACTCTCGCTGACCCTTGCACACACACTCAGTCATTCACCCATCTTCACACTCACTCACCCACACACACTCAGTCACTCACTCACCCACCCTCACACACACTCACCCACCCTCACACACTCAATCACTCACCCTCACACTCATCCTCACCCATCCTCTCACACACTCACTCACCCATCCTCACACACACTCACTCACACCCACTCACTCATCCCCCCTCACACACTCACCCACTCTCACACACACTCACCCACCCTCACGCTCTCACTCACTCATCCATCCTCACACACTCTCGCTCACTCATCCGCCCTCACACACACTCACCTGTCCTGACACACACACACACATCCTCACACACGCTCATACACTCACTCACACTCACCCATCCTCTTACACACTCACTCACTCATCCTCACACACACTCACTGATCCTCACTCACTCAGCCACCCTCACACACACTCTCACCCTTTCACACTCTAATGGTGGTCTTTATTTATTACTCATTTTTTCTTAATTATCAATTTATTGTCATGATTTTTTTTGGTTCAGCAAGTTGTTTTTTTTCATATGTCAGCTTTTTTTTTGAAATTCATGTTTAACGTTGTGCCAAGCTTTGTCTTTCTGAAATTTGCTCATTAGCCTCCCAAGCGTGAGAAAAGGTTGGACAAGCCTGGTTTGGTGTAACATCTTGACCAGGATCTGTTGTCAGAGAGTCAGTGTGGTTTCAGAAAGGTCTAGGAATCACTGATTTGGTATTTGCAGTTAGACAG
Source organism: Cetorhinus maximus (assembly GCF_964194155.1). Lineage (NCBI taxonomy): Eukaryota > Metazoa > Chordata > Chondrichthyes > Lamniformes > Cetorhinidae > Cetorhinus > Cetorhinus maximus. Next base: position 151,478,032 of record NC_135883.1, on the reverse strand, counting down.
CTGCAGGACAACATGAACCTCTGCAGCATGTTTGTTGACCTGACCAAGGCCTTTGAGGCAGTCTGCAGTGAGCGCCTTCATAAGTAAATGGAGAAATCTGGTTGCACTGAGAAATTCATCTCAATGGTTCAACAGTTACTGAATGGCACCTTCATGCATGTCCTGGATGACAGTGGGTCTTCTGACCCATTCCCAGTCATTAATGGAGTTAAGTAGGGCTGTGTACTTGCACCAATTCTCTTCAGCATTTTATTCCCCGCCAGGCTTTCTGATGCTTTCCACGATGGAGATCCTGGCATCAAAATCAGATATTGCATGGACGGGAAGCTGCTCGATTTGTGATGACCAAAGGCAAAGAGCAAGGTCTCCAAGGACATACTTTGTAATTTCCTGTTTACTGATGATGGTACACTTGCTACAGATCAGAGCTGGAAATGCAGTGTACCATGGATTTGTTCTCCAGTGCATGTGACAACTTTCAGCCTTATGATCAGCATGAAGAAAACTGAAGAAATGTGCCAGCCTGCTCCAGGAAAGACCTATCTCAGGCCCAATGTTTTAGTCCATGACCAAAACCTGTCAGCAGTGGATAAGTTCACTTATCTTAGCAGCAAACTCTCTCGAGCTGTCTATATCCATGGCAGGACACATTGCCAAAGCAGACTTTGAACATCAGTCTGGTAAGGAAGAAGAATAAGTTTTCCTACCAAACTGAAAGTTTACAGAGCAATTGTCCTGCCCACTCTGACTTGGACTCTGTACCAGCGTCATGCCAAGAAGCTCAACCACTTTCATTTGAGCTGTCTTCAGAAGCTTCTGAAGGTCAGATGGCAGGACAAAATACCAGACACTGAGGCGCTCACCTAAGCTGGCATGGCAAGCATCCACACCGTAGTGAGATGGCCACAACTGAGTCGGGCTGGTCATTAGCCAGAATGCTTGACATTTGGTTACCAAAGTTAATCTTCTATGGAGAGCTTGAGTCTGAGGTGTGCTTTCATGGGGGTCAAAGGAAGTGCTACAAGGACACTCTGAGGGCTTTCCTTAGTAGTTTTGATATTGATCCCGAGAGCTGGGAGAACGCGCCCAGGATTGCATCACCCGGTGCAGCTTCCTTCAAAAGCAAGTGCATATCAGAAGCAAAGAGAAAACACAAGGAGAGGAAATCCCGAGCCAGCAAGTTGTCCAAAACCCAATTGTCTGACGAACCTTCCGGGAGCAGATCAACCTTAACAGTCACATGGGTATCCACCAGAACCCTACCAAACACTGCTGATGATGAAAATGGTTCTCTTGACCTCGAAGGACGAACGACACTGCCCATACATAATGAGAATTTGCACATCATTTGTAATGATGGAAGGAGTGAGAGAAGTTGTAACTTTCAGGCCATTTGACAGGAGAGTAGGGCCTACATTTAAGTGTTTCCTGGGTTGTTTCTGTTAATTGACATCAATAGTGATTAAGTAACTCATTATGTGATTTTCCACCTCCAATTTCTCAAATCTAAATGTAATTACTCGGTTCATTAAAAGTGGAAGTACTTCTCCTCCCTTGCCAGAGTTCTCAATTACAGTTGAGATGGGAAGTTTCTCCCTTGGATTGCTGCCTTGTCATTCACTTACTTAATGTCCACAGCTCAGCAGCATTATACACAAATATCAGCAGTCAATTCTTATCTTTGTTTTTACACTTAACATTGGAATGCACAGCACTCTGCAAATCCACTCCAGCTGACCAAATGTGATTTGGAGTTACAATTTTGGCACACCAAACCACTTCATGTTCACAGGTGAGCTAAGTGCAACACTTAATTACAATGTCTAGCCCTGTCCAAAAGTCAGCTGCTCTCTCAATTATCCAAGTATTGAATGCAGTTAATATAGACATTTCACTTAGAGTCAGCAGTGGCTTCTGGGTGCCTAATCATGTTTGTAGATGTTTTTCTTCAGAATGAATTGCTTAGCAAATGATTAAACAGGCTGCGGTTCAAATATGTGCAATTCAGCTTATCTGTGATCTAGTTTTTAGAAAATGTAACCCAAACAATGTTTCTTGGCAAACTTTTATCTGGATCTGAACGCATGAACAGAATTTTGTTGGCATAATTTAATAGAAACTTGTGCAATCTTTACTTTGCATAACTCGCCTGTACACAATTTCTCTGAATTAATTATGTAGTGTATAGATTTGTACCTTCATATTTCACGTCATTCCAGACTTGTCTGCACATTGAGTACAGGAATACCTCCCACATGATGCTTATTCAACTCTTCAACTTATCTTTCTTTCCCCCATCCCTTCAAATGACTGCCCCAGCTATTTGTAAGGTTTTAAATTGTCTGAGTGTAGTTCTGTTAAGTGGGCCCCAATCGTATACGCCATCCTTGTTCAGGTTTTAAATTTAAAACTACGACTTGCAAAATTCTGGTCCCTGTGAGATTGTTAAATTTAGTAACGGTTATGATGGTTTCAAGATGCTAACATGCTGAGTGTTTGTATAGAATTTACAACACAGAAACTGATCACTTGGCCCAACTGGTCAGTGACTTTATGTGCTTTGCTCTTGCAGATTAGGAAGGCCTTTTATCTCCTTCAATGTGCTATCAGCTAATATTACACACACAAGGTATATAACAACTTATATTTATATCATGCCGTTCACATAATAAAATGTTCCAATGTCTTCCAGGAGCACACTAAAGGCAAAATATGACACCAAGCCACAAGAGATAGTAGGTCAGATGACCAAAAGCTTGGACACAAGAAGGTTTTAATGAGTGTCTCAAAGGAGAAAAGCGCGATAGAGAGGTAGAGAGATTTAGAGAGGGTATTCCAGAACTTAGGGCCTAGGCAGCTGAACACAGCCACCAATAGTGGAGCGATTAAAATTGGGGGTGCTCAAGAGGCCAGTATTAGATGAATGCAAATATCTCAGAGGGTTGTGGGGCTGGAGGAGATGACAGAGATAGGGAGGGATGAGGCCATGGAGTGATTTAAAAATAAGAATGAAAACTTTCAAATTAAGACATAAAGGTTGGGAGTCCATGTAGGTCACCAAGTACAGGTGAACGGCAGGGTGCAGGTTAGGACACAGGCAGCAGAGTTTTAGATGACCTCAAGTTTACAGAAGGCAGAATGTGGGAGACCAGCCAGGGATGTCCTGGAATAGGCAAGTCTGGAGGTTACCAAGGCATGAACGAGGGTTTCAGCAGCAGATAAGCTGATACAGAGATGAAGTCAGGTGATGTTACAGAGGTGGAAATAGGCGGTGATAATGATGATGCTAATATGTGGTAGGAATCTCAAATATGACACCAATGTTGTAAACAGTCTGATTTGGTCTCAGACAGTTGCTAGGGAGAGGAATAGAGTCAGTACCTAGGGAACTGAGTTTGGAGTGGGGACCAAAATGGCTTTAGTCTGTTAGTCTAAATAGCCAATATTTAATTGGAAGAAATTTCTGCTCATCCAGTCCTGAATGTCAGAGAAGCAATCTGATAATTTAGTAACAGTGGGGGTCAAGGGAGGTGGCGGTGAGGTAGAGCTGGGTATCATGAGCGTAAATGTGAAAATTGACATTATATTTTCATACCAAGATACCTTATTGTAACATGGAGGTGAAGTAAATTTTTTAAAGACTCACAATTCCAGTTACACAATGTTGCTACTTCTACCATGATGTCCACATAAGATAAAGTACACAACCAGAATATGCCCCAGAAGCCACGACCATAACCTGGAGTATATTTTAAGGAGGGAGCTCACCTTGGGGTCTTGCTGCTGTCTCACTGTGTACTGCAGCATCTGAACTTGATGTATTACTGCCTTGTAATAATACTCTCTCATTTTCTCACTTATACATAATCAGAATTGCACACCATTAAATTTTCAACAAAATTGAAAAGTTCAAACAAAAGCACCTGCGAAGAATGAAGTCAAAGGTGACATCAGACAAAATTCCACCTAATTTAAAGATTCACTCTTTTTGGGAACAGGCTTGTGTTTCATTTACATACAAATAATTTTTTTGTAAAAGAAGAAAGAGATATATTTCAGACAGGCCTTAGCTAGAGTTCACAAGCAGGAGGTCGTCACAACCACTGTGGGCCGCTGATCATTGTGAGAGTGCCTGCATAGAGCTTTGTCTAGTATTACTGATGACTGTGAGGATTTGTTTTGTTTAAGAAAAAGAAGCAATGCTGGTTAACAAGAATTTCTAGACTGCAGAATTTGAACAAAGAAAATATTGTGTACTAGAGCCAAAAAAGACTGAGGAGATAAATAACTCCAACCTTAACCTAAAGAGAGTAAGTGTTCTAGCAATCCTTTTGAAAGGTGAAATTCAGGGCATCTAAAGATGGAAAATTGCAATTTATTGTGGGAGGGGTGAAAATTTCAATAACGATTTTATATTTATTAGAAGACTAACACAGAGATGCTGCTTCTTTAAACGTGCATCAAAATACAAAGCTTTGAAAGGCATATTATTATTAGCATCTTCAAAGTTGCCTACTCTTGATAACATCTTCCATTTCACACAGCAAGCTTTCATCCAACAGTTGTTTCCAGAGTGGTAGGAGAAGTATGTGTAGAAGTTGCTTTTTAATTCCTCCCCCGAGAGCTTTTGGGAAAACTCATCCCACCTTCCATGCAATCGTGCACTTGACTCATTTAGCCACAGAGCCAGGGTTGACTGGTTAATCATTCAAAGAGACTGCAGTTGATAACCATTGCATTCCTATCTGCTGACATACCATTTTTTTTTCACTGAACATTGCTGTTTTCCTTTTTTTAAAACAAACATGCCTCACCACAAAGCAGATCATTCACAAAGACAAATGAGATCAAGGATAGACAATATGACAGTGTCCACAGGGTAAAATGCCTGTGGTCACAGCCAGCTTTTCCACCGCATAGATTAATTTTCTACACAGTAAAACTATAGAAATCTGGTAGTCAATTTCAGGCTATTGAAAATATTAATTCATAAGCTGGTCAACCATTACACTGATTCATAAATGAGTCACTGAAATAACTTTGAAAAGAGAATTACATGCATTTACAAAGGGTCTTATCACATTGTCGAAATGTCTCATAGCCCTTTCCGCAATAAATAACTTCTAGATGGCATTGACTGCTGTGTAGGCAAATGTTGCAACCATTCTGTGCCAGTGATGACACACAAACAGCACCTAGATGAATGAATAGTCAATCTGTTGTTACTGGTGGCGTAGGTGGACGGAAGAATATTGGCCAGAAAGACTCGCTACGCTTCTTCAAAAGCAACTTACAGCCCACGTTCACATCACTACCACCCTATATACACCGGAAAACAGGAAGGTAATGGGGACAGGATCACAGGCAGTATTGTCCACTCATTATGACTTGCGATCTTGATTTAGTCAGTCAGCTCCAGCCAGAAACAGGTAGGGGACTCACCGAGAGAGATAAATTGGAATAAAATGATGCAGTTAAGACATGTGTTTTTCATCTCCACCTGCATTGCTGCCACAATTTCCTCAATCTGTCCACAAATCGTGGACAGTGCAAATCAGGAGGTAGCCTTTTCCAGTGATATTTAAAGGATCCTCACCTATTATCATTTAGGGGCTTCTGGCAAAGCACTTTATCTCTTCACAGGCTTGGGATGAGGAAGAGCAGCAACAAGAGGAAGAAGCAAACAGAGCTGCAGCTGCAGGGTTGGCCAACAGTAGTAGGCATGCTTGCAGGAATCCTTGACCTCCTAATAAAATTTTTTGGCTCAAGTTAACACATCTGCAGTTCTCTGAGAAGTAGAGCATAAGTAGATTTCACATGGGATTAAAGGAAAACTGGTAACCGGAGTACAAATTGGCTAAGGGATAGGAGGTAGAAAGCAGCGGTAAACAGATAACTAGAGGGACTTACGTTGTGGGGGCCCCAGAGATGGCTATTAAGAATATTCGCTTCTCTGCTTCCCTTTCCTACCTAAAGAAAGACCTGGAGATGCATATTGACAAATATTTTAAGGTGACAGGTAAATTGATGAGGTAGTTAAGAAAGCACATGGGATACCTAGTCTTGTAAATAAAAACATTGACTACAAGAGCAAGGAAGTCATGCTAAACCTTCAAAAATCATTGGTTAGGTACCATCTGGATTATTGTGTAAAATTCTGGGCACCACACTTTCAGAAGGATGTCAAAGCCTTAAAGAGGGTACAAAGGATGTTTATCAGAATGATGCTGGGTTTGAGGGACTTCAACTATGTGGAGAGATTGGAGAAGCCGGGATTGTTCTACTTAGAGCATGGAAGGTTAAGGGGAGTTATTCACAACTCTGAGCAGTTTTGATCAAGTAAATGCGGAAAAACTGTTTCCTCTAGCTAGTGGGTCAATAACCTAGAGGACATGGCTTTAAAATAATTGACAATACTAGAAGGAAAATGAGGAGTATTTTTCCCACAAAAAGAGTTGTCATGATCTGGAATGCATAAACTGAAAGAGTGACGAAAACAGCTTATATGGGAACTTTCAAAAGACAATTGGACATGTACTTAGAAGAGAACTGACTTTCAGGGTTATGGTGGAAAAAGCTGGGGTGTGAGACTAAATTGGACAGCTCTTTCAAAAGAGAGTCAAGATAGGCCGAATGGCCTCTTCCATCCTGTAAGATTTTCTGATTATCTTTGGAGGCTGAACATTCCTGAACATTAGTTCCTCCACTGCATTACTTGTCATGTCCAGCTTCTGACTCAGTCATTTCACCCTCAAATAAACTGTTTCTGACCAAACACCAACATTAATATTCAGGTCATAGGAGTAGGCCATTCAGCACCTCGAGCCAGTTCCACCATTCAATTCAATTCAACATAGCTGACCTGTGTCTTAACCATCCACCAGGTATGGTTCTGTAGCCCATAATTCCCTTGCCTAAAAACAATCTATCAATCTCAGTTTTGACATTTTCGATTGGCCTAGCCCAAACAACTTTTTGGGGGAGTAAGTTCTAAATTTCCACTACCCAAAAATGCTTTCAGACATCACCTCTCAATAGATTAGCTCTAATTTTAAGGTTATACCCCCTTATTCTGGAAACCCACCAGAGAAAATAGTGTCTCTCTCTTTCTATCCTATCGAGTCCTTTAAACATCTTAAATACCTCAATTAGTTCACCTTTTAATCTTCTAAATTCAAGGCAATACAAGCCCTTTGTAACTTGCTCTCATAATTTAATCCTTCTTGTGTTAAGTATCATTCTGGTGAATCTGTGTTACGCCCCACCCAAGGCCAGGGTATCTTTCCTTCCCAAAGAATCTGCTTTCACCACCCTTTCAGTTTATACGTTCCAGGTCATAACAATCATTTTTCTGAAAAATAACTCATTTTCCTGAGGTGCAATGCTCAGAACATGACACAATACTCTAAATGGGGTCTGACCAGAGTTTTATATAACACTAGATTAACTTCTACTCCTTTGTATTCTACTCCCCTGCAACTATTGTTGCCAGCGGCTACCATAGCAACACCTTCTATACACAAAGGTTTGCAGGACATCAAGTACGCAGATATGAAGCAGTTGTCTGACCTATTAGATTATACATTTAAATGCTTATGTGGGACCCAAACTCACAACCATCTGAATTAGAGGTGAGAGTGTGACCAACTGAGCCAAGAGAACATCTTCAAAGGTGAAATATTATGAAAACAACAAGCACTCCACACTAATAGGCTGCTTGTCTACTGTTTATTTTCATTAGCTTGAAGACATTTTTAAGGAGTCTTTTCTTTTTAAAAAACTGCACCTATTAGACTGTATGGAATTCATTGCTTGCTGCTGGAAATTACTCATTCATGTTTAATGATGTTTGTACATTCTCAGCGAGGAGCTGCCTTAGAAATGCCTGGGTACTTCGCCTTTTTACTCTTAACTTCACATCTGAAGATGGATGATGCAAAAACAAGACTACACAGTGGGGGAGAGGGGATGGGGGGAGTTGGTGGAGGAATAAAAAAATGATGGGTTTCAGGACAAATAAATCTTAGTGTAGTCACCAACTCCATTATCACTCTATGATGAGACTACCCGGACGGTAGAAGGCAAATTAGATCAACCTCAATCTTCTTTTATCTAGCAGTCTGTTTAATGTCTGGATTTTTGCCTGTGTTGCACTTTTTTTTGAACTTGTACAGTATTATTACTAGAAACAGTACACAGGGGGTGAACTGTTGTTTTCTATGAGCTAGGCTCTGCAAAGCACTGACAATAAACCTATGTTTTGGCAGATAAAGGTTGGTTAATTTACATCCGGGTGATGATCCTTGAAAAAAAGCGTGGAAACTGGATTCAAGACATTCAGTTCCAGTTCTTACAAACAGATCACTGAAGGGATAAACAGCATTGTAATCATGAAAAATTGCCTATATTCTGTTTTGATTATGAGAGGTGCAGTCATTTCCTGGTTTTCTCCTGGATGGTTGGACAAATGGTCCCATGCCACTTCGACATAGTTCAAAGGATAGGCTTCAGTCTAGGACAGCAGCTTTGGCTGACAGCTGTATTTATGACCTTTGAGAAGACAACCAGGTCATTGAATATAGTCCTCTTTGACAGACAGCTAGAGTCAGAGACCCCCCCGCCTTATGAAATTATATTGAGTCACATGTGTGGCTGAAGATCCAGTCTTTAGCAAGGGTTTCAGTCAGTGTTCTGCAGATCCAGCTAAAGGAGTCTCTTTAAGGTAGAAAAGGCATACCCAGGATCATAGGGCTACAAGGTCAACTAGCAGGAGTGGCAGTGATGCTGAACCCAAGAAAATATCCAATGTATAAATCCATGCTCTATGCCTGTTTCGACTTTTCGTTCCCAAACATTTCATCAAATATACAGAGGGGCAACAGTTCCAAAAATGAATGATACCTTGCTGGCATCTTTCACTGCCAAGGAAGGTCTAATGCTGCACCAGTAACTGGCATTAAGACTGGCTCTTGTGTGCAATTTCAAAAAAAGAAAACAATTTATCATATATTGGACTTGTGAGTGAGAAACAGTTGTCCCACTCACTAAAATCAATTTTTAATTCGCAAATAATTAGCTCAAAAAGAGTTTAGAACACAACCATCTTGGGATACATAAGACTTGAGTTCAAAAATGGATCTGTTGCAGGATCGTTGCAAGATTGACTATCTCTGTTAGTACTCAATGCCTCTCAGAAACCAAGGATGCCACTGCCGATGCGGTAACCCAAGATCAGAATTCCTGCTCTTATCTTGGCTTTTTAAAATAGCAGCTGGTGCAAAAGGAAAATTCAACAACAGGCAGCATCAAGCATGAGAGACATTCCAGTATCTGGAGTAGTCTGCCATCCCTCAACCCTTATCAGTCTAGATCAATCACTTGTTTAAATTTGATTGAGCTGAATTTTTCAGCTCCATCAGCACTGTTCAAGCCAAGAAACATTTAAGTTAGGAATGCTAATTGAGAAAAAAGAGCTTAAAATGGGATGGGATAAAGGCCACTTGAGGCAGTCTGTTTTGAGATTGTCTACCAAAGACTACAGAAATATTTGGTGCTATTTATATTAAAATGTTGCTATTAGGCATCAGCCAGGGCTCAGTGCTAATATCTCTCACTTCTGAGTCAGAAGCTTGTGGGTTCAAGCCCCATTCTGGGCTCTTGAGCACATAATCTAGGCTGACACCTCAGTGCAACACCGAGGAGGTGCTGCACTGTCAGAGCTGTTGGGGGTGATTTTTGACAGCACGTTCAGATGCTAATGATTCTCCGAGGTAGACAAGCTTAAATCTTGAGCTGAAATGCTGGTGTAACCTATGCTCAGTGCAAGACCCCATCTTAGTAAAGGAATTGAAGCCATCACTGGGAAAGGCTGTCTAAAAGATCTTTAAACATCTGATTGCCACTTAGATTGCCTGCTAGTACTCATTAAAGAAGCTCCATGGCAATTTAGTGATTAGTGCCTGACCAAAATGCCCTCTATTAACAGTTTGGGAGTAAACACAACATTGATGTTAATTTCAAGCCCTACATAAAGGGATATTCACCTATAAAATAAAATAATGGGTGGATAGCGGATACTTAAGCTTCTTACTAGTGATGTGGTAAGAGTGTGGTGAGCAACATAGCTGACCATAAATCATGTGAGTGCATTGTTGCCATCTTCCTGACTACAGCATAAACAGACACTCTACCACATGGGGTAATGGTTATACGTCATCTCTCCTTTCAAGTTTGAAGAGCCCAAGTTTCTCCAGTTTCTACTTACAACTGAGACTTTGAGGAGTCAGAGAGTCATTATGGCATAGAAGGAGGGCATTTGGCCCATTGAGTCCATGCTGGCTCTCTGTAAGCAATCCAATCAGACCCATTTTCCTGTTCTATCCCAATGGCCCTGTAGGTTTATTTCCCTCAAATGCCCACCCAATTTCCTTTTGAAATTATTGTCTCCACTTCCACCAGCCCTCATAGGCAGCAAGTTCCAGGTGATTATCATTCACTGCACAAAGAAGTTCTTCCTCACATTGCACCTGCAGCTCTTATCTTAAAACTTAAATCTGTGCCCCCTAGTCCTTTATCATCAGCTAATGGGAACAGCTCTTCTTTGTCTATCTTATCTAAGCCTGTCATAATCTTGTACACCGCTATCAAATGTCCCCTCAATCTCGTTTGCTCCAAGGAGAACAATTTCACCAACCTAACCTTGCTGACTGATTCTTATAGCCTCATTCATGTAGCCTCCAAGTCTTGAACATCTCCTTTGTATCTTGATCAGAAGTAGACATAATACTCAAAATGGGATCTGACCAGAGCATTGCACAGTTTGATCATAACTACCTCTGATTGAATGTTTTGGTTATGTAGTTCAACATTCTGTTGGCTTTGTTAATTCCTGCTCTGTATTAGTGCAGCATTTTGAGCATTTAATCCAGTAAAATTCTTAGGTCTTTCTGAACTTCATTCTTAGTCATTTCAACAGCATCCATGCAGTACATGCACTACCCATGTTTCCTTTCTATGTGTAATACTATACATTTGTTACATGTGCGTGTATACAGTAAAGCTCGGGCTGTTGCAGATATTTTAAAAGCATTGTAAATAAAGCTCCTATTTGGACTTAGAAACTGATCTGTCATCTCTGCATATCTCTGAGGCATAAAACACACTATCAGTTTGGTATCATCTTTTTAAATCTGACCTACTGCATTGGGTTTCCAAGACCAAATCCATTAATGTAAATTAGAAAGAATAGTGGCCAACACCGATCCCTGGGCACCCCATTCAGTTTTCTCTTGCTCCACTCGAACCAGACATAACTTCCCTTAAAGAAATATCCATTGCTTTCTACACTTCAGTTAATTTCTTAACCAATGCACAATTTACACAGAACACCTGTAGTTTTGATCTTAACTTATGCCATTTTTGTGCAACTTTATCAAAGGTGTTTTGCAAGTCTAGGCACGACATGTTGTAGGGCTGGCAATAATCTACTTGCAATGCCACTTGCTTCATGAATTCAAGAAGGTTGGTAGGACAGGGCCTTTTTCTGAATCCATGTTGACTGCTGTTAAGTAGATTATTGTAGGGATAAAATCTTCAAGTTTACATCTGACAGTTATTCATGGTATTGAAGTATGGATCTGTAGTTTGCCAAGATCAATTAATTGCCCTTTTTGAATATATTAGCCTTTTTCCAATTTATTGGTATGTCTCAAAACATCTAGTGATTCCCTTGTAATGACTGTATTCCTCACAAATCTTCTCCTCAGTCTTCTTTAGCACTCCAGGATAAAGAGCATCTATCCAAAGTGATTTAATAATTTTTGAGCCTTTTCAGCCTATCTAGTACCTCACCTCTTTCTCAATCAGTATCTAGCTGTCAGAGGAACTCCTTTCTGCTGAGAGAAACCACTGTAAAACATTACTCAAAAAACACTCTGCCGACTCACATTCCTTGCCACATGGGCTATTGCTAGACTTCAAGGCCACTTCATTTTAAGAGGCAATACAATTCCACATCTCAGCATCATGGAATGTTTCCACTCATATTGGAGAAAGTGCTTATGTCACTCACATGCCCTTCTCTTCCTCAAACAAAAAGGTTTCCCTACAGAAATACAGCCAGAGAGAAACAGTAGAGTTGAAAATCTTAACGAGGAGGTGATACAAATCATGCACAGACAGACAGGCAAGTTTGTGGCAGAAGCTGCAGGCAGGGCGGCAACAGAAGGTTGGTAAAAGCTGAGACATGCTAACCATAGGTAGTCCCATCTTTACATACTTTCTCAAAGTATTGTAAATGCACTCAGCTGCGTTTTTTTTAAAAAAAGGCAATGTCATTGTGTGTTCAGTAAAATAAGCTCTTCTGTGCTGTACCAATATAGGAGAAAGCTAGGATAATCTGTTGCCCAATTCACAGCCTCACTGTTATGACTCGTCACTAACTGCATCATAGCATTTTACTTGTGCAAGACCAACACAGATGCATCAACTTGAGAGAAAGTATCTAGTGGGTCAGAAGAATTTTCACTCAGTGAGAAGCTTTGCACAACAGAGCACATCTGTTTTTGCCAGGGGATGGTCAAAACATTTCTGAACATGAAGAACTGGGAATGGAACGGGAAAACTGTTGTCCCTCTATGGAGGATGGCAAAATGACTGCCCTCAGCTAGGAGCCTGGGGACCGGGATCTCGGGATGCAATCTTCAAAAGAGCTAAGGTTAGAAAGCATCAATCTCATGTGTAGGCAGTGGAGATGATTTCCTCACATACAGTTGAAATGATACCTAAATTGCAATGTTTTGTGGAAAATTTTCCACAACCTGTTGAATATTTTGGAGACTAGAATTTATTTAGTGCCTTCCATGACCTCACACCATCCCAAAGCACTTTGCAGCCAACAAAGTTATTTTTGAAGTGTAGTCACTGCTGTAATGTAGGGATAGGTAGTAGCCACTTTTCACACTGCAAGTTCCCACAATAGGCGATGAATTAATGACCAGTTAATATGTTTGAATGACGTTGATTGTGGAATAAATAATACCTAGGATGCTGGGGAAGAACTCCCTTTCTCATCTTCAAAATAGTGCTATGGTATCTTTTTATATCCCTGAGAGTGCAGATGAAGCCTCAGTTTAATATATTGGCCTGGATTTTGTTGTCAGTAGTGAAGGAATGGTGCTTGCTGGTCAGTTCGTTGACAGCTGCCAAATTTCCGTGGGTTTCTCAGCGTCAATTTCTTCTAATCCGGTATCTTTTCCAGCATGGCACCCTCTACAGGAGACCCGTGGTGCCTGTGAGCAGCACAAGTAACAGTGAGGTTTTTCAATCAAGTACCTACACCACATGGATTGCAGCTGTCCAAAAAGGCAGCTCACCACCACCTTGTCAAGGGCAACTTGGGATGGGCAATAAATGCTGGCCCAACCGATGAAGTCCACATCCCGTGAATGAATAAAAAGAAAGTTGAAGAATCCTCACTGAGACACACAAAATCCAAACCAGGAAGTACATATTAGATTTAATTGATATACAAAAAATGAAATAAAGATTTGGAGATACAGATGGAATTAAAGGAAAGATAAAAGAGACAAAGAAAAAGTTAAAACAAAATTATTTTAATTTTTATTTGTTTTAAAATCTCCCAGACTAGGTTTTTTATATATAGAAAGTATAGAAACTGGCCATTTGGCCTAACTGATCTGTACTGGTGTCTATACGCCACACAAGTCTCCTCCTATTCTATCTACCTCATCACAGTCTTTCAGCATATTTTTCTATTCCCTTTTCTCTCTTGCACTTATCCAACTTCCTTTTGAAAATACCCAAACCATGTGCCTCTACCACTTTCGTGGTAGCAAGCCCCACATCCCAAACCACTATGATTAAAGACATTTCTCACCTCTGTGACACTTTATGTAATGGCACAGATCTCATGGTACCTGTCACTCCCCCTCTCTGTACAAACTTGACTTGAGCCACCATCCATGACTGCAAAGAATTGCTCTGATCACCAATCAGCCGTCTGAATACATGGCCACAAGTCAACAGTGCTGGTAAGGTGGATTGTCACATGATACAAACATCATGACACCTTCCTGGTATCTGCCATTCAAGTGCATGATTAGTTAATTAGTATAGCAATTATTAGAATGAAAGTCTTTCCTATTCATAAAATTAAGGGGGAGGTAGGTAGTCATATGGGGAATTTAAGTGGTACATGAATTTTTGCAATTGGTCTTTGCACATGTAGGAACCCTACTAGCACTGGTCAGCTCTCTCCTGGTATGCTTTCATTACAAAGGATCTGAACTGCTCAGCAGTGTTCCTGAATACAGCATTCATGATGCAGCTGTGAACAGTTGTCTAACTAATGTGACAAAAGTCCCCCTGATGTTGTCTGGAAGAATCCAGTCACAAAGAAATTCAAGGCAGTAGGGACTTTGACTTGCACAGACAGTGCTGTTCTCTTGCTGGAAGTGAAACTGGAAGTGAGCTGCTGGTCTTTAGGTATCAGTTGCAAAATTTCCCCAACAGACTATAGGAGAAGCCCAGCTTTCTGAGGTATTAACAGCCAGAAGACTTTAGGCATGCCATTCATGATACATGCATATGAATACATAAGGAAAAGCACTTCTGTGATGCCCACTCCAAAAGCCTCCAATCTAGTCATTTCCATAATGCAAAGCAGGACTTTGAGCACAACTGAGTGGAACTGGCAGCAGAAGAACTGCCTGAAGAATCACCATCACTGGTGCATTCTCCATGGCAACGGCTATACCGATCAGAGTCCACTTGCCAATGAATCAACAGTCACCATCACTGGGGCGTATTCTCCATGGTGGTGCCTCTACCAATCAGAGTCCACTTGCCAACCAATCAGCACTCTCTTCTCATACAGTATAAATTGTTGTTTTCCCATTATATTGGTATTCTTGTAAAGTGTCCTGATGAACGCAAGACAAAAAGCTTCGACATGTCTCTTTTTTCAGCAATACTCAATTACTATCTAGTTATCACATAACATCAGATCTGAAGTTATAATTATTATGTTGACCCAAGAAGTTTGCAGGGTTCAGAACACATGTTTGAGGATCTGACATCTCACTTTATCTTTAGATCCCTCGTTAAGGGACTTGCTCTGGTGGATGACAGTAGATGGATTAAGCATTTTACAGTGTGCACTTTAATTTAATGGTAGACCTGAAACAACTTGCAAGAACACTTCAGTAAGCATTTAACAGGCTTGGATTTTGATTATCCTTACATAATACTGTATTGAAAAAGTGGCCAAAGATTAATTAAATGCTAATGTAATCATCGTGTTGTATCATGTCAATGACATGCAGCCTACGGGACAGTATACAGTGAAAGCATCTTGTATTTTACTGGAAAAATATTCCTTGCCATTTAATATGGCCATTTATTTCTAATAAAACACATCATTGTATAAAATGCCAAGAACCACCCCCCACCCGCCACCCCCACCCCAATAGGTAAGAAATTAAAGTAGAAAACGTTGGAAACATTTGGCAGATCAGCTATCTCTGAGAGGAAGGTAGATCGAATATTTTGGTTCTGGGGAAAGATTCCACCTGAAATTTCAATTCCCCTTTCTCTTTCAGAGTCTGACTGGGATCTGGAGATAGCTTTTATGTAACTTTCTGTATTTAAACTTCTCATTGTGCTGTGCAAAACCGTAGTGGTAATAATGGACCATAGTTTATAAAAAGGCAGTAATTTAAATGCCAAAGCTGAATTGGGAAAGCTTACTAACTGAGAGGAAGACAGACTGCCTATCATCAAAAATTGGTGGCTCTGTGCTTGCAGATTGAGTTCTTTGGATTCCTGTTCTTATAGGAAAGATGCTGGATAAGCATTACACTCATATGGATGCATTGTGGAATATATTAGAGAACAAGAGGCAGATGGCAGAGTTTGTATATGACAAACTCCAATGCCATCCCAAATGTCAATACCTAAGAAGCGTTCAACACAGTGTTGAATGGACCACAAACATTGGCATCTGTACATCCCAGCAAGAGAGGTCTCCAGGCCAACCAGTTCATTCAGCCTGCTTTGATATTAGTCTTCAGACTTTGGGGACCATTTTGGAGAGATGAAAAGTAGCTTCCAAGGCAGCATCGCTCAAGAATTTCCATGATACCATCAGGTATGTTAATCATTGGGCACTTAGATCCAGAGCCCAACAGAAGTGCCATGGCTAAAGTCCACATTCACCTTGCCATTTTCTGTCCCAATGACGTTTCATATGAGCTCTCCAGCCAGCTCCCTCAGACGTCTGCTCACAAAGATGTAAGGATACAGACAGGCTGCCCACACACCTGCAGTGGAGATGCGTCCTCCTGGGAATCAAAAGCCCAGAAAGGGCCATTTTACTTCCAAGATGCTCATTAGCAGAAGAGTGGATCCTAGCAGCATTAGCATCTCTGATACTCAGGAATCATCATGGTCTAACACCAGGGTAGGCTGCATATAGAGACACCAGGATAGGCAGAGTGACACTAAGAAGCAAAATGTAAATATACGTCTGCAAAGTAAAATCACTTTGTGATATGAAGTCCAATGTTCTGAAGTGTGCCTGCTTTTTTCTGTTACTGATCGAGTTGAGGTCAATTTGCAATGGAAACAGAGTTCCTTTTACACAAGCAAAATACTGCAGATGCTGGAACTCTCAAGTAAGAACAAAATGCTGGAAATACTCAGCAGGTCAGGCAGCATCTGTGGAGAGAAACAGAGTTAACATTGCAGGTCGATGACCCTTCATCATAACTGATGTTAACTCTGTTTCTCTTCGCAGATGCCCCTAGCTTGCTGAGTATTTCCAGCATTTTCCATTTATATTTCAGAATTCCTTTTATATTTCCTTAATGAACCATTGCTACCTTAAGCAGCTTCACCAGAGACATAATCGAGAGATTGTGTGGTACGTAGACTCTGGTACCTTCTAATTGGTCTTCTCCTTTTGCTGCATGGTTTAGTCATTTCCTCTTCCTCCTGTTCTATCTTGTCTTAGTTGCACAGCTGAGAAAATATTTTCCTAATCACTCCAGTCAGTCAAAGCTGTTGTATCAGGTAAGACTTTGGACATTTGAAACTGTGAACTCAATCACTATCAGGCTTGGTAAATAACAAAGGTAACTTATCCTTCTTTTCTACAAGCGTAAGTCAGGACTAATTTTACTGTAAATGGCAAATTTCTGGCACTGTATCTTTGGTCTTCATTATCCTGTCACTTCCTGCAAATATTCATCACTTTGAGGAAGGTGACATCTTCAGCTAGACAATTCCATCAGATTGTAATGTGCATTTTGGAATGGGTATAGCTCTGGCATATCTGACTTACAACTAAATTCTGGTTGCTAGACGACTACCACATAATTTTTACATCAAAAAACCTTCAGCACTTCAAGTCCAAAGTCGCTTTCTTCTGGATTGAAAAATTTCCTTTTCTGTCACAGGTGCGAACAGTGGAATGGGGTGAACTTTAGAGCTTTTGTATCATCCTCAATGCAAAGGCAACTGAATTGTTACCTGCATCTCCTTTAAATATAATGTGCTGCCATTCTATGCTTCAATTGTTACACCATCATCATAATTTTTCCAGTGCTGCTGAGGCATATAAAGCAGTAACCAAGCAACACCATTAAATTTTGACTTGGGCTTTTGCCTCCAGCTTCCACAGTTACAAGTGCATTGCAGCTGCATCTGTTGTTATTCTAGCATAGAATGCCTCTCGTCTTGGTCAATCTCTAACCTTTTTCCCTTGTAGCTTCCCATTCCATGCCTGCATAAGGATTCTTGTGTCAGGCGTTCTCAGAACATGACCTATATGGGGCCATCTTCTCTCACAGCCAATCGTTGTCAGTGATGGCTTTCTGAAGAACACTTTCACTTACCACTTCGTTAAGCTGCTGGATATGAAAGAGCCACCAGTCATTCTCACTGGAATACATTGAGCTTCTTTTCAATAATTTTATTGGATTTCGGATCCATATAGTAGCATGGCCAACATATTGTACCTAAGAACATGAGAAATAGGAGCAGAAGTAGGCCATTCGGCCCCTCAAGCCTGCCCCGTCATTCAATAAGATCACAGCTGATCTGCCCCAGGCCTCAACTCCTCTTTCATACCAGTTCCTCATAGCCTTCAACTCCCTGATATTTCAAAAATCTGTCTCCTCTTTAAATACTTTTAGTGATCTGGCCTCCACAACTGGGGTAGAGAATTCCAGGCATTCACTACTCTCTAAGAGAAGAAATTAATTTGAATCTCAGTTTTAAATGAGCGTCCCCTTATTGTGCAACTATGTCCCCTAGTTCGAGATTCCCCCACTATTGTGGTACAAATTGGTCCTCATGCCAAACAGGTGGTATAGTATGGCAGCCCCCATTTGGTATTCCGTTCTAATGAAATCATTGGAACTGAATATTGGGTTTATCAAAGCTCAGCAAGTATCTCCTTTCAGGCTCTACTATTCTCTTTATGCAGGAAATACAGCATTAGTGCCTGGCTATTTGTTGATTAGGTAGGGCTAGGCTCCTCTCACTAAAAATGGCAGTCAAGCAAACCCTGGCACACTCTGATTAGGGACTGGATGGTTTAAAAGTATATTTAAAGATTTTTTTTAAATGCATTGTACCGTCCAGAAAATGCCTTACTTAAAAAATACAGATGATAGCATCATAGTTAAGTGGCTAGTGCTACTGAAGAAAAACAGACATGATAAATGAGAAAATAGGGAATAAGAAAAGGCTATTTGACCCATCAAATCTACTTCTTCAATAGACCAGATTATTGTAGAATTTGGGGATTTTTGAGGATTGTTCCACAGAAAGAATTTGAATAACAATTTATACTTAAAAAGCATCTTTAACATAATGAAATGTCCCAAGGCACTTCATAGGCACATTATAAAACAAAGTGTGACACCGAGCCACATAAGGAGATATGAAGTCAGATTATCAAAATCTTGCTGAAAGAGGTCAGTTTAAAGGTGTGTCTTAAAGTAGGAAAGTGAGGAGGGGGAGTGGTGTAGGGAGGGAACTCCAGAGCTTGGGGCCTAGACGACTGAAGACATGGTCACCGGTTGGTGGAACAATTAAAAGTAGGGATGCACATGAGGCTAGAATTAGAGGAACACAGATATCTGGGAGGGTTGTGGGGCTGGAACAGATTACAGAGATAGGGAGGGGCGAAGTCATAGAGGGATTTGAAAACAAGAATGAGAGTTTTAAAATCAAGAATTACTTTAATATGTTGGCTTTTTAAAGCAAGGTGCTTAAAATGCTAATGAGCTGAGCCTTAATGTTGTTTTCCCATAGTCTGTAAATATTAAACAACTTGTTAGCCTGTATTGGCAGTCTATAAATATCTCATGTCCATTGTCTTGGAAAGTCCCTTGATGGGGTGATTAAAAAAGAGGCAGAAACAGTCAGCATGTAACTAAGAAAGTAGCTTACTATAACTCAGAGTTTATGAAGTCACTTTCTACAATACAAAATGTGGAACTGAACTCAATATATTTGATAGTTTGTATGCTAGTACAAGTAATGATCTAGCCAGCCATTCAGCTTTAAACAACTGCTATGAAGCTCAGTAATATGAAAAATTCACCATAAGGAAAACAATGATTCAAAAAGAAGGCCCACTACCAACTAGAGAAATTCAATAAATGAACAAAGCCAACAACCCAAGACTAAATAAACACAATAATTCAACTTTTTAAGTCAAATAAGACTGATGTGGAAAATATAGTGGGATGCAATTTCCCAGACACTTTAAGCACTAAAGAGCCTCCCACACGACTAAGATGTTGAACCTCAACACTGGATTTAGCCTACATTTAGAGAAAGATGCCCTCTATTTAAAGCAATTGAATCCAACATGAGGATCAGCCACCCGGAGGCTCATTAAGGGACTGACTGCAATTATTTACAATATATAATAATGACTTAGATGAGGGAAATGAATGTACTATCGCCAAGTTTGCAGATGACACAAAAACAGGTGGGAAGGCAAGTGGAGGGTGACACAAGGAGTCTACAGAGGGACAGACAGGTTAAATGAGTGGGCAAAAAACTTGGCAGATGGAATATAATGTGGGAAAATGTGAGGTTATGCACTTTGGCAGAAAGAATAGAGGAGCTGAATATTATTTAAATGGAGAAAGGCTGCAGCACAGAGGGATTTGGGAGTCCTTGTGCATGAATCCTAAAAAGCTAACATACAAGTTCAACAGGTAATAAGGAAAGCAAATGAAATGTTGGACTTCATTTCAAAGAGAATGGAGTATAAAAATAGGGAAGGTTTGCTAAAACTAAAGAAGGCACTAGTTAGATCACACCTAAAAATTACAGAGAGAACTGTGAACAGTTTTAGAACATAAGAACATAAGAACTAGGAGCAGGAGTAGGCAATTCAGCCCCTCGAGCCTGCCCCACCATTCAATACGATCATGGCTGATCTCATTTCGGCCTCAACTCCCAATTTCCCGCCCTTTCCCCATAACCTTTCAGCCCGTTACTAATTAAAAATCCGTCTATCTCCTCCTTAAATTTATTCAACGTCCCAGCATCCACTGCACTCTGAGGTAGTGGTCCCCTTATCTAAGGAAAGACACACTGGCATTGGAGGCAGTCCAGGGAAAGTTCACTAGGTTGATCCCGGGTATGGAGGGATTTTTTTATGAGGAGAGGTTGAGTAGGTTGGGCCTGTACTCATTGGAGTTTAGAAGAATGAGTGGCGACCTTATTGAAACATATAAGGTTCTTAGGGGATTTGACCGGGTGGATGCTGAGAGGTTGTTTCCCCTTGTGGGAGAGTCTAGGACCAGAGGGCATAATCTCAGAGTAAGGGGTCGCCCATTTAAAATAGAGATGAGGAGGAATTTCTTCTCTTAGAGGGTAGTCAATCTGTGGAATTCTTTACCGCAGTGGGCTATAGAGGCTGGGTTGTTAAATATATTCAAGGCTGAGACACAGATTTTTAATCAGTGAGGGAACCGAGGGTTATGGGAAAAAGGCAGGAAAGTGGAGTTGAAAATTATCAGATTAGCCACAATCTCATTGAATGGCGGAGCAGACTTGATGGGCCAAAAGGCCTACTTCTGCTCCTACATCTTATGGTCTATGTGGCACTTTATCAAAGCGCCTTCTGGAAATCTAACTATAGTACATCCACTGGTTCCCCTTTAACCACAGCACATTTGACTCCTTCAAAGAACTCCAATAAATTGGTTAAACATGATTTCCCTTTCACAAAACCATGTTGACTTTGCCTGACTGACTTGAATTTTTCCAAGTGCCCTGCTATAACATCTTTAATAATAGCTTCTAACATTTTCCCTATGACAGATGTTAGGCTAACTGGCCTGTAGTTTCCTGCTTTCTATCTCCCTCCCTTTTTGAACAAAGGAGTTATATTTGCTATTTTCCAATCTAATGAAACCTTCCCAGAATCTAGGGAATTTTGGAAAATTATAACCAATGCATCAACTATCTCACTCGCCACTTCTTTAAAGACCTGGGGATTTGTCAGCCTGCAGCCTCAACAATTTGCTCAATACCACTTCCCTAGTGATTGTAATTTTCCCGAGTTCCTCCTTCCACTTGCTGATTTACAACTTTTACCGGGATGTTACTTGTGTCCTCTATAGTGAACACCAAAGCAAAATACCTATTTAATTCACCCACCATCTTCCTACTTTCCATTATCAATCCCCCAGACACAGTCTCTATAGGACCAGTGCTCACTTTGTTAACTCATTTCTTATTTAAATACTGAAACTCTTACTATCCGTCTTTATATTACAAATGCTACATACGTTTAGAAACAGAATTTTGTTTTGCCCTTTTGTTATTTTTGTAGTGTCTAGCCTTATCTGCTGATTTACTCATAGAATTGTACTCTCTGTCCCTTCCTGGCACAGTCTGTTTATCATTTCCCATAGTAATACCTTTCTCTCTTGCCTTGTCTCTACTCTTTGGTTTACCACATCTTCCCAAATTTGATCCCTTGCCCCACTTTTCAGTTTAAAACCCTCTCTACTCATGCAAGAGTCACAAAAAGTTAGTATGCAGGTAAAGCATGTAACCAAGAAGGTGAATGGAATGCTATCCTTTATTATGAGAGGAATTGAACATGAAATTAAGGATGTTATGCTTCAGTTATACAGAGTGTTGGTGAGACACATCTCGAATACTGTGTGCAGTTTTGGTCTTTTTATTTAAGGAAAGATGCAATTGCATTGGAGACAGTTCAGAGGACGTTTACTAGATTAATGCTTGGAATGAGTGGGATGATCGGTTAGACAGACTGGACTTGTTTCCACTGGAGATTAGAAAAGTGAGGGGTTGATTGAATTATACTGCGACACATCAGAGAGGGGGAAAATTACCTGCACGCTTTGTACCAGGAGGTGGGTGAGTCCAGAACTAGGGAGCATTGTTTTAAAATTAGGGGTCGCCCTTATAGGACAGGGATGAGGAGAATTTTTTTCTCCCAGAAGGTTGTGCAACTTTGGAACTCTCTGCCTCAGAAGGCGGTGGATGTGGGGTCACTGAATATTTTTAAGGCAGAGATAGATAAATTCTTGCTAGGCAAGGGAATCAAAGGTTATCAAGGGTAGATGGGAATGTGGGACTCGAAAAATAAACTGATCAGCCATGATGTTATTGAATGGCAGAGCAGGCTCGAGGGGCTGAATGGCCTACTTCTGCCCCTATTTCGTACATTTGTATGTACTTCCCTAGTTATGTGGCTTGCGAGGACACCAGCCTCAGTACGGTTCAGGTGTAGATCGTCCCACTTTCCCCAACACTGGTGCCAGTGCCCCATGAACCGGAACCCGCCTCTCCCACACCAATCTTTGAGCCACACATTCATTTCTCTAATCTTATTTGTCCTCTGCCAAGTTGCATGTGACTCAGATAATAATCCAGAAATTATTACCTTTGAAGTTCTGCTTTTTAATTTGGTGCCTAGATCCTCATACTGACTATGCAGAGCCTCCTTCCTCATCCTGCCTATGTCATTGGTACCTACATAGACCACGACCACTGGATCCTCCCCCTCCCACTGCAAGTTCCTCTCCAGCCCTAAGCAAATGTCCCAAACCCTGGCACCAGGCAGGCAACATAGCCGTCTGGACTCTCGCTCCTTGCTACAGAGAACAGTGTCAATTCCCCTCACTATACTGTCCCCTACTACCGCTGCATTCCTTTGGGCTCCTCTGACTAAACGGCTTCATTTACCACGGTGCTATGGTCAGTCAGTTTATCCATCCTGCAGCCCCCACTCTCCTCCAAACAAGCTGAAAGAACCTCAAACCTGTCGGACAATTGCAGAGGCTGTGGTTCCTGCACTCCTGCCCTCCTGGTCCCCTTACCTGCCTTAGCTACAGTCACACCCTCATGTCCCTGACAACGTTCCAGATCAGAAGATCCTATCTTAACAGGGTTTGACCACCACCTGGTACAAAGCATGCAGATAACTTTCCCCCTCCCTGACATGTTGCAGTGTTCGCAGCTCAGCCTCCAGTTCAATGACTTTGACTCACCATATTCGCACACTCAGTGCTGGTCGCACTAGGATATCTGAATTTATATGTTCTAAACAAAGCGACCAGCAGAATCTCTGGGTCTCTGGGTCCTCTTTTCACCTGCTCTTCTAGGTAGTAGTCACTGCCTCTGGGTCCTCTTTTCATTCGCTTTTCTAGGTGGTGGTTACTGTCTCTGGGTCCTCTTTTACTAGCTCTTCTAGGTGGTGGTTAACTGCATCTGGGTCCTCTTGCTCTTCTAGGTGGTGGTTACTGCCTCCGGGTCCTCTTTTCACCCGCTCTCTGACAGACCTGATGGATCATCGCTGACAATGGCCCGAGACTGTGGTCTCACCAATGCCCTGTACAACTGAAGCATAACCTCTCTACTCTTGCATTCAATTCCGCTTGCAATACACAATAACATTCTCTTTGCTTTCTTAATTACTTGGTGTACCAGTCATTCATGCACTAGGACACCCAGATCCTTCTGCATCTCAGAGCTCTGCAATCTCTCACCATTTAGATAATATACTTCCTTTTTATTCTTCCTGCCAAAATGGACAATTTTACATTTTCCCACATTATACTCCATTTGTCAGATCTCTGCCCACTCACCTAACCTATCTATTTCCTTTTTTAGCCTCCTTATGTCCTCTTCACAGCTTACTTTCCTACCTATCTTTGTGTCATCAGCAAATTTAGCAACCATCCTTTGGTCCCTTGTTCCAAGTCATTTATATAAAAAGTTGAGGCTTCAGCTGTGCCACATCACTCGTTACATCTTGTCAACTAGAAAATGACCCATTTATTCCTGTTAGTTCCCAAACTTCTATCTATGCCAAGATGTTACCCCCTAGACCATGAGCTTTTATTTTCCGCAATAGCCTTTGATGTGACACCTTATCAAATGCGTTGTGAAAATCTAAGTACAGTACATCCACTGGTTCCCCTTTACCCACAGCACATGCTACCTCTTCAAAGAACTCCAAAAATTAGTTAAACATGACTTCTCTTTCACAAAACAATGTTGACTCTGCCTGATTATCTTGAATTTATCTAAACACCTAGTTATAACATCTTTAATAGTAGTTTCTAACATTTTCCCTGTGACAGATGGTCAGCTAACTGGCCTATAGTTTCCTGCTTTCTGTCTCCCTCCCTTTTTGAATAAACAAGTTACATTAATTATTTTCCAATCTAATGGAGCCTTCCCCGAATCCAGTGAATTTTGGAAAATTAAAACTAACGGATTAACTACCTCACTAACCAATTCTTTTAAAACCATAGAATGAAATCAATCTGCACCCAGAGACTTGTCAACCCCGCCAAGAAACTATTAATGTATATAATGTTATTGGAAATTATGTTTTTAAAATAGAGGTTTAGTTTATGGGTGTGTCTGTGTGTGTTAATTGAATTAAAGACAGCTAGTCTGGGTGCTTTGATGTATAGTAGTTTTGAGATGTAAACAGAGAGGTAAAGGGTACATTTGCATTTTGTTGAATAGAGCATTCAAGAAGGGGAGTGAAATCTTGCACCTAGCTAGGAGACACCAAGCAAGATGTTTATATTACTAATAAAATTGGTACTATAAAAGGGGTTTTACTGTTAGAAGAGGTGGAGTTTAAAGGGCCTGATGATACAATGAAAATTTACATTCAAAGAGAAGTGCTGGGTATAACAGAAAGCAGTTTTGTGTATGCAGGGCAGAGGCATGTAACATCAAAGTAGCTGTAAGCCTACAACTGACTGCAAAGGAACCAAAGTGAAAGGAACCTCATTTTGAATGTGTAAGGTGACAATGCTTTGCCTGGTGTCTGGTTCAAGTCTATGGGTTGTTGTTGCCTTAGTGGAGATTAGTTTGGGAATTTGTTCAAAAGTTACAATAGTAGTAATTTGTAGCCATGTGTATGTGTTTAATTTGTGTAAATTAATAAATGTCTCATGTAGTTTGATATAAAAACCTCTCGAGAACTGGTGGTCTTATTCCTGAATTTAGAGCTGCAACTCAAAACATACCACTTGAAAAAATAGGTTATGACAGTTGTTTAAAGTTTCCCTCTGGAATTTTAAATAACACCCTTAACCAACTGCTGTGTCATAACAATCCGCAGTTCCAACAATTTGCTAAGTACTGCCTCCCTGGTGGTTGTAATTTTCTTGACTTCCTTCCCCCACTTCCAATTCCTGATTTACAGCTATTTCAGGCATGTTACTTGACCGATGCAAAATAATGTTTCAATTCATCTGCCTTCTTTTTTTCCATTAATTCCCAAGACTCACTTTCTATCGGACCAATGCTCACTTTGTTCACTCTTTTCTTTTTCAAATATGTACAAGCTCTTACTATCTGTCTTTATATTTCTGGCTAGCTTTTTCTTGAACTCTAATTTTTCTCTCCTTATTAATCTTTTAGTCATTTTTTGCTGTTTTTTGTATTCTGTCCAATCTTCCGACCTGCCACCCATTTTGTCCAATTATATGCTTTTTCTTTAAGTTTGATACTATTTTTAACTTTTTTAGTTGACCACAGATGGTGGGTCCTTCCCTTGGAATGTCTCTTTCTTGACAGTTACAGTGATTATGTAAACTGGGGTCTCAGGAGGTATCAAAATTTGGAGAATTTCTCTATCAATTATCGTTGGTGAACAAAACGATTTGTCACTTAGCAGTTATATATTTAGATTTAAATTGAAAAGCCAAGGGGAAAGGCCAAGGCGCCATCAACAATGGTAGAAAAATGTTAAGGCAAAGTAAGTATTAGACACAAATTTACTTTTAAATATCTGAAGATTGCAAGAAGCGATAAGGAGGTCCAAAGTGTCATAGTTGTAGGAAAGTTAGAGTATGAGACATTGCAATGAGTCAACTTCAATGAGAGATAGAGAAGCTGAAGGGTATGTAGAATATAGTACCTCGATCTTAGGGAGAGTGAGAGACAAAATTTTATAGAGGCTCTGAGCAAAGTAGAATTGTTAAATATGGCAAAGATTGCTGCAGAGGAAGAGAAATAGGTCAAAGGCTAGAGGTGAGGTAGAGAATTACTTAGCAGACAATAAGCTTTTCTTTATAGTCTGTCCAAAAATGCGAGAGTGGTGCTGACAGAGCTTCTTTAGATATGAAAGCAGTATTCAAATCTTATATGAATCAGAATAAAATTGTACGAGAATGAGCTCTGGAAAAGGTTCTACTTGACACACCTACCTCGCTTGCTATTCTTGCCGTATATCATCTTACTTTAAAACATAATTTTTCTTTATTCGTTCATGGGATGTGGGCGTCGCTGGCTCAGCCAGTATTTATTGCCCATCCACTATTGCCCTTGTTCAGAGGGATTTAAGAGTCACCCATATTGCTGCGGGTCTGGAGTCACATGTAGGCCAGACCAAGTAAGGGCAGCAGATATCCTTCTCTAAAGGGCATTATTGAACCAGATGGGTTTTTATGACAATCAGCAGTGGTTTCATGGTCATCATTAGACTTTTAATTTTAGATTTTTATTGCATTCAAATTCCACCATCTGCCATGGTGGGATTTGAACCCAGGTCCACAGAGCATTACCCCTGAGTTTCCGGATTACCAGTTCAGTGACAATACCACTACCTGAAGGTGACACATTACTGAGATCAGGAATTTACCACCTTAGAAAAATTACAGTTGTAAACTCCATTCTATTACTGGAAATTAAAATCCCATTGTTACAATTCAATTTAAAGTTAAAATTAAACTGCATACATAAAAATACTGGACTAAACTCAAACATGCCTACAAATGCTTTCCAAAGGCATCATAGTGTGTCAACAAAATCTGCTTCATCTACAAGTGAGAAACTTTCAGCAGGAGCTCTTCATCTGTGGAACACTTTGAAACCAAGAATTGCAGGAAAGCACAGGAGACTAAGTGCCTTAAGAGAATAAGTATTTTTTTTAAAATTTCCATTTAACATTCTAATATTTCCAAATACTATTGTGCACACCATTCCTCTGCCCTGTGAGAAATGGAGGTTATGCTTTTTAATATTTTGGGGGAATATTGTGTTATTCTGTAAAGAAGGCTGTGTGTCTGTGTATAAATTGTTTAATTGCTAGAGACAGATTATCTTGGGGGGGGGGGGGGGTTTAAAACATGAAAAGGATAGAGGTGTTAGGTTTGAGGTACAAGTGAATAGGTTGGATTTAACATTTACATTTTTAGATAAGTTGAGAGTTTGTTTGAAGATCAAAGACAGAGGTGACAAGAAACATGTCTGTATCTTGTAGGAGTTCCATAGGTAAACAGATGGGAGTATATTATATTTTATTAACCTGAAAGCAGAGACAAAATAGAAAACACAAAAGATTTTATATTTGGAAGGATTTAAGTTTCAAAGAGGGGTGAGACCAATGGAGCCTGAGCTGAAGGGGGAAAAAAGATATTTTAGAGTTACTATGGAAAGCTTAAGGTAGCTGGAGCCGTGAGATGTAGCTGTTAGTGGAACTGTGAGCTGTAGAGCTGGAGCTGTGAGTGGAGCCGAGGTGGGAGTTGTTAGCTGTTGGCTGTGTGAGGAAGATCTCCTGGAAACAGTTCTAGGCTGGGAGAAGGTGAAGGTTGAATCATCCATCCAGTCAAGCCAGAAAAGTCTTGGGCTGCAACAAGCAGTTCTGTTCTGAAGTTGTGGATTTTCACAGCAGAAGTGGAAGAGAGTAAGAGGTCATGTGGTATGGCTTTATTAAAGCTACAGCAGTTTGCCTTGGGTAATATAACTGGATTTTTATAGTTAAACATCTGTGAGGGAGTGTTGCTTGGAAGGTGTTTACATGTGGGTCTTTTTTTTTATTCATTCACGGGATGTGGGCTTCGCTGGCTGGGCCAGCATTTATTGCCCATCCCTAATTTCCCTTGAGAAGGTGAGCTGCCTTCTTGAACCACTGCAGTCCATGTGCATGTTAAAAAATGGGGAATTTTTAACTGTAACTGTAACCTTGTGCTTAAGTTTTCTTTTATTCTTGTTAATAAAACTTTTACCTTTTAATTTTTAAAATCCCAAGAATGTTACTGGACTTCTTGCTGCTGAAGTGAGTGTGTTTTCTTCTTGTTTTCAGAGTACAAAAAAAGGGTATGGCCCATAATCCAAGTTTCCCTCGGGGATTCGGTTTGCACAGCAATTAACATAGGCTGTGGTCATAACAGCCTTAAACATTACAGTCTACAGATTTGTAAGATGTTTGTAAATAGATCCTTTCAACTGCATAGATCTTTCAAGCTGTACTTTACATTGATAGTAATTCTTAGTCACTAGGTTTGTTACACCATGTCCACATAAGACAGAGAATATTTTAATTATATTTTATAAATCCTCAATGATCCTGAAATAAAGCACCAAATTCTCAGTTCTGATGAAAGGTCAGGCCGAAACATTGGGCCGGGTTATCAAATCATTGCAGGGCACAGGATCTGGTGTAAGTTTGATTTCAAAACCATGGTCACGGAGGTCATCTCAGCATCCTGGACAGTTTGAGATTTTCAAAGGATTGGCAGGGAGGAGGGGACGGGAAACCCGCTTGCTACAAATTAACGGACTTTAATGAACCAGCTAGTGCCAGGTCAAGCGCTTTACCTTAACTTGATGTCCATGGGCCACTCTCCACCTTGTTTCAGCTCCTGGTCTTCTAAGGAGTTGTCTCCTCTATCCAGCAAGCAGCAGCAGAGCCCAAAAAGGCTGCCACCTGCCTTTGTTTCTGGCACCTCCTGGAGGTGCTCGACAGCACTAATTGGGCGCCAAGTTTGCCTCCTGTCCAATTAGGACATCTAAATTTTAAAATAGTGCCACGAGAGTGACACAGCTGAGGTATGGGAACGGGACCCAGACCGGATGTTGGGTTTCCGACCCTGCTTTGAAAATCTGTCCTCGTTAACTCCGTTATTCGCTCCACAGATACTACCAGACCTTCTGAGCATTTCCAGCATTTTCTGTTTTTAAAACATTTTCTAGTTTATTTGGACCACAATCTAAAATCTCTGCGATCCATACATTTTAAAGAAAGAAAGAAAGAAAGAGTAAGATAGATTAAGTTCAAAAGTAAAGTCTTGAACTGGAGGATGTTGCTCCTGAATGCTTGGGGTTTGTTTAGCCGTGTAAATCAGGAAACCTTTCTGTTCCTTACTAGTGAACCTGGCAGCTCTGCCTTCCCTATCCCATGGTAGGCTAGAATTTGTTTTCCTCACCTTACATGAAACTTAGCAGCTAACAAATTGTACCCAACTGAGGAACAACAGGCCTGTTGGGAGATCCAATGGGCATACATAGGAGGGTATTTTCCATTTTGAACCAGTTGCAACACATCAAGACAAATTCATCACCTGTTTGATATCAGTTAAATCAATGAACTCCTCAAAATTGGTGTAACATTAAATCTCCAAAAGAAACAGAACACAAGAAATGTTTTGGCGGTGAGGTGAAGTGAAACATTGGGAGTTAAAGATAGAGAAAGCAAATTTCACCAGTCTGGCAGAAGCAATCAATTGAGACAATGAAAATTTTGAGTAATTTAGAATATGCACAGGTTGTAAACTTGCATCCCTTTCAATACAATAGCTAAGCTCCAGGCAAACTATTCAGCTATGCTTTATTCTCAGATGGGTTTTTGTAAATTGAAATTTCATCTAACTTCTTGTTTGTAATAAAAGTTGAATCCTTTGAACAGTGAATTGTCAAGGAATGCAAGAATGATATCATGTTTAACCACAAAATAGTCCCCATCCTTGGCCAGAGGTTTGTATGGTTAGTCACAGTGCTTTGTTCTTTCAATTAAGCCCCGGAGCAAAACCGTTAAATCACAAAGCATACCGTAGTATCCACTGCCTTTACTTTTCTTGTGGGAATGTAGTGAGGAGTCCGCTTGTCCAGCGACATCAGCACACTGCCCTCTGCTCCCAAAGTGATGATTACCGAACAGCAGCCCTTCTCCAGCAGTATGGAGCCTGCCTTTCCAGCATGGTCCACGTTGCTAACTTCAATGCCTGTCAAAATCTCTGCCTGCAACAAAACAACAGCTTTGATTTGATAAATTTTTCCTTAATTGACACTTCTCTCTTTTACAGACAATTTGTATATGCAAGAGCCCCTAATGCTTAGATTAAAAAGGGAAGACTACAAATACTTGAAGTCTGAAATAAAAGTATAGCAGACATATGGATATTTGAAACTTTAAAAAAGTACATTGTTTTGTGAATATCTTTCATGAAACTATGAAAGGCTAACACATGAAACATTAACAGATCTTTACTTCTTTCAGTTGCATTACTAGCCAATGGCTTACTTGAGAGAGATTTCTTCAAATGATGGGTGACTGTCAACACTGCAGCATGGAGGACTTAACCTGAGGTGGTGGTTTTTGGTTTCAATAATTTCAAAAGGGGCAAAGTTGAGGTCATTATGGAATCTAAGAACAGACTCTTTCCCTATTGATCAGTTGCAAACCACTATTTTATCTTCAAGGATTATATGCTCCACAGTACAGTAGCAAGTATTGGGCAGGTAGATACATTTCTTCCCCCTCCCCCACCCACAAAAAGATAGCATGGGAACGCATTGTCTAAGACTTTCTTTAAATCAGAAATTTCCCTCTTTGTTCTTGTGGATCTAATCACACTTATCTGTCATTTCATTCTAATGCTAATCTGCAAAGTACCCAAGGGTATTCTCTACATCACAGGTACAATAAAAATTGCAGTTTTTGTTGTTTTTGCTCATCTCTGTAACAGTTTCACCTCACTCCCTTTATGCTCAAAGAGAAAAAGATTTGCGGTGTCAAAAACATTAATTATGCCAACTGTTAGTGCAGCTATGCCTCAACACAGGACACTTTGGAGAGGATGGATGGGGAGGGCGAGGAAAAGAGATCAGAAATATAGACTTGGGCCTAGGGGAGACAGTGACGTAGTGGTAATCCAGAGGCCCAGGCTGATGCTCTGAGGGTGTGGGTTAAAATCCCACCATGACAGCTGGTAGAATTTGAATTCAGTTGGTAAATCTGGAATATAAAGCTAATGTCAGTAATGGTGACCATGAAACTATCATCAATTGTGATAAAAGCCTCACTAATGTCCTTCAGGGAAAGAAATCTGCCATCCTTACCTGGTTTGGCCTACAAGTGACTCCAGGTCCACAGCAATGTGGTTGACTCTTAACTGCCCTCAGAAATGGCCGAGCAAGCCACAGTTCAAGGGCAATTAGGGATGGGCAACAAATGCTGGCCTGGCCAATTAAGCCCACATCCCATTAGAGAATAAGGAATAAAAATTGCTTTCAACTGAGAAAGAGGCACATTGGTATCCAGTGCCAACTTTAGCCTGAGTGCACCAAGCCCAAAGACTGGAGGTGGTGAACGCATGAGGGCTTGAAAAATGATTAGAGGTGCTGGTTGAGGGATAAATGCTGGATTGTCAGTCTAGATTTTTTGCTCAAGTCCCTGGAGCGTGACTTGAACCCACAGCCCTCTGATATGGAGGCTAGAGTCCTAGCACTGACATAAGCCTCACGGAGCTTAACGAGTACAGTGGTTGTGCTTCAGGGAGGAACTTTGCAGGTTCCTGCTCTTAACTGCTATCCTGTCACTCCATGTTGGAAAGTGCAAGCATCAGATTTGGTTGTGTCATGCACTATGGTTAAACAGCTTGCTGGCATTGCTATCTAGGTTCATACACGAGGAATGGCCATTTGGGTGAGGTGTTTCCAGTGCTTGGTGAACTGTAACCCACCAAAAACCCACACTTTCAGCAGAGGGGAAGAATGTTGAAAGCTGGGTGGAGGGGGAGGGGCAGAAACGGGGGAACTGAAGAGTAAAAAAATAAAAATACACATAGAATTTCCCATGACAACTGGCAGCAGCTGGATTACATAGCAAAGTCCGTACATCATCAAAATGATGTCTGCATTGTTTGTTCGTTTGTATTGTTGTAGTGAAATGTCAGACACAATTAAACACAGAAAGTGGTGCAATCACCATAGGAACAAAATAAAAGAAAAAGGGGAATATCTGACAGAGACTGTTGTTAATGTGGTTACGTTAGCATTGGTGAACTCTGAAATGAGTTTCAGTACGTTGGTACCATCATCAAGTTCCCCTACATACTGATATTTACAAGGCCTTTCCTCTCATTTGCAGTGATGACGTGGAGCTGATTTAATACACACATTGGCATTTACAACCACTAGAGTCAAAGCAGTACTGACCCAGAGAGGTAAATTTCCCTTCCCTTTTTATTTAAAAAAAGACAATAGTTATGAGGTTGTCATAAAGCTTCAATGCTTCATTCCCAATGAAATAAAAAGCTAATGAAGTATCATAAATATTGCCATCAGGGTTGTTCACACAACAGTTGCCAGGCATCTGACCATATCGGTGTTCTTTTACAAGACCTGTTGCCTATTTTCTCCTGCAAAGTATGTAACCAAGAAAGATTTGTTGAGAAAAGCATTCAGGGCACTATATGCCAAGTGCAATAAATGCTAATTAGTAGCACGTCATATGTGAAGGTCAGTGCTTTTTCTTAGTGGGTTTACTGACACATTTTGAATCATCCTGGAGAAAATATTTAGTCAGATGTATCAAAATGAAATCTCCAATTTTCCACAAGTCATTAGTTGCTACACATGTCGAGTGCAGCTGTCATTTTAAAATGTCAGATAAGTTGCTTGTCACCATGGAGAGTTAGTGGCCTCAAAGTAGTAATGGTACAACGCATGGCCTGAGGAAGGGAGGAGCTTCAAAGCATGAAATCTTACATTCAACTTGATTGAATTGGCTTTTTTTAAGATAACAAATTAAATTTGTGTTCAGCTGGTGGAAATCCCCAGGACAGAACACAGCCAGTCCAAAGAGGGAACTTTCTTGGGGACAACACCTGTGATTGAGATGACCTCAAGGAAAGTCCCCCTCCAGTTATCCCAAAAAAGAGGGACTGCAGATACAATCTTGTAACAAAAAGAGACTAAAAGAAAGATTTGCATTTATATAATGCATTTCACGGCCTCGGGTCATCTCAAAGCACTTTACGAAGTATGAAGTACTTTGAAGTGTATTCACTGTTGTAATGTAGGAAACATAATAGCCAATTTATGCACAGCAAGGTTCCACAGACAAAAACGTGATAACGGCTAGATAATCTATTTGACAGATACTGGCTGAAAATATTGACCAATACTTTGGGGATGAGCGCCACACTCTATTATAGACCATGTAATTTCTAATTATTTACACTCCTCGCAACCATTTAGTCAATTTTATAACTTACCTGTCCTTGTTACAGCTGTCTCTAACTAAAACTCGTTCTAACGCCACCTACAGCAACAATAACTAGCACTATATACCAGCACTATAATCACCTTTAATGAACTGAAACCTCCTGTGATTCATAAAGTGGGCCAGATAAAGGCAAGATGAATTGCAAGCTGAAGTTAGAATAGTTACCGGAGGAGACCAAAGCAGTGTATAAAAGAGTAGATTTTGAGGAAGTTGTGAAGGTGGGAAGAATTGTAGTAATGGGGAGGGATTTAGAAAGAGAATTGCAGAGTGCAAGGCCACAATGGTTGAAAGTTTATTGCTGATTGAGTACGGTCAGGTGGCGCTGATGGTGGGGAAGGGTGGATCAAAATACACAGGAAGCCATAGTTGGAATACTAGAAAATTCAAGATGGGAGGGAAATTGGGCTGAATGGGGTGAGGCCATGCATTGTTTTCCAAATAAATGAAGGCAACTTTTAAAACCAAAACACTGGAGCTAGGAATTCAGTGGTGATCAGTGAGGGCAAGAATAATGGGTGAGCAATGCTTACTATAGAGTAGAATGTGGACATGGACCAGTTGGAATTTGTGTAAAATGGAGCTTGAGAGCACAGAGAATAGAGCACTGAAAATAATCAAGCTTGCAGATGCAAGGATAAAAAGTCTTAGCTGCAGTCTAGGTAAGACAAGTTTAGAGATGGTTGATTTAGAGATGGGAATAGGTGGCTTTATCAGTGGATAGGACATACATAGCAACTATCTATAGCAGCATATCACACTGAGCAGTACGTACATAAGAAACAAAAGATGCACTGAGCCATACATTGGGGTGTTAATTTATGCCTAATTTCAAACAACGAGAACATCTTCCCTAATAACCTCTCACTTCTTAAGTCAATGGTTCTCATTAGTTCAAAAACTGAGTTCAGAAACAATGGACTAGCAACCAGTGTGTTGCATCCGGTTTTAAGTGTGAATTAGGCAAAACATTTAGCAGTGGGACGGCCTGCATCTATTCTGCATGAATTTCAGTCCTACTGCTAATTTTGTGGAACTTGTTTTAGGCGAAGTAGGCTTCAGGTCCCATAAATATGCAAATTAGGAGCCTAATACCCAGGAAAGGATTTTTTTTAAAAAGCCCATCCTGTGGATCCAGGAGTCTAAGACACCAATGGCTAACCTTCTCCCTATATCCCACTCCAATACCCACTCCCAGGACTGGCCAGAGGCGTGTTACCAGTGACCTGACATTGATGTCTTCATTCAGGTGCCCTGCTGAGTATGCGAGTCATTCCTGGAGCTTCAGTTCTGCAACGCTGAGTCTGGGTCCAAAGACAGGAACAAAATCATTTGTAATCCAAGAGGTCGATGAGAACCATAGTCCCATTCCTCATCTCCATCCCCATAGCCTTGCAAATATCTCCCATTCAAGTATTTACAAAATTCTCTTTTGAATCTGCTTCCACCACCCTTTCAGGCAGAGTATTTCAGATCATGACAACTCACTAAATAAACAAAATCTTCCCTCCTCTGATCTCTGCTTCTTTTGCCAATTACTTTAATTTTGTATTTTCTGGTTCCTGGCCTGTCTGCCACTATAAACAGTTTAACCCTATTTACAACAAAACCCTTCATGATTTTGAAAAGACCTATTATGTTTCCCCTTCTGCTCTAAAGAGAACAAGCCTGATTTCTCTAGTTTCTCCCCTACACTGAAGTCCTTTATTCCTGATATTTTGATATTCTTCCTAAAATGTGGTACTCAAGACTGGACACAATACACCAATTGGAGCTGAACCATTGGTTTATATAGGTTTAGCATGAATACTTTGTTTTTATACTTTATTCCTGTATTACTAAAGTCAAGGATCCTAAATGCCTTTAATAGCCTTCTCAACTTGTACTGCCACCTTCAAAGATTTGTGTACATACACACAAAGTTTTTGTTTTCTTATTCTCTTTAAAATTGTACCTTTTAGTTCATATTGCCTTTCATTCCTTCTACCAAAATGCATCACTTCAAACTTCTCTGCAGTAAATTGCAACTGCCAAATATCTGCCCATTTCACCAGTCTGTTTATTTTGTCTTGAAGTCCAAAACTATACCCCTCGCTGATTATTACATTTCCAAGTTTGAACTTTTCCACTTATGCCCTGTGCAAGGTCATTAATATATACATCTCAAATCCTTTCCACCTCCTACAAGACCCAGAAGTGTTATGGAGTATTGAAATAAAGACAGAAAACACTGGAAATACTCAGCAGGTCAGGCAGCATCGGTGGAGAGAAACAGAGTTGACGTTTCAGGTCAATGACCTTTCAATTTGCTTTCGTATTTGTGTTACAGTGTCTCCACTTGATTGGATAGATGCAGCTCCAACAACATTTAAGAAGCTCAACACCATCCAGGATAAATCCAGGTACTCCCTCCACTGCCAGTGCAATGTTGCTGCAGTATGTACCATCTGTAAGATGGACTGCAGCAACTTGCCAACGATTCTTTGGCAGTGGATGTTATCTACATGGATTTCAGTAAGGCCTTGGACAAGGTCCCTCATGGCAGACTGGTACAGAAGGTAAAGTCGCACGGGATCAGAGGTGAGCTGGCAAGATGGATACAGAATTGGCTTGGTCATAGAAGACAGAGGGTAGCAGTGGAAGGGTGCTTTTCTGAATGGAGAGCTGTGACTACTGGTGTTCCGCAGGGATCAGTGCTGGGACCTTTGCTGTTTGTAGTATACGTAAATGATTTGCAGGAAAATGTAACTGGGCTAGTTAGTAAGTTTGCAGACGACACCAAGGTTGGAGGAGTTGCAGATAGTGAAGAGGATTGTCAAAGGATACAACGGGATATAGATCGGTTGCAGACTTGGGCGGAGAAATGGCAGATGGAGTTTAATCCGGACAAATGCGAGGTAATGCATTTTGGAAGGTCTAATACAGGTAGGAATTATACAGTAAATGGCAGAACCCTCAAGTGCATCGACAGGCAGAGGGATCTGGGTGTACAGGTCCACAGGTCACTGAAAGTGGCAACGCAGGTGGATAAGGTAGTCAGGAAGGCATATGGCATGCTTGCCTTCATCAGCAGGGATATTGAGTATAAAAGCTGGGAAGTCATGCTGCAGCTGTATAGAATCTTGGTTAGGCCACACTTGGAATATTGTGTGCAATTCTGATTGCCACATTACCAGAAGGATATGGAGGCGTTGGAGAGGGTGCAGAGGAGGTTTACCAGGTTGCAGGCCTGGTCTGGAGGTTATTAGCTATGAGGAAAGGTTGGAGAAACTCGGATTGTTCTCACTAGAGTGACGGAGATTGAAGGGTGACTTGATAGAAGTTTACAAAATTATGAGTGGCATGGACAGAGTAGATAGTCAGAAGCTTTTTCCCAGTGTGGAAGAGTCAATTACTAGGGGACATAGATTTAAGGTGAGAGGAGAAAACTTTAGAGGAGATGTGCGGGGGCAAGTTTTTTACGCAGAGGGTAGTGAGTGTCTGGAATTCGCTGCCAGAGGAGGTGGTGGAAGCAGGTACGATAGTGGTGTTTAAGAGGCAGCTTGACAAATACATGAAAAGGATGGGAATAGAGGGATACGGACCCCGGAAGTGCAAAATGTTTTAGTTTGACAGGCAATATGAATGGCGCAGGTTTGGAGGGCCAAAGGGCCTGTTCCTGTGCTGTACTTTTCTTTGTTCTTTGTTTTTTTTTAACACTGCCCAAACCCACGAACTCTACCATGTAAGAGGACAATGGAGCAGGAGTTACACACCATCCTGACTTGGAACTATATCACTGTTTCTTCATAGTTGCCAGCCAAAATCCTGGAACTCCTAACATAGCAATGTGTGTTCAATTCATGGACTTCAGCAGTTAAGAAGGGGGCTCACCTTCTCAAGAACAAGTAGGGATGGGTGATAAATGCTGGCTTTGTCAGTGAAGCTTTTAAAAATATATTCTTTCACAGGGTGTGCGTGTCAGTGCTAGGCCATTTATTGCCCATCCCTAATTGCCCTTGAGAAGGTGGTGGTGAGCTGCCTTCTTGAGCCACTACACTCCATGTGGTGTAGGTACACCCACAGTGCTGTTAAGGGAGTTCCAGGAATTTAACCCAGCAACCGTGAAGGAACATTGATATAGTTCTAAGTCAGGATGGTGAGTGGCTTGGATGGGAACTTGCAGATGGTTGTATTCCCATGCCTCTACTGCTCTTGTCCTTCTAGGTGGTAGAAGTCACGGGTTTGGATGGTGCTGTCTAAGGAACCTTGGTGAGTTGCTGTGGTGCATCTTGTAGCTGGTACACACTACTGCCACTGTGTGTCTGTGATGGAGAGGGTGAATGTTTAAGGTGGTGGACGGGGTGCCAATCAAGCGGGTTGCTTTGTCCTACATGGTGTTAAGCTTCTTGAGTGTTGTTGGAGCTGCACTCATCCAGGCAAGTATTCCATCACACTTCTGACTTGTGCCTTGTAGATGGTGGACAGGCTTTGGGGAGTCAGAAGGTCAGTTACTCCATACAGAATTCCCAGCTTCTGGCATGTTCTTGTGGCCACAGTATTTATATGGTTGGTCCAGTTCAGTTTCTAGTCCATGGCAACCCCCAGGATGTTGATTGTGGGGGATTTAGTAATGGTAATGCCATTGAACGTCAAGTGGCGATGGTTAAATTCTCTCTTGTTGGAGATGGTCATTGCCTGGCACTTGAGTGGCACAAATGTTACTTGCCACTTATTAGCCCAAGCCTGAATGTTGTCCAGGTCTTGCCGCATTTGGACATGGACTGAACATTGTACAATCGTCAGTAAACATCCCCACCTCTGACCTTATGATGGAGGGAAAGCCATTGATGAAACAGGTGAAGATGGTTGGCCCTAGGGCACTACCCCGAGGAACTGCAGCAATATCACGTGATTGAGGTGGTTAACCAACAACCACAACCACTTTCCTTTGTGCTAGGTATGACTCCAACTAGTGAAGAGTTTTCTCCCTGATTCCCATTGACTCCAGTTTCATTAGGGCACCCCGATGTCACTCGGTCAAATGCTGCCTTGATGACAAGGGCAGTTACTCTCATCCCGCCTCTTGAGTTGAGCTCTTTTGTCCATGTTTGAACCAAAGCTGTAATGAGGTCAGGAACTGAGTGGTCCTGGCAGAACCCAAACTGAACATCAGTGTGCAGGTTATTGTTGAGCAAGTGCTGCTTGATAGCACTGTCAGCCCCTTCCGTCACTTTGCTGATGATCCAGAGTGATGGGACAGTAAATGGCTGGGTTGGATTTGTCTTGCTTTTTATGGGCAGGACATACCTGGGCAATTTTCCACATTGATGGTAGTGGTGGGGGGGACTTCCAGGGCAACTCCCTCCTGACTGTATACCACTGTGCCACCACAGTTCATGTCCTGTCGGTGGGATAGTACATACCCCAGAATGGTGATGGTGGTGTCTTGTACAATGTCTATAAGGTATGATTCCGTGAGTATAATTATGTTGCTTGACTATATTGCTTGACTAGTCTGTGAGACGGCTCTCCCAATTTTGGCACAATCCCCCAGCTGTTAATAAGGAGGACTTTTCAGGATCAACAGGGCTGGGTGTACCATTGTTGTTTCCAATGCCTAATTTGTGTTTGGTGGCCCGTGGGGTTTCATTCCTTATCAACTTTTGTGTAGTGGTTTGATACAACTGAGTGGCTTCCTCGGCCATTTCAGATGGCATTTAAGAGCCAACCACATTGCTGTGGGTATGGAGTCACATGTAGGTAAGACGAGGTATGGACAGCAGATTTCTTTTCCTAGAGGGCATGAGTGAACCAGATGGGCTTTTACGACAATCAGCTAGGGTTTCATGGTCATCTTTACTGAGACTAACTTTCAATTCCAGATTTATTAATTACATTCAAATGGTGGGATTTGAACCCACGTCCCTAGAGCATTAGCCTGGGCCTCTGGATTACTAGTCTAATGACATTACCACGAGAGCACCACCCCCCATCCTTTGAATGAATAAATAAAAATAAGAGCTGTGGTCCTAATAAGAACATGAGAACATAAGAAAAAAGGGTAGACCATACAGTCCTTTGAGCCTGTTCCGCATTTTAATATGATCATTGCTGATCATCAGCTTTAATTCCACTTTGCTGCCTGCTCCCCATATCCCTTGATTCCCTGACACCAAAGATCTGTCTTTCATACAATGATGGAGCATCCACAACCCTCTGGGGTTTGGCTGGGAGCGGGGGTGGGGAAGAACAACAATTGGGAAGATCTGTGATAGGGTACAGTGCAGGAGAGATTAAATGACAAAAGCTTTCATGGTTCAAAAAGAAGATAACTGCAGATGCTGGAAATCTGAACCATGAAACCTTTTGTCATTTAATCTCTCCTGCCCTCCACCCTATGACAGACCTTCCTTTTATTCTTCTTCCCCCTCCCCTCTTTCACTGCTCCAAACCTATTACCCTTCTAACTTTCAGCAGTTCTGATGACAGGTCACAGATCTGCAAAGTTAGCTTTGTTATTATCTCCACAGATGCTACCTGATTGCCTGAGTATTTCCAGCACTTTGTTTTTATTTGTTTCTCAAATGTTGGCCGACTCCCATCCACCACTTCTGGCAGTTTTCAGCTGTCTTGGTCCTCCTCCCTTGACACCCTCCCTAAATCCCTCTGCCTTGTCACGTGTCTTTATCTTTCCAACCTTAAAAGCTCCCTCAAAAGCGAACAGTTCCACCATGGATTTAGTATTGACTTCCCCTTTAAACGTTTGATATCTGTCCAGAGTGAAGTACCTTGGGACGTGTACTCAATTCCAGGTGCTATGTAAGTACATGTTGCTGCTGAAGGCAATCTACACAGCAGTGTATAAAATATACTATGAACAGTGTCAATAATTCCTTTCTATTTTTACAGAAATGTTAATGTAGCTCTTGTAGAGTTAACGGCTGTACTTACTATTAAGATCATTTCACTGCCTGTTTTAACTATGCCATTTAGCAGGGGCCAAGACCCACTGATTGGCTTATTGCTTGCAGGCAGAGTTGTTTTTTAAAATCCGTTGAGTAGTAGAAGTTGATGAAAACCAAATCAAATACAAAACAGTAGACTAATAACATTTCTTTTCATGCGTTATTAGTCAGACAAGCCAAGATAAAAGAAGTCTGTAAATATTATTGGTACCGAGACAAATTACTTCATTTGCTTGAAGCAGCTTACAAATCAGCTACCACATCTATAGTTACAAAAAGTTCTCTATAGATGAGTGTTTTTCTTTCAAATATGCTAAGTGGCATTTAAAACTCTGACTCAATCATATTTTACATATTATCATTTAGAGAAAACAGCTGGTCCACTGCCAGTCTTAGACTTTTATGCCATACCGATGTAAAACAAAAATATTAAATGCATTGCTTGCACAGAGTAGTTATATTTTTCAATGGTTGTCTTTTTGGTGACAAAACATACACCTGAATCCATTTCTTATTGCTGAAGAAATACGATTCACGTTCATTGAGAATCTCTCTCTTGTACTTATCTCAGTAGAAGGCGAAGTAGTCAGATGTTCAGCGTATTGCTAGGCACTGCAATTTGGCTGTCATATTTGATCCCCGGATAAGTTTCTGACCACATATCTACGCCATTACTAAGACGGCCTATTTCCGCCTCCATGACATCATCGATCTATGTTCCTGCCTCAGCTCATTTATAACTGAAACCTTTACCCATATCTCTCCACAATCTCCTCAAACCTCAAAACTCTTATAGGTATGGGTGCACTTCTAATTCTGATCTCCTCAGCATGCCCAATTTTAATTATTCCACCATTGGTGACATGCCTTCAGATGCCAAGGCCTTCAGCTATGTAATTCCCTCTCTAAACACCTCCACCTCTCTTTGCTCATTTTAGACGCTCCTTAAAACCTACCTCTGACCAAGGCAAGTTGAGTGGTCAGTAGTTTAGTGGAAATAGTCAAGGGAGCAGGAAGTGGGTCTCATGGACAGGAGTTCAGAGAGGGCATGAGGGGAGATAGAAGAGACATTAGAAAAAGTTGCAAGTTCACAGCTAGGACAGGAGAAAACTTGTTTCAGTGTCGAGCTGAGTGGATGGTTTTAATGGTGACAAAGAAATCCATGAGTTCCTCACCCTTAACGTTGAGCTGGGGGCGAGGGAGGTAGGGAAAGAATAAAAATCAAGGAAAATCATACATTATAGGCAGAATTTAGCCCTTGTCGGGGGGCTCACCGGGTGCGGTTGGGAAGCCGACTGCTGCCCGTGATCAAGGCTGGAAGGCGATTTCACACTGGCAGGCTAATTAAGGCCCGCCCAACGTGAAATGTGAGCGGCAGTGCTCAGTGCTGCCTGTGCAGGCGGGGGGGGGAGGAGGGTGAGCGGGGTGAGAGCGAACTTCGCGCATGTTCGCTAGTGCATGCTTCAGAATCTCCCTGAGGCAGCTCTGTATCT
The DNA here is from genome assembly GCF_964194155.1 of Cetorhinus maximus. NCBI lineage: Eukaryota > Metazoa > Chordata > Chondrichthyes > Lamniformes > Cetorhinidae > Cetorhinus > Cetorhinus maximus. The sequence goes on along the minus strand of NC_135883.1, from coordinate 151,435,751 downwards.
CAGGGATGTAAGCCAGAGGAGCAAATAATGCTTAGGATTGGACAACAGCAGTTACTAGCCAATGCACTGCTATTAAACACAGATGTTGCCCATTTGACATTAAGTTCCTCCAAAGCATTCTCTGTAGATTTGGAGAATACAATTATGCAAGTAAAGTCCTAATTAATAGTTTCATTTTATTTGTTCTTGAGTTACGCTGGCAATATCAAATTATAAGTTCTGTTGACTTCTTTGTAAAAGCATTTTGCTTACAGTATGGGGTTGTTTCACTAACACAGGATAAAAGCAGCCCAACTGTCCAAGCCCTCCCATTCCTTGGTATACTCATAGTGCAGATGTTTTACTGAATCTTTCCCATGTGGTGTTTCCTAGTAACTGTGCAAAATTGTAAAATTAACGTAAATTTCATTAAAAAACACTGCGTGAATCACTGCACAAACATGAGGAAATGTGCATTTCTTACCATCCTGGGGGCAATCTGGGCATATGGGCAGTGTCGCCTTCCAGGAAAGAGTTGCAGGCTGCCTGATGCATCAAAATTCCAGGCAGAGGCAGTAAATTGTCTTTTCCAACTGGTAGGTGCCCAATTGCATCTATTGTGAAGTTGATGGGAATATATGTTCTGTGGCTTTGCAGCAGCTACATACTGCCAAGAGTTGCTCATATCAATTGCATAGACCCAACAGGCAGAGATCTGGCTCTGTAGGAAGAGTCTAATCATGCTGCCTGCTGGATTGCTGCTCAGAACAGTTGAATGCTGAAGCATGACAGAACATGCACAGAATGCTTTTCTGATCTTAGCCCATCCAATAGTCATTCTCCAGGAGGAGGAAAACTTATGAAGCATCAGTGGGATAGGATGTATTATCTTAAGATGGTCCTCTCGCATTCTGATGCAACCAGCAACTGTGAGAGCTTGCTTCCATACCAATCTCCAATTCTTTCACAGTTATGTAGCAACCTCAGGCAAATACTCACAAGGAAACTAGGATTGGGCAATAAGTGGGTCCTGCCAGTGTCACCCACATCCTATGATTAAAACAAACTCTTCACATAACTCCGTAAATTGTGTACATAATCACCCTTGCTATCTCTTGTGGTCTTTCCACCCCTAAAATCTCAACCACTGACAAAGGTGTGGGAATACTCCCCTATTATTCACACTGGCTCACCATCGACCTAAGGATAAAACCTCCCCCCAGCTCTCATTAATTTAATCTCAAAATTACCAACTCCAGCATTGCACTGGCAATGTCTCTGCTGCTCTGGGCTTGTTTAACTGTTCCCTCACCAATACATTTGATGCTCTCCAGATCACTCAACCATGCCCAATCCCTGAATATAACCCCATCTTCATTCTCCCAAGACACAAAACAATAAACATCCTTTAACTCCTCTCACTTCCTCCAAATAAAAGGTGTGGCTATGGGTACCCGTATGGGCCCCAGCTATGCCTGTCTCTTTATGGGGTATGTGGAACATTCCTTGTTCCAGTCCTACTCCGGCCCCCTCCCACAACTCTTTCTCCGGTACATCGATGATTACTTCGGTGCTGCTTCATGCTCTCGTCGGGACCTGGAAAAATTTATTAATTTTGCTTCCAATCTCCACCCCTCCATCATTTTCACATGGTCCATCTCTGACACTTCTCTTCCCTTCCTTGACCTCTCTGTCTCAATTTCTGATGATAGACTGTCCACCAATATTCATTACAAGCCTACCGACTCCCACAGCTACCTCGACTACATCTCCTCACACCCCGCTTCCTGTAAGGACTCCATCCCATTCTCTCATTTCCTTCGCCTCCGTCGCATCTGTTCTGATGACGCTACCTTCAAAAACAGCTCCTCTGACATGTCCTCCTTCTTCCTTAACTGAGGTTTTCCACCCACGGTCCTTGACAGGGCCCTCAACCGTGTCCGGCCCATCTCCCGCGCATCCGCCCTTACGCCTTCTCCTCCTTCCCAGAAACATGATAGGGTCCCCCTTGTCCTCACTTATCACCCCACCAGCTTCCGCATTCAAAGGATCATCCTCCGCCATTTCCGCCAACTCCAGCATGATGCCACCACCAAACACATCTTCCCTTCACCCCCCCTGGTGGCATTCCGTAGGGATCGTTCCCTCCGGGACACCCTGGTCCACTCCTCCATCATCCCCTACTCCTCAACCCCCACCTATGGCACCTCCCCATGCCCACGCAGAAGATGCAACACCTGCCCCTTCACTTCCTCTCTCCTCACCGTCCAAGGGCCCAAACACTCCTTTCAAGTGAAGCAGCATTTCACCTGCATTTCCCCTAACTTAGTCTACTGTATTCGTTGCTCCCAATGCGGTCTCCTCTACATTGGAGAGACCAAACGCAAACTGGGCGACCGCTTTGCAGAACACCTCAAGGCTGATCCTTGTTTACTGGCTGAAGAGAGCAAGGGCCAGTAATAGTTGATGTGATCTCGCCAAATCACCGCAAGAAAGACCCAAACCTCCCTGTCGCTTGCCATTTTAACACTCCACCCTGTTCTCTTGCCCACATGTCTGTCCTTGGCTTGCTGCATTGTTCTAGTGAAGCCCAACGCAAACTGGAGGAACAGCACCTCATCTTCCGACTAGGCACTTTACAGCCTTCCGGGCTGAATATTGAATTCAACAACTTTAGATCTTAAACTCCCCCTCTCCCCATCCCCACCCCGTTTCTCCCCCCTCCCTTTTTTTACAATAATTTATATAGATTCTTCTTTCCCACCTATTTCCATTATTTTTAAATCTAAAACTAAAACTTTGTTAGTCTTTCCACCCCACCCCCACTAGAGCTGTACCTTGAGTATCCTGCCTTCCATTCTTAATTAGCACTTTTCTTAGATAATATCACCACCTTCAACACCTCTTTGATCCTTTTGTCTGTGACATCTTTTGATTATTTGCTCCTATCATTGCTTGCTTATCTCCACAATCATCCCACCCTCAACTTCTCTCTCCCTCGCCTCCCCACCTTAGACCAGCTTATATTTCACCTTTCTCCTAACTATACTCAGTTCTGCCGAAGGGTCATGAAGACTTGAAACGTTAACTGATTTCTTCTCCACCGATGCTGCCAGACCTACTGAGTTTTTCCAGGTAATTCTGTTTTTGTTTTGGATTTCCAGCATCCGCAGTAGCTTTTAGCTTTTTGTTTTTAATAAAATGAGAGCAACTGGTGCACCGCCAGTCTGATCATTTGTTATGTGATTTGGCAAGATCACATCAACTATTACTGGCCCTTGCTCTCTTCAGCCAGTAAACAAGGATCAGCCTTCAGCACAAGCACAATCCAAGACTCCTTTCTCTGCAGCTAACCACCTCCTTAGAGTCTCCTTTAACCATCCATACTTATCTCAAATGCCAGTGTGAAGAGCTCGTGGATCTTATGGTTTCAGAGGTCAGACCAACTTCTCAACTCCCAGCTTCTATCCGCGAAACCTTCCCTCCTGGCTTCCATGCTACTTGACATTACAAATGGTTTCCTTTCCTAGGGCACTGTTCCTTCCCTGTTAAAACAGTCGCTACCTCTCCTTTCTCAAAAAAATCTTCAACCCCTCAGTCAATTGCAAACTGTTTCCTTTCTAGGTTCTCTTGTTATCTCTTACCTCTGTGCTCACGTCTCTTAAAACCTGCTTGGGGCCCTTCAGTGAAATGTTTGTCCTGCTTACAGCACAGAGACAACTCTGGTTAAAGTTAACAATTAAACCTCAGTGGGTTAGTGTCCTCCTTAATCTCTCTCTGCAGTGTTTGATACTGTGGGCTGTACCATTCTCCTCCATCTTCATTCTCTATAGGACTGGCTTGTGTGGTGCCACTCCTACTTACCCAAATGCAGCCAGCACGTCAGCAATGACTGCTCTTCTTGCCCATGCATTGTCGCAAGGTCCATAACCGCTACTTCAGTCATATGCTGCTCCTTGGCAACGTCATACTAATACAAAAAAAATAAACTTCTACATGTATGCTGGCAACCCCCAGCTCCATAAACATAAGAAAATGACAGTGAAGAAAAGAGCACCTGGTCCTTGAAGACCTTTCCACATAAAATGCCTGGGACATCATGAATAATTGTTACTAACCCCCTACATGTATGTAATTTCCTGAGTGAGGGAAAAAGAAACAGAATAACTCGGGACCAATAAAGGGAAAAAAATCCAGAAAATTCCTTTCCCACCCCTCCAGGTAATGGAAACCAGACTAGGAGATTACCATCTCTCTCAAACCCAATACCAACTCTGTGCTGTCAGACTGCTTGGATGAGCCACAACATTGTCCAACTTAACTGGGGAAGCTGGAGACTTTGTTTTCAACAACTGGCATAAATTTCACTGCCTTGACTGGTAGATTGTCCAAAACTTTAGTGTCCTGATCGAATTTGCCAAGTTTAAATCACAGACCTGATCCATCAGCAAGATTGCCTATTCCTACCTGCACAATGCTGCCTACATCTCTTCACTCTTCGCCCATCCACTGAAACTCTCATCCACCCTATTGTCACCTTTAAACGCTATTATCCAATTCCCTCATATTTAGCTATTCATCTCCCATATTCTACAATCCCTAACTTGTCTAAATACAGCTAGTCTTCAAATAAGTCCTACTTGCTCATCATCCTTATCCTTGTCATGAAAATATAATAATTTTCATAATATTATTGTGATTTATTGTAAAGGTAGGTTAAAGTTGGTATTTAATTAGTTTCTCTGTATGAGGTTGTGTGTGTGGGGGATTTAAATGAATTGCAGACAGCTAGTCTGGAGCTTTTGAGTTATCAAAAGAGAAGCTCGGTTTGAAATGCTAAATATGAAGTTTTAGAATGTGAGGTGTGAAGAATGTTTGCATTTTTAGATAAATCAGTGTAGTGAATTTCAAAGAGATGGTAAGGTGTTAACCTTTTCCCAAAGATTACTGATAATATGAGTACTATGGAAGATTTATATAATGGAAAAGGTAAAGTTGCAAAGACATATTGGGACAATGGAATTTACATTTAAAAGGGAGAAACCTTATAAAGGAGGTTACGTGTAAGCAGAAGGCATTCTAAGATCTAACAAGTGTGAAAAGCCTCCAGCCTTAAGGTGTCAAGTTGCTGTCTACAGGAACCGAAGCTAAGAAAACTCGCTGCAAATATACTTTCCAGGGTTTTGTGTGTTTTGCCTGTGTCTGTTGAAATTTATTTGTTTTTACTGTTGCCTTAACGGAGATGTATCTGGGAGTCAGATTAATTACAACAGCTAGGATGTTATCATAGTAGTAATTTGTAGACCTGTGTATGTGCTTAAATAATTTATTTTATTAATAAATGTTTAATTTCGTTTTGTAAAAAGCCTCTAAGACTCGGTGGATTTATTACTACTGAATTCAAGGCACGCATCGCGAAATAAATACAAATTGCAAAAACAGTTGTGGCAGCTGTTTCAAGTTTCCCTCTGGGATTTGAGCAGCTCAGCATTTACCAACTGCTGTGCCATAATAATCCTTACTGATCTAAACTAGCTCCCTGCCCTCAATGTCTTTAATTTAAACTGTTTCTCCTCATCTTTAAAACCCTACAGGTTCCTGTCTCACCCTATCATTGCAATCTCTTTGAGCCTAATACCTCTCCTTGCACCCTTCAGTCCTCTGATTCTGGCGTTTTGTGCATTTCTACTGTGAAAGAAAATTTTCAAAACTCAACTTTGCAAAGTTAATGGCAATGGTAGAGTGGACTGCAGGTAAAACTGCAGAAGTATGAGTATTGGGAAGTGCAGGAGTACTTACGAATTTTGAGGCTGACAGCAGTTATTATTTGGTGGTTAATGCCTTTACTTTAGCCAAAAGAAAATTCTAAGCTCTATTTGCACAGGTGCCAACCCATGTGCAACATTGAAGACATGAGCCAAAACTGTCATACTAAATCCTACTGATGGGGCAGACATAAATCAAACTGCTTGCAATGAATGTGTCAAAATGAGGGGAAAGGCAGTATAAATTTCAATCCAACTGTGTGAATTGCTGGAAGCTTATCCCCCACCTCAAGATGAATACCACACCCTACCTCAAGATTAATACCAATGAATTTCAGAAAACAAACAAAAAACAGGATTTCACTGTGTTTAGATCTCCTTTTTTAATAAAAAAAAACTTTCTGTAAAACAAGACACCAGCATAAAGCAATCAGACACCAAAAGCTCACAAGCACAAATTTATCTTCAGGCACTTTCCAATCTTGTTATTATTGGGGCACCAAGTGAGTAGATGAAGATGGGAACTACAAGTCAGTAAACTACTCTGCAAAACCACGATATGAAGAGAGAGTTTAATTTCCTTTTCACACAAAGTGGCTAGTAACAAGCTCAAATAAGGCAATCATCAGAGGATGGGTTGGGCCTGTTCAGTCAGATTAGATGCACTTGAAAAATTGCCTTTGGGCAGCAGTTGCAGGAAGCTTCCAATGTATATTGAGAGCACGGATGTCTTGAAGAGCAGTTGCTCAGTTTTAGAAATAACTTACATTCCTACCAAAATCCTTTCAGGCAAGCAAATTATAAGATAAGGGTTATCCAATTACTGTAGGTTTACATGGTTTTTCAGAAGGTATACTGTGTATATATGTTTTGAATACCAGTCTTTTAAAGAAGTCTCAAGCTTCTAGGACTAATGGTAAGTTAGCTGGAGTGAAAGCTGTCTTGGCAGGATGAGGCACAGGAAAACATTCAACAGCAGAAACGTACAGCTTTTGCTGGAGGCAATAACAAGCAGAGCTCCCCACGTCTCCAGTCTGGATCCCCAAGTGTTTGGAAAATGAAAGAACTATAAACGTAATCTTATCGGAATCAATCGTGGCAACAGCTATATGGCCAAGAAATGAATATACAGGAGATTAATGGCATTCTAAGAGATCTGGCCAACTATGTTGATGGGCTAAGAGATTGTAACTGTAAGATGAAGCATAAAGGAACAAATTATATAAAATGTGTTTCTGTTGAATTGGTGCCTATTAACAAAAGGCAGGTAAAACTATGTTTGTGATTACTGATTGAAATCATCCAGTCAATATTGAGGTGTTTTCTATGAAGGTGATTGTGCTGGTATGTGCTTTGGGGGCATCTGATTATACCTCAGAATAAGTTTCTCTGAAGTTATCCAGGTCTTTGTTGAAGCCATATTTGGAACACCATGTGCTGTTTAGAGATCAATGTATTTGAGAGGTTTCAGAGGAGAACAAACACAATTTTATGGCTTTGGTTTCATAACTGTTAGCTTGGCTCACCCATGAGTCAGCAAGTTGTGGTTTCAAGCCACAGTCCAGAGACTTGAACTCATAATCGAGGCTAGCAATTCAGTTCAGTACTGAAAGAGTGCTGCACTATCCTAAGAATTTTGGATGAGATCTTGAACCAAGCTCAGGTCTGCCTCTTCAAGTTACTGTAAAACATCCAATGCTATTATTTCATGAGTAGGAATGTTCTTCTGGTGGCCTGACCAAGATTTAGCTTTTAACCAGCACCACCAACAGAATTGTTTTTGATTCGATCATGGGCTGTGAATGTCACTGACCATCCCTAATTATCCTTGAGAAATGGTGGAGAGCTGCCTTCTTCAACCGCTGCAGTCCATGTGGTGTAGGTACACCCATAGTGCTGTTAGGAAGGAGTTCCAGGTTTTTGACCCAGTGACAGCAAAGGAGCAGTGAGATACTTCCAGGTCAGGATGGTCTGTGGTTTGAGGTGAACGTGGGGTTACCATTTGTCTACACCCATGTTCTTCGAAGTGGTAGAGATCGTGGGTTTGGAAGCTGCTGTCAAAGGAGCCTTATCAAGTGATGCAGCGCATCCTTGTAGATGGTACACACTGCTTCCACTGTGTATCGGTGGCAGGGGGAGTGAATATTTACGGTGGCAGATGGGGTACCAATCAATTGGGTTGCTTTATCCTGAATTGTGTCCAGCTTTTTGAGGTTTTTTGGGAGCTGCATTCACCCAGGAAAGTGGAGAATATTCCATCACACTCCTGACTTGAACCTTGTAGATGGTGGACAGGTTTTGGGGAGTCAAGAAGTGAGTAACTCGCTGCATACTTCCCAGCCTCTGACCTGCTCTTGTAGACACAGTATTTAGGTGGTTAGTCCAGTTCAGTTTCTGGTCAATGGTAACCCCCTGGATATTGATTGTGAGGGGTTCAGCAATTGTAATACCAAGGAACATGAAGAAGAAATGGTTAGATTCTCTTTTGCTAGAGTTGGTCCTTGCCTGGCACTTGTGTGGTGCGAATGTTACTTGCCCCGCTTATCAGTCCAAGCCTGAATGTTGTCCAGGTCTTGCAGATTGTGGGCATAGTTTGCTTCAATATCTGAGGAATCACAAATGATACTGAATACTGTGCAATCAACCCACTTCTGACCTTATGTTGGAAGGTCAATAGTAAAGCAGCTGAAAATGGTTGGACATAGGACACCATCCCCTAAAAAACCCCTCCAGTGATGTCCTGGGACTGAGGTCATTGACCTCCAACAACCACAACCATCTTCCTTCGTGCTTGGTATGACTCCAACCTATGAAGAATTTTCTTATCGATTCCCATTGACTTCAATTTCACTCAGGCTCTTTAATGCCACTTTTGGTCAAATGCTGCCTTGATGTCAAGGGTAGTCATTCTCACCTCGAGGAGCAATGGATCAGTGTTTGCACAGCACCCCCCATCAGTACCCAGGCCCCCCTAGGAAATTAGGATTAATTCGTGAAGGCACCCCTAGGTAGCAGCGACCATAATATGATGGAATTTCACATCCAGTTTGTAAGAGAGAAGGGTGAGTCTAAGACTAGTATTTTAAACTTAATTAAGGGCAACTATGTGAGCATGGAAGCTGAGCTAGCTGAAATGCACTAGGCTAGGGGGATAGATCAATAGAGAAACAGTGACATACAATTATGGGGATATTTCAGAATACTCAGAATAAGTACAGTCCAATAATAATGAAAAATTCTAAGGAGGGGGCCACCATCTGTGGTTAACTAAAGAAGTTAAGGAAATCATCAAACTTAAGGAAAAAGCATATAGCTTCACAAAGATGAGTGAGAGGTCAGATGATTGGTCAGAATATAAAGAATGGCAGTGAATGACTTAAAAGGTTAAATGGGAGAAAAGAAACAAGAGTATTAGAGGAAGCTAGCTAGAAATGTAAAAATGGACAGCAAGAGTTTCTACAGGTATTTAAAAAGGAAAAGAGTAAGTAAAATGAGTGTTGGTCCTCTAGAGAGTGACAGTGGGGAGTTGATAATAGATAATAAGAAAATGGCGGATGAAATGAACAAATATTTTGCTTCTGTCCTCACTATAGAGGGTACAAAAAACATTCCAGTAATAGCTGTAAATCAGGAGGTGGAAGAGGATGGGGAACTTGGTGAAATTACAATCACTCGGGAAGCATTACTGAACAAACTGATGGAGCTGTAAGCTAACAAGTCTCTGGGTCCAGATGGACTTCATCCTAGGGTCTTAAAAGAGTTGGCTAATGAGATAGTAGATGTGTTGGTGTTGAAGGGTTCTCAAAATTACCACATTTTTCATATCATCAACAAGGATATGACTTTTGGACTTTTATGGCAGAGGACCCAACTGCTGAGTTAAGTGTAGAACCCTGCAGACAGGAGGCTAGGCCCATGAAAACCTGGGACTGGACATGCCTGGGCTTGTTGAGTGCAATGTGGATTGTTGCCTGAAACCAGACAAAGATAGGAGACAGAATATGCATTCTTCCTTTTAAAACAATCAACCCAGAGAAAGACTTCTACTTATACGAAACTAAAGCCCATCAAAATCTTGCATAAATAATGGCTACTAACTACTAAGGCAGGAAGGCAGCAATCAATGCAATTATGCGAAGCTATCAATACTTCACATATACAATGGCCTTCAGTTCAAGACTAGTTACGGGGACAGGAAGACAACGATAAACGTCATGCGAGCCCATTAAAACCAACGAGCCAACAATCACCTGAAGAAGCCCACCAAAATCAGACAAAGAACTAACCTTGATTTGGATTTCAGATAAGAAATTTGAAAAACAGTATAACTGGGCCACCAGTTACGAAGGGGAGGAGGATGAGCAGTTTTGGAGCAGTTGAAGCAGAGTTTAAGCAGGGAGAGGTAGCTGAGCCAAGCGCAGGGAGGAGATCTGGAGGTTTGCAGGCCCGCAGGCAACATCATGGCGAGGGGCACGGGGTGGCAGGCTCAACCGAAGATAACAAGGTCGCAACCGCAGCCCTCCACGAAGATCGACCACCCACAACCGCACCCTCCACCCAATTGAAGAACCTTTGCAGAGTCCACAGACCAGGACCACGTGGGGACGGCAGGCCCCAGAGGACACAAAGGGCGTACCCCAAAACTGCAACCGGCTTACCTGGCTGGATTTCAAACTGTCAAGGAACCCTGGTTGGTGAGATGATCCCTGACCTCTCCTAGTTCAATTTAGTTAGGTTTTGGGGGTGGGACAAGGGTAAGGGGATTAGTAGCGTGATTTTCCCTCGTTATGCCGTGTGTTCCCCATTCTTAACTAAGTGTACTTTGTAGGTCTGTATAATCTCAGTGTAATCCTAACGTTATAAGTTCATTTGTGACTTCAATAAACCCAGTTTTTTTTCTTGCACCAAAACCAGTTGTCTGCTGCACTTTGTTACAACCCCCAAATAAGTCCAAGGTCTAGAACCCAGGGAGTGGGAGCGATTAGGACCACTCAGAAGTCAGAGGTGAAACTGACACACACACCACCACCCCCTACATAATGACGACCGCGGCAGGACCTTGGCAAAAGGGATGTGATGCAGTGGACACTGATTTGGAAGAGAGAACTGTAATGGAATAGAGGATTTCAAATTATGTGTTCAGTGAGGTGAATATGGAAACAAAATGGGTCACTAATCTGTTAAAGGCTGGGTGCCTGGTAGATGCTGCAGCTAAATGGACAGGAGGGAATGATCATAAAAAATCCATAGAAAAGGCAGTCTGGCTGATGTGCTTCAAGAAACAGATCCAGCTTTTGGACAGGCTCGTTGAAGCACAGGCAGCTGAGATTTGGGAGTCAGCCCTGGAAGTCCAAAGGCCCTAGCAGGGGAGAAGTCACTGTTAGCATTGCAGGCTCTGAGCCAGGAAAGGGTGCAGTTAGTGGGGGAGCATAAGATCCAGCAGGAATATTTACAGTGTCAGGTCACCGAGGCCAAGAACAATGAGCTGGGGTTGCGGGAAAAGAATGCCCGCCTAGCAAGACAAGTAAGAGAGCAGGAGGAGAAAGTAAAAGGCTTACAGGCAGCCTATAAGATAGTGAGCGCACAGGGCTTTGAGTTTGCGTGAAGCAGATAGAGAGTCTGAACCTTGCTCTAAGGACGGCAAAAGGCATGGTGTGCCTCATAAGCCCTAGTGCAGCCCAGGTCGACTTCACAGGGAACCTGGGGAGGACGGTTCAGACACCACAGGTAGTGCCAAGGGACTATCCAGTTGAGGAGCAGGAGGACCCACGACCACCACCCGTAGCGCCAAGCTTTAGTGAAATCTGGCGGGGGAGGTGGGGGGGTGGTGGAATTAGGGGCAGAAGCTGAGGAGGAAAACCCCCAGCAAGAGAGGCTGGGACCGGGGCTGATGTGCCCGGCCCGGCAGCAAAGGTTCGGCCCGCCCGCTGATAACGGGGATGAGGGACCCCTCCAAAACCAGTTCATAGTTCCCCACGGCACCCAGCAGCTTAGGGCCATGGTAAGCCATTTAACTAAACTTGCGGCAAATGGGGATCCCTCGGTCCACTTCAGGGGAGTGGAACAAGCAGCAAGCATCAATGAGTGCAATGATGCTGAACAGGCCAAAATGCTGCTATTCTCCCTGGAGAGTAAGCTCTTCCAGTCCCTCTCTGACCAATGTAAGATGGGACAGTGCGATTATGGGGAGCTCAAGGGGGAAGTTCTTCAGGCCATGGGGTTGGATGAGGGAAGTCCTTTCTTCCGGGTGGAAAAAACAGTGCAGCTCGCAGGAAAACCCCCACAGGCTTTTGCAGACAGGTTGTGGCCAGTGTATAGGAGCGCATGTAGTGGGACGCCTAACCGGGCTAACCTGGACCAGGATCAGCGCGCCCACTGGCTCCGTTGCCTGGTGACAAACAGCTTGTCACAGGTCAGGGCCGCGGCAGGAATGTGGTTTGACCCAAAGAATCACCTGACTACCGAACTCACAGTGATCAGACAATTGACCATAGCTTACCGTAATGGTAAAGGAACCGATGCACACCCACCTAAAGGGATAGTGCATGAAATGAAACCCGGCCAGGGTAGGAAGGAGTGGCATCAGGAAGGGAATAACCCTTCCAGCACAAAGCTCAACTGTTATGGGTGTGGGAAGAATGGACACTGGAGGAAGGAGTGTAAGAATCCTTGGAAAGATAACAAGGGAAAGAATTCCTCAACCCCAGCCCAAAAGGCAAAGACAGGAATCCCTCCCATGACAGTCGAGTCATTTTTGGACAGCATGAGAATCCTATTGACTGGCCCAGTGAGGGTAGCAGCCACCACCGGCGCGCTGACCCCATCAGCCCCATCTAACCCACAACCCTGACCAGAGCCAGCGCAGCCTGTTTACCTGAGTTCCCTTACCTACGACTTAAGGAAGAGACCCCTCGTTGAGATGAAGGTAGAAGAGGTAAAGGGGACCTATCTGTTGGACATGGGAGCATCATGTACCGTGATCCATTCAGCTAACCCCACCACCTCACCTCTATCTAACGGGGTCCCATACAGTCTGTCGGGATTTACAGGTAAAGAACAGGCTGGCTCATTTTCCATCCCGCAGACCATTCGTTTAGGAACACTCCACTCGAAATGGACCTGTATCCTAATGAAGTGGGAAGTGGAAGGTAGAAAAGGGATCCTGGGAGCCGACTTTATTGTAGGCCACGGGATTCTAGTGGATTTGAGGAATCACTGCCTATGGGGAGCACAAACAGGAAAGGAAGGCGGAGTAGTATCATCCCAGGGAAACAGGGGAAGGGGACCCTGTGCACCATGAAGCCTAAAGAGGGTTATAACCTCAAACTGTTGGTCAGTAATACCCCAAGGGAGTTCCAGGCATTTGTGTGAGCCCAGCTAGCCACATTTGCCACACACAAACACAACTGTGGGAGGGTCAACGGGTTCGAGGTCAATGTAGATGGGGACCCTATGTCCCGACCACAAAAGCAATATAACATCCCCAGGGAAGCGGAGCCAGACATGGAAGCAGCCATGTCCTCCTTAGTGCAACAGGGGGTCCTGAGACCAATAGCCACCCACGTGAACTCTCCACTGTGGCCAGTTAGAAAAGCGGACAACTCCTGGAGGGCCACAGTGGACTATCGGGTGCTCAACAGTAACATCCCAGCCTGTGCACCCACGGTAGCAGCAGTTGCCAACCTGATAGGAAGTATCCCAGCATCTGCGACCACTTTCACGGTGCTGGATATCTCCAACTGGTTTTGGTCCATCCCTTTAAGGAGAGAGGATCCATACAAGTTTGCCTTTACCTTTAAAGGGCAACAGTACACCTGGAACTGTCTGCCTCAGGGCTTCCACAATAGCCCCTGCATTTTCCACCAATGTGTGGCAAACAGTTTAAAGGGCTTCAGCCAGCCCAGGCGGCTGGTACAATACATGGATGACCCGCTCCTATTCACCGATTCGAGAGAGGAGCATGGCCCACTTCTGGCCGAACTGCTGGAACTGCTTGGGCAGGAAGGTTTTAAAGTGAAACCAAAGAAAGTGCAGATCGGCCAGCAGGAGGTGAAATTCCTGGACCTGACAATACGCACTGGGGAAAGGGCCATTGACAAAGCTGGACGGGAAGCAGGACAGGAGTTACTAGTCCCCAACACAGTCACAGGAGTGAGATCGTTTCTAGGGCTAACCGGGTACTGCAGAGACTTCATTGAGGGCTATGTGGCCACAGCAGCCCCTCTGCTCTGACTCCTGCATAAGGGAGTGGAGTGGGTCTGGGATGAGGGGTGCCAGGCAGCATTTGTCAGGCTCAAGAAAGATCTGCACATTGCACCAGCTCTAGGGGCCATAGATGGAGGGAAAGAGTTCTTCTTGGAGGCAGCAGCCAGCGGGGACAGCCTGAGTGCTGTGCTGCTCCAAGAGCGGCATGGCAAGCTGAGACCGGTGGTCTACTCCTCCAGGATACTCACAGATGTGGAGAAGAGCTACTCCAATTGTGAAAGGCACCTCTTAGCCACACATTGGGCTGTGAAAAGATCGCTGATCTTCACAGGCACCTCTCCCATCACCCTCCTCACACATCACACACCCACCCAGATGCTCCTGGATGGGAGAATCAAGGATGGGACAGTGAGCAGTGCCCGCATTGCTCGCTGGACCCTGCTTCTCTCACAGATGGACCTAAAAGTAAAAGGGCTCTGCGAGCCAAAGCTCGCAGCTAACCTGGTATATCCTGGAACAGCCCACCGGTGTTCCATAGAAGGGGTTTGGGAAGTAGACATAGGTTTACGGGCCGGGATACACCCCACAGGCCGTGAAATCTTTGTGGATGGCTCCAGCACAGTATCTGCTGGTGAGAAACTCACGGGGTGTGGAGTTTATGACCCAGCGGCAAACCTTGCCCTGGCAATTAAGCTCCCCAGCACCATGAGCGCCCAGCAGGCTGAACTGTCTGCGGTAGTGTACGTGGTTATACACCCCGAGATCTTCCCTACCCCATACACGATTTGCTTGGACAGCATGTTCACATGCAATTCGTGTACGGAGTACCTGGCCATCTGGTCCCACCGTGGATACACCTCCGCTGACGGGAGACCCTTGCTGGAGAAAATCTTAGCAGCAGTGGGGGAGGAAGGGGAGGTTTTCATCCATAAGCTGAAAGCCCATTCCTCCGCAGAACCCCGGAGTGAGGGCAACCGGCAGGCTGACGTGCTAGCTATGAAGGGTGCCTGCACAGGCATTTTCTGGGACCCATATGGGTCCCGTCCTATAGCAGCAGTCACGGGTAGGAATGGGACACAGGTGAGTGCAGGGGTAGCTTTAACCCCGGATCTTAAGACGGTCCAAGTCCAAGACCCCTCAAGGCAGTCCTCAGTGCAGTGGCAGAAGGGAAAAGGGTAGAGGGCCCTTACAGCACAGCAGCCCTCTCTGTAAAGGGAGGCATGCTGTTTAAGGGAGAGCAATGGGTAATACCGCAGCAGCACAGGAGGGAATTCCTTCTACTGGCCAATGAGGGCCCAGGAGCGGGGCATCCCGGGCCTGAGACCACCTGGCAGTGGGTGGAACAGGCAGGATGGTGGCCAGGACTCAGGGAAGATGTCCGCGAGTTCTGTGCCAGCTGTCTGGTGTGTGCTGCTAACAACCCTGACCCGCACAAAAGGAAGGTACCTATGGGACACATCAGGAGGATAGAGGGACCATGGCAGTCGATCCAGGTCGACTACATCGTGCCCCTACCCACCGCCCAGGGAGGCTATAAGTACTTCCTAGTCCTGGTGGATGTGTTCACAAATTGGGTAGAAACCTTCCCCTGCCGAACAGCCACGGCTCTGAGCACAGCCAAGATCCTGGTCAGGGAGGTGTTCTCACGATGGGGGCTACCACAGTACATGGAGTCCGACCAAGGGAACCACTTTACCGGGCAGGTCATGCAGAATACCCTTATGGTACGCGGCATAGAGGGGAAATGGCACGTTGCACACAACCCATGGTCCTCAGGGATTATAGAGAGGATGAACAGGACCTTGAAAGAAAGGCTGAGGAAAGAGACGGTAGACTCACCTAGAAAGTGGGTAGTCTTACCGTTGGTCCTAATGGGGATCCGAGCCAGCCAGTCAAAAAGCACGGGGTATTCCCCACACGAGCTCATGACTGGTGGGGTTATGCGGACCCCACCCGTGTGCTAGCCCCGGTGCTCACGGAGGGTCAGCTCAGAGAGATGAACCGGGACAGCTTCGTCAGGAATCTGTTTGAACACCTTAAACAGGTTAAAACAAAAAGCTAAAAGCTACTGCGGATGCTGGAAATCCAAAACAAAAACAGAATTACCTGGAAAAACTCAGCAGGTCTAGCAGCATCGGTGGAGAAGAAATCAGTTAACGTTTCGAAACGTTAACTGATTTCTTCTCCACCGATGCTGCTAGACCTGCTGAGTTTTTCCAGGTAATTCTGTTTTTACCTTAAACAGGTTCACTGGCAGGCTGCTAGCAACGTGGGAAAACAGCATCGGAGTAACCGACTGCTGCTAGAACCCCGTACGCACCACGAGTGGGAGATAGGGGATCAGGTTATGGTTAGGAATTTTGCTCGGGTAGGCAGTCTAGAACCATTATACATGGGGCCCTACAGCATTGTAGATAAGGCAATCCCCATGGTATATGCCATAAAGCTGCCTCGGCGCACCAAATAGTTCCACATTAACCAATGTAAGTTGTTTAAATCCAAGAGAAGGGAACAGCCAGTTGGGGCAAGGTCTGAGGATAAAAATCCTCAGCCTGCAGCAGGAACAAACTCACAGACTGCACAAGCAGGTGCAGTGGCTTGTTTTAAGGGAAGGGCCATCCCACCCACCGCCTGGGACACTCCCCCGCTCATCTGGGACTCAGATGAGGTGGGACCTGAGGGCAGAGAGTTACCTACACCTGACACAGGTTTAGAAGAGGTACAGCCTGAGGATAGAAATCCCCAGCCAGCGGCAGTGGAGATTCCACAGGCCGCACAAGAGGGGACAGTGGCTCGGGTTGAAGACCCGCCAGCCAGAAAACCCCCACCAGCCAGAGTCCCTAGAAGGTCCCCACCAACGCCACGGCCAAAGAACCCGTGGTCACCGGCTCCCCAGTTTAAAAGGGCAGCCCCTCAAGTCAGGGATCAATTTGAGGACAGAGGACCCCAGCCAGCAGCCGCAGGCTGTGAGGGACCAAAGGTACAGGACAGGGCGGCCACACCGAAGGGAGTAGTGTGCTGTAGCCCGAACAGGGATTAACCTGGCCGCCCGGGGACGGGGGGGTGGATGTACATAGCTTCTGTTATTTAATTTTGAGATTGTTAAGTTTGGGTGTTTTAGTTAAATTTTAAGTAAGGTGGTTGGTAGTTTAAGTATTATTGTTTAAGAGTGTTTGTATTGAGTCGAGGTCGCAAGACTCGACTATGCTTTACCCAAGCCAGCGAATCTGTTCGGGACCTGGCTATATGCTCTTATGTCTCCCTACAGTGTTAATTTTCCAAAATTCTCTAGATTCTGGAAAGGTTCCATCAACAGGAAAGTAGCAAATATAACACCTCTATTCAAGAAGGGAAGGTGGCAGAAAATAGGAAACTATAGGCCAGTTAGCTTGATGTCTGGGAAGGTGTTAAAATCAATTCTTAAGGAGGTTATAGCTGGGCACTTAGAAAAAATGGGAAGAGTAATATATTAGCATGGATAGAAGATTAGCTGGCTGGCACAAAACAGAAAGTATGCATAAATGGGTCTTTTTCTGATTGGCAGAATGTGACAAGTAGAGTCCCGCAGCGGTTTGTGCTGGGGCCTCAACTTTTTACAATTGATATCAATGATTTAGATGAGGGGAGCGAAGGTATGGTAGCTAAATGTATAGATAACACAAAGATAGGTCGGAAAGTATGTTCTGAAGAGGACATAAGGAGGTTGCAGATGGATATAGATAGGTTGAGTGAGTAGACATAAATCTGGCAGATGGAATATAATGTAGGAAAATGTGAAATTGTTCACTTTGACAGGAAGAGTAAAAAAGCAGAGTATTACTTAAATGGAGAACCTACACCACATGGACTGCACCGGTTCAAGAAGGCAGCTTACCACCACCTTCTCAAGGGCAACTAGGGGTGGGCAATAAATGCTGGCCCAGCCAACGCAGCCCACATCCCGTGAATGAATTTAAAAAAAAACGGCTGTAGAATTCCAAGGTGCAAAGGGACCTAGGTGTTTTAGTGCATGAAACATAAAAAATTAGTATGCAGGTACAGCAAGTAATTATGAAAGCTAATGGAATGCTATCCTTTATTGCGAGAGGAATTGAACATAAAAGTAAAGATGTTATATCTCTGTTATACAGGGAATTGGTGAGACCACATCTCAAATAGTGTGTGCAGTTTTGGTCTCCTTATTTTAAAGGAGCAATGTAAATGTGTTGGAGGCAGTTCAGAGATTACTAGATTGATACCTGTTGTCTTATGATGATAGGTTAGTCTGACTGCACTTGTTTCCACTGGAGTTTAGAAGAGTGAGGGGTGACTTGATTGAAGTATATAAGATATTGAACGTTATTGACAAGGTGGACGTGGAATGGATGTTTCCTCTGGTGGATGAGTCCAGAATTAGGGGGCACTGTTTTAAAATTAGGGGTTGCCCTTTTAGGACAGAGATGAGGAGAATTTTTTTCTCTGAGGGTTCTGCGCCTTTGGAACACTGTCTCCAAAGGCAGTGGAGACGGGGTCATTGAATATTTTTAAGGCAGAGGTAGATAAATTCTGGCGACGCAAAGGAATCAAGGTTGTCAGGGGTAGATGGGAATGTGGAATTCAAAACACAAACAGATCAGCCATGATCTTAATGAATGACAGAGCAGGCCCGATGGGCCGAATGGCCTACTTCTGCTCCTATTTCATATGTTCATATGTACCAGCTGACTGAATTCCAAGGAAAACTTACAGAATCTGTGCGGAATCCCAGTCCCCCCAGAACTGCCAATCTCAACACTGAGCAGCCCTCTGGCTTTATAGCAATAGGGCATGTTCACCGAATCTTACAGCTTAAGGTTGAGGGCCTCTCGGCTGCCAAGTAAAACTTCATTGGATGGCGTGCTACCCAAACTCCACTGACATCATTTGCCTGCAAGAGATCCATACTGGAACTGAAGAAGCTGCCACATCAAAGGTTTTGACTAACGGTACTATTCCTTCATGCTAAACACGGCTGTGCCATCTATGTCCGATCCGACATTGCCAATGCAGCCACCCTGTCATTAACCACCTTCTGTGACACTATACAGGTCGGTGATTTCCATATTGCAAAGGCGCACAAGCCTCCAAGCGCCAGCTGGGATTAACAAGTCCTGCCAATACCTCCTCATTCAGCCACTTTTATGGGAGACTTCAGCTGCCACCACAGTGACTGGGGTTACTCAGTGATGGTGAACAATTCCTAGAGTGAACCTCCAGAAATTATCTCGCCCTGATACATAACACTAAGCAACAAGGAACATTCCATTCAGCCAGATGGGTCAGATCCCTTGTTGGTCACCCTCAGCCAGCACAGTGCCTAGTTCTGGCTGACTTCCCACATAGTCAACACAGGCCATCACTCATTCACATTGGCCTTTGCCTTTCAGTATTCAACAGTGCAAGGAAAATGTGATGGAATTTCTGAAAGCAAATTAGCCAAAATACTGTTATGATTCCAGCTAATGTTAACGCTGGACAAGTCAGATCCCAAAGTGGAACCTGGCTTGATGGGCCCTAGTTTTTATTATTTTTTTTTAAAACTGTGGAGGGCAGTTACAGAACAGATTCACAGGAGTCTGCTGATAAACTTTTAAAAAAAGAATAAAACATTTATTAAACAAGAAAAATGAATTATATTACACTGGACAAAAAGATTGAAAAGATTTCAATACAATCACCAGTAAATTTGCCAAATCACACTATTCCTTCACCCCCAACTACTCCTTTACAGATACATACAAATACATAAAGAGAACACAGGTTACAAAGTTTATCTTATACTCTAATATTCATGCTAAGTATGCAGTACATATAAATTAATAGGTGAACTGTGGTCGGACATACCACGCTCCAAAACCCAGTGACAGATGCTGCCAAATGAGACTCTATGGATTTCTCATCAACCCCCCACCAGGTGCTTTTCACATTGTGAGCCAACCGGTCTCTCTGAAACTCTGTCTTTCCCATGAGGGCTTCCAATTCCCACACTAAAAAGAACTCGCCTTGGAATTCCCTCCCAAACGATGCTTTCACTTGGACGTCTTCAACAAGGATCCGCCTCCAGGGTTTCAATCTCTCCTTCCGATTTTCCTTTACCCTGGATCTGTAAGTGCATTCAAGCTTCACCTTCCACACACACTTTCAGATATTCGGCCATGCCAAACAAAACATCACTGCTCCCAAAGGCCGTGGTAAGGAGTCACCAAAATTCGATGTCTCCTTAGACCTTCTGGTGTCTCTTAAGCCCACTTTGTTTCAAGTCTGCTCCTCAGAGTTTTTTCCTCTGCTCCTTACTTTTAACTTCACTTAACAGGACCTGTTTCAGATTCTTGTCCTTATCCCTTAACTGGACTGTCTTCTTGGGGCCTATTTCTGTCTCACTCCCTGGTTTGGAACCTGCTCCCTGTCCTGCTCCTTTGAACAACTTCTCCGAAATGGCGTTCCTCTTCTAGGACTCCTAACCTTCTTTTCACGCTGTTTCACTTTTGGGTCTTCTTTCCCTTCCTTGTAGGCACACAGAGCTGCTTTCCTGGCTGAAGATATAAAAGAAATAAACTGCGCATGTGCACAGAGCCATTTACCAGCTTGAAGTTGAGAAAATCCATTAACTGCGTATATGCAGCCATTCCAAGGCCGGCGCATGCACAGGGACCACCGGGAACTATGGTTTCTGAACTCCAAGGATCTGACCTCCAATTTAAAAGGTACGTTTTTTCGTCTCTTCGGGATTCGTCACAATACCATGAGATCTTAGACCACATTATTGTAACTATATCCATTCATAATATACCTGAGGAAGAGACATATAACTGCTTTTGTGGTGTCATTCATATAGCTGCCTGTACAGCCATCCCTCGTGGCTATCAACCCACCTATGTCCCATGCCTTGATGCAGAGTGCAGCACTCCTAAAGGAGTATGAATCATCTGGTGACACCGATATACCAGACTACCTCTCAACGCTGCATATCACCCCAAATGGGAGGAAACGGCAGCAGGGCTCAATTTCACCCACTCCAGTCGGATTTGCTGGCGCCTGATTCGTCGCCTTGGAGCAGCCCAAAAATTACCTGTACTAAATCGTCCATTAGTCACCACAAACCAAGTTGTCAGTTGCCTGCTCCAAGTAACAAAGATACCTCTGGAATAGAAAATAAAACGCGTCACCTATAACATACTGAAAAAACAATGCCAACAACATGCAGAACACAGCAATCCTGATCCCTCAAAGATCAAAGAACTGGAGAAAGTAGTAAGGGGTCTGAAATGTGACAAAGCAGCAAGATAATGACAACATTGCACCAAAATTCCTGAAACAATTTGGCTCCCATGCTCGTGCAAGGGAGAAGTGCATGGAGAAGAGCGGCATTGGACTACCACAGTGTTCAGTGTCAGCCCCAACCCTGTTCAACATATATATAGATGGCTTGCCAATAATCTATCCCGGAAGTTCATCTATGCTGATGACATCTGTTGTGCCACCCAAGCTCCAAGCTTCAAGCTTCTACACTTTCGTCAGTCGGCAGATGTGTGGGGGAGTGATGTTTGCGAAGGAAGGGTGTTAAGCAGAGGGTTCCAGTTATAATGTGCATTATAGCTTTCAATTCAGTGTCCAGGATGTGTGTGCGTGTGTGTGTGCGTGTGTGTGGATCTCTGCCAGACAGCTGATGAGTATAATAGGGTAAGGGCTGAGGTCCGGAGTGTTGTGGCAGCAGTGCCCCACATAGATCCAGAAAATTTGGTTAGTAGATTCTTTCTGATTTCAACCTTTTCTGCTATTTGCTTCAGATGTTTCCAGAAGGACCGAGTCCTATCCAGAGACATTCCCAAGTATGTTGAGTTGGGATGTGCTTTAACCTCTGGCTATCCATGTAGATATGCAATGTTCTTTTGGCACTGGCATTGTGGGGATGGAATACACTGGCTATAGTTTTGGAGGGATTCAGCACGAGACGTCATGTGCTGCAGTAGTCCATCAGCTTTGTAACATTAAGGGTCTGGTCCAGAGTGCTAACAAGTTCCTTGTGACAAACACCATCTGTGGCTTTGAATTACCATGGCGGGAGTGGTCCTAGCTAAACAGGTTCAGAGTAGGCCAAGGCCCCTGTGCAGCCAACCTCCCTCAGCACAGACCCTTATGCACTTGTGGAGACAGACAAACAATACTTTACATTACCGAGGAGTGTCCCCTCTACAGACTAAGTGGCAGACTAATCACCTTAAACTCAGCAAACGAGGAGGATATCACATGGTTCCAGGATTTGCATTTCCTAAATAATAAAATACTCTCACCTTCAGCTTTTTGGCTCATGTTTGGACTAAAGCTCTAACATAGTCTGCAGTCAAGTGCCCTCGTGGAACCCAAATTGAGCATCGATGAGCAGATTATTGCTGTGTAAATATGGCTCGATAGCACTGTCAATAACATCTTCCATCAAAAACAGAAGATGCTGGAAAAACTCAGCAGGTCTATCACTTTGCTGATGATTGAGAGCAGACTGATGGGCAGTAATTGGCCAGGTTGGATTTGTCCCGTTTTAAATGGATAGGACATATCTGGGCAGTTTTGAACACTGTCGTGTAGATGCCAACTTTGTAACTCTTTCGAGTTATCAACAGTCACAGATTGTAACTCTTTCGAGTACATTCACAGTTCTTGGTTTCCGGGAGTGGGACATGAACCCGCAACCTTCTGATTCAAAGGCGAGGGTGCTATGAACTGAGCCACAGCTAGCTGCACTGGAACATCTTGGCAAGGGACACAGCTAGTCCTGGAACACAAGACTTCAGTGATACAATCTGAATGTTGTCAGGACCCATAGCTTTTTCTGTATTAAGTGCCTTCAGCCATTTCTTGATGGCATGTGGAATGAATCAAATTGGCTCAAGATTGACATCCGTGATACCGGGGACCTCATGAGGAGGTCAAGATAGATGTGAAGCTGAAGATGGTTGTAAATGTTTCAGCTTTGACTTTCACACTGACATGCTGGGCTCCCCCATCATTGAGGATGGAGTTGTTTGTGGAGCCTGCTCCTCTGGTTAGCTATTTAATTGTCCAACACACTTCACAAATAGATATGGCAGGACTGCAGAGCTCTGATCTGATCCTTTGGTTGTGGGATTTCTTTGCCGCGTAAACACATGTTGCTTCTGCTGATTGGCATACATGTAGTCCTGTGTTGTAGCTTCACCACGTTGACACCTCATTTTTAGATATGCCTGGTGCTGCTCCAGGTCTGCTCTCCTGCACTCTTCAATTGAACCAGGGTTGATCACTTGGCTTGATTGTAATGGTAGATTGAGGGATATGCCAGGCAATGAGGTTACAGATTGTGGTTGCATACAATTCTGCTGCTGCTGCTGATGGTCAGAGCACCTCATGGATGCCCAGCTTTGAGCTGCCAGATCTTTTCTGAATCTATCCTATTTAGCACGGTGGTAGTGCCACACAACGTACAAACATATGGAATAGAATCAGAAGTAGTCTATTCGGCGTCCCGAGCCTGCTCCGCCATTCAATAAGATCATGGCTGATCTGTTTGCATTTTTGATTCCACATTCCCATCTACCCCTGATAACTTTTGATTCCCTTGCCCAGCAAGAACCTACCTCCGCCTTAAAAATATGTGGTCAGACTTGCTAATACAGTCATTGACAGATGCTTCTGAGAGAGGTAGATTGGTGAGGGCGAGCTCAAGTAGGTTTTTTCCTCTTGTTCGTTCCCTCACCACCTTCTGCTGGTCCAGTCTGGCAGATTCGTCCTTCAGGACTCCGTCAGCTTGATCAGTGGCGGTGCTATAAGATAGTCTTGGAGATGGGCGTTGAAGTCTCCCACCCAGTGTACATTCTGCCCCTTGCTGCCCTCAGTGCTGGAGAAGTTGTTTACATGTTTATGTAAAAATGGCAAACTTCACAACTAATTTTTTGAGCAACACTAAGCATGTGAAAAATACTACATAAATAAGAGGTTTTTTTGCTCAAATTGTAAAACAAGATTCAATGGGATGAACTAGTTTTCTTTGGAAAAATTAGTGGGAAATGGAGACAGACACACATAAACTGGACCTTTAAAACAATGAGAAGCATAATGATAAATGAAAAAGGTTGTTTATGTTGCAATGTAAATACAGGACTCAATTAGAAAATTAACAAGTTTTCAGTGAGACGATTGATTTGAAGAGACTATTTACTCCCCCACCTCCAACAGCGCAATTAATATATAGAAGATGACTGCCAGCAAAGTAACAATTTATTGAGATACATAAGCATCTTGTTTGGAATTAGATTGCAGAAGATTATGGCGGTGGGGGAGGCGGAGTGTTGGGTGGAACAATGGATAAAACCCTCAATGGAGCACAACATTTTATTCTACCTATTCTACCTGTCCCACCCCCCTCCTTAAACCACCTCTTTTCTATTTTTACTTAATTCTGTTGAAGAGTCATACGGACTCGAAACGTTAACTGTGTTCCTCTCTGCAGATGCTGCCAGACCTGCTGAGTTTTTCCAGGTATTTTTATTTTTGTTTTACAACAATTTATTTATTGCTTGTATAAAGGGCTGACTGGTGGAGATGTAGATTTTCCCTCTTCATATACATCAGGCAATTGAGAGGGCTATAACCTACAATGGGGTAGGTTGTACATGGTCTGTGAAGTGATTGAACTTGATGGGAAAATTATACTTTTCCTGTTCCATTCCCTCTTGTGTGTCAGTTTAGTTGGTTAGTAGTTCTAGCTGAGTCAGAAGATTGTGGGTTCAAGCTCCATTCCTGAACCTGAACACGTAATCTGAGCCAACACTTCAGTGCAGTACTGAAGAGTTAAAATGAAGCACCATCTGTCCGTTCAGGTGGATGTATAATAATCTACGTTACTAGTCAGGGAACATGGAATTCAAAATCGTGGTCAATTTTTCTTTCAACCAACTCTAACTGATTAACTGAGCATCAGGTTGAGAGTGGTTAATAAAACATACAGTATCCCTGTATTAATAGGGGAATAGAGTAACAAGAGCAAGGAGGTTATGTTGAACTTGTGTAAGACACTAGTTTGGCCTCACCTAGAGTATTGCGTCCAGTCCAGCCTTTAGGAAGGATGTGAAGGCATTGGAGAGAGTGCAAAAAATATTCATGAGAATGGTTCCAAGGATGAGGAACTTCAGTTATGAAGATAGGTTGCAGAAATTAGGATTGTTTTCCTTGGAGAAAAGAAGGCTAAGGGGAGATTTGGTAGAGCTATTCAAATTTATGAGGGGCCTGGACAGAGTAGATCGGGAGAAACTGTTCCCACTTGTGAAAGGATTGAGATGAGAGAGTACAGATTTAAAGTAATTGGCAAAAGAAGCAAAAGCAACATAAGAAAAAACTCTCCCATACAATGAGTGGTTAAGGTCTAGAATGCACTGCCTGAGAGTATGGTGGAGGCAGGTTCAATTGAAGCATTCCGAAGGGAATTAGACTGTTATCTGCAAAGGAATGGCACTAAGTGAATTACTCATTTGAAGAGCCGGTGCAGACACAATGGGCCAAATGGCCTCCTTCTGTGTTGTAACAATTGTGATTGCATAATCTAAGCTGCACTATTAAGGGAGGAGTGCTGCACTGTTGGAAATGTCGATTTTTACAAGAGAGTTAAAATGTGGCCTCATCTACCTATTCAGGAAGATATAAAAGTTTTAAGGCAACATTTGAAGATTACTATGCAGTTCTTCCAGCCAACATTTCTTCCTCAGATGAAACCCCTAAAAAGAGATTAACTGGTCATTTATGATTGTTTGTGGGAACTGGCCTGCACAAAATTTGCACTGTGTTTTCGTACATAACAACAGTAACTATACTTCAAAAATAATTAATTGGGTGAGAAATGCTCTGGCACATCTTGAAAGGCACTATAAAAATGCAAGATCTTTAATATTCTTATTCCCTTACCATGTAATACTGAATGCATGAAGGAACAGGTACAGTCAAAATTTGCAACTGTGTTTGTCCAATTTACGCAGTGAAATGTAAATAAATCTCACTGTGTGCCTCACCGTCTGGACTTTTTACTGTTTCTTATGCTTTTGGTTATGAAGCTTGACTTGTTGCTAGCAGCAGAGCTTAAAAATTCAAATGCTGCACCTTTTGATGGAGGCTGTTTAAAGTACAAGTGCAGACATGATTTCATCACTGGCCATATGTACTACAGGTAATTGCAGACATGACTTCAGTCTATAATGTGTGCAATACAACTTAATTGCTGAGAAAGAAAAAGCAGCATTGTTATTCCAACTTATGCATGTTGCATGAGTTATACTGCAAGTCAAATCATCAATCATGGTTACATCCTCGTAGTTGCACCATAGTATGCCTCGTCCGATGTCCTGCAGACATTGTTACATCAAAGGTATCCGACAAAAAAAACATTACAGGCCTGTAAGTACAACATATCTAAATAAACTTTTGAGAACATTAATCATGTTCCCTGCATCACAAGAAATCTCAATGAGCTCATACAGATTTATTTCAATAAATCAACATGTAATTGTGCATTCCTGCCCCACCCCAGGTATGCTAATCTCAGTCTGCACCAGTGCCAATCTAGAGTTGTCCACAAGAGCAACCAGAAAGATGGTCCCCCTGATTTTGGCACCATCAGGCAGTAAAATGGCCCGTCTGTACAAATGTGGACGCCAACCCTCTCTGCCCCGAAAGATTTAAGTTTAGTAAATAAAGAGAATATTTCATAATGCCATGAAGAAAAATCTGATTTACTGTTAAAGATTAGTTAATTAAATAAATCCTTTGCAGCTTCTGATATATATTGCGCCGCTCATGTTATTTTGGAAGTTCAACAGGGGTCCTCAGGAGTTTACCAAGAGTAGCAGAGGTTCATACACAGGGAAATAAATTAAAAACCACTGTCTATTTATTTGATTACTGAGAATTAATGAAAACAGTAGGACAGAACTTCGTTGTCAGCCATGGCTCAGGTAGGTAGGCAGTGGCGTACTGGTGTTGTCACTGGACTAGTAATCCAGAGACCCAGGGTAATGCACTGGGGGCCTGGGTTCAAGTCCCACCGTGGAAGATGGCAGAATTAAAAGTGGCCATGAGTAACAACCATGAAACCAGTGTCAATTGTCATAAAAACCTACCTGATTCACTCATGTCCTTTAGGGATGGAAATCTACCATTCTGGTCTGGCCTACATGTGACTCCATATCCACAGCAATGTGGTTGACTCCGAAATGACTCGGCAACAGCCTAGCAAGCATCAGTTGAATCAAACTATGAAGTCTAAAAGGAATGAAACCCGATGTACTACAAGGCATTGATCGAGGCACCGGAAATGACAATGGCAAACTGAGCCCTGTCAACCCTGCAGTCACCCTTACTAACATCTGGGGGCTTGTGCCAAAATTGGGAGGGCTGTCTCAAATTAGTCAAGCAACAGCCATAGTGATACTGATAGAATGATACCTTACAGATAATGTTCCAGACACCACCATCACCATCCCTGGGTATGTCCTGTCCTACCGACAGGACAGACGCAGCAGAGGTGGTGACACTGTGTATACAGTTGGGAGTGAGTTGCCCTGGGAGTTCTCAACATCAGCGGCAGGTGGTGAGGGAACAAAGAAGAGGGAAAAAAATACTTATGGTATCAGGTCAAATATGAGTAAAGAATCCTCTTGATTATCACGTACCGCTCCCCCCTCCCTCAGCTGATGAATCAATACTCCTCTACTTGGAGGAAGCACTGAGGCTGGCAAGGGCATAGAATGTGCTGTGTATCGGGAACTTTAATCTTCATCACCAAGAGTGGCTCGGTGGCACAACTGTAGACCAAGCTGGCCAAGTCCTAAAGGACATAGCTGCTAGACTGGGTCCACGGCAGGTGGCGAGAGAACCAACAAGAGGGAAAAACATACTTGACCTCATCCTCACTAACCTGCCTGCCACAGATGCATCTGCCATGACAGAATTGGTAGGAGTGACCACCGCACAGTTCTTGTGATGACAAAGTTTTGACTTCACGTTGAAAATACCCTCCATCGTGTTGTGTGGCACTATTATGCTAAATGGGATAGATTTCGAACAAATGTAGCAACTCAAAGCTGGGCATCCATGAGGCGCTGTGGGCCATCAGCAGCAGCAGCAGTAGAATTGTACTCAAACACAATCTGTAACCTCATGGCCTGGCATATCCCCTACTCTACCATTGTCACCAAGCCAGGGGATGAATCCTGGTTCAAAGAGTGCAGGAGAGCATGCTAGGAGCAGCACCAGACATATCTAAAAATGAGATGTCAACCTGGTGAAGATTTCACACAGGACTACTTGCGTGCCAAACAGCATAAGCAGCAAGCGATAGATAGAGCTAAGCGATTCCACAACCAATGGATCAGATTTAAGCTCTGCAGTCCTGCCACATCCAGTCATAAATGGTGGTGGACAATTAAACAACTCACTGGAGGAGGAGGCTCCACAAATACCCCCATCCTCAATGATGGGGGAGCCCAGCACATCAGCACAAAAAATAAGGCTGAAGCACTTGCACCAATTTTCAACCAGAAGTGCTAATCCATCTCGACGTCCTCACAGGTGCCAGTCTTAAGTCAATTCATTTCACTCCATGTGATATCGAGAAATAGCTGAAGGCACTGAAAAGGCTATGGGCCTGACAATATTCTGGCAACAGTACTGAACACTTGTGCTCCAGGACTTGCTGCATCCCTAGCCAAGCTGTTCCAGTACAGCTACTACACTGGCATCTACCCAGTAATGTGGAAAATTGCCCAAGTATGTCCTGTACTCAAAAAGGAGGACAAATTCAACCTGGCCAATTACCACCCCATCAGTCTACCCTCGATCATCAGTAAAGCAGTGGAAGGGATCATCAACATTGCTATCATTTGCTTAAAAATAACCTGCTCACTGATGCTCATTTTGGGTTCCACCAGGGCCACTCAGCTCCTGACCTCGTTACAGCCTTGGTTCAAATTTGGATAAAAGAGCTGAACTCCAGAGGTATCAAGGCAGCATTTGATGAAGGGTGGCATCAAGGAGCCCTAGCACAACTGCAGTCAATGGGAATCAGGGGGAAAACTCTCCACTGGTTGAAATCATATCTAGCACAAAAGTAAGATGGTTGTGATTATTGGTGATCAGTCATCTCAGTTCCAGGACATCACTGCAGGAGTTCCTCAGGGTAGTCTCCTCGGCCCAATTTTCTTCAGCTCCTTCATCAATGACCTTCCTTCCATCGTAAGGTCAGAAGTGGGAATGTTGGCTGATGATTGCACAATGTTCAGCACCACTTACGACTCCTCAGACACTGAAGCAGTCCATGTCCAAATGCAACAAGACATGGACAATATCCAGGCTTGGGCTGACAAGAGGCAAGTAACATTCGTGCCACACAAGTGCCAGGTAATTACCATCTCCGACAAGAGAGAATCTAACCATCGCCCCTTAACATTCAATGGCATTGCCATCACTAAATGCCCCACTATCAACATCCTGGGGGTTACCATTGACCAGAACCTGAACTGGACTAGCCATTAAATACTGTGGCTACAAGAGCAGGTCAGAGGCTAAGAATCCTGCAGCAAGTAACTCACCTCCTGACTCCCCAAAGCCTGTCTACCATCGACAATGCACAAGTCAGGAGTGTGATGGAATACTCTCCACTTGCATGGATGAATGCAGCTCCAACAACACTCAAGAAGTACGACATCATCTAGGACAAAGCAGCCTGCTTGGTTGGCACCCCATCCACAAACATTCATTCCCTCCACTACTGACAAACAGTGGCAGCAGTGTGTGCCATCTACAAGATGCAACGCAGCAACTCACCAATCCTCCTTAGACAGCACCATCCAAACCCACGACTACTACCAGCTAGAAGGAGAAGGGCAGCAGACACATGGGAACACCACTATCTGAAAGTTAAAAACAAAAAAACCACTGCGGATGCTGGAAATCCAAAACAAAAACAGAATTACCTGGAAAAACTCAGCAGGTCTGGCAGCATCGGCGGAGAAGAAAAGAGTTGACGTTTCGAGTCCTTACGACCCTTCAACAGAACTGAGTAATATTAGGAGAGGGGTGAAATATAAGTTGGTTTAAGGTGGCGGGGGGGGGAGAAGTTGCGGGGGGTTGGTGGGGGGGGGGGGGTGGTGATTGTAGGGACAAGCAAGCAGTGATAGGAGCAGATAATCAAAAGATGTTACAGATAAAGGAACAAAGAAGTGTTGAAGGTGGTGATATTATCTAAGAGAATGTGCTAATTAAAAATGGATGGCAGGACACTCAAGGTACAGCTCTAGTGGGGGTGGGGTGGAAAGACTGACAGGGCATTACTGGTATAGATTTAAAAATAATGGAAATAGGTGGGAAAAGAAAAATCTATATAAATTATTGGAAAAAACAAAAGGGAGGGGGAAGAAAAGGAAAGGGGGTGGGGATGGAGGAGGGAGTTCAAGATCTAATGTTGTTGAATTCAATATTCAGTCCGGAAGGCTGTAAAGTGCCTAGTCGGAAGATGAGGTGCTGTTCCTCCAGTTTGCGTTGGGCTTCACTGGAACAATGCAGCAAGCCAAGGACAGACATGTGGGCAAGAAAGCAGGGTGGTGTGTTAAAATGGCAAGCGACAGGGAGGTTTGGGTCTTTCTTGCGGACAGACCGCAGGTGTTCTGCAAAGCGGTCGCCCAGTTTACGTTTGGTCTCTCCAATGTAGAGGAGACCGCATTGGGAGCAACGAATGCAGTAGACTAAGTTAGGGGAAATGCAAGTGAAATGCTGCTTCACTTGAAAGGAGTGTTTGGGCCCTTGGACGGTGAGGAGAGAGGAAGTGAAGGGGCAGGTGTTGCATCTTCTGCGTGGGCATGGGGAGGTGCCATAGGTGGGGGTTGAGGAGTAGGGGGTGATGGAGGAGTGGACCAGGGTGTCCCAGAGGGAACAATCCCTACGGAATGCCGCCAGTGGGGGTGAAGGGAGGATGTGTTTGGTGGTGGCATCATGCTGGAGTTGGCGGAAATGGAGGAGGATGATCCTTTGAATGCGGAGGCTGGTGGGGTGATAAGTGAGGACAAGGGGGACCCTATCATGTTTTTGGGAGGGAGGAGAAGGCGTGAGGGCGGATGCGCGGGAGATGGGCCGGACACGGTTGAGGGCCCTGTCAACCACCGTGGGTGGAAAACCTCGGTTAAGGAAGAAGGAGGACATGTCAGAGGAACTGTTTTTGAAGGTAGCATCATCAGAACAGATGCGACGGAGGCGAAGGAACTGAAAGAATGGGATGGAGTCCTTCGAGGAAGCGGGGTGTGAGGAGCTGTAGTTGAGGTAGCTGTGGGAGTCGGGAGGCTTGTAATGGATATTGGTGGACAGTCTATCACCAGAAATTGAGACAGAAAGGTCAAGGAAAGGAAGGGAAGTGTCAGAGATGGACCATGTGAAAATGATGGAGGGGTGGAGATTGGAAGCAAAATTAATAAAATTTTTCCAGGTCCCGACGAGAGCATGAAGCAGCACCGAAGTAATCATCGATGTACCGGAGAAAGAGTTGTGGGAGGGGGCTGGAGTAGGACTGGAACAAGGAATGTACCACATACCCCATAAAGAGACAGGCATATCTGGGGCCCATGCGGGTACCCATAGCCACACCTTTTATTTGGAGGAAGTGAGAGGAGTTAAAGGAGAAATTGTTCAGTGTGAGAACAAGTTCAGCCAGACGGAGGAGAGTAGTGGTGGATGGGGATTGTTCGGGCCTCTGTTCAAGGAAGAAGCTAAGGGCCCTCAGACCATCCTGGTGGGGGATGGAGGTGTAGAGGGATTGGACGTCCATGGTGAAGAGGAAGCGGTTGGGGCCAGGGAACTGGAAATTGTTGATGTGACGTAAGGTGTCAGAGGAATCACGGATATAGGTGGGAAGGGACTGGACAAAGGGAGAGAGAAGGGAGTCAAGGTAACGAGAAATGAGTTCCGTGGGGCAGGAACAGGCTGACACGATCGGTCTGCCGGGACAGTTCTGTTTGTGGATTTTGGGTAGGAGGTAGAAGCGGGCCGTCCGAGGTTGGGTGACTATCAGGTTGGAAGCTGTGGGAGGAAGATCTCCAGGGGAGATGAGGTCAGTGACAGCCCTGGAAACAATGGCTTGATGTTCAGTGGTGGGGTCATGGTCCAGGGAGAGGTAGGAGGAAGTGTCTGCGAGTTGACGCTCAGCTTCCGCGAGGTAGAGGTCAGTGCGCTAGACAACAACAGCACCACCCTTGTCAGCGGGTTTGATGACAATGTTGGGGTTGGACCTGAGAGAACGGAGTGCAGTAAGTTCAGAGAGAGACAGATTAGAATGGGTGAGAGGAGCAGAGAAATTGAGACGACTAATGTCACGCCGACAGTTCTCAATGAAAAGATCAAGAGAAGGTAAGAATCCAGAGGGAGGGGTCCAGGTGGAGGGAGAATATTGGAGATGGGTAAAAGGATCCGTTGAACGGGGAGAGGACTCCTGCCCAAAGAAGTGAGCATGGAGACGAAGGCGGTGGAAGAAGAGTTTAGCATCGGGCCGAGCCCGAAATGAGATGAGGGCGTAAGGGTATGAAACTAAGCCAGAGGTGCTGTCTTTCTGATCAGATGCTAAACAGAAGCGCACCCAACTTCTCAATGGACATTAACTTGGTGAAAGTGGTCTTTGATTTGCCTGAAACTGGTTTGTCTTCCAGTGCAAAAAGTTGGCCACAAGCAAGTATTGCAGACCGGTGCATTCCAAGGTCCAGGACTTTGTGCTGAGGACGCACTAAAGCTTGGAGCAGCCACAGCAATGGCTTAATGGGGAAAGGCCACTGTCTAAGACCGAGGGGCTGGAAACTGGGTAAAACCCCTTGGGCTGTCTGTTTAACGCATAACAAATCTTATAAATGTTAACTGTAATTGTAAATGTACTGAGTAACATAACAGTGTTGGAAGAAATTGATTTGTTTGCACCTTATGTAATGTCAACTTTGGATGCTCATGTAATGTATTTTTATAAATTTTATGAATGAAGTATATTTTTGAAAAATAATTGGACATAAAAAATTCCATTACACTATTTCAAAGAGCAAGGCAGTTCTTGTGGAGAGAAAGACAGAGTTAACATTTTGAGTCCGTATTACTCCGGACTCGAAAAGTTAACTCTGTCTTTCTCTCCACAGATGCTGTCAGACCTGCTGAGTTTTTCCAGCATTTTTTGTTTTTGTTTCAGATTTCCAGCATCCGCAATATTTTGTCTTTATATTAAGGCAGTTCTTCCCAGTGTCCCGGCCAATATTTATTCCTCAATTAACATTACTAAAAAAAAATTATCTGGTGATTATTGCATTGTTTTTTGTAGGACTTCCCTGTCTGCAAATTGTCTGCCATGTTACCGAGATTACAACAGTGACTATGTGCCAAAAGTACTTAATTGGCTGTAAAGCACTTGGGAGATTCTGAAGTCATGCAAGATCCTATATCAGTGCAAGGCTTGCCCCACTCTTGTGGAGCGGTGCGTCTCAAATTATATATAATCAATTATTTGGGCTGACAAACGACAAGTAACATTTACGCCACACATGTGTCAGGCAATGACCATCTCCAACAAGAGAGAATCCAACCATCGCCCCTTGATGTTCAATGGCATTACCATCACTGAATCCCCCACTATCAACATCCTGGAGGTTACCATTGACCAGAAACTGAACTGCAGTAGCCATATAAATACTGTGGCGACAAGAGAAGGTCAGAGGCTAGGAATCATGCAACGAATAACTCACCTCCTGATTCCCCAAAGCCTGTCCACCATCTACAAGGCACAAGCCAGGAATGGGAATACTCCCCCACTTGCCTGGATGAGTGCAGTTCCCACAACACACAAGAAGCTTGACATCGTTCAGGACAAAGCAGGCCGCTTGATTGGCACCACATTCACAAACATTCACTCCCTCCACCACTGATGCACAGTAGTAGAAATGTGCACCATCTACAAGATGTGCTGGAGGAATTCACGAAGGCTCCTTAGACAGCACCTTCAAAACCCATGACCACTACCATATCGAAGGACAAGGGCAGTAGAAACATGGGAACACCACCATCTGGAAGTTCCCTTCCAAGTCACTCACCATCCTGACTTGGAACTATATTACCAATCCTTCATGGTCACTGGGTCAAAATCCTGGAACTGTCTTCCTAACAGCACTGTGGGTGTACCTGCACCACATGGACTGCAGTGGTTCAATAAGGCAGCTCACCACCACCTTCTCAAGGGGAACTAGGGATGGGCAATAAATGCTGGCCCAGCCAGCGAAGCTCACATTCCGTGAATAAATAAAGGGAAAAAAAATTGTCCCTCTCTCTAATGGAGGGAGCTGCTTACAGTCCTTTGTGGACTATGGCTAATTAATTTCTTTTACTCTTCACAGAGACATGAAGTAGTGCAGTGAAACATCATGGAGTGGTAGAATACCAGTTCACAATACACAATCTGTTAAGTTGTAAACTTAATAGTGCTACTGTAATAGGGAAGGAAAGGCCATCAAATGGAAGTCTGTAAGGGAGAGAAGAAAAGAAAAGCACTGGTAGGTGACATGGTGAGGAAACAGTTGTTGGATGCTTAAGATCAAGTTGCCTATCCATCATTAGTACGTGGTCCATGAAGAAACTTATTCTTACAGAAAACAAACAAAAAAAACGGCCAGAAACTCTTTTAGCCTGAGGATTACTGGATGATACAGATGGATCTGAAAATAGAGGCCAAACTATGTTTAAAAATAAATTAAGTATACACAATAATCCTGATCAATTTTCACAATGTCAGAATCTACACATACACTGATGAACTCAGCTGTACTTCACTATTTCCCTCAATCTCTCCATTACTTCTGATTTGTCATGCTGCTTTTCTGACATCCAGTATTAGATGTATAAAAATTTTCTCCAGTAAACTATTGAGAACACCAAAACCATTAGCCTGAATTTTGCAGCAAAAGTAATGCTGAAGCTATAAAAAAGTAAATCGGACAGTAACTTCTGGCAATTACAGATGAGCAGTTAAATGTGGAAATTAGGACGTTGCTGTCCAAGTTGCTCTACTCCTCCAGGAACTGAACTACATCAATAACTTACCGAGAAACTTGGCATTGAAACACATGGAATGGCATGAAGTTGTGGCACTTAAAAAATATATAATCACTAAACACCCCGGAAAACTTTGGACTTTCTACTCTAATTCTTAATTACTGCCAAACAATCTATTTGGGATAAAAATTAAAAGTGTGAAGACATATTCAGGTTTTAATTATTGTTAGAGTTGAAAAGAATAAAACTTTAAAAAACTTTCTCTTTCTGTCCCTTTTATCACTCTTGCAAAATCTCACCTTTCTTTCCCTCTATTCCGCTCTCTGTAAATGATTCAATATTGAATTTAATGTACTTACTGGTTTGGACTCTGTGCACCTCATTAAGAATTTTTCTATCTAATTGGTTCAGGAGATACCCAGTTTGTTGTCCTGTTCACAAAGGTCCAAAATGTCCTATAAAGAGTGCTGTGCTGAAATGAATTCCTAATTGCAATTTCAATGCAAAAGTCCATAAGTTTTTAAGTGTAATGAACGGCTGGTGTTGTTTATTCACCACAAACTCCATTCCTTAGCCACTAACTCCATTGCCTATCCCTGCCGCATCATTGTCTAATGGTGAAATAGACTGTTCATAACCTCGGTGTACTATCTGAACCTGAGCTGAGCTTCTGACCTGATGTCCTCCCCATCACCAAGACGACCTACTTCCACCTCTGTAATAGTCTCCACCCCTGCCTCAGTTCCTCTATTGATGTGGCTGCCAATGCTCTCCTGGAAGGCTTCCCATTTACCATCCTCTGTAAACTTCAGCTCATCCAAAACTCTGCTGCCCATATCCTTACGCCCATCAAGTTCCATTCACCATCACCCTTATGTTCATTGATCAATAATGGCTTTTGGTTTGGCAACTTCTTGATCATAAAATCCATCAACGGCCTCACTGCTCCTCTTCTCTGCAACTTCCTCCAGTCTTAAACTCTGAGATTTCTCCGCTCTTTGAATACTGGCCACTTAGGCTTCCTCAATTTTAGAGCTGTGCCTTCAGCTGCCTAGGCCCTTAGCTCTAGAATTTTCTCCCTAAATAGCGCCACCTCTCTCTCCTCCTGAAAGCTAATCATTAAAATTGACCTCTTTGACCAAGCTTTAGTCTTTTGTCCTAATAGCATCTTATGTGCGTGGTGTGAAATCATGTTTGATAATGCTCCTGTGAAGCGCCTTGGGGCATTTTAAGTCAAAGGTGTTCTAAAAATGCAACTTGTTCTTGATATGGTTAATCAGCATCTTTCTCAACAGGGGATGTTAAGCTAAACCACAAACTGGAGACCTCTCGCTGTATACTGTGATTGCCACCGGTCCAGCTATGTCAGGTGTCGGTTTCTCTCTTAACAAGGCCCTACCGAGACGTCAAGCACAAGCCAGGACCTGGCGTATCTGCTTCAAATATATTGTTGTTCTGTTTAATATTGCTTGTGCTCTGCTGAATTTTACAGACAAGAAGGCTGCAGGACAGATTCAGTCACTGAAATAATCCTTTTTTAAAATGGGTTCTGTTCATTATCTGGGCATGCTACAATATCTTACCAGATATCAGTGCAAGTGAAAATGCGCTTCAAGATGTAGTTAGTGACGGCTTCTTTATCAAAGTAATAAGAAACAGGGAAGCTAAAAATATCTATAGAGAAAAAGATAAAAGAAATCCAAGGAAGATAACACTCACTTTGATTAAGGCTTGGCTATAAGCAACATCATAGAATCATACAGCACAGCAGGACGACATTCAGCCCATCATGCCTATGCCACTCTTTGAAAGAGCTATACAATTAGTCTCACCCTCTCCCCACAGCCCTGTAACTTTGTCCTATTGACTATACATCAAAGTCCCTTTTGAAAATTACTGTTAAATCTGCTTCCTTTCAGGCTGTGCATTCCATTTTATAAAAACTTGCTGCATGAAAAAAAGGTCTCACTTCCTCCCTGGACTTTTTTTTTGCCAGCTAGTATGATTTTAATGCTGCTGAAGAAACAAACCAAACTTTTCAGAAATAAATAGAAAAAAATATTAGCAACACACAGCAGGTCCACCAAAATCTGAAATGTGAAAAGGCAGGTTCACATGTCTGTTGAAGGGTATGCACCCATAACAGTTAATCTGCCCCCTGCTGATGCTGTTGGGCTTACTACATATTTGCAGTATTTTCACATTTTCTGCATTTGCAGATTTTTGTCTTTCCTATTCAAACGGAGTAGGAGCATTGCTGAATAAAGACATTTTGTCAAAACTTTCCGTCTTGCACTCATCAGGACAATCACAAGACTGTCAGGGTGCTCATACGGTATGAGAAGAGAGTGTTGATTGGTTGGCTAGTGGACTCTGATTGGTAGAGGCGTAGCCATGGAGAATGCACCAGTTAATGGTGACTGACAGTTAACTGCCAAGCATTGTTTGAAATTTTAAGCAGGCAGCTTGACTCTGATTGGTCAAGGCATTGCCTTGAGGAATGAACCAGCGAATGGCTATCACTTATTTTGCTTAGCTGAAACAAGTGCAATGTGTGTAACATGTTCTTTCTGTCTGCAAAGAACAGGGCCCTGTGTATTAATATGTGTAGCTTCCAGCACACGTAAATGTGTCATACAGCGAGCCTGACTGACAATCTTAAATTGATTGTCAGCTTAATTATTTAGCAAATGTTGTCCAATTATGGAACCACATCTAATGTCGGACACTGAGTTTTGAGTTTTGCAAGCACGGGCTGGTTGGGTATGGTCTGTACCTTGCCAATTTTGAACAGCGAAAGAGACATGCTGTTTGATACAATCTGCCAATCTTTGTGATGTATGGCCTACATACCTAGCATCGCACTGGCACTGAAATTCATATACCACATTACTGATTTGTATGATTGGCAGAACATCTTTTTGGCTTGATGGCAGCATCCTATTAGTGGCAAGTACCACTCGTGTTGCTACTGCATAGTAGCAGCGTGAAATAGCTAGCTTCACTTGGTGCATCCTCCATGGCAACACCTCTACCAATCAGAGTCCACTTGCCAACCAATCTGCACTCTCTACCCATACAGTAAAAAGTTGTTGCTTCCTTGACATCGGTATTATTGTGATTGTCCTGATGGGCGCAAGATGAAAAGCTTTGACAAAATCTTTTTTCAATAATAGTAAAGACCTGTACTACCAAACAACTATTTAATATGAATATTTTTAAATATGCTGTATTCCCCCATCTCCTGTAACTCCAAAAAGAACTTGCATATTGTATATATTATATCTAGCACTTTTCACAACCTCAGAACATCCCAATGTGCTTTTCAGCACATTAAGTACTTTTGAAGTGTAGTTTCATCCAAAAGAATATACCTGTGACAGTGCAACATATGTTCTGCACTGGAATATTACCCAAGATTTGAGGGTCTTCCCTATGGCCTTCCGACTTAGAGGAAAGAATGCTAACAACAGAGCTAAGAAAGCTGTACAGCAAGTTTTAGCTTTAGAAGGTGCATGAGAATTTGGGAATGGTACTTCAAAGTAAAAACCGATCAAAACGCAGAAAGTTCAGAGCTCTTGGTTTCAGCTGTGCTGCCATGAGGAGTGCAGCTATTTCCCCAAAATTAAGAAAGGTAAGGTCTCATTTAGTGCTGAAAGCCTGTTTCAGTTTTCAAAAGGTTAACACAAGTATCAGGCTTGGAACAAAAAATTCTGGCACTCTATTAAGTAGCAAGAAACTATGTTTGACTACTGGGATATATCCAGATGGCTTTTGTGAACCCACAGCATATTCAATATATGAAATCATATCTTCACCATCTGACCACAAACAGATCTCAACAGATTATAACAAAATCCAAATTACTGAGTCAGTCACTACAATATAAATCAATTCTTTCAATGTTACATACCTAGTATGTGTATGATCTAGCTTTCATTACAAGTAAAGTTTCTCATCTTGCCATGTTTATTATAGAATCATAGCAATAGAGTCATAGAGTTATACAGCACAGAAACAGACCATTCAGCCCATCATGTCCATGCCGGCCACTAAGCACCTATCTATTCTAATCCCATTTTCCAACACTTGGCCTGTAGCCCTGTATGCTATGGTGTTTCAAGTGCTCATCTAAATACTTCTTAAATGTTGTGAGGGTTCCTGCCTCTACCATCCCTTCAGGCAGTGTGTTCCAGATTCCAACCAACCTCTGGGTGAAAAATATTTTCCTCAAATCCCCACTAAACCTCCTGCCCCTTACCTTAAATCTATGCCCCCTGTTTATTGACACCTCCGCTAGGGGGAAAAGTTTCTTCCTATCTACCCTATCTATGCCCCTCATAATTTTGTATACCCCTATCAGGTCCCCCCTCAGCCTTCTCTGCTCTAAGAAAAACAACCCTAGCCTATTCAGTCTCTCTTCATAGCTGAAATGCTCCAGCCCAGGCAACATCCTGGTGAATCTCCAGTGTACCCTCTCCGCTGCAATCACATCCTTCCTATAGTGTGGCGACCAGAATTGCACACTGTACTCCAGCTGTGGCCTAAGTAGCATTTTATACAGCTCCAACATAACCTCCCTGCTCTTATATTCTATGCCTCGGCTAATAAAAGCAAGTATCCTATATGCCTTCTTAACCACCTTATCTACCTGTGCTGCTGCCTTCAGGGACCTATGGACATGTACATCAAGGTCCCTCTGATCCTCTGTACTTCCTAGGGTCCTGTCATTCACTGTGTATTGCCTTGCCGTGTTAGTCCTCTCAAAATGCATCACCTCACACTTCTCAGGATTAAATTCCATTTGCCACTGCTCTGCCCATCTTACCAGCCCATCTATATCGTCCCGTAATCTAAGGCTTTCCTCCTCACTATTTACGACACCACTAATTTTTGTGTCATCTGCGTACTTACTGATCATACCTCCTATTTCATGTCTAAATCATTAATGTACACTACAAACAGCAAGAGTCCCAGCTCCAATCCCTGCGGTACACCTCTAGTCACAGGCTTCCAATCACAAAAACAACTTTCAGCCATCACCCTCTGCCTCCTACCACTAAGCCAATCTTGGATCCAATTTGCCAAATTGTCCTGGATCCCATGGGCTCTTACCTTCTTGAACATTCTCCAATGCGGGACCCTGTCAAAAGCCTTACTGAAGTCCATGTAGACTACATCAACTGCACTACCCTCATCTACACAACCAGTTACCTCCTCGAAAAATTCAATCAAATTTGCTAGACATGATCTCCCCCTGACAAAGCCATGCCGACTATCCCTGATTAATCCCTGTCTCTCCAAGTGGAGATTAATCCTGTCACTCAGAAATTTTTTCCAATACTTTCCCTACCACTGATGTTAGACTCACTGGCCTGTAATTACCTGGTTTATTTCTACTACCCTTCTTGAATAATGGTACCACACTCGCTGTCCTCCAGTCTTCTGGCACCTCTCCTGTAGCCAGAGAGGATTTGAAAATTAGTGTCAGGGCCCCTGCAAA
The DNA here is from genome assembly GCF_964194155.1 of Cetorhinus maximus. Taxonomy (NCBI): domain Eukaryota; kingdom Metazoa; phylum Chordata; class Chondrichthyes; order Lamniformes; family Cetorhinidae; genus Cetorhinus; species Cetorhinus maximus. Next base: position 151,395,203 of record NC_135883.1, on the reverse strand, counting down.
CTCCTCCCTTGCTTCCCACAGCAGTCTGGGATACATCTCATCTGGGCCTAGGGATTTATCCACTTTTAAGCCCACTAAAACCACTAATACCTCTTCACTTTCAATGCGAATTTGTTCAAGTATATCACAGTCCCCCTCCTTGATTTCTATACCTACATCGTCCTTCTCCATAGTGAACACAGATGAAAAGTAATTTTAAACCTCACCTACCTCCTCCGGCTCCAAACACAGATTGCCACTTTGGTCCCTAATGGGTCCTACTCTTTCCCTGCTTATCCTCTTGCCCTTAATATATTTATAAGATGCTTTGGGATTTTCCTTTATCTTGCCCATCTGTGTTTTCTCATGCCCCCTCTTCGCTCTCTTAATTACTTTTTTTTAAGTACCCCCTGCATTTTCTATACTCCTCCAGGACTTCTGCTGTTTTCAGCCCTCTGTATCTGCAATAAGCCTCCTTTTTTTCCTTAGCCAATCCTCTATATCCCTTGTCATCCACGGATCCCTGGAATTGTTGGTCCTACCCTTCACCTTTATGGGAACATGTTGGCCCTGAACTCTCACTATTTCCTTTTTGAATGACTCCCACTGGTCTGATGCAGACGTTCCTACAAATAGCTGCTCCCACTACACTTTGGCCGGATCCTGTCTTATCATTTTGAAATTGGCCTTCCCCCAATTCAGGACCTTTATTTCTGGTCCATCTTTGTCCTTTTCCATAATTACCTTAAATCTTACAGAATAATGGTGACTATCCTTGAAATGCTCCCCCACTGACACTTCTACCACTTGCCCAGCTTCATTCCCTAAGATTAGGTCCAGTACCACCCCTTCTCATATAGGACTTTCTATGTGTTGGCTCAAAAAGCTCCCCTGGATGCACTTTAAGAATTCTGCCCCCTCTAAGCCTTTCACAGTAAGACTATCCCAGTTAATATTGGGGAAGTTGAAATCCCCTATTATTACCCTATTATTTTTACACTTCTCTGAGATTTGCCTACATATCTGATCCTCTATCTCCCGCTGACTGTTCAGAGGCCTACAGTACACTCCCAGCAAAGTGACTGCCCCTTTTTCGTTTTTAAGTTCTACCTTCTATGATACCACCCCTCCTTATTGCAGTAATTGACTCCTTGATCAATAGTGCAATGCCACCTCCTCTTTTACACCCCCTCCCTGTCACACCTGAAGATTCTATACCCTGGAATATTGAGCTGCCAGTCCTGCCCTTCCCTCAACCATGTCTCTGTGATAGCAACAATATCTTATTCCCATGTGTTAATCCACACCCTCAATTCATCTGCCTTACTTGTAAGACTCCTTGCGTTAAAATAGATGTAATCCAGCCTGGCATTATTCCCTTGTGCCTTAACAGGTCTATATTTGCTCTGCCTTCTAGGCTGACTTAGTTTCTCTTCTAAAATTGGCTGTGCATCAACCCCTACTGTACCTTCACTGTATATCCCATCCCCTGCCAAAGTAGTTTAAACTCCCCACAACAGCACTAGCAAACTTTCCTGCAAGGATGTTGGTCCCATTCAGGTTCAGATGCAACCCATTCGACTTGTATAGGCCCCACCCTTGCCAGAAATAGATCCAGTGATCCAGGAAACTAAAGCCCTCCCTCCTGCACCATCTCTTCAGCCACGCATTCATCCTCTCTATCCCCTTATTCCTATACTCACTAACACATGGCACAGGTAGTAATTCAGACATTACAACCTATGAGGTCCTGCTTTTTAATCTGCTACTTAGCTCCCTAAATTCTTGCTGCAGGACCTTATCCCTCTTTCTACCTATGTCGTTGGTATCAATGTGAATCACAATCTCCGACTGTTCGGCCTCCCCCTTTAGAATGCCCTGCGGCCGTTCTGTGACATCCTTGACCTTGGCACTAGGGAGGCAACACATCATCCTGGAGTCACGTCTACGGCTGCAAAAGCACCTGTCTGCGCCCCTCACTGTTGAGTCTCCTACCACTATTGCTCCTGCATTCTTACCCCTCTCCCCCCAACTTGTGCAGCTGAGCCACCCACAGTGCCTTGAACTCGGCTCTGGCTGCACAAGGAACCTTCACCCTCACCGTTTTCTCACACAGAAAAACGGTTCTCGAATGAGGTGCACTCTGGGGCTTTCCTGACTACCTGCCTGCTTCCCCTCTTCTGACTGGTGGTCACCCATTCCCTCTCTGACTGCACTTCCTTAATCTGCGGAGTGACCACATCTAAAAACGTGCTACCCACGTAACCCTCGACCTCGCGGATGTACCGCTGTGTCTCCAGCTGACGCTCAAGCTCCAAAATCCGTTGCTCAAGCTAGTCAAGCTGATGGCACTTCCTGCACATGTGGTCATCCAGACTGCAAGGAATGTCTAAGAATTTCCATATGGTGCAGGCCATTCAACACATGGGACTGAGCTCCCTTGCCATACTTTTAGTTTGCTTTTAATTAAAAGACTATTTCCTTAAATTTAAACCAAGGAGAAAACTATTTAGTTTTCCTTAAAATAAAGAAATGCTGAGACTCTTACCTTCTGTAATGTCGCTTTAAAGTGCAAAATAAACAACTTACCTACTGCCTACCAATCAGCTCTCTCCCTTGTCCTGACGTCACTCCTTTCAAATTCCAGTGCTGCTGAGTGTCTGGGTGAGAACCAGCTCCCTCACAGGTAAACTCCACTCTTTATACAGTTGCTCTGCTCCCTCACAGGTAAACTTTCTCTCACAGGGTCCTCCTCTCGCACTTTCCTCTAAGTGCTGCTGACTGCCTGTCCCAGGTTCCTCCTCTCGCACTCTCCTCTAGGTGCTGCTGACTGCCTGTCCCAGGTTCCTTCTCTCGCACTCTCCTCTAGGTGCTGCTTACTGCCTGTCCCAGGTTCCTCCTCTCGCACTCTCCTCTAGGTGCTGCTGACTTGTTTTTTTGCAAAAATATACTTTATTCATAAAATTTCTTCAACCACATTCCAAACCATTTCAAAAACACCATTACAAGGGTACAATCCGGTTCAACTTTTACAAAATGTATCACCAGGTGCATCAGTACAAACAATATTACAAACATTTACAGCCTTTCATTTTGAGCTGTACAGCCCAAGGGGGTTTTAAACAGTTCCCAGCCCCTCGGTGCACTGTGGCAGAAAGGTCTTAGACCGCGACCCTTCCCCATTGCGTCTTTGCGGCAGCTGCCCCAAGCTTTAGTGCATCGCTCAGCACGTAGTCCTGGACTTTGGATTGTGCCAGTCTGCAACACTCGGTCGGGGACAACTCTTTGTACTGGAAGACCAACAAGTTTCGGGCAGACCAAAGCACGTCTTTCACCGAGTTGATGATCCTCCAGCTGCAGTTGATGTTTGTCTCGGTGTGTGTCCCTGGGAACAGCCCGTAGAGCACAGAGTCCTGTGTCACAGAACTGCTCGGGATGAACCTCGACAGCAACCACTGCGTCTCTCTCCAGACCTTCTTTGCAAAGGCACAATCCACAAGGAGGTGAACGACGGTCTCTTCCCCACCACAGCCACCTCGAGGGCAACGTGCAGAGTGGGTGAGACTCCTGACGTGTAGGAAGGTTCTGACGGGGAGGGCCTTTCTCACCACCAGCCAAGCCACGTCTTGGTGCTTGTTGGAAAGTTCTGGCGATGAGGCATTCTGCCAAATGACTTTGACAGTCTGCTCGGGGAACCATCCCACAGGGTCCACCCTCTCCTTTTCCTCTAAGACATTACGTGCTGACCACTGCCTGATGGACTTGTGGTCAAAGGTGTTTTTCTGCATAAATTTTTCCACCAGGGACAGGTGGTACGGCACGGTCCAACTACTTGGAGCGTTCCGCGGCAGCGTGGCCAGACCCATCCTTCGCAACACCGGGGACAGGTAGAACCTCAGCACATAGTGACACTTGGTGTTTGCGTACTGAGGGTCTACGCACCGCTTGATGCAGCCACACACAAAGGTGGCCATTAGTATGAGGGCGATGTTGGGCACGTTTTTTCCCCCTTTATCTAGAGGCTTGTACATCGCATCCCTGCGGACATGATCCATTTTTGACCTCCAGATAAAGCGGAAGATGGCTCGAGTGATCGCCACCACGCAGGAGTGTGGAATGGGCCAGACCTGCGCCACGTACAGCAACAGCGAGAGTGCCTCACACCTGATGACCAGGTTCTTGCCCGCAATGGAGAGGGAGCGTCGCTCCCACTTGCCCAGTTTCCTTTTCACCATAGACACTCGCTCCTTCCAGTTTCTAATGCATGCCCTGGTCCCTCCGAACCATATCCCCAGCACCTTCAGGCCGTCAGCCCTGACAGTGAAGGGGGCAAAGGATCGGTCAGCCCAGTTCCCAAAGAACATGGCCTCGCTCTTCCCACGATTTACCTCGGCTCCCGAGGCCAGTTCGAACTGGTCGCAGATGTGGATCAGTCTGCGCACCGACAGCAGATCCGAGCAGAAGACGGCGACATCGTCCATGTACAGGGAGGCTTTTACCTGAGTGCCTCCACTGCCTGGGATCGTCATTCCTCTTATGCCCAGATCCTTCCTGATGGACTCGGCAAAGGGTTCTATGCAACACACGAAAAGAACAGGCGAGAGAGGACAGCCCTGCCTGACTCCAGATTTAATCGGAAAGCTATCTGTTTCCCACCCATTGATTGAGACTGCGCTACTGATGTTAGTGTAGAGCAGTTGGATCCAATTTCGAATTCCCTCCCCAAACCCCATTTTGGAGAGCACATCCACCATGTATAAAAACAAAAAGCTAAAAGCTACTGCAGATGCTGGAAATCCAAAACAAAAACAGAATTACCTGGAAAAACTCAGCAAGTCTGGCAGCATCGGCGGAGAAGAAATCAGTTAACGTTTCGAGCCTTCATGGCCCTTCGGCAGAACTGGAGCATAGTTAGAAGAAGGGAGAAATATAAATTGGTTTAAGGTGGGTTGGGGGGGGGGGGGGGCGGAGAGACATACTGAGGGTGTGGTGTGATTGTGGAGATGAGCAGATAATCAAAAGATGTCACAGACAAAAGGGTCAAAGAGGTGTTGAAGGTGGTGGTATTTGTCTGAGAAAAGTGCTAATTAAGAATGGAAGACAGGATATTCAAAGTACAGCTCTAGTGGGGGTGGGGTGGAAAGACTAAAGGTTTTAGTTTTAGATTTAAAAATAATGGAAATAGGTGGGGAAAGAAGAATCTATATAAATTATTGAAAAAAAAAAGCCGGGGGGGGAAAAGAAACGGGGTGGGGATGGGGGGAGGGGGAGTTTAAGATCTAAAGTTGTTGAATTCAATATTCAGCCCGGAGGGCTGTAAAGTGCCTAGTTGGAAGATGAGGTGCTGTTCCTCCAGTTTGCGTTGGGCTTCACTGGAACAATGCAGCAAGCCAAGGACAGACATGTTGGTAAGAGAACAGGGTGGAGTGTTAAAATGGCAAGCGACAGGGAGGTTTGGGTCTTTCTTGCGGACAGACCGCAGGTGTTCTGCAAAGCGGTCGCCCAGTTTGCGTTTGGTCTCTCCAATGTAGAGGAGACCGCATTGGGAGCAACGAATGCAGTAGACTAAGTTAGGGGAAATGCAAGTGAAATGCTGCTTCACTTGAAAGGAGTGTTTGGGCCCTTGGACGGTGAGGAGAGAGGAAGTGAAGGGGCAGGTGTTGCATCTTCTGCGTGGGCATGGGGAGGTGCCATAAGTGGGGGTTGAGGAGTAGGGGGTGATCCACCATGTAGGTGTGCGATATTCTGTCAAAGGCCTTCTCCTGATCCAAGCTGATGAGGCAGGTATCCACACCCCTGTCCTGTACATAGGCAATCGTATCCCTGAGCAGCGCGAGGCTGTCAGAGATCTTCCTGCCTGGCACAGTGCAGGTCTGGTCAGGGTGAATCACCAATTCCAGAGCGGATTTGACCCGATTGACCTTGGACAGAATCTTATAGTCCACATTCAACAGTGAAATGGGTCGCCAATTTCTAATTTCCTCCCTTCCCCCCTTGTGCTTGTAGATGAGGGTGATAATGCCTTTCCTCATGGATTCTGACATACTGCCGGCCAGGAGCATACTCTCGTACACTTCTAGCAGGTCTGGGCCGATCCAGTCCCACAGAGCCGAATACAACTCCGCCGGCAAGCCGTCGCTTCTGGGAGTTTTACTCTTCTCGAAGGACTCAAGGGCCTTAGTCAGTTCGTCAGGAGTTAGCGGTTTGTCCAGGCTCTCCCGTGTACTGTTGTCCAAGACCTCCGTGATAGAGGACAGGAAGGACTGGGAGGCCGTGCTGTCCGTGGGCTTCACGTCATACAATCCGGCATAAAAGGATTTGCTGATCCTCAAAATGTCGGACTGCGATGACTTTACTGAGCTGTCTTCTTCCTTCAGGCTGCTGATCACAGAGCTCTCTCTGTGTACCTTTTGGAAGAAGAAACGTGAGCACGTCTCATCCTGCTCCACGGAGCGGACTCTGGAACGGAAGATGATCTTGGAGGCCTCCGAGGCAAAGTGCGAGGCTTGCTGGCTCTTCACCTCTTGGAGTTCCTCCTTGACATCGACACCCATCGACTGCAGCCGGAGCAGATTCTGCATGTTTTTCTGGAGTCGAGACATTTCCCTCTGTTCCTTTCTAGCTTTCTGGACGCCTTTGAGGATGAAAAACCTCTTGATGTTTCCCTTGATCGCTTCCCACCAGTGTGTCAGGGACTCAAAGAGGGGTTTCACGGTTCTCCAACCTTTGTAATCCCTCTTGAGCTCCTCAATGTTCTCTGGGGTCAGCAGTTGCACATTTAGCTTCCATGCCCCCCTGCCCACCCTCTGGTCCTTCTCTAAGTGGCAGTCCGCCAGTAGGAGGCAGTGGTCAGAGAAAAACACCGGCTTGACGTCGGTGGATCTGACTGTGAATGCACGGGACACAAACAGGAAGTCTATCCTGGAACGAATGGACCCGTCTGGCCGCGACCAGGTGTATCTACGCTGCGCTCCGTCTGCAGGGTTGCTGAAGACGTCGTGCAGCTTGGCATCCTTAACTGTTTCCATCAGGGATCTGGACGTAGCGTCCAATCTGCTGTCGGCCCTGCTGGATCGTCCAGCCGCATCGATGATGCAGTTGAAGTCACCGCCCAGAATGACCGGTCTGGAGGTCGCCAGCAGCAGTGGGAGCTGCTGAAAAACCTCCAGCCGCTCGGCCCCTTGTGACGGGCCATACACGTTGATTAACCGAAGCGGAGCATTCTTGTACATTACGTCTGCTACGAGGAGGCGCCCGCCCACCACCTCCTTAACCTCGGAGACGGTGAAGTTGCCTCCCCGCAGCAGAATACCCAGGCCGGAGGAACGAGAGTCGTTTCCGCCCGACCAGATCGATGGCCCGTGGGACCACCATCGTGACCATTGCCTGTAGGAGCTGAGGTGCGGTATCGCACACTCCTGCAGAAACAACAGTTCAGCTTTGACCTTGGCAAGGTAGTCCAAGGTCGCAACACATCGCGTAGTAGATTTAATGCTACGCACATTTATGGATACAATCTTTAAACCCATTTTAAAGCATTTATTCTCCTACCAAACCTGTTGTCTCTGAGAGTCCCAGACCTTTAGTCTGCTCCTTCATACCCATAGTGAGCTCAAATTTCTTCACTTTGGATGGGCTGAGGAAGTTCTCCTTGGCAGTGTTCTGCTCAGGTGGCATCTGGGGGTTCGCGTAGAGAGCGAGTTTTGAGATGACATTTGCTGGAGAAGCTTCTCCAAAACTCACCCCCTCTGGGGCGTTGCTGTTCCCGGCTTCCCGGAGCTGGGGTGCGATGATTGGCTCACTGCTCCCAGATTCCTGGGGCTGTGGTGCACTGGCCTCCTCAGGTTGCAGGCAAAGTTGGGGTGCGCTGGTCTCCTTGTTGTCTCCAATGTTCTGGAGCTCGGGTGTCTAGTCCTCCAACGCCCTGGAGCTTTGCCGCTTCTTCTGTCGGTGCCGCCCTGGCACTTCTTCATCCGAAGAGCTGCTGCCTTTGTCATCCATGTCGGATGGGAGACGCCTCTTGCCACTTGTCTGGGAAGTGGCTTTGCTTCTTCTTCGCTCCTTCTTCCTTTTGGCTCTCTTCACCGTCTGCCACTCCCCCTGCTGCTTTTCCACTGCTGCCTCCTCCTCCATTGATTCGCTGTCCTGAGGACTGGGAGGTTCAGGGGGTAGTGCTGTTGATTGGCTATCTGTTGCCTCAATCTCTTCCTCCACCTTGTCTCTCTCTGTGTCCTCCTTTGTCCCGTTGAGCTCCCTGGGGGCCTTGGTGGTTGGAGTGACACGAAGCATTTCTTCTGCTTCCCCCTCGTTGGCTTTGGCTGCCTGTGCGTAAGTACGGCAGCGTTTGGGGCAGGTCCTGTAGAGGTGACCTGCCTCGCCACACAGGTTGCAGCACTTAGTCTGTTTGCAGTCTTTTGTCTGGTGCCCTTCCTGTTTGCAGATCTTGCAGAGGGAGGCGCTGCAGTTGGCCGCCACATGACCAGCCTTGCCGCATGAGCGACAATGCTTGGGTTGCCCAGCGTAGACCAGGTAGCCACGGTTTCCCCCGATAGCGAATTTGGAAGGAGGGTGGAAAATGGCTCCCTTACCGTCGGTCTTTAGCGTGACCTTAAACTGGCGTTTGCCTGTCCAGATCCCCAAGTCGTCTCGAATCTCAGTGCCGCTCCCCACCTTATCGAAGTACCTGGTGAGGAAGGTGACCACGTCGGCGACAGGGACGAAGGGGTTGTACAGATGCACCGTCACCACCCGGTCCCGTTGCAACGGCAGAGCAAAGAGCGGCTCCGCCGTCAGGATCTTCATCTCCGGCAGGTCTCTCTTCTCCTCGAACACCCTCAGGAGCTGGACGCAGTCTGCTACTCGCTGGAACATCACGTCGAAAAATCCAGCACTGGGGAAGTCCTGCAGGGTGTAGATCTCCGGAGCTTCAAAACCGCACGCCTTCAACAGGATCCTCCTGGCGAAGAAGGCCCGATCCATAGGTGATCCTCCTTCGCTGTACTTCACCGTGACTCGGACGGTGTTAGATACCCCATGGTATCGGTTCCGATTGGTTATAGCCTTTGCTTCCCGACCTTGCCTTGGCAGAACCATGCTCATGGTCTCTCCCCTCTCCTCTAGGTGCTGTTGACTGCCTGTCCCAGGTTCCTTCTCTCGCACTCTCCTCTAGGTGCTGCTGACTGCCTGTCCCAGGTTCCACCTCTCACACTCTCCTCTAGGTGCTGCTGACTGCCTGTCCCAGGTTCCACCTCTCACACTCCTCTGGGTGCTGCTGACTGTTTGTCCCAGGGTCTTCCTCTTGCACTCTCCTTAAATTGACTTCAAAATCATTCCTAACCAGTTATTATTGATGATTGTGCTAACCCCTCCTCAGCATTCACCTCACTAACTCTCCATTATCCATGGTTTTGTCATTATAAATCTGAATTAGAAATATGAAACTGATCATTTTTCCCCCAATCTAAAAACACATTTGGATGGATTGTAGAAAAGCTTCATGTCAACAGATCAAATGTTTGAATAGACAATGATAAACTGTTATACCACAAACCATTTAAATTAGACAAACATTTAAAAGAAAACATCTTTAATACAAATATGTGGAGAAGTCCAGAAACCAATACTGTCACGAGGGGACATTGGCAACCGGTAATGCATATTGAGCATCAAAAACAATATAACTGGAGGCACATTTTGCACATGGGTGTTGATTTTGTAACAACTGTTATTCTTGGCGAAGGGATCCCTATCGTGGGAGCAAAGAGGAAATGGCCTAGAACACTTGAAAACCAGGCTTGGCTCAGGTATATGCATGTATCTAGGAGTTCTTGTTGGTGGTGGCCTGGGCATTTGCATTTGCTGCCCAATAAATCAGCCCAGTAAGAAAATAATTCCCTTACTATATCACATCATGTACAAGCAGCAAGCTATATATTTCTATAGGTATGCTCACAGAGTAGCATGTAGAAATGCATTCTGCTTTATTCACAGTTGTCAGCGTTATGCTGTAGGCAAGAATTAGGAATTCTGTTGCACAATATTAGTTCCCAAAGTATGAAAGGGTCATTTATCAACCATTAATATACAAAAATGAGAACAATGCAGTTGCTGAGTTACACCAACAGCTGTGTGCAAAGAAAAACCACAACTTGAATAAAACTGACCACTAGTTGAAGTTGGTGAATTGAAAAAGTTTCTTTACACATCTATTTTACAAGTATTTTATTAATTTATACACTATGGGAACAGAAAATGTTGGAAAAGTAGTTTTTGATCCATGCATTCAAACTGAGAGGCCCAACGATCTTTCGCATAAGTCATGGGAGGTGGGGACTGAAGTGGGCTATGGGTTGAGTGGTTGGAGGCGGTGGAGGGGGGAAGAGGTGGTGGTAGGCAGTGGGGGAGGGTGTGGGAAAAGTAGGGTAAGCAATTCTAATTCATGTGGAGTCATGGGACCATTCCTATGCCTCCTGGCTCCACTGAATAATCCTGAACTGGGTAGACATAATACATGCCTTCTTCATTGGTAATTTCTCAATTTCTCAACAGGAGATCTGACATCTGACAAAATTGGGGATTTAGCAGAGGGTCAGTGAATTCCAGAACTTGACATATTCAGCATCAAGTGCTCCAAGATCCAGTCAAGCTTGAGCAGATAAGACAATTCTTCCACAATTCACAAATGTGTCAACCCCAATCTTAAAAGAGATGATGTTTCCATTTCCAACACCAGCCTTGTAGATTACTGGTGTAAGTGCCAATTGCAGAGTGAAATTTTGAGCAGTTCTGCATCCTTCTAACTAGCAGAGAAGGACAAGCTTTATCTCATTAATCTGGGTGCTTCTGAACCTACACCCCAGGGCCGAAAAAACAGCTAACTCAGTGCATCAACATGTGTAAAATAAGAAAAAGCAACACAGTACCTCAGTCTCGTTGCAACAGAAGACATCTGTCTCTTTGTAGAACTCGGGATCAAGGTCAGCAACAGCCGGTGCAGGATTAAAGATGGTTTTCGCTGAAAGATTTGTTTCATAAAAAGAAAAGGGCATTAAAAGAGAATAAATGTTTTGAGATCAATGTTTCGGAGAGATTACAAGAAAATAGCTCCAGGGAGGGGTTCAAATAAAGTAATAAACCACAAGTGCTGAGCTCAAGGTGGTGCATCCTCTTGAATTCTGAGCCACTAAACTGCTGTCTGTGGAAGATACTATTCCTTCAGTGAGAAGTATCCAACATCCTTCCCAGTTTGGATAGAACATTAGCCTCTTTAATGAAGTCTTTTTCATCCCTTTCTCAAGCTGGAATTGGAATTGGGAAAGGATATACTTTTGTACAGGGTAGGAGATAGAAAATTTCTTTTTTCCCCAAGAGTATCTACTTGTTTTGTCAGTAAAGAGGTATTTGTGATCTCCATATTGGATTTTAAAAAAGTCCCATTTGGATGATGTCCTCAGGATGGTATTACATTTGTGTTACCACTGCAAAATTACAGGAATTGCATCTGTACTGGATTACTGAGAGAAGAAAAATAGATATACATTTTTTTTAAACTGCTGTCAGACAAAGGATCAATATGCATATCTACTTTTAGTGCTTTTATATTATATAATGTGATTCCACAAGAATGACACTTGAATGGACACCTGAGACCCCTCACCATCCTACTGAAACTTCAAGCCAAACTCAAAAAACTTATAATTCTCAAAGCTACAAGGAAGAATCCAGTTCCATATTTTTGGTTTATCTAGAGATTCCAGAATAATTCTTGAGACCAATAATAACGTTGGTTTCCGATTCTGTTGGATGTCTGGAGGTTGGCTTTTTAAAATATATTTAACAGTATCTTCAACAGCGTTGTCAATGGTAGGAGGCCCACACACTTTCTGTCAAAGGCACACCTTCATTGTAACGCCACCATTAGCTCTTAGTTTATGTAGAAGTGCAAAACCCGAGTTCTCATTAAATATGGAATAGGAAACCTAGAACTAAATGAATAAGACCTGACTGTTCTTTCAAAATTTTAGTGGCCTTAAATTCTGCAATCCAGTTCTCGAGCAAAACCATCTGAAACCTTTTCTCAGTGTTTATGCAGATGGAAATTGGGACACTTAAGTAAGAACTAGTTAAATGCAATTTGTAATGAACAAAGCTATTTTGGTAAAGGGCATGTTAGTATGAGCTCATCATTTGCAAGGCAACACTTTCTTTTGACAATGAGGCTCTCTGTCAGACACGCCTACAGACAAGAGTTTAGTGCTCTGAAACACCCACTGATCCTCATATGCAATTTGAGCCAGCAGGTGACTTATGCCTTAACTGCAGTTGCACTTCCCTTTCTTGCAGTCATGTTAAAAACTGCTGTTCGAGAAGGTCAGCATGGCAAAATAATAACAGACCATATGCAACACAACCACTCAAATACAAAACAAAATTGCACTGTAATGGAGGAGGAGAAGAGATGTGAGGCTGTAACATGATTATCATCCAAGCGATCTTAGTTTTGTATTTGTGGTTTATGAGATCAAAAGATTGCTTTGATTCTACAGCCATGTATAACAGACTTCAACTCAACTTTATTTCAAATATGATAACAATTCACTCAATACGGATAGGCAACTTGTAAGAACAAACAAAAAAAGTAAAAAACACAAAATTATTAAAAAGTAAAGGAAATGCAATTTTTATTCAAAGTAGTCTTCCTTTTCATAGAAATAATAAAAGACACTTGATTTTAAGATTTTTTAAAAATCCTTTCACAGGATGTGGGTGTCACTAGCTAGGCTAACATTTGTTGCCCATCCCTAATTGCCCTTTAGAAGGTGATGAGCTACCTTCATGAACTGCTACAGTCCATGGGGTGTAGGTACACCCAGTGCTCTCAGAGAGGGAGCTCCAGGATTTTGACCCAGTGACAGGAACAGTGATATAGTTCCAAGTCAGGATGTTGTGTGGCTTGGAGAGGAACTTGCAGGTGGTGGTATTCCTATGCATCTGCTGTTCTTGTCCTTTTAAGTGGTAGAGGTCACAGGTTTTGGAAGGTGCTATTGACAGAGCCTTGGTGAGTTGCTGCAGTATATCTTGTAGATGGTACACACTGCTGCCATTGTACATTGGTGGTGGAAGGAGTGAAACATTCAAGGTAATGGATGAGGTGCCAAACAAGCAGGCTGCTTTGTCCTGGACGTTGTTGAAATTTTTGAGTGTTGTTGAAGCTTCACTCATCCAGACAAGTGGAGAGTATTCCTTAACACTCCTGGTTTGTGCCTTGTGGACATTTGGGGAGTCAGGAGTGAGTTATTCACCATAGAATTCCCACCCTCTGACCTGCACTTGTAGCCACAGTATTTATATGGTTACTCCAGTTCAGTTTCTGATTAATGGTAACTCCCAGGATGTTGGTAGTGGGGGATTCAGCAATGGTAATGCCATTGAATGTCATGGGGAGATGGTTAGATTCTCTCTTTTTGGAGATAGTCATTATCTGGCACTTGGGTACTTGAATGTTACTTGCCACTTCTCAGCCCAAGCCTGAATGTTATTTTGATGCATCAGATTAAGCTTGACCTGGATATCTTTGAATATGATATTTCGCCTTATTAGACGGCTCTAAAGATGTCAAACATGGAGATTTCTCCTGTGTATCATAGAACAACTCCATCATTGCAAACATCCACAGTTGCAACGAGAATCCTGCCTAAGGGCCTTTTGAGAGTGCTAGGCTCAGGGATCAGGCATCCTTAGATTTCAGGCTAAAGTTGCACTTCTCACTGGGAAGTCATTCCCTATAGTTTGATTTAGGGTTATAGAATGGTTACAGCACAGAAGGTGGCCATTTAGCCCATTTTGTCCATGCCAGCTCTTCGTAAGAGCAGCTCAGCTCAACCCACTCCCCCATTGTCCGCTTTTCCCTGTAGCCTGAAGTAGATTTGGCGGGAGGGAAAATCTTACCTGAGGGTTTTTATTTTGGCACTTCAATTTCTAGTTTAAACTTTAGTTTAAGAAATATTTGGTAACTGTACAATTTTGTTGTATAACACAGGGAAGCAAAAGGTACTCCTCTGCACTCTTCTTTCCCTTCAATGACCAAAAAATATTGAAAAATGGTTTCCCAATGCTAGCTTGCGAAACTGAATGTCAGCTAATGTATTGACAATCCTTTAATTATTTAGCCTTTCACTGATCCTGCAAGATAGTACACGCGAATTGCTTAATCTCTGGACGGTTTCAATCTTTCAACATACCAGGCAATTCATCAAATTACTCTTGTCAACAAACGAAATGACCCAGTACACTTCCAGTTACATAACTATAATATTCCTTAATTTGAGCAGACCATTGCTGATCATCTTTGATTTTATTTTTTACATTATCCTCAGAATATTATCAACTATCTCTCTAGTTGCCTGCACCTAATAAATTTTACAGTATATGTACATCACAGTCTCGAGTACTAAGTTTAAACTCCCCACTCTGCTGAAGTGATTATTCTACATTTTTCTTTAAAGAAAAGTGATTTCACACCAAACATATGACCCAATTGTGATAGACAGACTTCAAACCTAACTGTTACACCTCAATATGTCTGATCTATAAGCAAAGGTTGGGATGGAGAATAACCTCCACCAGCTTTACAACCCCCCCAAGATCTTTGTGCTCATACAGATCTGGTCTCTTACCCATCCTCAGTTTAATCGCTTCACAATTGGTAGCTTTGCATTTATCTGTGTAGGACATAAGTTCTGTAATTCCCCTCTTAAAGTCTCTGCCTCTCCTTGAAGATGCTCCTTAAAAAAGGTGCCAGCTTCTATCTCTGATCTTTGCCGAGTTAGTTGATCTTATTCAGGTTGGCTTTAAGGGCATTACAATTGGCCTGGGTCAGAGTGAGGAACAATTAGCCAGCATTTCAGCTCTGTATTCCGATCTAGTGACATTTCTGTGAATGTGTAATAAAGGCAGCATCATCCAGAATGCTCTTCAGTCAACTACTTGTCACTCACAATGCTTAATTAAACAGCATAGCTTTACAAGAAATAGGATCGGTCAGGGAAAAGTATCCTTCACATCTCAATTTGAATTTTGGAACGCATCAATGCTTCACCTGACAAAATCCTCCTTTTTACACTTGTTTATCTGGGCCAAGGTAGGAGCTGCTGAAAATCGACAAAAGGCACAAGATCACATTTGATAACGCGGGTTGTTCATACATCGGTAATCTTCTAATCTTCCTCCAATTTACCAGTATCAATTGGCCAAGGATTTACTACTCCTTCACTTATGGCCATACATTACTCCCAATTCTCCACAGTTTAAAGCTAAGTATTCAAACTTCGCCTTCTGATTTCACTGTTGGAACAATTGTGATTGCAGTTATTCTGCATTTAGCAAAACGTGATGCCCTTCTGTGAAAGGTGAGGGAAGGTCTCATACCTTAAGGATTTAATGGGTTCAGTAGTTTCCAGAGTTTTACTGCCACTTGTGTACAATAATGTATACCCAAAACACACTGTCTAACTGCATCTGGAAGCCCCTAAATATCATGATCCATAGTTTCTTGAGTGATGAAACTACTCCATCAGATTACATAGCAATGACATATTTGCAAAATAGCATGGTTCATAATCTCTGTCAATTTAAGAAAAAAAGACAGATATTGAGAAAACAGAATATATTAACAAAACACAGTAGAATGGAGGTAAACAAGGACATTCATAAGAAACCAAGATACAAGGAATTAAAACATAAATGTTGATAATCTTTTTCCATTCCTCTAATAGGCGTCTAGGACTTCATGTTTCACTGATTCTAAAGAGAATGGCAGCTCAGAGGCTGAAAAATCAGAGGAGAAAAAATGCTGTTGTTGCAATTTTAACCACACACATCTATCACAGGATTATGCAACTTAAAGGCACATCTTGCTTCCAGAAATGAAAAATTGCAAGCCAAATGATCAAATATGGCAATAGTGTTACCCTTCAGTGACTAGCAGAATGACACATCAACATCAGAAAGCTGATGGTGGTATCATGGCAAACAAGGATGCTGCTTGATCACTTCCCTGTGATAGCTTTAATCTGAGAATGTGACTTAATCTGAGAGAATTCAGAAATAAAAATCCAGTTAACTAACCGAACACATCAGGCAAGACTCTTGACTTGTTGTTTGGGCTCTGCATTGTGGAATAGTTGCCCATTATAGAAACTGCCTAACCCTATAAGGGGCAGCAAGTTGAAAATCATCTTCATCAAATTAGAATAATTTGATACACCATTGCTC
This sequence comes from Cetorhinus maximus, assembly GCF_964194155.1. Lineage (NCBI taxonomy): Eukaryota > Metazoa > Chordata > Chondrichthyes > Lamniformes > Cetorhinidae > Cetorhinus > Cetorhinus maximus. The sequence goes on along the minus strand of NC_135883.1, from coordinate 151,378,952 downwards.
AATCTTTAAACAACATTGTGCCCACCTCCAGCCTTGTGAGCTATTTTCAAGGCTTCCAATGTGATGGCAGGTCGAATTTCTAGCTGACAGACAACCACCTTCGCACAACCGATTACTTGGGAAGCTCGCTCCAAATCTTCTGAATTTAACAGCAGGTTAGCACCAGCTACTATGATGATTGCGTTCTGTCCTGTAATAGTAAAAAGTTACAATGCTCAAACCATGGCAGAAGAGGACAGGCAAGGTGTCTTGGGTTTGGATCCTTCCTCAGAACTGTTACCCAAACTCAGGAAGGATCCATAGCCAAAATGTCCAGTCTTTTCTCTCTTACATACTGTCTGACCTGATGAATCTTTCCAGAATTTGCTTTATGTTTTGTTTCACAATACTAGCATCTGAAGTGTGTTGCTCATGGGGGTAGATTTCCTCTGTGCACAATGTATAACAAAATCATACACCCACTCCTTATAAATGGGTTCATGATTTCATTACACAAAACACTATTCGAAAGATTTACCAAGGTGCTGTTCAGTTTACTAATAGTGAAATTCCTTTTCACACAAACTATCAGCAGACCGTGAATGAGAAATGACAAAATTATAATTACCTTTAACACACTGTTGTGTATAAATGAATACCGATGACATTGAGAATTCGCTTGTACGAGATCCTAACCCAAGTGCGGATGAGCTGAATTCTCAAAGAACCAGTTATGAACCTTGAACGATCTTGTTGCTTTATCGGGTGTTTGTTAATCCAGCTCCCTTATACTGTCAGGCTTCATAGCACTAGTCCAGTTCTCCTTGAAGCCACAAGTATTCATCACTCAAACAAAATATAATCGGGCTACAGTGAGGTGACTCATGAATTAAACTCGCTATCTTCCCATATAATTGTGTCTCTGTCTGTTGTCCTTAATTATTTTGATTTCCTTTGATCTTTGTTTGTTTTCTGCTTTTTGTAGGTGTTTTTATCAATTTCCCCCTGTACATCTCACACACCCAATCACGCTGACCTCAATATATTTGACTTTTCAGTTCTTCAATAATCATATCTGATGAGATTTGCTTTAAATATTTTAGGGCATCACTCTTGTTTCTGTCGCTTATTTTTTAATCACAGAATTTAATTCTATGACTTAAAGTGACTGCTGGAAATCGCTAAAGGTATGGCAGAGAATTTTCTGTAGAGTTTCAAGGAGGATGTGTGCTCCTCCCAGGTCCGGAGAACTACTGGAGCAGATGCTGTTGCTCCATACTCAGCCCTTTTTCATCTCAATTCTTGGAATATGTGATGCTTCCAGTGCTTTGTGATAATGCTCAGTCTCCATTCCCTTGTTGCCCTTCATCCACCAATAAAAATAATTCTCACTATTTAGCCACAGTAAGGTTCCAGGTTTTGCTCCACCCTTTATGGATTCCTCCTCTCTTGGCACTGCTTCCTGCTACAGCTCCTGACTCTACAGGAAGTTAAGGGGCCCACATTCATCTCTCCCTACACTCCAGCCTATTCCCCACAACTACCAGGCCACTATTCCCTCCTCAAACCTCAGTTCCAAAATTCCCAAGCGCCAATCTCTGGACTGCTTCCCATTCTCCAAGACCGCGTCACATTCCAAACCTTGCAAACCGCAACCCCCACTTCTCATCCCAATCTCAGTCTCATGATACCGCTGCCCACCCCCCCCCCCCCTCCCCCCCCCGTCCCTATCTTAACCTGGTAATGGTGTACATAGTGAAGAATGGTTATGGTGACTGTGGCCAAATAGATTTTTGTTTGGTAAAATGTGCTTCATCATTTTTGTGACCGAGCCAATCAGAGATTTTACTGTAAACCGTTTTTAAAATCAGATTGCTTTCTGGTTCTGGGGTTTTATTGAGTTGAAAGAGCAGTAATCTGAGGGATCTAGCTGGCCCACATTTTGGGATACAATTATGTTGCTTATTGGTTTATGATGTGGTGGCTCAGGAGTTTCTTCTCTCTGTCTTTGTGATCTGAGGGTATTCCACAACACTACACTCACAGGTAGGTCACAAAAATAACCTCCCTTAACCTACTTAACTTTCTGCAGGGTTTCAAAGAAATCTCTGTATGGCAAGAGGCCAGCTAATAATCTTCTACCTTCTGTTCATATTAAAAGGCAACAACGTACTCTTGCAAAAATTGATGGGCAGGCATCCTACTGCCAAGCCTTTGCAAATGCAGACTAATGAACGTTTATTATATACTCTTGTTCAAATTAAAAAAACAGGCCAATTTTACACAGTTCTTTCCTAATTAAAGACATTTTTTAAGTCAGCTAAGGAGGAAGCATAAAAATGTCAATCCTGTGCAGTACCTTCATCATTCACTGTAATAGGGGCAACTCCTGTCGATGCTTCATCTGTTTGACCCACATAGACTGTAATGAGAAATCAATATGAGTGTAATAATAATTCTCACACTGAGATACAGCTATGTAATTAGAATGTATTGAGGGTTGATTTATGCCAAACCGGTCTCCAATCAATTGTGTTTAGTTACAGCTGTAAAAAATTATTTACAACTACAACTATATCAAGCAAAAGCAGCTTCTGGCAGAAAAAGAGGCAACTAAGAAATGTCCAAGAGATCTGCAATAACTCCACTGCAGATAAATAATCTCTCCAAAAGAGAAGACAAAATTTTGAAGTAATACCTGTAGACACGCCATTACTTTTGAAGTTTTCGATGTAATTATCTCCAAATGAATCTTTCCCAACCTGTTTTGCGAGGGAAAGAATGGTTAGGTGATGGCTTCTTGAAACTAAACACTTTATTCCATCTTATTAGAGAAACCATCTTTAAATTAATTTCTGATAGCGAGATTGAAATTGTTCAAGATGCAATTTAAGTGAAAGCATTTTCAAAACAAAGTTGTATGAGTTGTTGCCAGTAACAGCCTAGCTTCCCTATTCATCAGTAGCCCAGTGGAGTTTTGACAAGTTTATTCAGCCTTCATCTGCACAATATGATGGCCATGAACAGTTGCTAATATGTTCTCTAAAACATAATGTATTTTTCAATTGAAGTAATTGTATGAGTGGGTAAGGACTGTCCAGTGTATTTATCTTACTTTGAATTTAAGGCATCTGACAAAGTTTCTCATGCGAGGCTTTCAAAGAAGGATCAACTCAATGGAATTAAAGCCACCTGGATTGAAAATCAGTAATACACAGGCCCCATGGAGCACACAATTTATAAACCTGGAAGAAGCTACTTTTAGAATTAATACAAAAATAAAATGCTACAGATGCCGGTAATCTGAAGTAAAAACAGAAAATGCTGAAAATACTCAGCAGGCCTGGCAGCATCTGTGGAGAGAAGAACAGAGCAAACATTTCAGGTTTGTGATCTTTCATCAGAAAAGCTAGAAATGTAATAAGATTTGAGCGAGGCAAAGGGAAAAGAGTATGATAAGAAAAACAAAAGGGAAGGTCTGTGATAGGGTCGAAATCAAGAGAGATTAAATGACAAAAGGGTTCATGATGCAAGGCCAAAGGGACAAGTAAAGAAACAAAAGATGTGTCCAGAGGAGGTGTGAATGGCAGGATCATGAAAAGTCGCCATTCCCAAACGGAAAAAAAGGAAAAAAGAAAAGAAAACGAAAAAGTGAGAACCAAGGGTGAAAAAAAATAAACCAACAAAGAAAAAGAAACAAAATGAGGCAGAAGTTATAATCGAAAAATTGTTGAAATCAATGTTGAGTCCAGAAGCATGTAAAGTGCCCAGTGAAAAAGATGATCTTCTGTTCCTCGAGCTTAAGTTAAGCTTCACTGGAACATTGTGGAAGGACAAAGCCAGAAAGGTCAGCGTAGGAGCAAGGTGGAGAATTAAAATCACAACTGACTAGAAGTTTGGGGTCACACTTGCGGACTGAAAGAAAGTGCTCTGCAAAGTGGTCACCCAGGGGAGGTGGTGGCGTAGTGGAGACACTGGTTTCTTCGGAATTCTAAAATGGGGAATGGGAATATACTTTTGATGATGGCATCATGTTGAAGGTGGCGGAAATGGCGGAGGATGAAAGGTTGATTACAGAGGCCAGTGGAGTGGAAGTTGAGGTGGACAAGGGGAACCCTATTGTTTTTGGGAGGAGGGGAAGGAGTGAGAGAAGTGTATGAAATAAAACTGACATAGTCGGGAGCCCTGCTAACCATGGAGGGGAGGAATCCTCGGTTCAGCAAAAAGCAAAACATGTGGGAAACTCTAATATGAAAGGTTGCATCATCAGAACAGATACAATGAAGAAGCAGAAGCTGGGAGAATGGAAATAGACTGCTTACAGGGCGTGAGGAAGTGTGGTCAAGGTAACTATGAGAGTCAGTGGATTTATGGCGAATATTGGTTGATAGATCACCCCAAAAATGGAGGCAGAGAAGTCAGGGAAAGGAAACGGGAGGGTCGGAGATAGACCATGTGATGGCAAGAGAAGGGTGGAAATTGGAAGCAAAGTTGATAACAAATGGATGACAATATTAGGATTGGAGCTGAGAGAATGGAGTACTGCAAGTTCAGAGGGAGATAGATTAAAATGAGTGATGGCAGCAGAGAAATTGAGATGGCTAATGTCATGCCAGCAGTTCTCAGTGAAAAGATCTAGAGAGGTTAAGAGGCCAGAGGGAGGGTTTATGTGAAGACAATACAGTAATTGGATAAAAGGGTCCACTCTGTGGGTAGAAGACGCCTAGCCAAGTAGTGGCCACTGAAGCGAAGGCAACGGAAAAAGAGCTCAAGTGTCATGCTGAACTCAAAATTCACTGATGTGGGAACAGAAGGGGATGAAGCTGAAGCCTTTGCTAAAGACTGATCAGAGAGGGGAAGGTTGGAAGGTATTGAGAGTACGTGGGAAAGGGCGAGATTAGAGGAAGGGATGGGGTTAGAGACGTTAAGGGGAAGAAAGATCCTTTGTGAAGGCTGTTAAGCTTCAACAACTCATCGGTACCAACATCCCTCCGGATCCTTCCTCTGACGCTGTCCCGCTTCTAGTGAGTTTCCAAGGCGCAGGCTCCTGCAGGTATTGACAGTCCGCTCCATGGAATGGGCAGCCAACTGATCTAACTGAGGAGCCAATCAAGGGTTATCATTATACCACACCATTGGAACTTTCCTGGTAATGCACGGGCTCCCCCGTTGACTTTGGAGCCCAGAACCATTTGGGGGCAGCTTCCCGGTGGCAGGCCGGAGAGCCTCCTTTCAAACCCCCAGTAACAGAGCCGCAAGGCTGAAATGGCCATAATCATTCTTTTCCCCTTTCACACTGATGGCCCTAAGACCTCCAGGCCCTTTTTCTTTCAGCAGCCATTCAAGAGTTTTTTGAGGCACCGTCACATTCACCTACCTGCCTCAGAGGCACTCACCTCACCCAATGGGGCTGCTGGTTATCTGGTGCGGCAGGCCCTCTCATTGGTCCTCCCATATTGCTGCCCTGTCAGCTATCATTAATTGGCTGCCTTCTGTAAGATCACCACGCCATGCGGATGTTAGAGATCAGCAGGGTCGGTCCCCGGAAATGGACCCAATTCCTAATTTTCTTTACTCGGAAGATCCTGGCCATTTAAACTGTTTCTCTTTCCACAGAATCTGTCAGACCTAAGGAGTATTACCAGCATCTCTGTTTTTACATTTAGAATTATACTAATTTACTGATGTTTAAAGAGACTTCAATGCACAAGGAACATAGAAAGTTAGCATGCAGGCACAGCAAACAATTAGGAAGGCAAAAGGCATGTTTCTGTTTATTGCAAGAGGATTGAAATACAAGAATAAGGAGGTCTTGCTACACTTATACAGGGCTTTGGCGAGACCACACCTGGAATCCTGTGCGCAGTTTTGGTCTCCATATTTATGGAACAATAGACTTTCATTGAAGGCAGTACAGCAAAGGTTCACTAGATAGGTCCCTGGGTTGTTCTATGATGAGAGGCTAAGTATATTGAGCCTATACTCCCTGGAGTTTAGTAGAATGAGAGTTGGTCTCATTGAAACATACAAGATTCTGAAGGGGCTTGATAGAGTAGACACAGAGGTTGTTTCCATTGGCTAGGGAGTCTAGAACAAGGCAGCACAGGTTCAGAATAAGAGGCTGACCATTTAGGACAGGCATGAGGAGGAATTTCTTCACTCAAAGGTTTGTCAATCTTTGGAATTCTCTACCCCAGATGGTTGTGGTTGCTCCATCATTGAATATTTTTAAGGCAGAGATAGATTTCTGCTCTCTCAGGAAATCAAGGGATATGGGGAATGAGTGGGGAAGTGGAATGGAGCCTAAGATCAGTCATGATCGTATTAAAAGGTGGGGCAGGATTGATAGGCCATATGGTCTTCTCCTGCTCCTAGTTCTTATGTTCTTATGCTCTGATAATATAAGATAGAAATTCCGCTAACTAATGGAAATGAGACAGACCAAATTCAAAGGAATCTGGACCAGTTAAGGGGATGGATGAAAGAGTGGTATTTGATGTTAACATTGGTAAGTACAAGGAAATCACACTTGAAAAAAACATGCCTGATAAATGGATACTAATTAGCAACAGTGGGTAAGGAAAAGATTTTGTATGCAATAGTCAACAGATTTAGCCAATTTCAGAGTGTGATTAGCAAGGCTACAAGTACAAAGTTGCATTTCAAGAGAATCTTTTTCTAAACCTTATACAACACATTGATAAGGTCTCCACTTACATAAAACTCTGGTTAGGCCATAACCACAGTATTATCAGCAGTTCTGGTCACCACATGTTAGGAAGGATGTGACGGCCCTTGAGACAGTGCAGAGGAGATTTACCAGAATGCTTCCAGGGATGAAAGAATTTAGCTACAAGGTTAGGTTACAGATACTGGGGTTGTTCTCCTTGGGGCATAGAAGGTTGAAAAGAGATTTGATAGCGATGTACAAGATTATGACAAGTCTAGATAAGGTGGACAAAGAAAAGCTGCTCTAATTAGCTGATAGTGCAAGGACTAAGGGTTCACAGAGTTAAAGGGCAAGATACAGGGTTGATGTGAGGAAGAACTTTTTTTTTTAAATGCAGCGAATGATATTGACCTGGAACATTGCCTATGTGGGCGGTGGAAACAGAGATGATGAACGATTTCAGAAGAAAATTACATGGACACCCGAGGCATGTAAACTTGTCAGGGCTACGAGGATAGAACAAGGACCGACATGTACTTGACTGACTTCTTCTGTGCCGTAATGACTCTATGAATGTGCACCAACAATTATGTTTGTAGCGTCTATTATTCTGTAGGCAATTTGAGGACTTGGTAGGTCACAGAAAGGCCAAATTCTCCTCATGGTCCCTCCTTCCACAACAAAGATACAAGTTATTAGTCTAGAATTGTTTTTAGTCTTACTTTGCTAACCATTGCTGATTTAGCTCCGAGTCGTGCTGCCTGGATACACTGATTGGCACCTTTTCCTCCAAATCCAATAAAAAACTTGTGCCCATGTATCGTTTCTCCCGCTTTAGGTAATCGTGGTGTGTAACTATTGAAAAAGAACAGAAGCTATTTTAAATACAATACATGAGTGTATATAGCATTCCACACAACACTTCTCTAGCTCTTCCAATATTAATTTTCTAGATAACACTGGCAAATGATTCAGTACTGTGACAAGTGTGTTGTGTCTGGTTATTAGGACGATTGACAAGGTCTATCCAGAGTGAAATGTTGTTGAATGTTCCCCCTCTCCAGGTTAGAGAAGGACAATGTGTTCATCTGGGCTTCCCCCTGCCCTTCCCACCCCAACACTCTTCAAACCTCCAAAATATAATTGGCATCACAGTTACAAAAACCAAGGCAACCAAGAATATTGCAATTTAAAAAAAACCTCCCCTATCCCACTGTGTTATTTTAAATCTTGCTATTTTTTTTCAGAAAAGCAATGTTAATAAACAAGATCAAATTAGAATTTGGTAACAATTAGTACATATTAGGGCACAGGCAGAAATTAGCACTGATTTGAATTCTATGCAATTGAATTTGACTGAAGTATCCTCCTTGCACTTGCCCAAAACCACACCGCAGTGAGAAAATTAGAAGAAATGATTATATTATTGTTAAACCTGTAGTAAGTCGACAGCAATACTTGTCTGAATGCCCCAATCTTGTCTGATCTCGGAAGCTGAGCAGACTCAGGCCTGGTTAGTACCTGGAGGGAAGACTGCCTGGGAATGCCAGGCGTAGTAGGCTTTCTAGCGAGAAAGGTATTGCAATAATCGTGGGTGATTTCAATCTACGTGTAGATTGGACGAACCAGATTGGCAAAGGTAGCCTGGATGATGAGTTCATGTTCCCGGGACGGTTTCTTAGAGCAGCACGTTCTAGGGCCAACCAGAAAGCAGGTTACACTAGACCTAATAATGTTCAATGAGGCAGGATTAATTAATAACCTCATTGTGAAGATGCCCCTAGGTAGCAGTGATCATAATATGATTTAATTTCACATTCATTTGAGGGAGAGAGGGGGGGATCTAAGACTAGTGTCTTAAACTTAAATAAGCGTAATTAAGAGGGCATGAAGACAGAGCTGGCTAAAATGAACTGGGAAATTCATTTAAAAGATAAGTCAGTAGAGATGCAGTGGCAGATATTTAAGGGGAAATTTCAGAATACTCAGAAAAAATACATTCCAATGAGAAAGGAAGAGTCTAAGGGAAGGACACACCATCCTTGGCTAACTAAAAAAGTTAAAACTAGTGTCAAATTGAAAGAAAAAACATAATTCCACAAAGATGAGTGGTAGGTCAAAAGACTGGACAGAATATAAAGAACAGCAAAGAATGACTAACAGATGAAGAAGAAGGGGGAAGTTATGGTATGAAAGAAAACTAGCTAGAAATATAAAAACAGGTAGTAAGAGCTTCGACTAAAGGAAAGGAGTAAGTAAAGTGATCACTGGTCCTCTAGAGAGATAGTCTGAGGAATTAATAATAGAAAATAAGGAAACAGCGGACGAACTGAACAAATATTTTGCATCCGTCTTCACTATAGAGGATACAAGTAACATCTCAGAAATAAGTGTGAATCCATAGAACCATAGAAAAGTCATAGCACAGAAGGAGGTCATTCGGCCCATCTTGTCCATGCCAGCCTGAGGACACCCAGGTGCCCTTTCTAATCCCACATTCCTGCACCCAGCCCATAGCCCTGCAGCTTACAGCACTTAAGGTGCAGATCCAGGTACTTTTTAAAAGAGTTTAGAGTTTCTGCCTCTACCACCAACTTGGGCAGCGAATTCCAGAGACCCACTACCCTCTGTGTAAAAAAGTTCTTCCTCATGTCCCCCTACACCTTCTGCCACTTATCTTGAATCTATGTCCCCTGGTTCTAGAATTCTCCATCAAGGGAAACAATTTTATCCTGTCCACTCTATCTATTCCCCTCATAATTTTACACACCTCAATCAAGTCACCTCTCAGCCTTCTTTGTTCTAAGGAAAATAACCCCACCCTATCCAATCTCTCCTCATAGCTACACTTTTCTAACCCTGACAACATTCTTGTAAACCTCCTCTGCACTCTCTCCAGAGCTATTACGTCCTTCCTGTAATGTGGTGACCAGAACTGCACACAATACTCCAGTTGTGGCCTCACCAGTGTTTTATACAATTCCAACAGTATATCCTTACTTTTATATTCTATACCTCTGCCAGTGAAGGAGAGCATTCCATATGCCTTCTTTACAACCTTGTCTACTTGAACTGCTGTCTTCAGGAATCGGGAGGTGAAAGGGAGGGAAGAATTTAAAACAATTACATTCACCAGGGACAGGCTACTGAGAAAATTATTAGAACTAAAAGCTGACGAGTCCATGGGTCCTGATGGACTTTATCCTAGGGTCTTAAAGGAAGTGGCTGCTAAAATAGTAAATGCATTGGTTTTAATTTTCCAAAAATCCTGTGATTCTGGAAAGATCCCATCAGATTGGAAAGTATGACTCCTCTATTCAAGAAAGGAGGGAGACAGAACACAGGAAACAGGTCAGTTAGCTTAACATCTGTCATTGGAAAAATGCTGAAATCTATTATTAAGGAGCTTATTGCAGGGCACCTAGAACATCTCAATGCAATCAGGCAGAGCCAACTTGGTTTTGTGAAAGGGAAATCATGTTTGACGTATTTATTGGAGTTCTTTGAAGAAGTAACAAGGAGCATGAATAAAGGGGAACTTGTGGATGTCCTGTACTTAGATTTCCAGAAGGCATCTGACAAAGTGCCACATCAAAAGTTACTGTGCTAAATAATAGCTCATGGTGTAAGGGGTAACTTATTAGCATGGACAGAGGATTGGTTAGCTAACAGGAAAGAGAGGGTAGGCATAACTGGGCCGTTTTCGGGTTGGCAAGCTGTGACAAGTGGAGTGCCCCAGGGATCCATGCTGGGGCCTCAACTATTTACAATTTATATCAATGACTTGGATGAAGGGACCAAATGTATTGTTGCTAAATTTGCTGATGACACACAGTTAGGTAGGAAAGTAAATTGTGAAGAGGACATAAGGAGCAAAGAGATATTGATAGGTCAAGTGAGTGGGCAAAATTTTGGCGGATGGAGTATAATGTGGGAAAATGTGAACTTATCTACTTTGGCAAAAGAATAGAAAAGCAGTATATTACTTATATGGGGAGAGATTGCAGAATTTAGAGGTGCATAAGGATCTGGGTGTCCTAGTGCATGAATCACAAACAGCTAGTGTGCAGGTACAGCAAGTGATTAGGAAGGCAAATGGAATGTTGTCAATTATTGCAAGGGGAATAGAATATAAAAGTAAGGATGTTTTGTCACAGTTGTATAGGGCATTGGTGAGAACACACCTGGAGTACTGCATGCAGTTTTTGTCTTCTTATTTAAGGAAGGATATAATTGCATTAAAAGCAGTTCAGAGAAGCTTCACTTATTTGATACCTAGGATGGGGGAGGAGGGGGGGTTTACTTTTGAGGAAAGGTTAAACAGGGTGGGCCTGCATCCATTAGAGCTTAGAAGAATGAGAGGTGATCTTATTGAGCCCTGAGGGGACTTGACAAGGTGGATGCTGAAAGGATGTTTCCCCTCGTGGGGGGAGACTAAAGCTAGGGAACACCATTAAAAAAATAAAGGGTCTCCATTCAAGATTGAGATGAAGAGAATATTTTTTCTCTCAGAGGGTCGATAGTCTTTGGAACCCTCTTCTGCAAGGAACGGTGGAGGCAGGGTCATTGAATATTTTTAAGGCAGAGGTAGATAGATTCTTGACTAATAAGGGAGTCAAAGGATAATTGGGGATAGGCAGGAATGTGGAGTTGAGGCCACAATCAGATCAGCTATGAATGGCGGAGCAGGCTTGAGGGGCTGAATGGCCTACTCCTGCACCTAATTCATATATTCATAGAGATCACACATTCAAGCAACTTTTTAAGTTGAAGAACTGATAGCAGAAGTTGAAGGTATTACCAGTTAGTTAGTGTAAAATTGTGTGTGTATCCTATAAAGTGGAGATCAATAGACTAGATTTTAACACAATATAAAAATATTAATATACATGCAGCATTAATTCCTTTTAGCAACCAGTATGACGCGGTCTTGGTAATAACTATTTCCGATGCACAAAATGTTAGAAATCAGCATGTCAGTCACAAAGTATGTGAAAAAAATTAAATTCACATGCAATCCTAGCGTAAAGCAGCATTGTCACTATGGTTTTACTGAAGTGTATACATAGGTATACAAAATTTTCACTCAGTTTTAATGAAATGGTTGCTGTGTGAAATTATTGCACTATAAATTTGAACAACGGAAAAAGTTACAGTTGCACAAATACAATATAGATTTTCACTTTCTAAATTGGAGTTGTGTCTGGAAAGCACTTTGAATCGATACCACGCCAGGATAGAGTACCAATGGGATTGCTGTTATAACATTAATGGCAGCAGTTGGAGGTGAGGTTTTACAATATTGAACGAAATGGGTGTTAGCTTAAGTGAATTCTATTCTATATGGATATTAATATGCTAAATAAAGCTTGTGATAATCATAAGGGAATTTCTGACATCCTGATCTGTAAAAATTGTTGTTGAGTCCTACTTTAACTCTTTACAGTCAGTAAAGCAGATAGCAAGCATTGTAGGCTTTATTTTTGGCAGGTGTGTGAGCCTGTCAAATCCAATACTGTATTAGTAGTGTTTGAATGAAACAATGTCTCCTAACTGGCCTTTGCCACTCCTCATTGCCAATCTATGGGAGGTCTGGATACTGACATCAGCAACACATCTCCTAACTGCGCATGGAGAATTAGATCTAAGAACATAGAATTTATTGCACTCCAAAAACGGCCATTCACCCCAACTGCTCCATGCCTGTTCTTTATGCTCCACATAAACCACCTCCCATGTCTTCATCTAATCTAATCAGCATAACCTTCTATTCCTTTCTTCCTCGTGTTTATTCAACTTCTCCTTGAATGCATCCATGCTATTCGCCTCAGCTACCCCCTGTGGTAACGAGTTCCACATTCTTACCACTCTCTAGGTAATTAAGATTCTCCTGAATTCCTTATCAAGTTTATTAGTGACTATCTTTTATACATGGCTCCTAGTTTTTGTCCCCTCCATGTGGAAACATCCTGTCTACATCTATCCTATCAATCTCTATCATAATCTTAAAGAACTCTATCAGGTGACCTATCAGCCTCCTTTTCTCGAGATTGGAGTCCAAGCCTGGACATTTAGGTTGATGGAAAAATTACAATGAGGATGAATATTGCAAATACATCCTATTGGTCATTGGAGGTTAAAAGCGTTTTTCAATTCACTTAGTGCTGTTCCCAATTAAGAATGCTCAGTCATAAAAGGTCATCACATAATAGAAGACAATTAATTGAACCAACGATCCATGAGAGCACAGAAAAATTGACAGAATTTGTACTGTTGCTCAAAGAAAAAATGTTAAGACAATCTGCATGCCGAATATGTATCACAATCCAGGTTTGACAGGTGATTGGTAATTTGGTCTCCAGGCACAAGAGTCAAAAGAGAGAGTTCTATGCTCCTCTATTTGAGGGCGTTACACATCTGGAAGTAATGGTCTATGAACTTTCACCACTGCCATTCTTTGTGTTTTGCACTGATACAGAATGTTGAGTTGCAAACACATTTCATAATCTTTGCCCAGCTTAATCAATTCCATACACTGTTCTCTCCCCCAATATCCTCCATATGTCCTGCATCCCCAGCGAGTGTGCTTCATATGTCCCACCTCCCCAATGCATCCTCCAGATATCCCTCCACTTCTAGTGAGATGGTCAAGTGTTCCCAATCACACCATCAACCCTCTTCAATTAAAAGGTGGAATTCTCAATTGCCCAGCTTTGACAATACCGAGAAGATTAAGTAAATTGCTGTTAGTATTATAAGGGAGCCCTTATGCACTGCTCAGTCATATTTCAACTTTGTTGTCCTGTTTTTCTAATGTGTAAATAGAGTGATACATATCAATACAAATATATGCTTTTGGATTTATAGCAGACCAAAAATTTCATACCTATCAGATTTTCTCTTATCAGTTCCAATTTAAGGTAACCCAAATTGCCAAGATCTACATAAGATTTGGTTTCATAGTTGAAGCGAACATTTCAGGTTTTTAAAGTCAATATTAATTTCTGTAATAAAAGATTGTTAGGTGAAAAGTTTGCAGACATTACCAAAGCAGAAGGCAATGAAAATACTGGGAAACAATGTTATTGAAAAAGATTCAAATCTTTTAGCAAGCTGTCTTGGTAAATGGCAAATGCAGTTCATTGTATGAAATAATTAGTATGGGAGCAAAAATTCAAAAACATGTAGGGCGTAATTTTCCCAGATTTGCACTAAGTGCGGTTGCGGGCAGGTAAAACGTTTTACCCACCGGCCGTAATGGCAGGTTTTCACGCCGTATTGTCCCAAACCCGCCACATTATTTATGCATTCCTGGGAAACACGCTGTTTCCATGGCGAGTAGGCTTTCATTCGCCCGCCCGCCATCACCCTGCCGCTGCATCACGTCGGATGCCATATTTAAAGTCCAGCTGCAAGCGAACATCATAGTGCTTCCAGACCAGCATTGCTGCACAGAAGAAATGGCCCTGAAACCGAAGACAACTGCGGCTCCCAGGTTCAGCGACATGCCCCTTGGGTGCCTTTTGGATGCCGTGGAGGCCCAAGGGATGTCCTCCACACCCTCTCTGGCCGCAGGATGAGCAGCAACAGCACTAACCCAGAATGGGAGGTGGTGGCAGCGATGGTCAGTGCCAATGCCCTTCAAAAGAGGACAGCCACCCACTGCTACAAAAGGATGAATGATCTTCTCCGTTCTGCCAAGGTAAGTCACTCTTCTCATCGCTTTCAACTCGCTCACAAACCCATCACACATCCACAGTGATCTCACTCACTGCCATTCAAGGGACATCACCATTCACTCTCTCACACTCACCGTCATTGTCCACATCCCGTCCATGGGACCACTCACCACCCACACAGGCCAGGTATACTTATCATCTGGCCCTGCAGGCGTCCTGCTTACACTTTCTCCATCTCTATTCATGCAGGACAAACTGGCAAACAACAAGAGGGAGAGGTTGCTGACCAGTGGCGGAATGCCCGAAATCAAGGTCCTCACAGACTTGGAAAACATAGCCATCCAGCTGGCCAGTGACGATCTGGACCGGTCACTGGCCAGTGAGCTGACGGTGAAGTCGGCAGCGCTCCACCAAGTGAGGGTCCAGCACTGCAACATACGTCAGACAATCATGCTGTGATTAATGTGTCCTGTTTCACAAGCCACTGCCATGCACTAATTATCTCCCCTTGGTTCCGCAGGCACATCTTGGAAACAGCCGATGGAGTCCATGTCCCAGGACCTCCAATCAAGTCCCAAAGAAACCTCTGAAGAAGAATCTGGTGGCATCCTCCTTGAAGTCCCATCATAGCGCTCACTCACACCCTCCACCTGCGCAGAGACACACACCTCGGTGGGACCTTGCTTTAGAATAGCCTTGGGATCACAATCTAGTGAGCACATCACACTGTCTCATCCACAACAGGTGGCGGGGGCAGGGACCTCCCTGGCGTCCGGCACTCGGAGGACTGCTGGAGGCCAGAAATTTGCTGAGTCCGAGTTAGATGACGAGCCTCTGGACTCAGTCATGTCACAGTTGCGTCCTCATCATTGGAGGAGACACGCAGCTCCTCCATCTCCTCCTCAGCCAGTTCGTCTCCCTGTTGCAGCACCAGGTTGTAAATGGTGCAGCAGACGACAACAATGCATGGCACCCTCTGCGGACTATACTGCAAGGTTCCACCAGATCGGTCCAGGCACCGGAACCTCATCTTCAGCATCCCGATTGCCTGCTCCAACAAGTTGCGAGCTGCAGCATAAGCTTCATTATACGTCGCTCTGCTGCAGTCTGAGGCCGCCACACGAGTGTCATCAGCCACAGCCTCTGTGGGTGGCCCTCGTTCCCGAGGAGCCATCCTTGTAGCTTCTGTGAACCCTGGAAGACTCCAGGGAACTATGACCGACTGAGGAGGTAGGCGTCATGCACACTCCCTGGAAACCGTGCGCACACCTGTAGGATGCTTTTCTGGTGGTCGCACACCAGCTGCACATTCAGCTAATGGAACCCCTTGCGGTTCTTGTCGTCCACTGCGTGTTGTGACGGAGATCTGAGCGCCACATGAGTGCAGTCGATTGCATCCTACCCCTGTGAGAAGCCCAAGATCAGGGTGAATCCAATCGCTCTGGCATCCTGTTCTGGGCAAAATGCACAAAGTTGTGTGCCCTCGCAAAGGTGGCATCCATGACCTCATGGATGCATTGGTGGGTGGAGGCTTATGAGATCCCACGGAGGTCACCTGTGGAGCCCTGAAAGGAGCCACGGGTGTAGAAATTGAGCACCGTGGTCACTTTCACAGCCACTGGCCCTCCATGTCCATGTGACGCCAAATCCTGCAGTAGCTGGCAGATGTGACCGACCAGTTCCCTAGGCATGCGCAGTCTCCGGCGACACTGGTTCTCGGTCATCTGCAGGAATGAAAGGCGGCGTCTATAGACCCTGGGTGTCGTTAGGCGCTGGCCTGCGACGGCTCGCTGGGGCTCTTGGACGGCATGTACGGGAGCCCCAGCGCCCTTCTTCCTGCGGTTGCTGATCCTGCCTCTGCACAGCCAGGAGCCTCAGTCACTCTCTCCTCCGTCGTCTTCGCGCTCTGTAGGCCATCAGGCATATAGCTAGTTCACCAGGCTCCATGGTAGGGGTGGGGGGTGGGGGGGGGGTTAGGATTTTCGTATCTCTCTTTTGCCTTGTTCACCTTCATTGCTTTCCATTTCTCTCCTGGTGTTTACTATAATATCACCACCTTCAACACCTTTTTGTCCTTTTGTCTGTGACATCTTTTGGTTATCTCCACCTATCACTGGCCCTCTATCCAGCTCTTCTTCCCCCCCCCCACCCCCCCCCCTTCCCCCTTAAACCAGCTTATATTTCACCTCTCTTCTATTTTTACTTAGTTCTGTTGAAGGGTCATTCGGACTCGAAATGTTAACTGTGCTCCTCTCCGCAGATGCTGCCAGACCTGCTGAGGTTATACTGGTGCTTATGCCCAGGCAGCATAAACTGTTCGACCCAGGAATGAGGGGAGTGGGAAAGGTTGGAAGAGAGAGTTAGCAAGAACAATAGAGAGAAAGGAGAGAAATGGGAGAGAGATGCATATGAAAACTCAGTTTGTGGAGGAAAATGGAGAGGTAAAGAAATCCTCAAATAGGAATGAATGGAGAAGGGCCTGTTACACAAGGTAATCTTAACAGGTTGATGCTATATGACAGCATATTCTCCAACTTAACACATGCAAAGCCACCAGAGAGCTACACATCAATTCAATTAATGTTATTAAAGAAGATAAATTTAGGGTGTATCGTTTTGGTGCAAATTTTCCTATCCATGGGTCGGGTACCCCTCCCTGCTCTGCATCACTGACAAACCATGGGGGCCATGGCATTGGGCTTTACAGCCAGTCAGGAGCTGCAGAACACAGAGAAGCCAAGTTCTAGCCTGAAAATGCAGTGTTCCAAGCCAAGATTGTGGATTTTGGAATCCTGCGGTTCCTATACAACACCAAGGCCCGGTTAAGTTATTGAGGAAAGTGGTGGAAGAGGCACATTCTACTCAGACTTGAGAATGTTCCTCTTGAGGACATCCCCCAAGCAGTGGGGAGGCGATGGCATAGTGGTATTGTCGCTAGACTAAAAATCCAGAGACCCAGCGTAAGTTTGAATCCCGCTATGGAAGATGATGGAATTTGAATTCAATAAAAAAAACATTTGGGAATAAAAGGCTAACGATGGCCATGTCGATTATTGTAAAAACCTATCTGGTTTGCTTTGTCCTTTAGGGATGAACTGTTTGTACCCCTCACCATTTCTCTCTCATGCAGTGTAAATGACACAGACTTAAAAAACTCCTGCATTACATTATTTAGATGTCCTGTCAGAACAAGATAAAACAAAATAACGCACAACTTTCCATAACATTGTACAGATACCTTGATTTTTTTGTGGAACTATTCCCCTGCCCTGCAGGCCATAGGGCCCCTTGAGTCTGCTCTGCAATTCAATAAGATAATGATTGATCTTCTATCTCAATTTCATTTTCCCACCCTACCCCATATCCTTTGATAAAAGCAAATTGCTGCGGACGCTGGAAATCTGAAATAAAAATATCCTTCGATCCTGTTAATGCCCAAAATCTATTGATCTCAGCCTTGAATATACTCAATTACTGAGCATCGACACCACTTTGGGGTAAAGATTTCCAAAGATTGACAATCCGTGAAGTGAAGAAATTTCTTCTTATCTCAGTCCTAAATAGCTGTCCCCGTATCCTGAAACTATAACACTTAGTTCTAGACTCTCGGGTCAGGGAAAACAACTTCTTACCCTGTGCGACATCCTGTTGTGCGAGGAAGGTTACATAAATGCAAGTTGATGTTGGCAAAGACATCCACACATGTGCACTTTCCAGCAGGAGTCACTGAATTATTTTCCCAGGTGATCTGCTGCCAATTCTCTCGCCTCTTAATGCTATTCCTAACTTGACACAGAATAGAAATCAAACTGGTCGCTCCCTGGTCTGTGCGAGACAGTTACATGCGTGTCTTTGCCATCTGCAAAGTTGAACCCCAACGCTACTGGAGCCAGCACTTTTAGTTTTCCCGATTGTTAACACTTCACCAGCAGTTACCTCCTTAAAAATGCACAATTTAAACAAGTTTTGTTCTCAAAAATGTTAAACCATAACATTTGTTGAAAGGTATTTGAAATAATCACTCTTCATTTCTGATCAACTCATATTTCAGCATGACATGACATTCCTCCTCTGTATGTTACTGAACCATAACATTTAATTGATTTGTGCTTTGACATTTATTACCAAAATTTGTTAAGAGGAAACTTAATATGCCAGCAATAAAAAGCAACATGTTTGAACTACGCCAACAATTCACTTAGACAGTTCCTAACTAATCCCAGAGAGATATGTTAGGAGGAATCGTTGCTTGACCACAAGCATTTAAATATAGCAGCCGGAAGAGCATAGTTTTCCCTAAAGCTACAACAAATTCTAATAGTTAATCAACAAGAGGTTCTTTTAAAGGTAGTTCTAGATCCTTCCTCTCATGGGTTACTCTCTGGAATTAAA
This sequence comes from Cetorhinus maximus, assembly GCF_964194155.1. NCBI lineage: Eukaryota > Metazoa > Chordata > Chondrichthyes > Lamniformes > Cetorhinidae > Cetorhinus > Cetorhinus maximus. Next base: position 151,360,232 of record NC_135883.1, on the reverse strand, counting down.
CGACCCCGATATTAGGGATTCACTTTCATCAAAATTAATATGGGAAACATTAGGGAATTGCAGATAAGGACGAATTTTTACATGCAGTGAACAAATTTTTTAATGGATTTGGTTGCTTATACAGGCCATATCAGCACTTTTTTAAAAACAATTTTGTTTGGAGTAGGGGATGTAACAAGTTCCATGATGGAAACCATACATTCTAAATAACTAAAACAAAAACAATCTTTTAAAGATGGATGATGCCGTTTTAAGGATATTTGTTCTCTCAACTTACTGATCTTGCTCAAAAACATAACATCACGTTAATGATGCATGGCATTATTAACATGCAACAGGGGATTAAGAGATATAATGTCAGTTGTGAATCTCCAGAACTTTGCTAGTTTTTTCACATATCTATTCACTAGGTGTGAGGCATCGTTGGTGTTTATTCCCTAGTTGCCCTTGAAAAGGTGGTGGCGTGCCAGCTTGTTGAATATTGCAGTCTGTGGGTGAAGGTACTCCCTCAGCCTTGTTAGGAAGGGAATTCCAGGATTGACGTCCAGTGATGATGAAGGAACAAGGAGATATCTCTAAGTCAGGATGGTGTGGGACCTGGAGGTGATGTTTTCATGTGCCTGCTGCATTTGCCCTTCTAGATGGTGGTGCTTATGGTATTGGGAGGTGCTGTTGAAGAAGCCTTGGCAAGTTGCTGCAGTGCATCTTGATGATACACAATGCAGCCATGTGCGCCAGTGGTGGAGATGATTTAAGGTGGTGGGTGGGCTGCCAACCAGGCAGACTGCTACATAAAGTTTCTTGAGTGATGATGATGAGGATAGGAATGTTAATGAAGCCTCCTCCTCTAACTAGTTATTTAATTGTCCACCACCATTCATGACAAGGTGGCAGACTGCAGCCTTTTGATCTGATCCATTAGCTGTGGAATTCCTTAGTTCTGCCTATAGTATGCTGCTTCTGCTGTTGGCATCTCATTTTCAGCTATGCCTGGTACTGCTCCTGGCATGATCTCCTACATGCTTCATTAAACCAGTGATGGTCCCCTGGATTAATGGTAATGGAAGAGAGAGAGATATGTCAGGCTATAAGGTTACATATTATGGTAAAAGCAAAACACTGCGGATGCCGGAAATCTGAAACAAAAACAAAAATTGCTGGAAAAACTCAGCAGGTTTGCCAGCATCTGTGGAGATAAAGACAGAGTTAACGTTTTCAGTCTGTATGACTCTTCTTCAGAACATATTATGGTGCCTCCTGGATGCAGACTTTTGAGCCACCAGATCTGTTCTGAATCTATTCCATTTAGCACAATGGTAATGCCACTCAACACAATTGAAGGTATACTCACTGTGAAGATGGGAGTTTGTCTCCACAAGAACTGTTTGGCGGTCACTCCTAGCAATATTGTTATGGATGAATCTGTAACAGGTAGTTTGGTGGGTCTGGACATGGATGGTGATGGAGCAGTCTGGGATGTTGGCTGACAGTTACAATTTTGTGAATATGACTGTGTTAGTCTATTGTTCAACTAGTCTGTGGGACATCTATCCCAACATTAGCATAAGACTGCATATGTTAGTGAGGAGGACTTTGCAGGGTCGTCTGGGCTGGATGTACCTCTGTCAAATCTGGTCTAGGTCAAAGCCAAGTGGTCCTTTCAGTTTTATTCTTATGTGAAGCCTCTTTGGCCCAGTAATTGAAAATGAACAGCTTAAACAGTGGAGTTTTATTCCTTTGGATTGTGCACTGTTCTTAGAGATGTTTGAGCCTTAATTTTATTCTTACTCTTTTCTTGTACATACTGTTGTAGCTTTATTTTTTTCCACACTCACTCAATCCAATATTTTTACCCGCTCTCTATTTCTTTCTGTGCTTGACTTGACTCTAATTCCCCCTCCTTCACAGTTGTTCATCTCTGTTTCTTTCTGAATCCTTAAATCTCATTGGCTAAGGGGATACACTTTTGGTCCCACCGTTCACTAGGTCCCGGATGCCTTGTTACTCTCGCCTACAGGACATACTGCAAGATACCCAGCTCCGCTAAGATCAGTTCCCCTTAATTTTTTATTTCAATATGTAATATCAATTGAGCAATATGTAAAAGCTTTGAAAATGAAATCTTGAGAACTGAATGCTATTTTATAAGTGAACATCTTGTGCTACACTTCATAAAAATTAGTCACAAATACAAAGGCCTGGATTTTCATCGAAGCCGGTAGCGGGAGTTAGGAAAATGCATAGCTTTGCATGTCCACCTTGGGAGAAAGTGCCTGCAAAGACGGGTTCTTCATTGTTGGGGAGATGGGTGCAGGCTGCAATCAGGCCAACTGACCAGGGAAAGGGATTGGAGGCAGCCACAGGGACTACCAGGTGCAGAGGCGGACTATTTAAAAGACTTTGTCCCAATTGTAATGAGAAAAGTAAGGCCCTATAGCCCTCATGCGCCACACACAGCCCATGCCCCATCAATGCCATCTCATTCCCCCCATGCCAAGCTATGCCCTCCACCACACTGTGACCACTCATGCCCAGCTATGCTCCTCCAACCATTCCCATAGGCCCTCATGGTCCCTTGGCCAAGCCATGAAACTTCAATGCACATTGACCCACTATATAGAACCAATGAATCCTATATTGACAATTGGATGTGTTTTAAAAAAATCACTCAATATTTTACACTATATTAAGAACATCCTTTTACTACAGTGCAATAAAAGTGTCAATCATCCAGACCCTTTAAATGTATGAATAACAGAAACTTCAAACACTTAAACTTTCCTCACCTTGTGTAAATAAACATTGTGCAATCGACAACATAGATCAGACAGCCAGAGCTGTCAATCAAGCAATTTATTCCTTGGGGCTCAGCTGTTTCAACAGAATAATGGATTTCTGGATACTTAGCCAAAAATAAATAATAAGAGCCCAATTACACATTGAATTTACTAAATAGGCAATTCTGGAAGCTGTCAATTAAGTTGTTATCTGAGTAAAAGTGGTTCTCTAGAAAGGGTGTCAGACAAATACCTTCAAATTAGTATAAACTTTGTGTTTTTGTCTCAAAAGAGGTTTGTAATACTGAAAGTTAAATGGCAGACAAGTAACCAACAAGGAAAGCTCTGCAATCTGAAAAATGGAAGGGATTCTTGTAAGTTAATTTAAAAAGTTTAATTCTGGATAATTATCATTGCCACTCTTATGGTCTTACAAGAAATTGCATTGTTTATTCTGGTGTTATGTGGTACAGATTTGGATCTTATTAAATACGAGCAGACCATTGTTAAAATTCAGAGGAAATGGACCACTGGTTTACAGGAAACATTCCCGACAACTTCCTTACTTTTGATAAATTCCTGTGCTTTACTGAAATTGAAAAGGAAATTGTAAAAAAAAGCATAAAGAAAACAAATTAGCCACTCATGATAATTATTTTTCCCTTCCTAGATTAACAGGACATATGTCATTATTCATTAATGAATCACCTTCCTGATCCTAAGCAATCCGTTGTAAACGTTGCAAATATAATACATCTGCAAAAAGACATGAAAACAAATTACCATGTCTTAACTTGACTGAATACAAACCCCTTACCTGCTGAGCTTCCTTTCCTATAAAATGGGCACACTCCCATAAAGCTAAATTTGAATCCTTAATGATACACAGTTTGACTAATTTATGTTTCATGCTGGGGAATAAGTATCTCACACATAATCTAAATGTTATTACAGACACAAACGCAGAAGATGCTGAAAAGGAAATATCTTTTGCAATGCAGTAAACATGTTGTAGTCATTTCTCCTCATAGGCAAACTTCCTATAATCAAATCAATATCCAGCAAGGGTTTTATTCTCCCCATTATTAAAGGAGATGGGTCTCCATTAGTCCAATACAGATTACCATTTTATATGGTATGACTCTCTTTTAAAAATAGTCAGCTTGAAGTACTCAAGCAACACAATAAGTTTTTGCCTCATCCTTTTTGCGTCACGTAGAAAAAGATCTGATTCACCAAACAGAATGGGAAGAATAAGTAAACCACTTTTGTTGTGGCTAAATTACCTTTTATTAAATCAAGAGATTCAAATCCTTGTTGAGTTTATGGAAGCCTGTTTTGCAAAGAATGAAGACAGACATGATCTGATAATTGGCCACATGCTGCCATCCCCACTAGGCCACACACCCACTCCATGGGGATCCACTTGTCTTATGCGACTGGACTGCGTACTCTGGGCTCTTCAAAAAGAAAAACATCTGGGTTTGATCAGGAAGCCCGTAAAAATCGTTTGAAACAGCCACAAAAACCTAGTATGCCAGTTACATTTTCATGCAGCTTTTTTATAGCTGGTAATATTTTCAAATTTTTAAAATATATTGAAAAATGGAATACTGCTACGGTTTCATACTTCAACAGAGCTCTTGACTTTTGTCCAGTAATTTTCCTTTTTGTAAAAGTACTCATGGAATGTGAATTATTTTGTTCATAGTATTATTGGGCTCTAAAGACCACTGATGAGTTGATCTGTGCCATGGCATATAAAAAATGAAAAAAATGCCCTAGTTTTATCTAATGATATGAAGGGATCAATTGTCAGAAGTTTGGCACTGGATTGGCTGAAGTAAAGTTAGTTAGAAATTAGCTGGAAAAATTAAGTGACCTGAAAAGTAATTACATTTTATTTGCTTAATTACTCTTAAATATTTTAACTAAATTAAGCCAATTACTAAGAGTAATAAAAACATGTGAAATGGTGAAATAGGTGATGTGGTTGCTGTTTAGCATTGATATTGCAGTAATAAAGCTACCTCCTGTCACACAAGTAATTTTATTACAATTAGTGAAACACTCAGCAGGTCAGGCTACACCTGCAGAGAGGAAGGAAGGGTTAACATTTCAAGGCAATGACCTGCTACTCTCCATACATGCTGCCTGACCATCCAGCTTTTCCTGATTTAATTGTAAAATTTCTAGCATCTGCAGTATTTCGCTTTTGGTTTTTATTAAATTGGTGTTTGTTACAGTGCTATTGGGTTTTGTTTGAACTGGACTTTTAAAAAATGGTTGGCTAGACAGTCTGGAAGTTCAAGGAATAAAGAGGAGAAAAAAAAATTGAGGAAAATTGGTGCCACCCATAGTTACTGACCCATTGCCACAAATATAATCATTAACTCATACAGAAAGGCCTAAATAGGGATTACTCATAAAAACAAGTAACAGAAAAAAAACTGTAACTAATAACTAAAAGGTTTGACCACAGTCAGAGCATTACTCAACATGTCCCTATAAAAGATAATTAATTGAGGTTGACTGGAAAAGTCACAATAAAAAGAAAACTGCTTTTCACCAGGAATCAAGAGCTCTTAGTTTATCAGCTATTTATGCAGAAAGGTTTTACCATGGGGAAAAAACCTACATTATCAGATGATGTCCCAGTGATCTGTTCTGATGCAGCAAATTTAAAATTATAGAAATATTTTTACAATTGCCAAACTGTTGTAATAATAATTTAAAAAGTTCAAGGGAACTCTATAAGATACTAATTAGAACCACTACCCAAGGGATAAGGGAAACTGCACAATGAAAATTACATATATCAGATTGTGATAAATATTGGAGAGAACATGAAAATGTTATTTGTCCCTCAGAATTTTACTTAATTTTCACAGTGACAGCCCCTGCCAATCCAACTAAGTGGTTTCTGCTTTATGCAGGAGATTAGCAATTTTAGTCATAGAACTGTAGTCAGCATTATTAATGGTCAATTAGCTGTATAATTGAAAAATAAGCATGTCGAAGCTTTTTGTCTTGCACACATCAGGACACTTTGCAAGAATACCAACATAAGGGGAAAACAACAATTTATGCTGTTATGTGTAGAAAGTGCTGATTGGTTGGCAAGTGGACTCTGATTGGTAGAGGCGTTGCCATGGAGAATGCACCAGTGATGACTTGTGGTAGACCGTGGTAGGCTTGCGGTAGACCTTCCTTGATGTCCTAGTTGAGAAATCAGTCAGGGGGTTCTCTACCACGATATACCGCAAGCCTACCTTCACTGGTCAATACACGTGTTGGGATTCTTACAGTTACACATGCTATAAGATTGGTCTTATTGGCAATCTTGTAAATAGGGCCTGAGCCATTTGCTCACCATGCAGGTTTGATGCTGAAATAGGGCTCATCAAAGGCATACTATAGAATAATGATTATCCTGATCAGATCATTTTGCACTGCAAACTCATGAACGGGCCTAAGATAGTCATTTCAGCCCTGAAAAGTGCCCAATCTACCTCAGATTACTCTGGAAAGGCAAGGTATCTCAAACATTTGAGCAACAAGGTAAGTAGCAGTGTGAAACAGCTAGCTATGCAGTAGCAACGAGTGGTATCCGCCACTAACAGGATGCTGCCATCAAGCCAAAAAGACATTCTGCCTATCACACAAATAATGCGGTATATGAATTTCAGTGCCAGTGTGATGCTAAGTATGTAGGCCGTACATCCCAAAGACTAGCAGATCATTTCAAAAACCATGTCCCTTCGCTGTTCGCAATGGGCAAGGTACAGGCCGTAACCAAACAGCCCGTGCTTGAAAACCTCAAAACACCAGTGTCCAACATTAGATGTGATTCCGCAATTGGATAACATATGCTAAATAATCCTCCGTGTGCTAAAAATTATGCTGTCAGCCAATTTAAGATTGTCAGCTGGGCTTGCAGTGTGGTGCATTTGCCTGTACTGGAAACTACATATATTAGTACACAGGGCCTTGTTTTTTGCAGACAATAAAAACCATGTGCACACATTGCGCCTGTTTCAGCTAAACAAAATAAGTGACAGCCATTCTCTAGTTCATTCCTCAGGGCAATGCCTTGGCCAATCAGGGTCAAGCTACATGGTTTAACTTTCAAACAGTGCTTGGCAGTTAACTGTTGGTCACCATAACTAGTGTATTCTCCATGCAACACCTCTACCGGAGTCCACTTGCCACCAATCAGCACTCTCTTCAAATACAGTATAAATTGTTGTTTTCCCCTTATATTGGTATTCTTGCAAACTGTCCTGATGAGTACAAAATGAAAAGCTTCAATGTGCCTCTTTTTTCAGCAATACTCAGGATCTGTACTATCAAATGACAGTTAGCTGTATAAGCTGCAGCAGGACATGAATAATTCTCTTAGTTGCCCCTCTGCCTCTCCACTATTTAATCTCTCAAATATAAACCGTCCAAGTGCATCTGTTATAAATGCTGTAGTAGCTGTTCTGGGTTTACTGGTTGTCAATAAAACTTGTGAAATCAAATATAAGCCAACACAAAGGGAGTTGGCAGAAATGTTCCAACTGAATCAGTATTCCTTATGATCATGGATTAAACTCAGCCTTTCGTCTTTAAAACAATCTTTGTTTACCTTTTTAAACTCAGAAATCTGGATTGAGGGGCAAGGCTTATACTCCAGGACAGCACCATGGTTAAAGAGTAGGAGGGGTAAATCAGGAATTAGTAATTAGATGACACTATGATTGAGCTTCTAAAGCCCTGCATTGCAATTTAAACTCTTAATAAATTACTTTTCTCATGCTTAGTACTTCTTCTGCAATGCCTTGGGATGGTTTTATAATTAAAAAAAAAGACTTGCTTGTACATAGGACTTTTAACAACCATCAGACATGTCAAAACGCTTTACGGCCAATGAAGTACTAGTAAACTGCAGTCACTTTTGAAATGTGGGAAACACAGCAACTAATTTGAGCATGGCAAACTCCCACAAACAGCAATGTGATCATGATCAGATGGTCTGTTTTCCCCCATCCATTCTATCAACCCCGTTCCCACCCCACCTCCACTCCCCACACTAATATTCCCTGCTCTAAGGAGAACAACCTCAGCTTCTCAATTCCCTCCATATAACTGGAAGTCCCTGATCCCTGGTAACATTCCAGTAAATCTCTGCTCCCTCTTCAAGGCTTGGACACTGTTCCTAAAGTGTGCTGCTCAGGATTGGACACAATAATCTAGCTGAGGCCTGACCAGTGATTTATAAGGGTTCACCATATCTCACTAGTATATAATACCGGGAATAATCCGGAAATTACTACTTTTGAGGCCCTGCTTGCTAATTTCCTACCTTGCTCCCTAAATTCAGACTGCAGGACCACATCCCTCTTTCTACCCATGTTGTTGGTACTGACATGGACCACAACCCCTGGCTTTTCACCCTCTATCAACAAGGTACTCTGCAGCCATTCAGTGATGTCCTTGATCCTGGCACCAGGGAGGTGACATAGCATCCTGAATTCACATCTGTGGCTAGAGAAACACTTGTCTGCTCCCCTATCGAATCTCCTATCACTATTGCTCTTCCATCTTGTTTTTGATCCCTGTACAACTGAGCCAGCTGTGATGCCAAGAACCTGGCATTGGCTGCACTCCCCAGATGAACCATCACTTTCACCAGTATTCAGAACCGAATATTGGTTGCAGAGTGAGATAAAGTCAAGGGACTCCTGCACTACCTGTCTGTTCCTTCTTGATTGCTTGCTGGTCACCCATTCCCTCCAGCTGCAGGGTGACTACATCTACTAGCATGCTATCCATGAAGCTCTCGGATGTGCCACAGTGACACCAACTGATGCTCAAGCTCTGGAATCCAGAGCTTGAGCTGCTGTAGCTGACGACACTTCCTGCGCATATGGTTACCCAGAACATGGGAAGTGTCCTGAAATTCCCACATGAAGCAGGATGCACACTCCACACATCCAAGCTGCCCTGTCATTCCTTTATTTAATAGACAATAAAAATTAGCACTTAGATTAATAAAGACTCACCAATCAACTCTTCTGCTGATGTCACTTAAATATAGGGAGCTTAACTGAAGTGTTTTACTTAAGCCTGATTATCTAAAAACCTTAGCGTTTACTGAAAATTTAGAACTGTTTAGTGTTACTTTCCCTTGTTATTTAAATATAACTTTATCCTCTAGATCTGATTAACTAATTGAAATTATATGATCAGTTATAAAATTGGTTTCAGATTCTAGTATCTGCATTAATTGATTGATTAATCTAGCCTAGATCTGAATTAAGCTTCCCCCTGACATCGCACTCTGATTCCCCCTCCCTCCTCCAATGTGGTAGCGTCACTCTTCGTACTGCCTCCGCTCTATGTTCCTGCTGCTGCCATTCTTACGGTTTTCCCATTGCTGCTCTTGCTCTTTATACTGCAGCGACTTTTACTCTGTTCCCACTCTTTATGCTGCCTCCATTCTCACTGTGTTCCTACTGCTGGTCTTGCTCTTTATACTGCCACCTCTCTCATTGCAGTATAGCTTTTAAAAAAAAACAGCTTCATCAACCTATCCTGTCTCCTCCAAAGATTTCTGTATGTGAACCCCCAGGTTTGTGTCCTGCACCCCCATTAAAATTGAACCTTTTAGTTTATAATGCCTTTTTCTCCTACTGAACTTAATACTTCACATTTCTCTGCAATAAATTTAATCTGCCATGTTTCTGCTCATTTCACCAGTCTATGTCCTGCTTTTCCTACTATCCTCCTCACTGCTTACATTTCCAAGGTATATTTCACCTGTAAACTTTGAAATTATGCCTCCCATACCCAAGACCAGGTTATTGTTATAGATTGTAAACATAGGCAGATCAAAGCCCGAGTGATCCGGGTTAAATAAATAACATCATCTTGGTGAAATTCTGAACTTTTCTCGCTTGTACAATAAAGTGATAAATGTCTATTCTATCTGCTTGGCGCCCTTTTATGTAATATTTTGTAGATAACTAACAACATCAGGTGAAAAAGAGGAACACAGGGACACCTTATTTAGATAGATAAGAGCTAAGAACTTCAGATGCCAATTGGCAAGCCTATGTTAATTTTAAGCAGCAACCACCTTTTAAGTCCCTACAATGCTCGTCAGCTTGGAAATTCCATGAAAGAAATGAGGGGTAAATTTCTGCGTGGGTTCTCCCACTGTCACTTCAGCAACAGTGCTCCGGAAAGTCTGGAAAAACAACACAGAATGGTTCACACAATTTCTGGTGTTTCCTTGGGTCTTCTGCCAAAGTTACAGCTGGCAAGTGGGAGAACTCCCACGGAAATTCACCCAAATCATAATTATGATTAGAAACCTAACAGGCCTCCAATCAGTTTCTATCTTGGACACGTTTTGTAAGGAAGTACTGGCAAGAGTTATGTACAACTTCAGAGGAAATATCTAAGTTATAAATACAGTGAATCAGAAACTTCTTTCAATTGGGCTGCCATTATTAAAGCTTGACCCTCCGTTTTCTTTTGGAGTTTTTCTATATCAATCCTCAAACATGATAGGACACAAAATATAGTATATTTTCTTTTTGCATCCGTATATTTGACTAACAGGCAAATGGAGTGAAGAAATTAAAAATCCATGATAAATGTAAAATAGTTCAGTAAAAAGAGCATATTCCACTTAATCCCAATTTGTTGTTGAACATGTCCATCATAGCATACAGAACGCTGTGAATTAGGCTTGGAAAATAAATATAATATAATGACCCACAAGATCTATTAATGTTTCACTTTTACAACTTGGGGAAATGAACAGACTTGTTGAATTTTATCATAGGACATGCCAATGCTAATTAAGCCAGCCTACAGAAGCTTGAAATACTTGAGATTTTCCATTGGAATGTCAAGCTCGTCAATTAACTTTTGCTTTAAAGTTTTTTTTTAAAAAGTGAAAAGCCTCATTTCATCTTCGAAAATGCCTCTGAGCTCAGAAGCTTTTTGCAACTAATTAGACGATTTGATGCTCCTTTTCAATTTTCAAAATGTTTGGGAAGACTGCGCTCTATTATTTGCACTCTTTTGGCTGATTATATTCAGTGCCCTTAACTTTCAGACACAAAGAGGCCCTGCAAGATGATTCCTTGCTGCTGCTACCCCTCCCCATTGTGCTTTGAAATCATCACCATTGATAAAATTGTTACTTATTGGGTACAAATGCATTCAAAAATAATGAAAATAGTGCACAGATGTAACATTGACTGTGGATTATGCTCACTAATAACACTTTTTGTGAGGATGGGGGTTAATAGGTTTTGGAGAAATTGCTGCCTTTCAATGAAAGATGGAGTAGGTTCTGATTGCGGTTGAGGTGGACATCATTGGCAAAGCTGGGACTGCTCTCCTTAGAGAAGATTCATAGGAGATTTGGCAGAGGTGTTCAAAATCATGAGGGGTCTGGACAGACAAAGCAGAGAGAAATTGTTCTCGTTGGTGGAAGGGTAGGTAGCCAGAGGGCATTGATTTAAAGTGATTTGTAAAAGATAGAGATGACGTGAAGAAAAACTTTTTAATGTATTTATGTTATTTTATGCAGAATGCACTTCCCGAGAGTATGGTGGAGGCAGATTCAGTTGTGGCATTCAAAAGGGAATTGGGCAATTATCCAAAGAGAAAAGGGAGTGAATGAGACCAGATGAGTTGCTCTCACAGAGCGCATGGCCAACACCTTTGAAGCAATGTTACACCACATCCTCACATTTCACTCCAAATTGAAACTCGAAGCAAATTACAAGTAACTTCCATCTGCCAAACAGTCAAATATCTGGCTGCAAAAATAGTTTGTCAACATCAAAAATTATAATGCAAAATTGTAGCCAGGCATTTGATAATTTTAAGATGGAGGCATTGCTGGTTCTATGTCCTGCATATTTGCTTGTGGGTTCTGGAGGAAAATGAGCTGTGTCCCTGGCAGAGCCAGGTCTGAGTGGAAGCCAGCATTAAAGTTTACGATGAAGTTCGTTACCCCATTGAGATCTGGGTTATGTTTGTTAGGAAGAGCTGGGTGTCAAGGAGTTGGATTGATTTGTTAGAAAAAGAAAAACTATAAAGAAGTTAAACCTGGGTGGGAGGGAACCAACGGGCCTGAAAAGAGAACACAGGCAGAGAGGGGTGTAAGCTCCTTAAATCTAATGTGGGGCACAAGGAAGCCTGTTTTTTAAAAATTCGTTCATGGAATATATGCGTCGCTGGCTAGGCTAGCATTTATTGCCCATCCCTAATTGCCCTTGTCCAGAAGGCATTTAAGAGTCAACCACATGGCTGTGATTCTGGAGTCATATTTAGGCCAGACTAGGTAAGGGCATCAGTGAACCAGATGGGTTTTTACAACAATCGGCAATGGTTTTGTGGTCATCATCAGACTCTTCATTCCAGATTTTTATTGAATTCAAATTTCACCATCTGCCATGGTGGGATTCGAACCCAGGCCCCCAAGAATTAACCTAGGTCTCTGGAATAATAATCCAGTGATAATACCACTATGCAATCACCTCCCCGAATGATGCAGCCACTGGGGCAAGCTTACAAATACAAACAATCTAGGCTCACACTTCAGTGCAGTATTGAAGGAGCACTGTGCTGTGAGGGGTTCAGCCTTTCAGATAAGACATTAAACTTAGATGTCACAAAGATCTCAGTGACTATACAAAGAGGAGAAGAGGAGTTCTTCCTGTTGTCCTGGTCAATATTTATTCATCAATCTAAAAGAACCCAATGATTTGGTGATTTATTTCATTGCTTTTTTGTGGAAGCTTACTGTGTGTAAATTGGTTGCTGCCTTTCCTACATTGATCTATGCATCAAAAAGAACCTTACTGGTTGTAAATGTTTTGAGCATTCGTATGTCAGTGTGCTGTAATGGAGTTGCAGTTGTTGAGGATCTTTTTGCCACAAAATTTGAAGTTTGTTCCTTATTCATAAAAATTCTGTTCATATTACAAACTAGTGATAATTTGAAATTATTCAAATTCAAAATAATTCCGAAATGACATAGCTGCTAGACTGGGTCTGCGGCAGGTGTTGAGGGAACCAACAATAGGGAGAAACATACTTGACCTCATCCTCACCAGCCTGCCTGCCGCAGATGCATCTGTCCATGATAGTATCGGTAGGAGTGACCACCGCAGCCATTATGGAGACGAAGTCCCACCTTCACATTGAGGATACCCCCTCCATCATGTTGCGTGGCACTACCACTGTGCTAAATGGGATAGATTTCAAACAGATCTAGCAACTCAAGACTGGGCATCCATGAGGCGCAGTGGGCCATCAGCAGCAGCAGAATTGTACTCAAACACAATCTGTAACCTCATGGTCTGGCATATCCCCCACTCTACCATTACCATCAAGCCAGGGGATCGACTCTGGCTCAATGAAAAGTGCAGGAGGGCATTCCAGGAGCAACACCAGGCATACCTAAAAATGAGGTGTCAACCTGGTGAAGCTATGACACAGGACTACTTGCGTGCCAAACAGCATTCTCACTGGAGGAGGAGGCTCCACAAATATCTCCATCCTCAATGATGGGCGAGCCCAGCACATCAGTGCAAAAGACAAGGCTGAAGCATTTGCTACAATCTTCAGCCAGAAGTGCTGAGTGGATGATTCTTCTCGGCCTCCTCCGGAGGTCCCCAGCATCACAGATGCCAGTCTTCAGCCAATTCGATTCACTTCTTATGATATCAAGAAACTGAAGGCACTGGATCCTGCAAAGGCTATGGGCTCTGACAACATTCCGACAATAGTACTGAAGAGTTGTGCTCCAGAACTTGCCGTGCCCCTAGCCAAGCTGTTCTAGTACAGCTACAACATTGGCATCTACCCAGCTATGTGGAAAATTGCCCAGGTATGTCCTGTATACAAAAAGCAGGGCAAATCCAACCCAGCCAATTACTGCTCCATCAGTCTACTCTCGATCATCAGTAAAGTAACAGAAGGGGTCATCAACAATGCTATCAAGCAGCACTTGCTTAGCAATAACCTGCTCACTGATTCCCAGTTTGGGTTCAGCCAGGGCCACTCAGCTCCTGACCTCATTACAGCCTTGGCTCAAACATGGACAAAAGAAATGAACTCCTGAGGTGAGCTGAGAGTGACTGCTCGTGGCATCAAGGCAGCATTTGACCAAGTGTGGCATCAAGGAGCCCTAGGAAAACTGGAGTCAATGGGAATCAGGGGGAAATCTCTACGCTAGTTGGAGTCATACCTAGCACAAAGGAAAATGGTTGTGATTGGTGGAGGTCAATCATCTCAGCTCCAGGACATCACTACCTCAGGGTAGTGTCCTCGGCCCAAACATCTTCAGTTGCTCCATCAATGACCTTCCTTCCATCATAAGGTCGGAAGTGAGGATGTTTGCTGATGACTGCACACCGTTTAGCACCATTCACAACTCCTCAGATACTGATGCAGTCCAAGTCCAAATGCAGCAAGACCTGGACAATATCCACGCTTGGGCTGACAAGTGGCAAGTAACATTCATGCCACACAAGTGCCAGGCAATGACTCTCTCCAACAAGAGACAATCTAACCATTGCCCCATGACATTCAATGGCATCACCATCACTGAATCCCCCACTATCAACATCCTGGGGGTTACCATTGACCAGAAACTGAACTGCACTAGCCATATAAATATAGTGGTTACAAGAGCAGGTCAGAGGCTAGGAATCATGTGATGAGTAACTCACTTCCTGACTCCTCAAAGCCTGTCCACCATCAGGAGTGTGATGGAATACTCTCCACTTGCCTGGATGAATGCAGTTCCAACAACACTCAAGAAGCTTGACACCTTCCAGGACAAAGCACCCCACTTGATTAGCACCACATTCCATCACACTCCTGATGGACGACAGGCTTTGAGGAGTCAGGAGGTGAGTTACTTATCACATGATTCCTAGTCTCTGGCCTGCTCTTGTAATCACAGTATTTATATGGCTAGTGCAGTTCAGTTTCTGGTCAATGGTAACAAACATTCATTCTGTCCACCACCGACGTACAGTGGCAGCAGTGTATCCCATCTACAAGATGCACTGCAGAAATTCACCAAGGCTCCTTCGACAGCACCTTCCAAACCCACAACCACTCCCATCTAGAAGGACATGGGCAGTAGATAGATGGGAACACCACCACCAGGATGTTCCCCTCCAAGTCACTCACCATCCTGGCTTGGATATATATCGCCATTCCTTCACTGTCACTGGGTCAAAATCCTGGAACTCCCTTCCTAACAGAACTTGTGGGTGTACCTAAACCATATGGACTGCAGTGATTCAAGAAGGCAGCTCACCACCACCTTCTTAAGGGCAACTAGGGATGGGCAATAATTGCTGACTCGGCCAGTGAAGCACACATCCCATGAATGAATTTTTTAAAAGTTCAGGAATCTGAGCAGAGCAAACGTGAACTGAGTAAATACACAACAAAAAGGAGCGTGGGAAGCAGAGATAAAGTAGTAATATAACAGGAAACAAGAAAAAGTATACAGTCGAGGATACAGTAGGGAGGTTATGCTTCAGTTATGCAAGGCATTGGTAAGACCACATCTGGAGTACTGTGTACAGCATTGGTCTCCTTATTTAAGGAAAGATATAAATGCCTTGGAAGCAGTTCAGAGAATGTCTACTAAGCTAATACAAGGAATGGGCAGGTTGTCTTATGAGGGAAGTTTGGACACGCAAGGCTTATATCCACTGAAGTTTAAAAGAGTAGGAGGTGACTTGATTGAAACATAAGATCCTGTGGGGTCTTGGCCAGGTGGATGTGGAGAGGATATTTCCTATTGTGAGAGAGTCTAGAGCTAGGGGTCACTATTTAAAAATATTTTATTCCATTTAAGACAGAGATGAGGAGAAATTTTTTTCTGAGGTTTGTAACTCTCTTCCTCATAAGGCAGTGGAAGCAAAGTCTTCGAATATTTTTAAGGCAGAGGTAGGTAGATTCTTGTTAAGCAAGGGGTTCAAAAGTTATTGGGGGTAGGTGGGAATGTTATGGGTAGGTTACAATCAGATTATCCATGATCTTATTGAATGGTGGAGCAGGCTCAAGGGGCTGAGTGGCCTACTCCTGCTCTAATTCGTATGTTTGTATGTACATAATCCACAATCTTAAAAAAAGCTGATCCTAAAACTCCAGATCCTCACAAAGAAATAAAACAACAAGGGTTGCAAATCCTGTTGGTTTATGATGAAACAATTTTTCAGCTTTGATGTGCAATATGGCATACATGCATTTCAGTTAAATTATAAACAAATTAATTGATGTATGTCTGTCAGAATGGTAATTACTAATGCACTACAGAGTTACACAATGGCACACTCTGGGCACTATTCCAGACTTTTGGGAGCTCTCCTACCTTGCTCATCATCCCCCAAAAACATTTTCCAAACATGTTTGATAGGTGTATATTTTTTTGATTTTGCTAAGTTTAATTTCATGCGTTGAATTTATGTAATGCTATAATCACTATACTTTGTAAACTATTTTATACTGTGCTTGCTTATTACAGCCTCAAGCATTAGGAAATGTTATTTCAGATGTTGTGGTATACCTAAGTTGCCCTCCCTCTTTCACAGCTGTGCTGTGGAACAGTGGGAGGCACGTTCATGCCTCAACATCCAGCCAAACACAAGGTTTCCCAAATCACAGCAATGCTGTTTTCAGGAGGTGCAGATCTGAAATCAAGCATTGCCCTCCAGCAATTGGCAGAGGAATCAAAGGGGAGTGTACTGCTCTTGCCAAGTCCCTTGCAGCAGGCTTCCAAGTGTCTTGTCCTGGGAGCTAACCTCATCCTACTGGCTGATGATGGCAAGTTGGAAAAGGAGCTTCAGAAAGAGGAAGGGTAGAAAATAACTTAAAAAGAGGAAGAAGCCACATACTAAGAAAGCACAGGGTAGTCATTCCATAACTTATTTTATGCTTATGAAATTTTTAAAGAGGCTTCCAGAAAATGATCACCCAGGGGAAAGTTTGTGAAGCTTGATAGTCCCTCTGTGTAGCCACTGTACATCCAGATGTACAATTGAGCAGGAAATGACAATGGTACAGTGTACATGGGGGTAAAAGCAGTTTCATTTACGTAGTGCTATAATCATTACACTGCATTAAATACACTGCGATACTATTTGACCTTTCGTGTCCATAGGCCACAGTCAGCGACAAGTGGGGATGCTTTGTGAAGGGCCAAGAAATAAATGACGATGGCAGTCCACGATAAAATAAGAGAGTGTGTGGATGGATGACTATGAATTCCATTATGGATTTATCCATTTCAGTGTGATTTATTATTTTATATATAAAATACAGTTGTTAAATGATGTTCTGTCTACTGAGCTTTGGAAACAGGGCCTGGACCCAGGGAAATCTTATGTCAGCTGCAATATACAGATCTTACTGATAGAATGTGATTGATTGTTGCATGAATCAATCAATAAAATTCCATTAGAAACACTAACACAAACTGCAGGAACACTAACCCAGTTATGAGCCTATCATCAGCCACCAGTCTTCCCACCATAACTTTTTTTTTAAATGTTAAAGTTTGTTGTTGAACCTACACAACCACTTACTGCCTAAGTTCAGGCAGGACAGGACGAGGCAAAAAAAAAGGATTCATATCAGTGGCAGGTATTAAATTATATTTTCAGCGCAAGTTAGTTTTGCAAAATTAGAATATGCTATTGCTTCTTTGTATTTGTAAAAAAAAATTGGAATAATCCAAATTTTAGATATTTCAGTTGAAGCAACAGCAGTTTGTAATATAGTGCTGGCTAAAATGCATGGTGGTGTCACATTGTATTATCTATCTTTTCAACCAGTGAACTTTAGACATTCATCATGGCCAATAAATTATAAGTCATGGTACTGTGAGTACAGTGATTTAACTAGCACTGTGTTCTTTGTATAGAACAGTATATTATCATGTCATTATCATGACAACGTGACTGGAATGGATTTTGCTAATGTGGCAAATTAATGCATTGTGAAGTTTATCTGAAGCTATTTTCTCAACTGCATTGTCTCACTAGCACATGATTATGTCTCTTAATGATGTACTGCCAGTATAATGCTTATACAATATAAAAAAGTACTTCTAAAACATTGATGTCAGCAACTGAATCAGCTGAAGAATGAGTGGGATGAATGCATGAACTTTTAATAGAAACCAAATAGATCTGAGCACAGGAAAATAGGAATAAACAGCAAAGGAGTAAGAAATATCAGGGCAATAGGTTAACTACTAGACATTTTTTTTAAATGTAGTGAAGTAAATGTAGTACTTCTGGTGACTTCTGAAAATAAAGAGAGGAAAACAGTAAATGTTTGAATAAAATAAAGCTTCTTCATATCATTTTATGATTCCTTTTGCAATGTTACATAGGTGGCTTAGACTGAGAAAAGAATCCCAACAAATTTAGGATTCCTAAATTTGATAGAAACTTCAACTCTTGGTGTGCGCAGCAAATGCATTGTTTGATACTGTTGACTTGAAAGAAGTCGCAAAGTGAACTAGTAATTATTAGTTTTCACTGCTAATGGGACAGTAAGTTTTCAAAAAATGTGCTTCTAATTAGTTAAATGAATAAGCTAATAACCAAAGCTATACACTAATCACTGACGATTGGACATATTATGAATGGATTAAGTACTTATCCTAATTCTTTAGGAGTACAAGTGCATTTTCTAGAAGACAGGTGTAGTGTTCTGTGAACTCCTACTGCTGAATGTGATGAAACAGGGTAATAAAGTGTCAGAAACATATGTAGCTGTAAAATTTATTGAAACAGGTGAGTAGTGCCAGCCAGAAATTGTGACTTTTTTTTCATAATTGACTCTGAAGACAACTGCTTCCAAACCTCCACTTTGGTACAAAACATTGGTTAACAAAGTAAGTTCTCTAAAGGGATTGCAATGATCTGCGTTTGTCTGCAAAATATAAGACACGATGTTCATTTTTGCAGTTTACACATTGCCTCAGTGGAAGGGCCATTTCTTATTACATTCATCTGAAAAAATTCGTACGCAGTCAATTAATCAGCAAAACTGTCAAGAGAACTAAAATTAATGCCTGTGAAGTGCCAAATAGGCTGTTCAAGGTTTGCCCCTTCACACATTGTGCACTGTACAAACTAATGCATGCCTTACCAGAGTTTTAATCTCAATCTGCTCATTTATGTAACGTTACCTAACAATGGTATGAAACAACAAGCAGTTTTTTTAAACTGAGCAACCTGTCGCTAATTTGTTTTGAATGTACCCAATCTAAACAGGGAGATTGGTAGATCTGCTCTAGCTGGACAGTTTATATGGAAATTTAATTTTAAATATGTTGATAAAATGAAGTAACAAAGGGAAACAAAGCACATTTTGTGACTGAATGTATAATACAAATATACCAAATTGTGATTTGAACACATAAATGATCAAAATTTAAAGAATTCAGAAGTAAATTTCTCTTTTCCCCCCTACACGAGATTTGTTTTTGGGTTCAGCATTACCTGTTACCCTTGTAGGCAGGCCTTGTATCCCCCATGGCCTACCGTGTAACTGTACATGCCTGAGTCATAATGGGACCCAGCAAAATATATCTCAAGTATTGACCAGATGATTTGATAAATAGTTGTGCAAAAGATTCAAAAGGTTTGGCAGTTCGGTTGATCCTTTTTTAGGGGAACGAGATTACATCTACATAGAAACTTATCTAGTGCTACTTCGCAACTCGAGGGATGAATAGGAATTTGAATCAGATTTGAGGCAACAAGACCACCACGAATGTTAGGGAGAGAGAGGACATAAATGCTTTCCCTGCTGCCCAAGCAGAGAGAGTTTTGTCAGAAATTAAGAGCCTCTAATTTAGTCACCCTTTCACAATGTCAGTGTGCATCAGGTGAAACCAGGGCCAAAATACACAACTTACAGTTCTCTAGTAATCTTCCTGCAGGAGAAGAAACAATGAATGCTGAAGGTTGGGGGGGAAAAAAAGAAACGGGAGACAGGTAAATGGGGAGCTGAAGGCACAGTCAAAAGTGTAAAGGATTAATTCTAATATTAGCTACTGAGCATGTGTATAAGGAGCTATGTCACAGTGATCCCACCCACTCAGAGATGAGTGTGAAGCATCCCAAGAGTAGCTCCGGAACGTCTTGGTCTTATTTAACCTTTGTAAATAGTCAACAAGTAAATAAATGTTTTTGAACAAAAGACCATTGCCTCCAGCAAGATCTCTTCTAGAATAAGACTCAAATGAAACCCAGCAACAGTGCAGAGCAGCAGGTGAAGGACTTGGAGGCCAACCCAGCAACCATACTGGAGACAACCAAATAACAAGGGCAGCTCAGCCACCAGCAAGACAAACAACACGGGAAAAAACAAACGTCAAACCAGGGTGAGAAATGGCTTCTACTCTGCCCCTCCCAGGTCAAAATATAGAGGGCCCCAGACAGGCTGAGCAATGGCAAAATTGGTGAAAACATTTTATCGGGTACTGCAATGCCTCAGGTCTTGCGAACAAAGATCAAGTTAGCACTTTGTTATTTGCAGTTGGGAGCATAGCAGATAACTTGCTAGCCAGATAGGGGGCGAACAAAGAGGCAGCCTCCTATGGGGATGTCATCGGAGCCTTTGACTCATACCTACAAAAATATTGTCATAGAGAGGGCAAAATTTAATCAGCGCACTCAAAACTGGGTGAAGAGACTAACTCGTTTGTTAACGAATTGGACTGCCTAGCAGAAATTGTAAGTATTGAACACTAAAAGACGACCTGATCAGAGATAGAATAGTCATTGATGTTCATTAATGTTTTACAAGATTCTCTCTGACTTCTTACAATCTCAGGAAAATGTAAATTTAAGCTCAGCTGTACAACTGGCCAGACACAGCAAAGGGCAGAGGCAGAATAATGCTTTTGTCAGAGATGCAAGGAAAATTTTCCAAGGACAGCTTGATGGAATCATTCCATCTGTAGGTTGTAAAACTGCAAGTAGAGCAAGGCAGCAAACAGGGAAACGCCCTGAAAAGGCACTAACTGCCATTTTCCAATATCCCTGCTGTGACGGGAAGAAGGTGCAAAGGTGGGGAGAAGGTCCATTGGTGGAAAGAATGCTTTGCTTAAATTGCACAGTGCTGTGGCTGTGGCGAGTTAGGCCATTTTAAAGTGGTTTGCTGTGCCCAGAAATCTGTGTTTACAAGACAGAAGGAGAAATCTGTTAAAGGAACTTCCATTCAAAAAAGTCAAATTGACTCTGAATACTTCACAGGCAAAACTCCATCCCTACTAACACAGGAGGTAATCGTAGATCTTTAATTTCTCTTCAAGGTAAAGCTAGATTCAGCAGGAGACAGATGCACCAAAGATGAAGATGACCAACTGCAAGATGACATTCTAGACCTTAACAGAAAGTGCTGGAAAAACTCAGCAGGTCTAACAGCATCTGTGGAGAGAAAAAAAAAATGGTTAACATTTCGAGTCCGTATGACTCTTCTTCAGAGCTCTGAAGAAGAGTCCAAGGGTTCGAACGTTAACTCTGTTTTTTCCCTCTCCACAGAAGCTGTTAGACCTGCTGAGTTTTTCCAGCATTTTCTGTTTCTGTTTCAGATTTCCAGCATCCGCAGTATTTTGCTTTTATTCTAAACCTTAATTTGTTCTTTTGGGAAAGAGTGGAAGAGGATGATGCCACTGATATTGATGATTCTTGCAGGAGAAGCTCCTGAATTTTGCTTTAGTTTTTGAAGACAGCATACATTCTGATGAAGTTCCAGAGATGCTCAGGCCCACTGAGGAGCAAACTCACACTCAAGAGTGTGCGCAAGCTGAACCACTGCCTACAGAAAAAGAAATTCCTACAGTATTAGCAGGACAATCATCATTTCTTTCTTCGGAATATTCTTTGTCCATCTGATTCGTTCATGGATGAGGCATTACGTAACACTATTTGTTGCAGCAGTAGAAGTTTGTGAAATCTCTATAGCTGCACAAATCTTCACAGGAGCTGACCGAGCTTCATTCTTTCAAACAACAGCAGCCAGCAGTCCAACCTTTCCCCAAAGTACCAAGAAGAAATGAAATAAGAAAAGTAAAGGAAAATCTCTGTTCATCGCCTTTATACTGCAGACCAGAAGCAGAAATCTCTGTCTGAGGAGCTTGGTGCCTTCCAAGGAGAAGAGTCCAGAGAGCACACATCCTATACATCTCAAAGAGAGCTGAGGACACAATCAGAGATTGATGCCACCGGCGCAAGAGACAGTGAGGGGGAGGTGTAGCAGAATGTGTGCATAATACTATGTGGATAAAGACTCAGAAGGAGATGTAAAGGGTTTACTGAAATGATAGCTGCTGAGCATGTGTGTAAGAAGCTATGTCACAGTGATGTCACTCACTAAGAGGAGATGAATGTGAAGCATGTCAGAGAGTAGCTCCAGCTATATCTTGGTCTTATTTAACCTCGAGTTTGAAAAGGCCATGGAGAGCGGGAGAGACTTCAGTTTAAAAAGGATGCGGAGAGCGGCGGGGACTTCAATTTGGGTACCTTGGGTACTTTGCTGGGAGTCAGAGCGGACCTGCGGGAGACAGTCGGGAGCGGAGGAGTGTGTTGTTTCACTGTTTCAGCTGCTGGGAAGCTGCAGCCCGGGTAAAAGAGAAAAAGCAACTCTGACGTCATAGGAAGGTAGTGAATTGATTGGCCGGTAAGTGCTCAGTCTAAGGGACAGTGTGTGAGAAACCAGTTAAGGACAGGCGAGTTAAGGTAGATCTATAAATAAAAAGAACTAAAACTTTAAAATAATAAACCAAAATTTGAAAACTTTTAAATTAAAATCAAACAATAAAGATAAAACAAAAGCAATAAAAATAAAGTAATTTAAACAAACATCTAAAACACATACCTTGTAGTTAAGATGCACATAACCTTTAGTTGTCAGTGGTACTAGAATTCAATAAACACAGTAAATTGTAGCACACAAAGGAAGAAAGTAATTAAAGTAACTTAACTAAATAACATAAGTAAGAATGGCAGGAGAGGTGTTGTGTTGCAGCTGAGAGATGTGGAGCTTTTGGACGCCAAGGCGATCCATGACAAACACGTCTGCAGGAAGTGTAAGCAACTTGAGGAATTCCTGATCAGGATTATTGATCTGGAAGCCAAAATGCAGACACTGCGCAACATAAGGGAGGGGGAGAAATACCTGGATACTTTGTTCCAGAAGACAGTCACACCTCTTAGAATAGGGTCATCTGTTTTGGTCAGCAGTGAGGGACAGGAGGTTGTGACTGTCAGTGAGGCAGATAATGGGACCGAGCAGACAGTAGGAGAGGAGCCTCAGGCTTTGCAATTGTCAAACCGGTTTGAGGTGCTCACAACCTGTGTGGATGAAAGCGAAGTCCGCAAGGTGGATGAGCCGGCTAGCCATGGCACTGTGATACAGGAAGCTGTTCAAGCGGGAGGAGCAAAAAAGGGATGTAATGGTAGTAGGGGATAGTATAGTGAGGGGGGTTGACACTGTTCTCTGCAGCAAAGAGCGAGAGTTCAGGCGGCTATGTTGCCTGCCCAATGCCAGGGTTCGGGACATCTGCTCAGGGCTGGAGTGGAACTTGCAGTGGGAGGGGGAGGATCCAGTTGTCATGGTCCATGTAGGTACCAATGACATAGGTAGAACTAGGAAAGAGGTTCTGCAAAGTTAGTATGAGGAGCTAGGTACCAAATTAAGAAGCAGAACCTCAAAAGGTAATAATCTCTGGATTATTACCTGAGCCACATGCAAACTGGCATAGGACAAATAAGATTACAGAGATGAATGTGTGGCTCAAAGACAGGTGTGGGAGAAGTGGGTTCCAGTTTGTGGGACACTGGCATCAGTACTGGGGAAAGTGGGGGCGTGCCATTGGGACGGTTTACATCTGAACCATGCTGGGACGTGTGTCCTCGCAAATCACATAACTAGGGAAGTAGAGAGGGCTTTAAAGTAAACAAGAGGGGTGAGGGATCAAGCTTGGGTAGAGGTAGCAATTCAAGCTGTGGAGTCAAGACAGGAGCGCAAAATAGTAATTTGAGAAATGAGGGTCACAGAGAAAAAAACCTAAGAATACATCAACAGTCAAGAATAGATGCTACAACAGTGACAAAAAGACAAAACTGAAGGCTCTCTATCTGAATGCACGTAGCATTCATAACAAAGTGAATGAATTGATGGCCCACATTGAAGTAAATAAATATGATCTGATAGCAATTACGGAGACGTGGCTGCAGGACGACAAAGACTGGGTCCTTAATACTGAAGGGTACATGACATTCAAGAATAGAAAGCTAGGTAAAGGTGGAAGGGTAGCACTATTAATCAAAGAGGGCATTGGTGCAATAGTTAGAGATCAGGATGTAGAATTGGTTTGGGTGGAGATGAGGAATAGTAGGGGGAAAAAGTCATTAGTCGGAGTGGTCTACAGGCTCTCTAACAGTAGCCACAGTGTAGGACAAAGTATTCAAGAGAAAATATTATGCGCTTGTGACAAAGGGACGGCAATAATTATGGGTGATTTTAATCTACACATAAACTGGAAAAATCAGACTGGCAGTAGTAGCCTGGATGAGGAGTTCTTAAAAGGCTTTCAAGATAGTTTCTTAGAGCAGCATGTTCTGGAACCAACCAGAGACCAGGTGATATTAGATGTGGTATTGTGTAACATGACAGGATTAATTAACGACCTCAGAGTAAAGACACCCCTAGGTAGCAGCAACCACAATCTGACTGAATTTTACATCCAGTTTGAAAGGGAGAAGAGTGGGTCTAAGACTAGTATCTTAAACTTAAATAAGGGCAGCTATGTGGGAATGAAAGCTGAGCTAGCTGAAGTGAACTGTGAAACTAGGCTAGAGGATAGATCAATAGAGAAGCTGTGGCAGACATTTAAGGGGATATTTCAGAGTATTCAGAATAAGTACATTCTTACTATCAAGAAAATTTCTAAGGGGAGGATGCACCATCTGTGGTTAACTAGAGATGTTAAGAAAAGCATCAAATTTAAGGAAAAAACATACAACTTCACAAAGATGAGTGGCAGGACAGATGATTGGACAGACTATAAAGAACAGCAGAGAATGACTAAAAGGTTAATCGGAGAAAGAAATTAGAGTATGAGAGGAAGCTAGCTAGAAATGTAAAAACGGATAGCAAGAGTTTCTTCAGATACTTAAAAAGGAAAAGGGTAAGTAAAGTGAGTGTGGATCCTCTAGAGAGTGATAGTGTGGAGTTAATATTAGATAATAAGGAAATGGCAGAAGAAATGAACACATATTTTGCTTCTGTGTTTACTATAGAAGATACAAGAATATTCCAGTAATAGCTGCAAATCAGGAGGTGAACGGGAGAAAGGAACTTGGTGAAATTGAAATCAGTGGGGAAATGGTACTGAGCAAATTGATGGAGCTGCAGGCTGGCAGGTCTCCGGGTCCCAATGGACTACGTCCTAAGGGTTTAAAAGAGGTGGCCAATGAGGTAGTTGATCCGTTGGTGTAGTGGGTAACATATTAGCATGGATAGAAGATTGGCTGGGTGGCAGAAAGCAGAGAGTATGCATAAATGGGTCTTTTTCAGATCGGCAAGATGTGACGAGTGGCATCCCATAGGGGCCTGTACTGGGACCTCAACATTTTACGATTTACATCAATGACTTAGATGAGGGGAGTGAAGACATGGTAGCTAAATTTGCAGATGACACAAAGATAGGTAGCAAAGTATGTTGTGAACATAAGAACATAAGAACTGGGAACAGGAGTAGGCAATTCAGCCCCTCGAGCCTGCTCTGTCATTCATTATGATCATGGCTGATCTCATTTCAGCCTCAACTCCAATTTCCTGCCCTCTCGCCATAACCTTTCAACCCATTACTAATTAAAAATCTGTCTTTCTCCTCCTTAAATTTATTCGGCGTCCGGGCATCTACTGTACTCTTGAGGTAGTGAATTCCACAGATTCATGACCCTCTGAGAAAAGTAATTCCTCCTCATCTCTGATTTAAATCTACCACCCCTTAGCCTAAAACTATGGCCTCTTGTTCTAGAATGCCCCAGAAGAGGAAACATCCACTCCACGTCTACTTTGTCTATCCCCTTTAGCATCTTATATACCTCAATTAGATCTCCTCTCATCCTTCTAAACTCTAGCGAGTATAAGCCTAAACTGCTCAAACTCTCCTCATAAGACAAGCCCCGCATCTTTGGAATCAATCTGGAACCGCCTCCAGTGCAAAGAAGAGGACATAAGGAGGTTGCAGATGGAAATAGATAGGTTGAGTGAGAGGGCAGAGATCTGGCAAATGGCGCTTAATGTGGGAAAATGTGAAGTTGTTCACTTTGGCAGGAAAAACAAAAAAGCAGAGTATTTCTTAAATGGAGAACAGCTGCACAATTCTGAGCTGCAAAGGGGTCTAGGTGTTCTAGTATATGAATCCCAAAACGTTCATATGCAGGCACAGCAAGTAATTAAGAAGGCTATTGGAATGCTATCCTTTATTACGAGAGGGATTGAACATAAAAGTAAGGATGTTATGCTTCAGTTATACAGGGCATAGATGAGACCGCACCTCAAATACTGTGTGCAGTTTTGGTCTTCTTATTTAAAGGATGTACATGCATTGAAGGTGGTTCAAAGGAGGTTTACGAGATTGATACCTGGAATGAGTGGGTTGTCTTATGAGGAAAGGTTGGACAGACTGGGCTTGTTTCCACTGGAGTTTAGAAGAGTGAGGGGTGATTTGATTGAAGTATACAAGATCCTGAACAGCCTTGAGAAGGTGGACGTCGAATGGATGTTTCTGCTTGTGGGTGAGTCCAGAACTAGGGGGCACAGTTT
This sequence comes from Cetorhinus maximus, assembly GCF_964194155.1. Classification (NCBI taxonomy): domain Eukaryota; kingdom Metazoa; phylum Chordata; class Chondrichthyes; order Lamniformes; family Cetorhinidae; genus Cetorhinus; species Cetorhinus maximus. The sequence goes on along the minus strand of NC_135883.1, from coordinate 151,333,557 downwards.
TAAAATTAGAGGATGCCCTTTTAGGACAGGGATGAGGAGAATTTTTTTTTCTCAGGGGCTTGTGTGACTTTGGAATTCTTTGCCTCAGAAGGTGGCGGAGGCAGGCGGGGCCATTGAATATATTTAAGGCAGAGGTAGATTGATTCCCTTGCCTAACGAGAATCTAAGGTTATCGGGGTTAGATGGGAATGTGGAAATCGAAACACAAGAAGATAAGCCATGATCTTATTGAATGGTGGAGCAAGCTCGAGGGGCTGAATGGTCTACTCCTGGTCCTAATTCTTATGTTCGTTGTAAATAGTCAGCAAGTAAACAAATGTTTTTGAACGAAAGACCATTGCCTCCAGCAAAATCTCTTCTAGAGTAAGAAGCCAACAAATCTAGAGACGAACTCACAATAACAGAAAAAGAAGAACATTAAAGGCAGAAGGAAAGATAAAAGACGAATGAACCTAGGCAAGAAGATGCAAATGATAGGAGTACAGTGGCCAGCTGAGGAGTCAACAGAGTGGGATGGAGGTATACAATATGCAGCCTGATGTTCAAATAGATGGTGCATGGGAACATAAGGCAAGAGATGACTAAAAGTACAGTGAGGCATAGCTAAGGAAGAATTTGAAAATTAGGATGAGAATTTTGACATCAACTTGCTAAGACATATGGAGCTTCTAGTGCAGTATTTAGTGTGGCAGGGAATCTGGGATGCCATGTTTTGAATGAATTGTAACTTGTGGGGGGCTGGAATGCAAAATACTGGCAGGTGCTGGTAAACCAAAATTAAAACAAAATTTTGGTAACAATTAGCACATCTGGCAGCATCTGTCAACATGGAAATATAGGTTTAGGGTCAATTATCTTTCAGAGAAGTTGAGCCTTGAGCTGATGAAGTCATGGATTTGGAGAGGGGGAGAGGGGTGATGGTTGCAAAAGAGAAAGAGGTGGAGACAGGCAAAGATGTGGAGAAAAGCAAATATGGAGAGAAAGCAAGGCTTGTGGCCAAGCCGTATGCCATAGCTACTTGAGTCTCAGGTAGCAGCTAGCAAAGTAAATAGAGTTAAGACTGGCAGGAGCCAAAGAGAATGACTTTGGCTTACTGACAAGAAGTTGGAGGAAATTTTAGTTCATCTGCATCTTGGTATTGGCAGGGTGGACTGATAGAGGAGGTAGAGGTGTTGAGTTGTGTGCTGCCAGCATTATATAGGCTGATGCCATGCTGCAGTAAATGATATGTCAAGAAATCAGATTGGCCTTCTCAAACTAGGAAGGCTAGAAGCAAGCCAGCAATGCATTGCAACAGCTTAGAAAGGAAGGGAAGATCGGAAACAGTGCGGTACTTGGAAAGAGGCTGATGTGGGTCTCTGAGGAGCATGTGATAATGACAGTTTGAATTGAAATAATTGAACAGATAAGAAAATTACTAAAATCATAGAAGATGCTCCTTATGCAAGAAATAGCAGTCCTCACAATGTAATTTATCCATTATTTTTTATAATTGCTTAAAGATACTTTGTGATCTAGACACAGAAAGTTCTGATTAAAGATAGAAAGAACTTGCATTTATATTGCACATTTCACGATCTCAGATTATCTCAAAGTACTTCACAACCAATTACTTTTGAAGTACAGTCAGTCTTTTAAATATAGGGAAATATGGCAGCCAATTTGTGCACAGCAATGACCCACAAAGAGCAATGAGATTAATAACCAGACAATTTGTTTTTAGCGATGTAAGCCAGGACACTGGGAGAATTCCCTTGCTCTTCTTTGATTGTGCCACGGATCTTTTACGTCAGAGTCATTACGGCACAGAAGGAGGTCATTCAGCCCATCGAGTCCATATCAGCTCTCTGTAGAGCAATCCAGTCAGTCCCATTTTCCTGTTTGGGGCCATGGTTTAATGGATCATTCAAAAGAAGACATCTCCAATGATGAAACACTCCCTCAATGCTGAACTAAAGTCTCAATAAAGAGACCATAGACCAACGCTGGAGCCAAGACAACTGAATCCGCAGCAGCAGATTTTTATCTTCAACTGTGTGATTGCGCCAGACCTTGGAAGTGTTTAACAAAAGTGAAATACTGCGGATGCTGGACTGCAACAAAACAGAAAGTGCTGCAAACGCTTAGCAGGTCAGGCAGCATCTGTGGAGAGAGAAACAGAGGTAATGTCTCAAGTCAAATATGACTTCTTCGGAACTGAGGAGAGGTAGAAATCTTATTTTATGCTATTGAAAGGAGTGTGGGGAAAGAACAAAAGGGAAGGTTTGGGATAGGGTAGAGGCAGAGGAGATTAAATAACAACAATGTCACGGGACAAAAGGCAAACGGAGTGGTAATTATTGTAGTAAAGAAACAAAGCATCGGTCCAGAGCGAGTGTTCATGGCAAAATAATAAACAGCTGTGTGTGAAAGAAAAAAAACATGAAAGCAAGATATAGGCTGGCACTTGGCAAAAAAAATGGAGGATAGAGTTCATGGTCTGAAGTTGTTGAACTCAATGTTGAGTCCAGAATGCTGTAAACTGCCTAATCTGAAGGGGAGATGCTGTTCCTCAAACTTGTGTTGAGCTTCACTGGAATATTTCAGCTGGCCAAGGACAGAAATGTGAGCATGAGAGCAAGGTGAATTAAAATGGCAAGCAGCCGGATCACGTCAGGGTCATGTGGCAGAGTTTAAACTTACTACAAGAATAAAGGTTTGCACATAGAATATATCTAATCAGACTGAAAATGTCGACCAACCCCCTTAACGCCCTTTAGGTAAGACGGTGGCATAGTGGTAATGGGGATGAGCGACCATAATATGATAGAATTCTTCATCAAGATGGAGAGTGACGTAGTTCATTCTGAGACTTGGGTCCTGAATCTTAATAAAGGAAACTACGATGGTATGAGGCGCGAGTTGGCTATGGTGGATTGGGAAATGTTACTTAAAGGGATGACGGTGGATAGGCAATGGCAAACATTTAAAAAGCGCATGGGTGAACTGCAACAATTGTTTATTCTTGTCTGGCGCAAAAGTAATACAGGAAAGGTGGCCAAACCATGGCTTACAAGGGAAATTAGAGATAGTATTAGATGCAAGGAAGAGGCATACAAATTGGCCAGAAAAAAAACAGACCTGAGGATTGGGAGTAGTTTAGAATTCAGCAAAGGAGGACCAAGGGATTGATTAAGAAGGGGAAAATAAAGTACAAGAGTAAGCTTGAAGGGAACATAGAAACTTTTATAGTCAGTTTTTATAAGTATGTGAAGAGAAAAAGATTGGTGAAGACAAATGTAGGTCCCTGACAGTCAGAAACAGAGGAATTTATAATGGGAAACAAAGAAATGGCTGACCAACTAAATACATACTTTGGTTCTGTCTTCACAAAGGAGGACACTAATAACATACCAGAAATGTTGGGGAGCACAGGGTTTAGTGAGAGGGAGGAACTGAAAGAAATCAGTATTAGTAGGGAAGTGGTGTTGGGGAAATTGATGGGATTGAAGGCCGATAAGTCCCCAGGGCCTGATAATTTACATCCCAGAGTACTTAAGGAAGTGGTCCTAGAAATAGTGGATTGGTGGTCATCTTCTGAGATTCTATAGACTCTGGAACAGTTCCTACAGATTGCAGAGTAGCTAATGTAACCCCACTGTTTAAAAAGGGAGGCAGAGAGAAAACAGGGAATTATAGACCAGTCAGCCTGACGTCGGTAGTGGGGAAAATTCTAGAGTCCATTATAAAAGATTTAATAGCTGAGCACTTGGAAAACAGTGGCAGAATCGGACAGAGTCAGCACGGATTTATGAAAGGGAAATCATGCTTGACAAATCTACTGGAATTTTTCGAAGATGTAACTAGTAGAGTTGATGAGGGGGAGCCAGTGGATGTGGTTTATTTGGACTTTCAGAAGGCTTTCGACAAAGTCCCACATAAGAGATTGGAGTGTAAAATTAAAGCGCATGGGGTTGGGGGTAGTGTACTGAGATGGATAGAAAACTGGTTGGCAGACAGGAAACAAAGAGTACGAATAAACGGGTCTTTTTCCGAATGACAGACAGTGACTAGTGGGGTACCGCAGGATCGGTGCTGGGACCCCAGCTATTCACAATATATATTAATGATTTAGATGAGGGAACTAAATGTAATATCTCCAAATTTGCAGACGACACAAAGCTGGATGGGAGGGTGAGCTGTGAGGAGGATGCAGAGATGCTTCAGTGTGATTTGGACATGCTGAGTGAGTGGGCAAATGCATGGCAGATGCAGCATAGTGTGGATAAATGTGAGGTTATTCATTTTGGTAGCAAAAACAGGAAGGCAGATTATTATCTGAATGGCTATAAATTGAGAGACGGGAATGCGCAAAGAGACCTGGGTGTCCTTGTACACCAGTTGCTGAAGGTAAGCATGCAGGTGCAGCAGGCGGTAAAGAAGGCAAATGGTATGTTGGCCTTCATAGCAAGAGGATTCAAGTAGCAGGGATGTCTTGCTGCAATTGTACAGGGCCTTTGCGAGACCACACCTGGAATATTGTGTGCAGATTTGGTCTCCTTATCAGAGAATGTATTTGCTATAGAGGGAGTGCAGCGAAGGTTTACCCGAATGATTCCTGGGATGGCGGGACTGACATATGAGGAGAGATTGTGTCAGTTAGGATTATATTCGCTGGAGTTCAGAAGAATGAGGGGGGATCTCATAGAAGCCAATTAAATTCTAACAGGACTAGACAGGGTAGATTCAGGAAGGATGTTTCTGCTGCTGGGGGAATCCAGAGCCAGGAGTCACAGTCTGAGGATACCGGGTAGACCATTTAGGACTGAGATGAGGAGAAATTTCTTCACCCAGAGAGTGGTGAGCCTGTGGAATTCACTACCACAGAAAGTAGCTGAGACCAAAACTTTGTATGTTTTCAAGAAGGAGTTAGATATAGCTCTTGGGGCGAAAGGGATTAAAGGGTATGGGGAGAAAGCGGGAGTAGGCTATTGAGTTGGATGATCAGCCATGATCATAATGAATGGAAGAGCAGGCTCGAAGGGCCGAATGGCCTACTCCTTGTTTCTATGTTACTGGACATCCAGAGGCTCAGGCTAATGCTGTAGGGCCATGGCATCTTGTGAAATTTGAATTCAACTAATAGATCTGGAATTGAAGTTTAGTCTCAGTAATTGTGACCATGACAACTATCATCGATTGTTGCAAAAACCCATCTGATTCACTAATGAACCTTTACGGAAGGAAATCTGCCATCCTTACCCAGTCTGGCCTACGTGAGACACCAGATCCACAGCAATATAGTTGACTCTTACTGGGCCATTTCAGATGGCAGTTAAGCCACTCAGTTCAAGGGAAATTCAGAATGGGCAGCAAATGCTGGCCTCCCCAGTGATGCCCACATCACATGAAAGAATAAAGAAACATGCTTGGGTGTCCAAAACTAAAACAGAAATACCTGGAAAAACTTAGTAGGTCTGGCAGCATTGGCGGAGAAGAACAAAGTTGACGTTTCGAGTCCTCATGATCCTTCAACAGAATTAAGTAGAAATAGGAAAGGGGTGAAATATAAGCTGGTTTAAGGGGGGTGGCGGGGGGGGGTTTGTTGGGACAAGCAAGCAGTGATAGGAGCAGATAACCAAAAGATGTCACAGACAAAAGGATAAAGAGGTGTTGAAGGTGGTGATATTATCTAAAAGAATGTGCTAATTAAGATTGGAGAGCAGGACGAGCAAGGTAGCTCTAGTGGGGGTGGGGTGAAATAAACCATGGGTGGGGTGAAATAAACCATGGGTGGAATACTTTTAAAAATAATGGAAATGGGTGGGAAAAGAAAAATCTATATAAATTATTGGAAAAAACAAAAGGGAGGGGGAAGAAACGGAAAGGGGGTGGGGGTGGAGGAGGGAGTTCAAGATCTAAAGTTGTTGCTTGGGTGTCAGTTGGCCAGCCAGGGTATTTCAGCCCAAACTCCCACGTGGCACTACCTCCTCATACACTCAAAAACATGGCAGCTACAGACAGAAGATGAAGTGTGTGAAGAACATGCATCATCAATTGCCATAGGAAATCCCATCACATGCCAGCTAAAGCCAACATCATCCTGCTGCTGCCACCACAGGGGCAAAGTGCTTGTTAGTTCAGATATGAAGATAAACCAAATAAGACAACTTGCAACTGCTAACTGTATAGTGCCCCAACCAATAAAGTGCACCCCAATTCAGGCCAGGATATTTGCAAGTAGGAAAAGGGTCAAGGAAGATGAAAGTAAAAGAAAGAGGAACACAGCACAGAAAAGATAATTAACCAAAATTCAAACCAAGCAACAATTAGCTTATAGTGGGAATGAATACAATATGAAGGGTTATCATTCATATAAGTAGCAGATGGGATGGGGGGGGGGGGGGTACAGATGAAATGAGGTGCCTTTCCACCATCTAGATTCCTCCCTTAAAAACAGCAGTCACAACTCCTTCACTTAGGCACATCTTAGTTATCACGCACTCAAATGTTGAGGTAGACTATTCAGTTAGTAGGAAGTAGTGACCTAGCCATAACTAAACTTCTGCTCATTCCACACAACCATTCTTCAAATTTGAGTGTATCCAGTCTTGTTTGGAAATATGGATAGATCCATCAAAATAACACACTTAGCCTGAGCAATTTGCTGAAAACACTATTATTGCAAATTTATTTATCTTCATCAATTCTCTAATAGCAGTTATGTGTGAAGGTGCATGTTATTAAATACACAGCACTGATGGGGTATCAGCCTCTGAGAACAACAGGAGTTGGCAGTCAGAGGATATGATGCAAATTCGCTGCCTTGCATAGGGAAAACACCATGTAGCCTGGAGATATATACACAAACAGTTTTGTTCTCCCAAAGCCCACCACACACCCCTGCAGAAAAAGGGATTAATGTCAGCGAGAACACACATTACCACCTGACTCCAATTGTATAGCAAGGATGACCCGACCCAAAAACACCTTTAGGAGATGGATCAGCCCAACACCACCTGTCTGAAGCATATTAGATGGCTATTTCAAAATAAAAAAAATACACATGGACATTTATAAACTGTTTTGCCAATCTATTTGACAGTTCCTCTAACCTATTCACAGCATTTGGGTTCATTTTAATAAAATATAATTTCAGCACAGTTTAGATAACGAGTACCAACCTCCATTTAGGATACAAAGATAAACAGGATACACATATATATAATATATATATATATCACTAACCTGACCAAGTCAGTCATACAGGATCCTACAACCACTACATCAAAAACCACAGAATCAGAAGGAAGATTTGCTGGGAATGACATATTTAGGAAATGTTTTAAAGATAGGAACAGCAGCAACAACCGAATATTGCAATAGCAATCAGCTACAGCAACTCCAGGCTCAAAATCCACAGCAGGCGACCATGGTTACGGGAGGACCCCGTCGCATAGCGGGCTGCATTATTTGAGCTAATTAGATGGTTTAAAAAAAGGAAAGGAATGGCTTTACCGAGGTAAAAATGATCTCTTTAATACTGCGTATTGTTCTGCTCAATAAAAACAATACCTATATATATTTTAAAAATATGAATGTATGAATCAGGCAGTTGTTTGGACGGCAGCAGCGCCCTGTTGCCGGGTGTGAGCGCTTGGATCCGTTGGTGTTTGAAGAGCGGGAGCGGCCGGCGCGAGGCAGTGTGACTCTGGTCACTGGACGCTGTGTGTTAATGGGACTCGCGGGTAGGTCCCAGGCAGGTACCCAAACGCCGCTCGCTCGCTCGCTGTCTGTATATAAAATATATTTCATCACCGTCAATTGCTCTTCACTGGGCCTCACGGAGCTTTTTTTGAGGCCCAGTGGTTCACCTATCTTTTAATAAAGTGTATATTATTATTCATTGTACATTCAGCCCGTGCCGGCTTTCACTTTAGATAGGATTATTTTTAAAGTGAGAAGAGTGTTTTGGGGTGGGTGGAGAGGGGGAAGCTCGATACAACAGATTTTGCCTTTGCATTGTATGAGGAGGAGGTTTATGCGACCCTGTCTGTTTACAAACCCCCTTGTGTCATTTCCTGTATTTTAAAGGACGAACACGCTGCATTTACAACCAGTGTTGCAAACATCCTGGAAACGTAAGGCGTGACATTTTGTCATCAGCAGCAGGATTGACGCAGATGGCAAAGATCTGCTAAGCGTATGGAAGCTGTATTTAGGTTTCAGAGTGACCTACATACAGGTCACAGTTTTCTTCATTGGAACTTTTTGCCCAAAAAAATTAAATCACTTCTAATTAGTAGCACTTGGTCAATCTGTAATGAGGATTGGTGCATTATTGCAACATTTTAAATCTATCTAAGTGCATCTCTGCAACTCCCTTGTCAGAAATAATCAAATATTCTTTTGGGTCCACGCTGCAAATAGACCGTAGGTCTATTAGTATCTGAAAAGCTGGGGTGATTTTTTTTTTCATTCTTTCATGGGATGTGGGTGTCGCTGGCTAGGCCAGCATTTATTGCCCATCCCTTGTTGCCCTTGAGAAGGTGGTGGTGAGCTGCCTTCTTGAATCGCTGCAGTCCATGTGGTGTAGGTACACCCACAGTGCTTTTAGGAAGGGAGCTCCAGGATTTTGACTCAGCGACAGTGAAGGAATGGCGATATATTTCCAAGTCCAAGGTGAGGGAACTTCCAGTTGGTGGTGGTGTTCCCATGCATTTGCTGCCCTTTTCCTTCTAGATGGTAGAGGCTGTGGGTTTGGAAGGTGCTGTCAAAGGAGCTTTGGTGAGTTGTTACAGTGTATCTTGTAGATGGTACACACTGCTGCCACTGTGCGTCAGTAGTGGAGGGAGTGGAGGTTGAAGGCGGTGGATTGGGTAGCAATCAGGTGGACTGCTTTGTCCTGGATGGTGTCAAGTTTCTTGAGTGTTGGAGCTGCAAGTGGAGAGTATTCCACCACATTCCTGACTTATTCCTTGTAGATAGATGGTAAACAAGCTCTGGGGAGTCAGGAGGTGAGTTACTCTCCTCAGAACTCCAACTTCTGTCCTGCTTTTTTAGCCACAGTATTTATATGGCTGGTCCAGTTAGTTTCTGGTCAATGGTGACCCGCAGGATATCGATAGTGGAGCATTCAACAATGGTAATGCCTTTGAATGTCAAGGGTAGATGGTTAGATTTCCTCTTGTTGAAGATGGTCATTGCCTGGCACTTGTGTGGCATTAATGTTACCTGCCACTTATCAACTCAAGCATGAATGTTGTGCAGGTCTTCCTGCATATGGGTATGGACTGCTTCATGAGTCACGAATGGTGCTGAACATTGTGCATTCATTAGCGAACATCCCCACTTCTAACCTTATAATGGAAGGAAGGCCATTAATGAAACAGCTAAAGATGGTTGGGCCGAGGACACTACCCTGAGGAACTCCTGCAGTGATGTCCTGTTGTGAGTTCAAACTTTACAACCCATTGTTGACAAAATGCCAACACCCAGAATGTTAATTTGCCTTTTTGTTTTTTAGATGCTCAATCACCTATTGCCTATTTCCAACAATTATTAAATAAAGATTGAGGTCCTATTTCATGCAATTCGTCTTTTGCCATTGTTGTTAGCTGCCCCTCAATTTCAAGATAACCTAAGAAATAGGAGCAAGAGTAGACCACATGGCCCATCGAGCCTGACCCGCATTCAGTACGATCATGGCAGATTTTGGGCTTCAACTCCATTTTCTTGCCTGCTCCCCATATCCCTTAATTCCCAAAAATCTGACATCTACTCAAGTTTGCAAGTTTCAGACATGGGTCTTCATGTGACTGAACAGGACAATTCTCGACCCCCAGATCTTTGAGCATATGGGGCATGATGTCCCACACTTTAGTGGAGTGCAGGATTTGCTTCCTTTTCTCTCCTTCTCTGCTGCTGTTAATCAAAAGACGTTGTGACTCAAAACGCGATGCAGATTGGTGGAACAAGTAGTTGCTATTCTGAGCAACTGATAAGTTGTTCCCAGTCATTAAGGTCAATGCTGCTGCACTTCAAGGAGAGAGTGTCTTTGAAGCATTTCCTTTGTCCTCCCCTGGAATGCTAGCCATTAGAGTGTTGAGAAAACAGGCCCTAGCGAAGGAAATGGTTTTTGGCCATCCAAACAGTGTACAGTCCATCATTGTTGATTTTTCAGGAGCTTTGCCTGAATGCTTGTGGAGCTGACTTCAAGAAGGATAATAGTGTTTGTTCGACGGTCCTCCCATAGAATCCAACGGATGCGGCAGAGTGATTGCTAGTGCTCTCTTGTGTTCTTATCTCCCTGATACACAGTCCAGGTCTCACTGCAGTACGAAGTGCGGTGACAACAACTGCCCTGTACACTAGGACTTTTGTTGACTTGATGAGATCTTTGTTGTCAATCACTCACTGCCGTAGTTTGTAGTAGGTCAAGCTGACACAGCTTATCCAGTGTTGGATCTCCTTGTCAATGGTGGCCTTTTGATAGAGGTGGCTGCCATGGTATGGGAAGTGCTCAAAATATTTGAGAGCCTTTCCTTCAGCATATATTGGTGGTGGAATATTTGGGTGACTAGGTGTGGGTTATTTATTTTGGCAACATTCAAGGACAGGCCGGGTTTCTTGTGTGTAGAATTGAAGGGATCGAGAATGGCTTGCATATCTGTTGCAGAGTGGGAAATGACACTACCGTCATCTGCAAACTGTAGGTCATGTATGTCTAGGGTGGTCAGTTTAATTTTGGCATAGAGGCAAATGAGGTGAAATAGTTTTCCATCTAGGTGGTATTTACTTTGTACTGGAGGGCAGTTGATCTTTGTTGAGATGAATATCCACTGTCAGGTAGATTGTAAATAGTATGGTGGCTATCACACAGTCTTGCTTGACACCAATCTGGATTTTGAAGGCGCCTGTTTCAAACCTCCCACTCAAGACAGTTGCAGTCACATCACCAGGAAGCAGTTCTAGGATTGTGATGAAGTTTCTTGGACATCCAAATCTTTGGAGCACAATCCACAGAGCCTTGCAATTTACTGAGTCAAATGCTTTGGTCAAGTTCTTTAATGCAATGAAGAGTTCCTAGTGTTGTTCTCAACATTTTTCTTGCATTTGTCTGGCAACAAGCCCGTGTCAGAGGTTCTTCTGGAAGGACTAAAGCCACACTATGATTCTGGGAGGATTTCCCCAGCCACCGGATGTAAGTGATTTGGAGAATATATGTCAGGATTTTCCCTGCTATGGACAAATACATAGGAACATGGGAGCAGGAGTTGGCCATTCTGGCCCTCAAGTCTACTCCACCATTTAACTAGATCATGACTGACCTTCAACCTCAACGCCATCTTCCCACACTATCCCCATATCACTTCATGTCATTAATATATAGAAATCTTTAGGGGAACTGGTGGATGTACTGTACTTAGATTTCCAGAAGGCATTTGATAAAGTGCCACATCAAAGGTTATTGCAGAAAATAAAAGCTCATGGTATAGGGGGTAACATATTGGCATGAATAGAAGATTGGCTGACTAACAGGAAGCAGAGTAGGCATAAATGGGTCTTTTTCAGGTTGACAAGATGTAATGAGTGATGTGCCGCAGGGATCAGTGCTGAGACCTCAACTGTTTACAATTTATATAAATGACTTGGATGAAGAGATTGAAGGGATGGTTGCCAAATTTGCTGATGACACAAAGATAGGTAGGAAAGTAAGTTGTGAAGAGGACATAAGGACACTACAAACAGATATAGATAGGTGAAGTGAGTGGGCAAAGATCTTGCAGATGGAGTTTAATGTGGGAAAATGTGAAATTGCCCATTTTGACTGGGAGAATAAAAGAGAAGCATATTATCTAAATGGTGAGAGATTGCACAGCTCTGAGGTGCAGAGGGATCGGGATGTCCTGGTGCATGAATCACAAAAGGCTAGTATGCAAGTACAGCAAGTAATTAGGAAAGCTAATTGAATGTTACATATTGCAAGGGGAATTGAATACAAAAGTAGGAAGGCTATGCTTCAGTTGTACAGGGTATTGGTGAGACCACATTTGGAGTATTGCGTACAGTATTGGTCACCTTAAGGATGTACATGTGTTGAAAGCAGTTCAGAGAAGGTTTACTAGACTAATATCAGAAATGGGCGGGTTGTCTTATGAGGAAAGGTTGGACAGACTAGGCTTGTGTCCACTGGAGTTTAGAAGAGTAAAAGGCAACTTGATTGAAACCTTTAAGATCCTGAGCGGTCTTGACAGGGTGTATGTGGAGAGGGTGTTTCCTGTTGCGGGAGAATCTAGAACTAGGGGTCACTGTTTAAAAACAAGGGGTCGCCTGACCCTCCACAACCCTTTGGGTTTACCACCCTCTGAATAAATTCCTCCTTACCTCGGTCCCAAATGAGCTACCTCTTATTCTGAGACTGTGCCCCCTGGTTTTAGACCCTGGGGGAAACATTCTTCTTGCATCTAACCTGTCAAGCGCTGTAAGAATTTTGTACACATACCTCAATAGTTCACAGCATGATTTATCTCCCTTCTTGAAGATGCTTCCAGTTGTCACATTCCTGAAGTTGTTAGGGAGGGCATAGCACTTTCCTCCCAAATTCATAGGATGAGTGCATGGAGTTTTGAGCCCACCAGCTTTGAAGACCTCAGCTTGAATACCATCGGGACAGCAGGCTTTGTTGATTTTCATCCATTTGATTGCTGTTGCAGCTCTCCCATCGATGATGGTTCACCCATGGATTTTTCCACAGAGTACTGGAAAGTATCAGTTGCCACTGTGGATTCATGGTTGAGGAGTTGTTGAAAATGTTCTTTCCAGCATTGATGGGTGGCATTGTCATCCTTAAGAAGTGAAACACCATTGTGTGAGCGAAGGGGATTTTGCCTATTTAACCTTTGTCCATAGATGCTCCTGGTAGCTTCAAACAAGTATTGCATGTCATGATGGTCAGCATTTTGATGGATCTCTCGTGCTTTCTCTTCACGCCACATGACCCTTATCTTCTGGATTTGTCGATGGACTTCTTAACTTGCGACCTTGGGTCGTTCTGCCAGGCAATGAAGGTTGCTTGTTTTTGTTCTCGGAGGTCACATATTTCACCATTGTTTCTGTTGAAACAGCCCTGGTGGCAACGATACTCAAAGCCAATGGACTGGACACCAGGGCCTAGTACAGCTGATCCCACTGTTCTGGAATTGCGTTGGGGGTATGTGAAGATTTTCCAGATTGGAGGCAGGTTCAATCGAGGCATTGAAGAGGGAATTGGATTGTTATCTGAAAAGGAAGAATGTGCAGGGCCAAGGTGATAAGGTGAGAGAATGGCACTCGGTAAATTGCTATGGAGAGTTGGCGCTAACATGTCAGGCCGAATGGCTTCCTTCTGTGCTGTGTAACAATTGTGATTCTGTGGTCATGAGCTGCTCTTGGAATTCCTCTCTCCTGTTTGCTTTAGGGCTGGGACACATCTTTTTCCTCTTGGACTTTGGGGTCTTGCAATATCTTGGTACGAGGCGGATGCTCATCACTGATCGAGCAAGTCGATGATCTGTCCAGCAGGCATCAGTCCCCGCATGGATTGAGTAGTACAGACATCAATCATTTTTTTCTTTGACTCGAGCAATGACAAAATACAGGAGATGCCAGTGCTTTGATCTAGCTAGGATGCCTCCAAGAAGTCCTCAACAGTAGAACAGGTGTCCTTTGCCATTGTGATCACGTAAAATACAATAAACTTCTTCATACGCATCGCCAATCACCAAGTAAAATACCGTTACCTACCAAGGTAACAATGTGTACTCCATGAGAAAATGACACACCTAAGACATGATTGGTGGTACAGATAACCCGGAGTGGTCGAGTTATTGTGGCAACATACACTTTCCTCCTCCAGCTGCTTTGATCTTGCGTCGCTCTCAGTGCCCTTGTGAAACTCGAGCCTGTTACTTCCATGATGGCTTCTTCCTACCCACACAACATTCTATACCTCTACCATTCCTTCCAGCATCATCTTTTCTATACCACTTCGTGCCACATGCCCAAAAGACTTCAACTTGCATCTGTCCACCACTGATAACAATCTGCCTGTGTTGTCAACTTCCACCTGTTGTAATACCCAACCGTTTGTACATCTGAGTGCATTTCACACTGAACATCCTTCGGAAACACTGAAGTTTTTTAAAGAATAATTTTTTCCTGGCTATCTTTTTTTGTGCTCCAACGTTCTGCACCATAAGTGGAAATAGGAAACACCAATGCTTTAAGAAGCTTAAGCTTAGTTGTTTTCCTGATAGATTTCTTTTTCCAAATTCCAAATGTTATTTAGCGCAGTCATTGCTTGTTTGGTCATTCCAACCCTGCGTTGAATTTCTTTATTATTCAGTTCACATCCTTGTTCACATTAATACCCAAGTAGGTAAAGTCAGTGATTACTTCAACTTCCTTCTCGTTGAATTTTATTTTTTCATTAGGCTGTGCCACTTGGTTTTTTTTTTAGCTCTCATCATTTTAGTCTTTTTAACAATTAGTTTCAGATCTTTGTTTTTTCCTGCATTGTTTACTTCATTCAAAATATCTCCTAGCTCTCTCAGGTTTCCAGTAATCAAGGATGTGATTGCACTAGAGAGAGTGCAGAGGAGATTTACCAGGATGTTGCCTGGGCTGGAGAGTTTTAGTTACGAGGATAGATTGGATAGACTGGGGTTATTTTCCCTGGAGCAGAGGAGATTGAGGGGAGACATGATTGAGGTGTATAAAATTGAGGGGCATAGATAGGGTAGACAGGAAGCAACTTTTCCCCTTGGTGGAGGGATCAATGACCAGGGGGCATAGATTTAAGATAAGGGGCAGGAGGTTTAGAGGGGGTGTGAGGAAGAATTTTTTTCACCCAGAGGGTGGTGGGAATCTGGAACTCACTGCCTGAAAGCGTGGTAGAGGCACAAACCCTCATAATGAAGTATTTGGATGTGCACTTGCGATGCCATGGCATACAAGGCTATGGGCCTAGTGCTGGAAAATGGGATTAGAATAGTTAGGTACTTGTTTGACTGGTGCAGACTCGATGGGCCAAAGGATCTTTTTCTGTGCTGTAGACCTCTGTGACTCTAAGAGGTTACCCCTGTTATTTTAAAAACTGTAATTCTGTCTTTATGTTTCAGGAAGTTTTATAATAACAACAGAGCTCCCAAATTTGATTATTGCAATACTTTCTGCATTATTCTAATGGCCTGCTTTAGTGATTTCATTGCAAAATAGATCTCATCATATAACATGAGAAATAGGAGCCAGGAGTAGGCCATATGGCCCCACAGGAATGTTTAGCCATTAAATTCGATCATGGCTAATCTTCTACTTCAGTTTCACTTGTCTGCTCTATCCCTCGAATCCCTTAGTGCTCAAATATCTGTTGATCGCAGGCTTGAATATACTCAATAACTTAGCAATCACAGCCCTCTGATGTAGCGAATTCCAAAGATCCACAACCAACCTGTTATTCCTGAGGTTATGAGCCCTACTTTGACGCTTTCCAGCCAGGGGAAGCAGCATCTTACCCTTTCAAGACCTCATGTTCATCGAATTCATACCAGTGACATGAAGTGTTTGGAAACTTTCAAAAATTAAACTCTCTTAATGATGACTGCAGAGTAGGTATGAAATCTTGAGAGTAATTTTAACACTGTAACGTTGGGGGTACTTCACACACGTTGAAATTTTAATTCTTTTGGTTAATTACTATTCAGAATAGACTAAAGTTGGTTCATTTATGCAACAGGTGAGACTTCTTGATGGATTTTGAAGATCCTCCCACCCCACTCCACTAATACACTGCTCTCCCCTTCCCACTTTGACTTGCCTCTCCTTAGGAATTTACATCATTTTGTTCCTTAGTTTAGAAAGGAGCCTCACACAAAGGGGCTTTTGGAAATCCAGACGTACTATATCATGACCCTTTCCTACCCCATCAGTTGGCATGCCATGTCTTCAAAAAATCTAGCTTTGGTATACCAGAGTCATATTGTTGGGCTAATTCCCTCGTTTGTTCTGCCATTTTGCTTCTACTTATTGATTATCTTAGTTTTCCAATTACCATAATAGAATTGAGATTCCTAAGTGATGCAAATATGATAGTAATTAAAAATAGAAAATAATTAACATACGAAAAGACCATCTGGTCCATCAGACTATGGTGTCGTCACACACTTCATTGTCTTCTGACAAAATAGTCTCATCATATTTCGCCTATAATGATAATTTAGTGCTCTGAGTATCATTTTGGCTGTTCTTTTCTGTATCTTCTCAAAGACCATCTGAGGAGAGCAAAACTGCAGCTGTACTGAGACTTTGTACAGCGACTGCAGCCTAGATATAATATTCTTAGCATTTTATTGTAATGCCCTGATAATACCTGAAAGCCTAATTGCCTTCTTAATGACCTTGTCACACTTCATGTAGGTCTCTAATGATTTATCAACTGAATCCTGTATCCCTCTGTGGAACCTTAGATGTTAACCCTGTATTTTATACACACATTTATCTCTGGGAAACTCCAAGTGTCGTGCTGCACTGAACCATATGTCAAGACTTCTGTACGCTAGAGATCATTCTTTTAATGTATTTCAGTCTGCCTGTTACTTAATTACTTTGGCTTAAACTACCAATTCCTGTTGACATTTTGATGTTCACTGTACCCTAGTAAATTGCTCAATAGTGCCCTTAACTAAATTATTTATGAAGATGAACAGAAATGGTCCCAACATTGATCTTTGCAGTTTCATATGAATCTACCTCATTCGTGTCAACCTACTGCCTTACAAGATTGCAGCCAATTTCCTATATTCCTTGGAAAGATCATAAGAAACGAGCAGGAGTAGGCCATTCGGCCCATTAAGCCTGCTGTGCCATTCAATAAGATCATGGTTGATCTCATGGAGGCCTTAACTGCACTTTCCTGTCTGTCCCTCATAACCCTTGACTCCATAACGCAGCCTTGAATATATTTAGTGACCCAGCCTTCACTGCTCTCTTGGCAAGAGAATTTCAAACACTAATAACCCTCTGAGAGAAGAAATTCCTCCTCATCTCCACCTTATTTTGAAACTGTCTCCCCAAATTCTCGGTTCCCTCAGGAGGATGAAACATCCTCTCAGCATCTACCCTGTCAAGCACCATCTGGACCTTATATATTTTAATAAGATCACCTCATTCTTATGAACTCCCAATGAGTGTACACCCAGCCTGCTCAGCCCTTCCTCATAAGACAACCCCCTCACCCCAGGAATGAGCCAAGTAAACCTTCCCTGAACTGCAGGCATCT
This sequence comes from Cetorhinus maximus, assembly GCF_964194155.1. Lineage (NCBI taxonomy): Eukaryota > Metazoa > Chordata > Chondrichthyes > Lamniformes > Cetorhinidae > Cetorhinus > Cetorhinus maximus. The sequence continues at coordinate 151,316,261 of NC_135883.1, read as the reverse complement.
ACTGGACTTCCATCGTGTGCTAATTTGGCCAGTTGCTCAAGATTATAATCAGGCTAATGAGACTCCATTAACGAAAGCCCTCTGTGGCTCTCAGAGTTGACACTCTTTCCACATGACCATAAATCTAGCTAATCACCCATTTAAGCGTTCCAGCATCTTCTCTACTACTGATGAAAAACTAGCAGTCCTCTAATTCCCAGGGTCTGATTTTTAGGTCTTAAACTTGACTCAGTGGTAGCATTCTCATCTGTATCAGAAGGTTAAGATGAACAGGTGAGGTGAGAATGACTGCCCTTGACATCAAGGCAGCATTTGACCGAGTGTGGCATCAAGGAGTCCTAGCAAAACTGGAGTCAGTGGGAATCAGGGGAAAAACTCTCCAATGGTTGGAGTTATACCTAACACAAAGGAAGGTGGTTGTGGTTGTTGGAGGTCAATCACCTCAGTCCCAAGACGTCACTGCGAGAGTTCCTAAGGGTAGTGTCCAGGGCCCAACCATCTTCAGCTGCTTCATAATTTCCTTCCTTGCATTGTAAGGTCAGAAGTGGGGATGTTCGCTGATGATTGCAGTATGTTCAGCATCATTCACAACTTCTCAGACACTGAAGCAGTCTATGCCCAAATGCAGCAAGACCTGGACAATATCCAGACTTGGACTGACAAGTGGCAAGTAACATTTGTGCCACAGAAGTGTCAGGCAATGACCATCTCCAACAAGAGAGAATCTAACCAATGCACCTTGACATTAAATGGCATTATCTTTGCTGAATCCTGGGGGTTACCATTGACCAGAAACTCAACTGGATTAGCCATATAAATCCTGTGGCTACAACAACGGGTCAGAGGCTAGGTATCTTGTGGTGTGTAACTCGCCTCCTGACTTCCCAAAGCCTGTCCACCATCTACAAGGCACAAGTCAGGAATTTGATTGCATATTCTCCACTTGCCTGGATGAGTGCAGCTCCCACAACACTCAAGAAGCTCCACACCACCCAGGACAAAGCAGTCTGCTTGATTGGCACCCCATCCACAAACATTCACTCCCTCCACCACCGACGCACAGTGGCAGCAGTGTGTACCATCTGCAAGATGCACTGCAGGAATTCACCAAGGCTTCTTCAACAGCACCTTCCAAACCCACGGCCATTACCATCTAGAAGGACAAGGGCAGCAGACAGATCTTGCTGTTAGTGGTATAAATTATTTAGGCTAAAATACAGTGGGCGTAATTATGAAGCTTGTTGATGGTAAAAAAGAAGACAGCAATGGACTGGTCAGGTGGGCAGGAAAGTGACAAATAGAATTCAACCTAGAGAAGGTGAAGTAATGCATTTAGGAAGGACAAACCAGGAAAGGGATACACAATAAACAGTAAAGTTTTGAGAAGTGTAGAGGGGCAGAAGGATCTTGGAGTGCATGCCAACAGATCCTTGAAGGGAGCAGAACAGGTAATTAAGGTGGTCAAGAAAAGGAAGGTACTTTCCTTTATTGGCTGAGGCATAGACTATAAGAGCAGAGAAATTATGCTATAACTGTATAGAACACTAGTTAGACTGCAGCTAGACTAATATGCACCGTTCTGGTCACTACATTATAGGAAGGATGGGATCTCACTTAAGAAGGCATATAGGAGATTTACGAGGATTTATGTTACCAGGAATGGAGAATTTTAGCTACGATTAAATATTGGATAGACCAGGGTTTTTCTTTGGAACAGAAGGCTGATGGCAGATCAAATTGAGGTGTATAAAATTGCAGGGGCCCTTGACAGAGTGGATAAGAAGGACCTATTTCTGTTAGAGTTCAATAACCAGGGGGCATAGATTTAAAGTTATCAGTGGAAGCATTAGAGGGGAGTTGATGGGTAATTTGCCTGAAAGGGTATTAGAGGCAGAAACACTCATCACATTTAAAAGGCACTTGGCTATGCACTTGAAGCGCCATAACCTGCAGGTCTACGGACCAAGAACTGGAATGTGGGATTGGGCTGGAAAATTCTTTATTGGCTGGCAGAACATGATGGGCAAAATGTGCTCCTGTGCTGTAAATTTTTTGATGCTTCTAACTTACTAAACTTGAGAGAATATAGGCTGAGATGTGCAACATCTCCCATAATTGAATCCTTTAAGCCCTGACATAATTGATGAATTTGTACTTCCAAGGCCCAAAACAGAACACAGTATTCTATTAGGTATCAGATCAAGGCTTTGCACAGCTGAACCATAGCTTATCCTACTCTTATGGTTGTATAAGCTGGGTCGTTAAGTATATTAGATTTTTTTAATCAGTAAGGGAATCAAGGGTTATGGGGAAAAGGCAGGAAAGTGGATTTGAAGATTATCAGATCAACCATGATCTCATTGAATGGCGGAGCAGATTCGATGGGCCGAATGGCCCACTTCTGCTCTTACGTCTTATGTATTCTTCCCCCCCCACAGAAAATAAAAGCCAATGCCTAATGCTCCTTTAGCCTTTTTGATTATTCTTTGTACCTGGGTATTAGCCTTTAGCGATTCATGTAAATGGAAAGACCCTTGTTCCTCTGTATGTCCTAGTCTCTCACTTTAAAGGAAATATTCTTCACATTGAATTCCCATCTGCCACAGTTTTATCCAATCGATTAGTCTATGCTCGCTTTTAACATCTTGATCCAATCCACACAATTTACTGTGTCTTGCAACAGTGTCATCTGCAAACTTGGGTATACTATTCTATTTCTTTCATCCAAGTCATTGATTTTATACAATATAAATAAGTATACATATGGTGAAAATTTGATGCCTCATTACCTATCTCTGCAGAACACCACATCACATCCCACCAATTACAGCATATTCCCTTTATCCTTGCTCTCTGTTTCCTACTATCAGCATCCCGGGGGTTACCATTGAACAGAAATCGAATTGGATTTGCCATATAAATACTGTGGCTACAAGAGCAGATTAGAGGCTAGGAAGCCTGCAGTGAGTAACTCACCTCCTGACCCCCTGAGGCCTGTCCTCCATCTACAAGGTACAAGTCAGGAATGTGATGAAATACTCTCCACTTGCCTGGATGAGTGCAGCTCCAACAACACTCAGAAAGCTTGATAGCATACAGGACAAAACAGCCCACTTGATTGGCACCTCATTTACAAACATTCACTCCCTCCACCACCGACGCACAATGGCAGCAGCGTGTACCATCTACAAGATGCACTGCAGACGCTCACCAAGGATCCTTAGGCAGCAACTTCCAAAACCACGACCGCTACCATCTAGAAGGACAAGGGCAGCAGATAGATGGGAACACCATCCTGACTTGGAAATATATCGCTGTTCCTTCACTGTCACTGTCGCTGGGTCAAAATCCTTGAACTCTCTCTCCCAAACAACACTGTGGGTGTACTTACACCACAGGGACTGCAATGGTTCAAGAAGGCAGCTCAGCACTACCTTATCAAGGGCAATTAGGGATGGGCAGTAAATGGGAATAAAAACCTGGTATACAGTGCAAGTAGCCCTGAAGCTATTGATTGTCATTAAACTCTTTCAGTAATGTTGTATAATGAAGAAAACCTGATGTCCATAACTGATCTAGCCTATAAACTATTCTAATCCAACACTAGCATGTCCTCTGAAGCTGCTTGGAGGCAATTACAGGTGGGCAGTAAATGCTAGTCTTGCCAGCAACACTCACATCCCAAGATTGATTTTAAAAAATCAATCCTAATTCTATTATAAATATTCACCTGCATCCAGTGTATTTTTTGTTTCCAAGCCACCTTTTTCTTTACAGTATGATTTTGTCCCAAATGTTAACTGTTTTTCTTTATTGAATATTTAGCACTGCAGGCTGTCCTGTTCGTTGGTCTTTGACAGTGTCACTGTGGATGTAATTGCATTGAAATGTCACCAGAAGTTGCCTTAAACAGAATTTCCCCTGCACTTCGTCCCTTTATCTCCAATGTTGTCAGAAATGGAAAAATTGGCTTAGATGCTACAAACAATCTCAAAATAACAGACCTTAAATCAGGGTAAGTGCTGATTGAGTGCTCCAAGTTGATTCATCCTATTATTGTGTCAGTTTTATTCATTTTTTTGTGTGCATGTGAAGCATAGGAAATAGGAGTAGGCCATTCAGCCCTTCGAGCCTGCTCCGCCATTCATTATGATCATGGCTGATCACCCAACTCAATAGCCTGCTCCCACTTTCTCCCCATATCTTTTGATCCCTTTCGCCCCAAGTGCTATATCTAACTCTTTCTTAAAAACATACAATATTTTGGTTCAACTACTTCTTGTGGTAGCGAATTCCACAGGCTCACCACTCTCTGGGTAAAGAAATTTCTCCTCATCTGAGTCCTAAATGGTCTACCCCGTATCCTCAGACTGTGACCCCTGGTTCTGAACTCCCCCACCATCGGGAATATCCTTCCTGCATCTACCCTATCTAGTCCTGTTAGAATTTTATAGGTTCCTATGAGATCCCCCCTCATTCTTCTGAACTCCAGCGAATATAATCCTATTCAACCCAATCTCTCCTCATATGTCAGTCCCGCCATCGCAGGAATCAGTCAGGTAAACCTTCGCTGCATTCCCTCTATAGCAAGAACATCCTTCCTCAGATAAGGAGACCAAAACTGCACACATTATTCCAGGTGTGGTCTCACCAAGGCCCTGTACAATTGCAACAAGGTATCCCTGCTCCTGTACTTGAATGGTCTCGCTATGAAGGCCAACATACCATTTGCCTTCTTTACCGCCTGCTGCTCCTGCATGCTTACCTTCAGCAACTGGTATACGAAGACACACAGGTCTCGTTGTACATTCCCTTCTCTCAATTTATAGCCATTCAGATAATAATCTGCCTTCCTGATTTTGCTATCAAAGTGGATAACCTCACACCTATCCATATTATACTGCATCTGCCATGCATTTGCCCACTCACTCAGCTTGTCCAAATCACACTGAAGCATCTCTGCATCCTCCTCACAACTCACCCTCCCACCCAGTTTTGCGTCATCTACAAATTTGGAGATATTACATTTAGTTCCCTCATCTAAATCATTTATATATATATAGTGAATAGCTGGGGTCCCAGCACCGATCCCTGCGGTACCCTACTAGGCACTGCCTGCTATTTGGAAAAAGACCTGTTTATTCCTACTCTTTGTTTCCTGTCTGCCAACCAGTTTTCTATCCATCTTAATCAATACACTACCCCCAGTCCCATGCGCTCTAATTTTACACGCTAATCTCTTGTGTGAGACCTTGTCGAAAGCCTTCTGAAAGTCCAAATAAACCACATCCACTGGCCCCCTCCTCATCAACTCTACTAGTTACAATCTCGAAAAATTCCAGTGGATTTGTCAAGCATGATTTCCCTTTCGTAAATCCACGCTGACTCTGTCTGATTCTGCCACTGTTTTCCAAGTGCTCAGCTATTAAATCTTTTATAATGGACTCTAGAATTTTCCCCACTACCGATGTCAGGCTGACTGGTCTATAACTCCCTGTTTTCTCTCTACCTCCCTTTTTAAATAGTGGAGTTACATTAGCTACCCGCCAATCTGTAGGAACTGTTCCAGAGTCTATAGAATCTCGGAAGATGACCACCAATGCATCCACTATTTCTAGGGTCACTTCCTTAAGTACTCTGGGATGTAGATTATCAGGTGTATGCATGTGTGTGCGTGCATGGTATTAATTATTGAATTTTTTAAGCACTTAATGTTTACATTTTGTTTGTGTAGTCCGGGCCCAAAGTTGGCTACCATTTATACTGAATTCTCAAAGTAGAGAAGTCCAACTATGTGTTGATCCAGCTTTAAGTACAATCTTTGTACGAATGAGTACAGTATAATCAGCAACCATATCACTGAAAATAATAATTATATAGAAACTATGTAACAGTTTCAGAGAAGATAGTTGCGAAATAGTGAACTTGTCCACAGCTATGTACTTCTATTTCCTGTAGGGTGCTTTCTAATTATTATACTTCCTTTGCATTGTAATATTAGCTACTAATACTTGTATAAAAGAAAAATGTGTTTCATATGTTTAAATAATTACTGGTCACAAAGGATTATTCGACGCGCAACACTTGCAAGTGCAGTACGTGTTGAATTTACTTAAATACAAATCTTGCTGCATGGCAAAATCTTTGCATTAACATGCTGACCTGATGTTAGCTAAAACAAGAGGCTTGTCCTAGTGGCAAGATGTCCCTATGCATAGTCAAAGTCTGCAGTACTTGGCAAGTGGTCATACCCACAACCAAATAACCAGATGTTAAACCATGATGATTCTAAGAGCAGAAGGGAGTTTTCTGATCTCCTGGTTATTGTTCCTCTCTCCACAAAAGCAAATTAAGTGTTTATTCAATTCATTGCTGTTTGTGGCATTTGGTGTGTGCAACATGCAAACTGTGTTTGTGTACGTAAGAAAAGAGTTTTTAAAAGTGATTTATTGTTTATGAAATGCTGTGAGGTGTTTCTGAGACATGTTATTACAACTTATTTTTTGAATGTGAAAAGTGAATTCATAGAAATGTTATTCTACCTCAACACGATTTGCCTGGTATTGAAAGTTTGCAGTTTTTCATTTTGGTCTCGCGAACTAACTAACAACAAACTGAATAAAAGACTTGGGTTTTGTCTAGAGAAATTCCTGTTTTGTATTGCAATTCCAGCATTTTTATAGATGGTTATTATGATATGAGTGTTGCCAGCCATTGTTTTCCTTCATTGTTTTCCCTTTTTTTTTGTTATTGAAATTTCTCTTTGGTTCCTCCTATCAGGTGCACATCACTAACACCTGGACCCTGTTGTGACCGGTTTAAACTGCATATTCCTTATGCTGGCGAGACCCTAAAATGTGAGAATTATTTTATATTCAGTGATCATTAATGAAATGTTTCAATAATGGCAGGATTTTTTTTAAAACATACCGTAGAAATGGTGTAGTTGGTACCATTCATTAATTGTCCAATAATTACAACTGTTATTTTTGAACATCAAAAATATATTTACAAACACATTGTTTCACTGAGGGCTCTGAACCGTTTAATGCTGATTGTTGAGAAATATATCTGCCAACATGTCTTTTTTTGTATCACCAAGGTGGGGAAGGGAAATTGTTTCCTTCCACCAGTGTTCTGTTGATATCATTGTGGCTGGTTTATGATGTTTAATTTTGCTAAGTAACTTTCCACAGAGTTTTAGTGTATAAATTGACATTTCTTTTGAAGAGCTAAGTCTCCAAAATTGTAGCCATAGGGTCAAAAAGATCAAAGCCAATGCCAATAATAGTGCTTACTGACTAATCACTTGGTCAACAATGGCAATTATCACTATTCCACGAGACTGCTCGTGCATTGGTGGTAATTACCCAAAGTTCCTTAGATTCTGTAAAGGTACCAGCGGATTGGAAAACTGCAAGTGTAACATCTCTCTTCAAGAAAGGAAGGAGGCAGAAAGCAGGAAATTATAGGCCAGCTAGCCTAACATCTGCCATTGGGAAAATGCTAGAATCCATTATTAAGGAAGTAGGGGAGATGGTGGTAATGTCGCTGAGATCAGAGACCAAGGCTAATGCTCTTGGGACAGTAATAGTGCTTACTGACTAATCACTTGGTCAACAATAGCAATTATCACTCTTCCATTGGATTACCTGTGCATTAGACATGGGTTCAAATCCCAACATGGCAACTGGTGTAATTTGAATTCAGTTAATAAACCTGGAATGTAAAGCTAGTCTTAGTAATGGTGACCATGAAACTATCATCATAGTTTGTCATAAAAACCCACCTGGTTTACTAATATCCCTTTAGGGAAGGGAGTCTGCCATCCTTATCTGGTCTGGCCTACATGTGACTCCAGACCAACAGCAATCTGGTTGACTCTTAACTCCCCTCTGACGTGGCCTTGCAAGCCATTCAGTTCAAGTACAATTAGGGGTGGCCTACCTCCCATGAAAGAATAAAGAAAAAAAGGGAGCAGGACATTTGGAAAATCTTAATACACCAGGCAGAGTCTGGTTTTGTGAAAGGGAAATTTATTAGAGTTCTTTGAGGATAAAAGCCCATAGTGTTGAGGGTGATATATTAGCATGAACAGAGGATTGGCTAACTGACAGGAAGCAGATTCGGGATAAATGAGTTATTTTCAACTTCACAACCTATAACTAGTGGAGTGCCACGGGGATCAGTGCTAGAACCTCAACTATTTATGACCTATATTAATGACTTGGATGAAGTGAAGTGACCAACTGTATTGTAGCCAAATTTACTGATAATACAATGATAGGTAGGAAAACAAGTTGTGGGGAGGATACAAAGAGTTTGCAAAGTGATCTTGAGCGAATGGGCAGATGGATTATAATCTGGGGTTGTCCACTGTGGCAGGAAGAAAAGAAAAGCAGTATATTATTTAAATGAAGAAATTATGCAGAATGTGGCAGTGCAGAGGGATCTGGGTGTCTTTGCATATAAATCACAAGAAGTTAGCATGAAGGTACAGTACGTAATTAGGAAGGCAAATGGAATGTTGGCCTTTATTGCAAGGAGAATGGCAGATAAAAGTAGGGAGGCCTTGCTACAACTGTACAGGGAATTGGTGAGACCATACCTGGATTATTGTCTGTAGTTTTGGTCTCCTGACTTATGGAGAGACCTACTTACATTGGAAGTGGCTTAGAGAAAGTTTACTAGGCTGATTGTGGGATGAAGAAGATTTAAGAAGAAAGGTTGAGTGGGTTGGGCCCATACTCTTTGGAGTTTAGAAGAATGAGAGGCAATCTTATTGAAACATATAAGATTGAGGGGCTTGACTAGGTGGATGCAGAGAGGACGTTTCCAACCATGGGGAATCGAGAACTAGGCCCAATTTAAAAATAAGGGGTCTCCCATTTAAGATGGAGATAAGGAGGAATTTCTTCTCTGAGGGTTGTTAGTGTTTGGAATTCTATTCCACAGAGAGCATTGGAGGGCTGAGTCATTGAATATATTCAAGGCCGAGTTAAACAGATTTTTGATCAACAAGGGAGTCAAAGGGGCAGGCAGGAAAGTGGAGTTAGGTCACAATCAGATTAGCCATGATCTTATTGAATGGTGGAGCAGGTCCGAGAGACCAAATGGCCAACTCATAGAGTCATAGAGGTCCACAGCACAACTGCTCCTGTTTCTTATGGAATTTGCAAAAAGTCAGCTGCCCAGCTGAAATATATTGTTTGACTTGTGACTAAACATGGGACACAAGTAATCTCTGCAGTCTGAAGGGCTTCACTCATGGAGGAATCCATGGTTTGTGTTGCCTTATTCAACTGGTTGGAAGGAGCCAGTGTGAAACTTTTTTCAAAGTTCAAAGTGTAGTTGTAGTTGATGGGCTGTAATTACCTAGGTATTTTGCTGATATTGGTTTTTTTGTCGTCGTTTTATTTGACTTATTTTTGAAATCCGTTTTTTATACAGTCCATGTTATGCATTCTTCTTTGATTATGAGCCAGGAAGACAGATGAATTGTTCTGTGCTAGTATGTTCTGTAACTAGCCACTAAAAAAAATTGAAAGAAGTACTAAAAACCTTGATAATCAGTTTTTTATTCAACATTATTATTTGAGCGTTTTGAATTCACATAGAAAAACACCCCACGGTGCTTTACATAGGGGAAAGTAATAGATGCTGAGCAGTAGTGTAAGAGTTGGGAAGAGTAATCAACAGAAGTTTTAAGAGGCTTTTAAAGATGGGAAGAGTGGTGGCAAAGCCAAAGGTATAAGGAGGGACTTCCAGAGAGTTAGCTCAGGGTGGCTAAAAGCTCTGCCATTGATGGTGAAATGGAAAAGAATGAGAATACACAGGAGGCAATAAACCCGAACGAAAGGACACTGGATAGGATATAAAGCTGGAAGAGGTTGTGGAGGTAGGATACAATAATCATGGAGGAAATTGCAGAGGAGTAAGGCAGTTTGGAATGCCAATGAAATTTGGCAAGGGCAGAGTGAGTGGGACTGGATGTGGGTAGCAGAGTTTTGACAAGTTATTGTTTATGAAAACAAGAGCTTGGAAGAGCTGCCGAGGAGTAATTGAAGAAGCTGAATCATATGTTAATGAAAGTGTGGGTAAGGGCTTTGGCAGTGGACGTAGATAGAATCATAGGTCAGAATTTAAAGTGCCCCTAGGTAGCAGATTATGAGGTGGGGAGGGAGGGGTGGCAAATTAGGAGGGAAGGTGAAGCTTCTGTTGTTCACAGCTCTGAAGAAGAGGCATATTGGACTTGAAACATTAACAGATGCTGCCAGACCTGCTGAGTTTTTCCAGCATTTTCTGCTTTCATTGCAGATTTCCAGCATCCACAGTATTTTGCTTTTATCATTCCTGGTAAACCTCCTCTGTACCCTGTTCAAGGCCTTGACATTCTTCCTGAAGTATGATGCACTTCAACACAATCCAGTCATAGATTATAAGCCAATGTCTGTACATTTATATACAACCTGTTTTAAAAAGTTGACACAGAGTAGAGCTCATTACTTATTTTTTATATATGTATAAACAGATTTTTATATTTAATCATACACAGTACCCCAGTTGAGGCCTAGCTAGTGATTTATAAATATTTAACATGACTCCCTGGTTTATGTATGGTAATGCCTCTATTTACAAAGCCAAATATCCTGTACACTGTCTTAACCCCTTTATCAATTTACCCTCTAGTCTTCAAAGATTAGTGATTATGAACCTCCAGGCCCCTTTATTCTTTCACTCCCTACCTCGCTGTAAATAGTACCATTTAAATTATATTGCCTCTTGATGTTGTTCCTTCCAAAATACATCCCTTCACACTTAACCACATTCAGTTGAATCTGCCAAGTGTCTGCAGGTTTCACTGGCCTGTTTATACTCTTCTGAAGTTTGGTACTATCTTGCTCACTACTTTGTGCCAAGTATTGTATTGTTTGCAAACTTTTAAATTGTACTTCCCATACCCATGTCCAGATCATTTATCAAAATCAAGAAAAGCAATGATCCTAAAACTGACCCTTGAGTTGGGGGGGGAGTGCAACCTTACTGCATACATCTCTCCAGTTGGAAAAAACATCCATTCATTCTATCCTCTAGCAATCTTGGTGTTTGGCTAATGAACTCCAACTCTGCTCCACACCTTTCTGATAGCTTAGCGCATATTGCGAGCTTCCACTGGTAAAACATTATGCATTCAAACCAGTCCTCCCTATTCATATGTAACATATAGATGCAACAGAGTACTGCCTGAAGACTTCTAATATTAGAAATGAAAGTTAAACTGTATTTAATTTTGGATCACAGAAAGTGAACAGTCCTAACGAAGGTTATTTTTTATGGAATTGAGTAAATTGTTCTGGTGCTTTTGTAAAACACCAGACATTGAGAAATGAAGATCACTAAACCTTGATAAGGCATTTTACTTACTCGGGATGTTTTGAACTTTGTTTTAATGCTGCAATATTTTGTAACTATTTTACAAGATGTAAATAGCAGAGTGGCAATACACTTTGATACAGGAGAATTTCTTTGAGCTAGAGTTCTTACCTTGTGGACCTTTTGCGGCTTTGCTCTTTGCTTACATTGTCCATATACGTACAGGAAATCAGCTAACTGATCTCTTTCTGAAACTGGGTGTTTTAAGCACGTAATACATAAGGTTAGAATCCTGTGATATTGCTCTTTGACGCCTGATTGTTAAAGAAAAGGTCAGTTAACCAACTTGTACCGTAAATAGCTGAGTTGCTTAAAACCCTAATTCCAAAATGTCAAATGCAGTAAATTTGGGAGGATGAAGGGTCAATTATTAAACTGTTTTAATCAGAATTAATGTTTAAGAACAAATTTTTGAGAAAAAAGCATTAATTGTGGTCGACAGCTCTTTTTGGGGGAAAAACACCTGTAGGTTGAATTTATACTGTTTGGATTTTTTTTATGAAGGGAAAATGCTTTTGTAGTTGGTTTGGATAAAAAGTTACAAGATTTGCCACATTTTGATACGATTTCCTTGTCAGATTAGTTGGAGTGCAGTTTTATATTAGGTATTAGTAGTTCTTATTTCCTGTCATAACTAGTTGAATATATCAAAATCAGAACCATTTGCTATAATGTATTCACAGAAATATGTTACTGTACAACAGGTGATTCAAACCAATTCATTTAATTTTGGCATTTACCCTTTATGCAAACAAATAATTCAAATTATATTTACTCACCCTGTTCCTATTTACCTTCAACCTTTTTGTCTTCATTCACTTATTCAGTCTAACCTTGTATGTTAATATAGTTTCTGTAACAACTGCTAAACCCTGGAAGTCAATTCCACAGCCTCACAACTCTTCTGTATAAATAAACCTTTCCTTCATATCCTAACACTACGTTTATTGTAAGGATCCAACATTTCCTGATTCAGGAGGTCATAATAAATTTTAAAAACGAAGACATAAATTTTCTTTTTTAGCGTGCATAATCATGCATTTTCTGCTCTAAATTTGAAGCGTGATATTCTAATTAGTGTATATATATATATATATATCTATATCTATATATAGATAGAGATATATATAGATAGATATATCTATATCGATAAATATATCTATCTATATATCGATAAATATATATATCAATATATATACCTATATGTCTATCTATATAAAATCTATATATATATATATATATATACACACACACATATATATATAATATATATGTATATATAATCTATATACCCACATACATGTAATCTATATATCTATAATCTATATTTATATATATATATTACACCAAAAGGGATTAACTTTAGAAATCATATGAATATATTGTTGTAAGTTTTGAGGGTAGCTGAAGCCAGGTTTGGCAGCTGGATAATGAACGTGAAGATAGGAAAGCTGAAGTTAGATTTATAAAATAAGCTCACTGGAGCATAGCCAGTTGCCTTTCACTATTGCTATTAATAAGCTTTTTAACAAGAACAATTCTGTTCCCACTTTTTTTGCCTGGTGTCCATAAAATAGCAAGTACCCTTAGTGTTTGTATTTAATGAAGGTCTCTTTATTTTCACACAAGTAAAATGCTGCAATTGTTAGAAATCTGAAAACAGGAAATGCTGGAATTACTCAGCAAGTCAGGCAGTATCTACATGAGAGAGTATTTTCATTCCTTTATTTTCCTTTCTTTTCTCTCTTTCCTTAATCTCTAACCATATGGACAAGATATGGACATATTTCTCCCTTCTTCTAACTATGCTTCAGTTCTGCCGAAGGGCCATGAAGGCTCGAAACGTTAACTGATTTCTTCTCCGCCGATGCTGCCAGACCTGCTGAGTTTTTCCAGGTAATTCTGTTTTTGTTTTGGATTTCCAGCATCCGCAGTAGCTTTTAGCTTTTTGTTTTTATCTTTGTGTTTAATTAACTGCCACCCCTCTTCAAGAAATGCCCTCTTTGAAGAAGTACGGTTCTGTCCTCCGACAGGATTTCCGACTGTCTCTTCTGCCTTGCTCATCTTCATTGCTTTCCATTTCTCTCTCTCCCCCCACCACCCCCCCACATCCACCTTAAACCAATTTATATTTCTCCCTTCTTCTAACTATGCCTCAGTTCTGCCGAAGGGCCATGAAGGCTCGAAACGTTAACTGATTTCTTCTCCGCCGATGCTGCCAGACCTGCTGAGTTTTTCCAGGTAATTCTGTTTTTGTTTTGGACAAGAAAATTGTTTGCTCTCAGGTAATCTGATAGGGATGTATAGAATGGCTTAGGCTGACTGTGATCTTTAACGCTACCCAAAATTGAAGAACTGAAGCCCTCGCTACCTTTCCCTTTCTCTTCATCCACTGATGCTGGAATAAAATTTAGTACTTCCTTTACTTTCCTGACAGAGATCAGATTAGCTAGCTTTACAGACAAGAAATGAAATCTGAGGCCATCCTGTTCGCCTGGTTTTGTACTTGGAGCCACCTGGTTTGCATTTTCAGGGGTATTATATATAAAGGGCAAAAACATTATTTTATTCACTGTAGTCTACCATTGCCACCTATCTTAGAATGTGGTGGACAATCTTTTTCACAGGCATCAACTCTGCCTTACTATTGACTGACAAAGGAGGTTACAACACACCTCTCCTTCACTTGCACAATAATTTTCTTATTCTTCCATCTACGTAAGATGATAGACATGCAGCAAATCAAATCTGTTGCGAATGGGGTGGCTTCACTTTTGCTAAGGACCGAAAAGACCAATTCGTGAGAGGCAGGTTCTGCCACAAGTGCTGCATATGGAGCGGTTATCAGTTGTTATGGGTTGTTGTTTTCAGTGTTGCCACCTGTTGCCAAGCTGCTGTAACTGCTGACCACCATGGTGGTACAAGCTGGCCCACGGGTCATGTTGCTATTTTCTTCTGTCGTCAGCTAGTGTCTCCCAGGTGTGGAAATCGGTGTTTCAGGGCTTCCTGTTTTGCAAGCTTCCTTGAAGCAGACTTTGGGCATCCTACTGATCTTCTGGCTCCAGATACCTCACCATACAGAAAATCCATGGGTATGCGACCTCCTTCCATTCTGCAAATGTCCCCGAACCAGCAGTCGCCTCTGCTCGACGAGTGTGAACATACTCGGGATTTGCCTTTGTAAGGACTGCTGCATTCTTGATTTTGTCCTTCCATGAGATGCCTAGAATGCACTGCAAACAGAGAAGGTGAAAGTTGTTGAGTTTCGTTTCTTAAAAGCTGTAATTTATCCATGTTGCACAGCATACAACAAGGTGCTGAGAACACAGGCCACATAAACCTGCATCATGGTCCCAAAAGTCAGCTTGATGTTATTCCTTGCACCTTTTGTGAGTCAGCCAATGGTAGCTGCTTTCCCTATGCATGTATTGAGGTCTGCATCAAGAGCCATTGTCTGCCACCATGAACCTAAGATAGCAGAATTTGCTAACCAATTTCAGCAGGGTGTTATTTAACATGATCAAGGGCAGAGATGTGACACCCTGTCTCATAACCATGGTTTTCTTGACGCTTTTCGTAAGGGAGAATAAGTTACAGGCATGGGAGAGACAACCCATGAGCCTTTGTAGCTGTGTTTCCATGTGTGTGACTAGCACATCATCAGTGTAGAGGAGTTCTCCGATCAAGGCATGCTGCATTTCTGTTTTCACTTTCATTCTGGACAGATTGTGAAGCTAGCTGTTGGGCCCGGTATGCAGGTAAACTTCTACCATATTTACAGGGAAGGCAAAGGTTAGGAACATGGAAAAGAAAGTACAAAACAAAGCGGGGCATAGGACACAGCCCTCTTTCACTCCATTCTTCATCCTGAAACTGTTAGAAGTGGAGCTGTCAAACTGTACAGTGCATGTCATGAAAGGAGTGGATGAGACTGAGGACTTTGGACGCCAATTTTCTCTCTTTTAGAGTCCTTCCCTACAGATGGTGTTGAATGCTTCAGTGAGATCTACGAAAAGCTAGCATTTGGAGAAGATTATGTGCCCTGTAGATCTACTAGCATGGAAACTGCATTGTGCTTCTGGATACGCTCGGTCTGTAAGTAGATGGAGTCTTTTAAGCATGACCCTTACGAAGGCCTTCCCAGTAACAATAAGGAGTAAGGTGCCCCTGTAGTTGTTGCAATCTCCTCTGTCAACTTTGTTTTGTGTAATGTGATGATTTTTGCATCACACATGTCCTGTGGAATGCAGCAGATCCTATCTTCCAACAGAGAAGGAGGTCATGAAGGTGTTGCAGTGGATGGGAATTTCCATGCTTGAGTGGTTTGGCTGGAATTCCATCCTTGCCAGTACCTTTCTGCTCTCAAAGCAATTAATGGCCTTTTTGAGTTCAAGTGATGAGGGTTCTTCGTCTAACTCAAACATGACAGCAAGCTGCAGAAGAGCACTAAACACAGACTGGGTGATGTCCATCTCACAGGAGTACCTAGCCAAGCCATGACTAACAGTTATGCAAAAGACAGAGATGTTGCGCAAATAAGTACTGGATCAACCTATATAAAGAAATCAAAACTGCTTGTGATAATGGAAATCTACACGTTATGTATGATGGGATCAAGTAAGCACTTGGACCTACCATCGCCAGAGTTGGTCCCCTGAAATCAGATGGTGAGGAACTCACCAACAGAAGTAAACAAAAGTCCTGCTGGGTTGAACACTACTTGCTCAATAAAGTTAAAAAGTGGATGCATTTTGGCATGTGACTTTCAAATTGAGTTATTGTTCTCAATGGTACTGTGAAGGAGGTCAAAGGTATTTCTCCATCAAAATGAATTTGCCAGTCAGGTGGGAACAGTTTGAGAGCAAATGATTTTGGATGCTATTCTGCCACTGCATAACTGGTGACAAAGCACCATTGGCAAATGGTGGATCAACTTATCCATTGCCTCAACTGTTAGGCAGCAAAGAGGATCCAAAGATTCACTTTGAAGATCGAGCTTAAAAAATTGATACAATGCAAAAAAAAGTTTAAGGACTGAGCATAGCTCCAGCCACAGAATATCTTGTCACAAGTTTCATCTGACACAATGGGTGAATTTATCTTTCTGACAAAAAGGGAATTTCTGATCCACCTGTGACTCATCTGTGCATTTTAGCATATGTGCTGCTCATTGTATGCCTGAGCCTATATCAAGAGTGCTCCAGCTCCAAGTGTCTTTAATTGTATACAGTATTTATTGGAGGTGCCCTACCAAGTAATATTTTGATTATGCAGCAGTCTGCATTTTATCTGGCCTGACTCTTGGATGTATATTACAGTCCCCAGTTTTTTTCTTTTGTTTATTAAAATGGTTGCTTGAATTGAGTTGTGTGTTGAAAGTGAATGAAGTGGTTAAAACTGTCTTAAAAATTATGGCAGAATGTAAAGCACATAAAATTACACAATTATGTATGTGTGCCCATCTTTCCCACACTCTATGTTTGAATCGCTCCAACGAGGTTTCCACCTCCACCACAGCACAAAATAGCTCCTAATAAAATCATCATGACACCACCTGGATTGTGACTGCGTTGCATTATCCCAGTGCAAGCTCTTTGACACAGTCCTCCTCCATCAATTACTCCGCCATTGTCCAGCTCAGTGGGACTGCCCTCACAGTTCTACTTTTAACAATCTGATCATAACTAAAGTAAATCCAGCAATGGCTGATCTACGTGCATCCTTTCCTCTGGAGTCTCCCAAGGATCTGTCATTGGCCTCCTCTTCTGCCTGATCAACATAATTCCATTAGCCCTTGGCAGTTTCATCTACGAATAATAAAGTCAGTTTCTACATTGTGCTGATGACGCCTATACCTCTTCACCACATCTCTCAAGTTTGCCATTGACTCTTTATCGGCGTGCTTTTCTGACAGTCAGCTTGTTCTCCAGTTAAATACCGGGGAGACTGAAGACATTGCCACATTGTAATTGAGTATGCCATCCTTCTCTCAGGCATTGTCTCAGGCTGTATCAGACTGCAAGCAGTCTCGATGTTCTATACAACCCCGACATGAGGTTACCACCCCTATTCCCTTCGCCACAAAGACCTTCTGCTACCACCTGTATTACATAGCCTGCTTCATCCCTTACGTCATCCTCCCTGCTGATGAAATCCTCATCCATGCCTTTGTCAGGTCCAGGCTATACTGGCTGCTGGACCCCCAACGCCTTCAATTTAAATTTTTTGTATTCATGTTTCACTCCCCTCCATTCCTCTGATTCTGGGCTCCTTTGCATAACCTTCTCCTCAGGTGCCTTCAACCATCTAGGTTTTTCCTAAGCTCTTTCAATTCTCCATCTATAAGACCCTCTTTAACACCTACCTCTTTGATCAAGCTTTTGGTTGCCCTTCTTAATATCCCCATTGATTTTGTGTCCTTATTTTTGAATATGCCCCGGTGAAGCACCTTGAATATAATGTATCCTCTATATTAGAGGCATCATTTAAATGCAAGTTATATGATATATGTTTCGAAAACTACTGAAGTTTGATGAAAACTGTTTCTTGGCCAGTAATGAAACAAAAGAAAATTACTGCAGTTCCTGGAAATCTGAAATAAAAACAAAAAATCTTGGAAATACTTAGCTGGTCTTGCAGCATCTTTGGAGAGAGAAATCGAGTTAATTGACTGGATTTAATGGTGCACCGGGGTCCCCGCGTCTCTGGCGAAAAAGCCAGGAGCAGCAAGTCCTGCCTCAGTGCTGCTGGTCAATTAAATGGCCGACGGCTCTCTGGTCCCAGGAGCGCGAGAGGGAATAATGGCCACTGCTGGGTCTGCATCCAGCCCCCAACGGCATGGAGCCGGAGTTAAAGGTTAAGCGTGCAGGTGGGAGGGTGTTGGCGGGGGGCAGGCCCCAGAAAGGGGGGTGGGTGCCTGGGTAGCCAGGCAGGGGCAGGGGAGAGGTTATGGGGTGGTCCAGGAATAGGGAGTCCCTCTGATGGAACCAAGGGACCTTTAAGGTGAACCCACCCCCACTGCCCTTGCCCACCACCACCTCATGCAGTGAAAGCTGCCAGGTTGGATGCTTGCATGGGCCTTTCCGAGCAGTGGTTGGATGAGATCCTTATGTAGCCATTAGTTGACCACTTGAGGAGCCGAAATGGCCTGTGGATGGGTGAGCCGCCTGACTCTTCCCTTGCCACTGGTAAAATTACGGCGTGGCAAACCTGGTGCCATGGCATTTTATGGGTCCCCTTGCATGTGATTTAATTGTGAACTGCAACAGAATTTCAGGTTAGAGCAGATTGCAGTAGAAGTATTCATGTCTTATATATCTTTAGGAGCTCAAAAGCCCATAGCCTTTGTTTGCAATACGGTCACTTAGTTTTTAGTTGAAAGTCATACGACAATTTCACAAAATTCAGTAATTCATTTTGTTCTTTTAATACTAAGGGTGTTTGAATTGATGAGCTGCATTTGGTCCTCTATGACATCTGCAAGTTTTTTCTGTTGCAAATACGTTTTTGTTAATTGTAAGCAAGGCGCAGTGAAGATTTGGGTTTTATACAATAAAATTGTTGATATACAACGGTGATTTTTGTCTGGCTTTTTCCATTGACTGCTGTCAGTGGACTAGGATGTGGTAAAAATTTCACAGGAAACTCTAATCACTTTAGAAAGCTCCTGCAGTGTAGCATGTCCTGTTAGAACATAAGAAAGAGGAGCAGGTGTAAACCACGTGGCCCATCGAGCCTGCTTTACCATTCAACACAATCATGGCTGATATTGGCCTTCAACACCACTTTTCTGCCCACTCACCATATCTCTTGATTCCTCAAGAGACCAAAAGCCTATCTATCCCAGCCTTAAATGTATTAAATGATGGAGCATCCACAACCCTCTTCTGGAGCGGAGAGCTCCAAAGATTCATAACCCTTTGAGTGAAGTAATTTTTCCTTATCTCAGTCCTAAATAATTGGCCCCTTATCCTGAGATTGTGACCCCTTGTTTTAGATTCCATGACCAGCAGAAACAATTTCTGAGTTATCCTGTCAAGCCCCTTCAGAATTTTGTCTCTCATTCTTCTAAACTCCAGCCCTGTTTACTCAGCCTCTTGTCACAGGACAGCCCCCTCATCCCAGGGACCAATTTGGTGAACCTTTGCTGTACTGCCTCCAGTGCAAGTATATCCTTTCTTAAATGTGGAGACCAAAATTGCATACAATATCCAAGATGTGGTATTACCAAAACCCTGCTGGGGTATCAGTAGTGGTAGAGTGGAACTAGACTGTGCCAACAGTGGAATGGCAGTTGAGAGGGTTCATATAGGAAGGATGGAAATGGTAGCAGGAGTGGAGATAGGGCGAAAGAGCAAGAAGAGTAGAGAAAAGGAAAAGAATGGAAATGTAGGCAATGGGGAAGGTGAGTAAGTTTGGGGGAAGGAGTGGATATTAAGGGAAAAAGGAGGAGGAAGGGACAAAAAGAAGACACACAAAGTGTGCAGAAAATATGGCAACAGGAAGTTAAATGGTGCAAATAAAAAGTGTACAGCTGTCAGAATTTATTAAGATCTGGAAGCTCTCTTAGCAAACACAGTAAATAAAAGAACTTGCATAAGAACATAAGAACTAGGAGCAGGAGTGGGCAATCCAGCCTCTCGAGCCTGCCCCGCCATTCATTACAATCATGGCTGATCTCATTTCGGCCTCAGCTCCAATTTCCCGCCCCCTCCCCATAACCTTTCAACCCATTACTAATTTAAAAACCTGTCTATCTCCTCCTTAAATTTATTCAGTGTCCTGGCATCCACTGCACTCTGAGGTAGTGAATTCCACAGACTCGCGACCCTTTGAGAAAAGTAATTCCTCCTCATCTCTGATTTAAATCTACCACCCCTTAGCCTAAAACTATGACCTCTTGTTCTAGAATGCCCCAGAATGGGAAACATCCGCTCCACGTCTACTTTGTCTATCCCCTTTAGCATCTTATATACCTCAATTAGATCTCCTCTCATCCTTCTAAACTCCAGCGAGTATAGGCCTAAACTGCTCAATCTCTCCTCATAAGACAAGTCCTGCATCTCTGGACTCAATCTAGTGAAACTCCTCTGAACCGTCTCCAATGCAACTACATCCTTCCTCAAGTAAGGGGACCAAAACTGTGCACATTACTCCAGGTGCGGTCTCACCAATGCCTTGTACAGTTGCAACAACACTTCCCTATTTTTATACTCTATTCCTTTAGCAATGAATGCCAAAATTCCATTTGCCTTCCTTATTACCTGCTGTACCTGCATACTAGCTTTCAGCAATTCATGCACAAGGACACCCAGATCACTCTGCACTGAAGCATTCTGAAGTTACTCTCCATTTAAATAATAAGTCGCCTTTTTATTTTTCTGACCAAAATGGATAACCTCACACTTATCCACATTAAACTCCATCTGCCAAATTTTGGCCCATTCACCTAACCTGTCCATATCCATTTGTAAATTTCTTATTTCTTCATTGCAATTTACTTTCCCACCTATTTTGGTGTCATCTGCAAATTTAGCTATAGTACCTTCTATCCCTGAATCCGAGTCATTAATATAGATTGTAAATAATTGGAGCCCAAGGACCAAACCCTGTGGCACCCCACTAGTTACAGCTTGCCACCCAGAAAAAGACCCTTTTATCCCGACTCTCTGCTTTCTGTTGGTTAGTCAATCCTATATCCAAGCAAATACATTACCCCTAACTCCGTGTGTTTTTATCTTGTATATTAATCTTTTGTGCAGCACCTTACCAAAGGCCTTCTGGAAGTCCAGATATACTACATCTACAGGATCACCATTATCCACTTTGGTTGTCACATCTTCAAAGAACTCTAGCAAATTAGTCAATTTACTCTTCATAAAACCATGCTGACTCTGATGGATTGCATTTTGACTTTCCAAATGCCCCATTATTACTTCCTTAAAAATGGATTCCAACAATTTCCCAATGACAGACGTTAAACTAATTGGTTTATAGATTCCTACTTTCTGCCTCCCCCCTCATTCCCACCCCCTTTTTGAATAAGGGCATTATATTAGCATTTTTCCAATCCACTGGAACCTTTCCAGAATCCAGGGAATTTTGGAATATTATAGCCAATGCATCCACTATCTCTGCTCCCATTTCCTTTAAGACCCTGGGATGTAGGCCATCAGGTCCTGGGGACTTATCTCCCTTTAATCCCAATAGTTTGCTCAGTACTTTTTCTCTAGTGATGGTGATTGTTCTAAGTTCCTCCTCCTCTATATCCTCTGTACTATTGGGGTGGTACTAGTGTCCTCCACTGTGAAAACTGAAGCAAAATATTGATTAAGCGTCTCTGCCATTCCTGCGTTCCCCACTATTGACCCCCCAGTCTCGTCCTCCAAGGGACCAACATTCACTTTAACTACTCTCTTTCCTTTTATATACTTGGAGAAGCTTTTGCTATCAGTTTTTATATTTTGCGCTAGCTTTCTTTCATAATTTACCTTTGCTCTTTTTATTATTTTTTTAGTAACCCTTTGTTGATCTTTAAAAGTTTCCCAATCTTCCAGCCTGCCACTGACCTTTGCAATTTGGTATACCTTAGTTTTTGCCTTTATGTTATCTTTAACTTCCTTGCTTAGCCATGGATGCTTTTTCCCCCTCTTACCATCTTTCTTCCTCATTGGGATATATTTTACTTGGGAGGAATTGAATATCTCCTTAAATATCTGCCACTGTTCATCAACTGTCCTACCTTGTAGTCTTCCTGCCCAGTCCACTAGGGCCAAATCTGCCCTTATGCCTATGTAGTGACCTTTGTTTAACTCCAGAACACTAGTGTGGGACTCAAGTTTCTTGCTCTCAAACTGATCTTGAAATTCTAGCATGCTATGATCACTCTTCCCTAGAGGATCCTTTACTATGAGATCATTAATTAACCCCATCTCATTACACAAAACCAAATCCAGAATAGCCTGCTCCCTGGCTGGTTCCACAACATATTGCTCCCAGAACCAATCTCTAATAACTCTATGAACTCTCCGTCAAGCCTTCCCTTGCCAATTTGATTAATTCAGTCTATATGCATATTCAAATCATCCATGATTATTGCCGTGCCTTTCTTACATGCTCCCAGTATTTCCTGGCTTATACTGTGTCCTGCTGCTGAACTACTGTTTGGGGACCTATAGATTACTCCCACCAAGGGCTTCTTTCCCTTGCTATTTCTTATTTCTACCCAGACTGACTCTATGTCTTGTTCTCCAGTGCCTATATCATTCCTCACTATAGCACTGATCTCTTCCTTTACTAACAAAGTTACACCACCTCCTTTTCTTTCCTGTCTATCCTTCCGAAACACTGAGTACCCTTGGTTATTCAACTCCCAAACCTGTTCTCCCTGTAACCACCTCTCAGTAATCGCCACCAAATCTATTTATCTCTATTTGCACTGTTAACTCATTAGTTTTATTCCAAATGCTACGTGCATTCAGATACAAAGCCTTTAAGTTTGCTCTATTGTCAATTTTCCCTACTCTTATATGATTCTTTGGTGCAATATGGCGTTCACACACTCTGTCCCTTCCTTTCACTTTTTGATAGCAAAACTTGAGACTGATTTGTCAGTGGCAGATGAGATTGCGACAGTCAGTTTTTGGATGGTAGGATGGTGAATTGCCATGTGCTTAGAACAGAAACAGATGGGAGGAAGTGAAAGGCAGAATAAAAGTAGAGGGGGCCAGCAGCTAATGAAAAACAAGGACAGAGGATACTGTAGATTAGTGGTTTTAGTACTTGATTAATAATCAATTGAAGATGAGTTCAACTTCCATCATGGCTTTTTGAGAATTCATGGATTTGATTTTAAAAAAACAAAATTCACACAAAAAGCTATTTTTTGTGACCATAAAACTGTTGGATTGCAGGAAAAACCTAACTGGTCAACTAACGTCCTTGCTTGGCCTGGCCTTTTTGTAACTCCTGTCCCACACCAATGTGTTTACTTTTAACTGCCATTTTACTAGCTTATTCAGTTGTAAGAAAGAGGCCCACTGCCAGCTGCTCGGCAACTGGGATGAGCTATAAATGTCAACTTTGAGAGTTAAGCCAAGAATGAAATAAAAAAGGAGGAACATGGTGGAAGTACATATGAAGAAGGGTGAAGTTCAGAGTAGTTGGAAGGGAAAAGGAGAAGGAAGGTCATCTTTTACCCCACCTCATCTCTAACTCAGCTTATAATGGTGTGTGTGTGTGTATGAGCACGTGCACAGGTCATTGATACAGTGCCACTTTCTTTAGATTGGAAGAACTTTTTGATAAGTATCAAATATAGTTTAAAAAGGGATGAATCTGATTAGCAAAAGTAGCCTGGATGATGAGTTCGTATAGTGTTTTTGCAATAGTTTCTTAGAGCAGCACATTCTACCACCAATCAGAGAGCAGGCTACACTAGATCTGGTAATGTGCAATGAGACAGGATTAATTAATAACTTCATAGTGAAGGCTCACCTAGGTAGCAGTGATCAGATTATGATTAAATTTCACATTCAGAATGAGGGAGAGAGGAATGAGTCTATGACCAGTGTTTTAAACTTAAATAAGGGCAGTTATGAGGGCACAAGGACAGAGCTGGCTAATGTGAACTGGGAAATTAGGTTAAGGGATAGGAAGGGAAGGACGCACCATCTGTGGCTAACTAAGGAAGTTAAAGATAATATCAAATTGAAAGAAAAAATCTATAATTCCACAAAGATGAATGGCAGGTCAGAAGATTGCACCAAATATGAAGAACAGCAAAGAATGACTAAAAGATTAATAAGGAGAGAGAAATTAGGGTATAGGAGAAAGCTAGGTAAAAATATAGAAACAGGTAGTAAGAGTTTCTACAGGATTTAAAAAGGTAAAAAAGGAAATAAAGTGAACATTGTTCCTCTAGAGAGTGAGAATGTGGAATTAATACTGGAAAATAAAGAAATGGGGGCTATTTTGTATCTGTGCTCACGGTAGAGGATGCAACTAACATCCCAGATATAATTGTGAATCAGGAGGTGAAAAGGAAGGAGGAACTTAAAACAATTACAATCACCAGGGAAAGGGTACTAAGAAAATTATTAGAAATAAAAGCAGACAAGTCCCTGTGTCCTGATGGACTTCAGCCTAGGGCCTTAAAGGCAGTGGCTGCTGAGATAGTAGATGCATTGGTTTTAATTTTCCAAAATTCCCTAGACTCTGGAAAGACCCTATCAGATTGGAAAATAGCGAATGTGATTCCTCTATTCAAGATAGGAGGCAGACAGAAAGCAGGAAATTACGGGCCAGTTAGCTAAGTCTCGTCGGCAGCTGAACCATACAAATTGGGACAATCCCAGGTTAAACCTCTCAGTTTGTGATGAGTTCCCTGATCTCAGCCAGGATGACAACAGGAGAGCCATAGTTGATCTCCATGCCTCTGGATGCAAAGTATTGGCTAGGGTTTCCATTCCTGATCACTATCCAGTTACCCCTGCTGGACATGCACATGTGGAATTTTGCCATCAATCTTGAAGAAAGGAGCAAACTCATTAGGAAAGAAGAATTTTTTAACTTAATTTTGCCTAAAGCATGTTTTGCTTTATTCAAGCTGGAAACAATTATTCAGAGTTAATTGGAAATTATTTGTGTGCTGTGATTTAGCAAAGATTATTTGTATGCTTTAATCATGAATATTAACATAAATTATGGATTTTGTTTGTTTTGTCAAGGGGACATTATTTTCAACTGTCATTACCCAGACCTGCCTCCAGATTTCATCTTTGGAGAAGATGTGGATTTTCTGCCTGAACCCACAATGCTCCATGTGAGTTTGATTTAGAATTAAAATTATCTGGTTCTTGCTTACAGCACAGTAGCTTTGGAATATGGTCTCTGAATGAGCTGACATCAGCAGGACCTTCAGGCTGTCATGTGATCCATGTTTGAAATTATGCCAGTATTTGTGAAGCCTATTATTAAATTAATAGATTAAAATTTAAAGCTGTGTGAACCCTCAATTTTTGATATAAACATTTCTGTGAAAAAGGCTATTTTAAAAGAGCTTTCCATAGCAGTCTGATGCATGTATTTTTATTGTTCTCTGTTCTGCATACCAACAAGGTTTAGGGGAGAGTTGCGCTAAACTTGTCCTGCAGCTTGACATTTTCATTTTGAGTCAAAACAAATAACTTATTTGACAGGTTCAGCTTTTTCTTTCCGACATAGTTGTGATCATGTTTAAAGTAATTTGAGGTTACTCATTGAGTTGTGGCTTTGTTGAAAAGGTGTTCTCAGTGGTTTGAAGTTGAATTGATGCAAAGTCAACCTACTGACTGGAAAGGACAGCTAAGCATTTTTTACCAGCAGTGGCTACTGAGTAAGTTGTTAGCTTTTGTGTTTCTTTTTACTCTGAGGGTGATATTGATGAGGCCACAAATATTGCCTATTGCAATTGCCCTGAGAAGTTGGTGGGGCCCTCTCTCCTTGAAAGACTGCAATAATTGTGCTGTTGGTGCAACCACAGTGACAATGCAGAAATCGTGATATAGATCCACAGGGCAAATTGGAGGTGATGTTGTGAAAGTAGAAGTGGAGGGAGATGCTATCTAAGTTACTTTTTGGAGGTACAGGTACATTGATGGATCTCCTGGATGTCAAATGTCGGAATTATAGGATGGATGTTGAATGGATGGATGCCAATACTGTCAGCCCTGGTTTAGATGATAGCACTCTCACCTCTGAGTCACGCTTCAGGGCTTGAGCAGAAAAATCAAGGATCATTACTAAGGGAGTGCTGCACCGTAGGAGATACCATCTTTCCGATGGAATGTTGAGTCGACGCTCGATATGCCTACATGTCTGGATGTAAAAGATCCCATGCCACAATTTAGAAGAACAGCAGGGAAGTTAGCTCTGGAGTCCTGGCCAATATTTACCCTTCAATCAACATCACAGAAACAGATTATTTGGCCATTATCACATTGCTGTTTGTGGAAGTTTACTGTGCACAAATTGGCTGCTGCATTTCCTACATAACAGTGACTATGTTTCAAAGGTACTTCATTAGCTTAAAGTGCTTTGAGATGTCCAGTGGTGAAAAACACTATATAAATGCAAATCTTTCTTTTATGTATGATAGAAGAGCAGAGTAGTTCTCTTCGGACTTCTGATAAGATAAACCTGGAAACAAAGCTATTTCCACCAGTTAACGAGTCATTAATTAGAGGATATGAAATTAGGGTAATCAAAAGAGTGAAAGGAAAGTTTCGGAGCCTGCTATGATGCAAAATGTAGTTAGGATATAGTAAGTCCCATGCAGGCATAATGAGCTGATTAGCTACTTCTAATCTACAATTAGTATCATAGTATTTTCCTGTTCCTTGGTGAAAGTTGGAAAAGATATGCATACTTTGTTATGGCATATGTCCCGATCTAGAATTGGGAAAAGTTAATTAGTCAGTTAAGACATTTTTATACTTTTAGTTGATGCGTAGTTGGATGGGGAAGCAAGGTATGTGCTAGATATCTTGTTCCACTCTCTCTCTGACCTCAGGATAGGTGAGACAAGGGGGATATTTGTAACTTGCTGGCCTTAACGGCATCCTCCTGGTCAATTGTCTGCTTGAAATGGAGGGAAAAGGCAGCTAGCAAGTGGGAGGAACAAAATGTTGGGTGGCAAGATGCTGCCAAACAGGACCGAAGGAGAACTGCAAGCCTCAGGCATGGCCTCCTGGCTCCACGGAAGCTTTTATTTTAAGTTTTTAAAACTTAATTGTTTGGGCCTCTTCTGACCCTGCGTTTTCTTTCCAAGCACTTAACTGCAGTTGGAGCCTGATTATGCTATTTGGCCTTGATCTGCAGAAGGCTGGCATTCTTGCCACCTCGGAAAAGCATGTTATTCTTTGCTTTTTAAAAAAACGTTCAATAACTCTCAAATTGTTAGCGATTTTGACAAAGCCTAGATCTCTGTAACAACGAGGTGTGAGTGTTGTTTTAAAGAAGTGTCTTTTTGATTTGAGAAATTAAACACTGCCTACAATACAGCTGAAAGCAATAATCCAATGACTGCTAGCACTCATTTTCTGGCTGATGCCACAGTCACCTGTAAGTGGGCAGGGGGGAGAATTCGGCAGGAGACCCAAAAATCGGTTTCACGCTGGCGTGAAATGACAGCGGGATCTTCTGATACTGCCCGCTATGGTGGATCGCGATTCCTGCCAGAGCTGGCATGAAACCGATTTACATCCCTCTACTGGGATGCAGAGGAAGGCCCGACCGGAATCTTCGCCTTGCCAGATTCTCCATGACGGCAGTGGGAAAACGCGCCAGCCCAGAACACGTCTGGACCAACATGGCCTGCTCGCGGACATCTGACGACAAGGTGGAGGCCTCCAGCTACTGCACCCTGGAGCACCATGTGCACACAAGGTGGGTAGAGCTTCATCCATGTGGCTCCTCCACAAAGCGGCTTCCAGAAGGTGGGAGTTCTCTGCACAGTAATCTCAGTCAGGCTTCGGACCTTCTTCCAGGGACTTCACACCAGATTCTTCCAAAGACTTCACCATGGGATCAGATATTCTTCCAGGGTTGTTGCCATGGGTTTAGACTTTTCTATTATTCATTCATGGGATCTGGGCGCCGCTGGCTAGGCCAGCATTTATTGCCCATCCCTTGTTCAGAGGGCATTTAAGAGTCAACCACATTGCTGTGGGTCTGGAGTCACATGTAGACCGGACCCGCTGCAGATTTCCTTCCCTCAAGGACATGAGTGAACCAGATGGGTTTTTATGACAATCGGCTGTGGTTTTATGGTTTTTATTGAATTCAAACTCCACCATCTGCCCTGGTGGAATTCGAACGCAGGTCCCTAGAGCATTACCCTGGGTTTCTGGAATGCTAGTCCAGTGACAATACCGCTACACCCCTGCCTAACAGGTTCGTCACCATGGGTTCGGACATTCTTCCAGGGACGTTGCCATGAGATTGGACATTCTTCCAGGATGTTGCCATGGGATCAGATCCTCAAGTTGCAGGATGGAAAGTAGCAGGAGATACAATTCGGCAGCGATAAAGTGTTGAGGGGTGGGTTTATAGGCAGCTAGGAGGACTGAAGATGTAGTGGGAGTGTGGAGGCCTAGAGTGGGGGTGTTGGTGGTTCGGGGTGCAGGAAAACGTTTTACAGGGGTGCAGCAAGGTGGTAAAGGAAATGGAAGGGGAGGTTGGTTGCCGGATGTGAATGGGGTGTTATGTCCAAGTGTGTGAAGGGGCGGGGCGGGGGAGAGGGTTATGTCCAGGTGTGTGAAGGACACGATGGGGAGGAGGGTTATGTCCAAGTGTGTGAAGGAGGCGGTGGGGGAGGGTTATGACCAGGAGTGTAAAGTGGGGGGCGGGGGTTAAGTCCAGATTTGTGAAGGGCGTTATGTCCAGGTGGAGGGCGTTATGTTCAGGCGTGTGAAGTTGTCCAAAATGGTTGTGTCGAGGTCCCTCCAGAGCGCTCAGGCCATCCGCATGCATGGAGAAGGCTCGAGCAGGCATCTGATTTGCAGAGATTGCTGCTGCCCTCTGCGCCTCGTTGCTTCCCCCCCCACCCCCTTCCATATAGTGATCTCTGTATGTTGAAGTGTAAACGAGGCACAGTGGTCACCTCATCGCAGAGTGGATGTGCTGCAGTGAGGCTATGAAGTACGACTGAGAGACCCATGCACCCTGACATATTGGTCTCGTTGTAGTCAGTGCTAGCAGCTGAAGCTTTACTTACCCTGGTGAAGCGAATGAGGTCGTCCATCCTTTTGTGGCATTGTATTACTGACCTTCTCTGGACAGCCTGGGCATTGACGGCATTGGCCACCTGCGCCCACGCAGGGTTGGTTTCCCTGCTTGGCCGCCTCCTCCTATCAGCTGGGTGCAGTACATTCCTCTGGACCTTGACATGGCCCAGGAGAACACGCAGGGAGATGTCACTGAACTTCGGCGCTGGACCTTCACCTCCCCTTCCAGACACCCCCGTGGCTCGTTTTGATGATGAGGATGTCCAGGCATATTTTAAATATGGCGCTCAGCGATGGATTCATGGTCATTAGACTTTTAATGCCACCACCTGCCATGGCAGGATTCGAACCTGGGTCCCCAAAGCATTACCCCGGGTGTCTGGATTACTAGTCCAGCGACAATACCACTGCGCCATTGCCTCCCCGCAATTATGCTGGGGCCAGAAGATACCGCGGGATTTCCCGGTGGCTTCCGCAGTGGTAAACACTCCCCACACCTGTCCCCGTCCCCGCCATGGGACTTAATCCTGGATGGAAGAATTCCATCCAAAGTTTTGCAACCCTATCTTAATAACTTCCGATTGTTAAAGCATTGTACGTTTAAGTACTAATTACTAATGGTTCTGTTTATAACTGTCATATATTTTAATGACTTTTGGTGGGGCAGTAAGTAATTTGGTATATTTCACAATGCGTCTTTGATTCTAGAAGAACTACTGTTGTTGGTGTGGCATCACGCCAAGACCGGAGGGCGTTATGTCAAAATTCTTGTTAGGAAGGTGTTGATCCAGTGGATACAATAGAAAGTTCTGAAGCCCATTTTGTGACTGGTTTCTTTTCAAATCTCCAAGGAATTTACTTTAGTTCAGTTTGTGCAGAAACAAAAAATAGTTTTTTGTATTGTGGTACCATTGCAGTTTTTCTGGAGTCTTAGTGCAGGAGTCACCCATGACCATGCTTCAGTGAAATTTATTGTATTAGTTCAAACCAGCCAATGACTTGTTTCTGTTTTCTCGATTGAAACTAGCACCTGCTTGTTTAAATGCTTTGTGTGTAGTGAGTCATTGTTCCATGGCAACCATTTTGCCCAACTGACATAATTGAATAACCAAAGTAGGTAAGGAGTGACAGACAGTAAGAGCAGAGTACCGTCATTCTGTAAATATCACTCAAGGGGCAAATTCTAAGAATATTAGTATCATATTATCGGTAATGCACAGGAAGAGAAAATTCTGGGCCTTTGCAAGTAGCTGATTTAAATAATTTTGAACAACTTGGCAAGAAATGCTAGTCTTTCTATTGATACTTAATACTGAATTTAAATGATGAAACTGCCCAATGTTACGTGCAATTTGTAGTGCAATTTTATTCATAGTTGCGATTCCAATTTTTGTTTTTCTAATTTCATGCTCTTTAGTAGCTTATCATGCAATTGAAATAACATTTCAAGCTCAAAATAGCATTCACTAGGGTAGAAAATTGTCAAGTACAGAAATTTGCCTGTCACAGACATTCTGTGCTGAACTTCAGTGGAAGAAATGAACATTTTTTTGAGATACACAAAGTAACATTTGAAAGATAATTGAGCAGAGAGTGGGATCACTTGACATTTTTCAAACATCAACACTGACCCAGGAAATTGCTGCAGTGGTGAGCAACGTTAATTGCACTCCTTACTTCACCATTCAGAATGCAGTACATTTGTACCACATATTGCTGAAAAGTCAAAGCAATACTGGCACAACAATGTTAATGATGCATCTGGGATCTCATGAATATGACGCTCAATGGTCCATACCATCTATGCATAAGTAAATAAATCAGAATATATGAGGAGTGGCATTGTACCTTTCATGTTACCTGTTTTATACTTTTAAATAGCAAATAATCAAGAAACATACAAACCTTGCATGATTTATATCTTTAATGGGAAGTCTTCAAAATGGAGATAGTTCACGTACAATCTAGAGACTTTTCCACAGTGTGTAAAAGGACATCCATAGCTGGAGCACAATAGATAAAATATATAGAAATTAAAGTGAGATTGAAAAAGAAAGGTTATGATAAATGTTTAATGTATATCTCATTGAAGAACCAAACCTAATACAAAAGCTACAAGAGAGAACAGAAAAAGGAAATAAGAGGGACAGGATAAGTGCATGACAGTGGATTAGCAGGTAACAATTCAGATTATAATTGTAAAAATATTAAATGAATGGTTGAAGGAAGAGTGGGTCGATAAGAAACCATTAAGCACATCTTATGGAGATAGAGGGCATGGCTAAGATACTAAATGAGTACTTTGTATTTGTCTTCATTAAAAAAGAGGTTGTTGCCAATGTCGCAGTAAAGGAGGTAGTACAGAAATTGATAGGGTAAAAATAGATAAAGAGGAGGCACTTAAAAGATTGACAGCATTTAAAGTAGAAAAGTCACCCAGTGCAGATGGGATTCACCGAGGTTGCTGCCAGAAGTAAGGATGAAAATTGTCGAGGTTCCTGCCAAAGTATTCCAATCCTCCATAGATCTGGAGTGGTACCAGAGGGCTAGAGAATTGCAAATGTAGTCAACAATAAGAACAGTTACAGACTTCAGTAGATATACAGACTAGTGAAATGGGGCAGACACGTGGCAGAAGAATTAAAGGCAAAGAAGTGTGAAGTGATTCAGTGTCAACATAAGAACATGAATAAGGCAGGAGTAGGCTACTCAGACCTTCAAGCCTGCTCTGCCGTTCGGCAAGATCTTTTACTTCAGCTACACCTTCTCCACAATACTTGGTTCCTTTAGTATCTAAATATCTATCAACCTCAGATATAAAGCGAAAGGTGCATTTTAAAACAGGATGGAGGAACACGTGAAACCTGGGGGCATGGAAGTAACAGAAAAAGTTCAGAAGACTGTCAAGAAGACATATGGGACTCTTAGCTTTAGAGATCGAGACAGTATAAAAAAACAAGAAAGTTACGCCAGCCCCCTCTAAATCACTGGTTAAGCCCCACCTGGAGCATTGTAGAAATTGTGGGCACCACACTTTAAGGCCTTGACATCTTTCCTAGAGAGGGCACAGATGAGGTTACCAGAATGTTTCCAGGGATGAAAAGCTTCCTTTACGTGGAGAGACTAGAGAAACTGGGGTTATCTTTAGAGCTGAGAAGATCCTGGGGTATTTTGATAGAGGCCTTGAAACTCTTGAAGAGTTTTGATAGTATAAATAAGGAGAAACTTCTGTTGGCAGAAGAGTTGCTAATCCAAAGACACGGATTTAAGATCAATGACAAAAAAAATGAGAGGCATCATGTGGAAACATTTTGTGCATAGTTGATTTCTGGAATGCACTGCCTGAAAGGACAGCAAAAAGATTTTTTTGTGTGGAGAATAACAGTGAAGCGATCAGCACTCACTGTTATAAGAGAGAAAATCAGAGAGAACTTACAGCGTCTATATGTGTGCACTTAAATGTCGAAATCTGAAAGTCGCTGTAAGAGATACCCAGCTCCTCCACAGTGTGCAATATTTATTCGCTTTCTGTACAAGATTTAAATCTAATACACTTAAAACTTTACAGTTTTGGTTTAAAAGTCTACAAGTGAGGATTCTTCAATTTGGCTATTTTGAAGACTCTTGTTTCTTGACCTGCTCATGGAAACTACAGGTGTCCTGTAGAGGGCACTGCACAGATTCAGAGGCCTGATTTTAACAAGTCTGCACTCAAAAGCCTGTGAAAGCTTTGGGCAGTTAGCAGAAAAGTGAACAACAAGCACCATTACTTTGTCACTGACCGCAAATCAATGCCAGTAATAGCTTTCAAAAGGAATTTGAATAAATTATTGAAAAGGAGAAATTGGCTGGGTTATGCAGAAAGAGCAGGGGAATGGGTTTAATTACGTGGCTCTTTCAAAGATGGCATAGATAGAATGGGCTGAAAGACCTCCTGTGTTATATGATTCTATGTTTTATTTTCTTTAACAATATCTCTGCGCCAGCGCTTGCTTTATTAATCAGAACCTTTTGGGAACCATTTTGGTTTGGGTTCATTTATTCAGAAGCTCTCTCCCTTCAAAACTAGATGTTACTCAAAAATAGTAGTTCTTCGTGTAAACATGCAAGAGCTATAGCTACTGTTAACAATTTAGAATATATTAAACATAACAAATCCACTCTCATTCTTTCATTTTCTCTATATTCAGCTATCTTGTATTTGCTGACTGTAATTTCAGGACATTAGTATGTAATGTGCACATTACCTCAGAAAAAATTGAGAGGTGACTTAATCATCTTGAATTATGCTAATTTTTTAGAATCAGTTACTTTGCTACAATTAGCTTGACCAGTTGTTCCATATCTTCCTCTATACATCCGTTTTCTCTTTTCTACCAAAATTATTTAAAAAAGGAAAATATTGATTTAATATTTCCACCACCATTTTTCTTTATGATTAGATTCCCTCCTTGAGTGGTCCTATCTTCATTTTAGTGTTGGAAATGGAGCACTTTCAGATATTCACGATCAAGCCCTCATAGATGAGTTATAGCGAAGACAGTTAAAGCTTCCTCTATTCTGGTCTGACAGCATCCTTCACAGCCATACAGAAGAACATCCCTACTGCACCAGTGTGCATCCTTTCATTTTTCACATTAGTTCTTCTTAGGCCTGCCTGAGTGAATGGTATTGATAGTTAAGGAACGTTTTATGCCGCAGACCTATACACAGGACTGGATTAAGGCTGCCCAAACTCATTTACACTCTTGCAGCAAACAAGTATGCTCTTCATGTTATTATGGACTGGATTTAAACCAAGAGGCTCTGAAGAAGAGTCATACGGATCCGAAACGTTAGCTTTGTTTCTCTCTCCACAGATGCTATCAGACCTGCTGAGTTTTTCCAGCATTTTCTGTTTTTATATCAGATTTCCAGCATCCACAGTATTTTGCTTCTATCGTAGTAATAGAATAGGGTCTAATCCACTACACCATCTAGTTTCCAACATTTTTGAAAATTAATCTCTGAATAAAGTGAAATAAGATTGGGAGAAAGAAACATAATCTACTCTTTCCTGAAGCCAGGAAAACTTGTGTGGTAAATTCAGGAAAAGAACAGCAGTGTCTAATTATAATATTGGTGCTTATAATTATATATTAACCCAAAAGTAATGTTTTTAGTTTATTGACAGTGAAATATTCTGGTGCATTTCTGCTTCTCAAAATGTTTCAGTCGTTTCGGAATCCTTGGATTGGATAAGCCACGTGAAATGTTTTTATTTACTACAACCTTTTGAAGAAAATTATTAAATTTTGTTGGAAAATGTATTATCAAAAACAGCAAAAATTATCAATAGCATGGATATTAACCTTTTCAGTCCATCCATTGCGTAAATAGAGTAGATAAACCTGAGTATGTACAGCTGTGTGACATATCATTTTGCTTTGAGATTGGTTCATTTTCTACTCATCATCTTGTGTATAATGAAAAACAGTTACAGACTCCACAATCTGTTTCCCTACTATATAGATCTCTCTCCCTGTCTTCCCCACATTGACGATCGTGGGTTAGTTAACCACCAGAGAGGAGCATCAGGTCATTGCTTGTTTTTTTTTGTACAGTTAAAGAAAGGAAAATTTGTACTTGATTTTTGTTCCATCACTACTCTCAGATATCTGAAAGTGCTATACAGTGAGGCAGACTACTTTGCCCTGGATGGTGCTGAGCTTCTTGACTGTTGCAGCCATCCATGTAAGTGGAGCATATTGTGCCTTGTAGATGGTGGGGAGGTCAAGGTGTGAGTTACTTGCTGCAGGATACCCAGTTTCTGATCACTCTTGTAGGCATAATATTCATGTGGCTGCACCAGTTAAACTTCAAGTCAATGGTTGCCACCCCCAGGATGGGAACTTAATACTTAAAATGATATTGGTTGTCATGAGGTTGTGGTTAGGTGTCCCTTGTTGGAGACAGTCATTGCCTGGCATTGGGGTGTTGCAAATGTTTTTTGCCACATATCAGCTCAAACCTGGATGCTATCCAGTTGCTGGTGCATGCAAGCATGGACTTCTGACTTACGATGGAAGTAAGGTCATTTATGAAGCAGCTGAATATAGTTGAGCCTAGGATATTGTCTTGATGAACCACTATAGTGTTGTCTGGGGCTGAGACTATTTACCTTGAATAACTACTTCTTGCATCATGTATAGCACCAGCCGCAGAAATAGTTTTCCGCATTGACTTAAATTTCATTATGGTTCCTTGGTGTTACATTGCCCAAATGCTGTCTTAAAGTCAAGGACACTTGCTCTTATCTCACCTCTGCAAGTCTAATCTATCATCCATGTTTGGACCAAGGCTCCAATGAACTCTAAGCCTTTACCAAAACCCAAACTCAGCATTCGTGAACAGGTTATTGGTGAGTCCTCAATGTGAAGATGGGACTTCGTCTCCACAAGGACTATGTGGTGGTTGCCCTTACTGATACTATCTTGGGCTGATGCATCTTCGGCAGGCAAGTTGGTGAGGATGAGGTCAAGTATATTTTTCCCTCTTGTTGGTTCCCTCCCAACTGCTGTAGACCCAGTCTAGCAGCAATGTCCTTTAGGGCTCGGTCAGTAGTGATGCTGCCAAGCCGCTCTTGGTGATGGACATTGAAGTCCCCCACCCAGAATACATTCTGCGCCCTTGCCACCCTCGATGCTTCCTCCAAATGATGTTCAACATGGAGGAGCACTGATTCATCAGCTGAGGGAGGGAGATATGTGGTAATCAGGAGGAAGTTTCCTTGCCCATGTTTGACCTGATGCCGTGAGACTTCATGGGGTCCGGAGTCAATGTTGAGGGCTCCCAGGGCAACTCCCTCCTGACTGTATACCACTGTGCTGCCATCCCTGATGGTGCTGGTGGTATCTGGGGTATGATTCCGTGAGTATGACTGTGTCAGACTTGAATAGTCTGTGAGGCAGCTCTCCACTAGCCCCCAGATGTTAGTAAGGATGACTTTGCAGGGTTCAACAAGGCTGCGCTTGTCGTTTCCAGTGCCTAGGTGGATGCCAGGTGGTCTGTCTGGTTTCATTCCTCCTTGCCTTTCTAGCGGTTTGATATCATTTCAGAGGGCATTTAAGAGTCAACCATGTTGCTGTGGATCTGGATTTACATGTAGACCAGACCAGGTAAGGATTGCAGATTTCTTTCCCGAAAGGACATTAGTGAATCAGATGAGGTTTTTATGACAATTGACAGTGGTTTCATGCTCATCATTAGACTTTTAATTCCAGATTTTTATTGATTGAATTCAGGTTCCACCATCTGCCGTGATTTGTCACGTACAGTATATGTTGTATCGCTCCAGAACATTAACCTGAGTCTCTGGATTTGTCGGTGGCGGTCCCTCGGAATCGAGGATGACGTCCGTCAGGCTTGATGAGACTTCAAATGACTGAGGAACCCAATTCTGGATCTGCACGTTCTTCCACAGTCGGGGCACGTTGCTGCGCAGGATAGTGGAAATCACAGCTCCGGATTGGCTTCCTTCTTCCTCTGGTGCCGCCCACCTCGCTGTTGAGTTGCTGAGCCTTGAAGTGGCTTGCGCCTTGATGGCACCAGATGATGCCAAGCCGAGCGATTGGCAGCATTCTCCTCTCAGTCAGTGGTGTTAATGTCTCTGTGTTTTAGGGCAACCTTGAGCGTATCCTTATACCTTTTCCTTTGGCTGCCCTGGAGAGCTGTGAGAAGAGAACCTGCCAAGGGAGGCAGTTTTCGGGCATCCAGACGCAATGGCCTGTCCATCAGCATTGGTTTGCAGGAGCAGGGCTTCAATGCTGGTAGATGCAGCTTCATAGAAGATGCTTGCATTAGTCCAGCGATCCTCCCATTTGACCCCTAGGACTCGACACAAGCACCACTGATGGAAGCTCTCCAGGATCTTAATGTGGCGTCAGTAGACAGTCCATGTTTTGCTGCAGTAGAGGAGGGTGGTCAACACAATGGCCCTATAAACCAGAACCTTTGATACCTTCCCAGTCCTTGTTGTCAAAGACACGTTGCAGCAGCTTGAAGAAGGCAGCGCTAGCACAGTTGACTCGGTGTTAGACTTCCTCATCGATGGTAGTCCCTTGGGGGAGGTGGCTTCCAAGATAAAGGAAGTGCTGCACATACTCGAGCCACCCCATTTACGTGGATGGCGCGGGGGATGCTCAACTGGCCCGGGGAAGGCTGGTGAAGGATCTTCACTTTGGCGATGTTTAAGCTCAGGCCATGCCTCTTTTATACGAGGTGTTGAAGAGGTCAAGCATCCTTTGCATATTCTGTACAGAGTGAGCCATCACGCAACAGTCGTCCGCAAACTGAAGGTCGTGGATGTCCATGGTGATGAGTTTTCTTTTTGCCTGGAAGCAACCGAAGGTGAAGAGCTTCCTGTACAAACAATACTGAATGCTGACACCAAGTGGTAGCTCATCTTTGATGAGGTGGACGATGGCAGTCGGATGAATGGTGAACAAGGTGGGGGTGATCACACAACCTTGTATGACCCCGGTCTGAAAGGCATCAGTTTCAGATCCTCCACTCAGGACCATGGCAGGCGATTCAGGATGGTGACAAACCTCAACAGGCAACCAAAGAGCTGGAGGATTACTAGTCCAGTGACAATACCACTACACCACCACCTCCCTCTATACATTGTAGCGTGTAGGTGCGTATTTGTGATACAAAATGTTTTGCATTATATACAACAAACCTGCTTCCCCTAAAAGTAAGAAAAATCTTTTCAGTGATTTGAGAAAACCATAACATGCAGAAAAGTTTGAGGCAGATGTTTTTGCATCTTTTAAATGAATTAAGTAAAGATATGAAGCAGAATAAAATACAGGATTAAGGGAAGAAAGCAGGATAGTGCCTTCATTTTGTATTGTTCTAGCAAGCAGCTAGATAAGAGGCTGAAGACCCTCCTAGTGCTTTAAATGTTTTTGGTTCTGCTGAGTTTTACACAGTTTCTTTAACAACCCAATTGCTGCAAGTGATGGAATGATAAGTCATTTTGCAGTCTAGGTAATCAATGCCAGTGATACTCAATCTCCTAGAACCATAGTTGATTATAGCAAAAGTGGAGGCCATTTGGTCTGTTTGAATCCATGCCAGCTCTCTGCAAGACAATTTAGCTAGTCCCACTCCCTCGCCCCTACCCTGTAACCCTTTCTCCTCAGGTGCTTATCCAATTCCTATATGAAAGCCACAATTTGAACCCGTCTTCACCACCCTTTCAGACAGTGCATCCCAGATCCTAACCAATTGCTGCATAAAAAAACATTTCCTCATATCACTTTAGGTTCTTCTGCCATCTTATAGTCTTCGACTCTCTGCTAATGAGAACAATTTCTCTCTGTTTACTCAGTCTAGACCCCCTGATTTTGAATAATTCTCCGAGGAGAATAATCCCAACATCTCCAATTTACCCATGTAACTGAAGCACCTCATCCTGGAACTATTCTCAGAAATATTTTCTGCACCCTCTTTAAAACCTTGGCATTCTTCCTAAAATGTGGAGCCCAGAATTAGACACACAGCTCCATTTGAGGCTGAAAAGATATTTTATAAAGATTCATTACAATTTTCTTGCTTAGTCCAGGATCCTGTATGCCTTTTTAATCACTTTCTCAACCTGCCCTGCCACATTCAACAATCTGTGCACATATGCTCCAAGGTGTCTCTGTTCCTGCCCTGATAGTATGTCTTTCTTTTTCCATCAATATTCAGAACACTACAAAGTTTTGTGTCACCAGCAAATTTTGCAATTCTACACTACGCTCAAGTCCAAGTTATTACTACAAATTAAGAAAAACAGTGGTTCTACTGTCATCTTTATTCTATTGGGTTCAACTTACAGGCAAGCATATTATGTGGCATTTTATTTTATTTATATTCATCCATGGGATGTGGCCTTCACTGACTGAGCCAGCATTTATTGCCCATCCCTAGTTGCCCTTGAAAAGGTAGCAGTGAGCTGCCTTCTTGAACCGCTGCAGTCCATGTGGTGTAGGTACACCCACAGTGCTGTTGGGAAGGGAGGTCCAGGACTTTGACCCAGCAACAGTGAAGGAACGGCGATATATTTCCAAGTCAGGATGGCAAGTGACTTGGAGGGGAACTTCCAGGTGGTGGTGTTCCCATGTACCTGCTGCCCTTGCCCTTCTAGGTGGTAGTGGTCGTGGGTTTGGAAGGTGCTGTCTAAGGAGCCTTGGTGAATTCCTGCAATGCATCTTGTAGATGGTACACACTGCTGCTACTGTGTGTCGGTGGTGGAGGGAGTGAATGTTTGTAGATGTGGTGCCAATCAAGCGGACTGCTTTGTTTTGATGGTGTCAAGGTTCTTGAGTGTTGTGGGAGCTACACCCATCCAGGCAAGTGGGGAATATTCCATTACACTCCTGACTTGTAGATGGTGGACAGGCTTTGGGGAGTCAGGAGGTGAGTTACTCATTGCACGATTCCTAGCCTCTGTCCTGCTCTTATAGCCACCGTATTTGTATGGCTAGCCTAGTTCAGTTTCTGTTCAATGGTAATCCCCCTGGGACATTGATAGTGGGATGCCATCAGTGATGGTAATGTCATTGAACATCAAGGAGCAATGGTTGGATTCTCTCTTGTTGCAGATGCTCATTGCCTGACACTTGTGTGGTGCGAATGTTACTTGCCACTTGTCACCCCAAGCCTGGATGTTGTCCAATTCTTGCTGCATTTGGACATGGACTACTTCAGTATTGGAGGAGTCCTGAATGGTGCTGAACATTGTGCAATCATCAGTGAACATTCCCACTTCTGACCTTATGATGGAAGGAAGGTCATTGATGAAGCAGCTGAAGATGGTTGGGCCGAGGACACTACCCTGAGGAACTCCTGCAGTGATGTCCTGGAGCTGAGATGACTGACCTCCAACAACCACAACCATCTTCCTTTGTGCTAAATGCCTTTTGGAAGTCTATATACGCCGGAACAATCTCATCAATCCTCTTTTACCCCATCAAAAGCTCAAATCAAGTTTGTTAAATGTGATTTGCCTTCATTTCCTTAATTAATCTATTCTTGTGCAAGTGAATATTATCGCAGATTATCCTTTCTATAAACTTTGCCCTCACTGAGGCTAAACAGGTCTGGCTAAACTGATTGGCCTGTAGCTTTTGGATTTATCTCAAACTTTGTTTTGAACAAAGGTGTAACATTTCCAATTCTCTAGTCCTCTCTAAAGAGTTTTGGAAGATTAAGGCCAGTATCGCCACAGTTTCTTAACTAACTTCCGTCAGCACCCTCAGGTACATCCCCTCTGGTCCTGATTATTTACCAACTTCAGGTACACCCATCAGTTTTTAGCCTGTCCAGCATTTCAACTATCTCCTCAGTCACCATGACTCTGGCAGTACTCAACAACCAAGCCCTCTGCCTCCATGCCCCTGATTAAGTTAATTTATTATTAGACATGAAAGATGAGCTGGTGCATGTTTTATACTTTTGGCATATCTTTTGTATCCAAGGCATTAAAGCCTTAATGCCAAACATGTGGCACCATGAAAGCATAATGTAAACTTGCATTTCAGTCTTGTACTGATCCATCAAGCTGCCCAAAGGTTGCACTTCCCTTTCATTTAATCCTGGGAATTTAAAGATTTCAGTCAATTCTACAGTCTTCGGATAATTCCATAGCCATCTGAAGATTGGGCTCAACTTGCAGGCAAACCTATTATGTGGCACTTAATAAACGCCTTTTGGAAGCCTATAGATGCCACATCAACCCTCTTTTACCCCATCAAAAGCTGAAATCAAGTTGGATAAATATGGTTCACCTTCACTTCCTTAATTAATCTATTCTTATGCAAGTAACTATTATTTTATTGTGGATTATCCTTTCTAAAAACTTTGCCACCTTTGAGGATAAACTGGGCTGTGGAGCCTGTCAGTAATTTTGCTTTGCACCAATGCTGGATTTATGGTATAGAGGTATCCTGTGTCCAGCATCCAATCCTAACTTGACACTGAACAAATTGAGACTCTCTGGGAGATGGAATCATAGTTCATTTCACTTCAGATTCAATTCTGATTAACAACCAACTTAGGCCCCCTAGTTTAGTGTCTGTTTAAAGCAGTTTAGATTCCACCTCTCCACTAAGCTTGTGGAGTATAAACAAGAGTTTGGTTACAGAGACATTGTCAAGCTTTCAACTATTTTCACCTCTGTAACATTGCTTGATTTCACCCCTGTCTCAGCTCATCTGCTGTTGAAATCCTCATTCATGCCATGTTACCTTTATACTCAACTATTCCAACACACTCCTGGCTGGTGTCTCGTCTTCTTACTGTAAATTTGAGGTAATCCAAAACACTGCTGACTGTCTCTTAACTTGTGCTAAGTCCCTGTTCCCTGATCACCCCTCTGCTCACTGACCTACACTGGCTCTCAGTGAAGCAACATCTTAATTTGAAAATGCTCATTCTTCTTTCAGAATCCTTCCATGGCCTCACCCCTCCTCATGTCTGTAATCTCCTCCAGCGCCACAACCCCCTTAGATATTCGTGCTACTCTAATTCTGGCTCTCATGCATCCCTAATCATAATTGCTCCACCATTGGTGGTTGTGCCTTCAGTTGCCTCGGCCTCAAAGTGTGGAATTCCCTCCATCCTTCTCCACTTCTCTACCATAATTTCTCCCTTTAAGAAACTCCTTAAAACCTGTGTCTTTGATCAACCTTTTGGTCTTTTAACCTAATGTCTCCTTATGTGACTCGTTGTCATACTTTGTTTTATAATGCTTCTGTGAAGTGCCTTGGGACATTTCATTAACTTTAAAGGTGCTATATTAAAAAAGCTATTGTTGAAAGCAACAAGGTAGGGACCAGTATCTCATTGTGGTAGATAAAATGAAAAAAAAGCACCAGCAACTTTGTTTTACTCTCAAGGCTTGTCCCTTTCTTTCCTGATAACTGTAATAACTCATTAGTAAAACATCTCTATGCACAAGACTAAATTTCAGCAGGCAAGACTTTACAAAGACAAAGATTTTACCAAACAATGTGGGTGGGAGATGCAACATAATTAATTCTCGACACAGCAGTAAGGCATTATATTACTGAGATAAGTCAGTGAGCACAGCAGCAATTGTTTCTGTTCCAGTCAAAGAAAACAATGGAATTCCTTTCTGTAACCTATGGAGTGGTGCTATATGATGGTATTCTGTTGTTTTTTTTGGCTAGATGAATTAGTGGCAGACAAGATGCAGATAATTTACTATGATGTAATCCCCCAGGAATAGAGTTGACTGTTTTGCCCTGAAAGAGACAATGCCCCTTTTTTTGTTCTAGATGTACAGATTAACTGAGCACAGTTCTTGGAAGTCAGAATATCGTCATGTGAAGACAGAAGTTGGCTGATGCAAGTAGGCTGAGCGGCACTGTGTACAAGACCATTACCCTTTCACCTAATGGGATCTGCTTTTGAACCCATCAATGGGAAGAGGGTAACCAGGGAAAGAGTAGGGCCCATTAGTGACCAAGGGGGCAATCTATGGGTGGAGCCAGGGGACAACAGTGAAGTGTTGAACGAGCACTTCATATCCGTCTTCACCCAAGAGAATAAGGATGAAGGTATCGAATTCGGAGAGAGAGACTGCGAGGTTCTTGAGCAAATTCATATAGGGAGTGACAAGGCATTGGAGGTGTTGGCAGACTTAAAAGTGGACAAATCTCCAGGTCTGGATGATTTGTGTCCCAGACTGCTGAGGGAAACAAGTGGGGAGATCGCAGGGGCTCTGACCCAAATTTTTAATTCCCCTCTGGCCACGGGGGAGGTGCCAGAGGACTGGAGAACAGCTAATGTGGTTCTGCTATTTAAGAAGGGTTGTAGAGATAAGCCAGGGAACTACAGGCCAGTGAGTCTCATGTCAGTGGTAGGGAAACTATTGGAGAAAATTCTAAAGGAGAGAATCTATCTCCACTTGGAGAGGCAAGGTTTGATCAGGGATAGTCAGCATGGCTTTGTCAGAGGGAGGTCATGCCTAACAAATTTGACTGAATTTTTTGACGAGGTGACCAGGCGTGTAGATGAGGGTAGTGCGGTTGATGTAGTTTACATGGATTTCAGCAAAGCCTTTGACAAGGTCCCACACGGGAGACTTATAAAGAAGGCAAATGCACATGGGATACAGGGTAATTTGATAAGGTGGATTCAAAATTCACTTAGTTGTTGGAGACAGAGGGTGATGACAGAAGGCTGCTTTAATGACTGGAAGCCAGTGTCCAGTTGCGTACCACAGGGAT
Source organism: Cetorhinus maximus (assembly GCF_964194155.1). NCBI lineage: Eukaryota > Metazoa > Chordata > Chondrichthyes > Lamniformes > Cetorhinidae > Cetorhinus > Cetorhinus maximus. The sequence goes on along the minus strand of NC_135883.1, from coordinate 151,272,778 downwards.
CTATGCTGGGTCCCCTATTATTCGTCATTTATATAAACAACATAGATGACTATGTGGGGGGGTGGGGTTAACAGTGAGGTTGAGTGTCTTGGGCTACAGGAAGATATAGACGGGATGGTCAAATGGACAGATAAGTGGCAGATGGAATTTAACCCTGAAAAGTGAGAGATGATACAATTTGACAAGGAAGTATTCAATGAACAGCATGACACTAGGAAGTTCTGAGGAACAAAGGGACCTTGGCGTGTGTGTCCATAGATCTTTGAAGGTGGAGGGGCATGTTAGTGGGGTGGTGAAAAAGGCATATGGGACACTTGCCTTTATCAATTGAGGCATAGATTACAAAAGTAGGGAGATCATGTTGGAGTTGTATACAACCTTGGTGAGGCCACAGCTGGAGTACTGTGTGCAGTTCTGGTCACCACATTATAGGGAGGATGTGATTGCACTGGAGGGGGTGCAGAGGAGATTCACCAGGATGTTGCCTGGGATGAAACATTTAAGTTATGAAGAGAGGTTGGATAGACTTGGGTTGTTTTCGTTGGAGCAGAGAAGACTGAGGGGTGGCCTGACCGAGGTGTACAAGATTATGAGGGGCATGGACAGGGTGGATAGAGAGCAACTGTTCCCCTTAGTTGAAGGGTCAGTCATGAGGGGACACAGTTCAAGGTGAGGGGCAGGAAGTTTAGGGGGGATATGAGGAAATACTTTTTTACCCAGAGGGTGGTGACGGTCTGGAATGCGCTGCCTTGGGAGGGTGGTGGGGGCAGGTTGCCTCACATCCTTTAAAAATTACCTGGATGAGCACTTGGCACGTCATAACATCCAAGACTATGGGCCAAGTGCTGGTAAATGTGATTAGCTAGGTAGGTCAGGTGTTTCTCACGTGTCGGTGCAGACTCGATGGGCCGAAGGGCCTCTTCTGCACTGTGATTCTGTGGAAAGAGAATAGATTGAATGCCTTTTGCCAACAGTTAAGTCATTTCCAGAAGGCAGGAGTGTCCTGTATAAAATTAACTTGAATAAATAGGCAATTCATTGTGTTTACATTTTTGAGTGGTTTGAAGGGAAAAACATTGTTATAAAGGAAACAAAAATATTGCGAGTCTTGTCTTCAATGAATGCCTCCTGTTGGCCATGGTTTTGCCTGTACATTTTGTTGATTGGCTTAAAGCAAACCAGCAAGAAATCAAAACTCAAGAAGTGGGAAACAAATGAGGTGAGGAAACATTTAGAAAACTGCCAATTTGAAACAGCAAAGCATTTATGAAAATAAGCAGTTGTAAATGAGTAAACATATCAATAAAAACAAATTTAGGGAGAGAGGTGACCTGATTGAATTATTTTTTGATTAAGTGTCACATAGAAAATTAGTAGAGAAGATTAGCAGGCACGGCATTGGCAGAGGCACTGCGACATCAAAGCATGGCTGTGTAAAGGGATGCAGAGAGCCGATATAAATGGCTGGATGGTAGGTTCTGTTGTGTAGAGATAGGACTCGGAGCCAGTCCTCGAACTAAATAATTTGGAGTTGTGACAACTTCATCTGAAAACTTACATATCATGGCAAAGACCTACTATCTACAATCCTTGTCATACCCTGTTCTCTTCCCTTCCCTAGAAGAAAACCTGTTAGCCCCATAACACTGATGTTGGATTCTGACTCATTGCTTTCCACTTAGAGAAGAGTTGTCTCTGACCCAGTTTTGGCCAACTCTTTTGCTATCTTCCCTCTCCTCCACCTGTCCTCTATTTTTTCTCTCCTGCCCTCTCCGTTACTCCAACCCCATCCATTCTGCTCTATCTCTACCTTTTCCCATTTTCTTACCTCCCCCTATGCTTGATCATAGTATTCCTCCATTCTCCTCTTCTCCTCTCTCTTTCCTCTCTTTCTGCCTTCCCCTCCCACTTGCCATCTACCTACTTCTCTGACTCCCTCCACCACATGGGCCAATTATTCTGCCACCTTCCGTGCCTGCTTAATCTTGACTCCCTGTGCAACACCACAGTATATATATATTCCATGGTGAGCAATTTGCTAGAAACAATAGTTTTATTCCTGTCATTCATCAAATGTAATTCAGTCCAGACTTTTGAGCATTTAGCCTGGCTCAGTTGAATCCATACAGGGACAATAGACAATAAAGCCAAATCTGGGATTGTGCCAGTCAAATCCATGCTTTCCTGTTTGCACTGTTGAAATGTTTAAAAGTACGGACTGATCAAATTAAACAAAGAATTTTTTGGATGCCAAATTTTACACTAAAATATTTTTAGACTTATGGTAATTATGACATTTAATCTTCAAATTGAGACATGATGTTATACAAATCATTGCTTAATCAAACTAAAGATCAGCAGAACTAATAATAGACTTAAAACTGGAAATATAGTTTAGTCATCAGAAATCAAGTATTATTCGACTATCATGAAAATTGGTCTGATTGCCCAAATGAAGTGCTCATACGATACCCACAATGCAATATAATCAACCTAACTTGAGAAAGATCAAGAAATTCAAGCTTACGAAAAGTTTTAGTTTCAGTCAATTGTTGTTTATCTGCTGTTTGGTCACTTTGTGACGCTCTGTCAAATGAGATGAGAGTCAGAGGGCTCACCTTTATTACTGTGGCCATTTTTAATCCACAGCATGTACTCCAATTTGTACATCTACTGCATGAATATTGTATTCCATTATCTTTATGACCTTAATATGAAAGCCAGTTGACATACTTGTGAAGTGTAATAACCATTATAATGTAGAGAAATACAGCTGCAAATTTGCACACAGCAAGGTCCTAAAAGCAGCACTGAAATAAATGACCAGATAATCAATATTGGTGGCACTGTTTGGGGGATAAATGTTGGTCATGCTGCTTGTCCTTTGAATAATGTTATATTCACCTCAGAGAACAGATAGGGCCTTAACTTCTCTTTTGAAAAAGGTCATCTCGGGCAGGTCAGCTCAGGACCTCGGGACTGTACTAAAGTGTCATCCTAGATTATATTCTTAAATCTGTGAAATGGGACCTGAACCTATAACACTCTGACTTGGAGGAAATTGCTACATCTGAGCCAAGGTTGACAGGGGTCAGGGGGTGTCAGATATATAATTGGAGGTTGGGGGTTTAGATGGAGGAATTGGGAGGGGGGTCAGGTGTTCAGGGCGAGGAGGTAGGGGTGAGAAGGGTTGGGTGGTTGGAGGGTTAGGAGAGGGAGAGGGGGAGGGGGGTGTATGATGGTCAGGGTGTGGGTGGATAGTTTGGGGAGTTTGGGGAGGTTGGGGGGTCAGGAGGGCAGTCGGGGTTGGGGACAGTCAGGAGGGTAGTCAAGGGGTCGGAAGAGTAGCCCAGGTGATTGGCGGGGGTGGGAGGGTAGTTGGGGGCTTGGGAGAGTGGTTGGGTGGGGATAATGGGGGGTCCAGTTGGGGGTCAGGATGAGACGGTGGTCAGTAGTATAGTTACCCAAGAGTTAGAAGTGATTTTAATCCTTCTAACTTTTCCTGGGTAACTATTCTGCTAAGAGAGTCGGAACCATCCGATGTCCCCAATTTAAATCAGAGTATAGGATGGTTCCAGGTGCAAGGTAATTGCTCATTGAAAGTTTAAACTTCCCGGGCAATTCCCTTGCAGTGCCTGTATGGGGAAGTCCCCCAGCACATCTTCTGGGATACCTTCGGACACAGCCGCCCAGGGAACAGATGTTCTGGGCCAATGAGTAACTCCAGTTACTAATCACTGAACAGTCTTATTTATCCCAGCACAGTGATGAAATGATCCTTACATTTCACACACATTTTCTCCTGTTAACATTTCCACTTTCAGAAGCCAGTGGTCATTACATAATTTTATTTGACTGTCCTCCTGACACCCAGCCCATGTCACCAACTGAATATTTTTGTTGTAGTATAGATCTTGCAAAGCTCAGTCTGTTTTTGGAGATTATACAGTCATTCAAATGAGTTATTAGGTTTTTGTACCCTATAGCACTCTGGATCCATAAATTGCTATTTACAAAACAAACTAGTTTTGTAAAATTTATTAGCAAAATATAGCAAAATGTATTGTTGTTTGGAAGTGTTTTTGCTGTTGCACTGAGAGATTAGATTCCAGGATTAAGATCCTGTCACATTAAGATCTATCAAAACCTGACACTAGAATGTTGAGACCCATATTTTCATTGTAAAATCTAAATAAACTTCAAGTGTCAGAATGTTCAAATTCTGTTAAGAGTAAAGCTCTGCTTCATGGACAGTTATTATCTGGTTCTCAGTTAAAATTACCTGTGAGGTAGCTATGTTTTCAACAAGTCTGTTAGTTGCTGAATTTTGGTTCACTATGAAGGGCTTTCTCATTTTTTTTTGTGCGTCAACTGAGTCAATCTCCTATCTTGTGTGGAGAATAAAGAAATAAGATTAGCTACCTTGAAAGGCCTGCAAATGTTCTTTAAATTGAAGCACCTTCAATGCACTATATGCATACCTCCCAGTCACCTGGCTTGCTGAGAATGTTTATTTTATAAGACCATAAGACATAGGAGCAGAAATTAGGCCATTCGGCCCATCAAGTCTGCTCCGCCATTCAATCATGGCTGATAAATTTCTCAACCCCATTCTCCCGCCTTCTCCCCATAACCTTTGATCCCCTTACCAATCAAGAACCTGTCTCCGTCTTAAATACACTCAATGACCTGGCCTCCACAGCCTTCTGTGGCAATGAATTCCATAGATTCACCACTCTCTGGCTAAAGAAGTTTCTCCTCATCTCTGTTCTATAAGGTGACCTTTACTCTAAGGCTGTGCCCTCGGGTCCTAGTCTCTCCTACTAATTGATACATCTTCCCCACGTCCACTCTATCCAGGCCTTTCAGTATTCTGTAAGTTTCAATCAGATCCCCCCCTCCATCGAGTATAGACCCAGAGTCCTCAAACGTTCCTCATATGTTAAGCTTTTCATTCCTGGGATCATTCTCGTGAACCTCTTCTGGACCCTCTCCAGGGCCAGCACATCCTTCCTGAGATACGGGGCCCAAAATTGCTCACAATATTCTAAATGTGGTCTGTCCAGAGCCTTATAAAGCCTCAGCAGCACATCCCTGCTTTTATATTCTAGTCCTCTCGAAATAAATGCCAACATTGCATTTGCCTTCCTAACTACCGACTCAACCTGCAAGTTAACCTTAAGAGAATCCTGGACTAGGACTCCCAAGTCCCTTTGCACTCCAGATTTCTGAATTCTCTCCCCATTTAGAAAATAGTCTATGCCCCTATTCTTCCTACCAAAGTGCATGATCTCATACTTCCCCACGTTGTATTCCATCTGCCACTTCTTTGCCCATTCTCCTAGCCTGTCCAAATCCTTCTGCAGCCTCCCCGCCTCCTCAATACTACCTGTCCCTCCACCTATCTTTGCATCATCTGCAAACTTAGCCAGGATGCCCTCAGTTCCTTCATCTAGATCATTAATGTATAAAGTGAAAAGTTGTGCTCCCAACACTGACCCCTGCGGAACTCCACTAGTCACCAGCCGCCATCCTGAGAAGGACCCCCTTATCCCCACTCACTGGCTCCTGCCAGACAGCCAATCTTCTATCCATGCTAGTACCTTACCTGTAACACCATGGGCTCTTATCTTACTGAGCAACCTCCTGTGTGGCACCTTGTCAAAGGCCTTCTGAAAGTCCAAGTAGATAACATCCATTGGCTCTCCTTTGTCTAACCTACTCGTTACCTCCTCAAAGAATTCTAACAGATTTGTCAGGCATGACCTCCCCTTGATGAAACCATGCTGACTTTGCCCTATTTTACCATGCACTTCCATGTATTCTGAAATCTCATTCTTAATAATGGACTGTAAAATCTTACCAACAACCAAGGTCAGGCTAATCGGCCTGTAATTTCCCATCTTTTGCCTCACTCCCTTCTTAAACAGGAGGGTTACATTAGCGATTTTCCAGTCCTCTGGGACCCTCCCTGACTCGAGTGATTCCTGAAAGATCACCACTAACGCCTCCACTATCTCTTCAGCTATCTCCTTCAGAACTCTGGGGTGTAATCCATCTGGTCCAGGTGATTTATCCACCTTCAGACCTTTCCGTTTTCTTAGCACCTTCTCCTTGGTAATGGCCACCATACTCACCTCTGCCCCCTGACTCTCTTGAACTTTGGGGATGTTACTCGTGTCTTCCACCGTGAAGACTGACGCAAAGTACCCATTCAGTTCCTCCGCCATTTCTTTGTTCCCCACTACTACTTCTCCAGTGTCATTTTCCAGCGGCCCAATGTCCACTTTTGCCTCTCTCTTACCCTTTATATATCTCAAAAAACTCTTGTAATGTTCTTTTATATTACAGGCTAGTTTACCTTCATATTTAATCTTCTCCCTCCTTATTCCTTTTTTAGTTGTCCTCTTTTTTTTGCTTTCCACAACTCATTTTCTTTGATTTGAAATGAGTTGAAGTTCTGCCCTTGGAAGAAGATTTTTAGTACTAGAACATCATGGTTTTCACAAATGTTTTAGAGAGACATTGGGCTCGATTTTCATGGAGCCAAGAATGCATAACAAGGCTTGGCTGAGAGCCCAGAAATCCATTCGACTGTTGAAACAGCTGATCCCTAGAAAGAACATTGCTTGATTGACAGCTCTGCTCTCTGATATCTTCTGTCAATTGCGCAATTATTATTTACACAAGATAAAGAGGTTTCAAGTGCTTACAGTTTCTGCTGTTGATACTTTAAATGTCTGGATGATTGCCACTTTTATGGGCCAGGAGTAAAAAGGAGGTTTTTTTAAGAAAGTGAAAGTTATCAATGAATGACTGGCTCTTTTAAAGGTTTTGTTTTACACATTCTGTTGCCATGATAGGGTTCATTGGTTTTATATAGTGTCTTAGTGGGTGAGCGGACATGGAAGTGCCATAGCTTGACATCGGGGGCATGAGGGGCTTTGGGGTTGTTTGGGGGCATACCTTGGCATGGGGGGGCATGAGGGGCCTTGGGTGGCACAAGTGGGGCATGGGGAGTGTGTGGGGGCTGAGGAGGGGTGAGAGCTAGAGGGCCTTACTTTTTTCATTATAACAGTGACAAAGTCCCAAAGCAATGAGGCGAGCCTTTCAAACAGCTTGCTCAGCACCCGGCAGCCCTTGTGGCTTCCTGCGAACTTTCTCCCGGGTTGGCTGGCCCAATTGCAGCCCACAGCAACCCCCCAACCCCAAACCGATCGAATGAAGCATCCTGTCACTTTATCCCAAGGCAAGTGGGCTGAGCTGGGAAATTTCCCGACTCCCAGTACCCACCTGGAAAATGAAAATCAAGCCCGTTGTCCCTTGCAGTTTTCCCCAGAGATGGCATGGAAAGCCCTAGCCTGTAATTTATGGAAAATACCTGATTTTTCTAAATCATTATCAAATTTGGTGGCTTGATACCACTGTCACTTGACGACCAAAAGAATCGATTTTTAAAGTAATTGCAGATGTTTGTGAACAGATAGCTGTTTCTGCTAATACACATATATGGCGGGTATTTCATTACTATAGTTTTAAAGGTGTTAATTGAATGTAATCTCTAATCTTGGAAAATGTTACTTAGTCTTTCTTGATATGGAAAGGAGGATTGCATGGAAGCTCACTGGGCACTTGGAGCTTGTGCAGCAGAAGCTCAAATATTTCTGCATCAGCTGGTGCTGAAATCATGAATGGAATTGAAAGAGTAATTGAGTATATTATGGTCATTATCACTGTAGGAGTTTAAACAGGTAGTTCAAAGAAGGCTGTGCCAAGCTATTTATAGGCTAATAATTTTAACTTGGCCAAACCTGTGTATGTACATCTTGGAATAAGGTAGTGATGTTAATCTTCAAATAACTGAATATCATCCATATGACTAATTACCATTGCTCAAATAATAGTCTAAAAGTAATGTATTTTAGTGCAATTTTATAGCAATAATGATATTAGCAATTTCTTCGGAACAGTTCTGTCCTGAGCTCTGAAGAAGTCATATGGACTTGAAATGTTAACTCCATAGATACTGCCAGACCTGCTGAGTTTTTCCAGCATTTTCTGTTTTTATTTCTTCTGTACATGTGATGAGTTATCAGCCCAAAACTATGTCTGTTGAATTGTGATAAGATTTACCATAGTTTCTGCACATTCAAATAACTGTTCAAATGATTTTATTGAAATGCCTGTGAAAGGTTTGAATTACAAGAGCTACTTATTTCTATTATTAAATGCTCATAAAACTTTCTGGAAGCATATCTTTCTTTTGAAAACATTGCCCACTACTTGATCTGCATATTTCACTTGTCTATCCAAGTTTGAAAAAGGGTTGTGGAAGCCGACCCTGCAGTAACTTTCAAAGGGAACATAAGAAATAGGAGCAGGAATAGGCCATTCGGCCACTCAATCCTGCCCCTGCATTCAATGCAATTATGGCTGATCTGCCCCAGGCCTCAACTGCTCTTTCGTGCCAGCTCCCCATAGCCCTCAACTCCCTGATATTTCAAAAATCTATCTACCTCCTCTTTAAATTCTTTCAGTGATCTAACCTCCACACCTCTCTGGGGTAGAGAGTTCTAGACGTTCACTACCCTCAGAGAGAAGAAATTCCTTTGCATATCTGTTTTAAATGAGTGTCCTCTTATTCTGTAACTATGTCCCATAGTTCGAGATTCCCCCACTAGCGGAAACACCTTCTGAACATCTACCCTGTGAAGCCCCTTCAGAATCTTGTATGTTTCAATAAGATCACCCTCATTCTTCTAAACTCCAATGAATAAAGGCCTAACCTATTTAGCCATTCCTGATAAGTCAACCCCTTCATCCCAGGAATCAGCCTAGTGAATCTCTTTTGAACTGCCTCCAATGCCAGTATATCCTTTCTTAAATATGGGGACCAAAACTGTACACAGTACTCCAGGGTGCAGCCTCACCAATACCTTGTACAGTTGTAACAAGACTTCCCTACTTTTAAACTCCAACCCCCTAGCAATACATGCCAAAATTCCATTTGTCGCCTTAATGACTTACTGCACCTGCATGCTAACATTTTGTCTTTCATGCACAAGATCATCCAGATCCCTCTGCTGAACTTTTTGGAGTCTCTCTACATTTAAATAATAGTCTGCCTTTTGATTCTTCCTACCAAAATGCATGATCTCTCACTTTCCTACATTAAACTCCATCTGCCAAGTTTTTGCCCACTCACTCAACCTATCTATATTCCCTTGCAGAGTCCTTATGCCCTCATCACAATATGCCCTCCCACCTATCTTTGTATTATCAGCAAATTTGGATACATTACATTCTGCCCCCTCCTCCAAGTCATTAATATAAATAGTAAATAATTGAGGCCATAGGACTGATCCTTGCGGCACTCCATTAGTTACGTCTTTCCACCCTGAAAAAGACCCATTAATCCCAACTCTGTTTTCTGTGTGTTAACCAATCCTGAATCCATGCTAATAGATTTTGATATACGTTTGAAAAGAAAAGGTGTTGCTGGGCTATGGAGAAAGAGTGGGGGAATGGAACTAATTAGATAGCTCTTTCAAAGAGTTGTAGGCATGATGGGCCGAATGGTCCCTTCTGTGCTGCAAGATTCTGCAATTCTCCATGGTATTTTACAATAGAAGTGTGCAGCCAGCTGCTGGTATAGAGTTCTCTTTAGTATAAACTGGTCTTACAGGGAAATGACTATTCAAATTTGGGTCGACAAATCTGCTATCAGAGTGAGCCCTTTTTGTTTGTACAATTGTGCCACAGTCTCTGTATTACACTGTGGAACCCAACAGCCCTACAGAGCTCTGGCATTGAATACAACTGTGAACTGGGAGCAGAGCACTACATTTATCATGGAAGCAGCAAAAAAGTTAGTAAAGTAAAAGCACCTGTGGATAGAAAAGCATGGTGTGGTCTAAACCCAATATAAGTGTTTAAAATAAATTTGTGTTGAGGTCTGCAGAGAGCTTCAGAACACTAATCCAAATATTTTTTCTGTCTCTGTCTTTGCCACATTGTGCAGCATCTGAATGACTGGAACTCCCAGAATCCAGACTGTCTTCTGCTTGTAATTAAAGAACTGGTGCAGCAGTACCACAAATACCAATGTGATCGACTCCACGAGAGCTCACGCCTTATGTTTGAATATACAGCCCTACAGGAGGGGCCTGAATTTGGAGACAACATGGAAATCTATGCAGGAAGAAAGAATAACTGGGTAAATTTGTTGTTTAATAGATACTAAAAGAGCGACTAGTATGAATAATTTTTGATTTTAATAGTAACTTCAGGTATAAAGAGGGCTACTGTATCATTAGCCTGGAGCTCTTTATGTCTATGTCTTCTCCATCTCAGAGTCCTGATTCATTTTGTTGACTTTTTTAATGTGAAACCTGTACTCATCAAGGTGAAAGATCGTGACTGGATCTTGCTGAAACAGGACATGTCATGGTATGGCCCATTAGTTACACTTTTTCCTGCATCCTTCAGCTCATCATAACTTGTTGGAAGTGCAAGCTGATAACAGTGTTAGAAGGAAAACAGACATCTGGGATCTTAGTGAACAGTGGAACTAACAATGTATCTCCTTAACCAGTGAGAATGTAAGAAATAGGAGCAGGAGAAGACAATATGGCCCATTGAATCTGCTCTGCCATTCAATACAATCATGTCTGATCTTGGGCTTCAACTCCACTTTCCTGCCCCCTCCCCATACCACTTGATTTCTTGAGAGACCAAAAATCTGGCTATTCTAGCCTTAACTATATTCAATGATGGTGCATCCACAACCCTCCGGTGTCGAGAATTCCAGAGATTCACAACCCTTTGAGTGAAGAAATATCTCCTCATCCTAAATGCTCGGCCCCTTATTCTGAAACTATGCTCCTTTGTTCTAGGTTTAAGGATTGAGAAAGAAATAGGCATTGAAGAAGGACCGGGTAAAGAAAGAAATGAAGAGCAGGGAAGAAATTAAATTAAAAGGGTGAAAGGTCAGAAAGGGAAAGTAAGAAAAATAAATTAAAATTTGATATTTTTAAAATCTCTAGCAATCATTTATTACATACAGAAAAGAGATTGAACACCTTAAATTGTTCCCATCTGGGCCAGTGAGGTTGCTCTGCATTGTGTTAACTGTTATAACATCATTAAAAGGGTACTTGCTTTCTTAATTACAAGACCTAACTCTCTGCAGTAAATTTAATGGGAAAATAATGTGTAAATCAAGCAAGTTCTTAATAACGGGGAGGCTAAGGGTGAGATGCATCTGTTCAAAAGAGGTGTCAGCTGTGGCTCAGTTCATAGCACCCTCGCCTTTGAATCAGAAGGTTGTGGGTTCATGTCCCACTCCCGGAAACCAAGAACTGTGAATGTACTCGAAAGAGTTACATGCGAACTGTTGATAACTCGAAAGAGTTACAACTGCCAGAGATCAAAAATTGGTGCATCTGTTCAAAGCAAACAGCAGCTGAGCAGCATAAATGGAATGGTGAGTTCTGGAGATACACAACTTGCATCGTATATCCTAATCCCATAAATTTGCTGACTAATTTGCACATTAACACTACCATACATTATTAACACACCATTATTTTCCCAGCAATATCTGGCCCATTAGTCATCATTAAGTGGCCTAACATAGTTTGACATAGGGTACAATAGAGGGAATATTACTTTAACAGTGGGACTGAGAAGACTAAGTCCTGCTACACCAGCATGGTATTTATTTTCATTTACCGCACAAGCTGTCCTATGCATGTCTGAATGAGATTGTTAAGTAAAGAATATAAACAGAAATGCTGGAAACACTCAGCAGGGCAGGCAGTTTCTGGGGATAGCAAAACAGATTTAGTATTTCAGATCTGTGACCTTTTGTCAGAACTGGAAATTGTTACAGATGTAACGAGTTTTAAGCAAGTATGGAGCCTTTGAAAGGGGGTGGTGGAGGGGAAGAAAGCATAGAAAGCTACGTCTTTGATAGGGTGGAAGGCAGGGAGCGATTAAATAACAAAATGGGATGATGGTGCACAGCAAAGGGGGTTAGTAACGGGACAAATTCAACTGACTGAGACTGCTGAAACACATTATCTTAAAGCCCCTGTTCATGCCCACTGACTATTCAAAGAACTTATTTCTGTTTAAAAACACCAGTCCACAAAGTTCTGCATTAAATTTGCATATTAAAGGTGTCTGTACATATTTCTTTTACCATAACAGTAATGTACAATAATATTAGATGTTCAATTCTAATTAATATAAAGAAATTAAAGACTTGCTATATAATACTATTCACATCCTCAGGATGGCCCAAAGCACTTCACAGCAAATTAAGCACTTTTGAAGTATAGGCACTGTTGTATTCTCGGCAAGGACTGCAGTCAATTGCACATGGCAATGTTTCATAAGAGCTGTGAAATATTTGAGCAGATTATCTATTTAAATTGTTGACTGAGAGATAGATTTTGGCCTGGTCACTAGGAGAACTTCGTTGTGAAACAGCAAGCAATAAACAAAAGCTGAATGTTGAAACAAAATAAATTATAATTCCTGAATATTACTATTTCACCCATATTTGATCCTGAAGGATGATTTGTTGCTGACACAGGAAAATACTGTTACATGGGCATACCTAATAATAACGTAAACACTAAAAAGAAACACACTGAGGTCTTGTTATTTACAACATGTGTCTCAGCTGGGATTTACAAGCAACTATATTAAAACAGAGTTTAGCATTTGAAAGTATATTTGGTAAGGTGCATCAGACATGGTCAAGGGTACAACAATTTTGCCAGGCCTTCTGTGATACTTCAATACCAAATAAACCATCAGTGTCCAGATGTAAATATTTTAATGTGCGTTATACTTACGTACGAGAATGGGCAGGGCAGCAGAGAAGATTCCCTTTTAGATCTGAAAAGGCCCATGAGCTTCTCACCTTTAGCATTTGAAGCAGGAACAGAAGATGCATCGATCAAACAAGAGTTGTTTCTCCACTACTTGAAGAATGACATTCAAATATGTGGTGTGCAACTTCGCTTTTCTTACCAATCTTCGAGTAAAGAGGTTTCTCGCAGGAGAATATTAGATTTCTTGTTGATTATCTTAACTTGATGGCCTTTAGTTATGCTGTTCCTCATGAGGCAACATTCTCTCTCTATTCACTCTTATGAAAATTATTCATAAGTTTAAAGACCTATTAGGTCACCCCTCAGCCTTTTTTCAAGAGAAAAAGAGACCCAGCCTGTCAATCCTTTTTTGATATGTATACCCTTGCATTTCTGATATCATCCTTGTAACTCTTCACTGCTTCTCTGCACCCTCTCCATTTCCTCTATCTTCTTATTAAAATATGGTGACCAGAACTGCACATGGCACTCAAAGTATGGTCTAAGTAAAGTTTGACACAGTTTTAACTATAACTTCCCTTTCAATTCTATATTACAGGTTTTTAAGAGCGGCTGTGTCCTTCATTTTACACCTATGTGCTCTGTGGCAATTAGGGTGTGACCTACAGGGGTCATAGGTATTGCAAAAAAATTTGTGCACTTGCAGTATCCTAAAAATGGAAGTTACCATAGGTTTGCCACATATGCAGAATTAATGATGTTTTAGTCAGGCAATTTATTTGGATTGCCTTGTATTTGTTACTGATGAAAAGAGTAAACAGTTTGGTAATTTTTCTGCATACTAAGGAAAATATGAAAACTATTTAGTTTCCAAATATTTCCTCAGTAAACTTGTCATCTTTTTAGTACAATGTAAATAAGAGAGAAAAAAATCCTCAGCTCTTCATTATTCTATGCTTAATCATATTATCTAATCTGATAGTCTACTTCAGCTGAGGGAATACTGCATTGTCCATAACAGTCACTGCATTTAAAATTAATTTTAAGTAAAGTGTTTTGATATATTTCTAAGACACATGATAGGCAATGTACAAGTTTTACATGCTGTGTCGGAGAAGTTTTGTTTAAGCCTGTTTAGATTTATAGTCTTGGAGAAGTAAAAAATTTCCAGAAAAAAAATAACATGCTACTTCCTTCTGTTCAGGCTCTTGGCAAATACCAAATTACTTCCTTTGTTGAGTTGCCAACAACATAATGTTCTTTGAAAATTATAAAATATGTTTCTGCTCATAAATGTTTCAAATTGCCTATAAGTCTTCTGAAACTGTGGCATGCACTTTTTCACATCCCGTTGTGTTTCCTTTGAACTATATGTTCCCTTATAGATTTTTCATAAAACTAAGTCACTAATAGAAAAAGGAAATGGATAAATTCAAAAGCAGTTCAGAGCAATAAACAACAGGATTATACTACAGTGTGACTAGTAGCTACACAAATCACGTAAATAAAAACTTTTTAGTAGTAGTTTTATTAACAATAATGTGTATATATAAAATATATATAAATATTATATATACACACACACAACTTCTCCATCCAACCTCCAAGGCAGTACTTGGGAATCCCCCAATGATCTATCCTTGAACTCTCACTTCCTTATCTACACACTACCCCTTGATGACATAATCCTCGAGTACGGAGTAAGCTTCCCTATTTACGCTGCTGATGCTCAGTTCTACTTCTCTAGCATCTTGCTGTGCTGCTCCAATATGCCTATAATGTCATACTGCTTATCTGAATTTCAGTGTTGATTTCCTATGGGCAAATATTGTTAAGACCAAAACTATTATCTTCAGCCCTGTTCACAAAACTCCCTTCCAAACATCTCTGCCTCCCTAACTCTCTCCTTATTAATGTCCACCTCTTTAATCAAATTTTTTGTCATGCTTCCTAATATCCTTCTTTAGCTGCACGTCTTTTTTTCTCATGACACATTCACAAAGTGCCATGAGATGTTTTCTCTACATTAAAGGTGCTTCTTTATAGATGCAACTTAAAAAGCACAAATTTTTCTCAGAATTTATGAGCAACGCTTATAATGTATAGAATTCCTTTTACCCATTCCCTGTTAAAATCTCTTCGGATGATAAGATACCTAAAGAGTTACCTGCTTCCAACCTATCTGACCAAGAGGTGTGTGTGGTGGAGGTGGGAGAAAGCAGTATAGCTGCCACTCAGTGTCTCCTCAAAAGTCTCATCTTGCATTAGTTGATAGCACTCTTCCCTCTGCTTGAGAAGGCTATGGATTCAAGCCCCATTCTCAGACTTGAACATGTAATGTAAGTTAACAATGAATGCGCTGCAGTACTCAAGAACTGCTCCAGGACTTGCCTTTTGGATGAAATATTAAAAACAAAATCACAGGGAACTCTGAAAGAAAAGGAGGGAGATCTTCTCTGCCTTGGCCAACATTCCTGTGAACTAACACCAACTAAATGGATTACTTAAAATCTGTTATTAAAAGAGCCTTTTTTGGTGTTTAGAAGAGTAGTGACAGCAAAAGTCCATCTGGTCCATGACACCAATGCAGCTTCACCTACATATACAGCATTATCCCCATCCCAACTACCCGCCCCTTACCATCACACAATTTCATAGAAGAGACTAGAAAAGAGTAAAAGCCTTAAAGTATTTACCTAAATTGACCAATAAAATTCCACTCTGAAACTCAAAACCAGTCGGACATACTGCAGGATACCACAGTGACTGATGTTGCTAGGACTTTGTAACCACCTATGTATTATAACTCAACATTATTTCCACTCACAAGAGCCCTCCATCTCCCTTTTGAATTGTTGCAGTAAACCCATGCTCATGGCATGTACTCTCAACCTATTCTTGAAGTCAGCAACTCTGCGGAAAGTGCTTCCTAGTTTCTAACCTTGGCTTTTGTAACTTACACTGATGGTCCTAGCTCACCCCTGCTTTGCTTGCTCAAATAACCTATCCAGTTTGGTTGGAATCTACTCATTTCGTTATTTTAAAGATCTCAATCATATCCTTTTGAAGTCTACCCATGGTAAAAGGATCTAACAGTAAGCATCTAAGTCTGTCCTGACAACCAAGAGTCTTTAAGCTATATAAGGGGCTATGGCGTAGTGGTAATGTCACTGAGCTAGTAATCCAGAGACCCAGGGTAATGCTCTGGGAACCCGGGTTCAAATTTCAAAAAAAAAAATAATGACCATGAAACCATTGTCAATTGTTGTAAAAACCCATCTGGTTCACTAATGTCCTTTAGGGAAGAAAATCTGCTGTCCCTACATGTGACTCCAGACCCACAGCAATGTGGTTGACTCTTAAATGCCCCCTGAAATGGCCTAGCAAACCACTCAGTTGTATCAAACCGCTACAAAATCTCAAAAAAGGATGGAAACTGGACGGACCACTCAGCATTGACCGAGGTACCGGAAACGACGCCGGCAAACTCAGTCTGGTCGGCCCTGCAAAATCCTCCTCACTAACAGCTGGGGGCTAGTGCCACAATTTGGAGAGTTATCTCACAGACTAGTCAAGCAACGGCCTGACATAGTCATCCTCACGGAATCATATTATACAGTTAATGCCCCAGGCATCACCATCACCATCCCTGTCCTGTCCCACCGGCAGGGCAGACCCAGCAGAGGTGGTGGCACAGGGGCATATAGGCGAGAGGGAGTTGCCCTGGGAGTCCTCAACATTGACTCTGGACCCCATGAAGTCTCATGGCATCAGGACAAACATGGGCCAGGAAACCTGCTGATTACCACAGACTGCCCTCCCTCGGCTGATGAACCTGTGCTCCTTCATGTTGAACACCACTTGGAGGACACACTGAGGGTGGCAAAGGGGCAGAATGTACTCTGGGTGGGGGACTTCAATGCCTATCACCAAGAATGGCTCAGTAGCACCACTACTAACTGAGCTGGCTGAGTCCTAAAGGACATAGCTGCTAGACTTGGTCTGCGGCAGGTGATGAGAGAACCAACAAGAGGGAAAAACATACTTGACCTCATCCTCACCAACCTGCCTGCTGTAGATGCAACTGTCCAAGACAGTATCTGTGGGAGTGACCACCGCACAATAGTTGTGGACACAAAGTCCCGCCTTCACATTGAGGGTACCCTCCATCGTGTTGCATGGCAATATCACCATGCTAAATGGGATGGATTTCAAACAGATCTAGCAACTCGAGACTGGGCATCCATGAGGCACTGTGGGCCATCAGCAGCAGCAGAATTGTGCTCGAACATAATTGGTAAATTCATGGCCTGGTATATCCCCCAGTCTACCATTACCATCAAGCCAGGGGATCAACTCTGGCTCAATGAAGAGTGCAGGAGGGCATGCCAGGAGCAGCACTAGGCATACCTAAAAATGAGATGTCAACCTGGTGAAGCCATAACACAGCACTACTGCCAAACAGCATAAGCAGCAAGTGATAGACAGAGCTAAGCGACCCCACAACCAACGGATCAGATCTAAACTCTGCAGTCCCACCACACCCAGTCGTGAATGGTGGTGGTCACTTAACTCACTGGAAGAGGAGGCTCCATAAATATCCCTATTCTCAATGATGGGCGAGCCCAGCACATCAGTGCAAAAGATAAGGCTGAAGCATTTGCTACAATCTTCAGCCAGAAGTGCCGAGTGGATGATCCATCTCGGCCTCCTTTGGAGGTTCCCAGCATCACAGATGTCAGTCTTCAGCCAATTCGATTCATTCCACGTGATATTAAAACACGGCTGAAGGCACTGGATACTACAAAGGTTATGGGCCCTGACATTATTCCAACAAAAGCACTGAAGACTTGTGCTCCAAAACTTGCCGCTCCCCTAGCTAAGCTGTTCCAGTACAGCTACAGCACTGGCATCTACCTGGCAATGTGGAAAATTGCCTAGGTATGTCCTGTACACAAAAAGCAAGACAAATCCAACCCAGCCTATTACCGTCCCATCAGTCTACTCTCAACCATCAGTAAAGTAATGGAAAGGGTCATCACCAATGCTATCGAGTGGCACTTGCTTAGCAATAACTTGCTCACTGACGCCCAGTTTGTGTTCCGCCATGGCCACTCAGCTCCTGACCTTGTTACAACCTTGGTTCAAACATGGACAAAAGAGCTGAACTTCCAAGGTGAGGTGAGTGTGTCTGCCCTTGACATCAAGGCCACATTTGACTGAGCGTGGCATCAAGGAGCCCTAGCAAAACTGGAGTCAGTGGAATCAAGGGGAAAACTCTCCGCTGGTTGGAGTCATACAAAGGAAGATGGTTGTGGTTTTTGGAGGTCCGCCATCTCAGCTCCAGGACATCACTGCAGGAGTTTCACAGGGTAGTATCCTCGGCCCAACCATCTTCAGCTGCTTCATCAATGACCTTCCTTCCACCATAAGGTCAGAAGTGGGGATGTTCACTGATGATTGCACAATGTTCAGCAGCATTTGTGACTCCTCAGATACTGAAGCAATCCATGTCCAAATGCAGCAAGACCTGGACAATATCGAGGCTTGGGCTGACAAATGCCAAGTAACATTCGCACCGCACAGGTGCCAGGCAATGACCATCTCCAACAAGAGCACCTTCCAAACCCATGATCGCTACCACGTAGAAGGACAGCAGACAGATGGGAACACCACCACCTGGAAGTTCCCCTCCAAGCCACTCATCATCCTGACTCAGAAATATATCTCCATTCCTTCACTGTCGCTAGGTCAAAATCATGGAACTCCCTTCCTAACAGTACTATGGGTGTACTTACACCACAGGGACTGCAGCGGTTCAAAAAGGCAGTTCATCACCACCTTCTCAAGGGTAACTAGGGATGGGCAATAAATTCTGGCCCAGCCAGCAAATCCCATAACCTGTGAATGAATAAAAGAGCTCAACATTCTTGAACTGTATTCAAGAGAACTATTTTAGCCAGCATGTAACAAACCCAATGAGAGGGAGTGCAATTCTAGGTTTAGTCTTAGGAAATGAAGCTGGGCAAGTGGATGAAGTCGCAGTGGGTGGAAATAATAACCATAATAGATTTAGCATAATTATGGAAAGGGATAAAGATGGAACAGGAGTAAAAGTTCTAAATTGGGGAAAGACAAATTTTATGATGCTGAGAGATGACCTGGTGAAAGTGGACTGGTTACAGCTACTTGAAGGAAAATCAGTAGGAAGTATTCAAAAATGAGATTCTATGGACACAGTGTGGACATGTCCCCACAAAACTAAAGGGTGGTACTGCCAAATCTAGAACCCCCTTGTTATCTAGAAGCATACAGGGTAAGATGCAGCAGCAAAAGAAACCTATGACTGTCGCAAAAGAAAATACGTTGGAAAACTTAGAGGTGTATAGTAAATGAAGTGGTGAACTAAAAAAGGAAATCAGGAAAGCAAAGAGAGGAAATGAAACAATATTGGCGGGTAAAATCAAGGAAAACCCAAAGATATTTTATCAGTACAATAAGAGCAAAAGGATAACTAAGGAAAGGATAGAGCCCATTAGGGACGTACAAGGTAACTTGTGTGTTGATGCAGAAGACGTGGGCAGGGTTTTCAATGAGTACTTTGTCTCTGCACCCACAAAGGAGAGGGATGATGCAGACATTCTAGTTAATGAGGAAGAGTCTGAAATATTAGATATACTGAGAGAAGTCGCACTCGAGGGACTGACATCCTTGAAGGTGGATAAATCACCAGGGCATGATGGATTATATCCCAGACTGTTAAAATAAGCCAAGGAAGAAATAGCAGATGCCCTGAAGATAATTTTTCAATCTTCTCTGGATACAGGTGAGGGACGAGAGGATAGAAGGTCTGTTAATGTTGTACCATTGTTTAAAAAAGAGTGCGAGGGATAGGCCAATAATTGTAGGCTGGTCAGTGTGACTTCGGTGGTGGGCCAATTATTAGAATTAATTTTGAGAGCCGGAATAAACTGTCACTTAGAAAGGCAAGGATTAATCTGGGATAGTCGGCATGGTTTTGTTAAGGGAAAGTCGTGTCTTACTAACTTGATTGAATCTTTTCAGGAAGTAACAAGGAGGAGTAATGAGGGTAGTGTAGTGGATGCAGTCTACATGAATTTTAGTAAGGCATTTGACACGGTCCCACATGGCAGACTGGTCAGAAAAGTAAAAGCTCTTGGGATACAAGGGAATGTGTTAAGTGGGATCCAGGAAGCGAAGGGTAATGATCAACAGATGTTTTTACGAATGGAAAGAGTTTCCAGTGGTGCTCCACAGGGGCCAATGTTGGGTCCATTGCTGTTTATGGTTATATTAATGATTTGGACTTAAATGTGGGAGGCATCTTTGGGAAATTTGCAGATGACACAAAAATCGGCTGCGTAGTTGATAGTGAAGAGGATAGCCTTGGACTCAAATGATATTAATAGTTCGGCTGAGTGAGCTGAAAAGTGGCAGATGGAATTCAATCTGGAGAAATGTGTGGTAATGCATTTTGGGAGGGCAAACAAAGCAAGGGAATACACAATAAACGGGAGGGTATTGAGAGGGGTAGAAGAAGTGAGAGACCCTGGAGTGCATGTCCACAGGTCCCTGAAGGTGGCAGACAGGTAGATAAGGTGGTAAAGAAGGCATATGGAATGCTTTCCTTTATTGCAAGAGGTGTAGAATACAAAAGCAGGGATGTATTACTGGAACTTTATAAAATGCTGGTTAGGCCACAGTTGGAGTTTTGCGTACAGTTCTGGTCACCACATTACCGGAAGTACATAATTGCCCTGATGAGATTTACAAGAATGTTGCCAGGACTGGAAAATTGCAGCTATGATGAAAGATTGGGTAGGCTAGGGTTATTTTCCTTAGAACAGAGGAGGCTGAGGGGTGACTTGATTGAGGTGCACAGAATTATGGGACCTAGATAGGGTAGACAGAGAGGACTTGTTTCCCGTAGCTGAGAGGTCAATTACCACAGGGCACAGATTTAAGGTGATTGGGAGAAGAATTAGAAGAGAGATCAGGAAAAACTTTTTCACCCAGAGGGTGGTAGGTGTCTGGAATTCACTGCCTGGGTTGATGTTGAGGCACAAACCCTCAACTCATTGAAAACATACCTGGGCCAGTACCTGAAGTGCTGTTACCTGCAAGGAGTTGGATCAGGATGAGTACAGCCTTGTGCTATAAGCCTCAGTCAGGGTACTGTCAGGCTGTCTGCTTATGAGTAGACTAGAGCCCAGCCAAATACTAATTTGATGACTGCAATCATTGAGCTGTGTAAACCCTGAACAACCCAACTGCAATGTGTAGGGATATCTGCAGCATGTTACATGTGTACTGTAGCCGTGGCCCCTTTATAGTTTGATCCTTCTTGTCTTTTCACATTCCTTTGTGAGGGGCAAATGATCAATCATACCAAATCAAAATTTTGCCCAAATTCTAATGGATTCTAGCAAGAATATGCACCACGAGTTAAAGTGCCCAAATCCATCAGTTGCCATTTGAGCCTTCTGAGCATGTCTCAGTGGAACCTTGATCTCCATGTCCCAAACCAGTAATTGTTAGAGTGCCCCTTCAATCAGCCCAAAAGTGTAGTAGTCGACCATTCCTACAAGTCCTCAGACTATGGCATTATTTTTTCCAAGGTTATTTTTCATCTGTGTCATTACATCAGGCTGTCGAGATGGTGCTGCTCCAATTCTATTTCGAGACAAGCTTCCAACCTACTCATGTTAATGTCCTTCCTATTGCTCTTGAAGCTCATCATTTGCAAGTTTCCCTCCTTCCAATAACTCTCCTGCCTCTTGCTTGAACCCTGGAGCCCATTGTCATTGTCGTCAATATGCCCCGCCCGCCCCCACGCCCCCAGAACTGTTTTCTGTGGATATCCTCGTGCCCCTTGTTGGACCCCCCCCCCCCCCCCCCCCCCCACCCACAATGAGACCATCGACTCCCCTTCTCTTACTGACCAGTTCCTCATTTACGGGTTGAAGATGCCTCCCCTAACAGTGCCACCTGCTGCCTAGTACCAAGCCACCAACCCCCCAGGACCTAAATGTGTGAGGCTCTGACCATGCCCTGCGCACCATGCTGTACACGAAAGATACTGTACAGACAGACCCTCCCGTCTCACTGGACCAGGACCAAGACATGGGTGCCAGGCATAGTCCATGTTAAAAAGCATGCAGAGAGCCGAGGGGAGTTCATTTTAAAAAGCACGCGGAGAGCGAGGGGAGTTCATTTGACGAATCGAATAACTAGGGATGTAGAGAGGGCTTTAAAGTATGTGGAGGAGAGGAAGGTTCTGGAGAGGGGATACATAGGCTTACAAAGCAAAAGGATATGGCAACTTTGAAGGGCAGCTACTTAGGTAATGATACCCAGAGTGTGACAGGAAGGGACATAGTGTACAAACATAAATAAACAGCAGCAAATAGGGTCAAAGGGGGAAAAATGGTAAAAAGGCAAAATTAATGGCTCTTTACTTAAACGCACGCAGTATTCAGAACAAAACAAATGAATTAATAGCACAAATAGAGGTAAATGGGTATGATATTACAGCCATTACAGAGACATGGTTACAAGGAGATCAAAGCTGGGAACTAAAGATTCATGGGTATGTGACCTTTTGAAAGGACAGGCGGGAAGGGAAGGATAGTGGGGTAGCTTTGTTAGTATGGGATGGAATAAGTACGATAGCAAGAAATGACCTTGGATCGGAAGATGTAGAATCCATATGAGTGGAGCTAAGAAATAACCAGGGGAATAAGACACTGGTGGGAGCAGTCTATAGGCCCCTTAACAGTAGCTATAGTGTAGGACAGAGAATAAATCAGGAGATAATGGGGCATGTAAAAAAGGCAGTACTTTAATTAGGGGTGACTTTCATGTAGATTAGGAAAATCAAATTGGCAGAGGAAGCCACGAGCAAGAATTTTTAGAGTGTATTTGGGACAGTTTCCGAGAACAATATGTTGTGGATCCATATCAGGCTTTTTTGGATCTGGTTATGTGTAATGAAGCAGGTTTTAACAAATTACCTCAGAGCAACAGATCCCCATGGAAACAGTGACCATAACATGGTAGAATTTAGCATTCAGCTTGAGAGTGAGAAACTTGGGTCGGAAACAACTGTGCTAAACTTAAAGAAGGGTAATTACAAAGAAATGAGGGACAGAGTTGGCTGGAGTGGACTGGGAAAAGAGTTCAGCAGAAAAGACGGTTGTTGAACAGTGGCAGACTATTAAGAAAATAATTCATGACTCACATCAAAGATATACCCCAGTGAGCAGGAAGGATAGTTGGAAGGGTGTAAACCAACCATAGTTAACTAAGGAAGTTAAGGATAGTATCAAATTGAAAGAAAAAAAACGTACATTGTGGCAAAGATTAGTGGTAAGCCAGAGGATTGGGAACATTTTAAAAACCAACAAAAGATGACCAGAAAAACAATGAAGAGGGAGGGAGAAAATAAACTTTGAAGGTAAACTAGCAAGCAATATAAAAACGGACAATAAGAGCTTCTTTAAATATATGAAAAAGAAGAGAGAGGCCAAAGTGAACATAGGCCCCTTAGAGAATGAGGCTGGGAAATAATGGGGAACCAGGAAATGGCAGAGGAGTTGACTAAATACTTTGCATCAGCCTTCATGGTAGAAGACACTAATAGCATTCCAAAAATACTAAATAATCAAGGGGCAAAAGAGGGGGATGAAATAAATACAATAACTATCACTAGAGAAAAATTGTTAGAGAAACTGATGGGGCTAAAGGCCGATAAGTCCTCTGGACCTGAGGGTTGTGTCCTAGGATATTAAAGGAAGTAGCTACAGAGATAGTGGATGTAATGGCGGTAATCTTCCAAGAATCCTTAGATTCTGGAAAGGTCCCAGAGGATTTGGAAACTGCCAATGCAACATCCTTATTCAAAAAGGGAGGAAGACAAAAAACAAGTAACTATAGGCCAGTTAGCTTAACATCTGTCATTGGGAAAATGTTAGAGTCTATTATAAAGGATGTAATAACAGAGCGATTAGAAATGAATAATACAATCAAGCAGAGTCAGCATAGCTTTATTAAGAGAAAATCATGCCTGACAAATTTATTAGAATTCTTTGAGGAGGTAACAAGCAGGATAGATAAAGGGGAACCATTAGATGTAATATATTTGGATTTCCAAAAGATGTTCAATAAAAGATAAGAGCCCATGGTGTTGGGGGTAGTATATTAGCATGGATAGAGGATTGGCTAACTAATAGAAGACAGAGTTAAAATAAGGGGGCATTTTCATGATGACAACCTGCAACAAGTGGAGTGCCATAGGGATCAGTGCTGGGGCCACAATTATTTACAACATATGTTAATGACTTGGACGAGGGAACTGAATGTACTATCATCAAGTTTGCGAATGACACAAAAATAGATGGGAAGCCAAGTGGTGAGGATGATACAAAGAGCCTACAGAGGGACATAGACAGGTTAAGTGAGTGGGTGAAAACTTGGCAGATGGAATATAATGTGGGAAAGTGTGAGGTTATGCACTTTGGCAGGAAGAATAGAGGAGCTGAATATTATTTAAATGGAGAAAGACTGCAGAAGGCTGCAGCGCAGAGGGATTTGGGGGCCCTCGTGAATGAATCTCAAAAACGTAGCATACGAGTTCAGCAGGTAATAGGGAAGGCAAATAGAATGTTAGTCTTTATTTCAAAGGGAATGGAGTATAAAAATAGGGAAGCCTTGCTAAAACTATAGAAGGTACTCGTTAGATTACACCTAGAATACTGTGAACAGTTTTGGCCCCCTTATCTAAGGAAAGATATACTAGCATTGGAGTCAGTCCAGAGAAGGTTCACTCAGTTGATCCTGGGTATGGAGGGATTTTCTTTTGAGGAGAGGTTGAATAGATTGTGCCTGTACTCACTGGAATTTAGAAGAATGAGAGGCAATCTTGTTGAAACATATAAGATTCTTAAGGGGCTTGACAGAGTGGATGCTGAGAGGTTGTTTCCCCTTGTGGGAGAGTCTAGGACCAGAGGGTATAATCTCAGAGTAAGGGGTCACCCATTTAAAACAGAGATGAGGAGGAATTTCTTCTCTGAGGGTGGTGAATCTGTGGAATTCTTTACCGCAGAGGGCTGTGGAGGCTGGGTCATTAAGTATATTCAAGGTTGAGATAGACAGTTTTTTAATCAGCAAGGGAATCGAGGGTTATGGGGAAAAGGCAGGAAAGTAGCATTGAGGATTATCAGATCAGCCATGATCTCATTGAATGGCAGAACAGACTCGATGGGCCGAATGGGCTACTTCTGCTCCTACACCTTATGGTAGCATGGTCATGCTACCATAAAGGCAGGACTGCCTTTAAATTCTGTCCTCGACAATGTGGTGCGCACTGTCTCAAGACTACCTTTAAATTCTGCTCTCGACAATATGCTGCGCACATCCCCAGGACTGCCTTTAAATCGAAGCCCTGACACTATGCTACACACTGCCTCAGGATTGACTCTCACTTATCCCCGACTCTACCTTTAACCCGGCACCCCCCCACCAACCCTCAGTCATGTCTCGCTGTCCACCCCTTCACTCCCAGGCTCCAGTTACCAGCACCCCCCACCCCACCCCCCGCCCCCCTCCCCCCCCCCAACCCCCAGTCAAGTGCCTGCCTTCCACCGCTTTCCTTGCCTCTGTCCGATTATGCCCCCCAATCAAGTGCCTGCCTTCTACCCCTCCCTTGCCTCTATCCAGTTAGCCCTCCACCGTCAAGCTTCTGCCTTTCACCCTTGCCTTCCCGTTGGTCTTGCCTGAACAGCCTTGGCACTGAGTCAGAGCTGCCCCAATTGCAGTGCAGTGAACAAACCTCGAAGTCGCGAGTGAAGTGCAGGTCACCGGGTGCACACCACTTACATCTGGTAGTAAATCAGACCGGCCTAATTATCCGCTGGCAGGGCAATTAGATTTGGAGTGCGAATGTAATTCCGACAAGCTGGGCTTTTAATGAGTATTCATGAGGTGCAAATGCAGTTCCTGACATGGAACAGCATGAAACTTGAACTGCCATGAAAGTTGGGAGGGGAAAACTCCAACTTATTTTCCTGTCAACGGAACACTGACTTTTGCTATCATGCCAAATTTTGTGTCCCTGCCCGCCATGATTCCCGCTGTTGGTGGGAGCGGAAATTCCCACCCAATCTTTGTGTCTACCCTGTAAAGCTGCTTCAGAATCTTATACATTTCAATTAGATCACGTTTCACTCTTTGGAAGAAGTTTAGTAGAATTTCAGCCCAATTTACTCAGCTTCTCATCATAGCACAACCCTCTCATCCCAGGAATCAATCAACGAGTCTTGGCTGTACTGCCTCCAAAGCATGTATATCTTTCCTTAGATATGGAGACCAAAACTGTGTTGAGTATCCCAAGTCTCACCAAAGCTCTATACAACTGTAGCAAGATTCCTTTATTCTTGGATTCCAATCCCCTTGCATTAAAAAACAACATGCCATTTGCCTTCGCAATTGCTTGCTGTACCACCATACTCAGGTTCTGTCCTCCTGTGCAAGCACACCTGAGCCTCTCTAACCATCAACATTTAGAAGTTTCACGCCTTTAAAAAAAAATATGCTTTTCTATTCTTACTACCAAAGCGAATAACCTCACACAGTTGCCTACTCACTCAACCTGCATTTATCTATTTGCAGCCTCTTTCTGTCCTCCTCACTGCTAACATTCCCACCTAACTTTGTATCGTCAGCAAATCTAGACGTTATACTCAGTCCCCTCGTTTAAGTTATTAATAGATTGAAAATAGCTGATAAACAAGTACTGATCCTTGCAGTAGTCCACTGTTAACTACCAACCAACCCGAAAATGTCCAGTTTATTCCTGTTGTCTGTTTTTCTCCATGAATCAGTCCTCAATCCATGCTGATTTATTACCCCCAATACCATGAATCCTAATTTTATGTAATAACCTCCTATGTGACTTCTAATCGAATGCTTTTTGAAAATTCACGTACACTACATCCACTGGTTCCTCCTTATCCATCTTAATAGTTGCATCCTCAAAAACCTCTAATAGATTTGTCAAACATTATTTCCCTCTCTTAAATCCACGTTGACTCTGCCTAGTCATATCATGATTTTCTAAGTACTCTGTTACCACAATACCTAATAATTGAATCTAGCATTTTGCCTATGACTGAGATGAGGCTAACTGGACTGGCCTATAGTTAGTTCACCATTTTCTCTCTTCCTCCTTTCTTAAATTATTGGGTTATGTTTGCTACCTTCCAATCCTTGGGAATTGTTCCAGAACCTAAGGAATTCTGGAAAATCAAAGCAATGCATCCATTATCTCTGCATCTACCTCTTTTAAACCTTAGGATGCATATCATTAGGTTCAGGGAATTTGTTGCCATTTAGCCCTATTAATTTGCCAGTAGTATTTACTTATCCTGACTTCTTTAAGCTCTTCATTCTCACTAGATTCTGTATTTCCCCATTACTTCCAGAATGCTTTTTCTGTCTTCAGCAAATAGATACAAAGTACATGTTTAATATCTGTATTATTCCCTCATCTCCATTGTAATTTCAGTTCTCTGCCTCAAAAGGTCCCCTGTTTACTGCCACTATTCTCTTATTTACATACTTACAGAAAAGTTAACAATCTGTTTTTATGTCTCTTGCTAGTCTACTCTCTTGTTCTCTCTCTTTCCATATCAATTCTTAGTCATCCTTTTCTGAATTCTAAAATTCTTCCAATCCTCAGGTTTATTCCCCCTTTTTTTTAGCAACATTGTAAGCCTCTCCCTTTCATTCTAATAATATCTTTAACTCTTGTTAGCCATGTTTGGAGCAATTTTTAGTGGCATTTTTGTGCCTTAAAATGTGCTTTTGGTGCAAATGATGTATTAATCTAGCTCTTGCTTGTCTATTGCCATATCTTTTAATGTTAGTTTCCCAGTCTACCATAGCTCTGGATTTAACTAAATCATTTTCAGACTCAATATAAATTTCTATATTATGGCATTCTTCCGTGAGGCCCCCTTACTACAAGATTATTAATTAACCCTTTCTCATTGCACTAGATCCAAAATAGCTTGAAACTCGATGGTGTTTGTGTTGGGATTTACACTGACACTCAATAGGGTTTGCGTTAGGGTTTACACTGACACTTGATGGGATTTGTGTTAGGGTTTACACTGACACTCGATGGCGTTTGTGTTAGAATTTACATTGACACTAGATAGGGTTTGTGTTGGGTTTGTGTTCCTTGATATACTGGTCTAGAAAACTATCTTGTTTACATCCCATGAACTCATTCTGCACGGTATCACTGCAAATTGGTTTGTTCGGTCTATTTGAAATGAAAGTCCCCCCCATGATTGCAGTATTATCTTTGTCTCCTGTGTCTCTAATTTCCTGATTTATATTCTGCCCTACATTACAACTATTGTTAGGGGCCTATAAACAATTCCCACCCATGTTTTCTGCCCCATAACTGTATAGATGGTGTTCCCAGTCAATGTAATTATATGAATCTCATATTTAAATATAACTGCTGTCATCAAAGGATATGTAACATCTGTCCACTAAACTACAACATATTTCTAAATAGTTGCTCTCAGAATGGAAAGCATTGGGGAGCTAATTTTCATGCTGTTCCAGCAACCCTACCCTCCCCACTCACAGCCCCTCCAAATAAGTTTGCTTTTCTTGCTGACTGTATTAATTCAGAATTTGAGTCCCTCTTAAATTATAGACAGAAACTCCTGGAACTATGCGTCTGGTCAATAATCATCCATAAAAGTTAGAGATGGGTATGTGATGTTTCAGGACTTTCAGCAAATACAAGTACCTGATCCATGCTGAACCTAGAATGTCTACCCTGACAAAGATGAATTTCTTGTTTAATTCTTGTATCAGTTCAATTGAGTTGTTCCAAAATTTCTATTTGATCTGTTTCAAAATGTCACTTGTCACTTCTGATTAAAACGTGGAACACACTGCTGAATCCTACATATAAAATGGAAAAAAATTTTGCCTCGACCAGAGTTACTTCCTAGTTTTACATTTAATTGCAGAATTTTGTGCACAAATTGGCTGAAGCAAAGGTTTGGGAGCTTTGTCAGAAAATGCCTGACCTTTGCCAAATCTAGGATGCCTGTATTGTCATGAATGATAAGTTTAAACCTAAATGATTTCCTTTGCTTTAATGAAGAGAGTCATAACAACAAATTCAGACACTCTGGATTTAACTAATCTGATCAACAAAACTTGAAAGAGCATACTGTCCAATTTCTGAGAGACTAATGCTGTGAAGTAAGTTTAGGTTTGTAATTGTTCTATTTTACCACGCTGGGCTGAATTTTCCTAGAATTCCACTAAGTGCAATAGCGGGTGGGTAAAATGGAGTCCTACCCGCCGATGAAAATGGCGGGTTTTCACACTGTATCTTCCTGAGCCCGCCTCATTATATATTCACTCCCACGAAACACACTGTTTCCATGGCGGTTGGGCTGTCATTTGCCCGCTCACCATCACCCCACTGTTGCATCACGCCGGCCGCCATCTTTAAAAGGCAGCCGCTAGCAAAGCGCTCATCGCCACCAGCTCACCACTGCTGCCTAGGAGACAAAGCCAGCAAAGGCAAAAAGACTGCAGCCCCCTGCTTCGACAACAGGTCCCTCGAGCGACTGCTGGATGCCATGGAGGCCGACCGGGATGTGCTCTAGCCCCGCTCTGGCCGTAGGATGGGTAGCAATGTCACCAACCCAGCTTGGGAGGCGGTGGCAGCGGCGATCAGCCCGAACGCTCTGCAGAGGAGGACAGCCACCCAGTTCCACAAAAAGATGAATGATCTACACGGTTCTGCCAGGGTAAGTCACTCTTTCCATCGCTCCCAACTCTCTCACTCACAAACCCATCACACTTCCACAGGCCCTCACTCACTGCCAGTGCAAGGGACATCACCATTCACTCTTTCACATGAACCATCATTGCCCTCATCCTGTCCATGGGACTACTCACCAGCCACACAGGCCAGGCATACTTATCATCTAGCCCAGCAGGTGTCTGAAACACTCTCCGCACCTCTATCCATGCAGGACAAACTGGCTCGCAACAGGAGGGAAAGGTCGTAGGCAGGTGGAGGGATGCCAGAAATCAAAGTTCCGACAGAATTCAAAAACAGAGCCATCTGGTTGGCCAGCGATGTCCGGGACCGGCCCTGCACTGACGGTGAGGTTGGCATTGTTCTACTAATTGAGGATCCAGCAGTGCAACATCCATCAGACAGCCGTGTCGTGAGTGATATGTCCCCTATCACAGGCCACTGCCATGCACTAATTATCTCCCCTTGCTTTCGCAAGCACATCTGCCAAACAGCCGACAGAGTCCATGACCCAGGGCCTCCAATCAAGCTGCGAAGAAACCTCTGAAGAGGAATCTGAAGGCATCCTCCCTGAAGTCCCATCACAGCGTTCACCCACACCCTCCACCAGCGCAGAGACATACACCTCAGTGGGGCCTAGCTTTACAGTAGCCTCAGGATCACAATCTGGTGAGCAAATCGCACTTTTGATCCACAGCAGGCGGAGGCAGGGACTCCCAAGGTCCCCGGCACTCAGAGGACTGCTGGAAGCCAGAACATTGCTGAGTCCAAGTCAGATGACGAGCCTGTCACAGTTGCTGCAGCTGCAAAGGCAAGGGAACAACAGAAAGGGATATCCGCTGCACTCCTCAGATTGCAAGACACGATGGAGGAGTCCATCCGTCTTCAGGCTGAGATGATAGCATAGGCATTGCAATGCACTGAGGTCAACGTTGGCAGGATGGCAGCAGCCATGGAGACCTCGATCCAGGACGTCACTCCTGCACTGCTGCGCAAGCTTAACTCCATCGCAGATGCCATAGTTGGCCTCCAACAGCGTGTATGCAAGAGGGGTCTGGGCAGCTCGATCTCACTCCAGCTACCCCTTCTGCTCACAAAGCCAGCCAGGGGCTCTCGAGCACCCATAGGGAGGAAGATTAGCAGGTGCATGCTCTGAGGCCATCCACCCAGGTGAATCTGGAATTGACCGCCCCATCTGACTCCCCTCTTCCTGTGACCTCCACAGATCCAGCTTCACAGGCTAAGGAGGGTGCCACTCAGCAGGACTCCGAAAGCAGGCTGGGGCCTTCCAAGTCTCGGCATTCCAGAGGACGCCTGCCAAAGTCATCACAAACAAGGCGTTACAGTCAGCAGGCTGCCTCCACCTCTGCTGTACATGTCCGGGGAGCACCAAGACGTAGCAGCAGGGTTAGGAAAGTTAGGTAAAAGTAGTTGCGCAGCCAGGCCACGGTTGTTGATCACTTGTACATACTGTTCACCATTGTCAATAAACTCCTAAGAATGTCTCCCTGCCTGTGGCTCCTTGTTCTGATGAGCAGTGTTCTTGTCACTCAGATGTGAAACCTTTCTGCACAAGATAAAAGGCAGGTGCCTCAGTCCAGGGCCTCTTCCCTGTGCTCTGTGCGGCCTTCAGACCACAGTGATGGTCCAGCCTCACACTCCCTGGAACATTACTGATGCCTGCACCTCGGCAGTGCTGGTCATCGCTGCCAGAATGTAGTGGGCAGGCGCCACAGAGCTCTCTCATACTCTCTGTGTGCTCAGCACCTTTAAGGTGAGGCTGGCCCCCATCACACCCTCATCTGCGACCATGCTGTGCACCAGCTCCTGAAGGGCTGAGGTGCTGAAGGCGGACACAGCATCGGATGCATCTAAAGTTTCATGACTGCGTCTCTGAGATGGCCCTGATCATGGAGCTTAAGCCTTCGGCCAGACAGGAGTCCGACATTCTCAGACTATGTGAAGATCTATAGAGTGCCCTCACTGCATGTTGCCATCATCCTCTTGTGATCGAGCAACTATTAGGGCCTCCACTGCATCTCTTTGACAGGAGCATCCTCACAGAGGGTATTGGTGCTGCAATAAGCCAGCCTGGAGTCAAACGTTCACAACTGCGAAGTGAGCATCTACGGGGACATGTCGTCATCCTCCTCCACAAATCTAGGGGTCTCCCGAGTGCGCCTGCCTTGTCTAGCCAGTGGGACAGCCTCACCTCCCATCGCCATCACCAAGGAGCCCCTCACCCTCATGTCTGTTGGTGTCCTCCTCATCAGAGGAGACGTGCAGCTCCTCCATCGCCTCCTCAGCCAGCTCCTCACCCTGTTGCAGTGCCTGGCTGTAAGGGCTCAGCATCGACGACGATGCGTGACACCCTCTCCGGACTGTATTGCAGGGCTCCTTCAGACCGGTCCAGGCACCGGAACTGCATCTTCAGCATCCCAATGGTCTGCTCCACCAAGTTGCGAGCTGCTACATGAGCCTCATTATAGCGCTGCACTGCTGCCGTCTG
Organism: Cetorhinus maximus; assembly: GCF_964194155.1. Taxonomy (NCBI): domain Eukaryota; kingdom Metazoa; phylum Chordata; class Chondrichthyes; order Lamniformes; family Cetorhinidae; genus Cetorhinus; species Cetorhinus maximus. The sequence continues at coordinate 151,240,542 of NC_135883.1, read as the reverse complement.
AGGCCGCCACACAGGTGTCATCAGCCACGGCCTCTGCGGAGGCCTTGTCCCCTCGGAGCCAACCCTGTAGCCTCTGTGGACCCTGGAAGACTGCAAAAACCTGTGAGCGACTCAGGATGCAGGCACTGTGCACACTCCCTGGAAACCTTGCGCATACCTGCAGGATGTGTTTCTGGTGTTCGCATACCAGCTGCATGTTCAGTGAGTGGAAGCCCTTGCGGTTGATGAAGTTCACTGAGTGTAGTAATGGAGACCTGAGTGCCACATGAGCGCAGTCAATCGCACCTGTGGGAATCCCGAATCAGAGCGAATCCAATGGCCCTTGCATCCTGGCTATCCCGGTCCCGGACGAAATGTAAACAAAGTTGTGTACCATGGAGAAGATGGCATCCATGACCTCATGCTTGCATTTGTGGGTGGTGGATTGTGAAATCTCACAGATGCCACCTGTGGAGCCCTGAAAGGAGCCACTGGCATAGAAATTGAGTGCCGCGGTCACTTTTACAGCCATTGGCAGTGGATGCCCTCCATGTCCCCTTGGCGCCAAGTCCTGCAGTAAGTGGCAGATGTAAGCTACGAGGTCCCTAGACACGTGCAGTCATCGGCAACAGTAGTTCTCAGTCATCTGCAGGAATGGAAGGCGGCGACTATAGACCCTGGGTGTCACTAGGCACCAATCAGCCACGGCTCGCTGTCGCTCCTGGGCAGTGTGTGTGGGAGCCCCTGCTGCCCCTTCTTCATGAGGTTACTGCTCCTGCCTTTGCACGGCCAGGTGCCTCAGTCGCTCTCTCCTCCGACTCCTACAGTCTCTGTAGGCCATCAGGCATACAGCTAGGTCACCAGGATCCATGCTCTTGACGTGGTCCTCCTGCAGCATGAAAGAGAGAGAGAAACATGGTTATCATGGCTGTACTTAGCACCTTTCCTGGCCCTGTGTGACCGCCCCTTAACGCTTACCAGAGAGTGCTGGTCACCCCTCGGATGGCCAGAGATGAGTGTGTTGCATGGCTGCCCTGTCAACCTGTGACATGGGAGACACTGGTCAAAATCAGGATGCTGAGATTTCAAGGGGCTGTGAATGCCTCTAGCAGTGACTGCTACATGGCCAGCATTGGCGAGGAGGTTGCACAACTTGTGCAGTCCAACTGCTCTGCGGCCCAATAAAGTGGTGGCGGAATCGAAGTCTGTGCGGGGTGGGGGGAAGGCATGGAGCGCTTTGTGGCCCTTCGGTGCCTCCGCATTGCTTGCATGGGCGGGCAGGCTATGAGCCTGACCCCAATCGTATCACTGTGACTGTGCCTGACCTGTCTTAGTTGCAGAGGCATGGCCAGTTTATACAGGTGTCCCTAATGCATGGCCACTTCCCTCGCTTACCCTGCCCCCACCTTGATTACCTGTGCGCGGGATACAGTGCCAGGGCAACACTTGACCCCCCTGCTCAGTAGTCACCTCCGAGGCTGGCCAGCATTTGCCCCCAGACACCCCTACCCCTCAGCAGTTGCCTCCAAGGTTGGCCAGCACTTGCCCCCAGACACCCCCCCTCAGCAGTCACCTGCAGGGCCCCAGTCATCAGTTTCTGGCGTAAACAACGGGCGAGCTATGGAGATCGCAGCTGCTCACTCACCTCAGTTCCCCCAAAGTGAAGGCCGCAAAATGCACTTCGCCTGCATGCTGTTGTGAAACACATCGGCGTGCTTTCCCACTGACGTGGACGGGTGATACGGCGGGGTTCCAAGAGCCTGGCGGCATGGACTTTTAATTAATTAATTATATGCCAATGTATTACTATTAGCTCCCCACCGACCGGTGGTGGGAAACGTGGCCAACCATTGGCGGGCTGAGCGGAGGATTGCGACCTGCCTTCACGCCGTCGTGAAGTGGGTCCCGCCATATTTTCCGCACACGCCACTTATCACGCCCGCCATTAGCGGGCTTAGAAAATTCCGCCCAGGAGGACCACGTCATGGGGAATGGGAATAATGCATCAAATTCCAAGGCAGAAGCAATAGTTCAAATTATTCCAAACCCATTTAAGAATAAAATCAGACCATCCTGTGAAATAGTTGCTTCTGATATGTCTTATTTGAAGAATGGTGGTGATGGAGTCAAAGATACAGGGTCTTGCTTGTATAAATAGGTATACAATTATCTGACTATCTAATATTAGAGCAGGCTGACACTTCTATTCAGTAACTCAAGACTTTTACTTGTACCAAGCCTGTGATAAAGTGATAACCCAGTATCCTGCTCAGAATTGTGGTAACAGAGCACATTTGTTAGTCAGTTGGACTCTCATTTGCAGAAACCCAGAAAAAATAGACCATTTCAGTAATTCCCTTTGCAAGTGTGTTTCTACACTGCTGTACCTAATTTATTTCTATAATTTGAACATTTTGTTACATTCTGCTGTACTGTGTGATCTGAAAACACTAATAAATTTATTCCTATGAAAAATGTCAAAGTATTGTAAGTCATTAATTCATATTGCCAAAGCCATTTCAAATTGCTACCTATTGTAGTTATGCTTCCTTGCAATAAATAGAGAAATTACTATCGGATGAGTGGAGTAACCCAGCAATAACTTGCTTTTGTATAGCAACTATAAAGTAGTAACTGCCCCAAAATTTTGCAAAAGAGAAAATAGGCAATGTTCAAGATGAATAAGGCATGGGTTTAAAGCTCAGCTTGGGGTCAAATAAGCTGCAGAGATTGTGCACTGTGGTTCATGCAGGTGATAAGCCAAGGAATGGAATCCAGGGTTCAGAATGCAATTTTTGGTCAGAGCAAATCAAGGTAGCTATGGTGGTATAGGTTGAGGCAGAATTATTGGCCAGGACACCAGGACTTTCTTAGAAAGTTATTTATTCATATCTGGGATATGGCTTTGAATCCAGCCTACTAAAGAGAAGTGGAGAATTATAACTTTTGTTTGAAAAAAGGTATGTGCACTTTGAAAAGGTGTTTAAATACAACAGAGTCAGCTTGATTGTGTTAAGCATTATTAGTGGATGTCTCAGGTATTGGATTCCAGTTTCTGAAACCAACTGTCCATTTAGATGTTGAATGTTGCTTAGTGCTATGATGTGGCAGATGATGTGTGTCAGGCGGACCAAATCCGCAAGGGAACTTGGTCACGCTATCACAACAGTTTCACAATTTGTATTTATTATGAGAAGATGTGTGCACTGAATTCAGAAGTATTGAGTCCACTAAGACCTTTACAGATTTTAAAAATTAAATTAAAATATTTCTTAGCAAAATAAAAGATTTCAAGGACATACATAAGACAATTACTTAGCACTATAACAACTCATAAAATCCCTAATTAACCTGACTTCCAGTTACACACCCTCTTTAAGGCAACAGTCCAAAATAGATTTTAGATTTTTTTTAAAACAGCAAGTTAACACAGCACCCACTTGACAGTGGAATTCCAAATGGCTTTCTCCAACTTTAGTACTGGATACGACAGACTTATGCACAAATGGCTGGAGGCTTCTTCAAGACTGTTTGACACACACCTGTTAGATCTTACATGGCCTCCAACATAGCCTTTCATTCTCCTTTATATATGTTTCTCTCTCTTTAATATGTAAATTCCATTGTTCCATATGCCTTTGGAACTGTACCTTTCCCATAACATAAAAATCTTCATGTTGCCAATATTGTCCGTAAAACTTTGAGAAAATAAATACACTCCTTAGCCTTGCTTATCTGGCTAGTTGTAAACAGTCTAACATCCCTTTGAAATCCAAACAATCCCTTCACTCATCTAAAAAATGCAAATTCCCTTCACACATTACATGCTAAGACAGCATTCATTAGCATTTCAAGCACATTTCTACACTTAGCCTCTTTTGATAATTTTAAGCTTGCAATCTGCCTGACTCCAAAAGTAATCAATCATACTGACAGAATCATATACACTCACATTCATATACCTACTTGACAATCAACCAGAAAAATGATATGAAAAGTAGTATACTTTCGTATCACTTAGAGGAGTTTAGGTTTCCATAAAAATGAACTGTCTGGGGGTCTTTGTTTTGTATATTTATAATAGAAAAAATCCTAACTGTGTTGATGAAATTGGTAAGAGTGTACATTATTTATGTTTCATCTATTCAATTTGTTTGATGTGCTTTTTATATACGGAATGAAAGTTGTGCTCTCAGAAGTTATTATATGCAACGTTATCCAGTGAATACATAGCCACATGATGCATACTGCTATATTTCACAGTCTTACTTTTAGTGATAATGGATACACAAGAGCTACAATTGAAGGTGATATAATCATTTTTTCCTGTCAATTCTACAGACTGGCGAATTTTCCGCACGTTTCCTTTTGAAGCTTCCAGTGGATTTCAGCAATATCCCAACATACCTTCTCAAGGTAAAGTCCTCTACATATTCAGGACAAAATCAAGTTGTGTTTAAAACTGGCACTTCACATAAGTGGCCATATGCTTTAGTTTTACCCTTGATCAGCCCAAACATCATAAGGTAGTTAAATGAGGTATATTTTTTGCAAGAAAATTTATTTTGGATGGATTCTTGTTGTGGTGTCTGGTACCAATTTACTCATTGGGTGGGTTGTGCTGTGGGGAAAGTTTAACTCATGGGCTTGGGGAGACAGAAAAAAGAGGAAACAGAAAGGAAAGTTTAAAAAAAAGCCAAGGAAGGCAACAAAGAGAAAACAGAGCTAATAAAGTACAGCTTATGAGAAAAATGAAGGACTAATATTACTAAGATAAAAATTGAGATCAACGTTGTATGGTATGTGGGTGAATTCCTGAATAAAATGTTTCAAAACAAATGGCAAGTTAAAAATGATAATAACTGTGGAGTGGCGTGATACAGTAACTATAATGGAGGCATAGCTTATGTTTGACCAGGACTTGGAATTCCATATTTCTAATTATAAGGAATAGAGTGGTATGGTAGTATCAATAAAGGATTCTATCACAGTAGTAAAACATTAATATCTAGGATGTTGGCATATGGGTATCCATATGGACAAAGTTAAGGAATACAAAAGGGAAAAGGTACAATTGTGAATATGCATAGAGATGAAATTGGGAAGATTTGCTTACAGTTCAGCAAGTTTAAAAAAACATTAATTTTAACTATTGTAAAATAGATTGCGATTAAGTTGAGGCATGTGGTCAAAGCTGTTAGTGGGTTTTCATTTAAACCCATCCAAGTCTGCTTGTCAAGAAGGGAAAAAGCATGTCTGGCTTTAGTTCCAGTTCATGAAGTGTGCCATATAGCTGAAGTGAGAGTAGGCGACTCAATACTGGGCATCCATGAGGCGCTGTGGGCCATCAGCATCAGCAGACTTGTACTCGAACACAATCTGTAACCTCTTAGCCCAGCCTCTTGTACCTTTTCCCTTTTGTATTCCTTAACTTTATCCATACGGACACCCATATGCCAACACCCTAGATATTAATGTTTTACTGCTGTGATAGAAACCATTATTGATACTACCATACCACTCTACCGTTACCATCAAGCCAGGGGATCAACCCTAGTTCAATGAAGAGTGCAGGAGGGCATGCCAGCAGCAGCACCAGGCCTACCGAAAAATGACGTGTTAACCTGGTGAAGCTATAGAAAAGCAGGTCTACTTGCGTGCCAAACAGCATAAACAGCAATTGAAAGACGGAGCTAAGCAATCTCACAACCAATGGAACAGACCGAAGCTCTGCAGTCCTGCCACATCCAGTTTGAATGGTGGTGGACAATTAAACAACTCACTGGAGGAATTGGCTCCACAAATATCCCCATCCTCAATGATGGAGGAGCCCAGCACAGCAGTGCAAAAAAAAAGGCTGAAGCATTCGCAACAATCTTCAGCCAGAAGTGCCAAGTGGATAATCCATCTCGGCCTCCTCCGGAGGTCCCCAGCATCATAGATGCCAGTCTTCAGCCAATTCGATTCACTCGCGTGGTATCAAGAAATGGCTGAAGGTCCTGGATACAGCAAACGCTATGGGCCCTGACAACATTCCGGCAATAGTGCTGAAGACTTGTGCTCCAGAACTTGCTGTACCCCTGGCCAAGCTGTTCCCGTACAGCTACAACACTTGCATCTACCTGGTGATGTGGAAAATTGCCCAGGTATGTCCTGTACACACAAAACAACCCGGCCAATTACCGCTCCATCATTCCACTCTCGTTCATCAGTAAACTAATGGAAGAGGTCATCAGCAGTGTTATCAAGCAGCATTTGCTTAGCAATAACCTGCTTACTGACGCCCAGTTTGGGTTCCGCCAGGGCCACTCAGCTCCTGACCTCATTACAGCCTTGGCTCAAACATGGACAAAGAGCTGAACTCAAGGGGTGAGGTGAGATGACTGCCCTTGACATCAAGGCAGCATTTGATGAAGTGTGGCATCAAGGAGCCCTAGCAAAACTGGAGTCACTGGGAATCGGGGAAAACTCTCCACTGGTTGGAGACATACCTAGCACAAAGGAAGATGGTTGTGGTTGTTGGAGGTCAGTCACCTCAGCTCAAGGACATCACTGCAGGAGTTCCTCAGGGTAGTGTCCTTGGCTCAACCATCTTCAGCTGCTTCATCAATGACCTTCCTTCCATCATAAGGTCAGAAGTGAGGATGTTCGCTGATGACTGCACAATGTTCAGCACCATTTGTGACTCCTCAGATATTGAACAATCCATGTCCAAATGCAGCAAGACCTGGACAATATCCAGGCTTAGGCTGACAAGTGGCAAGCAACATTCGTGCCCCACAAGTGTCAAGCCGTGACCATTTCCAACAAGGGCGAATTCAATCATCGCCCTTGATGTTCAGTGGCATTACCATCACTGAATCCCCCACTATCAACATCCTGGGGGTTACCATTGACCAGAAACTGAACTAGACTAGCTATATATATATATATATATATATATATATATATATATATATATATATATGTATATATATATACTGTGGCTACAAGAACAGGTCAGAGGCCAGGAATTGTGCGACAAATAACTCATCTCCTGACTCCCAAAGCCTGTCCACCATCGACAAGGCACAAGTCAGGAATGTGATGGAATGCTCCCCACTTGCCTGGATGAGTGCAGCTCCTACAACACTGAAGAAGCTGGTCACTCTCCAGGACAAAGCTGGACACTGTCCAGGACAAAGCAGGCCACTTGATTGGCACCACATCCACAAACATTCACTCCCTTCACCACCGATGCACAATAGCTGCAGTGTGTACCATCTACAAGATGCACTGCAGGAATTCACCAAGGCTCCTTAGATAGTACCTTCCAAACCCATGACCGCTACCACCTAGAAGGACAAGGGCAGCAGATAGATGAGAACACCACTCCCTGTAAGTTCCCCTCCAAGTCACTCGCCATCCTGACTTGGAAATATATCACTGATCCTTCACTGTCGCTGGGTCAAAATCCTGGAACTCCCTGCCCCCCGCCCCCATCCACCCACCCCCAACAGCACTGTGGGTCTACCTATACCACATGGACTGCAGCAGTTTAAGAAGGCAGCCCACCACCACCTTCTCAAGGACAATTAGGGATGGGCAATAAATGCCTGCCCAGCCAGCGAAGCCCACATCCCATGAATGATTTTTTTAATTTGGAAAATACCAACCATATCTTAGTTGGGTTAAAAGCCCATAACTTTGTTGGGTTTATAGTCAAAATTGGAGGATAATAAAACGTCAGAGATAGAGGTGTTCCTCTGGAAAAGGGTAGTGTTCAGATGGTTAAGAAGATCTGACGTAAAATCACCGGGGCGGGTGGAGGGTTATGTTGGCACAAATGGATTAACAGTGAGGAATCTTCAAACATGAGGTGGTGAGTCCCAAATTGATACATTCCTGAAGATGAAAAGGAATATATCAAATGACAGATTTCTGTAGAGAAATCGAGAGATTGAAACTAAACTGAAAATTGGAAGCCTGATAAAATTTTGCAGAAGAAAATTGTGAGGAATATAGAAAGAGTAATGAGGAGGTAAAAAGGGGGATTGGAAGGGAAGATGAGGAAGGCCTGTATAACAAAGGAAGTTGTTAGGGCTTTTATGAGCATAATGAACAATAAAAATAAATTAAAGAATGTGTAGGATAAAGGGAGGGATCTGATTTTGGAGGAAGAAGGTGCAGCAAAATAGGAATTGGTTCTTATCAATTTTGAATTCTACTAAATTTTAAGTTACCAATCTTGATCTGCAACTCCAGGACTTTGAAGAAAATCAGATGGGAGATAGCAGTGAACTTGATCCACAATTTGTCAGTCTTCCTTAGATATGCAAATTGTGGTAGGGGGCTAGGATGGCTAATAAAACAAATTCGTTAAGAAGGGACACAAGGATAATGCAGCATAGATTCACTACAATGATGCCAGTGATCAAAAACTATAGCTATGAAAACAATTTATAGTTTTAATTATGAATAGTTTTGTTGCTCTGAATAGGGAGTTGATGACAAGGAGTCAGTAATTTAATAATGACACTGTGTGAGGAGACAACTTTTTATGTGGATTTGTTCAGCATTGAAAGGAAATAGTTGAATATAGTTGATGCAGAACAATGGGTAGAGAGCAAAATTATGGAACAGTTCTGGATTGCTCTAGTGAAGATCTGCCACTGACACAATGGGCACTTTGGGGAATAAAGGAGTTTCTTTTGTGGGCTGTAAGCTTCTATGGTTCTAAACTACATATAACTATCAGCTATTGATTTGATTATTGTACGGTCTTGCAGTATAATTCGCATTTTAAATAATCTAAGCCCAAGATTCTTGCCTGTAACTGGACGTGTAGAAGGACAACGTTTTATCCTCTCAAATCCTAGGATCAAGGCAGTTTGCTTTGGGCTGGGAAGTATACTGTCCATTTTTCAGTTTGTCCGGGATGTTTGTCCTTAAGATTTTATAGGAAAAATATGAATTTTCAAGCATATTTAACCACAGTGTTTAGGGACTGGCTGCTCCAACAGAAGGAGACTAAAAGCATTAATAGGTTTCCTATTTCCCTAACTGCCTTTGGAGCAACAATGGAACCAGCTTACATCTCCTATTTGAGCTTACATGCCCCAATTGTTCTGCTGCTGGTGCATCCTTATGCCCACTCAGAAACTTTGACTCCTGTCGTTTCTCTTTAACTCCCTTTTCTAGTATGACTATTTGTGGTCTGTATTTCTACTATTCAGTGTTTCAGACCACTATTTGTAACATTATACATAATTTAGTATGTGACATGAAAAAAGATTTTGGCTATCTATAATTAGATCAGAGTTGTTGGGTAAGTTTCTATTTAGTGGATATTCTTCCCACCAGGAAAGAATAAACAATTCTAAAAGACACAAACAATTCTTAGTATTCATATTTTAAAATTTCTGAACTTCCTTCAGTAGTTTTGCAGTAGCTAATACCTAGTCTCTGAATGTCCAGAAACTGTGGAACTGAATTTCCACAGTGGATATTTTGCTTTTCTGTTGTAGCTTTAGCAGAAAAGCCACAAAAGCATGGGAAAACAGTGTAAATGCTATTTTTACAGAGCGCATACAAATCATCCACCAAAAATTATGGCAGATGTTTGGGAGAACCACTGCAAAATTTTACCCATGTGTGTTTTACACTTACCGTTGGTCCACTCCATCCAGGATAAAGCGGCCCACTTGAGTGGCACCCTATTCACAACCTTAAACATTCACTCCTTCTACCAACAACACACGGTGGAAGCAGTGTGTACTATTTATAAGATGCATTCAACAACATCTTCCAAACCCATGACCTTTACCACCTGGAGGGATAAGGGCAGCAGACACAGAAGAACAACACCACTTGCAAGTCCCCTTCTAAGCTACACACCAGTATTTTTTAAAAATTCATTCGCGAGATGTGGACTTCGCTGGCTGGGCCAGCACTTATTGCCCATCCCTAGTTGCCCTTGAGAAGGTGGTGGTGAGCTGCCGCCTTGAAACACTGCAGTCCATGTGGTGTAGGTACACCCACGTTGCTGTTAGGAAGGGAGTTCCAGCATTTTGACCCAGTGACAGTGAAGGAATGGCAATATATTTCCAAGTCAAGATGGTGAGTGACCAGGAGGGGAGCCTCCAGGTGGTGGTGTTCCCATCTATCTGCTGCCCTTGTTCTTCGAGGTGGTAGTGGTCATGGGTTTGGAAGGTGCTGTCTAAGGAGCCTTGGTGAATTCCTGCAGAGCATCTTGTAGATGGTACACACTGCTGCTACTGTGCGCTGGTGGTGGAGAGAGTGAATGTTTGTGGATATGGTGCCAATCAAGCGGACTGCTTTGTCCTGGATGGTGTCCAGCTTCTTCAGTGTTGTAGGAGCTGCACTCATCCAGGCAAGTGGGGAGTATTCCATCACACTGCTAACTTTTGCCTTGTAGATGGTGGACAGGATTTGGGGAGTCAGGAGGTGAGTTCCTCGTCGCACGATTCCTAACCTCTGACCTGCTCTTGTAACCACAGTATTTATAAGGCTAGTTCAGTTTCTGGTCAGTGGTAATCCCCGGGATGTTGATAGTGGGAGATTCAGTGATGGTAATGCCATTGAACATGAAGGGGCGATGGTTGAATTCTCTCTTGTCGGAGATGGTCATTGCCTGACACTTGTGTGGGGCGTGAATGTTACTTGCCACTTGTCAGCCCAAGCCTGGATATTGTCCAGGTCTTGCTGCATTTGGACCTGCACTGCTTCAGCATCTGAAGAGTTGCGAATGGTGCTGAATATTGTGCAGTCATCAGTGAACATCCCCAATTTTGACCTTATGATGGAAGGAAGGTCATTGACGAAGCAGCTGAGGTTGGGCCTCGGACACTACCCTGAGGAACTCCTGCAGTGATGTCCTGGCGCTGAGATGACTGACCTCCAACAACCACAGCCACCTTCCGTTGTGCTAGGTATGACTCCAACCAGTGGAGAGTTTTCCCCCTGATTCCATTGACTCCAGTTTTGCTGGGGCTGCTTGATGCCACACTCTATCAGATGCTGCTTTGATGCCAAGGGCACTCACTCTCACCTCACCTCTTGAGCTCAACTCCTTTGTCCATGATTGAACCAAGGCTGTAATGAGGTCAGGAGCTGAGTGGTCCTGGCGGAACTCAAACTGGGCATCAGCAAGCAGGTTATTACAAAGCAAGTGCCGCTTGATAGCACTGATGACGCCTTTCATTACTTTACTGATGATCAGGAGTAGACTGATGGGGTGGTTATTGGCCAGGCTGGATATGTCCTTTTTGTGTACAGGACATACCTGGTCAATTTTCCACATTGCCGAGTAGATACCAGTGTTGTAGCTGTGCTGGAACAGTTTGGCTAGGGACGGGGGAAGTTCTGGTGCACAAGTCTTCAGTATTATTGCCGGAGTATTGTCAGGGCCCATAGCCTTTGCAGAATCTAGTGCCTTCAGCTGTTTCTTGATATCACATGGAGTAAATCGAATTGGCTGAAGACTGGCATCTGTGATGCTGGGGACCTCCGGAAGAGGCCGAGAAGAATCATCCATTGGGCACTTCTGGCCGAAGATTGTTGCGAATGCTTCAGCTTTACCTTTTGCACTGCTTTGCTGGGCTCCTTCATAGTTGAGGATGGGGATATTTGTGGTACCTCCTCCTCCAGTGAGTTGTTTAATTGTCCACCACCATTCATGACTAGATGTGGCAGGACTGCAGAGCTTAGATTTGATCCATTGGTTGTGGGGTTGCTTAGCTCTGTCTATCACTTGCTGCTTATGCTGTTTGGCACACAAGTAGCCCTGTGTTTTTGCTTCACCAGATTGACACCTCATTTTTAGGAATGCCTGGTGCTGCTCCTGGCATGCCCTCCTGCACTCTTCATTGATCCCCTGGCTCGATGGTAATAGTAGAGTGGGGGAAATGCCGGGCCATGAGGTTACAGATTGTGTTCAAGTACAGTTCTGCTGCTGCTGATGACCCCACAGCCATTGCTGTTCCTTCATTGTTGCTGAGTCAAAATCCTGGAACATCGTTCCTAACAGCACTGTAGGTATACCAAATAGACTGCAGTGGTTCAAGAAGTTGGCTCACCACCACCTTCCCAAGGGCATTAGGGATAGGTAACAAATGCTGGCCTTTCCCACAACGCCCATATCCTATGAAAGAATAAAAGGTTACAATTGAGTCAGGGTTGAAAATTAATTTTTCACCTCGACTGAGGTTCGTTTCCATTGGCTTCATTGGAAAGTAAAATCAGGTAGGGTGCGAAACAAGCAACTGATCCTAATATAAAATAGGTAGGGTGTAAAACAGACAACTGACCTTGTCAGGCAAATTCGGTGAAAATTAACCCAGTGCCCCTCCAGTATGCCTGGAAGCAGATAGCAATTTTATGTTTGCATTTTGTAACTATCAGCAAAACCCAGGTAATAGAGGCATTCCCTTAACTTTCAATATTCAGGATTCTTTAAAGATGAAAGCAACTCTGTCTTTTGCTCTCTGTGTCTCACTAATTGTAATTTTTGCATTAGCTAATTAATGTAAATGCTAATGAATTCAAATTAGGATGAGAAAAGACTTCCAGCTTAACACGCTTTCTGAAGTATATGGAGCACAACAAAAGCTGTAAAGATGTGTAATCTGCCATCTACTCTCTTTATCTCTCTCTCTCTCCTCCTGTCTTCTCTTGCTCACTCTGTTGAAATGTTTACATGGAAAGGTTGTATTATAACTATTGTCATATGTGTTATTTGAAGCACCTATACAGTACTGATAAATTTCTGGTGATGTTTCACAGGATATTTTGTATATTGCTATTAGAAATTCTGTCTACATGTATAGTGAAAATTCCCAATGTAAGCTCATACTATAATTACACTCTTACACCATTGGCCCTCTCCCTTCAGCTCCTCTTTCCCTCTTGCCGCCAAGCATTTTCTCTCTTTCTCTTCCTTCACCCCCACCTTCTTTCCCTTCTCCTCTTCACTTGGGATCAGTCTCTGGGTTCTTCTTTGCACCTAGTGCTTGAATGTCTTTCGCCTGTTTCATTTGTTGGAATTGGACACAATGCTTTAGTTGTGCTCTGATCAGGAGGCAAGAGTTTAATTATGACTTGTACTTTATTTTTGCTGTTTGGATCAGCATTTTATTTTGCATGTTGCTTGCTGGCATTCTGAGATTGTACATGTTGAATTCCAAATGTACTAAAGCCCCCAGAAAATGAACTGGTACATGTGTAGCAGCTTGTTACATCTTTCAGAAATGTCCCAAAGCACTTTATAGAATGAATTACATTCTGGTTACTTTTATGTGGATAAACACTGCAGTCTTTATTTCTTTCCATTTGACCCACAGCTATTTCATCAACTTTCATGGTCTTCTGAGTTGCCATTATTTTCCTCCTTCTATGTGCAGTATGTTATATTTGTCTACATTAAATGTCATCTGTTATGTTTGCCCATTTGCAATGATTGACCTCATATCAACAGACTGACAATGAAATACTGGAACACTAAGGTCCTATTAAGCAGCTTTATAGATACATGCCTTTGTCTACTCCAAGTCCCTAGTACATTTTCTACCATAGTTTATACCGGTTCTCTTATTTTTTCTCTATGGTAAATATGAAGAAAAGTTCTGAGTTTTCTGATGGTGTAATGTTTATCGTACAGTCCTTTTCCAAAGTTAAGAGTTTAAAAAAATATTTGCAGAGTCTCTGACATTAGCCTCCAGTTTCAAAAGATGATTTTTTTTCCTGGCTGAATCTAGTCAGCCCTTTTTTCTTCAGTGCCAGTAACTGAATTCAAGACCTATATCCTGTTACAAATTTAATTGTTGCTATTTCTTTCAAAAGAAGAGAATTTCAATGATAGCCTAAGACTTTTTCTATCTGGAGGCCTGAGAAATCCCATGCTGATGACTACTGTGAAATACTAGACTCTTAAAGAGTCAGCTCCCTGTGGTTTCTGCCATTTGCAGGCTGACTTGGCCACTAAAAATAATGAAAGAACAAGAACTTACCAAATGTACAGTATCAAGCATGGGATCCAGCTTTTCTAAGAATGAGTAGAACCTAAAGTTTGACATGACAGTGCTATAATGTTACTTCAAAAAGACAGTTGTTGGGAACCATGCTTTCAGAAGAGTTTACCAATTCTTTCTATCCCTTCCACAGCTGAGAAAGCACTTTACATCAATAAGGCATTGTATCCATCAACCTTAATTAGAAATCTGGAAATTATTAAAGACCACTGAGGTTTGAAATGCCTTCTGAAATATATCATACTGTTATTTAGCAAAGACATACTTATTACACAATATCAGTGTCTGCCCAGAAGGGCATAGGAAATGTTTTGCAACAGTGAGCTTAAACCATTGCAAAGACGATAAGCTGAAAGGAAATAGTTAGACTTTTAGCTTTTCAAAAATAGACAATGTTACAATATTTCTAACCTTCCCTCATAATCATCATTACTACCTGCATCTTTCCTGCATCTTTGCAGTTAACTTGCAATTAAAATTTTGTGTTTAGAACTGGTGATCTCTGTTGAGACAGGTTTAGGGCACTAAACTTGGCCTCAATTCAAGGAAGAATTAGTTTGCACTGGGTGTATTGCAATTGAAGTTGCTTTTTATGAAGAACAGTTTTATGATTTTTCCTAGCATACAATTGGAATCCTTGCCTACTGTCCAGTTAATAAATCAGGCCAGATTCCACATACTTGTTCACTAGTTGGTAATTCTGACTGGGAAGCAAGAGGAAGATGTTTTAGAAAAACTTGGTTATGGTATATACCATGGGCAAATAGGTTACTCATTAATATTTCAATTTTCCCTTCAAAAAATATCATTTTGCAAGTCTTTCTTTTGCTTGTATCAGAAGTTTTGCCCTTGTGCCAGTCACAATAACATGTATGATTGGCTGGCGTTCTCAGATTTCATGTGTAAAGGTTGGGTGTAAATTATGAGCAAATGCTTAAGGGCCAAAGATTTGTAAACATTGGAACTATTTTCTCCAAGTTTTCTCTCCTCCTCACCCAATGGAGTCTCTCTAAATTGATAAGACCACAGATCTCTAAGTAACATCAAGTCTTGATTTGTGTTACTGACCAATTTTCACACCTCACTGTCTGATTGGCTTGCAACACTGAAAAATATATTAGAAAATAGCATTCCAGTATGATTATCGTTGAATTTTTTTTTAGGCTATTGTGAATTGTGTTGAAACAATATGTATACACGATAGGGAACAGGCCAATGTTTTTTCAGCACGTTTCCTCTGAAATCAGCCAAACTGGCAGAAATAATTGAGGAATTTCAAGTGCAAAATCATTTCCAGCACAAGCTGAGTTTCCATGATCTTTTGCGTTCATTCAAGGAACATTGGCTAGAAGCCGGCCTCACTCCCATATCAAATGAATTGCCATTGCAAGGTTCCAGTAATTGTGCCTGTTTCTGAGCCAATTGCAGTGACTCTTAACATAAATGCTTTTTTTAGACACTAGGGCCCTAACGCGCACGTTTTACAAGCTTTTTTAATTTACTAAGGAACTGACTAGTAAATAGTTCTGTATAGTGTCATTTTCAGTTATTTAAAATCTGGTTGCTCAGTTGGTTGCCTAGACACTGATTAATAATGCTTATTTTTTGTCATAAACCCATTTTCAGTTGTATAAATAAAATAGCACCACAATACCACTTAAATATATCAAAGAATATTTTTTATGCTTTTTTTAAAAGAAAATTATATTCTAAAATGGTGCCTGATTTCACTGAAAGATTTTGTTTGGCAATATATGAAACATAAGCAAAAAGCAACCTTTAAAACTAGCACAATCATGGCACAGTTTGCACCCTGATCACCAACTGTGCCTAAAGCAAAAACTCTTTGTCAATTTATTTTCCTATTATGTAAGAACAGAGCTTCACTTCCAGTTTAAAAAAAATCTTTTTGTTTTCTACCATATTAACCAGCAAGCTTTGGCTGCCAGAATTTCAATGGCATTTGAGAAATGACCAAGTGACTCAACATATAAGCTTTGATAGGAAAATATAACAATGGAATAGGGGCTATTTTGTAGGCACTGTTATGGGCTTTGGATGGTCAAACCAAAGATGAGTATCTAATGTGAGCGATTGAACATTCATTTTCAGGTTTACAACTTTATTTTTACTGATTTTGTTGTGATCTTGTCATGCACTTTGTTTGATATTTAAGTTTCTAACAACAGTAGAATGGCATGGAAGAACCTAAGTTGGTAACTTTATGCCAAGAGTTATGGATAAATGGTGCATGGTGAACATTACAAACTCTCACATAATACTCCGATAATTAAATAATAGAGAGCTTCTGGCAGTAGATGTGACTGTGCTTGTTTCAGCCTTCATTACAACCAATGAGTAACAAGGAATCATTTGTTTTGGAAAATAAATACTTTCTGACCTAGAAATAATGGGAGCAGTTTTAATGAAATACGAGTGATTGTGGTAAGAATTGGCTAAAAGAGTTTAACTGATTCTGTACAATATTGACCACAGTGGCAGACGTAATGCTGAATCGAACAGAATACAATGTGAACCAATCATGGAAAAACATCAAACACGCTTCTATTTATAGTCCAGTTGCAGAAAATAGAGTTTTCCAAGCTCTGATTGTTTATGAATATTGTACTGAAATAGTCCTTGTAGTGATTCAGGGTTGCTGTTGTTCGGTTTATATTCTTATGGCTTCTGTGTCAGCATGTTATGGACTAGAAGTATATGTGCTGTCTGACTGGCGTGGCTCTAAGGAATCTTGCCTGATTGCTGTTTATTTTTGTTTTAAAAAAAGTTAGGTTATATGTTTTTGAATGTTTCATTGAAAATTCCAATATAAGGTAGTATTGCCTGTAAAGAATAGTTTGTCCAGACATGGTTTGCTGTTGAGATTGATGTCATAGACCTTAAGTGCACAGACATTATTAGTATCCTTGTCTAGACATGAGATCAGGTACCTATGTGGTCATGACCTCACTCATCCTTCAAAAAAACCACACTGGTTTCAAAGGTGTATGTGCTTAAAGAACTCAGTACCCAAAACACTGAAAGACTTGCAGCAAATACAGAGGATAATGCTAGTTTGGAGTGTGTCTGAGACAGTGTAGATTACAAAACTAAGATGCCCTTAACCATTCCTTTACATACTTCAATCAAATCTCCTCAGTCTATATCTTTCTAGATGATAACTAATGGTTTTTAAACTCTATCGATCCAATGGCTCTCTGCTTAATTTTTTCCAGGGCCTCTTTCTCCCATGATCTAGAAGGGGTTCAACCAGAACCATGTAAAAGGATATTGTAGTGCTTTTTGTTTCCTTTCTGATCATCCTAGCTAAACAATGGAATGCTATTTTACTACAGCCTTTCAGTACTGGTAATGAAACTTCAGAGATTTACACACTAAATTCATGGGATGTGGACTTTGCTGGCTGGGCCAGCATTTATTGCCCATCCCTAGTTGCCCTTGAGAAGGTGGAGTTGCCTTCTTGAACTGCTGCAGTCCATGTGGTGTAGGTACACCTACAGTGCTGTTGGGAAGGGAGGTCCAGGATTTTGACCCAGCGATAGTGAAGGAATGGCAGTATATTTCCAAGTCAGGATGGTGAGTGACTTGGAAGGGAACTTCCAGGTGGTGGTGCTCCTATGTATCTGCTGCCCTTGTCCTTCTAGATGGTAGTGGTCTTGGGTTTAGAAGGTGCTGTCTAAGGAGCCTTGGTGAATTTCTGCAGCGTATCTTGTAGATGGTACACACTGCTGCTACTGTGTGTCGGTGATGGAGGGAGTGAATGCTTGTGGATGTGGTGCCAATCAAGCAGGCTGCTTTGTCCTGGACGGTGTCAAGCTTCTTAAGTATTGTGGGAGCTGCACTCATCCAGGCAAGTGGGGAGTATTCCATCACACTTCTGACTTGTGCCTTGTAGATGGTGGACAGGCTTTGGGGAGTCAGGTGGCGAGCTCTACTTGCCTGAATAACACTACATTTATGTACATAAATGACATAAAACGTCAATTGCCAGACGCAGGCCCATTCCCATCTCATTTACATTAAAAGCAAACACACAATGTTTACCGGGCTACCTTGATCTATCAACCTAATAAATTTTTCCAGAATTCAGCCGTGTTGATAAGTCATGACCTTTTTTGGAAACCATGTTGCGAGTCTCTAAGTTCTTCTCTGTCAAGGTCTTCAAAACAGAATATCCCTAATGATTCCTTCTAACAACTATAACTGATAAACTGAGTTTATAAGTTCCCAGTTCTAACTTTTTGCCCTTTGTAAGTATCAGTATAGCAAGAGCTTCCCTCCAGGCCTTTGAGTCGATCCCAGGCGGTAGCAAGCTATTAAATATAAGAACAAGAACTTCACTTGACACAGCTCTCATTTTCTTAAACAAGGGAATTCTTCCCTTCAGAAAAGAAGAAAACCAAATGGCTTTTGCCCATCAACCAGCATGCCTTTTCACTTATAGAAATTCAGATCTGTCACTCGCTTGCTGACTCTTCTAACTAAAGGAGCATAAATATATCGAGCGCTGAAAAGAGGAGCTTGGGCAGTAGAATAGCGGTGCTGTGCTATTACATGGCATATTTCAGGTAATTCAGTAAATCCCATTATACCCTGGGAAATGTTAGTTACTTTTTAATATAGGTAAAATTAGTTTGGAGCATTAACGCCAAACATGCTAATGTATAAAAGCTTAACAGTATAAGCGATATTACATGTAAAAAAAAATTGAGAAATATCTGCTTTTATTCCTAATTAATGAGTTATAAACAACATTTCAGAACTGTGCATTCACAGTTTTGTTCGTGGTTGCATTCGAAGTATACAGGCAAGTACAACAGGCAAAATACTGCAGGTGCTGGAAATCTGAAATAAAAACAGAAAACGCTGCAAGCACATAGCAGATCTTCTCTCTGTGGAGAAAGAAACAGCGTTAAGATTTCAGGTTGATGACCTTTCATAAAAGTATGCACCCTTGTGAAATTGGGTTTCTGTCTTACATAGCCCAACAGATTTATGATGACCAGCACCTGAAACCAAATTTAAAATAAGAGGAGAACAGTTCTTGATGGTCACTTTCCCTAAGTTGGAACAAAAAGAGATTCCCAATTAACATTAGCAGTCTCCAGATTTGTGGGCTGTCTGATTTAGCAGACT
This sequence comes from Cetorhinus maximus, assembly GCF_964194155.1. Classification (NCBI taxonomy): domain Eukaryota; kingdom Metazoa; phylum Chordata; class Chondrichthyes; order Lamniformes; family Cetorhinidae; genus Cetorhinus; species Cetorhinus maximus. The sequence goes on along the minus strand of NC_135883.1, from coordinate 151,221,379 downwards.
TCTGCATTCAAGTGCTATAAAACTAACAAAGTGGACCTAACTGTTCACCAGGCAGAACTTAATTTCTCTTAAAGTACTATAGGTTCATAAAAGAGATTTAAGGATGTTTTAAATGCAGGATTTTTACTGAGCTGAGAATAGTTAAAGGTCACTTATACCCATTTTGGGACCTCTGGTGCAAAATGCCATACAGGTCAACAATTTATTACAATAAATTTTGATATTAATATGTAATCTATATAAGTAGGGTCATGGTCATAAAAACACATTGTGTTGCGTGACTCGTTTTGTTGCACAGCTAGCTACTCCAATTAGTGGGAGTGAGATTGCATTGCTGTAAACATCGAGTAAGAGCATTGGAATGTCAATGCTATAGAATAATTGCAGGTTATTGCATCATGACGAATGTTTTTCAGACACTAGCCTAATTCTGCAAAACAAGCATTCCAACTGAACCTTGAAGCTCTTCTATGGCTGTCCTATTTTTCCTGTAAATATTTGATTTATACAAATATAGATTTAAAATATATGGCAAGAGTGGTGGTTCATGCATAAGTTCCACAATTTTCTTTTTGCCTTTCACTTAATTAAAAGGAACAAATTTAATGCATTGATTAAAACATTGTTTAGCCATTTAAAGTGAATTCCTATTTTCAATCAAACCATTACAAGGACATTTTCCAAGAGATTCTTAACTTGATTTGCTAATTATCAATGAGCCGAACACCATACAGAAAATAGCATCAAAGGCATGTTGAAGAACATGCAGGACAAATACATGCCTAAGATTATCAAGTAGGTATACAGAAAACATGCAGTAATCAGAAGTGAAATATGAAAGAAAAATGAGCTTTGCAATGGTTTGCCTGCTTAAAGAAGAAAGCAGGGTCTCGCAAAAACTTGAGTGTGCCAGAAGGATAATTTGAGGGCTAAAGGCAAACTGGAAATAAGTACAGCTGTATATGCCAAGAATAACAGCTAGAAAGACTTCCATCACTATAACAACAAAAAGATAGTCAGGACTTTCTGCTTCTCTTCAAATAGTGCTTTGAGATCTTTTATGTCCACTTGACAAGGCAGGTGGACCTCAGTTTAATGTTTCCGAAAGTGGGCACCAACAGCGGTGTACAATTCCATCAGCATTGTATTGAAATTTCGACTAAGATTATTTGCTTAAATGCTGACTTAAGACAACCTCTGATTCAGGGGAGAGAGTGCTGCCAACTGAGCCAAGCTGATACCTGAGAATCCTGTGGCTGTCAGTCAGCATCCTAGTGAGGATGTTGTTAAGGATGCCAGGCCCTTTAAAACCTTTTTCATCTAGAACAATATGATCTACTCCAGCAAATGAAGGTGGAAAATGCTGGAAATATTCAGCAGGTCTGGCAGCATCTGCGGAGAGAAAAACAGAGTTAATGTTGCAAGCCGTGACCTTTCATCAGAACTCGGTCCACTCCTGCCTGTGCTAACAGCCATCTTCATTTTTTGGGATCTGCTGGTTTTAATATTGATGTTGCAATGGAAAAATAAATTTGTTACAGACAATACTATATCCATGTTTGACCTACAGAACTTAAGATGTATTGAAGTAAATTTTTAAGATTAGCTTGACATTTTTTATTTGATTTGTTCCAAATTGTGCTTTTTAAAGTCTGCATCAACAGCAGGAAAGCCTTGCTATTGTTCTGTTAAAGATTCCAGGGAATCTTGGAGACACAGCATGAGAACTTGAGAAGTTGACTCAAGTACACGAGAGCTCAAATTGTGTTCCACTTAGTTAAGTATATCTTGTTCCGGCACAAGTCTTCCTCTTCACATCCACATATGGAAACCAGCCAGCAGAAATAAATGGCATTGGACTTAGTGCAAACATCTAAAAATACTATTCCTCAGGCCCGATAATCATCATATAAGTACTCAGAAAACACATACTCTGAGGAAGAAAGTCCTCAATATTAGCCTAGTTACTGTCACTAAAATGACCACTTGACTTTGTGGGGTATGGTCAGCCCAGGCATCTGCAAGCTGACTTGTCCGTTGCATTAGCACAGCAAGGTTTTCCCACATAGAAGACACTAGTGCTTGCTTGAGTGTTGGTCATCTTTGGTGACCATTACATTGGAATTTTTGGATGATTTAACTCTACTTTGTTGAAATACCAAATCTCAACATCAGCTAGTTCAGCCTTTTTATCATTAAGACAAGAGGCTATTTCAAAGCCCAACTCAGTCAATTCCTAAAATGCTCACTTTGTGCCATTAAAGGTGAACATCTGGCTTACTTTAGTGATTGTTTAGTTTCAGAAGATGACACCAGTGCAGTCCCTGCCCTGGTTGTGATAATTCAATTCCTTGGAAAGAATTTCAAGTGTTCTTGGCTGTAGTACGGTGTACAGTTCTCGTCTCCTTATTTAAGGAAAGATATAAATGCATTAGAAGCAGTTCAGAGTAAGTTCATTTGACTGATACCTGGGATGGGGGTTATTTTACGAGGAAAGGTTGGGCAGGTTGAGCCTGTATCCACTAGAGTTTAAAAAAAAATGAAAGGTGATCTTACTGAAACACATGAGACCCTGAGGGGACTTGACAGGGTGGGTGCTGAAAAGATGTTTCCTTTAGTGGGAGAGACTAGAACAAGGGAACTTTCTAAATTCATTCATAGGATGTAGGAGCCACTGGGTAGGCCAGCATTTATTCCCTATCCTCAATTGCCCTTGAGAAGGTGGTGGTGAACTACCTTCTTGAACCGCTGCAGCCACAATGCTGTTAGGGAGGGAGTTCCAGGATTTTGACCAAGCAACAGTGAAGGAATGGCGATATATTTCCAAGTCAGAATGCTGAGTGGCATGGGGGGAACTTCCAGGTGGTGGTGTTCCCATATGTCTGCTGCCCTTGTCTTAGATGGTAGTGATCAGGGTTTGTTGGTGCTGTCTAAGGAGCCTTGGTGTGTTACTGCAGTGCACCTTGTACATGGTACACACTTTTGCCCTTGTGCGTCAGTGGTAGATGGAGTGAATAGGAACAAAGGAGCAGGAATAGGCAATTTGTTTGTGGATGGGCTGCCAATCAAGTGGACTGCTTTGTTCTGGATAGTGTTGAGCTTCTTGAGTGCTGTTGGAGCTGCACTTATCCAGGCAAGCGGAGAGTATTCCATCACACTCCTGACTTGTGCCTTGAAATGGTGAGCAGGCTTTGGAGACTCGGGAGGTGAGTTACTTGCCACAGAATTCCTGGACTCTGACAGGCTCTTGTAGCCACAGTATTTATAAAGCTAATCCAGTTGATTTTCTAGTCTATGATAACCCCTAGGATGTTGATGTTGGGGGGATTCAGCACTGGCAATTTTTTTATAATTCATTCACAGGATGTGGGCTTCGCTGGCTGGGCCAGCATTTATTGCCCATCCCTAGTTGCCCTTGAGGTAATGCCATTGATATTATGGGGCGATGGTTAGATTCTCTCCTATTGGAGATTGTCATTGCTTGGCACTGTGTGGCGTGAATGTTACTTGCCACTTGTCAGCCCACACCTGGATATTGTCCAGGTCTTGTGACATCTGGACATGGACTGCTTCAGTATCTGAGGAGTCGCGAATGGTGCTGAACATTGTTCAATCATCAGCAAACAACAAAACTCTGGCCTCATGATGGAAGGAAGGTGATTGATGAAGCAGCTGAAGATGGTTGGGCCTCGGACACTACCCTGAGGAACTCCTGCAGTGATGTCCTGGAACTGAGATGATTGACCTCTAACAATCACAACCATCTCCCTTTGTACTAGGTATGACTCCAACCATCGGACAGTTTTCCCCCAATTCCCATTGACTCCCATTTTGCGTGGACACCTTAATGCCACACTTCGTCAAATGCTGCCTTGATATCAAGGGAATCATTCTCACCTCACCTCTGGAGTCCAGGCCTTTTGCCCATGTTTGAACCAAGGCTGTAATGAGTTCAGGAGCTGAGTGACCCTGGTAGAACCCAAACTAATTGTCAGTAAGCAGATTATTGCAAAGCAAGTGTCACTTGATAGCACTGTTGATGTTCCATCACTTAACTCATTTATCCTGCAGGACACACCTGGGCAATTTTCCACATTGCCAGGTAGATGCCAGTGTTGTAGCTGTACTGGAACAGCTTGGCTAGGGGCGCGGCAAGTTCTGGAGCACAAGTCTTCAGTCCTATTGCCGGAATATTGTCAGGGCCCGTAACCTTTGCAGTATCCAGTGCCTTCAGCCGTTTCTTGATATCATGTGGAATGAATCAAATTGACTAAAGACTGGCACCTGTGATGCTGGGGACCTCTGGTTTAAAAATGCACATTTTAAAAATAAGGTGTCCCCCATTTAAGACAGAGATGAAGAGAAATTTTATTCCAAGGTTCGTGAGTCTTTGGAACTGAGAGCAGTGAGGCAGGGTCATTGAATATTTTTAAGGTTGAGATAGATAGATTCTTGACAAAGAGGGGAATCAAAGGTTATCGGGGGTAGGCAGGAAAGTGGAGTTGAGGCCACAATCAGATCAGCCATGATCTTATCGAATGGCGGAGCAGGCTCGAGGGGCCAGTGGCCTACTGCTGCTCCTAATCCGTATGTTCGTATAGTCATATTTTCATCCCAAAATGTTGTTTGAATTCATAGATTGGGAGAATACTAACTAAAATGATGGAGTTTACTTTGATTTACTTAACGCACACTCATGTCTTTCAACTGTGGCCTAGACTTGAATGAATTCCGCAGGGTATGTTGCTTTTTGTTGTGCGTGTGGTAGCCATCACTATTTAATTTTGAATAATTTTGTCTAGGGACGTGGCAAGTTCTGGAGCACAGGGGTGCTGGCAATAATTTTCAATACCTCTCTGGCCACAGGAGAGGTGCCAGAGGACTGGAGGACAGCCAATGTGGTACTGTTATTCAAGAAGGGAGGAAGGGATAAACCAGGGAACTACAGGCCAGTCAGTTTAAAAGTCAGGGGAAACTATTGGAAGAAATTCTGAGGGACAGAATTAATCTACACTTGGAGAGGCAGGGATTAATCAAGGACAGTCAGCATGGTTTTGTTAAGGGGAGGTCATGTCTGACCAATTTGATTGAATTTTTCGAAGAGGTGACCAGGTGTGTAGATGAGGGCAATTGCATTTGACATAGTCTGCTTGGACTTCAGCAAGGCTTTTGATAAGGTCCCGCAAGGGAGACTGATAACAAAGGTAAGAGCCCATGGGAACCAAGGCAATTTGGCAAATTGGATCCAGAATTGGCTAAGTGGCAGGAAGCAGAGGGTGATGGTCGAGGGGTGTTTTTTTGACTGGATGCCTGTGTCCAGTGAGGTTCCACAGGGATCGGTGTTGGGTCCCTTGCTGTTTGTGGTATAATATAAACGATTTAGACTTGAATGTAGGAAGGTTGATCAGTAAGTTCGCGGATGACACAAAAATTGGTGGGGTGGTAAATAGTGAGGAGGATAGCCTTAGATTACAAGAGGATATAGACGGACTGGTCAGATGGACTGATCAGTGGCAAATGGAATTTAATCTGGATAAGCGTGAGGTGATGCACTCAGGCAAGACAAACAAGGCACGGGAATACGCGATGACTGTAGGACCCTGGGAAGTACTGAGGATCAGACGGACCTTGGTGTGCATGTCCACCGGCCCCTTAAGGTAGCGGGACAGGTGGATAAAGTGGTTAAGAAGGCATATGGGATACTTGCCTTTATTAGCCGAGGCATCAAATATAAGAGCAGGGCGGTTATGCTGGAACTGTATAAAATGCTGGCTAGGCCACAGCTAGAGTATTGCGTGCAGCTCTGGAATCTGCATTATAGGAAGGATGTTATTGGACTAGAGAGAGTGCAGAGGAGATTTACCAGGGTGTTGCCTGGGCTGGAGAGTTTTAGTTCTGAGGAGAGATTGGATAGACTGGGGTTATTTTCCTTGGAGCAGAGGAGATTGAGGGGGGACATGATTGAGGTGTATAAAGTTATGAGGGACATAGATAGGGTAGACAAGAAGGAACACTTCCCCTTGGTAGAGGGACCAATAACCAAGGGGCATAGATTTAAGGTAAGGGACTGGAGGTTTAGAGAGGATGTGAGGAAGAATTTTTTCACCCAGAGGGTGGTGGTAATCTGGAACTCACTGCCTGAAAGGGTGGTAGAGGCAGAAACCCTCATAACATTTAAGAAGTATTTGGATGCGCACTTGCGATGCCATGGCATACAAGGCTATGGGCCTAGTGCTGGAAAGTGGGATTAGAATAGTTAGGTTCTTGTTTGACCGGTGCAGACACAATGGGCCGCAAGGCATTTTTCTGTGCTGTAGACCCCTATGACTCTAACTGCAAAAATTGATTATTGTCTCTGCCACTGATTATTCTTATGCACTCTTGGCCAGCCCCCTACCTTCTACCCTCTGTAATCTTGAGGTCATCCAAAATTTCTGCCCGTCTCCTAACTTGCGCCACACCTGGTTCACCTGACACTCCTGTGCTTGCTGACCTATGCTGGCTCCCAGTTAAGCAGCACCTTGATTTTAAATTCTCATTCTTGTTTTCAAATTCTTCCATGGCGTGGCCCTTCCCCATCTCTGTAATCTCCCCCAGTCCCATAATCCTCTGAGATAATTGTACTCCTCTAATTCCTGACTCCTGAGTGTCTCTAACTTTAACCCCTCCACCACTGGTTGCTGTGCCTTTAATTAATCTGCCTCTAAGCTATGGAATTCTCTTCCTAAACCTTTCCACTTCTCACCTCACTTTTCTCGTCGAAGACCCGCTTGTGTGATCCACGGCAACCACACCTGCAGTAAATGTCAAGGAATTTCAGCTCAGAGTTGGTGAGCTGGAGTCCAAATTTCGGACACTGCAATACATCATGGAGAGGGAAGTTACCCAAAAACTTTCTTCCAGGAGGCAGTCGCATCCTTAAGCTAGGTACTACAGATTTGACCCATGGTCAGTGACAGGAGGTTGTCGATGTCACTACAAGTGAGGCAGGTATAGACTACCACTGTTGGGTCAGGTGAATGCCTAAATCAGACATTAGGCCACTTAAATATATTAATATCAGGTTCTTTTTCTTTTCAGCATATTTTCACATTTGCCTGCACCACCCTGTTGGGTAGTGCACTCCAGATCATTACAACTCACTGTACTTAAAAAGAAAAGGACTCATCCAAGATTTGAACACAACACAAATTCTACCAACACCCATCAAAACTAGAATTTATCCCTGGTTGAACAGGTTATCTAAACCTTGATGCTATATCCTTGAAATATAGGGATTTACTTCACCTTGTTTCATGAATTCAGTTTCCTGACTTGCCATGGCATATTCTTGGCTGCTAGCCCATTATCATAAGCACTAGATGACAGTATGTATAAACACTGCATGCTGGTACTTCAATACATTGCGCCACCCTACACCCATTGAGTTCTGATTCTACAATATTTCACAATTATTAATTTTTCCTTCAAAAATATATTTTTTGTTGAGCCAGTTTTGGTCGTGAGCCTTTGGGAAATTATTTACCTAGTGAAGGCTGGTCATGCATAGAAAAAGTGCTGATAGCAGCTTGAGTATTAAACAATGGTGGGGATTTTTTTATTCATTCACTGGATGTGGGCTTCGTTGGCTGGTCCAGCATTTATTACCCATCCCAAATTGCCCTTGAGAAGGTGGCGGCGAGCTGCCTTCTTGAACTGCTGCAGTCTATGTGGCATAGGTACACCCACAATGCCATCAGGAAGGGAGTTCCAGGATTTTGACCCAGCGACGGTGAAGGAACGGTGATAACGGTGAGTGACTTGGAAGGGAACTTCCACTTGATGGTGTTCCCAGCTATCTGCTGCCCTTGTCCTTCTAGATGGTAGTGGTCTTGGGTTTGGAAGGTGCTGTCTAAGGAGCCTTAGTGAATTCCTACAGTGCATCTTGTAGATGGTACACACTGCTGCTACTGTGCATTGGTGGTGAAGGGAGTGAATGTTTGTGGATGTGGTGCCAATCAAGCGGGCTGCTTTGTCCTGGATGGTGTCAAGCTTCTTGAGTGTTGTGGGAGCTGCACTCATCCAGGCAAGTGTAATTTGTAATTTCAAAGATGATAGACTCTGTAAGTTAAATAAAGATAATATAAATTTGTAAAATATAGTGACTGATTACGTTCCATAGCAAATTTAGTTTAAAAAAAAATTCAGATGCCATTGGATCCTTCCATTCGTTTGATATTCCTTGTTCTCACAACTGACATACCTGGCTGTGGGTTCAAGTTTGACTCAAAGATGAATAAAATTGCATTAGCAGGCGATCAGAGGTGTTGAACCAAAGCTATTGTTTTTTTTATTCATTCTTGGGATGTGACCATCACTGGTTAGGCCAGCATTTATTGCCCATCCCATTGCCCTTGAGGGTATTTAACCACGTTGTTGTGGGTCTGGAGACATATGTAGACCAGACCATACAAGAACGGCAGTTTTCATTCCCTAAAGGACGTTAGTGAACCAGATGGGTTTTTACAACAATTGACAATCGTTTCATGGTCATCATTAGATTTTTCATTCCAGATTTTTTTTATTGAATTCAAATTCCACCATCTGCCGTGTTTGGATTCGAACCAGAGTTCCCAGAGCATTGCCCTGGGTCTCTGGATTACCAATCTAGTGACAATACCACTATTCCACTGAGCATTTGGTGAGCATTAAAGATGCCATACCTGCCAGTACTTGAAAGGCAGAGGATCCTTCAGGTATCCTCTCGTAATTAATATCACAAAATAGATTAAATGTCCATTGTGTTATCTGTGTGACCTTGGTACATGCAACATCTGCTTTTGCCTGTGCAGCAAAGTTGTTGCCGTTCAGATTAATTGATGAAATGTACTCGGATATTTCTAAAATGGCTCTATACGAATGCAACACTTTTTAATTCATGTTATGCCTCTATCCCAGCACTATCTTTAGAAAATTGTCATGATGGACAGAAGTTAAAGCAATATAACAACAGAACTACAAGATACCGTATAAAACAATAATTTAAATTGAGTTTCAAGCTTGCAGTACATTCCACTCCTACTGTTTATTTATTTTGCACTTTGTTACAAAAGGATCCAGTGCCTTGCATATGTGTTATTACCAAAGTCAAAATATATTTAACATTATTATGGTTTGCAATTAGCGTAATGGGAAAAAAAAATATTATGCATTTAACCCATTAGTGCATTTGGCATGTTGCCAAATAGTGACATTGCCCTGTTCAGAACTCAAACTTTGAGGTGAGTGAGTTCATGACAGATTCTTTCTGAATAATCCAAAATACTTTCATGAGTGCTGCAACTGTTATTCCACACCCATGTTAAATACAAATAATAAAGGGAGATAAGAATGTTTGCATAGATTTCTGGAATAAAAAAAACAAATTTGTTGGAGATGTATTACTGTCTTTGAAAGCACTTCTAAGTTACTTGCATGCACATGAAGGAGAACAATCAAATTGGTAAGAATAGTCCTTTTTTTTTGCAAGAAACTGCTGTAGATGTGGATGAACTTCAAAAATATTAAAGGAAAGTGGTAGAATAATTAAGGCAGTACTCACTAATGTAGGTTACAACCCATGTCCCATATTTATTTTAAAATTGTTGTAAGAAGTATCTGAAGTTTTGAAATTAATATGTACATATGTGGAACCTGCAACTGTGACACAATTTTCTGACTAATGTCAGTAGCTTTTTGTGGCAATTTATTTTTCTCTATTATATTAATTGCTCAGTTATTTTGACCAAGTATACTAACTATTAATACCATCTCTGGAGTACTTCTAAATGTTTCCATGTACACCTCTTTCTACTTCTGATTATTTTTCATAAAGTTGTCACTTCAATAAATGAGATTGCTTTATAACTAAATGCAATATATACTGTCATGACATTCCATTCCAATGTACCAGAGCAGATAAGCTGGAAAGTTAAAGGAAGAATCAACAATACCCTCAAACAAAAGCTTTTACATCCATTTTTTGATCTATAGCAGGCCTTTGGCTTCAGTGGCAATTTTCATGCTTCATTGATCTTGTTGCCTTTAAATTAGGGTTCCTATTCCTGATTTTCTTATCTGGCCACAGCTGCTGGGATCAGGCTTGGTTTGCCATTTTAACGTACCGCCCTCCCCCCTGCCCCTTTAATAACTTATTGGTGCTCTCTGTCTCGGTTCACACACTCACAATAAACACTTTCGTGAGATACTGGAAGTGTCAAAGTCCATGGGACTGTGCCCCAAAAAATGTCAACTTCCGAGGAAAGGGAAGATGCCAGCCTTGACTCATGGCGCCCCTAGCCAAGCTGTTCCAGTATAGGTACAACACTGGCATGTACCCATCAATGTGCAAAATTGCCCAGGTATGTCCTGTACCCAACAATACACCTCATCAGTATACTCTCAACCATCAGTAAAGTGATGGAAGGGATCATCAACAATGCTATCAAGCAGCACTTGCTTGGCAATAACCTGCTCACTAGTGCGCAGCTTGGGTTCTGCCAGGGTCACTCAGCCCCTGACCTCATCACAGTCTTGGTTCAAACATGGACAAAAGAGTTGAACACCAGAGGAGAGGTGAGAATGACTGTCCTTGACATCAAGGCAGCATTTGACTCAGTGCAGCATCAAAATTGGAGTCAATGGGAATCGGGGGGGGAAAACTCTCCACTGGTTGGAATCATACCGAGCACAAAGGAAGATGGTTGCGGTTGTTGGAGGTCAGTTACCTCAGTTCCAGGACATCACTGCAGGAGTTCCTCAGAGTAGTGTCCTAGGTCCAACCATCTTCTGCTGCTTCATCAATGACCTTCCTTCCATCATATGGTCAGAAGTAGGGATGTTCACTGATGATTGTGCAATATTCAAATTGTGCACCATCCTGACTTGTAAATAGGTCGCCGTTCCTTCACTGTCACTGGGTCAGAATCCTGGAACTTCCTCCCTAACAGTACTGTGGGTGTACCTACACCACATGGACTGCAGTTGTTCAAGAAGGCCACTCACCGCCACCCTCTCGAGGGCAATTTGGGATGGGCAATAAATACTGGCCGAGCCAGCGACCCCCACATCCCCTGAGTGAATAAAAAAAATCTCCCATCTTAGTCATAGATTCACACTATTATCTAGGCTTGATACTCAGTACACTACTGCAATTTTGGAGTTGCCATCTTTTAGATGAGACGTTGGGCCAAGGCCCTTGTAGATAGTGTTATCTGAACAAAAGCAGAGGCTTTTTTCCAGTTTCCTGGCCAATACCCTACATCATGGCATATAAGTCAACCCAACATATAAGCTGATCCCGTTTTTTCAGCACCAGCATAGGCCTAAACGTACATTTCAGTGCTGAAAAACAGGTATTCGGCTTATATACCGAGTATAGGCCTAAACATGCATTTTGGCCTGTATTTGGTGTATAACGCATGTTTAGGCCAATACTCTGTGTATAAGCCAAGCCCCCCATTTTTCAGCACCGAAATGTATGTTTAGGGCTATACTCGCATTAGGAGTTGGCTTGAATTTTTCAGTTCAGGGGTATATGTTTAGGGTTATACTCAATTTATAATTCAGCACATGGGATCAAGCAGGCGATATAGAGTGTGTTGCCAAGATGATGAGTGGGATGCGCCCACACAGAGCAGTCCGCGCACAATTACCGACAAACAGATATATTCCCAAGTCAGGATAGTGAGTGACTTGGAGGGGTACTTCCAGGTGGTGGTGTTCCCATCTATCTGCTGCTCTTGCCCTTCTAGATGGTAGTGATCATGGGTTTGGAAGTGCTGTCCAAGGAGCCTTGGAGGGAGACAAAAATCAGGAAACTATAGGCCAGTCAGCCTAACACCTGTTGTTGGGAAAATGCTAGAACCCAGTATTAAGGAAGAAATAGCAGGACATTTAGAAAAGCTTAACACAATCAAACAGAGTCAACATGGTTTTGTGAAAGGGAAATCATGTTTGACAAATTTTCTGTAGAGTTCTTTGAGGATATAACACAGGCAGAGTTGATAAAGGGGAACCGGTAGATGTAGTGTATTTGGATTTCCAGAAGGCATTCGATAAGGTGCCACATAAAAGGTTATTGCACTAGATAGTATTAGCATGGATTGAGGATTGGTTAACACACACAAGACAGAGAGCCGGGATTAATGGTTCTTTTTCAGGTTGGAAAGACATAACTAGTGGAGTGCCACAAGGATCTGTCCTAGGACCTCAATTGTTTACGATCTATATTAATGACTTGGAGGACGGGGCAGAGTGTAATGTATCTAAATTTGCTGCTGATACAAAAATAGGTGGAAGGGCATGTTGTGATGAGAACATAAGGAATTTGCAAGGGGATGTAGATAGGTTGAGTAAATGGGCAAAAAACTTGGCAGATGGAGCTTAATATAGGAAAGCATTTGGTAGGAAGAATCAAAAGGCAGACTATTATTTAAATGGAGAGAGACTCCAAAAAAGTTTAGCACAGAGGAATCTGGGTGATCTTGTGCATAAAACACAAAAGGTTTTGTCCTGTATTGCGGGGAGCTGGAGTTTAAAAATAGGGAAGTCTTGTTACAACTGTACAGGGTGTAGGTGAGGCCTGGAGTAGCTTTGATCCCAGTATTTAAGAAAGGATATACTGGCATTGGAGGCAGTTCAAAAGAGATTCACTAGGCTGATTCCTCTGATGAAGGGGTTGACTTATCAAGAACGGCTAAACAGGTTAGGCCTTTATTCATTTGAATTTAGAAGAATGAGGGGTGATCTTATTGAAACGTACAAGATTCTGAGGGGTTTGACAGGGTAGATGTTGAGAAGATGTTTCCACTAGTAGAGGAATCTCGAATTAGGGGACATGGTTACAGAATAAGAGGTCATTCGTTTAAAACCGAGATGCGAAGGAATTTCTTCTCTGAGGGTAGTGAATATAGTTACTAGATGGTGGATAGGCTTTGAGGAGTCAGGAGGTGAGTAACTTGGCACAGGACTCCTAGCCTCTGACCTGCTCTTGTAGCCACAGTATTTATATGGCTAGTCCAGTTCAGTTTGTGGTCAATAGTAACTCCCAGGATGTTGATAGTGGGGGATTCAGTGATGGTAATGTCATTGAATGTCAAGGGGTGATGGTTAGATTCTCTCTTGTTGGAGATGGTCGTGTGGCACAAGTGTTACTTGCCACTTGTCAGCCTAAGCCTGGATATTGTCCAGGTCTTGCTGCATTTGGACATGGACTGCTTCACTTAAAATATATTATCTTCTCATATACTAGTTTGAATGCAACATCCCTTTGCATTACAGTAGTAACTATATCTATAATACTTGATGCAAAATGACATGGTTGCTGGATAGCTGAAATATACAAAAAATGCTGGAAATATTTAATAGGTCAGGCAGCACCTGTGGAGAGAGGTGAAAACCACAGATGCTGCCTGACCACCTAACTTTCCAGCATTTTCTGTTTGTGCGTCAAAAGTAGTTAATTGTAAATGCATTGATGAAGCAACTGAAGATGCTTGAGCCTAGGACACTATTATGAGAGAAGATTTCTCCTGCTTTCCAGTTTACAAAATAGTAAATACATTCTTTACATAAACCTTTATGATTTTACAGAATGAGCATTAAACAGTGGAAGCCTGCCCTATAGATTTTGTCAGGCTTAATCTGAGTTTTAAAAATTACTGTTCTGGAGTGAAAATTACATTGGTGTTGGTTAAACCCAAAAATTGGGAGGCTTATATTTATGGCACCGAGACCATTAGCTGTGAGGAATTGAACTGCTGTTAACAAGCGTATAATTTTTCCAAGTCTGTAGAAAGCTTATCGAGGACCACAATAGGGCTTGTGACCCCTACCAATAGTTAAAAACAGAACTAGTTCCACACAGCAACCAATCAGAATATTTTTCCTTTATTAAAAATCCAATATGTTCTTTACTATTTTAATAAATGTCGCCAACAGTTTAATTGTGGTTGGAAATTGTATCTTCAGTGTATTCTATGTAATCAACTTCACATTATTTTGGTTTAAATCTGCGGTAATGTACCTTGCTGTGAAGCCATGCTGTACTGATCAAAGTTGTCAGTTTACCATACAATTCCACATGGTCTTACAGTATTGCTTTCATTTACATTTTTGTCAAGTATATTTTTAAAATCCTCTGCTCCTATTAGCCTTCATTTTTAATTGCCTTTGTTGGTGAGAAGGAAAATTGCTAACAGCAGAGCAATGAGGAATAAAACTACTGACATTAAAGTGTCTCACAGATTTCTTCCTTCATAATGTATCCAGGTACAGTCCACATGAACAGCAAAGATGAGTCTAGTATGTGTTATAGATGTCAGAAAGGTATAATAATTTCCATTATGTTATTGGAATTTATTGTAAAATAGAGTAATAGTGGGATGTGTCTATGTGTGTGTGGGTGTGTGAGACTTAATTGAATTAGAGGCAGCTAGTCTGGGTGTTCTTCTGTAAAAAGAGAAGTTAGGTTTGAAATGTTAATTAAGTAAACATGGAGGAAGTTTAGAAACATGGGTGTCAAGGGAACATTTGCATTTTTAAATAAACCAGACTAGATTGTTTTCAAAACAGGGAGTGAAATGTGTCACCTAAGCAGGTGAAGTTTAGAAAGTGTGTTTATTTTTCCTAAAGATTACTGGTAAAATTTAGTGCTGTGAGAGATTTTTATTATCAGAAAGTTAAAGTCCAAAGACATAGTGAAACAATGGGTATTTGCATTCAAAGGAGAAAATATGTATAAAGGAGCAAAGGCTGCTTGTAAGGGTAGACATTTTAAGATCCTACAAGTGTGAAATGCTTTCAGCATCTATGCTTCAAGCTGCTGCCTTCAAAGGACTGAAGTTAAGAAAACTCACTTTGAATTCAACTTGTTCAGCGTATCATGTTACTTGGCCTGCGTCTTTTAAAATCTATGGGTCTTACTGTTGCCTTAACGAAATTGTAACTGGGAGTTAGATTGATTAAGGGAGTTAGAAGTTATCAGTAGTAATTTGTAGATCTACGTACGTATTTAAAAATCATTTCTCTTATTAATAAATGTTTAACCTGGTTTTGTAAAACCTGTAATGCTTGGTGGTCTTATTACAACTGAATTCAAAACACGCATATCGAAATTTATACAAACTGCAAAACAAGTTGTGGCAGTTGTTTCAAGTTTCCCTTTGGGATTTGAACAATTCAGCATTTACCATCAGCTGTGCCACAACAATAGATAACCAATTAACTTAGATACACATGCTGGAGTTCAGCGTTGGAGTTCAGATATGGTATGAACAACTTAAGCTTCGCTTTTCCATTTATGCATTATTCGATTTGTAATAGATTAGAGCTGTATAATCATACTTTCTATGTTACGTGTGTCTTTTGGCAAGAATTCAACTACGAGCAAACCCAAGTGAACAAAGTGACTGGCAAGAAATTCAATGCAGCCCACACAATTGAAGACATGATGATTAAATGTACTGATTAAGCAAATTAAATCCTTTTTTAATAACTTCCCATGTTTTTCAGAGCCTTTTAAGTGAATTAGATACTGAAGTCAATGAACTAAAGTTATGCATATGCAGCTGAGCTGTCATTCACTGACTTACAGATACCTATAGCCCCATTGAAACTGTGGAAGGGCCATTGATAACAGTGGGAATACATGTGAAAGCTTTTTGTTCTGACCCAACTTCCATTTATGTAGCACCTTTAACACTGTAAGGGGTCCTGAGCTTCTTCACGAAGGAAGAACTGATACCAAATAGTGCAAGTGGTGATCAAAAGCAAGATCAAAAGGATTGAAAAGAAAACTTGCATTCATGTAATACTTCTCATGTCCACCTAATGTCTCAATGTACTTTACAGCCAATGAAGTACTTTTGAATTGTAGTCATTGTTGTAATGTGGGAAACACGCAGCCAATATACGCACAACAAATTCTCACAAACAGCAACCTGATAACCAGATAATCATTTCTTTTGTATTGTTGATAGAGGGATAAATAGTAGCCAGGATACTGAGGATAACTCCCCTGTTCTTCTCCAAAATAATGCCATGGGATCTTTTACATCCATGCAAGGAGGCAGATAGGGTCTCAGTTTAACATCACATCCGAAAGACAGCATCTCCAACAGTGCAACACTCCCTCAGTACTACGCTGGAGTGTCAGCCTTGATTTTTGATTTTTGGCTTGAACCAGCAACCTTCTGACCCAGAGGTGAGAGTGCTACCAACTGAGCTACAGTTGACACCTAAAAAGATTTAGAGAAGACTTTTAAATGGGAAAAAAATAAGAAGCAGTGTGCCTACCAAATTAAATCTGAAGGTTCTGTTGAAGAGTCATACGGACTCGAAACGTTAACTGTGTTCCTCTCCGCAGATGCTGTCAGACCTGCTGAGTTTTTCCAAGTATTTTTATTTTTGTTTTGGATTTCCAGCATCCACAGTTTTTTGCTTAAATCTGAAGGGATTTGGGGAGAGTGTTCAAGAGAGTAGAGCAAGGTGACTGGGCTTAGATGAAATAGGGCCCCAAGTTATGTCAATGCAAATCATGACATTTAATGTATTGGTGACATTAATTTATCATGAGTGACAGTTAAATGACAAGTGGCAGTGTGGTATAATGCTGTCACCAGATCTCTGGCCACTCCTATCTCTCCACTGCCAGTAGCCTGCTCTTGTCCTATCCTGATGATATTAAGGGCTTTCTCCTTCATCAATGTCAGGGTGGCTGTTATGACACAGCAATTGGTAAAGGCTGAATTATTTAAAATCCCAGAGAGAGATAAAAACAATTGTCATAACCTATATTTTCAATTGGTATGTTTGAGATGCAACTCTGAATTCAGAAATGAAACCAACAAGCCGCCAGAGGTTTTTTATATAAATTAAACATTTATTAATTTTAATGAGAAATCAAACTCATAAAAGTTTACAAATTACTTCCATAATAACTATTAAATAAACCCCCAAATTAATCACTCCCAGGTAATCTTCCCCAAGGCAACAATAACCCCTGGAGCAAACAGACACCAGGCAAAGCACATTTTATCTTACAAATTCAAAATGAGGTTTCTTTCAATTTGTTCCTTTGCAGACACAGTGGCAGGCTTACAGGCTGAGATCTTACATGCCTCTCACTTTCACACACAACCCTTTTTCATAGTAATTCAATTATATTAGTATTATAAACATATTGCTTGGTGTCCCCTAGCTAGGTGCAAAGTTTCACCCCCAATCTTTGAATGGTTCATTCAACAAAATGCAAATGTACCCTCTACCTTACTGTTTACACCTCAAAACTACTATCCAGCAAAGCACCCAGACTAGCTGGCTTTAATCCAATTAAAGCGCACACACTCACAGCCATAGACATAGACCCTACTACAAGACCAATTTAAAATAAATTCCAATAGCATTATATACATTAATATCTTCATGACAGTGGCCATGGCTGCAGCTCCACCTCTGGTTCTCTGTCTCTCTCTGGAGTGTGGCTGTCTTCTCCTTCAATGAGAAAAAACTGAGAGTTAGGAGTGTGAGGAGTTAACTGATTGCTGAGGATGAAGGGTAGACATTTGAGAAAAGTAACTGTAAGGAATTAGAGTGAGAGGGCAATCGGGTTACAGTGAGTGTAAGTGTTGTCTGTTGAGACAGAGATTTGAGGAGAAGGCCAGAGAGAAAGTAATGTCTGTATGACATTAAAGTGTGTCAGTCAAAGGAATGTTGTGCAGAAGACTTCTAGAGAGGTAAGAGAGTGATGGCTGCCAGCTGAGAGTCATTGAATATTTTCTAGCACTGTACCTGGGAATGCTGCACCACATTCTTGCCGCTTATCAACTCAGCAACTTGAAGCCACACCTGTTTGGCGAAGCTAGCTGGCCTCCCACCATCCTCGGTGAAGGGGGCTTCTCTCTGTGCCCACACTGCCTCAATTGTCACCTTCAGTATATCTGTGAGCCAGGGTGACCTTTCCAAATGTATCCATGCTGCAGATCTTTACTCCCTAACAGTGGACTTTTCACTCCAGACATAGCCCCCATTGAGAGTCTGGCCAGAGCCCTTTTAATTAGAGACCCTTCACTGCTGCATTAGGCAAGTCATCCTGTCCACCCTCGTTGATTAGTTGGGGAACTTGGAAGCAGCCTGCTAATTGGTTTGCTCTGGGAAAGAGCAACCATATGGCACACACATTGAAAAGTTGAATTCCTGAACCGAGAATGGTCCCACTGTTCCACCAGAAACTAAGGTGATAAGATTCTGCCCATATTAACTGATAGTTATTTCACAGTTGTTTATAGAACCTTGCAGTGTGCAAATTAGTGCCATGTTACAATAGTGACTACACTTCAACAGTGAATGAAAATAGTAAATAAATACTCGACTGCAGATAGATATTACTGATTTCACCAAATATTTCTTTGAACATATGATATTGAATTATGGTAGTTTCTCTCTTTTCACATTTGACTGAAGATTCCTTCAATGCGCTGAGGCAGTATGTTCATTTTTCCATCCATACTACCTGGTATTTACTACCGAGGACAGTGCCATAAATAATTTTTAAAGGATAATGGTCACTTCGTTTTAGTGTAATGCTTTCCGAAGTATTCAGTATTGGGTTCCATGTTGTGTTTACTCTACTGTAAAAGTGAGAATAGGGTCTGAGATTCCTCTTATTGCACGTTTCCACTCTAACTGGTGTTATTCAGTCCCCTGAGACAGAAGGACAATAAGAAGACTGTCTATTCCAGGTACAGTAGCATGGCTGTTCCAGCTGGGCCACGATCCCAACATCGGCTTCACTTCTGAGTTAGTGGTACATCAGTTGCGAGCTTTCCAGAGGTGGCCAATTAAGAAGCTGCCTGCAGGATCGGCATCCAATTAAGGATGACCAATGGACCAAAAAACAACAGGCCCAAAAGGAGGGCCCATAGCAATGTCCAATCCAGTAGCTGCACTGGCAGGGTTGGCTGCTGTTGAGATAGGCAGAAGAGCATGGAAGCACCTCAGAGGAGAATGCGAGAGGAGGACCTCGGGACAGGCAGTCAGTAGCACCTACAGGAGAGTGCAAGAGGAGGACCCTGGGACAGGCAGTCAGCAGCACCTAGAGAGTGGACCTGTCTGAGAAGGGCAGCAGCTGATAAAAACCGGCGGCAGAGAGGGAGACCCAGCACATAAAGAGTGGACCTGCTTGAGAAGGACAGCAGTAGTGGGAGATAAAAACCGGCGGCAAGGGCCCCTTCAACCTGTTTCTACTTGTCAGAGCCGAAGTGTGACATCAAAGGAAAACAGGTAGGTGATTAGTGGGTATCTCTTCCGTGTCTCTTTTGATTGGCCAAGCGGTTTAAATCAGGAGACCTTATTACAGCTGAAGAGTACAGTTAAGAAACCAAAACAAAAATTGCTGGAAAAACTCAGCAGGTATGACAGCATCTGTGGAGAGAAAGAGTTAACGTTTCACGTCTGTATGGCTCTTCTTCAGAACTGAAGAAACTCACTTTTAAAATTAATTAATTAAATAGAAGAGAGATGGCAGGGCAGGAGATGTGTTGCAGCTGTAGTGTGTCGGTGCTGGTGGAAGCCGGTGCGATCCACGGTGACCACGTCTGCAGCAAGTGTTGGCTGCTTGAGGAACTTCAGCTCAGGGTTGATGAGCTGGAGTCCAAGCTGCAGACACTGCGATACATCAGGGAGGGGGAGAGTTACCTGGACATTGTGTTTCAGGAGACGGTCACACCCCTTAGATTAGTTGCATCAAACTTGGACCATGGTCAGGGACAGGAGGGTTTGACTGCGAGTGAGGCAGGTATGGGAAGCCAGAATTTAGCTTTGGAGGTGTTTCAGCCAGTCCCCTTGTCCAATAGGTACGAGGTTCTTGCTTCCAGTGTGGACGAGGGCACAGACGGTAGGGAGGATGAGTGAACTGACCACAGCACTGTGGTACAGAGCACCATTCAAGTGTGGAGGGAGAGAAGAGAAATGTAGTAGTAATAAGGAATAGCATAGTTAGGGGAATAGATACTGTTCTCTGCAGCAAAGACAGAGTCCCGAAGGCTGTATTGCCTACTTGGCACCAAGGTTAAGCACATCTCTTCTGGGCTGGAGAGGAACTTGGAATGGGAGGGGAAAGATCCAGTTGTCATGGTCCACGTAGGTACCAATGACATAGGTAGCACTAGGAAAGAGGTTCTGCTGAGGGACTACGAACAGCTCAGGGCTAAATTAAAAAGCAGAACCACAAAGGTGGTAATCTCCGGATTATTACCTGAGCCACGTGCAAATTGGCGTAGAGTAAATAAGTTTAGAGAGGCAAATGCATGACTCAAAGATTGGTGTGGGAGAAATGGGTTCTGATTCATGGGATACTGGCACCAGTACTGGGGAAGGAGAAAACTGTTCTTTTGTGACAGGCTTCATTTGAACCATGCTGGAACCAGTGTCCTGGCAAATCGTATAACTAGGGTTGTAGATAGGACTTTAAACTAATTAGTTGGGGGGAGGGTTCAGTTGAAGGGAAGTTTAAAATATCAAAAAGAAACGAGGGAGCAGAGGTGCAGGGTAGTGAAGAAGCCAATGATAATCTAAGTGCGACAGGAAGGGGCAGAAAATATAAGCAGTAGAGTGCAGCAGAAAGTAGAACCAGAATGAGTAATAATGGGAAAAAGTCAAAGCTTAAGGCTCTTTACCTGAATGCACACAGTATTTGTAACAAGACAGATGAGTTGACGGCACAAATAGAAATAAATGAATATGATTTGATTGCTATTGCAGAGATGTGATTGCAGGGTGACCAAGGCTGGGAACTCGGTATTCAAGGGCATTCGACATTCCAGAAAAATAGGCATAAAGAAAAAGGAGGTGGTGTAGCTTTGTTAATAAAGAAAGGTATCAGTGTGGTGGTGATTAGTGATATAGGTGCAATAGATCATGATATGGAGTCAGTTTGGGTGGAAATGAGGAATAGCAAGGGGAAGAAGTCACGGATGAGAGTCGCCTATAGGCCCCCAAAGAATTGCTTCATTGCAAGACAAAGTATAAATCGGGAAATAATGGAGGTGTGTAAGAAGGGCACCACAATTGTCATGGGTGATTTTAATCTGCATATTGACTGACAAATCAGATTGGCAGAAGTAACATGGAAGGCGAATTTGTAGAGTGCATCAGGGACTGTTTCTTAGAGCAATACGTTGCAAAACCTACCCGGGAACAGGCTATTTTAGATCTAGCAATGTCTCATGAGGTGGGATTAATAAGAGATATCGTAATTCAGGATCCTCTATTGGGTAGCGATCACAACATGATAGAATTTCAAATTCAGTATTTGACGGACTAATGGGACTAAAGGCAGACAAATCACCAGGACCTGATGGCCTGCATCCAAAGGCATTAAAGGAAGTGGCCAAAGAGATAGTGGAGGCATTGGTCGAAATATTCCAGAACTTACTGGATTCCGAGAGGGTCCCAGCGGATTAGAAAATCGCTAATGTGACGCTGCGTTCAAGAAAGGAGGGAGACAAAAAGCAGGAAACCTTAGGCCAGTCAGCCTAACGTCTGTCGTTGGGAAAATGCTAGAGTCCATTATTAAGGAAGAAATAGGACATTTAGAAAAGCTTAGCGCAATCAAACAGAGTCAACATGGTTTTGTGAAACGGGAATCATGTTTGACAAATTTGCTAGAGTCCTTTGAGGATGTAACAAGCAGAGTTGATAAAGGGGAACCTGTAAATGCAGTGTATTTGGATTTCCAGAAGGCATTCGATAAGGTGCCACATAAAAGGTTATTGCACTAGATAGGAGCTCACAGTACTGGGGGTAATATATTAGCATGGATTGAGAATTGGTTAACGCACACAAGACAGAGAGTCGGGATTAATGAATCTTTTTCAGGTTGGAAAGACGCAAGTAGTGGAGTGCGACAAGGATCAGGCCTGGGGCCTCAATTATTTACCATCTATATTAATGACTTGAGGGGGCAGAGTGTAATTGCTGACAATACAAAAATAAGTGGGAGGGCATGTTGTGATGAGGACATAAAGAATCTGCAAGAAGATATAGATAGATTGAGTGAGTGGGCAAAAGCTTGGCAGATGGAGTTTAATGTAGGAAAGTGTGAGGTCATGCACTTTGGTAAGAAGAATCAAAAGGCAGACTATTATTTAAATGGAGAGAGACTCCAAAAAAGTTTAGCACAGAGGGATCTGGGTGATCTTGTGCATGAAACACAAAAAGTTAGTATGCAGGTGCAGCGAGTAACTAAGGAGGCCAATGGAATTTTGGCCTGTATTGCTAGGGGGCTGGAGTTTAAAAATAGGGAAGTCTTGTTACAACTGTACAGGGTGTTGATGAGGCCTGGAGTACTGTGTACAGCTTTGGTCCCAGTATTTAAGAAAGGATATACTGGCATTAGAGGCAGTTCAAAAGAGATTCACTAGGCTGATTCCTGGGATGAAGGGATTGATTTATCAAAAATGGCTAAACAGGTTAGGCCTTTATTCATTAGAGTTTAGAAGAATGAGGGGTGATCTTATTGAAATGTACAAGATTCTGAGGGGGCTTGACAGGGTACTTGTTGAGAAGATGTTTCCACGAGTGGGGGATTCTCGAACTGGGGGATGTGGTTACAGAATAAGGGGACACTCATTTAAAACAGATGCGAAGGAATTTCTTCCCTCGGGATAGTGAATGCCTGGAATTCTCTATCCCAAAGAGTTGTGGGGGCTAGATCATTGAAGGTATTTCAGGAGGAGGTAGATAGATTTTTAAAATATCAGGGAGTTGAGGACTATGAGGAGCTGGCACGCAAGAGGAGTTGAGGCGTGGGGGCAGATCAGTCATGATCTTATTGAATGGCTGGGCAAGCTTGAGGGGCCGAATGGCCTACTCCTGCTCCTATTTCTTATGTTCTTAAGATGCACGCTGCTTCTGAAGAATTATGAAATGATAAAAATTAAGTTTAGCTACAGCTGTCAAGCCATCATTGTGAAAGGGGTGTCCTTGTGGCCTGTTACTACCCTTGGTTCCTGCCCACCTGCTCTGTTTGGTTCCACCGGAACCACTTGGCTCCAGATCTCATTGCAGCCTTCATCCAAGCATGGACAAAAGAGTTGAATTATGGAGGTGAGGTATGAGTAACAGCCCATGACATCAAGATAGCATTTGGCACAAAAGAGCTTGAATAAAAGTAAAGGATCAGAGGCAGACTTTTCACTAGCTGGTGTCATACCTAGCACAAAGGAAGATGGTGTCATTGTTGTAGGTCAGTCCTCTCAGTCCCATGATATTGCCGTAGTTCCTTAGGGCAGTGTCATTGGTCCAACCGTATTCAGCTGCTTCATCCTACGGCCAGAAGTTGGGGGGTTTGCTGATGATTGCATTGTGTTCAGTTCCATATGCAATTCCTCAGGTAGTAAAGCATTTTTACCCACATACTGCAAGACCTGGGCTTCATTCATGCTTGGACTGATAAGGTGGAGGTAACATTTGTGCGATACAAGTCCTAGGCAATGACATCTCCAGCAAGAGTCTTACAACTTCTCCATTACATTCAATGACATTACCGATGTTGAATCCCCCAGTATTAAAACCTGTGAGTTACCATTGATCAGATACGTAACTGGACTAAGCACATAAAGACTGGCTGCAAGAGCAGGTTAGTGGCTGGGCTTTCTGAGGAGACTGACCCACCTCCTGACTCCCCAGAGCTTTCCGACCACCTACCCGGCACAAGTCAGGAATATGCTGGAATAGTCTGCATTTGCCTGGATGAGTGCACCTGCAACAACATGAAGCTTGAAACCACTCTAGATAAATTAGCCCATTCACCACCTGAAATATTCACTCCCTCCAACAGCAATGCACCAAGGCAGCAATGACTACACTCCCCAAGGTGTACTGCTGCAGCTCACCAAGAATTCTTTGACAGCTCCTCCCAAACCTGTAACTGCTATCTCCTAGAAGGATATGGCAGCAACCCCATGGGAATGCCACCACTTGCAAGTTTCCATCCAAGCCACAATCCTGACTTGGAAATATATCACCATTTCTCCATCATCACTTGGTCAGAATCTTGGTACTCCCTACCTCATAACACTGTTGGAGCACCATCACCACACAGGCTGCAGAGATACAAGAAGGCGGCCTCCACGACTTTCTCAAGGACAGTTAGGGATGGGAATTAATTCTGGCCTAGCTAGTGATACCCACATCCCATGAATAAATAAAGAGGAAAGTCCACTTGAGGTTATAAAACAGTACTAGCAAATCTTAGGGATCACTGCCCATCTGTAGCTGAAAGTCAAGGTAAGAAATGGACCAGAGGAAGAAAGTGTGGGGAAAAAAATCAATCTTTGAAGCATTTTAAATAGGTTACATCCAATTTCCTTTCTGCAACTACTAATGGCACAATAAACCTGAATATTGTGCCTAGAATTATGACATTTCAATTTGTGCTATGTTTCTAAATTATAAGCATTTCAAAGTAATTCATACCTATTTGCATAATCTTGTGCTAGAATTTAGGAATGCCTCAATATAAATTTGAGTGAAATGAATGGTCCAAAAAAGGCAGTAGAATAATTAAATATTGCTATCTAAAATGTAATCTGCTGCTAGAAAGAGAAGGAGCTTGTTATGAAATTGTAGCAGATGCTCACATACAAACAGTACTTAACACAAATGTGCTTGTTCATATTTGCATCATCTTGTCTTTTTGGTCTGACTTTTTTGTCGCAACATTTATAATGGGTCAAATCCAGGCACTGATCAGCTACACAGCCCAAATGTCCTTGGATGCTATGTTATAACTGTTACATTCAATGTTTTCTAATTTCAGGTAGCAAATACAAAGATTCTGTGCAATATCACAGCTCCACTCTCATGGTGGAAAATTTGCCCACTCAAAGGAATGCCTGTGGTTTTCCCATGATTATCAGAATTGACATTCTGACAAATATTTTTGAGAGCAAAACTAGAAATCTGGACTTGTTTGTTTTTTTTGGTTTAGCAAAATTAAATATATGAAACGTTCCAAAGACAAATTTCTATCTGCTGCCTTTGGTCTTGAAGGCCAACTTTCCAGTGATGGCAAAACTACTCAATCAAAAATATTTTTAGATTTTTGTTTTATTTAATCTGAAGCACAGTGTTGGTACTTCAAAAACATTGTTAAAAGACAAATTCAATTCTGTGCCAGTTAGCACCAAACTCCAGGTAGCACTCCATTTAGAACAGGGGTTCCCAAACTCTAGGCCAAAAAGCAGAGGATGGAGGTGGAAGGAGGGATGATTACTGCATATGGGTGGGGGAGAAAAGAGGGTCTAATTACAATGTGTGTGGGTGGGGCAGAATGACTGATTACTATGTGCAGGTAGGGAAAGGGAGAGGGACTGATGACTGTGTGTGGGGAAGGGAGAGGGACTGTTTGCTGTGTGTGTGGAAGGGAGAGGGGCTAATTGCTGTGTGTGGAGGGGAGAGAGGGGCTGATTGATTGCTTGCGTGGGGAGAGGGGCTGATTGCTGTTTGTGCAGGGGGAGAGGGGCTGATTGCTGTGTATGCGTGGGGAGAGGGGATGATTGTTGTGTGCGCTGGGGGGAGAGGGGCTGATTGGTTGCTTGTGCGGGGGGAGAGGGGCTGATTGCTTATGTGCGGGGGGAGCGGGGCTGATTGCTGTGTGTGTTGGGGGGAGAGGGGCTGATTGCTTTGTGTGCCGGGGGAGACGGTCTGAATGCTGTGTGTGGGGAGAGCGGTGCTGATTGCTTGTGTGCAGGGGAAGCAGGGCTAATTGCTGTGTGCGTGGAGGGAAGCGGGGCTAATGGCTGTGTGTGCAGAGGGGACAGCGGCCGGCTGCTGTGTGAGCAGGGGGCGAGGGGCAGGCTGCTGTGTGAGCAGAGGGAGAGGGGCTGATTGCTGTGTATGCGGGGAGAGCGGGGCTGATTGCTCTGTGCACAGGGGCAGAGGTGCTGATTGCTGTGTGTACGGGGAGGGGAGAGGGGCTGATTGCTGTGTGCAGGGGGAGAGGGGCTGATTACATCTATTGTGTGCGGAGGGGGAGTGGGGCTGATTATGTTGTGTGTGGAAGGGGAGAGGGCCTGATGACGTGTGTTCTTATGGAATGGAAAGGGTCTGATTGTTTTTTTTGTGGAAGGGAGAGGAGCTGATTAGTGTGTGTGTGTAGAAGGGAGAGGGGCTGATTAGTGTGTGTGTGTGGAGGGGAGAGGGGCTGATTAGTGTGTGTGTGTGGAGGGGAGAGGGGCTGATTAGTGTGTGTGTGTGGAGGGGAGAGGGGCTGATTAGTGTGTGTGTGTGGAAGGGAGAGGAGCTGATTAGTGTGTGTGTGTGGAAGGGAGAGGGGCTGATTAGTGTGTGTGTGTGTGTGGAAGGGTGAGTGGCTCTGGGCATCCTGGTACCTGAATACAAAAAGTTAGTTTGCAGGCACAGCAAGTGATCAGGAATGCAAATGAAATGTTGTCCTTTATTGGATGGGGAATGTAATATAAAATTAGGGATATTTTGCTCCGGTTGTACAAGGCGTTGATGAGACCACTTGCACAGTTTTGGTCTCCTTATTTAAGAAAGAATGTAAAAGCGTTAGAACTCTCTTCCCCAGAGAGCAGTGGAGATGGGGTCATTGAATATTTTTAAGCCAGAGGTAGGTAGATTCTTACTAACGAGGTAGTCAAAGATTATCGGGTAGGTGGGAATGTGGAATTGCAGTCACAATTAGGTCAGCCATGATATTATTGAATGGCGGAGCAGGCTCAAGGGGTTGATTGGGCCTACTCCTCCTCCTAATTTGTATTTTCTTTCTGGGGGGGCGGCTGGTGTGTGAGGAGCATGATTTCACCAGCATCCCGCACTCCCTGAAAAATTCAGCCCAGGGAGTACTTTACGTTGAAATTGCTGCACATGCACACTCATTGACCTTCTCTTTTAATGTTTACGGTGTATTTTTAGCATCAAAGTGGAATTGATATCTGACAATAAAGCAGAAAATGCTGGAGCGACTAAGGCAGCATCTGTGGAGAGAAAAAGGTAGGATTAGCATTTCACGTTGATGACCTTTGACTAACTTAGGGGTGTCATCAACATGAAATTTTAACCCTACATCCCTCTCTCCACAGATGCTACCTGACCTGCTGAGGGTTTTCAACATTGTCTGTTCTCATTTCAGATTTCCTTCATTACTTGAATGGAAAAAAGTTGCAGGGCTATGGTGATAGAGCAGGGGAGTGAGACGAGTTGGTTAATTCTATCAAAGATTCATCGTGGATACCTTCTGGGCTATGTCATTCTATTTGTACTATTTTGTTTTCTGACTTTGAGACCTAGTTTACAAACAAATTAAACTTTTAAAAATAATAACAGAAAATGCTGGAAATGCTCAGTTTGTCTGGCAGCATCTGTGGAGAGAAAAACAGGCTTAACATTTCCAATCTCTGACCTAACATCAGTACTTTTTTTATTAAATGCCTAAGCCTCTTTATTTCACGAAAATTCCCTTACATGCTGTTTCTGCAATGTTTTGTTCCAGACAACTTTAATTGAAACTTTTATTTGTTGATGAGAACTAATTGATTCGGAAACATGTGATTCAGACCCATACATGCATCTCTAACTGCACAAACAGAATGACTACATTAGTACATTTTATGTTTATCAGCCAGGTTCAGTTGGTAGCGAACTTGCCTTTGAATTACAAGGTTCGAGGTTCGAGTCCTGCTCTAGGGCTTGAGCAGAAAAATTCAGGTTGACACTCTAGTACAGTACTGAGGGCCCATTGTATGGTCAGAGGTTATGTCTTCCAGATGAGACATTAAACCGAAGCCCCATCTGCCTGCTCAGATGGATGTAAAAGATCCTGTGGCACAATTTTGAAGAAGACCCAGGGGAGTTCTCACCAGTGCCCGAGCTGATATTTATCCCTCAATCAGCATCACAAAACACAAGTTTTTTGGTCATTATCAAGTTGCTGTTTGTGCGAACTTGCTGAGCACAAATTCGCTGCCATATTTCCAACGTTACAACAGTCGCTGCACTTCATAAGCACTTAATTGGTTGTAAAACCCTTTGGGACACCTGGTTGTCATGAAAGTTTTTTATATTCATTCATGGGATGTGGGCATCGCCGGCTAGGCCAGCATTTATTGCCAATCACTAATTGCCCCTTGCTCAGAGGGCATTTAAGACTCAACCACATTGCTGTAGGTCTGGAGTTACATGTAGGCCAGACCAGGTAAGGACGGCAGATTTCCTACCCTAAAGGACATATAAGTGCTATATAAATGCAAGTCTTTTATTTTTTATGCAAAATTCGCTATTTCATAGCTACCATCAGTTTTTAGCTTATAGTTTATCAGGTTATCAGATATCTGTGGCTTCTTCACTGCCATAAAGACCATTTATGGCCCAACTACTCAAGAGCCAGCTCCTCTGATGCCAAAGGATGGGGGAAGATCTGACCAAGTCAACGCCCGCTGGGGAGAGCATTCTGAAGACCTTTTCACGTGAGTTAATTGGTGACGAGAGTGTCTTCAACTCCATCCCACAACACCCAGTTAGAGACAAGCTCTGAACTCCTCCAACGTCTATGGAGGTGATGGAAGCTATCACGCAAAGGAAGAGCAACAAAGCAACAGGAGGTGATGGAATCTGCACTTAAATCTTTAAGCATGGAAGAGAGGGACTAACATTACAGCTTCATGCCCTTATCCTACAGATCTGGAATGAAGGGGAAGTCCCAAATTATCTCAAGGATGCCATATTTGTGATAGTCTTCAAGAAGGGGACAAATCCAACTGTGGAAATTAGAGGCATCCTTCTGTTTTGCATTTCAGGAAAGATCATTAAAAGAATCCTTCTGAATCGACTTATTACACTTGCTGAAGAACTACTCCCCGAAACACTCTGTGGGTTTAAGCCATCAAGAGGCACGGCCGATATGATTTTTACAGTTCGCCAATTACAAGAAAAATGTTGTGAGTAATATCCACCTCTCTACATAGCATTCTTTGACTTGACAAAGGTCTTTGACTCTGTAAATCGTGAGGCACTCTGGAAGATTCTGCCGAAGCATGGATGTCCTCCAAAATATTACCATCCTTTGCCTGCTTCATGATGATATGCGAGCAGTGATCCTTAACAATGAATCCGTTACAGACCCCTTAGAGGTTAAGACAGGAGTCCAATTCTCTTTTTTTCGATCTTCCTTGCTGCCATGCTCCATCCGACTGGAGACAGCCTCCCTGCTGGAGTGCAACTTACCTATCGAATGGACGATAAACTATTTAATTTCAGACGACTGCAATCAAAAACTAAGACCACTCCGACCTCTGTCATTGAGCTCCAAAACGGTGATGATGCTGCAGTAAGTGCTGTGTCAGAAGTGGACCTCTGGAGAATCGTCGGCATATTTACTGAGGCATATGAGAAGATGGGACTTACACTCAAAATTCAGAAGACCAAGTGAGCTTCAAATGTACACACCTCAGCCCCATTGATTAGGATTCATGTTGAGTGCCTGGGAAATGTGGAATACTTCCCGTACCTTGGAAGTTATCTTTCACACAAGGCTGATATTGATGCAAAAATACAGCATTGCCTGAAATCTGTTGGAGCAGCCTTTGGCCATTTGAGGAAGCAAATGTTTGAAGATTGCAACATCAAAACTGAAACCAAGCTCTTGCCTCTACCATGTGGTGATGATCCCTTCCTTACTGTATGGGGCTGAAACATGGACAATGTATAGGAGGCACCTCAAAGCTCTGGGTTCATACCATCAATGCTGCCTGCGGAAGATCTTGCATATTAAGTGGGAGGATAGACACACCAACACCAATGTCCTCTCACAAGAAGGCACCTCAAGCATCGAGGCTATAATCATCCTCCATCAGCTTCATTGTGTTGATTATATGATTTGGATGTCAGATACCAGGCTCCCAATGCAGGTCGTCTTCTCCCAGCTCAGAGCAGACATGCCAGAGGAGGACAGAAGAAGCGATTCAAGGGTTTGCTGATATCCAACATGAAGAAATGCAACATTGACATCAACTCCTGGGAGACCATCACCTTGGACTGAACCAGATGGTGGCAAAGTCTGTGGGGAAGAATCATAGCGTTTTGACACACAACAACAACAAAATTAAGAGGAAAAGCGGAAGTGGCGAAAAGAACATGCTATGACCTGAACTGATGATACGCGACCAGTCATCCCACATGACAACAAATGTCCTATGTGCCATAAAGTCTGCAGATCCTGAATTGGCCTCATCAGCCGTCTTCAGGCTCATGGAAGACGATCATCCTCACTAATGAGGGATAGCAAATAATAATGTCAGTTTTAACTAGGTAAGTTTCACATTACAAATAAAATGTTAATGATTTTCATTAGCCATGTGAATAATCACCCTGCCAACTTAACTGTCTCGATGTATGTAGTTTACTATAAACTCGATTGCCAAAGAAATGAACAACCCCATCCTGTGCAGTTTCACCATCCACTAATATTCCCTAAATGTAATACAAAGAAGCAATTATATCTGCACTAAAAATATCTTGGTAGAGACATAATTAAACTGAATATGGTTTGCCATAATTACTGCTTGTTTTGTCACCAACATAGTAAGAGATTACAGCATTAAGTGGTGCATAAAATAATATACTTTGGCCTGGATTTAGTGAGGTTTTTATACCTGGTTTTGGGAGAGAATGAGCTCAAAATGGAAGGCATAAGTATAATGCAAGATCCCCAACACTGAAAGTGATGATCGCAAGTTTCCTTCAGAAGTCATGTTGGCTGGAGGAATTGCCTGTCCAATTGAGTTTGCCAGTATTTAAATAAAAGAAATAATATATCTAAATGCCCAATTTCATGAATTGGGACACCTGTTCGCCATCCCAATTGACTTTAATCAACATTATTCATCCAAGTGATTCAATCCAATTTATTCAATTCAGTTGAATCAGCAAAGGGTCTTCTCAATTATTCTCATTCTAACTGGAGGATGTTAAGCAACCTTACGTGAGTGGTCACATATCTTGAAAAGGTTCCTGCACCTAGGCACCAATAATGTTTTTTTATTTGTTATTACTGAATGTGGGCAATGCTGGCATTGCCCATCCCAAATTGACTTGCGAAGGTGGTGGTGGTGAGCCATCTTCTTGAACCGCTGCTGTACATGTGGTGTACGTAAACCCACAGTGCTGTTAGGATATGAGTTCCAGGTTTTGATCCATCTACTGAAGGAATGACGATATAGTTCCAAGTCAGGAATGGTGCGTGGCTTGGAGGAACATTTGAAGATAGTGGTGTTCCCATGCATCGGCTGCTTTTGTCCTTCTAGGTGATAGAGGTCACAGGTTTGGAATGTTCTTTTGAAGGATCCTACGTGAGTTGCTGCCACTGTGCGTCGGTGGTGGAGGGACTGAATGTTGAAGGTGGTCCATGGGGTGCCAGTCAAGTGGACTGCTTTGTCCTGGATAGTGTCAAGCTTCTTGAGTATTGTTGGAGCTGCACTCATCCAGCAAGTGGGGAGTATTCCATCGCACTCCTGACTTGTGCCTTGTAGATGATGGACCAGCTTTGGGGAGTCAGAAGGTGAGTTACTTTCTGCATAATTCCCAGCCTCTTACTTGCTCTTAGAGCCACAGTATTTATATGGCTGGTGCAGTTCAGTTTCTGGTCAACGGTTGCATCGCTAGAAGGGAGCTTAACTATGAGGCTAGGTTCAGAACAGATTGGACAGTTGAGTAGTACCATGTACTATCTGTGGTAATGTATCTCATCTGGAAAGCAAGACCTACAATTTCTTGGGTCACTCTTGTATGGATACAAATATGAGGATGTGATGCATCAGTTGTGCAGAACCTTGGACAGACTCCATCTGCAATACCACACTCGGGTTTAGGCATCTGAGCTCAAGAAAGATATATTAGCCTCAGATGCAGGGCAAAGTCATCAAAATGATACCAGGAATTAATGGGTTGAATTATGAGAACAAATTGCATAAATTTGCATTGAATTACTGAGAGTTTGGAAGACTGAGGAGTGATTGGGTGTATACAAAGCAACTGTTTAGTATGGTGAGGAATCCAGAACAGCAGGGCATAATATAACTGTCATTTAGGAGTGAAATCGGGAAGCATCTTTTCACATAATAGGTAGTGGGAATTTGGAACACACTCTCTCAAGAAGGTGCTGTCCATTGAAATTATCAAAACTAAGTTCCATAGATATTTGTTTGATATAAGGGTATCAAAGAATATGGAGCAAAGTTGTGTAAATGGAATTGAGGTACTGATCAGCCATGATCTAACTGGCTGAACAGACTCGAGGTTCTCAATGACTTTCTCTTGTTGTTACGTTCCAATGAGTAAGGACATTGAATTTTATTTGCAACATGGAAGCACAAACTGTAGTCTTCAGGCAAGTAACTGATCCTCTGAACACTTGATTCCTGTCTCATGGTGGGCGAAATAGAGTTGTGCTGCATGAGAGGTGTTTGCAAAGAGGATGATTCTGTTTGCTGCTCCAGGGTTTTCCCCACAGGACAGCTATACAGTATAAATGATAAGGAGGGGACGTAGATAGACGGTTTAGCTGACCATGACTAATATTGTATGTGCATGTTGGCTGCAGCTATTCTTGCCAGGCCAGGTGTCTTCTGGGAACAGTAGCATAGTGGTTGTCCAGAGATGTGAGTTCAGTTTCCACCATGGCAGATGGTTTCCTAAATTAGCTAATTAAATGAATCGGAAATAAAAAAATATTAGCAGTAATGAGACCATAATACTCTCAGATTGTTGTAAAAAACCATCTGGTTCACTGATGTTCATCAGGGAAGGAAATTTTATCCAGTATGGCTTATGTAGGACTTCAGACTCACAGCAATGTGGTTGACCCTTAACTGCCCTCTGAAAAGGCCTAGCAAGCTGCTCAGTATTCAAGAAGGCAACTCACCACCACCTTCTCGAGGGCAATAAATACTAGCCTTCCTAGTGACGCCCACAACCCATGAATGAGTAAAAAAAAATTAGGCTAATCAGCTCTTGCTGGTAAACAATCTCTCTGGAATCCCTTCTTTCACCTAGTACCACCTACAACACAAAGTTGGAACTTCCTGCACCATAAAACACTAGAACCAGAATTTCACATGATGTGCTAAATGTACAGAGTTCTACTGTTACCAGACTAGTTTCTTTTTGATTAGTGATCCTCAAGATCTTGTTTTTAGTTTCAATTGGTTTCCTAAATTAGTTAATTAAATGAATCAGAAATAAAAAAAATAGTATCAGCAATGAGCCCATAATACTCACAGCTTGTTGTAAAAACGCATCTGGTTCGCTGATGTCCCTTAGGGAAGGAAATCTACCAGTATGGCTTAGAGAAGGACTCCAGACCCACAGCAATGTGGTAAAACCTTAACTGCCCTCTAAAAAGGCCTAGCAAGCTGCTCAGGGCAGATACCTCCTTCAATTCAAATACCAACGATAGAGATCCTTTACCACATTAGCTGTACATGGTCCAAAATGGTTACTTGTCACTGGTGTGTGTGGAGGTTGAGCTTTTTATCAAATGGGTTATTTATGTTGATGTTTTTGATCTTAAATTCTGTTATAGTTCTTCCAAGTTGGCTAAGGATTGATTTAACCAAAACAGTTATTTTAGTTATGAATCTGACACTCTAATATCAGTAATCCAGTTTTTGTTGTGGTTGGTCTGAAAGGAAACCGTTCAGATGTATAGCAGTCATGCTGACTGCCATGAAATACAACCCTGGGCAATTCTTGATTCAGTTTTCTGAGCCTCCTTTTACCTGACATTTAAAAGTTACACTAGTATCACTGTGACTTTGTAATACTTTAGTTGTTGGCTCATTTTGTCCATGCCTTAATCAAATATGGAGTGTTCCTGATCTCATTATTTCAGAATATGAATAAGGTTGTTCATATTGCTTATGTATAACCTTTCTTACCTGTTTGTTTCATCCAAAAATTTCCATGTTGCTCATCATTCCTGAACCTAGAAGTCAAGACAGCTTCGGTCAAAGGAGCTCCGTGGCCAGTCATTCATAGCTGCTCCATTTTTTCCCCTCCTTGTGTGAAAGTACTAGAGTAGGTTTTCTGGTCACGAGTGTGGCAAGAGCACCTGGCTGACATGTTAAAATCTCTGGGGTCAGTTGGAAAGCTCCAGGAATAAAAAATGTCTTGATTTGAAGTTTGTCTATTGTGTGAAGAATATTGAGATGCTTACAGGATTAAAATGCCTGTAATAGCTTGGAAGAGTCAGCATGATGATTTGAAAATTTGGAAGCCAGCAAGTTTCTTTATAAAAACAATGTAAAGTGTACAGGAGGCCTGAAAAGCTCTTAACTGAGGTTGGATCAAGGTAGGTTCTTGCAGACCATAGAAGGCCTTTACATTCAGCCACATTCTTTACTGAAGAGCAATTAAAATTGTCTCAGATCCAAAAGTCCCACAAAGCTCAAGGAATTTACTAGCAGCTTTCCTACAAGATGCTTATTGGTTTGAATCCCAGTGTCTTCTGTAACTAACCACAGGTGCAGTGAGATGCTGACAGTGTTTCTCCTTGAAGAAGGAGAAATTCCTGTTACTTACAAACCGACAGCATCTTTCATGACTCATTTGTAAGCACAAAGTCTACTCCCTCAACTAAAATATCTCAGACTACAAGGAAAAATGGCAAATATTTGACGAGGGACAATTCTAAAGCAGTTCAATAAAATCGTACATCCTACATTCACAATATTTGTTGTTTCCTCTCTCCCAGGACACAGTAGTAGACCCAGGAGAAGATGTTGCTCTCCTTTCTGTCAGTTTTGAGGATACCGAAGCTACTCAAGTGTTTCCTAAACTGTACCTGTCTCCAAGGATTGAACAGTAAGTGCAGTACTTCTCTGTAGCCCCAGTTGAAAAGCCAAAAATCTCTCAAATTGCTTATGTTTTACTGTTCTATTTTTGCTTGGATTTTCTTCTTACTTCCAACCTTTTGGAGATGGAGATTCCTGCTGGAGTGCCATTCATTGGACATGACTAGTCCTTCAATATTTTGCCCCTGCATTTTTCTTATTTTAAACCAAATAGTTATATATTATAAAATATTCTTGCAGAATAGGCCTTAAAGGGAAGTGCAACAGCAGTTATGGGATAAGTCATATGCTTGGCTCAAGTTGTACGTTGAGGGCTAATGGGTGTTTCAGAGCACTAAACTCTTGCCTGTTGGTGTATGTGACACAGAAGCTTTGAGACAGCCTCATTGTCAACAGAAATGGTCACCTTGCAAATGGTGAGCTCACAAGGGTCAAAAGAATTTCTTTCTCATTGGCTCTTTTTTTAGAGAGAAAAAAAATGTCTAGCTTAATTTTGTCAATGGCTACTTTTTCATATTCACATGAGTTTAGGGTGCCATTCTTCATTGGTTCCTTGGTATTTTCTCAAATTTGGATTCTAAATACAACTCTCAAGTTACAAATTAAACTAATATCAATTTCATCTCAAATTCTAAGTATTTGACACAATGAAACAGAAATTATACAGGCATAAGAAGCAGTTTATGTAAGTTAGTAACAGACTAAATGAATTCCTGCATGGTTGCTCATGGGTATAGGCACCACATCTCTCGAGACCTCAGTGTAGCTGATGCAGCTTTCCAGCACTCATGAATGATTGAATCAAGCAATGGCCTTCAATGGGAAGCTACAGAATGTGGAATTTGGGAAATGGAATATGCAATCAGAAAAATAATAAGCACAGCTGGTATGAAAGAATTCAGTCACAATTGGGGTAAATTATCCATCCAGTAGCTTGCCCATTGATTGTGCAAACTACTATACAAATATATCACAACATAAGCAGATGTATAGTAATTTTTACAAGAGGAACATTTTTTTTCTTTTTTTCTTTCCTGGGATGTGGGTGTCACTGGCAAGGCCAGCATTTGTTGCCCATCTCTAATTGCCCTTGAACTGACCTTGCAAGGGCAGTTAAGAGTCAACCACATTGCTGTGGGTCTGGAGTCACATGTAGGCCAGACCAGGTAAGGATGGCAAATTTCCTTTCCTAGGGGACATTAGTGAACCAGATGGGTTTTTACGGAAATCGTCGACAGTTTCATGGTCACCATTATTGAAACTAGCTTTATCATTCCAGATTTATTAATTGAGTTCAAATTCCACCCGCTGCAGTGGTGGGATTTGAACCCATGTCCCCAGGACCTTAGCCTGGGTCTCTGGATTACTAGTCTAGCAACATTACCACTAAGCCAACATCTCCCCACTTGTCCCATGTTTGTGTTCCTTCACCACTTTGCTGATTGTAGTGTTCATTTACTGCTGTAACATTTACAGTATCAGCTTCAGAGAGGTGCTTAAAATCAGGAAGGGTTTTGATAGAGAGTATATGAGGAGAAACTGTCTTCAGTGTCAGAAGGGCTGGTTACTAGAAAACACATATTTCAGATGATTAGAAAAACAATGGGAAACAGCATAAAGAAAAAAATATTACACACCAAATTTTGATCTGGAAGGATGGTGGAAACAGAATGAGAGTGCCTGCCCTTGACATCAAGGCAGCATTTGATCATGTGTGGCATTAAGGAGCCCTAACAAAACTGGAGTTAACGGGAATCAGGGGGAAAACTCTGTTGGTTGGAGTCATACCTAACACAAAGGAAGATGGTTGTCATTAATGGAGGTCAAGCATCTCAGTTCCAGGACACCACTGCAGGAGTTCCTCAGGTTAGTGTCCTAGACCCAACCATCTTCAGCTGCTTCATTAATAACCTTCCTTCCATCATAAGGTCAGAAGTGGGGATGTTCGCTGATGATTGCACAATGTTCACCATTCGCGATGACTCAGATACAGAAGCAATCGATGTCCAAATGCAGCAGAATCTGCACAATATCCAGACTTGAGCTGACAAGTGGCAAGTAACATTTGTGCCATAGAAGTGCCACACAATGACCAACTCCAACAAGAGAGAACCTAACCATCACCCCATGACGTTCAATGGTATTACATTGCTGAATTCTCCAGTAACAACATCCTGGGAGTTACCATTGACCAGAAACTCAACTGGACTTGCCATCTAAATACTGTGGCTATAAAAGCAGGTCAGAGGCTAGGAAGCTTGTGGCATGTAACTCACCACCTGACTCCCCAAAGCCTGTCCACCATCTACAAGGCACAAGTCAGGAGTGTGATGGAATACTCTCCACTTGCCTGGATGAGTGCAGCTCCAACAACACCCAGGAAGCTCAACACCAACCCGCTTGATTGGCACCCCATCCACAAACCTTCACTCCCTCCACCACCGACGCACAGTGGCAACAATGTGTACCATCTGCAGGATGCACTTCTGCAAGGGTCCTTAGACAGCACCTTCCAACCCACGATCGCTAGAAGGACAAGAGCAGCAGACATGGAAACAGCACCACCTTGAAGTTCCCCTCCAAGCCACTCGCCATCCTGACCTAGCAATATATTGCCATTCCTTAACTGTCGCTGGGTCAAAATCCTGGAACTCCCACACTAACAGCACTCTGGGTACACCCACACCACATGGACTGCCGCGGCTCAAGAAGGAAGCTCACCACCACCTTCTCAAGAACAATTAGGGATGGACAATAAATGGTAGCCTAGCTAGCGATGCCCACATCCCATGAATGAATTTTTTAAAATTACTTGCAAACGGATTTTTGACAAATATTCAAAAGGTCTAAAGGGAAAGATCAAGGGTGTAGGACTAATTACATAGCTCTTTCAGAGAGCTAGAACAGGTTTAACATACCAAATGGTCTCTTCCTGAGCTGTAACAATCCATGAGGATTCTTACCTTGGGTGTATCTAACCCCTTCAGCACTTGATGCTATCATTCTCTATTGGGGAGACTGAATGTTTGACTTTCTGGTCATTATATTGATTTGTAACATTCCCATAAGAAGGGCGTCGATTGGAACATCTTAGCTCTTTGCCTTTTTTTCTCCTCTGTCAGAAAATGCTTAGCAGCATTCCCTCGCAGCTTTGTTAGTTACAGATTGCATATAACTATTTCTGACTTCGAAATGTCTAAATTACCAAACTAGGAAAAGATTTCGGGTGGTTTTACTAGAGAACTGGATTGCGGAATTTAAGCCCACTAAAATTTTGAAAGAACAGTCAGGTCTTATTCCTTTAGTTCTACGTTTCCTGTTCCATAATTAATGGGAACTTATACATAGGATGAGAGGTGGTGTTACATTGATGAAGTGTCTTTGACAGTGTGATGGAATCGTGGTTTCAAAGCTTGTATTTTTTGAGACAATTGAAAAGGGAAACTGAACTTTCCAGTTTCTAAGGAAACTAAGACTGAAATTCTGATCAGAAATCAAAACTTCTGGGGAGACTGAAGCTGGTTTAAACCATATAAAAGGGTACAGAACCAACAGAGCTCAAATGATGGTCCCAGTGGTGCAGCACAGGCAAGCTGAAGAAGATGGAGGCTAGATCCGGAAGCTGAGAATAGGCTTTTGCTGCAGCTGTTTCTGTTACTTCAAGATAACATTGGATTTACCCTGTCCGACCGCCGCGACGTTCTGCAGACATGTGCTATATTTGGTGAAGACTGTGCTTGTAGAACTTGGGTGGTTGTGCGCTGCTGTTGGCTGGGGATGAGGCTAAATCCGAGAAGAGCAGCTGATATTCTTCATGAGGAGTTCTGAGGGACTTTGTGATGGAGATTGATGACATATGTACTGAGTGGACTGTCAAGTCAGCCTCTAAAATCTGTCTTGGTTGTATCTGCCATTTAATGAGTAATTTATTGTTTATAATCAACCACAAATTGCCTGTTAATTCATGTTTAAATTATGTTGATTCTGGGTTATAGAGTACAGATGGTTACCTAAGATAGTACTTAGTGTGTGCTCTGTTTGACTCATGTAAAGTAAAACATTTTTTGTTTAAAGCATGGAATCTTTGGGCTTCATCCAGCAAATAACGAGGATCTTGGATTTCTTTTTTCTTAAACTATTGGTCTTAACAAAAATTGTAACAAAATTAGGGGTTCATCTGTGATCATAACAACAGAAAGTGTGTGGTACTACTACCATTGACAACCCTGTTAAATATTTTTTTAAAAACAACCTCAAAGACCCAAAGGAATTGGAAGCCAACGTTATTATTGATCTCAAGAACTTTTCTGGGGCCTGCACTTAAGCTAAAAGTATGGAACTTCCTCCTTGTAACTTTAAGAAGCACAGATTTTTGAGCTTGACTTGGAGTTTCAGTAAGACAACAAAAGTAATGGGGAGAGGCCGCAGGTCTCCTTTCCAGTGTCACTCTTGTGAGATCACACTATACAATATAAAAGTACCAAAAGTAGTTAAGGATAATCACCCTTAGGTCTAGATGTCTGAAAGCATTTAAAGTATGTACGGCTATTTTTCTTCTCTCAATAATCCAGTACAGATTAAATCCCTGTAATGTTGCAGTTGTTATGAAAATGATACTTATCTTAATGTTGAGAGCAGAGGTTGGGAACTTCAAATCCCAATGGACCTTGGAGCTTTTGCGTATGTGCAGTCTGGAAGCAAGCTGCACATGCGCACATCTGCATTCTTATGTCCAGTCATGAATGTGGTGGACAGTTAACTTATTGGAGGAGGAAGCTCCACAAATATCCCCATCCTCAATGATGGAGCAGCCCAGCACATCAGTGCAAAAGATAAGGCATTTGCTACAAGCTTCAGCCAGAAGTGCTGAGTGGATGATCCATTTCTGCCTCCTCCAGAGGTCCCCAGCATCTAAGACGCCAGTCTTCAGCTAAATCAACTCACTCCATGTGATATCAGGAAATAGCTGAAGGCACCGTCTAACAAAAGCTATGGGCCCTGACAATATTCCGGAAGTAGTACTGAAGACTTGTGCTCCAGAACTTGCCACACCCCTAGCTAAACTGTTCCAGTACAGCTACAACACTGGCATTTTCCCAGCTATGTGGAAAATTGCCCAGGTATATTCTGTAGACAAAAAGCAGGACAAGTCCAACCCAGCCAGTTACTGCCCCATCAGTTTACTCTCTATCATCAGTAAAGTGATAGAGGGGGCCATCAACAATCCTATCAAGCAGCAATCCTATTGCTTAGCAATAACCTGCTCACTGACACCCTGTTTGGGGTCTGCCAGGGTCACTCAGCTCCTGACCTCATTGCAGCCTTGGTTCAAACATGGACAAAAGGGCTGAACTCCAGAGGTGAGGTGAGAGTGATTGTTCTTTACATCAAGGCAGCATTTAACCAAATGTGGCATCAAGGAGCCCCAGCAAAACTGGAGTCAATGGGAATCAGGGGGGGGAAACTCTCTGCTGGTTGGAGTCGTACCTAGCACAAAGGAAGATGGCTGTCGTTGTTGGAGTTCAATCATCTCAGTTCCAGGACATCACTGCAGGAGTTCTTCTGCGTAATGTCCAGGCCCAACCATCTTCAGCTGCTTCATCAATGACCTTCCTTCCATCATCATGTCAGAAGTGGAGATGTTCATTAGTGATTGCACAATGTTCAGCACCATGCACAGTTCTTCAGATACTGAAGCAGTCCATGTCCAAATGCAGCAAGACCTGGACAATGTCCAAGCTTGTGCTGACAAGTGTCAAGGAACATTTGAACCTCAAGTTAAGGGAATGACCATCTCCAACAGGAGAGAATCTAACCATCGGTCCTTGAAATTCAATGGCATTATCATCGCTGAATCCCCAACTATCGACATCCTGGGGGTTACCGTTGACCAGAAACTGAACTGGACTGGCTATATAAATACTGTGGCTACAAGAGCAGGTCAGAGGCTAGGAATCCTGTGGTGAGTAACTCACCTCCTGACTCCCCAAATCATCATCAACCTCACCATCCACAAGGCACAAGTCAGGAATGTGATGGAATACTCTCCACTTGCCTGGATGAGTGCAGCTCCAACAACACGCAAGAAGCTTGACACCATCCAGGACAAAGCAATCCGCTTGTTTGGCACCCCTTCCACAAACATTCACTCCCTCCATCACCGACGAACAGTGGCAGCAGTGTGTACCATCTACAAGATGCACTGCAGAAGCTGACCAAGGCTCCTTTGACAGCACCTTCCAAACCCATGACCACTAACGTTTAGAAGGACAAGGGGATGTCATCATATGAATCACCGCGTTGTTTTAGAGCTTTATAATTCCCTCATCATGATGATTTTATACATTCATTTCCACAACTTCCTAGAACCTATGACCACTCTTCATCGGTGAAGTACTGACTCACATTTTCTTTGAAATTGTGGGCGATCATTGTCATAATTCAAAAATCTGGATGTTTATATTTTCCATTCTACCCCCTCCC
Source organism: Cetorhinus maximus (assembly GCF_964194155.1). Lineage (NCBI taxonomy): Eukaryota > Metazoa > Chordata > Chondrichthyes > Lamniformes > Cetorhinidae > Cetorhinus > Cetorhinus maximus. The sequence continues at coordinate 151,180,007 of NC_135883.1, read as the reverse complement.
GAAAATGATACATAAGAATGAGATGTCAACTGGAGGCTACTTCCCTGAAATAGAGAGCTGATTCAGAGCAAGAAGGATCCAGTACTCAGAGTATTATAGTTGTAGGTGACTTGAGTCTTTGACAAATAGAATAAATTTTAAATTTAAATTTTAGAAATCCATTTACTGTTTTCACTGTATATTTCTGTTATCACTAATCAGGATGATCATTAATAACACTGAATAGATCATGTAAGCTACCTCCCCACCCTCACCAAAAATAAATGGGCACCATACTTCTGGTGGAAGTGAATAATTAAATTGAATAGACCAAAATAGAATGTATTGCTGCACATGGAGCTAGAATTAGGTTTTAATAAATGAAAAGAAAGGAAGCCTTGCACTGATGCGAAAAAACAGCATAAATACTTTTTCAAGTGATTTGACCATATGCAGAAAGACAATTTGTTCAGTTGTGTAAGCAACAGTGAATTTTCCTTCCACAACCTTTTCACACTTATTAGTTCTTAAAATGCCTACCCTTACACACAGCCTCGCTCCTTTATACATATTTTCCCCTTTGAATGCAAATATCCATTATTTCACTATGTCTTTGGCTTTACCTTCCTGATCATAAAAATTTAGCAAAATACGCATTTTACCAATAATGTTTGGGAAAAATAAACACACCATTTCTAAACTCCACCTGGCTAGGTGACACATTTCACCCCTCCTTTGAAAACAATCTAGTCTGGTTTATTTAAAATGCAAATGCCCTTTTACGTCATACATTCTAAACTTGCCCCATGTTTACCTCAAAGCCTTCAGAACAGCTGCCTTTAATCCAATTAAGTCTCTCTCACGCAAGCACACACGCACGTACACACACACACACACACATATACATACCACTACTTTACAATAAATTCCACTAACATTATTAGAATTATTATTCAAGCTTTGCCTTCCACACGCACTCTCAGATCCTCAGCCGTCCCAACAGAACTCACTGCTTCACATGCCCATAGTAAAGGGTCACCAACCTTTGGCTGTCTCCTTGGATCTTCTGGCTTCTCGCAAACCTATTTTGACTTGATCCTGCTTCCTGCAGCTTTTTCTAAACTTGGAGCCTTCCTCTCTACTCCTTGCTTTCACTTCCACTGAGCAGATTCCTGTCCTTGTCCTTTGACTTAACTGAAAAGGGCTTTTTGGGGTCTTTCTCTTTTTCCTTTAGGACCTACTCTCTGCAGTTCCCTCTCCCAGTAGACTGCTGACAATTTAGTGTGTCCCTTGAGATCCAGAACTCACTCGACATTCACCGTTCCTTTAACTTTACAGCAACTCATCTAAGATTCTTATGCTTATTTTCGTCAGCAATCTGCTAGTACGCCCAGCTAGAGGGAGACTTAAACTGCTGCCTTAACCTCGGAGCATAATCAGCAACTGAACTTAAATTGCTTTTGGTTTCTCTGCATCTGTGGGTCCTCCTCTCTGGACCCCTGTTGCCAGACGACAGTTTTTTTACAACAAAAACAGGAAATGCTGGAAAAACTCAGCAGGTTTGGCAGCATCAGTGGAGAGAGAAACAGAGTTAACGTTTCAAGTCCGTATGACCCTTCTTCAGAGCTGAAGAGAAGTCATAATGACACCAAAGGAGGCCATTTGACCCAGTAGCTCTTCCCAGTGATCAGATGAAGGAAGTCGTGACTCATCCATGATTTGATGTCACCCAGGCTGTCTGCATACGAGTGGTTATGGGATTGATAGATTTGGTGGAGAGGTAAACTGAGGTGTTATTTGTGCCACATGGAAGCTCAGCCCATTCCTGTGAATGATGTCACTGAGGGACAACATGTAGCTGAGGAAGGACAGGGTCATGGATCTTACCATCACTGAATACCTACCATCAACATCCTCGGGGTTGCCATTGACCAGAAACTGCACTGGACCAGCCATTTTGAGAGATGGGGGCATAGTGGTAATTTCACTGGACTAGTAATCCAGGGGTCCAGCCTAATGTTGTGGGAACAAGGGTTCAAATCCCACCACAGCAACTGGTGGAATCTCAAAAAAAAACAATTAATAAAAACCTGGAATATAAATCGAGTCTCAGTAATAGCAACCATAAAACTATCATTGATTGTTATAAATATAACAATATAAAAACCCATCTAGTTCACTAATGCCCTTTAGGGAAGGAAATCTGCCAGCCTTACCTGCTATGGCCTATATGTGACTACAGATCCATAGTAATGCGGTTGACTCTTAACTGCCCTCTGAAATGGCCTAGTGAGCCACTCAGTTTAATGGCAATTAGGGATGGGCAACAAATGCTAGTCCTGCAACGACACCCGCATTCCATGAAAGAATAAAGAAAAAAAAATGTATAAATACTGTGGCTACAAGAGCAGGTCAGAGGCTAGGAATTAACCCCTAGGAATGAACAACATCCTGGGAGTTACCATTGACCAGAAACTCAACTGGACTAGCCATCTAAATACTGTGGCTATAAGAGCAGGTCAGAGGCTAGGAATCTTGTGGCGTGTAACTCACTTCCTGACTCCCCGGAGCCTGTCCATCATCTACAAGGCACAATTCAGAAGTGTGATGGAAACCTCTCCACTTGCCGGGATGAGTGCAGCTCCAACCACATTTGAAGTTTGACACCATCAGGGACAATACACTTCACTTGATTGGAGATAAAACTGCCATGATTCAGAGTTAGTGGAACCATGTAAGACCAGTTCTCATAGATGGATACTGGAGGAGAAGTGCTAAAGGATAATTGATGTCAAATGCTGTGTCAAAGGGAAGGTGCGATGATGCAAGTGGTCATGGGATATGTCTAACTGGCCAGAGCTATCTTACAGCTGTGAGAATTGGAGCTGAACAAGAGGGATTCAAACAAGGAATTTTTGGAGATGGGAGGCGATGGCACATTTAAGCACCTTGGAGAGGAATGGGAGGTCTGAAAAGGGGCAACAGTCAGAGATCTCAGACAAGTTGAGAGTTTTTTTGAGTAGGAGTACGATGTGACTTGGATAAGTGGAAGAACAAACGAACAAGGAGCAGGAGTAGGCCATTCAGCCCCTCGAGCCTGCTCCGCCATTTAATAAGATCATGGCTGATCTGATAGTAACCTGAAACCTGCATCCCATCTACCACCCGATAACCTATCACCTCCTTGCTTACCAACAATCTATCCACATCTGCCTTAAAAATATTCAAAGACTCTGCTTCCACCACCTTTTCAGGAAGAAAGTTCCAAAGACTCACGACCTTCTAAGAGAAAAAATTTCGCCTCATCTTTTGACCATAAGACGTAGGAGCAGAAGTAGGCTATTTGGTCCACCATTCAATAAGATCGCGGCTGATCTGATAATCCTCAACTTCACTTTCCTGCCTTTTCCCATAATCCTTGATTCCCTTACTGATTAAAAATGTCTGTCTCAGTCTTGAATATACTTAATGACCCAACCTCTATAGCCCTCTGCAGTAAAGAATTCCACAGATTCACTACCCTCTGAGAGAAGAAATTCCTCCTCATCTCTGTTTTAAATGGGCAACCCCTTACTCTGAGATTATCCTCTCTGGTCCTAGACTCTCCCACAAGGGGAAACAACCTCTCAGCTTCTACCCTGTCAAGCCCTGTAAGAATCTTATATGTCTCAATAAGGTCGCCTCTCATTCTTCTAAACTCCAATGAGTACAGGCTCAACCTCTCCTCAGAAAATCCCTCCATACCTGGGATCAACATTTTTTTTGTTTTAAATGGGCGATCCCTTATTTTTAAACAGCAACCCCCTAGTTCTAGATTCTCCCACAAGAGGAAACATCCTCTCCCTATCCACCCTGTTAAGACCCCTCAGGATCTTGTATGCCTAAAGGAAAATTAACAATTGACAGACAGCCACTGCGGAAACTTGGGCAATCCAAAGTTCTGAAAAGAACAGCATGCATTTTGTTCCAAAGTGCTTTACAATGAATTAAGTACTTGTCAAGTATAGTCACTGTTGTAATGTAGGAAGCATGGCAGCTTATTTGCAAGCATCAGGGTCCCACATCAGTAGTGTGTATAATCATTTTTATTGGTTATGGTTGAGGGCCCAATATTGGTAAGAGAACTTACCTACTCTGGTGCCTTGGGATCTTTTACCTTCACCTGAGTGGGAAGATTTGGTTTACTGTCTCATCCAAAAGGTAGTGCTTCCAGCATTACAGCACTTCCTCAGCACAGCACTGGAGTCTCAACCTAGACTGTATAGGTGGTGGTGTAGTGGTATTGTCACTGGACTGGTAATCCAGAGACCCAGGGTAATGGTCTGGGGGCCTAGGTTCGAATCCCACCACAGCAGATGGTAGAATTTGAATTCAATAAATATCTGGAAATAAAAGTCTAATGTTAACCATGAAATCATTGTCGATTGTCATAAAAACCCATCTGGTTCACGAATATCCTTTAGGGAAGGAAATCTGTCCTCACCTAGTCTGGCATACATGTGACTCCAGACCCACACAAATGCCCTCTGAACAAGGGCAATTAGGGATGGGCAATAAATGCTGGCCTAGCCAGCGATGGATGCCCACATCCCATGAATGAATATTTTTTAAAATGTGCACAGATCTCTGGAATAGCAGCTTCCTGATTCAGAGTTGGCATCTTGCTGGACCTACATAAATTCCAATTGTTATTGACTTTTATTTTCTTGCTTGACAAAACATTGTATTTTGAATTATATAACTTTAATAATCCGCAAAACCTTTGTTAGTAAATAATATGTAGCTTAAATTTTAAAGAGACAAATGTGGCACGATATTTCATTTTGGAGGCATTTTTGCATCTAAAAAACCGGTCTTGTAGTTTTCTAAACTAATAAGAATCTTCTTAAAATTTAAGATTTTACAATCATTATTTTCTTAAGGACAGCTTATTGATTTTTTTAAAAATCACATTTTCAGCTCTTTTCTAAATTTTTAATACTGCAGAGCATATGTGCGAATATAACTGAACAGGATTAATGAGAAGTCCTGCTTTCCCAGGTCTGCAGGTTCCTGCTCATCACAAAAGACTATTCTTTATTCAAAACATGGTCAAATTCCCAGACAGTATTCAAGCAACAGAAAGAAAAATGTTGATTTCAAACTTGACAATTTCCACATTGCAAGTTATTTTAATTTGTTAAGGGAAAACTCAAGGTTAGTTATTCAGATTTAATTAAGCAGTAATGGTGAAGCTAAGCCTTCCATATGTGTCATTTCTTTGTTGCTTACTAAATAATTAGTTTGTAGTGTAAACACCTCACAAATCCATTGCATTCAGAACATAAAAAAAGTCTCAGGCATCCTGTTTATAACAACCATATATTTTAAAAAATAAACTTTTAATAGTTCTTGTTGGCTGGCTAGGGAAGAATAAATCATATGATATAGTCCCTTCTGTGTTGGATTAAATCCAGAACTGCGAATTTTCTCTTTGCAGTCCAGGATCACACAGCTGGTTGTCATGATCATTATCAAATACTATTAAAGTAATACTTTATATGTGAGTAAATTGAATTATAATAGTACTGAATTCACCTGAAGACTAGGAAAAAGTAGTTAAATTTGTTAAAAGATTTGGTCCAAAAACTCATGAACTATGTGTCTGTCGCACAGACATTAACAGCATGGCAGTAAGCTCTAATGTAGTAATGTACAGTCCGTGCAGGAGGATCAGTAGAGCTCCACAGTTATTCTAAAGGATTATGGTGGAAGGGTTCCATGCTGATGTTTGTTCCAATACTTGCGTAAGCATGAGAAAAAAATGTCAACTAAGCAGTGCTGATAGAAGTTGGCAGAGGGCAGCTGTGATTTGGTGCTGCAAGGAGGGGTGTGATAAGTGCAATAGAGTGATTCAGCTTTAAGTTCACTTATAGTTTTATGCCTCTTGAGATTTAACTCTTGCATGTTCTGATTCAATAACAGAAGTTATATTGAAATCCTGATTTTTGCCAGTTTCTCATGCAGTCTGATTTCTGCCCTAGCATCTTAATACAAAAGTAATACCAACCTTTTATCTCTGCTATTACTACATAAACTCTTCAATCAAAGCATAAAATGGCTGCTGGGACTCACTCTTGATATAAAACATCTAGCTATAATTTCTTATTGCCTTCCAAGAGAGATAATGGAGTTCTATGAGGAGATATTGACCAACATAATTTCATAAAGATCCTCCTGGGGTTAAATTGAATGTATACACATTTTCAGTATCCATAATAAGAACTGGCTTTGCTACATAGACGTTTTTTTAATAGGGCAGCTGTAATCCTTGATACAAGCAGCCCTTGGAATGAGCTAAATAAAAAATTACTCTGGGTACAAATGTTGCCTATGCTACAGTTCAAGTGTGCTAGCTCACCTCCCCAATCCCTTTGGAATAAAGAACCAGCAAAAATTACTCCAAGGTCAACGTGGTTCACAGCATTGTTAATATTTTATTACTTAGAAGGTGACATAATTGTGATTTGTATTTGGGAAAGGTGACATGGTAGTTATTATTTGCACCACCCATGGCTAATAAGCTCCCAAAAAATACAGTGGCAGGCAGGAATTCTGCATAGTGCTGACTCTGACTCTTTGTCAAACAAACAGTTTCCCCTCTTGTAATAGCAATGCTTATGTAACTAGAATTGTTAAATATTGTGTTGAAAATCTTCAGTGGATTTGTAGAAATCTGCCAACTTCTTCCAAATTTAAGTTTAGACCCTAAAGGACGTTCAGTTTCAAAATGTGTTTTTTGTGGTGTTCATTGCTATATTTTGCTAAAAAAAAATAATGTTCCGTTTACTTTTCTTTGACTCCTTCCACTTATGTTCTTTGCTTTGTTTTCTTCATCTTTTTCCTCAATGTATTCTGTTCCCTCTTTTTTGAACTTTCTGTCAATAGAGTCCAAAACAGTCAAGTAAAATGTACTTTCTCAAAACTTAAAAGTTTATTTCCATTCGTGAAGCATTCAACAGCAAACTATGCAAAAAAACATGAAAATAAACTGGCAAGATCTTGCAACTTTTCATGACATTGGTACTGAGTGTGCAAAAAGAAATAAATACATCATTAAAAAGGTACTAATTGCACATCTTACATTATAGGTGAATTCTTGTAATTATCACCGCACTTAAATTTTGTATCAGAATTCAAGGTATACCAAAAATTGATGGCTCGCTAATTCACTTTCAAAAAACATGCGAAAAATATATTATGCACATTACAAATGGACACCCAAGGTTGCTGGTGGGCAGTAAATATTTGCAGTAAATAATTAATGTCTGGCTTCCTGCATGCTATAAATCCTGAAATATTTTGTCAGAACCCAAATGGTTATTAAAATATATATTCCTACCAACACTGGTCCCACCCACAGGAAGATGCATCATTATGCAAACCTGCTCTAGTCTGGTGGGAATCTACCTCTTGCAAACAGGCACCCAGTTGGTTAGTAATAGCTGAGAATCCAGGCTTTTAGCTCTGTTGCATAGAAATCATTCCACAATTTCATTTTTGAACCCTTTTTGACGTGAAAAATTAACAAGCCATTAATTTCTGTTGCATTTGGAAAGTACTACAATAAAGGAGCAATTCCTTTTATCAGATTGTGCTATATAATATTCAGTGTTGGAACCTGAGGATTATACCCTTAAGTAGCCTGTCTTTTCGTTTCTCCGCTGCTGACATCTCCAGATGTATTTCCAGCATATTATGTTCTTATGTCACATTTGCAGCTGATGTAGTGTCTTGTATTGATTCATTACACTGGAGTCTTAGCTAAAAAAAATGGATAAATCGATTATTTAATAACCATGGAGCCTGAGGCTGTAAAACTAAAACCTTGGGCGGGGCATTCAGTTGCCCTGCTTTTACACATACCAGAACTTCTTAGGTGCTACCTTTAGAATGATTCACAATCCCTTCAAAGTGAGATGACGTGCTGCATTGGGTACACCTGATCTAGTGCTTTTAGAATCTGTTCTGCCCTCAAATATGGCCTGTTGCAAATAATGAAGTCTTTCCCAGGCTTGTTTCTTTTAGTCAACAAGTGGGTTTGGGTAACAGCTTTGTAGTTGACCCCAGGCAAACAGAAATCAGTAAACTTAAGAAATGCATGTAACATTTCTGGGCTGTGCATTAATCAATCCATATGCTCACGGAAATTTCAAGGAGGACTCCATGTGCTATTAGACTTACTTTGTGATGATTTCTTCCTCGTAAAGATTTAATCAAATCTCAGGGGTAAAATACAACAGCTTTTGACACTAGATCATGTGTGCTTTGGGCTTCTGTAAATCTCCTGTGTAACGATATTTGCTTGTAAGTAAATGAATTCTCAACTCGCAAACACACCTCATGTTTGTGTTACTTTACCACTTTCATTCTGTTATGAATTTAGCTTTTAACAAAAACAGAAAACTGCAATAGGCATGCTGTATTGCCAAAAAAGTCAAATGTAGTTTTCGTTCAATTTGATATGATTTGCTCCTCCTAGACATTTAATCGGATTTCAGGGAAAATTTAACGAAGTTGAGTTCCAATCTTAGGTTATCAGATCAAATCAGCAACTGGTGGTTTACTTGCATCCGCACAGAACAAGAAGCACCTTAGCCACGGTCACAACCCATTCAGCAACAAGTAGCAGAGTAGCACTAACAGAGTTTTGGAAGAAGGCTTTCTTTTATTTCCACCCATTTTTTACCCTGGGACTCGGGCAGAGTTGTCTGATAGAAAATGCTGACTAGCCACAGTTGTGATTCCATTAACACGGTTTTAGCCAGATGCACTAACGCCTTGCCTGCACCCACACAATAAAAATAAATATATTCCATATGTATGTTTATTTAATAATCATGCAAGTGTAAGTATTAAGATCACATGCCCAACGACAGTCCTTATTAAACTTTATGTTTACTAACCAGAAATGCAATTAATCACTCTTGGATTCCTAATTAGCCATGTGAGAATAATCTATAGTATGCTAGGAAGAAGGTTTTTTTTAAGTACTGTAGTCCAGTCAGTCATGGAAGGTTTGATTGATTAATGCTGGTGCAAGAAACCTTCAATATCCACAATTATGTTTTAAACTAGCATCACTCTGGAACCAAGACACTGTTAACTTCTGCCTCAAGTCCCATATAGTATTGACAAACTAAATCCAGAGAATGGAATTTCAACATTGAGATTAACCATTGAGATCTGTTTTGTGTTCGCTCAGTGTTACAAGCAAAAAGTAGATAAATATTTGGAAAAAGAGTTTAAAGGGATAAGGAAAATACTAGCTGAGGGCCATATATAAAAATTTGTACCGAAAAGCACTTTTTAATTTAAGATCAGGTTTCTCATTGAATTAATGTTTCAAAGGCGTCATTGGGCATTTGCCAGATCAGCCTCCATGGGATGCAACAAATGTGGCAGAAGCCTTGTTTTCCAGTGGAAATGTCATCATCATTTTTCCCATGTCCCCCTTCCCCTGTCCCGCCTCCCATCCCCACCACCAGCACCTCTTTGCTACACCAATTATGGTGCTGAGGAAGAGGCTTTCCTAAACACTCATCCCTAAATTCCTTTTGCTGCACTTCTGGAGACTATCCAAGTTATCTTCATCAAAGGTATGCGCACACTCCATTAGCTAGGTTCTATTCCTTGGTTTCCAGCAGGCTACTAAACAGGCCCCCAGTCCACCTAATATGGTATTCAATTTTATGTGGACTTACAACAAGGTCCTAGAAGACAAATTGAATATTAGATATGTGCAGAAACAGACCTATTGTGGAATAACATCAGTCTACAAACTGCAATGAGGATTTATTACTAAAAAGGTATAAATACATGTTTAGTTTGATTGTTTTAGCCCCTTCTTGCGAATTTCAGTATATTCTGCAACCCCTTAACCTGACCGTTAACAATCTCCCATTTCCATTCAAATTATTCAAATATCATTGGACTTCTGATTCTGGCAATTTAGAGATGCAATTCTAAACCATCTGATCAAAATCCCAAATTATCATAAACCAGCTTGCCGCTGGCTTAAATTAAGAGTCATCGTCTTTCTCAAAAGGGTTAAACAGAATCCACCTGGATTGTTTAGTGCTTGGCTTTGCATGCAGGAAAGGATTCCATTCACATTAACATTTTACCACATTTAATTTGATCATGAGGATTCAGTTACTAGATGATCAAACTTTCAGCATCAGGCAGATTTAAACAGGAAGGAGATTTTTGAGGTGGATGTGTGGTCACATTGTTTGATGTGGTTTCCTGTAGTACTAGAGCTGAAACAATGTAACCTGTTTTTCCTTTTTCAAATGTACTGACTCTACAAAATAGCTAATAGCACCAGATTACAAAAGCAACCTTGAAAGGCCTGTTCTTTTCACAGTGATGCGTCGCCTTAAATGTGCTCTGTATGGCAAGATTGCCAAGTGTGATAGTTGTCCATTTATTCCATTGTGTCCTTTGTTGAAATTATAGATAAAAACATTGTAGTGATCAATGCTTCCATGTGGTGGTCCTAAAGAGCTGAACAGATCAAAATGCCTCAGCATATATGCTGAAACTCTCATCCATGCCTTTGTTACCACTAAGCTTTGAATATCTTTAAGGCAGAGGTGGATAGGTTCTTGGTAAGTAAACGATAGGTTATCAGCGGTAGGTGGGTTGCGGATTTCAGGTTACTATCAGATCAGCCATGATTTTATTAAATGGCGGAGCATGCTTGAGAGCCTAAATGGCCTACTCCTGCTCTTTGTTCATATATTTGACTATTCCAGTTACTACTCTCAGTAAACTTGAAGTCATCCAAAAATGCTGCTCATTTCCTAACTCCAATTTGGGCCATCACGGAAAACGAAAAGGTAGATACTAGGCACCATGATAACATGACTCCGATGTGCAGCCCACGAGTAACCATAACCCCAATTCCCCATTACATACATACGAACAAACTAAAATACAAATTAGAAGCGGAAGTAGGCCACTTGGCCCTTCGAGCCTGCTCCGTCATTCAATAAGATTATGGCTGATCTAATCATAACCTCATCTCCACATTCCTGCCTACCCCCGATATCCTCTCAACCCCTTGTTTATCAAGAATCTATCTACCTCTATCTTAAAAAGATCCAAAGGCTCGCTTCCACTACCTTTTGAGGAAGAGAGTTCCAAAGACTCACGACCTTCTGAGAGAAAAAATTCCCCCTCATCTCTGTCTTAAATGAACAACCCCTTGTTTTTAAATGGTGACACCTAGTTCTAGATTCTCCCACAAGAGGAAACATCCTCTCAACATCCACCCTGTCAAGACCCCTCAGGATCATCTTACATGTTTCAATCAAGTCGCCTCTTATTCTTCTAAAATACAGCGGATACAAGCCTAACCTGCCCAACCTTACCTCATAAGACAACCTGCCCATTCCAGGTATTAGTCTGGTAAACCTTCTATGAACTGCTTCCAATGCATTTACATCCTTCCTTAAATACTGTACACAGCACTCCAGATATGGTCTCACCAATGCTCTATATAACTGAAGCATAACCTCCCTACTTTTGTATTCAATTCCCTTTGCAATAAACTATAACATTCTATTAGCTTTCCTAGTTACTTGCTGTACCTGCACACTAGCCTTTTGTGATTCATGCAGTAGGACACCTAGATCCCCCTGCATCTCAGAGCTCTGCTATCTCTCACCATTTAGACAATATGTTTTTTATTTTTCCTGCCAAAATGGACACTTTCACATTTTTCCACATTATACTCCATTTACCAAATCTTTGCCCACTCAATTAACCTGTTATGATGTGGCTGATGATGTGTGCCAGGCAGACCAAACCTACAAGGGAAACTTGGTCCTGCTATCCCAACAGTTTTGCAATGTGTATTTATTACGAGAAGTTGTGTGTGCTGAATTCAGAAATAATGAGCACTAAGACCTTGAGAGATTTTAAAAATTAAATTAAAATATTTATTAACAAAATAAAAGATTTCAAGCACATACATAAGACTACAATTACTTACCGATGCAACAAATCCTAAAATTCCTAATTAACCTGACTCCCAGATACACACCCAGTTTAAAGCAGCAGTCCAAAATAGATTTTAAGAGTTAAAAGAAAACTAGCAAGTTAATATAGTACCCACATGACAGTGGAATTCCAAATGACTTTCTCCAACTTCAGTTACTGGACACAGCCGATTTATGCACAAATGGCTGAAGTCTTCTTGAAGGCTGTTTTACATATTCCTGTTAGATCTTACATGGCCCTCTACTCACATAGCCTTTCATTCTCCTTTATATATGTTTCACTCTCTTTAATATGTAAATTCTATTGTTTCATATGTCTTTGGAATGTTTCTCATAGTATAAAAACTTTTATGTTGCCAATATTGTCAGTAACCTTTGGGAAAAATAAAGATACTCCTTAGCCTTTCTTATTTGGCTAGTTGTAAACAGACTTACATCCTTTTGAAATCCAAACAATCCCTTTACTTATCTAAAAATGCTAATACCCTTCACACCTTATATGCTTAGCCAGTTTACTCATTAGCATTTTGAGCACATTTCCACACCTAGCTTCTTATGATAATTCCAAACTTGCAGTCTACCTGATTCCAAGGCCAGAATTTTTAGCTCGGCAGATGGGTGCACACCCAACCCAACCAAGTGTGAAATGACACCTGATGACGTTGGCCGAGCATGCTGACGTCAACTCGCAGTCGCGCAATAGTTCAGTTGGCGGACGCACTGCCAGTTCCGGCACACACCCTTCGACAATTGAAAGACCTATTAAGGCCATAAATTATCAATTGTTAATTTTCCACTGCCCATTCAACTTAACAGTTGGCAGGCAGGTGAAAAGGCCAAGCAGCCTTTGCATTTTTTTGGAAGCCTCATCCACAGGCGAGATGAGGTTTCCAAAAGCAAATGCAAATAAAATGAAAACTTTATATCTTAATTAAAAACATGTCCCTGTTCATGTGACAGAGTCACATGCGGAGACATGCTCTCTTACATTTTTCTGTTGTTTATTGATTTTTCAATATCTTCTTCATCTCCCTGAGGCACGGAGTTGCCTCAGGGAGATTATTCAGCGCTCTCTCGTGTGCATGCGCAAAGTTTGCGCTGCTCGCCCTCCTCCCCCCAGCCCGTACAGGCAGCACTCAGCACTGCCGCTCGCGTATCACATTGAGTGGGCCTTAACTGGCCCACCAACATGAAATCGCGGTGCACTGTCAATTGCAGGCAGCGGTCAGCTTCCTGACTGCCCCTGCCGATCCTGCATGCCAAGGGCAAAATTCTGCCCCAAATGTAATTAAGTCTCACAGACCCAACTATACTCACGCCCATAAACCTACTTCACAATAAACCAGAAAAATATTATGAAAATTATTATACTTTTATAACAAACCTAACTTAACCATTCACCAACAATCCAACAGCTTACCTTCCCTTTGTCACTGATCATCAGTGTCCCCTTGGTCACAATGCAAGTATAAAAGCCACCACCAAATAAACATTCCAAAACAAATTTAAAAATGTAATCATTCTGTATTGAATACAAAAGTCAACTGATAGCACTTTGCAATCCCTTAGTGTCTGCTTCTACAAAATGCTGCCCCAGTGGCTGCAATAAAACTGGTCGAAGGCTACTGACGTTTAGTAGAATAGATTAAGATGTCCTGAGAGAACAATCTGGAGCAGCTCTTCGCATACGTGGCAACAGTCTAGACTGCCTGATGGACAATAGCAAGGGAACTGCCAGAGAGGCAAGGATGGGAGGATGAATGCTGTCTACTTCAGAGAGGACAGCAGCTTCTTGGTCCATGGAGCCACTCACTTGTCTCAGGTGGTGCCTCAGCAATCCTAGTAATCCGTTGGTGGCTGCTGTGACACCCTGCAAGCCCTTTAATACAGTGTAATCCACAGCCATGATAGCAGCTGTCTGAGCTTGCCAGGCAGCATGCTGACCTTGCATGACAGCAGTCTGATGAGCTTCCACTGCAGCATTCCAATGTTGGGTAGTTTCTGGTTGTGCTGCAGTGGAGGCTGCAACATCAGTCATCAGCTGCTGCATCATTAATAGGTTCACAAGTGTGCGATTGTATTTGACCACTATTTCCAATCTGAAAAGGATGGGCTTCAATCTCTGCACAAAGCCCTGTGCCAAGTTAGTTCAGATTCCTCCATGTTTCTTGACATTGACTGCAGACTTTTTGGCAGGCTTCCCAATACACCAAACATTTTGTTGTGCACACCCATTAGTATTGTTCTGTAGGTTACCCCATCAAAGTGTTCCTCTGAGTTCTTTGCAGAAGAACTCATGTTCAACATCTCCCTCTGACAAGCTGGCACATGTTCCTTCCTTGCCTTCTGCCTTGGCAGCAGTGATCCTTAGAGGTGAAGATCCCGCCTCTGTGCTTTCCTTTAAGATTCTGAGTATCTGAGCTGATGGCTGCGAGTGCAAAATTGAGTATTGGTGTGTCTTCTTCACCACTGTCATCTTGCTGTTCCTCCACTGCCCCGTCAGGTTGCACTCTTGGGCATCTGAAATAAAAAAGCATAAGGGTAAGATTGTGGTGCAGGAAAAGGGAAAAAGTAAGAGGTGCGTGCCTATAAATCAGAAGAATGTGTGCGAAGAAAGGGAGATAGAATGTAAGATTAGTGAGACTAGATATTGGGTATTTTTGATGACTGTGTTTGATGCCAACGTGGTGCATGCGCAGTTGTACTGATGCAATGTCATTGCATGCAATGGAGGTCAGAACTCGTTCCCCCAACTTCAGTGTACTTATCCTCTCAGTTTAGTTTCTTGTTTTCTTTAAGCAAAATTCACAGCAATCCTAATGAGAACTGAAATAGACTGTCTCTGCTCTTAAAGTATAAAGTCTGATAAGCAGCAGCATTTTCAGAAGAGGAGGAAAAAAGGGGAGAGAATTGAATAAGAATATCTTGGTGGCTGAGAGAAAATAATTCTTAGGGTAAAATTTTATGTGGATTGGGCGGGCGCACGCCCGACCCGATTTGATGTGAAATCACGCGAGATATTTCAGTTGGAAGCGCGCCCGCCAACAATTAAGAGGGCAATTAAGCCCATTATTGGTGCAATTGACTCCGATTTTTCATGGTCCATCCAACCTTATGGTTGGCAGATGGGCGAATCGGCCGGGCGGACTTGCATTTTTCATGAAATCTCATCCAAGGGTGGGACGAGGTTTCCATTATTAAATAAAATAAAAATTTATGGACAGCATTTTTATCATCCATATGTTCAGGTGCCTGGTTGTGATGCTTGGGTATTTTTTTTCCTAATTTTCAAAGCTTTATTTCATGGTTTTCAGGTCTGCAGCTCCCTGAGGCAGCTCTCTGCCTTCAGGGAGCTTTCTCTCGGCGCTCGCACCTGCCTGTACTGACATCATCGCCCGCCCGCCCACCCACCCAGGCCGTCAAGCTGGCTGGCCGTTAATTGGCCGATCGCGGCTGGTAGTCCATTTCCAGACTACTCCTGAGCCCACCCATCGCGCCCGCCTGCCGAGCTGAAAATTCAGGCCTTCGTTTTATCTTATGAAAAAAACCTGTGTGAAAATATGCAAATGAATTACAGCATTGCTCCAAAACAGCAAGATTGCTCCTGGCACTTTTATTTCTCTATCAACCTAAATAACTTTTGCTGTCTGCTGATCCTCAAGGCACCTCTCTTTTCTGTAATGATGCAGCTCTTGTTTTCTTCACTTAAAAAAAGACTTTAAAAAAATTGGTTTTCTGTGCATGCACGGACAAGTGCGCATGCAGAGATGGGTAGCGATGGCCATCTTTGCGGTCATCTTCCATTGGCAGGTGGCACAGTGATCTTTGATAGTTTCAGCCCTGCCACTGACCATGGCTTCAGCAATCGTCCCAGCAATGGCCAGCATGCCCTCTTCCATGAGACTTAGGACATACAGCCACGCTCCAGATTTGCTCCACCTTGTCCAGCAAGAGAAAGGGAAGTGTTTCAGTAGGTATTATGCCATCTGTTTGAGTGATTTGGCTTTCATTGTTGAATAGCTGGCAGCGTGCAAGCTTTGAGATGTGGGTGTAAGGTTTGCAATGGTATTAAGTGTCTGAGTGTGCCGTGAAGCATTTGAATGTCGGATACGAGGCCTGATTGCAAGAGATTGTTGGTAGGTGAGTGATGTGGATGTAATGAATTGAGCAGTGTCTGAGTCTAGTCATGCAGTCAGTAGGGCATGGCATTTGAAGATGCCTTTGACCACTCATAAGGTCATGCATGTTCTGCTCCCACTGTTTTCTAAGTGCATGTCCAAAGAGCCTCCCGGCCCCCTGCTTTCACTTCTTCCGACCCGGCCTCCAGTGCTGCATCTGAAAACCTGAGAGCCTGCTGTCTCCCCTGCTGTGTCTTTATTCAGTGTTTCCCAGGTCATATTTTTGTATTAAAAACAGAAAATGCTGCAAAAAACTCAGCAGGTCTGTGAGAGAGAAACAGAGTTAACGTTTTGAGTTTGTATGACTCTTCTTTAGAGTTTCACTTTCTCTATGACTGCCAATATCTGCTCCTACCGCAATGCATCTTCCTTCTAAGGTGCAGGCTAGCTTTAAGAATTGCAGCTTTAACTGTCTAGTCACCTACAATATTTGCCTCCTGCTCATGCACCCAGTCAATCAACAGCACAGTTCAAGCTGGCTAGACGCTGAAATCATTGAAAAGTGCAGGAGCATGAAGTTGGCACGCTCCCAAAATTGCTGTCAACAGGTGCAAGTTATTTGCGCATTGCAATGCCCTTGACCATTTTCAAAGTTATCAAATGTAATCCCTTCCCCCACCCACCCCACCCCACATTGAAAATTCGCAAAATAATTCAGCATTCTCCATGACAAGTTCTTCATATTTGTTAAAAATATCACACACCCATTTTGATAAGCAAGCTGTGTTTACCATTTGGGTGGCTAAGTATTTGTTAAGGTGGTGTGTGTGTTAGCCTTGACTCATTGGACGCAAACTTGTCTCAGGAGGTAATTGGTACAAGCTCCACACCAGAAACTTGAGCACATAATCAAAATGGCGTGCCGCATTGCTGTAAGATTCCACAGCACTATTTGAAGAAAAGCAAAGAAGTTTGGTTGGTATCCCAACTAACATTTATCACTCAACCAACATCACTAAAGTTGCTTGCAAGGCTTCACTTTGTACATTTACTAACAATTGCACTTCAAAAGTATAGTGTATAGTAGATTGGGGGTAAATGGGTCATTTCAGGGTTGGTAAATGTAACTATTGGGATGCCAGAGGAAGCATTGCTGGGATCCCAAATACTTACGTTTTGCTGAAGCTACAGTACGATGTGGGAAAGTAAGTTGGGAAAAGAACACAAATATAGACATATAGATAGGTTAACTGAGTGGACAAAAAAATGACAAATGGAGTATAATGTGGGAAAGTGCATTTATCCATTTTGGTAGGAAGAACAGGAAAGCAAATTATTATTAAATGGATTGGGACTACAGAATGCTATGGTACAGAGGGATCTGGGAGTCCTCATACAGGAAATTAGGAAGGCAAATGGAATATTGGCCTTTCTAGCAAGGCAGATGGAGTATAAAACTAGAGAAATCTTGTTACAGTTGTACAGGGCGCTGGTGAAATCACACCTCGAGTACTGGGTACAGTTTTGATCTCCTTATTTAGAACCATAGAAAAGTGACAGCGCAGATAGAGGCCATTCAGCCTATCGTGTCTGCACTGGCCAAAAAAAGAGAAAAAAAGAAACTAGCCACTCATTTTTAATTCCACTTTCCGGCACCTGGTCCATAGCCTTGCAGGTTAGAGCACTTCAGGTGCAGATCCAGGTACCTTTGAAATGAGTTGAACGTTTCAGCCTCAACCACCAATTTAGGCAGCAAATTCCAGACGCCCATCAACCCTCTTGGTGGACCTTAAATCTATGGCCCCTGGTAATTGACCCATCAGCTAGGGGAAACGGGTCTTTCTTGTCTGCCCTATCTAGGCCCCTCATATTTTTGTACACCTCAATTAGATTACCCCTCAGCCTCCTGTGTTCTAAGGGAAACAACCCTAGCCTATCCAATCTTTGCTCATAGCTGCAATTTTCCATCCCTGCCAACATTCATGTAAATCTCTGTACTCTCTGCAGAGCAGTTATGTCTTTCCTGTAGTGTGATAACCAGAACTGTACACAAAATTCCAGCTGTGGCCTGACCAGCGTTTTATACAATTCCATCATTACATCTCTGCTTTTGTATTCAGTACCTTGTCCAATAAAGGAAAGCATTCCATATGCTTTCTTTACCACCTTATCCACCTGCCCTGCCACTTTCAGGGACCTGTGGGCATGCACTCCAAAGTCTCTCACTTCCTCAACCCCTCTCAATATCTTCCCACTTATTGAGTATTTCCTTGCTTTGTTTTCCCTCCCCAAATGCATTACACTTTTCCTGATTGAATTCCATTTGCCATTTTCTGCCCACTCAACCAAACGGTTGATATCATTCTGGAGACAACAGCTATCTTCTTCACTATCAACTACATGCCAATTTTTGTGTCATTTGCAAATTTCCCAATCATGCCTCCCACATTTAAGTCCAAATCATTAATATATACAACAAAACAGCAAGGGCCCCAACACTGAGCCCTGTGGAATGCCACTGGATTTCCATTCGCAAAATCATCCATCGACCATTACCTGTAGTTTCCTGTCGATAAGCCAATTTTGGATCCAACTCACCACTTTCCCCTGTATCCTACGGGATCTCACCTTTCTGACATGTCTGCCACGTGGGACCTTGTCAAATGTCTTATTAAAATCCATGTAGACAATATCCACTGCATTATCCTCATCGATCCTCCTTGTTACTTCCTCAAAAATTTCAATTAAGTTTGTAAGACATGATCTTCCCCTAACAAAACCATGCTGACTATTCCTAATCAACCTGTGCCTTTCTAAGTGACAGTTTATCCTGTCATCAAAGTCAGACTGACTGGGCTATAATTTTCTGGCCTATGCCTTGCACCCTTTTTGAATATTGGTACAACGCTTGCAGACCTCCAATTCTTTGGAACCTTGCCTGTATCTAATGAGGAACATGATCCTCGGAGCATCCACTATTTCCTCCCTGGCTTCCTTTAACAGCCTGGGATACAATCCATCCGCCCTGGTGATTTATCCACCTTCAGGGATGCCAGTCCCTCCAGTACTTCCTTTTTCATTATGCTTATTGTATCTAATATTTCATACTCCTCCTCCTTAACTAGAATGTCTGCATCATCCCTCTCCTTAGTGAAGACAGAGACAACGTACTCATTGAGAACCCTGCCCACTTCTTCAGCATCAACGTACAAGTTACCATGTACATTTCTGATGGGCCCTACCCTTTCCTTAGTTATTCTCTTGTTTATTGCTGTAAAAAGATATTTTGTCGAAGCTTTTCATCTTGCACTCATCAGGACAATCATAAGAACATCAGTAGCAACACAAGTGATATTCGCCACTAACAGGATGCTGCCGTCAAGTCAAAAAGATGTTCTGCCTATCACACAAATGAGTAATGTGGTATATGAATTTCAGTGTCAGTGTGATGCTAGGTATGTAGGCTGTAGGTCCCGAAGACTGGTGGTGCCAAACAGCATGTCCCTTCTGCTGTTCCCAATGGGCAAGGTACAAACCATGCCCAACCAGCCCATGCTTGCAAAACTCAAAACACAGTGTCCAATATTAGATGTGATTCTCCAATTGGACAACATTTGCTAAATAATTCTCTGTTAACAATTACTCTGACAACCAATTTAAGATTGTCAGTTGGGCTCGCAGAGTGGCGCATTTGTAAGCACTGGAAGCTACATATATTAATACACAGGGCCCTGTTCTTTGCAGACAGACAGAACATGTACACACATTGTGCCTGTTTCAATTGAGCAAACTAAATGATAGCCATTCACTGGTTCAGTCCTCAGGGCAGAATCTTGACCAATCAAAGACAAGCTGCCTGGTTTAAATTTCAAACAATGCTTGGCAGTTAACTGTCAGCCACCATTAAGTGGTGCATTCTCCATGGCAACACTTCTACCAATCAGTGTCCATTTGCCAACCAATCAGCACACTCTTTTCATGCAGTATAAAGTTGTTTCTTTCCTGACATTGGTATTCTTGCGATTGTCCTGATGAGTGCAAGACGAAAAGCTTCAACAAAACGTCTTTTTTCAGCAATAGTTGGAAGTTCTGTGCTAACAAGCGACCATTTATTCCTTTGCTCTTAAATGTACTGGTAAAACATCTTTGGGTTTTCTTTGATTTTACCTGTCAATTTTTTTTGATCCTTCCCTTTGCTTTCCTAACTTCCATTTTTACTTCACCTCTGTATTTTCTATACTTCTCTAGGCTTTCTACAGTATTAAGCTTTCTGTGCCTACCATAAGTGTTTTTTTTTGCTTTATCTTACGCTGTATGCTTCTGAATAACCAGAGGTCTCTAGATTTGGCGGCGCAATTCTTTTTCTTTGTGGGAACATGTCTACACTGTGCCCATAGAATCTCACTTTTGAATATCTCCTACTGATTTGACATTGTTTTCCCTTCTAGTAGCTGCATCCGGTCCACTTTCACCAGTTCACCTCTCAGCTTTGTAAAATTTGTCTTCCCCAATTTAGAATTGTTACTCCTGTTCTATCTTTGTCCTTGTCCATAATGATGCTAAATCTAACTGTATTATGGTCACTATCTCCAAAATGGTCCCCCACTGCTACTTCATCCACTTGTCCAGCTTCATTTCCAAAGACTAAATTTAGAATTGCACCCCCTCTCATTGGGTTTGTTACATGCTGGCTAGAAAAGTTCTCTTGAATGCAGTTCAAGAATTTTGTGCCCTCTTTGCTCTTCACACTGTTGGTATCTTCAACTATTACTGCCCTATTGTTTTTGCACTCAGAAATTTGCTGAAATATTTGATCTTCTAACGTCCATCCACTATTTGAGTTCTATAGTGCATTCCTAGCAATGTGGCTGCCCCTTTTTTATTTCTGAGCTCAACCCGTATGGCCTCATTTGATGCTTCATTTAGTATATCAGCCCTTCTCATAGCTGTAATTATGATTTTAACCAATAATGCTACACCCTTTACTTTAATCCTCTTCTCATGTTTGAAAACGCTATATCCAGGGATGTTGAGCTGCCATTTTTGCCCCTTTCGAAGCCAAGTTTCCGTTATAGCAATGATATCATGCTGCCATGTATCTATCTGTGCCCTCAGCTCATCAGCTTTATTTGCTATGCTCCTTGCATTTACATATACACTTGTCAACACTGCCATATTCCTGTACTGTACACTTCTTAACCTACGCTGCTTCTGTCTTTCAGAGTCACTTACTAATTCTCCAGCTCCCGTTCCCTACTCTGAATTCGCCCTCAGGATTCCAGCCCCTTGCAAATCTAGTTTAAACCGCTAGCCCCCCCACCACAACCCCCCCCCGCAACAACACTAGCAAATTTCCCTGTGAGGATATTCATCCCAGTCCTGTTGATGTGTAGACCATCCAGCTTGTACAGGTCCCATCTTCCCCAGAACTGGTCCCAATGCCTCTGAAATCTGATGCCCTTCCTCCTACACCAGCTTTACAACCATGTGTTCAATCGCTCTAATCTTCTATTCCTATACTCACTTGCATGTGG
This sequence comes from Cetorhinus maximus, assembly GCF_964194155.1. Taxonomy (NCBI): domain Eukaryota; kingdom Metazoa; phylum Chordata; class Chondrichthyes; order Lamniformes; family Cetorhinidae; genus Cetorhinus; species Cetorhinus maximus. The sequence continues at coordinate 151,158,329 of NC_135883.1, read as the reverse complement.
GACTGGGAGTAATCCTGAGATTACTGCTTTAGAAGCCGTGCTTTTCAATTTCCTTCCTAACTCCCTAATATCTGCTCTTAGGACCTCATCCCCTTTCCTGCCTAAGTCACTGGTACCAACGTGGAGCACGACCTCTGTTGATCACCCTCCTCCAGAAGAATGCCCTGTAGCCGCTCTGTGACATCCTTGACCCTGGCACCAGGGAGGCAACATGTCATCCTAGAGTCATGCCTGCAGCCACAGAAATGCGTGTCTGTCCCCCTAACTAATGAATCTGCTATCACTAATGCTGTTGCCCTCTTCTTCCTCCCCTCCTATACAGCAGAGCCACCTGAGGTGTCACAAACCTGGCTCTGATTGCTGTCCTCTGAGGAACCACCAATATACAAAATGGAAAACCGATTGGCAAATGGGACCCATTCCCTTTCTGCATTGGGGTTCCTAAGCCGCAGTGTGACCAACTCTCTGAACATGTTATCCATGTAGCTCTCAGCCTCGCGGATGTGCCACAGTAACTCCAGCCACTGCTCGAGCTCCAAAACCCAGAGTTTAAGGTTTTGCAGCTGGTGACACTTCCTGCACAGGTGGTCGTCTTGGACAGCAGTAGCTGTAGAAAAATAGGAACATAGGAGCAGGAGTAGGGCATTCAACCCATCAAACCTGCTCTGCTATTCAGTATGGCATTGCTGATCATCCACTTCAATGCCTTTTTCCCCACACTATCCCCATATCCCTTTATGTCATTGGTATTTAGAAGTCTGTCAATCTCTGCTTTAAACACACTCAATGACTGAGCTTCCACAGCCCTCTGGGGTAGAGAACTCCAAGGATTCACAACCCTGAGTTTAAAAAAATTCTCCTTGTCTCGTTCCTAAGTGGCTTCCCCCTTATCTTGAAATTGTGTCCCCTGGTTCTAGACTCCCATCCAGGGGGAACACCTTACCTGCTATTTCTGGCAACTTTATAGGCCTTTTCTTTTAATCTTATACAATCCTTCATTTCCTTTGTTAGCCATGGTTGACTGATTTTTCGTTTTAGGTTTTTGTGCCTTGAAGGAGTATAATTGCTGTAAACTATGTAATAATTTTTTTAAGACTATCCATTGCCTGTGTACCATCATATCTTTTAATGTATTTTCCCAATCCACCTCGGCCAATTTTCCCCTCATACCTTCATATTTTCCTTTGTTCAAATTTAATACCCTGGCTTCAGATTGGGCTATCTCACATTCAAACAAAATGGAAAATTCTATCATATTATGGTCACTCATCCCTAAAGGTTCTTTTACAACAGGATTATTAATAAGCCCTTTCTCGTTACATAATACTTGATCTAAAATAACATGTTCTTCAGTCAGTTTCTCAATATGCTATTCTAGAAAAGCACCCGTAACACTCCAGAAACTCTTCCTCCGCAGCGTTAGTGCTCATTAGATTTACCCAGTTAATATGCAGATTGAAGTCACCCATGATTAATGTATTACATGTTTCTCTACTCTCCTGATTAATACCATGCCCCACACTACCATTACCATTTGGTGGCTATAATCAATTCCTACCAATGTTTATTGTCCCTTGCTGTTTCTTAGTTCCACCCAAACAAATTCCACATTTTGTCCTTCCAATCTGAGATCCTCCCTTACTAAAGCACTGATCCCATCCCTTATTATCAGCGCAACACCACCTCCTTTTCCTTTTTGCCTGTCCTCCCTAAATGTTGAATATCCTTGAATCTTCGGTTCTCAGTCTTGGTCACCCTGTAGCCTTGTTTTCATAATTGCAGTTAGATCATACCCATTTGCCTCTATTTGTGCCTTCAAATCATCTACCTTATTGCAAATGCTGTCTGTTTCAGGTAGAGTGCCCTTAACTTTGCCTTTTTAACATTATTCTGCATTCTAAAGCCCAGATAATGCTCACCTTTGTATCACCTGCCTTCTAATTTTGCTTGCTACTTTTCTACCTTTTGTTACAGCTTTACTTCCTTCCAATTTGAGCTACCACTCAGATAGTTTAAACCCTTCCCAACAGCACTCTCAAATTTCCCTGCGAGGGTATTAGTAACGATCCTGCTAAGGTGTAACCTGTCCATCTTGTTCAGGACCCACCTGCCCCAGAACCAATTCCAGTGCCTCAGAAAGCTGATGCCCTCCCTACTACACCAATTCTCCAGCCATGTGTTCAATCGCTCAATCCTCCTATTCCTCTGCTCACTAACATGTGGCACTGGAAGTAACCCTGAGATTACTGCATTTGAGGTCCTGCTTTTTAATTTCCTTCTTAACTCCCTAAAACCTATTTTCAGAATCTCATCCCATTTCCTATCTGTTTCACTGGTACAAATGTGGACCAGAACCTCTGGCTGTTCACCCTCCCCCAGAAGGATGTCCTGTAGCCGTCCTGTGACATCCTTGACCCTGGCACCAGGGAGGCAACACAACATCCTGAAGTCACATTTACAGCTGTAGAAATGCCTGCCTGATCTCCTGACAATTGAATCTCCTATCACTATTGCTCTTCCACTCTTCTCTCCCCCCTGTTATACAGCTGAGCCCTGGACTTGGCTCTGGCTGCACTCCCCTGATGAACCATCGTCCTCACCAGTATCCAATATGGAAAGCTGATTCGAAGCAATATAGACTCAGGGGACTCCTGCACAGCCTGTCTGGTTCTTTTAGACTTCCTGGCGGTCACCCATTCCCTCTCTGCCTGCATGCTCCTAACCTGCTGCGTGACCACCTCGCTAAACATGCTATCCACATAGCTCTCTGTCTCACGGATGCACAACGGTGACTCCAGCCTCTGCTGGAGTTCCGAAACCTGGAGCTCAAGCTTCTGCAGCCGGTGAAAGGGAAATCATGTTTGACAAACCTACTGGAGTCTTTTGAGGACATAACCAGCGGAATAGATAAGGGAGAACCGGTGGATGTGGTACATTTGGATTTTCAGAAAGCTTTTGTCCCACATAAGAGGTTAGTATGCAAAATTAAAGCACATGGGATTGTGGGTAATATATTGACATGGATTGAGAATTGGTTAGCAGACAGGTAAGAGAAAGTAGGAATAAATGGGTCTTTTTCGAAGTGGCAGGCAGTGGCTAGCAGGGTACTGCAGGGATCAGTGCTTGGGCCCCAGATATTCACAATATATATCAGTGATTTGGATGAAGGAACCAAATGTAATATTTCCAAATTTGCTGACAACACAAAACTTGGTGGGAATGTGAGCAATGAAGAGAGTGTTAAGAGGCTTCAAGGTGATTTAGACAGGTTGAGTGAGTGGGCAAATACATGGCAGATGCAGTATAACGTGGATAAGTGTGAAGTTATCCACCTCGGTAGGAAAAACAGAATGACAGATTATTATTTAAATGGTAATAGATTGGGAAATGTTGATGTACAAAGGGACCTGGGTGTCTTGTACACCAATCACTGAAAGCAAGCTTGCAGGTGCAGTAAGCAGTTAAGAAGGCAAATAGTATGTTGGCCTTCATTGTGAGATGACTTGAGTTCAGGAGCAAGGATGTCTTACTGCAGCTGTACAGGGCCTTGGTGAGACCACATCTGGAGCATTGTATGCAGTTTTGGTCTCCTTACCTAAGAAAGGATATACTTGCCATACAGGGAGTGCAGCGAAACTTCACCAGACTGATTCCTGGGATGACAGGATTGTCTGATGAGAGATTGGGCCAACTAGGCCTATATTCACTGGAGTTTAGAAGAATGAGAGGAGATCTCATTGAAACACACAAAATCCTGACAGGGATGGACTGAATAGATACAGGGATGATGTTTCCTCTGGCTGGGGGGTCTAGAACAAGGGGTCATAGTCTCAGGATATGGAGTAGACAATTTAGGACTGAGATGAGGAGAAACTTCTTCACTTAGAGTGTGGTGAACCTATGGAATTCTCTACCACAGGAGGCTGTGGAGGCCAAGTCATTGAATATATTTAGGAAGGAAATAGATAGGTTTCTGGACTCTAAAGGCATCAAGGGGTATGGGGAGAGCGCAGGAGTATGACGTTGAAATAGAGGATCTTGAACGGTGGAGCAGACTTAAAGGGTTGAATGACCTATGCCTGCTCCTTTTTTTCATGTTTCAATGTTTCTATGTGACGCTTCCTACAGATGTGTTTATCTAGGACACATGGTGCGTCCATGACTTTCCACTCGGCCGAGCTGACCTGCCATACAGTAAATATTTATTACAGTAATGTACTGGCATTGGAGGCAGTTCAGAGAAGTTCACTAGATTGATTCCTGGGATGAAGGGGTTGCCTTATGAGGAGAAGTTGAACTTAAACTCATTGGAATTTAGAAGAAAGAGACAAATGGTGCAAAGACATGAGTTAAAATCAAAAAGATTCTTAGAGGACTTGACAGGGTAGATGCTGAAAGAGTGGAAATCTAGAAATAAGGGGTCACCTATTTAAGACTGAGATGAGGAGGAATTTCTTCTCAAAGGGTCATGAATCTTTTGAATTCTCTACCCCAGAGAGCTGTGGAGGCTGAGCCATTGGATATGTTCAAGTCAAAGATAAGACAAATTTTTGGTGAGAGAGCCAACAAGAAAGAGAAACCTACTTGATCTTGTCCTCGTCAATCTACCTGACGTAGATGCACCTGTCCATAATACTATTGGTAGGGGTGACCACCACACAGTCTTTGTGGAGATGAAGTTCTGCCTTCACACTGAGGATACTCTCAGTGGTGTTGTGTGGCTCTGCCACCCTGCTAAGTTCAGAACAGATCCAGCAAGTCAAAACTGGACGTCCTTGTAGCAGTTTAAGCCATAAGCAGCAGCAGAATTTTATTCGTTCACAGCCTGTAACCTCATGGGCAGCATATCCCGCACTCTATCATCCATCAAGCCAGGGGAGCAACCCTGGTTCAATGAGGAGTGCAGGATAGCATGACAGGAGCATTACCAGCTATACCTAAAAATGAGGTTCCAACGTGGTGAAGGTACAACGTAGGGCCACGTGCATGCTAATCAGTGAAAACAGCATACTATTGAAAGAGCAAAGTGATCCCACAACCAACGAATGAGATCAAAGTATGCAGTCTTGCCACATCCATGCATAAATGTGGTGGACAGTTAAATAACTAACCAAAGGAGGAGGGTCTACAAACATCCCCATCCTCAATGATGGGGGAGCCCAGCACATCAGTGCCAAAGACAAGGCTGAAGCATTTGCACCCATCTTCAGCCTGAAGTGTCGGGTGGATGATCCATCTCGGGCTCCTGAGCTCCCTGGCATCACAGGTGCCAGTCTTCAACCAATTAACTCAGTTCACGTTATAGCAATAAATGGCTGAAAGCACTGGATACAACAAAGCCTATGGGCTCTGGCAACATACCAGCGGTAATACTGAAAACTTGTGTTCAGAACTAGGCATGCCCCTAGCCTAGCTGTACAGCTACAACAGTGACATCTACCCAACAATGTGGAAACTTGCCCAAATATGTCCTGTCTGCAAAAAAACAGGATAAATCCAATCTGGTCAATTACTGCTGCATCAGTCCACTTTTAATCATCAGCAAAGTGATGGAAGATGTAATCGACAGTGCCATCAAGTGGCACTGACTCAGCAATAACCTGCTCAGCGATGCTCATCAGGGCCACTCCGCTCCAGAACTCATTACCACCTTGGTCCAAATATTATCAAAAGAACTGAGTTCAAGTGATTAAGGTGATAGTGAGTGCCCTTGACATCAAGGCAGCATTTGACTGAGTGTGACATCAAGGAGCCCTGGCAAAACTGGAGTCAATGGGAATTGGGGAAAGCTCTCCACCAGTAGGAGTCAAACCTAGCACAAAGGAAGGTGGCTAATGGTTATTGGAGGCTAATCATCTCAGCCTTAGGACATCACTGCAGGAGTTCCTCAGGGTAGTGTCCAAGGCCCAACCATTTTCAGCTTCAAATCAATGACTTTCCCTCCATCATAGGGTCAGAAGTGGAGGTGTTAGCTGAAAGTGCCACAGTGTTCAGTACCATCTACAACTCCTCAGTCGCTGAACCAGTCCATGCCCGCATGCAGCAAGGCCTGGACAAGATACAAGCTTGATCAGTGGCAAGTCACATTCACACCACACTAGTGCCAAGTTATGGCCATCACCGTAGAGAAGTTAACCATTTTCCTTTAACATTCAAAGCATTGCCAATGCTGAATCCTCCCACCATCAACATCTTGGGGCTTACCATTGACTGGATACTTAACTTGACTGGACCAGCCATTTAAATACTGTGCCTCAAGAGCAGGTCAGAGCTCGGTATTCTATGGTGAGTAATTCACCTCATGACTTCCCAAAAGCCTGTCCACCATCTATCTACAAAGCACAAGTCAGCAGTGCGATGGAATACTCTCCACTTGCCTGGATGAGTGCATCGCCAACAACACTCAAGAAGCTCAACACCATCCAGGCCAAAGCAAGCCCACTTGAGCAGCACCCCATCCACCACCTCAAACATTCATTTCTTCCACATCGACACACAATGGCAGCAATGTGTACCATATACAAGATGCACTGCAGGAACTCGCCATGGCTCCTTGGACAGCATTTTCCAAACCTGCTACCTCTACCACCTAGAAGAGCAAGGGCGGCAGACACATGGGAACACCACCACCTGCAGTTCCCCTCCAAGCCTCACACCATCCTGACTTGGAAATAGATTGCCATTCCTTCATCATCACTGGGCCAAGTTCCTAGAATAAACTCCCTGGCAACGCAGTGTGTGTACCTATGCCACATGGACTGCAGCAGCATAAGATGGAGGCTAGCCACCTTCTTGCCTTCTTAAGGGCAGTCAGGGATGGGTCGTAAATGCTGGGCTACATCCTATGAATGAAAAATAAAAGTTACTGATTCCAGGTGGTATGCTTAGAATTGGTTTTCTTAGGGTGATGGTAGGCAACACAACCTCTAATTTTTTTTTGTAGTATGCAGACAATTTGATTAATTGTGCAGGCCCTTCAATATTTTTATTTGGACACACATGCACAATAATTTAAGGAGACTGACATGTGCATGGAATTTGCAGGAACTTTCAGGTTAATGCATGACTTACGTGTCCAAATGGCTGCAAAGCTTAAAGGGAAAATTGGTAGTATTCTTGAATAAGATGATGTGAGTTTGCATATTCATTTAGAACTCATTCGTTTGTCTCCTTGTGGACTCTTGGGGAGAGCTGTGGGCTTTCCGCATTTGGCTCTATCGCAGCTAATTTCCTTTGCTTTTCTCATACATCGTTTAATCATGGTACTTTTTTTGCCTTTGTTTTGTGTTCCTTCATACTTTTCGGGTATTTTCCTTAGAAAATTTGGGGATTTCTTTCCATTTTGCTACTAATAATTTATTGGGAGTTGTTTTCTGTTTCTTCAACTATCTGTGTCAGTTTCAGTTTCCAAATTGTACAGGACAAGTTTACTACAAGATGTGTGTCACTATGTTTCACTTTCCATTAGACCAAGAGGGAATTCATGTTGAGCAGAATTATGACAGCTTCGTGTTGAATTTTTTGATTGAAAAAGAATAGAATTGCATATAAAAAACACATTTGTATCCAATTTTACTGTTACAAGGCCTTTTATCTTTACCAAAACATCAATCATAAAAAAACATGGGAACAGGTTTTGCCTCATTCAAATATAGGTCATAATCTAGATTTACCAAACAAAACAGAATTAAAATGTGAAAACAATGTACACGTCCCAATGACTCAACAGCATTCAGTAGTATCAAGGAATATGTTTGCTACAGAGATATAAAACAAAATTCTCAATGTTGTTAAAAGTGACAATCTCTTTACGGCAAAAGGTGCTTTGAAGAGCTAGTCTTTACAAGCTGGAAGAAATTCAGGCTATATACAGATAAAAAATGTGAACACCAATGTTGCTTGTTGAATCACACTGAAAGTAGCATCAGAGACTTTTGAACCAATATAAATTTGATAATTGCTGGCTACTTTTACTTCACACAGTTCAGAGTCAAACCACTTGAGGAGCAATCAAGCTTTGGTTTCTTTTGGGGTGAACGATCCCTAATTTTGGATTTGTTTGTGATGACTTTTTACATGAGTTATTCCATAATAATATGCCCTGTTTTGAAATTTTCATTTAGAGAATTTTTTTTCTTATCCCTTTACAGTGCGCTTGGTGGGACCTCTGCTCTCCATATCCCACCATTTCCAAGTGGTGGCTGTCTCATTGATTATGTGCCACAAGTTTGCCAATTACTCACCAATAAGGTAACACTAAGAAAAATAAGATTCAGTTCATTATTCAGTTGTAGTCTATCTTAGAATGTACGCAGTAAAGAGTGTTTAAACACATTCAGTTGGAACTATCTCCTACAGTAGGCTGAAAAGTTCAAGAACAGAAGTCAAGGAAAAATTGTTTTTGCTTTTTGTAGGCTGTTGGCTGGCCTGTGATGTAGTCTTAGTTTGGACTTCAATTGCTCCCAAACAGATCTATTTCACTAAACAAAACAGTGATAGTTATTTGTATCCATGTGCTGGATATCAATATAGTACATAAGTTGTAACATAATTTCTCATGCATTAATTTGCATATGAAAAACAATTGCAATACAGCCTTGTATTCTTTGATGATTGTTACTATTGGAAACCGCATGCTGAATGTATAGAACCAACCATAGAAGAAATTATTAGGGCTTATGCAATATTATTAGTTCACTTTTAGCCTCTGAGATCCATTTGCATTTGACATTGTGTATGTGTTAACCCTTCCTCCCTTTTACATTTCCCAAGCAATTCCTAAGGACCACAGGCTCTGATAGCACCACTCAGTAACCAATCACAAAAGTAATGTTGCTCTGTTGATAATCATCTGGTCTGTGTTCAGCACCACATAGTAAACAACGTGATTAAGATTAGGAACTTACTTTGTAGGTATTTAAACTCCATTCATCTGGAAAATGATTTGTGCCATCAGTGTGCTTTCATGCTACACAAATATAGGTTTAAGGCCAGTCAGGGCAGATAAGATGAAAGACTGTCTACAATAGATGTTCTAGTTGAGATAAATAGTCAAAATGAATGTCAGTAGAAAACTAATTAAACAGTAGTTAGGGCAGAAATTTCCACTCTTGCCAGTAGCAGGAATCGTGGCATCGGGTGAGCAAGATTTGGCAGGAGGCCAAAAATCAGTTTCCCAAAGTTAGAAAATTAGTTTGGAATCTTGTTCACTCAACTTTCATGGCAGCTTAAAGGCAGGTCAAGTGTCCCATGGGAACCCCATTTGTATCTTATGAATGCTCATTAAAAGCCCAACATACTAGAACCTTGTTCCCCCTCCAAATTATGCACCTCGCCAGCGGGCATATGGAACGTTCACTTTCACAACTGTACGTAAGTGGTGTGCGCCTGGCATGGTAGACTTCTTCCTGGACTTTCAGGTCAATAAGGCCCATTTCCGCCTTGCTTTTGCACTATCAGTAAGAGGTATCAGCTGCCTGTCACACAAGCTGTGACAAGGCTGAGCACAGGGGAGGGGTGAAACAGAGGCAGGACTGGGGGCAGTCAAGGAGCAGAGTGAAAGAGTGAATGGCTGTCCAGGTGCCATTCAAATGTGTTCAGACGTTGGAGCCTATCAAATGACGGCCACTTCCTGCCTGCCCTGCCACGAAATTCGACGTGCTCCTCGCGGCTGCATAATTAATTAACTGAACAGCACAAGGTGTCTCATATTCAGCCGCCTCGCTCTCCAGCAGAAGTCACTCCAACTTCCGCTTCTGCCACTGCACTTAGTCTCTGGAACAGAAAATTCTGCCCAAAGTACTTAAGAGGATAATCTCACTTTGGATGACTGAAATTTGAAATGAACAGATCCTACAGGAATAGCACAAGTTGTTTACAGAAATGCACATTCTAAAAGTACTCCTTTCCCTGATTTGTTTTTGTCTTATAAATGAAGATAAACTCAGTGAAGATAAGACTTTTTTTGAAAATGTTTTTAATTTTGCTCAAATACTGCCCAAAAAAAAAACTTCAAAACAATGCTCTCTGGATAGAGGTAAATTAAGTAGGAGGATTAGCTAGAAATAAATAATTGTTGTTCCTAAAAAGCTGGTAGCAGTACAAGTGACCATAACTGTTGTAAAAATCCAATGGGTTCACAAATTTCCTTTAGGGAAGGAAACCTCCAAGGACTCCAGTGATGCTTTGTGTCGGTGTTCATAAGTGAGAGGGACGACGTGAATATGGAAATCAGGCAGAAGGACTTGATATAATTAAAGAAATTAGCATAGAAAGGGAGAAGGTTCTAAGTGGCCTGGCAGGCTTAAAAGTAGATAAATCTCCAGGCCCGGATGAAATGTATCCCAGGCTATTGAGTGAGGCAAGGGAGGAAATAGCAGGGGCGCTGGCAAGAATTTTCAATACCTCCCTGGCCACAGGAGAGGTGCCAGAGGACTGGAGGACAGCCAATGTGGCACCATTATTCAAGAAGGGAGGGAGGGATAAATCAGGGAACTACAGGCCAGTCAGTCTAACCTCAGTGGTGGAGAAACTATTGGAAGCAATTCTGAGGGACAGAATTAATCTACGCTTGGAGAGGCGGGGATTAATCAAGGACAGTCAGCATGGTTTGTTAAGGGGAGGTCATGTCTGACCAATTTGATTGAATTTTTCGAAGAGATGACCAGGTGTGTAGATGAGGGCAGTGCATTTGACATAGTCTGCTTGGACTTCAGCAAGGCTTTTGATAAGGGAGACTGATAACGAAGGTAAGAGCCCATGGGATCCGAGGCAATTTGGCAAATTGGATCCAGAATTGGCAGAGGGTGATGGTCGAGAGGTGTTTTTGTGACTGGATGCCTGTGTCCAGTGGGGTTCCACAGGGATCAGTGTTGGGTCCCTTGCTATTTATGGTATATATAAATGATTTAGATTTGAATGTAGAAGGGTTGATCAGTAAGTTCACGGATGACACGAAAATTGGTGGGGTGGTAAATAGTGAGGAGGATAGCCTTAGATTACAAAAGGATATTGATGGGCTGATCAGCAGCAAATGGAATTTAACCTGGATAAGTGTGAGGTAATGCACTTGGGCAGAACAAACAAGGCACAGGAATACACGATGAATGGTAGGACCCTGGGAAGTACCGAGAATCAGAGGGACCTTGGTGTGCATGTCCACCAGTCCCTTAAGGTAGCGGGACAGGTAGATAAGGTGGTTAAGAAGGCATATGGGATACTCGCCTTTATTAGCCGAGGCATAGAATATAAGAGCAGGGAGGTTATGCTGGAACTGTATAAAACGCTGGTTAGGCCACAGCTAGAGTATTGCGTGCAGTTCTGGAATCCACATTATAGGAAGGATGTGATTGCACTAGAGAGAGTGCAGAGGAGATTTACCAGAATGTTGCCTGGGCTGGAGAGTTTTAGTTATGAGAAGAGATTGGATAGACTGGGGTTATTTTTCCTGGAGCAGAGGAGATTGAGGAGGGACATGATTGAGGTTAATAAAATTATGAGGGACATAGATAGGATAGACAGGAAGCAACTTTTCCCCTTGGTGGAGGGATCAATAACCAGGGGGCATAGATTTAAGGTAAGGGGCAGGAGGTTTAGAGAGGATGTGTGGAAGAATTTTTTCACCCAGAGGGTGGTGGTAATCTGGAACTCACTGCCTGAAAGGGTGGTAGAGGCACAAACCCTCATAACATTTAAGAAGTATTTGGATGCACACTTGCGATGCCATGGCGTACAAGGCTATGGGCCTAGTGCTGGAAAATGAGATTAGATTAGTTAAGTACTTGTTTGACCGGCGCAAACACGGTGGGCCAAAGGGCCTTTTTCTGTGTTGTAGACCTCCATGACTCTATGATTCAAGATGAAGATGCACCATCATAAGGGAACTAGGGATGGGTAATAAATACAAGCCTTGCAGTGGCGTAGCGGTAATGTCACTGCACTAGTAATCCAGAGACCTAAGGTAATGTTCTGGGGACCTGGGTTTGAATCCGGATGGTGGTGGAATTTGAATTTAAAAAAAGAAGCCTGGAATTAAAAGTCTAATGATGACCATGAAACCATTGTCAATTGGTTCACTAATGTCCCTTAGGGAAGAAAATCTGCTGTCCTCACCTGGCCTGGCTTACATGTGATTCTGGATCCACAGCAATGTCTTTGACTCTTAAAATGTCATCTGAAATCGCCTAGCCAGTCAGTTTCTCAAGGGCACTTATGGATGTCCCGTCACTGAATAAAAAAAATTCCAAGAATGAATCTCTTTTAAAAATATGCAGAAATTACTTGCTGAAGTAGAAGCATTTGCTTCTCATCTCTGCAGTATGATTGAAATGTTGTTTTTCTCCACATGAGCCTCTTATTCTAATCTCACTCTCCTGCTCACACCTTCATATCTTTTATTATCTTTTGTTAAAAACGAATTTATAAATTTTTCTTGGACAATAGTTTGAGCAGCAAATCCACATTCAAAAACTTGTGCACCGATTTTTCTTGTAGTTTATCATAAACTTGTCCTCTTGTTACTACCTTACTAACCTGTGGAACTAAGCCATCATACTACTTTACAACATCCTTTATCTTGGTTAGTATGGTAGCAACCAGAAACTTCATGAGTATTTAATAATTTTTGACTATAATTGCCCTCACTAACTTCAATCCCTTTGTTACGCAGATCTATATTTTTTCTAAATAAGTTAATCAACTGCTTTTACTTAGAATATGTTCCACATATCCAGTACTGTGGTGTGTAGGGATAATATTCTAGTATGTATTCTTCCTTGAGAATGGTTATTTTCTACCTGTATGCTTTTTTTAAAAAGAATTCCAATTTAAATTTAAGGGGATACTTAATCTATCTCACCCATTAAAAAAAAACACCTAGACTTCAACACACCGCCACACGGCCCCTCACGCACCCCCCCCCACACACACACCAGCCCCGCCACCGCTCCCCCTTGAGTTTCTCTCCAATTAAAACAGTGAGTCTGGGAACATGCAAAATGAAGAAGTACTATTCTCCCACACTAACATTGCTCATCGCAGTGAGCACAGCAAGTTTTAAAAGCACAGACAATAAAGCATGGAATGGATATAAATCTTAAAAGGGCTCTCTAATATTTTGCTTCAAATAATGTACCATATCTCTGAGTTTGAAATGACCGTCCTCATTTGTCTTGTTAATATATTAACTATTTTGATTTACATTTGTTTTCGCTTTATTTAAAGGTGCAGTATATCATTCAGGGTTACCACAGGCGAAGAGAGTACATTGCAGCTTTTCTGAGTCACTTTGGAACGTAAGTTTATATTTGGATTCCATTAATTGTTCCAACAGGATAATCTAAGCAAAGACTTTATAATTGTGAGAAAAGGCACAAATAACAGCCAGAATGGAAAATACTTTCACCTTGATTTCCATATCATTTTTTGTAAAGGTATAAAATACCCAAAATCAGATCAAATTATTGTCTTGCAGGAGCTGATAATGCAATATTCTGATCCCGTCCTTCTCCACTTCCCCTTTCTCCTTCTCACTGTAACAACTTCTCCTCCTCCTCTTTCACCAACTCCTCCTCCTTTTCCCCCTCCTCCTTCATGTCCTTGAACATTTGAAAAAAAGGATAACCATGAAGACTTTTAGAGCACTTGATGTCCATTGTGCTTGATAATCTGCCCCAGAAGCATTGCCATGTCTGTGCACATTTTGTGCATTATTAATGCCTCTAGAAAAACTTCTGTTGGGGCTAGGTGCCAAATAGCAGCTGGAACACTGAACAGCAATCCTGCTGCTCAAGGTCAAAAATGGGGATGTTTGCTGATGATTACACAATGTTCAGCACCATTCACAACTTCTCAGTGTCCATGTCCAAATGCAGCAACACATGGACAATATCCAGACTTGGGCTGACAAATAGCAAGCAACATTCATGTCACACAAGTGCCAGACAATGACCATCTCCAACAAGAGAGAATCTAACCATCACCCCTTGACATTCAATGGCATTACCATCGCTGAATCCCCCACTATCAACATCCTAGGGTTACCATAGACCGGAAGCTGAACTGGACTAGCCATATATATACTGTGGCTACAAGGGCAGGTCAGAGGCTAGGAATCCTGTGGCAAGTAACTTACCTCCTGACTCCTCAAAACCTGTCCACCATCTTCAAGGCACAAATCAGGATTGTGATGGAATACTCTCCACTTGCCTGGATGAGTGCAGCTCCAACAACACTTAAGAAGCTCCACACCATCCAGGGAAAAAGCAGCCTGCCTGATTGGCACTCCATCCCCAAACATTCAGCCCCTCCACCACCAATGCACAATGGCAGCAGTGTGCACCATCTACAAGATGCACTGCAGGAATTCACCAAGGCTCCTTAGACAGCACCTTCCAAACCCACAACCTCTACCATCTAGGAGGACAAGGACAGCAGACACATGGGAACACCACCACCTGGAAGTCTGTCCCGTGTGTCCCCCCAAGCCACTCACCATCCTGACATGGAAATATATCTCCGTTCCTTCACTGTCACAGATCGAGGGTGGGCGGGAAGGCAGCGGGCTGGTCACCTGCTTTATGAGCTCCCTGCTTTCAAATACACCAGTGGGGTGGGTTGTAAAATTCAGCCCCATAAGTTTGTAGCTTGTAAAGAATTTTCCTTAAGCAATTAGTAAAACGCCACATTTCACAGAATGCATTGTTAGAATGGAGGCATCATGTTCATTGAAAAGGAAGTTAACTTTTTACCAAGTTAAAGAAAATCTAGCTGCCTATCTGGCCGGATTTGTAATTCAGTTTTCGAGAACAGCCAAAGTGTCACTACCTAATTTGACCATGTGGGTTGCATATCAGGTGAGAGTTTATTGCCATGTATAGGTGTATTGATGTTATAAGCATGTTAATTATAAATGTTTTGCTATAAACTGGAAACAGAGGAAATCTTTCCCTATGGTTTGTTATTTTGCTACCATTTGTAGTTCTGCCACTATATTACTATATAAATTGAATTTTTAAAATGGAGTAAAATAGACCTTTATTTATATTCTGAATGTCATTTCCTTACATTATGTACAAACTATGATTATTAATAGAATTGCATAGACTATACTGCACAGAAACAAGCCATTCAGCCCAAGCAGCATATGCCAGTGTTTAATGTTCCACTTGACCGCCTCCCATCCTTCCTCATCTAACTCGATCAGTGTAAACCTTTATTTTATTCTGTTCTTCCTCGCATGCTTATCTAGTTTTCTGTTAAATACATCTATACTATTTGCCGCAACTACGCCTGAGTTCCACATTCTCGTCACTTTCTGTGTAAAGAAGTTTTTTTCTGAATTCCCAGTTTGATTTCTTTGTGACTGTCTTATATTGATGGCCTCCAGTTTTGTGCTTGCCCACAAGTGGAAACACATTCTCTGAGAAGCATTTTCCTGTGGCTTTAGGAGTCCAGCATCAGGGCCAAAACATGCGCTGTGTGGAAAATAGTCACTCATCTGTGATTTTTTTCTTCCCAGAATTAGCTAATTATTGGCCATAGGGCTATCCCCAGAGTCTGCCTGGAGGTCTGGTCCTCCAGCCTGGCACCGGGAGGCCATCTCCGGGCAGCTGTGCTGTCCCGCACCGTCTTGTGGGGACCTTGAGGTGAACTTTAAAATTCCAGCCAGTTTCCCACAACAGGCTTCAATGAGTCTTTAATTAGTTCAGTTGGCTATGGGCAGGTATGGGCCCTATTAGTCTGCCCAGCCTCCCCCCCACCCCCACCATACCTCTGGGAGAATGGCACACCTGCCTGCCTTTGTTTCTGATCCCAGTAGGATCTAAAATTCCTGCTCCCTGAGTCTACTTGCCAAAATCTTTCATAATTTTAAAGTCATTTATTAGGTCACTCCTCAGTTTTCCACATCCTTTACTGGTGGTATAACCTCACGATTCTTGTGTCATCCTTGTAGATCTATTTTGCACCCTTTATATTGTTTTGATTCAGTGGAACTAATTTTCCTTTTCTTTTCCAGAGGTGTTGTGGAGTATGATGCTGAAGGATTTACCAAACTTACATTATTACTAATGTGGAAGGACTTTTGTTTTTTAGTTCATAGTAAGTATTTTTTATATGGAAAACCTGCATGTGATTGTGAGTTTTTAGGAATGCTGGAGTTGCTTCAAAATTTTGAGCCAAAGAATTCCAATCCTTTTTGTTCTTTCATGGGATGTGGGCGTCATTGATTAGGCCAGCATTTATTGCCCATCCCCAATTGCCCTAGAGAAGGTGGTGGTGAGGCATCTTTTTGAATCGCTGCGGTCCATGTGGTGTAGGTACAATCACATTGGTGTAATCAGATTAGGCAGCAGCTCTCTGAGGCTGACTTCCTCCCCAGATGGGGGCGGAAGTCTCGACTTTAGGAGATTAATGTTGTTTCCAACTTAAAACAGCTGTGGGGCAGTCGGCTTTTTGGTGGCCGGGCTCCCTAATGACTTTTTAGTCAGCGTGGGGACGAAGAATATGGTGCCCTGTAAAATCCAGCTCAGTATTTCAGGTCAATGACTTTTCATTACAACTGAAAAAAAATAAAACATGTAATAGGTTTTGAGCAAGGGGTAGGTGGGAAAAGAGACAAAAGGAAGATCTGTGATAGGGTGGAAGACAAGAGGGATTAAATGACAGAAGAGTTAATCTTAAAGGGTCAAAGGAAATGGTGATGGAACAAAACAAGAAGCAAAGAAACAAAAGATGTGCCTAGAGCAGGTGTGCTGCTGTCTGAAAGCAAAAATAAGAGAAAAACCGAAACTTGCGAAGAAAAGGAAACAAAATGGAGACAGAGATTACAGTCTGAAATTGGTGAACTCAACAAATATTGAGTCCAGAAGGCTGTAAAGTGCCTAATTGAAAGATACTGCCAGACATGCTAAGTTTTTTCTGTTTTTACTTCAGATTTCCAGCACCTACAGTATTTATTTTATGGCTCTGAAACAATAGTTCTTATCCCAATCATAAAATTTCAGTAAACAGTTAAATTGCTTCCTATTATGTAAAATATATATTTTTTAATTCGAATCTACCTGTCTTCTACCTTATCACAGATCTTCCTTTTGTCCCCTTTCCCACCCACCCATTGCTCAAAAGCTATTAAAAAATTGGTAGGGAGCCCATTAATGTTTCAAATCCAAGATAAGTCCAACTCAGTTCCAAAGAGTCATATTGGACTCAAAACATTAACTTTGTTTCTCTCTCCACAGATGCTGCCAGACCTGCTGAGTCTTTGCAGCACTTTCTGTTTTTATAAGCAGAGAAATAATTTGTTATGTTGTTTAAAAACTGTTGCGGTTTTGTACCTAGATTTCTATTTGGCATAAAGAAGTGAACAATTCAGTAATTTAGAAATTACCGTTTTACACAAACTGTCTGTATTTAAGGCCAGCACCATTCTGGAACTGGACAATATTTACTGTTCAAGGCTGTGCTTAAAATGTAGAGCTACCAGTCTAAGACTGGCAACAGAGTTAATTCTAATCTGCCAGTACCTGCTTTATGCTAGTAGAGTTCTATATGTATATTCATGTCCAGCTGATAAATTTTAACAGAACATAGCTAAGCATTTTAAAAATCTGCTTTAACACAGCACTAGGCTTATAGACCTAGCCCAGGTTTGTTAAACAAGCTGCCTCTGAGTATTCCACTCTGGAATCAGGACGATTTACCACTCTGGATTCATGAGATGGCACATTTTCCCTGCACCCCGTCCTACACAGTGAAGAACAGCATGGCAAGGAATTTGTCATGAGTTACTGCTACCGTTTTAAGTAGCCTGAGATTAAACATAGGAAGGCCACCCAGAAGAGCTGAGGCCTAATTTATCTAGCATGTGTATCCCAATCATGCTGTTTTAATCAAGGTCCAACTACGGGTCACATTGTCTCCAACGCACCAGCATTCTGGTCACAGGATGCCTGGGTAAATTTAATATTTTTCAAATTTTAAATGAGTGCTTCTCCTGGCCCCACAAGAACACCTTGGGTTTCCCCTGGCCCAGGCTTGCTACCACTATTGCAGACTTTTAGGATTTCTCCACTTCTCCGCCCCAGCCTCCATTTCTAATCTTTGTCGGCACCATTTCTCTGCGTCCCAGGGAGCCAGGCCCTTGTGAACTTCAGTTTTGGGTGGGAGACAGTGCCTGGGAATCTTAATTAGGTTAAGAGTTAAAGTTTCTTCTTTTGTGCAAAAGGTTTGCCCCTGCTTTGGCCTTCAGTACCCCAATTCCTGCCCTCAAGTTGAGGCATATTACTAATCAATACATGTGCAACATCATTGTAACCGTAATTGTCATTTTTTTTTCTTTCACAGGAATCATTTGTACTAAACCAGAATATTTTTATCTAGTCAGGATGGCTATAAACTATGGCCTGAATTTTCATCCTAGAGGCGGGGAGTGGGAGTCAGGAAAATTTCCGGCTTGGCCTGCCCGCCTTGGGGCAAAGTTCCTGGAAAGGCAGGACCTTCATTGCCAGGGAGCGGGAGCAGGCTAGAGTCGGGCCAGCTGATCCAAGAAGAAGTTCAGAGGCAGTCACAGGGGCTGATGCATGCAGAGATGTGCTGTTTTAAAGGCCCACCTGTGGGACTTCATCCCAGTTAAAATAAAAACACAAAGGCCCTCCAATCCCCATCGCCTCATATATGCCCCCTTTGCCAAGCTATGGCACTCCACACACCCCTCCATCACCCCTCATGTCCCCTATACTAAGCTATGGCACTTCCATGCCCATTGACCCACTATATACTTTATTGAACCAATAAGCCCTATAGTGATAGTAGGATGTGTTAAAAAAAAGCTTTATAAAAGTTATTCATTCGTTACTTTCCACTATGTTTAAAAAAAAGTCATTTCACAACAAGGTAATAAAAGTGTCAATGAGCCAGACCCTTTAAAGTGTCAATAACAGAACTAGAAACTCTTAAATTCACTTAACCTTGTGTAAATGAATATTGTGACATTGACCGCAGAGATCAAAGAGCCAGAGCTGTTAATCAAGCAATGTTTTCTCTGGGGCAGAGCTGTTTCAACAAGAGTAATGGATGTCTAGACTGTCAGCCAAGCATAATGGGGCAGGAGGGGCTATATAGGGTGTGGGGCCTTACCTTGGCTTAGGGGCCATGGTGGTTGTGGGGAGGGAGGGGGGACAGTGGAGGGCCTTGTCTTTGCAACTACCTTTTAAAAGATCCTCTCATGCAGACTAGGCTTTGCGACTCTTCTGAGGGGCCATTAACCACAACTCTTTAAAATCCTGGCCTTGACTCTCATGAAAATTGTGATGGAGTAGGACTTGCATATCTCAGCAGTGGAGCTGGCCAGGTCAGGAGTGCCGGGTGTGAACTTTTGATAGGAACCAGCCTGCACCCTTTAAAGGCCCCCCAGAAATGAGTTTCGGAATCCCAGAATTGGAGCCTGCCCCTACCCTTGTTAAAGGGCCCCCAAATCATCGCTACTCATTGAAAATTCAGCCCTATGTATCTCAAACAATCGCTTCCTTGTATAATTCTCTGCTGTTTAACTTTAAAATCACTGTTGTTTATTCTACACAACCTGTGATGCTATTTTGGTTTTCTTTTACAAACTGTACAGTTTGTATAAGACTCTTTTAAATTGTCTTCTGATCTGTTTGCCTGTTAGCAAAGTATGTCGTCAGCAAACTACCTTGAACCTGATAAACTAGGGTGGGGCTGGAGAATTTCCTAATAGGTTTCTAGTTTAGGAATCCGTACACACCCACAGTCTTGATAACCCAAGGACAGAAATGATTTTAAACAACATAATTCTAGGCAGGAAACATTCTAAAAGCTACCATTTTGGTTCAGAAAAACTAATTTGATTTCTATCTTTGAAATTGTTTGGAAAGATAACTTTTCAAGATTTGTGCAACAGTTGCATTTTTAATACTCACCAACTTTCACCACAACTTTCAAAATCATTAAACTCTGCAGATAAGTTTCATAGCCTTTGTGCTAATACAAATCCTACTCTCAATAACACACCCCTGTTTATTTTGTCGTTTAGTGTACTATATTAGTTCTGTAAAGCTATCTTTTAGAGCTAAGGGGTGTACTTCGCCTTGGGTGATAGCGAATCAGCAGCCAGTTTTACACTCCGCTCAATTTTCTTTCCCATCACATTTTCCTTCAGAATTAAGAGCCTTGCACATGAGTGATGACATCTTCCCCCTTTTTGAAGCCTCCTTGCCTGGCTCTATTTTTCACCATGCCTGAACCAAACCCCAGTGGCACCATAACTGATATGGAAAAATCACACTCTTTCTCATTTGGCACTATCTCTTCAATCAAATATTTCTTTTTTAATTTTCCATTGATTAACAGCCCACTCAAAGTTTCTCCCTTCGATATTGCCCCTTTCTACTCTCATGCTATTCGATCTCATGGGGATGACAGGGGGCTCATGAGTTGGCACTAAGCGTCAATGTATCAGTAATTATATTGTCAAGGTCCAATAACAATCATCTTGTTGACTGGCAATTACACTGTACAGCACTTACATTGGTAAGACAATCGCATTGTTAAAACAGGTGATGGGCGTTGGCTCACCTATAAATGTGTACAGCTGAAACATTCTGGTGTGGAAGGGGCTGGGAGAGTCTGCTCCACTGCAGAGCTGTCTTCAGAATAAACATGCTTGAGGTAAAAGACTAGTTTTGGACTTGCTCTTCCATGACAAGCACTTATTGTGTAACACTATGTTGGCATAGGGGCTATAAGGGGCTGTTGGAGATGGGTGGAGGGTCCTGGGTTGTCATGGAGGGTATGAGGGGCCTTTGGGGGTGGATGGAATGGCATGGGTTGGTATAGAGGGTATGAGGGACCATTGGGGTGGGTGGGCATGTTTTGGCATGGAGGGTATGAGGGAAATTGGGGTGGGTGGGCATGTGTTGGCATGGAGGATATGAGGGTCATTGGGGTGGGTGGGGAGCATGGGTTGGCATGAGTTGCCATGGATGGGGCATGTGAAGCGGCTGGGGAGGGGTAAGGGTTAGAGGGCCTTATATTTAACAACACAACTGGGATGAAGTCCAAGAGAACCGAGGTGGGCCTTTTAACCAGCCTGCCTTGGCATTCAGCAGCCCCTGTGGCCACCTCCAATCTGTGTCCGGGGGCGGTGGGCCAGACTCCATCTCGCGCCTGCCTCCCCATAACAAAAATCGTGCTTTTCAAGGCACTTATTCCTAAAGCGGGTACGCCAAGCCGAGAAATTTCCAGACTCCAGCTACCTGTCTCTAATGATGAAAAGATTTTTTCAAAATCTCCAGCCCTTTACACATGAAAAAACAGGCTTAAACTGTCAGATTAAACAATTAGCTGTCTTTGATGTGGTTAGTAAATAGAACTTTGTTTTTAATAACAGGTGGAACGCTTGATGGGATTTAAAACTGTATAAAATGCTGGTTAGGCCAGAGCTGGAATTTTGTGTACAGTTCTGGTCACCACATTACAGGAAGGACATAATTGCCCTGGGGAGAGTGCAAGGGAGATTTATGAGAATATTACCAGGGCTTGAAAATTGCAGCCATGAGGAGAGATTGGTTAGACTAAGGTTGTTTCTCCTAGAGCAGAGAAAGCTAAGGGGTGACCTAATTGAGGCGCACAAAATTATGAGGGGCCTAGATAGGGTAGACAGGAAAGACTTGCCTCCCCTAGCTGAGGGGTCAATTACCAGGGCGCATAGATTTAAGGTGATTGATAGAAGGATCAGAGGGGTCATGAGGAAAAACTTTTTCACCCAGAGGTGGTGGGTGTCTGGAATTCACTGCCTAAGTTGGTGGTTGAGGCTGAAATGCTCAACTCATTAAAAGGTACCTGGATCTGCATCTGAAGTGCTGTAACCTGCAAGGCTACGGACCGGTGCTGGAAAGTGGGATTAAAATGAGCTGCTAGTTTCTTTTTTCTCTTTTTGGCCAGCACAGACACGATGGGCTGAATGGTCTCTTTCTGCACTGTAACTTTTCTATGGTTCTAAAAGTTTTTAATAGGAGTTTTATTTCCATGTCAAGTGTACATAAGTGAGGGCTGCACTAGATTGTTAGAAATTTAATTATTTTTCATCTCCACATGGCTCCTGATGTCTGCCCATAATGGATACTGGATGAGTAGCTATGGAGGTGGCATGGGATGCATGAGTTGGCATGGAGGTGGTATGGAGATGGGTAGGGGTGAGGGGATATGATGAGCGTGGGCTAGAGGACACAACTGCCCTTTATACAACTGGGCTGAAGTTCTAGAGAACCAAGCCTTCTAACCAGCCTGCCTTGGCACTCGCCTGTCTGTAGCAGCTGACAATCTGCTTTGGGGTCAGCAGGCCCAACTCTATCCCGCCCCATCTCCCCAGAGCGAAAATTAGGGGTAAGGGAGCCCTTTAAATCAATTTTGCAGGGTCTGGAAATTTCCCGACCTGAGCTACCCTCCATGGCAATCCACGAGCCTCCACCCAGCTCCAACAGACCATTCTAGCCCTTATGCCAATTTAGTGCCAACTCATGACCCCACACTTATCCCCATGGCCCCTTATAGCCCTTGTGCCAATACTTGCCAACCCATGCTCCCTGCCACCCTTTGCCCTTATACCCTCCATGCCAACATGCCTAGTATTCAACATGGTCAGGCCTCGGGACCCATGCTGAAAAGAAATAAAATTCTATCTATTACAGATTCCACTCTGTAAGAAAAATCACTTTCATTCATGAAAGCCATTTAATACACTTAAATTCCTTCAAGTTCGTCATCCTTTATAAAAACAAACATTTGTATTCTTAACCCTACAACAAAGACAGTTAATCCTTTAATAACCACTTGGAGCTGTCAATTAAATTGTGAACGTACAGCCCCAACATGATAACAGTAGGTTGTGGAAGTAGTCAACCAGCAATAATACTACAATGATAGGTGTATGTCAGCAAAACTCAGAGACACAGGCAGGGGTTTAAATAACTTGACAGCTTGACAGTTCTACATACCTTATCCACCCTTCGCAAGGATTTACATCTCCACTGTGAAGTCGTGGAGCACATACTGTTGGTTGATGCTGTTCCTGGAGTGAAACTCTGGTCTGCTTGTCCTGTGCACTGAGTTTAAATGGCCCAGCCAACTCATAATCCACGCATGTACACTTTCATCCCACCCCCTTTCCCCTACCCATGAAAATGGAGACAGAATTTCGTACTTATCAACCATACCCGTACAAACCAGGCTTTAGCCACACTTCGGAAATACTCCTTCTGGACAGCGTTTGGAAGAGAGCATGAAATCACTGCCATCAATAGCCATCGAGCTGAAGAAGACTTGAACCACTGGGTTATTGTCACTAGAGATCCCGGTGTCCCACATGGCATCTTGTTTCAGGCACCTCTGCCTATTTGTGAGGATGAAAAATCAAATGAAAAGCATCCTCGGGCATCACCTGACCATTCAACTCAACAGCCCACTTGTTAATTTAATGACCTATAACTAATTTTAAAGGTCCCCAAAGTCTCCACAATGCCACGAAAATCCAGCCTCATGACACTTAAATGCATTTGAAGGATAAGATCTGTTTACATCCATTCCATGAATTTGAGATTCCCACACTGCAAGTTGAGGCATTTGGAACGGGGTCTTTTGAACTCGATGCTAATTTCAAACGGCCCTGCTGAGTTCAGGTTTTCCACCCGTGTGATTCATTCCCGCCCCTTCCCCTGTTGGCAAAAATGGGATCTGTTGAAAATAGGGGTGGGACTTCCGCAAACAGGTCCCGTGTGCCATTTTAAAGGTCTCCAAAGTTGGCCTGACTCTGCAAAAATCCAGCCCTTTATCTCAGCTTTCCTGCCTCCCCTGTTCATCCTAAATATCTCGTTTCAGAAAAATTATTCTTCTCCTCAAATGCTACCTCTCTGTCTTTCAGAGTTGACATCATTCCCTCTTTATAAGAAACTGTCTCCTCCAACCTCTCTTTCCTCTCCAAAGTGCTTGCAGATTTTCTCACCTCCTAGACCTATGCTTATCTCTCCCATAACTCACTGTTTGAATACTTACAATTAGGGTTTCTATCCCTCTAACAGCTCTGAGAAGGCCTTTCTAAAGTCACATTCTCTGTGATTGTGCAGCATTATCCCCATTTGACCCATGCAGGCTTTAAAACGGTAAATAATAGCAACCTTATTAATATCTTATTCATTGTCCAGCTCTGTGCAACTGCAATTGCTTGGTCCACTCTTAACTCTGCAATAATAATCAGAATATTCCTGCCAATGGCTTCTGTTCCCACCCCTCCATTGTCACCTTGAGTCCCTGAAAAATCCTTGTCCACCTCCTCTTCCTTGCTGCCTTTTAAAACATCATTTGCAGGCATCGGGTCAGATTTCACAAGTATACTAATGATGCAACAGCAATTTGAATTTATATGGTATTGTAACACAATAAAACATCCCAAGGTTCTTCACAGGAATGTTATCAATTTGACACTGTGCCACATATTGAGATATTAGGGCAGATTACAGTCAAAGAGGTAGATTTAAGGAGGGGAAAGACAGGTAGAAGTTTAGGGAGGGAATTCCGGAACTTGGGGGTTTGGCAGCTGAAGATAAAACTGGTAGTGGTGGAGAGATTAAAATAAGGAATGCCCAAGAATAAATAGAGCATAAATATCTAGGAGAGTTGTGGGGGAAGGCATTTACAGAGATAGGAAGGGTTGAGCCCGCAGACATATTTGAAAGTAAGAATGAGAACTTATAAATCAGGGCATTGCTTAACTGGAAGTCTGTGTAGGTAGGCAAATACAGGATTTTTTTTTATTTGTTCATGGGATGTAAGCGTCACTGGCTAGGCCAGCATTCATTGCCCATTCCTAATTGCCCTTGAGAAGGTGTTGGTGAGCTGCCTTCTCAAACTACTGCAGTCCATGTGATGTAGGTACACCCATTGTGCTGTTAGAGAGGGAGTTCCAGGTATTTGACCCAGCAACAGTAAAAGAACAGTGATATATTTCCAAGTCAGGATGGTGAGTGGCTTGGAGGGGAACTTCCAGATGGTGGTGTTCCCATGTATCTGCTGTCCTTGTACTTCTAGATGGTAGTGGTCGTGGATTTGGAAGGTGTTGTCTAAGGGGGATGCTGGATGGGACATAATGTGAGGTAGGACATGCAGAACATGGTTTTAGATGACAATTTTATGGAGGGAGACCAGGTAAGATTTCACTGGATTAGTCAAGTTTACAGGTAACAAATTGAGGGTTTCAGCAACAGATGATCTGAGACATGGGCGCTGTTACAGAGGTGGAACTAGATGGTTTTAGTGATGTGTGGTTCGAAGCTCATCTCAGAATAATCTGGCACAACATTGCAATCTACAGAGAGCCAGCATGGACTCGGTGGGCCGAATGACCTCCTCCTATGTCGTTCTGGCTCTCAGTGGATGCCATCTCTCCACAACAAATAGGTATTCTGTAAATGGGAATGATTCATTTGGCAGCTTATTTTTTATTGTGTGGTGACATAAAAATTAACTTGGATCAGATATTGGAGGAGTATTCTGTATGTTTGCTTGATTGTGCATCAGTTCAAGTATTACTTATTTATGCTGCCTATTTGTGCTATTCCCTATAAACTTTCTTTTAGTTTAATCTGAACAAAATGATGGCAGGGCATCTTGTACTATACCACTTGAAGGGACATTTACTGTGGAAAGGTTTCCACACAATTTTCGGTGCAGATTTAACAGCACTCAGAAGTAGCACCTGTGGTTAAGAAAGCAAAACTGCTTTGCATTATTTTACAATCTTTCAATGTTTTCAATTTTATGTAACCAAACTTTTTAGCAGTTGGGCAAAAAAAGAAAAAGCTTAAAATTGTGAAGAAGTAATTTTTAAAAATAGAAATTCTTCTAAACTGTCCCATCCATGTTATAAATTATTATGTTTATTCCACCTATGTTTAGAGGGAGTGTTTGGTCAGTTTCTATCTTCCACATTTTCAGATAGTTGATTCACCAGTAATCATGATATGAAACTAAATTTCAAAAGTAAATTACATTAAGAAGTGCAAGGTACCAGTGATGTCTGAGGCTATTGTAGGAAGACATGTCATTTGATGGAGTTTCATTCCACTCTGCTATTTTACTTGATAACAATAGATGATAGCAGACCATTTGCTGCCTCTGTCACTCAAAGCAGTCTTAGAAGTCCTCTTCATTAATTACTTAATAACAATTGGTTCAATTTGTTTATGTGGAAGCTCTCAGAATAATACCAAGTTCTGTTGTTTGGTTTGTCTTTTTTGCTTCCTTTAATACTATGAATTTTTTTTGTGTCAGTATCTCAAATAATGCAAGTCAAATGATAAATCATGAGGACACCTTTGCTTCTTTTCAGAAGCATCTTTCAGCAGCTTTTAGCTGGGCAATTAGGATAATCTGGGGTGCATACTTTTCAATAGCTGTTTTCCATGATGATCCAGATCAGCTATAATGTACTTTCAGAGAGAGATCTATCTGTCTGATACTGACACAGACTCCTCTCCCATTCAGCTAATTAAACCAGTCTGGAACTGTCTTTACTGTAAATATATGTGTTGCTACATAGTTGAAGGGTCAGTCACAAGGGGACTCGAGTTCAAGGTGAGGAGCAGGAGGTTTAGGGGGGATGTGAGGAAAAACCTTTTTTGCCCAGAGGGTGTGACGGTCTGGAATGCACTGCCTGGGAGGGTGGTGGAGGCGGGTTGCCTCACATCCTTTAAAAAGTACCTGGATGAGCACTTGGCACGTCATAACATTCAAGGCTATGGGCCAAGTGCTGGTAAATGGGATGAGGTAGTTAGGTAGGTAGGTCAGGTGTTTCTCACGTGTCGGTGCAGGGCCTCTTCTGCACTGTGTGATTCTGTAATGGACAAATACTGGTCCTAGAGAGGGACAAATTGCTAATGGATTATTCTTGATAAACTTGAGTATGCATAAGGTATTCAGCAAATAAATACACAAAGCTTTTCCAATAAAGAAGATTGGCCTTCTTTCATTAAAAAAAATTGTAGGCAGACCAGAAAGGTGACTTTATTTATATAGAGAGGGAAGGGTATTGGCTGCTTTTATAACCTCAACCTTGCCTATCTGCCTTCTCACCATATCTCGACTTCATTCCATCTCCAGAATTGCAAATAGTGTGTCATTCCGTATTCTACAAAACAGTTATCATTTGGTTGAAAGGTTTTGCTCACATTCCCTTCTTACTCCTAACCTCCTAAATTTTAATTTGCGTTTCCTGGTATTTAAACTTTTTTCCCTGTATTTATGAACTTCGGAGACCTGCACTGAGTTTAAATTGTACTGCCAAACTGATATGCTCCATTAATCCCTTCTGTAAACTGAGGTAAGGGCACATTAAATGTTGCAGACAACATTGACAGACATTGATAACATTGAGAACAAATGGTTGGGGCAAACAGTAATGTGCTAGACAGGTTAATTACATCAAAGAATTACCCTGCAGCATGTCAGCTGTAGCTGGCTCCTTCACCTGATGTAAATGTTGTCTTCTGGTGGACTTTCACTGGGTATAAAATCTCCAGCCACTGCCTTTGTAATTGTCTCCTGTTAGATAAGTCATTTTGGCATACTTACATACCTTAAATTGGAGAAAGGAAACTTTTTATTACAGGATTAGATATGATCAATTTTACTAATTTATAATATTTGATGGGGAAGAAAACATAGGAAATATTGCTTTGAGAGGATGAAATACTCCCAAAGTTGCTTTGTAAGATCAATATGGTTTATTTCAACACCTAGGGGCTGAATTTTCCCCCCGTTGGGGGCGAAGCTGAAGGGCGGGTGCGCACAGGTGCGCTTCCAATGGGGCGCCGCCGTTTTATGTGGACAGGCCAGTTAAGGCCTGCCCAGTGTGACGTCTGCACGGAAGCGCTATGCGCTTCCTGTGCGGGTGGGGGGGGGGGGGGGATCTCAAAATCGAGAGTGCGCATGAAAGAGCACACTCATCTCCCCGAGGCCAAGTGCAGCCTCAGGGAGATCGGCTGTGAATGTAAAAAAGTTCAAAATAGAAAAATAAAATTTTCCTAATATGTCCCCTCATGTGACACTGTCACATGAGTTGGGACATGTCCATAATTTTTACCAAAACTTTATTAACATTTTTTAAAACCTACATGAAACCTCATCCCGCCCGTGGATGAAGTTTCATGCTTTTTCTAATTCGCGCCGGGCCGGCTCCTGGCCTGCCCGCCAACCTTAAGGTTGGACAGGCAGGTCCTTTAATTACTTAATTGACTCTGTCAACGGCCTCAATTGGCCATTGACAGGTCTGCGGGCGCGCAGCTGATTTCGCTGCGCCCCCACCTACCTGAAAATTTTAATGGGGCGCGGTGACGTCGGGAGTTCCGCCCAACGTCACCATGCGTCATTGTACACGTTGGCAAGCCGAGGGGCAGGGCCCGCTCGCCGATGGGAAAATCCTGCCTCAGGCGTCTTTGAAGATGCACTGCTTCATGATTCTGTCTAGAACCTACTGGGGTACACTTTTGATAATTGCGGGGCTTATTTTAGTTAATTTTGTTATTTCTTTTTTAGTGATTGTTGACAGTGAATGTACTGCTCAGAAAAAAACTTTGGAGACTTAGACCTTGTTTTCAGTGATGTGCAAAAGTTTTATGAACAGGCCACCCTTAATGGGGAAGCTAGCACACTCATGTAAAAGGGGTACGGCTTAATGACATTCTTCATAAGCTGATGAAGAATACATTTTCCAGTTTGAGTTGCATTGCTATTTCTTAGCAAAAATAATTGCCTCACAGTAAAATAGATATCTATATGGGAAGTAACAGTTTTGAAGGATATGGAGAAAAGGTAAAGAATTGGAATTAAAATAGGACTGCAGTCTGAATGAGCCAAATTGCAGTTCTTGTTCTGTTTTTGTGGATTTCAGGAAACTAAAACCCTCTTTTTAGTACTTATTTCACCCTACTCCATGGTACAAATATTGTATATAAGCCTAACTATACCAATCAAAGGGCAGATGAGACTACAATCTCCCCAGAGCGCAATGCAAATATACGTCTCCATATGTGCACACATTTGTTTGGCTTTGTTCCAATCATTAAAAAAAAGTATTATTTCCCTATGTATTGAGGAAATTTTACATACAGGTGAAGGCAAAAATAATATAACAAAATACATGCATCATTAACGGATGCCCATCTTGGTTTAGAGAAGAGAGCTAGCTAAAGAACAGATTCTGATTTTGAATCATGTAGTTTAAAATGATACTGCTGTGGGTGATGTTTGGAAATCACAATGTAGTCTCTTAAAGATGAATAAAATTGTGCATAAGCAGAGCTTCTGTTGCTGGAGCCATATTATTATTTAGCAATTTTGAAAAAAAATTTTTGTTTCTTTTGCTGTTCCTTTTAATAAGTAGATTAGAAATTCTTTATGTTTAGATCGTAGATGTTGTATGTGCCATATGCATAGGTGCAATCATGTGACACTTGGATTTTGGACTTTAAAATAAAGGTTAATTGAAGTTAATAAAACAGAAAATGCTAGAAATACTCAGCAGCTCAAGCAGCAATTGATGCTACTAGTTTATCTAAACTATGGTTTGAAACAAGAAAGTATCATTTCTGAAGAACACATTATTGTAGAATATTGGTCAGCCACTACTGGCTATGAGAAACTAACAGAGATTTGGTAAAGATAAATAACATTTGAATGCAACTGACCAAGTTTCTGCTCAAATATACAGCTAGTGCTGTAGCACAACTGTTGGAACACTAGCATCCCACACTAGTTATGTAACATGGATTCATGCCCCAGATTCTGCATGCAGCTCCCAGTTTCAGTGACATTGGGCCAGATTTTGCTGTAGCAGGGCGTTTGACAATACCTGCCATTAGCTAGAATTGCCTCTGCATCCTTCTGCGCAAAAACTGTATGCCCACAAAGTTGCTAAAATTGCAAGTTGATAATGACACATCAAGAAAAATAGAATCACCAGCATGAGTGAACAGGGCAACCAACTAGGTTTCTGCTTAACCAGTTTGGAAATAAACAGCAGAAGGTCCGAAAAGAAGGGTCAATTCAATGCCAAATCAGGTACAGAAAGATCGGATTAGAAGGTAAAAGAGAAAAAAAAGAAAAAGGAAAAGGGGGGAAATGTAAAATATTAAAATCTCTCTCATAAATTCAAAACCTGAAGGATTGAGGCTCTACACTTATAATAGTTAATTTTCAGTGCCAAAGAGATTGATTGGCAGTGAATAATAATTATGTAATTAAAAGGGTGCTTGGGCTCCTAATTAGTAGCTTAAATACCTGTGGTGGGTGCCCTTGGTGAGTTAGACAACAAATGCTGTTTTGTGAAGCTAACAGCAGATCAGTACAGCAAGGACAGCGACTTCTAGATATTTGTATTTAACCACATAGATGGTCTTCAACTGATGTTGCTGTATCATTTACCTATAAATACTGGTGAGTGACATTAACCTAACCATTATTTTGACAGCAAATTCTGGCCCATGGATTTATGTCCCAAATTTTACACACTTCTTTCCAGCCTTAACTGTTGTTATGGTGAATGCCAAATGGAGGAGAGGATTTGCCTTGCGCAGGGAAAGAAGGAAAGCTGGAGGAATGGTTTTCCTATACATTTCCGACAGAACAGCATTGATGCAGAGCTGGGAGAAGATTGCTCTCCCTTTAAGTGGAGGAAAGAGGAAATCTTTTTCTTAAAAGAATTGTACTTTTTTATTGTAACTTGTGCTCATCATGGTAAGGGATGACACTTTTGGAGAACAGAAAATGCCAGGCTTCAATGTTGGTGTCAAACATCAATGGTTTAACAACATAAAACATAAACTGTTCAACAGTTCAGCTGAAGGGTCATTGAACTGAAATATTAACTCTATTTGTCTCCACAGATATTGCCTGACCTGCTGAGTATTTCCAGCATTTTCTGTTTTTATTTCAGATCTCCAGCACCTGCCTTATTTTGCTTTTGTACGCTGACTCTGTAATGCTAAGCATCAGTAAAGCCCCCATTCATATATCTCTCTATTTCTTATATCAGTTATCCTTGAGAGACAGACAACTTTGGCTATTTGTATGACATAGTCAGCAGATGCATATTAATTTTTTTTAATCATTCATGGGGTGTGGGCGTCACAAATTGCCCTTGTTCAGAGGGCATTTAAGAGTCCGGAGTCACATGTAGGCCAGACCAGGTAAGGACAGCAGATTTCCATCCCTAAAGGGCATTAGTGAACCAGATGGGTTTTTACAACAATCGGCAATGGTTTCATGGTCATCATTAGACTTTTAATTCCAGATTTTTATTGAATTCAAATTCCACCATGTGTCATGGTGGGATTTGAACCCAAACCCCCTGCACCCCCCCCCCCCCCCCCACCCCGCCCCAGCATTACCCTGGGTCTCTGGATTATTAGTCCAGCAACAATACCACTATGCCATCGCCTCCCCCACTGCTGAAGGAACTGCATGCTAAAATAAAGTTGCTAAAATAAAATTGCAAGTTGATAATGACACATCAATAAAACAGAAGCACAGGCATGAGTGATTTAGTGATAACTTTACTATAATTGAAAAGATGTATTTTTCTTGTCAGCTTTTTCTATAAGATTTTCCCCATCTCTTCTGAAGGCATCAACTACGAACTTGGGTACACAACTTGGCATCTTAGGCAAATGCCAGCAGTCCTTAACATAGTACCTCCCAAAGCCACATCCCCTACCAGCTGGAGGGACAAGGGCATATGGGAACACTGTCACCTGCAAGTTCTCCTCCAAGTCACACAGCATCTTGACTTGGAAATATATCGGCATTCCTTAGCTGTTGCTGGGTCAAAATCCTGGAATCCTTACCTAACAGCTCTGTGGGACTACTTACACCAGATTAACTGCAGCAGTTCAAAAAGGTGACTCACTAGCAAGGGAATTAGGATGAAAAATGATTTTAACAGCGCAGACCAATGGGGCTGAATGGCTTGTTTTTCTGCTGTATATTGTATGTAAGACAGAAACCATGGTCAGGATTTTTCCTATGGCAGGCGGGCTGGCCGGGGGCGGGCGCGGAGCTGATCACCGCCATTTTACGTGTGTGGGCCAATTAAGGCCCACCCAGCGTAATACGCAGGCGCGCGAAATAGCGCAGCAATCTCCCTGAGGCATGGAACTGCCTCAGGGAGATTGAATGGATGTTAAAAGGATTGAATAAATGATTTATAAATTTATTTAAACATGTCCCCTCATATGACTGTGTCACGTGAGTTGAGGCATGTTTTAAATTTATAAAAATTTACTTATTTGTTTAATAAAAGCTTCAGGAAACCTCAACCCTCCCATGGTTGAGATTTCCTAAAAACGTGAAGGCTGCTTGGGCTTTTCGCCTGCCCACCAACCTTAAGTTTGGACGGGCAGCATTCATAAGTGCTTAAATTAATTTCTTAATGGCCTTAATAGGCCGTTTACGCTTTGGCATATGCACAGCCGACTCCGGTGTGCGCGCGCTGATCGAAGTATCGCAATGGTGCGCAATGTCATCGCATGTTATTTTATGCGTCGGTGTGTCGGGCCCACCCCCACATGCTGACCGGAAAATTCTGCCCCATGAGTACAACATAGGTCTTTCTGGGTCTCTTGGGATAAACGTGCTGGCATATTTCACTTAAATTCTCACAGAGGTCAAAGAGAAGAAGGATTTGTGCTATCAGCTACAGTTCAGATTAAGGCCCAAGGGGTACAAAATGCAGTCTTGTTAACTGCTGTGCCATATAGAATTCTTCTACTGTAATGCAGTTGCCCACTCACTGAAGGTAGATCTTTCACTGCACTGAACAGCACTCGTGCCATTTGCTGAGCTTAATGGTGGTTAGGGTAAATGCTTCTGGCCTCTTCCACAGTGTCCTCTCAGCTAATGAAAACATAAGCAAGGAGAGGTATCAATAGCAAAAACATAAATAAGAGTGCAGTGTAGATTTGATTTTAAATGGTTAATTCTGCACATAAAGGAATGCTTGGCATTCATCTTTTCAACAGACTCTGACAGGCTTCCTCTTTGTTCAAAGGCATTGCTGGATCAATATCCTGGAATTCACAACCTAACACCATTGTGAGCACTATTACTACATGGGCTGTGCTGATTCAAAGAAAAGATCTAAAACCACATTCTTGGGGAAGTTATGGATGCCAGTGTCACCCACCTCACAAACATTTTTTTTACATAGAAGTGCATAAATTGTAGAGCCTTTTTTTTTGATCCACAACTAGCTAGAAGCACAAAACAAAGAAAGAAAATATAGGTATCACTAAAATGTATCCAGTTGGGTCAAAATCCTGGAGCTCCCTCCCTAATAGCACTGTGGATGTACCTGCACCACATGGACTGCAGTGTGCTCACCACCACCTTCTCAAGGGCAATTAGGGATGAGCAATAAATGCTGCCCTAGCTAGCGACGCCCACATCCCATGAATGAATAAAAAAAATGTAAAACAGTGTGGTGCAGAGAAGGACTGTTTATTCATTTTCCCTTCAGCATGTTTAACATAAAAGGCATATTCGGCTAAGTGTTAAATTTTATTTTAATTTAATTAACATTGCATAAAGTATTGAAAGTAAACTCATTGGATCTTACAAGCTAGCCCTAGCAAATTAAAATTAGGCACAGATTACTCTCCTTGATTCTTGTCTTGGTGAAATGACTCATCCACCATTGTTTGACACAACCACAGCAGGAATGATTCAATCCTTACTTATGTCTGCCTGTTTCAGTATGAGTAACGGCTGCTTTTTTTCCTCTCCCCTCATTTGAAAATATTCCTCACTTTTTTCCTTTCACCTGCAGTCGATTTGCCTCTATATTTTCCACGGGATCAACCCACCTTGACGTTCCAGTCGGTGTACCATTTTACCAACAGTGGACAACTCTATCAACAGATACAGAAATCTTACCCATACAGTCCGCGCTGGGATGGCAATGAGATGGCTAAAAGAGCAAAGTAAGTGTCTTTAAAGAATAACAGCTTAGATTTATTGTTACCATGGGAATCACATTTGCTATGAGTTGAAGCCAATGTGCTAGATTTTCTTTCCTGATTCTTCTGTTTTAAGCATTGATTATTGTTACGAAATTAATGTCATTTCCCCCTCTTAAACAATGCAAGAACATTAGCTTAACTACTCTCTACAAAGATAAACCATTGCAGAGAGCAAGCAGGTGGGCAAGTCCATAATTTGCACTCAGCTGCAATGCAATATCCTCAGTGTGTGTTTGTGAAGGTTAAGTGGCTTGCATCTACATTGAGGAAGCAGATGGAGTTCCAGGATACTGAGAGATGGGTTTGAAAACCTCACTACCAGAGTTTTGTCAATAGCTCAAGGCTGGCTAACAAAAGTAGAACATCTATAGGCACTGTGTTAGCGAACCATTCCATTTAACCCAAGACATCCTTTTAATTCTTACCTTGTGTTCCCATTATTAACCCTTTGAGGATATCAATATTATTTCTGTAACAAAATCATAAATGCCTGAAGGGCATCATTTTTATGCTAGGCACACCTTGAATTTAGTTACTTTTGTTGTGCAATTTTGTGTATTTCTCCCACATGCTGCCTTTATATATCTGATAATTTCTAAAATTAAATGAAAAATCAAATCCATGTAAGAAGTATATTTGTACTTGCTGTTAGTTGCCCTCATTATACAATATTTTTCATCTTAATGACAGTGCAAGCTAATTTATCTTAAATGTGAAAGTAAGCACTGAGATGCAATACGCTGAATGTAAACATATTTCATAAATCTATCAATATTAATCTCATCTTACAGCTGAGATTTAATTTTCCAGACCAGCAAAGACTTATCCTTCTTGGCTCTCCAAACTTGCCACAGGTCAATGAGTGGCTTCAGACAGTGATTAGCATTCTTTGTTGTAAGACTAGTATAATCACAGATATTTGAGGATGAGCTTGACATTACTATGCACTCAGCTGGTGACTCTGACAAGCCAGGAGGTCCAAAATGGTAGCTGTCCATAAAATTCAGTAAATTACAATAACCATTTTTTTCTATAAAAAGGCTAAGGTGCCACATTATATTAGAATGGTGTCTGTCATCAGTACAGCTCCAACTGAGGTAATGAAAGTCTGTGGTTCTAAGTAAAAGAAATTTGTCCAATCTCAACCCAGTTTTTTTCTGTGGGTGCACAGCACAAAACTGCTTGCTAATTAATATGAAATTGCCAGTCTTTGTGGAAAACCAAAACATTCACACTGATACAGTGTGAGGTTCTTTCCTGAGGTTCAAGCTCAGACATGTTGGGGCAGAGATTTACTCTGCATCTAGGTATGCATTCCCTGACCTAAGAATGCATGAGGTTGAAACTGAGTGCCAATATTGATGTTGCTTTCAGCTTGGTTGCAAATAAAGATTCATCAAAAAGTGCACATTTTTTAAAAAATTGTTCATTAAGCGAGGAGAGTAGTTCATTTTGGAAGTACCACACATTCGACTCCTATAATATTCGGGCACCTGTAGTAGCATTTAAGGAGAAATAATTATTTTTACTGTGAATTAGTAAAGCATTCTGTGGCTTAGTCTATTTCTGAAATTCTGCATGTAATATTTGGTGTTAGAATATACCAAGGTGTCTGAGACAGAGAAGTGAAAGCTGCAAAAGGAGTAGGAGTTGAAGTCCACCGCTCTGATAACTTTCAGCATCCCCAGGTGTAATTAGCAGGAATCTCACTAACTAGTTCTGTTTCAGTCAATTTTGATGCTTAGCTCTAATTTTACGATCTTACCATTTTTAGTGCTGTTTGCTACAGCTAACTCCTTCCATTACATTGCTTTTACTTGTTCCTTGTTTTGGTTTCCAATTTTTTTCTCTTATCAAATGACATCGCGACTTCAAAATAAAGCAATTAACATAGTTTAGTATTTGCACATATGGCTGTCTTCAGTGTGTCCCAAGATATTTGTTGTCACTGTTTTAATTTTTGTACTTAAAAATAATGGTGGTAGTTTAATAATCATATCAATTAAGTTCCATTAAGGGGAAAGTTTTAACTTTAGTAATATGCCACTTGTTGAGAAACATTTATCTCCTGAATTATTGTCATTTTGAATAGGAAAAATAAACAAAATTATGGTTTTGAAATTACCAGCCATGATCTTATTTACTGGCAGAGCAGGCTTGAGGGGCCGAATGGCTTTCTCTTCCTATTTCTTATGTTCTTATGTAGTGGGGTACCAAACACATTTATAATCAAATCTTTCCTTCATTGTTTTAATGGAAGTTTTGACCTATTTAAGTTAGAGGAAGGAATTTCATCATAAGTTGCATTATGTTTAGGCAGACGATGTAAATAGACTGGCTTGGTGCTTTTGTTGCGTGTCTTCAGGTGACAGAGACCATAATGATTGTTTATAAAATTGATGTGAGTCTGTGCATGGAAGAAAAACCAGCAGGGATGTTTTTACCTGGATATCAGTGAGTGAGGCTTTTATAATGAAATAGCAAATAATTATTTAGAAAATGCCGGTTTCAGTGTGTAACAGGAAATGCCTCATAGTAATAAATAAAGATCAGTTTCATAGCAGAAGTTTGTGAGTAATGTGATATTTACTTTGTTATTCCAATGTTTCAACTCAACTCTAATTTTTCAGTTATCTTTTTAATCTTTGTCAAAGTGGAATTAGTTTGCTTTGATGTTCTGAACCCTTGTGGTTATCATGTTCATCAGCCATTTTATGCTCTATTTTTCTTAGTAGGAGAATTTTTATAAGGTTAATTGATTATCATGCCTTTTAAGTAGAATTCTATCCATTGTCTGTCTCTGCCAATTTATATAGCAGTAAATTGTTAAATGAAGGGAAAAGTTGCAGAAAGTTTGAACTTTTACATGGAGGGAATGCATTTTCTCCTTTTCTCCACCCATCCTCCCCCCACTGACATACTGTCACCTTTGCGTCTTGAAAATGGGGAGGAGCAGAACTATTTCCATGGAAATTGTCTTTCGATGAATAACCAAGAGCTGTTCTTTAACAAGATGGGAGGAAGCAAGACTCCATGACATTTGTGTCTTTTATTCATTCCCATCTGTTTCTCTGTCTTTGAAATCTGGAGGGAGGGATTAATTATTTTTTTTTTTTGTTTCCTATGTCTCCCTGGATGGTTCCTTAACTAGGCTTGTTCCTGAATAACTCTCAAGTTAGATGTTATAAGATGTACAAGCGAGGCCCAAGATATCTTTCCCCTATTCTGCACTTGCTAGATAATAATCCAAACCTTATCATGGACACAGCTTTGCAGCTGAAGTTTCGCCTACTGATAATTTTAGCAAAAAACTCATGGAGTATATAGATTTCAATAAAATTATTGCCAGGAAGTGTTTTGCCCACCACTCTATTTCATTAAAATTACAAAATCTTTTGCACTTGAACAATGACAGTCAATTTATGTACCAACATGCTATACCATGGAATGTCAGGATGGGCGGTTTCCCTGTGACTTCACTGTAGAAGGAGTTCAATCTCTGCTGGGTCATCACTTGGCAGAAAGTATGTGCCTTCTGACAAGAGAAGAGAAAAATTGCTCTTCACAGGTGGTTAAGAATAGCAATGCAGCAGCCTGGGCTAGCTCTCTCAAAGTAAGAACAGTGTTCGGTATAGAGGGAAAAGGTAAAAAGGAGAAATTCTTATGACAAAATGTTAATTTTCAGTTTTACATAAAATTTGAGTTTTAAAATAAAATATATGTAGTAAGCTACAGAGACTGTTCAATCATCAAAAATTTCATTGTCTTTTCTATGTCCTTGTGCTCTTCATTTTTAACCACTGCTCCCTCTCTTTTTTTATTCATTAGGGCTTACTTCAAAACCTATGTTCCTCAGTTCCAGGAGGCAGCTTTCGCTAATGGGAAGTTATAGTTGACACCAGAATCCAGAAGGAAGCCAATCAGACAAATGCATTTGTTTATTTTAGGAAGTCTTTTGCAATTTTTCATTCTTCCTCCTGTGTGCTGAAGTCTAACTGTAAGGGCATTGATTTTTATTTGGCTGCAATTCATTGAAGTGTGCCTAAACTATCCTATATAAATGAAGGTCTTTTCTTAAGTTGTTCAGCGAATATAAGCCAGATCAAGTTTATATTGCAAGTAACGTGAAATGTTTCAAATAAATGAGAAGAATGTTCTAAGTTACAATAAATACTTCCATTGCAAAGCTTGAATGGTCTATGCTGCTGTTAAAATGACTGTGCAATTATCTTCCTCTTCCCGTTCCCCCACTTTTTGGAATTCATTTCTTTCAAATAGTGAATCCTATTCAACCATAGTGACAGATATTAATGCTAAGAAATCAATATTAATCAACGCCAGGTTAGATACAACATTAATTAGATACAGAGTAAACCTCCCTGAATTATACCTTCACACTGTTTTGTAGTCTTACTCTGAGCTAGAACAAACCTTAAATTTCCCATGCCCTATACTAGACATATTTAAGACCTCTCCCTGAATAACACTGGCGGTTTAGTACAAACTTATGCCAATTATGTTTGTGATGTAAACTTAGATCTTTTAACAACTAACCTAAGAGTGCCCAAATCTGCTCCTCATAGAACAATTACAGGTAGCAGGGCAGAAGAATTTCAGCACTACATAGCAGCCTTGATTTAGATCTAGATTTCGGAGGTGTCATCTTGCCCTGTTGGAAAAAGGCATTTGGATGGGCTGGATGAGGAGGAGGTAGGTGGGGGTGTGTATGTTTTAAAGGACCCTGGCCTGGGAAGTGGGCAGTTTTAGTAAGCTGGGCCTTTCGTGCTATGTAACAACAACTATTTACATTTATATAATGCCTTTAACATAATAAAGTATCTCAAGGCCCTTCACAGGAACATTGCAAAACAGAAAATGACACCAAACCACATAAGTAGACCAAAGCTGACCAAAAACTTGGTCAAGAGTTAGTTTTTAAGGAGGAAAGTGAGGTGGAGAGGTTTAGGGACAGAATTCCAGAGCTTAGGGTCTAGGCAACCGAAGGCGTGGCCACCAATGGTTGAACAATTAAAATCGGGCATGCTCAAAATTAGGTGATCGCAGATATCTCAGAGGGTTGTGGAGCTGGAGGAGAATACAAAGATAGGGAGGGATGCAACCATGGAGGGAATTGAAAATAAGGATTAGAATTTTCAAAGCATTACTTGAGCCAGTGAACGTCAGCAAGCACAGGGGCAATAGGTGAACGGAACTTGGCGTGAGCTAAAAGAGGGACCTCAAGTTTACAAAGGGTAGACCAGCCACAGGTGCAGTGGAATAGTCAAGTTTAGGCGTAACAAAAGCATGAATGAGGGTTGCAGCAGCAAGTGAGCTGAGATGGATGAAGTCAGGCGATGTTACAGAGATGGAAATTAAAGCAATTAATACAACAAATCTGCATTTTCAGTTGTTTAAAGTGGTTGGTTGATTGTTTGCTTTGGGTTTTTCAAACTTGAAATTTGTGCAATTTAAATTTTTTAAAAGTACTGAATTTTTTTGTAGTGAGCATTATAGAATGGAATGCTTTCCACATGTCAGCACTCTTGAGATGACATGGGCTTTGAGGGACATTACTCTTGATCTGACAATGTATTATTACCTTACCTTGCCTGGCCTCAGAAGAGCACCTCCTATTTGTACATATGCACAAATCTCAGGCTTTATTTTTCAAGCCTGTCACATGGGAATGCTACGGTGAACAATCATTTTTGGGTAGTATTGTGCTCTTGGTTTAAATCTTTTACATGTTATATATAAAATTTACAGTACAAAAACAGGACATTTTACACCAGTGTTTATGCTCCACCTGAGCCCCTTTAACTCCCCTCTTCATTGAACTCTTCTCAACATAACCTATTCCGTTCTACCTTCTGTATTGTTCTAGCTTTCCTTTTAATGCATCTGTGCTATTCACCTCAACTATACCTTGTGGTAATGAATTCCACAATCCAACCACTCTGAGTAAAGAATCTTCCCCTGAACTTCCTGTTGGATTTATTGATGACTATTTATATTTATGACTCCTAGTTTTAGACTTTTCCCAAAAAGTGTTTATTTTCTACATTTAACTGCTCTACATCTTACCAATCACTTTCATAATCTTGGAATGATATCTATCAAGTCACCTCGTCCAGTCGA
The DNA here is from genome assembly GCF_964194155.1 of Cetorhinus maximus. Classification (NCBI taxonomy): domain Eukaryota; kingdom Metazoa; phylum Chordata; class Chondrichthyes; order Lamniformes; family Cetorhinidae; genus Cetorhinus; species Cetorhinus maximus. The sequence continues at coordinate 151,118,109 of NC_135883.1, read as the reverse complement.
TAAAAGAGACCCTTGCTGGGCGTTGGTATGGAAGTTCTGAACACATTTCATCTTTGACCCTTCATAATTATCAGAGGAAGCATAACCTCACCCCACCCCACCCGTCCGTTCCCATCACATGCCCCCTCACACACCACCAGCTTTTCTTTGTGTTGTTAACATGGCTTTTGAGTCTGGACCTGCAAACATTGGGGTATTACACTCCATTTACCTTGTCATATTATACAAGAATTATTTATGGATGTGCTGCTAGGACTTGCAAACTTGTTATAAACTGACAGGATTTTCAGTGTGCCAGTGTAGTGTCTTTTGTTGCCTGAATATCCATTTCCCACTGTTACAGTGCTACTGTTGTCTGCCCATTTACAGGCATTTTATTTTTATATTGAATTGTGCTTAGATTTCAACGTGCCCTACAAGCTTGTGCTGGAATTTAATGGACCTACATGCTCAAATTGGAGACAAAACTGCTGTTCCATCTAAAGGTGTCTGATGAGCAACAATTATTGCTTCATGCTGATATTTACACACGAGTCGTGATGCTTATGTGTAGATTGTGTGCAACTGGAACCTATAAAAGCTTTGCACACCTCCATGATCATTTTATCCAAAGTAAGGTTATGCATGAAGCAATGTTTGCTTCAGCAATTTGTTTCAAGATCTGTCTAGCCCTCCAATTTTTCAGACACTGCTGAACCCTAAATTTGTTTACCTTCTGACTCAGGGACATCCCAAACAGCAACCACTGATAATGTAGTCTGCAGTAGTTGGAAAAACAATTTAGATGGCGATGTCAGGTAAAGTAATTATACTACTTTCAGGCTATCTGTATACATTAAAAAGGAACTTGACACAGTTACAGGTAAGCACATTCAATCTGCAAAGTTTCCTGATCAAAGAACAACTAAACTCTAACCTGAGCTTTCATTTACTTAACAACAATTAGACTTAAATTACTTGAAGGAACACAGATCCACTTTAGTGGAATAATGTGGTGTGTGTTACATAATATAATATGGAGGGACGTAAACCAGGACTTTGAATTCATTCTCTTAAGTCGCCAATGGAAATTGCTGAGAATAGTGTCGGTGGACTGGTTTGGCATGGGACAGGACAATTGTGACAGAGGTTTGGACAAGTTGGAGTTTGTGTAGCTCAGGGGGCAGGTGTTGCACAAGTGGAGTGTGGAGGTAACAAAAGAGCAGATAAGGGTTTTGACAGCACATTTTGAGGTAAGGATGGTAGAAGCTGTGTTTCAAAGGTAAAATTAAGTTGTAATGGAACAGATGTGAAACTTGAAGCTCACTTCATGATTAAACAGGTTACCAAAGTTACTTCTCTCTGCTTTAGACAAATGAGCAACTTAAGAGTTAGTGACAAGGGTACAGAGATTTTGGGGGAAGCCCAAAAAGTTGGAGTTGGCCTTCAATTGAAAATTTTTGCATCTTGATGGAAAAAAAGGCTTGAAAGAGAAACAAAAATATACATATAGCGCCATTCGTGATCTCAGCACATCTCAAATGCTTCACAACCAATGAAGTATTTTTGCACTGTACTCAACTGAAGTGTAAGAAACGCGGCAACGAATTTATCCACAACAAGTGTGGATGTTGAACGCACAGACTAACAACGCAGACAGAGCAGCGGTGAATGGTGCTCAGTTATCGACACATTGATCCTATGTCTGTGCATAACATCACTGAGAGGTAGTGTTTAAGTGGGGAGCAGGAGCCTTTGGGGTACAGTATTGGTGATCATTTAAGCACAGAAGGAAAAGCCATTTTTATATTTTGTTCTGTGCGTGGTAGTATAAAGCTGTGTTCATTGCCCATCTGTAGCCTCCATGACAACTGATTAGTTTATTGGATGACCTTTGGGTGTTGTGCATCTACCATATATTGTGGCACTGGAGTCATGTGTAGGTCAGACCATGGAGAAATGGCAGGTTTCCTTCACAAAAGATCATTATTAAACCAGTTGGAATTTCACTGTAGCTTTTATGGTCATTTCTGATTTCAGCGATAAATTAAACATATTTATTGAAAGCAATTTTCACAATTTGTCATGGTAAGATTTAAACTAATGGCTTCAGGGTTGTGAGTGCAGTACCATAATCACTCGGCTACTGTACTCATTTTTAATCTATTTCTAGATATGTGGTGGTTACATTAGGAGTGCTGGGAATAGAATCCAGCAAGAGCAGTTTTGCAGAGCTGATTATGAAGAAAAGGAAGGAGAATGGATGGATAATGTACAAAGTATGGTAGTTGTGACTTTCAGCAGGACAGTCTCAATACTATGGACACCAAGAAAGGCAAGTATAGTAAACGTAAACAAAAGCAACCCCATCTTACAGGGAGAGTGATAATTCTGAAGCTGTGTACTTATGTGATTTCAGTGAATAAGGAAATAGTTCTAGGAAACAATCAAAAAACACTTCATTGTCTCTGGCAGGAATTCTTTCTAAATTGTAGAGGTGAAGCCCTCTTGCACTTCCATACCCAGCAAACTGACTTTGTGACAACACAACTTCTGACTCAACTACAACCAATGTGTGACGGGTTGGATTTTTGTTGTAGAGACAGCTAGCAGGAGTCAGGAAATTTCCAGGCTCCGCCTGCCTGCCTGCCTCGGGAGAAAGTGCCAACAAAGACACAATTTTCGTCCTGGGCGAGGGGATGGGTGATAATAGGAGTCATGCCCTCCACCCCTGGAAAGAATGTGGAGGCAGCCACAAAGGCTGCCAAGTAATGAGCCAGCTGCTCAAAAGGCCTACCTCAGTGCTCTGGGGCTCCATACCAGTTATGATAAAATCAATAAAACAAAAAATAGCCCTCATCCTCACACCCCCAGCCTTCACAACCCCATGTCCCATCCATGCCACCGCATGCCCCCAACCTACTCCTATAACCTCAATGCAAAGCTATGTGTCTCCATCCACCATGCCCCCTTGTACCCTCCATGCCAAGCCATGCCCTTCTACCCATCCTGTGGCCCCTCATACCCTTGATACTAAGATATGCCCCTCTCTCCACAACACCCCCCATGGCCCTTCATACTCTCCATGCCAAGCTATGGCACTTCCATCTCCATTAACCCACTATACACTCTGTACAGAACCAATGAATCCTATAGGAACAATAGGATGTGTGAAAAGGCTTTTCAAAAGTCATAACTTCCTTTAAATAAAACCCTCCTTTCTCTATGCAGCCCTATAAAAGCGTCAATCATCCAGACCTTTCAAAGTATCAATAGCTGAAATTGCAAACACTTGAAACCTCTTTATCTTGTGTAAATAAACATTGTGTAATTGGTAGAATAGATAAAGAATGCAAAATTAGGCTTGGCTGAGAGCCCAGACATCCAGTAGACTATTGACACAGCTCCATCCCGGGGAAAACATGGCTTGATTGGCAGCTCTTGCTCTCTGATCATAGCTTGACATTGAGAGTATGAGGGGCCATGGTAGATGGGTGGAGAGGCATAGCTAGGCATAGGGGGTCTCACATTTCAAAGGGTTCCCTCATCCTGAATATGGTTCGTGACATCTCTGATGTGCCTTGGAACCATGAGCCCTTTGAAAGCTGGCCGGACTCCATGAAAATTTTGGAGGACTAGAACATGGCTATTCCTGCAATAGAGCCAGCCAGGTCAGGAGTGCAGGATGTGGACTCGCGAGCTGCACCAGCCTGCATCCTTAACCCGCAGTGGTGAAAACTGGGGGTGCCCGGAATGGGATTTGGAACGCAGGAATCAGGTCCCGGCTGCCATTTTTACATCTCCATCGAGTCTCCCCGACTCCGTGAAAATCCAGCTCAATATGTATGTTGCACAAAAAACTGGCTCACACTTTCTAGCATTGAATACTTTTTTGAAAAACCACACTGTCTCAGATCTTTGCAATTCCTTCTAGTGTACTTTTTATCCAAGAAACAATATCCTGCTAACAATTAAGGACTAGAACAATCTTCCACAAACCACAAACCTTAATCTCCTTACCCTCTATGGATTAATTTAAGGAAAATGGTTTAAGGATGGGCAATAAATGCTGGCCTAGCCAGCGAAGCCCACATCCCTTGAATGAATTTTAAAAAATGTTCCAGGATTTTGACCCAGTTACAGTAAAGGAACGTGATATAATTCCAAGTGAGGGTGGTGAGTGGCTTGGAGGGGAACTTCCAAGTGGTGGTATTCTCATGTATCTGCTGTCCTTATCCTTCTTAGTGGTAGAGATCGCAGGATTGGAAGGATTGCCCTGATTCCCAATGATTTCAAATTTTACTTGATCTTGATGCCTTATTCAGTCAAATGTGGTAGTAAAATAACAGCTTTGTTAGAAATCAGATCTTCAGATGAAATGGCAACACATCCTGGAAATGAATCGGCAGGAATGGACAGCAGACAAAATCCCAAGTAAATAAGGGGACAATGCACACATACATATTGAGTTGAACTGGAAATATACATGGGGTTTACACAGGAAATGAAAAGGGATAATTCACTGCTGTAATCCTCTGTTTTTGAGTGGGAGGCACTGTATAATTGCTGTGCAGAAAATCTGAATAACATCACTCCTCAGAAAATATGAATCCATTTTTCAGATCTCTTCAGTGGTAAGTTTTTATGTTTGTACAGTATTTCCATTTGGTTTAGACAACAGGTATACTTTTACCCAGATTGGAATTTCTGAGTTGTATTTCTAGGTAACTTACTGTAAAATCTACAACCCACATCTCACATCTCACAAACACTCTACTAGCACACCACAATAAGGGCTGCTTTTATTATTAACAGAATAATGTGGCAGTGTGGAAGACTAACCAGTGCTGTACTGGAAGTCAATGTAATTGTAATTAGTGTAAGTTTATGGAAAAGATTTTTTTCTGTGTAAACCTTCTGAACCTTTCCAAATGTGATGATGACATTGTCTGGAAGTTTGAATTCTGGTAGGTTACTCATTTGATATTTTAATTTCTGCTAAACATGGTTTATAAGGCAAATGTCCAATTGCTTGATCCGTTATGTTCCCAGAGTTTTTTTAATTTGTTCTCAGGATATGAGCATCTCTGGCATTTATTGCATGTCCCTCCTTGCCCTTGTGAACCTGGTGGTGAACTACCTTCTTGCGCAGTGCAGTCTGCATGATGTAGATACACCCATGGTGCTGTTGGGAAAGGAATTACATCGCCGTTCCTTCACTGTCGCTGGGTCTAAATCCTGGAACTCCCTCCCTAACAGCATTGTGGGTGTATCTACACCACATGGACTGCAGCTCGTTCAAGAAGCCACCACCTTCTCAAGGCAATTAGGGATGGGCAATAAATGCTGGCCTAGCCAGCGAAGCCCACATCCCTTGAATGAATTTTAAAAAATGTTCCAGGATTTTGACCCAGTTACAGTAAAGGAACGTGATATAATTCCAAGTGAGGGTGGTGAGTGGCTTGGAGGGGAACTTCCAAGTGGTGGTATTCCCATGTATCTGCTGTCCTTATCCTTCTTAGTGGTAGAGATCGCAGGATTGGAAGGTAATGTCATCGATGGCGCAACTGAAAATGGTTGTGTCTAGGACACTGCCCTAGGGAACTCCTGCAGTGATGTCCCCAGACTGATGTGATTGACCTCCAACAACTATAATATCTTTCTTTGTTCCAGGTGTGACTTCAGTCACTCAAAAATTTTGCCCTGATTCCCAATGATTTCAAATTTTACTTGATCTTGATGCCTTATTCAGTCAAATGCTGCCTTGATATTAAGGGCAGTCACTCTCACCTCACCTATGGAGTTCTGCTCTTTTTGTCCATGTCTGGACTAAGGCTGTAATGATCTGAAGCTGACTGATCCTGACGGAACCCAAACTGAGCATCAGTGGGCAGGTTATTGGTGAATAAGTGCCACTTGATATCACTGTTGACGACACCTAGGCCAGAATTTTCCCATTGGCGTGCGGGGCCCGCCCGCACGTAAAATGATGTGCGGTGACATCGGGCGAGCGCCCCGACATCACTGCGCGCCATCGCGATATTTCGTTGGGCAGGCGCACGTTGATCTCCGATGCGCCCTGCCATTAATTAACCGGCCACTTAAGGCCCTTGAGGCATCAATCAATGGCGATTTTTCGGTGCCCATGCAATCGTCAGGTCGGCGCACAGGCGCAATGGGCAAGCGGGTAGGACACATTTGTATAAACCTCATCCATGGGCGGGATAAGAGAGCTCAATGGGGTCGCAGGCGTGCACTCTCAAATATTGTTTTTTCAAAGTTACTGATACTTGCCTGTGTGATCTGCAATACTTCAAAATGCATACCAGCTGTTTGGTCTGGACTGAACCTTCAGGTCAGCACTCTGCAGTGAGGAATCTTTTTCGGACCCACAGGTTTCAGGAAGCCTTCCCTTAGCCTGGGAATGGGAGCTGAACTCCACTGGAGGCACCTCCTGTGAGGAGGAAGGGAGGGCTAGAAGGGGGAGGAGGCCAGGAGTGCTCATTCAGCCTCCAGGGGAGCCACCTTTGGGAGGCCAGGCGCAGGCACAAGGAGTGCAGGACCAAGAAGTAGTCCAAGGCGGAAGGGGCCGCAGAAGATGCCACTATCCTGCTGACAGGGTATACAGGTGGCAAAGTAGCTACCTCAATATGACTGAGGTGCAGTGTCGAAGGAGGCTCCGTCTCTCAAGGAAGACAGTCACCTCCATCTGTCAGATGATTGGGCCTGGGATCTCCCCTAACTGTGTGGGTGGACACCCCATGTCAGTAGCTCTAAAGGTCACAGCTGCCCTCAACTTCTATGCCTCTGGGACCTTCCAGGGCTCAGTGGGTGATCTTTGCAGTGTCTCCCAATCAGCTGTCCACACTTGTGTCAAGCAGGTTACAGGCGCTCTGTTCAGACATGCATTGACCTTCATCCACTACCGTTGGGACCAGGCAAGTCAGGCACAGTGAGCCAGAGGCGTCGCAGCCATTGCTGGCTTCCTCCGTGTCCAGGGTGCTATGGACTGCACACACGTGGCCATCAAGGTGCCAGCAGGTGAACCCAGTGCCTTCGTCAACAGGAAGGGCTTCCACTCCATGAACGTGCAGATAGTGTGTGATCACAGGATGCAGATTCTACAAGTCTGTGCAAGGTACCCAGGCAGCTCCCACGACGCCTACATCCTCAGACACTCCCAGGTGCCAGGGCTCTTCAGTGCTCCAGCCCGGCTTGATGGATGGCTGCTGGGTGATAAGGGCTATTCCTTCAGAAGCTGGCTCATGACGCCTCTCCACCATCTAAGAACAGAAGCTGAGCAGCGCTACAATAGGAGCCAGGGCACCACAAGGGCTGTGGTGGAGAGAGCCATTGGTCTTTTCAAGATGCACTTCCGATGCCTGGACCGTTCAGGAGGCGCACTCCAGTACCCCCCAGATTGTGTGTCGCTCATAGTGGTTGCGTATCTTGCGATGGAAAGGGGGACACTGTGGACAATGAAGACATTGATGCAGTGGCTGCTGCTGCATACGATCAGTCCAGCAGTGAGTCTGAGGACGAGCACGCACAAGTAAATGCTGAGGGGGTAGATGCGGACCCGGGCATACTCCAGGGAGGCAGGGACACCAGGGAGGCTTTAATCCAATGAACCTTTGGCTAGCACACTACATATGGACCTCCAGGACAAGCCTGGTCTGCAGGATCTATACTTGATGCCTAAGTGCAAAATCTACCTGGATAGGAACATTAACTAAGTGCCTTGTTAATAAAGCTGAATGTCCTACAAATCACTCATAACATTTTTGGAAACCATGCACCTGCAGAAGAAAAGAGGCACCCTCAGCCATGGTGACATGTCTGAATTTAATATTACAACCAAAGGAACTTAAGAAAACAAAATGACAAAGGTGTTAAAAATCACGCCAAATCATAAAGGCCTCTTTGTGGGCCAACATAAAAGCACCAGTGATAAACCCATGGAGTGCCTAATGTGCCTTATGTTTACACTTTCAGGTGCTACGTCTTGGTACTGACTCCTTGCTGGGAGTGGCATCTGAGACAACCTGCTGACTCTGCTGTCCTGTTGGCCTTGCTGACCTTGGCAGTCATCCTCTGGCCTGTGGAGCTTGTGCTGACCCCGCCTGGGAGGGAGCTGCCAGTTCCACAGCTGGCATCTACCCAGTCATCACAGCCTCACCAGATGCAGTGGTCACTGGCAGAGGGGCGGAGGAGCTGCCGCCCTCATCCGGAGCGCCCTGAGAGGACCCCCCGCCAAAGACGACAGGCAGCTGCTGCGCCGATGTGAGGTCGCTTCGGACCTCCCTGCTCACCGTGGATGGATGGGCACCGAGCTGGGAAGCTTAGTGCCCAGACGATCTCCCACACTGGCAATGTCCAGCTGAGTTCAATGCCGATGTGAGGTCTTGCTGGTCCAAGCACATCCCCAGGAAGCCCTGATTGGTCTGCTGGAGGAGCCTCTCCACAAGAGTCGCCACTCTCTCCATGGAGGACGCATGGCGCTCGGCCATGAGACTCATTGCTTCAGCGATGGTCCGCATAGACTCCTCCACGACGGACACCAAGCCAAGTATAGCCTCAGGTATCTCCACCAGATGCTCCTGCACACCCCGCCGCATTTCCAGCATTTACTGCATCGCGGACATGACTCCAGAGGCACATCATCAGGCACCAACTGAGCAACTGCCTAGTCCTCTGCAGTCCTCCAACTGCTGGCACCATGGGCACTCTCTGTCTCTGCCAGCTCCTCCAGCGATTGTGAAGTGCCCTCACCGCTGTGCCCCGGGACACTAGCCAATGATCTAACTCCCACTGAGGTGCTAGTATCTGCGCTGATGCCTGCCTGACACAGATGGTGTGACGCTGGTAAGTCCGTGACTTCAGGGCCTTCAGGTGTGAGAGGGGGCCCCTGCACCTCCTCCTCCCGGCCCTGCTCCACTGATGCTGAAAGGAAGAACAAGGACATTAGATCAGTTAACGTGGAGACAATGTCAATGTGCATCCCTGTCCCCCGGATCATTATGCGCTCATCCTTCCATAAGCAATGGTCAAGCCATGTTGCAAACTTCAATCACTGAACATTCAGCACGGCCATGGCTGTTGGGAGAACAATGGTGACCTCACTGCTGTGCAAGCATACCTGCCCGTGGCACCCCAGCCTCACCGACACCGGTGGACCTGGGCGCCTTTCCAAATCTAAGGCCTCATGCTCGAAGCGGCTGAGAATCACCAACTGTGCTGGCCCACCGCCAGTCCTCACCCGCTCGGCTGCATTATGTGCATTCCTCTCCTGAAAAGGAGAGAAGAGCATTGATTAGTGCTACTTGAACCTGGATTCTCTACGCGGATGGCCCACCCCAACCAGAGTGGGACATATCAGGGCTCCAGTGCCTCCTCACCCTGCTGCTGCCAAACACTCACACAAAGATGCTAGGCCTTTCCCCACCCCCCACCTCACGGCTAAATGCTGCCTACGTCACATTAGACACCACACGGTCTAACCTTCCATTGCAAGGAGGCACAAGCACATGGAGCACAGAGGACAGCAAATCGATTGGTGCCACGCCACCTTGGAGCTCCCCTCCCAGTATGTCATCACCCTGACTTGGACATGTCCTGGAGTTCCAGCACTGCGCCTAGTTGCAGCTCCTCCAGGTTGCCCCCAGAACAGTCATGTGGGTCACAGTGTACCACATGCTGCGGGGGCAGAACCCATCTCTTCACCACCCTCTCATGGTGACCTTGGCATGGGCAATATATGCTGGCCCACCCAGCGAAGGACACATGCCATCAATGATTCAATGCAGTCACTACTCGAGGAGGGCAGCAAGGCAGTCATCAGAAAAATGAGGGGCACAGTGCCCCCCTGCCCTACCCTCCTGCCTGGCCTGCTCACCAGCAGCGCTCTGGGGATCCCTTCCACTTGCCATGATTCACAGCCTTTGAAAGGCTGCAGCAGCTTTTTAAAAGCAGGCCACCGGGGTCGCCATTGGATCTGGCGGTCACTGCAGTCCTGGCACCACTTGCCCACTCTGCTGTCCTCGGGAGCCGCGATTCACGCTGGGGGAGTCTTAATTGGCCCGCCCGCGTCAAATGGCGGCATGGGCGGTGATCGGGCCCGCGCCCACTCCCACTCCGCCCAACAGGCAGAAAGTTCTGTTCCTAATCATTTTGCTGATGATTGAGAGGATGCTGATGGCACAGTAATTGTCGGATTGGATTTGACCTGCTTTTTGTGGCCACCTGGCATACCTGGGCAATTTTCCACTTTGTTGGGTACATGTCAGTGTTGTAGCTGTACTGGAATAGCTTGGTTAGGAGTGCAGCTAGCTTGTGAGCATAAATCTTCAGCACTATCGTTAGGATATTGTTGGGTCTATAGCCTTTGCTGTATCCAGTGTGCTCAGCAGTTTTTTAATGCCACGAAGAGGGAATCAAATTGGCTGAAGACTGACATCTGTGATGCTGGGCACCTCCGGAGGAGACTGAGATGGGTCATCCATTCAATGCTTCTGGCTGATGATTGTTGCAAATGTTTCAAACTTGACTTCACTCAGTGCCCATTCCAAGTTGCCCTTGAGAATATCATGGTAACCCTTTGTCTTGAACTGAATGAGGACTAATGGTTATATTTTAATTATGATCACAAGATAATTGCATATGAGGAAAGGACATTTGGTCCATTTTCATTCATCCATCCAGAATTATCTTAACATTCTCCCTCACCAATTATACCATCAAATTATTTCTGAGGTGATTTCCTCCACTACTGTACCTGAAAGTTTAGTCCAAATGTTGATCTCTCTTTCTGTGAAGAATTAAAACCTTGAAATCTGTCTTAAATGTACCTTTTCTATCATGACCCTGTGTCCCCTTGTTCTGTTCAGTAATATTCTGAATTAACTTTCTATACCTTAAACAATACTTTGGTAAGATTGATTCTCAGTTATCTCTTTCAAGGTTGAAATGGCCAAGTCTTTCCGAGTAACACAAATCTATGAACTGGATATCAGTCTTGCAGCTCTTCTCTGCATTGCTTCTAGCATTTGAGTGTCTCTCTTCTTTCTTGGTAACCAAAAGTAGAAACAATATTCAAGGTGGTGTCTGACTTTATAACCTCTGTTTTATATCCTCTGACTTACATTCTACGCCTTGTAATTCATCATATTACTGACTGCATATCTTGTATATGTTGCACCTTGAATCCACTAAAACTCCTGTGTCACTTTCACAGTCAGGCTGCTCATTCATTCATGGCATACACTTTTCTTTCTTTATTCCTTTGTGTAGTAATTTACATTTGGCTGCATTCAAGATAAGAACATAAGAAAGAAAAGCAGAAGTAGGCGCACAGCACATCCCCACCCCAAGCCTTCTCCAGCATTCAGTAAGATAATTGTTGCACTTTTACATCAACTTCACTTTTGCATCCTGTCCCCATATCCCTTTATTCCCTTAGTACCCAAAAATCTATTGATCTGAGTCTTGAATAGCTTCTTCTTAGGCAGTCCCTCACTTGCTTTCGGTTCGATGAGTTCTGAGATGGCTGATAAGTCTAATGTACGATCTGCACATGTGAGGCAGGAGGTGCTTGAAGGGTCGGTAGGTGAGTTGTTTGGAGGTTTGTGGGCTCCCTCCGATGCCTCGACTTTGCCTCTGCACTTTCCCAACAAAGTCTCTCAATGTGTTTGATACCTTCCTGATTGAGCCTTCTCCGTTTTGGTGCGTCACCAGCCAGGGTCTCCCATGAGTCGACGGTTATGTTTTATCTCTTCAGGGTTGCTCTGTGGGCATCTTTAAGGCATTTCCGTTGTCCTCCTGGGAGTCTCCTACTGCAACCAAGTTCGAGTAGAGCAATTGCTTCAGGAGTCTGGTGTCAGGCATACAAACAACGTGTCCTGCCCAGCGGTTGAGTGATTAGCGCCTCAATGTTGGACAAGCTGACTTGGGAGAAGACATTGAATATATTCAATGACTGATCATCCATTGCCCTCTGGGGTAGAGAATTCCAAAGATTCACATGCCTCTGAAGAAGCATCTCCTCATCTCAGTCCTAAATGGCCACCCCTTATGCTGAAACTATGACTCATAGTTCTAGACTGCAGCCAGGGGAAGCAGCCTCTCAGCATCTACCGTGTCAGGCTGTCTGAAGGTTTTAATGCATTTCAGTGGTATCACCTCTCATTCTTGTAAAACTCCATAAATATCAGCCCATTCTACTTGATCTCTCCTCATTATTCCAGAAATCAATGCAGGGAACACTGTTGCACCCATTTTAAGGCAAGTATATCCTTCCTTAGGTATGGGGACCAAAACTGTACATGGTACACCAGGCGTGGTCTCACCAAAGCCCTATATAATTGTATAATAATAAAAACAAAATACTGTGGATGCTGGAAATCTGAGAAGAGTCATATTCGATTCCCGATATAATTGCAGCAAGACCTTTTTACTCTCATATTCTGACCCCCTTGCAATAAAGATTGTTATTCATGTACACCAAGCGACTCTGAAACCCAACATTTATTAGCCCCTTGCCTTTTTGAAAAATATTCTACTTTGCTTTTAATTTCACACTTCTCTGTATTACACTCCATCTGCCATCTTGTTCAATCACTTAACTGGTCTCCAATTGCACACCCTTTACAGTCTCCTCACAGCTTAGTTTTCCACCTAGCTTTTTTAAAGCTAATTTACCATCTTTCAGGCGAGCTTACTTATTCTGAATTGCCTCTTCTGGTTTCACTGCCCTGCCTTGTTTGATATCATCTGCAAATTTCACTACTTTACATTGAATTTCTGAATCCAGGTCACTTATGCAAATTCAAAACAGTAATTTTCCCACCAGTGACCCCTGAGACACCCTGTTCGGTACACCACTCCCCTCTGGCATAACTCTAGCAATAAGTATCCATTGTTTCTTATCCTTGAACCAGCTTTAGAAAAATTTTCAGGAAGGAGAAACACACCATCTTCTTCATTATTATAAATAGACCTGTAAAGCTGTTCAAAAAACTGAAATTAAAAAAGAAAATGATTACTGTTTGATAGTAATTGTGTAAATATTTAACTGAAAGAGCTGAAGGGATTTCAATATGATGTTTAACTTAGAAAACGTTAATTGCATTGCCCATGACAACGAAACCTTTTTGCAGATCCGCATCAAGGGCACAATTCAGATTCTAAAAATGAACCTTCCATTGTAATGTACCAGGGATTTACCAACTGAGATTTATTCAAAAAATACAAGTGAAACCTTTTGAATATGTTAAGAGAAAAGACAATTCTAATGTTTCTGGATAAAGCAATGCAAAAGCACCAGGGCCCTGAAAGGTATAAAAAATGGAAAACTTTGTCATTCAGACAAATCTAGTATCTATTATTCATCTAACGAAAGATGTGGCTTTCAGTTTTTATCAGCTGAAGTATAATTGATGTCATTTGTGGTGGCTAGGAAATGCGAAACTATGTGTTTGAATAAGCAAATTGATCTTTGATTTTTAAAAAAATAGTCCAGCAGTGTTACAGTATGTTCCCTAAAATTCAAGGCACCAAAGGAAACCCTTATCAGAACACAGAGGTTCGCATCTCACCGGGACTGAATTTGCCAGGTTCAGCTCACATGGAAGAGGAAGAGAAGATTAAATTGGTGAGAGAGGTTGGTGGGGATTGGGGCACTACTGGCCCTATGCCTCATGAAGGCATTGACTGTATCTGTGGAGGTGATTCACCCTTGTAGCATAGGAATATGTTGTGCAATTTAAAAGCATATAATGTAGTCAAAGGCATAAAATGGTAAAACCACCAGCTGTATAATCAAGGACAGACAAGTATGCAAAAAGTAATGACCGTATCACTGGCTATCACTCCAAATGTTTCTGTAAAATTTTACTTGTCCTGCCTGTAGATCTTTTGTTCTCACTATTGATGTAAATAATTTTTGGTTTTAAGTAATGCCTGATATTTACCTCTCATAATAATAATGATCACCAATGTTCACGGGTATTGTGGTTTGAACTATACCAGCATTCATTTTAGCTGTTGCCTTCAGCCCATTCCAAAGCAATCAATGGACCTTTGCTTCAGGCAGACTGCATGTTCTTATTTATTATTGCTCAAGTAACGAAATATACATTTAATTTAAAATTGAAACCCTTTATGGCCCAAGTTAGGTTCCTGAAATAAAGGAAATGGCAAACCATGGCCATCAAAGGTTGGATGGTGTTACTTTACTGATTTAATGATTAGGAATTGTTTCTCCAGGCAAATTACTTAGCTCCATGAGAAACTGTGTTTATTTCCAAGCCAGGCCCTGTTTATATTGCGATCTCAGCAGGCCCCTTCTCTTCATTGCCAATAATCTATTGTAAGAATCAAGTAGGTCCAGAGTTGTTGTGGAATGCACTGCCCAAGAGGGGTGGTAAGGGGGGCAGGTTCAAGCAGTTTCAAGCAACAGCGCTGGCTACATGCCCAAGTCATTATAAAGAGCTGCCATCAGGAATTTCACATTGTCATTGCACCCCCATGAAAAAAGGTATACATTGTGTCCCTCCACCTGCCCATCCCACCCAACCCAACTCCCTGCATGCCAGTTTCAAACGCAATTGAATTTCTAGGCTATAGGATTTTTTTTTACAGCGGTAATTTTGAGTGGATGATTTTTGTTTATTTTTATTTTGAAGCTGAGTCTGAATGGACTTTTCCTGTGCCTGCAAGATCAAGGCAAGGAGGAAATATAAAATCATAGTTACCAACTATTATAGAGAAACCGGTTAAAAAGAATCTCTTTTCAAGGAGTTCAGCAGAATAGGAAGATCCTTAAAAAAGATAGGATTTGGGGATGACCTTTCCCAGTATCACCTAGGGTGCACCAGCCTTAGTGCAGGAGATTGCTTTGAAAGTGCCCAGTCAGGGTATTTCAAGCATTAAGTGGAACTAGATATAAGGAGAGCTGTCGGGGAGACCAACGAGCAGTACAGCCCCATTCACCACACCCAGCAAAACATGTCTGCACACATACCTACCTGGCATTGACTGTGCAGGGTTGGTTCCAGTTTAACAGGAAGCCAGTTCTAGAGCTGTATTTACAGTTAGGATGCCTGCAGATAACCTGCGTCAACGTCACTGACCTCTTCAATCTTTCTGCGTCTGCCTTCTTCCAAGCATACTGCAGCTTCCTCCAGCTGCCTAGACTGCACACTCTAGAATTTATTCTCCAAGCCTCTCCAACTCCCTCTCCTCCTCTGAGGCTTGCTTAAAATCTACCTATTTCTACCCCTTCTAATATCCCCTTCTTTGGCTCTGTGCCATTTTTTTCTTATGGCTCTCTGAAGCGGCTGGCATCAATTTCATTTTCTCGTTGGAGACACTATATTAGTACAAATTGTTAAGAACAAAGAACCAGGAGCAGGAGTAGGCAATTCAGCCCTTCGAGCCTGCCCCGCCATTCAATATGATCATGGCTGATCTCATTTCGGCCTCAACTCCAATTTCCCGCCCTCTCCCCATAACCTTTCAACCCATTACTAATTAAAAATTTGCCTATCTTCTCCTTAAATTTATTCAGCGTCCCGGCATCCACTGCACTCTGAGGTAGTGAATTCCACAGATGCACAACTCTTTGAGAAAAGTAATTCCTCCTCATCTCTGATTTAAATCTACCACCCCTTAGCCTAAAACTATGGCCTCTTGTTCTAGAATGCCCCGCAAGGGAAAACATCTGCTCCACGTCTACTTTGTCTATCCCTTTTAGTATCTTATATACCTCAATTAGATCTCCTCTCATCCTTCTAAACTCTAGCGAGTACAGGCCTAAACTGCTCAATCTCTCCTCATAAGACAAGCCCCACATCTCTGGAATCAATCTAGTGAACCTCCTCTGAACCCCCTCCAATGCAACTACATCCTTCCTCAAGCAAGGGGACCAAAACTGCACAGTACTCCAGGTGCGGTCTCACCAATGCCTTGTACAGTTGCAACAACATTTCCCTATTTTTATACTCTATTCCTTTAGCAATAAATGCCAAAATTCCATTTGCCTTCCTTATTACCTCCTGTACCTGCATTCTAGCTTTCAGCGATTCATGCCCGAGGACACCCAGATCCCTCGGCACTGAAGCATTCTGAAGTTTCTCTCCATTTAAATAATAAGTCACCTTTTTATTCTTCTGACTAAAATGGATAACCTCACACTTATCCACGTTAAACTCCATCTGCCAAATTTTGGCCCGTTCACCTAACCTGTCCATATCCATTTGTAAATTTCTTATTTCTTCATTGCAACTTACTTTCCCACCCATTTTGGTGTCATCTGCAAATTTAGCTATAGTAGCTTCTATCCCTGAATCCAAGTCATTAATATAGATTGTAAATAGTTGGGGCCCAAGGACTGAACCCGGTGGTACCTCACTAGTTACAGCTTGCCACTCCAATAGCTTCTCAGTCATTATGGCCTGGATGAGCCAAAATTTCCTCCAGCTTAATGTTGACAAGATCAAGGCCATCCTCTTCAGCTCTCCCCAACATTTACTTGCCTTTGTTATTGACTCTGTTGACCTCCCTAACTGCCATCTCAGGCTAAGAGTAAAGGTGCAAAACCTAAATATACCAATCAACATTAAACTCTGCTTTTGTTTTACTCGCCACCAAGGTATTGGCCACCAAGGTTTTATTTTTTCACCTCCATACAGTATCTGCTTTTTCCCCTAACTCCTTCCAACTCCCCACCTCAGCCAACAATTTTCATATCCGCAAACAATGCCTGCAACCCCTTAAGGTTTCATCTCTTTATTATCCAATGCACTGGGCTTCTCTACTTTCAATGTCCACAAATGCAGCACTCATTCAGAATACCACTCCCCACTTCCTCACCTTGCACAAAGTCTCACGGTCCCATCATTCTTGTCAAATTCCACCATCTCCCCTTACCCCAATAAATGGACTTCAACACCTCCACTATCTCCATATTGGCCTTGAAACATTAACTCCGTTGCTCTCTCCACAGATGTTGCCAGACCTGAGTTTTTCCAGCACTTTCTGCTTTTATTTCAACATCTTCAGCGTGCTTTCAAATCTCTCCATGACCTTAGCCATCTCCAGCCTACTCTCCATTCTCCAACACAAGTTGATTCCTGGTTTTCTTCTGTTGTGTTTTGTTTCCCTTTCAAATATTTTTATTCCTTTTTTTTGTCTTGGCCATTGTGTTTCAGACCAGTCGTTTAGGTAAGTTCTCACACTCTCGCTGCACTTTTTGGATAAAACACCCTGGCCCACTAAGAACAGACATGGCATCCTATTTTTGGAGTACTTCGGCTGTTACTCTAACCTTGCGTCTAATGCAATTTCCTTGCCTTCCTAAACCAGCAGAGCTATACCAACGTTTGGCCTTGTTTAGGTAGATAACAGCAAAAGCATAATTGGTACAA
Organism: Cetorhinus maximus; assembly: GCF_964194155.1. Lineage (NCBI taxonomy): Eukaryota > Metazoa > Chordata > Chondrichthyes > Lamniformes > Cetorhinidae > Cetorhinus > Cetorhinus maximus. Next base: position 151,100,707 of record NC_135883.1, on the reverse strand, counting down.
CAGTAGTTAAACTCTACTAGTTGCAGAGTAGGAAATAATAAATAGTTGTACTTATATGCCTGTCTTGTTAATTCCTTGTCAACTATGCAAGTTATCTGACTTATTCTCTTCAGAAGTTCCAGTCATATAAATTCCAGATAAAAACTTTTTGATTTCAATTATCCCTGAAAATGGTTGCTAAAGCCAAGCAGTTATTTAAGTAATTTCAAGAAGCTGTCAATCAGACATAGCTCTGAACGAATCACACAGTGAACTGCCTTTGCCTCATTTGGAGTGGAATATGGCAGAGCAGGACTGCTGCAGCCCCTCTAACTCTGTCACGACCATTATCCTAGGTTGTGGATCATTGGCCAGGCAGGCTCCCAGCAGGATTTCTGCCACCAAGAAGAAAACTGCCAAGGCCGAGGAAGAGATTGGAGCGTAGCTGTAGCAGAGACTGAGACCAACAAAGGCTGCTAAACTGGAAGGGACAGCGGCCTATACTGGGCCTTCGCCTTCCATGTGTGAACAGTGGTGTTGTTACTGGTGGACCTACTACCATCTTCCACCAGGTAGTTCCAGTGAAAAGCAGTAGGGGAAAGAAAGACTTGCACTTCTATAATGCCTTTCACAACCTCAGGATATCCTAACCCCATTCCAGCCAATGAAATGCTTTTCACGTGTAGTCACTTTTGTAATGTGGTAAGAAGGACAGGTGAGTAGGAATCTGAGAACTCAGACCCTGGCAACATGTGCATGATGAGGATGGAGAAGGTATGGCAGGGCTGGCTGTAGGTCAATTTTGCTGCCATTCCTGCCACTAAGGATCAGGGGGAAATCCAACCTAACATGTTTTATTTCAAATAAATCACTTATTTCAATTAAGTGGCTTGGCTCCTTCCTCAACTGAACTGCCTAGCAACCAACGGAGCAATCCTCACAAATTGTATTGTGTTAAGCTTCGACAAGATTTAAGTGAGTGAAATTAGTTATCAAATCATATAGACCAAGTAATAATTAAAGAAGTTAAAAAATTAAAGAAATAACAAATTAAACTTCCAACAGATAACCTTCATTTTTTTCACATCTCTCCCCTCTGCTCTAACATCAGTGCCCGATTTTTTTGACCACTACACCCTTGTCCTATGGAATTCCCTTCTCAAATACCTCTCTTTTGTCGTCTCTGTAATTAAATGGCAGAACAGGCTCAAGGGGGTGAATGGCCTATTCCTGTTCTTATCTCTCTCCCTACTTTTGTGCCCCAACCCATGCTCTCCCCCATCTCTTTGATCAACACAACTTGTATTTATATTGAACCTTTCAAGTATTATAATATCCCAAGGTTCTTCACAGAAGCGTTATCAAGCAAAATTTGACAGCAAAACACATATCACACTTTTTTCAGTGGAACAGAGGAGGTTGCTGGATGATCTGATATAAGTCTTCAAGTTCACTGTGTCTGTTTTTTGGATAATTTTAAGATCATCAGTAAAAGAGAAAAGATGATTTTTTTAATATGCAGATAGTTGCTAGGGCATGGATGGTCTATCAGAAACAGCAGTGGGAGCAAAGTATGAGTGAGGACATGCAAATAGAACTAAGTAAACAGACTTCAGGTGCAGGTGTGTTAGACCAAATGGGCTCCTCCTATGGTATAAAGGTCAATGATTATGAAAAGTTTTGATGGGTTAAATAATTATAGATTGTTTCTATTGATCTGTGAGATGGAAATGCAACTGCAAAAGGAATTATGTGGGAAGTTAAGGAAAGATTTCTTTGCATAGAGAGTGGTTATAGATGTGGCGTTCTCCATCACAAACAAAAAAAGTACATATTCAAACACTATTAAAAAGGGATTCAATAGTGGCTTATGAAAGACAAATGTTAAAGACTATGGGAAATGAACAAGAAAGTTAAGATGAACAAGGGAATTAAATGAGATGGCTCCTATGGAGAACACCAGCTCTGATTCTATTTCTGTGCTGTAACATTTTATGATCCTGTAATCCCATTTCTTTTCACTGGTATGAAACTTCCATATTTACTTCTAAACAAGCTTCTGGCAATCTTCTCCTCTTATCCAACACCACTACAACTGTAGCTGTCCAGTCTGGCTCAATTTATTTGCTATTCATCATTACTGCACAGTCCCATAAATAGAGCTTCAGAAAATCTTGTACCATGAAGGGGGAGAAAAGAAGCTGAATTGGCACCTATTGTAAAGGTGGCATCCGTGATTTCAAAATGAGCTGTCTGTCTACAAGTCTTATAGTTTTTCCCTTTAAAGCCCCACAAGAAGTCATCCACCTCTGCATTTCCTCTTTCAACAGGAATGAGAAGGCGGAACCAAACCGTCATGCTTAAACCACAATCAGTAAGGTTCTGTAATTGATAGGTGTGTCCAATGGAGACATGGTGCAACTAATTCCACTGGCTATTAAGAGCAGCAGGGTTCAAATGTCAATCAGGATTCACAACTTTTGTCATTCCTCCAAACGGAAGTCCAGAGTTCAATAAATAGTGTCATCTAAGTCAAAGACTAAATGTATTTTGGGGCTAAAAAGAAACATTATAAATGCTAGAAATACATCGTAGTAGATCCATTATAAAAAGATAAGGTTCATAGTAATGTTTTGGGTGCAGACACATTGCACACACTTTGCTTGAGCTTTTAAGCATAACTGTACTACAAAGTGTAGCTGACAATTACTTCCTGATAAATCATTGTGAATTATCACTCTTCTCACATATTAGGTGAAATATCAGCAGGTTAAGCTAAAGATAACACTCAATACGAACCACGTAATTCAGAATTTACTCTCCATAAACATGAGCTCAAGAGCCCTGTGTTTGTATCCTAACTCATGCCAAACTCTGTTCATCCACCTCAGCTCTGCTCAATGACCTATATTGGCTCCCAGTTTAGCAAAATTACTACTGTATTTAAAAATTCTCATCCATGATCTCAAATCCTTCCATGGCCTCATTCCTCCCTTTCTCAGTAACCTCCTGTAGCCCTACAATCCTCCGAGATTTCTGCATTCTGCTGCTTCTGGCTTGTTGCACAACCCTGATTTCCTTCACCCCACCAATGGTGGCTGTGCCTTTAGCTGTTTAGGTCCTAGCTCTAGAATTCCTTCCCTAAATCTCTCCTTATCTCTACTTCTCCTTCTTTAAATGTGGCAGCTTTCCATCTCATAAGGCGATGGTTTGCGTCATGGTGGTCAACACTGTGCTAAGCATTGCCTGGTTTGGATCAGGAGCCCCACTCTGGCATGACGGTCTTTGGCACACTTGCTGCAGAGGAAGACAGTGGGTTGAGAAGGTGCACAATTCACTGGCCTCTGTTTTCTCTAGGCCCTCTTATTAGCCTTATTAGCTGAGCCTTTCGTTTCTACTTACCTCTTACAAGGCCTTTCCAAACAATCAACCTCCAGAGGTCACAGCTGTCAGTCCAGGTTGTCAATGCCAATGTCGGACATCTTCATACCTCGCTTGCAGGTGTCCTTGTAGTGGAAATATGGACGCCCAGGAGGTCGTGACCCAGTGGCCAGTTCACTGTACAGAAGGTCTTTGGATATAGGGCCATCATCCATTCAATGAACATGGCCAAGCCAGTGCAGATGCCATTGGCTGAGCAACATCTGTATGCTGATGGAATTCGCACACTCCAGGACCTCAGTGTTGGTGACATTGTCCTGCCAAGAGATGTGGAGCTTATGTCTGAGATAGTGAAGGTGGAAGCTGTTCAGCCTTCTCTCCATGTATTGTCCAAGTCTCTCCACTATAGAAAGCACAGAGGACCCAAGCTTACTAGACTCACTGTTTGGTGTTCTCAGTCAGGTTGCTGATGTTCCACACTCTCTTACTCAGCTTGGACATGCCGGCTGCAGCTTTTGCAATCCGTATGTTAATTTACGCATCAAGTTTCAGATTGCTGGTGATTGTGGAACTTAGATATGTGAGACTATTAACAACCTCCAATGTCACATTGTCACAGATGTATGGCAATGTTCCGCACCATGACATTTGTATTCCTAATGCTGATGGTCAAACCAAACACTTTACAGGTGTGAGAGAGTCTGTCCATTTGCCTCTGCGGATGTTTCTCAGTATGGGCTGTTAGTTCTGCATCGTCAGCATAGAGCAACTCTCTGATGAGGACTTGGCGCACCTTTGTCTTGGATCTCAGGCGAGCGGGGCTGAACAGCTTTCCATCAGTTCTGGTATGTAAGTAGACATCCTCTATCGATGACCTGAAGGCATATGACAGCAGCGAAGAAAAGAATATGCCAAAGAGTTTCGGTGCCAGAACACAGACCTATTCCACCCCACTGCGGATCTCAAAGGGTTCCGATGCAGCCCCATCATCGTTCACATTACCCATCCTGTTGTCATGGAACACGGGGATCACACTGAGCAGCTTCGGCAGGCAGTCAGTTTTCTCCAGCAGTCTCTTCTCACATGATCAAATGCCTTTGGTGAGGTCAATGAAGGCAACTTACAATGGTCTCCCTTGTTCACGGCATTTCTCTTTCAGCTGCCGACTGAGAAGATCATGCAGATTGTAGCTCTTCCAGTTCTGAAGCCATACTGAGATTCGGGATAGGTGCGTTCAGCCATGATCTGCAGCCTGACAAGGGCAACATGGGCAAATACGTTTTCCACGATGCTCAGCGGGGAATTCCCTTGCTAAACCACTCCACCAATCTACCTCTCTCTCCTCCTTTAAAACACTCTAAAACCTACCTCTTTGACAAAGCTTTTGGTCACCTGTCCTAATATGACCTTATGTGGCTCAATGTCAATTTTGTTTATAATGCCCCTATGAAGCATCTTGGAAAATTTTACTATGTTAAGGTGCTATGTTGTTTTTGTTGTAGAGAATGTCTTAAAGTTGTATTAGAGTATAGCGGGCATCAAACCATCTTGCACATGACCAAGGTAGTGGAAAATGCCCAAACCATAATCTTGATTGGCCTACCTTTCCACCTTAACTCACAGGTTGTTGTCCCCATGGTTTTGTGTTATGCACATCATTTTGTTTTGATAAGAAACGTGTGCAAATAAAGCAAAAAGTCAAAGGTGAGAAGACAAAAAGTCTGCTCCTATAGGTAACACGTTAATGTATGAATTCTGAGACACAACTTTGCACCAGTGGGTGAAGCAGGAACTTAAATAAATTTACAAGAGTGTACTTAAGTCAGATGGGGGAGCAACTAATTCTTCACCTTCAGTTAAGACCAGGGAAAGGTCAGGCAAGTACCATTATTGAGAGGGCAAATCCCTTTTCAACAGATAGCTGTAGTTCTAATTTTGGACAGGAATTGTACTAAAACGTCAGTGAAAGATTCTAGAAGGAGCATGAACAGCTGTTTTAAGTTCTTTCTATGGATTTTCCAACTAGTTCCCACTGAAGTTACAGCCAGACATTTGAAGAACTACTTCAAAAATAACTGGCGCTATTTTTTTCTCGACTTTGACCTGATCAAAGGTCTTCTAAAAATTTATACACACTTCATCTATCTCAAACCCATTATCTATCTCATCAGTCAATTCTTCAAAAGGGGCCTGCCCTGCTCAGAATTCTTCCATGGCCCCTTAGAACTACCAACAAAATATAGGACTTTTTTCCAAATCTTTTTTTCCCAAAGAAAGCACCTTGCGGAACCAAGAGTGCTTCCATTGTCAAAATGGTTGCTCACACCCCTACCCCTTGCCTCCTCCCTGGAAACCCACTACAACACTCCCAGCCCCAGACTTAACTGACGGCTGCCACTCTCACAAAGTGGTCTGAAATTGACTTCTCTCCTTGAACGAGCTGCCTATGGTGGCGGGACAGTTGCCGACAGCTTGCCTGAAAATAGATGAGGCCCGAGGACCAATTCCCGCCAATCCTTGGGGCTCTTGGTACAGTCAGGAATCCAAAACGTAAATGCAAATCTACCCCCAGCCGGCAGTCAAGGAATCTTAAGTCCAATGAAATTGTCCTGGCAGCCTAGAGCATCAGTGAGATTGCACTTTCAGCAACGTGCCCAGAGAAAAGCTGCTGGCAAGGGTTGAGAGGGAGGAAGCAGGATGATAATGGACCTTACATCAGTACAATAAAAAAAAACAAATAAGAAATTCAAGAGAAATTTTTCTACTCAGAGTGTAGTAAGAATGCGGAATTCACCACAGGGAGTAGTTGAGGCAAATAGTACAGATACATTTAAGGGGAAGCTAGATAAACACACGAGGGAGAAGGGAATAAGTTATGCTGATAGAGATGAGGAAAGATGGGAGGAGGCAGCATAAATGCTGGCATGGACTGGTTAGGCTGAATGGCCTGTTTCTGTACTGCATATTCTATGTAATGAACTATTAAGAGGTTTAATGGAATTAGATTTGTCCCCTTTGGAAAGAAGACTGAGGTGTTTTAAATCATGGGGGCAGGTTGCAGTTAATAGGACAGACTTAGGAAAATGGCAAAAAAAATTACATGAAAGAATAACCTTTACAACCTTTTGAGTTGTTGACCTATTTTGTTCAGCTTTTATCAGTATTATTTGTTGAAACAGTGCTGAGGACACCTTTGATGAAGCTGGCCTGGTGGAGTTGCTGAAGTAGACAGTACAAGGGAGCTGAATTACATCAGCAAAGACATTCGCACCATTAACCCTGAGGGCTTCAGTCCTTTAGGACCAAGCTTGATCATCCAGCTCGCTTTTTCACGAGCCATGATATTGACAACACTCATTTATTTAGGCAAAAGCATCCAAAGAAATCAAAAGGAAGAGACACAAGGAGAAAATAAGAGATGTTAATCACAGTTATTTGCTGTTTAATGAAAGCTACTGTGACTGCCTTGAAAAATCACATCTGTCCATACAGTGAATCCCAGATGTGAGACTATTGTCAACTCAATGGACCTATGTTGATTAGTTGCATTATATATTCCAGTTCCCAAGTTATATCCTTCATGTTCCAGTAAAGTAACTACGTGTGTGATCCTCAGGCTTTAAGACTATCTTGTGGATCAGCTCTGTTCACACTGTTATCAGCTCTGGTAAATTCTGCTTACCCAGCTAACTTGAGATGACTTTGGTTCCAGCTTTGGCCAGGACAAAGAACAAAGGAACTCAGCAGCTCCTAAGTAATATCAGAGTGTTTATCTCTCTGCCATAGTTTATTTCGTTGTATTCTCCGTTAGTATCTCTGCCTTTGTAGTTGGGTGAAATGCTTCCCTACCCCACTGACTAGCTCTGTAAGAAACAAAATGCTAACTCTGATGACTCACTGGGTGAACCCACTTTGTGCTCACTTAGCTGACTGCAGTTGGGGTTAGTCTAAGCACCCATGAAATTTGGAGGGGGAAATTAGTCAATGTTCCTACTTCTCGTACATTTATAGTATGTGTAGTGAAGTTTCAGATAAGGCCAGAATCAAACTCAGCTGCAATACCATCCACAGTCAAATAGCCACTTAACACCTTTCACTTCAGTATGCAGATGAAGGATGTCCACTTGGGTAAAGTACTAGAGCGTAGTTGGTGACAATAGAATATAACTCAAGTAGGGGTCATTACCTTCAGGAAAAGGAAACTAGAAAGGAAACAGGAATAAAATAAATTAATGCAATTTTTTTTTCCTCATTAAAATTAACAGCCATTGATGGGGCAACAGGTTTATTTGGGGGTTTCAAAGGGTTCTTACTCACTAAGTAAGCAAATAACTTTATATCTTTTTTTCCAGCACTGGTGGTGCATTACGTAGCAAGATCAATTATAGATCGTGTAGTGAACCAGAAATGTTATGGACAAAAATAAGTAACTCAAGAACAACAAGTGTTTCTATAATGCTCCACACATACACAAAAACACATCAAAGTGGAATGGAGGGAGAAGGTGCTCACTGAGCAGGAAGGAAAATGAGGGGCTGAAAAGTTCAAAAGAAAGGCCTTTAAGATGTTAGTGAGAATGCAAAAGGCAAAGTAAGCCAGTAATATTTTGAATAGGATAATAAATAGTTCACATTTCTTTTTACAGCTCTGTAACAATTCATCTGCTGGTGAAATCCTCATCCATGCCTTTCTTACCTCTAGACTTGACTATTCCAATGCTTTCCTGGTCAGCATTCCTCATTCTACTCTTTGTAAATTTGAGGTCATCAAAAACTCTGCTGCCTGTGCCCTAACTCTCACCAAATTCTGTTCACCCATGACCTATACTGGCAACCAGTTAAGCAGGGTCTCAATTTTAAAATTCTCATGAAAGCAAAATACTGCAGATGCTGGAAATCTGAAACAAAAACAGAAAATGCTGGAAAATCTCAGCAGTTCTGGCAGCATCTGTGGAGAGAGAAGCAAAGTTAACGTCTCGAGTCTGTATGACTCTTCTTCAGGGCTCAAATACCTCACGGCCTCATCCCTCCCTACCTTTGCCATCTTCTCCAGCCTCATTATCCCTCTGAGAAAGCTGCATTCCTCTAATTCTGGATCCTTGAGCATCCCTGATTTTAATTGGTGGGCTGCCTTCAGCTACTGCCACCCAACTCTAGAATTCCCTCCCTCTTCTTTCCCTAGCCTTCCTCCTTTAAGACACTCCTTAAAACCTACCTCTAACCAAGCTTTTGGTCACCTGGCCTACTATCTCCTTATGTGAATCAGTGTCATACTTTGTTTCATAATGTTCCTGTGAAGCAACTTGAGACATTTCATTGCATTAAAGGTGCTATAAAAATACAGGGTGCTTTTCTATGGTGACCTCAGGACAACCCAAAGTATTTTACAACTGATTAAGTGTTGCCTGAAGTAAGTCAACGTTGTAATGTGGCAGCTAATCTGCGCACAGCATGGTCGCACAGACAGCGATGTGATAATAACCAAGTAATTTGTTTTTTTTCCCCTTCGCCAGTCTAGTCTCTCCTTCCAAACCTATCATCAGACTCCTTATTTTGATACTAGAGTGAACAGCCCTGAATCGCCTTCACTGTTAGCTCTTGTTTTTTTGATACCTAGCCTGATTTTCTGTTTCCACCCCTACCTTCACCCCCACTCCCCCACCCCACTGCTGTTGGGAAACTATCCGCCACAATCACACTCATAATTAAAAGTGCGGCCTAAATGTCTTGCTGTTCTTTGGCACCTTTTAGTTTAAACTAGGGAATGAGTTCCAAATGGCAAAAGGATGGTCACTAATGAAGACAAGGTGAACATGGAGTAACCTAGTGTTAGAAGAGTGGAGGCTGCAAGACTGGAAAACACTGAGGTGGGATAGAGTGAGACAATGGAGAGATTTGAAAATGAGGACAAGGATTTTGAAATCAATTCACACAGAAAACCAGCGAATCTCGGCAAGAATGGGGGCACAAGTGGTGCTGGAACGGCAGTGCTTTGTATGGAAGTGATATGGTCCTTGGTATTTAGAATTAGTAGCTTGCAGAGGATAAAGCCTGGCAAGTGCTTTGGAGAAGTCAAGCCTTATAATAGAGGGTTAGTGTTTGGGAAATAGAAAGGAAGAGCTAGGGGCAGAAGTGGACAGGTTAATGCAAACACTTCAACCAGCCGTCCTGCAGAGCTTCCCTATTATATCCCACAGGAAGCAATCAGGTCTCAGGTCTGGTCTGGTCCTCATGGTGATAGAGAGATAATGCATTACAGTAAATCCTGCACACAGCCGCTCTCACAGTTACCAGTCATAAATACATTCCTGACAAGTTGGGGCATGCATCTGAAAGTAAATTGGGTTCAAAGCAAGTGGACAATGGAATGCCTAAATCTGGCATATCAATCAATTGGAACTAAGAGTAGAAAGGCTAACTCTAGAGATTGTCCAAGCAGGGTACTGAGCTTGCAAACAGTCTCGATCATCCGGCGACAATAGTTGGGGAGGGAGATGGCCTCACTATTGAGGATATAGACTGTGTCGTGGAGGTCAATGATGTGGCGTGTTTAACTAAAATAAATTATGGCTTCTTCAGGATTATACACCAGACAAGTAGTTTGATAACCCAGTGATAGTCAAGAGAGATGGAAGGGCTGCATGACATCAGTCTACATGTCTTTGGATGACATTGCCAAGGGGCAGTATATTGATCAGGAAGAAGCAGGGGACAAAAATGATCCCAGGCTGGAAAGGGAGGCCATTGTTGGAGATTCTCTTGGGATGATTAAATAGGTAAGAGTGGAAACAAACAAGGGCAGTCACACTGGACTGCGCATTGGAGGAGGACAGTCCAGTTGACTGACTATTCTGAGGGCTTCAGAGAGGCTAATAAGAAAGTGAAGGAGAGTTAGTGAAGCGTGATCACAATTACAGTGGCTGTCATTTGTGACTTTGATGAGGGCTATTTGATTAAGGTTGTAGTGGGGGCAGAAACCTCATTCAAATATAGAGGCACGGAGTAGGAAAGATTTATTCTTGGAAAACTGTTTTGATATTAAATCAGTTAGCCCTATGTCATTTGATGCCTCAATCATTTGCAGAATCTCTTCAAAACTGGTCTAATACCTATTTCTAATTGGCTGTATGTAGTGACTGTCTCAATTCTTTATACCGCATTTTCATTACGATTGCTAGATAATCACAACTTGATGACCCATCTAATGTAAGCTACCTGAAAATTATGCCCAGTTAATTAAGAACTTGGGCTGGATTTTATGGCCATCTGCCAATGTATTTGAAGACAGTGCATGGCTTGTTCACTGTCTTCCCCCCTGCCCCCAAACTAACTTCCAGTTTACGGGGGCGGGGGAGGTGGAGGTGTCAGGCGGCCCGCTCGCCCTTGAGAATATTGAGGCCCTTAAGTGGCCAATTAATGGCCACTTAAGTGCCTCACCCTGCCCCCGCCCCCCTCCCCACCACCACTAATTTACCCATGGCAGGGGGAGGCCTAGGACTAGGCCAAGCGGGGAGCCCAGCAGCTTTAACTGGGCGAGCTGGCATTGGGCAAAACAGGAGAGATACCTTTGGGGAATCCCTGTGCCCATCAAAGGCAACCCCCTGCCTCATGGTCATACCACCTTCACCACCCCCCTTCCCCAGCCTTTCAAACGCAGCACTCCACCTTCTCTCACCCCTACCCTCCCACCCCTCACTGGGGCCTACCGGCCAGGCCCTGCCAACACCCGGACTTATCTGAAGTCCAGCTTCCATAACATCCTCTTCTTTGGGGATAGGCTGTAAACCCAGCAGTGGCCACCACTCGAACATGGCACTGGTGGGGCTACAGAGCTGCCGGCCAATCTGAACCAACTAATGACTAATGTCCCATTGAGTGTAAGATGGCTGCTGTGCAACCGGCTTTTCCATGGGCGGGCTCCTGACTGGCTTTTTAGTCAGAGAGTGGGGGAGGTGGGGCGCGGGTAACACAGCTCCCTGTAAAATCCAGTCCCTTATTTTAGTCTTTCACAAATTAATATACCCAAACTTCAAACCTCTGTGAACATATGAATTTAAGCTTCTTGAATGGGAAACTGTTTTAAACATTCATTTTGACTCATTAGGATAATAAATTACAAAACAAAAACAGAAGCAGAAATACCTGGAAAAACTCAGCAGGTCTGGCAGCATCGGTGGAGAAGAGCACAGTTGTGCTTTTATCTTTATATTAATAAATTACAAATCTTTATTCCAGACCAGCTGTGTTTGATTTGGGATTCAGACAGGGCAGTTCTTGGAATTTCCCTCGAACTTTTACTGAAATTTCCCGGTTTGTTTCCCAGTGAAAATATTGCTCTTTATCTAATGTCACATACATCTCAACTGGAGCACCATTTCTCCCCACTCAAACCTTAGGTCTCACAATGAGCAACTTAGACAGGCTACACAGTTATTCATTTCCAATAGTGCAAGGGACCGAGGCGAACCAATGACTAAACAGCAGATATCCAAACAAATGGTTGAATGCATCCCTCTTATCTTGAAAGAAATAAACCCAATCAGCAGATTAAAGGGTAAATGACCCAACCCATGGCTGTTTCCTGGACAGCACTTGATCTTGGTTCCAGTTGGTGCATATGGAGAAATCCTCATACAATTACTGTTCAGATGTAACAGCAGCACATAACCATACTTTTGTTAGATCAGTGCTGAAAAATAGGCATGGTTTTGGGGAGAGGATGTGGCAGTGGTTAGTTAGTTTCACTTCAGCTTCAAATCAAAACCCGCTGGTGCAATGAAACAGGTTCAGCAGCATGCACTGCAGAAACAGATCACAGATGGTACATTCCATCTGTAATATCATGATGACACTTTCATTTGTATTCAGCAAGTGAATGATATAAGCTAGATTATCTTGCTAAAGTGTATGTTGGATACATATTCAAAGTATGTAGAGGACCTTATGTGGTAGGTGATCTATCTTTACAAAGTTAAACAGGAAATATATTTTGGATATTACATCACAGAGAAAGCAGTGTGCTTCCATATTTTTGTGGAGCCATTGTACATTTTTAGTGCCCTGTGGTTGTTGCAAAGACTACACTACTTTTCATTGTGATGGGGGAATGTGTGTTTAAAGGAGTTTGAAATAATTATTTGAGGTCTTGGTACTAGGTGCTCGCATGCTAACTGGGTCTCCTTTCGGATGGGATTGTTGTGTTTGCCTGTTTTTTGCTAGCGGCTGATCCTGGCTTATTTATGACAACAGGGAGTGTACTTTTGGAAATTAATAACAAACTTTCAGGTCTTGAAGCACAACCATAAGAGTTTTTGCAGCTCAGAAGAAGGCTATTTAGCCCATTGTATAAGTGCTGTCTCTTAGGGCAAGTTACTATTTGGTCCCATTGCTGGGCTGTTCCTCTCATTTGCTCCTATTTTTTTTCTTTTTCAAATATTTATCCACCTCACTTTTAAAAGTTATTACGGCTTCTGTTTCTACCACTGCTTCTAACAGGGAATTCCATATCACAGCAACCCTGTGCATAAAAGAATTTCTCCCAATCTCTTTTTATTTATTCTTTTGGTGATTATCTTAAACTGACCTAGTCAGTGACTTAGTAAAAGTCGATTTTCCCTATTTACCTTTGCAAAATCCCTCATAATTTTGAATATGTTTATCAGATTTCCTCTCAGCAGTTTTGTTCTAATTATAAAAGCCTTTGTCCCTCTAGTCATTCCTCATAACTAAAGCTTCTCATCCATGGTATTATTTAAGTGAATCTATTTTATACCTTCTCTGTGGCCTTAACATCCTACCTAAAGTAAAATGCCCAAAACTAAAAAGGATATTTGAAACCCTGCCTGATTTGTAAAGTTTAACATTTGCTTTTCCTCTCTGTCTCCGTATTCATAGAATCTATCCATATTCTCTTTTAATCACATTCTCAATTCACCCTCTTGTTTGCAAAGATTTATGTATCTCAATCTCTGAATGTCTCTGCTTATCTACTATTTATAAATTTTAACATTTACCATATGTATACCTCTTCACATTACATTTCATCTGACATCAATTTTTCCAATATATTAACCTGTGTTAAATGTTACTATCTATGCATCTGGGGCACATAATCCCATTAACCTCTGTTTAATATCAAATCAGCAGCTGAATTCGTTATGCGAACCCTGGAAACATTGAGTTGTGCAATATCACAAAAAAAGTTAAAGGACTCCAACGAGATTAATACTGGGTTAATGGTTAAACATAGTTGAATTCTTTTTAAGGAAGGAGTTGGTCCATCAAAATTCCTTTTAAAGATTAAAAAGATTTTAAGAGACTGAGATTTTTTACTTTTTTTCTCGCTAGCTGTAAATTTTGTTGGAAGTTTTTGAAGTAACAGTGGGCACTGACAATTGGGGAGCTGCTAATTTCTTGGACAAACCATTGAGCCAAGGCATTACTGGAATAGTCAAATTTGCTGTAATACCTGGGATTAATAATTAGCTCATGTTAATCCGGATCCTTCACTCTTATCGGCCTTAGTAACTCACTCAAACTAGAACTTCTGATAATGTCATCAGCTCTCCCTGTTTACAAAATACCTGAAAGAGATTAAATCGGCCGAGTAAAAATAAAACAAAATACTTACTGGTTCTCCTACCTTTAAGTACTCATAGGCTAACGTCACACAACATATTTTCTAGGCTTTAATGTCCTTGCATTGATTTATTGTCACGTTTTTAAAAATTTGGTCATGGGATGTGGGCATCACTGGCATTTATTGCCCATCCCCAATTGCCCTTGTTGGAGGGCAACAAGAGTCAACCACATTACTGTGGGCCTGGAGTCACGTGTAGGCCAGGCCAGGTAAGGATGGAAGATTTCCTTCCCTAAAGGGTATTAGCGAACTAGATATGTCTTTACATCAATTGGCAATGGTTTTGTGGTTATCATGAGATTTTTAATTCCATTCTTTTTATTAAATTCAAATTTCATCATCTGCCATGGTGAGATTTGAACCCAGGGCCTTGAAGCATTACACTGGGTCTCTGGAATATTAGGCCAGTGACAATACCAATAAGCCACTGCCTCCTCTTAAATAAATAAATAAATAAATTTAAACTAGAAGCCCGCTATTCAATTTTAGAACATGATAAAATAAAATGTTCACTGGTTACAAAGGGCTATATTTAATCTGTATGAAACCAAATCTTCAATAAAATGATCTTGAGCATGAAGTGAAACATTTAGCAGAGCACAGCAGTGTTTTCTTTATTGAAGTTGAATGAGGATAACTATTTTATTCATTTTTTGAAATACCAACACCAAACAACATTGTGCACGTGCTTTCTTCTTAGGTAAGTCACAATCGGTTCAGCTGTAACCTGGTTATTAAAGTATATATGCAGACTAACAATTTCAAAAATGAAAGGAAAGATTTGCTTGTACTCATATAAGCATCTGTCATGACACCAGCAAAGGAAGTACTTTGAAGGATACTATGCCTGATACATGAACTTAACTTATCTGAAAATGAGCACAGGGTATATTCAATTTTTTTATTCATTTACAGAATGTGGGCATCACTGGTTAGGCCAGCATTTGTTGCCCCATCCCTAATTGTCCTTTAACTGAGTGGCTTGCTAGGCCACTTCAGAGGGTAGTTAAGAGCCAACCACGTTGCTGTGGGTCTGGAGTCACATGTAGGCCAGACCAGGTAAGGACAGCAGATTTCCTGCCTTAAAGGGCATTAGTGAACCAGATGGATTTTCCTGACAATTGATGATTGTTCCATAGTCACCATGACAGAGAGTAGCTTTATATTCCAGCTTATTTTAATTGAATTTAAATTCCACCAGCTGCCAAGGTGGGATTTGAACCCATGTCCTTAGAGCATTAACCTATGCCTCTGGATTACTCATCTAACGACATTACTACTATGCCACAATCTCACCATCATCCAGTTGGCCAGTCCCATATAAAATTGTGTACTTTCAAAGAAAGTATCTGGAAATGTTTTTCAGGAAAAACTGCCACTGAACCAGCAGCTGTAGAAATTCAAGATACAACCTGTATGTAGTTAAGGAAACTGTAGCTTTTTTTGTGTTCATGTAATGTGGGCATCACTAGCAAGGCCAACTTTATTGCCCATCCCTAATTACCCTTGAGAAGGTGGTGATGAGCCATCTTCTTGAACTGCTGTAGTCCATGTGGTGAAGGTTCCTCCACAGTGCTGTTAGGGAGGGAGTTCCAGGATTTTGACCTGGTGACAGTGAAGAAATGGTGATATAGTTCCAAATCAGGATGGTGTGTGGCTTGGAGGGGAACTTAGAGGTGATTGTGTTCCTATGCAGATCCTGCCTTTCTTCTTCTAGGTGTTAGAGGTCATGGGTTTGGGAGGTGGTATTGAAGAAGACTTGGAGCATTGCTTGAGTCATCTTGTACACACTACTGCCACTGCGCACCAGTGGTGGAGGGAGTGAATGTTTAAGATGGTGGATGGGCTGGCAATCTAGTGGGCTGCTTTGTCCTTGGTGATGTGAGCTTCTTGAGTGTTGAGCTGCACTCATCCAGGCAAGTGGAAAGTATTTCATCACACTCCTGATTTGTTCCTTGTTGGTGGTGAAAAGGCCTTGGACAGTCAAGAGGTGGGTCACTTGCCATAAAATGATCAGTCTCTGACCTGCTGTTGTAGCCATAACATTTACATGGCTGGTCTAGTAAAGTGGCTGGTCAATGGTGACCCCCAGAACTTTGAAGGTACCTGTTAGGACAACAGAGTCAGATTGGGGGGAAGTACAGAGTGGAATGCAGTGGGAAGCAGCACTAAGGCCTCAACTGCTCCTAACCTGCATTCACAGCTGTGGATTCAGAAAGCCAATGTACATCGGTCAAATTTACACCTTAGAGAAGGGAGCAATCTACTTGGAGGAAGTAGACAAATATGTGACCAATTGACAAATGAAATGAAATAGAGACAAGTGTAAGGCACTACACAGTGAAAGGGAAAATAGCTGTCCCAAAGATATTAGGTATGGTGTAGATTTAGCCGGGGGTGAAGCAGAATGGGGTCTGGAGCGATAGTAGATTTAACACTTGACTTGTTAAATCTGTTGGAACAGGAGAAAGCAAAGTTTTTTATTTATTCATTCACAGGATGTGGATGTCACTGGCTGAGCCAGCATTTATTGCCCATCCCTAATTGCCTTTGATAAGGTGATGGTGAGCCGTCTTCCTAGTGGCCTGGCCAGTTGACTTAAGCAAGAATAAGCTGTTATCTGGTCAGATCATATTCAGTTTTTTGTATTCAGTTTTAGTTAACAAGATATAAAGGAAATAGTCAAGTCTTTGAAGCATGTAAGAGGAGAGTAATAGAAATAGTTCCTAGGAACAAATAATTGAGTTATGAGGGGCACTGGAGAAACTGGGATCTCTCTATCCTTGAAGACAAGTGATTCTGAAGCACCTTCCACAATTATAAAAGTGTTGCCACCTTGGCGAGGTCCCCCAATTTGTTAACTTTCTGAACGGGACCCCAATTCTGTTATGCTCCAGGGTGAGGAGGAATGGGCAGGCTCCCCTTCTTTATTCAATGCTCTCAGTCGGTCACAACAAGGTTAATTTAAAAGGGATCTCATCCCCCCATGGATACCTTTTCCCAGTCCAAATTTACTTAGTTTTAGAAGGAGCCAATTTAACCAGGCTTCCTTGAGTCAAAGAGGGGGTAAGTTTATTAGTTTCTAAAAACCCGAGAAAAATAATAAAAATGCAACACACATACACAAGGATCAGAAATGAGAAGAGTCCAAATAAATGTTAAAAAAAGAGATACAAATCAGTCTTTAGCTTGTCAGTGAGGTGTAGATGGTGGTATGTTGCAGCCTTTAAATTAGGTGATTCTGGTAGTGCTGCCTTTGGCAGTTTCGCAGTTGGAGACACTTGGTTCTGCAGGGTAGTTGAAAAGACTGTCCTATTTCAGTTTTGATTGTGGCTTCTGCTGAGCCTTGCCCCCAGCAACAGAGAGAGAGAGAAGGGGAGAGAGAGACTTCACCTATAACTGCAGGGCTGACTAGTTGGTCTTCTTGTGCTGTTACTCTCACAGCATACACTGCATTGTTTTGCAGCTAGCTTTTTAACCCATTTTTCCCTGTGTATTCTTGTAAGGGAAAAAAAACATATCTTGAGCTCAGAGTCTCCGATCTCATGAAAGAATGAAAAAAAGATTATTTAGGAGATGTTAGGGATGCTACAAACATATTCAGTGCCCATGGCTAATGTGGGGGGAAACCAGTCAGGATTCCTGCTCCTCATTGTCACGTGGAAAGCAAACAATTGGGTTTGGATAATACTGGGATGAGCTGGAATATCCCAAAGTTCATATAGCTCTTGGGCACATCATCTGGGTGATCTTTTGCCATACTCCAGTATGAGCTATTCTCTGGTTAAGGGAAAAACTACAGAAAATCATACTGAAGGATTAGAATTTTATATCTTGAATAAATTCCTATTTTTTCAACTAAAAAGATAATTATTTCCATTGTCATCTCCGATCATTTTACACATTCTGGGATATGAATCAACAGGAGATGAATTTTATATGCCTGCTGAGATGTAGCAATCAGTCTTTTGTCTCTACAACCACAGGAGATTAAAGTTCAATCTTTTGCATCTTTCCTATCTCCCTTTCAAGTGTCTCTATTTGAAGAAGGCCATGACACCTTTACAGGTGCGACATTCCATGTTCTCTCAGGACAGGTCTGTCTGTATAATCCAAATAAGAATTTTTCAGAAAGTGGTCACTTTACATTATCAGCCATCTTTTGCTCAGTGTCCTTGCTTGTATTTCTTTAAAAACACATAAGTATTCCTTAAAAAGTTCAATATGACCATGAATAATTTGTGGCTGTAATCGGTTTTTCATGACACAAGATATAAAACATCACAGTTAAAGTTAATCTGGAGCAATGCATCAAGTTATGCCAGGATACTAGAATGAGGAGAGAGGTCAGTACTGAGGAAAGGTCAAGAACATATGCACCAAGAATGATCAGCACTTGGAATAGTATAACTACAGACTTGAGGACAAAAATCCAGGCTGACACTCCAGTGCAATACTGAGGGAGTGCTGCACTATCAGATGTACTGCCCTTCAGATGAGATGTTAAATCGAGGCACCACCTGATCTCTCAGGTGGACATAAAGATCCCTCAGCACCATTTTGAAGAGACTGAGTTTTTCCCAATATGCTCTCCAATATTTATCTCTCAATCAACATCACTAATCTGGTCATTATCACATTGCTGTTCATGGGAATTTGCTAATTGATGTTAAACCAAGGCCCTGTCTGCTCTTGCAGATTCACCTGTGC
This sequence comes from Cetorhinus maximus, assembly GCF_964194155.1. NCBI lineage: Eukaryota > Metazoa > Chordata > Chondrichthyes > Lamniformes > Cetorhinidae > Cetorhinus > Cetorhinus maximus. The sequence continues at coordinate 151,081,999 of NC_135883.1, read as the reverse complement.
AAACTGTTTCCTGTATTATAACAGTGGCTACTGTTCAAATGTTCTTCATTAACTGTAAAGTGCTTTGGGACACCCTGAGGTTGTGAAATATAAGGTGTAATATAATTGCAAGTTCCTTTTTCTGGGAAGGGTAGTTTAAAAGAAAGGCTTGAGTGGAGCATAAATAGCAGTGTGGAGTTTTTGGCCAAATGGCCTATTTCTTTGCTCTTTACCCTATATAATGAAAGCAAGGGCAATAAACCTACCTAATCAAAATGCAATTGGATGAGATGAGAGAAGAATGCAAGTTTTTGTTAAGATAAGACAATGACCTCCTTCATTTGTATCTATCTTGTGTATTTTCTTTCTAATTAACCTGAAAAGAAGTGAGTGAGATCCATGTAATGTAATTTATGTGTGTCAGTGAGCCAAAATAGAACATCATCGTCAAAATAAATCTAATTCTGGAAATCCTGCAACACAAACCTAATATTTCTTGAGTTCTGCTCAAATGATCAATGGAAAGGTGACAAACTTTCATTACACATTAATGGCAAAACACAAATCACAATGGAAATAATTATCTTTTTAGTTGAAAAAATAGGAATTTATTCAAGATATAAAATTCTAATCCCTCAGTATGATTTTCTGTAGTTTCTCCCTTAACCAGAGAATAGCTCATAGTGGAGTATGGCAAAAGATCACCCACATGATATGCCCAAGAGCTATATGAACTTTGGGATATTCCAGCTCATCCCAGTATTATCCAAACCCAATTGTTTGCTTTCCACGTGACAATGAGGAGCAGGAATCCTAACTGATTTCCCCCCACAATAGCCACGTGCACTGAATATGTTTGTAGCATTCCTAACATCTCCTAAATAATCTTTTTTTCGTTCTTTCATGAGATGAGGCTGTCACAACCAAGGCCAGCATTTATTGCTCATCCCTCTTGCCCATGAGAAGAGGGTGGTGAGCTGCAGCCTTGAACTGTTGCAGTCCATGTGGTGTAGGTACACCCGCAGTGCTGTTAGGAAGGAGGTTCCAGGATTTTGACTCAGTGACAGTGAAGGAACAGTGATATATTTCCAAGTCAGGATGGTGTGTGGCTTGGAGGGGAACTTGCTGGTGGTGATGTTCCCATGCATCTGCTGTTCTTGTCCTTGTCCTTCTAGGTGGTAGAAGTTATGGTTTGGAAGGTGTTGTCAAAGGAGCCTTGGGGAGTTGCTGCAGTGCATCTTGTATATAATGGTTTTGAGCTACGCAGACCAAGATATTCCAGGTTCAATCCACTGTGTATGCTGAGTTGGTTCTGCCACTGTGATAATAAGAATGCTAGAGCTGGCCCAGGAAGCAGAAAGTTAAGAACATAAGAAATAGGAAAAGGAGTAGACCATTTGGCCCCTCAAGCCTGCTCTGCCATTCAATAAGACCATGGTTGATCTTCTTGTGTTTCGATTTCCACATTCCCATTTAACCCCGATATCCTCTGATTCCCTTGCCTAACAAGAATCTCTCTACCTCTGCCTTAAAAATATTCAATGACCCCCAACTCCACCACCTTCTGAGGCAGAGAATTCCAAAGTTGCACAACACTCTGAGAGAAACAAGTTCTCACCTCTGTCCTAAAAGAGTGAACCCTAATTTTAAAACACTGCCCCCTAGTTCTGGACTCACCCACAAAAGGAAACACCCTTTCCATGTCTGCCTTGTCAAGGCTGTTCAGGATCTTGTATACTTCAATAAAATCACCCCTCACTCCTCTAAACTCCAGTGGAAACAAGCCCAGTCTGTCCAACCTTTCCTCATAAGACAACCCAACCACTTGGTGTCAATCTAGTAAACCTCCTTTGAACCGCCTCCAATGCATTTACATCCTTCCTTAAAAAAGATGACCAAAACTGCGCACAGTATTTAAGGTGCGGTCTCACCAATGCCCTGTATAACTGGAGCATAACATCCTTACTTTTATGTTCAACCCCTCTCATAATAAAGGATATCATTCCATTAGCCTTCTTAGTTAATTGCTGTGCCTGCATACTAACTTTTTGTGACTCATGTACTAAAACTTTCAGATCTCTCTGCATCTCAGAATTATGCGGCCGTTCTCCATTTAAATAATACTCTGCATTTTTGTTCTTCCTGCCAAAGTGAATAAGTTCACATTTTTCCACATTAAACTCCATTTTCCAGATCTCTGCCCACTCACTCAGCCTATCTATATCCATCTGCAACCTCCTCATGTCATCTTCACTACATACTTTCCTACCTATTTTTGCATCATCTGCAAATTTAGCTACCATGTCTTCACTCCCCTCATTTAAGTCATTGATGTAAATCGTAAAAAGTTGAGGCCCGAGTGCAGACCCCTGTGGGACTCCACTTGTCACATCCTGCCAATCTGAAAAAGACCCATTTATGCATACTCTCTGCTTTCTGCCAGCCAGCCAATCTTCTATCCATGCTAATATATTACCCCCTACACCATGCGTTTTTATTTTCCGTAATAACTTTTGGTGTGGCACCTTATCAAATGCCTTCTGGAAATCCAAGTACAGTACGTCTACAGGCTCTTGTTTATCCACTGCACTTGTTACATCTTCAAAAATACTCCAATAAATTGATTGAACGTGATTTTCCTTTCACAAAGCCATGCTGGCTCTTCCTGATTACCTTGATCTCTTCTAAGTGCCCACCCATAACGTCCTTAGTTCTTAAACAGTGTTACTATCCAGTGTCCCTTTTTGAAGTGGCTGTATATATGGATATTGGATGAGAACACAATTTTGGTTGCCATTGGGCCCTCCACTCCTGAGGTGAGGTGAGAGTGACTGCCCTTGACATCAAGGCTGCATTTCCACAATTTTCCTAACTCTCAGTCTCAGGATACACATTAAGCAAAACCACTTAGATAATTGGCACGGGTTCTGCTAATTCCTTCCTGTGTGACCATCTATCTCTTTCTCTTTGGAGACTTGAGTGCAAAGTGCAAAATCTACAGTGCTGAGGAATATCTGCAACGTCAGAGGTGCACGGCGAGATGAACGATCCCACGGCACTGTTTTGAAGGGGTGTCCGCCCTGGTGTCCTGGTTTTTAAAAATTCATTCATGGGATGTGGGGGTCGTTGGCTGGGCCAGTATTTATTGCCCATCCCTAATTGCCCTTGTTCAGAGGGCAGTTAAGAGCCAACCACATTGCTGTGGGTCTTGAGTCACATGTAGGCCAGACCAGGTAAGGACAGCAGATTTCCTTCCTAAAGGACATTAGTGAACCAAATGGGTTTTTACAACAATCAGCAATGCTTTCATGGTATCAGACTGACTTTTAATTCCAGATTTTTTATTGAATTCAAATTCCACCATCATTCCACCCAGAGCATTATCGTGGGTCTCTGGGTTACCAGTCCAGTGACAATAGCACTACACCACCACCTTCCCTTAGCCCCTCACTGAACACCTAATAAAAGATGATAAGGTTATTATCACATTTTGTTGGGGGAGTGGGGGGCGGTTGGGGGGTGCTCTTTGCATGAAATCAGCAGCCATATCTCTTCCAACATTCCATTTCAAAAGTATTTCATTGGCTGTAAAATACTTTGAGATGACAAGGTTGTGAGAGACACTATAGAAATGAAAGTCTTTTTTTGACCTACCTATCCGTCTCTATCTAATCATTCTTAGTGCAAAGGCTATGGGCCCTGACAATATTCCGGCAATAGGACTGAAGACTTGTGCTCCAGAACTTGCTGTGCCCCTAGCCAAGCTGTTCCAGTACAGCTATAATACTGGCATCTACCCGGCTATATTGAAAATTGCCCAGTTATGTCCTGTACACAAAAAGCAGGACAAATCCAACCCAACCAATTACCGCCCCATCAGTCTACTCTCAATCATCAAGGTAAGGTAATGGAAGGGGTCATCAACTGTGCTTTCAAGCTGCACTTGCTTAGCAATAACCTGCTCATTGATGTCCAGTTTGGGTTCCACCAGGGCCACTCAGCTCCTGACTTCATTACAGCCTTGGTTCAAACATGGACAAAAGAGCTGAACTCCCAAGGTGAGGTGAGAGTGACTGCCCTTGACATCAAGGCTACATTTGACCTAGTGTGGCATCAAGGAGCCCTAGCAAAAATGGAGTCAATGGGAATTGGTGGAAAAGCCTCCACTGGTTGGAGTCATACCTACCACAAAGGAAGATGGTTGTAGTTGTTGGAGGACACTGCAGGCGTTCCTCAGGTTAATGCCTTCGGCCCAACCACCTTCAGTTGCTTTATCAATGACCTTCCTTACATCATAAGATCAGAAGTGGGGATATTTGCTGATGACTGCACAATGTTCAGCACCATTTGTGACTCCTCAGATACTGAAGCAGTCCATGTTTAGCTGCAGCAAGACCTGGACAATATCCAGGCTTGGGCTGAGAAATGGCAAGTAAAATTGGTGCCACACAAGTGCCAGGCAATGACCATTTCCAACAAGAGAGAATCCAACCATCACCCCTTGACATTCAATGGCATCACCATCACTAAATCCCCCACTATCAACATCCTGGGCATTACCATTCACCACAAATTGAACTGAATTAGTCATATAAATACAGTGGCTACAAGAGCAGGTCAGAGGCTAGGAATCCTGCAACGAGTAACTCACGTCCTGACTCCCCAAAGCCTGTCCACCATCAACAAGGCACAAGTCAGGAGTGCAATGGAATACTCTCCACTTGCCTGGATGAGTGCAGCTCCAACAACACTCATTAAGCTTGACACCATCCAGGACAAAGCAGCCCGCTTGATTGGCACCACATCCACAAAGATTCACACCCTCCACCACCGACGCACAGTAGCTGCAGTGTGTACTATCTCCAAGATGCACTACAGGATTTTACCAAGGCTCCTTAGACTGCACCTTCCAAACCCATGACCACTACCATCTGGAAGGACAAGGATAGCAGATAGATGGAAACACCACCATCTGGAAGTTCCCCTCCAAGTCACTTGCCATCATGACTTAGAAATATATCACCGCTCCTTCATTGTGGGTGGGTTAAAATCCTGGAACTCCCTTCCTAACAGCACTGTGGGTGTACCTACATTACATGGACTGCAGCGGTTCAAGAAGGCAGCTCACCACCACCTTCTCAAGGGCAACTAGGGATGGGCAATAAATGCTGGCCCAGCCAGCGAAGCCCACATCCCATGAATGAATTTTTTTAAATTCTTATGTTAGATTTTAGGTAATGGCTGAAGGATAAAGGGCATCAGGAGAACTCCCTGCACTTCTTTGCACTTTTTCCGTGCGATCTTTATGTCCGCCTGAGAGGCCGATGGGGCCGGGCTTTCATGTCTCTTTCAAGAGGTGGCGCCAGCCACAGCGCAGCACTCCTTCAGTACTGCACTGATCAGAAAAACAGCACTGACACACGAGTCTGTAAAGCTGGCATCCCTCATTGCTTCTGATGCGTCTAACACCTCGGCCTTGGAATTATATTAGGCACGGGATACTTAAAATTTCTGGACCCTTTTTCTTTAATCAGGAGCGCTAACTTTAATACCGTCATTTAAACAGCAGAGGAATTTCATGTAGGTGTGTTAAGATTTGTCTCTGCACAGCATAGTTCAAGGATTCAGTAGAGACGGAGAGTGTTAGTTCTAACGAACTGTGAGTCCTTGACAAAGTGAATCTACAGCAAATGCGGTTTTTTTTTTGTAGAACAAGTGGCAAGATATTGGGAACTGGATCTTCATGAGGCTATTTTCTAAATTATAACAGCGACTGCCCCAAAAAGTACTTCAATGGTTGTATAAGCGCTTTAGGATAATCCGGGGTCGTGAAAGGTGATATATAATTGCGAACGCTGTGTGTATTTAACATTTTGAAAAGACGAACAGCAATAAGAACGATTTAAAATGGGTCAACCAGCGGGTATTAAAATGCATCATCATGCATTTAAGTGAAGACTGTGTTTTGTCAGCTTGTTCTATCAGTGGGGTAGCGACACTCGAGAAGCTGCGGTCACGTGTAAACTAGGACACAGCAAACATACAACACCGCCCTATCTCACTGGGGATTGTGTTCCACTTCACTTGTTTTTATTTCCCCTCTCAAATCAATCTCCCATTAACCTGCAGCTAATTCACTTTCAACGCTGTTTCTGCAGGCTGGAGACACGTCTGTCTGACGTGAGCGGTCACTGGCGCGTCATCTGTCCAGGGACTGAAGACAAGAAGGCTTCAATTCCTAATATACCTTCGATTTTCCTACTTTATTTTCCATGGTGCAGCTCACGGATCGCACGCAGCCACACACACACAAAAAAACAACCTAACACAATAACACGTGCTTATGTTCAACTGAGGGGAAAAAAATGGATTCAGGCTCTCGTCACCTGAAACACAACAATAAATAATATGTAATCCCCTAAAGGTAAAGGCAAGCCTGGTCTGAACTCTTGTCATTATAAAGGGTGGGGAGCAACACCAGTGTTCCAGCAGAAATTCAGCCTTACGCACTTACTACCTCATTGATTTCCTGCAAGTCGGTTCTTGCTTGAATCTTTAGCGTTTTAAATGACTTAAGTGGGGCAATTTTGCATGCAAGTGGTTGTTGGATCACAGCTTGCATAAGATTTTTAAAGTGCATGCCTTATGTTGGTAAGTATTTTAAAAAAATAAAAATGTTTTAAACATGACAACTTGCCTCATTTAATGCCACTCTGACTTTTGAAGGTTTTGAAGGTAGCATTACATAGAATGTTTTTTTAAAATTCTTTCAAGGGCCTTGTTGGCTGGGCCAGCATTTATTGCCCATTCCTAATTGCCCTTGAGAAGGTGATGGTGCGCCACCTTCTTGAACCTCTGCAGTCCATGTGCCGTAGGTGCACCCACTGTGCTGCTAGGGAGGGAGTCCCAGGATTTTCCCCTAATTGCAACTATGCAGCAGGTCAGAGTATAAAAGAGATAATGGGAGCTTGCCAGAAAGGTACAGCAATAACCATGGGGGATTTTAATCTACATATAGACTGGAAAAATCAGATGGGCAAAGATAGCGTAGATGAGAAGTTCACAGAATGTTTTTGGGATAGTTTCTTAGAACAGCACATTCTGGAGCCAATCAGAGGACAGGCTATACTAGACCTAGTATTGTACAATGAGATAGGATTAATTGATAACCTCCTGGTGAAGTCACCCCGAGGTTGCAGCGATCATAATATGATTGAATTTTACGTTCATTTTGAGGGAGAAATGAGTGTGTACAAGACTAATATTTTAAACTTAAATAAGGACAATTATGAGGCATGAAAGCAGATGAACTGGTAAACAAGGTTAAGGGATGTGAATAGAAGTTCAGTGGCAGACATTTAAAGGGATATTTCAGATACACAGAATAGATACATTCCAATGAGAAAGAAAAATCCCAAGGGGAGGGCCCACCATCTGTGGTTAACTAAAAAAAGTTAAAGACAGCATCAAACCTAAAAAAAAATCATATGATTACACAAAGATGGGTGGCAGGTCAGAAGATTGGAAAGAATATAAAGAACAGCAAAGAATGAGAAAAAGATTAAGAAGAAGGGAAAAATTAGAGTATGAGAGAAAGCTATCTAGTAATATAAAGACGGATAGTAAGAGTTTCTATAGATATTTAAATAAGAAAAAGTTAACAAAAGTTGGTCCTATAGGGAGTGCATCTGGGGAATTGATAATGGAAAGTAGGGAGATGGCTGATAAATTAAACTGATATTTTGCTTCAGTCTTGACTGTAGAGGACACAAGTAACCTCCCAGAAATAGCTGTAAATCAGGAAATGGAAGGGAGGGAGGAACTCGGGGAAAACTACAATCACCAGGGAAGTGGTATTGAGCAAATTGTTGGGGCTACGGGCTGACAAATCTCTAGGTCTCACCCTAAGGTCTTGAAAGAAGTGGCAAGTGAGATAGCTGATGGCTTGGTTTCACTTTTCCAAAATTCCCTTGATTCAGAGAAAGATTGGAAAATAGCAAATGTAACCCCTTTATTCAAAAAGGGAGGAAGATCAAAAGCAGGAAACTATAGGCCAGTTAGCCTAACATCCGTCATCAGGAAAATGTTAGAAGCTATTATTAAAGATGTTATAGCAGGGCACTTAGAAAAATTCAAGGCAATCAGACAGAATCAACATGGTAAAAGATTAATCATGTTTAACCAATTTATTGGAGTTCTTTGAAGGACTCGCATGTGCTGTGGATAAAGGGAAACCGGTGGATGTACTGAACTTAGATTTCCAGAAGACATTTGATAAGATGCCACATCAAAGTTTATTGCAGAAAATAAAAGCTCATGGTGTAGGGGGGTAACATATTGGCACAGATAGAAGATTGGCTAGGTAACAGGAAACAGAGAGTTGGCATAAATGGGTCTTTTTCTGGTTGGCGGGATGTGATGAGTGGTGTGCTACAGGGATCAGTGCTGGGGCCTCAAATTTTTAAAATTTATGTAATTTATTTGGATGAAGGGACTGAAGGAATAGTGGCTAAATTTGCTGATGACACAGTTAGGTAGGAAAGTAAATTGTGAAGAGGACGTAAGGAAGATAAAGAAGTGACATAGATAGGTTAAGTGAGTGGGCAAAGATCTGGCAAATGGAGTATAATGTGGGCAAATGCGAAATTGTTCATTTTGGCAGGAGGAATAAAAAAGAAGCTTATTGTCTAAACGGTGAGAAATTGAGGAACTCTGAGATCCAGAGGGATCTGGGTGTCTTAGTACATGAATCACAAAAGGTTAGTACAGCAGATAATTAGGAAAGCTAATAAAATTTATTTATTAATATTTATTATCACTTATTGTAAGGTGAATTGATTACAAAAGTAGGGAGGTTATGCCTCAGTTGTACAGGGCATTTATGAGACCACATCTGGAGTATTGTGTATGGTATGGGTCTCCTTATTTAAAGAAAGATGTAAATGCGTTAGAAGCAGTTCAGAGAAGGCTTACTAGACTAATACCAGGAATGGGCGGGTTGTCTTATGAGGAAACACTGGACAAACTAGATTTGTATTCACTGGAATTTAGAAGAGTAAGAGGTGACCTAATTGAAACCTTTAAGATCCTGAGGGGTCTTAACAGGGTGGATATGGAGAGGGTGTTTCCTCTTGTGGGAAAATTTAGAACTAGGGGTCACTGTTTAAAAATAAGGGTCTCTCATTTAAGACAGAGATGAGGCGAATTTTTTTCTCTCGGAGAGTTGTGAGTCTTTGGAACTCTCTTCCTCAAAAGATGATGGAAGCAAAGTCTTTGAAAATTTTAAGATAGAGCTAGATTCTTGATTAACAAGGGGGTGAAAGGTGATTGGGGATAGGCAGGAATGTGGGGTTGAGGTTACATTCAGATCAGCCTTGATCTTATTGAATGACAGAGCAGGCTCAAGGAGCCGAGTGGCCTTCTCCAGCTCCTATTTCATATGTTTGTATGTATCTTGACCCAGCAACAGTGAAGGAATGGTGGTACATTTCCAAGTTGGGATGGTGTTTGGCTTGGAGGGGAACTTGCAGGTGGTGGTGTTCCCATGCATCTGCTGCTTTTGTCCTTCTACATGGTAGATATTGTTGGCTTGGAAGGCACTGCTCAAGGAGGCTTGATGAGTTGCTGCAATGCATCTTCTAGATGGCACAAACATGCGGACACTGTGCACAGCTGTGCAGGAAATGAATGTTTAAAGTGGTGGATTGGGGTGCCAATCAAATGGGCTGCTTTGTCCTGGATGGTGTCAAGCTTCTTAAATGTTGCTGGACCTGCATTCATCCAGGCAAATGGAGAGCATTCCATCACACTCCTGACTTGCAACTTGTGGACAGGCTTTGGGAAGTCAGGAGATGAGTTCCTAGCCTTTGACCTGTTCTTGTATCCATGGTATTTATAAGGCTGGTCCAGTTCAGTTTCTGGTCAATGGTAACCCCCAGGATATTGATAGTGGGGGATTTAGCCATGGTAATGCCATTGAATGTCAAGGGGCGATGGTTAGATTCTCTCTTGTTGAAGATGGTCATTGCCTGGCACTTGTGTGGTGCGAATGTTACTTGCCACTTATTAGCCCAAACCTGAATTTGTCCAAGTCTTGCTGCATTTGGACATGGACTGCTTTAGTAGCTGAGAAGTTGTGAATGATGCTGAACATTGTGCAATCATCAGCAAACAGCCCCACTTCTGACCTTATGATGGAAGGAAGGTCATTGATGAAGCAGTTGAAGATAGTTCGGTCTAGGACAATATTCTGAGCAACTCCTGCAGCGATGTCCTGATGACCTCAAACAACCACAAACATCTTCCTTTGTGCTAGGTATGATGCCAACCAATGGAGAGTTTTCCCCCAATTCCTATTGACTTCCATTTTGCTAGGGCTCCTGGATACCACACTCGGTCAAATGCTGCCTTGATATCAAGGATCATCACTCTCAACTCACCTCTTGAATTTAGCTCTTTTTTGTCCATATTTGGACCAAGGCTGTAATGAGGTCAGAGCTGAATGGGCTAGAACCCAAATTGAGTGTCATTGAGCAGGTTATTGCTGAGTAAGTGCCACTTGATAGCACTGTCGACGACACCTTCCATCACTTTGCTGATGATTGAGAGTAGACTGGGCGGTAATTGCCAGGTTGTCCTGCTTTTCATGGCCAGGATATACCTGAGCAATTTTCCACATTGTCAGGTAGATGCCAGTGTTGTACTGGAACAGCTTGGCTAGGGGTGTGGCAAGTTCTGGAGCACAGGTCTTGGGGCTAAGGGCACTCAAGTCTTCAGCACTATGGCAGGAATGTTGTCAGGACCCATAGCCTTTGCAGTATTCAGCACAGAAAACAGACCATTCAGTTCAACTGATTTATGCCAGTCACATGCTCTTCCTCCTCGTCAATGAACCCGATTAGACAAACTAGCGTTATACTTCCTGAAACTTAGAAAGTGTTTTGATCAAAGTTTCCAAGTTATTGAGGAACAGGAGAAACTGCTAGTTGGGGAGTCTAAGAATAGGGGGCAGTCAAAACCATTAGAGACAAGCCTTATAGGAATGAAATTAGGAAACACTTCTACACACGAAGTATGGTAGAAGATCGGGACTCTCTTCCACAAATGACAGTTAATGCTAGATCAGTTGTTAGATTTAGTACTGAGATGGTTGGACTTTTGTTAGCCGGGTGGCTATATTATAGTTAGGTCGCAGATCAGCCATGATCTCACTGAATGTAGGAACAGGCTCGAGGGGTTAGATAGCATACTCCTGTTCCTATTTTCCTATCATCAAATCCGTTTATCCCTTTCTCCCTCATGTGTTCCTCTAGCTTCCCCTTAATGTGAGGACATAAGGCAGCTCTCGGGACTGTTCTGCTGGCTTTACCCATTATCAACTGATAATGTTAAAGAACCCGCTCTTGGGACACAAGCAGAGAGTGTCTCCGACAACACACCTGCCTGGACCAAAACTATATTTAAAATAAAAACACAGCCAGCAGCTCGCTCATCATCTCCTGACTGACCTTGCCTACTTAACAACAGACACTCTGCTTCAATTCCTTGTAGTTCACTGTGTGAAAGGCTTTGAGACATTTCGCACACATGAGAAGATACATCAGCGCCAGCCTGAAAAAGCATTCAGCTGATATGCAGAGTGGCGTTTTTTTGGAGTGGAAAATATCTCTCATTGTATTATAACCTTTAGCACAAAGAAATGGTAAAAATAAATGTTTATTTTTAAGCATCGCGTAAATGCCGGGTTTCCAACACATGAGAGCCTTTGCCAGGCATATTTTTTTTTCCACATGGAAACAAGCCAGGTGGCGTGAACCGCCCTCTTCTCCCTCCCCCCCCCGTACTGTAGTACGTGCAGTATGTCATTTCTGGCCATAAAGCGATTGGTGTTACATTGTGGGGCGAAATGAACCCATTTGTTGTGGATTTCGAGCCAATGCGGGGGACGGGTACCTCACTAGTCTTGATATGACCAGATGCATCAACCCGAATTTAATTTGGACAGAGTCTTGTAGGAAATTGCGTTCACTTCAATCCTTGTTTACACTAGCACATCTTCCCCCCACCCCCCCTAACAACACCATGGTATATTGGAAGAAAGCTGATTTTTAAAACTCATTTATTGTTAACCTGATAACTTCACTGGAAAAAGTTGTCATTATTTCGAGATTCGGAAACCCTTTGATCGGACAGCAGTTATCGATTTCACGAAACCCATCAGAAAACATCTCAATAGCGAAAGAGAGAAACAAAAAAAAAAACGATTTTTAATTCCAGAGAGATTTCTGTGGTAACAGTGGGGGTTTTTTTAAATACAGTCTGGAAAACAAAAAAAAAAGGGATCTATCTTGATTTTACTTGAAACAGGGAAGAAGCGTCTGTGTACTGTCGGTCGGGACTTAACATTTCCCCCTGCCTCCCTCCAACCCCAGCTAAGATTTCACTTCAAACACCAAGGATTTCACTTCCCCTTGTGGACACTGTCTTCCTTCCGCAGCCCTTTGCCCGCTTCGGGGCGGGAGGGAGGAAGGGAGGGAGGAGGGGGGGTAGGGAGAAGAGCTTGAGCCGGGTGTGTGGCAACACTCTACTCTGACATGAGGGGGTGGGAGGAGCCGGTGGTGGACACAGACACCAGACAGGCGAGTGCCAGCCGTTCTGCACCCCTGAAGTTGTATAAGAAAAATGTAACTTGGGTTCGTGTCGGAAGCAGGCGGCGCTAACACGCTAACCTTCCCTTAAAATTGCAACATATCCTTTCCACCCACCCTTAGCGGTATGGGCATCTTCACTCTTTGCAACAGTTAGTGGGGAGTGGGTGGGTGGGGGGGAGGGTCTGTGTGAGTGGGAATGTGTGTAGAGAGGGCGGTTAGATCTCTGCAACACACGAAAAGGGAATCCCTCCGTACAGACGTCACGTTAACCAAGGAAACCCACACCTCGCATCATTTGACGCAAATACCCATTTTTAGGCAACACGCTACGTCAATGGACGGTACCATCGACCAGAGCTTAGTCATAGAGAGAGGAGCAAGGAGCTGGCCCCGCTCCTATGTCACAACTGGGGTCGTTTACAAATAAGTTCCTTTTCAACAACAACAAAAAAAAAAGATACATGTGCAAAAGGAAAAAGGTCAGGGTGGAAATAAAGCAATGGGCTGGATGATCGGGTAGGGTGGTGGTGGTGGTGGGGGGGGAAAGCTTGTGAGCTGCTGAATGTCAGAGGCAAAGGTTTCTCTGAGCTCCCTCCCCGTTTGCTGGATGGTTGGGCGGGTCCAGCAGCGTTGACGTGAATTCTTAGCTGCGGGAGAGCTGGAAATAAAAAGACCAGACTTTAATACCAGAGGACTGACTCATCAACCTCGGGGAAACAGCGAACAGCAACTCGGAGACTATCAGATCGAGGGGTGGTGGTTGGTGGTGGTGGGGGCGGCGCATGGCGAAAAAAAATTATTAGTCACTGCAAAGGCTATCAGTCCCGCGAAAGGGAGTGTGTGAGAAAACAAAAGAGACTGTGACTCTTTTAAATTATAAATATTAATTAAAGTTTCATTCTAGAAAAGTGGGGCGTGTGTGAAAGTTTGGAAGCAGGGTTGGGGGGGTGGGGTGGTGGGGGAAAACGAATCCAGGAAGTTTTATGGATTTTTTTGCAGTTCTATCAGCTGCAAGAAGAGAAACAGACCAGAAAAGAGCAGAGTGGGAGAGGAAAACTTGTTTTAACGCTTTGCGTATCTTGGAAATAACTGAAGGAGACGTTTTAAGCGGACTTGCATTTTTTTTGGAATTATATTAACACAGATATATATATTTCAATTATATATATATATATATATATCTATACATATATACATAGGAGCAAATCTACGCAAGAGAAATTACGGTCGGTCCCGCTTTAAAAAATAACATTTCCGCGGGGGAACATGTACCAAGATTATCCTGTGAACTACGACACATCGTCCCGCAGCAGCGCGTCTCCAGTTCACCAGGACAGCGTGTTCGGCAGCGGCTCCCTCAGTGTTTCCCAGGTAAGGCTCGGCACCCTGTGGAAGGGAGAGAGAGAGAGAGAGAGATTCCTGATACTTTACCCCCTCCCAACCTAACCCTTGAAACACATCTCCCTCCCATCTCCACCACCCTTCCCTTCACAAAACTATTTCATTTAAGAATATTCAACCTGTGGATTTTTCCAAATAGCTGATAGTGTTGCCACTATTGTAAAATTGTCATTAATTTTTTTAAACGTACGGATTTCGGTAACCGGTCGCCGTTTTTTTTACTTCCTTAGCATAGCCAGTGAGGCGATCTGGCGTGTTTGTGTGAACGAGAGAGAGACAGAGAGAGAGAGAGGCTTATAGTCCTTTCATTTACCTGCCCTAGACCCCAGTCTGTGGCTTGTGTGTTGGTTCCTGATCCCGGTCGGCGGTTGTCTGTGAGAGTTGGGACTGTGTGTTTGCCCAGTGTGTAGTGAGAGGCTTGTTAAAACATTGGCACAAGTGTGAATCACCAGGTTGTACTAGCGGAGCGGCGTCAGATGGTCTCCCTGCTCCCACTGTGTGTACAGGTGGTCTTTTTTAGCTGAATAAACGACACTTTCATTTTAATGAGTTTGATTACTCTTTGGATTTACATCCGCGGGGAGGAGATTTTTCTCCTTGCCGAGTCCTTTTCCAAAAATAAGTGTGTAGTCTCCCCATTCCCTCCCCCCACCCCCCCCCGGTTTAAGATTTCTCTCTCCCTCCCTCTCCCTCTCGGCAAATTTCGTGTACCCTTGGTCCATTTCACGTGAAGTAATGTCACTTTGCTTCCAACCTGCCGGGCGAGGCGGGGGGGAGGGAATGGAATTCCGATGCAGTCAGATTTTCCACCAAGTGCACAGATTTCTTTGAAAAGAGGCAGCATTCAATTAAACCAACGAACCCAAAGCTGGTCCAAAAATGTCACTTTTAAATAACTTATTCCACTGTAATGAAATGACCAATTATTGGACCCCTCTCCCCCCCCCTTTTTTTAAAAAAAAAACCTATTTCAATCCCTCACTTTATAAAAAAAAACTAATGATTATAATTTATCATCGATGAAAGAACAGTGCATTTCTCTCCGGCTTAGTTAAATCTAGGGCGCTGTCACTTTAATTGGAGAGCTGGTCTGATGTAACTTTCCTCTCCCTGTTTATTTAACGCAATCCTTCACGCATTGTTCCTGCCTTTAAGGTTGATGAAGAAATGAGGCGAGTTGGAGGGAAGCTTGCGCAAGATCAGAGTTGGCTGGGATTACAAAATCGGTTTCGTAACTCTTGTGTGTTTTTTTTTAAAAAAAAAGTCTCTGGACTTTTCTGCTCCAGCTCAGTGGCGGAAGTCATTAGCCAATCCTGGTGCCAACATGATAACGTGTAAGAGATGGGGCTTTTGTTTACCGCCCCCACCAACCCCCACCCCCCCCCAGCGCTATCTCCATGGCCAAATAACACTTCTCGAAATTGTAATTTCCAAACTCTTTCCGGGTAGTAGTTGGCGACATTCCTCCTGCTGCTTAGCTATTTTCATTTCTTAACTGGAATTCTTGCCAACGTTTGTACTGACTGTTCTTTTGGGCAGTCAGCCCCACCCCGCTTTGACCAATCGTGGGCCGCGAACTTCATCCTGCTCCCCGGGAGTTTAGCTGTGTCAGTGTGTTTAATGTACTGACTTACTGTAAATACGCTGCTACAAGGCAGCTTTCTGGCCCCACCCCAACTCCCCCCCCCACCCTCCCTGCCCGCCCCCTTTATTTTACACAGTGGGCGTTTTGTTGGCTCCATAGCTTGTGGTTTGAAACCATACCGGATTAGAATGTTTCTAGCTTTTATTACACATTTTTATATTTAGAAAATTAAATGTACCTCTGTGATACTTCGTCTACTAACTGTGTGTGCTTTGTGTGTCTCTCCATCTCTCCGGACTTTGGGTACTGCCAGAGGCCCTTTGACAACGGTGGCTCGGGTTCCTTTCTGTTTCCAGCTATCTTTTTCTCCAGTGTTGTTTTTTTTTTTAGCTCACTGTCTGGGACCCTTGTTCCTAAGAATTTCGGCAGCTGATTGTGAAGATCAAAACTAGTGGATAATGGATGTGATTCTGTGACAAGGGAGCTCCCTGCCTCGTTGCCACCAATACTGCACAGCTTCTCTCCCTCTATCATGGAATCACAGTAGAGGAGGAGGCCATCCAGCCCATCAACTCCACGCCCTCTCTCTCTCTGCAATTGCAATTTGGCTAATCCCACTCCCCCTCCCATCCCCCATAGCCCTAGGAATTCTTTCCCTTTCAGATGCTTATCCAATTCCCTTTTGAAAGCTGCGATTGAATCTGCCTGCACCACACTCTTGGGCAGTGCATTCCAGATCCTAACCACTCTTCCTTTTTTTTAAAAAAAAAAGTTTTCCCTCATGTTGCCTTTAGTTCTTTTGCCAATCGCCTTAATTCAGTGTCCTCTATCCACAGAAGTGAAAAAGAAAGTGTCACTTTCGTAGTGCCTTTCAGAACCACAGGGTAACTCGGAGGGCTTTAAAGCCACTTAAGGATTATTTATTTGAAGGGCAGTCAACTGCTGTAATGCAAGAAATGTGGCATCCAATTGATGCACAACAAACTCCCAAAACCAGCATCTGATAATGACCAGGTATTTTGCCTTAGTGATGTTGGTTGAGGGATATAATGTTGGCCAAGACACCAGGGAGAAATGTACTCTTCTTCGAAAGAGTGCCGTAGGATCTTTCATGTCCTCTGAGAGGGTGGGTGGGGGGTAGGAGGAGGGGGCTGGTTTGGTTTAATGCCTCATCCAAAAGTTAGGCTTGGCTGCCACCATTTGCCAAGTCCTAGGTGGGTGGGTCAGGGAATGGGATTAAGATTTAAATTCTGATGTTTGCTGAGAAAAGACAATTGTAAATGCTAATAACAACCTCTGCATCAGAAAGTGTGTGTGGGAGGGAGTGGGGATAGGGTGGTGGTGGTGGATGGCTGAGAGGAAGAGTATGTTGGGGGAAGTGGGGATAGGTGGTTAGGGGGTGGATTTGATTTTGCCACCAGACTTGTGCCCAGATTCCATTTGATAATTTTTTTTCAAATTGATTCGCTCAACAAACCACATGATCGCCTCTAAAACTGGGCAACTGGCAACCCTAACTGCAAGTAACCCTTATTGCCCGACTGACATACAATCTTGAAGGTTTAAGAATAAGGTTATATTACAGTTTGTTCTAGGCTTCCTTAGTAAGAACTATTGCTGTAAGTGACTGATTAATTTAACAAGGATTTTATCACAATTTTTTCTGGTCTTTTTGTACACTCTCCCTTTGGAGGAAAAGTACCACGTTTAGAAGCCCACGGATAAGGAGTCCAGCCTAAAGCCCCTAGCTCCATGGCAAATAAACAATGTAAGCAATGTTCTCATGCCGAGGCACCTCAGACATCCTCGTTAGGTTACGCAAAGTGAGACACAGCACTTATGGTCAAATCACTCCTGGCAAATTATATTGCATAATACTGAGTATCACAGCTTTATATGTATTGCACGTGTTTGTGTGTGCATGCAAGTCATGTATATTTAATACAGATTTTGCCATGACAAGATTCCCCTACATTAATATATTTTTTGCCTTTTGTATGCAGTCCTGGTCATTTTTCACTGGATAGATCTACTATAATTGTAATTTCTACAAAAAAACATACATTAGCATTTCTATTTCATTGGCCTATTAAGTTGCTCTTTATCCACAGTCTTCCGGTACTTATAGTTCAGTGAAATGACAGCTGAATATACCACAGCAAGGCAGGAAATAGCCATTAATGTTGGTTACAATATTGAGACTTCCCTGGTGTGTGTCTATTATGCGTTGTTTGCATAGATGATCTCCACCATGAATCTGAAAGAAAACATCCATTATAGAATGGATACCTTCCATATTTCATACTCTGGTCACTTTCAACTCATAACCAACATCTGATTTGAACAATAGATGTTTTGATCTTTTTCAAAAGAAGTTTCACGGTTCACAGTTTAGAATTTAAATTAGCGCCATCTTCCATTTTGTAAGAATGGAATCGCTTCCAGGTTACACATTATCCTGTCTTGGGCATATATCATTATTTTTTTTATCATTGCTACTGGAAATTGCTAAGTGATGAAATTGTGGGAGTATAATTGCCACAGGGATTCAGTGGTTCAAGGAAGTGGCCCACCACTAGCTTCTCAGGGCCACTGGAGATACACAAGAAAGCCCACATTTATTGTCTGTGTATATACAAAGTAATATTGAATGCAAGGCACTGTGTGATGCGGTGACATGCCATAGAAATGTCAGTCTTTTGACCATTCATTAACATTCCCTTTCCTCAATAAGGGAGGTTACTGCCGATACAACATGCTTGTAGGTATGACATGAATGCTGGTTGATGAGGGTATCCCTTAGCAGTGGTGGGCAACTCTCCTTCCCTTCATGCAATCCTATTTGAATTTCTTCCCCATTAGACATCTATGGGAATGCTGATTTCTATATCACAGCTGTCAGGTTAGCTCTTAAAACCATGTTGGTTGTCAATTTCATGGTAGCTTCTCTGTATTTCTTGAGTCAGTGTGGTCCAAGTTATTTTTTACTGCTTCCTTTCGCAGAACAATAAAAATGAAAGAAGGTTATGGAAGAGTAGAGGTTATATTTGTGGGTTAGTAATCTGAAACTTGGGCATATGAACTATAGAATTAAAATTCAACCATGCAGTTCAAGACTTTGGGATTTAAAAAATATTGAAGCTAAAAAGCTGTTGTCAGTAAAACTGGCCAGAAGCTGTTGGATTGTCAAAAAATTAATGTATTTTATGGGAAGAAACCTGCTGTCCTTGCTCCCTCTGGTCTACATGGGACTTTAGTGTATCTCAGTGCATTTCCAGTCATATATATGGGACTTTAGTCCCACATTAATCTACTTGACTCTTAACTGCCTGCGACCATGGCTAGTTGTATCTGGGAGTTAAAAGCTGTGATACAATCGTCATTCAACATTCACATTCAGGTTTACACATGCAGCATAGAGATCTAGATCAGATCTGTCTATTCTATAGCCTGTCTATGACATAGCCTTCCACAAGCACTGGAAAATCAGCCCTATTTGTGCTTTTCATGCTCTTGTTTGTCCTGTTTGAATTCTGTGGGCTTGGATATTTGGAAAAGACTTTTTGCATCATTGGCTGTTAAAATCGGAATCAGAACAGCAGGATGTGCTAATGTTAGCAGCTGTTTTAATCATTCTGTGGATGTGGGGGTAGCTGTCAAGGCCAGCATTTATTGCCCATCCCGGAGTTGAGTGGCTGCTAGGTCACTTTGGAGCATATCTAAGAGTACGAGAGAGTATGGCATTGAGATAGAGGATCAGCCATGTTCATAATGAATGGCGGAGCAGGCTCGAAGGACCAAATGACCTGCTTCTATATTCTATGTTTCTATGTTTATGATAAGTGGGGCTGGAATCACAGGGGTCAGACTGGGTAAGGACAGCTGATTTTCTTTGTTAAAGAAAATTAATGAAGCCTTTGGGTTTTTCTGATCATCCAACAGTTTCTTGGTGATTTTTTTTTGTTTTGTTTTTACTGGTTATTATTTCCATCTTATTTATTTATTTATTTATTTATATCTTATTAACGTCTTATTTCCAGACGTTTTAAACTAAATTCAAATTCTCCACCTGCCACAGTGAGATTTGAACTCTGGTTCCCAGGGTTATTAATCCAGTCCTCCTAGATTTCCAAACCAGTAACATAACTGGTGTGTTACCATACCAGTTGTAAATTTGAGCTATGTACTAAGGAATAAAATGGATAAAGAAAAAAGGAGAAAATGGAGAACAAGGTATGATTTCCTACATCTCAACGTTGACTTAAAGTAGTTCATTGGTTGTAAAGGACTTGGGACCTTCTATGTTTATGAAAGTCGCTATATAAATGCAGCTTTTTAATGCAAACTGGAGTTGGGCTCTATGTGGTTATAACAATGTTGCTTAAAATGAGAGTTTTTTGAGGATGAAAATTGGGAACCAGAAATGGTTTTCCTCCACCTGTACCAGCAGCAGAATTTCCCATGGCTTTTGTGAGATGTTTATGGATACATTTTTGATTGCGTCATTGTGGGGCTGCAGCAATTGCACTCACTGACCTTATTTTATTGTTTTTATTTAACCTCCTCAGAAATATAGATCAGACATGCCAGGATCCAGCAGTGCCTTTGTTCCGACAATCACCGCCATTACTACCAGCCAGGACTTACAGTGGATGGTTCAGCCCACGGTTATAACCTCAATGTCCAGCCCTTACTCCCGGTCGCACCCTTACAGTCTACCCGGGGCCAGCATCTCATCACCTTCCTCCACCACTTTACACCGACCGGGGGTTATTAAAACCATTGGAGCAACAGTATTACGAAGAAAAAGAGACGAGCAGGTGAGATTGCAGCCTTGTGTCTGCAGAGATTAATGTATCAACCCTTGTCCCATTCATTTAGCTATCTGGAATTTTATCCAATTTCCTGCTCTCCTTACTTTTTATAATCATATTTCTCCAATTTACTTTCTTCCCTTTAATCTTTGTAATCAAGATATTTATGTGAATCACCTCATAGGAAGTTTTGGATGGGAAAGATCAAGTTCCATCTGGTTCACCTTCTACCATCCTGGTAGTTCATGATACAATGTTAGTGGAGGTGGGGACTAATCATGACCATCATCCTGTAATCAACAAGACACCCAGACATAAGATGAGGAAAAGCCTAGTAATGGAGAGCTTTGGGAACCAGACGTCCAAAGTTCCCTTCTAAACCCCACCTTTCCACTTTTTTTTTTAAACAGAGATTTCACATTAAAGGACATGAGTTAAAATAGCACATCAAGAACTTTCTTTTAAATAAATATCAGTATCTTGGAGCACAGCTTCAATACATAAGGTTCTATTGTCACCCAGTTTGCATTGGGATTGAGAGGCTAAAGTTCACTTTAGTACTAAAGTAGGATAATGTTTTTTTTTCTAGTATAATCAAGACAGGGATGGTGGGGGTGAGGGGAGATGGGTGGGGGTCAGCATAATCCATAGAGAGGTCAATGCAGAGATAACAGCATGTGTGCTATTTTGAAGGTTGAGGAACCACAGATTTTCCAGCACAAAAGATGTCTTTTGGCAGCTCTTTAACTGGAAGTATTTACTTTAATCCACTACTCTTGCTCTTTCCTGACATACTATTCTTGATTTATCCAATTTCTTTTGAAGCTATATTCTAGTCTCTACCTCAGTAATAATAATCCTCTATCTGGTGGAGGAGGGGTTGGGGGGAGACGTTCTTTGCTCTTAACTTCCTCCTGGTGATCTTTCTCCATCTTTTTATTTGTTAAAGGATGTGGGCGTTGTTTGCAATGCCAGTATTTACTGCCCTTTCCTATTGCCCTGGAGAAGGCAATTAGTCTTGCAAGCAACACCCATGCCCCATGAATTAATAAAGAAAAGAAACATGTAACTGTCTCCACTTGTTAATAACAAATCCTTCACTACCTTCTCAAAACCTGTTATCATTTTGAAATTCTCCATTTAGGTGCCTCCTGAATTGTTTCTGCTTCAGTCAAGAAAGTGTGCCTCTATACCCCTCATCCCAACTCCCCCCAACCCCCACCCATGTTTTCAACTTTTTTTTCCCACTACAATAACCTCTCATTCCTGGCATCTGTCTGTATACCCCAACTGTGACCTAAATATCCTCCTGTAATGGGATGCTCAGAACTGCCCTCAACCTCTGACTCAGCCAAGTTCAGTACAAATTCATCATCACTCACCTGCTTTTATATTCAAAACACCTACGTATAAAATCCTTTTCTGAAAAATAAATAAAGTTACAAATATATAGGTCTTTTTAATAGAGGATGTGTAGACCACAACATATATGGGTGTACGACAAAACTGAATTGCAGATTGTTTTATGCAGTCAGGATTTTGGGTTTCTTCCCACATCGGATGTTCTGTTGGACTATCGCACAGGCCAGGTTTCTGTAATCGAATCGCATCACCTGCGTTAAGTTTTGTTGTAACGTGTAATTAGGCCTGTTGTAAGGGAGCAGCACACCTAGTGTATATTACACCATATATACACCATATATGTATACCATGTGCATCTTTACAGTTTATTGTGCTTTTGACTGGTAATTAGAACATAGCCCTTATCGTTTAAGCACCTTGGGACATTTTACTATGTTGAAGGTGCTGTATGAATGCATGTTATTTTTGAATGTAGGGTATAGACATGTTTTAAATTTTGATAAAGCAATTTACCATGGAAATAAAATTTGAAATAGTAACTTTGAAGGTTGTTGAAATAAAGTCGAGTATAAATAATGACAACAAAGTGCAGACACTGCCCAAGTTTTTAATACTACACACGGGGCATTATTTATGTACAATGAATAAGACACCATGTATATTGTAGAGAATAGCATAAACTGTTCATGCTGTGCATATTATAAGGAATATCTCATGCTGTGTGTATCGCAGCACAAATGCCTGTGTATATGACAGTGAATAGCAGCTGCCTCGGAATATCAGTGAATAACATACGTGAATATTAAAGACGATTTCACAATGTATGTCTTGTATTGTAAATGCATCCAACATGTTAGAGTGAATAACAATCTCTGTACATATTATAGAGAATTACACACTGGACATGACAGCAGAAAAACACCATATGGATACATTACAGAAAAAGAGCACAGCCTACTTGCATTGTGGCAGAATAGCACAGATTAACTGAGAAGTAGGAATTTAGTTGATTCTGTGTTTGGGATAATGGTGTGCAGGAAGATGGAGATACATTGCGCAATAGTTTTGAGATTCTGGAGTAGAATAAATTGGAATTGGGAGCCTGGGGATTAACAGGAGGTAAAGGTATCTGTCTGTGTCACTGGCTGCGTGTGTATGTAATAAGTGCAGGTGCAGTCCCAAAATCTGCTTGAAGCACAATCTAGTGGATAACTTGCTGCAGTGATGTGTGTGCAATTGCCTGCCACTTGAGGCTCACCTGGCATGAGATGGTGCTCATGTATCTGATATCTGAGTAATGAAGGTGTTTTACTGGGATCTAGCAACCATGTAGAAAGAAAGAACTTGCATTTGTATGGCACCTTTCACACCCTCAAGACACTCAGCGAAGTTCTTCACTTCAAACAAGCGATTAATTGGCTGTGCAGTTTTTGTTCTGTTGGCAAAAGCAACGCGCAGCAAGAAGGTTCCGATTAATGGACGCATGGCATTGGCGGCTTTGTGGGACTTGTGAACAATGAGATATAAAATAAAGAAGCCACAGAATCACTTGTCACCCTGAGGGAGAAATCCTTCAATGATTAAACCTGGTGGAATTTTCTGGAATGTTTACGGGAGTTTCTTGAGCAGGTATTACAGGATTGTGAGTTTTTTTTTTATTGTGAAACCTTGAAGGGCTAAGGGCCACAGTGCACAACACACCAAGATTAAAAGGTAGGAGTGTCGATGAGCTAAATTGACAAGCAATAAGCAGGCGAGAGCGAGGTTGGGGTTTTTAAAAGCTCTGGAGGTTTTATAGGGTGAAGGAAGAGACTGAGCGAGGTTAGAGGTTTTGTGGCTTCAGGAAAGAATGGAAAGTAGGAGAGGAGTTGAACGAGAACAACAGTTTTTTTTTTGTATTGCTGCTTTTTCAAGAAAGTAGTTCATTTGCCAGTCCATCTGTTATATCTTCAGTTAAGTCACAAGATGAATAAGCGAAAGGGGACCATTTGCTCTCTTCTAGTTACCTCCTCCAATTCCATACAATTATACAGCCTGCTTCCCATTCTCATCACCAAATCCACTGACACTTATACCATCCAATTATTTTTGCCTCCACTGCCCTACTTGGAAGTTTGTTGTGTTGCTCATTCCTTTTGGCATGAACCCGAAGTCCCCTCTTTATTAGATTGAACCTGTACCTACCTCACAATGGAGACACAAATATAATTTCACCCTAACCCTCCAGGTTTGCATACGATGCCTGACTTTACTCCTACACCCAGCTTGACTGATGTTAAAGCAAATCGAGTGGTCGATGTGACCCTGCCTACTTCTCCCTTGGTGGGTTAGGTTTAAATTATGTTCACGTTGTTGGGAAGGGTGACCTTATCATCCTAATTATTATCTATGTCTAGGTTTGTCAGCTCCATTATTGTATAAGGGTTGAGGTGAATTGACCTGATCCAATATGGTCTGTTTGTGAGGGGGTCTGTATAGGGCAATTAGCCGTACCAGCTCCCTCCTACGTTAAGGTCCCTAACATGCACCACACAAACTGTTCGAGTCTGTGGATAATTGGTCATCTCAATCTAAACTTGTACAAAATGTACTCGGGCTGCTTGATTGGCTCTAATCCATCTATGTAATGATGAGGAGAGAGGAAAACAGTCAGAGCGAATTTCCTTACCTCTGTCAGATTTTAAGACTGCCTTGTATTTATGTAGCACCTTCCGCACCCTCAGGGTGTCCTAAAGTGCTATACAGTAAAGGCTCCTTCAACAGCACCTTCCAAACCCATGACCACTACTATCTAGAAGGACAAGGGCAACAGACATATGGGAACAACACCATCTGGAAGTTCCCCTTCAAGTCACACACCATCCTGACTTGGAAATATATCACCGTTCCATCACAGTTGCTGGGTCAAAGTCCTGGAATTCCCTACCTAACAGCACTGTTGGTGTACCTACACCACATAGAATGCAGCAGTTCAAGAAGGCAGCTCACCACCACCTTCTCAAGGGTAATTGGGGATGGGCAATACATTCTGGCCTAGCTATTGTTGCCCACATTCCATGAATGAGTTAAAAAAAAAACAGCCAATTAAGAACATCTAGTCACCATGTAAGAAATGCATCAGCTAATTTGCACACAGCAATATCCCAAACAGCAATGGGATAAATGACCACATCATCTTTTTTAGATGTTGATTGAGGGGTAAATATTAGCCAAGACAGCGAGGGAGGCGCTTCTCTTCTTTGAAATAGTGTCATGGGATCATTTATGTCCACCTGAGAGGGCAGACACTGCCTCTAATCCTTCAGTACTGCACTTGAGTGTCTGCCTATAGTTTGTGCTCAGGTTCCTGGAGTGGACTGAGATGTGGAGAAATTTCTTCACTCAAAGGGTTGTGAACCTTTGGAATTCTCTACCTCTGAGGATCACGGATGCTCCCTCACTGACTACATTTAAGGCTGGGGTAGACAGATTTTTGGTGTCTCCGGGAGTTAAGCGATATGGGGAGCGGGTGGGAAAATGGAGTTGAAGCCCATGATCGTATTGAATAGCGGAGCAGGCTTGATGGGCCATATAGTCTACCCCTATTTCTTGCGCCCTCGAGTCGTGAACCAGTGATTTGCAGCTTGAGCTGAGAGCGGCACCAACTAAGCAATGGCTGTCCCTCGTTGTTTTTATTTCCAAATCCAAATCACCTTGTTCATTCAACAACAGGCAGTGGTGTCATCCAAAATCAGCCCTCGTCCTCCTGAAACACCTGCCTCCCAAAGCTGGACGTGATATTTAAACTCACTGCGGTGGTGCAGCATCACCAGGGAACCGCAGAGTCGGATTGTTCGGCCCTGTCCGAACCCTTTGGTTGGCATTTGCCTGCTTTTAAACTGCTGAATTCTGTGGAACACTGAGAGGAGAGCTCCACAGGCTTGGCAGGCCGTGCTTTATGAATGTCATTTTCGTTGGTTTGATTTTATTTGCCTGTTTTTTTTTTTCTTTAAATTGTACTTTTTATTCCCTTCCCCATCCCACCCCCCCACCTCCTCCCCTCCTATTTAGATTATCCACAGTCGCCTGCCACTGCCATTGCACTTTCTCCATCCAACAGGGCAGCATGGCCTGGGCCGTGGACTTCCCAACGGCCATCGTCAGTGCTGCTCCGGGAGTGACCAAGAGCTGACATGTTTCTGCAGGGTAGGTCTGCTCCTGCCAGTTTCTCCTGCCCATCAGGTGGGGCTGCTCCGCCTAATGGGCCGGGCAAACAAGCATTTCTCTTTAACCCTCCTCGTTGATTTTTTAAAAAAAAAAAATTTGATTTGTACCCCCGACTCTTCCATCCAACGTCTTATTTTTGTGAAATCGGTGTTGAGAGATACTTCTGTGTGCGAATTCTAATATTTCCCATCGGAGTGTGTAACTGAGGTTTTGGCTTATGTATTTGTTTACCTCGTTTCCTTTTCATCCGCCTCGTTTTTAAGCAATTATTTAGTTGCCTGTGAACCGTTTCCGACTCGGTGGCCTGGCAACTAATATGTGACTCGGCTGACAGCTGGTTCTGACTGTTTTGTGCTCTTCTGGTCTGTACGTGTATATTTGCAGTGACCTCAGTCTCCTTATGTCCCCTGACTTCACTTGCTATCATAAGACCATAAAACATAGGAGCAGAACTAGGCCATTTGGTCCATCGAGTCTGCTCTGCCATTTAATGAGATCATGGCTGATCTGATAATCCTCAACTCCACTTTCTTGCCTTTTCCCATAGCCCTTGATTCCATTACTGATTAAAAATCTGTCTATCTCAGCCTTGAATATACTTAGTGACCCAGCCTCTACAGCCCTCTGCATTAAAGAATTCCACAGATTCACTACCCTCTGAGAGAAGAAACTCCTCATCCTCTCTGTTTTAAATGGGCGACCCCTTACTCTGAGATTATGCCCTCTGGTCCTAGACTCTCCCACAAGGGGAAACAACCTCTCAGCATCTACCCTGGCCTACCCCCTAAGAATCTTATATGTTTCAATAAGGTCGCCTCTCATTCTTCTAAACTCCAATGAGTACTGGCCTAATTTACTCGACCTCTCCTCATAAGAAAATCCCTCCATACCGGGATCAACCTAGTGAACCTTCTGCTTCCAATGCCAATATATCTGTCCTTAGATAAGTGGACCAAAATTGTTCACAGTACTCTAAGTGTGGTCTAACTAGTGCCTTGTATAGTTTTAGCAAAACGTCCATATTTCTATACTCCATTCCCTTTGAAATAAAGGCCAACATTTCATTTGCCCTATCTATCTGCTGCTGAACCTGTATGCTAGCTTTTTGTGTTTCATGCATGAGGACCCTCAAATCCCTCTGTGCTGCAGCTTTCTGCAGCCTTTCTCTATTCAAATAATATTCAGCTCCTTTATTCTTTCTACCAAAGTGCATAACCTCACATTTTCCCACAATGTATTCCATCTACCAATATCTTCTGGTTTTCCTCTCTGTATTTCTCTCTCTGTATTCTCTCTCTCTCTCTGTCTCTCTGTATTCTCTCTCTCTGTCTCTGTATTCTCTGTCTCTCTCTCTGTATTCTCTCTCTCTATTCTCTCTCTCTCTCTCTCTTTGTATTCTCTCTGTATTCTCTCTCTCTGTATTCTCTCTCTGTCTGTATTCTCTCTGTCTGTATTCTCTCTGTATTCTCTCTCTCTGTATTCTCTCTCTCTATTCTCTCTCTCTCTCTCTCTGTATTCTCTCTGTCTGTATTCTCTCTGTATTCTCTCTCTCTGTATTCTCTCTCTCTCTGTATTCTCTTGGTGTCTCGCTCTCTTGCTCCCTCTCTCTGTATTTTCTCTCTCTGTCTCTGTATTCTCTGTCTCTCTCTCTATTCTCTCTCTCTCTCTCTCTCTGTATTCTCTCTGTATTCTCTCTCTCTGTATTCTCTCTCTCTCTGTATTCTCTCTGTCTGTATTCTCTCTGTATTCTCTCTCTCTGTATTCTCTCTCTCTATTCTCTCTCTCTCTCTCTCTGTATTCTCTCTGTCTGTATTCTCTCTGTATTCTCTCTCTCTGTATTCTCTCTCTCTCTGTATTCTCTTGGTGTCTCGCTCTCTTGCTCCCTCTCTCTGTATTTTCTCTCTCTGTCTCTGTATTCTCTGTCTCTCTGTATTCTCTCTCTCTCTGTATTCTCTCTCTCTCTGTATTCTCACTCTCTCTGTATTTTCTCTCTCTGTCTCTGTATTCTCTGTCTCTCTGTATTCTCTCTCTCTCTGTATTCTCTCTCTCTCTGTATTCTCACTCTCTCTGTATTCTCACTCTCTCTGTATTCTCACTCTGTATTCTCGCTTTCTCTTCTCTGTATTCTCTCTCCCTCTCTGTGTTCTCTCGCTCTCTCTCTCTGTATTCTCTCTCTCTATTCTCTCTCTCTCTCTCTCTGTATTCTCTCTCTCTGTATTCTCTCTGTATTCTCTCTCTCTCTGTATTCTCTCTCTCTCTGTATTCTCTTGCTGTCTCGCTCTCTCGCTCCCTCTCTCTGTATTTTCTCTCTCTGTCTCTGTATTCTCTGTCTCTCTGTATTCTCTCTCTCTCTGTATTCTCACTCTCTCTGTATTCTCACTCTCTCTGTATTCTCACTCTGTATTCTCACTCTCTCTGTATTCTCTGTCTCTCTGTATTCTCACTCTCTCTGTATTCTCACTCTCTCTCTATTCTCACTCTCTCTGTATTCTCACTCTCTCTGTATTCTCTCTCTCTCTGTATTCTCTCTCTCTCTGTATTCTCACTCTCTCTGTATTCTCACTCTCTCTGTATTCTCTCTCTCTCTCTGTGTTCTCCCTCTCTCTGTGTTCTCACTCTCTCTGTATTCTCTGTCTCTCTGTATTCTCACTCTCTCTGTATTCTCACTCTCTCTGTATTCTCACTCTCTCTGTATTCTCACTCTCTCTGTATTCTCACTCTCTCTGTATTCTCACTCTCTCTATTCTCACTCTCTCTGTATTCTTTCTCTCTCTCTGTGTTCTCCCTCTCTCTGTGTTCTCCCTCTCTCTGTATTCTCACTCTCTCTGTATTCTCACTCTCTCTGTATTCTCACTCTCTCTGTATTCTCTCTCTCTCTCTGTGTTCTCCCTCTCTCTGTATTCTCAGTCTCTCTGTATTCTCACTCTCTCTGTATTCTCACTCTCTCTGTATTCTCACTCTCTCTGTATTCTCTCTCTCTCTGTGTTCTCACTCTCTCTGTATTCTCACTCTCTCTGTATTCTCACTCTCTCTGTATTCTCTCTCTCTCTGTGTTCTCCCTCTCTCTGTATTCTCACTCTCTCTGTATTCTCACTCTCTCTGTATTCTCACTCTCTCTCTATTCTCACTCTCTCTCTATTCTCACTCTCTCTCTATTCTCTTGCTGTCTCGCTCTCTCGCTCCCTCTCTCTGTATTTTCTCTCTCTGTCTCTGTATTCTCTCTCTCTCTGTATTCTCTGTCTCTCTGTATTCTCTCTCTCTCTGTATTCTCACTCTCTCTGTATTCTCACTCTCTCTGTATTCTCACTCTCTTTGTATTCTCTCTCTCTCTGTATTCTCTGTCTCTCTGTATTCTCTCCCTCTCTGTATTCTCACTCTCTCTGTATTCTCACTCTCTCTGTATTCTCTGTCTCTCTGTATTCTCTCTCTCTCTGTATTCTCACTCTCTCTGTATTCTCACTCTCTCTGTATTCTCACTCTCTCTGTATTCTCTCTCTCTCTGTATTCTCTGTCTCTCTGTATTCTCTGTCTCTCTGTATTCTCACTCTCTCTGTATTCTCACTCTCTCTGTATTCTCACTCTCTCTGTATTCTCACTCTCTCTGTATTCTCTGTCTCTCTGTATTCTCTCTCTCTCTGTATTCTCACTCTCTCTGTATTCTCACTCTCTCTGTATTCTCTGTCTCTCTGTATTCTCTCTCTCTCTGTATTCTCACTCTCTCTGTATTCTCACTCTCTCTGTATTCTCACTCTCTCTGTATTCTCTCTCTCTCTCTGTGTTCTCTCTCCCTCTCTGTGTTCTCTCGCTCTCTCTCTCTGTATTCTCTCTCTGTATTCTCTCTTGCGTGCTCTCTCTCTCGCACGCTCTCTTTCTCTCCCTGTTCTCTTCCCCTCTTCCCTCTCCCTGTTCTCATCCCTTCTCGTCCTGACTGTGCCTCTGTTCACACTTTCTCTTTTCTGAGTATCTATTGTGTGCAATTCTCTCTCTGAGTGTCTCTCTGATTCCTATTATTTGTTTGCTCTCTGTCCCAATAGCCCTGCAAGATTTTACATTCCAAGTATTTCTGCGATTCCCCTTCCAGCACGCTTTTAGACAGTGCATTCCAAATCCCAATATCTCTCTGTGTAATTTCTTCCCTCATATCACCTCTGGTTCTTAGTTACCTTCAATCTGGATTCTCTGGTTGCTGGCCCTCCTGCCACAGGAAACAGCTTCCCCTCTTTACTCTATTGAAACGCTCACATGTGTGGAGTGATTGATTGACCATTTCCACCCCATGTGCCAGTAGATTCCTATTCCTACACTTTAGACTACCTTCTCTTTATTCAGCACCCCAACAATAGCAGTGGACACCCTATTCAATCTGGCTATCTACACTGACCCTTTCTGTAGTTAATAGATTCATATACACAATTCAGCTCAGTATCTGTGGGTTACAGAAGGGAAAATAAAAGCAGACCGTGTCTCTGTTCGCTATCTGGTGACCCTCCTGGAAATGGTGTGCACGCACATTGAGTCACAGCAGGATCGTCATTTTTTTGATGAACGCCCCCGACTCCCTTGCCTGAATAGCCCAGTGACACTGTGTGGTACGCGACCATTTGACTGGTGTCACCCGTGGAATCTTATCCTGGCCTGAGGCAGCACCTTCAGGAGGGGTGGAAGAGAAGGAACGGAAAAAGGATAGTTCCCGCAGCAGACCAGTCATTGGAGTCACTGGGACAGAGAGTCTTGGCCAATGTCATTGTCCCAAATCACTTTTGAAGCACGGCTCCTCCACAAGCAACCTTCTTCAGATCGATAGAGTCTGGTATTCTCTAAATGTGCAGCAGGTGAAATGTGCTGTAAATCTTCTTCCCAATCCCAGCTCCACATCCTCAAAACCCCAGGTGCCAATAAGGCTCAGTGTGTAATTAGAGGCTGTTCTCAACAGTGATCTGTTCCTTTCTTTGTAACTGCAGGCAAGTAGTACCAACAGGCTGCATGTTATCGAATGTGTTTCAGTGGAGCTTATCTGATCTATGTGGCTGTCACTTTGGGCCTGGCACCAGCACTCCCGTACCAAGAGCTGAGTCCCACATTCTACTAGACATGCTCGTGCAGTACTGAGGGAGCACTACATTGTTGGAGGCACACAGGGGGTGCATTTGAATTGAGTTCTCTCTTCAACATTCCTCCTTCAAAAAAAAAAAAAATCACCGTGAATTAGTTAATTGGCCACTCATTTCAGTGCTGCTTTTGGAATCTTGCTGAACACAAGTTGGCTCTCACATCTGTCTAAGTGGTGCTGAGAACGTTGTTTATTTTGGGATTAATATCCTGAGCTAGTGTCTGCCTGTCTCTCTCTCTTTCTCCTGTGGATTAGGGTGTAGAGGCGTGAGTACATGAGTTCTTGTACAATGGACTTAAAAAAAAAAACTAAATGTTGTTGTTGAAAATGTGCTTTGAGTGCAGAAAATTCCAGAAATACATAGCAGGCCTGTCAGCATCTTGAACCTGAGAAGAGGCAGCTTGACTTCATTAGTAGGCCCGAGTTTAGGAACCTTGGGTTAAAGCTGTCACTAGTAGTCACTTATACCACTCCCCCACCAACCCCCCCCCACCATCGCCAATTGTCTTGCTAACGTAACAAAATCTGCTCCAGTTGCTAATGTAAACTCTTCATGCTTTGAACAGCTGACTCCAGAGGAGGAAGAGAAGAGAAGGGTACGGCGGGAGAGAAACAAGCTGGCCGCGGCAAAATGTCGGAACAGACGTCGGGAGCTGACGGAGAGGCTTCAAGATGTAAGTGCAATGGGATTTAAATAGAACAGTGTGTACCAAATCTTAGCAGAGGACTGTTAAAACTGCCAAAGGGTTACCACCTTTCAGTATTTTCTTGAAATTTCCAGGAAGGAGAGGGTGATCTCCAACACACGGCTGTGAGCAATCCAGGAGGAAAAAGTCCAGGGATGTCAAACTAAATTGTTTTTTTTTTTTGGTTCATTTACTTTATATTTAAATTATCAAATGCCCATGTACTAGGGGTTGGTGGGGGGTATTGGTGGTGAAGGACGATTGACTGACAGTCAAGGTTCATGCAATTGGACAACAGAGCTTGGTCTCTTCCCAGTTGATGGGAAGACTCTATGTTGTGAGGAAGGGCATGTCAGGCCACCAATGGTGCAAGTGTGTGGGTGGTGAGGTGAGAGGTCAAGTGGTGGGGACCGCCTGCAGTAGATCTGACCAGAACTGGCTACCGTAGTCTACCACTCAAATCAATGTGGCACTTGTGACTGTTCAACCTATTAAGCGTCAATACCCGAGAATGACGTGTCGGGAGGCAACTCCACGTGAACCGAGCCAGCCTCGTTCTTGATTATAATCTGCAGGGTGGATGGGGAATGATATTCCATCAAATAACCATCCATGCAGTTGCACTAGGGAATGTAACATAGAGCTGTAGCATCGAGTCATGTCTGGCAGCAGTGCCATTGGGGGGCAGACTGCTCCGGTTTGGAATGTACCAACCCTGGTGTAGTGATCTGGTTCGGAACATACTGATCGGGTTGCATGTGTGCCAAACCAATGTGAGCTCTCCACCCCTGCCCTGCATTGTCCAATGCGCAACACACATTTCAAGGCTTATGTCAAAGCCTGGCAGTCAGCATCTTTGCACTGTGCAGAGAAGATTGAGATCGAGAATAGGTGTGAGCTTGGTTAGAATATCAATGTTGCAAAGCATTTTTGTGCCATCTGAAGTAACATGTAGAATCTTGCAAAAAGAGGAAGCCTGTGCCAGAAGCAGGTCAGCCTGCAAAGGACAACAACGTTGAGAAACAGATCCGAGCATTGTTTAGCACAAACAAGAAGAAACTTGCAGTTTGTTAGGCAATCCTTTTTCCGCTCTGTGCCTGCAGCCCATGTGCTAGGCTTTCTCAGGCCCTGCTCTCCTCTTAAGTGATCCCTGGGCCATGTCCCACCAAAAAAGTTTCCGATCTCCGTCCCCACCGCATTAACTCTTGGTAGAATGACACGGAATCTCTAGTGAATGCCCTGTGACCACCATGACGTTTTCCTGCCTCATATTTTTACTTGGCGATTGCCACTTTAAACCCAGTCACAATCCAACATGGGCCGAATTTTCCCCCTCTCATCCCATCACGTCCGAAATCTGAGCGGGGGGGCGGTGGTATGGGGAGAATGGACGGGTGTGGAGATAAGAGTGAAAAACTAGGTTGCCTTTGGCGGCAGCAACTCCTTGCACATCCCTGACCCCAATCCTCTGATTAGGCCGCAAGAAGGACCTGGTTTCCCTGGTGATGACTACACCCAGGGTGTCCTAATTGGGCTGAGAGCTTTAACCAACCGCTGGGATCCTATTACACAAATCTCCAAATTTCTGTTTTAGGTTCTGGATGAGTAGTTTATTGTCCATACCAACATGGTGGGTGGCATAAGCCCAGCTTGTTAATGAACATGAACATTTCCCACCTACTATACTGGAGGCTGGAGAATGGGCTGGGCAGTGCCATTGAATTGCTAGGCCCTTGAGAGGACAGACTCCTCCAGTGTGTGGAAAGAGATGGGATTGCTAGATGGAATGGCTTATTCTTGTCCATAATGATTGACCCATTCATTTAGTAACTGCTGGTCTGGGGTTACAATTTTTCATTTGGTTTCATTGGCCAGAAGCGAATTCTGTTCATTATCCAATGCAAAAGTGTGATTTTTTTTTTAAAATTACGTAGACTGCCTAATGAGGCCAATAGGCAGGCGGGAGCATGTCACTTGGGATTAAAAAGCAGGCTGGAGTGTGTCAATCCAAGGCCAAGGTTGCAGGTTGAGGTGCAGTACACCGAGGGTAACACAGACTGGAATGTGTTAGACACAGAATTATATAGAGGCCAGATATATTAGACTGAGGGTGTGTGACCAGGCTGGAGTGTGTTTCCCTGAGGGTGGGTGATGGTAGGAATGTGTCATTTGGAGGGTGGGCCCCTGGGCTGGGGCCTGTCACTAAGGGGTGGGGAGTGTGGGGGTCAGGTCCCCAGGCTGGGGCCTTTCACTGAGAGGGGAGGGAAGTTGAGGAGGATGGGCCCCCAGGCTGGGGCCTGTCACTGAGGGGGGGGGGAAGTTGTGGAGGGTGGGCCCCCAGGCTGGGGCCTGTCACTGAGGGCAGGCCCCGGGCTGGAGTGTGTTGCGCAAGTGCTAAGTATAGACAGATGGCTGCATTTTAGGGGTGAGTAAACATAAGCTGGAGTAAGCCATATGGCCCCTCAAACAAGCTACACCATTCAGGATGATAAGAGTTGATCCTCTACTATTACACTCTCCCCTGCCCTGTCCCACAATCCTTGATTCCTTTTGATTTGTAAGTAGGTCAGATAGAAAACACCAGAGAATTAAATTTCTTTTTGGAGACCTCCATGGTCTCCATGGTTATTTTGTGTTCTTGGGATGGGGACATTGCTGGAAAAGGCAACAGTTAATGTCCATCCCAGTTGATTTGTTACAACCCTTGCTCAACCATTGTAGAGGGTAGTCGCCACGTTTCTGTGGAGTCACTATAGGCCAGAGAGGTTAGGGTGGCAGGATCCCCTTCCCTAATAGACAGTGTTCAGCGACAGAGTGTCATCATAGCTGCAGCTTGAGCTCCCAGTTTCGGAGCTTGAGTCACTGTGGTGCGTTCGTGAGGCTGAGACTGGCGTGGTTGATATGTTTATCGATGTGGTTACCATGAAGTTCGAGGGCATGTAGGCAGGGGCACCGCCAGGCAGCCGAGGAAGACCAGCCGGGTAGTGCAGGGGTGCCTTGAGTGCATCTCACTCCAACCAATGTTCCATTCTGAGAGGGAAGGCTCCTCTAAGTCGTGCAGACAGAGCCAAGCCCACAGCACCATGGCTGGCTCGGCTGTATAGGGGGACAGGAAGGATATTGAAAAAGCACCAGTTATAGGAGATTTGACAGCTAGGGGACTTTACAGGTGTTTCTGCAGCTGCTAAAATGAATCTAGGATGGTATGTTGCCTCCCTGGTGCCAGGTCAAGGATGTCACTGAGGGGTTGCAGAGTCCTCTGAGGGGGAAAGGGGAACAGTCAGTGGTCGTGCTCCATATCTGTGCCAATGACATAGGTAGAAAGAGGGATGAGGAACTGGAGGTGGATTTTGGGAGCTCCGAGATCCTTCTTGTTCATCTGTCCCCAAGGTCATAATCTCCAGATTACCATATCATGTGCAAGTGAGTATAGAAAAAAAATAGAGCAGGTGATGAGAAGGGCAAACTTCAGTGGGGTGAGAATGGGTCTGGTCCAGGTAAATTGAAATCAAAGCCTGGCAGACAAAGCCATAACTGAACAACAGGCTGCCTTTGAAGAGGAGAGCGTGCAGGTATAGATGAGGCACATTCCTATAAGGGAGAAAGGCAGGACAAGCTCATTTACAACTCCCTGGATGATGAAAGAGATGGAGAGTAAGGTGAAGCAGAGAGAGGGTGCATGTGACAGGTGTCAGATGGAGAATACAGCTAAGAATCAGGCTGAATACAGAAGGTTCAGAGAGGAATTGAAAAATCAAATAAGAGAGAGTATGAGAAGAGACTGGCAGCTAACATAAAAGGAATCCAAAAGTCTTCTATAGGCATATAAATGGGAAAAAGGAGAGTCGGGCCAATTAGGGCTGAAAAGGGGATTTTTGCATGGAGGCAGGGGACATGGTTGAGATACTAAATGAGTACTTTGCATTTGTCTTTACCAATGGATAATGTGTGACAAGAGTCATGGCAAAAGAGGAGGTATTTGAGATATTGAGTGGGTTAAATATTGATGAAAAGCAGACATTTGATAGGCTGGCCGTACTTCAGTTGATAAGTCACCAGGACCCGATGAGATGCATCTGAGGATGCGGAGGGAGATTGCAGAGGGACTGGCCATAATCTTCCAGTCCTCCTCTGATACAGGAGTGGTGTCAGACAACTGGAGAATTATTAATGTTACATATGTCCTTGTTCAAAAAAGCGTGTAAAGATAAGCCCAGCAATTCAAGGCCAGTCAGTTTAACCTAGGTGGTGGGAAATCTTTTAGAAATATTATTTAGGGACAGCATTAACAGCCATTTGGACAAATTTGTATTGAGATAAGAAGCCAGCATGGATATAGGGGTGAATCATGGTTAGCTAACCGCTTGAGTTTTTTTTTGATGAGGTAACTGAAAGGTTTGTGGGTTGAAGTGGTGTACATGGATTTTCAAAGATCATTTGATAAAGTGCCTCACAATAGACTTGAGCAAAGTTAGGGCTCATGGAATAAATGGGACAGTAGTAAATTGGATGCAAAATTGGCTAAGTGACAGGAGACAGAGTGGTACTAAATGGTTGTTTTTCAGACTGGAGAAAGGTTTGTAGTGGAATTCCCCAGGGATCACTTCTAGGACTGTTGGTTTTACCAATACATATTAATGACCTAGATTTGGGTGTACAGGGTACAGTTTCAAAATTTGCAGATGGCACATAACTTGGAAATATTGTGAGTTGTGAGGGGAATAGTGATAAATTTCAAAAGGGCGGAGACAGGCTGATGGAATTGACAGGCAAGTGGCAGATAAAATTTAATGCAGAGAAGTATGAAGTGATTCATTACGGTAGATCAAGAAGAGGCAATACAAAATAAAGGGCACAATCCTAAAGGGAAGTGTAGGAGCAGAGGGATCTGGGTGTATATGTGCATAAATCATTGAAGGTGGTAGGATGGGTTGAGGAAGCGGATAATAGAGCATGTGGGATCCTGAGCTTTATAAATAGGGGCTCAAAGCACACAAGTTAGGAAATTGTGAAATTGTGAGAGTGACTGCCCTTGACATCAAGGCAGCATTTGACCGAGTGTGGCGTCAAGGATCCCTAGCAAAACTGGAATCAATGAGAATCGGGGGGAAAACTATGTTTGTTGGAGTCATACCTAGCACAAAGGAAGAAGGTTGTGGTTATTGGAGGCCAATCATGTCAGGCCCAGGACATCACTGCAGGAGTTCACCAGGGTAGAATTCTAGGCCAACCATCTTCCACTGTTCCATCAATGACCTCCCTCCATCATAAGGTCAGAAGTGGGATGATGGCTGATGATTTTATAGTGTTCAGTATCATTTGCAACTCCTCAGATACTGAAACTGGCTGTGTCCATATGCAGCAAGACCTGAACAATATTCGAGCTTGGACTGATAAGTGGCAAGTAACATTTGTGGCACACAAGTGCCAGGCAATGAATGTCTCCAATAAGAGAGAATCCAACCATCGCCCCTTGACATTCAATGGCATTACCATCACTGAATCCGCCACAACAACTACCTAGGGGTTACCATTAACCAGAGACTGAATTGGATCATTTAAAAAAAAAACATTTGTGGGATGTGCGCACTGCTGGCGAGGGAACCATTTATTGCCCATCCCTAGTTGTCCTTGAAAACGTGGTGGCGAGCTGCCATCTTAAACCACTGCAGTCCATGTGGTGTAGGTACACCCACAGTGCTGTTTGGGAGCTCCAGAATTTTGACCAGCGACAGTGAAGGAATGGTGATATAGTTCCATGTCAGGATGGTGCGTGTCTTTCAGGGGAACTTATAGTTGGTGATGTTGGTCTGCTGTCCTTGTCCTTCTAGAAGGTAGAGGTTGTGGGTTTGGAAGGTGCTGTTGAAGGAGCCTTGGTGAGTTGCCGCAGTGCATCTTGGAGAAGGTACAACTCCGCCACTACATCAGTGGTGGACGGAGTGAATGTTTGAGATGGTGGATGGCATGCCAATCAAGTGGGCTGCTTTATCCTGGATGGTATTAAGCTTCTTGAGTGTTGTTGGAGCTGCACTTTTCCAGGCAAGTGGGGTGTATTCCATCACACTCCTGACTTGTGCCTTGTAGATGGCGGACAGGCTTTCGGGAGTCAGGAGGTGAGTTACTCGCAGCAGAATTTCTGGTCTTTGACCTGCTCTTGTATCCACAGTATTTACATGGCTGGTCCAGTTCAGTTTGTGGTCAGTGGTAACCTGCAGGGATGTCGACAGTGGGGGTACAAGTGCAGGTCAGAGGCTGCAGGGAGTAATTCACCTCCTGTCTCCCTAAAGCCTGTCCACCATCTACAAGGCACAAGTCAAGAGTGTGATGGAACACTCCCCACTTGCCTGGATGAGTGCAGCTCCAACAACACTCAAGAAACTCAACTGACCTGGATAAAACACCCATAGTCACCAATATCTCAAAGTGATTTACAGCCCATGAAGTATTTTTGAATTGTAGCCATTGTTTTAATGTAGGAAATGCAGCAGCCAATTTGCACTCGGCAAACTCCCACAAACTGTAATATGATAAGCAGATAATCGGGTAAATATTGGCCCGGACACCAGGGATAAATCCCCTTTCTCTTCTTTGAAATAGCCATGGGATCATTTGCATCCACCCCCAATAAGCAGATGGGGCCCTTTTTTTGAACTGTAATCTGAAAGATAGCAATTCCACAGTGAAATGCTTTATCAGTACCGCACTGGAGTGTCAACCTTGACTTGTGTACTTGAGCCCTTGGAGTGGGACTTGAACCTGGAACCTTGTAACACGAGTGCTACCAACTGAACCGTGGCTGACACTTGTGACGTAATTCCCACTTAAATTAATTTGAAGCTGACCTCGGATCCAACTCTTTCCCCATGAGTTCAAGGTACCAGAAAGAGGACAAGTCAGACGGGAAAAGTGCTTCATTTGCTCACATGTGAAAGGAAAGATTGATTTGTTTTCTGTCTCTCTCTCTCTTTCAGGAAACTGAGAAACTTGAAGAGGAAAAATCCGGTCTCCAGAAAGAAATAGCTGTATTGCAGAAAGAGAAAGAGAAGTTGGAGTTCATGCTAGTTGCTCACAAGCCTGTTTGTAAAATGGCACCTGGGAATGATGGCAGGAGATGCTCCCCGTCCCCTGATCTACGAGTTGGCCGCATGCACAGTGCAGTGGTGGTCAAACAGGAACCACAAGAAGAGTCAAAGCTGGCCATCTCCAACCTGTCCAAAACGCAGAGATCTGTCATCAAACCAGTGACCGAGATCTCCATAGCCAACAGCTACTTCCTGGAGGCCGAGCCCCTTAACACACCAGTGGTGGTCACGTCGACGCCTGCGCCCAACATCACCCCATGCGCTGCCAGCCTGGTCTTCACTTACCCTAATGTGCCCAGCCTTGACCAAGAGCCTGCGTCAGAGTCCTGCTCCAAGGCCCACCGCAGAAGCAGCAGCAGCGGGGACCAGTCCTCGGACTCTTTGAACTCCCCCACCTTACTAGCACTCTGAGGAAGTGGCTGGTGGCCTAGGGAAGGCACTTGAGGGAGATGGGCGAGGGCTGCCTCTTAACGAAAATGAACTTCTTTTTATCGACTGGAACTCATGGAATCGAAACTATCTCTAAACACTTCAGACTCACGGGGGATGCGGGATTGGGATGGGTGGGTGTTAGCTCAAGCAACTCAAACGTGGCCATTATCACTGCGTATAGACTCTGTCAATGACATTCTGTGCTGGCGGGTGGCCCTAGGGTGAGGGGAACACGGCAGCCGTAAGGGAGCTGTTACCACAGCAACGGCCATTGGTGGAATAGCTAGGCCCTTCCAGCAGTGGGCAGCTTCACAGTTGACCAGCGCCAAGCAAAGGGAGAAGCCTACGTTCTGAACTTTGTTTTAAAGCATTTTATTTTCCTGATTTTACTTCCTCAAAAGTATTTACTACACAGCGACATTTTGCTGACCCACGGTGTGTATATAAATATATATATATTCTTTTGGACCATGCAGTAATTTTGTTTTAAAATTTGTGCTATCTCCATATTTGCAACCCTTTCATTTCCAGCAAGGTCTGGAATTGAAAAACGCTCTCTAACATGACATTCTTGTACTGTAAAGAACAAATTACTTTGTGACGCTTACTCGGTAATATCATGGAAATTTCTGCAATACTGGAATTGCTGTCGAAACCTGTCAGATTTCAGCATTAATAGAGCAAAAGGATTTGTATCACAATGTTACAGTAGGATGATTATATTGTGTCCTTCCAACATCAACCTTATATCCTTTTGCCTTTTAGCCTTCTGACCTTAATTTTAGTATTTATAATTTTTAAAAAAACTTTAAGTGAATAAAGTGAATACTGTAAAAGCTCCAGGTTGGAACATAAAGGATTGTAGGCCCGATGAAGGCAGAGCAGGGTGTAGGATTTTGGCTCAAAGTCTAAGGTTTGCTTATCTACTGAGGAGAGGAAGAGTGGAAAAGCTAGCATTCATTAGTATTAAAAGGAGGAGTCACGTGTGTGTGTCTGAAGATAAATTGAGCACTACTACAAAGGCAGTGGAACACACAGGCTTGGGCTAAACTGGCAAAAGGGCCAATATCCAGCAGGACTTCTTCGCGCAGAGTGATCGACGCTTGCAATAGCCTTTCGGTAGGGTAGCAGAGGCAAAAAATAAACTTTTGACCCATGCAAGGGTCAGTCAGATGAGGTAACGGGATTGTGCGAGCATTTATTTCTGGAATGGATGTGCTGAGATAGACTAAGGGACCTCCCGTCATCAATATTGAAAATGCCATCAATAACTAACGGAACACCCACGCTCCCTGACTCTGAAGTGAAAGGAATTGACTTCTATTGAAAAGACTCAGGCTATCGGTCTCTGATTTTAGAAAGGTCTGGGTTGTTCACTTGCTGACTGGATTGTGAGGCAAACTGACTGTTTTTTGAAAAAAAAAAGGTTTCCTAGTATGAATCATTGAAAATTTTTTTTCTTCTTCAAAGGCGCGAGAATGTTGGATTTTCACAAGTACCACATTTTATTGCCATTCTAAGTTGACCTAAAAAGGGGGATGTCCCAAGACATTTTCCCCCTGTTAACAATGCGATGAAAAAGTCAATGAAAAATTGGCAGAACCCATCTTTAACAATGGTACCAATGTTTTTTTTTTACACCCCCCCTGTTAGCAATGGGCAGAACATAAACCCAATTGTTTCTTTACATCATGCTGCTGGGAGGTATGGATACCTGTACACAGAATTAAAGGAGGGAGGGAGAGCGAGCCCTGGTCTTTTTTTCCCCCTCTCTCCTTCCCACCCCTTTGTAGTTGAATGGAGCCACCCACTTGCTGTGTGGGCAGTCTGCAGCATCCCGCAGATTCCTGCGCAGACATCAGCAGTGACCAAAGCAGACATTTTTCCAGCCTTTTATTTAAAGTCATCTTAAAATTATATTTATAGCTCTTGTTATTTCCTGAATTTAAAAAGATCGTAGTAGATAATCTGTTTACAGTTAGAGCAGGTCTCCAATGAATTAGTAATTTTGACACAAAAGTTTTACACTGGTTTTATATTGTACTAGTTGACCTCCTGTGGCATTGCTCCTTGTGAATGGGGTGGGGGGTGGGAGTAGGGTCGAAGTTGGTGAGAGATGTGGGGGGAGAGAGACAGAATGAACAGAGTGGAAAGCAGGACCATGTTTTCCCGTTTGGCCCAAGTTTGCCAGGAACTAACATCAGTGCAATAAACTTATTCTGGTTGACAGACCATTCAGGGTGAGTGGTCAAGGGTGAACAGTTTTCTGATTTGGTGGGTCGGTCCCGAGAAGGGCACACATTGACCTGACATTTATACCACACTTTTGAAGAGGGGGAGGGAAATTCATGCCTGTTGAGAGTGTGTCTCGCACTGCATCCAAGACTTTTAACATCATTTTGATTTTCCACTTGAGATGGAACCGACCAGTGTGCCCTATCGGTTCGTGAGGGCTCCTGATCATCTTCGAGGTGTCACACCCTGTCCCAAATTCCCTTGTTTCCTAGCAACAGATTACACTTCCGCTTATTAATGGCGTACTCCTGATCCCTGTTGCTCGAAAGCAGCAAATGATATTTTCCATATGTAAAAGCAATCCCAAATTAATATTATCCGTGCTGACCTTGCAACTAAAGGCCATTGGCTTTATGCTTCCAGATTGCAAGACTTCCTATAGGAGTACAGTCAGAAAATAACCCTGGATAAGGCTTCTTTCACCTTCTAAACCGTACCTCGATATTTACAATAAGTTCGGTTCAAAGAAAACTGCTTTTCCTATGTTCAGTTTTCCCTTACAGTAATATATTTTTGTTGCTGAGAAGCCAGCGTGAAGGGTCATGGTACAGGACACCAACAAGGCTGACAGGAACAGGGTGGAAAGGAGAATCAGGCTTGAATTTTATAGACTAATTGATTCTGGGAGGGAGGAAGGGAGGGCGAAGACTGAGAAGGTGAGGAGTTTCACACTCTGAGATCCATAAAAGAGAATTAGTTCAGAGTAATAGATGATGCAATGATCTTGCTTTTGACATGGGTGAGGATGCAGAGAGGAGCCAGAAGTACGTGTTCGGTGGTGGGTTTGACACTTGGAAGGAATCAGCGAGAAAAGCTTGGACAAGCAAGGACTGTACTAGTTTAGTGTGTACAGTAAGGTAAAAAAGGAAATGAGAAATGTTATGACTTGCAGGCGGTGGGGGTGGGGTTGGGGTAGGGGTGGTGGTCGGCGATATTACTATCTAACCTATAGTGTGCGCCGGGGCATTGGGCCCAAAGGATGTACATCTTTTTGAAGCTGAATCATTTGAAAATCTGAAAGAGGAAGTTTCTCTCGATTGCTCATTTGAGCAGCTGAACCACACTTGGTGGCCCTATGCCCACAGTGAACTGGCTGTTCTTAGCTGAGGCAGCTTACGGTGTGTACTACAATGCCATTGTGTTGTATTATGGATCAGCACTTGATGGGCCAAATGACCTGTATTCACTGTGGACTTACTTAACCTTATGTCCTCGCTTGACCAAGCAAAGGTCTTGCTTGCTGCCTTGGGCAGG
Source organism: Cetorhinus maximus (assembly GCF_964194155.1). Taxonomy (NCBI): domain Eukaryota; kingdom Metazoa; phylum Chordata; class Chondrichthyes; order Lamniformes; family Cetorhinidae; genus Cetorhinus; species Cetorhinus maximus. The sequence continues at coordinate 151,039,143 of NC_135883.1, read as the reverse complement.
TCAATTTGAGACACCAAGCTGTGCCTTTGGATGTATGTTTAGAGCAGGTCGTCGTTTTAGGGCGAGGATTACAGTTACATGATTTGAGGAGGAGAAGCATGAGAAAAAGACAACAAAAATAGAAGGGCCTCTATTTCAGGTCGATTTAAAGGAAGAATTCATCAGCACATTTTGTTGTTTTTTTTTAAATTGTTCTTTTTGAGGTGAGTGGGTGACCAGAATAGATGAACAACATGATGGTATCAGAGAGTGAAGACAACCAGAATATAGTCACTGCTTTGTACATTAGTAAAAAAAAATAAAATGACCCATGAATGCAATGGCCAAGTCCTCATGAGCCTCGGTGTGTCCAGAATATTGAGACTTTACAGGTCCTCCCATATGCTCTATGAAGTGCCTAGACCTGAGTGACACTTAATAAAGTTAAAGAAAAGTAGTGAAGGATGGAAAACCGGAATAAGAAGAGTTGCTGGAGGTGAACAGTGGGTCAGCCAGCATCCAAGTGAGAACTGTAGGACAGTCAGCTCATCTCAAACTTTAATTATATCATTAGCACTTATACGGAAGGTCTGCAAGTGTGCAGAGTGGTGTGGAGCTTTTGCTAGTACACTCAACTCTTGAGGCTTGTTGCCAGAGCTAACTTACTGCTTGCATTACAAAGGGGTAACAAGGGACATTGCGACTGTGCTGGGTGCACTGAAAACCAAGACTTTGCAGCAATGCTGTGGGGGTTATGGCTGCACCAAGAGAGGTGGCAAAAACCGGATGGTCTTGGGATCCCATCTGTTATAAATATTTCAGGGAGATTTTGGTGAGAAAACATTTGATTTTAGTATGGATTTTCTGAGCACATTCATCTTGCGTGCACAGGGTGGTGCAGTCTTGTGTTTTATTCAGCACACTTGGTGGGTGGCAAATGCCCATTGTACAGGACACCGCCAAGGCTGAGAAAGAGGAGGAGAGGAGGTGAGGCAAAGGAAAATGGTGGTTAAGTGCCGCCAAGTTTAGATTTTAAAAGGCTACGGGTGATCGGGAGAGTGAGTGAGTTGAGGAGTTCCACAGATTTTGAGATCTTGGGATGGAATGAATTTTGAGTCGGAGAACCCAGAGAGTCAGATTTCTCTAAGATGAAGATGCGGAGCTTAAATGGTCTCCTTCTGTGCTGTAAATGTCTGATTCAGTGCAGAGCTCAGTTACTCTCAACAGGGCCAGATTTTGTTAGAATGTATGAATATTGCAATTGCGGGAACAGAAGGGACCGTAACTGGGCCTGAACTCAAGTGATAAGACTGTCTCCGTGGGCACCAGCGCTGTGCTGGAAGGACTGGAGATCAATAAGCATCATAACAGGGATGAATGCTCCAAAAGCATTATTGAGATCTGCAATCTCTCTCACAGGGACCGTGATAAGAAATTGTGAATCTGTATGATTAACTGTTCTTTTTTTAAAAAGAAGATATGAGTAATTGTTTAAAAAAAAAGTCTAAGTCAGGTCTACTTTTGCTATTCAAAATTGTATGTGTCAGTATTTATTAAACCACAAATCAATATTTTAGATTATTGCTGTCTCCTGAATTCATGCTGATCGTTCTCTAAATGCACCGAGACATTGCATACAGCCTTCAATCTACTGCAGGAAGTGGTTTATGTTGCAGTTTCAATTTTACACACAGCCATGTAAATAGATTGCATTTGAGTTGGGATCCAACTATTGCTGGAAGGAAAATGTTCACCTGTCGAGGATCTCTTTCTTTCCGAATTGTAACGGGTTGAGCCAAGCAATGACAAAAACGCCCTCGCACCCTGCTTCCTGTAAGGATTCCATTCCATTCTCCCAGTTTTTCCATCACCTCTGTTTGGATGGTACAAAATTCCATACTTATACCTCGTCCCTCCCCCTCACTCCCAGAATCATGATTGGATTCCCCTTGTTCTCACCTTCCCACTCCTCCTCTCCTGCGGCCACGTTCAAAAGCTGCTCTTGAGACATGTACTTTTCCCTGTCGGTTGAAGCAAGCATTTGTGTTGCAGGAAAGGTTTCTCCAATGGAAGTGTATGTGTCAAAATGTGCTGTCAGAGCAGAGCCTGCCCATTTGCCATGCTCACCCTTTCATGTTAGAAATGGGAGCAGGAGTAGGCCATTCGGTCCCTCAAACTTGCTCCGCCATTCAATAGGATCATGGCTGACCTGGTTGCGGCCTTAACTTCAATTTTCTTGCCAACCCCCCATAACCCCTAATTTATTTGTAGATCAAAAATCTGTCTAATCCAGCCTTGAATATATTCAGTGATGCAGCCTCCATGACTCTTGGGGAAGAGAATTACAGAAACTAATAATTCTTCAGGAGATAAATTCCTTCTCATCTCTATCTTAAATGGGAACCCTATTAATGTGAAACTGTGCCCCCTAGTTCGAGGTTCTCCCATGAGGGGAAACATCCTCTCAGCATCTACCCTGTCAAGCCCCCTTGCAATCTTATGGCCCAGAACTTCTGTTGCACCCAGAGGTACCCAGAAGATGCGCTGGGTCTCCCAACCCCCACCAACCGTCCCCATGCAAGGACTGCACAGCAATTGCTTGGGAAGATTAAACTCGTGATGAGCATTTACCCTGCACTGGGAACCATCCGATACTCCAATTTAAATTGGAGACGCTGGAAAGTTCTGACTCTCTTAGCAGAATAGTTATCCAGGGAAAATTAGGAGGATTAAAACCATATACTGCGGACCCCTGACTACCATCGCTTCTTCCCTCCCCACCCCCAACTAACCCCCACCCCAAATTCCCACACCCGTGACTACCCCCTGCCCCATTCCACTCACCCGCCACCACCACAACCACCCTAACTCCTCACCCACTTATTCTCCCTCACTTCTCAAAGTGGCTGGGACCTTTAAACTTACCTGGTTTACTGCAGCTGGTGCTGTAAAAAGCTTCACTTCCCCCACCGCTGCTGCTCTGCATTGGTAGGGCTCGGGAACCAGGTAGGCTGCATGTTTCTCACCAGGCTGGGGTCAGAAGTCCGGCTGAGAAATGTGCAGTTCCCGACTAAGGTAAGTGAAAAGGCACGAAGCAGCAACGTGACTGCGAATGCCACTCCACAGTGTATATTTGGCCCTGTATATTTCAGTAAGATCGCTTCTCATTCTTCTAAACGCCAATGAGTACAGGCTCAAGCTACTCAACCTTTCCTGATAAGACAATCCCTTCATTTTGGAATCAACCTCGCAAACTTTCTCCGTTCTCAAAACTGCTTCCAATGCAAGTATATCCCTCCTTAAATCAGGAGACCAAAACTATACACAGTACTCCAGGTGTAGCCTCACCCAGTGTCCTGTATAGTTGAAGCAAGACTTCCCTACTTATATATTCTATTCCGCTTGCAATAAAGGCCATTTGCCTTCCTAATTACTTGCTGTCCCTGCATGATAACTTTTTGTGATTCATGTACAAGGACACCCAGATCCCTCTATGCTGCAGCACTCTGCAGTCTCTCTCCATTTAATAATAAATAATGTAAATAATATTCTGACCCATTCATGCCTAAACTGCAATTCTCTCCCTTAACCTTTCTGCCTTGCACATCTTTTTGCAGGCTCAAAACCCTCCTTAAAATCTATCAATAATTCACCTGTGCCCAGTCCTTCCTGACCCCTATTTGGATCTGGTTCCTCACTTAATAAAGGCTTTTGCTACCACCAAGGTACTATGCTAATTCAAGCTGTTTTCTTTTTCCAAGGGGTAACAAACAATCAGCGCCCTCCTTTGTGAAGCCACGACTTAGTCCTTGGGATTCCCTACTGCTAACTGATCAATGAGGACAGGGAGAACTCCGGTGCATTGCAAGCACAAGAGCTGGTGGTCTGTCATAGAGTGAAGGGACTTTAGTTCACTGAAAATGGCTAGCTCACTCTCAGTTGAAGGTGGCAACCAATGCTTAAATAAGAACCTGCAGCCAGTGAACTTGGACAATGACTATTAAACTGAATGGGTTACAACAACAAATTTTCCCACATCCAGTGCCTATCACTTCCCAAAGTAATCGAGTAGGAACCCTAGTTAGTTTCCTTTTGAGGTCAATGATGTCATCTTGTTACCATGGCTGCTATCCACTAACTCAGGACAGACTAAAGGTCCAGACTAGGTCTCCAATCTCCAGCTCTGTGTTACATTTACCATTGATGCTGAAATCTTACTAGATAATAAATGTGGGGTAAGAGAATGGCAGGGCATTGAAGGAGGTCGTTTGGCCCATCAGGCCTGTGACAGCTCATTGATACAGCTATCCAATTAATCCCACTCCCCTGCTATTTCTCCATAGCTCTTCAATTGTTTTTTCCCTTCAGGTACTTATTCAATTCTCTTTTGAATGTTACTATTTGAATCTGCTTCCACCACCCTTTCAGGCAGTGTGTTCCAGATTGCAAAAACTCTCAATATAAGAAAAATAAACAATGTTTCCTCATATTGCTTCTGTTTGTTTTGCCCATTCACCTTTCAACCTCTGTCCCATGGTTATTCTTCCTCTGCTACTGCAAACAGTTTCTCCATATTTCTCTACCAAAATCATCCATAAATTTGGATACCTTTTTTAAATTATTCATTCATGGGATGTGGGTATCACTGGCTAAGCCAACATTTATTGCCCATTCCTAACTGCCCTTGAGAAGGTGGTGGTGAGCTGCTTTCTTGAACCGATGCAGTCCATGTGGTGTAGGTACACCCACAGTGCTGTTAGAAAAGGAGTTCCAGGATGTCGACCCAGTGACAGTGAAGGAACGGCGATATATTCCCAAGTCAGGACAGTGAGTGGCTTGGAGGGGAACTTCCAGGTGGTGGAGTTCCCAAGTGATGGCTGCCCTCATCCTTCTAGATGGTAGTGGTTGTGGGTTTGGAGGGTGCTGTTTAAGAAGCCTTGATGAGTTTTTGGAGAGCACCTTGTAGATGGTGCACACTGATGCTACTGTGTGTTAGTGGTGGAGGGAGTGAAAGTTTGTGGATGTGGTGCCAATGAAGCGGGCTGCTTTGTCCTGGATGGTATCAAGCTTATTGAGTGTTGTGGGAGCTGCACTCATCCAGGCAAGTGGGGAGTATTCCATCACACTCCTGACTTGTGCCTTGTAGATGGTGGGTAGGCTTTGGGGAGCCAGGAATTGAATTACTCATCACAGGACTCCTAGCCTCTGACCTGCTCTTTTAGACACATGTGGCTATGTGGTTAGTCCAGTTCAGTTTCTGGTCAATGGTAACCCCCAGGATGTTGATAGTGGGGGATTCAATGATGGTAATGCCATTGAACGTCAAGGGAGAATGGTTAGATTCTCTCTTGTTGGAGATGGTCAATGCCTGGCACTTGTGTGGCGCGAATGTTACTTGCCACTTATCAGCACAAGCCTGAATGTTGTCCAGGTCTTGCTGCATTTGGACATGGCCTGCTTCAGTATCTGAGGAGTCACGAATGGTGCTGAACATTGTGCAATCATCAGCGAACATCCCCACTTCTGACCTAATGATAGAAGGAAGATCATTGATGAAGCAGCTGAAGATGGTTGGGCCGAGGACACTACCTTGAGCAAATCCTGCAGTGATGTCCTGCAACTGAGATGATTGACCTCCAACAACAACCATGTTCCTTTGTGCTGGGTATGATTCTAACCAGTGGAGAGTTTTCCCCCTGATTCCCATGACTCCAGTTTTGCTATGACTCCTTGATGCCACACTCGGTCAAATGCGGTCTTGATGTCAAGGGCAGTCACTCTCACCTCACCTCGGCAATTCAACTCTTTTGTCAATGTTTGAACCAAATCCCCTCTTAATCTTCCCTGTTATAAAGAGAGCAAACCTAGTTTCCTCTGTCTCTCCACAGAACTGAAGCCCCTCATCCCTTGCACTGCTCTAGTAGGTCTCTTCTGCACCATCTTCAAGGCCTTGACATCCTCCCTAAATTAAGTAGCCAGAATTGGAGGCAATACTCCACTTAAGGCCAACTGGAGCTAGTGAAGTTGCTGGGCAGATCACAGATTCCAAAGAAAATCTCTGGGGGAAGATAAAGGTGGAGAACACCAGCATAATACTTCTGATGAAGTTAGTCCAGCCACTGACAAAGTGGAAGATGTTAAAGATCCAAGGATTCCATAAGCTTTTTTAAAGTCTTCTCAATTTGTCCTGTTATCTTCAAAGATTTTTGTACACGCACCCAGTCTCTCTGTTCACACACCCTCTTTAAAACTGCACCGTTTGGCATTCTCTCCTCAGTCCTCCTACCAATTATATCACCTCACAAATCAGTGCATTACATTTCATCTGCCAGCTGTCTGCCTATGTCCTCCTGAAATCTGTTACTGTCCTCCTCATTGTTTATTATATTTCTGAGTCTCATATCGTCTGGAATTTTTAAAATTATGCCTCGCACACCAAGTCTAGGTTATTAATATTGATCAAAAAGAGGAGTGGTCCTAATACTGAACCCTGAGGATACCACTGTGTACAATAATTATGCCCATCAATCTCACGTGTCTACTTCACAATGTACTCTGTATACAATTACTCAAATTATGATGTCTGCTTATATCCCAAGGGACACGACAATCTGTCTCATAACACACTGCTACCATTACAGTTTCAAAATCACTAACTTCCCCATGGAACCACAAAAGCAGAGAGAATGGGTTTGTTTGTATTTGTACCCATGCGTGTGTGTGTGTGCCTGCAGATGTGTGTGTGTCTGAGGATGTGTGTATGTGAGATACTGCGGTTGTGTCTGTGTGCCTACAGGTGTGTGTATGTGTGTGCGCGCGCCCGTCGGGTGGTGGTGTGTGCGCTCATGGGTGTATGTGTGTGTAAAAGAAAGTGAGAGAAACCAATTCTTGCCAGTGGCTGGTTTTCCAAAGTGCAGGGTCCCATTAATGGCCCCTATGTCATAATAAAGTCCCCACCGGAAAACATCATTAATTTCATGAACCAGCAGAAATTTAATTCACAGAATGTGGAGATAATGGCCTGGATCTTCCACAAAGCTGCAATTATCATCAGGTTGCTGCGCTACTCAAACTTTTCAATGGTGTGAGTCATGAGTCACATGTAGGCCAGACCATGTAAGGAAGGTAGATTTCTTTCCTTAAAGAGCATTGGTGAACCAGATGGGTTTTTATAACAATCAGTGACAGGTTCATGGGCTAGCTTATAATTCCAAATTTTCTTTTACTAATTGAATTTAAATTTGACCAGCTCCTATAGCAGGACATGAGCCCATGTCTCCAGAGAATTAGCCTTCATCCCTAGATTAATAGTCCAGTGACATTACACTACACCACCATCTCCCCAACTTTTGTGAAAGGCAGTCAAATAGATCTAACTGAATTCTGAAAGCCCTGATCAAGGATGTCCTTCAAGGCATCTATTTCAGTTGATGCTGGAAGCAACAATTGACCTTAGAACACCCTCCTGGCATATTTCCTGAATTATCACATGCACTAGCGTGTTCTTCAGACCATTGCTCCTTCAAGGTAGATGTGGTATGTGGACTTATCCAGTATCTGCATTAGGGAAGACCGTATCCATTGTCTGCTCATGAGATCTGTGCTCCTAATTCGTAGTCTTTTAAAGAATGGGCTTCTGTGTTCTTGATTCTTGTGTTCCTCAGTGAGTGTAGCTTTTTCTACATACGCAGCCTCTTGCCCTGCATGTTTCCTCAACATTTCCTCCCAGTTATCTCTTGCTCGCAGATACTCTGTGATGCATATTGTGATATACCCTCTGCCACATGAATTACTTAATTTGAGTGATTTTTCCTGGCCTGCTGTTTGAACAAGTGTGAGATGACATGATGGAATTGATGTATCGGCTGCAAAAGTGACTTCCCAGACAGAGCTGGGCTGATGGCAGGTGAGTTAATCTGTAAGCATTCAGCACATCTGAGGGACATACAGGACATGTATTTTGAATTTGCATTTGTGGAATCTGATGGTGTGACTGAGCTACAGTAAGCGGTCCTTCAGGATGGCCGAAGATAGTAAATGTTCACAGTGCTGTAAACCCTCCATCCCATTACCAGCCTGCTCTCCGCCAACTTCTCCATCTCCCCCTGCCTTCCCCAGTTTATCTAACACGTAGCTATGGAGGTTTCTCCTCACACTTACTTATGGACTTGCTGGTTGCCTCTACTTCTACTCTTCTGTTTTGGTTATGCACATGCTCTGCCTTTATAAAGAGGATGCAAACCAATCCACAGTTGCAAGTCACTGAGTTGCATCAAAGCTGCTACAGAAAAGTCAAAAACTTTCATCTGGGTGTATACAGACATGCTCCACCATCATACATCTCCATCTCCCCAATCTGTTATCCTGTTATGGTAATTCTTTCAGGTGCAGGTAAGGCAGAAAAACTTTCCATTCAAGCACAACACGAAATGTGACATGAGTTAGGTAAGAAACAATTTGGGTGCACAAGACCAAAGAGTATATGAGTCAACTGATTTGACATCCTTCCTAAAGAGCAAACCAATTCCTTATATCACAGGAAGACCCCAATAATCAGATTGCTGAAGACGTCTGTTTTCTAACCCGCAAATGACACTGAATATTGCAGTCAAGAAGACTTAACCATTTAGGTCTGGTCTGTTACTCAACAGGGGTGTTTTAGCTCAGTTGGCTGGACAGCTAGTGTGTGGGTCAGGTTAACTACAGGCAGCTCAGGGTTCACTCCCTAGTCCAGCAGAGGTAGAGTCTGGGTTTGCTTTCTCATCCTACATGTGGGGAAAAATCATGGCATTTTACAACAGCTCAACAAATAATCACTACCACGGACCTGCCTTCAAGCAGAGAACTGAAGAAGAAGACATTGTTCAAACTGAAGTACTGCTCCCATATATGGGAGTCTTGTCTCACACCTCACTCATAGCACTGGGCAGGAATAAGAGAGAAACCTTGGTGGTAGATTTTCTCATTCTTCTCTCATTATTTCAGTGAAAACCCCATTTTTGTGCACATGCCAAGTGTCCGCTGAACACCCAGCGCTGTTATGTGGCTGAACAGGCTAAGTCCCAATATAATTCCTTGAAGCCTGATCCTCGCCTCACCCTCATTGCAAACCTTCTGCCATTTCTCAGTGTTACCAATGTGGCCATCAATCGTTGCCTGCAGAAGTGTTACCTTGCACAAATACCCTTGTCACTGTGTTAAAATCAGATTCATTGCTCAGTGCACTCCTTCTCTACTTAAACTTAACAATGAGGAACTTATCACTCTGTAACAACAGCAGTTTACATTTATAAAGCACCTTTAATGGAGTAGCATGTCCCAGGGCCCTTCAAGGCAGTGTTATCACACAAAATTTGACAATGAGCTACATAATGAGATATTAGGGCAAATGACCAAAAGCTTAGTCGAAGCTCTAGGTTTTGGGAAGAGTTTTAAAGGAGAGAGGTAGAAAGGTTTATGGAGGGAATTCCAGACCAAGAGGCCTTCGGAGCTGAAGGCACAGCTACTGATGGCAGATGATTAAAATCGGGGATACAAAAGAGGCTGGAATCACAGAATCACAGAATCACACGGTGCAGAAGAGGCCCTTCGGCCCATCGAGTCTGCACCAACACGTGAGAAACACCTGACCTACCTACCTAATCCCATTTACCAGCACTTGGTCCATAGCCTTGAATGTTATGATGTGCCAAGTGCTCATCCAGGTACTTTTTAAAGGATGTGAGGCAACCCGCCTCCACCACCCTCTCAGGCAGCGCATTCCAGACCATCACCACCCTCTGGGTAAAAAAGTTTTTTCTCACATCCCCCTAAATCTCCTGCCCCTCACCTTGAACTTATGTCCCCTCGTGACTGACCCTTCAACTAAGGGAAACAGCTGCTCCCTATCCACCCTGTCCATGCCCCTCATAATCTTGTACATCTCGATCAGGTCGCCCCTCAGTCTTCTCTGCTCCAACAAAAACAACCCAAGTCTATCCAACCTCTCTTCGTAACTTAAATGCTTCATCCCAGGCAACATCCTGGTGAATCTCCTCTGCACCCCCTCCAGTGCAATCACATCCTTCCTATAATGTGGCGACCAGAACTGCACACAGTACTCCAGCTGTGGCCTCACCAAGGTTCTATACAACTCCAACATGAATTGGAGGAATGCAGAGTTCTCAGTGGGTTGCAGATAAGGAGGAGCAAGGTGATGGAGGGGTTTTGATCCAAACCTGATACCTTGTCCTCAAAAGCTTGGCCCTTCACCTGGGTTTCTCAATATTATTCTCGCAATCCTTCTCGTGCCACTGAACAGATAAACCTTTTTTGCTGAAATGCCTGGAGATATGGGAGTGGTGAATCAATGTTTTACTTCCTGGCACACATCCAGTACAAGTGCAGGATGTGCTTGCAGGAGAGAGCACAGCGAGCTATCCTGCAGCTGTTCACTCCCAGAATGAATAACACTATGCTGCAGCCAATAAAAGGATCAAAATCCTTCTCCAACTTGCGTGATTAGTGGTCAGCATATTTGTTCCCATGTTCTGCAGGTGTTGTTTATCCAACTATTTAGGATTTGTCCATACTGGTTAATGAATCTAAAACTGACTTGACACTATTGCTGGCATTGTTGCACTAGGGAAGGAACTAGACCGAACCAGTTCCTGACACCGCTGGGGGATAATTTAGTGCAGTTCTGTGTCTCAGCGGCTCCAGTACTGCCATTTTACTATGCTGGGATCTCTTCTTCATACGGACATGAAATGCCGAACAAGCCTAGGTCATCTGGGCTTCCAAAAGGCTAATTTGTCTCTTTTGGTACAGAGAGGGGCTCACAGATTTCAGCTGTGGGCTCAGGGGGTAGCACTCTTGTATCTTGGTCAGAAAGCTAGGGGGTTCAAGTCCCACACCTGGCAGTTAAGCATAAAATTTGGGCTAACACTTCAGTGTTGTCCTGGGCAGTGTTGCCTTGTCTGAGGTGCCATTCTTCAGATGTGACATTAAACCGAGGTCCTGTCAACCCTGTGTAAATTGGCTGCTGTGCTTCTCACATTATAACAGTGACTATACTTCAAAAGCACTGGCTGTAAAGTATTTTGGGGTATCCTGAGGTTGTAAAACATATTCCATAAATACAAGCTCTTTTGTTGAGAACATTTCTACAGGTAAGACTTGGAAGAAAGTGAAATTTGATGGTTGCTCTTTTGACCCCACAAGGTAATTGAGCAAAATCTTCTGCTAATTAAAATAATGTCAACCTCAGGCCAAAGCGCCTCCTCTATCTTTATTTTTAAATGGCAATTGCCATTATATGAAGATCCTTATATTACAGCAACAGTGTTGTTGAGTTAGCAGGTTGACTTTGTCACCGAGAAAGGCCACCCTGGATTTGGAACCTGGTTGCAAAGTGATGGGTCACTGAACTTAACTCAGTGAGCCACCCAGTCACCTTCTCCCAATCCGCCCTCAGTCACCAGCTTCAGAGTAACAGCACATTGGTTCATCAGAATTACATTGCCACTTCCTAGACTGAACTTGTTTGGCCTAAGACTTCCAACTGAATAGCTGTTCGTGCCAATATTACGTAGTTTTGTATCGTATACATCTCATGATATATCCTATGTTCTACCCTCTGAAAACTTGAGGTCATCCAAAACTCTGCTGTCCGTGTTTTAACTCAGAGCAAGTCCCATTCCCCTATCACACCTCTGCTCCCTGAACTACACTGGCTCCCAGTCAAGCAATGTCTTGAATTTGTTTTCAAATCCCTCCATGGACTCATCCCTCCCTATTTCTGTAATCCCCCCAGCCGTGTAACCCTCCGAGATATCTGCCCCTCTAATTTGTGAGGCGTTGTAGAAGTTTGGAACTTCTTTCTGCAAATGGCAATTGATGCCAGATCAATTGTTAAATTTAAAACTGAGATTGGTAGATTTTTGTTAACCAAAGGTCTTAAGGGATATGTGGGCATATGGAATTAAGTCGCAAACTGGCCATGATCTTATTGAATGATGGAACAGGGCCGAGCGGCTGTTCCTATCCTCCCATTTTCTAGCCTCTTGTGCATCCTCGATTTTAATTGTATCATCTTTGGCAGACGTGCCTTCAGTTGCCTGGGCCCTGAGCTCTTGAATCCCCCCCTACATCTTGCTGCCTCTCTACCATTCTTTCCTCCTTTGAGATAGTCCTTAAAACCTACCTCTTTGGCCACGTACCCTAATATCTCCTTATGTGTCATATTCTGTTCATAACGCCCCTGTGAGGTGCCTCGGGATGCTTTATTAGGTTAAAATGTAAGTTGTTGTTGTACAGCTATGCCAATGTAGGACTATTAATGCCAGTCTGAAGAGGGAACTTTCATTATATCAATCTGGTCTCGATTAGAAGGCACTAGTGCCTGTAGATCCATAACTCAGTATCAATCTTCAGCTTTAAGGGGGAAGTGAAGAAAACTGAAGAATAATAAGTTACAAACAAAATGCCAAAGACATGTGACATGTCTACGCATATAAAACCAATGAGCTCAAAAAAAAGGGCATTTTGTACATGCAGTATAGGCAGATGCTGGTTACTCTACAATGAGTGACTCACTTACAGATCACTCCAAGCCTCTCCGTTGTCTCCATGGCTTCAGCCAGGAGTGGTAGCATACTCACCACTCTCTTGGATGGGTGCAGCTACAACAACACTCAGACAGCTCGACACTCTCCAGGACAGAAGGATCTGCTTGATCAACAGACCTGCTACCGGACTCAATGTCAACCTCATTCACGTCGGCTTACTGTGGCTGCAGTGTATAGAACCCACTACCAGAACCCATTGTGCTAACTTTGCCAGCAGTTTCCAGCCCCAGGAGCAGCCGCATCATGGGAACATCATCGCATATGAGTCCTCCTAGAAGTCACATGTCATCCTGACTTGTACTTTTATCGGCCTCTTATTGTGATCCCAGCTGAGCTTACCCCTGGACAAGCCTGATCCCAGGGTGGAACCCAGCTTGATAGACCCTAACTAGATCCTAACTTTTATTTGTTTGTTTAGGTACATGGAGAGTAGCTACTGAACAGAGTCACAGGAGTCAGCTGATGAACTTTAAACAAAATAATAAAATATTTATTAAACAAGAAAAGATGAACTATATTACAATACTCCTTCACCCACAACTATACCTTTACAGATATATACAGATTTTTAAGGATAACACAAGTTACAAAAGCTACCTTATACTCTAACGTGCACAGTAAGTACACAGTCCATGTTCCAATTGGTGACCTGTGGTCAGACGCACCTCACTCTGAAACCAAATGACAGATGCCACCTCAACCAGATGCTATGGATCTCTCCTCAACTCCCCCCAGATGCTTGTCACACCGTGAGCCAATCAGTCTCACTGAACTCTGTCTTTCACACGAGGGTTTCCAATCACCACTCTGCAAGAACTCGCTTTGGAATCTTCTCCAAAACCATAGCTTTCTCTCAGATGCCTTCCGCAAGGGTTCACCTCTGGGGTTATGAACTCTCCTTCTGATGTTCCTCACTCCTGGGTCACTGCGTGCATTCAAGCTGTCTTCCACGTGCTCTCTATCTCTTAGCTGTCAATAGTACCACTGCTTCACATGCCTATAGTAAAGAGTTACAGACCTTTAGCCGTCTCTTTGGACCTTCTTGCCTCTTGCAACATGTGCTCACTTTAAATCTGCTTTCTGCAGCTTTTGTCTCTTTAAATCTGAAGCTTGGAGCCTTTCTCTCTGCCCCTCACTCTTAACCTCACTTAACAGGACCGTTTCCAGGTTCCTGTCTTTCTTTTGACAAGAAGGTCTTCTTGGGACTTTCTCCTGTTCCACTCCCCTGGATTTTGAGATCGTTTCTTTAGTTTGGGAGTGATTATCTTTGCTCCAGTCTTTCCTGGCAGCTGCTATCAAAACTAACTTAACTCAAACAGCTTCCAAATCAAACTGCTGTTGATGTGTGTGTGTGTGTGTGTGTCTGTGGGAGGGACCTGCCTCTCTGGACACCTGTTGCTAGGTAGTAGCACTGTTTTTTTTCTACTCTTGTTTGCTTAACTTAGCTTACAGTTGCAAAATTCTCATTTTTCTCTCAGAGATCGTCCCCACTTTCAAGTTCATGACATCAGATTCACAAGTGTATGGCTTGAACAGAATGACCAGCGAGACAAGTTTCTTCTGATAATTCACAATTGCTTTATTGAATCACCCACAACCCCACAGTACAAAACCCAAAGTTTAAAACAACTTATTCCCAGTACCCAACACGAAGTCACCACAGCTCAGGCTTAAACTTGCAAAAATGCTAACTCCACACAAAGCCCTCATGACTCGGTTTAAACTTACAAAAACACAGGCAAAAGGCCATGCCTTGTCCTGAAACCATAAGAAAAAACCCTCAGACCAATATCACCAAGATATGGCTGAAACAAGTTACAAGGCACCAGCAAAAAACACCAAGTTTTCACCCCAAACCTTCACAAAACCCTCAGACCAATATCCTTACGATTTGGCTGAAACTTACAATCCCCAGCACGGCTGGTCTGTCCGGTGTTGATTGTAGGCCTGAGTCAAGGTGACCAAACTCGACCCTTCTTCCGATTGCAGCCAAGATACTCAGGTCTGCTCTTCTTTAATAATAATTTAACTCAGACATGGCAAAACATATTTTCTTTAGTTCCAATGTCCATTTAGTTGATTCCACGCAAAGTTCAGACAGATGCCATCAGCTCCTGCTGGTTGAAACAAAATGGGGTTTTCCATGGAAGATGTATCCAGATGAATATTATCAGTTCTCATTGTAAGAGCAATCCTCCTGCTGTTTGAGATGGCACACTAAAAACACAGTATGAGCACCTGGCTCCAAAGTGATGAGGGTTTGAATGATCCTATTGCAGTACTGTCTGTGGTGCAGACCTTAGTTGCATAATTCCTTGAGTACATTGTATTGATGATATGTCCTTTGTCCCATTGTATTGGGTAACCAGACTTCTTGATTGCATTAGTTGGTAGCAGGTAATGGTATTCCCCTGGTACCATTGTTCCCTGATAGCAGGCAATCAATGCCCGAACCCTTTTGATGAGTCACCTTTTTTACTAAATGTCCGAATTAACCTCTTGCAGCCCAGCCCTGCACTGCTGATTGCAGCTTATCTTTTTTGTAGTTTATAGTTCCAAGCATGAGGTCAAAATATGTTCGTGGGTTTGAAATTATATACATAAATTTCCCAGTTGGAAGTGATTTCAATCCTACACCTCGCACCTGTCCCTGATGGAGGAGAGGGGTTTAAGAAGATGGTTTGCAACTTAAGAAGTTGGGGTTATCTTTATATTTCAGGATGATCCAGTGATAGTGAGCATATTTGGAAGGTGAGCCAGATCTGATAGTGCTTTATGTAGTCCAGCCAGATTTGGTGGTGAATAGATAAACTCATTGTCTACTTTATCCATTTGAAACTGCAAAACTGGAAGGATTGGGATGATTAAATCAACTAATAAGAATTCTGGGTCAGGGGAAAGGAAAGTGACCCGAGAGGTATAAAAACTAAATGCTCTCAAACAATAACTGGATAAGTTCATCAAACAACCTCAAGATTAATTAATCACAGTCCATGCTCCATTGATTTGTAGTATATATTGAACAAGTTAATTTACTGGGCTAGTCTACACCTTTTTCTCCCAAAATTGGTGGCTGTGCCTTTGGCCATCTAGGCCTTAAGTTCTGGGATTCCCTCCATAAACCTCTGTGTATCTCTCTCCTCCTTTAGCATGTGCTTTAAAACTTACCTCTTCGACAAAGCGTTTGGTCACCTATCCTAATGTCTCCTTCTTTGGTTCAGTGGCAATTTTATTGTCTGATTCACTCCTCTGTGAAGCACCTTGGGCCACTTTACAATGTTAAAGGCATTTATATAAATCTAATTTTTTTTTGAGAAACAGAAAGAGCTCAACTCTCTGTAAGCAGCAATTTTATATAATGGAAATGCAATAGGGATAGCGTTTTATGGCCGTCTTAAACAATTGCTCGATTTAAACCTGGGGGAATCTGAAGTTACGGCGGATTGTATGACACTGTCACTACGCTTTTATCAATCTTTAAAATTTCTGATATCAATTCCACTCAGAACATTACTGGCAGATCCATCAGGCTCGTTAACTCGGGCGCTCTTGGTGAGGAACTTCCTTATTGCAGCCCTTTCTTTACTGCCCCACAGAGGGCGTGACCTCTTGGGCAGGGGTCCACTTGAACTTAATGGGAACTGTTGAAATGTTGTCCCAAAATAGTGCTTTGTGCACTGAGATTATAGCTCGTTTGTTAAAGATGTTGTATCAGCCATCAGGAGTGAAAATTGTTTCGGGTAACTAAATTAAAGTAAGTTAAATTAATATGATAGAGTGACACCAATAGGCATGCTTGAGGGAAGGCATATCTAAGCTAGAACTTGTAGTCAGGCCAATTTTCTCTTCATTTTGGTTACATTATTCGCAATTGAAAGAAAATGTAAAACTATCATTATCTTTTCACATAATGTTCTTCAGCCTTAAAAATAGAGCTGTAAAAAGAACACTTTTGAAACTCTTTCATAGGGCTATAGTTGAGAGACCTATCCTTTTCGAATGTCTCTCCTGCTATTGTTGTCTTAGGGAAATAGACTTTTTAAGGATACAGAAATTATTGAACCAGACAGGAAGTGTATTTGATGAGCAGATTTTTGTGATGAAATCTGTTCTTGAAGAATCTTGATGAAAGTAAAAATCTTTTTGAACTGTGAGAATCACCTCTTGTATTACAGTTGGCTGTATTTGGGAAAAGGCTACAATCATTCAGATGCTAGACAAATCGTTGAATCTCCCACTATCAACATCAGAAACTGAACTGGACCAGCTATATAAATACTGTGGCTACAAGAGCAGGTCAGAGGCTAGGAATCCTGTGGCGAGTAACTCACTTCATGACTCCCCAAAGCCTGTCCACCATCTACAAGGCACAAGTCAGGAGTGTGATGGAATACTCTCCACTTGCCTGGATGAGTGCAGCTCCCAAACACTGAAGAAGCTGGATACTGTCCAGGACAAAGTAGTCCGCTTGATTGGCATCCCTTCCACAAACATTCAATCCCTCCACCACCGACGAACAGTGGCAGCAGTGTGTACCATCTACAAGATGTGCTGCAGCAACTCTCAAGCCTCCTTCGATAGCACTTTCCAAACCCACGACCGCTACCATCTAGAACGACAAGGGCAGCAGACGCTTGGGAACACCACCACCTGGAAGTTCCCCTCCAAGTCACACACCATCCTGACTTGGAAATATATCGCCGTTCCTTCACTGTGGCTGGGTCAAAATCCTGGAACTCCCTTCCTAACAGCGCTGTGGGTGTACCTACACCACATGGACTGCATTGGTTCAAGAAGGCAGCTCACCACCACCTTCTCAAGGGCAATTAGGGATGGACAATAAATATTGGCCCAGCCAGCGATGCCCACATTCCCAGTGAAAGAATTTAAACATCGGTTCTTAACTCATTCGTGCCTTTCTCTATAAGAACTTTCAACAGGAGTTTAATGAATGGATGAGGAACTTAACTCATAATGAGACTGATTATTTTAATGTACTGGAATAGTTTTTAACATGTATTTTAATCAAAGTTAGACTTTTGAGATAGGGTGATTTTCTTTCTTTTTATTGTTATTATTTATACATATGTAATATTTGAATGAACACACAATATGAGTTTCCATATGGACAATATATTTACTGAATAAACTGAATTGAATAGGGATATGTATAAATTAATTAATGGGATAAAACAGTTTTTTTCCAAAGCATCCTTGGGGGTTACCATTCACCACAAATTGAACTGGACCGGCCACATATATACCGTGGCTACAAGAGCAGGTCAGAGGCTGGGAATTCTGTGGAGAGTAACTCTCCTCCTGACTCCCCATCTACAAAGCACAAGTCAGGAGTGTGATGGTACGCTCTCCATTTTTCTGGATGAGTGCAGCTCAAACAACACTCAAGAAGTTCGACCCTATCCAGGACAAAGCAGCCTGCTTTGTTGGCACCCCACCCGCCGCCTTAAACAGTCACTCCCTCCACCACCGACACACAGTAGCAGCCGTGTGTACCATCTACAAGATGCACTGCAGGAACTCACCAAGGCTCCTTAGACAGCACATTCCAAACCCACGACCACTACCACTTAGAAGGACAAGGGCAGCAGATAGATGGGAACACTACCACCTGCAGTGCTCATGTTCCTGCACTAAGTTTGTCAGTAATCCATAGGAAATATTACAATGAGGTTGAGCTTCAGAATTCCCTTGGTGACTGTTGTATTAGTGTTGGTTACAGAATACGTCTGTTAAGGAAGTCTTCATAGTCTTCCCTATGTTAACAGCAAGGCCTGAATTTCACACTTGGCGTGTGCGCCAAGTTGGCGGAAGCGGAAGCAGGTGTGGCATCCGCTCCCGGCCGCAGTCGCATAGTAAACGCAATTTCACGCTGGATGGCCAATTGGCCAATTAAAGTCTGCCCAGTGTGAAATGTGCCCTCTCAATGGTCGGGAAGGGCTGGGCGGGGGCGGGGGCCGGGGCCTGTCGGGCACCGGGTCCAATGGCGACCCGGCGGGAGCTTTAAAACCGGCAGAGGCAGCTCCCTGAAGGCTGTCAGGGGAGGATCCTTGGAGTCTGCCCAGGAAACCATTTTATTCGGACAATGGCCTCACCAGCGGTTGGAGACGTCAGCCAGGAGGGCACTCGGGCCCCCCCCGCAACCCCCACCGGCTCCCTGCCGTTTCCTGGACGGGTGCTTCGCGGTCCTTGTGAGGGAGGTCGGTGTCAGGCAGGACACTCTACTACCAGGGATGGCAGGAGGAGGTCACTGCACCTGACCAAAAAACGCCTGGGAGGCGATGGCAGCCGAGGGTCAGCGGCCGCAACGTTGTGCGGCACACATGGGTGCAGTGTCGCACAAGGTTCAACGATCTATTGCACTTGGCAAGGATGAGTACTGAGTTGGCATGGATCAGTGTGGAGAAGTGTTAAGGGCTGGCTGCCCCCCACCACGGAGCTCAGGGGTGGCAGAGTCTGAGTGCCAACTGTCACTGACACTGGCGCCGGCCAAAGAGGTGAGTCCTGGCTGCTTGGCCTGATTGTCTTTCGGGCCATGATTCGGATGTGCCCTGCAAGGTGTCCCAGAAGTGTGGGTGTTTGCCAGGCTGCAATGGCGCTGAAGGTAGGGAGTGGACAAATCAATGCTCCTCTGTTGGGAGAATAGAAGCCACAACACCAACACAAGAACTAAGACAGGCTGAGGCTCCCCAAACCTCCTCATGAGGTACAAGATGGATGCCTTAGATCTGGAGAGCTGCCACCCACCTCGGTCAGCTGGTCGTGGAGACGCAGGGAGTTCTGACGAAGGTAAGAGTGCAGTGCACAGAGGTGAGAGTGTCGGACTGTTGCAACACCCCTGTGTAGTCTTATCATTAATGGGAGCCTCAAACCTGGAGTCCCCATTGATCATTGAAAGACGATGGCACCATGATGCAGATCTCCATTGTCTCACTAGGGTGCCTGGCGAGCACAGTGACAGTGCGATGACTTAAACTAATGACACGACATTGTTCTTCCCTAGAATCGCCAGCTCGCACACGACCCTGAAGAGCCAACCCCGACACCGGAGGACCGCTGGGCTTTAGGTGCATCTGCGTCACACCCACTCACTGCACCAAGAATCAGCGCAGATACCAGCACCTCGGTGGGCATCAGATCGTCGGCTGGACTGTTGGTAATAGCGATGAGGATACTTCACACTCGCTTGAGGGGCAGGTGGAGGCAGAGAGTGCCCAGGGCGCCGGCAGTCGGAGGGCTGCTGGAGGCAAGGACGATGCTGATTCGAAGGCAGAGGGTGAGCCTCTGGGCGTTGTCCATTAGGTGGCAGATGCTGGACGTCCAGTGGGATGTGCGGGAGGGTCTGGCAGAGATCCATGGGGGTATGCGTGCCATGGTCTCTGTGGTGGAGGAGTCTGTGCAGAACGTGAGCACTGCATTGAAGCTCATGGCTGAGTGCACTGGCCCCTCCACTGAGAGAGTGGCGACTGTAATGGAGAGGCAGCTCCAGGAACAGGATCAGGAGATCCTGGGGTTGCACTCGGGCCTGCAAACCCTCACACAGGCAATGACCTCAGGTGGTCAGTTCCAATGTGGGAGATGGATGAGGCACCCAGTATCCCAGCTAGGTGCCTGTCCATCAATGGTGAGCAGGGAGGTCCAGAGCGACCTCACGTTGGCACATGAGCTGTTTGTCATCTCTGTGGCTCCTCTAAGGGTGCTCTGGATGAGGGCAGTAGCTCCTCTGCCCCTCTGCCAGTGACCGTGTCATCTAATGAGGCTGCGACGACTGGGGAGATGCCAGCCGTGGCACTGGCCGCTCCCTCCCACGTGGGGCCAGCACAGGCTCCACTGGCCAGAGGACAACTGCCAAGGTCATCGAGGCCAACAGGACAGCAGAGTCAGCAGGCTGTCTCCAATGCCGGTGCCAGCGAGGCAGGAGCACCAAGACACAGCACTCGTAAAGGTAAGTTTAAGGCACCATAAGCACAAGAGGTACTTGTGTTCAGGTGTTGTACACCTGTACACTTGTACAGGTGTTCTTCTGGTCTCCGATATTTTGTTAATATGTTTGCTGTTGTGGCCATTAACACCTCATGTAGTTATGTTCATTTGATATGAGTGCCAAAATGATATAAATTTTGATTTTGTCTTAATGACCTGAGTATGCTTCATCTTTTTTTTTGGTGCAGGGTATGCCAGTATGTAATGCTGGATGTGAGTGGCTCTAAACTTTATTGCACAGGCACTGAGTGGACTTTGGGTTCAAATGAAAGGGTCATTTCAGACATCAGGGATCGAGGCGGCAGCCCTGGCATGAGGTGGAAGCAGATCTTTGGCAGCCTAACTGAAGGAGCGTTGGATCAAGGCATCCCTGGTGTCCCTGCCTCGCTGCAGGATCTGGAGGTCTGCCTCGGGGTCCTCACCATGTTCCTCACCGTGCTCCTCTTCTGCCTCAACACTGGATTCATCCTCTGTGGCCTGTGGAGCTGCACCAAGATCCTCTTCCTCCAGTGGGTCCCCCTTGCCAGCGCCAGATTGTGGAGAGCGCAGCATGCAACCACTATCAGTGACACCCGCTCTGGGGGGTATTGTAGTGCTACCCCTGAATGGTCCAGGCATCGAAAGCGCATGCAGAAGATCTATTGTCCTATCTATCACCGTCCTGGAGGAGGCATGACTCCTATTATAACTCTGTTCTTGGGTGGCAGAGAGGCGTCATAAGCCACCTTTTCAACAGATAGCCCTTGTCGCCCAGCAGCCATCCATCCAGCTGGGCTGGAGCACTGAAGAGCTCCGGCACCTGGGAGTGTCTCAGTATGTAAGCGTCATGGGAGATGCCTGGGTACCTTGCTCAAGCTTGTTTGCATCCTGTGATCACACACTATCTGCACGTTCATGGAGTGGAATCCCTTCCTGATGACAAAGACACCCGGCTGACCTGCTGGTGCCTTGATGGCCACATGTGTGCAGTCAATGGCACCCTGGACACGTGGGAAGCCAGCAATCGCTACAAACCCTCTGGCTCACTCAGCCTGGCCTCATTCATATGGAAATGAATAAATGTCATTACCCGCCTGGACAGAGCATTAGTCAGCAACTTGATGCAACTGTGGACAGCTGATTGGGACACTCCACAAAGATCCCCCACTGAGCCCTGGAAAGAGCTGGAGGCGTAGAAGTTGAGGGCCACTGTGACCTTCAGTGCCACTGGCATGGGGATATACTTCAGTGACCTAGTTGGATAGATGCAATGCCTGACAGGCTGGCTTCTCACTGAAGTTCTGCCAAGGTGGAAAATCCCACCTCGATTCTCTCCCAGAACAGAAAAAAAAGTAAAAACTGGGAAATAAGGATACTGGTCTGAACTGGTCTTGTATACCTTAAAATGGAACACCAGCAACAACTGTGAACTAAGAGTACTGGTCCAAACTGTTTTTTCCTATTGGGTTTCCTTTTCAACCTATTGCATATCACATTCACTTCCACTAAGTCATTGCATGAACCTCGAAAGTGGTAACATGGACTCTGCTCTTCAGGAAGCCATTTGAACCTTGTTTTCTCTTTTCCTCCTCTAGACATACCAGAGGAAGAAGGCCCACCCCCACCCACACACCCCCACCCCACCCAGTACACCTGGCACATGCAGAAGGTCATGACAAATACCATTGCCCACTTCATCCCTCCTAAGCAGCATCTCAGAGACAGCCTGCCTGGGGTTGGGGGAGGGGATTTAGAGAATGAAGCAGAAAGAACTGGATAGCACACACAGAGCATGAGTTAGATTTAAATACTTGGGCTACGGCCTTGCTTTCAACATGGCCAGGATCAGGAAGGAGGAAGACGGTGTAGGACAGGACATAGCAGGAGCTTAAAAGTCAAAATGGAGGAAAGTTGAAAGGGTAGGGACCTCTACAGCGTCAATAATAGTATTGCAATGGAGAGATCGGTGTTGGAAAGTGAAGGTGAGAGAAGCTTCACTTATCAAATGATAACCTCCTATTTGAATCTGTCTCCAATTATTTTGCCCCCCACTTACAATCACTGAGTGGCCTGTTCTCCAGTTCCTTGCCCAAATGGCCATCATATGTAGGAGCTTAGACAAAGAGTCAATGAGGCCACCACCCTGTGGAGAATCTCTGAGCCCAATAAGAGATAGAGGAGAGTGCGAGAGGAGGACCCTGGGACAGGCAGTCAGCAGCACCTAGAGGGGAGTGTGAGAGGGGGACTCTGGGACAGGCAGTCAGCAGCACCTAGAGGGAAGTACAAGAGGAGGACTCTGGGACAGGCAGTCAGCAGCACCTAGAGGAGAGTACGAGAGGAGGACCCTGGGACAGGCAGTCAGCAGCACCTAGGGGAGAGTACGAGAGGAGGACCCTGGGACAGGCAGTCAGCGGCACCTAGAGGGGAGTACGAGAGGAGGACTCTGGGACAGGGCAGTCAGCAGCGCCTAGAGGAAAATGTGAGAGGAGGACCTGGGGACAGGCAGTCAGCAGCACCTAGAGGGGAGTGTGAGAGGAGGACCCTGGGACAGGCAGTCAGCAGCAATGAGAGGAAAGTGTGAGAGGAGGACCCTGGGACAGGCAGTCAGCAGCAATGAGAGGACAGTTGAGGAGGTATAAAAACAACGCGAGAAACAGTGAGAGTTCGAGAGCAGAGGTGACTGAGGGAGTTCAGTGAGGATGGAGGAGGTGTTCCTTTCCTTTTCTACCTTTCCTCAGAAAGAAGAGCAGCGGCCTTGGTGAGTAGGACCTGGTGAGTAAATTAGAAGAGTGTAATACTTTTAAACAAGTTGCTGTACTATATTTAACTGAGAAGCACCAGGAATAAGGGAAATTTAGGGCCAATATAGATAATCCAAAGTAGAATAAAATTAACGTAAGGGAAGAAGAGTTAAGACATGGCAGGGCAGCTCACTAGAGTGGAATGCATATCCTGTAACGTGTGCAAAGTCATGGATGCTACCGGTGTCCTAGGCGACCACATGTACAGGAAGTGCTGCCAGCTGCAGAAACTTGAGCTCCGGGTTTCAGAGCTCGAGGGGCGGCTGGAGTCACTGTGGCACATCTGTGAGGCTGAGAGCTATGATAGCACATTCAGAGAGGTGGTCACACCGCAGTTTAAGGGCCTGGAGACAGAGAGGGAATGGGTGACCACCAGGCAGTCCAAGAGAAGTAGGCAGGTAGTGTAGGAGTCCCCTGGGGTCCTGCTCACAAATCAATTTTCCGTTTTGGAAGCTGGTGAGGGCGTTGGTTCTTCAAAGAAGTGCAATCAGAGCCAAGCTTATGGCACCACGAGCAGCTTGGCTGTACAGGAGGGGAGGAAGAAGAAAGGAAGAGCAATAGTGATAGGCGATTCATTGGCTACAGGAACAGACGGGTGTTTCTGAGGCCATAGACGTGACTTCAGGGTGGTATGTTGCCTCCCTGGTGCCAGGGTCAAGGATGTCACAGAGCGGCTGCAGGACATTCTGCTGGAGGAGGGTGATCAGCTAGAGGCCGTGGTCCACATTGGTACCGATGACTTAGGTAGGAAGGGGGGTATGGTCCTGCGATCAGAATTTAGGGAGCTAGGTAGAAAATTAGCAAGCAGGACCTCAAATATAGAAATCTCCAGAGTACACCCAATGCCACATTCCAGTGAGTACAGGAATAGGAGGATAAGACAGATGAATGCATGGCTGAAAATATAGTGCAGGAGGGAGGGCTTTAGATTCCTGGGACACTGGGACTGGCTCTGGGGAAGGTGGCACCTGTACATGCCGGACGGGTTGCACTGAACAGAGCCGAGACTGAGTTCCTTCTGGGGCGTTTTGTTAGTGGTGTTGGGAGGGCCTTAAAGTAACTAGGCAGGGGTCTGGGAACCAGGAGGGAATATTATAGAGGAATACCAAGGTGCACAAAATACTGGGAGGGACAGATATCACTAGTATAGAGAATAGTAAGTTAATAGGTAAAGTCAGGGTAAGGGAGAAAGCAATAAAATCTAAATCAGGGTTATACAGCATGTATGTGAACGAACGAAGTATAGTAAATAAGATTGGGGAGTTACAGGCGCAGATTGACATGTGGGAATATGATGTTGTGGTGATAACAGAGACCTGGCTCAAGGAAGGGCAGGACTGGGTGTTAAATATTCCCGAGTACAAGGTGTTCAGAAGAGTTAGGAAAGGAAGGAAAGGAGGAGGGGTGGTGGTATTGGCTAAGGAGAGCATTTGCAGTACTGGGGAAAGAGGGTATCTTAGAGGGTTCAAGGACAGAATCAATTTGGCTCGAGCTAAGGAACAAAAAGAATGCAATTACATTGCTCAGTGTAGTCTATAAGCTGCCAACCAGTGAGAAGGATGTAGAAGAACAAATCTGCAGGGAAACTGAAGAGAGATGCAAACGTTACAGAGTAGTTATAATGGGGGACATTAATTATCCGAATGTATACTGGGACAGTGGTAGTGTAAAGGGCAGAGAGGGGAGAAAGTTCCCAGATTGTGTTCAGGAGAATTTTCTATGGCAGTATATGTTCAATCCAACAAGAAAAGATGCACTATTGGACCTGGTTCTTGGAAATGAGATGGGCCAAGTAGATCAAGTGTCAGTGGGGGAGCATTTAGGAGACAGTGATCATTGTACTGTACGTTTTAGGATGATGATAGAAAAGGACGATAGGCAATCCAGGGTAAGAATAATTAACTGGACAAGAGCCGACTTTGATGGGACAAGAACAGAGCTGGGCCAGATAGACTGGAATGAAAGATTGGCAGGAAAAACTGTAGCTGAACAATGGGCTACCTTCAAAAAAGAATTGGTTCAGGCACAGTCAAGGTCTATTCCATCGGAAGGGAAGGGTAGGACAAACAAATCCGGAGCTCCCTAGGTGAAAAAGGAGATCGAAATGAATATGAATAAGAAAAAGGTGTCAGGCAGAAAATACAACTGAGAACCAAGAGGAATACAGAAGGTTCTGAGGGAAGGTGAAAAAGCAGATGAGAGAAGCGAAGAGGAATTATGAGAAAAGACTGGCAGCCAACATAAATTGGAATCCCAGTCTCCTATAGGCATTTAAATAGTAAAACGGTGGTAAAAGGAGGATTAGGGCTGAATAGGGAATGTACACATGAGCAAAGGAGCCGTGGCTGAGGTATTAAATGAATACTTTACATCCATCTTTACCAAGGAGGTAGATACTACCCAGATCATGGTGACAGATGAGGAAACTCTGTCACTAGAAGGTTTTAAAATCGACAAGGAGGAAGTGTTCAATAGACTGTCAGTACTTAAAGTTGACAAGGCAACGAGACCGGTGATGCATCCAAGGATATTGAAGGAAGTGACATTAGAACATTAGTGACATCAGGGGCACTGGCCATAATTTGTCAGTCTTTCCTAGGCTCAGGGAAGGTGCCAGAGGACTGGAGAATTGCAAACATTATGCCCTTGTTCAAAAAAGTTTATAAGGATAAACCCAGTCATTACAGAATTACCTTCAGTGGTGGGCAAGATTCCAGAAACAATTATTCGGGACAGAATTAGTAGTCACATGGAAAAATAAGAGTTGATAAGGAAGAACCAGCATGGATTTCTAAAGGGGAAATTATGTTTAACTAACTTCCTGGAGTTTTTTGAAGAGGTAACAGAAAAGGTCGATGAGAGTAATGCTGTTGATGTGGTGTACATGGACTTTCAAAAGGCATTTGATACAATGCCACACAACAGACTTGTGAGGAAAGTTATTGCTCATGGAATAAAAGGGACAGTAGCAACGTGGATACAAAATTGGCTGAAAAATACAAAGCAATGGATATTTTTCAGGCTGGAGGAAGGTTTGTAGTGAGTTCCCCAGGGGGTCGGTATTGGGACCCTTGCTTTTCCTGATATATATTAATGATCTAGATCTTGGTGTGCAGGGGACAATTTCAAAGTATAAGGATGATACGAAGTTTGGGAATGTTGCAAACTGCGAGGAGGACAGTGTAGAACTTCAAGAGGACATAGACAAGTTGGTGGAGTGGGCAGATAGGTGGCAGATTAAGTTTAGTGCAGAGAAGTGTGAGGTGATGCATTTTGGTAGGAAAAATGTGGACAGACAATATAAAATAAGGGGTGAAGTTTTGAAGAGGGTGCAGGAGCAGAAAGACTTGGGTGTATATGTGCATAGACCATTGAAGGTGGCAGACAGGTGGAGAGAGCAGTTAATAAAGCATATAGTATCCTGAGCTTTATTATTAGAGGCATAGAATACAAGAGCAAGGAGGTTATGCTGAATTTATATAAGAAACTCATTAGACCTCAGCTGGAGTATTGTGCACAGTTCTGGGCGTCACATTATTGGAAGGATGTGAATGCATTGGAGAGAGTGCAGAAGAGGTTTACAAGAATGGTTTCAGGGATGAGAAACTTCAGTTGCAAAAATAGATCGGAGAGGTTGGGACTGTCTCCCTTGGAGAGAGGAAGGCTAAGAGGAGATTTGATAGAGATGTTCAAAATTATGAGGGGGCTGGACAGAGTAGATAGGGGGAAGCTGTTCCCACTCGTAAAAGGGTCAAGAACGAGAGGGCACAGATTTAAAGTGATTTGCAAAAGAAGCAGATGTGTCATGAGAAAAAACTTTTTCACACAATGAGTGGTTCGGATCTGGAATGCACTGCCTGGAAGTGTGGTGGAGGCAGTTTAATCAAGGCATTCACGAGGGCATTAGATGATTATTTGAATGGCAACAATGTGCAGGGGTCTGGGGAAAAGGCAGGGCAATGGCACTAGGTCATAATGCTCATTTGGAGAGCCGGTGCAGACACGATGGGCCAAATGGCCTCCTTCTGTGCCATTAAAATTCTGATTCTGTGAACCTTTTCCTGTGCATTTTCAGTGGAGTGACAGTACAGTGATCGGGAATGGGGAGCCAAACTAATGTTTCTTTCTCTAAGCAGATGATGGTGTGGCCTATTGTAGTAACCTGGACCAGCACCCCAGGTGACATCAGCTAACAGTACAGACCAGAGATCAATATCTAAGACCTTCGCTGTCTGCGATGTAGTAGGAACCTTCTGGAAGCTGACCTAAAGTTAGCTCTGATGGTTTTCACAATCAGTACAAATCTACTTTAGTCTTTGTTTAAGACAAGGTCTCATGCACAGAAAGCCTGACGTGGAAGTAATGGGGAGGCTGATTGACACGCTTGTGGTCTGCTCTTGTCTGATCATGATCGTAAGCACCCTGAGAGGAAAGTTGTACAACAGCCTTCTCGATTTCAGTATCTGGAGACGGCTGGGATGGTCTGGATCAAAAACTGAGAAACTCCAGATGGTGCAGTTTTAAAAACTCTGCCATAGATCACTCTTCCTCTGCCCTGACCTGATTGCAAAGCATGTTTGCTCAGTTGGATGGAATGTATCCTATCAAACAGTCTCAATCTATGATTTATAAAGTTTTGCTTTAATTTTCTCTGTTTCACTGGAGAAGACACTTTCTCACAGCTGGAACTCAGTATCATAGGCCTACGCCCCCCCCAGAGCATCTGGTCAACCTATAGGACCTCACTAGTCTTCTTATGGCACATCATTGGTCACTCTACAGTACGGTACCTCACTGGTCAGTCTACAGCACCGCACTGGTCATTCTATAAATCTCACTGGTCTCTCTTTAGCATCTCATTGGTCACTTTATGGTAACTCACTGGTATTTTGCTAAAATTGTCATTACTCTTATATGACTATGAACAAGTAATCCAGAAACCCAGAGTAATGCTCGAGGGACCCAGGTTCAAATTGCACAATGGCAGATGGTGTAATTGAATTCAATAAATATCTAGAAATAAAAGACTAATAATGACCATGAAACCATTGTCAATTGCTGTAAAAACCCATCTGGTTCACTAATGTCCTTACCTGCTCTGGCCTACATGTGACTCCAGACCCACAGCAATGTGGTTGACTCCTAAATGCCCCCTGAAATGACCTCACAAGCCACTAAGTTGTATTAAACTGCTAACAACAAGTCAATAAGGAACGGAACTGGACGGACCACCCAGCATCGACCTAGGCACGGGAAAGGACAATGTCAAACTCAGCCCTGCCAACCCTGCAAAGTCCTCCTTACTAACATCTGGGGGCTAGTGCCAAAATTGGGAGAGCTGTCTCACAGACTAATCAGGCAACAGCCAGACATAGTCACACTCATGGAATCATACCTTACAGATAATGTCCCAGACACCGCCATCACCATCCCTGGGTATGTCCTGTCCCACCAGCAGGACAGACCCAGCAGAGGTGGCAGCAGAGGTGATGACAGTGACATACAGTCAGGAGGCAGTTGCCCTGGGAACCCTCAACAGTGATTCCGGACCCCATGAATTCTCATGGCCCCAGGTCAAACATGGGCAAGGAAATCTCCTGCTGATTACCATGTACCACCTCCCTCAGCTGATGAATCAGTGCTCCCCCATGTTGAACACCACTTGGAAGAAGCAAGAAGGGCGCAGAATGTATCCTGGGTGGGGGACTTCAATGTCCATGACCAAGAGTGACTTGGTAGCACCACTACTGACCGAGCTGGCCAAGTCCTAAAGGACAAAGCTGCTAGACTGGGTCTGCGGCAGGTGGTGAGGGAACCAACATGAGGGAAAAACATACTTGACCTTGTCCTCATCAACCTGCCTGCCGCAGGTGCATCTGTCCATGACAGTATCGGTAGGAGTGATCAGCATACAGTCGTTGTGGAGACAAAGTACACCTTCCATCATGTTGTGTGGCACCACCACCATATTAAATGGAATAGATCTGGCAACTCAAGACTGGGCAACCATGAGGGGCTGTGGGCCATCAGCAGCAGCAGAATTGTACTCAACCACAATCTATAACTTTATGGCCTGGCATAACCCCCACTCTACCATTACCATCAAGCCAGGGGATCAACCCTGGTTCAATGAAGAGTGCAGGAGGGCATGCCAGGAGCAGCACCAGGACTACTTGAGTGTCAAACAGCATAATCAACAAGCGATAAGCAGAGCTAAGCATTTTCACAACCAACGGATCAGATCTAAGCTCTGCGGTCCTGCCACATCCAGTCATGAATGGTGCTGGACAATTAAACAACTCACTGGAGGCGGAGGAGGCTCCACAAATATCCCCATCCTCAATGGTGGGAGAGCCCAGCACAGCAGTGCAAAAGATAAGGCTGAACCATTTGCAACAATCTACATCCAGAAGTGTCGAGTGGATGATCCATCTTGGCCTCCCTTGGAGGTCCCCAGCATCAAAGATGCCAGCCTTCAGCCAATCCGATTCATTCCACGTGATATCAAGAAATGGCTGAAGGCACTGGATACTGCAAAGGCTATGGACCCTGGCAATATTCCAGCAATAGTACTGAAGTCTTGTATTCCAGAACTTGCCATGCCCCTAGCCAGCCTGTTCCAGCACAACTACAACATTGGCATCTACCCGGCAATATAGAAAATTGCCCAGGTATGTCATGTACACAAAAAGCAGGACAAATCCAGCCCGGCCAATTACCACCCCATCAGTCTACTCTCAATCATCAGTAAAGTGATGGAAGAGGTCAGCAACAGTGCTATCAAGTGGCACTTAGCAATAACCTGCTCACTGACAGTTTGGGTTCCAGCAGGGTCACATCAGCTCCTGACTTCATTACAGCCTTACAGTAGGCAAAAGGGCTGAACTCCCAAGGTGAGGTGAGAGTGACTGCCCTTGACATCAAGGCAGCATTTGACTGAGTGTGGCATCAAAGAGCCTAAGCAAAACTGGAGTCATTGGGAACCAGGGGGAAAAATCTCCAGTGGTTGGAATCATACCTAACACAAAGCGAGATGGTTGTGGTTGTTGGAGGTCAGTCATTTCAGCTCCAGGACATCACTGCAGTAGTTCCTCAGGGTAGTGTCCTAGGCTAACCATCCTTAGCTGCTTCATCAATGACCTTCCTTCCATCATAAGGTCAGAAGTGGGGATGTTTGCTGATGATTGCACAACGTTCAGCACTATTCGCATCTCCTCACATACTGATGCAGTCCCAATGTCCAAATGCAGCAAGACCTGGACAATATCCAGGCTTAGGCTGACAAGTGACAAAGTAACACAAATGCAAGGCAATGACCATCTCCAACAAGAGAGAATCTAACCATTGTCCCTTGACATTCAGTGGCATTACTATCGTTGAATGCCCTACTATCAACATCCTGGGGGTTACTATTTACCAGAAACTGAAATGGACTAGCCATATAAATACTGTGGCTACAAGGGCAGGTCAGAGGCTACGAAACCTGCGGTGAGTAATTCACCTCCTGGACTCCCTAAAGCCAGTCCACCATCAACAAGGCACAGGTCAAGGGTGTGATGGAATACTCTCCACTCGCCTGGATGTGTGCGGCTCTAACAACACTCAAGAAACTTGACACCATCCAGGACAAAGCAGCCCACTTGATTGGCACTACATCCACAAACATTCACTCCCTCCATGACCAATGCACAGTAACAGCAGTGTGTACCATCTACAAGATGCACAGTAGCAACTCACCAAGGCTCCTTAGACAGCACCTTCCAAACCCACGACCACTACCATCCAGGAGGACAAGGGACATCACATAGGAACACCGCCACCTTGAAGTTCCCCTCCAAGCCACACACCATCCTGACTTGGAAATATATCGCCGTTCCTTCACTGTCGCTGGGTCAAAATCCTGGAATTCCTTTCCTAACAGCACTGTGGGTGTACCTACACCCCATGGGTTGCAGCAGTTAAGAAGGTGGCTCACCACCACCTTCTCAAGGGCAATTAGGGATGGGCAATAAATGTTGGCCTAGCCAGCGTTGTCCACATCCCATGAATGAAAAAAACAAAATGAACCTTGTTGGTGAGTGGTGACTGGCCTTGAGCTGTGGAGAGGGGCGTTTGTGAGGAGGGCTTGGCCTGATCTTGTCTTCTCCTGAAGTTCACAAATGTGCACTTTCCAGCAGGAGTCACCAGATAGTAACCAGGGCTAGGACACTTAGGCCAATTGTGTGGGGAGGGGTTCAGTTCCATCCAACTGGCTGGCGAGCTATCATCAGGCGAGTTCCAGGTTTTAGTTGATCCCTAATCTATCAGGACAAAACTGGATTGGTCTGGTATTTGGATAGTTAGGGAACTCCCAAGAAAACTGAAGGATTTTTAAACTGTAACTCCCAGGTTTCCAATGAGTTATCTGTAACATATTGCTAATTGGGCATGAAAGCTCTTGTTACGTTTAGACTTTGACTAATCTTTGACTGTGCTGTTTGACAGTGGGTTTGAATAAGCAGCTTCAATTTGGGTTGTAGCCAAAAACACGATGGCAAGATTAACATTATTGATACAACAGCTCCCTCTGGTGAGTTCACACTGAGATTCATTTCCTATTTGCCCACTTATCACCATTGGCTTCACTGCTCATTCCTGAGAACTCAGGTTTCTTTACCTAATATGGTTTTGATGATGCTTTTGCTGGCATTTCCTGGTGGAGGAATTCAGAGCAAGAGGATCTTAACATTAATCAGACAATTTGGGAGTGAAAGCGACACTTTTTCAGGCAAATCGTCATGTGAAATATGGAACTTCCTTCCCAAACTTGGATGCTGGGTTAGTTGGAATTGTCAAATAATAGATTGAGAAATTTTTGTGAGGTGAGGCCATCCAGGGAATATGGAATGGTGATATGGAAAGCTTTTTTTTTGCACAGGAAGGGTTGTTGATATATGATTCCATGTTGAATAGAATAATTGAAAATTTGACTGAAATTCCTCAGTGAGAGTGGTGGCAGTGTAAAGAGCGAGACCAGTAGTGGGAACTCAGCCAGAGTGGCAGTAGTATAAAGAGTGAGACCAGTAGCAGGAAAATAATGAGAGTGGCAGGAGAATAGCGAGTGAGACCAGCAGCAGATACACAGTGAGAGTGTCAGCAGTATAAAGAGTGAGACCAGCAGCAGGAACACAGTGAGAGTGGCAGCAGTGTAAAGAGTGAGACCAGCAGCAGGAACACAGTGAGAGTGGTGGCAGTGTAAAGAGTGAGACCAGCAGCAGGAACACAGTGAGAGTAGCGGCAGTGTAAAGAGTGAGACCAGTAGTAGGAACACAGTGAGAGTGGCGGCAGTGTAAAGAGTGAGACCAGTAGTAGGAACACAGTGAGAGTGGCAGCAGTGTAAAGAGTGAGACCAGTAGTAGGAACACAGTGAGAGTGGCGGCTGTATAAAGAGTGAGACCAGTAGCAGGAACACAGTGAGAGTGGTGGCAGTATAAAGAGTGAGACCAGTAGCAGGAACACAGTGAGAGTGGTGGCAGTATAAAGAGTGAGACCAGTAGCAGGAACACAGTGAGAGTGGCGGCAGTGTAAAGAGTGAGACCAGTATCAGGAACACAGTGAGGTAGCGGGTGTATAAAGAGTGAGACCAGTATCAGGAACACAGTGAGAGTGGCGACTGTATAAAGAGTGAGACCAGTAGCAGGAACACAGTGAGAGTGGTGGCAGTGTAAAGAGTGAGACCAGTAGCAGGAACACAGTGAGAGTGGCGGCTGTATAAAGAGTGAGACCAGTAGCAGGAACACAGTGAGAGTGGTGGCAGTATAAAGGGTGAGACCAGTAGTAGGAACACAGTGAGAGTGGTGGCAGTATAAAGTGTGAGACCAGTAGCAGGAACACAGTGAGAGTGGTGGCAGTATAAAGAGTGAGACCAGTAGCAGGAACACAGTGAGAGTAGCGGCAGTGTAAAGAGTGAGACCAGTAGTAGGAACACAGTGAGAGTGGCGACTGTATAAAGAGTGAGACCAGTAGCAGGAACACAGTGAGAGTGGCGACTGTATAAAGAGTGAGACCAGTAGTGGGAACATGAGAGCGGTGACAGTTAATTTGTTACAGACTGGGGTTGATGGCCCGATTGTTGCCCAGTTTTCCACCTCTCGACTGACCAAAGGCATATGTATTTTAAAAGGCAAAAAATTGTTTTAACGCCGAATGTTGTGCGTGCTAAAAATGGACTATGACAGGTTTTCCATAGGTTTTTACAAAGAGGGATAAATGTTTATTAGTCAGCACTTGAAATGTAAACACAACAGTACCCACTCAGACGCTCACACACACACGCACACACACACAGTTACACTCACACACACAAACGCACACACACACAGTCACACTCACACACATGCACAAACACACACAGTCACACTCACACATGCACACACACACAGTCACACTCACACACGCACACACACACACACACAGTCACACTCACACACACATGCACACACACACAGTCACACTCACACACGTGCACACACACACAGTCACACTCACACACACACACGCACACACACACACAGTTACACTCACACACACACACGCACACACAGTTACAATCACACACACATGCACACACACACAGTCACACTCACACATGCACACACACACAGTCACACTCACACACACACGCACACACACACACACAGTCACACTCACACACACACATGCACACACACAGTCACACTCACACACACACGCACACACACACACGCACACACACACAGTCACACTCACACACACACGCACACACACACACACAGTCACACTCACACACACACACACACAGTCACACTCACACACACACGCACACACACTCAGTCACACTCACACAGACACAAGAAACGGTGATTATAAAAGAAGCAGCCTGCACTTAGGTCTTAAAAGTGCAAGAGTTGCTGTCACACTTGCTCCCTTCAAGATTAAATCTTGGAATGTTGAATGTCTTTGATTCCTTTTGGTCCATTGAAGAAATAGAGATTGGAGGTTTATGAAGATGGATTCGCAGTGTCTTGCTGCTTGCATTGGCAGGTTTTTCTGGATCCACTCATTCGACTGAGGTGCAGTCGAACCCTTGCTGCGAAAACCTGGTTTGGAAGGTATTAGGCCAGCCTGAATTCTCTGCCTTTTGATGGATCTCAGGCCTGGTCCTGTTCCTACGCTGGCCGTGCTCCTCCCTTTCTGCTGTTCCTACTTCCAATAATGTCTTATTAAATGTCCTTTACCAGAAACCTGGTGTGGAATAAAGCAGTGTCAGCATGAAGCCGACCTGCTCCATGCCAACCTGCCCCGCAGCCATAAATCCACCCATCACTGGCAGGAGTTGGGGGGGGGCGGGGGGGGGGAACGTCCCACGATCGGGGGCTGCCGACCAATCCAATTGGCTGGGAGCTCCATCAGTCCCGATAACACCAAGAGCGCATTAGTGGGCGCTGCCCGGACTGCAATGAGGAAGCACGAGATGGCCCAATGGATCCCCAGAAGCAGGTAAGCCCCAGGTCTTGGGCAGGGGAGGTTTGGGCAGATTAGGGAAGGAACAGGGGGAGGTCTTGGGGGAGGGGGGTATGTTTAATGCAGCAGGTGGGCAGAAAGAAAGGAGGGGTACTATCTATCTTGGGGTGGGGGGGGGTCCGCTCCCCAACCCACAAAGGGCACCCTCTGAAGATAAAACACCCCCTCTTCTTTCCTGCCCTTTGAAGAATTTATTAAAAAATCGGCCTGCCACTCCCACCTGACAGCCCTTGCCAACTGTTTTATGGTATCAGCAGCAAATTATCGGGGTCAACTGGGTCGGTAACCAGCACAACTGACCCTCGATTATCTACCTAAATATGGTGGGCGGGTTGCCGATTTCGTGTGTCTGCCCACCCCTTGTATTATGGGGGTGAGTTTGGGGGTGGGTGGGTAGGTCGTGGGGTGGACACCCACCCTATTTTACATGCCCCGCCTTTGAAAACATTTAAGTGCGTAAAATCCAGCCCCTGCTTTCTGTCACGTGGCCATTTGTTTTTCATTGCCTTCACACATGAATGGTCTCTGATGCCTTGGCTATTGACATTCAATAGTATTCAAGTTTCACTCATTCATGTGTGTTTGTGATAGAATGGGTTTATTTCACGCCCATTCTTTGCAAGTCCGCTCCACAGCTGAGAAGTCTGCAAGTCCATTGTGAACTTTTATGTAACTATTTGAAAAAGGGCAGCCATTAATTCAACAGGAATGATCTGTTGCATTTTAATGCCTTCTGAATGAAATGTCCTGAAAGGTAATTTTCATTTTAATATCTTGTCCAGAATGGCAGGTTAGCTTCAACGGCTTTGTGTAGTTCCACGTATATTGACTGAAAAGGAAAAAAAGGTCACCTGACCTCTCAACTCCATTTTGGTCCAAGATCAGAGTGTCCATGTTCATTTTGTTTCTGTCCATTTTCCAAATATCCACGAGTATAATTGTGTGAATGTGACACAGTATAAATGAGACCAGTAGCTGGAAGACAGCGAGAGTAGCAGCAGTTAATAGAGTGAGACCAGCAGCAGGAACACAGTGGGACCAGCAAGGTAATAAAAGAGCAGTGGCGTCAGCTGCGGAAAGGGGAACAGAGCGAGATCAGTGGGGAGGGTAAAAGAGGGGCGGCAGCATTGAGAGCAAAAACAGCGTGGGAGCAGGAGGGAGATAAAAGAACAGCAGGTG
This sequence comes from Cetorhinus maximus, assembly GCF_964194155.1. Classification (NCBI taxonomy): domain Eukaryota; kingdom Metazoa; phylum Chordata; class Chondrichthyes; order Lamniformes; family Cetorhinidae; genus Cetorhinus; species Cetorhinus maximus. The sequence goes on along the minus strand of NC_135883.1, from coordinate 151,003,055 downwards.
TGTGGGCTCAGAGTCTACTGACCATGTTTGCAAAAAATCCTAGTGTAACGTTAGAGAGATATAAGTAAGTTAGTGGTAATTTTCCACTTCTCTTTCTAAACTTGAAGCTGAGAAATTAAAGTTTTCAATCGAGTGGCTATAATATGAAGTGTACGAACAAGACTATAGAACAGAACAGGTCTAGAGGCATTAACTCACTGGGGCAGTAGGTTTATGTGGTATGGAGTAGATATAAATATTGTATTACATTTATAGCTTAACTAGTTAAACTACTTAATATAACTGCATATAATTTTTGAGAGACATTTCTAAACTTGACTTGCAGTTAGTTAAATAAAACACATTAAAGATGACATGGCAGGATGATGTGTTGTAGCTGTAGTATGTGTGAGCTGGTGGACTCCAGTGTGATCCATGATAACCACATTGGCAGTAAGTGTTTGCAGCTCAAGGAATTTCGGCTCAGAGTTGATGAGCTGGACTCCAAGTTTCAGACACTGCGGTATACCAAGGTGGGGTAAAGTTACCTGGACACTTTGTTCCAGGAAGCATCACATCCCTTAAGCTAGGTACTTCAGATTTTATGTTTTTATTCATTCATGGGATGTGGGCTTTGCTGGCTGGGCCAGCATTTATTGCCCATCCCTGGTTGCCCTTGAGAAGCTGGTGGTGAGCTGCCTTCTTGAACTGCTGCAGTCCATGTGGTGTAGGTACACCCACGGTGCTGTTAGGAAGGGAGTTCCAGGGTTTTGACCCAGCGACAGTGAAGGAACGGCGATATATTTCCAAGTCAAGATGGTGAGTGACTTGGAGGGGAACTTCCAGGCAGTGGTGTTCCCATCTATCTGCTGCCCTTGTCTTTCTAGGTGGTAGTGGTCATGGGTTTGGAAGGTGCCGTCTAAGGAGCCTTGGTGAATTCCTGCAGTGTATCTTGTAGATGGTACACACTGCTGCTACTGTGCGTTGGTGGTGGAGGGAGTGAATGTTTGTGGATGTGGTGCCAATCAAGCGGGCTGCTTTGTCTTGGATGATGTCAAGCTTTTTGAGTGTTGTAGGAGCTACACTCATTCAGGCTAGTAGGGAGTATTCCATCACACTCCTGACTTATGCCTTGTAGATGGTGGACAGGCTTTGGGGAGTCAGGAGGTGAGTTACTCATTGCACGATTCCTAGCCTCTGACTTGGTTTTGGCCTGTGGTCAGAGGCATGAGGGTGTGACAGTCTGTAAGGTAGGCATGGGGACCCAGAAGGTAGAAATGGAGGAGCCTCAGCCCCTGTAATTGTCCAACAGATTCAAAGTTCTTGCAGCTTGTGTGGACAAGAGCAGAGACTGCAGGGAGAATGAGCTAACTGACTGCAGCACTGTGGTGCAGGGAGCCATTCAAGTGGGGAGCAGTGGGGGGTGGTGAGGGATGGAGTGAAAGGGAATGTTTTAGTAGTACGGGACAATATAGTTAAGGGGATAGATACAGTTCTTTGCAGACAAGAGCGTGAGTCCCGAAGGCTGTGTTGCTTGCCTGGTGCCAGGGTTAAGGACATCTCCTCTGGGCTCTAGAGGAACTTGGAGTGGGAGGGAAGGATCCAGTTGTCGCGGTCCATGTGGGTACCAACAACATACGTCGGACTAAGAAGACGTTTTGCTGAGGGAGTATGAGCAGCTAGGGGCTAAATTAATAAGCAAAACACAAAGATGATAATCTCTAGATTACTACCTGAACCACAAACAAGTTGGCATAAAATCAGAGAGTTTAATGCACAGCTCTAAGATTCTCCTGGGAAAAATGGGTTTCGATTCATGAGGCACTGGCGTCAGTACTGGGGAAAGCAGGAGCTGTAATGTTGGAACCTGGACCGCGCTGGAACTAGTCCTGGTGAGTTATATAACTAGGGCTGCAACAAAGGCTTTATGCCAACTAGTGGAGGAGAGGAAGGGAGAGGGAGGTAGAGGGTTCACATGAGAGAAGATTTGGAAAGTTAAAGAGAAAGGATAAGGCAATAGTGCAGAGTAGCAATACGGGTAATGGTAACCGAAATGAGACAGGAAGGGGCAGAGCATACAAACATAAGAATGGACCAGCAAATATGGTCAGAGTAGGGAAAATAGCTTTAAGCTAACAGAGGGGAAGGAGGGTTTGGGTGAAGGGGGATTTAGTAATCCAAAGATAAAAGTTGAGGCAATAGAAAGTATATTGATGTGGGTCAAGACAAGCTGAGTGGGACAGGAAGGGACAGAGAGTTTAACGGTAGTAGTGAATCAGAGAGTAAGGTCCATGCACAGAATAGAGGTAATAAAATAAAATTGAAGTCACTTTATCTGAATGTGCGGAGCATCCCCAATATGATAGATGAACTTGTAGCACAAATGGAGATAAATGGTTTTTATCTAATCACCATTATAGAGACATGATTACAAAGTGATGAAGGCTGGGAAATAAATATTCTGGGACACGACATTTCAAAAAGATAGGCATATGTGTTATGATGTGGCAGGTGATATATGCCAGGTGGACAAAATCCACAAGGGCCACGCTATCACAACAGTTTTGCAATTTGTATTTACTACTCGAAGATTTGTGCACCGAGTTCAGAAGCAATGAGTCCATTAGCACCCTTAGTGATTTTAAAAATTAAATTAAACATTTAGTAACAAAAGAAAAGAATTCAGACACGTTCATAAGATTACAGTTATTTGATATTACAACAAATCTTATACTTCCTAATTAACCTGACTCCCAACTTTAAGGCATCAGTCCGAAATAGATTTTAAATTTAAATAAGCGGTCCAGCATGGTTGCCACAGCACCCACTCGATAGTGGAATTCTAAAGGCTTTTAACACATATCTAGTTACCGGAGTAGCACCTCATCAGAGTGGCTAGGTCTTCTTCCAAGTCTGTCACACAGGGCTGAAATTTCCCCCTGTTGGGGGGATTGTGTGAGGGAGGGCAGGAACAAGTGTGAACCCAATCGGTGCCCATGATCGGGTCTGCGCTGCCATTTTATGCGGGCGGGCCAATTAAGGCTTGCCCAGCGTGACGCACACCTGGAAGCACTGTACGCTCCCTGTGCAGGCGGGGGGGATACCCTGAGTCGGGGCCTGCGCTCCTTCGCGCATGCGCGCGAAAAAGCGCAGAAATCCGTGCCTCAGGGAGATTAGTTTAGGTCTTGGAAAATTTAATAAAGGTCAAAAAAAATTTTAAGGACATGTCCCCTCATGTGAAACTGTCACATGAGCTGGGACATGTCCATTAATTTTTTCAAAAAATTTTATCTATTAATGAACCCTTCATGAAACCTCATCCCGCCCGTGGATGAGGTTTCATAAAAAATGTGAAGGCCGCCTGGGCTCTTCGCCTGCCCACCAACCTTAAGGTTTGATGGGCAGCATTCTGAACAGTTTTAATTATTTTGTAAATGGCCTTAATAGGCCTTTAACAGTTCGGCGGGTGCGCAGCTGACCTCATTGTCCAATTTGACAAGAAGGAAAATCAATTTCAGTATCTTTCATTTCTACCTCTTTCTCCTTATCTACCACCACTAATACCTCATTTTGGTTTCCTTCCCTGTCAAAGCATATTTACATGACACACTCTCTACTTGTTTCTTCTATCTGGAGTATTTATTAAATGATGTACTTCACTCAGTTTCTTTTCAATCCTGTAAGGTCCACTAAACCTTGCCTTTAATGAATCACCTAGTACTGATAACAAAACTAACACTTTTCCCCCAGCAACTAAATTACGAGGTTTCATCACCTGCTGCGATATCTGTAAATGTTCACTAGCTAACTTACAAGCCCTGTTTAATCTTTCTCTGCAGTTTGAAACATAATCCAGGAGGGTAGTTTCCGAATTCACCTGTTTTCAACTTATTTTTTAAACTTACCTTTCACAATGGAATAGATTAGCATCTTCATGAATCCCACTTATTGCCATGTTTTCCAGCAATACTCCCTCTGACAACAAATATCACTACCCCATAACATTAAGGGTTGACTAGCCCCTGGAGCTCTGAAGAAGAGTCATATGGACTCGAAACGTTAACTCTGTCTTTCTCTCCACAGATGCTGTCAGACCTGCTGAGTTTTTCCAGCATTTATTGTTTTTGTTCCCGAAGACCTACTTCTTTGGTAAAGCTTTTGGTCACCTCACCAAATATCTCCTTATGTAGATCAGCATCAAATTTAACTCAAACAAAAACAAAAATTGCTGGAAAAACTCAGCAGGTCTCACAGCATCTGTGGAGAGAAAGAGTTAATGTTTCGAGTCCAGATGACTCTTTAACTGTTGTTTATACACACCTCTAAAGTTTTTATGTCCATGTGCAAATGCTGCAAGACCTGGACAACATTCAGGCTTGGGCTGACAAATGGCAAGTAACATTGGTGCCACACAAGTGCCAGGCAGTAGACCATATCTAATAAGAGAGAATCTAACCTCGCCCCTTGATGTTCAATGGCATTACCATCACTGAATCCCCCACTATCAACGTCCTGGGGGTTATCTTTGACCAGAAACTGAACTGGACTAGCCATATAAATACTGTGGCTACAAGAGCAGGTCAGAGGCTAGGAATGCTGTGGTGAGTAACTCACCTCTCGACTCCCCAAAGCCTGTCCGCCATCTACAAGGTACAAGTCAGGTGTGTGATGGAATACTCCCCACTTGCCTGGATGAGTGCAGCTCCAACAACACTCAAGAAGCTTGACACCATCCAGGACAAAGCAGCCCACTTGATTGGCACCCCACCTACCACCTTAAACGTTCAGCCTCTCCACCACTGATGCACAGTGGCAGCAGTGTGTACATCTACAAGGTGCACAGCAGGAACTCAACAAGGCTCCTTAGACAGCACCTTCCAAACCCAGGACTGCTACCATCTAGAAGGATAAGGGCAGCAGGAGCATGGGAACACCAACACCTGGAAATTCCCCTCCAAGGCACACCCCATCCTGACTTGAAAATATATCGCCGTTCCTTCACTGTCGCTGGGTCAAAATACTAGAACTCCCTTCCTAACAGTACTGTGGGCGTACCTACACCACGTGGACTGCAGCGGTTCAAGAAGGGAGTTCACCATCACTTTCTCAAGGGCAGTTAGGGATGGGCAATAAATGCAGGCCCAGCCAGTGATGCCCACATCCCATGACTGAATAAAAAAATGACAAAAGCCTTTAAAGAAAATGTAAAAACACAATTTCGATGGCCCTTTGAGCATTCTCCTGTTGTTTCCAACAGTGTCCAATCTGCGTAATCTTTAATTCTTGGACACACCAGGACAATTCTGCAGGGATGGCAAACATAGGATTGAGCTATGTTGGTTTTTGTGGTTAGCTATGAAAATGGTGATTCTATGCACTTACTCACTAAAGCCAATAGAGGGAGCCATCAACAACATTTTAGAGAACATTAGACTGCATTCTACTTGCCCCTGCCAGGTGAATTTTCGGCGGGTGAGGGGCACATAAAATAGGGCGGGTGCCCTCCCCACGACCTTACTGCCCACCTCTGAGCTCAGCCCCCTATTATGGAGAGGTGTGGATGGGTGGCAAAATCCCCAGCCTGCCCGCCATATGTAAATAAATAATCAAGGGTCAATTGAGCTGGTTAACAAGGCAATTGACACCAATAACACTCTGCCCACGTCATAAAATGGTTGGTGTGGGCAGTCAGGCTGGATTGCGCAGCCTGATTTTTAAAAAAAAATATTTTTCAAAGGGCAGGAAAAAAGTCTATCTTTGGGGGTGCCCTTTGCAGATCGGGGTTGGCTCCCCTAAGATAGAACTCCTCCCTTTCTTCCTGTTCACCTGCTGCATTAAATACACCCCTCCCACCTTGCCTCTCTCCCTAAGTTGCCTAACCCCTCCCTGCCCAATACCTTGGACTTGCCTGTCTCCGGGGTCCATTGGGCCATCTTCTTCTTCCTCGTTGCACTCCTGGCAGCGCCCACTAACGCGCTCTTTGCGCTGCTGGGGCTCATTCAAGTCGGCTGGCACATTCTGAGGACGGGACTTTTTCCCCAGTGAAGGTTGGATGTGCCACCATCAGGCCATTTAGCTCGCCCGCTGTGTGTTATGGGGTTGGCTCCACGCTGACTTTGCTTCTGGGGCGTGGCTGGGACGAACTCTCTGCTCCCTTGGAGTATTTTGCCTCTAGTCAAAGTTAAAGAGAAACAGGGTTTGCAGATGAATACTGAATTGCTGTGACTGCCCAGCTCTTTTACCTGTGTCTTCTGTTACTGCTTACTGTCTTACTGCTACCCAACTGCTCACTTCATCCACATACAGACTGGGTGTTATTTCAGCTTCTAAGCATGTTTGCTGTCCAAAGCATTGCATGTTGATTAGTCTAGCTTCAGAATGATTACTGAGACAGTTGATGTGCTCAAACAACAACTGGTTTATTTTATACAGCTCAAATATGTATAGCTATCCTTGACTAGGTGTTACACTTCTGAAGCCATGAACATTCTCCTCTCCTCACTGAGTCAGGTGTTTTCTTACAGCATCATTTTGGGAGATGCTTGTTACACAGTCCCACACATTAACCCTTACAAACCCTAATATTACATCTCCCTCCAAGTCTTCGTCCATACCTTTTACATTCATATTTACATTCGACCCCATCTGCCCCCAAGCCTCTGACATCACAGATTCAATCTGTCAGGAGGCTTCACAACTCTCTCTGATTGTGTTCTTGTCAGACTTGGAAGATCCGTATTCGCCCTTTGAACTCCTTTTTCTTGATTTGGATAGTCTTCGTTGAGAGTTTAGTATCTGGCTCCTTCTTAATTTTTGACTCAACATCTGGTTCTTCCAAATGTATGACTGATTGTCATCTTTGATGAATAGAAATCAGCTTACTCCGGTTTTTATGTATAGTACCTTCTGAAGTATGTACTTAATAAGATCTCTGTTGATTGTCATCTTTCTGGACTATGACTCACCTCATTAATGAAGTTGACATCCTGTTGTGCAGAATGGTCAATGGTGGCTCTGGACAATGTGCCCACTGTGACTTGCAGCTTGCCCTGGACATATACTCTTTCTTAGGCGAAGCACATTAATCTCAACTGGAATCTCTGGATTCTCGGGGGCATTCTGGTGAGTTCTTTTTCATCAAGTAAGGAAACTAGGAGTTTGTACTCTATCTCTATGATGACCTTAAAGCTATGATATAACCCGGGAACTTCTCGCAAGCCCACATGAGTGCAGGAGCCTCTTTCTCTATGACCGCATACCTCCTCTCAGAGTCAGGCAATGTCTGAGACGGATAATAAACCGATCAACAACACCCACCTTGTTGTTCTTGAAAAAGGACTGGCCCCAGACATGTTGGCTCCAACTATGGTCAGAAGTGCTGATCATGTTGCGCTAAGATGTCCGGTGAAAGCAGAGTTCCCTTAATTTCTTGAAATGCTGGCTCCTGATGTGCATCCCAACCCAAGCCTGGGCTTTCTTTAATAGCTGTCGTAAGGATTCAGTAACTTGCGCTAGGTTAGGCCGGAATTTTGCCAGCTGATTAACCACATCAAGGAATTGTTGAAGATCGGGGATGGGAGTAGGGATTGGAAATTCACTAAGGGCTCTTGTTTTTTGTGGGTCTGCCATTATGCCATTGCTACTGACAATGTGCCCTAGGAAGCAAATAGACATTTTCAAGAATTCACACTTTTCATTAAGTGCCAGGCCTTCTTTCTGCAGACGGTTTAAAACCGCTTTAACCCTCAGGTCATGTTCTTCGGCAGATGCGCCATGGACTAAGATATCATCCATGTGACATATTACTCCTTCGCGGCCCTGTAGAATATTAGGCATGGCTCTTTGGAAAATTTCTGGTGCTGATATTATACCAAATGGTAAACGATTAAAACAAAATCTGCCGGGTGGAGTAATGAAGGTCATTAGTAATTTTGACTTCTCATCCAAAGGCACCTGCCAAAATCCGTGGTTGGTGTCCAATTTTGTGAGCATGGTGCTATTGGAAAGCTTCGGCAAACCTTCGTCTATCGAGGGTGTTGGACGAATTTCCCTCGCTGTGGCCTTATTAAGTTGAGTAAAGTTAACACAAATGTGAAGGGGGTCCATTAGGTTTAGGAACCGGAACGCTTCCTGAGCACAAGTCTGTAGGCCTAGTGACAGGTGAGATAATTCCCATCCTGGTCATCTCTTCCAGCTCCAGTTGAATCTGTTTCATCAGTGGGTGTGGTATCCTCCTAGCTGTGAAAAGACATGCAGGTTTATCATCTCTTTGCAGAGTAATGCGATATTCAGTCTTAATTCTTCCCAGGCCTGTAAGTAATTTCGGGAAGTCTTTTCTGAAGTTACACTTGGACTCATGCTAATTTACTTCTTCCAATTTCCCGACAAGATTGAGATCTATAAAAGTTCTGGCACTTAAAAGAGAAAATTCCTGATTCTGCAGAACATACAATGTTTCCAATATCTGCTTCCGCTTGTACTGGAGTGTTGCCTGTAACTTTCCCTTGACTTTTAGTTCGATCCCTCCTGGACCATGTAGCTGGGCTGCAGGCAGCGCGTTGTTAATCACAGTTTGTTGTCTGAAAAATACGTTACACTCGCTCCAATGTCTAGTTTAAGGTTGGTGCTATGTCCATTGACAGTATATCTGCGTTCCAGTGTGCATCACTGGGGTCATTGATCTCACCCAGGAAATATTTTTGTTCCTCTTCTGGTGGAAATTCTTCAACTCCATTAGTAGCCTTTTGTGCGAAGACTTTTTCTTCGAAACCTGTGAAGTTGGAGGTTTTACTTTGACACATTCTTCCTGAAATGGCCAATTCTTCGGCAGAGAGAGCATTCTGCAATGTTTGCAGGACACTATTCATGCCTATGGGTCTTTATGGTGCCACAGCGCTGGCAGGGTTTTATGGAGTCTTGCACTTTCCCTCCAAATTGTACCTTCTTTTCTGATACTTCTTTTATATGCCTGGGCTTAGGAACTGTATGGTTACTGGAGGTTTCCTGAGCCAAGGATTTTCTTCATCTCTCAGTATTGCCCTGTTCTATTTGCAGCCCTCTGTTTGTCTCACCATCTGTATTGCTTTTTCTACGGTGAGGTCTTCCTTAGGTTCCAAAAAGCCTGATAGGGATTCATCAGTGACACCAACGACAGCAGAGTCTTGTATTAATTGTGCTTTTAGTTCTCCACATTCGTATCCTTCAACCAGCCTGAATAGGTCACTATTAAAAGCATCTACTGGTTCACCTGGTTTCTGGGCCCTTGGGTTGAATTTGGCCCTTTTCAGGATCTTATTGCTTCACAGGTTGAAATAATTATCGAAGATTTTTAAGATTTCTTCAGATTTATCCAAGGTCTCATTGATGCCCTGTCTTTCAGTAACATCATCTGTTACTGTTCTTAAGGAGTAAAGTAACGTGTTGACCTGTTTAGCTTCAGACTTAGGGTGGAATTGTCCCAGATTTGCACTAAGTGCTGTAGCAGGCGGGAGAAAGATCATTTTACCTGCCGGCTACAATGGCGGCTTTTCATGCTGTATCATCCCAATGCTGCTTCGTTAATTATGCATTCCCAGGAAACAGGCCGTTTTGATGGCGGGCGGGCTCTCATTTGCCTGCCACACAGTCACCTCACCTCTTCCTCACGCTGGGTGCCATATGTAAACTGCAGCCGCGTGCACATCTCTCAGTGCTTCTAGCCCAGGATTGCTGCACAGAAAACATGGCCCTGAAAGGCAAGAGGACTGCATTCCTACCCCCGCTCTGGCTGCAGGAGGTCCAGCAATCTCACCACTCTGGCTTGGTAGGTGATAGCAGTGGTGATCAACGCTGCGCAGAAGGGGTTGTCCATCCAATGCAGATAGAGGATGAATGATTTTATCCATATAACCAGGGTAAGGCAACCATCTCATCACTCTAAACTCACACATTCAAGCCCATCACACATTCACTGGCATCTCACTCACTGCCAGCTCAAGGGACATCACCACCCATTCTCACACACACACCCTCACATGTCCATCTGGTCTCATCTCCTCTGGAGGCTGCCTCCTCAGCCCTCACCATCTTGAGGCCTGTTGCCCAGATTAACATATGCCCCCTCCCCACACACCCTGGGATACCGCCCTTGCCAGTACAGCCCTCGCCCTGCAGCCATTGAAAAGCCAGCCCCACTTCATGGCTGGTCTGGTAGGTAGAGACCTTCCCATGATTAGCCCCTAAAAGTGATGTGGTGCTGCCTGCGAAGCCTGGCGCTGATGACCACGAGTGCTGCCTGAAGCAAGGTAGGCAAACAAGCCTCAAAGTCCCGAGTGAAGTGCAGCTCACCAGGTGTATGTTGCTTATGTACAGTTGTGAAACACATCAGTGTGCAATCGCACCGATGTGTCCGGATGATCCAGCGTGGAGGGATGATTCCAGCGAGCTGGGCTTATAATGATATGCAGATGTACTAAAATGAATTTCCCAATGTCCTATGGTGGGAAACACAGCCCACCATTGTCGGGCAGAGTGGACAATTGCAAACTGGATTCACAATGTCGTGAAACTGATTTTTGGCCCTCCCACCATATTGTCCACTCACACCCGCCACACATACCTGCCGCCAACGAGCAGGGAAAATTCCACCCTTAGTTTCCAGTTCTGAAGCAATTCAAAACCTCAAGAACCTTTTTCTCCAAAGTGCTCAGTTTGGAGTTTATTTTGATCCTTCCATGTGCCCAAACCTCTCAGGTGGCATAAATTTCGGACCCATGGCTTTTCTAAGTTTTTAGGTGGTTTACCCAAAGTTTGAAATGTTTCTTCCAGTATTTGAAGCTTTCCTGCACTGGTCAGCCTCTGATTGAGACTCGCTGTGATCACTATCTCTCTCTCTCTCGAGGATCCCTCAGTTAGGCTTGGTGTCTATTTCTTGAACACCGCAAAGCTGTTAAAAATTGCTGTTTTAAGTTATTTCAATGATCTCTTCCCTGACGCAATGGAGCCAACTTCAGGCCTAGACAGCAGGGTTTTCGGATACCCGCCCTTGCTAGGGATCTGGTTTCCACAGTGCTGCCTGCCCAGTGTACTGGTAAAATTGTTACCCTTTTTTAGGGATATCTCACCAGTTCCACGATCTTTGCTTGGTTCTCCAACTTGAAGCCTATGACCGCTACATCAGGATTTTCGTCACAGACAACCACATGCTGTGGTGCAGTCCTGAATGACTTTGAAAGTTAATTTTCTGATTCTGCCAGCCTCCACTTCATCTATGGAACAGCTTTGGAGTTCTTCAACTATGTCAGAGGAGGTTTACTAAGCTGACACTTGAAATGAGCGGGTTGTCTGATGAGGAAAGGTTGGACAGGCTGGGCTTGTTTCCACTGGAGTTTAGAAGCATGAGGGGTGACTTGATTGAAGCATATGAGATCCCGAACGGCCTTGACAAGGTAGACGTCGAAAAGATGTTTCCTCCTGTGGGTGAGTCCAGAGTTAGGGGGCACTGCTTCCAAATTAGGGGGTCGCCCTTTTAGGACAGAGATGAGGAGAAATTTATTCTCTCAGAGGGTTGTGCGACTTTGGAACTCTCTGCCTCAGAAGACGGCGGATGTGGGTTCACTGAATATTTTTAAGGCGGAGGTAGATAGGTTCTTGTTAGGCAAGGGAATCAAAGGTTATCGGGGGTAGATGGGAATGTGGAATTCCAAAACACAAACAGATCAGCCATGATCTTATTGAATGGCGGAGCAGGCTCGAGGGGCCGAATGGCCTACTTCTGCTTCTATTTCATATGTTTGTATGTTCTGCAGCTTAGGTGCCATTTTTACAGGCCTGACATTTAATCTTCTTTAAAGGTGTATTTTCAGTGTTTTGGTGTCTAACACTGCTGTCACCATGTTGTATATTAGTTACTCTAGCTTCAGGATGATTGCTGAGACATTGGCATATTCAAACAACAGCTGGACAGCTATCCATGACTAGGGGTTACACTGCTGAAACCATGAACATTCCCTCTCCTCCCCTTGTCATGTGGTTCTTACATCATCATTATAGGAGCTGCTGTTTACACAGTCCTACACATTAACCCTTACAAACCTTAGGACCACACATTGTACCGTATACAATAACTTTAAACACAGATCATGCTGTTGTGAAGGGAGGTGTTGTTGTGGGAACAGCATTTGAGGGTTTGAGGAAATGCCCAACAGAGGTGCGGCAACATCTTCACTGCCACACAATGGACAACAATAGGCTGTGAAGGAAGGTTCCATATTAGGAGGGGCTGGAGGGGTAAGGGTGTGGGTTGTGCCTTTGCCAATGGAAGCAATTAGAGATGTGGGATGCATTTTCTATCGAGCTGCTTTTGGCGAGGTCGCTGAATTTCTTGTGGCATTGCATCCAGATCTTTTGGTAAAAGCCGTTAACTTTGACATGGTTGGTGATCTCTTGCTAAGATTCCTGAGGCATAGGGACTGGTTCTGGGGCAGGTGGGACCTGTACAAGAAGGTCAGGCTACATCTGAACATGACTGGGACTAATGTCCTCGTGGGGAGGTTTGCTAGTGCTGCTGGAGAGGGTCTAAACTAGATTGGCAGTGGGGATGGAAACCTGGGGGGAAATTCAGTTCTGATTCCAATTCAGAAAGAGTTCAGAAGAGAAAAACAGGCAGTGGGGAGTAGTGAACTGAATCAACTGATAATGAAGTGATATCAGAGAGTTGTATCAAGGTAGATACAATATTTGGAGTGTATGATAGAATTAGACTGGGCAACAGTTAGTCATTAGATGGGGTCAGAATAAGCAGGAAAGTAAAAAAGCCTAAATCAGGACTAATGTGCATGTATGTGAATGCACAGATTGTGAATAATAAGATTGGTGAACTGCAGGCACAGATTGACAAATTGGATTATGATATTATTGCTATTACAGAGACCTGGGTCAAAGAAGGGCAGGACTGGGTGTTAAGTATTCCTGTTTACAGGGTGTTTAGGAGAGGCAAGAAAGGAAGAAAAGTGGGGTAGTGGCAATATTGGTTAAAGATGGTATTACAGTACTGGAGAGAGAGAATGTCCCAGAGGGGCCAAGGACAGAATCTCTCTGGCTAGAGGTAAAGAATAGGAAAGGTGCAATAACATTGATTGATGTAGCATATAGACCACCAACTAGTGGAAGGGATGTGGAGAAACAAATTTGCAAAGAAATTACGGAGAGTTATAAAGTAATCATAATGGGGGATTTCAATTATCCAAATATAGACTGGGATAGGGATAGTACAAAAGAATAAGAGGGGTGAGAGTTCCTGGAATGTGTACAGGATAACTTTCTACAGCAATATGTTTCCAACACATCGAGAGGACATGCACTTCTGGACCTGGTTCTGGGGAACGAGTTAGCCCAAGTGGATCAAATATCAGTGGGACAACCTCTAGGGAACAGTGACCATTATATCATAAGGTTTAGGTTAATCATGGAAAAGGACAGAGAACAATCCAGAGCAGGGATAATTAATTGGAGGAAAGTCAACTTTGATGGGATGAGAATGCATCTGAGTCGAGTGAGTTGGAGTCAAATGTTGGCAGAAAGGATGGTGGCTGAACTGTGGGCCACCTTAAAAGAAAAAATATTGCAGGCAGTATCAAGATATATTCCCTTGAAGGGAAAGGCATGACAATCCAGAATGCCTTGGATGACGAGAGAGATGGAGGTGAAGATGAAAAGGAGGGAGTGCATGTGCAACAGATGTCAGGTAGAAAACACAATGGAGAATCAGGCTGAATATAGAAGGATCAGAGGGGAAGTGAAAAAAATAGTAAGAAAAGCAAGGAGAGAGCATGGAAAGAGCCTGGCAACGAACATAAAAGGGAATCCCAAGGTTTTCTATAAGCATGTGAATAATAAAAGGGTGGTAAAAGAAAAAGTAGGGCCGACTAGCGACAAAAAAGGGGACTTGCATGTGGAGCCTGGAGAAATAGCGGAAGTATTGAATGAGTACTTTGCATCTGTCTTTACAAAGGAAGAATTTGTTACCCAGACCAAGGTGAGAGAGGAGGTAACTGGCACGCTAGAAGAACTTACAATCGAGAGGAAGGGGTGTGGGAAAGGCCAACTTTACTTTAAATAGATAAGGTACCAGGACCAGATGAGATGCATCCAAGGGTACCGAGGGAAGTGAGAGTGGAAATTGAAGAGGCAGTAGTGATAATCTTCCAGTCTTCCTTAGGCACGGGAAGATGCCAGAGGACTGGAGAATTGCAAATGTTACACCCTTGTTCAAAAAGGGGCGCAAGGATAAAGCTGGCAATGACAGACCTGTCAGTTTGACCTCAGTGGCAGGGAAACCTCTGGAAACTATGGTACAGAACAAAATCAATAGACAAGTGCAGGATAATTAAAAGGGAAGCCAGCCTGGGTTCATCAAGGGAAAATCATGTTTAACTAACTTGCCGGAGTTTTTTGAGGTGACAACAGAGAAGGTTGATAAAGAAAACACTATTGATATGACGTATATGGATTTTTAAAAGGCATTTGATACAGTGCCACACAACGGACTTGTGAGCAAAATTCTAGCTCATGGAATAAAAGAGCAAGTGGGCACTTGGATAAGAAATTGGCTGTGTGACAGGAAACAGACGACAGTGATAGATGGTTGTTTTGCAGATTGGAGGAAGGTGTGTAGTGGAATTCCTCAGGGGTCAGTGTTGGGACCTTTCCTCTTCCTGATATATATTAATAACCTAGACTGTGGTGCGCAGGGCATGATTTCAAAATTTGCAGATGATTGAAGATTGGAAATGTCAACTGTGATGGGGATAGTCTTGAAATTCAAATGGACATAGACAAGCTGGTGGATTGGGCAGACAAGTGGCAGATGAAGTTCAATGAGAGAAGTGTGAAGTGATTCATTTTGGCAGGAAATATATGGTGAGACAGTATAAAATAAAGGGAGAGCCTTTAAAGGAGTTGCAGGAACAGAAGGACCTCAGTGTATACATACATAGGCGATTGAAGATGACAGGGCATGTTGAGGGAGCAGTTAATAAAGCATATAATATCCTAGGCTTTATTAATAGGGGCATTGCGTACAAGAGTAAGGAGGTCATGTTGAACTTGTACAAGGCACTAGTTAGGCCTCATCTGGAGTACTGCATCCAGTTCTGGGTGTCATACGTGAGGAAGGATGTGAAGGCATTGGAGAG
This sequence comes from Cetorhinus maximus, assembly GCF_964194155.1. Taxonomy (NCBI): domain Eukaryota; kingdom Metazoa; phylum Chordata; class Chondrichthyes; order Lamniformes; family Cetorhinidae; genus Cetorhinus; species Cetorhinus maximus. Next base: position 150,987,903 of record NC_135883.1, on the reverse strand, counting down.
AGTACAGGGGAGATTCATAAGAATGATTCCCAGGATGAAGAACTGAAGAGGATAGATTGGAGAGGTTGGGACTGTTTTCCTTGGAGAAAAGAAGACTGAGAGGAGACATGATAGAGGTATTCGTGATCCTGAGGGGTATGGACAAGGTAAATAGTGAGAAACTTTTCCCACCCAAGAGAACATCAAGAACCATAGGGCACAGGTTCAAAATAATTGGCAAAAGGAGTAAATGTGATGTGAGGAAAATTTTTTTCACTCAGTGGGCAGTTAGAGTGTGGAACAAACTTCCTGAGAGGGTGGTGGAGGCAGGTTCAATCAAAGTATTTGAAAGGGAATTGGATTGCTACCTGAAGAGACAATGTGCAAGGTTACGGGGTTAAGGCAGGGAAGTGGGACTAGGTGGAATGCCCTTTCAAAGAGCCAGTGCAGAATCGATGGGCTGAATGGCCTCCTTCTGCATTGTAAAGGTACTGTGATATTGTGAACTGTCTTCTGCAGCTGACTCTGCCGACACTCCACTTGTCCAGAAGAAAAAGAATGTGCTCCGCCTCTCCCAATATTTTGGCTTCACCAATATTTTCCCTGAAAACAGCTGCTGGTGGACATCTTGCAGAAGGTCAGTCACAGTTGTGCCTAGCTGTGGCTCCATTGGTAACTTATTCTTTTTTTCATGGGATGCGGATGTCACTAACAAGTTCAGCCTTTATTGCCCAATCCTAATTTCCCTTGATAAGGCAGTGATGAGCCGCCTTCTTGAACAGCTGCAACCACATGGCATAGGTGCACCCACAATTCTATTAGGAATGGGCAGGGTGTTGACCTAGCGACAGGGATGGGCTTTATTTCCCAGTCAAACATGTGTAACTTGGAGGGGAACTTGCAGGTGGTGGCGTTCCCATGTGTTTGCTGCCCTTGTCCTTCTAGGTGGTAGAGGTCACGGATTTGGAAGGTGCTGTCGAAGGAGCCTTGGTGAATTGCTGCAGTGCATCTTGTAGGTGGTTCACACTGCTGCTACTGTGCGTTGGTGGTGGAGAGAGTGAATGTTTAAGGTGGTGGTAGGGTGCCAATTAAGTGGGCTGCTTTGTCCTGGACAGTGTAAGCTTCTTGAGTGTTGTTGGAGCTGCACTCATCCAGGCAAGTGGAGAGTATTCCATCACACTCCTGACTTGTGCCTTGTAGATGGTGGACAGGCTTTGAAGAGACAGGAGATGAGTTACTCGCTGCAGAATTCCCAGCCTCTGACCTGCTCTTATAGCCACTGTATTTATGTGGCTAGTCCAGTTCAGTTTCTGGTCAATGCTGACTCCCAGGATGTTGATGGAGGGGGATTCAGAGATGGTAATATTGTTGAATATCAAGGTGGATGGTTAGATTCTCTCTTGCTGGGGATGTTCATTACCTGGTACTTGTGTGGCACAAATGTTACTTGCCACTTATCAGCCCAACCTGAATGCTGTCCAGGTCTTGCAGAATGTGAGCATGGACTGCTTCAGTATGTGAGGAGTTGCAAATGGCACTGAACACTATACAATCATCAGTGAACTCTTCTGGCATGGTGGAGGGAAGGTCACTGATGAAGCAGCTGAAGATGGTTGGGCCCAAGACACTACCCTGAGGAACTCCTGCAGTGATGTCCTGGAACTGAGATGACTGACCTCCAACACCCACAACCATCTTCCTTTGTGCTAGGTATGACTCCAACCAGTGGAGAGTTTTCCCCCTGATTCCCATTGACTCCAGTTTTGCTAGGGCTCCTTGATGCCACACTGGGTCAATTGCTGCCTTGATGTCAAGGGCAGTGACTTCCACCTCATCTGTGGAATTCAGCTCTTTTGTCCATGTTTGGCCTAAGGCTATACTGAAGTCAGTAGCTGAGTGGCCCTGGTAAAATCCAAACTGACGTCAGTGAGTGGGTTATTGCTTTGTAAGTGCCACTTGATAGCACTGTTGACGACATCTTCCATCACTTTGCTGATGGTTGAGAGCAGACTGATGGGGCGGTAATTGGACAGATTTGCTTTGTCTTGCTTTTTCTGGACAGGTCAAGTTTCCACATTGATAGTTGAATGTCATTGTTGTCATTGTATTCGATCTTCTTGACCAGCGGTGTGGATAGTTGTGGAGCACAAGTCTTCAGGACAACAGCTGGGATGCTGTTGGGACCCATAGCCTTGACTGTGTTTAGTGCACTCAGCCATTTCTTGATAGCAAATGAAGTGAATTGTTGCTGCTCCTGGGATACTCACCTATATTCACCACTGAACCAGGGTTCATCCCTTGTCTTGATGGTGATGGTGGAATGAGGGATATTTCAGGCCATGAGGTTATAGATTGTGTTGAAATCCACTGCTGCTGCTGATAGCCCCAATATCTCAGTTTTGAGCTGATGGATCTCTTCTTTGCATCTCTGAGGCAGAAGGTTGTGAATTCAAGTTCCAGAGAAACCTATGCACAAAGCCTCAGCTGAGACTCCAGGGCAGTACAGGGGGAATGCTGCACTGTCAAAGAGGCCGGGCTGAATTTTACTTTCTTGCCGGCCAATCTGATTGGTGAGTAGTCACCGCAGCACCAGAACTTAGTAATGGGTGTTCTGTCCAATATTTATCCTTAAACCAACATCACCAAAACAGATTATTTGGTAACTATCTCATTCCTGCTTGAGGGACCTTGCAATGCACAATTTACCTGCATTTCCTACATTACAGCAGTGACTACATTTCAGAAACTACGTCTTTGGTTGTAAAGCACTTTTGGATGTCCTGTGGTTTGGTGAAAGACACAATGGATGTGCAAATTTCCTCCCTTCCTCTTTTCTTCCCTGCATCCCTTCCTTCCTCCCATACTCCTTCCTTCCCTCCTTCCCTTGCGCCCTTTCTCCTTCCTCCCAATTCCTCCCTCCCTTCCTCCTTTCCTCTTTCCTTCCTTTCCCTTGCCTCCTTTGGCCTGAGAAAGCAGACTGGCTCTTGAAGCTGCTGCAGGCCTTTAAGGCCCTCCTGCCCCTAATGAGTGAACCCTCAATCCCAGTGACTGGTCAGGCCTGCAGATTGACCAGGATGTGTCAGTCAGATGCGGCCCAACATTCATGGAGTTTTTGTGCTGGTTGACTCAGGCAGATACTACCTGAGTTTGTCAGTTCAAATTCAACATAGTAAAATTAGTAAACTCGATCTCTCCTGCCACAGGCCTTAGTCACATTTCACCTTTCCCGGTGTTTAAACATTTTTAAAAACATTCAGTCTGACAGCTTTACTGGTAGCGGCTTTTAAGAAATATTTAATTTAATTTTTCAAACTGCCAGGGTGGGATTTGAACTCACGTTCTTATAGGTTGCTTAGCCTAATATAACTTGGTTACAAGGCCCATAACGTAATCACAACACTACAATACCCAAAGGGGATGAGCTGAGGGAGGGATGGCCGACTGATGCAGAGTTAGTATAAAAACCCAACTGTAACCATGTCCACATGATGATCCACTTGTCGGTGCCCTCTCTAACATAAAGGTTAAGTGAAATCTGATGAGATAGAGAGAACGGACATGGCTCAGCAGATGGTGCAGATATTTGCATCCTATGCGAAGAACAGTGGCTTTATAGTACCTTCTTCTCTGTGTTAAAGTACAAACTGCAAACTATTGATAAAAAAAGTGTAAAACGATCTTTCAAAGGGTACACTGAACTCAGAGCCATTTACCCTATAGAATTAATCTGTTTGCTTTATGATACTAACTGATACTAAGGATAAGATATTTTGCTTTTATTGTGACATAAAGCTGTAGCGAATTGCATTACAATTTATTATCTGATGTCCAGTTTGGACAGCTTCCTTCTTTTTGACAGACAGATTGACTGCAGCTGGAGGCAAAGTTCAGGATCAGTCCTCTTTCCCCTGCTTTGATGATTGAGAATAACATCTGCAGTTGGGAATGAGCAGGAGCAAATGAAACTGGGGTGGGGGGGGGGGGATCTGTGGGAAGCTTGGCAATTGAACTAACTTGAACAAATGAAATTCAAGTCTTCACTTCTTAAAAACACTTTGAAATCTGGCATAAAAACAGAAAATGCTGGAAATACTCAGCAGGTCTGGCAGCATCTGTGGAGAGGGAAACCTGGCCCAGATCTTCCAGACTCCTGGTGGCCAGACAACGGATGTATCATGGAAGATGCTCTATTGGACCCCTCGGAAGTCCCAACACAAGCTTTCCGTGGGAATTGATAGGGAAGTTTCAACTTCTGATGGACAATTCCCCTGCATCCAGAACCCTCCAAAAAAGCCTTCAACTCTGAATTAGGGTCGGAGACTTTGGAGTGTCCCGACTCACTTACCTGGATAGTTACCCAGAAAATGTTAGACAGGGAAAAAAAAATCTAACTCCTAAGTCACTAGGGGGGTCCACCAGTGGGGATGTGGTAGCATAATGATATTATCACTGGACTAGTCATCCAGAGTCCCACGGTAACTCTCTGGGGACCAGGGTTTGAATCCCACCATGGCAGATGATCAAATTCAATAAAATATCTGGAATTAAATGTCTAATGATGACCATCTGGTTCACTAGTGCCCCATAGGGAAGGAAATCTGCTGTCCTTACCTGGTCTGGCCTACCTATGACTGTAGATCCACAGCAATGTGGTTGACTCTTAACTACGCTCTGAAATGGCATAGCAAGCTACTCAGCTGAATCAAACTGCTAAAAACAAGTCCATAAGGAATGAAATAGGAGGGACCACCCAGCATCGACCTAGGCACCAGAAACGACAATGGAAACTCAGCACTGTCGACCCAGCAAAGTACTCCTTACTAACACCTGGGGCCTTCCCCCAAAGTGGGAGAGCTGTCTCACAGTCTAGTCAAGTAACAGCCTGACATAGTCATAATCGTGGAATTGTACCTGACAGGTAATGTCCCAGGCACCACCATCACCATCCCTGGCTATGCCCTGTCCCACTGGTAGGACAGACCCAGCAGAGGTGGCAGCACAGTGGTATACAGTTGGGAGGGAGTTGCCCTGGGAACCTCAACATGAAGTCTCATGGCATCAAGTCAAGCATGGGCAAAGAAACCACCTGCTGATTACCATGTACCACTCTTCCTCAGCTGATGAATCAGTGCTCCTCTATGTTGAACACCACTTGGAAGAAGCACTAAGGGTGGCAAGGGTGCAAAATGTACTCTGGTTGGGGGACTTCAATGTCCATGACCAAGAGTGGAACCACTAAAGACCAAGCTGGCTGAGTCCTAAAATACATAGCTGCTAGACTGGGTCTGCAGCAGGTGGTGAGGGAACCAACAAGAGAAATACTTGACTTCATCCTCAGCAACCTGCCTGCCACAAAACATGATGGAGGGTGTCCTCAATGTGAAGATGGGACTTCGTCTCCACTAGGACTGTGCGGTGATCACTCCTAATGATACTGTCATGGACAGGTGCATTTGTGGCAGGTAGGTTGCTGAGGATGAGGTCAAATATTCCTTTTCCATCTTGTTGGTTCCCTCACCTCGCCCTTGTGGGGATGTGTTGCATTATACAGTAATTACGGCTAATTACGGTGCCATCAGTCTACTCTCGGTCATCAGTAAAGCATTGGAAGGAGTCATCAACAATGCTATTAAGCGGCACTTCCTTAGCAATAATCTGCTTGGTGATGCTCAGTTTGGGATCCGCCAGGGTCACTCAGTTCCTGATCTCATTACAGCCTTAATTCAAACATGGACAATAGAGTTGAACTCCAGAGGTGAGGTAAGATTGACTGCCCTTGACACCAAGGCAATATTTGACCGAGTGTGGCATCAGGGAGCCCTGGCGAAACTGGAGTCAATGGGAATCGGGGGAAAAATCTCCGCTGGTTGGAGTCATACCTAGCACAAAGGGAGATGGTTGTGGTTGTTGGAGGTCAGTCATTTCAGCTCCAGGACATCACTGCAGGAGTTCCTCAGGGCAGTGTCCTTGGCCAACCATCTTGAGCTGCTTCATCAATGACCTTCCTTCCATCATAAGGTCAGAAGTGGGGATGTTCGCTGATGATTGCACAATATTCAGTACCATTCATGACTCCTCAGATACTGAAGCAGTCCATGTCTAAATGCAGCAGGACCTGGGCAATATCCAGGCTTGGTCTGATAAGTGGAAGTAACATTCACGCCACGCAACTGTCAGGCAATGACCATCTCCAACAAGAGAGAATCCAACCATCGCCCCTGACATTCAATGGCATTATCATCACTGAACCCCTCCACTATCAACATCCTGGGGGCTATCATTGACTAGAAACTGAACTATCCATACAAATACTGTGGCTACAAGAGTAGGTCAGAGGCTAGGATTCCTATGGCGAGTAACTCACCTTCTGACTCCCCAAAGCCTGTCCATCACCTACAATGCACAGGTCAGGAGTGTGATGGAATACTCCCCTCTTGCCTGGATGAGTGCAGCTCCAACAAACTCAAGAAGATTGACACCATCCAGAACAAAGTAGCCCGTTTACCTGGCACCATAAGCACAAACATTCACTTTCTCCACCACCGACGCACAGCAGCAGCAGTGTGTACCATCTACACGATGCACTGCAGGAACTCACCAAGCCTCCTTAGACAGCACCTTCCAAACCCACGACCTCTACCACCTAGAAGGACAAGGACGGCAGACACATGGGAACATAACCACCTGGAAGATCCCCTCCAAACCACTCACCATCCTGACTTGGAAACATATCGCCGTTCCTTCACTGTCGCTGGGTGTTATGATGTGGCAGATGATGTGTGCCACGCGGATCAAATCCACAAAGGAAACTTGATCATGCTTTCACAAAGGTTTTGCAATTAGTATTTATTTCGAGATGCATGCCCTAAATTTAGAAGTAATAAGTCCACTGACTTCAGAGATTAAAAAAAAACTAAAGTAAACATTTATTAACAAAAAAAAGATTTCAAGCACATACACAGGTCGAATGATTACTGCAATAACTCCTAAAACTCCTAATTAACCTGGCTTCCAGTTACACCTGGTTATCTCGGTTAAAAAAAAAAGATTTTAAACAGATCCAGCCAGTTAAACACAATACCCTGAACAGTGGAATTCAAAGTGGCTTTTCCCAGCTTCGGTTTCTGTAGACAGCAGGCTTAATGCACAAATACTGGAGGCTTCCCAAACTTCTGTTAGATCTTACAATGCCTTCCTCCTGACACATAGCCTCATTCCGCTTTATGCATGCTTTTCCCTTTAATGTGTAAATTCCATTGTCCATATGTCTTTGGAACTTTACCTTTCTCATAATATAAATCTTTTCATGTTGTCACTATATTGTCAATAGCACTTGAGAAAAATAAACACAGTCCTTATCTTGCTTGTCTGGCTGTTTGTAAATACACTGAGATCCCTTTGAAAACCAAATCCTCTTTTCTTTTTAAATATGCAAATTCCTTTTACACCTGACATGCTAAGACCCCAATCATGTTTACTGATTAACGTATTAAAGACACTTCTACACCTTTCCTCTTTTGATAACTTCAACCTGCAGTCTGCTTGGCTACAAGATGTAATTAAATCACATACACATAAGCTATCCAAGCCCCACCGTTAACCCACTTTTACAATTAATCGCAATAATATTATGAGAATTATTGTACTTTTGTGACAGGGGTCAAAATCCTGGAACTCTCTCCCTAACAGCACTGTGGGTGTACCTACATCACATGGCCTGTAGCGGTTCATGAAAGCAGCTCACCACCACCTTCTCAAGGGTAATTAGGAATAGGCAATAAATGCTGGCCTAGCCAGTGACACCCACATCCCGTGAATGAATAAAATAAAACTGACCCCCACGAATCTCCACTGATGCCCCATCTGACTCCCCACCTTCCCTCCAACTCACGCCCAACCTTCTGACTCTCCCCAACCATCTGACTCCCCACTAATCCTCTGACTCTCCCAACATTCCAACTCCCCTGGCCCCCTAAATCCTTCGACCCTCCAGCTCCCCACCAGGCCCTCCGAACCCCCTGACCCTCTGACTCCCCTGACCCTCTGACGCGCGCCGGCCATCTAACCTCCCCAACCCTCCGACCACTCCCAATCCTCTGACTCCCCCTGACCCTCTGAACTCCCCGAACCTCCGACTCCCTTGACCCTCCAGCTCCCTGCCTGACTCTCCGAACTCTCCTGACCCTCCGAAACCCCGTGACCCCCTGGCCCTTGGACTCGCCCCAATTCTCTGACTCCCCCCGGTTCTCCAACTCCCTACTTGACTCTAAGAACCCCCCTGATCCTCTGATTCCTCCTGACCCTTTGACCTCCCCTGCCCCTCCGACTCTCCCGACCCTCAGACTCGCCCCCAAACATCTGACTCCCCAGGTACTCCAACTTCCCACCTGACTGTCTGATTCCCCCCGACCCTCTAACCTCCCCCTGACCTTGCGACTCCCCCCGACCCAACCTGACCCTACCTCACCACTCTAACTTCCTGCCGCTGACCACCCTGCCACCCTCCACCTTATCACCTACTATCTTGCCACTTTACCCAGCTGGCACCCCACACACCCTACCACCCTGCCACCCTACCCACCTACCTCATTCACAATCATTCACTAACACAATGAAAAGCTATTTAAATGTCCCAAAGCTTCTCACTGAGTTAGTGAATGAAGACTTACCAAAATATGGCAGCTGGTGCTGTAAAAAGGGGGTGTGGCTTGGCTTCCCCCATCGATAAGATGCCACATCAAATATTATTACGGAAAATAAAAACGCATGGTGTAGGGGGTAACATATTAGCATGGATAGAAGATTGGCTGTCAGGCAGAAAGCAGAGAGTATGCGTAAATGGGTCTTTTTCAGATTGGCGGGTTGTGACGAGTGGAGTCCCAAAGGGGTCTGCACTCGGGCCTCAACTTTTTACGATTTACATCAATGACTTAGATGAGGGGAGTGAAGACATGGTAGCTAAATTTGCAGATGACACAAAGATAGGTAGGAAAGTATGTAGTGAAGAGGACATGAGGAGGTTGCAGATGGATATAGATAGGTTGAGTGAATGGGCAAAGATCTGGCAAATGGAGTTTAATGTGGGAAAATGTGAAGTTGTTCACTTTGGCAGGCAGAACAAAAAAGCAGAGTATTACTTAAATGGAGAACAGCTGCATAATTCTGAGGTGCAGAGGGATCTAGGTGTTCTAGTATATGATTCACAAAATGTTAGTATGCAGGTACAGCAGGTAATTAAGAAGGCTAATGGAATGCTATCCTTTATTACGAGAGGGATTGACATTAAAGCAAGGATGTTATGCTTCAGTTATACAGGGCATTGGTGAGACTGCATCTCGAATACCATGCGCAGTTTTGGTCTCCTTATTTAAGGAAAGATGTAAATGCATTGGAGGCGGTTCAAAGGAGGTTTATGAGATTGATAAAGGGAAAAGAAGAAGAGTCATACAGACTCGAAACATTGACGCTGTCTTTCTCTCCACAGATGCTGTCAGACCTGCTGAATTTTTCCAGCATTTTTTGTTTTTGTTTACTAAATTGATACCTGGAATGAGTGGGTTGACTTATGAGGAAAGGTTGGACAGACTGGATTTGTTTCCACTGGAGTTTAGAAGAGTGAGGGGTGATTTTATTGATGTATACAAGATCCTGAATGGCCTTGACAAGGTGGACGTGGAAAGGATGTTTCCTCTTGTGAGTGAGTCCAGAACTAGGGGGCACTGTGTTAAAAGTAGAGGTTCGCCCTTTTAGGACAGAGATGAGGAGAATTTTTTTCTCTCGGGGTGTTGTGCAACTTTGGAATTCTCTGCCTCAGAAGATGGTGGAGTTGGGGGTCATTGAATATTTAGGCAGAGGTAGATAGATTCTTGCTAGGCAAGGGAATCAAAGGTTATCAGGGTTAGATGGGAATGTGGAATTCGAAACACAAGAAGATCAGCCATGACCTCATTGAATGGTGGAGCAGGCTTGAGGGGCCGAATGGTCTACTCCTGTTCCTATTTCTTATGTTCTTATCTTCTTATGATCCTGCACTATGAAGGAAAGCTCCTAGAACAGATGCACTCCACATTTCTGAAGAGGCCCAGTTCGGAAGCCTGGGCCAGAAATGCGGAGCTCCAGCGATGCGTGAAAAAAAGGTTCAGCGTGGCAATCCAATGGTGACTTTTTTCATGGGATGTGGGCGTCGGTGGCTTGGCTGGCATTTATTGCCCATCCCTAATTGCCACTTCTTGGAAGATTGGGCTCAGAGTTAGTATTTCGAGTTGAATATGGCTTAAACCGAGGGCCCATCTAGTTGTTCATGTGGACAAAAACAATCCTTTGACACCATTGGAACAGTGCAGTTGGTGGACCTTGCTGTGTACAAGTTGACTTTGTAAACATGCTTGTCTACGTAAAAACAGTGATTATACATCTAAAGTAAGGCATTGGCTGTGAAGCATGTTAAGACATCTTGAGGACAATGGAAGATGTTATATAAATGTAAGTCCTTTCTTTGGTCCATTGCTCCAAATGGTTTAAAACCTCCCACTTGTACAATCATTTTTATTCTTGTTATATTTATAAATTATGATGGGCCAGTAAAATATTATTTCTCACAGAAAATGAATTGCCACAAGAAAAGAAAACATTCTGGGTTGTCCTGTCCGCAAACGGTGGAGGAAGTTACTGGCTGTGAAAAGAGCCCACGTATCAGATAAGTCGCGCACCACCACTTCAATCATTTGGCACACTCACTTTAAAGTACCATTGTGGAAGAGAACTTGTTGACTGTTGACACTGGTAGGTTATACTACAGGAAGGCTGCCCAAAAATACACACACAATGAAGGCAGCATGCCACTTTCAACAATTTTTTACTCTGGTGCAAAAAAGGCAGCCCTCTCATTTCTGAATCGGAAGGCCATGGATTCAAACCTCACTGTAGGAACTTGAGCACAAAATCTACTGAAACAGATGATCTGCTAGATTACCCCACTGCCATTTGTGGGTGTTTGCCCTGCACAAAATATGCCTTTCCTACATTTCAACAGTAATGGCATTTCAAAAAGTATTTAATTGGTTGTGAACAGTTTGAGACATTGTGAGATCTTGAAGGGTGTTATAGAAAAGCAGTTATTATCTGTTTTTCCTTTTTTTGGGGCTGGGACTTAACAGTTACGATTTGTCTAATTCTGTGCAGTCTGCCAAATGTCAGCAGTAGTTAAGTGTAGTTAAATCTGACATGAGTAGAAGACTCCATCAATTCTGATCAAATAGTCAGTTTAACACTTGCATAGACACCAGTGTGCACTGGCCACGATGCATCATCAGCATACTTGAATACATTACACTTGATCACCTGATCTAAGTCATTAATATAGATTGTAGATAGCTGAGATACAAATACTGATCCTACTATACCCCACTAATTACAGCCTGTCAACCAGAAAATGACCTGTTTATTCCTACTCTGTTTTCTATGCATTAACCAATCCTCAATGCATGTGAATATGTCACCTTGAATTTCATGAACCCTAATTTTGTGTAAACTTATGTAGCTCCCCGTTAAATACATCCATGTTCTTTGCCTCAACTACTTGCTTGATTGAAATGTTGAGAGACATCAATAAATCACACTCAAATTGATGCAGAAAGACACAAGGACATAATAAATAGAAGCAGGAATAGGTCATTCAGCCATGTGAAGGTGCTTCACCATTCAACAAGATCATGGCACTTTATCAAATGCTTTTTCAAAACCAAATTGTTATGATCTTGGTAGAGACCATTAACTTTTAAAAATAAATTTGATCACTCAGTTATTAAATGAAAGAACTGTGCCACAAGATTTCACGTTTTAAACATAAACCTTTACTGTATAAGAGTTAAACAGAACCAGCACTCCTAACTTAACACTATATTTTGCAAACGCTTATACGTTACACCTTGTTTTACTTTTACTTCAACCCAAGAGTTCTTCTATTCACCCTTATTCAAAAAGGGAGGGAGACAAAAAACAGGTAACTATAGGCCTCTAGTCTATATTGACCTCTACCTCGCGGAGGCTGAGCGTCAACTCGCAGACGTTTCCTCCTACCTCTCCCTGGACCATGACCCCACCACAGAACATCAAGCCATTGTTTCCAGGACTGTCACTGACCTCATCTCCTCTGGAGATCTTCCTCCCACAGCTTCCAACTTGATAGTCGCCCAACCTCGGACGGCCCGCTTCTACCTCCTACCCAAAATCCACAAACAGAACTGTCCTGGCAGACCGATCGTGTCAGCCTGTTCCTGCCCCACGGAACTCATTTCTCGTTATTTTGACTCCCTTCTCTCTCCCCTTGTCCAGTCCCTTCCCACCTACATCCGTGATTCCTCTGACACCTTACGTCACATCAACAATTTCCAGTTCCCTGGCCCCAACCGCTTCCTCTTCACCATGGATGTCCAATCCCTCTACACCTCCATCCCCCACCAGGATGGTCTGAGGGCCCTTAGCTTCTTCCTTGAACAGAGGCCCCAACAATCCCCATCCACCACTACTCTCCTCCGTCTGGCTGAACTTGTTCTCACACTGAACAATTTCTCCTTTAACTCCTCTCACTTCCTCCAAATAAAAGGTGTGGCTATGGGTACCCGCATGGGCCCCAGCTATGCCTGTCTCTTTATGGGGTATGTGGAACATTCCTTGTTCCAGTCCTACTCCGGCCCCCTCCCACAACTCTTTCTCCGGTACATCGATGATTACTTCGGTGCTGCTTCATGCTCTCGTCGGGACCTGGAAAAATTTATTAATTTTGCTTCCAATCTCCACCCCTCCATCATCTTCACATGGTCCATCTCTGACACTTCTCTTCCCTTCCTTGACCTCTCTGTCTCAATTTCTGATGATAGACTGTCCACCAATATCCATTACAAGCCTACCGACTCCCACAGCTACCTCGACTACAGCTCCTCACACCCCGCTTCCTGTAAAGACTCCATCCCATTCTCTCAGTTCCTTCGCCTCCGTCGCATCTGTTCTGATGACGCTACCTTCAAAAACAGCTCCTCTGACATGTCCTCCTTCTTCCTTAACCGAGGTTTTCCATCCACGGTCGTTGACAGGGCCCTCAACCGTGTCTGGCCCATATCCCGCGCATCCTCCCTCACGCCTTCTCCTCCTTCCCAGAAACATGATAGGGTCCCCCTTGTCCTCACTTATCACCCCACCAGCCTCCGCATTCAAAGGATCATCCTCCGCCGTTTCCGCCAACTCCAGCATGATGCCACCACCAAACACATCTTCCCTTCACCCCCCTTGACGGCATTCCGTAGGGATCGTTCCCTCCAGGACACCCTGGTCCACTCCTCCATCACCCCCTACTCCTCAACCCCCACTTATGGCACCTCCCCATGCCCACGCAGAAGATGCAACACCTGCCCCTTCACTTCCTCTCTCCTCACCGTCCAAGGGCCCAAACACTCCTTTCAAGTGAAGCAGCATTTCACTTGCATTTCCCCTAACTTAGTCTACTGCATTCGTTGCTCCCAATGCGGTCTCCTCTACATTGGAGAGACCAAACGCAAACTGGGCGACCGTTTTGCGGAACACCTGCGGTCTGTCCGCAAGAAAGACCCAAACCTCCCTGTCGCTTGCCATTTTAACACTCCACCCTGTTCTCTTGCCAACATGTCTGTCCTTGGCTTGCTGCATTGTTCCAGTGAAGCCCAACGCATACTGGAGGAACAGCACCTCATCTTCCAACTAGGCACTTTACAGCCTTCCGGGCTGAATATTGAATTCAACAACTTTAGATCTTAAACTCCCCCTCCCCCCATCCCCACCCCGTTTCTTTCCCTCCCCCCCCCCGCTTTTTTTTCAATAATTTATATAGATTCTTCTTTCCCCACCTATTTCCATTATTTTTAAATCTAAAACTAAAACCTCTAGTCTTTCCACCCCACCCCCACTAGAGCTGTACTTTGAATATCCTGTCTTCCATTCTTAATTAGCACTTTTCTCAGACAAAGACCACCACCTTCAACACCTCTTTGACCCTTTTGTCTGTGACATCTTTTGATTATCTGCTCATCTCCACAATCATCACACCACACCCTCAATGTGTCTCTTCCCCCTCCCCACCCACCTTAAACCAATTTATATTTCTCCTTTCTTCTAACTATGCTCCAGTTCTGCCGAAGGGCCATGAAGGCTCGAAACGTTAACTGATTTCTTCTCCGCCGATGCTGCCAGACTTGCTGAGTTTTTCCAGGTAATTCTGTTTTTGTTAACTATAGGCCAGTTAGCTTAACATCTGCCATTGGGAAAATGCTGGAGTCAATTATAAAGGATGTGATAGCAGAGCATTTAGAAACACATAATCTAATCAAACAGAGTCAGCATGGCTTCATGAAGGGGAAATCATGCCTGACAAAATTATTAGAATTCTTTGAGGAGGTAACAAGTAGGATAGATAAAGGGGAACCAGTAGGTGTAATATATTTGGATTTCCAAAAGGCGTTCAATAAAGTACCACACATAAGGCCACTTAATAAGATAAGAGCCCATGGTGTTGGGGGTAGTATATTAGCATGGATAGAGGATTGGCTAACTAATAGAAGACAGAGAGTTGGGATACGGGATGCATTTTCAGGATGGCAACCTGCAACTAGTGGAGTGCCACAGTGATCAGTGGTGAGGCCACAATTATTTACAATATAAGTTAATGATTTTGATGAGGGAAATGAATGTACTCTTGCCAAGTTTGCGGAAGACACAAAAATAAGTGGGAAGGCAAGGGGTGAGGATGACACAAAGAGTCTACAGAGGGAAATAGACAGGTTAAGTGAGTGGGCAAAAATGTGGCAGATGGAATATAATGTGGGAAAATATGAGGTTATGCACTTTGGCAGCAAAAATAGAGGAGCTGAATATTATTTAAGTGAAGAAACACTGTAGAAAGCTGCAGCACAGAGGGATTTGGGAGTCCTTGTGCATGAATCCCAAAAAGCTAGCAAGTTCAACAGGTAATAGGTAAGGTGAAGGGAATGTTGGCCTTTATTTCAAAGAGAATGGAGTATAAAAATAGAGAAGTCTTGCTAAAACTATACAAGATGCTAGTTAGACCACACCTAGAATACTGTGAACAGTTTTGGTCCCCTTATCTAAGGAAAGATATACTGGCATTGGAGGCAGTCCAGAGAAGATTCACTAGGCTGACCCCAGGCATGGAGGATTTTCTTACGAGGAGAGGCTGTGTCAGTTGGGCCTGTACTCATTGGAGTTTAGAAGAATGAAAGGTGACCTTATTGAAACATGTAAGATTCTTAGGGGGCTTGACAGGGTAGATGCTGAGAGGTTGTTTCCCCTTGTGGGAGTGTCTAGGACCAGAGGGAATAATCTCAGAGTAAGGGGGCACCCATTTAAAACAGAGATGAGGAGGAATTTCTTCTCTCAGGGGGTAGTGAATCTGTGAATTCTTTACTGCAGAGGGCTGTAGAGGCTGGGTCGTTAAGTATATTCAAAGCTGAGATAGACAGATTTTAATCAGTAAGGGAATCAAGGGTTATGGGGAAAAGGCAGGAAAGTGGAGTTTGGGATTATCAGATCAGCCATGATCTCATTGAATGGTGGAGCAGACTCGATGGGCTGAATGGCCTACTTTTGCTCCTACGTCTTATGATCTTATACTTTACAGGATCTTGAGGGTTCTTTTACATCTCCTGGGGCCAAACCAAAGTATGCCACAGCTTTCAGGAATTCACTTTGGTTCTCTTTAGTGTTCCAGCTATTCTCCGAGGCATGAGATTTCTTGAGGTCCTTCTATTAGGTGACCCCCCAACTCTCCTTCAAAACATCCATTTGATTCTGGGACCCATATGAATAATTTACATCTCTAATGGGAGAGAACTGTCATTTTACCAGACACGGTGGCTGCATCAAGAAGCCCATTGTTTATAAGTTGCTTTCAGAAGCTACAATACAAATGCCAGCAATGCAAGCAAGGGGTCAGCAAAGACCATTTCTCACTACTGGCAAAGGGCAACTTCGTATGTGGTACTTGTGGCAGACTTTGCCTTTCTGGAATCGGCTTGTACAGCCATTAAAAGAGGTGCAGCAGCTGATCTAATCTGACCTCACCAAAGTTCTGAGGCTGCAATCCCATCATCTCTCACAGATGGAAGGATGCCAAACCTGAGGACAGATATATTTGCCTTAGAGGGAATGCAACAAAGTTTCATAAACTGATTCCTGAGATAAGGGGATTATCCTCTAAGGAGAGATTGAGTAAACTAGGCCTATATTACCCAGAGTTTAGAAGAATGAGAGATGATCCCAGTGAGACATTTAAAAATCTTAAGAGGGTTGGCAGAGTAGATTCTCGGAGGATGCTTACTCTGGCTGAGGAATCTAGAACCAGGGGTCACATTCCATTTAGGACTGAAATGAGGAGGCATTTCATCAAAGGGTTGTAAACATTTGGAGTTCGCTATCTTAGAAGAATGTGCGTGCTCAGTCTATTAGTATATTCAAGCCATAGATCGATAGATTTGCAGATAGTAAGGAATCAAGGGAAATAAGGATTGTGTGGGAAGCTGTAGCTGAGGTAGAAGATTAGCCAAGATCTTATTGAATGGTGAATTCAAATGGATGAATGACTGATTCCTGCTCCTATTTCTTATGCACTTGTGTCTTTGTGCATTAACTTGAGTGTGATTTGTTGGTGTCTCTCAACATTTCAATCAAGCAATTCATTGGGGGAAAGAACATAGGTGTATTTAAAGGGAAGCTACATAAGTTCATGAAGGAGGAAGGAATAGAAGGTTATGCTAATAGACTTAGATGAAGTAATGTGGGAGGAGGCTCCTGTGGAAACACTGACAGAGACCAGCCCTGGGCAGCTATACACAAACTACAGTCTGCTAGGTAGAATTGATAAGCAGTGGCGAGCTGCTGAATATTGCATGATTAACAAATGCAGCTGAGACTGCTTTGTTATTCAACACCTAATTATTCAGAAGCTTAATAATCGCAAGTGTAGAGTGAAGTTAGAAATTAGAAAATGTTTTTACTCCCACAGAATAAATTACCACGTGGGACAGAATCCAGGGGAACTGGGTGAACTGATGCCTTTAACAGGAGTTTGATTGTTAATTATTGAGAAGCAAGGTTAGGAGCTATAGAAATAATGATTGCGCTGACTGCTTTTTCTTTTCAGGGAGATAGTGAAAGGCACTTTGGCACCGAAAAGTAGAGGAGCGATAGATGTTATGGGTGGGGTGAGCGGGAATTCTATGATAAACTAATCATCCTGGATTTCGAATAAGCAGGTTTGATGGGCTGAATGCACTTTCTTCCTTCACTGTACTTCCTTATGTGCTAACAATAAAAGCAACACAATTGGGGAATGGTATGCTTTTTATATTGCCTCATTGAGTTCTCTCTTCTGTGATTGTAATTGCAACTGTGAAACAAATTTATTATCTGTTCTTGATTAATTTAATCATAAATATCTGAAAGAGAGATAGAGTCCAAGAGGGAACTAGGTAAAGAGAGATAGTGTTGGAAGTTTTAAAATCAAGAATTTTAATCTGATTTGCCTTGACCATTTTGTAGCCTGATTCAATATGTTATTTAATATCGTAAGCTATCCTGGTCAGAAGCTATTTTGAACTAATCCAGGAGACTTTTAAAACTAACTAACTAGATACTGCATGATTGGAAACTAGCCAAGATTGAAATAAGTAATTAATCTATAGATGTATTGGTAAAGGCTGGTAATATAACCTGTAACAGAAAATCTGTAATGTTTTATGTTTTAAAATAACACAAAATTAACACAATTTTAATTGCAAATATACCAAATCATATATTATGAGAATAGCAAAATGAAGGTTCTCAAACCAGCCTGGTAAGATAAGGTGTGCTAAAGGTGAAGCCTTCATGACCTTGGGAAGTTACACTCAGGTGGGTAAAGAACGAGGCATTATTGTTTGACACTCAGGCTAACCCGAGATAATAGAATGTGAGCCGAGGGGAGAAAATGAAGGTTTCGAGAAGCCATTTTGTTAGCATATTATCCGCATACCGAGTGTCCTATGGACCAGAGGGTTATCATCAATCCACGCCTTTGGCCTGATCAACCAAGGAAGCTGTGAGAAGTCTGTTTGGTTATTAAGTTACCCTTTCTCCTTTTACTATTAATTGAAACTTTGCCCTCTATCTTTTTAACTTGTTACCTTTCTCCCTTTCTTATTGTCAATAAATCTTTTGAATTTACCATCTGAAGTGTTCAGTCTTGCCTGATGGCTAAATCTAGTACAAGCCAAATGATTTATTAGAGAATTCACAATTGGGGATTTATTGCAAACAAGTTTGAAGTAACTGAAGGTATAGCCTCTCCTGCCCTCTACCAGGGATCACGGGAATTTCTTGGAGGCTCCGATTAATAAGCCCTCAGCACGGGCAATCCAGGGGTGGGACGGGGCTTCTTGATGAGAGTCCTGATCGAGCATGTAGCATCTTAAAAGCTGTCTGTAATAAAGTTTATCTGTTTCTTGTTGAAACCTGTCCAATCATTACATTTGGCGACGAGGGTAAAATAGCTCCAACGCTGCACCTCACCATGTTAACGTGAATACATCGAATCTTAGGAAAAAAGAAAAGACTACTCATCAGTCATGCTACTCTTTGGCAGAATTGATCCTTATGGCACAACTATGGAAGACTGGAGCCAGCATGTAGAGCGCTTTGGTTTTTACTTCGTAGTGAATGAAATTACCCCGGAGGAAAAAAAAGGAAAAAATCCTTTTGGGTGTATGTGGCAGTAAATCGTACAATCTCATCGGCAGCCTGATGGCCCTGACCGCACCCAATTCTAACTCCCTTCTTGAAATAGTGGATCTCGTGAAAATGTATTTCCAGCTGAAGCCACCCGTAATAATGTAGAGGTTTAAGTTTAATTCCAGAATGAGGGCCCCGGGAGAGTCCATCACAACCTATGTAGTGAAGTTGAAGCAGTTGGCAGAACACTGCCACTTCAGGGACACATTAAATGATATTTAATGCAGGACCGACTAACTTATGGAGTTCAGGGCGACACCATTCAGCGCCGTTTACTCGCAGAGGTCGACATCAACTTGAAGCGCGCCCTAGAAATATCCCTTGCCATGGAAAGTGCTGCGAGAGATTCACAGGCTTTACAGCACATACAACATGGCATGGTTTTTTCATGGGGTAGAAACCTACCGTTGAGAGTGGCGTGAAAACCAGAGACACAGCATTGAAGCGAGAGTCAATGTCTGCTGTTAGAAAACCTAGCAGAAACATTTCAGCAGTGACTCCAAGGTTAATTTGTTACAGATGTGGGGGTGACCACAGGCCGGATACCTGTAAATGCTAAGAGGCGGAATGCCATTACTGCCATAAGAGAGGACACGTAGTAAGGCAATGTAGGTCGAAATCGAAACAGCCCATAAAGCAGCAAACCAACATGATTAAATTGAAAAATACAGCAGAACCTGAAGATGCCGATACCGATATCAATGCGCAATACAACATCACCGCTATAAAAACTGAACCTATCACCGTCACAATCCAAGTGAATGAGAAGCCACTAATAATGGAGGTGGATATGGGAGCCTCAACCACAATGGTGGGAGAGCGCACATTCAAATAGCTAAATGAAAGTACACAGCCACTGAATCTGGAGCAGACAACCACTAAATTGAAGACTTACACCGGAGAATCCATACAGGTAAAAGGCATTGCCGCAGTACCTGTGTCCTATAGGTAACAGACAGCCCAGCTTCCAGTGATCATAATGACAGGTGAAGGACCTTGTCTTCTGGGCCGAGACTGGTTACAGAAGATCAAGCTTAACTGGTCTGAGATATTTCATCTGAAAACAGGAGGAGCTCCTGAACTGTTAAGGAAATATGACAGTGTATTTTGGGATAAATTAGGGAAGCTAGAAGACTTGCAAGCAAAAATATATGTGGATCCTCAGGTGACACCATGTTTCTTTAAGGCCAGACCTGTGCCTTATGCGTTGAGGGAGAAGGTGAATGCAGAACTGTGCCAGTTAGAAAAACTGGGCAGCATCCAACCTGTCCAATTCACAGAATGGGCAGCACCCATTGTGATCAAGCCTGACCAAACCATACGTATTTGTGGGGGCGATAAATTGACTGTAAATCAGGCAGCAAAACTAGACAAGTACCCCATCCCAAGGATGATCAACTTATATGTAAAGTTGGCTGGAGGCAAGTCCTGTACAAAATTGGACATGAGCCACATCTACCAACAATTAAACCAGGATAACATGTTGAGAGAATGCGTGACTAATAACACACTCAAGTGACTTTATCAGCACACCCGCTTAGCCTTTGGAGCATCGTCGGCATGCGCTATCTTCCAGAGATCAACTGAGAGTCTTTTGCAAGGACTCCCCCGAGTGGTAGTTTGGACCTGGAGGAGGGGCTAAGAAGGTTCATGGAAGCCGGCGTACGATTAAAGAAGGCAAAATGTACATTCCAGAAGTTACTTACCTGGGTCACGGGGCAGATGTCATGGGTTTGCATCCGGGAGAAGAGAAAGTTCTCATCGCCCAATGTGACCGAACTCAAGTCTTTCCTGGGTATGATCAACAACTATAGACTCTTGCCAAACTTACCAACTGTGTTGGCACCATTACACTTGTAGTTAAAAAAGAATCACCATTGGCCGTGGAATTCACAACAGGAAGAAGCCTATGTGAAAGTAAAGAAACTGTTGCATTCATCACGTTTGTTGGTACACTATGACCCATCGAAAGAATTGGCATTAACATGTGATGTGTCTCCTTATGGTGTAAGAACTGTGTTATCATATAGAATGGAAAATGGATCAGAAAAGCCCATTGGCTATGTCTTTAGAACCCTCTCCATAGCCGAGAAGGGTTACTCCCAGCTAGAAAAGGAAGGTTTGTCGGTGGTATTCAGAGTGAAGAAATTCTACCAGTACCTACATGGATGACATTTCACCATTGTGTTGGACCATAAACCATTAATGGGTTTATTCAGTGAGGATAAGACCAATCCAAGAATACAACATCGGGCTTTGATATTATCTGCGTATGAGTATACTTTTATGTACTGCCCTGGCTTACACATTGCAAATGTGGACGCACTCAGGCGTCCATGCTCCTGTTCCACGAGAAGTTGTGCTCTTACTGAATTTCCTGGATTCTTCATCTGTGTGCATGAAGCAAATTAGAAATTGGATGAACAGAGGTCAAATTTTGTCGAAAATCAGAACCTTGTTTTCAAGGATGGTCAAATTTGTCTGTATCAGAAGAGATGACAAGGAAAGCAATTTTACTGCATCTGTGTACAGTAGCAAATATCTCTCTCTCACAGACTTTAGTGGTTCTGTGCCTCATCCTTGGCAAGCAGTCCTGAAGCTTCAAAATTGAAATCAACTTGCAGAGTCAAGAAATGGACCTTTATCACAGAGATGAGCAGCTCAGGCTTCAACCTTTTGCTTGCAAAAAAAATACTTCTGCTCTGCGCATTCCTTCCTCCAGTTTTTTTTTTAAATGGAAGTTCCCTCAAGTGCAAACACCTTTCTTCACAGTGGCGCTGTTCAGGTCACGGGACCCAATGTCAGATGAACATTAAACGAGCTGATGCGCAATGACACTTAATGATGTAAAAACGGAAATTGTAACGTAATTCGGAGAAACTGACCCTGAAAAAGAAATGACTTTAAAATGAAACAACATTGAGCGGGTGACTTAAAGTGACAACTTACTGTACCGAGAACTACTGATTAGCTAAATAATGTCCTGGCCACAGTCAGTTCAGACTTGGCAAGAGAAAGCACTGTGCTCCGAGATTTATCTAATCTAATATTCACCTGATCCCAGTATTAAGTGCCTGGGATAGATTGTTCCAGTAGCACATGCACTTCTTGAGCGCAGGAGTCAGTAACACACAGCAGAGTGAAAGTACCAAGAGCAGCCAAATCTAATATGTACCCTCTGACATTGAGAATTACTCTCATGATCGGTTCTTGCCAATTTAATCTCACTGAAACACGTCAGAAAATAACAAATCTCAGCATGTATAATGCACTTGTGTATGTGTGTGTGGGTGAGATGTATGTGTGTATGTGAGGTGTCTGTATGTACGTTTGTGTGTAAGGCGTATGTGAGCATGTGAGTAAATTTTTATAGAGATGCTAATAAACTACATCATGACCTAGAATTTGTTTGGAGCTAATCCTGCCTGGCTAATGTAAATTTGATAGAAGTTCAGCACAAACTTTGTAAAAATCGCAATATCAGCTTCCACACGTACACTGATGACTCCCAGTATTACCTCACCGCCAACTCTCTCAACTCCTTTACTGCCTCCGATTTGTCACACTGCTTTGACCAACATCCAGTACTGGATGAACAGGAATTTCCTTCAATTTAATGTTGTGACAACCAAAGCCATTGTGTTTGGTCCCACCACAAACTCTTTACCCTAGTTACTGACTCGCTGACCATCGTCTAAGGTTGAACCAGATCATTTGCAAACTTCTTGTCCTATTTAAGCCTGAGCTGAGCATTCAACCCCATATCTGCTCCATCACCAAGATCACCTACTGCCAACTCTTTAACATCACCTGTATGTGCCCCTGCCTCTGCTTATCTGCTGCTGAAACCCTCATTCATGCCTTAGTTACCTTCACATTCGACTATTCCAATGCTCTCAGGCCAGCCTCCCATTTGCATCTTCTGGGAATCTGAGCTCATCCCACGCTCTACTGCTTGTCCCCTAACTCGTACCAAATTCCGTTCGCTGTACTCACTGAACTATATTTGCTTCTGGTTGGGCCATAACTTGATTTTAAAATTCTCATCCCTATTTTCAAATCTCTTCATGGCTCTGCCCAATTCTATCCTCCTCTTGGCCAGCCTTGCAGCTATCTGAGATCTCTACACTCCTCCAATTCTGGCCCCCGGAGCATCCTGATTTCATCCCCCAATCCCCAATGTCCCATGGCGAGATGTCCCTTATTTTTTTCTCCCAGAGTTGTCCACCCTCCTGCATCTCCACCTCTCTCTCTTTTAAAGGTTTCTTAAAAGCTACCACTTTGACCAAATTTTTGGTCACCTATCCAAATATCGTCTCATGTGACCAGATCCTTTTTCGTTAATACACCTGTGAATTCCCTGGAATGTTTTACTCCGTTAAGAGTGCTATGTAAATGCAACCCAGTTGTTGTTGTACATAGGCTCCAAGAATATTCCCTGTCATGGAGATCCTCTTCTCTGCTTTCCGCACTCCCTCTACAGCCGGCATGAGACAGCTCTTACTCTTTGGTTAGGGTTGAAAGAAACGTATATAGTTCACTGATCTAACTATATAGAGATCCCACTACACTCTTAAATCAACAGCAATAAGATACAGTACATCACAGTATGGATGCAGTTTGCACTTAACTCGACTTCCTTTGTTTTTTGACTTGTTCTCATGATGTGGTTGTCGCTGACAAGGGCAGCATTTATTTGCTTATTTAGGAGGGCCCATTTGGTGGCACCCTTGCTTCTGAGTCACGAGGTTCCAGGTCCAAGTCCCATTCCAGGGTTAGAGCACAAAAATCAGGGCTGACACTCTGGTGCAGTCCTGCACTGCACTGTTGGATGTGCTGCCTTTCAGATGAGCCATTAAGCTGAGGCCCCATTTGCGCACTTGGTGGAAGCAAAAGATCCTGTGACACTATTTCAAAGAAGAGCAGGGGAGTTATCCCTGGTATCCTGGCCAATATTTATCCCTCGATCAACGTCATTATGACATTGGTGAATGTGGGAGCTTGCTCTCTGCAAATTGGCTGCCGTGTTTCCGACATTACAACAGTGAGTACACTTCAAAAATACTTTGTTGATTGTAAAGCATTTTGAGACACCCAGTGGTCATGAAAAGTGCGATATAAACGCAAGTCGTCCTTTCTTCTTTTTTGCCGATCACTAGTTGGCCCCAGGAGATGGTAGTGGAGCTTTTCCTTGAATCACTTGAGGTACTACCACCATGGTGTGATGAAGGAACCACCTCCAAATCAGGATGTTGGCCATACCCCATTTTGCACGTAGAGCCTAATTGTAACTATAAATAAAGCCTGCTTCAACCTGGGCCTCTTGGTTTTTAGTTAGTTGGGGGAACCACAATAAATACATTAGAGGTTGGTTGCCATAGATACAGCCATTTATAACAATGACTTCACACAAAGGGCAGTGTGAACCCCAAATTCTGTCCTCCCAGAAGCTGCTGAGGCTGGGGGTCAATTGAAAATGTCAAAACTGAGATTGTTAGGTAATTGTATTTAGAGATATGGAGTAAAGGTGGGTAATTGAAGTTAGGGTACAGATTAATCATGATCCAATTGAAAAAGAAAAGAAAAACTTGCATTTATATAGCATTTTTCATACCACCATATGTCTCAAAGTGCTTTACATCCAATGAAGTACTTTTGAAGTGTAGTCACTATTGTAATGTATGAATGGGCAGAACTGGCTTGAGGGATTGAATGGCCTATTCCAGTTCCTATATCTGGATATTATTCCATGCCAGCTTAATTTTGAAGTTCCAGTCTACCCTGGAAAATGTACAGTTACTTCCCATGTGTGAGAGGAATTGCTTTTTACTGTATTGCTAAATGGCCTCGCCCCTCCCTATCTCCTCCACCCCCACGACTTTCCAAGATATCTGTGCTCCTCAAATTCTGGCCTGTGTGCATTCCCAAATATAATCGCTCCATGATCATACAACAGCAAAATACAGTGGAGGCTGGAAATCTGAAATGAAAACAGAAAATGCTGGAAAAACTCAACAGGTCTGACAGGATCTGTGGAGAGGGAAACAGAGTTAGCGTTTTGATTCCGCATGACTCTTTTTCGTAGGGTTTGACAAGACACTGAAGATGTCCTGGTCACCCATTGCATCCAGATCTATCCACAGCCATCTAGACTCGTCTTGCCACTTGACCAAGACAAGAGACAAATCAGGACAAGAAAATGAAACTGATGATGCACAACTCTCCCTCACTATAAACCAATTCACGCGCAAGTCAGGATCATCATCTTTCTAGCTGTCATTCATTAGCTATGTGTCCCAATTCCTGAGGTGATGGGTGAGCAATGTAGCAGCAGGTGTGGATTCACTGGGAGCTATAGCTGTGAACCTTCACACAGGCAGGAGTCACTGGAAGGAAGTGGAAGTGGAATTCAGAAGCTCCCTGTGCAACTGAGCTGCCCTTTTTGGGACCACACTACTCACCTCCCTAGTGAGGAAGGGGCCAGGATAAAATTGTTTCCCTTGGTGGAGAATTCTAGAACCAGGGGACATAGATTCAAGATAAGTGGCAGAAGGTGTAGGGGGAACATGAGGAAGAACTTTTTTACGCAGAGGGTAGTAGGTGCCTGGAATTCGCTACCCAAGTTGGTGGTAGAGGTAGAAACTCTAAACTCTTTTAAAAAGTACCTGGATCTGCACCTTAAGTGCTGTAAGCTGCAGAGCTATGGGCAGGGTGCAGGAAGGTGGGATTAGAAAGGGCACCTGGGTGTCCTCGGCCTGGCATGGACAAGATGGGCTGAATGGCTTCCTTCTGTGCTGTAACTTTTCTATAGTTCTAAATGGTGCCACAAACATTGTCTGCTCCAGCTCCCTGGCCAGCAGGCCGCAGTCGGCAGGGATCCCATCAATGCAATTGAAAGTCAATCTCAGAAAAGAAATTCAAGGTGACATTAGCACGTGGAATGTGTGAACCCTCATGGATGATGCCACAGCCGACAGACCTGAGAGAGCATCTGCTCTCGTCAGTAGTAAACTGGCTAGGTACAATGTCCTGATCGCCACCTTCAGCGAGATTCATCAACCTGAGGAGGGCCAGCTCAGGGAAATTGGTGCAGGATACACATTCTTTTGAAGCAGACATGGAAAAGAAGAATAGCGTGAAGCTGGTGTAAAGCTTGCATCATGAACCGTCTCATCAGTAAGTTGACTTGCCTTCCCAAGGATGTTAATGGCTGCCTGACGACACTTAAACACGCCTGTACGGCAAGAAGCAAGCAATTATCATCAGTGCATGTACCCCCACCATGAACAGCCCTAATGACATCATGAATAAATTCTATGATAACCTTCATTGCTTGATTGTTACTGTGCCGAAGTCAGACAAGCTAATCACTCTTGGCGACTTCAATGCAAGAATTGGTTCAGATCACCAGGTGCAGGAAGGGGTCATTGGAAAAATGGGCTGGCAGTTGTAGCAACAATGGTCTCCTCTTGCTGAAGCTCTGTGCTGAGCATGAGCTCTTAGTCAACAACACAGTTTTCCGCCTCCCTAATCTCAACAAGGCATCTTGGGTGCATCTCTGTTCCATTCATTGGCATCTAATCGAATATGTCATCACTAAGCAGGACGTACATGTGATGAACGGTATGTGTGGCGCTGACTGCTGGACTGACCACCATCTTATCATTTCAAAGCTAAACACCAAGATCTATCCCCCTGGATGTCCCAGGTTACACAGGTCCAGAAGCATCTCAGCTTCTCAAGGCTTAAACAGACAGTCATGAAGGAATCACTCTCAGAGAAACTCAAGAGTTGCCTGCGTGCAGTGAAAATGGACACTTACTGCATTAAGGATAACGGAGCGACATTCAGCAGTGCACTCCACTGCTCTACTGGACCTTAGCGCTGCCTCTCATAAGGTTCAAGATTGGTTTGATGAAAACAATGATCCAGAAACGACTGGAGGAAAAACATCTCCTCTACAGGTTTACCTCAATAACGAGTCATCACTATCTGAGCACAATGCCGACTGAAACATCTGCAGGATGGTTCAATGCAAGCTCAGGGAGATGCAAGATATTTGACTGTATCAGAAAGCAGATGAACTTCAGTCATATGTTGACCACAAAGACTGGAAGAGATTCTATTATGCTCTGAAATCTGTCTGCGTGCCTCAGTCTACTGAGTTATCACCAATTCTCTGTGTCAACGAGTCAACGCACCTCACTGAAAAAGTCCAAATTCTAGAAAGATGGGCAGAGCACTTTAAGCACAAGGCCTCAATTGGCCTTCAGCTATCAATGAAGAAGCAAAAAGTCTAATGATGATCATGAAACCATTGTCGATTGTTGTAAAAATCCATCTGGTTCACTGATGTCCTTTAGGGAAGGAAATCTGCTGTCCTTACCTAGTCTGGCCTACATGTGACTCCAGACCCACAGCAATATGGTTGACTCTTAAATGCTCTCTGAACAAGGGCAATTAGGTATGGGCAATAAATGCTTGCCTATCCAGCGATGCCCACATCCCATGAATGAATTAAAAGAAAATCACCAGGCTGCCTCAGGTTGCATCAATCTCTCTCTTGACGACCCTCCCACGCTGTTAGAAATGATGAACACAATCAAACTCCTGTCTAAGCAGCTGAGGTCTACAAGGTTGGAGGTCATGGCCTGGTTAAAAAGCTCACTGAACTCTTTCAGTCTATTTGGGAGCATCCTGCAGAAATACAAAGATGCCTCCCATGTCCAGCTGTACAAACAGAAAGGAACTCATCAATATTGCAACAATCATAGAAGAATCTCACTCTTCTCTATCACCAGGAAAATCTTCATCAGAATCCTCCTTCTGAACAGCTTAGTGCAACACCTTGACCAGGATCTGTTGCCAGAGATCAACGCTGTTTCAGAAAAGGTCAAGGAACAACTATATGGTGAAAACTGGAGAAATGCCAAGAAAGAACATGGACCTCGACACCACAATTGTCGACCTGACAAATGCCTTAGGCACAATCAGCCATGAGGGCCTTTGGAAGGTAATGGACAACAGGGCACATACAAGAATTGTCAAAGCAAGTGTAGCTTTCAGCAAACTTTGAACATTTCAATGGGAACAAAGTCTGCCTACCAAACTGAAAGTCTATAGAGCAATAGTCCTACCCCCCCTCTGCTCTATGCATGTGAAACTTGGACTCTGTACCAGTGTGATGCCAAGAAGCTCAACAACTTTCACTTGAGCTGCCTTCAGAAGTTTCAGAAGATCAGATGGCAGGAAAAAGTACTGAGACTGACACTGAGATGCTCATCTGAGCTGACATGCCAAGCATCCACACCATATTGAGATAGCCACAACTGAGTTGGGCTGGTCGTGTAGCTGGAAGGTCTGACACCTGCTTAACAAAGTGAATCTTCCATGGAGAGCTTGAGTCTGGTGTGCGCTGTCCTGGCAGTCAGAGGAAGCGCTACGAGGACACTCTGAAGGCTTCACCTAGGAGTTTTGATATTGACTTTCAGTCCTGGGAGAAGCTCACCCAGGATCGCTGCTCCCAGAGCAAACAAATAAAATATGGTATGGCCTCCTTCGAAAGCAAGCTCATTTCAGAGGCACAGAGAAAACACAAGGAGAGGAAATCCCGAGCTAGCAGCTTGCCCAAAACTCAATCATCTGTGGTATCCTGTCCTATTTGCAGAAGATTGGGAACAGATTGGCCTTAGCAGTCACCTATATATCCACCAGAACCCTACCAAACACCCCAGGTGACAAACATGGTCATCTTCACCTTGAAGGACAAACAAGAAGGCAGTGCTCCTGCCTTGAAGCCAGAAGGCCTGGGGTTCAAGCCCCATTCCAGGACTTGGTGGCCAGGGAAGGGGTTTTTGTCACCTGGTTCAACAGGTTGCTATTCAGCCAGCAAATTCTTCACATTATCGTCCATGGGAGAAAAGAGTGTGAAGGTATGCAAAATAAGAAAATCTCTCTGAGACCACAGGCAGAATTTTAACTGTGTCATGGTGTAATCGGCACTTTCTGCCACTTTTACACTTCCATTCTCTTGCTCCTTCCCATTTCTCATGCAATTCTTATAAAAATCTAAGTGCCAGCCATGTGCACAGGAGATATGTGTGATCATGAGACAGGGGAAGCTTTTCATTGGTGAAACCCGCTGTCAGCTGGCAATGCTGCAGACTATAAAAGAGTCTCCTGGACAAACACGGAGGCTCTGCATCATGGCCGCAACTTTGCTGCCAAACACCAGCGCCCATCTTCTACCAGCCTTCCCCCTCGGGTGCTGCCTGTTGCTGGCATTGTGCCCTCTTTTGTTGACTGGCAAGATACAAGTAACATGCCAGAAGTAGCTATAAATCAGGAATTGGGAGTGGGGAAGGAAATCAGGAAAATTACAGTCACCAGAGAAGTGCTACTGAGTAAGCTGTTGGATCTGCAGGCTGACAAGTGCCTGGGTCCTGATTGGCTTCATCCTAGGGTCTCAAAAGAAGTGAGATAGCTGATGCATTTGTTTTAATTTTTCAAAACTCCCTAGATTCAGGGAAGGTCCCATTAGGTTGGAAGATAGCAAATGTAACTCCATTATTCAAAGAGGAGGGAGACAGAAATGGGAAATCTACAGGCCAGTTACATTAACATCTGCCATAGGGAAAATGTTAAAAGCTATTATTAAAGAAGTTATAGCAGGGCACTTGGATAAGTTCAAGGTCATCAGGCAGAGTCAACATGGTTTTGTGAAAGGAAAACCATGTTTAACCAACTTATTGGAGTTCTTTGAGGAAGTAACATGTGTTGTGGTTAAAGGGGAACCGGCGGATGTACTGTACTAAGATTTCCAGAAGGCATTTGATAAAATACCACATCAAAGGTTATTTCAGAAAATAAAATTTCAT
Source organism: Cetorhinus maximus (assembly GCF_964194155.1). Lineage (NCBI taxonomy): Eukaryota > Metazoa > Chordata > Chondrichthyes > Lamniformes > Cetorhinidae > Cetorhinus > Cetorhinus maximus. The sequence continues at coordinate 150,958,237 of NC_135883.1, read as the reverse complement.
GGTATGGGGGTAAATTATTGGCATGGATAGAAGATTGGTTGGCTAACAGGAAGCAGAGAGTAGGCATAAATGGGTCTTTGTCAGGTTGGCAAGATGTAATGAGTGGTGTGCCACAGGACCTCAACTGTTTGCAATTTATATAAATGACTTGGATGAAGGGATTGATGGGACGGTTGCCAAATTTGCTGATGACAAAAAGATAGGGAGGAAAGTAAGTTGTGAAGAGGACACAAGGGGGCTACAAACAGATATGGATAGATTAAGTGAGTGGGCAAAGATCTGGCAGATGGAGTATAATGTGGGAAAATGTGAAATTGTCCATTTTAGCAGAAAGAATAAAAGAGAAGCACATTATCTAAATGAAAGATTGCGGAGCTCTGCGGTGCAGAGGGATCTGGGTGTCCTAGTGCATGAATCACAAAAGGCTAGTATGCAAGTACAGCAAGTAACTAGGAAAGCGAACAGAATATTATCATTTATTGCAAGGGGTATTGAATACAAAATAGGGGAGGTTATGCTTCAGTTTTACAGAGCACTAGTGAGATCACGTTTGGAGTACTGTATACAGTATTGGCCACCTTATTTAAGGAAGGAAGGGTATAAATGTGTTGGAAGCAGTTCAGAGAAGTTTTACCAAGCTAATACCTGGAATGGGTGGGTTGTCTTATGAAGAAAGGTTGGATAAACTAGGCTTGTAACCACTGGAGTTTAGAAGAGTAATAGGTGACTTGATTGGAACATATAAGATCCTGAGGGGTCTTGACAGGGTGGATGTGGAGAGGATGTTTCCTCTTGTTGAAGAATCTAGAACTAGGAGTCACTGATTAAAAATAAGGGGTCGCCCATTTAACACAGAGATGGTGTGAAATTTTTTCACTCAGAGGGTTGTAAGTCTTTGGAACTCTCTTCCTGAAAAGGCGGTGGAAGCAGAGTCTTTGAATATTTTTAAGGCAGAGGTGGATAAATTCTTGGTAAGCAAGGGGGTGAAAGGTTATCGTGGGTAGGTGGGATGCAGATTTCAGGTTACAATCAGATCAACCTTGATCTTATTAAATGGTGGAGCAGGCGCGAGGGGCTGAATGGCCTACTCCTGCTGCTTCGTTGTATGTTCGTAAGAGCTCTCCTTTGTAGCGTCCTCTCCTCCTTCTACCAAGGTTGCAGGAATGTTGGGTGTATGAACCCCACAGCACTCGAACTGTATAAAGAAGGCAGACAGTGAGATGAGAGCATGTGTGTCCATGAAGTTCACCCATAGAACTGATGAGCAGTGAGATTTTCAATTTCTTCCATTATCCACAAGCAAAACTCTACACACCACACACAGAACGCTAGGACCTTCCCTTATCCACTGCTCAATGACTCACTCTTGCTGGTCCTGAGCCTCTGTTCAAGCCGCCATTCTCCTGCTCTCCTCCCCTGTGCCACAGAGCTCGACTGGGAAAACTGCTAACCTCAGACACAACTGCACAAATCCAACTGGTGCACACCACTTTTTAACAAACCTGAGCCTCATGCCACGAGATTCTCGCGCACTGCTGGGTTTATCATGAAGGTAGGTTGTAATTATAAAAAGTTTCATGCTAATGAGAATTCATGGAATGTAGATATATTACGAGTACAAACCCGTGAGGCGTGAGGCACGACATGTCGTAGACATGCTGCTGACTTAATCTCGATATCTCAACCTGCATTCGGGAAATTGAAATTTCGGCTCCCACCTAATCAAGTAACCCCGTACGTCCTGTTTCCTGCTCTTGCAGACTCCACAAAATCCCACTCCACTTCTTAGTTGCCCATTTTTAAAGTTGAACAGCTTGCATTTACGTAGCATCTTCCATGACCTCAGGATGTCCCAAAGCGCCTTACAGCCAATGGCACACTGTTGTACCGTTGTAACATAGCAACCATTTGGCCAATCTCACAAATAGCAATGAGGTAACAGCCAGATAATCTATTTTAGTGAGGTTGGTTGAAGGATAAGTATTGACTTTGGCACCAGGTAAAACACTCCTGATTTTCTTTGAAATAATACCATGTTATCTAAGTTCGTTGGCAAGGCCTTGATTTAACATATCATGCAAAGATAGCGTTTCTGATTGTGCAAAACCCTCCCTCACGGGACAGGACAGATTATTTGCTCAAATCTCTGGAGCGGGACTATTGAACTCAATCTTTCAGTCCCCAGCAGCAAGAGCGACCCAAATGGAAGCACAGCAACTTAGCTTTCAGGATGACAGAACCCAAGTTTCTCGTCTTATTGCATAATTCACGCCTTGAAAGCTTGTGATCAGGCTTGTGGCTCTTCTCTGTATACTTCAGGACTGGGCTGTCTCTCTGGTGTCTTAGCTACACGTAGAGCTATTACCGTATATGTTATTAGCACCTTCCACAACTTAGAGGCAGCTTTGGCACATGTAATTTGTCGCAATTTTTCCTTAAAGTGGCATCAAAATGTTCTCGTAACAAAAATCTATCCATCTTAGACTAGAAAGCTTCAATTTATCCCCAGCATCCACAGCCTTCTGGGGAAGAGTTCCAGATTTCAACTGACCAATTTTGCACCTGAATGGTCAAGCTCCGATATGAAGATTATGCCCCCTGTTTCTTGCTTCCCCCACCAGAGGAACTAGTTTCTCCATATCTACCATATGGAATCCATTTAACATATTACGCACTTCGATCAGATCACCCCTCAATCTTCCTTAGGTATCCTGTCCTCATAATTTAACCCACTAAATCCTGGTATCATTTTGGTGAATCTGTACTGTATGCCCTCCAAGGCTAATATATCCTTCCTGAGGTGCTGTACCCAAAAGTGAATGCAGGACCCTCATTACGGTACGGCTAACACCCCATACAATGGGAGCATCACTTCCTCCTCGCTGTATTCCCGGCCACTTGAGATACAGGAGAACATCTATTAGCCTTTTTGGTTTTGGTATTTTGACACCACACCTACCCTACACAACATCCTCCAATCCCTATTCCAATCCTTCACTATCCCTTCACCCTCCAACTCTCCTGTCACCTTCTTAGGCTGGAATGCCTTTCAAATATACCCACAGCTGCCTTCTCTTGGTATGCTCTAAAGGGCCTATTGAGATACTCGTTCTGTTTTTTTTACACAACAACCCCAACTGCCCCCTCCCCCTCCTCTCTCACTGAGGTTCCAGCCAAACGCCCCTACCTGTGGCAACTTCCGCCAACCTGCTTATCGTTTCACTCACCCCACCCATCACCACCACCCTCAGACTCTGTCTCCGGCCTTCTTCACATTTTCCTGAAGAATGGTCATTCATTCATGAATAAGGCCCTTGACACCCATGACCACTGGATTGACGGAAAGTTGGCTATCTATACCATCCACCATACACCCCAACCAAATCGTCCCTATCACCAGATCATACCTTGCTATCTCTCTTGCACCTATTCCTTCGGCATCTTCTCAACCCTCAAGCACATTAGGTTGTTCCACCCCCTTTAAAATCCTTGTTCTCTACCACTTAACATGGTTACAGTCCTAAAATTCCACTGTGACTCCATCGTTCCCCCGGCATAATCTCTATGCAAGACCAGTGAAACCCCCTTCCCCACACACCCTAATTCCCATTGGGCATCAATGGGACCAATGGTCAGTTTCTCTGATCTCTGTGGTGACTCTCAATTTCAGGGCTGATTCTTTTAATCTGGAATCATAGAATGATATAGCACAGAAGAAGGCCAATCAAATGCATACTAACCAGCGCATGCTATAAACAGAGCACAGCCCAACAGATAAAATCAAAGCTATACAGTCCTGTCACATCCAGTCATGAACGGCGATGGACAATTAAACAACTAACTGGAGGAGGAGCCTCCATAAACATCTGCATCCTCAATGATGGGGGAGCCCAACACATCACTGCAAAGTCATTCAGCTTATTCATGGGACTAAGGGATTGTCTTTTGAGGAAAGGTTGGACAGGTTGAGCCTGTATCCATTGGAGTTTGAAGAATAACAGGTGATCTAATTGAACATATAAGATCCTGAGGGGACGTGACAGGGTGGATGCTGAAAGGATGTTTCCCCCTTGTGGGAGAGTCTAGAACTAGGAGGCACAGGTTAAAAATAAGGTGCTCCAAATTCGTACATTCCTTTGCAAAAGACGAGGCTGAAACATTTGCAACTTTAGCTAGAAGCGTGAAGCGGATGATCCATCCCAATCTCCTCCTGAGGTTGCCTGGCAGTCTTCAGCCAATTTGATTCACTCCATGTGATATCAAGAAACGGCTGAAGGCACAGGATACAGCAAATGGTATGACAACATGCTGGCTGTAATGCAGAAGACTTGTGCTCTGGAACTAGCTGTACCCTTAGCCAAGCTGTTTCAGCACAACTGCAATACAGGCATCCACCCATCAATGTGGAAAATTGCCCATCTACGTCCTATCACTAAAAGCAGGACCAATTACCACCCCATCAGTCTACTCGCAATCATCAGCAAAGTGATGGGAAAATATCTTCAGCAGAGCTATAAAGCAGCACTTGCATAGAAATAACCTGCTCACTGATGCTCAGTTTGGGTTCTGCCAGGGCCACTCATTACAGCCTTGGTCCAAACCTGAACAAAACCGCTGAATTCCAAAGGTTGAGATGGGAGTGCTTACCCTTAATATTAAGGAGCATTTGACTGAATGTGGCATCAAGGAGCCCTGACAAAATTGAAGCCAATGGGAATCAGGGGGAAAATTCTCCACTGCTTGGAGTCATAGCTAGCACAAGGAAGAAGGTTGCGTTTGTTGAAGGCCAATCATCTCAGCCCAAGGACACCGCTGCAGGAGTTCCTCAGGACAGTGTCCTAGACCCAACTACCTTCAGCTGCTTCATCCAGCTAAAGGTCAGAAGTGGGGATGTTTGCTGATGATTGCACAGTGTTCAGTGCAATTTAGCATTCCTCAGACACTGAAGTAGTCCGTGTCCAAATGCAGCAAGATCTGGACAATATTCAGGCTTGGGTTGATTAGTTGCAAGTAACATTCGCGCCAAACAAGTGCCAAGCAACGCCCATCTCCCACAAGAGAGAATCTAACCATTTCCCCTTGACACTTAACAGCATCATGGGGAAGCAGTGGCGGTAGTGGTATTGTCACTGACTAGTATTTTTGAGACCTGGGGTAATACTCTGGGGACCTGAGTTTGAATCCCACCATGGCAGACGCTGACATTTGAATTCAACAAAAAATAAAATCAGGAATTCAAAGTCCAAGGACGACCATGAAACCACAGCTGATTGCTGGCTCACTGCTGTCTTTTAGGGAAGGATATCTACCTACATGTGACTCCAGACCCACAGCAATGTGGTTGACTCTTAAATGCCCTCTGAACAAGGGAATTAGGGATCGGTAATGAATGCTGGCCTAGCCAGCGATGCCCACACCCCATGAACAAATTTTTTTAAAATTACCATCACGGAATCCCCCACTATCAATATCCTGGGGATTACCATTGACCAGAAACTGGGGGTTACCATTGACCAGAACAGGGCCAGCCATATAATAGCACTTTGTTGATGATTGGGAGTACACTGATAGGGTGGTAATTGGTCAGATTAGATTTGTCCTGCAGTTTTTTTTATTCATTCATGGGATATGGGTGTCACTGGCTAGGCCAGCATTTATTGCCCATCCCTAATTGCCCTTGTTCAGAGTGCATTTAAGAGTTAACCACATTGCTATGGGTCTGGAGTCACATGTAGGCCAGGCCAGGTAAGGATGGCAGATTTCCTTCCCTAAACGATATTAGTGAACCAGATGGGTTTTTACAACAATTGACAATGGTTTCATGATCATCAATAGACTTTTAATTCAAGATTTTTTATTGAATTCAAATTCCCCCATCTGCCATGGTGGGATTTGAACCCAGGTCCCCAGAGCATTACCCTGGGTCTATAGGATTACCAGTCCAGCGACAATGCCACTAGCCATCACCTGCCCCCACCACCCCCCTAATTTTGTGAACAGGACAAACCAAAGCAATTTTCCGTATAGCCAGGTGGATGTCAGTGTCATACGGCACTGGCTTCATTGGCTATAACCCACTTTGGGAGATCCTGAGGTCATGAAAGATGCTACATCAATGCAAGTTTTTCTTTTAATAGTGCAGGCTAGTAATGCAGTGCTGGAACTGTACTAATGATTTATAACTATGTTTGTGCAATTGTTAGAGAAAGTAAACATTGAATTATTTTACAGTGCGTACAAAGGCTTGTTAAGCAATTCACAAGACGTATCCAAAATGTTTTCTCTCGCAATCAGCAATTTATTTGTAGGCAAACTGGAGATGTCATAAAAACTAGGAGGAGGAAGGAGAGACAAAGGTGCCTCCTGATATAAAGCAGCCCGAGTGGTGGATGATCATTCAGCATAACTGATTCTCTGAGGTGACGAGTTGCCTGGCTGTTTGAGTGGCGCTGATCCAAATAATGGGGCACTGGACTGCAAACATGTTGGTTTTAACTCTTTCCCTGCAATTACTTCAAGGTAGGGTTCTCCTGGACTACTTTGACGCTAAGCTTAATGTTTAATTCATAAAGACTTGCATTTTAGGTAAATCCATGAAGGAATCAATTCAGAAACCTGCGAGTGTAAAGGAGTGTAAGGTGTGCCATTAAAATGATAGCACGCCTAATTGGAATTGATCAAATAACTGCACAGGGGCTCTATCAGGTCTGAATTCAAAGAATGGTTAGAATGAGGAACGTGCTGTAATAGCGGATAATATTGGTGCACTTAAGGGAGTGCTAGACAAGCACACAAGAAAGAGAGGAATAGGAAGATATTTTGGTGGAGTTACTTGAAGTGGGGTGGGAGGAGGTTCACCGGAGCCTAAACATTGCTATGAACCAGTTGGACTGATTGGCTGGTTTCTGGGCTGTAAATTCTGTGTAATTCAATGTAAGATTGTAAAGATTGAAGCAATTGATTTTAGCTCCCGCCACGAACTTGGTTGACAACCCAGTGATTCCATTCACATACCCAGCTATAGTCTCTGACTGAAAACTCTTCACAACCTCTGCATCCTATATAACCTTGAGCTGAGTTGTTGGCTCTCTCTCCTCCCCATCACCGAGGTCGTCTCCTTCCATCTCTGTAACATTGCCCATTTCCACTTCTGCCTCAGTCCATCTGTTGTCAGCTGAGGCTCAAGGTAGTAGCACTCTTGCCTTGTGAGTCTCAAGGTTTTGCATTCAAGACCTACTCCAGGGTTTATGCACAAAAATCAGGGCTGATATTCCAGCACAGTACTGAGGGAAAGTTGCGTTGTCAGAGGTGTCATTGTTTGGATGAGACATTAAACTGAAGCCCCATCTGCTTGCTTGGGTGGATGCAAAAGATCCCATGACACTGTTTCAAAGAAGAGCAGGGGAGTTTTCCCTGGTGTTCTGGCCAACATTGATCCCTCAATCAACATCACAAAACAGCAGATGATCTGGTCATTGTTAAATTGCTATTTGTGGGAGCTTGCTATGTGCAAATTGGTGGCCACCTTTCTACATTACATCAGTGACTATATTTCAGTTGTACTGTAATGGCTGTAAAGTGATTTGGGATGTCCAGTGGTCATGGAAGTGCGATATAAATACAAATTTTTCATTTTTCCATCCATGCTTTTGTTATCTATTGACTTGATTATTTCAATGCTCTTCTGACTGGCCTTCTATTTCCCTCCCTCCAGAAGTTCAGCTCATCTAATGTTTTTTTATTCATTCACGGGATGTGGGCTTCGCTGGCTGGGTCAGCATTAATTGCCCATCCCTAATTGTTCTTGAGAAGGTGGTGGTGAGCTGCCTTCTTGAATTGCTGTGGTCCATGTGGTCTAGGTACACTCACAGTGCTGTTAGGGAAGGAGTTCCAGGATTTTGACCCTGCAACAGTGGAGGAATGGCGATATATTTCCAAATCAGGATGGTGGGTGGCTTGGAGGGGAACTTTGTGGTGGTGGTGTCCCCATCTATCTGCTGCCCTTGTTCTTCTAGATGGTAGTGATTGTGGGTTTGGAAGGTGCTATCTAAGGAGGCTTGGTGAATTCCTGCAGTGCATCTTATATATGGTACACACTGCTGCTACTGTGCACCTAATACCCTGCTGCCTGTATCCTAACTCACACCAGGTTCTGTCAACAGGCAGCCTTTGCTCGTTGACCTAGATTGCTCCTGGTCCTGCAATGTCTAAAGTTTAAAATTCTCATCCTCATGTTTGGATCTCTCTATGTCCCTAACTCTCCCTGTCTCTGTGCACTCCCCCACCACCACCACCCCACCCAGTCAACATTACAGACCTTTCAAGACTCTGCCTTTCCTCCTTCCCAGCCCTATGTGTATCCCTCGCTTCTTGCAGCCCAGCATTGGCTGTTGTGCCTTCAGCTACATACACCCTAGGTTATAGAATTCCCTTCTTTCCACCTCCCTCTCTGTCTTTAAGACTATCCTTAAAACCCACTTCTTTCACCAGGCGTTTAGCCATTCCTCCTAATGTCTCTTTCATTTACTCAGCGTCCACATACATTTGTGACAGGCTTTGGGATGCTTTCTTACGTTAAAGGCATTGTGACAGGACTGATAGAGCCCCTGTGCAGTCATTTGATCAATTCCAATTAGACGTGTTATCATTTTAATGGCACACCTTAATATAGCTTCTTTACACTCGCAGGTTCAGCAATTCCTCCAAACCAGCCCTCATCAGCACAGGGAGCTTAATCAAACATGGATCACATTATGCACTTGGATTAACATAAGAACATACTAATTAGGAGCAGGGGTAGGCCACTCAGCCCCTCGAGCCAGCTCTGCTATTCAATAAGATCATGGCTGATCTGGATGTAACCTCAACTCTACATTCCTGCTACCCCTGATAACCTTGCTTATCAAGAATCTATCTAGCTCTGCCTTAAAAATATTCAAAGTCTCTGCATCTACCGCCTTTTGAGAAAGAGAGTTCCAAAGGCTCACAACCGTCTGAGAGAAAAAAAAAATTCTCCCCATCTCTGTTTTAAATGGGCGACCCCTTATTTTTAAATGTGACCCCTAGTTCCAGATTCTCCAACAACAGGAAACATCCTCTTCTCATCCAACTTGTCAAGACCCTTCAGACTCTTATATGTTTCAATCAAGTCGCCTCTTTCTCTTCTAAACTCCAGCGGATACAAATTCAGCCCTGTCCAGCCTTTCCTCATAAGACAGCCTGCCCACTCCAGATATTAAGCTAGTAAACCTTCTCTCAGCTGCTTCCAACACATTTACATCATTTCTTAAATAAGGAGACAAGTATCAGTTAAGAAGCCTCTTCAATCATTTGATCTCAGGACACCAATCCTACCACCTTCCCATGATATCACCCTTCTAGGTAACCTGTTCCAGCTGCTGATGGCCCTGTGTGTAAAGAAAAACTCCCTTCCATCCTTCCTAAAGCTTCCCTCGAAAATTCAGAAACTTTAGAAATCTGAGTAACGTTCCCATCGCTCACACCTGCGGAGTCTGTGCCAATGCAATTTGCCTGCTTTCCGCAATGCTCAGTACCATGCCTGAGGAAAGTTTGTTTACTCTCTCCTGTCATCAGCCATCCCCATCCCTATCTGCCCCAGTTTGCAGGCTCTTTAAATGAGAATGGAGGGGAAATGGTGGCGTAGTGGTACTGTTGCTGGACTAGTAATCCAGAGACCCAGCTAATGTATTGGGGGTCATGGGTTCAAATTCCACACATGGCAGCTGGTGGAATGTGACTTCAGTTAATAAATCTGGAATATAAAGCTGGTCTTAGTTAATGTTGACCATGAAACTATCATTGATTGTTGTGAAAGCCCACCGGGTTCACTACTGTCCTTTAGGAAAGTAAATCTGCCATCCTTACCTGGTCTGGCTTACATGCCATCCTTACCACCAGGAAAGCTTTTTAACCATCACTCCCTGGGTGGGAATCAAACCCAGGAAGAGTCACACGGACTCGAAACGTTAACTTGGTCTTTCTCTCCACAGATGCTGTCAGACCTGCTGAGTTTTTCCAGCAATTTTTGTTTTTGTGCTGTCCTTACCTGGTCTGGCCTACATGTGATTCCAGACCCAGGGCAATGCGGTTGACTCTTAACTGCCCTCTGAAATGACCTAACAAGGTCAGTTCAAGGGCAATTAGGGATGGGCAACAGATGCTGGCCTTGTCAGCAATGCCCACATCCCACGAAAGTATAAAGAATAAAAAGAGATGGTGGCGATGCAGAAAAGTTGACTTTTACAGGAAGCACAAGCTGTGACAGATGTGGAAGCAGCATGGGAAGCCAAGCTAACATTCAACACAGTTTGTTCTTGCTTTGTTTTTACCTGGACGTATCCAGGCACCGTCACAGATGGCGGAACTCTTTGCCGCCATCCTTTCTGCTCTTGTTGTAAAGGTTGCAAATCAGGTGTGTGGGGGAAATGGAGAGTGAAAATGTATTTTCTTCATTGTACCAACCATTATATTGTAACAGAGGTCCATGTTTGTACAATGCCAATCAAACCCCATTGCAGCAAAGCTAAGGAAAGCTGGAGGAACAGAAACTGGAAAAGGCTCTGACTGAAAGTCCCATAGCTTTTTCATGCTCAATGGCTGGCCTTGTAAATAAATTGTGAATTGGGTAGGAATTACCTGAAGAAAAGGGACAGCTAAGTGGGTGACCTGACGGAGATCTTTATGATTACGATAGGGTAGATATAGTAAGACTGTTCCCACTTCTGGTCGAGTCCAAGTGTAGGGGTCGTAAATGGAAGGTAGTCGCTAATTGTATAACAAATTCAAGAGAAACTTCTTTACCCAACGTTTTCTTTTATTCATTCACGAGATGTGGGCTTCACTGGCTGGGCCAGCATTTATTGCCCATCCTTAGTTGCCCTTGAGAAGGTGGTGGTGAGCTGCCTTCTTGAACCCTAGTCCATGTGGCATAGGTGCACCCACAGTGCTGTTAGGGAGGGAGTTCCAGGATTTTGACCCAGCGACACTGAAGGAACCGTGATATATTTTCAAATGAGGATGGTGAGTGACTTGGAGGGGAACTTCCAGGTGGTGGTATTTCCATCTATCTGCTGCCCTTGTCCTTCTAGAGGGTCGTGGTCATGAGTTTGGAAGATGCTGTCTAAGGAGCCTTGGTGAATTCCTGCAGTGCATCTTGCAGATGGTACACACTGTGCGTCGGTGGTGGAGGGAGTGAATGTTTGTGGATGTGGTGCCAATCAAGCTGGCTGCTTTTGCCTGGATGCTGTCAAGCCTCTGAGTGCTGTGGGAGTTGCACTTATCCAGGCAAGTGGGGGGTATTCCATCACAATCCTAACTTGTGCCTTGTAGATGGTGGACAGGCTTTGGGGAGTCAGGTGGTGAGTTACTCATCATGAGTACTAGCCTCTGACCTACTCTAGTAGCCACAGTATTTATATGGCTAGTCCAGTTCAGTTTCTGGTCAATGGTAATCCCCAGGATGTTGATAGTGGGGGACTCAGTGATGGTAATGCCATTGAACATCAAGGGGTGGTAGTTGGATTCTCTTTTGTTGGAGATGGTCATTGCCTGACACTTGTGCAGCGTGAATGTTACTTGCCACTTGTCAGCCCAAGCCTGGATATTGTCCAGGTCTTGCTGCTTTTGGACATGGACTGCTTCAGTATATGGTGCTGAACATTGTACAATCATCAGCGAACATCCCCACCTCTGACCATATGATGGAAGGAAGGTCAGTGATGAAGCAGCTGCAGATGGTTGGGCCTAGGACATTACCCTGAGGAACTCCTGCAGTGATGTCCTGGAACTGACTTGACTGACCAACAACCACTCTCACCTCACCTCAGGAGCTCAGCTCTTTTGTCCATGTTTGAACCAAGGCTGTAATGTGGTCAGGAGCTGAGTGGCCCTGGCGGAATCCAAACTGGGAGTCAGTGAGCAGGCTATTGCTAAGCAAGTGCCGCTTGATAGCACTGTTGATGACCTCTCCCATTACGTTACTGATGATGGAGAGTAGGCTGATGGGGCGGTAATTGACTGGGTTGGATTTGCCCACAAAAGAATGGGGAACTTGCTAAAACAAGGAGTAACTCAGGCAAACAACATAGATGCATTTATGAGGATGAAAGGATATTTTGATGGGGCTAAATGATGGGAGGAGACTTGTGTGGAGCATAAACACTGGCATAGGCTTATTGGGCTAAATGGCCTGTTTCTGTGCTGTAGCCTCGATGTAACCCTATGTGGTGTGCCATGTAGAAAAATTGCCCAGACATGATGTTGGAGTTAAATGAAGGAGAACCTTCATAAGGTGCCAGCTGGTGAGAAAGTACAGCTGTTACTGCCCAAGGTAAACAGAATGCTTAAGATGCTGTAACCAGCAATTTTGAAATTGGTGTGAATGCAACTGGACTTTATGAGACTATACAAGTGACTGCCCAATTTAAATGGTAGGATCTGTCCTGCCATTCCATCAATTCAGTATGGAGTCCAGGCCAATACAAATCCAATGCTTGCAATTAAAAATTCCACTTGTAGAAAAGGAACTCCAAGGATGAGCAAAAACCCATTCCCTCACCCCCATTGACTAATTCTTCCATCATTGGGTGCTAACTCCTTTTCCAGGTCACAGTTTTTTTGTGTCTCCGCTACATCGCTTGGGAGATTAATCCAAATGTAAATCGCTCTTTGAGGGATCTCTATCAGAAGTTCTTCCTGAAATCTGTTTTAAATTAACCTTTCGCTCATTTTAGCTTATGTCCTTCAGGCCTACATTCCTGATTAGGTTTGAGTTTAAGCTTCGGTGTGTGATGGAGTGACTGCAGCGAATCTTTCCCCACAGGCTCTACAGAGAATCTGGCTGAAAGGAAGCAGATTGGAGAGAAGGAGAATGACATCTACCAGCTGGGAGATAGAAAGGTAAAAATGTAACTGGAACTGCAACAGCTCCTCTCCTTAAATTGGGTCTTTCTGTGCACTTAATGGGGTTGCTGCCTTCAAATGTCTATTTTAGGGAGACAGTGCCTCTCCCTGCTGTTACACCAAATGTCAAGTTAAATGATCAAATATTCAAGATCAGTTTGTGAGGAAAAATAATTTCATAAGGCGGTTGGAGTCCGGAACAAACTTCCTGAGAGGGTGGTGGAGGCAGGTTCGATTGAGGTATTCAAAAAGGAATTAGGTGGTTACCTGAAAAGAAAGAATGTGCAAGGTTACGGGGATAAGGCAGCAGAGTAGGGCTAGGTGGAATGCTCTTTCAGAGAGCCAGTGCAGGCTCAATGGGCCGAATGGCCTCCTTCTGCACTGCAAAGATCCTGTGATTCTGTATAAGCGTGACAGGAATGTTTTCCTCACCAGCAGCCCAAACTGGAGACAACACTTTCTTCCTGTCTATAGTAAGCTTTGTTAGAATGCTGTGCGTTTGGGCTCAGGGTGTGAATTCAGGCGGACTGATGGGGACGATCGCTTCTCTTATTTCCTGTCAGCAGTTTATCTTTATGAAACAAGTTTGGGACCATCTCAGCCAAGTTCCTATTGAGTTTGAGCCCACAGCATCTGGTGACCTAAGTTTTACCTTCAGTTCACAATGAATGACAATCCCACTCCAAAGATCCCACTCTGCGGCTGGCTTGTGTAAAAAAAAATTGACACGAGGTGACAAAATCCCACGAGCACTAAAATACCTCACAGTTGTGCAGCTCAGTTTGTTCAGTTCCAACGAGGTTCTCTAAGGCTTGCATCTTTCTGAGTTAGCTGTGGCTCAGTGGAAAGCCCTCTTGCCTCTTTCATCAGAAGTTCAAGCCCATGAGCACATCGACTAGGCTGATATTTCAGTACAACGCTGAGGGAGTGCTGTACTGTCGGAGGTGCTGTCTTTTGCTTGCGATGTTCATCCCTGTGTCCTGGCCAACGCTTATTCCTCAACCGATTCCACTAAAACACAGTTTTTCCAGCATTTTCTGTTTTATACCACCAAAACACAGGTTACCCAGTGGTTTATCTCATTGCTAGCCATGGGACCTTGCCATGTGCAAATTGGCTGCTGCATTTCCATACAATATAACAGAGGCTGCACTTCAAAGGTACTTTATTTGTTGTGAAGTGCTTTGGGATGTCCTGAGGGTGTGAAAGATGCTCAATAAATAAAAGTGCTTTCTTTCTGAGGTGAATGGAAATGGAGTGTGAGGAGACTGATGTGGGCAGGAGCAGTACTACTCACATCGCCCTGTGTCAATGGCCATGCACACAAATCAGTACTGCCCCAATGCTTGCATTTCATTCCTGGAGATGAAATTCTGGGACTAATTTCTCTCTCATTAACTATCTTCACTCGACAAATGACAAAAAGATGGAAAAATCTTGAATCTAGTTACAGTGACTTCAGGTTAACAGAAACTGGATTTCCATACTTAAAGCTAAGAGATTTTGTTAACTGTCGTACAAGATCTTTTGATAGTGGCTTCTTCGTGGTTTGGAAGCCTCTTTTGAAGAATATGTTTGATATAGAAGGCTATTTTAGTTACTAAGCAGCATCCCAGTGAGTGCTGATCATTGCCCACACACACACGCACACACACACACGGACACACACACACGGACACACACGTGCACACACACAGACAAGCACACATGCATGCTCACACAGGCACACACAAGCATGCACACACACACAAACACACACACGCACACACAAGCACACACATGCACACACAAGCACACACACATGCATGCACACACGCACACATACACACATGGACACATGCATGCACACACACATGCACAAACACACGCACACATGCGCACATGCACGCACACACACACACAAGTATGCAAGCACACACACGCATGCACACACGTATATACACACACATACACACATAAGCATGTACACACACACACCACACACAAGCACACACACACACACATACACACAAGCACACATGCACAGACACACACGCACACAAACACACACACGCACACAAACACACACACACGCACTTGCACACACACACACACACACACACAAGCACACACGCACACACACACGCACACAGCCATTCTCCTTGTATGAGCCAGGACAGGGAGTGTTCAAAGGTTATGGAGTCCGATTGTGTCCTCAATCAGCCTCCACTCTGCTCCATTTGGGGTCACGAATTAATGATTTGGAAGGCAAACCCTGACCAATTACTTTCCCTTTCTTAGCCCAGAAGATGCTGAGGCTAATTGTGAGGTCCACTGAGATCAGCAAGCCAGTGGAGGACTTAGGTCCAAGACCTCTCTACCTGCACTGGAGAGGTGGGGTCTTCAATGGGCAGCTCCATTACCAGCACTGGGGGGAGAGGTATAGAAAGTTGTTGTGTGTTGTGTTCCATGATTGGAACACTTTTGTACCTGGAGGTAGCTGCATCCCTCCCTTGTATCTCTGCTGTGTCGATGACATATTGATGTGACTGGGTCTAACTGTAAAGCCTTTTCTCTTGTAGAGCTTCGCGGGCCCTGCTTGGTTCAGCTGCAGCAAAGGCACATTTTCCAGCTCGCCTTCCAAATCGGGTAAGTGTAAATGCACACAGTCAGAAAGAGGGAGCAATAAAAAGCGAATGGGAGACTAGAGAATTTTGGGTTGTTCCCCGAAAAGTAGAAAAGGTTAACAGGAGATTTGACAGAGGTGCCCAAAATGATGAGGGGATTTGGTAGCTCTTTTTTTTATTTATTCTTTCATGGGATGTGGGTGTTGCAGGCAAGGCCAACATCTTATTGAACTGAGTGGTTTGCTAGGGCACTTGCCGAGGGCAGTTAAGAGGCAACCAGACTACCGTGGGTCTGGCATCACATGTAGACATTAGTGAACCAGATGGGTTTTTATGACAATCTATGATACTTTCATGGTCACAATTGCTGAGGCTAGCTTTCAATTTCAGATTTTATTAATTAAATTTAAATTCCACCAGCTGCATTAACCCATGGCTCTGGATTACTAGTCCAGTGACATTACCACCATGCCACCATCTCCCCTATGTAAACAAAGCAAGACTGTTTCCACTTGGCATGTTAATATAATGATATACTTTGGCCTTATTTACTGTACAGACACAAGGCACCAATCACTCATAAGGGATTGGGTAAATACATCGTGGGTTCATTTATTAAGTCTAGGCATGTGAGGACAGTTATATATAGGTATAAAGCTTGAAGAGATCAGACCCGTGTGTGTGTGCTCTGCACAAAGCAAAATCAAAACTAAGACTGGATCACATGACACACTTCCCTTCTAGTGCTGTCATGCTGATATCCCTTAAAGGCATATTACAACACCACTGGCAGGAGGGTTGGTAACCGGAGGACTCTGGTTTAAGATTATAGGCAAGAGAACCAAAAGGGAAATGAGAAGAACTATTTTATCAAGCGAGTTGCTATGACCTGGATCGCATGGTCCGAAAGGGTGATGGAAGCAGATTCAACTGTAGCTTTCAAGGGGAAATTGGATATATACTTAAAAAGCAAAATATTGCTGGGCTGGGATTAAGAGCTGGCACAGATGTGAATGGCCTCCTTCTGTTTTCTATGTATGTTTCTATGAGTGAAGCAAATGCTCAATATCTGTAATGCCAACAGAAAAGAGATAACAGGTAATAATCATGGGTGATTTTAATATGCATATAGACTGAACTAATCAAATTGGCAAGGGTAGCCTCGAGGGAGAGTTCATAGAGTGTATTAGAGATTGTTTCTTGGAGCAATATGTTGTGGAACCAACCAGGGAGCAGGCTATTCTGAGTTTGGTTTTGTGTAATGAGATGGGGTTAATTAATGATCTCATAGTAAAGGATCTTCTAGGGAAGAGTGATCATAGCATGCTAGAATTTCAAGTTCAGTTTGAGAGCAAGAAACTTGAGTCCCACACTAGTGTTCTAGAGTTAAACAAAGGTAACTACATAGGCATGAGGGTAGATTTGGCCCTAGTGAACTGGGCAGGAAGACTGCAAGGCAGGACAGTTGATGAACAGTGGTAGATATTTAAGGAGATATTCAATTCCTCCCAAGTAAAATATATGCCAATGAGGAAGAAAGATGGTAAGAGGGGGAAAAGGCATCCATGGTTAAGAAAGGAAGTTAAAAATAACATAAAGGCAAAAACTAAGGCATACCAAATTGCAAAGGTCAGTGACAGGCTGGAAGATTGGGAAACTTTTAAAGATCAACAAAGGGTTACTAAAAAAAAATAAAAAGAGCAGAGGTAAATTATGAAAGAAAACTAGCGCAAAATGTAAAAACTGATAGCAAAAGCTTCTACAAGTATATAAAAGAAAAGAGAGTAGCTAAAGTGAAAGTTGGTCCCTTGGAGGATGAGACTGGGGAGTTAATAATGGGGAACGCAGAAATGGCAGAGACACTTAATCAATATTTTGCCTCAGTTTTCATGGTAGAGGACACTAGTACCACTCCAATAGTAACAGGTAGTGCAGAGGGTACAGAGAAGGAGGAACTTAGAACAATCACCATCACTAGAGAAAAAGTACTGAACAAACTTTTGGGATTAAAGGGTGACAAGTCCCCAGGACCTGATGGCCTATATCCCAAGGTCTTAAAGGAGAACAGCAGAGATAGTGGATGCATTGGCTCAAATATTCCAAAATTCCCTGGATTCTGGAAAGGTTCCAGTGGTTTGGAAAAATGCTAATATAACACCCTTATTCAAAAAGAGGGGGAGGCAGAAAGTAGGAAACTATAGACTAGTTAGTTTAACATCTGTTGTTGGGAAATTGTTGGAATCCATTATTAAGGTAGTAGTAATGGGGCATTTGGAAAGTCAAAATGCAATCCATCAGAGCATGGTTTTATGAACAGTAAATCATGCTTGTCTAATTTGCTAGAGTTCTTTGAAGATGTGACAAGCAATGTGGAAAAGGGGATCCTGTAGATGTAGTATATCTGGACTTTCAGAAGGCCTTTGATAAGGTGCCGCCGTAAAAGATTAATACACAAGATAAGATCACACGGAGTTAGGGGTAATATATTAGCTTGGACAGAGGATTGGCTAACCAACAGAAAGGAGAGAGTCGGGATAAATGGGTCCTTTTCTGGATGGCAAGCTGTAACTAGTGGGGTGCCACAGGGTTTGGTCCTTGGGCCCCAACTATTTATAATCTATATTAATGACTTGGATTCAGGGATAGAAGGTACTATAGCTAAATTTGCAGATGACACCAAAATAGGTGGGAAAGTAAGTTGCATTGAAGAAATAAGAAATTTACAAATGGATATGGACAGGTTAGGTGAATGGGCCAAAATTTGGCAGATGGAGTTTAACGTGGATAATTGTGAGGTTATCCATTTTGGTCAGAAGAATAAAAAGGCGACTTATTATTTAAATGGAGAGAAACTTTAGAATGCTTCAGTGCAGAGGGATCTGGGTGTCCTCGTGCATGAATCGCTGAAAGCTAGTATGCAGGTACAGCAGGTAATAAGGAAGGCAAATGGGATTTTGGCATTTATTGCTAAAGGAATGGAGTATAAAAATAGGGAAGTGTTGTTGCAACTGTACAAGGCATTGGTGAGACTGCACCTGGAGTAATGTGCACAGTTTTGGTCCCCTTACTTGAGGAAGGATGTAGTTGCATTGGAGGGGGTTCAGAGGAGGTTCACTAGATTGATTCCAGAGATGCGGGACTTGTCTTATGAGGAGAGATTGAAGAGTTTAGGCCTATACTCACTAGAGTTTAGAAGGATGAGAGGAGATCTAATTGAGGTATATAAGATGCTCAAGCCGATAGACAAAGTAGATGTGGAGCGGATGTTTCCCCTTTTGGGGCATTCAAGAATGAGAGGCCATAGTTTTAGGCTAAGAGGTGGGAGATTTAAATCAGAGATGAGGAGGAATTACTTTTCTCAAAGGGTCGTGAATCTGTGGAATTCACTACCTCAGAGTGCAGTGGATGCTGGGACGCTGAATAAATTTAAGGAGGAGATAGACAGGTTTTTAATTAGTAATGGGTTGAAAGGTTATGGGGGAGAGAGCTGGAAATGAGGAGTTGAGGCCGAAATGAGATCAGCCATGATAGTAATGAATGGCGGGGCGGGCTCGAGGGGCTGAACTGCCTACTCCTGCTCCTTGTTCTTATGTTCTAATTGTTGGCTAATGCATGGAGTTTCCACCTGATTCTGACAGAGAAAGACAGGGTCATGCTTTATGGACTAAACTCTACCTTTTAGCCTATTTCGATCCCTTCCCCCCATCCAACCCCCACTAGGGCTATCTGTACCTTGCTCGTACTGCTTTCTACCCTTAATGTCACTTATTAGCACATTCCTTAGATAATATCACCACCTTCAACACCTCTTCGTCCTTTTGTCTATGACATATTTTGGCTATCTCCACCTATCATTGGCCCTCTATCCAGCTCTCTTGTCCCAACACCCCACCCCACCTTTAACCAGCTTATATTTCACCCCTTTTCTATTTTTCCTTAGTTCTGTTGAAGAGTCATGCAGACTCGAAACGTTAACTGTGCTCCTCTCCACAGATGCTGTCAGACCTGCTGAGTTTTTCCAGATATTTTTATTTTTGTTTAGGATTTCCAGCATCCGCAGTTTTTTGCTTTTATCACATGTTAAAATCCACCCTGCTATGTGTAAGAGCTCTCTTCATTCCTTATCAGCAATAAACCTGCATTCTAAAGTAACGCATGATTGGGCCAGAATTTTACCATTGCTTTTGTAACTCTCTGCAGTGCATGCTTTAAGACCTTCACAGATCAAGGTCGTTGCGAGGATGGGAGATTCGCTAACTGTGAGTAATGTCACTTGGTTAAAGCTGGCTGGAAATTGGTCTTGTTATTTCTGTGCATTGTGTTGATATACGATACTCACTGGCTGTTCACTTATAGGTAGAGCCTACACAGCACAATGGACTTTTGACAAGGTAATGGCTAAATGTTCTTCCTGAAAATTGGTGCTTATTTTTTTCCCTTCTTTTTACACATATAAGCCCCTAAATTGTGATGAATAGGGGGCGCACAATTTCAGGGCTTTTTAAAAAATTCATTTACAGGATATGGGTGTTGCTGGCTAGGCTAGCATATATTGCCCATCCCTAATTGTCCTTGAGAAGGTGGTGGTAAGCTGTCTTCTTGAACTGCTGCAGTCCATGTGGTGTAGGTACACCCACAGTGCTGTTAGGAAGGGAGATCCAGGATTTTGACCCAGCGACAGTGAAGGAACGGTGATATATTTCCAAGTCAGGATGGTGAGTGGCTTGGAGGGGAATTTCCAGATGGTGGTGTTCCCATGTGTCTGCTGCCCTTAACTCAGTGAGTGTACTGCAGTTGGCAGCAGTAGCAGAGGCTAGTTTAATGAGCCATCGTATCTTGTTTGCCAATTCCATTTGACAACATTGGTCGCCGTATTAGCCAAACCTGCAACTTCAACAACCTGGAAGGACAAGGCCAGCAGTTGCATTGAAGAACCATCACATCCAAGTTTCCCTCTGGGTCGCTCATTATCCTGCCTTGGAAATATATCACCAATCCAGTGGTTGGGTCAAAATCTTGGAACTCCCTTCCTATGAATGTACAGACGTGAATTAAGAGCAGGGTGAGGCCATTTGGTCTCTCGAGCCTGTTCCACCATTCAATAAGATTGTGGCTGATCTGATTGTGGCATCAACTCCCCATTCCACTTAACCCCAACATCCCTTGACTCCCTTGTTAGTCAAGAATCTATCTACATCTGCCTTAAAAATATTCAATGACCCTACCTCCACTGCTGTTCGAGGAAGAGAATTCCAAAGACTCGTGACCCTTTGAGAGAAAACAATTTCTTCTCATCTCCGTCTTAAATGGGAGACCCCTTATTTTTAAACTGTGTCTCCTAGTTCTAGTTCCTAATTCCTAATTTCCTAAATTCCCAATTTCTAGTTCCTGGTTCCTGTGAATGTACCTACACCAGATGGACTGCACTGGCTCAAGAAGGTAGCTCACCACCACCATCACAAGGGCAATTAGGGATGGGAAATAAAAAAGATGCTTGCATTTATATAGTGCTTTTCACAACCACCAGACATCTCAAAGTGTTTTACATACGTACATACAAATTAGGACCAGGAGTAGGCCACTCTGCCCTTCAAGCCTGCTCCACCATTCAATCAGATCATGGCTGATTTGATTGTAACCTCTAGTCCTTAGCTGATTTTATAGCCAATGAAGTACTTTTTGAAACGTAGTCACTGTTGTAATGTAGGAAATGTAGCAACCAATTTGCACTCAGCAAACTCCCACCTACAGCAATGGGATAATGACTAGGTAGTCTGTTTTTTTGTGATGTTGATTGTGGGATAAATAATCAGTTAGGACACCAGGGATAACCCCTTTTGCTCTTCTTCAAAATTTTGCCATGAGATGTTTTCCATCTGCCCAAGTAGACCTCAGTTCAACCCTTCATCTGAGTGATAGCACTCCCAGCAGTGGAGCCTTAGCTCAGTATTGCACTAGAGTGTCAGCCTTGATTTTTTGCACTCGAGTCCTGGAATGGGACTTAAACCCAGCACCTTATAATTCAGAGGCAAGTGTGTTACAAACTGAGCCACAGCTGACACAAATTGCTGATGATAAATGCTGCCCTTGCCAGTGATGCCCTTATCCCAAGAATGGATTTAAAAAGGGGCAATTCTAACTCCTGCTATCACCAGCAAAGAAGCAGCAAAAATGTTGTGGTTCAATAAATCCTCTCTGGTTCCAGGGTAAGATTCACTTATAAATGCAAATTTGGGAGGGGGGGGCTTCCCATGACAGACATGGGACCCACTTTCAAAAGGAATGTTCTTCACGACTGATCCCTCCAGGTAAATCTATTGGGTGGGAATTCTGTAATCCAAATAATGATTGCGGCAAAGGAAACTTGCAACTTAATATGGAAACTGTAAGAGGATTGTAGCTACACAGCAAGATCCTGAACTTGGGCATCAAGCAAACTGAGCAGTTGGCATTACTTCCCAGGGAACTGAGAGCAAGGCTGACAATGTCAGCCAGATCATTCTTACCAGCAAAGGTGTGTTTCGCCAAACATCGAGCTGTTTCATCAATGTTGGCATTTTCCATTGCTGAAGTTTCCAATAAGCAGCTGACAGATCAGTGATCCTTGCAGAACTGTTCAATTTTTCCAGGATTGCCTGCTAAGCACTGAAAGAAAGTAAAAAAACTTCCCCTTAGTGGGGCCAGGAGGAGTTGGAATGGAGGGAATTGCTCTGGGAAGCAGGTCCCATGTCTGCCATGGAAACCCTATTTATTAATGAGGCTCCCACCCCAGAACTGGAGCAGATAATGGAATCCCACCATTTTAACTGTTCCTTTTCCACCAATCAAGGGGGTTAAATTTCTGCCTTTGTGAATTCATTCTCTGATTAAGGGTGTCACTGGCAAGGCCAGCATTTGTTACCCATTCCAAGTTGCCCTTGAGATGGTGGTAGTGAGCCGCCTTTTTGAATCGCTGCAGTCCATGTGGTGAAGGTACACTCACAGTCAGGTCTCTGTTGCCCAGGGCTTACCCTCACACTTGCTGGTCATGAAACTATCCTGGGCATACCTTGCTTCTTCTATTGGCAGTTAGTCCTGGGCTGCTCAATCTTAGTCTCCCACCCACCACCTTCCACCCACACCAGACAAGCAGCTGACTGCCAGTATTTAAACATAATATGGAGAATGTTAATGGTAAATCAGTTGTGTCTAATTATATGTAGATGGTGGGCATTAATTGGAGTTTCACTTGATTACATACATGGAGACACTTACTGAAACTGTCATATGGTTTAGGTAGGAGGTATATGCTTACAATCTTTCACTCTGTAAATAAATGTGGGAATGTATAAAGATTGATTTGAGTATCACCCTTCATTAACTGGCTTTCTGGAGTATAACAGGGATTGGGTGAAATGGACAGCTGTTTCAGAAAGCCAGAATAGGCCCAATGAACTGATCAGCCACCTTGTTTTCTGTACAGTTTTAGGATGGTAATATAATTCTATTTTGTTTGTTTTCTGGCTGTAGCAATGATGAAGGTCCAGATACCTGGATGCCAGATTCCTTAACAGGTACGTGTAACAGGCAAGTAGTCACCAGTGAAATAAATTGCCATCATATTTTTCGACAAGAAATGTTATGTGTCAGCCTGGATCTGTTGGGAAACTTCTTGTCCCTGGGCCTGGTTTGACCCCTGGACCATGGTTTGTCCTCCTCCCTCAGGTGGATACTCCAGTGCAGCATTTGAAGGAGTGTCGCATCGTTGGAGATGGCATCCTTCAAAGAAAATCTTAAATTAAGATCTTGTCCGAATGTTCCATAGATGTGCAAAAATCCCACGGCACAATTTGAAGAAGTGCAGTGAGTTCTCCTAGCCAGAATCCAACCATAACCAAAGGACAGACAAAATGGACATCCACCTTTCCTGTTGATTGTGGGATGCTACAATTGTTTGGGATTTAGAGTTAAGCACTAGATTAAGCTCTGGATTTTTGGATCAGTTCTTATGCCAGTGGAAGTGTGGCAGAATCGCCTGCTGTGTGTGAACCACTGGCTCCATCTGATCTTTCTGGCCTTGAAGGACACAGTATTGTGTGGTCAATGGCCTTTGTATTGCCTGTGTAATAGTTAAGCAAGCTTTTAAGAGGCACGATACTGCACACAAGTGATCACCCTGCAATTGATCACATTTGCTTTTTGACTCTTTAAAACTTAACTGCTTCTTCTTGCGTTCATAACTAGCATTGCTATGGTGCAAAGAGCATTAATTCAGAATAGCAATATGACGATGATGAGATTAGTTGTTTTTTTTTAGTAATGTTGATTGAGGAATAAATATTGGCCAGAACACTAGGGAGAATTCCATTCTTGTTCTTCAAAATAATGCCTTGGGAACTTTTTACACCACCTGAGAGGTAGATGGGGCCTTAGACGGATGGTATCTCAGGCCAGCTCCCTCTGCGACAGCCTAAACTTTTGGGCTCAAGCCTCTGAAGTGGAACTTGAATGCATAAGCGCTTGACTTGGAGGAAGTGCTACCCACTGAGCCACAGTTGACATTCTTGAGGGTGTTAAGACGCAAAACAAAATTATGCTTGAATCATGCCCAGAGGCTCCTGCAGCTGAACCAGAAAACCCAGGCCTGAATTTAAGTGCTTTGAAATATGAGGGTATATGAATATTATAATATTAATAGTATGAATATTACCATATTAGCATAACAGGTTATAATTAATATCCCTGCCCATGTTTTTACTCCACAGATATTTTAAAATTGTTTAACCCTGACCTGATTGGATACTCCCCGGGCAATGGAAACCATGACAACGGCTCCTTAGATCAGTTGGTTTTGAGAGCAAAAGCTGAGTAGGTTAACTCTTTCTGTTTGAGATTATCTCACTTTAACCCGTATTATATGTGAGAAAATACAATGAGCGAAGTAAATCTGTTTTTCCTCCCTTCACTGAGCAGTCCAACTGTGAGTAGTGGGCAACATGCTCTCAGGATTCCAGCAATACCAGTTTGTAGCCAGCTGCCAGGAATTCCACAAATAGCTTTCCTGACAGTTTTCCCTTTTCCCTGTAGAAAGGCTGGAAAAATACAGAGCGGCCTAAAAGACCAGATAAGCTGACATTTAAAGGATTATAGTAAGCAGATGAAGCTATAAGAGTATGAATGGGAATTTGGATGTATCCATTAGTCTTTTTGATTGGAGCGATCCGTGAGTGAAAGGTGAATTACGCCATACCCTACAGCAGATCCAATTTGCCCCTGACCTGGATGTGCTCGACCTTCACAAGATGCCACAAATGGGAAATTTCTCCATTTCCCAGCAGTGACATTGAGCATAAAAATCCATTAAAAAAATTAAAATTGGTTGACAATGCTGTGAAGTATGAAAAATAATCACAGGTTCCATTATTGTTCATCGCATCGCCAGTCCTGGTTATCTGATATTATGACATGGCAGGTGATGTGTGCCAGGTGGACCAAATCCACAAGGGAAACTTGGCCACGCTATCACAACAGTTTTACAATTTGTATTTATTACAAGAAGGTTTGTGCACGGAATTCAGAAGTAGTGAGTTTAACAACAAGTTTAGAAGTTTTAAATATTAAAATAAAACATTTATTAACAAAAGAAAAGAATTCAAGCACAGACATAAGATCACAGTTATTTGATATTATGACAAATCCCAAAATTCCTAATTAACTTGACTCCCAACTACATGCTCCCTTTAAGGCAATAGTCCAAAATAGATTTAAATTTAAAAAGGCAATCCAGCAAGGTTAGCAAATGCATCCACTTGACAGTGGGATCCCAAAGGCTTTTAACGCAACTTTATTTACTGGATACTGCAGACTTCTGCAGAAGTGGCTGGAGGCTTTTCCCCAAGGCTTCGGGAGAGAGAGGTTAAAACAGCGAGACTTCGGGAGAGAGAGGTTAAAACAGCGAGGCTTCGGGAGAGAGAGAGGTTAAAACAGCGAAACTTCGGGAGAGAGAGGTTAAAACAGCGAAACTTCGGGAGAGAGAGGTTAAAACAGCGAGACTTCGGGAGAGAGAGGTTAAAACAGCGAGACTTCGGGAGAGAGAGGTTAAAACAGCGAGACTTCGGGAGAGAGAGGTTAAAACAGCGAGACTTCGGGAGAGAGAGGTTAAAACAGCGAGACTTCGGGAGAGAGAGGTTAAAACAGCGAGACTTCGGGAGAGAGAGGTTAAAACAGCGAGGCTTCAGGAGAGTGAGGTTAAAACAGCGAGACTTCGGGAGAGAGAGGATAAAACAACGAGGCTTCGGGAGAGAGAGGTTAAAACAGCGAAACTTCGGGAGAGAGAGGTTAAAACAGAGAGACTTCGGGAGAGAGAGGTTAAAACAGCGAGACTTCGGGAGAGAGAGGTTAAAACAGCGAGACTTCGGGAGAGAGAGGTTAAAACAGCGAGGCTTCGGGAGAGAGAGGTTAAAACAGCGAGACTTCGGGAGAGAGAGGTTAAAACAGCGAAACTTCGGGAGAGAGAGGTTAAAACAGTGAGACTTCGGGAGAGAGGTTAAAACAGCGAGACTTCGGGAGAGAGAGGTTAAAACAGCGAGACTTCGGGAGAGAGAGGTTAAAACAGCGAGACTTCGGGAGAGAGAGGTTAAAACAGCGAGACTTCGGGAGAGAGAGGTTAAAACAGCGAGACTTCGGGAGAGAGAGGATAAAACAACGAGGCTTCGGGAGAGAGAGGTTAAAACAGTGAGGCTTCGGGAGAGAGAGGATAAAACAGCGAGACTTCGGGAGAGAGAGGTTAAAACAGCGAGACTTTGGAAGTGAGATTTTGGGAGAGAGATGTTAAAACAGTGAGACCTCTGGACAGAGAAGTTAAAACAGCGAGACTCAATTAGGAGTAAGGGTAAAATATTATATTTAGTTAAGATATGGCCGGGGAGCTCAGTCCCATGATTTGCACATCCTATGCTTTGTGGTAAATCCTAGATGCTCCTGGCAGTCTGGATGATCACTTGTGCAGGAGGTGCCTGCGACTGGAGCAACTCGAGCTCTGGGTTTTGAAGCTTGCACGGCAGCTGTGGGCACTACGGTGCATTCACGAGGCTGAGAGGTTTGTGGATAGCACGTTTCAGGATGTGGTCACCCCGCAGCTTAAGGAACTGCAAGCAGAGAGAGGAAATGGGTGACCACCAGACAGAAGAAGGGGACCAGGCAGGTCGTGAGGGAATCCACTGAGTACATCTCACTCGCAAACTATTTTTCAACCTTGGAAAACAGTGAGAGCAACAGTTCCTCTGTGGAGGCTAACCAAAGCCAAGGCCATGGCACTGTGGGTGGACCAGCTGTTCGGGGGAGGAGCAAGAAGTGTGGAAGGGCAATAGTGATAGGGGATTCATTAGTGAAGGGAGTAGACAGGTGCTTCTGCGGCTGTAGACGTGACTTCAGGATGGTATGTTACATCTCGGGTGCCAGGGTCAAGGATGCCAGGGGAAGGATAGAGCTGCAGGGCATTCTGAAGGGGAAGGGTGAACAGCCAGAGGCTGTGATCCATATTGGGACCAATAACATGGGCAGAAAGAGAAACAAGGCCCTGCAAGCAGACTTTAGGGAGTTAGGTAGGAAATTGAAAAACAGGACTTCAAAGATAGTAATCTCCGGATTACTCCTGGTGCTACGCAGTAGTGAGTATAGGAAAAGAAGGATAGGGCAGATGAATGTGTGGCAGGAGAAATGGTGCAGGAGGGAGGGCTTTTGATTCCTGGGGCATTGGGACTGTTTGTGGGGTAGGTGGAACAGTACAAGTTGGATGGCTTACACCTGAACAGGAATGAAAATAATCTTTGCAGGGAGGGTTGGAGGGTTGCTAATGCTGCTGGGGTGGATTTAAACTAAATTGGCAGGGGATGGGATCCTGAAAAGTAGTTCAGAGGGGAGAGAAGCTGAGATGGAATTAGAAGTTAAAATGCTAGTAAATGAGTCTGGAAGGCAGAGGAAACATAGAGTAGATAAGGAAGAAGTGAGTTTAGCAAGGCTAAATGGAATATATTTTAATGCAAGGAGCCTGAGGAATAAGACGGACTAGCTGAGGGCACAGAAAGGTACGTGGGAGTATGATACCATGGCTATGACTGAGACTTGGTTAAAAGAAGAGCAGAATTGGCAGCTCAACATTCCTGGTTATTGGGTATTCAGACGAGATAGAGAGGGATAGAAGACAGGGGGAGGTTGCAATATTGATCAAGGAATCAATTATAGCAGTGAGGAGGGACGATATCTTAGAAGGATCATCAAATGAGGCCATATGCGTAGAAGTAAAAAACACAAAAGGGGCAAACACTCTGTTGGGTGTGTACTATAGGCTCCTAAACAGTCAGGGAGAGATAGAGGATCAAATATGTAATCAAATTTTGGAGAAATGTAAGAATAATAAGGCAGTAATCGTAGGGGATTTTAACTACCTAAATGTTAACTGGGATAGTTTTAGCGTGCAAGGTAGGGAGGGGGCAAAATTCTTAAGTTGCATCAAGGGGAACTTTTTTAGCCAGGAAGTAGAAAGCCCAACAAGGGAGGGAGCTGGTCTGGACCTAATATTCGGAAATGTGGCCCGGGCAGGTGGAAGGTGTATCAGTACGGGAGCATCAGTAGGAGAGATAGTGACCATAACTCAGTTAGATTTAGGCTAGTTATGGAAAAGGATAAGGATGTGCCGGGAATAAAAGTTCTAAACTGGGGAAAGGCTAATTTTACTAAGGTGAGATACGATTTGGTCCAAGTGGACTGGGTGCAGCTACTTGCAGATAAAACTGTCAGAGCAGTGGGAGGCATTCAAGGAGGAAAAAGCGAGAGTACAGGGCAAATATGTTCCCATAAAGAAAAGGGGGTGGACCAAGTCTGGAGAACTCTGGATGTCAAGGGATGTAAAGGTTAGGATTAAGGAAAAAAAAGAAGCTTATGGCAGATACTGAGGGCTCAATATGGCAGAGTCCTTAGAGGAGTATAAAAAGTGCAGGGGGGAACTTAAAAAGGAAATTAGGAAAGCTAAGACAGTGCATGAGAAAGCATTGGTGGGTAGAATAAAGGAAAAGCCAAAGGGGTTTCTTAAATATATAAAGCACAGAAGAATGATTCGGGAAAGAGTTGGGCCAATTAGGGACAGTAGAGGTAATCTGTGTGTGGACCCAGAAGACGTGGGTACAGTCCTCAATGAATACTTCGCATTGGTCTTCACAATGGAAAAGGATGACACAGGTATAGACATCAGGGTGGAGGACTGTGAAATATTACAGGAAGTTATTGTAGAGAGAGAGGAGTTACTAACGGGTTTAACGGCCTTAAAAGTGGATAAATCCTCAGGCCCAGATGAGATGCATCCCAGGCTGTTGAGGGAGGCAAGGGAAGAGATATCAGGGGCCCTAGCAGTAATTTTCAAATCCTCTCTGGCCACAGGTGAGGTGTCAGAGGACTGGAGGACTACTAACATTGTTCCATTATTAAAAAAGGAAGGAAGGGATAGATCAGGAAATTACAGGCCAGTCAGTCCAACCTCGGTGGTGGGCAAGTTACTAGAAAGAATTCTGAGGGATAGAATATATCTGCACTTGGAGGAACACAGATTAATCAGGGATAGTCAGAATGGATTTGTTAAGGGATGGTCGTGTTTGACAAATTTGATCGAATTTTTTGAGGAGGTAACCAGGAGTGTTGATGAGGGTTCTGCATTTGATGTGGTCTACATGGACTTTAGCAAAGCTTTTGATAAGGTCCCTCATACTGGTCAAGAAAGTAAGAGCCCATGGGATACAAGACAAAGTGGCATGTTGGATCCAAAATTGACTGACAGGCAGGAAGCAGAGGGTGATGGTAGAGGGATGTTTCTGTGACTGGAAGTCTGTTTCCAGTGGGGTTCCACAGGACTCGGTGCTGGGGGTCTTGCTGTTTGTGGTGTACATAAATGATTTGGACTTAAATGTAGGGGGTATGATCAAGAAGTTCGCGGATGACACGAAAATTGATAGGGTGGTAAATAGTGAGGAGGATGGCCGTAAACTGCAGGAGGATATCAATGGACTGGTCAGGCGGGCAGAGCAGTGGCAAATGGAATTCAACCCGGAAAAGTGTGAGGAAATGGGGAGGGCTAACAAGGTAAAGGATTACACTATGAATGGTAGGACCCTGGAAAGTACTGAAGATTAGAGGGACCTTGGTGTGCATATCCACAGATCCCTGAAGGTAGCAGGGCAGGTAGATAAGGTGGTTAAGAAGGTGTATAAACATAAGAATATAAGAAATTGGAGCTGGAATAGGCCATTTGGCCCCTCAAGCCTGCCCAGCCATTCAATAAGGTCAAGGCTGATCTGCCCCAGTCCTCAACTCCTCTTTCATCCCAGCTCCTCATAGCCCTCAACTCCCTGATATTTCAAAAATCTATCTACCCCCTCTTTAAATATTTTCAGTGATCTAGCCTCCACATCTCTCTGGGGTAGAGAATTCCAGACATTCATTACCCTCAGAGAAGAAATTCCTTCGCATCTCAGTTTTAAATGAGTGTCCCCTTATTCTGTAACTATTTCCCCTAGTTCAAGATTCCCCCACTAGTGCAAACATCTCCTCAACGTCTAACCTGTAAAGCCCCCTCAGAATCTTGTACATTTCAATCCGATTACCCCTCATTCTTCTAAACTCTAATGAATAAAGGCCTAACCTGTTTAGCCATTCTTGATGAGTTAACCCCTTCATCCCAGGAATCAGCCTAGTGAATCTCTTTTGAACTGCCTCTAATACCAGTATACCTGTTCTTAAATACGGGGACCAAAACTGTACACAGTACCCCAGGTGCAGCCTCACCAACACCTGTACAGTTGTAACAAGACTTCCCTATTTTTAAACTCCAACTCCCTAGCAATACAGGTCAAAATTCCATTTGTCTTCTCAATCACTTGCTGCACCTGC
The DNA here is from genome assembly GCF_964194155.1 of Cetorhinus maximus. NCBI lineage: Eukaryota > Metazoa > Chordata > Chondrichthyes > Lamniformes > Cetorhinidae > Cetorhinus > Cetorhinus maximus. The sequence goes on along the minus strand of NC_135883.1, from coordinate 150,927,794 downwards.
ATGCTAACTTTTTGTGTTTTATGCTCAAGAACAGATCCCTCTGTGCTGCACTTTTTTGGAGTCTTTCTTCATTTAAATAATAGTCTGCCTTTTGATTTTTCCTACCAAAGTGCATGACCTCACACTTTCGTAAATTAAACTCCATCTGCCAAGTTTTGCCCACTCACTCAACCTACCTATATCCCCTTGCAGATTCCTTATGTCCTCATCACAACATGCACTCCCACCTATTTTTGTATCATCAGCAAATTTGGATACATTACACTCTGCCCCCTCCTCCAAGTTTTTAATATAGATAGTAAATAATTAAGGCCCAGGACTGATCCTTGTGGCCCTCCACTAGTTACGTCTTTCCAACCTGAAAAAGACCCATTAATCCCAACTTTCGGTCTCCTGTGTGTTAACCAATCCTCAATCCATGCTAATTCACTACCCCCAATACCGTGAGCTCCTATCATGTGCTTTAACCTTTTATGTGGCACCTTATCAAATGCCTTCTGGAAATCCAAACACACTACATCTACCAGTTCCCCCTTTTCAACTCTGCTTGTTTTATCCTCAAAGAGCTCTAGCAGATTTGTCAAACATGATTTCCCTTTCACAAAACCATGTTGACTCTGATTGCGTTAAGCTTTTCTAAATGTCCTGCTATTTCTTTCTTAATAATGGGTTCTAGCATTTTCCCAACGACAGATGTTAGGCTGACTGGCCTATAGTTTCCTGCTTTTTGTCTCCCTTCCTTTTTGAACAGAGGCGTCACATTATTGGTTTTCCAATCCAGTGGGACCCTCCTGGAATCCAGTGAGTTCTGGAAGATTTCAACCAATGCCTCCACTATCTCTATAGCCACTTCCTTTAAAACCCTTGGATGCAGGCCATCAGGTCCTGGTGCCTTGTCTGCCTTTAGTCCCATTAGTTTGTCAAATACTTTGTCCCTCGTGATAGAGACTGTTACAAGATCTTTCCTCCCATTAGCTCCTTGCTTATCTGGTATCTTTGGGGTGTTTAAAGTGTCTTCCACCATGAAGACTGATGCAAAATATTGGTTTAAATTTTCTGCCATTTCCCTGTTCCCCGTTATCAATTCTCCAGTCACATCCTCCAATGGCCCCACGCTCACTTTAGCCACTCTCTTTCTTTTTATATACCCGTAGAAGCTCTTGCTGTTTGTTTTTATATTTCTTGCCAATTTACTTTCATAATCAATTTTCTCCCTCTTTATTTGCTTTTTAGTCATCTGCTGCTAATTCCTAAAAATTCCCAATCCTCTGGCTACCACTAGTTTTCACTGCTTTGCATGTCTTAGTTTTTGATTGGATTCTCTCCTTGACCACCTTTATTAACCACGGGTGGTTTATCCTTCTCATCGAGTCCTTCTTTTTGACCAGGATAAATTTTTGCTGAGCGTTATGAAATATCTGCTTAAATGTCTGCCAATGCTCATCCATTGACCTTCCCCTTAGTCTATTTTCCCAGCCCACTTTAGACAATTCTTTCTTCAAAACTCTGTAATTGCCTTTATTTAAGTTGAGGACACTGGTTTGGGACCCGAGTTGCTCGCCCTCAGATTGAATTTAAATCTGGGATACTTGCCTTTATTAGCTGAGGCATAGAATACAAGAGCAGGAAGGTTATGCTGGAACTGTATAAAATGTTGTTTTGGCCATGACTAGAGTACTATGAGCAGTCTGGTCACCACATTATAGGAAGGATGTGATTGCACTGGAGAGAGTGCAGAGGAGATTTACCAGGATGCTGCCTGGGCTGGACGCTCGAAGCTATGAGTAAAGATTGGATAGGCTGGGGTTATTTTCCTTGGAGCAGTGAAGGTTGACAGGGGACCTGATAGAGGTGTATAAGATTATGAGGGGCATATGTAGGGTGGATACGAAGGCATTTTTTCCACTAGTAGAGAGGTCATAACCAGGGACCATGGATTTAAGGTAAGAGGTAGAAGGCTAAGAGGGGAATTGAGGAGAAATTTTTTTCACCCAGTGGGTAGTGGGAGTCTGGAACTCACTGCCTGAAAGAGCGGCTGAGTCAGAAACTCTCGTAACATTTTACGACGTATTTAAATATTTACTTACATTGCCATAGCCTCCAGGGCTATGGGCCAAGCGCTGGAAAATGGGATTAGTGTAGTCAGATCTTTGTAGACTGGCGTGGACATGATGGGCTGAATTGCCTCCTTCTGTGCTGTAAATATCTATGAGTCTATCTGTGAGTCAAGAAGGCTGCTTTACGCAGTGTGCCTTTCAAGATGTTATGTGGCCACACCCCACATAACCTTCCATCCCTCTTTATATATGTTTTTCCCTCTTTAATGTGCAAGATCCTATTGTTCTACTTGTCTTCGGAAATTTACTTTCCCTGCATAAAAATCTTTCATGTTGTCAATATGGCCTCTTTCCTTTCGGGAGTAATATACATAACAACCTTGCCCTATTTATCTTGTTAGTTGTAAACATCCTACCATCCCTTTGAAAATCAAACAACCCCTTCACTTATCTAAAAATGCAAATTTCATTCACACCTTATCTATGGAACCCTCATCCTTGATTGTCCATCTCCATTTCAAAAGTCTGCTTTACACCTGACTCTTATGATAATTTCAACCTTGCAGTCTGTCTGACTCTAATTGAATTAAATCAGTCACAGACAAAACCATCCATACTCACACCCATAAGCCTACAATAATATTATGAGGTTTTCATTATATGATCTAACATTATTTCATGGACTAATTAAGAGGTGTGTTTATTTCAGAGAATTACCAGGACTGGCTCAAAAACTGGTGACCAGTTTGAAAAATAACATGGTAAGTGTTTAGACATTTCCTTGTGTGGCAACAGTAATTAGCATTCATGGGAAATTCCTTTGCCTGCTATTTTAACCAACATCGGGCTCCAGTTAAATATGTAGCATAGTGTCATAATGGGCAGGGTGATCTATCTGGATGAACAGTGGAAAGTTTACTGATGATCTGAGCTGGCACGCAGTGTGATTGCAGATTATTAACATCCATCAGTATCATTGCACACTGTTGGGGGTTTTATATCGTTGAGTGATATAATGATGCAGCACAGAAGGAGGCCAATTCGGCCTTTTTTGCTTGTTCAGCCACTTTGGTAAAATTATAACTTGGCTTTTGCCAACCTGTACCCACTTACTTTGGACTTAGAAAGAAAGCATGCATTCTACATGAGTCTAGTTTTATATTTGTGGACTTTTCAGCAGGTTGATGTTTGGTTTCGGCACTTACCGGAAAAAGGCCAAAAATAAAATATCTGTATTGACTTTCGGACTTTGGATCAAGCTTGTTGACTTTTCCAATGCATGTTTACCTGTTTTGTGGCATGAGGGCCGATATTAAATGGATTAGTCCTGGATTTCCTTGGGACTCCAGCCTGGTGCTTATTCTGGAACCCCCTGCTCTGACGCCCCCAGTGTTTGCGGGATCATTGTGAGGGAACATGTTGCACAAGGCAAAAGTGGCGAGAAGTGTCGCTGTGGGTGCGTCACCGCCATGATATCTGGTCCATGCAATCAACTACAAAATCATCTGGCATTTATATCACACCTTTAAAGTAGCAAGACATCCCAAAGAGCTTCACAGGAGCATAAATTACACAAAACTGACATTGAGCCACAATATCAGATACTAGGACAGGAGACCAAAAGCTTGATCAAAAAGACAGGTTTTGAGGAGTCTTTAGGGAGGAGAGAGAAAGGCAGCGAGGATTCCAGAGGGAATTCCAGTGTTTTTGGGCCTAGATACTTGAAGGCACGGCCGCCAAAGTTGGGTCAAACCTCAGCAAGAAAGCGTAAAAAATGCTTTCTTTCTCTATTTGCATGGGCAGATTATCCAGCAGGGACATTTTTGTTTCTTCCTGTGATGTCCAACTGAAATATGCTTTGGAAGTTTGTACATGCCTCTGGATTAACATTCTTCATGCAGGTTAGAACATAAATTCTGATTGTGTCAGGTTAAAAGTTATACATGTTAATCGTTGTCTGTTTTACTTCAGCTCATCGACTTTCAGAAGGATTGGAAGCTGATCACAGTTTACCTCGGCATTGCTGATACGTGCACCTATTGCACAAATCAGGTACCATGCAACAATAACAGTTTAACTCTCATTAAGTAATTGATTTGTTTTTGTGCATTCAAGATAGTTTTTCTGGAGCAATGTGTTCTAGAATCAACATGAGGGCAGGTTAATTAATGGACAATGAGCCAGACTTGGTTAATAATCTAACAGTAAAGGAACGTTTATCGAATAATGATCATAATATGCAGCCAAACAAAGCTCTGGTTAGACCACATCCAAAGTGCAGCACATTATAGGAGGGATTTATTGGCTTTGGAAGGGGTGGATTCACTAGAATGTTACCAGAGCTCCCAGGGTTAGATTATGAGGAGAGGTTACATAAACTAGGCTGGTGTTCCCTGGACTATAGAATCATAAGCGGTGATTGAATTGAGATTTTTGAAAGAAATTGATAGGGGAGATAGAGATAAGCTTTTTCTGCTGGTGGGCACTCTGACAAGGACACAATCTTAAAATCAGAGCCAAACCTTTCAGGAGAGAAGTTCAGAAACACCTCTTCGCACAAAGGGTGGGAGAAGAGTGGAGCTCTCTTCCACAATAGGCAAATGCAAGCTCAATTAATAATTTTAAATCTAAGATTGATTGATCTTTGCTGGTCAAGGGTTTTAAGAGATGTGGAACCTGGAGGGGCGGGTAGGAGTAGGACACAGATCAGCCATGATCTCATTGCATGGCGGAACAGGCCTAAGGTGCCGAATAGCCTACTCCTGTTCTTAGATTCCTATGTATTATCATTGCTGAGTTGAGGTTAGGTTACAAACATTTGAGGACAAAGTTCATCAGCAATTTATTATGGCTCCATGAAACCTTAAAAGAGGAAGTGTTGAGGCAGGTGGGTGGCAAGTTCAAACTCTGCTTTGCAAATTAGGTGGGCTAATAAATCTCTAGTTTTATTTGCTCGGATGTATTCCTGTTATTCCAGTAGACTGTTGACGAATTCCCACTTTTTTCTCACTGGAAAATCAAACATTGAGAGGTGATGTGGTTGCTGAATTCTAAAGGGACTAGATAACATAGACTGTGACAAGCTATATTTTTATTCATTCACGGGATGTGGGCTTCGCTGGCTGGGCCAGCATTTATTGCCCATCCCTAGTTGCCCTTGAGAAGGTGGTAGTGAGCTGCCTTCTTGAACCGCTACAGTTCATGTGGTGTAGGTACACCCATGGTGCTGTTAGGGAGGAAGTTCCAGGATTTAGACCCAGCAACAGTGATGGAACGGTGATATAGTCCCAAGTCAGGATGGTGGGTGGCTTGGAGGGGAACTTCCAGGTGGTGGTGTTCCCATCTATCTGCCGCCCTTGTCCTTCTAGATGGCAGTGGTTGTGGGTTTGGAAGGTGCTGTCTAAGGAGCCTTGGTGAATTCCTGCAGTGCATCTTGTAGATGGTACACACTGCTGCAACTGTGCGTCGGTGGTGGAGAGAGTGAATGTTTGTGGATGGGATGCCAATGAAGCGGGCTGCTTTGTCCTGGATGGTGTTGAGCTTCTTGAGTGTTGTGGGAGCAGCACTTATCCTGGCAAGTGGGCGGTATTCCATCACACTCCTGACTTGTGCCTTATAGATGGTGGACAGGTTTTGGGGAGTCAGGAGGTGAGTTACTCATCGCACGATTCCAAGCCTCTGACCTGCTCTTGTAGCCATGGTATTTATATGGCTAGCCCAGTTCAGTTTCTGGAACAGTTCAGTTCAGAACAGCAGAACCAGAGGAAAGGGGGTAAATCAAAACTGACCTGCAGAAACAAGAGAGAGAAAATGGTTAATGTACAGAATAGATTCCCTAGGGAGATGGTGGAAACATGAATATTGATTCCTTCAAATGTAAATTGAACTGCCATGATTGATTGATTGCCATGATGGGTGGTGTAGTAATTATGGTTTTATTTAGTGTACAGTGTACCTTTAAGAATAATACTTGTTAAGCAAGATCACATGATCTGTAGTAACCAATAGGAGAATAGCGCAAGCTACCTCAGCAGTCAGTGCAGAGTCAGAGTTGGAGAGAAAGCACATATGTAGTTGCTGCTGAGTATATTGTAAATTAAGTTAAAGTTTCCACCAAGAAGTGTCTGCTGATCAACTCTATCATTAATGGTACAACTCAGCCACCCTACAACAAACTGGTGACAAAGATAAAACAGGATTGAACAGAAGAAATCAAGTTGGAAAGAAATTGGCGCTGTCACTTGCCTGGTGATTGTGAGTGTTTAAGATAATTAAAAAGAAAGGAAGATGTACTCACCAGGTATGCTGTCGCTTTAAGTTAAAGAAAAAATGGGCCCGATCCAAATGGCTGAGAAATTTCCTGGAGCACTCCCAACATTTCAAAAAAACAAAATTGCAAGAGCCCCAGGTGAGAATCACAAGACGAATGAGCAAAACAAAAAACACAGAGAATCTGTACTTATGTTGTAAAATAGGCAACAACCCGGCAGGTCAGTAGGTTAGAGAAACTGGTGCAATAAATTTAAACAAAAAAAAAGGCCTGATTGGACCATGAGGCCACTGGGTCTCCCGAAGTGCAACGTCAAAAGAACCTGTGGAATAAAAAAAACCCTGCAGAATTGTAGAGAAAAGGGAGAAGAAATCACTGTTGCATTTTTTTCCAAGCGGGAACGAAATTTTACAAAGTTAAAAGAGGAGGAGGCCCACGATCGCAGGGATCCCGCCAAAACTAAAAAAAGTTTGGAAAACACGGCAGAGAAAAGCCAACAGCTGCAGAGACAGCCTGAGTTTTAAAAAAAACAGTGACTGCTCTTAAAGCGGCAATACATTTAAAGTGGTAAATACAGGAAATTAAAAGAGACACCAGAGAGAGGGCAACTCTGCAGAAGGGAATAAAAGACCCCAGAGAGAAGGCAAATCGGCAGAAGGCAACAAGAGACCCCAGAGAGAGGGCAGCTCTGCTTAAGGGAACAAGAGACCCAAGAGAGCGGGCAATTCCACCAAGGGCAACAGGACACCCCAGAGAAAGGGCAACTCTGCCGAAGGGAACAAGAGATCCCAGAGAGAGGGCAATTCCGCCAAGGGCAACAGGAGACCCCAGAGGGAGGGCAACAAGAAATTAAACAGTTGAAAGAACAGTTGATTGTCCTTCATGATCAAACGCAAAAGGAATGTGTAATCATTCAGCAATGTGAAGAAATGAAGGCTGTCTCATACGGCAGAATGGAAGCACAGCAGAAGAAACACAAAGAGGGCTCGGGGAAGCCCTGGTGATAGAAAAGGGCTCAAGAGAAGCCCTGGTAATCAGAGAGGGCTCAGGGGAAGCCTTGGTGATCGAAAAGGGCTCAGGAGAAGCCCTTGTAATCAGAAAGGGCTCAGGGGAAACCATGGTAATCGTAGAGGGCTCAGGGGAAACCATGGCAATTGTATAGGGCTCAGGGGAAGCCATGGTAATCAGAGAGGGCTCAGGGGAAGCCATGGTAATCAGAGAGGGCTCAGGGGAAGCCATGGAAATTGGAGAGGACTCACAAGAAGCCCTGGGAGCTATGTATAGCTGGATACAGCCAGGAGACAGGAGTTTGGAAAAACTCCAAGGCTGTGGCAGCTCAGTGAAGTTAGCTGTCTAGCAAAAAGCTGAAGAATCAGCTAAATGAAGCCAAAGAGGCTTTGGAAGCAAAAGTCGCAGAATTTTCCAAGAAGCAGACAGATAATGAAATTTTGGGAGACTCAGCCACTGAGCTCAGACAAGTTGAACTTGCATCTGTGAGAAGTCTGGCCAACAGTGAAGTCATAAAGAAGGCCGATGCTAAAAAAAAAGGAAAGTGCACGTTCCAAGTGAGGGAGGTAATCTATTTGGGTCACTGGGTAGATTCACAGGGCCTCCACCTGGTTGAGGAGAAAGTGAGAGCCGTAAGAGAGGCACTTGCGCCAAAGAACCCCTCAGAGCTCAAATCATTCCTAGGAATGATCAACTATGATGGGCGGTTCTTACCCAATTTGTCTATAATGCTGGCTCCCCTGAATTTTCTACTCGAAAAGAGGTGCCTTAGAAAGCAGCTTTCATAAAGGTGAAACAATTGTTGCACTTGTCCAATCTATTAGTGAATTATGACCAGACGAAAGGATTGGTGCTGACATATGACGCATCTCCCTTCGGAGTGGAAGCAGTGTTCTCTTATCGGATGGACGATGGCACAGAACAGCTAATAGGTTAAGTATCAAGAACAGCGGAAAAGGGATACTCACTGATAGAGAAAGAAGGCCTGTCCATCATCTTTGGTGTCAAGAAATTTCACCAGTACGTACACAGACGCCATTTAACAATTGTTTCAGACCACAAACCATTGCTAGGATTGTTTAGTGAGGAATCAGCTTCAACGGTATCACTCGTGCGAAAACTGCATTATAGCACCAATCCTCAAATGGACTGGCCGAAAGGGTGGCTCAAATGTTCCAGGCAGGCATGAAAAAGCTAACTGGCAATTCCTTGGCAACCAAGCTAGCACGCTTTCTCTTTCATTACATGACCACCCCTCACACAACAACAGATGTCACACTTGCAGAGTTATTGTTGAAACGCCGTCTCAGGATGAGATTGAGCTGAATAATGCCGAATTTAGAGGGGAAGGTGGAAAGGAGTCGGGGAAGCGAGAAAACTAGACACAGCTGGCATAATCGTGAGAGGAAATTTACCATGGGATAGCCGGTATACATGAAAAACTTCAGGGAAGGACCAAAGTGCTTACCGGGTGAAATAAGTGCAGTGACCGGGCCTCTATCTTACCACGTGGAGGTGGAAGGCCGGATCATCCATAAACATGTGGACTCTTTAAGGAAGAGAGAGACAAATCACCAAGATATGGTTCCACAAGGGATCATGACTGGGTTCTGTGTTTCCTGTTGAGGATACTCAACCCAGGACTGACATGCCTGATGTCCCTGTAAGAGTTGAGGATACAGAACTACAAGTGCTAACTGAAGCACCTGATGTTCAGGCAACTCCAGTAAAGGAGGCACTGGACAAAGAATCTGACGTTGTGGAGCTGCAATGTTCCACATGTACCAGGAAACCACCTGAAAGACTACACTTGTAAATTTCTTACCCAGTGTAAATATTATATTGTCTTGAAAAATATGCACTTGTAAACATAATATGAAAAGCCAAGTTAAAGGGGGAGGAACGTAGTAATTATGGTTTTATTTAGTGTGTAAGGTACCTTTAAGAATAATACTTGTTAGGTAAGATGACGTAGGAACCAATAGGAGGGTAGTGCGTGCTACCTCAGCAGTCAGTGCAGAGATAGAGTTGGTGTTGAAAGCACACATGTGTAGTTGCTGCTGAGTATATTGTAAATAAACCTAAAGTTTCCACCCAAGAAGTGTCTGCAGATAAACTCTATCATAAATAGCACAACTCGGACACCTTACAACAGCCAGAATCGTGGTGGGTGGGGGCACTTAATTTGGCACGAGCCAACAAACCAGTTTCCCGACGGCGGGAAAATAGTCCAGAATTTTGTTCTCCTGACGTTCAAGGTGGGTTAAAGGTGTGTTGAGTTTCCCACCAAGTAATGTCAGGAAACCCATCTGCATTCATTAGCATGTCATGAATGCTTATTAAGATGCCAACTTGCCAGAATCATGTTCCAACTAGGGACAGGAGGACCAGAAGGGAAGGGTGAAAGACAGTCTTGGGAGGCACGTTGAAGAGACTGTCCAGGGAATGAGGCCACATTGTCCGGGCCATGTTAGAGATGGCATGCATGTCTTGGGCGGGGGAAGCCTTTCCGGACAGTTACAGTTGTACACAGCATTATGCGTAGGCCGTGGTCCATCATTTACAGCATTTGGTCCTGGGGGTCCGATGCTTGGTACTGTGACACAGAGAGCACAGTCACACTCAGGGGAAGCATTTGGATCTGGCACGGTGGTAATTCTAATGTCATGGGGGGGTTTAGATGTTCTCACAGTGGGGGGGGGGGGTTCTTTAAAAGTAAGGGTGAGGTGGCCTCAAGAAGGGGAGGGGTCAGCTTCATGAGAGGCATGGGGGCATCAACAATGAAGGGAATATGGGGGAGAACAGGAATATCCACATAAATTATAATGGGGTCAAGGGTAACAGAGGGAGGTTGGATGGAGGAGGGAGTGCAATTAGGAGGCGGTGACTGTGGAGTAGGATAGGAGGAACTTGGTAGGTAATGGGGAAGGCAGAAAGTTGCTGGATGAACTCGCAAAAATCAGCAGAACCATCTTCATTTCTTACTCAGTAATGAACAAACATGAAAATAATAAAAAAACCAGAAAATTCTGGAAAAACTCAGCAGGTCTGGCCGCGTCTGTGGAGAGAGAAACAGAGTTAACATTTCGAATCCGCATGACTCTTCTTCAGAGCTGAAGAGAAGTGAGAAATAACAATATGGGAGGAGTCTCAAAGCAGGTGGGAGGAGTTCAGAACTCCTCTTTTGGGCTGAGCGAAGGAGCACCCTATTAATTATTTGCTAAAGCAATGGAGACCAGACTCAGCTGAGTATAGTTCTCGAGGGTCAAATGCCTATTGAAGAAGCATTGCTCATGACTAATGGGGCGCATTCATACAGGAACCCTTTAAGTTTTGGGGCTATATTTGAGTAGGTGTGATTGGCCACCTATTCCTGACAGAAGCACGTACAAAGGGGTGGAGGTTAAATCATTCAAGGGGCACGGCTGTTGGACAGCAGCTAGATGCACACTCCAAGCCTCACCAATCCCAGTTAAGCGGTTATGGCTCACAAGGCATAAGGCTTAATGTCCTTGCATTATGACAGGGCAATGTTCCCTATATAGAGTGGAGGAAAGCTAACAATCCCCTGTTGGAGGGTTCTCACACATGGCTGTAGTCACCCTGATCAAGGCCCTCTTTGTGAATGCTCAATCATGCCTGAAGGGAGGATCAGCCACGTGGTCCTCCAGGATGTGCTTCACCTGCGAGGGGTAGCCTGGGGATGCCATAGACAGAGGCCAGGCCAGGGGCTTTGCACTGGCCTCCAGGCTTGGAGATGGAAGGAAGCCAGTCAAGTTTCCAAATGTATTTGTTGACAGATGCAAAGAGGTGTGGAGAATGCAGGCTGCAGGTAAACCTGCCTTGTTTACAGCTCGAATATGAATGAGAAGAAGGGCCCATCACTGGTTGCCACAGGGCCAGGATGTCCAGCAACATGAGCTACAAGAGGGAGTGGGGCCTCAAGAAGTTTAAGATGCTCCTCAAGAGGGGCACATACAATGAAGACCAGTGGCCCGACCATGGGTATATAGAAGACACTGCTCATGTATGGAGATGAGCGAAAGCCAATGTCACAAGTGCCTTCGATTGTCCAGGGATGTGACAGCTCACATTTGCCATTTTCTCCATGAAGAACTGATGCCACAAGGATTTGGAGGGCATCCATGCCATTGGCTTTGAAGGTTACTGCTGCACTGAACTTTTTTGCCAATGGGTCCTTCCAGGGCTCCACTGGGGACCTTTGCGGCATCTCCCAATCAGTGACACACAAATGCATAAGGGAGGTCTTAGATGCCTTGTTCACTAGAGTTCACCAGTATGTCCAGCCCACATGGATGCTGAAAGCCAGGCTGCCAGAGTAGTGGGATCTGCAGTGATACCTGGTTTACTACAAGTGCAGGGCACCGTCGACTGCACACATGTGGCCTGAGGTCCCTGGCAGCAGCCTGTAAGATTCGTAATTCATAAAGGATTTCACTCTCTGAACACCCGGCTAATTTGTGATCACAGAAGACAAATTCTGCATGTTTGTGCTAGGTACCCAAGGAGCTCTCACGACTCTTACAGGTCACAGGTGCCACAGATCTTTGAGGGACCTTGGTGCTTACAGGGCTAACTCTGCACAGACAAGGAATATCTCCCAGGAGAAGTGACTCACAATATCTATTCGCAGTCCTCATGGTGTAGCTGAGAAGAGATACAATGCTGCATGTTCTGCCAACAGACCCTTGATAGAGCAGATGATAGGCCTTTTGAAGATGCATTTCTGATGTTTGGACTGCTCAGGTGGGGGCCTCCAATACTCGCCACAGAGAGTGCACAGGGTCATCATTGTCTGCTGCTCCCTGCACAACCTTGTGCTGCAAAGTGGGTATGTGTTTCTTGAGGGAGAAATGGAAGAACGGGAAGTCTCCTCTGACAAGGAGGATGATGAAGGGGATGGGCCTGATAAGGGCCAGGATGTAGAGGAGCCACATGAAGAGGCCATCGCATGGGTGTGATGCGGCAGATGTCAACATGACAATCTGATAGTTACAAGATTCCAGGAAGAGTAAAGTGCAGACACATTCTCACAAATGTTAGCTTGGTCTTTGCTGCCTGGGAGGCCCCAGCACTTGTCTGTCAGAGAGAAATTATCTTGAAAGTGCAATGCTTTCTTAATGTTTAGGGAAATCAGTACTCACCATCTGCCCTACTGATGGGTACAGCCTTGGAAGGCTTTAAACACAGTTTACTGAGTAGCCTTGGCAACATATGACCACTAGAATCTGAATGCTTGCACTTAGGTAACTTATAATAGTACAGTACTTTCACTCATGCCCTCACTAAGTCAGTGTGCATGGCAGCTTATAAGCAGCTGGAACTCCAAATTATCCACGGATGCACTCGTGTCAGTCTGACACCTGCTCAACAAGGTGGGCCAACCACACATATCACTCTTTCAGGCATAACCACATGGATGGTTCAGAGGGAAGCAGCAGCATAGGAGCACCGTATAGAGTCATAGAGTCACAGAGTTATACAACACAGAAAAAAGCCTTTCAGCCCATCATGTCCATGCCAGCCAACAAGCATCTCTCTATTCTAATCCCATTTTCCAGCACATGGCCCATAGCCTTGTATGCTATGGTGTTTCAAGTGCTCATCTAAATACTTCTTAAATGCTGTGAGGGTTCCTGCCTCTACCATCCCTCAGGCAGTGTGTGTTCCAGCTTCCAACCACCCTCTGGGTGAAAAACTGCTCCTTACCTTAAATCTATGCCCCCTGGTTATTGACACCTCCGCTAAGGGGAAAAGTTTCTTCCTATCTACCCTATCTATGACCCATAATTTTGTATACCTCTATCAGGTCCCCCCTCAGCCTTCTTTGCTCTAAGGAAAACAACCCCAGCCTATCCAGTCTCTCTTCATAGCTGAAATGTTCCAGCACAGGCAACATCCTGGACAATCTCCTCTGCACCCCCTCCAGTGCAATCACACCCTTCCTATAGGGTGGCGACCAGAACTGCTGTGGCCTAACTAGCGTTTTATACAGCTTTAACATAACCTCCCTGCTCTTATAGTCTATGCCTCAGATAATAAAGGCAAGTGTCCCATATGCTTTCTTAACCACCTTATCTACCTGTGCTGCTGCCTTCAGGGATTTATGAAATGTACACCAAGGTCCCTCTGATATTTTGTACTTCCTAAGGTCCTACCATTCATTGTGTGTTCCCTTGCTGAGTTAATCCTCCCAAAATGTATCACCTCACACTTCTGTCCCATCACCAGCTCTCCTCAATGCAGAATAATGAGGAATCATCTTGATAATGCCTGCCGGTGGCCATTCAGACATCAATGAAACAATAAGCATTAACATCTTGATCATGCAGTTAAGTCTTGAGGTTTACTTGCATTGTCCTCACTGAGAGTGGCTCACCAGGACTATGGTTTGCTGAGGTGCAACCAATTGGGACCCTGCAGTCATCAGAAACCTCAAAGTACGCTGTTCTGGTTAACCTTTACGTTAGGGTGAGATCTTGAGCAGTCATTTTGGACACACCAGCTGATGAAGCATTGTTTCCTGCAGGGACCCTGCAGAGGACGTAGAGAGTTGGCTTTGCATCACATTGAAAGCATCACAAGTCCTCGAGACAGTACAGCACACAAGGCCATTCCCCTCCCTCTGTCCGAAGTCACTGAAAGCTCTGCCTGATTTTCTGTTTGAGTAGAGTGCTTCCTTTACCCAAGGAATACTGAAACCCTTGCTAAGGAGGTGTGCAGGACCAAATGTGAGCTCAGGAAGTGGCTTCATCAAAATGAACATCACCCCTTAAATCATACACTCTAACCCCTCCTGAAGTCAAGTCTAAGGTGTGTGTTGTATCCTTACTTGCCTAGTTCAGCATCATGCATGCAGAGAGTGACAAATCATCAAGGAAGCATATTCAGCATTAAGTGCAGACACTCCCTCCAGACAGGCATGGAAGTCTATGCATTTCGAGTGTTAACATCACAGTGCTCAAAAACAGTTTCTCATGCCTGAAAAATCATTCTAAATGAGCTTCACCAAGAAACAGAAAACCTGTTGAAAGATCTTCACTTGCTACAGGAATCTCTCAGGACAAAGTTTATTCCTTTGGAAAATTACGAAGAGAAGGAGAATGAATTTAATGTCACTCTGAACAAGCTGAAGAACCAGCTGGCAGAAAAGACTCAGCAATGTTCTCTATTCAAGGAGGAAGATGAAAGCTACAAAAAACAGACTGAAGAGCTGAAGAAGCAGTTGAATGGAAAAGAGGAGGCATTCAAAGGAAAAGCTGTCAAACCTTCCAGACCGCGAGTGGATAATGAATTGCACAATTACAGAACTGACACTAGTTAAGACTTCGCTGGTGACAGACCAGGCTAACAGTGAAACCAAACTGAAAGACAAGGACAAAGTACATCCTCACTGGCTGTTGAGAGAGGCCAATCTCACCTTCTGTGTAGGTGTGGTCTCTCTCTCCTGCCAGCTCTGCGGCCTGTTCCTCAAAAGTACTGAGGGGCGGATTTCCAGGGTGTCACCTCCCATCTTTGTATGCTCTCTTTTGTTACCGAATATCTTGTCTTGCAGAAAGACAGAAGGATTGATTGCGAGCCCGTTGTGTGAATGCGCAGTTCAGAAGCATGCATGCCTATTGTAGCTGCTGATCCCTCCCCATTAAGTGATTAAGAAGCCATTTGTCCGGGCACGAATATGAGGTTGAGAGCTTAAAGTGGGTGGCATGCTCAGTGCTGATGTTCCATCTGCTGGGTGTGTGTGACATCCCTGTGCATTTTGACCCTTAGACTGCCTGATGCCCTTATGAGAATGTGAGTTTTCAGTGAGTAATTTTTCATTTATCCTGGCAGAGAATAGCAGATCGTTTATTCTCGTCCTGCATGCAGGCCAGTCCTGGTTCATTTTTAGGCCCCACGGATGCTAACAGCCCCGATGACCTCCTCCCAGGCTGCTGTGGTCGGGTGGGAGGCCTCCTGCTCCCATCCCTCAGAAAGAGCACCTCCCACCTTTCCTGGACAGCCAGGAGAAGAGTCTCCAGGGAGTTGTCGCTGAACTGTGGGGCTGAAGGTTGCTTTCTCCTCTTCGATATACCTGTCCATTGCTCCTGGCCTGCAGTGAGCCAGTGGCTGTCCGGGGTGCTGTTGAAATATGGTGCCAGCACCTTCGACCCCATGATGTAATGGCGGGATGGGTCACCTCCTGCTGGCCTGCCACAAGATTCGCCAAACTCCTTGCTGATGCATAATTAATGAGCTGAAATCGGATGATCGCCCAAGTTCAGCCATCCTGCCGCCCAGCGGGAATTCACTCGCTAGAACTTAGACTCCAGAATGGCAGATTCCGTTCAATGAGTCAACAACTTCATTATTTTTATGCCATTTGATTACCTGGATGGGCGAAGGTAAACTAGGATGGACGTTGGTCTATTCTCGGCTATTAATTTCTATGGGCTGCATGTTATGGGAGGGTGGAGTGCTGGCCCCCCTCCGCATAAGTAGTCAGCTAGAAGCCCATTCACTTCATGGCAGCCCACCCCTCAGCCGTAACATGCTGCGGGTGGGCTAAAGTGGTGGAGTGTGGGACTTCCGCCTCCCACTCGGGAGGAAGTGACGCTTTCCGGAGCTGCCGGCCAATCCAATTGGCCAGAAGCTCCATCACTCCCAGCAGCGGCAGAGCTGGGTAGCGGATGTTGCCGGGATTGCAGGAAGAAGGCCGCTGAAGAGGAACAAGGCTGTCCTGAAAGATAAGTCCTGGGGTTTTAGGATGAAAAGGGATCCCAGAGCTTGAGGAGGAGGGGAGGGGGGGGGCGCCAGGGCCCTGTTCTCTCAGGCAGGTCTCACGTAACCTTGGGTGGGTGCCTCCGATATGTGCAGGGCACCCCCAGAATTATGTGCCCTCCCTTCCTTCCCGCCTTTGTTCATGCTGCTTACACCAACCCAACTGCCTACGCCAACCGTGTTATGGAGTGGGCAGCATATTATTCAGGTCAATCAGCTTGTTAACTAGCCTAAATAACTCTTAGTTATTTATTTACATATGACAGGCGGGCTGCCAATTTCTACACCCGCTCACCTCACGTATTATGTGTGTGAGCTTGGGGGTGGGTGGAAAGGTAGTGGGCTTGCCGCCTGACTTATTTTACATGCCACCCGCCACCCCAGAACCAGCCAAAACATGCCTGCCAGGGCACGTAAAATCCAGCTCAATGTCCCTATTATACTCATGCAGTGATTCTTGGTTTGAGGGGGAGTGGGGCAAGCACTGGGCATGCTTTCTACAGGGATCTTGTGTATGACCAACTCAGAATGGCATTGGTGAAGGTTGAGAGTCAGCTTAGCCATTGGTGGCTGTCTAATCTGAGAAGACCAGATGTGTGGAGAAAATAAAGGGGTTTGATGCCTTCAGCAAATAACCCTGGAGTTTAGAAGAATGAGAGGTGATCTCAATGAAACCTACAAAGTTCTGAGGGGGCTTGATAGGATAAACGTTGAATGATTGCTTCGCTGATCGGGGAACCTAGAACTCAGGGTGCAGTCTCAGGATAAGCGGCCGATCATTTGTAGGACTGAGATGAGGAGAAATTACTTCACTCAAGGGTTGTGATTCTTTGGAATTCTCTATCCCAGAGGTTTGTGGATGCTCCATCGTTGTTTACATTTCAGGCTGGGATAGACAGGTTTTTGCTCTCTCAGGGAATTAAGGGATATGGGGAGTGGGAAGGAAAATGGACTTTAAGCCCATGATCGTACTGACTGGCAGAGCAGGTTCGATGGGCCATGTGGTCTACTCCTGCTCCTGTTTCTTATGTTCTTATAAAATTTAAAGGAATTCCAAAAACACAACATAACATTAGCAGAGAAAAAGCATGTCTTAGCCTGAAAGAGACATTGTATGCATAGTGTTTAAAGTGTTTCTGTTTCTTTATTTCCTGATCTAGGAACATTACTCACCAGAGAAGGTTACGCTTAGAATAAAAGAGGCTATTGATATATTGCAGCGAGAGGTAAGCATGGCATGGCCTTGCCCCTTGGAAAACATGACCATTGATACAGGAACTGTCATCTCATCAGTAATTAATAACTTATTTATGTTGCCTCAGATTCCTGGTTGGAATGCAGTGTTAGCACCTGGAAAAGGATGACTCGCTAACGCGAATCCAATGGGCTAATGCAATGAATACTTGTCTATCAAAACCTGATGTGGCTTTCATCCTGATGGGAAAAGTCACATTCTTCGACAGGGAGAGGGAGGGGTGCTGAGGCAGGCTGGTTAGCTTTGGCTACATTTCTAGTGCCTTCTGGTGGTTGCAACTTGCCACTGCTGAATCTTAGTCTAAAGGTTGAAAGTGTACGGTGTAATATCAGTAATGTATCTGCATGTTAAATTTTTCTCTCTCCATTTTAATCTATTTAAAACTATTGAACATAGTTTAGAGAGATAAATTTTAAATGCATGCTTTAACACTTTCATCATTGGTATTGCACAGCACGAGTTCAACCTTCCAGTGGCTTTATCTTCTAATTATTCTTTCTTTTTGCTCTGATTAATATTGATCAGGAAAATCCTGGTTCTAATGTGTTAGAGGCGGTTCAGAAGAGGTTTACTAGATCAATGCATGGAATGAGTGGGTTGCCTTATGAGGAAAGGTTAGACAGGCTGGACTTGTTTCCACTGGAGCTTAGAAGAGAGGGGGTGATTTGATTCAAGTATATAAGATCCTGAACAGCCTTGACAAGGTGGACATGGAAAGGATGTTTTCTCTCGTGGGTGAGTCCAGAGCTAGGGGGCAATGTTTTAAAATTAGGGGTTGCCCTTTAGGACAGAGATGAGGAGATTTTTTTTCTCTGAGAGGGATCATAGGAACATGTCAAACATGTGTGCGACTTTGGAACTCTCTGCCTCAGAAGGCAGTGGAGGCGGGTCATTGAATATTTTTAAGGCACAGGTAGATAGATTCTTGTTAGGTAAGGGAATCAAAGGTTATCGGGGGTAGATGGGAACGTGGAATTCGAAACACAAGCAGATCAGCCATGATCTTATTGAATGGTGGAGCAGGCTCGAGGGGCTGAATGGCCAACTCCTGCTCCTATTTTGTATGCTTGTATGTTCTAATAGTTCTATTAAATTGTTCCACTTTAATAAGGCCTCTCCACTGAACGCAGAGAGAGCTAGCAGCCTGCCAAGGCTCATAGATGAAAGGGAGGAAGGGCTTCAAATGGCCACCCAGGTTGCATTATGTATCAGCAATAAGAACAGGATTAGACCATTCAATCCCTTGAGCCTGTCCTGCCACTTGGTTAGCTCAAGGAGAAATGTACCTCAGCTCCATTTACCCCCATTGTTCTGTATCCCTTGATACCCTTAGTAGGAACATAACTGTAATTCCACTAAACAAAATGTGCTCCTGCAGGTCCCACGAGCCTTTGTGAATCTTGTGGAGATGCCAAATATCGACATCCTGCACCAGCTCTTTGACATGGACACTGAACTGAGGTAAAAATATTTGAATTAAGCTCTTGTCATTAGTTTTCAAGGGGAGCACAAGACTTTGTAATGACAAGTTTGTGATTGCTTTTCTTCAGGGACTGGTGCAAGTGTCTGGTCGAATCCCGGGAATCAGCAGCTATGTCTGCGCAAGTGATTAGCTGGGATTTCCAGGTAGGTGACTTATTACCTCACATACATTTCATTTGTCCAAAATAGCTTTAGTTGTTTTCAATGAATTATATGAGAATTTGTATTTCTAAAACAATACAACTGTAAAGTATAGAAACTTAATAACACAACACAAGCTGCTGTACAGCTTGAACTGAACATATGCATAGACACATATTGAAGGCCCTGTAAAATTATACACATCAGGGTTACTATTTACCCAGTCTTTTCTTGCTAAGGTGAACAACTCATTCGGGATACTCAGACTTAATTGCTATCCACTGACCTGGCTAGAACATATCTGCACATGTGGGCATGTATATGTGTGTATATATACACTTGTATTTGTTTGTGTATATTCACTTATGTGTATGTGCATGAATGTGTGCTTGCATAAGCACTTGTATACCTGTGAACATGTGTGTGTGTATTTGTGTATATGTGAGGTAAAACCATGATGACATTTGACTTGGACTGCACATGAACTCCCTCAATTGATGTAATGGACAGCAACAGATACAAGTGGAACTAGGCAGCAGCGTGAGTCAGAAGACCAATCTAAAGGGGATTTTTTTAAAAATAAAGCAGCTATTCTGACCTTTATAATGTGCTTCTATCTCTAGAACGCCCTCCAGGAGCTGGTGTATTCTGGGATCTATGACAAGCGTGATGACTTCACTTTGGTTCTGCAGCCCTTTCTTAGAAACATGGAGATACCTCTCACTGCAGTAAGTTTCTTAAAATCCAATGGCTCCGATATTTACAGGGAGCGGGGTGGGGGGTGGTGGGGTGGCGTCGTAGTGGGAGTAGTGTATCTGGAAAGCCAGGGGATGCAGAGTTCCTGCCAAATTTAATGGCAGGATCCCATCATAGGCTTTTCCTCTGTTTCCTGCTGGGCAGCCAATCAAATTGACAAGCTGAGAGCCTGATTTAAATGTGTTAATGCAGTGTCACGCCTCTCCAAGGCTGAACATGTGTGTGACATGAAACCCGCCACTCTGAACAGCAGCCGGCTCTTACACAGTGGGTTTGAGGAACCAACCCCATTTATACAATTTTAACCTCCACCTTGACCCTCTCCCACCCATCGTGAGCAGATTTAATTAAGAGACCAGTGTCTTTTGGTTTGAAAGTTTCACAATGTGATGACTTTTTAAACAGAAATGTTGTTAACACAAAAAGTATTTGTTGCATTGCAGGAGGCCGTTGTGAAGGCTATTGGCCTCATTCCAAGGGTATTATCACCCAGGGTCCTCCCACAGGAAGGTTCCACTTCTGTTTTTTGGCTTCTGGCCATGAGGCAGGGAGAGTTGGTTTGAAGCAGGGAGGCTGAAGGCAAACCCTGTTAATACCACTTTAAAAATATCAGAGCCCACAAAGTGAATTGAAAACAGAGTGTATTAATCAGTCTCTGGTGGTGATTTTCTAACACAGATGTTAGGGCAAGAATTTTATGTCATTGTAGCGGTGATGAGGAAGGAACAGTGGCATATGACCAAGTGAAGGTGTTGTATGAGCTGGAGGGGAGCTTGAAGGTGATGGTGTTAACAAGACATTGCTGCTCCTGCACATCTTGGTGGGGGAGGTGGGGGGAGGTGTGGGAGCAATTAAGGGGCTCAGATGAAGGGGCTCGGATGGTTTATATATAGAGCAATGGATACCTGGCTGTGATTTGAGACTGGAATCTAATCGAGGGGTTCGGATGGTTTATGTATAGAATAACGAATACCTGGGGAGTGATTACAGTCTGGAATCTAATCGAGGGGTTTGGATGGGTTATATATAGAATAATGGATACCTGGGTAGTGATTAGGGTATAGTGGTATTGTCGCTCGGCTAGTAATCCAGTGACCCAGGGTAATGCCCTGGGTTCAAACCCCGCAATGGCAGATCCACGCCATTGTCAATTGTTGTAAAGACCCATCTGGTTCACTAATGCCCTTTAGAGAAGGAAATCTGCCATCCTTACCTGGTCTGGTCTACATGTGACTCCAGACCCACAGCAATGTGGTTGACTCTGAAATGGCCTAGCAAGCCACTCAGTTCTATCAAACTGCTGCAAAGTCACAAAAAGGGGAATGAAACTGGATAGACCACCTGACATCGACTTAGGCGCCAAAAAAGACAATGGCAAACTCAGACCTGTCAACCCTGTTAGTCTTCCTTACTAACATCTGGGGGCTAGTGCCAAAATTGGTAGATTAACAGCCTGACATAGTCATACTCACAGAATCATACCTTATAGATAATGTCCCAGACACCACCACCACCATCACCATCCCTGGGTATGTCCTGTCCCACCGGAAGGACAGACCCAGCACAGTGGTATGCAGTCAGGGGTTGTTGCCCTGGGAGTCCTCAATATTGACTCCGGACCCCATGAAGTCTCATGGTGTCAAACATAGGCAAGGAAACCTCCTGCTTTTTACCACATACCACCCGCCGCCCCACTCACAACCCTGCGTCCCCTACCTCGCCTCAGCTGATGAATCTGTACTCCATGTTGAACACCACTTGGAGGAAGCACTGAGGGTGGCAAGGGCACAGAATGTACTCTGGGTGGGGAACTTCAATGTCCATCACCAAGAGTAGCTCAGTAGCACCACTACTGACCGAGCTGGCCGAGTCCTAAAGGACATATGTGCTAGACTGGGTCTGCGGCAGGAAGTGAGGGAACCAACAAGAGGGAAAAACATACTTAACTTCATCCTCCATGAAAGTATCGGTAAGAGTGACGACCGCTCAGTCGTTGTGGAGACAAAGTCCCTTCTTTACATTGAGGACACCTTCCATCGTGTTGTGTGGCACTACCACCGTGCTAAATGGGATAGATATCGACTAGATCTAGGAACTCAAGACTGGGCATCCATCAGGCACTGTGGGCCATCAGCAGCAGCAGAACTGTAGCTGAACACAACCTGTAACCTCATAGCCCGGCATATCCCCCACTCTACCATTACCAACAAACCAGGGGGTCAACCCTGGTGCAATGAGGAGTGCAGGAGGCCATGCCAGGAGCAGCACCAGGCATATCTAACAATGAAGTATCAACCTGGTGAAACTATAACACAGGACTACATGCATGCCAAACAGAAAAAGCAGCAAGTGATAGACAGAGCTAAGCGATCCCACAACAACACATCTGATCTAAGCTCTGCAGTCCTGCCACATCCAGTTGTGAATGGTGGTAGACAATTAAACAACTCACTGGAGGAGGAGTCTCCACAAATATTCCCATCCTTAATGATGGGGGAGCCCAACACATCAGTGCAAAAGATAAGGCTGAAGCATTTGCTGCAATCTTCAGCCAGGAGTGCTTACAGACAAGATTAAGTCGATGGGTTCAGATAGTTTATCTTTATACGTCTGACCTGTTGCACTGGCTTGTTATTCCGTGAGGGACTATTTTGACCACATTTGCTTTTTGTTTATTCTTCTTTGCAGGATCTCAACTGCTTCACACAGGATGGCTTCCATTTCAGTGCCAAGGGCCATGCTCTGTTAGCCAGAGAACTTTGGAATAACATGGTGCGTGTGACTTCTTTTTATTTTTCATTGAGCTGTAACTGCCTTGTCACTATCCACTTTCCACTGAAAGCAATTAAATGAAAATCAGGTTTGTATTGTAATAAGGAGCAATATTTGTTTTACATTTCAGTGGTAATTTCTTCCCTTGCCCCGCGCTACTCCCGCCAACATACACAGTCAGTTGGTGGAATGAAACCTGGATTGTAACCTGTCGTTGGGCAGAATTATATAGAATGCCCAACTCATCCTGCCTGTGATCTTTCTCCTAACTCTCACTTAGATTCCATCTTGTAGTCACTGAGATATCCATTATTCTGCAATATTGTGCATTAATGTTGTATAAAGCCCCCTTGTCTACTATGTCAGATAGACATATGTGAAAGACAGATTTTTGGTCTCTCAGGGAATTAAGGGATATGGGATCGGGTGGGAAAATGGAGTTGAAGCCTAAGATCAGCCATGACAATATTGAATGGCGGAGAAGGCCTAATGGGCCGTGGGGTCTACTCCTGCTCCTATTTCTTACATCCTTGTGTTCTTGTGCGTCATCTGAGATGTTAACCTATTTAAACTACTAGATAGATTACACAAAAGCAAAATACGGTAGACGCTGAAAATCTGAAATGTGAAAAAGCAGAAAATGCTGGAAATGCTCAGTAGATCTGGCAGCATCTGTAGAAAGAGAAAATAGTTAATGTTTCAAGTCAATGGCCTTTCTTCAGAAGTGGAAAACGTTAGAGATGTAACAGGTTTTCAGCAAAGCAGGGAAAGCGGGGAGGGAGGAAAGAACAAAAGGGAAGGTCTGTGGTCAGATGGAAGGCAGGTGAGATTGAACGACAGAAAGGATGAAGGTGCAAGGCAAAAAGGTCATCAGACAGGTTAATACTCCCGTCAAGTGTTTTTACATTGACATCATGTAGTGTGGTTTACCATGTTCATGTAGTTCTCTCTTCTGGGTGCGAAGGATGCCATTCCTCATTTCACTGTCACTACTTTGCCTAACAAAAAAACAAAAACAAGAGACAGCATTTACCCCTCTCAGTCAAAATGGGGTGTCCTTTTTCTGGGTTACTCTAATAGATCCTCTACCTGTCAACATTGCTACAAATTGCTGCTTATTCAACCATGTCGAGGTGCTCTGTAAACAATGGTGTTTAAAAACTAAGCACCAAAAGATGATCTCCAGTCAGGCACTGATCAGGAATTTCTACCTTGATAATAGCACAGCTGTTTTTGTAATTCATAAGATGTCACCAGCACATTGAAAGTTATTTGAGCTTCCAAACATTTTGGGTTCATTGACCTTTTAGCATTGCTGTTTCTACAGAAGAGAAAGCAAAGCAGTATTCCTGCAAAAGTGATAGCTCAGCTGAGATGCTTCAGATAAGATAAAGTATTGTTAATGAACTGTTTATTTTTATGCTCCATTATTGCGGTACTTCTTTCTTAGTAAGTGATGAGAAAGAAAGCAGAAATTTGTTCAGATCAGAGGTTAAATTCCTTGGGCGTTCCAATATTGTCTAATTTAAAAATAAAATGATAGGAGATTTCTGCTGATACAACTCCACTGGGTATTGAACAGGAGATTGAGTGGATCACGCACATCAAACTGGGGCCGGTTGAAATCTGATAAATGATGAACCCTTTACGTCATTAAGTGGAAATTATATATCGTTGATCGCTTCAACTCAAGAGATGAGATAAATAAGAAGCTTGCACATATACAAGACTCGTTTCATGAAGTCCCAAAGCGCTTTGCAGACAATGAAGGACTTTTCAAAGTATAGTCACAGTAGGAAACACGGCAGCCAATTTGCACACAGCAAGCTCCCAAAATTAGCAATAAGTTGATGACCAGATAATCTGCTCTTTTTTTCGAGATGTGGTTTAAAGGATAAATATTGGCCAGGACCTCCCAACTCTTCTGTGAAACAGTACCATGGGATCTTTTATAATCATCTAAGAGGTCAGATGGCCTTACCACCTAATCTGAATAATGGCAATTCTGACAGAGAGGCACTCCTTTAGTACTTCACTGAAGTACCAGACTTGATTGGAAACACAAGCCTCTAGAGTGGGGTTTGAACTCTCACCATTCTGACTCAAAGTCGAGTGTGTTTCCAACTGAGCCACTGCTAATGCACTTCAATTAATCGGCAGTCCTCATTTTAAAATAACGAAAATCTTGAACCTTCAAATGTTTTCACTCCGAGGGGTTGATTTCAAATTGACAGTCTCCATCGGGCAGGAAACAGATGGTACAGAGGAACATCCCTCTCCTCACAACACATAGATCAAATAAAATCTTTGCCCTACCTTTTTAGGTACCATACAGCAGTCCCTTTTAAGATCACTGGTTAGGAAACTCCATGCCTAATCTGAACATTAGTGCTTCAAAATTGCTCTGGACACAAGCTAAGCAGTTCACCTTCTTTCAGGACATGACTAGCCTGTGAGAACTTTGTTCACAAGACCCATTGATGTGGCAATTTTGAAGCCAATGGACAGAAGTATAAACAATTGCTGGCCTGGTTATCATCTTACATTGCTTCTATTGTTTTTGAATGCTCTTAATAACTGTTTGCACAGACATAAATGTCTGGCAGCATGCAGATATACTGTCCAGATGTAATGTTGGTGAATTTTTTATATTCTGCTTTGCACCTGAAAAAGAAAATGAAACATTGTAGCTTGTTCATATCAAATGGCGGAGCAGGCCTGAGTGACCTACTCCTGCTCCTAATTCTTGCATTCTTCTGTTACCTACCTGCTCCTTTCCTAACAACAGAAAAGACAAAAGTAGACAACAAGTTGGAGGGGATATTTGGAAGGAAGACCAAGAGCTTGGCTGAAGCGGGTCTTAAAGGAAGAGGAGGATGCAATGCTGAAAACATTTAGAGAGAGTATTTCTGAGCCTAGGGCTTTATGGCTGAAAACATTTTTTTTACTTGATCATGGGACATGAGCACCACTGGCTATGCCAGCATTTATTGCCCATCCCTAATTGCCCTTGGGAAGTTGGTGGTGAGCTGCCTTCTTGAACCGCTGCAGTCCATGTGGTGTAGGTACACCCACAGTGCTGTTAGGGAGGGAGTTCCAGGATTTTGACCCAGTGACAGTGAAGGAATGGCGATATATTTCCAAGTCAGGATGGTGAGTGACTTGGAGGGGAAATTCCAGGTGGTGGTGTTCCCATCTATCTGCTGCCCTTGTCCTTGTAGATGGTAGTGGCCATGAGTTTGGAAGGTGCTGTCTAAGGAGGCTTGGTGAGCTCCTGCAGTATATCTTGTAGATGGTTCACGCTGCTGTTACTGTGCGTCAGTGGTGGAGGGAGAATCAAGTGGGTTGCTTTGTCCTGGATGGTGTCGAGCTTCTTGAGTGCTGTTGGAGCTGCACCAATCCACACTCCTGACTTGTGCCTTGTAAATGGTGGACAGACTTTGGGGAGTCAGGAGGTAAGTTACTCTCTGCAGAATCCCCAGCCTCTGACCTGCTCTTGTAGCCACAGTATTTATATGGATGGTCCAGTTCAGTTTCTGGTAATGGTAATCCCTATGGATTTTGATAGTAGGCGATTCAGTGATGGTAATGTCATTGAATGTCAAGGGGCAATGTTTAGATTCTCTCATGTTGGAGATGGTCATTGCCTGGCACTTGTGTGGCACAAATGTTACTTTCCACTTTTCAGCCCAAGCCAGCAGGACAGACTCAGCAAAGGTGATGGCACAGTTGTATACAGTCAGGATGGAGTTGCTCTGGGTGTCCTCAACATTGACACTAGACCTCATTAAGTCTCATGGTCAGGTCAAACATGGTCAAGGAAATCTTCTGCTGATTAACACGTACAGCAGCCCCCCCACCCCCACTGCACCCACCATCACCCCTAGCTGATGGAACAGCACTCCTCCATGTTGAACACTGCTTGGAGGAGGCACTGAGGGCACAGAGTGTACTCTGGGTGGGGACTTCAATGTTCATCACCAAGAGTGGCTTGGTAGCACCAGGACTGACCTAAAGTCACAACTGAGCCCTAAAGGAAATAGCTGATAGACTGGGTCTGTGGTAGGTGGTCAGGGAACCAACAAGAGACTTGACCTCATCCTCACCAACTTGCCTGCCGCAGATGCATCTGTCCATGACAGTGTCGGTAGGAGTGACCACCATACGTCTTCACATTGAGGAAACCGTCCGTCGTGTTGTGTGGCACAACCACCGTGCTATTTGGGATAGATATTGAACAGATCTAGCATGTGAATACTGGCCAAGGATGATGCACTGTGGGCCATCAGCAGCAGCAGATTGTAGATAACCAAAATCTGTTACCTCATGGGCCGGCACATCCCCCACTCTACCATTGCAACCAATCCAAGGGATCAACTCTGGTTCAATGAAGAGTGCAGGAGGGCATGCCAGGTGCAGCACCAGGCATACCTAAAAATGAGATGTCAACCTGGTGAAGTTATAACACAGCACTACTTGCATGCCAAACAGCATAAGCAGCAAGTGAGATAGACAGAGCTAAGCAATTCCATAACCAACGGTTCAGATCTAAGCTCTGCTGTCCTGCCACATCCAGCTGTGAATGGTGGTGGACAAGTAAACAACTCACCGGAGGAGGAGGCTCCACAAATATCCCCATCCTCAATGATGGGAGAGCCCAACACAGCCGTGCAAAAGATAAGGCTGAAGCATTTGTTACAATCTTCAGCCAATGATCCATCTCAGCCTCCTCCTGAGGACCCCAGCAACACAGGTGCCAGTCTTCAGCCAATTCGATTCACTCCACGTGATATCAAGAAACGGCTGAAGGCTCTGAATACTGCAAAGTCTATGGGCCTGACAACATTCCGGTAATATTACTGAAGACTTGTGCTCCAGAACTTGCTGTGCCCCTAGCCAAGCTGTTCCAGTACAGCCACAACACTGACATCTACCCGACTATATGAAAAATTGCCCAGGTATGTCCTGTACACAAAAAGCAGGACAAATCCAACCGGCCAATTACTGCCCCGTCAATTTACTCTCGGTCATCAGCAAAATGATGGAAGGGGTCATCAACAGTGCTATCAAGCTGCACTTGCTTAGCAATAACCTGCTCACTGATGCTCAGTTTGGGTTCCAGCAGGGCCTCTCAGCTCCTGACCTCATTACAGCCTTGATTCAAACATGGACAAAAGAGCTGAACTCCAGAGGTGAAGTGAGAGTGATTGCCTTTGACATCAAGGTAGTATTTGACTGTGTGCGGCATCAAGGAGACCTAGCAAAACTGGAGTGAATGGGAATCAGGTTAACTCTCCAGTGGTTGGAGTCATACCTAGCACAAAGGAAGATGGTTGTGGTTGTTGGAGGTCAATCATCTCAGCTCCAGGACATCACTGCAGGAGTTCCTCAGGGTAGTGTCCTAGGCCCAACAATCTTCAACTGCTTCATCAATGACCTTCCTTCCATCATATGGTCAGAAGTGAGGATGTTCGCTGATGATTGCACAATTTTCAGCACCATTCGCGTCTCCTCAGATATTGAAGCAGCCCATGTCCAAATGCAGCAAGAACTGGACAATATCCAGGTTTGGGCTGACAACTGACAAGTAACATTCGCACCACACAAGTGCTTGGCAATTACCATCTCCAACAAGAGAGAATCTAACCATCGCCCCTTCACATTCAATGGCATTACCATTGCTGAATCTCCCACTATCTACATCTAGGAGGTTACCATTGACCAGAAACTAAACTGGACTAGCCATATAAATACTGTGGCTACAAGAGCAGGTCAGAGGCTGGGAATCCTGCGGCGAGTAACTCGCCTCCTGACTCCCCAAAGCCTGTCCACCATCTACAAGGCACAAGTCAGGAGTGTGACGGAATACTCTCCACTTGCCTGGATGAGTGCAGCTCCAACAACACTCAAGAAGCTTGATACTATCCAGGACAAAGCAGGCCACTTGATTGACACCCCAGCCACAAACATTCACTCCCTCCACTACCGATGCACAGTGGCAGCAGTGTGTATCATCTATCAGATGCACTACAGGAACTCACCAAGACTCCTTAGGCAGTGCCTTCCAAACCCATGACCATGAGTGTCTAGAAGGACAAGGGCAGCAGACACATGGAAACACCACCACCTGGAAGTGCCCCCCCAAGCCACTCACCACACTGACTTGGAAATATATCGCCGTTCCTTCACTATCCCAGGGTCAAATTCCTAGAACTCCCTCCCTAACAGCACTGTGGGTGTATCTACACCACATGGACTGCAGCGGTTCAAGAAGGCAGCTCACCACCACCTTCTCAAGGGCAATTAGGGATGGGCAATAAATGCTCATCTAGTCAGCGACGCCCACATCCTATGAATGAATAATAAAAAAACTGTTTATTTTGTACCAATTACAGTCATGTAAAGCTGAAGTAGTTTGAGATTAAGGGCTGGATTTATCCGGCTCCATGGAAATTGGGTTGGAGGTGAGGGGTTGGAAGCGGTTGGAGGGGACCCGGATCCCGACTGTTTCCCAACACGTTCCCACCTCCAGGGTCTTTACCAGGGGTGCTCTCGGCTGCCAGATCCACAGAGAGGAACAGCAGTTAGTACATTTAAGGCCTACTCAGAGGCCATTTTGAGCCAGCACCAGAATTTTACCGATGCCAGAATTTGCCTCACGCCATGTGCAGAGGCCATCGGCTCAATCGAGATGGGCATCCGGTGGCAGGACAAGGGCCATTGTAGTAATGATGGCTTTGTTAAATGTTGGACTGTATCTTTAAGAATAGTCCTGTGATTTAAGATCACATGACCTGTGTAAAGCAAATGTGTTAGCAGTATGGGCTACCTCCACAGTCAGTGTAGACATAGAGATGGAGTTGAAAGCACACGTGTAGTTGCTGCTAGCTGTATTGTAAATAAACCTAATGTTTCCACTAGAAAGTTGTCTGCAGATCAACTCTATTACGAATAGGCAACTCGGCCACACTACAACAGCCATCTGAGACAGAGGCCCCATGTCTCAAAGACAGGGCCCCAGGGATGAAAGGCTGCAACCCCCTCTGTGATGAGTCCCATGGAGGGGGTTCCCCTTCACTCCAATGGCCCTATTACTTTAGGGCCTCTTTATTTCAAGAATTCTAAGGAAGTAACCGAGGGCACCTTCATCCTCGTGCTCACCCAGCAGTGCCCACCTCTCCCACTGCGGGCCTCTGATTAATAGTACAGCAAGAGCAGAGGCAGCCAATTAGGAGGTCGCTTCCTGGAGGTTTGCGCCAGCGGTTGCAGTGATGAAATGGGCAGGCTTGAGATCGCCATATTGACCTGGCATCGGGGTCCCTCCTGGCACCGGCTAGAAAATCCAGACCAAACGGTGGCTTAAAGCCATCCATGTGGCTTTGCATTGAATCACATCATTGGAGAAAATATTAAATGGGTGTAAAAGAGGCACAATACATACCAGGGTTGGCAGCGGGATGGTCCACGCCCAATCTCGGCAGCAATGGCCTCACTGCTAAATTCGTCAATCCCACTCACACTGTGAAATAGCCATAGGTTCATTTGCAAATGCTAATGAGCGGCCTCATATCGTTTGAAGGATTCAGCTGTAAATTCAGTGCCTCACTCATAACTCTGCATTAGCTTTGGAGCACCCAACAAAGGTTAAGTCTGCGAAGTATTCTGATGAAAGGTCATCGACCTGAAACTTTTAACTCTGTTTCCCATATCGCCTCAGATTCTGCTGAGTGTTTGTCAGTGTTTTCTGTTTTTTTTCTTTCTCTCTCACAAACATGTTTGTTTAAGACAGTTTAGGGGAAAGGTCTTGTCCCTAGTTAAAAAATAATTCAGCCGCGCTATTGTGTGGTCTCCCATAAAGCTCCAGAATACTTGGCAATTGGCTGCTAAGATCAGCCAGTCTCTGATAATGTTGTGTTAACTACTGCAACAATATGAAAATGGTCAAAGATAGTTTAAGTGAGATAAGATATCTCCCTTGTTTTTCACTACTGTTATCTCCACTTCCCTTCAGTTGCTGCCTTTGCCATTTCTATAGTGTGGTCAGTCCAATTTTCTTTGAACCCTTCTGTTTAATCTGGCCTCATTGCTATCACCCCACCCCGCCTCTCCATTCGTCTTTCTGCTTCTCTTATTTATTCTAAAGATATGAGCACTGTTGGCAAGGCTGGGCATTTATTGCCCATCCCTAGTTGCCCTTAAGAAGGTGGTGGTGAGCCACCTTCATGAATCACTGTAGTCCATGTGATGAAGACACTCCAGAACTGTGAGCAATCTTTCAGGTTATCTCTGTCCTTCCTGCTACATCCCTTACTATAAGGGCATTCGAAATAGGAGTAAGGCCATTCAGCCCCTTGGCCTGCTCTGCCATCCATTCAGATCATGGCTGATCTGCAGCTCAATTTCATATCACAGAATCACAGAATTGTCACTGTGCAGAAGGGGGCCATTCAGCCCATCGTGTCTGCACTGGCTCTCCAAATGAGCATTATGACCTAGTGCAATTCTCCTGTTTCTCCCCTGTACCCTTGCACATTGTTTCTATTCAAATTGAAACCAATTTAGATTCAAATCTGATGCCCTCTTGAATGCCTCAATTGAACCTGCCTCCACCACACTTCCAGGCAGTGCATTCCAGGTTCAAACCATTCGTTGTGTGAAAAAGTTTTTTCTCAGATCGCATTTGCTTCTTTTGCAAATCACCTTAAGTTTGTGCCCTCTCTTTCTCGATCCCTTGACGATCGGGAACAGTTCCTTCCTATCTACTCTATGCAGCCCCTATGATTTTGAACACCCTTGTCAAATTTCCTCTTAGCCTTCTCCTCTCCAAGGAGAACAGTCCCAACCTCTCCAATCTATCTTCATAACTCAAGTTTCTCATCCTGGGATCCATTCTTGTGAACCTCTTCTGCACTCTCTCCAATGTGATCACATCCTTCCTATAGTGTGGCACCCAGAACCATACACAGTACTCCAGCTGAGGTCTAACTAGAGTCTTATATAAGCTCAGCATAACCTCCTTGCTCTTGTACTCTATAACCCTATTAATAAAGCCTAGGATACTGTATGCTTTATTAACTGCTCTCCCCCCCTGTCCTGTCACCTTCAATGAACTATGCACACCTGCTCCTGCACACCCTTAAGAATTGTACCCCTTATTTTATATTGCCTTCCCATGTTCTCCCTACCAAAATGAATCACCTCACACTTCTCCGCATTGAACTTCATCTGCCACCTATCTACCCACTCCACCAACTTGTCTATGACCTTTTGAAGTTCTATACTGTCCTCCTCACAGTTTTCAATGTTTCCAAGTTTTGTATCATCTGCAAACTTTGAAATTGTCCCCTGAACACCAAGATCAAGAACATTAATATATATCAGGAAAAACAAGGGTCCCAATATCAACCCCTGGGAAACTCCACTACAAACCTTACTCCAGCCCAAAAAATACCCATTGACCATTACCCTCTGTTTCCTATTACTCAGTCAATTTTGTATCCACGTTGCTACTGTTCCTTTTATTCCACGAGCTATAACTTTTCTCACAAGTCTGTTGTGTGGCACTGTATCGAATGCCTTTTGAAAGTCCATGTACACCACATCAACAGCATTATCCTCATCAACCCTCTTGGCTACCTCTTCGAAAAACTCCAGCAAGTTCGTTCAACATGATTTCCTCTTTATAAATCCATGCTGGATGTTCCTAATCAGCCCACATTTTTCCATGTGACTACTAATTCTATCCTGAATAATTTTCTCTAGAAGCTCGCCCACCTTTCCCCATATTCCTCGATACCCTTCCTTAAATTTCTAATTATCTCAGAAATCCACTGCCTTTTGGTGGAGAAAGTTCCAGATTTTGACTACTCTTTATGTGAAAAAGCTTTTCCTGATTTTGCTCCTGATTGGCCTAGTTCTAATTTCAAGATGAAGTCCTCTTGTTGTGATTGTGCCACTGGGAGAAAATAGTTTCCTCTATCTACCCAAACAAATCCTCTTAACATTTTAAACACCTTGGCCAGATTACCCCTCAATCTCCGATATATTCTCAGGGGTACACAAGAACAAGTTTGTTTGTATCTCCCTAAAATAAAAACAAAACACAGCAGATGCTGGGAAATCTGAAATAAAAACGGAAAATGCCAGATAAACTCAGCAGGTCTGGCAGCATCTGTGGAGAG
Organism: Cetorhinus maximus; assembly: GCF_964194155.1. Classification (NCBI taxonomy): domain Eukaryota; kingdom Metazoa; phylum Chordata; class Chondrichthyes; order Lamniformes; family Cetorhinidae; genus Cetorhinus; species Cetorhinus maximus. The sequence goes on along the minus strand of NC_135883.1, from coordinate 150,895,091 downwards.
AGGAACAGAATTGATGGCCAGAATTTCTCTCTCGTCGGGCAGGCACCACCCGACCTGAACGAGCCTTAAAGGCGTCCTGCGATGATGTCGGGCGAGAGTCCTGACATCATTGAGCACTCATGCCATATTTCGGTTGGCGGGCGCGCCTGGGAGTTGGCAGCGCACCCGCCGATGATTAAGCGGCCTATTAAGACCCTTAATCAATTAATTGAGTATAATTTTTCATTGCCCATCCAACCGCTCGGGTGACTGGTGAAAAGGCCAAGCGGCCTTTGCCGTTTTGGCAAAACCTCGTCCATGGGCGGGATGAAGTTTCGGTCAGTGATTTTTAAAAAACCGTTTACGCTCCTACTTAACATGTCCCTGCTCATGTGGCAGAGTGACATGAGGGGACACGTTTTCACTATTTTATATATTTTTATTGTTAAAAATCTTCAGCTCCCTGAGGTAGCTCTGTGCCTCAGGGAGCTTTTACTGAGCGCACCCCCATGTACGTGCGAACTTCCGCCCCCACCCCGGCAGCGCTGGGCGCTGCAGCGCATGTTTCACGCGGGCTGGCCGTTGATTGGCCAGCCAGTGTGAAATCACAGCCAGGGTCCAATCGCGGGTGGCGGTCGGCTTAGTGACCACCCCTGGGCCCACCCACCGTGCCCCTCCCCCGATGAGGGAAAAATTCTGCCCAAAATTTCGAGTCCAATATGACTTTTCTCCTGAACAAATTTTTTATATTTAAATATAGTTTTTGTCTCTGTACACGAAGTTGTCAGTTTTGAGTCACAAGCCCCTCATCACAACAACATCCTGGTTTTGATTTTTAATTCACAATGTTGGCGTTAAAGTCTTAGGAATATTTATTCATGCTGTAGATAACTTATCCATCTGAGCCTTCAAATAATAGAACAATTCAGCACTGAAGGAGGCCATTCAGCCCATTGTGACTGTACCACTTGTCTGAAAGAGCTTTAAAATGGTTAAATAGGACCACTTCTGCAATTCCTTGAAAATTGCCGAGGTATTGCCATATGCAGGCAAATTTTAATGTCTGGGGAGTGGGGAAGCAGGTTCTGCCCTCACTGAATTCAGCAAGTTTAGCCCCTTTTAATAATTATCTGATGTACCTTGAGTGATTTCCACAAGGTCAGTAGAGGTAGGAATGGGAAGAAGTAGTGAGGGGCAGTGTTATAGCTGAAAGCGGTTGGGGAAGTGAGGAAAGCAGCAGCTTTTTAAGGGCTGCTGCACTTTGGAAACAATGGGGTAGATTTTAATTACTCCGCCAGGAGGTACACTGTCATTGTGGATCGGTCACCCATTATACATCCAGTTTGACTTTCCTTTCCATTGATTTCAAATCGGGAAGGGTGTATAATGAGCCACTGATCCACGCATCACCAATGTTAGCAGCTGGTGGTGAATGTTAGAATCTACCCTGACTGCTCTTCCAATATGGGAATCTTGCGAACGTTTGGGTGGACCGACCCCTTCAGTGGGGAGACTTTGGATCTTCATGAAAGAGATGTGCCAGATATCTTTGCTCTGTAAAGGAATCAAGGGTTCAGCAACCCTTTAAGATGGAACTCAGCCATGATCTAATTGAATGGCAGAATAGGGTCGAGGGGCTGAATGGCATACTCCGAAACTCCTTCCTATGTACCTACGACAGAGGAATTTTTCAATAATTGGTCAGGAGGAGATCCACTTCAACCAATTGCGAAGCAGGGGTTGGCAGGTGTTTTGCTAAGGAAGTGACTGTTGCTTACCAGGTCCATAGGATGGAGGGGCAGATGAATAAGACATTTTTTTGCCAGCAGGAAGAGTGCCAAGGTATTTGGGCAAAAAGCAGATGGGAGAGGAAGGGAATTTTGTTTTTAGGTAGTGAATTGTTTTTAGAATCTGAAATGCACTGCCTGAAAGGATGGTGGAAGCAGATTCAACAGTAATGTTCAAAAGGCAATTGGACATGCCCTGGAAAAAAGTGCAGTGTTATACAAAAATAGTGGGACTAATTAGATGGTATGTTGAAAGAGCCAGCATAATCACGATGGACTGAATGGACTCCTGTGTTATATCATTCTGTGATTCTCCTGAAGGATCAAGGTTCATAGGTTCTATGGGCGGGATGTTCCATGCCCACCTGCCACTGGGTCCCACCACAAGTCAATGGGCTTCTGACTGGGGTACTGCCTCGCCTGCAGCGGGTCCCGCCTGCAACAAGGCCGGAAAATCCCGGCCTATGATCCTAGCAAGTTGCCTTCAGGCTAACAAGGCCAATTAAAACCATGCTAATAGTAAGCAAGTTGGAAGGCACTGTGCTGTAAATGTGGTGCAGTGCCGGTAACAAAGCGTGAAAAGCAACTCTCTGGTCTGTCTTTCATCTCTCATAGCACAGAATCAATCATTGTGGTTCTGAAATGCCAGGATGTTGACTGAACTCAATAGCGAGTTTCACAACGGGTCACATGGTGCAGTTACTTCACGCTGTACTGTGCCAATGGTGTAATAGGCATGAGTTTTCAACCCATCATATTGGACACAGCAGCAGAAGAGGTGTTGCTGAATGACTTGATCAATTGACTGATTTTCACCTCTCTAACTTCAGCTAAGATTGCAATCTGAACCAAAGATAACCACAGGGAAGGTCATTTCAAGGTCTAGAAGCATCTTTCAGGGAGTGAAACACTTTACGTGTCTTCCTCATATGCAGGTCCCTATCAATACTGGGCCTTATAATCATGATATTGTGCATTTTGCAACATTTTCAAATTCAAATTGGCAATTGCCTAGGTCAGAGTGTGCGCTGTTAATTACACTGCAACAAGTGAGACACTGAACCCTAATCTTCGTCTGTTTTCCTTCACAGCTGGAACCCAATGTTGATAGAAGCGAAGCCCTTGAATGTACAGCAATGATTCCTCAGCTGCACTGTCCATCCCAGGTATGATCAGACTGGTGGTGTCTGCTTCTCCCCAACGATATAAGTTACTCTGTACTCCAAACATTCCTCCTGTGTTCAGTCCCTTCACATGTTTACTCTTTAAATGGAAAGTTTCCTCATTTAACTATTGTATCACATTAGTTCACTCTCTGTCTATTCCCACAGGAGAGACCCTACCTCTTCACTTACCGAAACAGCAAACATGGAAACAGTCCGAATGTGGAGGCGAGGAGGGCAAGCTGGCTGGTAAACTACTTCACGAGTGAATGTTCTCCATCTTCACAACTTGCACCTCAATCACCTTCTCTCTTGTTTGGTTCCTTCCATCTTCCCGGTTCTTGTCTAATTTTTTTCAGCTCATTTTCACAACTTGGATCACCCACATGTGTAGAGTATCATTCTGCCGGCACAAGTCTTATTTCCTTTATTTCTAAATTATTTTCTTTCCCTTTTCACTATAAGACAGCTCTGTGCAGCCTTGCTGCTGTTGAAAATGAACCTTTCAGACATGACCTTTCACCAAGGATCTCTGAACCAATCACATTCAAACAGACTACCTGCCATACAATTTCTGTTTTATTTAACTGTATTAATTTAAATGAAGAAGTAAACAATTGCATCAACAGTATTCTTTCAATAAATTTGTGCCTCATTTTGAAATAGGATTCCGGCAGTGAACTGACCTGTTTGGAACGGGACCCCTCCAATACTGTTCCAGTTTCAGGTACTGTAAAGATACACGGTTACAGTAACGTCCTATCGATCCGGTCAGACTCTATTTCAGGTTGTTCATCTACTGGCAAGCAACAGGTATGCAAGAAATATTGGCTCAAGAAGGTGAGCCAAGCAACAATTCACAATGTCAGAGGGAAGAGAGTATTTGTACCAACCTCCTCTTGTTCGCTCATTGCTTCACTTCAAGAGTTCGAGATGAAGAAGCCAACTCCCCTGGGAATTTTTCTCCAACACTTTTGCAGGTGACATCAGCACTGATCTCTCCCAGGTCAGGTGCTGAGTCACAGCAGTGTTACTTAACCCTAGGACGTAGTAACATAGGAACAGGAGTAGGCTTTCAGTCCCATGAGCCTGTTCCCCCATTCCTTAACAGCATGGCTGATCTGTACCTTGATTCCATTTACCCACCTTGTTTCTTTAACCCTTAAGATTCATGCCTCTAAAAATCTAACAAGTTCAGCTTTGAAATGGTCAGTTGGCCCCCAGCTTCAAAGGATTTTTTGGAGAGCTAAAAACTTCCACTACCCTTTATGTGAAGAAGTGCTTCCTGACATCTCCTTTAAATTACCTAGCCCTAATTTTAATGGTTACACCTCTTTGTTCCTGTCTACTCCACCAGAGGCAATAGGTTCTCTCTATCCGCCATATCAAATCCTTTAATCATGTTAAACACTTCAATTAGATCAATTTAATCTTCTATGCATAAAGGAATACAGGTCAAGTCTGTGCAACCTATCTTCATAATTTAATCTTTTTAGCCACAGTATAATTCTGGTGAATGGGATTCTATAATACTCCGGCATTATCTGTCCATTTCCTAATGCCAGCCATTCCTCAGTGACACTCCCGATATTAGTTCCCATCCCACTCAACTCTTGCTGTAGCCTCAACCCTTCTCTGCTACCAGACCTGCTCTGATCTGATTCCATCAAGCAATTGTTTGAGGAATCTAACATGTGGACAGTTTTGCCACTGTGGAAAATGAACTTACCAGTCTCGGGTAGCTTTAACATACCAGTGAAAAAAACTGGATAATTTGCTAAGTCAAATGGCTTGACTTATGGCAATGAAGCAGCAGCCATCAACAGAAGTTAGCTCAGGCTGGGAATGAGCATGGGAATCAGATAGTTTGAAGGGGTTGCCACAACAATCAGGCCCAATCAGAGATTCATGAAAACTCCATTGCACCAGTTTGACCAAGTCTGATCTACTCTACACTTGAACTAGACACTTTTGTCAATTTTCTCAGCTATGAGGCAATTCAGGTGTTTGAGGAAGCAAGAAGCAGCACTGGCCCGGATGAGGCGATGTATGTTCATTAACATGGACAGATTGGGATAGTAAAAAGGCATCAAATATCTTCCCTTCACATATCATCTTCCTTCACCCCTCCTGTCGGCATTCCATAGGGACCATTCCCTCTGGGACATCCTGGTCCACTCCTCCATGATCCCCAACACCTCAACTTCTTCCCACAGCACCTTCCCATGCAATCACAGAAGGTGCAACGCCAGCCTCTTTACTTCCCCCCTCCTCACCATCCAAGGATCCAAACACTCCTTTCAAGTGAAGCAAGGCTTCACTTGCACTTCATTCAATTTGGTCTACCGCATTTGCTGCTCCCAATGCGGTCTCCTTTACATTGGAGAGACCAAACGCAGACTGGGTGACCGGATCTTCGGTCTGTCCGCAAGCATGACCCAGACCTTCCTGTCGCTTGCCATTTCAACACACCACCCTGCTCTCATGCATGTGCGTCCTTGGGCTGCTGCAATGTTCCAGTGAAGCTCAACGCAAACTGAAGGAACAGCACCTCATCTTCCGACTAGGCACTTTACTGCCTTCCGGACTTAACATTGAGTTCAACAACTTCAGACCATGAACTCCTTCCTCCAGCTTTGCCCCTTTTTTCAATATTCATTTTTATTTTTAAATTTGTATTTGTTTTTTCCATTTATTTTTATTGTTATTATTTTTAAAGTTTATTTCCATTTTTATTCTTTGTTTTATCCTCAGCTTTTAGCCTATTTTCGATCATTTTTCCTACCACCGTCCCCTCCTCCCATCCTGCCCCCACTAGGGCCATCTGTCACTTGCTCATGTTGTTCATTCCAGAGTGCTTACCCCTGTCCTGCACATTCTACTTTCTACTCTTAATGTCACCATTAGCACCTCCTTCAGCCAGTACCACCACCATCAACACCCCTTTGACCTTTTGTTTATGACATCATTTGCAATTTCTCCTTTGCCTCCACCTATCGCTGGCCTTCTATCCAGCTTTACCTGTTCCACCCCGCTTAAACAGTATATATTTCACCATATTTCTACTTCCCTTTAGCTCTGAAGAAGAGTCATACGGACTCGAAATGTTAACACTGTCTTTCCCTCCACAGTTGCTGTCAGATCTGCTGAGTTTATCCAGAATTTTTTGTTTTTGTTTCAGATTTCCAGCATTTTGCCTTGCTCTTAGTGTCAAATATCCATGGACTTTCTCGCATACCTCCACCACTCACCAGTTGGAGTGCACTGCAAGGATAGCAAATTGAGCAGAATTAGGGGCCTCGATATAGTTCAGAGTTTCTGTCAGGCTTTGATTGGTGGGGTGGGAAGGCAGGCCTCTGTTCACTGCTAACAGGGCCATTGCTGCAGGAAGGGACATAGCATTAGTTCAAAGGTGAAATTGATGTAGGCCTGCCACAGATGCAAGGACATGATCACAGCATGAACCCTCAAAGAGCTAGAGGCCATATTTTAGCCCAATAGTTTTTAGATGGCTCCCTTTGAAAGGGCGCAGCCTTCAGCTGATGCATTAGCCTGTGCAATTTGGCATTCATGTGAGACTCGCCCCTGGTGGTACAGGCAACACCATTGCAGTGGTAATGAAGGAATATTCCCATGATCATGCCATGCTTTTTTTAAAATTCATTTGATGTGGGCATCACTGGCTAGGCCAGCATTTATTGCCCATCCCTAGTTGCCCTTGTTCAGGGGCATTTAAGAGTCAACCGTATGGAGTCACATGTAGGCCAGGCAAGGATGGCAGATTTCCTTCCCTAAGGGACATTAGCGAGCCAGATGAGTTTTTATGACAATCATTTCATGGTCATCATTAAGCTTTTAATTCCAGATTTTTATTGAATTCAAATTCCACCTTCTGCTGAGATTCGAACCCAGGTCCCCAGAGCATTACCCTGGGTCCCTGGATTACTAGTGCAGTGACAATACCATCACCTCCCCTTGGCAGCAAAGGTTCCCAACAAAAGTAATATTAGGTTAAGGGCTGGGTCTATCCTCTCCCACTGGCAGGACAGACTTGCAGAGGTGGCAGCACAGTGGTATACAGTCGGGAGGGAGTTGCCCAGGGAATCCTCAACATTGACTTCGGACCCCATGACGTCTCAAGGCATCAGGTCAAACATGGGCAAGGAAACATTCTGCTGATTATCACATACCACCCTCCCTCAGCTGATAAATCAGTGCTCCTCTATGTTGAACACCACTTGGAGGAAGCACTGAGGATGGCAAGGGCACAGAATGTACTCTGGGTGGGAGACTTCAAAGTCCATCACCAAGAGTGGCTCGGTAGCACCACTATTGACTAAGCTGGCTGTGTCCTATAGGACATACCTGCTAGACTGGATCTGCAGCAGGGTGAGGGAACAAACAAGAGGGAAAAACATACTTGACCTCGTCCTCACCAATCAACCTATCGCACATACGTTAGGGGGAGGTGTTGGTGTAGTGGTATTGTGACTGGACTAGTAATCCAGGGACCCAGGGTAATGCTCTGGGGACCTGGGTTTGAATCTCGCCAGAAGGTGGAATTCGAATTCAATAAAAATCTGGAATTAAAAGTCTAATGATGACCATGAAACCATTGTCAATTGTTGTAAAAACCCATCGGGTTCGCTAATGTCCTTTAGGGAAGAAGATTTGCCATCCTTACCTGGTCTGGCCTACATGTGACTCCAGACCCACAGCAATGTGGTTGACTCTTAAATGTCCTCTGAACAAGGGCAACTAGGGATGGGTAATAAATGCCGGCCTGGCTAGTGACGCCCACATCCTATGAATAAAAAAAAAATACATCTGTCCATGACAGCATTGGTAGGACTGACCACTGCACAGTCCTTGTGGAGTCAAAGTCCCGTCCTCACATTGAGGATACCCTCCATCTTGTTGTGTGGCACTACCACCGTGCTGAATGGGATAGATATCGAAAAGATCTAGCAATTCAAGACTGGGCATCCATGAAGAACTGTGGGCCATCAGCAGCAGCAGAACTGTACTCAACCATAATCTGTAAACTCAAGGCCTAGCCTATTCCCCACTCCACCATTACCACCAAGCCAAGGGATCAACCCTGGTTCAATTAAGTGTGCAGGAGGGCATACCAGGAGCAGCACCAGGTGTCCCTAAAAATGAGGTGTCAACCTGGTGAAGCTGCAATACAGGAATACTTGTGTGCCAAACAGTGCATGCAGAATGCAATAGACAGAGCTGAGCGATCCCACATCCAATGGATCAGATTTAAGCTCTGCAGTCGTGAATGGTAGTAGACAATTAAACAATTCATTGGAGGAGGAGGCTCCACACATAACCCCATCCTCAATGATGGGGGAGCCAAGCACATCAGTGCTAAAGGAAAGGCTGAAGCATTTGCAACAATCTTCAGCCAGAAGTGCCGAGTGGATGAACCATCTCCTCATCTTCCTGAGGTCCACAGCATCACAGATGCCAGTCTTTAGCCAATTCTATACATTCCACGTGATATTAAGAAATGGCTGAAGGCACTGGATACTGCAAAGGCTATGGGTCCTGACAATATTTCGGAAATAGTACTGAAGACGTGTGATCCAGTACTTTCGGTGCCCCTAACCAAGCTGTTCCAGTACAGCTACAACACTAGCATATACCCGGCAATGTGGAAAATTGCCCAGGTATGTCCTGCACACAAAAAACAGGACAAATCCAACTTGGACAATTACCACCCCATCAGTCTACTCTCGATCATCAGTAAAGTGATGGCGGGGTCATCAATAGTGCGATCAAGCAGCACTTGCTTAGCACCAACCTGCTCACTGACTCTCAGTTTGGATTCTGTAGGATAATTCAGCTCCTGACCTCATTACAGCCTTGGTTCAAACATGGACAAAAGAGCTGAACTACAGAGATGAGCTGAGAGCAACTGCCTTTGACGTCAAGGCAGCATTTGACCGAGTGTGGCATCAAAGAGCCCTAGCAAAACTGGAGTCAATGGGAATCAGGCGGGAAACTCTCCACTGGTTGGAGTCATACCTAGCACAAAGGAAGATGGTCGTGGTTGTTGGAGGTCAGTCATCTCAGCTCCAGGACATCACTGCAGGAGTTCCTCAGGGTAGTATGCTAGGGCCAACCATATTCATCTGCTTCATCAATGACCTTCCTTCCATCATAAGGTCAGAAATGGGGATGTTCACTGATGATTGCACAATGTTCAGCGCCATTCGCGACTCCTCAGATATTGGGGCAGTCCATGTCCAAATGCAACAAGACTTGGACAATATCCAGGCTTGGGCTGACAACTGGCAAGTAACATTTGTACCACGCAAGTGCCTGGCAATGACCATCTCCAACAAAAGAGAATCTAACCATTGCCCCTTGATGTTCAATGGCATTGCCATCGCTGAATCCCCCACTATCAACATCCTGGGGGTTACCATTGACCAGAAACTGAACTGGACTAGCTATATAAATACTATGACCACTAGAGATGAACAGAGGCTTGGAATCCTGCAGCAAGTAACTCATCTCCTGATTCCCCAAAGCCTGTCCACCATCTACAAGGCACAAGTCAGGAATGTGATGGAATACCTTCCATTTGTCTGGAGGAGTGCAGCTCCAACAACACTCAAGAAGCTCAACGCCATCCAGGACAAAGCAGCCCCCTTGATGGGCACCCCATCCACTGCTGTAAACATTCACTCCCTCCACTTCCACCACACAGTGGCAGCAGTGTGTACCATTTACAAGATGCACTGCAGGAACTCCCCAAGCCTCCTTAGAAAGCACCTTCCAAACCCACGACTGCTACTGCCTGGAAGGGCAAGGGCAGCAGACGCATGGGAGCACCACCACCTGGAAGTTCCTCTTGAAGCTACACACCATTCTGACTTGGAAATATATCGCTGTTCCTTCACTGTCACTGGGTGAAATCCTGGAACTCCCTACCTAAGAGGACTTTGGGTGTACCTACACCACATGGACTGCAGTGGTTCAAGGCAGCTGAGCACCACCTACTCAAGGGCAATTAGGGATGGGCAATTGTTATGAGACAGCCTTTCGGTAAAGCAGAGTTATCTAAAAATCCCAGAGGGAAACTTTAAACATCCGTCATAACCTATATTTTTAAGTGGTATGTTTGAGATGAAACTCCAAATTCAGGAATCAGACCAACAGTTCTCGAGAGGTTTTACATTAAACTAAAAGGAACATTTTATTAATGTATACAAGTTTAATATATATACAAATTACTACTATCATAACTTTTAACAAATTCCCAAACTAACCTCCATTAAAGCAACAGCAACCCATAGATTTTTAAGCAGACACCTGGCAAAGCATTTTCACCTTACAAATTCAAAGCGAGGTTCCTTTTACTTTGGTTCCTTGCAGAAACACTGGTAGGCTTACAGGCTTTGATCTTACATTGCCTCTGCTCTGCATACACAAAACTGCTTTCTCTTATACCCAGCACTTCTCTTTGAATGTAAATTTTCGTTGTATCATCAGGCCCTTTGAACTCCACCTCTTTTAACAATAAAACCCCTTTTATAGTACCAATTTTATTAGTAATATAAACATCTTGCTTGGTCTCTGCTAGCTAGGTGCCAGATTTCACCCCTCTTCTTGAATGATCTATTCAAAAAAATGCAAATGCACTATTACATCTCAAAACTAGTACACAAAGCTCCCAGACTAGCTGGTTTTAATCCAATTAAGACACACCCACAGACTAAACCTCTATTTTAAAAGAAAAATATTTTCCAATAATATATATATTAATAGCTTCATGGCAGCAATAAATGCTCACCAAGCCAGCGATGCCCACATTCCATAAATGAATACGGTTAAAAAATTAATTCTCCTGTGGGTTTTCAGGCCCTCAAATCTCCTGAAGCAAAATCACTCGCTCTGCCATGTTCATTTTGATTTGTTCAGATTCTACAATAAGTGTGATCAACTCTTCTTTCATCAAAAGAGTAAGATCATTTTGAACATTTCCTTATGAACAGCCTCTAACTTAGTATAAGCTGTCTCAGTCAATAGTTAATCAGGAAATCACACAAGGCACAAAGGGTGTCCACAGTGATAAATATCTCTTTCAGCTGTTATCGTTTGAGCTGACCTGGTTGGAGCCTGAGTGCTCTAGACTGGCTGTAAATGCATTTTTAATGGCATATATATCTAGTTACAAATAAACAGATACAGGGAAGGATGCAAAGGACATTGAAACCAATGCCCTGCTAGGCTATGGGTCCAAACCTACTGACCTCACCTAAGTGCCCGCAATAGCCTTTGTAACAGTTTGCACTATAATGGAACTGCTGTTTCTAAACTATTACCAGCATTATTATCCCCAAGAAAATCTAAAGCGTGAACATGTTGAAACAATGGATGGATGCAAATGGCTTTTTGTGCTTACTTATCCTCTCCTATTGGCTTTAAGTACCATGGTTTTAATGTCACTCATGCCCTTTTCTTTCTCCGCTAGTCCACAAGCTCAGACCGGCGGACATAAAGGTCATCGCTGCGTTTGGAGACTCCGTCACGGTGAGTCCGCATAGCATTGCTTTGAATTTTGTTTTATTGCTCAGAGGAAAGAAAATTCTTTTGTGGGGTTGTCCTGATATGCACGAGATTTGCAATGCTTGCTTTAGGCAACCTACTGTTTTCAGCCACTTGGGTACCAGCCATCCTTCAGCCCTGCCAAGTAACTTCTTGAAGCTACCAGCCATCCTTCCAAGGTTTTGGGGGTACTGCCAAGAAAGCCGACTGACCTTTGTTAAATAAGGCAGCAGAGCCAGAGAATTGTAATGGTTTAAAATCTCTCCTAATTTCCTATCCCTGGCTCCACCGCACACTGCCAGGATCATCCTGTCCCGCTGAAAGTCAATGGACTTTTGGCTGGGCCACTGCATCCCCCACAGTGAGTCCCACCATGGCGGGGCCAGTAAATCCCGGCCTAAGTTTCATTTTGCTTCAAAATGAGGAATTTTGTCTTTAAGGCCCCCTGCTCTGTAAAGCGTTTCTTTTCCACTGACATGAATTACATAGAATTTACAGAAACAGGCCAGGAATTACACTCCACATGAGTCTCCTCCCACTCTATCTTGCCATCACATGTCTTTCTATTCCTTTCTTCATGTACTTATCCAACTCCCCCTTGTGAAACTCTGCCATTCTGTTCAACCCCTCCATAAATTGATGAATGAGTAGAGATTAAGGTGCCAGCGTAAAAAATGCTACTGGCACCTGTGAGGAGATTACAGTCTTCACTTGATTTTAAAAATTGTCCAATTTCTTACTATTCTTCACGTGTGGCCTGAGATAAAAATCGATACCAGCCCACCTTTTTTAATTATTGAATAGGAGTAGGCCATCTGACCCCTGAACGTCCTCTGCCATTAAATAAGATCATGGCTGATCTTTTACATCAACTGCACTCTCCTGGCCCAATCCCCATATCCCTTGATTCCTTTAGCATCCAAAAATCTAACAATCACAGCCTTGAATACACTCAACAGCTGAGCATCCATAGCTTTCTGGGGTGGAGAATTCCAAAGATTACCAGCCTTCTGAGTGAAGAAATTTCTCCTCATCTCAGTCCTAAGTAGCCGATCCTTTATCCTGAGACTAGTTCTAGATTCTCAAGCCAGAGGAAACAGCATGTCAGCATCTACTCTGTCAAGCCCTCCAAGAAATGTATACATTTCAATGAGATACCAAGCTGTTTATTGAGATACCAAGCGGGGGATAGGTGGCTACTTGACAAACTGGTAAGATAATTGTAAGGAGAGAATCTGGTGAGCTTCTCTAATGATCTCTCTGACAGTCAGCTGGGTGTGATGTTGGGCACTAGCCAGCAGGAGGCCCCCTTGCTCCCATTTCTTGGTTTCCCGGGCAGCTACATGCAAGGGAAAACGCAGGCAGGAACAAAGAGTGATTTGTGATTTCACTGGGAATGTAGCATCTAATAAGTGACCATAAGGTTTCCCAATTGTCTTGATAGATAAGGCACTGAATCAAACAAACCAAAATTGCGAATTGTACTTGCAGTCTTCAGCATCAGTTTTGACAATTGTCATTTTCACCCCTGCTATAGGCAGCTAATGGAGCGGGATCAAAGCCCACTGATCTTCTTGATGTTCTCACTCAGTACAGAGGACTTTCCTGGAGGTTAGTAACTTTTTCTATCTCTTTCTCTTGAGTTCTATAAGAAAAGGCCTGTCATTTTGCTCTCGGCTCTGTGTTTATTGCAAATCTTTTAAATGGACTTTCCTAAATGGTGTGGTGTGATAATGATTCAACATTAGGGAGGCTAATGGTAGGTTGTGGAGAAACGAACATCTACCTTTTGTGTTCCACAGCATCGGGGGAGATGAGAATATAACAACTGTTACCACATTGACCAGTAAGTAGCACATATTCTATCAATATTATTTATTCAGATCTTTTTTCCCTCAAGCCATAACTCTTGCCTCACTTTCAATGCCTGGGACTATTGACAGTCCCCGCTGACGGCTCTTGAAGATACCTGGCACAGGAGCCTGCCCTGGGAGGGGTCAGGGAAAGTTGTAGGGGTAGGTCAAAGGCGGAGAAGACAAATCAATCTGATTCTCACCTGATGATTCATTCTCCAGTTGCAACCAGAAGCTCCGGCAACCTGCACCTGGCTTTGGATTTCTGTCCTTAATTTCAATTCTGAAAGGCCTGGCTTTAATTTTTAGTCGATGTCCCCTAGTCTTACATCCCTCAATTAGCAGGAAGTTTCTCTCTCCACTATCAGTTTCCCTTAAAAGCTTGAAAACTTCAAACATTCTAAATTCCAGAGAATACAACCCCAGTTTGTATAATTTTGCCTTATAATTTAACCTTTGGAGTCCAAGCATCATCCTAGTAAATCTATCTTGCACTCCCTCCAAGACCAGTATACCCACCCGAAGGTGTGGTGACCGGAATTGAACACAGTGCACCAGAGCTTTGTATAGCTGTAGCATGACCTCTACCCTCTTGTGTACTACTCCTCCACAAATAAATGGCAGCATCTACAGGATGCAATGCAGCAACTCACCAGTGAGGTTACTTAGACAGCAGCTCCCTCCCCTGCAATCTCAGCCACTAAACAGAATAAGAGCAGTTGTACCCAGGGTTGCACAACAATCTTGACACTGGCATATATGTTAATCTGCTGGAATTCCCAACCCAACAGGAGCAGCATCAGCTAAAGCACTTTCAGTGATTCAATGTGAAAGCCCAACACAGGGCCACAGGAGAAGGGCAATAAATGGGGCCTTGTCAACATCATCCAAATCCTGAGAGTAAATTAACAGAGTGGTGTGCTATTCCCATCATGGGCTTAGCAGGTATCTATAGATGAAACTCTACGCTAACTTCTTCCCTGATCCATTTACAGTTCTGCACTTAATTCTGCAACACATTGTTTCCTGTTTATGGCTCTCTCAGATACTGATATCAAGGCAAATACTTAGGAGCCTCTTAGGTTTGCATGTATTTAGAGCGTACACTTCCATTTTATTTGGATCATATACCTTAATATTTTAATTACCTTTAACACCTTAATACTTTTCCAGATATTCTCCGTGAGTTCAACCCTTTGTTGGTCGGATATTCCACTGGTACTGGTCGTGAAGACAGCCCCCAGGCCTTTTTGAATCAGGCTGTCGCAGGCTCTACAGCTGCGTATGTTTAACATCTTTGAGCTATTACATGGGTGCCTGGTCTTGTCATCCCTAGATTATTAAGTCCACTGCATCCTAACATCATTGAGCTGAATAGCATATGTGCTATATGATAAATCTGAGAGTCGGGGAGAGGTTCCACAGACCTTTATGCGAATGATTGGTTGCCACCTTCAGACGATCAGGCGGGTGAGGGATAGCGCATGGTGGGGAAAATGGCTGTGACACATTCCATATTCCAGCTCTTAAGATCAAATTGTGAGAGCAGCATGCCAATGTTCGAAGACATGCTCCGCTTGTATTAGTGAACTTAGACACTTGGTCACAAGGGCAACCAAAGTAATTGAATTGTCATACTTTTGGGGAGAATGCCAGTTAGTGGCTGTCACTGGTGATATAGATCATATTTACAGGACCAATATTTTCCTTATCACTTAGAAATAAGGAACAGGAAGAAAATCCATTAAAAAGCACAATCAGATGAATCAGTTTTACAATGATCTACAATATCAAATCTCAACCAATTGAAGAAACTCTGTTTAGCATGCAGCTTGTTGACTGTATCTTCTTTTATTCCCCCAACACTTCACAGGGATTTGATAACCCAAGTCAGGAAACTGGTGATGCTGCTGAAAAACAATTCGGTAAACCTCTGACCTTATTAACATTAGTACCATGGCTTTAGGATTATACAAAGCTGCCCCATGCCCGCCCCGAGCTGGAATGCAGTCTCACTCAGGGAACCATATAAGGACTGATGTGGAAAACAGTTTTCTCACTCTGATAGGCAGAATGGAGGGAACTTTGGGCTGAGGCGAGGAGGGTTTCAGCTTTGCAAACATACTCAAGGTTCCCCTACTTCTCTGTTCCATTGTTGATTTGCTCCTCATCAGGTTGTCACTTCCCAAACCAGCCTACCTGTCATTTTGACTCACTCCTAATTGGCCACACTTGAGCTCGCTTCTACAGGCCAGTCATTCATTAATCTATCAATCTCTTTTACTGAGTCCGTTCCATTATCCATCTCACGGTTCCCAGATGAGCGTCGCCCTGACACTTGCTGCTGCACTGACCTTACTTAGCCTTGCTTGCGAGCAGACACAGAAAGAAACACACCCGGGAAATCAAGTCTTTTTTTTTTAAAATGTGTATATTGAAAAGTCCAAAATGCTTCCAAATATTTGAGGCTACTGCTGAGATTCTTGAGTGGGAAGTATTCCACTCCAGCACTAACATCCTTCACCTTGATCAGCATGAAAAAACAATGAAAATATAAATAAATGGCACAGCTCCTTGTATTTTATTTTATTGATTGCTACATACAAATGTACATACACATAGAGTTGTATAAGTATGTATACAATATAAATGTTCAGTGTCTAAGTATTACAGGGTATCCTGAGTTGGGATCCTTGACTATATTTCCATATAAAAACTAGATTAGACGAGTAAAGGAAGGAAGGCGCAAAGCTGCTGAGCAAAGGCTGTGCAAATATACAGGTTACTGGGTGGACAGGCTGAAATCTGGATTGACAAGCTCTGCAGAGGGGCAGAGATGTGAAGATAGGGATACACATTTGGATGCAGCAACCAAACTCAAAAATGAGAAGCAGTATAGACAATGATCCATTGGGTAATAGGGTTGCCAATGCTGATTGAATGTATTCCTGGTGGCATCATAATGAGACCTCCCACGTCCAACTACCTCGCTCCCACTTTTTTGCTATTGGATGGCTAACAGACAATCTTGCTGAAAAGAGAGACATGTTGTTGAAGCTTTTCATATTGCACTCATCAGGACAAATGTGAGAATGCCAAATTTCAAAAGATCACAACAATTTATACTTCAGTAAAAAAGGGTGCTGATTGGTTAGCAAATCAACTTTGATTGGCCGAGGTGTTGCTATAGAGAAAACAATGGGGAACTATATGCACCCCAAGCTCCCAGTAATTCAAAAAAGGTGCAAAGCTTGAACATCTTCTTTTTGTTTACAAAGAACAGATCCCTGCGTATGAATGTACGTCACTTCTAGTAAGTGTAAATGACCTATCTTACAAGCTTGACTGATTATCTTAAATCAGTTGCTAGTGTAGCTATTAACACACTCAGGATTGTTCAGCAAGTGCTGCCCAATCACAGAATCACATCAATGCAATCTTCCAACTGTGCTATAGGATATGAATCCACTTTTGTCACTGCATTCACCTTTTGATAATCCATACACAGTCTTTGTGTTCCATCCAGTTTCGGTCACAACAGGCGAACTCCAGTTGCTCTATGATGTCATTTTGAAGCACGAATTAAATCTCTTTCTGTACTTCTGATAACTTTGCTGGATTTAATCTATAAGAATGTTGCCTTATTGAAGATGAACCTTCTACACTCACATTGTGTGTCACTAAATTTGTTCTCCCCAGCTTATTCCCACAAATAGCTCTGTGCAACTGCAATAGCTTCTCCACATCACGTTGACACTTGCCTGGAAGGTTACTCAATATTACATTTACATTTTCAAACACTCCCTCATTATCCAATTTGATTAGAGGAAAATCAATTTCAGAATCCTTCATTCCTACCTCTTTCTCCTTATCTATCACCGCTAATGCCTCCTTTTGGTCCTCTTCCCTGTCAAAGTACTCTTTAAGCATATTTACATGACACACTCTCTGCTTCTTTCTTCTATCAGGAGTATTTATTAAATAATTTACTTCACTCAGTTTCTTTTCAACTCTGTAAGGCCCACTAA
The DNA here is from genome assembly GCF_964194155.1 of Cetorhinus maximus. NCBI lineage: Eukaryota > Metazoa > Chordata > Chondrichthyes > Lamniformes > Cetorhinidae > Cetorhinus > Cetorhinus maximus. The sequence continues at coordinate 150,877,716 of NC_135883.1, read as the reverse complement.
ACCTTGCCTTTAATGAGTCACCCAGTACTAGTAACAAAACTAACACTTTTGCCCCAGCAACAAAACTATGAGCTGTGGTTCTCCTATCTGCCTTCACTTTCATCATTTGCTGTGATATATTTAAATGTTCCCTAGCCAACTCACATGATCTGCCCAATCTTTCTCTGAAGTTTGATACATAATCCAGGAGAGTAGTTCCTGAATTTTGACCCATCAATTTCTCATGAATCAATTTCAGTGGTCCCCTTTCCTCATAACCATAGGCTAATTCTAAAGGACTAAATCCAGTCAATGCATTAGGAGCATCCCTGATAGCAAATAACCAGAATGGAATTCCCCTATCCCAATCCTGTGGACAGCCCTGACAATACGCCCTCATCATAGTTTTTAAAGTTTGATGCCATCTTTCAGGATGGTAAGCTGTTGACTTAAACTGTTCTCTCACCAAACTGTTCATTACTTCCTTAAACAGCTGTGACATGAAATTTGAACCCTGATCTGATTGTATTGCTTTTGGTAAACCATATCTTATTAAAAATGTAGTCAACTCTTCCACAATTCTCTTTGTTGAAATATTTCTCAAAGGTATCACTTCAGGAAACCCTGTAGACACACCCATTATTGTCAGTAAGTACTGATTTCCAAAACAAAAACAGAAAATGCTGGAAAAATTCAGCAGGTCTAGCTGCATCTGATTTCCACTTTTAGTCTTAGGAAGGGGTCCTACACAATCAATTATGACCCTAGTAAAAAGTTCTTCAAATGCTTGAATTGGAATTAAAAGTGCTGGCTTAATCACTATTTCCCTATCACCTGACATGTGTGACATGTTCTACAGAATTTGACTACATCGCTATACAATCCAGGCCAATGAAAATGTTTTTGTATTTTCACCCGTGTGTCTTTCTAATTCCTAAATGCGCCCCCCCCTACCCCCCCCCCCCCAACATTGGAATTTCATGAGCTATTCTCAGTATCTCATTTCTATATCCAAATGATATAACAATATAATAATTTTCATCTGCTGAAACCTGATATAGCCGCCACTCTCTCATAAACACATTAACCTTAAGGCAATCACATTCTGGAATACATCCTGCCTCTGTTCCTGAGTAAGCTGTCTTATATAACGGTTTTATTTGTTGAACCTTTTTCTGTAACTCTACCAACTGCCTTGAGCTAAATACGTCAGCTGCATTCTCTTCCATCCTTTCTTCCTGAACAATCTTATCAAAGACAGTGTCAGCTAATTGAACTTCAACACCTTTGCCTGCCTTTTAACTTCCTCTTCTTCCTGTTTCAACCTGTGGGCTTGTGATCTTGTTACCATACAATCTGGAAACAAGATGCTCTTTCTGCAACACTTCTGTTGAAAACATCTCTACAGGCTGCTCAACTACCATAGGCATCACCCACATCTGTGACCCAGCTATAGCATTACCTAAAATAAATTGAACTGCTGCAATGGGCAATTTTTCCACTACTCCAACAATCACATCACCTGTTTTCCACTTAATCTTTAAATTTACATTCCACATTGGAATAAGTTTAGCATCTCTTTGAATCCCACTTATTATCACTTGTTCCTGCAATACTCCCTCTACAGCTTCTCTTACCATTTTAACCCTCTGTTCCTCTACATGAGTTCTCATTACCGAAGGAATTGAACCTTTAAATTCTTCCAAAAGAATTACTTCTCTAAGAGCTGCTTATATTGTCTCTATCTTTAATGCCCATATCCAATGGTCAAAATTACTTGTTTTACCCTCTCAAACTCAATATAAGCTTGCCCAGGCTGTGCTAAATTCCCGTCAGTATACCTCAGCAACTAACTCATACGTACTTAAAATTGCCTTTTTTTAAACCATAATCCATTGACATTTCTTCTGATAGTGAAGCATAAACATCATGAGCTCTACCCACTAGCCTAGATTGTAACAGCAATGTACAGTTTTCTTGTGGCCATTTCATCTGTTTAACTATCTTCTCAAATGAAATAAAGGATGCTTCCACATCTCTTTCTTCAAACTTCAGAAGAGCTTGCACAAATTTAAACATCTCCCCCCTGGGTTTTAGATGAAAGGTTTTTTCATCATCAGAAATTTCCTCAGCATCTGATGTCTCTTTTTTAAAGTCCAGCTTTTTAAGTTGGTACTCTTTTTCTTTCCTTCTCTCTTTCCCCCTTTTCTAACCTTGCCATTTCCAATTTCCATTCCTGTCTTTTTTCTCTCTCCTGCCTTTCTGCCAGTTCCCTTTGGAATGCCCTTTCTTTCTCTGCTGCCTCTCATTCCAGTTTTCTCATTTCCAAATCTTTTTCCTTTTCTTTTGCCTCCAATTCAAGTGTTTTCAGTTCCTCTGCTTGTTCAAATTCAAGCTTCTTCATTTGTAACTGAAGTCTCACTACCTCCAGCTGTGACTCACTAGTGTCAGGTATCACTTCCAACTTCAAATGTTGTGCTATCACTTCAGATATGTCTGCTTTCTTTGCCCCTACAGGTAACCTCAGCTGCAACTTACCACCAATTCTGTTAACTTATCCTTAGATACTTTTTATAACCCAATCAGAGTTATATCTTCTACTTCAAAAAAAAGGTTTTAGCCATGGATACAGCCCACAATTTGTTATGACGTGGCCAATTTGTTATGATGTGTGCCAGGAGGATCAAATCTACAAGGGAAACTTGATCATGCTATCACAATGATTTTTCAATTTGTATTTATTTCAAGAAGCATGCTCTGAATTCAGAAGACATAAGCCAACCAAGACATCAGAGACTTAAAAAAAAACTAAATTTAACATTTATTAACAAAAGAAAAGATTTCAAGCACATACATAGGTCTACAAGTTATACTATAATAACTCCTAAAAACTCTAATTAATCTGGCTTCCAGTTATACTCCCCATTAAGGAATTGTTAAAAAAAAAACTGATTTGAAATAGATTCTGGAAAGTCAACACAATACCCTGGACTGTAGAATTCAAGTGGTTGTTTCCCAGCTTCGGTTTCTGTGAACAGCAGGCTTAATGCACAAATATTGAAGGCTTCTCACACTTCTGGTAGATCTTACAATGCCTTCCCTGACACATAGCCTCATTCTCCTTTATACATGTTTCTCTCTTTTAACGTAAATTCCATTGTTCCCATACTTCTTTGGAACTTTACCTTTCTCATAATATAAATCTTTTCATGGTGCTAATATTGTCATCTCTTTGAAATTCAAACTGCCCTGATTTATCTAAAAATGCAAATTCTCCTCACCTTACTTTCTAAGACTTCAGCCATGTTTACATATTTAACATTTCAAACCTAGACTCTTTTGATGAGTCAAAGCCTCCAGACCAGCTGTCTCCAATTCAATGAAATCACACACGCACACACACATACACACACACGCACGCGCAAAAAAGAAACTATCCAAACCCTACTATTAACCTACTTTTACAATAAATCACATTATTATGAGAATTATTATACTTTCATGACACCGCCCATCAAATCAATCTGCCAACCAACCAAAAAAGCGTGGACGGACAAAAACTGCATATTATCATTATAGATTTCTGCAGACTCCAGGATAATCCTGTGGGTTTGGCAACCCTAGTGGATAATGGAACAACAACCAGACCATAGGAGATATGAGCACTGGGATGAAAGTCAGGCAGAGGGTTGAATATGGAGGGTGGAGAGATCAGCAGGGGGGTGGGCAAGTGACCAGTGGGTGGCACAGACAAGGAGACACTCAGATAGGTGTAGTGGAATGGATAGTGGGTCGCCAGGCCATGTAGGATTATCAGTGAATTGCTAACGTCTGTGTAACTGTGTTTCAACAGAGAATCAACTTTCAAGAAGATTGGAAGATTATCACCTTGTTTATTGGAGGGAATGATCTCTGCAAATGTTGCAATGATCCTGTAGGTGATATATGCACAGACTTACATTGATCCTTCTCTAGAGCATAGTATCTCTTCGTTTCCTCACTTAGCTCCACTGAACAGTGTTTCATCTTTTATCTTTTGCTCTTCTCTCCCTTCTATATTCTAGTGGCAAATCATACTGTGGAGCAACTCCACAGGATAAAATATATTCAGAGAGGGTTGCACCTATTATGTGGATGGGTTGGATTATGGCAGATTGATTCTAATGTAGGAAAGCAAGAATTGCATTTATATTGCACACATCACACCCCTGGGATGTCCCATGTTGCCTCATAATCACTGTTGTCATAAGTAAATGCAGTCGCCAATTTGTGTACAACAAGCTCCCACATATAGCAATGAGATGAATGACCAGTTAACCTGTTCTTGGTCATATTGGTTGATGGATGAATATAGGTGAAGACACCAGGACAACTTCCTAATCTTCTACAAAGGGTTCTTGGTAGAAAGGACCCTGGTTAACCCTCTAACTTCGACAACAAGGGCCAATGCATTTGGAATGGCACACATGTATTATATGAAACGGTCAACTCTAGCCATCCTGGTGGAAAGTGCCAATGATTGTGCATTTGTAAAATGCTGACCATTCCTACCTTTTTACAATCAAGCACAACATCAAATTAAATGGTCTACTTCCCATCTTGCTGGGATGCTGATGGAGGTATGTGAGTACTTCCTGGTGGCTGGGGAAATTCATACACTGGTCACTGGAAATGGACCTTCTCATTCACAAGATAAATCACTCTTGGTCGCTCTGGATGCAGAACATCATTGGGGCTACCGGAGCCCAAGGATCCAGAAATAAGCCATAGCTCTTCTCCATCTCAGCATTTAGTGCCCATTCCTAATTGTCCTTGGGAAGGTGGTGGTGAGCCACCTTCTTGATCCACTGCAGGCCATGTGGTACACTGTAAGGAAGGGAGTTTAAGGAGATATTTCATAACACTCAGCAAAGAGAGAAAGAAAGACTCTAGGAGAAGGATGCATCGTTCATGGCTACCTGAGGAAGATAATATCAAATTGAAAGAAAAATTGTACAATTCCACTTTAAGATTAGTGGCAGGTCAGAATATTGGCCAGAATCTAAAAAACAGCAAAGAGTGATTTAAAAAATAATGAGAAAGAAATTAAAGTATGAGAGAAAGCTATCTCGGAATATAGAAACAGATGGTAAGATCTTCGACAGGTATTTAAAAAGGGAAAGAGTAACTAAAGTGAGTGTTGGTCCTCTAGAGCGTGGGGAATTAATAATGGGAAATAAGGAAATGGCAGACATGCAGAAGTGATTTTGTGCCTGTCTTAACTCTAGAAAACACAAAAAACATCCTAGAAGTAATTGTAAATTAAGAGGTGAAAGGAACTTAAAACAATTACAGTCACCAGGGAAAGGATACTAAGCAAATTATTAAGACTCAGGGCTGACAAGGCCTCCTAGGGTTTTAAAAGAAGTGGCTGCTGAGATAGGAGATGCATGGGTTGCAATTTTCCAAAATTCCCTAGGTTCTGGAAAGGCCCCATCAAATTGGAAAATAGCGAATGTATTTCATCTATTCAAGAAAGGACAAAGACAGAAAACAGGAAACTACAGGCCTGTTAGCCTAAAGATCTGTCATAGAGAAAATGCTAGAAGCTATTATTAAGGAGGTTATAGCAGCGCACTTAGAAAATTTTAATTAAATCAGGCAGAATCCACATGGTTTTTATGAAAGGGAAATTGTGCTTGATTAATTTATTCGAATACTTTGAGGAGGTAACATGCCACTTGGATAAAGAGGAACCTGTGGATGTGGTATACTTGGGTTTCCAAAAGGCATTTGACCAGGTGCCACGCCAAAGGTTATTACACAAAATAAGAGCTTATGGTGCAGGAGTTAACATATTAGCATGAACAGATGATTGGTTGGCTAACAGAAAACAGAGATTAGGAATAAATGGGTCATTTTCAGGTTGGCAATCTGTGACTAGTTGAGTGCTGGGACCTCAACTACTAACAATCTATATCAATGACGTGAATGAAGGGAGGGAAAATATGGTTGCTAAACTTGTTGATAAGATAAAGGTAGCTAGATGAGTTAGTTGTGAAGAGGACATAAGGAGGCTACAAACAGATATAGATAGGTTAAGTGAGTGGGTAAAAATTTGGCAGATGGAGTATAATGTGGGAAAATTTGAACTTATCCACTTTGGCAGGAAGAATAAAAAAGCAGCATATTATTTAAATGGAGGGTGGCATGAACAGAATTTATGTGTTTTAATAATGTCCATGATCAAAGTGTTTTGTATGTGAGGTGTGTGTATTTTCTTACCCTCAGAGTGGTTGCACCAATTTAAATAATTCCTATAGCAAGCTTTTTTGCAAGTTTAAAAATAAAGAGGATTATTTATCATCCCACACCTGCCCTGGAGGTCTCATACACACTATCACTCACACTAAGATGAGAGACAGATGGAGAACAAAACAAGACACTTACAGTTTGGGATTATTTCAGTCTCTTTTGTAGAAGGCCTGTAGTCCTTAGATGAGCTGATGCTTTGGCTGGAATGAAAGTCTTGAGAAACAGAGGATTATCAGTAAACTGCAAGATTTCTTGCAGCTGAATTGCCAGGAGATTGGTTCTCAGGTGAACTTGAAGTCAGAACAGATTGGAGAGAGTCCTTCTCCCACTTTCAAGGTGTTGGTCTTTATTACATTGGCTGCTGAGTTGACTGCAGCCAGTTTGATGGCTTTCTGCTCATCTCTCTGTGTCTGCAGAGCTGATTCTTGCTGTTTTAAAAGCAGGCAGCAAACATGGCTGTCTCACCCATGTGACCTGTTAAAAGTCCAAACTCCTTTTCCAATTAAGATGGTGTGATAGGCTGATAAACATCCTGTATTGTGGCTTTTCACACTCTGAAAGTTTGAGACAGGCAATGTCTTTGTCTTTAGATATGCAGCCATCACAATTCAATGAAAGGCCAGTGGGATCCATTCCACATTTGTCTAACGTCCATTGAGTTTTGATATCCCCGGTAAAACAGAGTTGTCTGCAAACTCCATTGTCTGTAGGTTTTGGGCCATATTTAATCAGGTATTGACCACAGACTCCACTGTCTACAGTTCAAAGGCCAAAAGTCACACAGGGCAGAATTTTCTGCCTGTCGGGCGGGTGGGCCTGACCCAATCTCCAGCGGGCGCAGAGCTGATCCCCGCTGGAGAAGTGGGCCGCGCCGCCATTTTACGTGAGCGGGTCAATTAAGGCCTGCCCAGCATGACATCCGGCAGGAAGTGCATAGCCCATGGTATGCTGTAGCCACCTTAACAGCTTTTGTGTTCACTTTTTAAAATATAGCTTTAAAATTTGTAATTCCTGTACTGGACACGACAGAGATTGCAGAACTCTGTGTTACAGAGGGATCGGGGTGTCTTGGTACGTGATTTACAAAAAGTTAGTATGCAGTGCAGCAAGTGATTAGGAAGGCAAATGGAGTAATGTTGTTTATTGCAAGGGGAATGGATATAAAAGTAGGGAAGTTTTACTATGGTTGTACAGGGAGCCGGTGAGATCACATCTGGAATACTGTGTACAGTTTTGGTCTCCTTATTTAAGGAAGGATATAATTGCATTAGAAACAGTGCAGAGTAGATTCACCCAGTTGATTCCTGGGATGAAGGGGTTGTCTTATGAGGAAAGGTTGGACAGATTGGGCCTGTATCCAATGAAGTTTAGAAGAATGTGAGGTGATCTTATTAAAACATATAAGATCCCGAGGGGACTTGATAGGGTGCATATTGAAAGGATGCTTTCCTTTATGGGAGAGACTAGAGCTAGGGGACACAGTTTAAAAATAAGCGGTCCCCCATTTGAGATGGCAATGAGGAGAATTTTTCTTCTCTCAAAGGATCGTTAGACTGTGCAACTCTTTTCCCCAGAGAGCAAGGGCAGCAGGGTCATTGAATATTTTTAAAGCTGAGTTAGAGAGATGCTTGTCTGACAAGGGAGTCAAAGGGCATAGGGGGTAGACAGGAAAGTAGAGGCCAAGCATGATTTTATCAAATGACGGAGCAGGCTTGAGGGGTTGAATAGTTTACTCCTGCTCCAAATTCATATGTTAATCTGTTCAATAGGGATTGCAGTTTAACAAACACTTTAATTTTCAGAATGCGGAAACAAAGCCTGAGGAAATCCAGGTTCTCACTGAAGGCAACAGGCAAACTCAGCAAAGCCACACTCCGTGATGGGGAGGAGAAACCTGGCTCGTGCCCAAGTCAGTGTGCGACTGCTCCACACACTGGCCTGAGGCCCAAACCAAATTCAGCATCGCAGCCTCGTTTGAATGAAAGCAGAAGCCTGTGGTTAATAAACAGGGCATCAGGACTCAGCTTGCCGATCAGGGCCTGCCAATCTCCAGCCAGTTCGAACACCGAGTCAGGCTGAACAGGTTGGGGGTTGATAGGTGGGTGGAAAGGAAGGTGAAGTGAAGTGCCATAGCATGAAACATTCCGCCAGTGTCTCACAGCTCATCCTCCTTTTGGCCCTGATTCGAGCAGTCCCCAGCGGCCCCTCCAACCACAACCAGTTAGGTCCCTCGAAACCAAGGACAACTGGTTGGTGCTGGCCTGGAAGAAACACCCATTGCCAGCTGAATTTTACATAAGCGACTACAGCCAGCATAGGACCCCGACTTCCTTAGTAAAGCTGCCTTTATCAAGCAGAAAAATCCAACCCGGCCAATTCCCACTCCATCAGTCTACTCTCAAACATCAGTAATGTGATATCAAGCGGCACTTACTTATCAATGACCTGCTCACTGATGCTCAGTCTGGATTCCACCAGGATCACTCAGCTCCTGACCTCATTACAGCCTTGGTTCAAACATGGACAAAAGAGCTGAACTCCAGAGGTGAGGTGAGAATGCAGTGCTTGACATCAAGACAGCATTTGACCAAGTGTGGCATCAAGGAGCCCTAGCAAAACCCTGCCTGACTCCCCAAAGCCTGTCCAACATCTACAGGTCACAAATCAGGAATGTGATGGAATATTCCCCATTTGCCTAGATGAGTGCAGCTCCAACAACACTCAAGAAGCTCAACATCATCCAGGAAGAAGTGACCCGCTTGATTGGCACCACAACCACAAACATTCACTCCCTCCACCACCAATGCATAGTAGCAGCAGTGTGTACCATCTACAAGATGCACTGCAGAAATTCACAAAGGTAGCTTAGGCAGTAGTTTCCAAACCCACGATCATTACCACACAGAAGGACAAAGATTGCAGATAAATGAGAACACCACCACCTGGAAAGTCCCCTCCAAGTCACTCACCACCCTGCCTTGGAAATATATCGCCGTTCTTTCACAATTGCTGGGTCAAAATCCTGCAGCAGTTCAAGAAGGCAGCTCACCACTACCTCCTCGAGGGCAATTAAGGATGGGCAATAAATAAATAAATAAAGGCCCAGCCAGCGATGCTCATATCCCATGAATGAAAATTTTTTAAAAATGGACAGGCTGGTCACACATTTACAGGTCCACATGAATATAGAATCAGATTGGCCAATGGCCAATGTCCATGGACACCAATGCCCAGCAACCCTCACCCACGCATCTAATTTTCAACTGTTGGCTTCTCATTTCCCTGGCACAAAACAGATTTTCCACACTCACCTCGACACCTCCCAGTCTGGAGAGGACAAGTTAGAGATAGGGAGATAGTGCTCACTCTCCAATGTGCAGTGAATTTGTCCACTCAGCAGGGCTGAGCTACTTCTTTCCCAAGGGTTTCCAAGTGTAACACTGAGGGTAAGCCATTAAGATGTATGGGCTACTGGTACTGTTTGTCAGGAAAGCTAAGCCGATATGACATGTAAATCCCAGCAGATATTTTTCTCTGATTAGCTTGGACTTGTACTGGATCACTGCAGTGAGAAAACCTGCCTATATTATGGGATCTTGCTGTGTAGAGCTTGCCTTCTTGTTAACAGACACCACATTTTGAAGTAAATCATTGTGTGATGGAATATGAGATGTTTCATCGTAATAAGGCGCAATTTAACTTTTCTTGTTAAGTAATAATTCTCTATTCTTTTATAATCTGTAGAACAAATACTCTCCAGATCAATTTGCTAACAGCATACAGGAAGTGCTAGATGTTCTACACAGTGAGGTAAGTGTAACAAATACTTTACATCTTGTGACTGCTGACCCTTTGTGCTTTTGGCCAATTGGCATTATCCTCAAAACCTGCCATTTGGTTGGCACCCTTGGCATGAACTGGGAAATTAAAAAATCATTAAAAAAACAGACATATTAAATGAATTAATTAAACTCAAAGAGGATAAAGCCCCTGGTCTAGATGGGTTGCATCCATGTATTTTAAAAGAATCTAGGGAAGAGATGGCAGAGGCATTAATACATATATTTAATAATTTATCAGAAAAAGGAGAAGAGCCAGAAGACTGGCGGAGAGCTAATGTAATTCCTGTACTTAAGAAGGGGCTTAGAACATGTCCAAGGAATTATAGACCTGTCAGTATAACATCGGTGGTATGAAAAATAATGGAATCCTTACTAAAGGACAGAATGGAAGAACATCTAAAAAAAAGTATTATAATGAATAGTCGGTACAGATTTTAGATTTTAGAAGGAAAATCTTGCTTGACCAAACTTATTGAATGTTTTGAGTAGATAACAGAGAGAATAGACAATGACAATGCAAAAGATGTGATTTTTCTGGGTTTTCAAAAGGCCTTCGATAAGGTGTCCCATAATAGGCTAATGAATAAGGTCAGAGAATGTGGAGTCAGGGAACAAGAATGGATTGCTATCTGGCTTCAAGACAGAAAGCAGAGAGTGGGAGTAAAGGGTAGTTATTCAGAGTGGCAGAAGGTGGGAATTGGTGTTCCACATGGGTCTGAGACCACCAATATTCACAATTTACATTAATAATTTGGACTTTGGAATCAAAAACACAATTACTAAATTTGCAGGTGAGGAGGACTGCAACAAATTACATGAGGACATTAAAAACTTGCAGAATGGGTGATTAATTAGCAAAAGAAGATCAACACAGATAAATGTGAGGTAATATATTTTGGTAGGAAGAAAAGGAAGGTCATTTGAAAGGTGCATGTCTATGTGGGGTACAGGAACAACACAATCTTGGAGAACAAGTACACCAAACACTAAAGGTTGTGCCACAGGTTAGGTCCATAAAAAAACCAAAGCAAGCACTAGGCTTTATTTTTAGAGAGATAGAATTGAAAAGGGAGGTCAACCTGTATTGAACCTTGGTTAGACAACAGTTAAAAGTACTGCCATATTATAAAAAAGATTTGGAGGCGCTGGAGAGGTTGCATGGAAGATTTACAGGGATGATACCCTCACCTTTCCCTTGAAAAGAATGAACAGGCTAGGTCTCTTTTCCTTTGAAAAAAGAAGGCTTAGGGGGTGAACTAATAGATGTCCTTAAAATTATGAAAGGTTTTGAAGGAGTATGCACAGAGAGAATACTTCCCATTGTGGAGAAGAGCATAACTAAAGGCCACCAATATAAGATAGTAACCAAGAAATTCAGTGGGGAATTCAGAAGAAACTTCTTTACCCAAAAAAGTGGTGAGAATGTGGAACTCGCTATCACAGAAATTGGTTGATGAAAATAGTATAGACTCTTTTAAGGGGAAGCTATAAAAGCTGACGCAGGAGAAGGGAATGGATAGTTACACTGATAGATATAGATGAAGAAAGATGGGAGGAGGCTCAAGAAGAGCATAAATGCTGGCGTTTATATCCTATGTTTGTAATGTAATGTAATCGTAATGTAATATGTTGGTGACCTACTGTTCTTCCATTTTCTGCTGATTAAAGTTTTATATTCACTCCATGATAGAACGATGCCTGTAAGAGGGTGCAACTTAGTGCCTGAACATTTCTTACCCACCCCTGTGGCACAGACAGGTGCAGGGCATCTGAAGCACATGCTGCCCGTTTAGCCTATTGTGCTTCTTCAATTGGGCAGGTTTGGAGTGGCCCCCCCTTTCCTCTTGCCCAGCAATGTAGGCCAACTCCCTAGTGCTGGGTATCAAAGTTGGAAGAATGGGACACAGCTGAAGGCCTGGCAAGTGTGAGCTGCAGTCCTGGTCACCATCCTCGGGGTGTCACTGCTGATGGCTCTCCAACAGCAGTCAGAAGGACTGAACAAGTTGCATTTACTTTAAAAGACATTATAATCTAAATGGGACAGAGGAGCAAAGGGAGTAGAAACACACCAATCAAAATCACACAGGTTAACAAGGCCATAAAAAAGCACACCAAGTACTTGGATTTGTTTCTAGGGGATGGAGTTGAAAATACGCTAAACTTATATTGAAACTTGGACAGAAAAATCCTGGAGTACTATGGACAATTCTGATTGATGTATCAGAAAAAAAATAGAAGGACTGCAGAGCCTGCAAAAAAAAATACAAGGATGATAGCAGGAATGCAGATATGTACCTGTCAGCAGACTTTTGAAAACAGAAAGACTCTTGAAAACAGAAGGCTGAAGAGTGGCCTAATAGAGGCCTTTAAAATTATGAAAGGTTTTGATAAAGTGGATGCAGGGAAAATGTGTGGGAAGCAGCATAACTAGAGGCTATCAACATAAGATAGTCACCAGGAAACCCAGTAAGGAATTCGGAAGAAGCTTCTTTGTCCAAAGAGTGGTAAGAATGTGGAACTTGCTACCAAAAGGAATGGTTGAAGTGAACAGTATAGATGCATATGCAGCCAAGACCTGGAAAACATTCAGGCTTGGGCTGTTAATTGGTAAGTTTCATTTACACCACACAGGTGTCAGGCAATGAGCATCTCCAATAAGAGAGAATCTAACCATCTCCTCTTGACATTCAATGGCATTACCATCGCTGATTCCCTCACTATCAACATCCTGAGGGTTACCATTGACCAGAAAATTAACTGAACCATACTGTGGCTACAAGGGCAGGTCAGAGGCTGGGAATTCTGTAGTGAGTAACTCACCTCCTGACTCCACAAAGCCTGTCCACCATCTACAAGGTGCAAGTCAGGAGTGTGATGGAATACTCTCTACTTGCCCGGATGAGTGCAGCTCCAACAGCACTCAAGAAACTCAACACCATCCAGGACAAAGCAGCTCACTTGATTGGCACTCCATCCACCACCTTAAACATTCAGTCCCTCCACCACCATAACTGGAGTCCCTCATCCATGGTACTTTCTAGGAAAGCTCTCCCCTTCTGTCTAAGGCCTTGGCATCCTTTCTAAAATGTCATGTCCATAAATCATAGAAAAGTACAAGACCAAAAGAGATCTTTTCCATCGTGGAGATGAAACTTATATAAGCGCTTCATCACGGAAGAAATTTACGCATCATCTTTCATAACCTCAGGTTATCCAAATATGTTTCACAGGCAATGAAGTATTTTTGAAGTGCAATTCCTGGTGTCATGTAGGAAATGTGGCAGCCAAATTGCGCACAAGTTCCAGCAAACAGCTTGAAATAATGACCAGATGATTTGGTTTGGTGATGTTGATGGAGGGATGAATATTGGGTAAAATATTGGATAATTATTGGCCAGGGCATTGGGGAGAATACCCTCCTCTTCATTTGTGCTGTGGCACCTTTTAGGGCTTTGGCTTAACATGTACATCTGAAAGATAGCACACCTGAGAGTGCAGCACTCCTTCAGTACTGTACTGAAGCATCGGCCTAAATTTTATGTTCAAGTGCCTGGACACGATACTTGAACCCACAACCTTCTAAAATCAGAGGTGAGAGTGCTCTCCGCTGAACCACAGCTGACTTTGCACCAATCAGGAACTGTCCTGATAATGTGTTATCCTCAATCTCACCTTGCTCAGCAGCAATTGGTTTTGTGCATTTTCAGTTGGCTAGCCAGCAAGTTCGAGATTAATGTTAATTTTTCATTTTGTGTCTTCAGGTCCCAAGAGCTTTTGTGAACCTGGTGACGGTTCTCAACATTTTACCATTACGGGAGCTTTTTGCTGACACCAGACTGAAGTGTCCACGGTCCTTATTACGGTTTGTATTCCACTTAACCAAGCTTTGTGTGAGAAATTGGACCTTATAACTGCCAAGCACACTTTGATTACAAATTCTATCAGCAGGAAGTAAGAGAGGGAGTGGTGAACACCTTGACCTTTTCAAGCACTAACGTAACTCTTTTTGTGGGGGATTTATTTTTATAACTTTTATCAGTAGGTATTGTATAACTATATTGGAGCCTACAGTTATTAAGGCTCAGAGTTACACGCTGTCCTGTCTTGAACTATTATCACAGTTCATTGTCACTGGGTCAATATTGTGGAATTGCCCACCTAATGCTATTGTGCCTTCACCAGGGGAACTGATTAAAGGAGAAGACCCATCATTGTTTTCTCAGAGTAACTAGGGATGAGCAATAAACATCAGCTTTGTTGTTGCTGACCATATCCCAAGAACAAATAAAAGTAAAGATCGAGGCCTATCTCAATTTGTTTCAAAGGTTTGCTAACCTAACTGGCCAGCCGGGAAATCCACGTGAGTGGGTGGCATGTCAGTATTACACCCCACCCCCATTGACTTCAGTGGAGAAGAACGTTGGGCAGGGGGTATAAAACCACCCAATTTCATCAGGTAAGGTTAAAACGACCCTCAATTTTCCCAAATATCTATTACCCACTGCCAGTGGCGTCACTCTGAGCGAGCCGGGATTATGACCTGCTGGTGGACTGCTACCCACTGCCATTATCAGAGGAACTGGACTCAGGGTGCAGTTAGAAAGTTTGAATGATTACAGACAACATCTGCATCAGTGTTTGTGCATCCTGTGTTGGGAATGGGGGGAGAAGCTGGGGGTGGGGGGAGTCTCGATTGAGGTGAAGGCATGGAACACTATGTTCAGTGGAAGATGATGGAAGATAAATAACAGAAGCCACTGCCAGCCAGCCACTGCCCCTCACACCTCCCCTTCTGCCACTGACCTCCATCCCATGAAATCCGGGGGACATTACATTCACAGGAAATCGCTGTCCACTATTTTAACAGACGTTGATCTGTTTCATTTTAAAGAGAGGGTCTAGTTTTCCTGCAATCCCACATATCCTGGGAAATCGCTACAGAAGTTAGCCCATCATTGCAGACTGTCCACTTTGTGCTTTCTATTTCCCTGCCAGTCTACAGGAACCAGTTGACCCATCAAAGACAGGGTTTGTTGTGAACCTAAATGGGGCCAGGTGATCTTCTAACCCCAATAGCTTTCTGCCAGAACACTGCCTTGCAGTTTAGACCAGGCCTGACCCAGAAAAGTCCAGTCCCCACTGAATGCTGAATCCAGCCTCTAGCACTAAGTTTGGCAGCTTGATGCACAAAGCCTGATAATGCTTGGGTATTAACAAGCTGCACATTAATGTGGAATAAAAACAAAAAATGGTCTGAATATTCAGCAGGCCAGGCAGCGTCAGTGGAGAGAGACAGAGTTAACATTTCAGGTTGAGATGAGCTTTCATCAGAACATCTTGATTCTGAAACAGTTCCTGCAGATTGGAAGGTAGCCCATGTCACTCCATTATTTAAGAAGGAAGGGAGAGAGAAAACAGGGAACTACAGACCTGTTAGCTTTACATCAGTAGTGGGGAAAATGCGAGAATCTATTCTAAAGGATGTGATAAATGGATACATGGATGATAATGATCTGATTGGACATAGTCAACATGGGTTTATGAATGGGAAATCATGTTTGACGAACCTGTTGGAGTTTTTTGAGGATGTTATTAACAGAATTGATAAAGGGGAGTCAGTGGATGTAGTGTACTTGGATTTTCAGAAGGCTTTTGATAAAGTCCCCTACAGGAGGTTGGTTGCAAAATTAAAGCACATGGAATAGGAAGCAATATACTGGCATGGATTAAGGATTGGCTAACAGGCAGAAAACAGAGAGTAGGAATAAACGGAACATTCTCGCGTTGGCAGACTGTGACTCGTGAGGTACCGCAAGGATCAGTACTTGGGCCCCAGCTGTTCATGATATGCATCAATGATTTTGATGTGGGAACCAAATGTAATATTTCCAAATTTGCGGATGACACAAAGTTGGGCGGGAATGTGTGTTGTGAGGAAGATGCAAAGCAGCTTCAAGGGAATTTGGACAGACTTAGTGAGTGGGCAAGAACATCGCAAATGAAATATAATGTGGAAAAATGTGAGGTTATCCACTTTAGGCAGAGGAACAGATATGCAGAGCATTTCTCAAATGATAAGAGATTAGAAAGTACAAAAGGAACTGGGTGTCCTCGTCAATAAGTCACTGAAAGCTAACATGCAGGTACAACATGCGATTGTGAAAGCTAATGGTATGTTAGTCTTTATTGCAAGAGGATTTGAGTACAGGATTAGCACAGTCTTGCTTCCATTTTATAGAACCTTGGTTGAACTGCAGCTGGAGTATTATGTGCAGTTTTGGTCCCCTTCCCTTAGGAAGGATATTATTGCCATCAAGGGAATGCAACAAAGGCTCACCAGACTTGTTCCTGGGATGGTGGGCCTGTCCTACAAAGAGAGATTGGGGAAACTGAGCCTGTATTCTCTAGCGTTTTGAAGAATGTGAGGTGATCTCATTGAAACCTACAAAATACTTAAAGGAATAGACAGGGTAGATGCGGGTAAGATGTTTTCCCCTGGTTGGGGAGTCTAGAACCAGGGGGCACAATTTCAAAATAAGGGGGAAGCCACTTAGGAACGAGATGAGGAGAAATTTTTATGCACAGAGGGTTGTGAATCTTTGGAATTCTCTACCCCAGAGGGCTGTGGAAGCTCAGTCATTGAGTACGTTTAAAGCAGAAATAAAAAGAGAAAATGAGGAACAGAGTTAATGTTTTGAGTCTGTATGACCCTTCGTCAGAGCTCTGTTCTCTCCCCTCAGATGCTGTCAGACCTGCTGCGTTTTTCCAGCATTTTCTCTTTTTATTTCAGATTTCCAGCATTTGCAGTATTTTGCTTTTATCTTAATGTTTAAAGCAGAGGTTGTCAGATTTCTAAATACCTATGACATAAAGGGATACGGGGAAAGTGTGGGGAAAAAGGCATTGAAGTGGATGATCAGCAATGATGATATTGAATGGCAGAGCAGGCTCAATGGGCTGAATGGGGAGGCAGTGATGCTTTGGCATTATCACTGGACTAGTAATCCAGAAACCCAGGGTAATGCTCTGTGGGCCTGGGTTCAAATCCCACCACAGCAGATGGTGAAATTTGAATTCAATAAAAATCCAGAATTAAAAATCTAATGACGACCATGAAACCATTGCTGATTGTTGTAAAATCCCATCTGGTTCACTAATGTCCTTTAGGGAAGGAAATCTGCCGTCCTTCCCTACATGTGACTCCAGACCCACAGCAATTGCCCTCTGAACAAGGGCAATTAGGGATGGGCAATGAATGCTGGCCTAGCTGGTGACACCCACAACCCATGAACGAATTTTAAAAAATGGCTGACTCCTGCTCCTATGTTCTTAAACCAGTTCTGGTGAAAGGTCATCTCAACATGAAAACCATGTCTCCCTTCACAGGTGCTGTCTGACTTGCTGAGTATATCCAGGCATTTTTCTGTTTTCATTTCCAGCATCTGTAGTATTTTGCTTTTCCACATCAATGTGGTTTGGAAGCTGATGCTGTTTGTCACCATTCAGATTCAGGAAACCTGATGCAGTCCCCACCACTTCGGTGGGTCGGAGCTTGGTGTGACTATGGTTTGGTTGCTATATGCTGTGGATGGTAAAAGAATTCGGTGTTCTCAAACATGAGCCTCAAGTCTAATACGTCCGCTATCTCAAATCGGATCTGGCTGTTGCACTTAAAGTAATTGATGTTATTAGTCCCCACATTACTGGAATTTGAAGAGTTTGTGGACCAGGACAGCTGCACAGAAACCGCTGCAGATTAGGAGAAGCAGTAACCCAACCTTAATTATTGAGGGAATCATACCTTAATGAGATGTGAATTGCTGGTTGAACAACTAAATCAGCTCAAAATAACCTGGGCGCTTAACAAGGCAAAGCAATGCCTTTATAACTGATATCTAGAGGAATCCCAAATAATTTCCCACTGAATACAGACAATAGGCAGCATGGTAACATCCAAAGTGGTGGAGATTGTATTAGTACACCAAGTATTGGTTACTGCTACCTAACATGGACTGCCTCAACTGACTGGGCAGTAGCCATGTGTGAGCCATCATACTTAAGGAGAAACTATTTCCACTGGGCGGGGTGGCATGGGTAATGAGGGGATGGAAGATAATTGGCAAAAGAACCAAAGCAAGTTGTTAGGCCCTGGAATATATTTCCTGAAAGCTTGGTGGAAGCAGATTCAGTGATAGCTTTTAAAAGGGAATTGGAGATATTGAAATGGAAACATTTGGTAAAGAGCAGGGGAGATTAGGTAAACCAGACTTGTGTTTCCTGCAGCATGGAAGGTTAAGGGGTGATTTAACTGAGATTTTTAGGACTTTTAAAGGAGTTGATGGGATGGATAGGGAAACTTGATTTTTTTTTGATTCATTCATGGGATGTGGGTGTCACTGTCCAGGCCAGCATTTATTACCCGTCGCTAGTTGTCCTAGTTCAGAGGGCATTCAAGAGTCACATGTAGGCCAGACAAGTTAATGATGGCAGATTTCCTCCCCTAAAGGACATTAGTGAACCAGATGCGTTTTTACAACAATCAACAATGGTCATCATTAGACTTTTAATTCCAGATTTTTATTAAATTCAAATTCCAATATCTGCTGTGGCAGGATCTGTACCCAGGTCCCCAGGGCATTACCCTGGGTCTTTGGACTACTAGTCCAGCGACAATACCACTAACACCATCGCCTCCCCCGACCACGTTGTGGGAATCTAGGACAAGGTGACATAACCACAAAACCAGGCCAAACCATTGCAGAGCATGGTTAGGGAGCAGATCTTCAAACAAAGGGCGGTGTACGCGGAACTTTGTCCCATAAAAAGCAGCAGATGCTAGCTCAATTAATAACTTTAAACCTGAGATCAATAGATATTTCCCTAGCCAAGGGTGTTGTGGGTTAAATAGCTAAGGCAAATGGATGGAGTAAGGATACGGGTCAGCCATGATCTCATCGCATGGCAGAACAGGCTTGAGGAGCTGTACTCCATAGTAATTTGCATATTTGGTCAGAGTCTTCATTTTTCTGCAGGTTGCTGTGTGGATGTGTCATTAAACCACAAAACAACTCAATACAGTTGGATAAACTCCGAGACCTGAATCGGAAATATCAGGTATGAGAAAAAGGAAGGTATTATTTATATTATACCCTTTACAGCATCGGGGCATCACAAAGTGCTTTACAGTCAAGGAAGTACAGTCACTGTTGTAATCTAAGAGACATGGAACCAGTTTGAGCATTGCCCTCAGGCCCCTATGGGCCCTGACAATATTCTGTCAGTAGTACTAAAGACTTGTGCTCCAGATGTTGCTGCATCTCTAGCCAAGTTGTCCAGTACAGTTACAACACTGGCATCTACTCGGCTGTGTGGAAAATTGCCCACATATGTCCTGTACATAAAAATCCAACCCAGCCAATTACCCACCCATTCGTCTACTCTCAATCATCAGTGAAGTGATGGAAAGGGTAATCAACAGAGCTATCAAGCGGCACTTGCTTAGCAATAACCTGCACCCTGACGCTCAGTTTGGGTTCCGCAAGAGCTACTGCAGAATTTCCTCAGGGTAGTGTCCTAGGCCCAAACATTTTCAGTTGCTTCATCAATGACCTTCCTTCCATCATAGGAACTCCCTTCCCAACAGCACTGTGGGTGTACCTACACCACATGGATTGCAGCGGTTCAAGAAAGCGGCTCACCACCACCTTCTCAAGGGCAACTAGGGATGGGCAATAAATGCTGGCCCACCCAGCGAAGCCCACTTCCCGTGAATGAATTTTTTAAAAAAGTGGGGATATTCGCTGATGATTCCACAATGTTCAGTACCATTCATGATTCCTCAGATACTGAAGCAGACCATGTCCAAATGCAGCAAGACCTGAACAAGATCCAGGCTTTGGCTGACAAGTGGCAAGTAATGTTCACGCCACACAAGTGCCAGGCAGTGATCATCTCCAGCAAGAGAGAATATAACCATTGCCCCTTGACACTCAATGGCATTGCCATCACTGAATCCCCCACTATCAACATCCTGGGCGTTGTCATTGATCAGAAACTGAACTGGACCAGCCATATAAATACTGTGTCTACAAGAGCAGATCAGAGACTAGGAATCCTGTGGCGAGTAACTCACTTCCTGATTCCCCAAAGCCTGTCCACCATCTACAAGGCACAATTCAAGAGTGTGATAGGAAGTGACACACCATCGTGACTTGGTACTATATTGCCGTTCCTTCACTATCCTGGGTCAAAATCCTGGAACTCCCTTCCTAACAGCACTGTGGGTGTACCTACACCACAGGGACTGCAGCGGTTCAAGAAGGCAGCTCACCACCACCTTCTCAAGGGCAATTAGGGATGGGAAATAAATGCAGGCCTAGCTGGCAATGCCCACATCCCATGAACAAATTTTTAAAAAAGCAAGTTGCCACAAATAGCACTATGATGATGACTAGGTAATCTGTTTTTGTGATGTTGTTTGAGGAATAGATATTGGCCATAGAAGCCCCGCTGTCTGGTCTTCTCCAAGCTAGTATCATGGGATACTTTTACATCCATCCAAGAAGGCAGATGGGGCCTTGAATTTACACTTCACCTGAAAGACAGTACCTCTGACAGACTGGCACTCCATGGGATAGAATTTATATTTGCATAGTGGGCATAAAGAATACAAATTTAGCAGTCGGATGTCCTGTGCCTGAACTGTACAGTCTTTAACCCCATTGCTACATTCATGGGGCCTGCCTTTTTGGTATTAGGCCCTTTGAATATATAATTAAGGGGCTTAATGCCCATAGAGAGCACCACCGAGGAATTAGTCAGAAATATTCAGTGTCCCTAGTGGCTAAAGGTAGGTTGTGAAAAATTCTCTGGAGCTGGAGCAAGAGTCCACAGGATTCATGAAATTGTTACATTCATTCAAATGGAGCTTTTTGCCTCTTTCAGGAAATAACACACATGTTGGTTGAGTCTGGAAGGTATGATACCAGGGAAGACTTTACTGTGGTCATCCAGCCATTTCTAGAGGATATTGAAATACCACAGGACAAGGTAACTGAAAGAAAATGTAGCGGTAGCAGACTGTGTTTGATTCCAGTGGTTGCATGGTTAAGATGGGATATTCGAACTCTTGAGCACCTGCCTAATCCAGGCACAGGATAAAGATAAAGATGCTAGAAGGTTTACAAAAATACCCTGGGTTAGACCATAAGACCATAAGACATAGGAGCAGAAATTAGGCCATTCGGCCCATCGAGTCTGCTCCGCCATTCAATCATGGCTGATAAGTTTCTCAACCCCATTCTCCCACCTTCTCCCCATAACCTTTGACCCCCTTACCAATCAAGAACCTATCTATCTCGGTCTTAAATACACTCAATGGCCTGGCCTCCACAGCCTTCTGTGGCAATGAATTCCATAGATTCACCACTCTCTGGCTAAAGAAGTTTCTCCTCATCTCTGTTCTAATGTTAAGTTACACATAACATTTCTGCCTTTTCATCAGTTCAATGAATGTCACAAACAGTTGAGATTAACAGGGTTGAGGAAGTATTTTATGGGCTGGACGACTGCCAGCCTACTGTGAAGTCTGACTCTTAGGAGAAATTTTAACTCTTGCATGGCTGACCAGCAGAACACCGGGAGGTCCGGTCCATGTTAATAACCAAACCTGGGTTAAATAGAGCCAGCAAGCTGCCCATTCCAAGCAGACATCCAGGGGCAGCTCGTGGGGTTTGAGCTGATGTAATATTGCCCAGCTGGCAGCTAAGGTAGGTAATTCTGGGTACGAACATACAAATTAGGAGCAGGAATAGGCCACTCAGCCCATCAAGCCTGCTCCACCATTCAATAAAATCATGGCTGATCTGATTGTAACCTCAACACGTTCCCGTCTATCCCCAATAACCTTTCGCCCCCCTGATTATCAAGGATTTATCTACCTCTGTCTTAAAAATATTCAAAGACTCTGTTTCCACTGCCTTTTGAAGAAGAGAGTTCTGAAGACTCACCTCCCTCCGAGAGAAACATTTTTTCCTGATCTCTTTCTGGTCGGGAGTTTATGAGCATTTCTGGACTGTGGAAAAATGGGGGGGCATGTTGGGCAGCAGAAAGCTCAGCATGGCAGTGTCCCAAACTATTTTTGTGTGGTTTTCAGGAGCTCTTTTGCTCCCCTTGGTACAGATGTACTTAAAGGGGAACAAAGGATTTTACATCTCCTGGAAATCTTCATAAAGTATCTCAACAGTGTGGTAGCTGTGGTCAAGGCTATAGTGGGAGGGAGTAAATTATTGATGTGCAAAAGAAATGTTCGGGCTTGAGTTTGCAGTTTGGTTTGGAAATGATGCACTGTTCGTTGACTTCTGAAGTGGAGGTGTTATATGAAGTGGTTAAGACCCTACATGTCACTCCAGAGTGCCCTGACCCATTGGTCAACAGATGACTCAACTCTACATCTGGATCTCTGCTGACCTATGAAGACATTTAAACATGCTATTGCCGGGTCAGTGCAACGCTGGCTACAATTATGGCTGGTGCCACCAAAAGTTGGTGTGGCGTATCTTCCTTAATGTACGTAGAACCATTTAGAACATAACACAGTGTTTCCAGGGTACATTACTCTTAATCAAGCATTCATTTCCTGTCGCTGTGTCACTGGGGCTGCTGCTCCAACTTCCCTTAGGATCGTCTGGTAAGGTGAAGTATGTGCACCTCCATCATTAGACATGGCTATGTACCAATGACAAGCAGATTTCAGCCTTTCACTAATATAACGCCTATTCTTCTTTCCCTAGTATGGCCGGCCCGATAGAACCTATTTTTCACCAGACTGCTTTCACTTCAGCTTGAAGGGTCATTCTCAGGCAGCACGGGGTCTGTGGAAGAACATGGTTAAGTATTTGATCATTAATTTTTAAATTTGGTGCGGATGTGTTTGTTCAGTTGGTGAGTGATTCCCTTTCCAAGGAATAGAGTAAAGTACTGCAGTACCTGAAATCCAGACAATCTGCAGCTCCTATACCTCACAGGGCAATCATAGTGTAAGGATTTTGACTATTGCTAAATTCTAGGCTTTGATAAGCAACCTAATCTCATTCCTTCTTGGGTGGACGAAGAAAACAGTAAAATGATCTCTTCTGGGATAATTTTTGTTCCAAATTAGAATTACATATCGACTGTGACAGGCCATTTTGCCCAAATAGTATGGGCTAGAAATTATGGCCTACTTTCAAATGCAGGGGTTGTGATTCACAATCAGCCCATTCCCCTTGAGACAGGCAGCACACAAACCTGGTGCTGCCTCTTCGTTTACCTGATTGTGTCATTGGTCCAAGTGGGGCCAATGCTGCCAGTGGCCTCAGCATACAACAAGGGGCTGAGCAACATTATTCACCTCATGTGATGCCACCAGCCTTCTCTTCATAAAGGTAGCCTTCCCCCTCTTAACGGGGAGCCACAGTCAGTGAAAGGGAGCTTCTGCTGCCTGCCTCTACTTGTTGGGTCACTTGATTTCTTCATACAGATTCACCAATCATGCACAGAGGGTTAGTAAACAATAATGTCAGCTCTTTTATTTGAAGATTAGTGCTAATCCATACAAATTACAGGAGAGTTTATGAAACAACTAGGGATTCAACACATCAACACTGGCTAGTTATACTGCGTTTTACATCACTTGCTTCAGCTATCACCTGTACACTATTTGCATATTCTCTTACTATGATACTGCAACATCCCCCTTTTCTCCAAAGTTGAAAATTAACATACAGTAAGAGTAAATAGACATAATGCAGTAGGTGTTTGCAAAAAGTATTTACACAAAAAATAGATCTCCATTTATCATTGAAGAGTGCAAGAGTCTGCATAACATATCGGTGGTTTAATAATCCTTCTGGATCTCATGACAGTATAACTCTTCTGAGAGCCCGACTCATCACTTCAGTGTTATTGACTTGCAGGCACATTAGCATCCTGTGTATTATTGTAGTGCTGATTGTTTTCATTGTGATCTTCCACAATTTCATTCCCTGAGCTGACCTTAGAAAGTGTTCTTGATGCAATTGGAGTATTGGGAGATGCACAGTTGGACAGCTCCCTCAGCTGGCTTCTGTTTATCCTTAGCATCACTCCATTTGGTGTTGTAACCTAATAGGATGTAGGCTTGCCACATACTTTAGATATCTCTGCAGGAAATCAGGTTCCCTCCGTAGGATGCAACACTCGAGCTTTTGTCTTATGCACAGGTTAGATAGTTCCTCACCTGCATGTCGGTTATGCACCATTTCCATTCTCCCTTGTTTATTGAGAAGTTCCTCCTGTATTCCTAAGAATTTGGACAGGCAATGGCTTGGCAAGGTCATCCTAACTTTCCTCCCACCAAGATTTCCAGTGGCAATGGTAGACCCATGTCTAAAGGTGTTGTTCTCAGATGTAACATGGCAATAGGAAGCCTTGCTTTGTTTCTCTGCGCTTCACGATTAGCGCCTTAATGATGCTGACCATCTGTTTTGGCAACACCGTTAGATCTGGGATAATGTGGAGAGGCCATTATGTGGTTTATTCCCCATTTGGCACATATCTCTCTAAAAAGTCAGTCAGTATATTGTGGCCCGTTTATGATATGATCTCCTCAGGTGTACCAAGCAAACTGAAGATTGCACTCATTGTGTCCACCACAGAAATGCTCAAATATCTTTCAATTGTCTGATGATTGGAAACTTGGAGAAGTAATCAGTGATTAGGAGGAAGTTGTCATCGCACTGAACAAACCTTTTGCAATTTTGGACCAAGGATACGAAGGAGCATTGTGAGGGTGTAGTGGCTCCTTATGACCCCGGGCTGGTTCCACGCCACAATCCTTATTCTGGTGGTCCCGGTCTTCAAATTCACAATGCTGCTGCCATGTTGCATTATTTGCTTTCTTCATGCAGATTCGCCAATCGTACACACAGGATTGGTAAACAATAACATAGGTTCTTTTATTTAAAGACCAGTACTTAACATATACAAATTACAGCGGAGCTCACTAAACATTTCTAACCAAGGGATTCATACCAATGCCTGCCAGTCACATGGTGTTTTTCATCACGTGTTTCACGGATAATACGTGTACAGTATCTGCTTATTCTCTTAAAGCTATCCTGCAACACTACTGATGTTGGCTGCACAAATTGAGTGCCAGGGCAGAGAGAGGGCTCGTAGGTTCAAGGATGTGGTTCTGAAGGCCTTAGTGATGGAGATTGACAAGATGAGAGATATGATGTGTCCATGGGGACCAGGAATCCTTTAAGGATCACCCTCCAAAGGCAATGGGAGCAAGTGGGCAAGGAGGTTAATGCATCTAGTCTGAGTGATCAAGGTCAGTGAATGTACCATCACAGGACATCTCCTACTCTCAAAGCAGAATGCTGGGGTAAGGGAGTTTGGCAGGGAGGTGAGTTGGAAAGCAAGAGGTCCATGGTCACATTATTAGCAGCTTAAACATCATGTCCTATAGCAGGTTGATGGTAAGCTGCAAGTTTAAAAGGGGAATAAGAGAGAAACATTCTACCCTCAATATTCTCATTGATGCCGGGTGCCATCGGCTCTGTCACAGCCAGCCTCATGATGCTTAAAGCCATTTCCTCCTTGGTGTTCAGGAGGTACAGGCTCCTTGTCCCCCACCGGTTCTGCTCTGTTTTCTTCTATTGTGACACTCACACTAGAGTTCCTTGTGCAGTTGGCGAAATCCAACCTTCCTCATCAGCTCTCTGCTGTGAAGGAGCAGCTTCTCCGGTTGCATGTATGTGCCTGCAGTTGCAACAATACACCTGGTTGTTCACATTCAGTGTACGATCAGGGTGACAATAGCTTCACACAGGTTCCAAGGTGCCAAGTTTCTTCTTTTATTTATTCACAGGGCATGGGTTTCACTGGGGGGGGCCAGCATTTATTGCCCATCCCTAGTTGCCCTTGAGAAGGTGGTAGTGAGCTGCATCCTTGAACCGCTGCAGTCCATGTAATGTAGGTACACCCACAGTGCTGTTAGGGAGGGAGTTCCAGGATTTCGACCCAGCGACAGTGAAGGAACAGTGATATATTTCCAAGTCACGATGGTGAGTGACTTGGAGGTGAACTTCCAGGTGGCGGTGTTCCCATCTATCTGCTGCCCTTGTCCTTCTAGGTGGTGGTGGTCATGGGTTTGGAAGGTACTGTCTACGGAGCCTTGGTGAATTCCTGCAGTACATCTTGTAGATAGTACACACTGCTGCTACTGTGCGTCGGTGGTGGAGGGAGTGAATGTTTGTGGATGGGGTGCCAATCAAGCAGGCTACTTTGGCCTGGATGGTGTCAAGCTTCTTGAGTGTTGTTGGAGCTGCACTCATCCAGGCAAGTGGGGAGTACACACTCCTGACATGTGCCTTGTAGATGGTGCACAGGCTTTGGGGAGTCAGGAGATGAGTTACTTGTCGTAAAATTCCTAGACTTTGAGCTGCTCTTGTAGCCACAGTATTTATATGGCAAGCCCAGTTCTGTTTCTGGTCAATGGTAACTCTCAGGATGTTGATAGCGGGGGATTCGGTGATGGTAACGCCATTGAATGTCAAGGGGCAATGGTTAGATTCTCTATAGTTGGAGATAGTCATTGCCTGACATTTGTGTGGCACGAATGTTACTTGCCACTTGTCAGCCCAAGCCTGGATATTGTCCAGGTTTTGCTGCATTTGGACATGGACTGCTTCAATATCTGAGGAGGTGTGAATGGTGCTGAACGTTGTACAATCATCAACAACCATCCCCACTTCTGACCTTATGATGGAAGGAAGGTCATTGATGAAGCAGCTGAAGCTGGTTGGGCTAAGGACACTACCCTGAGGAACTCCTGCAGTGATGTCCTGGAACTGAGACGATTGACCCCCAACAACCACAATCATCTTCCTTTACGAATGCTAGGTATGACTCCAACCAGTGGAGAGTTTTCCTCCTGATTCTCATCGATTTTAATTTTGCTAGGAGTAAGGGGAGTCCAGATAATCCCATGAGGGAGAAAGAAATGGAGGATAGGCTGCTTGGATGAGATAAAGAGGAATAGGAGGAGGCTTTGAGGAGCATAAATGTTGCCAAATGGCCCGTGTCTGTGCTGTAAAATCTATATTATTTGACTTCTAGATTGGACTACCACCTAATATAAGAACTACAGGCTCGGTGAAGCATTAAAAGTGTAGTTCAACAAGCTTCTAATTTTATGGCGAGAGGAGGTCTGGGATAAGAAAAAGACAAATAATGGCCAGATTCAGTTCAGACCCAGATGGATGGGCAGAATGACATTTGTTTTTTTGTCTTCTTGTAGCTGGAGCCAATTGGTGGGAAGACCACCAATCAAACATTTGACGATCGCATTAACCTCAGCTGTCCTTCAAAGGTATATTTTATATGGCTTGTTTGTAAATAGATTTGGTATTTTTCTATGGAATACTGACTCTTATTTGGTTCCTTCTATGGTACTTTCCATGGATTGTCATGTTTTGGCCTTCACCTGTGGGTTAGCTTAGTTCTCTGCGGAGTCCATTGTAAAATTGAGCAGCAGTGTTAAGCTGTGGCAGTCTCATAATAATGATTTTCCATCAATGATAGGAAATCCCAGGGTTTTGACCCAGTGTTGAGTTTAATTCTCTAAATTGGTTACCCTGGCAATCATATTATGCAAATACTTGCTCACCAGTTTCAACTTTCTCGCTAGTCGCAATCGAATCAAAAATAAACTGAGCACAAGCACATTCTGTCCCCTAAAACCATTCCAGCCAGACCGCTTTCAACCAAAGTCTGCCCAACTATATTCTGTATCTAAAAAATTTCTAGCCAATTCAGTCTAACAAAATAAACCTGACCCCTGCCATCATGATTGTTTCACGCTGATGCCAAATGTACTCTTTTAAATAAATTTTCAACATAATAATTATGTAAAGATGTCAACAATTCAGGGAAAAAATAGACCGTTTTCTTTTCTAGTAGCTCCAACAATTTTCCCACTACAGCTCAGTTGGACCCTTGGACACCATGAGTTCACTGTTTCCAAATACTTCAGTGCCTAGCCCACCTGAATGAGGCCCAACACCCCGAGTCAGGTTACTGCATGTTACCTGGTGGCTCAACATCCAACTCATGTAGCAAGAGCACATTACGAGGCTGATCCATTATAACCATTCATCCTGTTTACAGTTGTCTTGGTGACGCTTTTATAATGGGGTTTGAAGAGAATGCCAGGAAATTGTCCCAGCAATGACCATGATATACATGATATAAAAATAAATGTAAATCAGAAGAATCATGACAAGTGTAATTACATTGACTGCAAGAATAGATCTGAGAATTATAAACTAAATATCAAAGGGGAATTTTTTAAAGAGTTAATTGATATAGAGTACAAGCAAAAAAGGAGATAATGTAGTAATAAATTATAAGGATATGAATATTCTGTTAAAGATGATAAAATTATGTCTAATATCTTTTCCGTAAGCAATAATAACTTTCCAACGGGTTCATTGTTCTAGAAATCAGTGAACACCATTAGTTAAGTGTTACTGATACTCCAAGACTGAGCCTGTGATCTTTTGCTCTGTAATGCCATATGTTCAGGGTACTTGAGTATTGAATATAGAACATCCAACTTGGAAAACATCCCAAGCTACTTCACAGAAGGAAAGGAGGAAAGGAAACCAAGCCAAAGGAAATAGTAGCAGGGCTGACCAACAGCCAGGTCAAGGAGCTAGCTTTTAATGAGGGTCTGTAGGAGGACAGGGAGGTATGGAGGTAGTGTGGTCTAGGGAGAGAATTCTAGAGCATGTGGCCAGGCGGCTGGTAGTATAGCTGTCAATTGTGGAGTGAAAAGAGAGGCTGCACCACCAGCCAGAGTCAGAAGAGTGGAAACTATGGAAGGGAAGAGGCTCCTAAGGCTGGTAAATATTATCGAGATATGGATGCCACAAGGACTTAAGCATGAGGTACCTTTAATTTGAGGTTTTGACAGACCCAGAGCCAATGTAGGCTGGTGAGGACAAGGTGATGGGTGAGCAAGATTTGGTTCCGAATAGGATTCAGATAACAGAATTTTGAATGAACTGGAGTTTACAGAGGGTGCAGAATGGGAAGCTGGTGAGAAGAGCATTGGAATAGTTGAATCTAAAGGTGAATATTCCAGCATCTAGTGGACTGAGGTCAAGGCAGAGTTGGACACTTAATGAGATGGAAGTAGGTGTTTTTTGTTATGGAGGGTATAAAGGATCAGACATCAGTTTAAGATCAGATAGGGCACTGAGGTTTGAATAGCCATTTAGGTGGATGGAATATGGGTGTTGAAGGTATGGAATCTGTAAGAAATTTTCAGTTATCCAATTTCAGCCATGTAATCTAACAAGACAAAGGTGAGAGAGATGGTGGAGAGCTGGGTATCATTAGCACACATGTGGAAACTGACATCATGTTCTGTGGATAATGATGCTAGAGGACAGCACACTGATGAGGAAAAAGAGCAGACAAAGGATAGATCCATGGTGGATCCCAGAGATGATAATACTGGGTTAAAAGGACAACGCGCCTGTTGCTACAATTGGAGAGGGTAAAGTGGAACTAAGTAGACCAGTTCAATGGAGATTAACAATGGAAGAAAGGCATTGGATTAACATGATGTGGTTGACCATGTCAAAGGTTACAGAGAGGCTGAGGAGGAATAATTCACCAAGGACACCTGGCTGCATAAACTTATGGGGAATGCGGGATAGATAAACCTCTGCACCTCCCTGTCCTCCTACAGACCCTCATTATAAGGTAGCTCCTTGACCAGACTGTTGCTCAGCCCTGCTACTATTTCCTTTGGCTTGGTATCCGGTCCTTTCCTTCTGTGAAGAACCTTGAGCAGTTTATATGGAGCATACCCAATGGAAGATGGGAGGCTCGAGAACGTCCGATGATGAATGATGGGTTATAAAGATGATAGTTGGTAGGATATAGAAATGATGCCCAGTGGTGAATAGGGAAAGATATAGAGAGCACCCAATGTGGTTGAAATTCTGACCATGAATGGAGGGATAGGACGTGAACATATTCCCACATAGTGGCTTTCTGATCTTAGTTTCACAGCTAGGTATGTTATTGAGCCAAAAGAACTTTCTCACAGTAAGGGAAGGAAAATTTTTCATTCTGAGCTATGATATTAATAATAACCAAATCAGAATAAGCATTCAATTGCAAACTAATCAAATTATTCTATTTTTTCTATGGTAATACCAGGAGCAGCCTTATTTGAGAACATACAGGAACAGTAATTTTACCTATACAAATAACTCTGGGCAGCTGACCACTGTGACACCTGGGACCATCAGGGTCACAACAGCTCCATCGCACAAGGTTAGTGATAAATACAATCTTAAATTGCTTCAAAAAATGTTTATTTGAAAAACTTACTTACCTTCAATTCCTTTCCATGCAGTAAGGGGCGGCTGGTTTCAAAAATCAAAACTGGGTTTGGGGTGTGTTCGGGGAGCGTACAGCGGAGTAATAATTCGCTATCGCCCATTCTACTTTACTGTCCAAGATGAGCGTAGACACTGGGCAGGATTTTCGGGTCGTCAGGCGGGCGGGACTGGCAGGCCTGGGAGTGGCCGGGAAACAGTCCGCCGCCCGCGATTGGCCCCCGCCCGCGATTTCACACTGGATGGCCAATTAATGGCCAGCCAGTGTGAAAGGCGCGCTGAGAAGCTCGGTGCTGCCAGGGTAGGGGGGGGCAGGAGGAGTGCAAGCACAAAAGTCAGCAGATGTGCGGGGGTGCGCTCAGGGAAAGCTGCCTGAAGGCAGGAAGCTGCCTGAGGGAGCTGGAGAATATTGAAATCAAAGATAAAGATTTTTAAAATCAGAAAAAAAATGTCCCGCCATGGGACTAACTCACAATTACATAAGCACAATAAGAATTCTGCCCAAAATTTATATATTTTTTAAAAATTTAATTGTGGAAGCCTCATCCCGCCCGTGGATGAGGTTTGCTAAAAAATCAAAAGGCCGCCTGGCCGATTCGCCTGCCCGCCAACTGTGAGGTTTCAATTAATTGATTAAGGGCCTTAACAGGCCTCTTAATTGTCGGCGGGCATGCTGCCAACTCTCGCACAGGCCCACCGACCAAAATATCGCCCAAGCGCGTGATGACATCGGGACGCTCGCCCAACGTCATCGTGCATTATTTTACACCCAATCGGGCCAGGTGTGCGCCCGCATGCGGGACGTAAAATCCTGCCCAGTGTAACGTTTTTCATATTGGTAGCTTGGTCCTTCTTGTTAGCGTCAGCTACCTCTTTGTTCTGCAAAATCTGTAACTGTCCATTGGTAGAAAACCAGATTCCTGTTGGTAGATTCTTTATTGTTTCATGGGAAGTCAGCGTTAGCTAGGCCAGCATTTGTGCCCATCCCTGATTGCCCTTGAGCTGAGGGCAATTAAGAGCCAACTACTTTGCTTTGTCACATATAGGCCAGACCAGGTGAGGATGGCAGATTTCCATCCCTAACGGTAATATATTGGCATGGATTGAGAATTGGTTAGCAGACAGGAAACAGAGAGTAGGAATAAATGGGTCTTTTTCAGAGTGGCAGGCAGTGAATAGTAAGGTACCACAGGGATCAGTTCTTGGGCCCCAGCTATTCATAACATATATCAATGATTTGGATGAAGGAACAAAATGTAATATTTCCAAGTTTGCTGATGACACAAAACTAGATGGGAATGTGAGGATGTATAAAAGCTTCAAGGTGATTTAGACTTGAGGTTGAGTGAGTGGGCAAATACATGGCAGATGCAGTATAACGTGGATAAGTGTGAAGTTATCCACTTCGGTAGGAAAAACAGAATGGCAGGGTATTATTTAAAAGGTGATAGATTGGGAAATGTTGATGTACAAAGGGACCTGGCTGTCCTTGTACACCAGTCACTGAAAGCAAGCACGCAGGTGCAGCAAGCAGTTAAGAAAGCAAATAGTATGTTGGCCTTCATTGCAAGAGGATTTGAGTACAGGAGCAACGATGTCTTACTGCAGCTGTACAGGGCCTTGGTGAGACCACATCTGGGATATTGTGTGCAGTTTGGTCTCCTTAACTAAGAAAGGAAATATTTGCCATAGAGGGAGTGCAGCAAAGGTTCACCGGACTGATTCCTGGGATGGCAGGATGGTCGTATGAGGAGAGATTGGGCCGACTAGGCCTGTATTCACTGGAATTTAGAAGAATGAGAGGGGATCTCATGGTAATGTATAACATTCTGATAGGGCTGGACAGACTGGATGCAGGGATAATGTTTTCTCTGGCTGGGGTGGGGGGTGTCTAGAACAAGAAGTCAGAGCCTCAAGCTACAGAGTAGGCCATTTAGGACTGAGATGAGGAGAAATTTCCTCACTCAGAGGGTGGTGATCCTGTGGAATTCTCTACCACAGAAGGCTGTGGAGGCCAAGTCACTGAATATATTTAAGAAGGAAATAGATAAATTTCAAAAGTCCAAAGGCATATGGGGAGAGAGCAGGGGTATGGCATTGAGATAGAGGATTAGCCATGGTCATATTGAAAGGTGAAGCAGGCTGGAAGGGCTGAATGACCTACTCCTATTTTTTGTTTCTAGTGAACCAGATGGGTTTTTGAACAGCAATTGATGATAGTTGTCATGGGTCACTATTACTGAGACTAGCTTTATATTCCAAATGTATTGTTGCATTTAAATCCTACCAGTTGCTATGGTGGGATTTGAACCCATATCCCCAGAGCATTAACTATCCCTCTGGATTGCTCATCCTGTGACATTACCACTACACTATCATCTCCCCCACTGATTGTGCAGAAAACACATTCCTTGTCCCTGGCCTTGACACAGTTTCAACCTGCATAAATTAGTAGAGCTGGAGAAGAGAGCTGGAACAGATAATTCTCATCAGCATTGCAAATGTTGTAGCTGGGCTGTCAGTTCTTTATAGGATTGTGGTTGGGCTTGCAGCATTCTATCATTGACTGGCATTTAAACCATACTATTTTGTTCATGCCAGGAACTTAACAGCTGGTTCAACTGCTCCCAACCATTCTGGGGTTGAATTCCTGCAGGGAAACCCCTGCAGGGGTTTCTCTCAATTATCCACTGTAACATCGCTGGAAGATCCAGAGTCATCCTGGAGAAGGACAGCAGTAACATCTGGGAGTTGTTCTGTTCCATGGTCTTCGCCAATCCCTTTTCCAAATTTCTTCCCCGCCTTTTTCTGCCAATCATCCCACCTTTCCTAAAAGGATTGCAGGAGAGTCAAAGATTTTCAAACTTGGCTGATTCAAATGCTCATCCTCCTCCTCCTTCAGGTGCTTTGGTGACCATGGACTTCCAATGGATTGCTCCATGATGATGCTTGGCTAAGTGCTGCAGCAGTTTACTGTTGCCTTCTGCAGTTTGACTGACCAGGAAACTCTCTCACTCTTGCCACGCCATGAGGTGTACTGGACAGATTTACAGGCTGGTAATCAACCTGTTTGGCCACATTATGAATGCACCTTCCATGGCCATCAAGTCCTGTAGTGGGACTTGAACCCAGGGAAGGGGACGTACCACAAGACTTCCCCTCAAATGGCTCATTTTAAGAGCAGTGCTTATTTTTTTTTTTATTATTTGTTCATGGGATGTGGGCATCAATGGGTTTTTACAAAAATGGCTTCATAGTCATCATCAGACTTCAAATTCCAGATTTTTATTGAATCCAAATTCCACCATCTGTCATGGCTGGATTTGAGCTTGGCCCTCAGAACATTACCTTGGAATACTAATTAGTGACAATGCCACTATGCCACTGCCTCCCCTGATTTCAGTCTTGATGTCTAATGTAGTAAAAGGTTTGGCTGATGGGTCATATGAGGCTGATACTGCAATTCCATTTCAGTTCTGCTCAGATCACTGCTGCTAAGGTGTCCTCGCCAATGCAACTGATCTCACCTGAGAACGTGTGGTTAACTCAGTTCTTTTGTGCTGCATGTGACTCTCAGTGCACAGCCTGCCAGCATATTATAGGTGTGGGGAGTGCAAAATCTGGTAGCAGCAGTTAGTGAAGAGCTGCTGATTGCCTTAAAATAGCAGTCAGAAATGGTCTGATGGAATGGCCCTATTAATGGATTATGGAGTGAAAGACCAGCAACAAAACGATTTGTAAATGCCACAGGTTAGAAATCATGGCTGGTGCTATCAGCATATTAATGCTTAATGTTTTCTCATGATATTACTCTGTCTGCTATTTTAATGGAGGTACAAGTTTTTTATTCATTCAAGGGAAGTGGGCTTTGCTGGCTAGGTCAGCATTTATTGCCCATCCCTAATTGCCCTTGAGAAGGTGGTGTTGAGCTGCCTTCTTGAACTGCTGCAGTCCATGTGGTGTAGGTACACCCACAGTGCTGTTAGGAAGGGAGTTCCAGGATTTTGACCCAGCGACAGTGAAGGAACGGCGATATATTTCCAAGTCAGGATGGTGAGTGGCTTGGAGGGGAACTTCCAGGCAGTGGTGTGCCCATCTATCTGCTGCCCTTGTCCTTTTAGATGGCAGTGGTTGTGGGTTTGGAAGGTGCTGTCTAAGGAGCCTTGGTGTGTTTCTGCAGTGCATCTTATAGATGGTACACATTGCTGCCACTGTGCATCAGGGGTGGAAGAGTCAATGTTTGTGGATGGGGTTCCAATAAAGCAGGCTGCTTTGTCTTGGATGGTGTCAAGCTTCTTGAGTGTTGTTGGAGCTGCACTCATCGCGACTGGTGCCAGACAGCATAAGCAGCAAGTGATAGGCAGAGCTAAGCGATTCCACTACTAATGGATCGGATCTAAGTTCTGCAGTCCTGCCACATCCAATCGTGAATGGTGGTAGACAATTAAACAACTCACTGGAGGAGGAGGCTCCACAAATATCCCCTTCCTCAAAGATGGGGGAGCCCAGAGCAACAATGCAAAAGATAAGACTGAAGCATTTGGTACAAACTTCAGCCAGAAGTGCTGAGTGGATGATCCATCTCAGCCTCCTCTGGAGGTCCCCACCATCATAGATGCAATAATCTTCAGCTAATTCAATTCACTCCACATGATATCAAGAAATGGCTGAAGGCACAGGATACTGCAAAGTCTATGGGCCCTGACAATATTCCAACAATAGTATTGAAGACTTATGCTCCAGAACTTGCCACACCGTAGTTAAGCTGTTCCAGTACAGCTACAACACTGGTATCTACCCAGCTATGTGTTTTAGCTTCACCAGGTTGACACCTCATTTTTAGGTATGTCTGGTGCTGCTCCTGGCATGCCCTCCTGCACTCTTCATTGAACCAGGGTTGATCCCCAGGCTTGACAGTAATGGTAGAGTGAGGGTTATGCCAGGCCATGAGGTTACAGATTGTGTTTGAGTACAATTCTGCTGCTGCTGATGACCCACAGCACCTCACAGTCTGGAGTTGCTAGATCGGTTCAGAATTGGCACCATTTGGGTGGTAGTGCCTCACAACATGATGGAGGGTATTCTCAATATGAAGACAGGACTTTGTCTCCACAAGAACTGTGCGATGGTCACTCCTACCGATACTGCCATGGACAGGTGGATCTGTGGCTGACAGGTTGATGAGGACAAGGTCAAGTATGTTTTTGCCTCTTGTTGTTTCCCTCACCTCCTGCCACAGACCCAGTCTGGCAGCTATGTCATTTAGGACTCGACCAGCTCGGTTAGTCGTGGTGCCACCGAGCCACTCTTGGTGATGGACATTGAAGTTCCCCACCCAGATTCTGCACCCTTGCCACCCTCAGTGCTTCCGCCAAGTGGTGTTTAAATAGAGGACAATAAGACCATAAGATATAGGAGCAGAAGTAGGCCATTCAGCCCATCGAGTCTGCTCCACCATTCAATGAGATCATGGCTGATCTGATAATCCTCAACGCTACTTTCCTGCCTTTTCCCCATAGCCCTCGATTCCCTTGCTGATTAAAAATCTGTCTATCTCAGCCTTGAATATACTTAATGACCCAGCCTTTACAGCCCTCTGCGGTAAAGAATTCCATAGATTTACTACCCTCTGAGAGAAGAAATTCCTCCTCATTTCTGTTTTAAATGGGCACCCCCCTTACTCTGAGATTATGCCCTTTGGTCTGAGACTCTCCCACAAGGGGAAATGACTTCTCAGCATCTAACCTGTCAAGCGACTTAAGAATCTTATATGTTTCAATAAGGTTGCCTCTCATTCTTCTAAACTCCAATGAGTACAAGCCCAACCTATTCAACCTCTTCTCATAAGAAAATCCTTTCACCCCCGAGATCAACCTAGTGAACCTTCTCTGGACTGCCTCCAATGCCAGAATATCTTTCCTTAGATAAGGGGACCAAAGCTGTTCACAATATCCTAGGTGTGGTCTAACTAGTGCCTCGTATAGTTTTAGCAAGACTTCCCCATTTTTATTCTCCATTCCTCTTGAAATAAAGGCCAGCATTCCATTTGCCTTCCCTATTACCTGCTGAACTTATATGCTAGCTTTTTGGGATTCATGCACGAGGACCCCCAAATCCCTCTGTACTGCAGCTTTCTTCAGTCTTTCTCCATTTAAATAATATTCAGCTCCTCTATTCTTGCTGCCAAAGTGCAAAACCTCACACTTCCCCACATTATATTCCAGCTGTCACATTTTTGCCCACTCACTTAACCTGTCCATATCCCTCTGTAGACTCTTTGTGTCATCCTCACCAGTTGCCTTCCCATCTATTTTTGTGTCATCTGAGCACTGATTCATCAGCTTGGATGTGGTAATCAGCAGAAAGTTTCCTTGCCCATGTTTTACCTGGTGCCACAGGACTGGAATGTCATTTAAACGTATTAATTATTGATACGATAACCTGACTGATTAATTTCCTTATTTCATAGATATTTCCTACATTTTCCAAGCCTTTTGACAAGGTCCCACATGGGAGACTTATAAAGAAGGCAAATGCACATGGGATACAGGGTAATTTGATAAGGTGGATTCAAGATTGGCTTAGTTGTAGGAGTCAGAGGGTGATGACAGAAGGATGCTTTAGTGACTGGAAGCCAGTGTCCAGTGGCGTACCACAGGGATCTGTGCTCGGTCCCCTATTATTTGTCATTTATATAAACGACATAGATGACCATGTGGGGGGTAGGATTAGTAAGTTTGCGGATGACACAATGATTGGCCGGGTGGTTAACAGTGAAATTGAGTGTCTTGGGCTGCAGGAAGATATAGACGGGATGGTCAAATGGACAGATAAGTGGCAGGTGGAATTTAACCCTGAAAAGTGAGGTGATACACTTTGGAAGGAGTAATTTGACAAGGAAGTATTCAATGAACGGCATGGCACTAGGAAGTTGTGAGGAACAAAGGGACCTTGGCGTGTGTGTCCATAGACCTCTGAAGGCGGAGGGGCATGTTAGTGGGGTGGTGAAAAAGGCATATGGGACACTTGCCTTTATCAATCGAGGCATAGATTACAAAAATAGGGAGGTCATGTTGGAGTTGTATAAAACCCTGGTGAGGCCACAGCTGGAGTACTCTGTGCAGTTCTGGTTACCACATTATAGGAAGGATGTGATTGCACTGGAGGGGGTTCAGAGGAAATTCACCAGGATGTTGCCTGGGATGAAACATTTAAGTTATGAAGAGAGGTTGGATAGACTTGGGTTGTTTTCATTGGAGCAGAGAAGACTGAGGGGCGACCTGATTGAGGTGTAGAAGATTATGAGGGGCATGGATAGGGTGGATAGGGAGCAGCTGTGCCCCTTAGTTGAAGGGTCAGTCACAAGGGGACATAAGTTCAAGGTGAGGGGCAGGAGGTTTAGGGGGGGATGTGAGGAAAAACTTTATTTACCCAAAGGGTGGTGATGGTCTGGAATGCGCTGCCTGGGAGGGTGGTGGAGGCGGGTTGCCTCACATCCTTTAAAAAGTTCCTGGATGAGCACTTGGCATGTCATAACATTCAAGGTTATGGGCCAAGTGCTGGAAAATGGGATTAGGTAGGTAGGTCAGGTGTTTCTCACGTGTCGGTGCATACTCGATGGGCCAAAGGGCCTCTTCTGCACTGTGATTCTGTGATTCTGTATTTAATTGCAATAAAGGACATTGGTACAAAGGACTTAATTTTCCTTTTGTCTTTTTGTGATTCCAGCCATCAGTACCACAAACACCACCATCCATCACCAAAACCACAGAAAAGCCAAATCAGGTTTGTTGTAGCAATGTTGATTAAGGAAGGGGAGATGGGGCGGTGGAGGCATTCGGATTCATAACTCCTGACATCATTCTTTATCCAACCAATCTTCTACTGAAAACATTTGTTGGTTCAGTTTGGTAGTATCCTCGTCACTGGGTCAGAGAGAGATTGGGAATCAACCTCTTCCTGAAGCTTCAAATGGCTAATATTGAATGAGTTACTGCATGGACTTGATGTCATGTCAATGGAGGAACCTGAATATCAGTGAGACAGTGGTTCAGGATGGATCCAGCTCTCCTTAACCTAATTCCACAGAAAAGACGCCTTCCATGAAAACCCAGTCCCTTGACTTTTCTCAGAACTGTTGTTACTTTGCCAGAAGTGCAGTGAAAACTTAGTTTCCTCTATCACAAATGCATTTCCTTAATTATTTTTGCCGCTCCTAAGTTATGTCTACTGCAACTGCGCTAAGCTCATTAACACAGCCCCGCACCCATCCAAAGACCAGGGAACATTAATTTCCTCCACTTACACCAATTCTGAGTGGGAAATGTTGAGGCGTAACAGAATCTGAACCTTGTTTAATAGCAATCTTTCTTTTGGACGTGGCTGGTAACATTGCAACTGCAGAGGACACACTTCCTTATGCGGGTTGTTAAGAAACTCTTATCCTGCCATTTAATCACATATCCTGTATGGTTTCTGTGCTATCATTGATTTATCACTAATAACGATCAAACCTACCAACCGCTGCTCTCTCATCTCAAAATTGATTTTCCACCCGGGGCTGATTAAAAGCATTGATATTTGTGCTGAGGGAGAAAGGGCAAGGGACTGGAATTGAACAGATAGAACAGCCAGATAGACCAGGTAATAGAATGGTTTGGGCCCTACCAGACTAACTCCTAATTCAGAATTCTTGTACAAAAGACGGCATGATGATAGTAAAACCATTAAACTCCCCTTGGCACTGATATCATGCACCCAGCCAACAAGGGTAAACAAAGACGCCAAGGATGCCATCGAGTCAACATTACTGTTTTACCTTTAGCTTTATAAAAACTTTTCCTTACTTCTGCCAGTGCTGTATTTTTTATATTTGTGAATGATGGCCATCATAATCTGTTACATTAAAAGGGGAAAAGTTTCCACAATCGCTTTTTCCTACGCAATCTGTGCTTCATATGCGTAAATGGTACTTTGATTTTCCAAACCTTGATGAGATGGCTTAAATATGGAAGATGGCATCTATTCAGTGCTTCCCTTGGGTCACGTTTGTATACACTGATTTACGCGTGTTTTTACTATTCAGGGAACAGGTTGTTTTAGATCTGATAATATGCAGTCAAACAGGATTAATTAATGGCCTCATAGTGAAGGATCCTTTAGGTAAGATGATCATAACATGGTAGAATTTCACTTTCAGTTTGAGGGTGAGAAATGTGGGTCTGAAACTAGAGTCTTAAACTTAATAAAGATAATTACAAGGGTACAAAGACAGAGTTGGTGAAAGTGGACCGCAAAAGTAGATTGAAAGGTAAGACAGTAGAGAAGCAGTGGCAGACATTTAAGGAGATATTTCATGACTCTTAACAAAGATATATTACTTTAAGAAGGAAAGAGTCTATGAGAAGGATGCACCATTTGTGGCTAACTAAAGAAATTAAAGGCGGTATCAAATTTAAAAAAAAGACGTACAATGCTGCAAAGATTAATGGTAGGTCAGAAGTTTGTGAACATTTTAGAAACCAGAAAAAATAATATAGAGGAGAATAAAGAGAGAGAAAGTAATAAAAATAATAAAAATAAATTAGAATTTGAGAGAAAAGTAGCAAGAAATATAAAAACAGGTCATAGAATCATAGAGTCATAGAGGTCTACAGCACAGAAAAAGGCCTTTCGGCCCATTGAGTCTGCGCCGGTCAAACAAATACCTAACTATTCTAATCCCATTTTCCAGCACTAGGCCCATAGCCTTGTATGTCATGGCATCGCAAGAGCACATCCAAATACTTCTTAAATGTTATGAGGGTTTCTGCCTGTACCACCCTTTCAGGCAGTGAGTTCCAGATTCCCACCACCCTCTGGGTGAAAAAAAAATCTTCCTCACATCCTCTCTAAACCTCCTGCCCCTTACCTTAAATCTATGCCCCCTGGTTATTGATCCCTCCACCAAGGGGAAAAGTTCCTTCCTGTCTACCCTATCTATGCCCCTCATAATTTTATACACCTCAATCATGTCCCCCCTCAATCTCCTCTGCTCCAGGGAAAATAATCCCAGTCTATCCAATCTTTCCTCATAACTAAAACTCTCCAGCCCAGGCAACATCCTGGTAAATCTCCTCTGCACTCTATCTAGTGCAATCACATCCTTCCTATAATGCAGATTCAAGAACTGCACGCAATACTCTAGCTGTGGCCTAACCAGCGTTTTATACAGTTCCAGCATAACCCCCCCTGCTCTTATATTCTATGCCTCGGCTAATAAAGGCAAGTATCCCATATGCCTTCTTAACCACCTTATCTACCTGTCCCACTACCTTAAGGGACCAGTGGACATGCACACCAAGGTCCCTCTGATCCTCGGTACTTCCCAGGGTCCTACCATTCATCGTGTATTCCCGTGCCTTGTTTGTCCTGCCCAAATGCATAACCTCACACTTATCTGGATTAAATTCCATTTGCCGCTGATCAGCCCATCTGACCAGCCCGTCTATATCCTCCTGTAATCTAAGGCTTTCCTCCTCACTATTTACCACCCTACCAATTTTCATGTCATCCGCGAACTTACTGATCAACCCTCCTACATTCAAGTCGAAATCTCTACCACCTAGAAGGACAAGGGCAGCAGATGCATGGGAACACCACCACCTACAAGCTCCCCTCCAAGCCACACACCATCCTGACTTGGAAATATATCGCCGTTCCTTCACTGTCGCTGGGTCAAAATCCTGGAACTCCCTTCCTAACAGTACTGTGGGTATACCTACACCACATGGACTGCAGCAGCTCAAGGGCCACAAGGGATTGGCAATAAAAATGCTCTCCTAGCCAGTGATGCCCACATTCCACAGAAGAATTAAAAAAATCAAATTCTGATAATCACATCGAAATGTGATTAATTCTGATGGGACTCAGGCTGTCACAGAAGGCAAATGGAAAGTTGGTCTTTATTGCAAGGGGGATGGAGTGTGAAGTAAGGAAGTGTTGCTACAACTATAAAAGGCATTGGTGAGACCACACATAGAGTACTATCTGCAGTTTTGATCAGTCATGATCATATTGAGAGGAGTAGCAGGCTTAAGGAGTCACATGGTCTACTCCTGCTCCTATTTCTTTTATTAATTTGCCACACATTTGGATCAGGGTGACCAACCTTCCCACATTTTACAGGACCTGGACTTATGTTCTGTGTCCCAGGTCAGGCCTTCCTGGGATGTATTTTGTCCCTGCTCTCTTCTTTTGGAGGATGCTTTGCTTCTGCATTGGGCCCAGCATGTACACAGTTCTGACTCCTGGGACCTCCTGTGGCTTTTTTAAAATTTGTTCATAGGATGTGGATGTCGCTGGCAAGACCAGCATTTATTGCGCATCCCTAATTGCCCTTGAGAACTGAATGGCTTGCTAGGCTATTTCAGAGGACATTTAAGAGTTAACCATGTTGCTGTGGTTCTGGAGTCACACGTAGACCAGACCAGGTAAGGACGGCAGATTTCTTTCCCTAAAGGGCATTAGTGAACCAGATGGGTTTTTACAACAACCGGTGATGGTTTCATGGTCACCATTAGACTTTTAATTCCAGATTTTGTTTTTGAATGCAAATTTCACCATCTGCCGTGGTGGGATTTGAACTCAGGTCCCCAGAGCATTACCCCTGGTCTCTGGATTACTAGTCTAGTGACAATATCAGTGTGCCACTGCCTCTCCCAAACATTCTTAAAGGCCAGGCAGCAACCCGCACCACCCCCTCCGCTCTAGCGCCCCACCCCATCGCACCCGCACACCAACCCGCCCACAGCTGTTACAGATTCAAACCCCCATGCCAATGTGCCCCTTATATTTTTCACTGTGAGTTGGTCACCCTGGTTTGGATGGCTGCTCTGGACCCAGATCACGCCCAGATTCATGGATATGATCCAATTTCTAAGCCAGTCTGTTTCCAGTGATTGAATGGTGTGGTTTGAGGGGACACAGGTATAAATTAAATGAGGAAAAGCTTTTTCACACAGTGAGTGGTTAGGATCTGGAATGTACTGCTAGAGTGTGTGGTGGAGTCAGGTTCAATCAATGCGTTCAAAAGGGAATTAGACTGTTGTGGGGAGGAGGCAGGGGAATGGCATTAAGTGAATTCACAGGCACAGTGGGCTGAATAGCCTCCTTCTGCACTGTAACAATTCTGTGATTCTGTAAGAAATGTAGGTCAGGGAGCAGGAGAGTCCTTTTTACATAGAGGGTTGTGAGGCTGTGGAATGCCTAGGAGTTAGTGATTGAATCAGAGGCCATTTAAGAATACCTAACGAGTAATGACGGACTGGCAAAGATGCTCTTGTCCATCCAGCCTCTCCCACACAAATGTTAAAAGTTGTGTATCACAGTATAGACACTCAATGTTAATGTCTTGTCAATTCCATTGTTAAGGTTTGTAAACGTCAATTACATTGTTAAGGTTAAGAGAAACAGGTGATGGGTATTAATTGTCTTTGAGCGCATATAAACAGAGGATATCTGGGACACGTGGGGTAAAAAATAAACCGGGAAAGTTCCTCTCTGACCCGCTTAACATGATCAAAACTTGTTCAAGAGACCACTCTGGCCCTGATAATTCCACACAATACTTATCTTTAGTATGAAGTGATCTCCGCCCCTGCCAGAAACAGATTATTGTAGGTGGCTGTAGGACAGGGAGTTAAAGGAATACAGGAACAGATTAGCATATGGTATTAGGGCAACTACTTGTGTGGAGAATACACCAACACAGACTGGTGAGCCTCTTTCTGTGTTTCAATTTCTCAGTAAATCAAAGCAAAATACTGTGGATGTGCTTGTGTGTTTGTGTATGCATGTCTATGTGCCTGTATTTGTGTCTGTGTGTGTCTGTATCTATTTTTGGGTATATGTGCCTGCATGTGTGTTTGTGTTTGCGTCTGTATGTGTGTGTTTGTGTGTGTGTGTGTGAGTGTGTGTGTTTTTCTACCTGTGTGTATGTGTATATGTGTGTTTGTGTGTGCGTGTGTGTATGTCTCTGTCTGTGTGTATGTGTGTGTGTGTGCTTCTGGCTGTGTGTGTGTCTGTCTGTCTGTGTGTCTGTGCCTCTCTGTGCCTGTGTGTGTGTGTGTGTTTATATATGTGGGTGTTTTTGTACTTGTGTGTGTGCGTATGTGTGTGTGTGTTGTGTGTGAGAGGAGGAAAGAGAATGAACATGAGGGGAAGTAAAAGAGCAGCTACGTCTATGGGGAGTAATTTTATCCTAACCCTCCCACCAGGAGACTAGCAGGAATCGAATCAGACCCCTGTTTTACAGTTGGCTCGGTTTTATTCTCCATCAAAGTCAATGAGAAGTAAAATCAGATCCCTACAGTTTCTCACCGGATGTGAGTGGATTAGTTTAAAATTATCCTCGTGTATCACTTACTATAGAGAAAGCCATCAGGCCACTGACATTTCAACATTCCAGGGCTTCCGATGCTCCTGAAAAACTGGCAGCTAAAATAACAGTGGGAATGAATGTGTGGCAAGATTCAACTATGCAAAGTCTACTGCAGAGCACATATCACTTGTAGATATCTGAAAAAGTGCAAATGTGGATAATAAAGGTGATCAGAGGCAAAATTCAGGAACTTGAAAAGAAATAACAACAATTTCTATAGCACCTTTCATGATCTCAGAACGTCCTAAACACTTTACAGCCAATGAAGTGTTTTTGAACTGTAGAGTCATGAAAGCTTCTACGAGTGTATAAAAAGGAAAAGAGTAGCTAAAGTCAGCATTGATCCCTTAGAGGGTGAGACTGGGGAATTAATAATGGGAAATACAGAAACGGTGGAGACTTTGAACAAACATTTTTTTTCTCTGTCTTCACAGTACAAGACACAAAAAGCATCCAAAGAGTAGTCGAAAATCAACAGGGAAAAGGGAGGGAAGAACTTAAAACAATATCGACCACGAGCGAAAAAGTACCAAACAAACCAATAGGACTAAAGGCTGACAAGTCCCCTGGACCTGATCACCTCCCATTTAAGATGGAGATGAGGAGGAATTTCTTCTCTCAGAGGATCATTAGACTTTGGGATTCTCTACCCCAGAAAGCAGTGGAGGCTGGACCATTGAATACATTGAAGGCTGAGTTAGACAGATTT
This sequence comes from Cetorhinus maximus, assembly GCF_964194155.1. Lineage (NCBI taxonomy): Eukaryota > Metazoa > Chordata > Chondrichthyes > Lamniformes > Cetorhinidae > Cetorhinus > Cetorhinus maximus. The sequence goes on along the minus strand of NC_135883.1, from coordinate 150,833,028 downwards.
TTGCTCTACAAGGGAGTCAAGGGTTATAGTGGGCAGGCAGGAGAGTGAGTTAAGGCCACAATAGGTCAGCCATGATCTTATTGAATGGTGGAGTAGGCTTGAGGGGCCATTTGGCCTATTCCTGCTCCTATTCTTGTGTTCTTAAGATCTTGTGATAGTGGTGCATGCCAATGAGATTCTCAAGAAATTTTAGCGTAAATAACTTTTGGCAAGATTGGTGTGGAAACTGGTGTAAATTTAATCATAATTTCAATGTAAATTGGATTGAGGAAATTCTTGTTCAATTGTAACACATAGAAGAAATACAGGAAGTTATTCTCTACTTATTCATAACCATATAAGAATGGGTTGAATTTTAAGCCTGTGATTATTTACAGGTCTTTGGAAGTGAGTTACTTTGCAAAGACATGTCTCCATCAGACATCATTCCAAATTCAGGTAATTACAGATTATTTAATGTGTTTTTTCTACCTTGTCCCTTCTTCCGCTATTACCTCCCCAATACTCACACCATTACTGGGCTAGGTGAGTAGACCTGTTCCTAGGCCACTATTTATGTGAACACTAGAAGGTGCACAGTGATTATTTTCAACTTGACTTGAATTTCCCATTTTTCTCTGCCCAGTGGCAAAACCCTCTTTTATTTTGTTAGCTGGTAAACTCAACTGACTGAGATCTAGAGTTCAGCATGCAGGGGATCCCTCACCATTCAATGAGCTGTTAAGTATTCCATAAGTGATGAAGTGCACATCAATTTTTTTTGAAATTATTAATCGTTTTCACTTCCACCACCCTGGTGGGCAGCGAGGTCCATTTCATTACCACTCGCTGCGTAAGAAAAATTCTTCCTCACATTCCCCCTCCAACTCTTGCCCAAAACCTTAAATCTGTGTCCCCTAGTCCTTATACTATCAGCTAACAACCCCTTGATCCCAGGAATCGGCCTATTAAACCTCCTCTGAACTACTTCCAATGCAAGTATTATTTACTTAAGTAAGGAAGCCAAAACTGTCTACAGTACTCCAGGTGTGGCCTCACCGATGCCCTGCACAGTTGTAGCAAGGCTTCCTTACTTTTATATTCCCTTCCCCTTGCAAGGAAGGCCAATATTCCATTTGCCTTCCTAATTACGTGCCGTACCTGCATGCTGACTTTTTGTGATTTTCCTTGCCCATCTTATCCAAACCTGTCATAATCGTGTACATTTCTATCAGATCTCCTCTTAAACTCCTTTGCTCCAAGTAGAACAACCACAGCTTTTGCAACCTAACCTTGTAACTAGACTCCTCAATCCCTGGTGAATCTCTTCTGCACCGTCTCAAGGACCCTCACATCCATCCTAAAGTGTGGTCACCAGAAATGTGTTGGTGTTAGCACTTGGGTTGGGACTGGGGTTCTGCACAGGCCTGATGGGGCAGAAGTGACAGTTCTCTGATTAACCGACAATCCGAGAGCTTTTTAATCTGGTACCAGCCCACAGATTATTACACTTATTGAATTTAATTTGACACAAATGCTGTGACTGGTGTTTCCTAATGGTTTTCATCCCATCTACCTCCTCAATCATAAATGGAATTTATAACTATTCTTGCCTTGGCTTTTTTCAGTTCATTCTCTGCGACCAGCTGATGTGAACGTTATTGGAGCAGTGGGGGACTCTCTGACGGTTTGTGTAGCATTTATGTCTCTATTGTCAAACTTTTTTTAAAAGGGCATATTACAGAATCTGCGCGTCAACAATGAATGATCTTACTGCACCATATATAATAGCAGCTGGTCAGGGATGTGGTAACATATTAACTGTACTGATAGTGGTATGTACACCTGAATTATCAATTCCCTGCCATCTGTCATTTATGTATTTATAACCATGGTAAATCAGGCCTTTTTAATCCCCAGAGCAACAACCAATATATTATCACTAGCAATAATGATAAAGCAAAATGTAAAATACAACTGCTGTGATGTTCTGACTTTGCAGTGATAATTTTAACCTGACCTGCCCCGGCAGGAATGCGATGGGTTTGTGGGTTGGTTGTCCAATTTCCAGCCTGGCTGAATTTTTAAACATTCATTCATGGGGTGTGGGCATTTCAGGCAAGGCAAGCATTTATTGACCATCTCTAGTTCCCTGTGAGAAGGTGGTGAGGAGCCACCTTCTTGAAAACTGAACGTTTTGCTAGGCCATTTCAGGGGCAGTTAAGAGTCAAGAACATTGCTGTGTTTCTGCAGTTCTGTATAGGTCTGACTGGGCATAAGGACAGAAAATTTCCTCCCCTGCGGGAAATCAGTGAGCCAGATGGGGTTTTAATGATCAGATTGATGTAATTAACTGAATTTAAATCCCCAGCCACCGTGGTGGAATTTGAAACCATGGCCAGAGTTTCCCAGCCCTTCATGCTGGCAGGGTCTTCCGGTCCCACCGATGTGGATGGAGATTTCAATGGCTGTGGGGTAGTCCAGCACGGGGTGGGGGGAGGGCTGGAAAATTTCGACCCATGTTTCTGAACTAATATAACCACACCCGATTTACACTCCCACATCTGACTTATTCCGGCTGGCTGATTTACACCATGTAATTAGAAAAGCCATGGGATTCTAGAACACTTGCTTGGCTGCAAAGTACTTTTTTTTATGAACTTCTTTTCAAATCCTTTCAGCTGTTATTCCTAACTCCATGCATGCCTAGACATGCAAAACCACTTTCAACAGTGCAAACTCAAACTCGCTGGGAGTAGATCTGTGAAATGCAAGGAACCTGAAGGGGATTTTTTTTCCACTGTCTTTGCCTGGCATTAGCATAGGAACAGGAATAGACCATTCAGCTCCATGAGCCTGGGTCATTATTCAATTATATTATGGCTGAGCTGTATCTTAACTCTATCCACCTGGCTTGGTACCATTACCTTTAATGCCCTTGCCTAACAGAGGTTGGTAAGAGCCTGAAAGTGGGGTCAGAAACCATACCTGCCCATATTCACTATGTGACTGACTCTATTTTGAAAGAAGCCTATTACTGGGACCCAAAGCCCCTGCCTGTTTCAGGCGACAGGCCCCTTTTAATATGGAAATCAGGCTCCTATGATATAGAGAAGAGTGGGAAAATTAATATTGTACAAGATATGCTTCTGACATCTGAAAGGCAAATCGAGTGGTTTTATTCATTCAAGACCCAGTCACTTGACTGATAGCAAAATTCATGCAATCTCAACAACTTCTTTCTTGAAAGCACTGGAAGAGATTTATCTTATCTCAAGGAAAGAACTTGCAATGAGTCCTCGTGACTTTTGTCTTACAGGCTGGCAATGGAATTGGGTCGAAACCCAATGATGTTCTGGATGTGCTGACTCAGTACAGGGGGTTGTCCTTCAGGTAAGAGGCACTGTTAACAAAATAAAAGTCCTACCGAATTGTTGGCAATGAGCAGCATCGTCAGAAATTCCTGCGCACTGGAGCGAGCTCTGAATATTTGCAGATGTTGCTTTGGTTCCATTTGAATTCTCTGTGGCCAAAAATGAAAAAATAAATACCAAAATCAGATTCGCCATCAAGTCATAGAATCGTTTCAGCACAGTAGGGAGCCATTTGGTCCATCTTTGCCTTTACGCCTCATTTTTATATCTCTGTACCTCGGATGATCCAGGCAAAAATGCTGTAATCATTTCAAGAGGCAATTATGGGCTGTGAGGAAGGAGTGATAGATTTTGATGGGACAGTGAGTTGGATGGGCCAAATGGCCTCGCTTATCAGTCCCTTCACATTCACCATTGAGTCTATCCAACAAGTCAGCATGTTTTTACCACCAAATGCAAAGGGTCATTTTAATTTTGTACGATTGTATAAAATGGGCAATAGCCAGCCAGTTTTACACTTCTCCTGAGTTTTATTTTTCACTGACAATGGAGGAGATGTAAAGTTGGCTGGGTATTCAACTGGATTGATTCCTAGGGTGAGAGATTGAGTAAACCGGGCCTACATTCTCTGGAGTTCCAAAGATTGAGAGGCGATCTCATTGAAACGTATAAAATAGTTGGGGAACTTGACAGAGTAGACGCTGAGAGAATAAAAGCAAAATACCGTGGATACTGGGGATCTGAAATAAAAACAGAGAGCACTGCAGAAAATCAGCAGGTCTGTCACTATCGGTGGAGAGAGAAACAGAGTTAATGTTTTGAGTCCAATACGACCCTTCTTCGTAACTCTGACGCCGAGAGGCCATTTCCTCTGGCTGGAGAGGTCAGAAGTGGGGATATTCGCTGATGATTGCACAATGTTCAGCACCATTCACAACTCCTCAGACACTGAAGCAGTCCATGTCCAAATGCAGCAAGACCTGGACAATATCCAGGCTTGGGCTGATGAGTGGCAAGTAACGTTCACGCCACACAAGTGCCAGGCAATGACCATCTCCAACAAGAGAGAATCTAACCATTGCCTCTTGATGTTCAATGGCATTACCATCACTGAATCCCACACTATCAACATCCTGGGGGTTACCATTGACCAGAAACTGAACCGGACTAACCATATAATTACTGTGGCTACAAGAGCAGGTCAGAGGCTAGGAATCGTGTGATGAATAACTCACCTCCTGACTCCCCAAAGCCTGTCCACCATCTAGAAGGCACAAGTCAGGAGTGTGATGGAATACTCCCCACTTGCCTGGCTGAGTGCAGCTCCCAAACACTGAAAAAGCTGGACACTGTCCAGGACAAAGCAGTCTGCTTGATTGGCACCACATCCACAAACATTCACTCCCTCCACCACTGACGCACAGTAGCAGCAGTGTGTACCATCTACAAGATGTACTGCAGGAATTCACCAAAGCTCCTTAGACAGCACCTTCCAAACCCACGACCACTACCATCTAGAAGGACAAGGGCAGCAGACAGATGGGAGCACCACCACCTAGAAGTTCCCCTCCAAGTTACTCACCATCCTGACTTTGAAATATATCGCTGTTTCTTCACTGTCGCTGAATCAAAATCCTGGAACTCCCTTCCTAACAGCACTGTGGGTGTACCTACACACATGGACTGCAGCTGTTCAAGAAGACAGCTCACCACCACCTTCTCAAGGGCAACTAGGGATGGGCAATAAATGCTGGCCCAGTCAGCGAAGCTCACATCCCGTGAATGAATAAAAAAAAGCTCACTCATCTCTGTCTCATCACTACTCTCATCAATCCTCCTTGTTACTCTAATGTGCTGTAAACGTCTTAGATGGAATTAATGACAATGACCCTGCCTGATTATGTGTTCCTTTCTAACTCTGTTCTTGTTATTGGATTCTTAATATGTTCTCACTGTTCATGTCTGTTCCGCATTCAAGTGACAGCTGTGTTCAGTGGGTAGGCCCCAAGTTTTGGAATACGCTCCCCCAAAATCTCCGCCTCTCTACATCACTTTGCTCCTTTAAGTCTCTCCTTAAAACCTATGGCTGGGATTTTCCACCCCTGCCCGCCACCGAGATTGTCCAGTCCAGTCCCGGTGAAAGTCAACGGACTTTTGGCTCGGCCACTGAATCTCCTGCGGCGGGTCCCGCCACAAAGCGGGTGGAAAATCCCAGCTTACGTCTTTGACCAAGCTTCCGACCATCCATCCTAATATCTCTTTATGTGGCTCGATGTCATATTTTGTTTTATAATGCGCCTTGGGATGTTTCATTATGTTGAAGGTGCTTTACAAATGTAAGTTGTTGTTCTTGTTGTTGGAGCACTCTTGTCTGTTAGTCAGAAAGCTATAGTTTTCAGCCCAACCCCAGGACTGGAGCCCATGATCCCCAAGCTAACATCACACAGCAGTATTGAGGGAGCGCTGCACTGCTAGAGGCACTGCCCTTCTGATAAGGCATTAAACCAAGGTCTCATTTGTCTGTTCAGTTAGACACATAACAAATCTTCAAAGATGAGCAGGGTGACCTGACCAACATTCCTCCTTCAGCCATGAGCTTATTTGCTCATTCCTCCCTTTCCTGTTTGCGTGTAAAGGGATTTAAGACATTTCAGACCAGTCATCATATACATGGATTTGGATTTATATTTTACGTGACTGAAGTGAAAATAAATGTGTTTTGACTTAAAGGTAGAAAAACAATTTTGAATGTTTCTTAAAATTACCTGAGAAAATGGTTGTCAAGACTTGTTTTATGCTTTTGTTAACAGCATTGGAGGAGATGAATCGTTAAGAACGTCCACGACTCTGCCAAGTAAGGACATCAGAATTATGTAAAATTTTTATTTTGCTCATTCCTTGAACGTTTTGGAATGTTCCTACAAGGTAACTTTTAAACATAAAGATTACCTCACACTAGCTCAAACTGGTAAAAGTCAAACTAATCACTGATAATCCAGCAGTTCTTCTTCACATAAAGCCTGGTCCATGGGTTGCATCTCTGGGTAGAGGGGTTGAATCAAACACATTGGAATTACTCATAAAACAATTTAAATACTACATAACAAGCACTAAAGGGTCTTTCTGGATGGGTGGGCTGGGCAAAATAATCCTCAGTGTTGATTTTAACTGTTCCCACTGGGATGGGTGTCTGGAGGAGGAACTGAGCAGCAGTGGATGCTTGTTTTACAGCCTGCTCAATCCTATATCATCATGCTGAATCAATACTTTAGTGTGTTTCCATTACGCAAATGCTCCTAATCTTTGTTTTCACTCTCAAAATATTTTCACTTCATGCTTTTCAGAATTAACTTCCATCTGTCACCTGATCTCTGTGTTGCTCATGGCTCCGTTGCTAGCACTCTTGCCTTGAAGCCAGGGCTTGGTAGCAAAAATAAAGGCTTCCACTTGAGTGCAGTGCACAGCAAGTGCTCCACCGTTGGATGTGCTGTCTTTCGGATGAGACATTAGACTGAGACGCCAGGCTGAACTTTCACCCCTGGGTCAGGAGCTCAGGGTCAGGACATTTCCTGGCCCTGCAAGCCTGACCTGGGAGAAAGTGCCCCGGAAGTTGGGATTTTCATCTCGGGGTTGCGGGGTTCTCTGGAAGTCGGGTTGGGCGGCTCCGGAAGTGCGGAGGCTGCTGGGTGTGGAGGCAGGCTGGGCGGAAGGCCTGCCTCAGTGCACCAGCACTTTGTCAAAAGAAAAGCCCTCCTGCCCTCACTACCCTCGCACCCGCACATATTCCCCATGCCCCACACATGGCAACCCATGCACCTTGTGCTCTCTACCTACCCCCATGGCACCTCATATACTCCAGGCCAATCTATGCACTCCACCCATCCCCCAGCCCATCATACACTCTATGCCAACCAATGCTCTCCACCCACCCCATATCCCTTTATAGCCCCTATGCCACCTAATGCCAACCCATGCCCCCCACCCACCATCCTTTGCCCTTACACCTGCCATGTCAACTCACCCAGTATCCACCATGGGCAGACCTCAGGGGCGGTGCACGTGCTGAAAGCTCCCTGAAGGTACAGTGCTGTTTCAGGGAGCTGAAGAATTTAAAAAACATAAATAAAGAATTTAAAAATGTTAAAAACATGTCCCCTCACGTGACTCTGTCACATGAGCAGGGACATGTTAAGAATGAGTTTTAAAAGTTTTTATTTTTTAAATCATTGGTCGAAACCTCATCCCACTCGTGAATGAGGTTTTGCAAAAAACGCAAAGGCCCGCTTGGCCTATTCGCCCACCTGCCAACCGAATGGTTGGACGGGCAGCGAAAAATCTAATTTAATTAATTGATTAAGAGCCGTAATAGGTCTTTTAATTGTCAGCGGGTGCATTGCCACCTCTCGCGAGCGCCTGCCAAGCGAAATATTACAAGAGTGCGCAATGATGTCAGGACGCTCATCCGACGTCATCGTGCACTATTTTACTCTCGTTCGGGTCAGGCACGCGCCTGCCTGACAAGGGAAAAATTCTGCCCTAAGTGTCTATTGCAGACCTTTTTTTTGAAATTCATAAAAACCTATTCATTACAACATTCCTTCAACTAAATAATCCACATAAGAACACATATTTCATTCAAGTGCTTAATCTCATATAAAAAGAAGCATTAGAATTCATAGTCCCATTTCAAAGAGTCTATAACCACTTGGAGCTGTCAGTCAAACTGTGAAGTGGAAGGCACCCCACTGTGATATTGGAAGATTGTGAAATCAGCCACACAGCACAAATCCAGTAATAATAACCCTCAGCTTTATGTGAACAAACAGTGAAATAGCAAGCAATGATCTCTTCCAGCACTACACATCATTTTTTCAAAGCTTTAAAGGGCAGGAGTTTTAAATTCATTGACAGCATGACTGGCTTTTGACATTTCTTTTTGACACTTTTGACAGTTCGTCTTGACAGTTCCACTTGACAGTTGCTTTTGAAAGTTTTGAAAGCTTTTCTGACAGTACTAATGAGCTTATGCACTTTTACATGCACATTCATGTCTACTTTTAACAATCCCAAAGGGAACCTTCCCTCTCCCAAAGGCCACATGACCTGCCTAAAGGTGTCCCATATCAGATCCAAAGGGGCACCCTACCTCTCCAAAAGTGTACCCCACCTCTCCTAAGAACTCGGCAAAGTTTTGACCTGCTCCTACCAGTTTCCCACTCCTGGCCAATGAAAAGCAGACAACTGGAGGTAACTGCTGTTTTATATGGGCAGCTGCTTCTGTGAAATACGCACGTGCAAATCCTCACCTAGCCCCAATCCTGCCCCATGAGAATGCTGCGTTCAGGGGCGGGACTCCTGCATTTCAGCCACCTCTACTGTTTTTGCAATGATGGGGAGGCTGACCATCATTGCGAAAATTCAGGCCCCTGTCTTCCTCACAGGTGGATGTAAAAGATCACATGTGGCACGATTTTGAAGAATGGCAAGAGGGTTTCCCCCAGTGTCCTAGCAAATTTTTATGTGTCAATACAAAAAAAAAACAGATTATCTGGTCATTATCACATTGCTATTTGCGGGAACTTGCTGTGCACAAATTGGTTACCTCAGTTCCTACAATGCAACGGTAACTTCAGAAAATACTTCATTAGCTGTAAAGCACTTGGGGCTGACTGCTGGTTATGAAAGATGCTAATAAAGGCAAGTTTTTTTTCTCTCTCTGGGGCCATTTACAATTTTACCATTTGCCAAACCTCCAACTTTTGTGCCATCATTGAGTGTTTATTTAATTGTAGATATCACAGGTAAGGTGGAAGGATAATTATTTTGAACCCTAGGAGAAACTCATTTTGTTTGAGTGCTCCCCCATTTTATGAAAGAAAACAATGGATGAAGTGGGATTTAGTTTTGAATTTTTCACCCCTGAAATCTTATTACAATCACAGCCGTTTCCGCCATTTCTCCCAACACTTCTGTTAAGATTCTGGTTTGAGATTGGGAGACCCCCCGCCCTGCTGCATTGCTTTTTTTAAACTTCTTTCAAGGCATTTCAGGCAAGGCTCCATATTTGGTGTAACATTCCAGGGCTGTAACTTTCAGTGAGGGTATCGTAATTCCATATTTGGAAAATGTAGGACTGTAGCTTTAAGAATAATCCTGTGTTGTAAGATCAAATGGTCTGTGTAAACAAATGTGTTAGCAGCACGGGGAACCTATAGGAGGAGTTCTTTAGTTATGGAGTTTGATACACACAAAAAAAACAGCGAGACTTTGGGAGAGAGAACTTAAAAGAGCAAGACTTCGGGACAGAGAGCTTAAAACAGCGAGACTTTGGGACAGAGAGGTTAAAACAGCGAGAGTGCGAGAGAAGAACCCTGCTGCAGTCAGCAGCAGTCACTAGAGGATCTAGGCTATCTAGAGGATCGAGCATCAAGTCTATACTCAAGTAGGAGTAAGGGTAAAATAAAGCAAGGGTCCATATTCTATTTAGTTGAAATATGGGGAGCTCAGTTCCGTGATCTGCACATGCTGTGCTATGTGGGAAATCCTAGATGCTCAGACGACATAGAGAGGGGGATAGAAGATGAGGGGAGTCGCAATATTGATCAAGGAATCAATTATAGCAGTGAGGAGGGACGATATCTTGGAAGGATCATTAAATGAAGCCATATGGGCAGAAGTAAAAAACACAAAAGAGGCAAACACTCTGTTGGGTGTATACTATAGGCCCCAAAACAGTCAGGGAGAGATAGAGGATCAAATATGTAATCAAATTTCAGAGAAGTGTAAGAATAATAAGGCAGTAATAGTAGGGGATTTTAACTACCTAAATATTAACTGGGATAGTTTTAGTGTGCAAGGTAGGGAGGGGGCAAAATTCTTAAGTTGCATCCAGGAGAACCTTTTTAGCCAGCACATACCAAGCCCAATAAAGGAGCAGGCAGTTCTGCACCTAATATTCGGAAATGAGCCGGGGCAGGTGGAAGGCGTATCAGTAGGGGAGCATTTTGGAGATAGTGACCATAACTCAGTTAGGTTTAGGATAGTTATGGAAAAGAATAAGATTGGACTGTGAATAAAAGTTCTAAATTGGGGAAAGGCTAATTTTACTAACATGCGATACGATTTGGCCCAAGTGGACTGGGAGCAGCTAATTGCGGATAAAACTGTGTCAGAGCAGTGGGAGGCATTCAAGGAGGAAATAGCGAGAGTACAGGGCAAATATATTCCCGTAACAACAAAGGGGAGGGACCAAGTCCAGAGAACCCTGGATGTCAAAGGACATAAAGAGTAGGATTAAAAAAAAAGAGAAGCTTATGGCAGATACCAAGGGCTCAATACGGCAGAGTCCCTAGAGAAGTATGGAAAGTGCAAGGGGAGAGCTTAAAAAGGAAATTAGGAAAGCTAAGAGAGTGCATGAGAAAGCATTGGTGAGTAGAATAAAGGAAACCTCAAAGGGGTTTCTTCAATATATAAAGAGCAAGAGAATAACTAGGGAAAGAGTAGGGCCAATTAGGAACCATAGAGGTATTCTGTGTGTGGACCCAGAAGACATGGGTACAGTCCTCAATGACTTTGTGTCGGTCTTCACAATGGAAAAGGACGACGCAGGTATAGACATCAGGGTGGAGGACTGTGAATATTAGAGGAAGTTAACGTAGGGAGAGAGGAAGTACTGGTGGGTTTAGCGACCTTAAAAGTGGATAAATCCTTAAGCCCGGATGAGATGTATCCCGGGCTGTTGAGGGAGGCAAGGGAAGAGATATCAGGGGCCCTGGTAGTAACTTTCAAGTCCTCTCTGGCCACAGATGAGGTGTCTCACCTGAGGACTGCTAACGTTGTCCCATTATTAAAAAAGTGGGTAAGGGACAGATCAGGAAATTACAGGCCTGTCAATCTAACCTTGGTAGTGGGGAAGTTATTAGAAAGAATTCTGAGGGGCAGAGTATATCTGCAACTTGGAGGGAAATGGATTAATCAGGGATATTCAGCATGAATTTGTTAAGGAAGGTCGTGTTTGACAAATTTGATCGAATTTTTTGAGGGAGTAACCAGGAGTGTTGATGAGGGTAATGTATTTGATGTGGTCTACATGGACTTTAGCAACCTTTAGCTTTTGATAAGATCCCTCATGGCAGACTGGTCAAGTAAGAGCCCCATGGGATCCAAGGCAAAGTGACACGCTGGATCCAAAATTAGCTGAGAGGCAGGAAGCAGAGGGTGATGGTAGAGGAATGTTTTTGTGACTGGAAGTCCGTTTCACGTGGTGTTCCACAGGGCTCGGTGCTGGGGCCCTTGCTGTTTATGGTGTACACAAATGATTTGGACTTAAATGTAGGGGGTATGATCAAGAAGTTTGTGGATGACATGAAAATTGGTAGGGTGGTAAATAGTGAGGAGGATAGCCGTAAACTGCAGGAGGATTTCAATGGACTGGTCAGGCGGGCAGAGCAGTGGCAAATGGAATTCAACCCGGAAAAGTATGAGGTAATGTACTTGGGGAGAGCTAACAAGTCAAGGGATTACACTATAAATGGTAGGACCCTGGAAAGTACTGAAGATCAGAGGGACCTTGATGTGCATATCCACAAACCCCTGAAGGTAGCAGGACAGGTAGATGAGGTGGTTAAAAAGGCATATGGTATACTTACCTTTATTAGCCGAGGTGTAGAATACAAGAGCAGGGAGGTTATGCTGGAACTGTATAAAATGTTGGGTTAGGCCACAACTGGAGTACTGTGTGCAGTTCTGGTCGCCACATTATAGGAAGGATGTGATTGCACTGGAGAGGGTGCAGAGGAGATTTACCAGGATGCTGCCTGGGCTGGAGGGTCTGAGGTATGAGGAAAGATTGGATAGGCTGGGGTTGTTTTTCTTGAAGCAGTGAAGGTTGAGAGGGAACCTGATAGAGGCGTATAAGAATATGAGGGGCATAGATAGGGTGGATAGGAAGGCACTTTTTCCATTAGTAGAGGGGTCAATAACCAGAGGCCATAGATTTAAGGTAAGAGGTAGAAGGCTAAGAGGGGAGCTGTGGAGAAATGTTTTCACCCAGAGGGTGGTGGGAGTCTGGAATTCACTGCCTGAAAGGGTGGTTGAGTCAGTAACTCTTGTAACATTTAAGAAGTATTTAGATATTCACTTGCATTGCCATAGCCTCCAGGGCTATGGGCCAAGCGCTAGAAAATGGGAATAGCATAGTCAAATCTTTATTGACCAGCGTGGACACAATGGGCTGAATGGTCTCTTTCTGTGCTGTAAACGTCTATGAGCCTATCAGTATAGTTGTTGTTGCTGTCTTGTAAATAAAGTTAAATGTTTCCACTAAGAAAAGTTGTCTGAAGATCAACTCTATAACAATCTGGCGAAGAGGAGAAATCAGATTCGGTACTGTACCTCGCCCAGCGATTGTGAGTATCTAAGTTCGTTAAAAATAAAAGAAGATATACTCATCCAAAATGCTACAGTTTGGCAGAATCGATCCCTTTGAGCCAGCCACAGACGATTGGTCTCAATATATAGAACAACGCCTTGTGGATCTTTTTTCAAGCAAACAAAATCACAGGGGAGGAAAAGAAGAGAGCTATTCTCCTGAGTATTTGTGGGAGTAAGACCTACAGTTTAATTCGAAGCTCGACAGCCCCCAGCGCTCCAGATTCAAAGACTTTCAGTGAATTAGCCGACCTCGTTAAGGGACAATTTCAACCCAAGCCCTCAGTCACAATGCAGAGGTTCAGGTTCAATTCATGAAATAGAACCCCAAGGGAAACAATTGCTCCCTACGTGGCAAAATTAAAACAACCAATGGAATATTGTGATTTCGGTGAAACCCTGAATGACATGCTCAGGGATCGTTTAGTATATGGCGTGCAGGAAGGCACTATTCAGCGAAGATTGCTGGCTGAAGTGAATCTTGATTTTAAGAAAGTGTTAGATATAGCGCTGGTGATGGGAAGCGCTGTAAGGGATTCACAAGCAATTCAAGGGGAACAAAATGGCGGCCATTCTCCTAGTCGGGCGGGAACAGTCGCTGAAAGTGGTGTGAAAAGCCGGGACTCTGCCTCAAAGCGGGAAACAGCCCCTGCTAACCGAAAAATGAGAGGAAACAGCTTAGCAACTAAATCGAAAAATAGCATTCATTGATGTGGAAACAATCAGTCTTCTAGCGATTGGCAACTTAAAAAAGTAGAATGTTATTTTTGTCACAGGAGTGAACACATAATGAGACAGTGCAAAGCAAGATTTAAACAGACCTCCAAAGCCCAATGAAGTCTATAGTGTAGATGAGCTAGAAACAACCAATTCTGACATTTATTCATTATTCAACATGAAAGCTGGGAAGACAGAGCCAATACGTGTTACAATGTAAGTGAAAGGCAAACCATTAAAAATGGAAGTAGAAATGGGTTCTCCTACCACTGTAATAGGAGAACACACTTTCAGATATTTAAATAAAGGTGATCAACAATTAAATTTGGAACAAACATCTGCCAAGTTGAAAACGTACACAGGAGAAGAAATCCAAGTAAAAAGTATCACCAGAACAACAATTCATTATAGACAGCAATCAGGACAGCTACTAGTACTGATGCTATTATTGATGGTATTAGAAGGTAGAGGGCCAAGCCTTCTAGGCTGAAATTGGTTGAGTGAAATTAACCTTGATTGGCCAATGAGATTTCAAAAGGAAGCTGGAAGAGTTCCTGTCTTGAAAAGGAAACAAGGTAAGGTACTTCAGGTAAAAGCAAAATACTGCGGATGCTGGAAATCTGAAACAAAAACAGAAAATGCTGGAAAAACTCAGCAGGTCTGGCAGCATCTGTGGAGAGAGAAACAGAGTTAATGTTTTGAGTGCATATGACCCTTCTTCAGAGGTACTTCAAAAACAGCCTGGAGAGTCCAAGGACCACAATTAGATGAAAAAGGAGTGCGTAAACATTCAGCAACCTGAAGAAATGAAGACTGTCTTAAACAACGACATAGAAGAACAGCAGAAGAAGCTCAAGGAGATTCTGCTGAATGACAGGGTTCAAGGTGAAGCAAGTTAGCTTCGCCAAGAAAAGGAAAACCTGTTGAAAGACCTTCACATCCTACAAGATCTGTCTGGTCAAAGTTTGTGCCTTTGAAAAGTTACAAAGAGAAACAGGAAGAATTTAACACCTCTCTGAACAAACTGAAGAACCAGTTGACAGAGCAGATGCAGCAATGTTCAAGTTTCCAGGAGGAAGCCAACAGATACAAGAAGGAGACAGAAGAGCTGAAGAATCAGCAGAATGAAGCTAAAGAGGTTTTGAAAGTACAAGTCATAGAACTTTCCAAGATGTGAGTAGATAATGAAGTCATGGGTAGCTCAACTACTGAACTAAGACAATTTGAGGTGCATCTGAGAGAAGTCTGGCAGTCAGTGAAGTCAAAAAGAAGGCCGAGACTAAATTATGTGGTAGGAAGAAGAGGACACATAGAAAGAGGATGCAGAAATACTGACGAGGCACTGTCTTCAAACAAGGCTAAGCCTAATATTTCCCAATTTGGAAGGGAAGGTGGAGAAAAGTCAAAAGAACCAAAATAAATTCTTCTGATTTTTAACTTTTCTTTGAATTTGTTAACTGGTTGTGTAGCAGCAATTATTCTTTTCCACATAATATCTCCCAATATCTTTTTCTTCAGATATTCTTCGTGAATTTAACCCTTCACTGACTGGGTTTTCGGTTGGAAAGGGGAATCTTGAAAATCCCAGAACATTTCTGAATCAAGCTGTTCCTGGAGCCTTAGCTGTGTAGGTACTTGTGTTGCATTCCTGTGATTGTCATATCTATGAGGCAGAGTTTTATGCGGGAGTAATGCCAGTTCTTCAATGTAACTTGCACAACTGCAGCTGCACCTTCTTTAGGAGTCATTCTCCTTACTCCTCTCTTACCTTCCCACTTCCAGCAATTTTATTCACTCCAGATCATATCAAGAGATGGCTGAGGCACAGGATAAATTAAACGCTATAGGCCATGACAATATTCTGGTTGCAATACAGAAGTCTTGGGCTATAGGTCAAGCCATTCCCCCTAGCCAATCTGTTCCAGTACAGCTACAGCACTGGAATCTACACAGCAATGTGGGAATTTGCCCAGATTTGTCCTGTCCAGAAAAAAACAGGAAAATCAGATAGAGCCAATTACCACCCCACCAGACTACCCCTCAATCATCAGCAGTGGAAATGTCCATTCGGATCCTTACCTCATTACAGCCTTGGTTCAGACATGGGCAAAAGAGCTGAACTCCAGAGGAGAGGTGACAGTCACTGCCCTTGACATCAAGGCAGCATTTGACCAAGCGTAGCATCAATGAGCCCTAGTCAATAGGAATCAGGGGGAATACTCTCCACTGATTGGAGTCATACCTAGCACAGAGGAAGATGGTTGTGGTTGTTGGAGGTCAATCATCTCAGTTCTGGGAGATCATTGCAGGAGTTCCTCAGGGTTGTATCCTAGGCCCAACCATCTTCAGCTGCTTCATCAATGACCTTCCTTCCATCATAAGGTCAGAAGTGGGGATGTTCGCTGATGATTGCACAATGTTCAGCACGATTTGTAACTCCTCAGATACTGAAATAGTCCATGTCCATATGCAGCAAGACCTGGGCAATATTCAGACTTGGGCTGACAAGTGGCAAGTAATATTCATGCCACACAAATGCCAGGCAATGACCATCTCCAACAAGAGATTCTAACCACCTCCCCTGGTATTTAACAGCTTTTCTATTCCTGAATCCCCCACCTGAGGGTTACCATTGACCAGAGATTGAACTGGATCTGCCATATAAATACTGAGGCTACAAGAGCAGCTCAGAGATTGAGGATTCTGACTCTTCAAAGCCTGTCCACCATCTACAGGCCAAGTCAGGACTTTGATGGAATACTCTCCACTTACCCAGATGACTGCAGCTCCAACAACACTCAAGAGACTCTTGTTTGATTGGAACACCGGCTATCACCTTGGACATTCATTCCCTCCAGCATAAATACACAGTGGCAGCAGTGTGCACCATCTACACAATACACCACAGCAACTCAGCACACACCTTTGACAGCACTTTCCAAACCTGTGACCTCTACCATCTAGAAGGACACGGGCAGCAGTTGCATGGGAACACCACCACTTGCACGTTCTGCTCCAAGCCACACATTATCCCGATTTGGAAATATACTGCTGTCCCTTGACTGTTTATGGGTCAAAATCCTGGAACTCCCTCCCTAACAGCACTGTGGGTGTAGCTACACCACATGGACTGCAGCTGTTCAAAATGGCAACTCACTACCATCTTCTCAAGGGCAGTTAGAGATAGGCAATGAATGCTGGCGCAAGTCACTTTGGGTGTATAATAAGCTTGCTCAAACATGAGATGGACATATTATAATGAGATGCAAATCACAGAATCACAGAATTATTACAGCACAGAAGGAGGCCATTTGGCCCATCACGTCTACATCGGCTCCCCGAATGAGCAATTCACCCAGTGCCATTCTCCCGCCTTCTCCCCACAACCTTGCACATTGTTCCTTTCCAAATAACAGTCCAATCCTCTTTTGAATGCCTCAATTGAATCTGCCTCCACCAGACTCTCAGACAGTGCATTCCAAACCCTAACCACTCACTGCAAGAAAAAGCGTTTGAAGGAATAGGTCACAGGTCACATGACCCGTATCCTGCTATTCATGCCAAGCACAAGGTACGTTGGTGTGTTCCTCAGATCTAGTGTCGATCGAGGCAGTGGGTGTTGGGAGGGAGGGCAATATGAAAGCTTAGAAAGCCATAAACACCTTTGCAATCCATCACAGGCTACTGTGCATCTATGATTTTAAAAATATCTGAAGTTCCTGGGACAGGTGGGATGCCGCCCACCCTGCTATAGTGTGGCAGGGTTAGGGTTAGGGTTAGGATTAGGGTTAGGGTAAGGGTTAGGGTTAGTGTGGCAGGACTCTTTGGCCCACCAAACCCTAATTTAAATCCCCATATTCAAAAAAGCAAGAAGTGAAATCTGAAGGAGAAACGCTGTTATTATTCAAATGCATGTTTTTCTTTTAATAACTAGAGATCTTCCAGGGCAAGTGAGAAGATTAGTGGACATCATGAAAAATCATTCGGTAAGATTTCCCTAATTATATTAAATCTTTGCTTTCTGAAACTTTAATCCAAACTGGAAAGCCTCATTGATGAATGGGGCCTTCTGTTCATACATGATAACCAAATGAGAACAGTTCATGACCCTCAGTATAAATTAGACTGTTTTATATAATTATCTGCAACACATTCCAAAACTGTGCCTAAACTTGGTTGAATCATTAAATTAGCAGCAGTTGGATTCCATACAGCAGTTCTGATGAAGCTTTGTAGGCTCAAACTGGAGCATCTCAAGAGGAGATTGCATAACTCAACCTATTAACCAACAGGAAGCAAAAAGGTACATGACCATGAGACTACCAGCGATCACATTGGCACACCACAGTTCTAAGGCTTCTTATCCCTTTATCTCACTGAATTACCAGTGAACAAAGGGCTGTGTACAGGCCTTAAGAACATAAGAATTAGGAGCAGGAATAGGCCATTAGGCCCTTGGAGCCTGTGCCATCATCCAAAAAGATTATGGGCAGAATCGTCCCAGATTTGTACTAAGTAGCTCCCGCAGTAACGGGAGTGAACAAAGACGTTTTACCCTTTGGCCGCAATGGCGGGTTTTCGTGCCGTTTCGTCCCCTTCCCGCCTTGTGAATTATGCGGTCACGGGAAACACGCCGGGTCGCTGGCGGGTGGCCTCCAATTTGCCCGCCACGTCGTTACCTTGCTTTTTCCTCACACCGAGCGGCATATTTAAACTGTAGCCACGTGCACCGTTCTGAATGCCTGCAGCCCAGGACTGCTCCGGTGAAGACATGGCCCCAAAAGCCAAGAAGAGTGCAGCTCCCTGATTCAGTGACGCATCCCTGGGACGCCTTCTGGACACTAAGGAGGCCTGCTGCAATGTCCTCTACCCCCAATCTGGCTGCAGGAGGCCCATCAGCCTCACCGCTCAGTCCTGCAGTGTTGAACTCCATCACTGCCATGGTTGGCCTCCAACAATGTCAATGCATGAGGTGTGTGGGGCAACTCGATCTCACTCCAGCTTCCCCTTCCCCTCAAGGAGTCAGCCAGGGGCTGCTGGGCACCCGTGGGGAGGAGGACCAGCATCTCGACACCCCGGGGCCAATCACCCAGCTGACTCCGGGAACGTTCAGCTGATCCAAATCCCCTCTTCCTGTGATCCACACAGCTCCAGCACCACAGATCGCAGAGGGTGCAGCTGGCCCACAGCAGGGCACCCAAAGCATCCAGAGGAAGCATGCCGAAGCCATCACAGACAGGGCGTAGCAGTCAGCAGGCTGTCCGGGGAGCACCAAGACGTAGCGGCAGCGTTAGGAAGGTTAAAAGCCTGGGCACGGATGTCAATCAATTGTACATAATAGTCACTATTGTAAATAAACTCCCAAGAATGTGTCCTTGTCCATGGCTCCTTGTCATGATGAACAGTGTTTGTGACATTCAGATGAGAAACCTTGGTTCCTGCACAAGATAAAGGCAGGTGTCTCAGTCCAGGGCCTCTTCCCTGTGCAGTGTGTAACCTTCAGGCCAAAGTGATGGTCCGGCTTCATACTCACTGGACACATTATTGATGCCTGCACCTCAATGGTTCTTGTTATTGCTGCCAGGATGTTGTGGGCAGGGGTCACAGAGTTCCGTCATTTTCTCTGTGTGCTCTCAGCACTTTTGAGATGGGGTTGCTCTCCCAGCTGTTCAGTATCTGTGTCCGGTGACGCTGTTCTCCCGAATGCTCAGGTGCTGAAGGCTGACAAAGGATCAGGTGCATTTAAAGTTTCACAGTTGCATCTCCCATGATATGAGCCTGATCACAGAGTGCAAGCGAGCTGCCCTCGGCCAGACAGGAGTCAAGTATTCACAGAGGGTATGTGAAGATCTAATGGCGTGTACTCACTGCATGTCGTCATCATCATCCTGGAATTGATAAGGAAGAGCCAGCATGGATCTCTTAAGGGGAAATAGTGTTTAACTAACTTGCTGGAGTTTTTTGAAGAGGTAACAGAAAAGGTCGACGAGGGTAATGCTGTTGATGTGGTGTACATGGACTTTCAAAAGGCATTTGACACAGTGCCACACAACAGACTTGTGAGGAAAGTTATTGCTCATGGAATAAATGGGACAGTAGCAACGTGGATACAAAATTGGCTGAAAAATACGAAGCAGAGAGTAATGGTCAATGGATGTTTTTCGGGCTGGAGGAAGGTTTGTAGTGGAGTTCCCCAGAGGTCAGTATTGGGACACTTGCTTTTCCTGATTATATATATTAATAATCTAGATCTTGGTGTGCAGAGGACAATTTCAAAATTTGCAGTTGAAACGAGGCTTGGGAGTGTTGTGAACTGTGAGGAGGACAGTGTGGAACTTCAAAAGGACATAGACATGTTGGTGGAATGGGCAGATAGGTGTCAGATGAAGGTCAATGTGGAGAATGTGAGGTGATGCATTTTGGTCGGAAGAACATGAACAGACAATTTAAAATAAGGGGTAAAGTTTTGAAGGGGGTTCAGGGAAGAAAGACTTGGGTGTATATGTGCATAGATCATTGAAGGTGGCAGGACAGGTGGAGAGAGCTGTTAATAAAGCATATAGTGTCCTGGGCTTTATTAATAGGGGCATAGAGTACAAGTGCAGAGAGGTTATGGTGAATTTATACAAGACACTCCTTAGACCTCAGCTAGAATATTGTGTGCAGTTTTGAGCACCATATTATAGGAAGGATGTGAACACATTGGAGACAGTGCAGAAGAGATTTACAGGAATGGTTCCAGGGATGCGAAACTTCACCTATGAGGATAGATTGGCAAAGTTGGGACTGTTCTCTTTGGAGAGAAGCAGGCTAGGAGGAGATTTAATAGAGATATTCAAACTCATGAGGGGACTAGACAGAGTAGATAGGGAGAAGCTGTTCCTGCTCATAAAAGGATCAAGAACGAGAGGGCACAGATTTAAAGTGATTTGCAAAAGAAGCAAGTGTGATGTGAGAAAAAACTTTTTCACACAAATGGTTCAGGTCTGGAATGCACTGCCTGGAAGTGTGGTGGAGGCAGATTCAATCGAGGCATTGAAGAGGGCATTAGAAGATTGTTTTAATAGAAACAATTTGCAAGGGTTCAGGGAAAAAGCAAGGCAGTGGCACTGGGTCATAATGCTCATTTGGAGAGCTGGTGCAGACTCGATGGGCCAAATGGCCTCCTTCCATGCTATTAAGATTCTGCGATTCTGAGATTCTGTGAATCTAGCTGCTATTAAGGCCTTTGCTGCATCTCCATGACATGGGTGGGACGGGAAAATCTGGAGAGCCGAACAGCTGCCTGCCAGTGGCGGGGCGAGAAACTCCCGCCCTATGGCTGATCGTCTACATCAACTCCACCCTCCTGCACTATCCCCATCTCCCTTAATGCCCAAAAATCTATCGATCTCTGTCTTCAATATGCTCAGCAACTGAGCATCCACAGCTCTCTGAGGTAGAGAATTCTAAAGATTCACGACACTTTGGGTGTGAGAATTTCTCCTCACCTCAGTCCTAAAGGCCGGTCCCTTATCCTGGGACTGTGACACTGCGTTCTGGATTCCCCAGTCAGCCAGGGCTACATTGACCTATGACCTATGCACAATGCAGACAGAGCATTGAGGGAGTACTCTGCTGGCTCACACTGAATTCCATTGTGGAGCACACATTTCCTGTCTGCCTCACAATGAGACGCCACATTTGAAGATGTTGTGGGTCAGTGAATTGGCTATACAGTGTTGTAGCCCTATTCATGGTCCACACTCCCTTTGATGCATTTTTTTTAGGTTATGTGAGCATCACTGGCAAGGCCAGCATTTATTGCCCATTCCTAATTGCCCTTGAACTACCCCTCTTAAATATCTGCAGTAGGTCGATGCTGGATGGTCCATCTGGTTTTAGGCTTATTCACCTTTTCTGTGGAGGTTTGATACAACCGAGTGGCTTGCTCAGCCATTTCAGAGTTAACCACATTACTGTAGGTGTGAAGTCACTTGTAGGCCAGACCAGGTAAGGATGGCAGATTTCCTTCTCTGAAGGACATTAGTGAACCAACTGTGGTTCTATGACAATTCAGGATTTTCAGGGTTATCAATAATGAGACTAACTTTTTAATTGAAATGAAATTCTTCCACCCACCAAGGTGAGGTTTGAACTCTCATACCTGGACCATTAGTCCCTGGAGAGCTGCCTGAATAACTAGTCCAGTAACATTACCACTATGGTACTAACCCCACTCCCCTGCTCGGAGCATGAGATCAGTATATTTACCTCATGGCATTGTACCTGCGATAGGAATGGCTGAAATACTGACAACATTTCTCGTTTTTCTCTTCCAGAAAATTGATTTTCAGAATGACTGGAAGATTATCAACTTGTTTATTGGAGGAAATGACATCTGCAATTACTGCACCGATTCAGTAAGCAAGTCATTATATCTGTGTGGGAACAGAACGGCTCATGGTCTTAGAGTCCGAGGGTGCCCTTTAAACCTAACTGAACAGGCAGAAAACCCATGGGAAGGGGTGGAAAAGCAGCTTTACATTCCAGCGATTGACTTCACAGAGATTAAAATCTGAAGGGGTATAAAACTAGCGCCACACCAGATCTCCATAGTTTCCTGCTGGGTGGGTAAACTTACAACTGTCCCCATAGAATTATACAGCACAGGAGGAGGCCACTCAGCTTTTGTGTCTGTGAAAGAGCTATCTAGTTATCCCAATCCTCTCTTTCCGCACAGCCCTGCCAATGTTTCCATTTGAAGTGTCTATCCAATTCCCTTCTGAAAGTCGGGTGTTTTGACAATGTGAT
The DNA here is from genome assembly GCF_964194155.1 of Cetorhinus maximus. Taxonomy (NCBI): domain Eukaryota; kingdom Metazoa; phylum Chordata; class Chondrichthyes; order Lamniformes; family Cetorhinidae; genus Cetorhinus; species Cetorhinus maximus. The sequence goes on along the minus strand of NC_135883.1, from coordinate 150,810,736 downwards.
TGCAGAGTTAGAGGAGATGATTTTCATGGAATAAGCACTGAAATAATTTGCAGGTTGTCCTTTAAATTGTGTAGGCACATAGGAGGCATGCTATCACGTGAGCCGTGTTTTAAGTGTTCTCCCTACCACACTCGTAAAGCGAAATACCAAAAAAAAGCCAGATATTTATGGCGAGACTGGGAGAAAGCAGGAATGAGTGTTTGTGGCCAGAAATGCCACATTTACACGACAGGGCCTCATTAGCATTGTTTTTTACTCCGTCCCAGCAGTCAATAAGATTGACAGCTGGACAGGAACGCCTGCAGTGAAAGGCCACAGCTGGGGTTACCGGAGAATGGTCTCAGGCAACCAGGGAACATTGGGGTGTGGTTGGGGAGACTTGAAGAGCATCAGAAAACAGGGAGGGGGAGATTGCAGGGAAGTGGAAGAGACCATGGGGAGGGGGAGATCACGGGGGGAAAGATTTTGGAGAACTGTGGTTTGGCTGATCATGGGGAATGAGTGATTGTGGGGAAGAAGAGAGTGGGGGCAGGAGAGATTGCGGGTGGGAGAGATCAGGAGAGGGAGAGATTGCATGGAGGGAGATTTTGAGGTATGGAAAGATTGCGGGAAAGGAGAGATTGCGGGGAGGAAGAGATTTCAAAGGAAGAGGAAATTACAGGGAGGGAGAGATTATGGGGAAGGAGAGATTGCATCAGAAGATTTTTGGGAAAGATTGGGAAAATACTGTGCTTCCTCTGGACCATAAGTATTGCTATAAAAAGGAGTTACCTGCTGGAGGTGGCTGCTCCAAACATCCTTTAACAGATGATTCTGGAACGCTCAGATTATCGGTCCATAGGCATTGCGTTAAAATGCTTCCCAAAATCTGAGGTATAGAGTGTAATTTAAATATAACAACATTGCTGTCTCTCCGGAGTGAATTACTCAGAAACTCTAAATCTTACCACACTGGAGGTAGGCTTATTCATGGTGAGCTGTGTCCGTGCTTCTTATCATTGCTGATCCAAGCACCCCAAACCTCAATCACCCACCATGTGGCGGGTTAAAACTCCCCCTAATGTGTGCCATATGGCAGCTTGTGCCTTGTCAGTGTTAGAGTGTGGGCTATGCTCATCAAGTGGTAGTAGATGTACATCTGAGGTTTTAGTGTATGTTGGTTGGTTGGGGTTTTTTTTTAAGGTATGGCCAGCTGAATATCATCAGGTGCATACGCCTGACTTGCTGCCTGATTCCATTTTCAGACATGACCTGCTGGGAGCTAAGGTAGGCCTGGCTTCAGGCCTACATGATGGGGGCACAGTGACATTGTTTCAGCAACTTTGCAGCCTTTCTGGGTGCAAGCGGAGGCTTGTCAGCTGAGTGATTGCTGGTTCCTGGGTTCTTTGTATTTACAGGTTACTGAGCTTGTCTCACCTATTTTCCTTGTTCCTCTTAGGCTTATTTTTCTGCTATAAACTTTGCTAGGCGAATTGAAGAAGCTCTAGACATCCTCCACAAAGAGGTAGGTACACCTTACCCAAATCAATTCCTCAGCTCATTGGATTCTGTCCAACCTTTCTTTGGGGATTTTAAAAAAAAATGTTGGTGCTATAATGTCTTTTGAGGTAAAATATTAATATAATCCTAAAAAGAAATTGGACTGAACTGAGACAGTGCCCAAACAGCTGCCTGATGACTTTGGTGATGAGAGGATAATGGGTGAGCAACATGACAGTCATCCCGATTACAGCCTTTTGGAACTACGAGGTTAAGAGCCCTAGGCTGGGTGGAAGAACCCAGATCCACCTTATTTCCATCACTGTAGAGCTCTGTCTTAAATCCCAGTTGGGGAGTGGGCAGGACTGTCTTCAACCCATATCCATGGTCAGCTCCGGTGACCAGTTTGAGGGTGTCCTTGGGGTTACGCTGGGAATTCTGGCCAGCTCACCCTCCATAGGCCTAGCAGAAGGTTTGGTTTCACACTGGGTCTTAAGAAGGTCCCAAACTTCGGAGTGTGGAAAGAACATTGAGCCCAGAAGGAACTGGTTCCCTAATTTTAACCTGTGGGGGAAGGAAAACAGTTGTCTCTGACTTGCCCCCTTGGAGTGACAGGATGTCAGTGTTTCACTGAGCAGTCAGAGCAGCCACCCCTATCCTGCTCCTATAGGGTAGGGCCGCTCCTAAAGAATTTAAATGAGGCCATCCACATGATTTGGGATTGGGTCAACTCTAGGCTCCTGAAATCTTACTCATTATTCACAGAAACAAAGTAGGGCCCTTATTTAGCTCTATTTACTAACTGACCACTTGCCTAGATGTACAAACAAGCCCAGCAGATACTGAGGCAAAACACTTTTGTGTTACCCCTTGCAATGATATCAACCTGTCACCATGGAAGAATGAAGGCTTGCAGTTCCACGGCATTTTGTAATAACTCTCTGAAGCATCTCAAAGCTTTTCAAACAATGACTTACCTTGAAGTAATTGCTTATATGCGGACAGAAATGGCTGCTAAACCAAAGTTGCATGGTGTGGGAGAGCATCCTTCACCTGCAAAGAATTGGATGTTTCATTAGTAATATACAACCATACAAAAAAAACCTCAGAGTATTTCACACATCTGTGTATAAAACCTCTCCTCTAGCCCGATTCACAACTGTATATGCAGACTGGATAACCTCTGTTGTCATGTCCCCTTTAACTTTAACCTTTGACCTTGCTTCAGGTTCCGAGGGCTTTCGTCAACCTAATTGAGGTATTGCAACTCATTCCACTGAGGCGCCTCCACCAGAATGCCCAACTGAGCTGTCCCAGAACACTTGTGAAGTATAGTAATTCTATTTAAGTGCTTATACCTCTTTCTGTAAACATTCTGGCTTTATTTTTGGCCCAATTTTTAGCGGCAGTTGTGTGTGCAGGGATGTTATCTACAGGGATCTGGATTGAAAGAGACCATGGGGGACTTTTATGGAGGTGGCAGAGATCTGGGCTGTCGGCTTGAGAACCAATGAGAGACCTGCATTGCCTCCTTTGAATTGTGAGCCAATCAGGCAATTAGCAGAAAACCGGCGGGCCTTGCCAGGGATCAGGACCCTAGGGATGGGATGTTCCACCCACCTAGAACTGTCAGCCAAGCAGAGGCCAGCAGCTCTTTTGCTCAGCAACGTCACTGTCCCTTCCTCTGTTCGCAACAGGTAAGGTACAGACCGTACCCAACCGCCACGCTTGTAAAACTCAAAACATAGGGCAGAATTTTGCCCTTGTCGGGCGGGCTTGGCAGGGGCGAGTGGGAGCTGTCGGGAAGCTGACCACCGCCCAATTAAGGCCAGCCCAGCGTGAAATGCACAGTGCAGCGCTCAGTGCTGCCTGTGTGGGGAGCTGAAGATATAAGAAATCAAAAATAAAGAATTTTAAAATGTTAAAAAAAACATGTCTCCTCATGTGGCTCTGTCACATGACTGGGGACATGTTATTAATGAAAAGTTAAAATTTTTATTTTATTTTTAATTGCTGTTGGAAACGTCATCCCGCCCGTGGATGAGGTTTCCTAAAAAATGCAAAGGCCGCTTGGCCTTTTCACCTGCCCACCAACTGTAAGGTTGCATGGGCAGTGAAAATTTTCAATTAATTGGTACTTTAATGGCCTTAATAGGCCTGTTAATTGTCGGCGGGCGTGCTGCCGACTCCCGCGGTTGCCCATCAACCGAAAAATCGTGTGACTGCGCGGTGACGTTGGGACACTCGCCCGAAGTCATCACGCATCATTTAACGCTCGTTCGGGTCAGGCACGCGCCCGCCCAACGAGATAAAAATCCTGGCCACAGTGTCCAACATTAGATGTGATTCCACGATTGGACAACATTTGCTAAATAATCCTCAATGTGCTAAAAATTACGCTGACAACCAATTTAAGGTTTAGCCCTGACCTTCTATCTTGCTCCAGCCCATCTTAAACTGTATAAAATCCATCACATTTCTACTTTTTTTTAGCTCTGAAGGAGAGAATCATATGGACTCAAACTGTTAACACTGTTTCTCTCTCCACAAATGTTGCCAGACCTGCTGAGCTTTTCCAGCAATTTCTGTTTTTATCTCCGATTTCTAGCATCCGCGGTATTCTGCTTCTAACTTTATCTTAACGCTTATCTTAGCCACCTGGAACCATTCTAGTAGCAGTTTGAAATGATATGCACAGGGATGTAGTTACATAATTCATACTGTTGTCAGAGGAAGAAGGCTGCTTGTGACGGCTGAATAATACAGGATGTCATTCTGTTCCATTCACATGGCAGGGGGAGCAACAGGTAGATACTCTGGAGCCTCCCAGCCCTACACCAAAGGCGCATACTGTCATCTCAGTAGCTCAACAACCACTTCCAGCTACCGAGCAGGAAGGGGCACGCCACAGGTTGAGCACAGCTATTGTAGTAGACAGCTGATAGGCAGGGCTGCCATCTCAGACACTGACGTGTGGGTGGAGAGTGTGTGTGTAAAGGGCCGCAGTTCACAGAAGGTCAGGCATGCAGCCTCAGAATTGTCTATGAAAATGCTCTGAGATCTTCCTAATTCTGGCCTCTTGAGTATCTCTGTTTTCAATCGCTCCAGCATTGGTGGCCATGCCTTCAGCCACCAAGTCCTGAAGCCCTGGAATTCGCTTCCTAAACCTCTCCGCCTCCCCACTCTTCTCTCTTCCTTTAAGACACTCCTTAAAACCTGGTCATGGCCAGGTTTTTGATCACCTATCCTAACGTCTCCTTCTGTGGCTTGGTGCCTTGTCTGAAAATGCTCCAGTGAAGTGGATTGGAGCAGTTGTCTAGGTTTCACTGCCAGTGTGGCTCTTCCACTTTTAAAAGTCTGAGCCAGTTTAGTTTTGAAGGGTTAAACTAGAGAAAGTTATTTTATGCCATAGAGCTCCTGTTTAAGAGAAAACTGGTTTCATTCTTTTTCTCGTTTCTACAACATCTGGAAAATATCTTCTCTCTGTGTCAAACTGTACACAGTTCATTTGTGCATGTTCTGTAAATAAACCAGATATTGGGTCAAAGCCTGTTCCATGCCTCAGTCAAACACTTATCCAGTCTCCTTCTAACAAGGATAAATCACTTCCCAGAATCATAGAATGATAAATCACAGGAAGCCATTCAGCCCATCATGCCAGCTCTTTGGTAGAGCCATCCAGTTAATCCCATTATTTTTACTCTTCCCTCATAGCCCTGTAATTCTTTTCCTAAAATTATTTATCCAATTCTCTTTTAAATGTTACTATTGAATCTGCTTCTACCACCCTTTCAGGGATGATACCTCATGTCACCTATGGTTCCTTTAAATCTGTGTCGCCTAGTTATCAACTCTTCTGTCACTGAAACAGTTTCTTCTTGTTTGGTGTCATGCGGTATCTTTCAGTAGCAGTATGCAGAGTTATAATCCCTGGATATTTCCATAATTTACATAGGTATTGAGGGGATAAAGGACACATTCCAGAGTATAGGCGACACTGAGCGTGCTTACCAGGGCGGATGTTGATGCTAAACCCAAAGAATTGTAGGAAATAAAAAACCCAAAGGCTGTGATAAATTGGTTTTCTACTGTTTCCTTACAGAATGCTGTGTTACTGTGTGGTGAAGCCCACTGAAAACTCTCCAGAGTTACAGATGATGACCGAAGCAAACATTGCCTATCAGGTAGCTCACACCATTGCTAATTGCTGGCGTTGGTAGTGTGATGATATTGGGGATATGTTGTGCTGGTGTTGGAGTTGGTGTTGGGATTGTGTTATGCTGGTGTTGGGGTTGATGTTGTGCTGGTGTTGGAGTTGGTGTTTTGCTGGTGTTGGTGTTCTGTTGTGCTGGTGTTAGGGATGTGTTGTGCTGGCATTAGGTTGTGTTGGGGTTGGGGTTGGTGTTGTTGTGGTGTTGGGGTTGGTGTTGTGCTGGTGTTGGGATTGTGTTGTGCTGGTGCTGGAGTTGGTGTTGTGCTGGGGTTAGGGTTGCTGTGCTGGGGTTGGGGTTGTTGTGCTGGGGTTAGGGTTAGTGTGCTCAGGTTGGGGTTAATGTTGTGCTGGGGTTGAGGTTGGTGCTGTGCTGGGGTTGGGATTGGTATTATGCTGGGGTTGGCATCGGTATTGTGCTAGTTTTGGGGTTTGTGTTGTGCTGGTGTTGGGATTGTGTTGTTCTGGGGTTGGGGTTGGTGTTCTGCTGGTTCTGAGGATGTGTTGCGCTGGTATTGGAGTTGGTGTTCTGCTGGTGTTGGTGTTGTGTTGTGCTGGTGTTAGGGATGTGTTGTGCTGGCATTAGGATGTATTGTGCTGGTGTTGGTGTTGGGGTTGGTGGTGTGCTGGTGTTAGGATTGTGTTGTGCTGGTGTTGGGATTGTGTTGTGCTGGTGCTGGGTTTGGTGTTGTGCTGGGGTTAGGGTTGGTGTGCTGGGGTTGGGGTTGTTGTGCTGGGGTTAGGGTTAATGTTGTGCTTGGATTGGGGTTAATGTTGTGCTGGGGTTGGGGTTGATGTTGTGCTGGTGTTAGGATTGTGTTGTTCTGGGGTTAGGGTTGGTGTTCTGCCGGTGCTGAGGATGTGTTGCGCTGGTTTTGCGATTGTGTTGTGCTGGTGTTGGGGGTGTGTTGTGCTGGTGTTGGGATTTTGTTGTGCTGGAGTTGGGTTGATGTTGTGCTGGGGTTGGGATATTTTGTGCTGGGGTTGGGGTTGGTGTTGTGCTGGTGTTGGGGGTGTGTTGTGCTGGTGTTGGGGGTGTGTTGTGCTGGTGTTGGGGTTGGTATTGTGCTGGAGTTGGGGGTGTGTTATGCTGGTGTTGGGGGTGTGTTGTGCTGGTGTTGGGATTTTGTTGTGCTGGGGTTGGGTTGATGTTGTGCTGGGGTTGGGATGTTTTGTGCTGGGGTTGGGGTTGGTGTTGTGCTAGTGTTGGGGGTGTGTTGTGCTGGTGTTGGGGTTGTGTTATGCTGGTGTTGGGGTTGGTGTTGTGCTGGTGTTGGGGGTGTGTTGTGCTGGTGTTTGGGGTGTGTTGTGCTGGTGTTGGGGTTGGTGTTGTGCTGGTGTTGGGGGTGTGTTGTGCTGGTGTTGGGGTTGGTGTTGTGCTGGTGTTGGGGGTGTGTTGTGCTGGTGTTTGGGGTGTGTTGTGCTGGTGTTGGGGTTGGTGTTGTGCTGGTGTTGGGGGTGTGTTGTGCTGGTGTTGGGGTTGTGTTGTGCTGGTGTTGGGGGTGTGTTGTGCTGGTGTTGGGGTTGGTGTTGTGCTGGTGTTGGGGGTGTGTTGTGCTGGTGTTGGGATGTGTTGTGCTGTGGTTGGGGTTGATGTTGTGCTGCGGTTGAGGTTGATGTTGTGCTGGTGCTGGGATTGGTGTTGTGCTGCTGTTGAGGACGCATTGTGCTGGTGTTGGGATTGTGTTGTGTTTGTGTTGGGGTTGGTGTTGCGCTAGGATTGGGGTTGGTGTTGTGCTGGGTTTGGGGTTGGTGTTGTGCTGGGGTTGGGGTTGGTGTTGTGTTGAGGTTGAGGTTGGGGTTGATGTTGTGCTGGGGTTGGGGTTGGTGATGTGCTGGGGTTGGGGTTGGAGTTGTGCTGGGGTTGGTGTTGTGTTGGGGTTGGGGTTGGTGTTGTGCTGGTGTTGGGGGTGTGTTGTGCTGGTGTTGGGATGTGTTGTGCTGCGGTTGGGGTTGATGTGCTGGGGTTGGGGTTGGTGTTGTGCTGGTGTTGGGGGTGTGTTGTGCTGGTGTTGGGATGTGTTGTGCTGCGGTTGGGGTTGATGTTGTGCTGGGGTTGGGGTTGGTGTTGTGCTGCGGTTGGAGTTGGTGTTGTGCTGGTGTTGGGGTTGGTGTTGTGTTGAGGTTGGAGTTGGTGATGTGCTGCGGTTGGGGTTGGTGTTATGTTGAGGTTGGGGTTGGTGATGTGCTGGGGTTGAGGTTGGTGTTGTGCTGGGGTTGGGGTTGGTGTTGTGCTGGGGTTGGGGTTGGTGTTGTGCAGATGTCAGGGTTGGTGCTGGGTTTGGAGTTGTGCTGAGGTTGTGGTTGGTGTTATGCTGGTTTTGGGATTATGTTGTGCTGGGGTTGCGGTTGGTTTTGTGCTGGGGTTGGGGTTGGTGTTATGCTGGTTTTGGGATTATGTTGTGCGGGGGTTGGCGTTGGTGTTGTGTTGAGGTTGGGGTTGGTTCTGGGGCAGGTGGAACCTGTAAAGAAGGACGGGTTACACCTTAACAGGACTGGGACTCGTGTCCTCATGGGGAGGTTTCCTAGTGCTGCTGGGGAGGGTTTGAACCAGATTGGCAGGGGGATGGGAACCTGAGGGCAAATTCTGAGCGGAGAGGAGGAAAACTGGAAGTGGGAAGTAGAGAGGTATTAACTGTTAAGGAGGGTATATCAGAAAGTAGTATCAAGGTAGATTGAATACTTGGAGAGTTTGATAGAATTAGAGTAGGCAATATTAAGTCATTCGATGGAGTCAGAGTAAGGGGGAAAGTTAAAAAGCTTAAATCAGGATTAATGTGCATGTATGTGAATGCATGGAGTGTGGTTAATAAGATTGGTGAACTACAGACAGAGGTTGACAAATGGAACTATGATATTATTGCTATAACAGAGACCTGACTCAATGAAAGGCAGGACTGGACATTAAATATTCCTGGGTACAAGGTGTTCAGGAGTGACAGGAGAGAAAGAAAAGGGTGGGGTGGGGGAGGATGTGGTAATATTGATTAAAGATGGCATTACAGGACTGGAGAGAGAGGATGTTCCAGAGGGGTCAAGGACAGAACTCGCTGACTAAAGGTAAGGAATGAAAAAGGTGAAATAACATTGATCGGTGTAGTATATGGACCACCAACTAGTGGAAGGGATGTAGAGAAACAAATTTGCAAAGAAATTGTAAAGAGGTGCAAGAATTATAAGAGTAATTATAATGGGAGACTTCAATTATCCAAATATAGACTGGGATTGGAATAGTGCAAAGGGCTAAGAGGGGCGAGAGTTCCTGGAATGCATTCAAGATAATTTTCTGCAGCAGTATGTTTCCAGGCCAATGAGAGGGAAGGCTCTGTTGGACCTGGTTCTGGGGAATGAGTTGGCCCAAGTGGGTCAAATATCAGTGGGAGAGCATTTAGGGGACAGTGACCATTGTATCATAAGATTTAGATAAAAACAAAATACTGCAGATGCTGGAAATATGAAATAAAAATAGAAAATGCTGGAAAAACTCAGCAGGTCTGGCAGCATCTGTGGAGAGAGAAAAACAGAGTTAATGTTTCAAGTCCGCACAACTCTTCTTCAGAGCTAAAGAGAAGTAGAAATAGGGTTTAGGTTGGCCATGTAGATGTAAGAAACAATCCAGAGCTGGGATAATTAATTAGGGGGAAGTCACCTTCGATGGGATGAGAATGCATCTGAGTCGAGTGAGTTGGAATTAAATGTTGGCAGAAAAGACAGTGACTGATCAATGAGCCAACTTCAAAGAGAAAGTATTGCAGGCAATGTCAAGGTATATCCCCTTGAAGGGCAAGGCATGACAAATAAATCCAGAGTGTCCTGGATGACGAGAGAGATAGAGGTGAAGATGAAAAGGAAGCAGTACGTGTACGACAGATGTCAAATAGAAAATGCAATGGAGAATCAAGCTGAATATAGAAGGACCAGAGGGGAAATGAAAAAAACTAATAAGAAAAGCAAAGAGAGAGCATGAAAAGAGACTGGCAGCTAACATAAAAGAGAATCCCAAGGTCTTCTATAAGCATGTAAATAATAAAAGGATGCTAAAAGAAAGAGCAGGGCTGATTAGATATAAAAAAGGGGATGTACACGTGGAGGCAGGAGAAACAGTGGAGGTATTAAACGAGTACTTTGCATCTGCCTTTACAAAGGAAGAAGATGCTCCCCAGGCCAAGGTGAGAGAGGGGTAGCTGGTACATTAGAAGAACTTACAACTGAGAAGGAGGAGGTGTTAGAAAGGCTATCTTTAATTAAAATTCTAAAGGTACCAGGACTCGATAAGATGCATCCAAGAGTACCGAGGGAAGTGAGAGTGGAAATTGCAGAGGCACTGGTAATAATCTTCCAGTCTTCTTTAGACATGTGTGGTGCCAGAGGACTGGAGAATTGCGAATGTTACACCCTTGTTTAAAAAGGGATGCAAGGATAAAGCTGTCAACTACAGACCAGTCAGTTTGACCTCAGTGGCAGGGAAACTTCTCAAAACTATAGTACGGGACAAAATCAATAGACAAGTACAGGATAATTAAGGAAAGCCAGCCTGGGTTCATCAAGGGAAAATCATGTTTAACTGACTTGCTGGAGTGTTTTGAAGAGGTAACAGAAAAGGTTGATAAAGGAAACACTGTTGATGTGGTGTATATAGATTTTCAAAAGGCACTTGATACAGTGCCACACAACGGACTTTTGAGCAAAATTCTAGCTCATGGAATAAAAGGGAAAGTAGGCACTTGGGTATGACCATAAGGCATAGGAGCAGAAATTAGGCCATTCGGCCCATCGAGTCTGCTCCGCCATTCAATCATGGCTGATAAGTTTCTCAACCCCATTCTCCCACCTTCTCCCCATAACCTTTGATCCCCTTACCAATCAAGAACCTATCTATCTCGGTCTTAAATACACTCAATGAAATTAGCTGTGTGACAGGAAACAGAGAGTAGTGATAAATGGTTGTTTTTCAGGTTGGAGGAAGGTTTGTAGTGGAATTCCCCAGCTATCAGTATTGAGATCCTTGCTCTTCCTTATATATATATTAATGACCTAGACTGTGCTTCCTTATATATATTAATGACCTAGACTGTGCTTCCTTATATATATTAATGACCTAGACTGTGCTTCCTTATATATATTAATGACCTAGACTGTGCTTCCTTATATATATTAATGACCTAGACTGTGGTGTGCAGGGCATGATTTCAAAATTTGCAGATAATAAAAAGGTTGGAAGCATTGTCAACTGTGATGGGGATAGCCTTGAACTTCAAAAAGACATAGACATGTTGGTGGATTAGGAGACAAGTGGCAGATGAAATTTAATTCAGAGAAGTGTGAAGTGATTCATTTTGGCAGGAAGAATCTAGTGAGACAGTATAACATAAAGAGAGAAACTCTAAAGGAGGTGCAGGAACAGAGGGACCTCTATGTATATGTACATAAATCATTGAAGATGGCAGGGCATGTTGAGAGTGCAGTTAATAAATAATATCTTAGGTTATATTAATAGGGGCATTGAGGACAAGAGTAAGAAGGTCATGTTGAACTTGTACAAGGCACTAGTTAGGCCTCATCTGGTGTACTGCATCCAGTTCTGGGTGTCATACTTGAAGAAGGATTTGAAGGCATTGGAGAGAGTATAGAGGAGATTCACAAGAATGATTCCAGGGATGAAAAACTGGAGCTATGAGGATAGATTGGGGAGGTTGGGACTGCTTTCCTTGGAGAAAAGAAGGCTGAAAAGAGATTTGATATAAGTATTCAAGATCCTAAGGGGATGGACAGAGTAAATAGTGAGAAACAGTTCCTACCGAAGGGAGCATCAAGAACTACAAGCACAGATTCAAAATAATTGGCAAAAGGAGTAAAAGGGTGGTTGGAGTCTGGAACGAGCTTCTTGAGAGGGTGATGGAGGCAGATTCGATCGAGATACTCAAAAAGAAATTGGATTGCTATCTGCAAAGAAGGAATGTGCAAGGTTACAGGGATAAGGTGTGTTGGCATTGCAGGTGTTGGTGTGCTGGTGTTATGCTGGTGTTGTGTTGGTGTCGTCTTGGTGTTGTGCTAATGTTGTGTTGGTGTGTTTGTGTTTGGGTTGGTGTTGTGCCTTTGGTGTTGTGTTGTGTTAGTGTTGGTGGTACATTGGTGTTGGTGTTGTGTTGGTATTGTTTTGGTGCTGTTCTGGTGTTGTGTTGGTGTTGGTGCTGGTGTTGGTTCATTGATGGTGCTGTGCTGGTGTTAGTGTTGGTGTTAGTGTTGGTGCTGGTGTTGGTGCTGGTGTAGGTGCTGGTGTTGGTGCTGGTGTTAGTGCTGGAGTTGGTGCTGGTGATGATATGTTGATGTTGGTGCGGTATCAGTGTTGGTGCTGGTGTAAGTGCTAATGTTGGTGCTGGAGTTGGTGCTGCTGTGTTGGTGTTGGTGCTGATATTGTGCTGGTGCTGGTGTTGGTGTGGTGTTACTATTGGTGCTGGTGTTGGTGCTAGTGATGATGTGGTGATGTCGGTGCGATATTAGTGTTGGTGCTGGTGTAGGTGTTAATGTTGGTGTTGGAGTTGGTGCTGATGTTGTGCTGGTGCTGGTGTTGGTGTGGTGTTACTGTTGGTGCTGGTGTTGGTGCTGGTGATGATGTGTTGATGTTGGTGTTGGTGCTGGTGTTAGTGCTGGAGTTGATGTTCAGCTGGCAGTGGTGATGAATCCTGCCTCCACTGACACTAGTTTTTTGAATGCAGAGTTTGACCTATGTCCTCACTTAGAGAAACAAATTAGACAAAAGTGAAGTAATTTTTTTAGCTCCAGGCATCATTCAGCAGATATGCCTGAAGAAATGCATAAAGGGTTATATTTACGATATTGTTAGGGCTGAGGTTTCACTTTAAATTTATTTCAAGATAAGTATATGTGAGTATAAACTAGGGAAGGAAGAGTTCCACTGATTGTCTTTTTACTCACAAATATGAGTCCACAATGAATAGTGCACAGAGCAAATTTTCCTCATAGGATTAGTTTACTCTATATGCAACTGGCATTTATTCATGTAATTCTCGTTCCCTTCCCACCTCAGCACAGCAGTCAGAAACTTGTTGAATCAGGCAAGTACGATACTCGAGAAGACTTCACAGTCGTGTTACAGCCTTTCTTTCGCCATATGGAAATCCCAGTTTTAGAAGTAAGTGGTAATGTTTTCATGTCTCTTTAATACAGGATGATATTCCTCCACTACCCCCAGCCTGGCCTGCTCTGTCGCACACTCTTGATATATTTTTCCTTTTAAATTTCAGAACGGACACCCAGATCTCTCGTTCTTTGCCCCAGACTGTTTCCATTTAAGCAGAAAGTTCCACACGCAGATGTCAAGAGCTCTCTGGAATAACATGGTAAGTATATTCACTGACCTGTATAGACACCTGTTCTGGCACTGCCCCGATTTTTAAAATTCTCACCCTTGTTTTCAAATCTCTCTGTTGTCTTGCCGTTCACTATCTCTGAACCTCTTTCAGCCCTACATCTCTCTGAGATCCTTGCACTCCTCCAATTCTGAACTCTTGAGTGTCCTTTATTTAATTGGTCCACCATTGCCAGCTGTACCTTTAACTGCATAGGGCCTAAACTTTGGAGCTCCCTCCTTAAACTTCTCTGCCTCTCTAACTCTCTTTCCTTCTTTAAGATGTTCCTTAAAATCTACCTCTTTAACCAAGCTTTTGGTCGTCTGTCCTAATAGCCCCTTGTGTGGCTTGGTGTCAAATATTCTTTGATAGCGCTCCTTGGGGGATCTTCGGATGGTTTACTACTTTAAAGATGCCATATAAATGAAAGTTGCCATTTTGGTACTCTGCAGGACATATCTAATTCACTTTGGAGCCCACCTGTGGTGGCCAACTGGCGCTGGATAGAGTATCATGATAGCGTGGGCTAGATATCACTCCTGACATAATGCTTAAGGAACCAGAGTGCCAAGTGGGGTTTCAGGCACAGAAGATATTTAAGAGTATGTAATGAATCATTGTAACTGTAGCTGTAGATGAGTTTGTCTCCTGTCAGAAGTCAGGAATCCATGAGCAATGAATAGATATAAATAATAAGGATTGGCAGAGAGTGAATAATTTCAAGATTCGCTCTCCGTAACAAATTGGGGAAAATGGAAAACTGAAAGAATGCGGGAGACTGAAGACAAACATAAACAAGATAGGAAATTGGGTCAAAAGTGGTCAATATGTAGAAAATACATAGATAACCTGTTTTTTTCAGCAATGTTGGTTAAGAGACAAATATTCACCAGGACACCAGAGATAACACCCTTGATCTTCTTTGAAATGGCGTCGTGAGATCTGTTGCATTCGCCTGAGAGGACAGAGGGTACCTTGGTTTAATATTTCACCCAAATGATGGCACCTACAACAGTGCAGCACTCCCTCTGTACTGCACTGGAGTATCAGGCTAGGTATTTGTGCTTGAGTGACGGGAATGATTCTTGAACCCACAGCCTACCGACTCTGAAGTAATGGTGCTTCCAATTGAACCACAGCTGACACAAGAAGAGGAGTAATAATTAAGAGGTGGAATATATGAACAAAAGAAGTTAAACCTCGAATTTTAGCTGTATTTTTGATTGCCAACAGTGAGAAAAGAATTAATGGTCTTTCAGTAAAAATAGACCTTTAAGATTCCAAACTATTATCATCAGCAGTTTATCTGGCTGCCTCATCAGAAAACATTTAATCTATTTAATTTCATGTTGATAGGATCATAGCATAGGAACCACTTGTTATTGTTTTTGTTTATTTTGGAATGTGTAGTCACAATCTGGTCTCCATATCTAAAGGATTGAAATACAAGACGCCATACTTTAGCTTATACAAAGCCTTGGTTAGGCCATACTAGGAATAGTATGGGCACCCAAAAGATGCAATGACCTTGGAAGTGCAATGTAGTTTTACTAGAATGATACCAGGACTCCAGGATTTAATTAACAGGGACGTTACACAAACTATTGTTGCAAGGGGATAGGAGTACACAAGTGAAGAAGTCTTGCGATCACACCTAGAATATTGGGTCTAGTTTTGGTCTCCATATTTAAGGAAGGATATACTTGCATTGGAGGCAGTACAGCGAAGGTTCACTAGATTGGTCTCTGGGATGAGAGGGTTTTCCTACGATGAAAGGCTAAGTAAATTCTTCGGAGTTTAGAAGAATGAGAGGTGATCTCATTGAAACATTCAAGTTTCAGAAGGGGCTTGAAAGGGTAGACACTGAGAGGTTGTTTCCTCTGCCTGGAGGAATCTAGAACAAGAGGGCCCATTCTCAGGATAACGGGCCGATCATTTAGGACTGAGATAAGGAAGAATTTCTTCACTCAAAAGGTTGTGAATCTTTGAAATTCTCTACCCCAGAGGGTTGTGGATGTTCCATCGTTGAATACATTTAAGGCTGGGTTAGACAGATTTTTGGTCTCTCAGGGAATTAAGGGGTATGGGGAGTGGGCAGGAAAATGGAGTTGAAGCCCAAGATCAGACATGATCATATTGAATGGCAGAGCAGGTTCGACAAGCCATATGGTTTACTACTCCTATTTGTTATGTTCTTATGCTGGAGTTTAGAAGATTAAAGGGTGATTTGGTTGAAATTTATAAGATATTAAGGGGAACTGATAGGGTAGATAGAGAGTTGGTTGGGGAATTTAGGACTAGTGGACACGGACTAAAAGTTCAAGCCATGCCTTTCAGGAGTGATATTAGGAAACACTTGCCCATGCAAAGGGTGGAACTCACTTTCCTAAATGACATTTGATGATGGGTCAATTGATACTTTTAAATCTAAGAATAATAAATCAAAGATAATAACCACAGGTACATAGAGTTAGGTCTCTGATCAGCCACTATTTCACCAAATGGCGGAATGGACTCGAGTGGCTAAATGGCTTACTCCTGTCCCTATGTTCTGACACAGGAGATTTTAGGAAGCTGCTTGACTTGGGGAAACAATGAAATCTATTATTATACAGGCACAAAAGCAGGTTGAAGTTCCCATAATGAGTGATTTAGCGTATATAAGGCAGACGTAAAGTATAGAATTTTAGAATGTTCTCACCAAGCTATTAGTAATCAATCACCTCGAAGCCTTGTAGATGTTGACAAATTGTATCTCTTATATTACTATACCATATGTATAACCATTGTATTTTAACTTATTGCTACTTGGATTGGCTCGTTTGTAACTGTGATGGACATCTATACTTTGAAACAAGGTTCTCTCTCTCATCTTTAGAATATCAAAGACCAAATTTAATATAAATTACACACACCAGCCATGAATCTGTCAGCATCCTGTTGACAATTCCATGCTAAATAATCAATAATGAGCCTCTCACTGCTAAGTAGTTATTCAATGACATGGGATCCATGACAACATACCCAAGTGACAAGATCCTGAGCTATTTGTTTTCCATAGGTGTAAGTGGTCCTGAGATTGAATTATTAGCATGGTAATGGGAGTTATTAGCACCGGTAACACAAAGGAACAAATATTACAACAGACGCAACAAATATTACAACAGATTAACAAACATGTCTTAGTGTTACAAGTAAACAGCC
This sequence comes from Cetorhinus maximus, assembly GCF_964194155.1. Lineage (NCBI taxonomy): Eukaryota > Metazoa > Chordata > Chondrichthyes > Lamniformes > Cetorhinidae > Cetorhinus > Cetorhinus maximus. Next base: position 150,794,473 of record NC_135883.1, on the reverse strand, counting down.
ACAGCAAGTAACAGTTTATCTCAATCCTGAGGTGGTCGCCCAGCCTTTCATGCTTGGAAGGGGCTCAGGGTTTTGCAGTGCATTTTGCAGCGAGTGAGACATCGCAGTGTCAGCTGACACAACAAGTCGCAATAAATAATTGTGGAGGAAGGAAATCCAAATTTCCTTGTCCAGCTTACCAAGAGAAATTCAGATTCAGATATAAATCCAGATGATCCGAACATGAATTTTCTTAATCAAACCTGGTGCCACCCAAACTTTGGACTGGCACAGCCTCACATTAGAAAAGAAGGCTGATATAATTCTGTATTAATACCTTCAACAATGCAGCACATCTTCAGTACTGTACCCAAGTGCTCAAGTTTCTGGAGTGGACCTGAGCCCACAGGCTCCTGGCTCAGAGATGAGAGTACGCCCATGGCTGTCAGCGGTATCTAACATGTTTGTTAATCTGTTGTAATATTTGTTGCGTCTGTTGTAATATTTGTTCCTTTGTCACACATTCCCACCTTTTGAACTAGCAGAGCCTTGCAAGAGCTTCATAAATATTCAAAAGTCAGGGTCCAAAGTTATCATTCAGAACCCGACACAGATTTTAACCAAGACCACAGGGGTCATGCACAGTGCCAACCTCAGAGGAGTCCAATCTGTTCCCACATAGATGGGGGTTTGAATCCCACTCCATGATCTGAGCACATAATCCGGAGCGGCATTTCAGTGCAGTACTAATGGAATGCTGCATTGTCTGAGATGCCACCTTTCTGATGAACTGAGCAATGGATAATAGCATAGTGGTAATGTTACTGCACTAGTAATCCTGTGGAGACATGAGATCAAATCCCATCATGGCAACTGGGTGAGTGTAAACACAAATAATAGGCCTGAAATAAATTGCTAGCCTCATTAATAATGATCATGAAACTACACATCTGGTTCACTGATGTCCTTCAGGGTTGGAAATCTGCCTTCCTGACCTGGGCTTTGCCTCCATTGTGGTTGACTCTGAAATGGCCCAGCTTGTTGTATCAAATTGCTAAAAGAGGAAAACTCTGTGGGTGTCGCTACAGCACATGGACTGCAAAGGTTCAAGAAGGTGACTCACCACCAACATCACGAGGGCAATTATGGATGGGCGGTTAGTACTTACCTTGCCAACAATGCAGACATCCCAAGAATGCATTGAAAAAATGTGACAGTGTCATAATCCCTCCAATCATTTGAGGTTAGTCAGCAATGCTTTAGAGGAATGCCTTCATTTCACTCCCAGGAACCTCTGTGGCCAGGCTTCTTTCTGTGGGTTGGGCCTACATGTTGCTGTGGGTCCTCGGCATGGCCTTTAGATTAAGCACGTCAGCCTTCTCCAATTCCCAGCTCAACCTCCTTCCTAGCATATCACGAGCTCGAATTTCCCCCACACCCTGCCAAATTGGCAGACGGCTAAAGCTAATGCCACCACTGAACTCATTGGACTGCCATCTTGTTCTGTGTGTCACAGGGAGATTTAAAAAGAAGAGAAAGAAAATCAAATTCATGTTGAGCAAAATAAAAGTAACTCTGCTTTTTTTTCCCCCTCAGTTGCAGCCTGTTGGTGAAAAATCCGATTTTCAAGATGTTACAGCAAATATCCTCCTGAGTTGCCCATCCCAGGTAAGAACTGTAAAGCTGCTGTTGGGGGGAAAGAGTACCTCTGGCCCCTCTTTGTAGCAACATTTTGAATCTCTTAAGGAATATTTCTTCTGTTTGGCACTTCATGTTCAAAAAGAATGTGCTTGTGAATTTTTCTGGAAAGATCTGTCCAAGGAAATCCTCATGGGTACATTTAGGCTGTTGCTATATACAGTGACAATAGCAATCAAAACATTGCTCACTTGTAACCTTATGCAGGGATCTGTCCACTGCAGGCAAAAGGAACATGTCCAGACATTGCACGGTTTTTGAATAAACAAAAGCATTGGGGGGCAATAACTTCCTTGTCAACTCACTATGGAAACTTCTCGACCAATCAGAGCTGACTTGCCAACCAGTCAGCACCCTTTTTCTCATGCAGTATAAATTGTTGTTCCCTTTGAAATTTGGCATTCTTGCATTTGTCCAGATGAATGCAAAACAATAAGCTTTGACAGCCTGTCCCTTTCGTCAGCAATACTGGACTGGTACATGCTGGGGAATAAAAATAAGAGGAGCTGGGGAGGTTGGATGGAGCAAGGCCTCAATTAGACTTTTCAATAAGAACGAGGATTTTGAAATTAATAAAATGGGGAAAGGAATGGATGGAGATTGGTGGGGGCTGATTCATGGATGAGCGGGACAGGGTAAGGTTTGGACAGCAGAGTTGGAGTTTGGGCAGGGTTGAACTGGCTAGGTTATGGAGACTTTATCAGTTCCAAAGTAGAGTTATATTGGACTCAAAACATTAACTCTATTTCTCTCTCTCACAGAGCTGCTGAGTCTTTCCAGCACATTCTGTTTTTTATTGTAGGTTATGGACACATGGGGGTGATGAATGGTTTAAAACTCAGCTCAGTTACAGGAAAGTCCCTGAAGTTGTCCACTCTTGGGCTTAGTGTGAGTGAAGAGCTGGGAAGCGGGATTTAGTAGGAGACTTATTGTCAAGAGCCAAAGACAGTGGCTGTAGACTTAATGTTGATCTTTGGAACATTGTAGGTTATTGATGAACAAAACACATTCTGAAGCTAACTCCGTCCTTATGGGTAGTGTCAAAGAGCAGCATGTAGATGAATGCAAAGATATTACTGGGTAACTGTAATTGGATTCTCCTAAAGGATCTCAGCCAAGCAGACAGAAAACAAAGACATAGGATGCTGAAAACACTCATTGGGTTGGATTTAATGTGCCCCCATGGGGTGTGTATTCATAAAATAGGGCAGGTGCCCAGCCCACCACCTTTACATCCATGCCCGAACTCACCCCTACAACAAGGTTGCTGAATCGGCAGCCCACCCGCCATATGGAAATAAATAATTAAGCGTCAAATGAGCTAGTTAACAAGCCAATATTGTGCTGTACTACACCATAAAACGGTTGGTGTGGGCAGACTGATGGGAGTGAGAAGCCTGATTTTATAAAAATAGATTTTAAAGCGCTGGGAAGGTGGGTGTTGGGGGGGTGTGGGGGGAGGTGGGGTGGGTGGGGGGGGTGGGAGTGTCCTTTGCACATCGGGAGCAGCCCCTGTTGGTAATGTGCCTTAAAGGATGGCAGCATGACATCACTAGAAGGGAAATGTGCCTGTGATCTGGTTTTAGCTTCACTTTTGCTTTGAGCAGAGCACACACACACACCCACACACACACAGCTCTGATGTCTGCAAGCTTTATACCAATGTATAAATGTTCTCATGTGCCCAGCCTTAATAAGTGAACCCAGAATGTGTTTACCCAATCCCTTGGAGCAATTGGTGATTATATCACTATAATAACATGTAGCCCCTACTAAGATAGCACCCCACCTTCCTTCCTACCCGCCTGCTCTCCAAAACCCACACTTCTGCCACCCCACCCCCCCATCCCCCTCCATAAGCTGGCCAAGCCCCCTCCGCCCAATGCCCCGGACTTAGCTCACTCCGGCATCCATTGGGCCTTCTTTTGGGGCTGGTTTCAGTCCTGGCAGCAGCTACTACTGAGCTCTCAGATTGGCCGACAACTCCCAAGGGTGGGACTTCAGCACTAGTGAGGGGCAGCAGTCCCATTGTCCACCAGCTTAGCTGTGTTATGGCTGTGGGGCAGGCTTGCATGGAGTGCGTTGGGTGAAGTGAGCTGTCTGCACCACACCCCAACCCCTGTAAAATACAACCCATTGTTTCTGATGAAATGGTATTAACCTGAAGCATTAGCCGTTTCTCCCTCTTCACAGGTGTACTCTGATCTGCTGAGCGTTCCCAGTATTTTGTGTTTTTATTTCAGATTTCTAGCATCCAGATTTCTCCCTTCAGCAAAACTTGAACCATTGACTGAAAGGGCTGAATTTTAACTTAAAAGATAGGACAGGTTTGGGCCGAGTGTGTGCTTAAAGTTTCAAAAATCTGTTTTTGACAGATGCAAACCAGCCTCCAAACCGTCCATTTTTGGCTTTAACTGAGGCTGGAGGGCAGACGGATGCTGAATCTGATCCAAGGCGTTGAGGTGCAGCTTTAAATATGATAATGAGGCAGATTCATTGTCATTGAGCTTTTGAAACAAACTTTTGAGCTGGCTGATGGGTCTCCGAGAGCTGGAGAACCCAGCAACTTCCTTAAAGAGAAAGAAAGGCTTGCACTTATATAGTGCTTTTCATGACCACCAGACATCTCAAAGTGCTTTACAACCAATGAAATAGTTTTTAAAGTGGAGTCACAGTTGTAATGTAGGAAATACGGTAGCTAATTTATGATCAGCAAACTCTCACAAACAGCAATGTGATAAGACCAGATAACCTGCTTTTGTGATGTTGTATGAAGGATAAATATTGGCCAGGACACTTGGGACAACTTCCCTCCTCTTCTTCAAAAAGTACCATGGGATTCTTTGCATCCACCCAAGCAGGCAGATGGGGCCTTGGTTTCATGCCTCATCCCAAAGACAACCCCTCTGACAGTACAGCACTCCCTTATTACTGCACTGGAAAGTTCAGCCTTGATTTTTGTGCTTAAGACCTGGTGTAGGACTTGAACCCAGAACCTTGTGTTTCTGTGCTACCAACTGCACCTTGGCTGACACTAGATGACGATGAGGTGGATTCAGGAGTAAGAGCCTTCACACCTACCTCCTCAATCCAGGTTCCTGTTTGAGAGCCTCTACGATTGAGGCCGCCGAAACAGCCTTTCTCCACCCCATATGCCAGCCCTGAGGCCTCTAACCTCCTCAGTGAGGCCTCCTGCCACCCTGCCTCCATCAGGCCCCAATCCTCACAAAGGCCTCCATCTCTCCTCACTGAGGTCTCTGATTCCATCTTCCCCCCCACCCCCCACCTTGGCCCCCTGCCCCCACCATGTGGTCACTGACCCCACCCCACTCAAGTACTCAACCAACCCCAGAATCACCTTCCCTCCCATTGACCCCACCCTATATGGTCGACCACCCATTCCTGGTGCAGACGTACCTGCTGCTACAGCCGACAATGACCAGCTCCCTGTCCGACTGGAGGCCCAGCTGTCAATCAGGCTGGCCCCTGCCTAGGCAACCAATCTGTGACGTCAGAATCACATTGTAGAGTTAAAATTCTCAAACTGTGGATTCCCAACCCCCCCAACTGCCAACCAACATTCTAACCAAACCCTGCGGGTCAGTCCACTAAAAATTCAGCCCAAAGAGGGTCAATGATGGGTGGTACTGAGTTAGCCCCCGTAATCTAGGGAAGGGAAAGCCATCTTTTGTACAATGGGTGGTTGTGGTTGAGATTGTTTATTTTGCACCATGGTGAAAAGTTAAAATTACCCCCAAAGACTTTATTAGAGTACGTGAATGAGTTTTGTGAAAGTAATCCAAAAATATAATTCTTATATAAGATACGGAAGAACCAAAGTTTTAAAATGGAAGTAAGTGTAAGGAAGGAATCTCCAGGAGAGGGGGAAGCTTCATTTCTTATAATGAGAGGCCTATCACCAAGTGTATATGAATTATGTTCTGTTACATATATTTTTGCAGTTAAAAGGATTCCTGAGGCTGTTTGTACTTCTTTATTCAATTATAGGATCAACCCTTTCTTAGAACATTCAAGAATAGCAACTATACTTACCAAGATCCGGATCCAATCGTCAAACCCCCTGAGGTAATCTCACCATTAAGTGGCTGTACATTTTGCAATAAACTGTCATTGTAACCAATTAACTATTGTGGGGTGGATGAGAGAATACAGAAACTATTTAACAATTACCATTAACATCCATAATAAACAAAAAGCATGGTCAGCAGATACTGTCAGAATTATCCTTTCCATATTATTTAGTTATAACAGATGGCTAAGAACTTCTAATTACTGACTCAAACGCAAGCATTTTATCTCAAAGACAGCATTTAAATCGAAGAGTTTAATCTTTTCTTCTTTGTTCATGGGATGTGGGCATCACTGTCTAGACCAGCATTTATTGCCCATCCCTAATTGCCCTTGTTCTGAGGGCATTTAAGAGTCAACCACATTGCTGTGGGTCTGGAGTCACTTATAGGCCAGACCAGGTAAGGGCAGTAGATTTCCTTCCCTAAAGGGCGTTACTGAACCAGATGGGTCATCACAATAACCGGCAATGGTTTCATGGACATCATTAGACTTCTAATTCCAGATTTTTATTGAATTCAAATTTCACCACCTGCCATGGTGGGATTTGAATCCGGGTCCCCAGAGCACTCTGGGTCTCTGGAATTCTAGCCCAGTGACAATACTACTATGCCACTAATTCTGAACCTGAACTGTTTTTAAAAGTCTCACATGTGGAAATTTATCAAAAACCTCCTGAAAAAAACGAATACATTATACCAGTGGATAGCTCCTCTTCCCGAGTTACACTCTTCCAAAGTATTCCACTTTGAATAGTACTTTCTTGATATTAATTTCACAGAGGCTATATGAACTTTTAACATCCTGGGAGTTGCCATTGACCAGAAGCTGACCTGGACCAGCCATATAAATACTGTGGCTACAAGAGCAGGTCAGAGGCTAGGAATTCTGCAGAGAGTAACTCACCTCCTGAATCCCCAAAATCTCTCCACCATCTACAAGACAAGTCAGGAGTGTGATGGAATACTCTCCATGTGCCTGGATGAGTGCTGTTCTAACAACACCCAAGAAGGCCAACACCATCCAGGTCAAAGCAGCCCACTTGCCTGGCATCCTATTCACCACCTTCAACATTCACTCTCTCCACCACCAACGTACTGTGGCAACTGTGTGCATGGATGCACCGCAACAACTCATCAAGGCTCCTTCGACAGCACCTTCCAAACCCATGACCTCTACCAAGAAGGACAAGGACAGATGCTGTATGGTAACATCACCACCTGCAAGTTCGCCCCAAGTCACACACCATCCTAACTTGAAACTATATCACCGTTCCTTTACTGTCAATGGGTCAAAATCCTGGAACTCCCTTCCTAACAGCACTGTGGGTGTACCTACACCACATGGACTGCAGCCGTTCAAGAAGGCAGCTCACCACCATCTTCTCAAGGGCAACTAGGGATGGGCAATAAATGCTGGCCTAGCTAGCGAAACCCACATCCTGTGAAAGAACAAAATACACTGGAATTGTGGCCTATGTTAGGATATATTCTTGCAACCAACTCCACAAAAGATGTTGATTTTGACCAGTGAATGACAAGGTCTGTTGAGCCTATTGCATGACTTTAGCAACTGCATAATACAAGCACCTGAATCATTGGATATTCCTAGATTTTCTGAGTTGGTGATACATTTTCTTTCAGAATTGGGGCAGTGATCTCTCTTGTTCAGAAACCCTACCATCAGAAACTGTACCAACATCAGGTCAGTAAAAGCTGATTTAGTTATCTTATTCCATATTTACCTATTTTGGGCCCCTGCTTTTTGTATTGGCCTTCACATCTATGAAGTTAAAATTCAATTGCCTTTCACACTGATTGGACTAACTAGGGGATAATGGATATTTTGGTGTAATCACATAAGAATAACCTAACTGAAAGATTAGGATGGTTTATATATAGAATAATGGACATCTGGTAGTGATTACAGACTGGAATCTAGTCAAGGAGTTCAGATGGTTTATATATAGAATAATGGATACCTGGTAGTGATTACAGACTGGAATCTAGTCAAGGAGTTCAGATGGTTTATATATAGAATAGTGGATACCTGGGAGTGATTACAGACTGGAATCTAGTCAAGGAGTTCAGATGGTTTATATATAGAATAATGGATACCTGGGAGTGATTACAGATTGGAATCTAATCGAGGAGTTCAGATGGTTTACATATAAAATAATGGATACCTGGGAGTGATTACAGACTGGAGAATGGGTTTCAGCAGTATATAGGTCGATGAGGCAGGAGGGGAGATGAGTGATGTTAGTTGGAAGTGGATGCTCTTTGTGATAGAGAGGAGATGGGTTTTAAAGCTCATCTTGGTACCAAGTGTGAGTTGGTTCAATCTGAACAATAGCCAGGGAGGTGAGCCGCTTGGATGGTAAGGGACTGGAGTGAGTGGCAAGGACTGAAGACATTGCCTTCAATCTGGAATCTAATCAAGGGGTTGAGATGGGTTCGCCAAAGCACTCCTGGGCCGGAATTTTATGTCCCGCAAGCGGGCACATGCCCGAGCTGAACGGGCATGAAATCGCGCAAGATGACATCGGACGAGCATCCCGACGTCATCATGCACGCAATATTTCACTAGGTGGGCGCAGGCAAAAGTCGGAAGAGTGCCCAATGACAATTAAGCGAGCGATTAAACTCATTAACAGCCCAATTGCAAGCAATTTTTCGTGGCCCATGGCAGACAAGACAACCAGCCAGGCCGGCTTTAGATTTTTGATGAAACCTCATCCAAGGGCGGGGTGAAATCTCCATTAGAATTTAAAATAAAAAGAAATAATCTGGGGACAACATTTTTATGAGGTATGCTTTCAGGTGCTTGATTGTGCTGCATGGACATTTTTTTTTTGCAGCATTTTTGTGCTTTCTCTTATTATTTGGAAGTCTGCAGCTCCCTGAGGCAACTATCTGCCTTCAGCGAGCTCAGTGGAAGTGCCCATCAGCGCCCACAGTGACGCTGGCGCCCGCCTTCTCTCCGCCCCCACCGGCAGTGCTGAACCTTTCTCCGGGCACGTTTCACAATGGCTGGCTGTTAATTGGCAAGCCAGTGTGAAATCGCAGTCGGGGGCAGATCGCTGTTGGGGGACCATTTCCCATCCCCCCTGGGGCCCGCCAATCAGACGCGGCCGACGAGCGCAAAATTCAGGCCCTGGTAACATTGAAGCCTCTTCCAATAAAGCCATGAAGAGCCTCATTTTATTGCACATAAGTATTTGCTTTGAAAGCAATAGATACTGAATAGTCTGAAGTAAGTGAAGATATTCCAGCCTTTGCTTTCAAGAAGTCTTTGTCAGCATCATATTAACTATTTTATGTCACCATCACATACTTTCAGCCTGCTCTTTCACCACGTGCAAAAACAGTAACAGATAGCATGTATTTGGAGTTGAAATCTTCTGTTTTGTTTTTCCACCATCCGTTCATTTATTTCTGCCTCTGTTTTTTGCCCTGCAGTTCACAGGCTTCGGCCTGCTGACATTAAAGTTGTTGCAGCAATGGGAGATTCTTTGACTGTAAGTATAAATTTTGCAAAGCCCCATCTAGGGCAATTGAGGCAACAAGAAAAACCTGCAGCCATTGAAGGGATAGTGGCTGCATCTGTGATGAGTCTATAGGTTGCTCTCAATACGAACCTCCTTTGGACTGTATGACCTTCTCTGTATTTATTTTGAGAGATATGAATTAATTATTTTTCTGCTCTAGTCATAGGGACCTCACAGCTGACTGGGTCATTGGGCTCTGCAGTTTTGTTTAAGATTCTCCTAGTGCCTTGGGACATTTTTCCTGCATCAGAAATGCTGTAGGATTGCAAGTGCCTGTAACAAGTGCAATAGGACTCGTAGATTCTCAGTCAAGACATCAAGCATTATATCAATAACACTTTTCATTTATATAGCACCGTAAGGGTAGTGAAACATTCCAAAGCACTTTGCAGAGGCCCAATCATAATGGAAGCTGAGACAAAGAATGAAATATTAAGAGACACAGTTAAATGCTTGGTCAGGGAGCTGAGTTTTAAGGAAGATTGTAATGGAGGAGAGGGAGATGAATAAGAATTTAAGAAGAGAATCCCAGAACTTGAGGCCCAAGCTAATTGAGCATGATACGAACATACGAACTTAGAGCAGAAGTAGGCCATTCGGCCCTTCGAGCCTGCTCCACCATTCAATAAGATTATGGCTGATCTGATAGTAACCTCAAATCTGCATCCTGCCTATGCCCGACAGCATATCACCCCCTTGCTTACCAAGAATCTATCCACCTCCGCCTTAAAAATATTCAAAGACTCTGCTTCCACCGCCTTTTCAAGACTCACGACCCTCTGAGAGAAAAAATTTCTCCTCATCTCCGTTTTAAATGAGCGACCGCTTATTTTTAAAAGGTGACCCCTTGTTCCAGATTCTCCCACAAAGGAAACATCCTCTCCACATCCACCTGTCAAGACCCCTCAGGATCTTATATGTTTCAGTTAAGTCGTCTCTTATCTTCTAAATTCCAGAGGATACAAGCCCGGTCTTTCCTCATAAGACAATCCGCCCATTCCAGGTATTAATTTGGTAAGCCTTCTCTGAACTGCTTCCAATGCATTTACATCCTTCCTTAAATAAGGTGACCAATACTGTACACCAGATGTGGTCTCACTAGTGCTCTGTATAACTGAAGCATAATCTCCCTACTTTTGGATTCAAATCCCCTCACAATAAGTGATAACATTCTATTAGCTTTCCTAATTACCTGCTGGACCTGCAAACAAACTTTCTGTGATTCATGCACTAGGGATACCCAGATCCCTCTGCATCTCAGAGCTCTGCAATCTCTCACCATTTAGATAATATGCTTCTCTTTTATTCTTCCTGCCAAAATGGAAAATTTCACATTTCCCCAAATTGTAGTCCATTTGCCAGATTTTTGCCCACTCACTTAACCTATCTATATCTTTTTGTAGTTTCCTTATGTCCTCTTCACAACTTACTTTTCCACCTATCTTTGAGTCATCAGCAAATTTGGCAACCATCCATCCATAGGAACATAGGAACAGGAGAAGGCCATTCAGCCCATCGAGCCTGCTCTGCCATTCAAATCGATCATGGCTGATCAAACACTTCAATGCCTTTTACCCACACTATCCCCATAACCCTTTACATTAATGTTAATCAGAAATCTATCAATCTTTACCTTAAACACACTCAATGACTGAGCTTCCACTGACCTCTGGAGTAGAGAATTCCAAAGATTCACAATCCTCTGAGTAAAGAAATTTCTCCTCAACTCGGTCCTAAGCGCCTTCCCCTTTATTTTGAAATTGTGTCCCCTCGTTCTAGATTCCTCAACCAGGGGAAATATCATACCTGCATCTACCCTGTCTATATCTATAAGCATTTTGTAGATTTCAATGAGATCATCTCTCATTCTTCGAAACTCTAGAGAATACAGGCCCAGTTTACCCAGTCTCTCTTCATAAGACAGTCCCGCCATCCCTGGAACAAGCCTGGTGAACATTCGTTGCACTCCCTCTATGGCAATAATATCTTTTCTGAGGTAAGGGGACAAAAACTACACAGAGTACTCCAGGTGTGGTCTAGCCAAATTTCTATACAATTGAAGTAAGACTTCACTACACCTGTACTCAAACCCTCTTGCAATAAAGGCTAACATTCCATGAGCCTTCCTAATTGCCTGCTGCATCTGTGTGTTAGCTTTCAGTGACGTATGGACAAGGACACCCAGGTCCCTTCGTACATCTACACTTTCTAATCTCTTACCATCTAGGAAATGCTCTGCATCACTTCATCAGTCATTTATATAAATTGTAAACAGTTGAGGTCCCAGCACTGATCCCTGCGGCACATCACCCGATACATCTTGCCAACCTGAAAAAGACCCATTTATGCCTACTGTCTGCTTCCTGTTAGCCAGCCAATCTTCTATCTATGCCAATGTTACCCCCTACATCATGAGCTTTTATTTTATGCAATAACCTCTGATGTGGCACTTTATCAAATGCCTTCTGGAAATCTAAGTACAGTACATTCCCCTTTATCCACGGCACTTGTTACTTCCTCAAAGAACTCCAATAAGTTAGTTAAACATGATTTCCCTTTCACAAAACCATGTTGACTCTGCCTGATTACCTTGAACATATGCACGTACCCTGCTATAGCTTCTTTAATAATAGCTTCTAACATTTTCCCTATGACAGATGTTAAACTAACTATCCTGTAGTTTCCTGCTTTCTGTTTCCCTCCCTTGTTGAATATGGAGTTACATTTCCTATCTTCCAATCTAATGGGGCCATCCCCAAATCTAAGGAGTTTTGGAAAATTAAAACCAATGCATCAACTATCTCACTAGCCACTTCTTTTGTGACCCTAGGATGAAATCCACCAGGACCTGGGCATTTGTCAGCCTGCAGCTCCAACAATTTACTCAGTTCTCCACTTCTCTGGTGATTGTAATTTTCCTGAGTTCCTCCCTCCCTTCCATTTCCTGATTAATAGCTGCTTCTGGGATGTTACTCTATAGTGAAGACTGATGCAAAATACCTGTTCAATACATCTGCTATCTCCTTGTTTTCCATTATCAATTCTCTAGACTCACTTTCTAAAGGACCAACATTCACTTTGTTAACTTGTTTCTTTTAAAAATATTTATAGAAACTCTTACTATCTGTTTTTATATTTCTGGCTAGCTTTCTCTTGTACTCTTATTTTTACCCCCTTATTAATCTTTTAGTCATGCTTTGCTGTTCTTTATATTCTGTCCAATCTTCTGACCTCCCACCTACCTTTGCACAGTTATATGCTTGGTTTTAAAGTTTGATACTATCTTTAACCTTTCTAGCTAACCATGGACGGTGTGTCCATCCTTTGGACTTTTTCTTACTTGTTGGAATGTATCTTGTCTGTGTATTCTGAAATATCCCCTTAAATGTTTGCCACTGTATCTCTATTGACCTATCCCTTAACCTATTTTTCCAATTCACTTTAGCCAGCTCTGCTTTCATGCCCTCATAATTGCTCTTATTTAAGTTTAAAAACATAGCCTCGGACCCACTCCTCTCTCCCTCAAACTGAATGTAAAATTCAATCATGTTATAGTCGCTGCTACCGAGGGGCGCATTCACTATGAGATCATTAATTACTCCCATCTCATTGCACAATACCAGGTCTAGTATAGCCTGCCCTCTGGTTAGTTCCAGAACATGCTAATCTAAGAAGCTATCCCAAAAATATCCTATGACCTCCTCGCCTAGGCTACCTTTGCCCATTTGACTTTTCCAGTCTATGTGTAGATTAAAATCTTCCACAATCCTCATCATGCCTTTCTGAAAGCTCCCATTATTTCTTCCTTTATGCTCCATCCTATCATCTGGTTACTATGAGGGGGCCTGTACATGACTCCCACAAGTGACTTCTTGCCTTTACCATTTCTCGTCTCTATCCAAACCGTTTCCACATCCTGGTTTCCTGAACTTAGGTCATCCTTCTCTATTGTGCTAATACCATCATTAACTAACAGAGCCATCCTTCTGCCTTTTCCTCACTTCCTGTCATTCCTAAATGTCCTGTACCCTTCAATATTCAGGTCCCAATCCATGTCCCCCTGCAGCCATGCCTCTGATGATGAATGAGTGATGGATGAGAGGGACTTGATGTGTAGCACAGCAGAGTTTTATATAGGCCAGAACTCAAAGAATGTAATGGATGGGAGGCTGGCATGGAGGGTATTGGAATAGTTAAGTCTGGAGGTGACAATGTTATGGAGGAGGGTTTCATCAGCTGATGGGCTGAGGCAGGAGTGGAGTCAGGCAATGTTAGTAGGAAGGGGGCACTCTTTGTACTAGGAAGGAGATGAATTTGGAAGCTCAGCTCTTGTTGAATTGGACATCGCCGTTGCCACTGGTTCAACCTCCCAGCCAGGGAAGGGATAGAATTGGTAAGAGTTTGTGGCGAGGACCAAAGACATTGGCTTCCATATGCTTGATGTTTAAATAGAGGAAAATTGCAGCTCATTTATGGTTGGATCTTGGTCACATCCCTGACAGAGGTAGCGGGAATGTGAGTAGTGAGGAGGGTGTTAAGAGGCTTCCAGATGACTTAGACAGGTTGAGTGAATGGGCAAATATATGGCAGATGCAGTACAACACAAATAAGTGTGAAGTTAGCCACTTTGGTAGGAAAAACAGAATGGCAGAGTATTATTTAAAAACTGATAGATTGGGAAATGTTGATGTACAAAGGGACCTGGGTTTCCTTGAACACCAATCACTGAAAGCAAGCATGCAGGTGCAGTAAGTAGTTAAGAAGGCAAATGGTATGTTGGCCTCCATTGCGAGAGGACTTGAGTACAGGAGCAAGGATGTCTTACTGCAGCTGTACAGAGCCTTGGCAAGACCACATCTGGAGTATTGTGTGCAGTTTTGGTCTCCTTGCCTAATAAAGAATATACTTGCCATAGTGGGAGTGCAGAGAAGGTTCACCTGACTGATTCCTGGGATGGCAGGATTGTTGTATGAGGAGAGATTGGGTTGACTAGGCCTGTATTCACCGGAGTTTAGAAGAATGAGAGGGGATCTCATTGAAACATATAAAATTCTGACAGGGCTGGACAGACTGGGTGCAGCAATGATGTTTCCTCTGGCTGGGGGGTCTAGAACAAGGGGTCACAGTCTCAGGATATGAGGTAGGCCATTTAGGTCTGAGATGAGGAGAAGAGAGGGTGGTGAGCCTGTGGAATTCTCTACCACAGAAGACTGTGGAGGCCAAGTCACTGAATATATTTAAGAAGGAAATAGATAGATTTCTAGACTCTAAAGGCATCAAGGGATATGGGGAGAGAGCGGGAGTATGGCATTGAGATAGAGGATCAACCATGATTGTATTGAATGGCAGAGCAGGCTCAAAGGGCCGAATGATCTACTCCTGCTTCTGTTTTTCTATTTCCAGTATCCATAGTATTTTGCTTTTGTACTTAGATGTGGTAACTTAGTGAAACAAGCTACTTGAATAAAGAGATCTGGAACATGGAGAAAAAAGAAAATGCTATTAAAGTAGTTATTGAAATATAAATTCTGTAAACATTAGTTTTTGTTTTTAAGAGAATCAGACCACTGATCTTAGCTATTAGTAAATAAGTCAGATTTATAGACGAAGACTCGCAGTTTGTTAAATTTCTATTATGGTTTCTAATAAGTCTGACATTCAGTCAAGCTATAATACTGCTAAGGAATGGGACTGCTGCTTAGTACAGCTCACAATGGGTTGACTGTCAAAAAGAGGCACAATTGTTGGGCTGTAATATGGAACTGCACAGATCTTGAATGAGAAACTGAAACAGGCTTGTCAAGGTTGGTTAGCACAATTTGCCTTCACCTCAGAACCTGGCCTAAAACCTAATCTAGACCAACAGAATGATGGCTTCCTTTTACCTGTTGGCTTTGACAACTCTTTCATGAAGCCCACTTGAGCAATGTCAACCCAAGCCAACCCCCTGTGATGCAGGAAAAATGTCATTTTTCACAGTGATGCAACGTGAAGCTGTTGTATTAGAGAAGGTTATAACATCCATCTTAACATTCAGTTCAAAATAACCTGCAGTCTTTGTCAGGCATACCTTCAACTTCCATTGTTAGTGCTGTGTTATGGTTACTGTACAAAATATCCTGTAGATTGAACAATATGTCACTTTTGCTTCAAGGTTTAGCTCAAACAATGTACCTGAAGTCATGGTCGTTGGAGAATCTTATTTATTTCTGATGTTTAGGTTGCGTTTGGAGCCAAGGCAAATACTTTATTTGGATTGCGAACTCAATATCAAGGCATTTCATGGAGGTGAGAATCTGTAAAGGTTCTGTTACAACAAATTCACATTAAAAACAAACATAAAGAGTGAGGCTGCCTCATCATGTGCCCTTTCAAATTAAAGCAAAACTAGTTTTAAATTCAAATAAACCAATTTGTTTAGGTTCAACTTCGAGTGACTCAATAATCATGACTCTATCGTCATAATAGAATAATACCAACGTTAATTCATTTCTCTTCTTTTGTAGCATTGGTGGTGACAAATCACTGGAGACTGTGACTACTTTTCCAAGTAAGTTTTGAGCTTGGATCTCTCATTGTGATTGGCTTTTTTAGCCTAGTCTTGTTGCACTGTACACGACGAAGATGATCAAATCTCCATGGGGACACAATGGTGTAAAAAGCACTTCATTGGCTGTAAAGCTCCTTGGGATGTCAACTCCTGCCATCTTCCATTTCTTCCTGCTGTGTGGAAAACAAGCCTCCATTTTGCTCAATTAGCATCCTAAGGGCCAGCAGACAACGGTAGCTGAAGAGTTATAACAAACAGGCTAAAACCTAGAGAGATGGTGGTGGTGTAGGGGCAATGTCACTGGGCTAGTGACCCTGAGGCCCACGCTAATGTTCTGCGTGCAAGAGTTCAAATCCCACCACAGCAGTGGGTGGAATTTAAATTCAATTAGTTATCTTGAATTGAAAAGCTACTGTCAATAATGGTGACCATGAAGCCATTGTTGATTGCTTTAAAACCCATCTGGTTCACTAGTGCCCTTTAAGGAAGGAAATAAGCCATTCTTACCTGGTCTGGCCTACATGTGACTCCACACCCACAGCAATGTGGTTGACTCTTAACTGCCCTCTGAAATGGTGTGGCAAGCCATTCTGTTTAAGGGAAATTAAGAATGGGCAACAAATGCTGGCGTCGCCAGCAATGCCCACATCTGATTTTGTCTTTTTCTTCCCTTTTTCAGATATATTGAAAAAGTTTAATCCAAATATCCGCGGCTTTTCCACCGGAACGGGAAAAAAGAATAGTAAATTCAATGTGGCTGTCCCAGGTTCAAAGGTCAAGTGAGTACTCATTGGGTGGTTTCAACTTCGGCCCATAATGGGGGTTAAGCAAGTGATGCGCTCACCACATTTGCCCAAAGCCACAGTTTAAGGACGAGCCATTTTAAGTTCTTGCCTCATTCAGCATCTGCAGCACCTGTTCAAGGGCCGACAGCTGGTCAATGCCCAGTCCAACTTGATCCAACATGCACATTAAAATTGGGGTTCAAGATTCCCCCCCCCCGAACAGAAGGAGGCCAATGGCTTTTCTTTGCTGTTCTTGCCGCAGGCCTGGACTCCAGACAAGCTCCAAATCTGCTCTTCTGCAGAGGTTCGTATTCCTCCTTTCATTTGACGAACCAGCCAAGAGATTTGAGAACACGCAACCTCGGAGTCTGCCATCTATAGCCACACTCTCCCCTTCACCACTGGCTTTGTTTGGAGCAGCCAGGGCTCCAACCTTTCGCGGTCCATTTAAAACTGCCGAGCGAGGCTAGAATATAGCGTATCCATCCTCCGCCCTAATTTTCAGCTCTTTCACTGAATTCCTGCCAGTGATACAGTGTGAGTGCTATTAAAAGGTCATGGAGTTTAAACAACAACTTGTATTTATAAAGCACCTTTAATGTAGTAAAACGTCCCAAGGTGATTCATAGGAGAGTTATCGAGAAAAGTTTGAAACCAACTCACAGAAGGGGATATTAGGACCAAAAGATTGGTTAAAGAGGTATGTTTTAAGCACAGTCTTAAAGGAGGAAAGCGAAGTAGAGAGATCGAGAGGTGTAGGGAGGCCATTCCAGAGCTTAAGTCCTGACAGATGAAGGCACAGCCACAAATAGTGGAGCGATTACAATCAGGGATGTGTAAAAGAGCAGAATTAGATCAGCTCGGGTTTTTCAGAGGGTTGTGGGGCTGGAGGACATACAGAGATAGAGAGGGTCAAGTCCATGAAGGGATTTGAAAACGAGGATGAGAATTTTTAAATCAATATTTAAATTTATAATTTAAAATTCCAGCCTTGATATTCCTCGCTATAGCAGACATCAACCTGACCAGCTGACCCAGAATATAAATTGAAAAGTGATGCATTTTAAAATGGTGATTTGATAACATCTTTTTCTCCTTTCTGCAGCGATATGCCTAAACAGGCTCAGACCCTGATTCAGCTCATGAAGAACAGTTCAGTAAGTGTTCTCTTGTGAGAGAGAGGAATGTGCTTTCTGCTGTACAGTGCTGCCACCTAGAGGACTGCAGACTGATCACAATACCAAACAATGTTATCTCAAGGAATATCTGAGAAGGCCTGTAAACACTGGGATGACAACCACAGTCAACCTATTTTAAGTTTCCCTAATCCAAAATGTTACCCAATATGAACCAATTCAGGTTTGGATGTCTATTCTGAATTCTTCTGGTTTCTAATGCTCAGAAACTGCTGACATGCCCCACCTTTAGAAATATAGCACAGAAGGATGCCATTTGGCTCATCTTATCTGTACCAACTCAGAGAAAGAGCTATCCAATTAGTCCTGCACACCTACCCTTTCCCCATAGCTCTGAATTTTTTATTATTTACCAAGTTCTCTTTTGAAAGTAATTTTTGAACACTTCCCTGAGTCTGTGGCCCTTGTATGGACATTCACTGAGGACTGAACTCACCAAGACTCCTTAGACATCACCTTCCAAACCCATGACCACTACCATTTAGAAGGACAAGGGCAGCAGACACATAGGAACACCATCACCTGGATGCTCCCCTCCAAGTCATTCACCATCCTGACTTGGAAATATATTTCCGTTCCTTCACTGTCGCTGGGTCAAAATCCTGGAACTCCAGCCCAAACAGCACTGGGGGTGTACCTATACCACATGGACTGCAGCGGTTCAAGAAGGCAGCTCACCACCACCTTCTTTCTCAAGGGTGATTAAGGATGGGTAGTAACTGCTGGCCCAGCCAGCGACATCCACATCCAATGGGTGAATTTTTAAAAACTGGATCGTAGTACACTGTGACCCCAACACGATCCCCCACCCTACCCCATTCCCACCACCCCCCGCCCACCACCGGATGAATAGCTCATTGGCCGCCTGCTGGTGATGCTTGCATATGAAGACTGGTCACGTGGGCCTGGATTTTTGCAAGATCACACTGACTCTGGAGGCCTTTAAAAATGGCAGACGAGACCTGATTCATGGATTCCCGCCCCCATTCCTGTTTTCTGCAATTTTCACTGGCATGGGGTAAGGGTGGGGGCTCACTACTGATACCCTGCACTCCCATCCTGGCTGGTTCCATTGCAGGGGTAGGCATCTCATACCCCATTGCAATTTTTGTGGAGTCTGGTCAGTTCCTTGCGGATCCATGGTTCATGGCTCCTCGGAGGCTTCGTGAGCCATCGTGTGGATTCGGGGACATCATTTTTGAGAGGAGAGAGAAAACAGTTGAAGAAGAAGAACTGTTTCCTTCTCTCCCGGTGGGAGAGAAAATGAACATTTCAATAAAAACTGTACTTTATTTTTCCATTTAGGAAATCAACTTCAAGCAGGACTGGAAAGTTATCACCCTTTTCATTGGAGCCAATGACCTGTGCGAGTACTGTATGGATAAGGTAGAGCTTTTTATTCACTTTTCGATTTTTATTCAGCATAATGACTGGTTTCATTTTATATTTAAAACCATCCATGAGACAACTCTCCTTGCCGAAAGAGTTGTTTTTGGATTCATCTCCGGGTCAGACAAATGGAGCCTAGAGTATGGCCTATAATTACTGAGGTTGACATGCAGCAGGATACTCGTGTTCACATGGCTCAGCGGTAATATCCCCAGCTCCGAGTCAGGAGGGTTGGCTTCAGGCCCCACTCCTGACAGCCCTGGTAAGTGTCGGTTCGAAATACAGGGTTGATGCCCAGTTGTGCCTGAAGGGTGTGGCTGCCTCCCCTCCCCTCTCCCATTATAATGAGTACATGGGGCTCTCACTCTTGTTTGCAGCCCCTCAAGAAAAAGACACTCCAAAGACCAAAACCATCAGGAAGACGATGGGAAACCAACTCAGCTGGTGAGAGGCTCCAGAATCTCATGTGAGAGGCTCGAGTTTAGACCTGTCCACAGGACAGAACACAATGGACAGGCTTTGTTGACATCCCTAAGTTCTCGGCAGCACCTTATGTACCATTTTCTGCTACACATCCATAGGCGTGGCGATGGTTTAATGGCTCCCGTGGGTACTTTGGGGTTGAGCTCTCTCTCTGTCTGTTGCTTTTTGCCATGTTTGCGTATCATGCATCTGTCTGATACGCAGGCGTTAACACGATAATTAAATAAAACATATTAACGTCTACATTCGAATAGCACAGACAGGAAATCATGCAAACTGCTGGGTTCCTAGGACACAGAAAGAAACCCGCCACCATATAATTAAAAACTTTATCCTTATTGCTATTTATTTTTTTAAATTGGTCTTTTTCTGCTGGACAAAGAAAATTAAGATGGCTACTACAAGTCACCTGATCACAGGGGTTGGCCCTCTGGGACATATCCCCACAAGTTTCAAGGGCAAAATAATTATTTTCTCAGTTTCTGGAATTTCACATTTCATTGTAAAGCCCCTTGCAATCAACAGAGGGAGAGGGGGTACAGACAAACTGGCTCCCCGACCCTGAGCTATCACAAAGGAGGAGAATCGAACCTCGAGAAGCCAATCCCATGTCATCTCTCTCCTAAAGAGGAACAATGGATCTTGGCCAGGAGCCAAATTAATTAATTGTGAAGCTGCAATTAGCCCTTAATAGGCCATGTCACAAGCCTCTGGCCTTATGGGCAGTTTAATATTATATCTCTGGTCTTCACAGCTAGATTGCTTCTTAACATCAACTGAACAGGACTGCAGCAGCCAGGTTGGGTGAGCAATCTGAACTCCACAAAGCCTGCTTGATTCCCTGATCAAGGCCTTTCGAGTGGTCAAAACACAAAAAAGACCATCGTGCAGCAGCATTGTTCATTTAAAGGATTTTTGTATTGCTTAACCAGCCAGAAACATATGGGGCGACATATTGGCATGAATAGAAGATTGGCTAGCTAACAGGAAACAGAGAGTAGGCATAAATGGGTCTTTTTCTGACTGTCAGGATGTAACAAGCAGTGTGACACAGGGGCTGGGGTCTCAACTGTTTACAATTTATATAAATGACTTGGATGAAGGGACCGAAGGTGGGGTTGCTAAATTTTCTGATGACACAAGGATAGATAGGAAAGTAAATTGTGAAGAAGACATAAAGAGGTTACAGAAGAACATAGATAGGTTAGGTGAGAGGGAAAAGATCTGGCAAATGGAGTATAATGTGGGAAAATATGAAATTCTTAGTTTTAGCAGGAAGAATAAAAAAGAAGCTTATTATGTAAATGGTGAGAGATTGTAGAGTTCTGAGATTCAGAGGGACCTGGTTATCCTAGTGCATGAATCGCAAAAGGCTAGTATGCAGGTACAGCAGGTAATTAGGAAAGCTATTGTAAGGAATCTTATCGTTTATTGTGAGGGGAATTGATTACAGAAGTAGGGCGATTATGCTTCAGTTATACAGGGCATTGGTGAGACCACATCTGGAGTTTTGTGTACAGTACTGGTCTCCTTATTTAAGAAAGGATGGAAATGCGTTGGAAGCAGTTCAAAGATGAGTAAAAGGTGACTTGATTGAAACATCCTGAGGGGTCTTGGCAGGGTGGAGGTGGAGAGATGTTTCCCCCTATAGGAGAATCTAGAACTAGGGGTCACTGTTTAAAAATAAGGGGTCACTCATTTAAGACGGAGAATTTTTTTTCTCTCAGAGGGTCGTGAGTCTTTGGAACTCTCTTTCTCAAAAGGCGGTGGAAGCAGAGTCTTTGAATATTTTTAAGGCAGAGCTAGATAGATTCTTGATAAACAGGGGGCATGAAAAGTTATCAGGGTTAGGCAGGAATGTGGGGTTGAGGTCACAATCAGATCAGCCATGATCTTATTGAATGGTGGAGCAGGCTCGAGGGGCCCAGTGGCCTACTCCTGCTCCTAATTTGTATGTTCATAGAAACACAGCGGTATGGAACCCCACCTCTGGACTCTGACTTTTGACCCTGGGACTCACAAGAACTAATATTCATTTTTCTGTGGTCTTTAAACTGTAAAGCTCCTTTTCTCTTTCCCCCTTTTACTGTGTGAATGTGCAGAGTGGGAAGTGGCAAACATTCCTTTTTTTGGGGTTTTGAATGTTTAAATAAACTAACCTTCTGAGTTAACCCTACTTCGATTTTGCTGTGGATTATTAGTACAATTAGATCACAAAACACAAGGGATTGGGAACACACATCACCACTTATTATTTTCAATAATTCAAAGGACCTTCTGCTTATGGACAGGTGGTAAGAGGAAGTCAGTTTGGTTGAACTGTCCCTCTCCTGTCCGTAACAAAACATATTAACAGACTAGTGCACAGAGGGAGTTAAACCCATTGATACTCATTAGAGAGTAAAATTGTTACTCAATTCTGCTTTTCCAATGATTGTTTGAAAAAAAATCATCTCAAACTTGTCCTTTACATCATGCCATAGCAGCACATGCACATGTTTAAAAATATTCCCTTGTAAAGCCTTGAGTCTTGCCTTTAGTAAGTTCTATTTTCTTCAATTTGGACCCAGTTGATAAATGGATAAAATAAAATCGCCCAAAACAGTCACTTTATTATTCCTACTTGTATTTCCGCTCTGTCTGCAGATCTTCTTTTCCTTTACCTTCCCCACAATTTGAAGGTCTGTAATACACCCATGGCCAATGGAATAAACTCTTTTTACGTTTGAGTTCCAACCATTTTGAGTGCCTTTACCTTTCCTTTTCTGCATCAACCCTCTATTCAGTATGTATTCCCCTTTTTCCCATTAATGCCGCTCTGCCGCCTTTCTGACCTTATCTATTCCTCTTAAATATAACCGAAAATGTTCATTTTCCAATGTTCTCCTGTTTGTGGCCAGGTTTCTGTTAATGCTGTTAACACTAGATCTTTATGGAAAATAATTTCTTCCGGTTCCCTCAGTTTATTGGCTTCATTCTGTTCGTTTTCCTGTGAGTTTTGTTTTTGTCTAAGCTCTTCGCTATCTTCACTTCCGTGCCTCCCCTGTTTATAACTGGTCCATTTGATTTAAGCCCCAAGAGGCTATTAGGATTGTGCAAATTTGTTGTCACTCTCATGTTATAAGTTGTTTTATATTTTCTCTTTACCTTTTCTTTGGATTACCCAAATGTCCCACACTGTAACCTAGCCATCAGCAGAGCAAATAACCGGCTCCAGACCTCCACCAATTTAATTCTCAAGAAAGAAAGACTTGCATTTTTGTTGTGCCTTTCATGACCCCAGAATGTCCCAAAGCACTTCATCACCAATGATGTACATTTAAAATGTAGTTACTGTTGTGAGCAGTGAGTTGCTGTATTTCCTTCTGCTCTTTCCACCCACCATCTGTTGTTTAGGTGATGGGTTTTTTGTTGGACCTCAGTCTTCGTTTATCTGTGGACCCGCTTTATTGCCCTCAAGCTTTGGTGGTGCTTCCAGTCCACGAAAGCCTTGTGCTTGTGATTTAATAGCTCCTGGATCTCCTGATTGTTCTCATCAAACCAGTCTTGATGTTTCCTGATGGAGAGACCACGAGCATCCTTTCACATGCTGATTATGTGGATCTAAGGGCAGACCAGGTACTAAGGACATTCTGTAGTTGCTTTTCATTGAGCATTGCCAGCTTGCGTGTGAGGTGCTGTCTGAGTAGGTCTTTCTTCGCAGAGTCCTTGAGTCCATCAACATTGATTTTCCTGTGCAGCAGTTCTTTTTTTGGGCCGGACTGATGGAGATAGTAGCCCAGGTTAAGCGATGGTCTGTCCAGCAGTGGTCAGCTCCTGTCATGGTACGGGTGATACAAACACCCTTGCCGTCCCTCGCTCAGACAATGACGTAGTCATGCAGGTGCCAATGTTTGGAGCGAGGGCGTCGCCATGATGTCTTGTATTTGTCTCTCTGATGAAGAAGGGTGTTCATTCTGATCAGACCATGTTCTAGGCATTTTGTCAGAAGGAGAACTCCATTGGTGTTAGCTTTCCCTACACCTTCCTTGCCAATCACACCTTTCCAAAAGTTTGTGCCCCTCCCAACTCTGGCATTGAAATCACTGAGGAGAATCAGCTTGTCTCCCTTTGGGACACTGGACAAAAGTGATCAAGGCTGGAGTAGAATTCCTCTTCGGCCTCATCTGTTGCTTCTAGGGTTGGGGCATATGCGCTGATGACTGTGGTGTAATGTTTCCGGGCTAGGGTGAGCCGAAGGGACATGAGACATTTGTTTATCCCATAAGAGGGCTCACTAAGACAGTCAACTAGTTTGTCTTTTATGGTGAGGCCAATCCCGGGGAGTCACCATTCTTCTTCTGATTTATCTTTCCAGAAGAAGGTGCATCCACTTCCTTGCCCCTTAAGTTGGCCTTCTCCTGCCCACCGTGTCTCACTCAGACCAGCGATCTTGTAGCGCTGGAATTCCTGGGACACAATAGCAGTGCGACATTCTGGTCTCTCGCTGCTGGGGTTGTCCATGCGTGGATTCTTTTAACATGGGGTGGCCGTTGCACAGCAGCTACCACATACACACACACACACACACACTGTTGCCCCAGCCCCCTCTATCCCGGGGGCCTGCAGTCCAGCTAGCTTGTGGGTCGAGTTCGAGGGGAAGAGAATCTGAGTCTGAACCAGCCCTACTGTGGCGTCATTCCCGCATGGGCCTCAGGATGGTAGCAACTCACTCACTCATTCAACACTCAACCATCACTCGCACACTCAACACTCACTCACGCACTCAACCCTCATCCACTAACCCTTTGATGCATCCTGGCATTCCTATTTGCTAGTGGAATGTTGAGTCAGGCCCCGACTTCTCCGCAGATTTACCCCGCGTCTTCCCCACTTGCTCTGGCTCTCCCACATTTCTCCCCCATAATCTCCGCAGCTCTCCCCATACTTCTGGCTCTCCGTGCTTCTCCCAGCACTAGCTTCCCGCTCTCACCACTCTACTCCGCTTCCCCTGGCTCTGCCTACTCCCATTGGCATGCGCTGGAAAGATGGTAGGTCTACAGACAAATGATGGCCGAGGTCCAACAAAAAACCCATGACCTAAGGGACTGATGGTGGGTGGAAAGAGTGCAGGAAATACAGCAACTCTCTGGCAGCCACAACATGCATAGTTTCTTCAGTGCAGTCAAGACCATTTACAGCCCAAGCACCCAAGGACCTATCGAACTGAGAGCTAAGAATGGAGTGACGCTCATCAAGGACAGAGAGGCAGTCAGCATGTATTGGAAGGAGCACTTCAAGGATCTCCTCAATCAAGACTCAGTCCTTAACCTGAGTGCCTCAATCACATCCCACAGCAATGCTACCCCACCACCACCTCAGCACAATCTCAGCCTGACAGCTAGGAACCAACAAGGCCACCAGCGCTGACGGAATCCCATCGAAATACTAAAATACGGTGCAGAAGTACTCAACATGAATACATGCCCTCATCTCCCTCATCTGGAAGGAGGAGAGCATGCCAGGGAATCTATAAGACGCTGTATTTGTGACCATCTTCAAAAAAGGAGGTAAGACTGACTACAATAACTATGGAGGGGTATCTCTCCTGTCCACCACAGGGAAGGTCATTGCAAGAGTCCCCAATCGCCTTCTCCCCATGGCTGAAGAGCTCCTATGCGGATTCCGTCCATTGAGAGGCACAATGGGCATGACCTTCACAGCAAGATAAGTCCAAGAGGAATGCAGAGAGCAGCAGCAACCTCTATTCATGGCCGCCTTTGACCTCAGAAAGGCCTTTGGCTCTATCAATCGGGACGGAACTTGGAGCATCCTCTTCAAATTTTGCTGCCTAAAGAAATCTGTCACCATTGTGCCTGCTGCACGATGACATGCAAGCCATGATCCTTACCAACGGATCTGCCACAGACTCAATACGAGTGCAAATTGGAATCAAACAGGGTTGCATCATTGCAGAAATGCTCTTTTCCATCTTCCTCACTGCAACACTCCATCCCATCTCCATGAGACTCCACACCGGAGCGGAGCTACTCTTCAAGACAAGCGGGAAACTACTCAAACCTACGAAGCCTCCATTCCAGAACCAGGATCACCCAACCTCTGTTATCATACAACAGTACGCTGACAATGCTTATGTATGCGCACACTCAGAAGTTGAACTCCAAATTATTAACACATTCATGGAGGCATATGAAAAAATGGGCCTTAGGCTAGACATTGGGAAGACAAAGGTCCTTTACCAGCCTGCTCCCGCTGCACACACTGCCCCCAAACATCAAGATCCACAGTGAACCACTGGACAATGTTGATCATTTCTCATAACTTGGGAGCCTCCTCTCAGCAAGGGCAGACATCGACGATGAAACTCAACATCGCTTCCAGTAAGCCGTCTAAGGAAAAGAATGTTTGTTGACAAATACCCCAAACCAGGCAAAAAGCTCACCGTCTACAGGGCTGCAGTGCTACCTGACCTCCTGTGTGCATCAGAAACATGGACAATGTACAGCAGATACCTTAAATTCCTGGAGAAATATCACCAGTGATGCCTCAGCAAAATCCTGCAACTTCAAAGGCAGAACAGGCGTTCCAATATCAGTGTCCTCTCTCAGGCCAACATCCCCAGTACTGAGACACTGGTTATGGTTAATCAGCTACATTGGGTGGGCCACATCATCCATATGCCTGACACAAGACTCCCAAAACAAGCTCTCTACTCCAAGCTTCATCACAGCAAGCGGTTACCCGGAGGGCAAAGGAAACGTTTCAGGGATGTCCAAAAGCCTCCCTGAAAAAAATGCACAATCCCCACCAATTTGTGGGAATCTCTTGCTTGAGATCATCCAAAGTGGAGGAGAAGCATCTGTGAAGACGCCAATCATTTCGAACGTCTCCAACAGGCCCAGGTGGCGGCCAAGCACAAACAGAAAGACCGTACCAAAATCCAAGTATCCCACCCACCCACCTCGTCAAACACTACCTGCCCCACCTGTGGCAGTGTGTGCTGATCCAGCTTTGGACATTTTAGTCACCTCAGGACCCACAACCCCCGAGTGGAAGAAAGTATCCTCGGTCCAGAGTGACTACTTAAGAAGAAGTAAGGCTGTTGTGATGTAGAAACATATTTGCACTCACTAAAGTCCCACAGAAAGCAATCTGATAAATAATCAGGTAATTTACTTTTTAGCTGTTGGTTGAGGGATAAAATATTGACCAGGATACTGGGGAGAACTCACCTGTTCTTCAAAATAGTGCCATGGGTTCCTTAAAATTCCACCTGAGATGGGTGATGGGGCCTCGGGATGTCCCAAGATGGCAGCTGGGGGTACACAAGAACTTCACTAGTATTTCTTCCTTCCCAATGGAAAGATGGAATAGCTCATCTCTTCTTCCTTCTGTTGGGATATTTCAGATCACAGGCAAAGAAGGTCCTTCGAACCATTTGATGTCACCCTTCCAGAATATCAGCTCCCCATCATCCCCTTGTAGTATCTAATTTTTCTGAAGGAAGTCCAGGTCTCTATCCAATTTTACTGTTCAGGATTTTTTAAAAATTCATTCGCGGGATGTGGGCTTCGCTGGCTAGGCCAGAATTTATTGCCCATCCCTAATTGCCCTTGAGAAGGTGGTGGTGAGCTGCCTTCTTGAACCGCTGCAGTCCATATGGAGTAGGTACAGTGAAGGAACGGTGATATATTTCCACGTCAGGATGGTGAGTGGCTTGGAGGGGAACTTCCAGGTGGAGGTGTTCCCATGTGTCTGCTGCCTTTGTCCTTCTAGATGGTAGCAGTCATGAGTTTGGAAGGCGCTGTCAAAGGAGTCTTGATGAATTCCTGCAATGCTCCTTATAGATGGTACACATGGTTGACACTGTGCGTCGGTAGTGGAGGGAGTGAATGTTTGTGGATGGGGTGCCAATCAAGTGGGTTGCTTTGCCCTGGATGGCATCAAACTTCTTGAGTGTTGTTGGAGCTGCACTCATCCAGGCAAATGGAGAGTATTCCATTACACTCCTGACTTGTGCCTTGTTGATGATGAACAGGCTTTGGGGAGTCAGGAGGTGAGTTACTTGCCACAGGATTCCTAGTCTCTGTAGCAAGACCTAGACAATATTCAGCTTGGCTGACAAGTGGCAAATATCATTTGCACCACAGAAGGGCCAGGCAATGACCATCTCCAACAAGACAGAACCTAACCATCGCCCTTTACATTCAATGGCATTACCATCTCTGATATTTGTAGGCACAGGATTTCTATGGCTAGACCAGTTCAGTTTCTGGTCAATGGTAACCCCCAGGATGATGATCGTGGGAGGTTTAGCAATGGTAATACTATTGAATGTCAAGAGACGATGGTTAGATTCTCACTTTTTGGAAATGGTCATTGTCTGGCACTTGTGTGGCGCAATTGTTACTTGCCACTTGTCAGCCCAAGCCTGGGTATTGTCCAGGTCTTGCTACATTTGTACATGGACTGCTTCAATATCTGAAGAGTCGTGAATGGTGCTGAACATTGTGCAATCATCAGCGAACATCTCCACTTCTGGCCTTATGATGGAAGGAAGGTCATTGATGAAGCAGCTGAAGATGATTGGGCCTCAGACACTACCCTGAGGAACTCCTGCAGTGAGGTCCTGGAGCTGAGATGATTGACCTCCAACAACCACAACCATCTTCCTTTGTGCTAGGTATGACCCCAACTAGCAGAGACTTTTCCCCCTGATTCCCATTGACTCCAGTTTTGCTAAGACTCCTTATGCCACACTCGCTCAAAAGCTGCCTTTAAGTCAAAGGCAGCCACTCTCACCTCACTTATGGAGTTCAGCTCTATTGTCCATGTTTGAACCAAGGCTGTAATGAGCTCAGGAGCTGAGTGGCCCTAACGGAACCCAAATTGAGCCTCAGTTAGCAGGTTATTGCTAAACAAGTGCCACTTGATAGCACTGTTGATGGCCCCTTCCATCACTTTACTGATTGTGAGTAGACTGATGTGCGGTAATTGGCCAGGTTGGATTTGTCCTGCTTTTTGTATACAGGATATATCTGGGCAATTTTCCAAATTGCCAGGTATATGCCAGTGTTGTAGCTGTACTGGAACAGCTTGGTTAGGGGCACAGCAAGTTCTGGAGCACAAGTCTTCAGTACTATTGCCGGAATATTGTCAGGGCCCATAGCCTTTGCAGTATCCAGTGCCTCCAACCATTTCTTGATATCACATTGAGTGAATCAAAATGGATGAAGACTGGCACCTGTGATGCTAGGGACCTCCGGAGGAGGCCGAGATGGATCATCCACTCGGCACTTCTGGCTGAAGATTGTTGCAAATGCTTCAACCTTTTCTTTTGCACTGATGTGCTGGGCTCCCCCATCATTGACAATGGTGATATTTGTGCAGCCTCCTCCACCAGTGAGTTGTTTAATTGTCCCCCTCCATTCATGACTGGATGTGACAGGACTGCAGAGCTTAGGTCTGATCCATTGGTTGTGGAATCGCTTAATTCTGTCTATCGCTTGCTGCCTATGTTTGGTGCGCAAGTATTCCTGTGTTGTAGCTTCACCAGGTTGCCACCTCATTTTTAGGCATGCCTAGTGCTGCTCCTGGCATGTCTTCCTGCTCTCTTCATTGAACCAGAGTTGATCCTCTGGCTTGGTGGTAATGGTAGAGCGGGGTATATGCCAGGCCATGAGGTTACAGGTTGTGTTTGAGTACAATTCTGCTGCTGATGATGGCCCACAGCACCTCATGGTTGCCCAGTCTTGAATTGCTGAACCTGTTTGAAATAGCATGGTGGTGGTAACACAACATGATGGAGGTTATCCTCAGTGTGAAGATGGGACTTCATCTCCACAAGGACTGTGCGGTGCTCACTCCTACCGACACTGTCATAGACAGATGCATCTGCGGCAGGCAGGTTGGTGAGGATGAGGTCAAATATGTTTTTCCCTCTTGCTGGTTCCCTCACCATCTGCCACAGACCCAGTCTAGCAGCTACGTCCTTTAAGGACTCGGCCAGCTCGGTCAGCAGTGGTGCTACCGAGCCACTCTTGGTGATGGACATTGAAGTCCCGCACCCAGAGTACATTCTGCACCCTTGCCACCCACAGTGCTTTCTCCAAGTGGTGTTTAACATGGAGGAGTACTGATTCACCAGCTGAGGGGGCGGGGGTTGGGGTGCAGCAGTATATGGTAATCAACAGGAGGTTTCCTTGCCCATGTTTGACCTGATGCCATGAACCTCATGTGGTCCAGACTCGATGTTGAGGACTCCCAAAGCAACTCCCTTCCGACTGTATACCATGTGCTGCCACCTGCAGGTGAGACAGGACACATCCACGGATGGTGATGGTGGTGTCAAGGACATTGTAAGGTATGATTCCATGACTGTCAGGCTGTTGCTTGACTAGTCTGTGAGACAGGTCTCCCAATTTTGGCACAAGCCCCCAGATGTTAGTAAGGAGGTCGACAGGGCCATTGTCGTTTCTTGTGGTCGGTGCCATCATTTGATACAGCGGAGTGGCTTGCTAGGCCATTACAGAGGGCAGTTAAGAATTGGGTCTGGACCAGGTAAGGATGGCAGATTTCCTTCTCTAAAGGACATTAGTGAATCAGATGGGTTTTTACAACGGTCATCATTAAACTTATTCCAGATTTTTATTGGATTCAAATTTCACCATTTGCTGTGGTGGGATTCAAACCCAGATCCCCAGAGCAATACCCTGGGTCTCTGATTCCTAGTCCAGTGACAATGCCACCTCCTCCCATTGGCATGAACTCTTATTGCAAAGCTGTTTTGAATTTGACTATTACTTGACCTCTTGAAGTGCAAATGGGCTCATAACTAACAGCATTTAATGTACAGTTACAGCATTTAATGTACAGTTACAGCATTTAATGTACAGTTACAAGGTACCTGTAACTTCTAAAACCACATCATTGTTAAAGAAACCTTTTGTGAGGAAGTGACCTATTAACTGGCTTTCCTGAAACAGGTATACAAACCACATGCTTCCTCATATAGGACTCTTCTCACTCAAAAGATGGAGAGGGGTGGGAGGGAGAAGTTGAATGAAATTCCTACCCTTTAAGCGAAAATGTTAACATGAGCAAAATAAAAATCAGGGCTCCCTGTCAACCTTTTCAGTACGTTTACCGATCAGAGAAATTTCAATCCCTGGTGACAAAAGAAAAGAATTAAACCTGATGCAAATGTAATGAGGAAAAGATGTCTCTCAAAAATTGACCCCGGTGATGGTTAAAAGGAAATATTATAATAATATCACCAAAAACATGGAGAGTTGATGTTGGGTGCCAGGATGTAGAAATATATCAAAACAGGGAGCCAAGCCTGGGTGGAAAAGCTAGAGGTCCAGCACCAGACAGTGGGAGAGGATTGTGGATGGAGTTTAAAATGGTATTTTCCATGAATCTTCGCTTTGTATCAATGTATATCAAAATTGGCATTATGAAGCACAATTACTGCACAAAGAACAGCTTCCATAAACTCAATTCAATCTGCTTTACGTTTACTTCATGCCTGTCCTGGATTTGATTTCTTGGTGTGACATTTCTTAAACTGCGCTGAAATGACATTCAGGTTTACAGTGGAACCTAATTATCCCTCTCGTGATTATCTGCAAACAATATTCATTGAAGTCAGGGTAATTTTGCATAAATCAGCTAAACTGCAATTGAATGTTTTTAATTGAACTTTTAGCGATCCTTGGTTATTGATTCAGCAGGGTAAACACAGCCTACACTCCTAATTCAAAGTTGACCAATTAAGAAAAATATTGAATTATTCACAGAAAGCTACAGCACAAAAGTAGGCCTGCCTGTGCTGCCCCTTTGAAAGACCAGTCATGTTTAATCCCACAGCCCCGCTTTTTGTCTGCAGCCCTTTAAGTTACTCATCCTCAAGTGCTTGCAGAACACCCTCCTAAAGTTATTTATGGTATCAGCTTCCATCACCTTTTCAAATAGAACATGCCCGTCGTGGCAACTCTCTTGAGTGAAAATTTTCCCCTCGTTAATTCAATTATCCTTTTGCACAAAAACAACTTTGGGATTATCATAAGTAGATTGTAACCTATAGCATCAGCTTTGGTTGTGATAACCCTCGTGTCTCTGCATCAGGAGATTATGGCCGGAATTTTCCAGCTCCTCATGCTGGCCGGATCTTCCTGTCCTGCTGATGTGAACTGATATTTCAATGGTTCACCGGCTCCGCCACTGGGAAACCTGCCGTGGGGGCGGACTGGAAAATTCCAGCCTATGGGTTTAACCTCCATTCTAGGAATTGGGTGCATGATTTAGACTTGACATTTCAGTGCGGTATTGAGGGGGTGCTACATCGTTGAAAGTTCTGTCTTTTGAATGAGGTGTTAAGTCACGGGCCCGACTCCTTTCTCAGGTGGATGTGAAAGTACTGGCAGCGCTATTTGATAAAGTCCCATCAAGAAAACCCAACCAGGATTGGTTAAAATACGGGTAAAACAGATAGGAATTCTCTTGGTCTCTCAACCAACAGCGTTAAAGATAAATTATGTGGAGTGAAATAGAGTTAATGTTAGGAGTCCAATATGACTCTTCTTCGGAAGAAGAGCGATATTGGACCCAAAACATTAACTCGGTTTCTCTCTCCACAGATGCTGCCAGACCTGCTCAGTTTTTCCAGCACTTTCTGTTTTTATTTCAGATTTCCAGCATCCGCAGTATTTTGCTTTTATTAAAATAAATTAACTGGCCACTCATCTCATTTGTGTCTATGGGACTTTGCAGGGCACAAATCACCTGCCACATTCGCCCACAGAACAATAGGGACCACACTTCAAAAGTAATTAATTAGCTGTGAAATGCTTTGGGATGTCCTAAGAATGTGAGCGGCACTATATAAATGCAAATGCTTTCTTTCCATAATTTGGAAGTGTGATATCTGCTAGAAATTAGTATCCATGCAACTCTATACTTAGCTTTTGATGACGAGACCTGCAGGAATAGGACTTCAGATCAAAGCTGGAGCTGACAGGCTTGTTATCTGAAATATTTCGCTTTGAAGGCGGAAGAACAAACGGAGAAATTTTCATCTTCAGTAACCTCCAGTACAGAGCTTCACACGCTGAGAGCGCGCATAGAGGGCACAGTGTGCCCTTTCCTTGAAGAAAGACAACTAAAAGCTAAGCAAACCTGTTCAAAACACAACTGTTGAACTTTCAAAGTACAAATCAGCTTTCAGTCAGGTTTCAGCTTTCAGTTAAGCACTTAACAGCCTTCCGGACTTCACATTGAGTTCAACAACTTCAGACCACGAACTCTCTCCTCTGTCTTCCCCTCAATTTTAATCCCAATGACTTATCTCTTTTTTAACCCCTTTTTCTACCCTTTTTCCCCAACCACCGTCCCTCGCCCCACTCCCCTCACCCTCACCACCCCCTCCACAAAAGGGCCATCTGTCACTCGTTCCATGTTGTTCTTTCACAGAGTGCTTACCCTTGTTCTGCTATTCACACATTCTGCTTTCTTACCTTTATGCCATTAACAGCACATTCTTCAGTACTTAACCACTACCATTAACACTCCCTTTGCCGTGTGTCCATGACATCTTTGTCAATCCCTCTTTAGCCCCCACCTATCACTGACCTTCTCTCCTGCTTCACCTGCTCCACCCCCTCAAACGGTATTAATTCCATCACATTTCTACTTCTCTTTAGCTCTGAAGAAGGGTCATAAGGACTCGAACCGTTAACTCTGTTTGTCTCTCCACAGATGCTGTCAGACCTGCTGGGTTTTTCCAGCATTTTCTGTTTTGTTTCAGCTTTCAGTCAAATTTGATAAAAGACTTATGTTTGTGCCAGTTTGATTCCCGGGTCCAGATTTATTCTCATCTTCGTGACAGGAAAGAGGCAGTAATTCCTTTCTTTTATGTCTTGCAGGAAACATATTCTGCAGATAATTATGTGAAGCATATTGAGGAGGCACTGGATATGCTGCACAAACAGGTAAACATTGGGATGAGATTTGACCAAAGATCTTTGCTACTCTAAAGGAGCCACATATGTGAGGAAATGGACTGAATTAACCCTGTCTCTGATATTTCCCCCTCTGCACACCTAAAGGCAGAGTGGAAATCATAGCATATACCCTGCCAATTTATTTGCATAGGATGCCAATGTGCCAAAGCGTTGTGCCACTGGTTAACCTTTACCTGAAAGGCAAACATAGGGCCATAACTCCCTCGGAGTGGCAATCAGCGTCAGATTGCCACTCCATGCCTACTTATCTATACCGAGTTTCTTCCATGCCTGTCTTGTCCGACCTTCCAACTCAGGCCAGGGTGAGATCCAGGCAGCGCAGCTGTCTCTGAAGTCCAGCGGCAAGGTCCAGCACAGTCGAATTGAAGCAGAACACGCCCCCTTTTCAAAATCTTGGAACTCCCTCCCTAACAGTACTGGGGTGTACCTACACCACATGGACTGCAGCAGCTCAAGAAGGCAGATCACCGCCAACTTGTCAAGGGCAGCAAGGGATGGGCAATACATGCTGGCCCAGCCAGCGAAGTCCATGAATGAATTTTTTAAAAAGCAGCTATGTTTAAAGGTCCCATTGAAATTGACAGGCCAGGGAGAAGTTAAGTGCCTAAGGTAAATGGAAAGGATTTGAGGGATTGGGGTGTTCGGAGGTTGGGTGGGGATTGGGGGAGGGGGTGGTGTGGGGGGGAGTCGGATATTGGGAGGGGCTGGGGGTGTTGGGCATTGGGAGGGTTGGAATCAGCCGGACATTCGAGGGGTTGGGGGGCTGGGGGGGGCGGGGGGGTTGGGTATCGGGAGGGGATGGGGTGTCGGACATTAGGGTGCTAGGGGGTTGGAATTTTGGAGGTGTGTGAGTCGAGAGAGAGAGAGAGTGGTCGGGTCGGGGGGTAGGAATCAGGCCCCGGGTGTCGGGTGAGGAATCCCGTGCGGGTGGGGGGAATCCCATGGGGGTTCTGCGGGTGGAGAAATACCGTCGGCGGGTGGTTAGTCAGGGGTGGGGGAGTCCCCTGGGGAGTCAGGGCTGTGGGGCAGTCCCAAGGGCGGATTAGTCTGAGTCTTCACATAATTCCCCAGAAGTTAGAAGAAGTTTTAATTCTTCTAACTTTTTCTGGGTAACTATTGGTATAGCTGACGGAACCAACTGAAGTTTGCAATTTGAGTTGCATTTTCAGATGGTTCCCAGAGGAATTGTGCATCTGGGCAATTGCCGTGCAAACCCTTACCTGGAAACTTCCCAGAGGGACTCCCCAGTGCATCTTTGGGGTACCCCCCATATCCGATGCTGGGGAGCTCAGATGTTAATGTTGTCTTGCAACTGATAGTTCAAGGACCTAATTATACTGTTTGACAATCTCGTCCAAACGATAACATGGCCCCTTAAAATCTGTTGAACTCCACATGCCCCTTTTGTTATGAAACATTTACTCCCATCCCACCACCACTATCCCCCCACCCCACCCCCCGTCCTGCCTCACCCCATAGTTAAATACAATCTAAACAATGTGAGACATTTTTTAAACAGGGTGCCTCGGACTTCTGTCCATGTGCCGAGAAGGGCCTGAGCAGGCGGCCTGGGATATTGCGTGCAGCTCCTGATCCATGCTAATGTCCAATGTGTTGATGGATTGTTTCTGCCTGATTCTCAGCACTGTACAGAGATATTACTGACTCTGCAAGATTTCAGTCCTGACACCAGCAGCCATTTCAAATGGCAGTGAAAAATGCTTTTGATAATATCTCCCAAGTGTTGCAGGCTGCGGTCTATCTCAAGTAAAATGTAGAAAAACCATCTTAAAGACACATTTTGTCAGTTAGTATTAATCTACGTGAGGTATTACATTCTGCATGCATATCAGATCTCCTCGAACAAAAGCAGGCAGGGATTTGACTGTCCCTGCATTCCATTTGATCTTGTTTTATACCAGAGATGTTATTTTTCCCTTTTTAAATCCTGATTGATCATTCGCAGGTCCTGGCAGGAATGGACATTGTTTATTCTCTGTAAACATATTTTTGTTTTACAATTTCTTCTTGCAGCACATACTTTTTTCCCCAAAAATATGCTTTATAGAATTTGTAAAAGTGCATTACGATACAATGACATGTGGGAGTACACAATGCAACACAAATCAATTTGGTTCAATTATGTGCATTCCAGGGTGCCTCACTGCTTTTACAACAACTACTACTTTCTATATAGCACCTTTAACATAATTAAACAATTCAAGGTTATTTCACTGGAGCATTATAAAACAAAAGAGGATACTGACCCACTTTAGGGTCTGTTAGGGCAGATGTCTAAAAGCTTTGTCAAAGAGGTAGGTGTTAGGAGTGCTTTAAAGGAGAAAAGTGGTGTAGAGAGATGGAGAGGAGGTGTAGGGAGGGAATTCCACAGCTTAAGGCCCAAGCAGCTGAAGACATGGCAAGTAATGGTAGTGCCGTTAAAATCAGCTGATGCGCAAGAGGCCAGAATTGGAAGAGCACAGATATCTCATAGGGTTGTGGGGCTGGAAATTAGAGAGATAGGGAGGGGGGAAGCCATGAGAGATTTGAAAACAAGGAAGAGAATTTTAAAATCAAGGTGTTGTTTATCTGGGAAGCAATGACCTTGTCTGTCACTCTGCTTTTATATTCTGTTTAAGCATTTTCTGATATGTGTACATCCGAAGGGATCTAGCAGCCTCTGCTGTTTATCACTGATTTACAATAAGCAGGAAGACCATGAAGTCACTGTGCTGAAGTCTGGCATGGCGAGTTAGCCCATTGCGGTCACCTCTAAGACCTACTGACCAGACTGACCACTGGCTACATGACTTCCAGGAAACACCACATAATAGATTATATTACAGCAACCTGCTCCTCCAATGGTGGGAGCCTGCACTAAATACAACAATGAAATTAACGCTCGGTGATGACGGTCATGACCTGAGGTCATGTGGCAATCTAATTTTTAGGGTAAAAAGCAACTGCAATCGGTTCACTGTAAGAAGCTCCGTGATTTTTAAAACACTTCATTTGTCCTCTGAGCTTCTTCTCCTTTAAATATTCATTCAACCAGGTGCCGAGAGCTTTTATTAACATGGTACAAATACTTGAGATGAGTGGCCTTCGAAGGATAAAAAAGAATACAATCGGTTGTGCATTGCTTCAGAAGTAAGTGGCAATTTACTTTAACCTGAATAGGGTACTGTTTAAGCACTGCTACAAGAATAAGGCATTGAGTAGTTATGGTAACGACTCAAACAGCCCACATGATAACCAGCAAGAATGCAGGAATTCATCAGGCAACCAATCAGCTTTCCAATAGCATTGACTTTGAAGACAATTGCAATTAAATAAATCTATGGGCATGTATTTTTTTAAGACCACAAACCATTTTGCTTTTTAGGTATGCACCAAATTTAAATTAAAACAGGATGGTGTTGGTTGATTACATTAGTACTATTGAGGTTTGTTGTCAGTTGAGACAATGTTACAGCTTGGAGCCGTACAGCTGATCATTCATATTGCTGCGCAGGAATGACATTGAAGACAGAGGCAGAACAGTAACAATGAAAGTTGGAGAGTGCGAGAGAGGCAAAGGTGAAGGGCAAGTTAGAAAGAGATGAAAAAGCGCAATATAAAGTGAGAAATGGAAAGGAGATAAGATTAGATAAGATAAGATAAGAAATAAGGGCAGGAGTAGACCATATGGCCCATCAAACTTGCTCCGCCATTCAATACAATCATGGCTGATCTTTGGCTTCAACTCCTCTTTCCCTCCTGCTCTCCATATTCCTTAATTCCCTGAGACATCAAAAATATATCTATCTCAGTGTTATTTAATGATGGCGCATCCATGGCCCTCTGGGGTAGAGAACACCAAAGATTCACAAACTCTTTGAATGAAGAAATTTCTCCTCATTCAGTCTTAAATGACCCTTATGCTGAGACTGCGTCCCCGGAGTTCTAGATTCCCCAGGCTGGGAAAAAGAATCTCTCTGTATCTATCCTGTCAAGTCTCTTCATAATCTTGAATGTTTCAATGAGATCACATCTCATTCTTCTAAACTCCAGACAGTAGAGGCCAAATTTACTCAGCCTCTCATCATGGACAACAGTCTAATCCCAGGAAAAAATCTAATGAATCTTCACTGTACTACCTCCAATGCAAGTATATCCTTCCTTAAATCCTTAAAACCATACAGAGTATTCCAAGTGTGGTATCAACAAAGCTTTTACAATTGTAGTAAGATTTCTTTATTCTTGTACTGCAACTCCTTGCAAAAAAAGCCAACATGCCATTTGCCTTCCCAATTGCTTGCTGAACCTGCATGCTAACTTTCTGTGCTCGTTGTATGAGTCTTTCTGAATATCAACACTTACCAGTTCATGCCTTTCAAAAAATGTTCTGCTTT
Organism: Cetorhinus maximus; assembly: GCF_964194155.1. Classification (NCBI taxonomy): domain Eukaryota; kingdom Metazoa; phylum Chordata; class Chondrichthyes; order Lamniformes; family Cetorhinidae; genus Cetorhinus; species Cetorhinus maximus. Next base: position 150,756,336 of record NC_135883.1, on the reverse strand, counting down.
TCTATTCTTCCTATCAAAATAAATAACCTCACACTTCCCTACATTATACTCCATCTGTCACCTTGTTGCCAATCACTTAACCTGTCTCTGTCTCTTTGCAGCTTCTTTGTGTCCTCCTCACAGCTTGTATTCCCACCTAACTTTGCATTGTCAGCGAATTTAGATACATTACTCTCTGTCTAAGTCATTAATTTGGATTGCAGAAATGAGGGAGACAAGTCAGGAGAAAGTAGGAAGCATAAGTAGCAGAGACAGGAAAGAATGGACCAGCAGACTGAGACAAATTGGGAGAAGCATGTTACAAAATAGCATGAGAAGAAAGACAGTGAAAGTGATGGAGAACATCAGGCATGAGTGAAACAAGATAGGAGAGGTTTACAATGAAGAGGAAAGCAAAAATTGAGCGAAACTATCTTGCTGTGTTCAGAAGAGCTGAGCAATTGTTAGATTCTATACTTGATAATATCCTTTCACTGACCCTTCACATTTCCTGCTCTCTGCAACATTGTCAGTTTCCACGGCTGCTCAGTGAGGTTACTATATTCGGAGCACATTTCCAGGTTGGCCATTGGATAACCCAACATCAACAGTCACATCTCTTAATTGTGATTGGACATCATTCCATGCAGCAAGTTGGAGATTCATGATCAATAGAAATGTTAGGAATCATGTCCTGAGTTATCAGAGCCAGATGTACAATTTTGATATGTATTGCTCCTCCCAATAGATAAAGTTTGAAAACTTGCCTCAATCCTCCTCCAACACTGGTTGAGCTCTTTTCAGGAAACATTGATATTTGTTTTTGTGTCATCATTTTACACAGAAACATGTGTCCCTGCTTTTTAAAACTGAGAGAAACCTCTCCTGAGTTGGCTGAGATTATGAGAATTAACAAAGACTACCAGGTATGTGCACAATGTTGTTAATGTTTAAACGAATAGAATGAGCTCCTCTTTATTTAATCATTGTTTTAATCACTTAGCAGGTTCGCAAGGTGAATATTAATACATTTGTTACTACCTAATTCCTTGCTCTTTGATTTGATCTGATTTTTGAAGTGTAAATTCTTTCATATTGCCATTAATTTAGAATTTTATCACAAGCCCCCATTTCATGCGTCTCTTTGCCAGTTTTAGAATTTCCAAACTGCGCACTGCTCCTTGACCACAAGAGGCACAAACCGTTGTTCCCAAGTATCTGCTCATGTAAGCTGGAAACACATCACTCCCTGCTTCTGGTCAGTGAACAGTGGTTGTAATAGAGCATCACAGAGACAGTTGGGGAAAAATAATTTACTTACGTTTTAAAATTAAAAAGAGAGATTAGATTGATTCAACTATGATCCTTGCACCTCTGGAGACTGATGAGGTGATATGTGGATTGAGTTTGAAACGGCTTCATCTAGTCCTTTCAATCATTTTATTAGAGTGTTCCTTTGCTAAATAAAGTAAACTGCCATTTGTTTTCTTTATTCAGACCAAATTGACTGCATTGATCTACAGTGGAAAATATGACACACATGAGGAGTTCACCGTTGTGTTACAACCCTATTTGTCCAACACAATTGTTCCATTAAACAGTGTAAGTTTAATTTTGTTGGTTACATTTTTGACACCCAGGCCTGGAGGTATGAATTTTGACTATTGCCATATATCTCTCAGCCACTCTTGGTGCAGGTTTTACATTATGGCCAACTTCACACGTTTACTCTTCAAAAGCACTCCATTGCCTGTAAAGCACTTTGGGGCATCCCGAGGTCATGCCAGGCTCTATTGAAATGCAAGTATTTCCCTTCTTTTGTTGCATGGCCAACTGCATTGCTCCATCCCAACCCAATATACTAGGAACTGGAACAATCCCAGGAGTTCATTGTTAATGGTAATAATTATTTAGTATCATATGTTTCTTCACACTGCAAGAGAGTTGGTGCAAATTTGGATGTGGAAGAGAACAGCTTTTTTCAGTCATTTCCCCCACTACTGCCTGCATGCAGCAAATTGATAGATGTACATTTCTCAACAGTTTTCTAATAGCTCGGTCCAAGGTTGCTTGATACTGTTCAGGATGGGGCCCCAAAATGTCTAGGGTCCTTTCTAGGGCACACTCATTGCAAATCCTGCTGCTGTCAGCTGGCAGGGCCAGAACTTAGGCTAGGACACAGATGCCCCTGATCCTGTCCTTGCAGTCAATTACTGCTCAGTATGAGGCAAAACGAAAGAACAGGTCGGCGGCTGGGGCTCCAAATGCCCTCATTCAGCAGGGGTATGATCACGGTGTTGCTGGGGAAGGAAAAGAAAAGGTACTGGCATGGATCTTTTGTAAGCTACTATCCAATTGCTTTTTAAAAGGACACCTGAACTCTACTTCACACATGAACTATGTCCAAAAGTAAGCCTGTATATTCTTTGATGTCTGACATTCTGATACTAGCAAGATAATATACAATGCTACAATCACGCTACCTATATCCCAATCAATAAGTCTCTTGCCACCAGCAATTGTTTCTGCCACTTGTGACCTAATGTTAGTGAGCTTGATGGTTGTTTGTGGGGTTGGAAAAAAATCACAAAAGCCCCTGTAAGTTATCATCTATTTATACGTGGTTTAGATACACTACAGTATTTCAGTTCAGTAAACCAGTTACTTCATCATTTATTAGTCTGCCCTTCTCTTTTTCCAGACCGGCCAGCCGGACCTGAGCTTCTTTACAGTCGATTGTTTCCATTTAAGAGAACGAGGACAAGCGGAGATGGCCATTGGCTTGTGGAACAACATGGTATTTCTTCCTCCTTAACTGTAACTTTCTGGCACGTTGTTAACAGAGAATCTTGTTACAGCCTGTCACTCCAAAGGCTGTGAATTAGATTTCATACCAGTGATCCCTGATTCAGCAACTCAAAGATGACCATCCAAATTTCACCACTCTTGGTCAGCTACTGATCACCAAGATCACGCCAATGGCAATTGAGGCCCAGCGTTTTCCCCAGAAGCGCATGCGAAAACAGTTTCTGTTTCCATCCTTTTAGGGAAGTGGATAATAGCGTTTACAGGTCAAAATGTGGCACATGGTAAAAATGGCTGCCCCAGCACCTCAAAGCTCATTGGCAAGAGGGATAGAATTGAAAAGCAGAGAAGTTATATTAAACTGCATTGAACATTAGTTAGACCGCATTGGAGTACAGTGCACTGTCCTTGCCTCCATATTATAAAAACGATATTGAGGCATTGAAGAAGGTGCAAAAATAATTTACTGGAATGATACCAGAACTGAGAGATTACACCATTTGGGAAAGATTGAGCGGGCTGCGGTTCTTTTCTCAAGAAAAGAGAAAATGGAGATGTGGCCTGACAGAGATCTTTAAGACTATGGAAATGTTTGATAGGATACATGTAGAGAAGATGTTTCCACTTGTGGGTGAACTAGGGGTCATAAACATACAATAGTGACTAATGTACAAAATGTACAGGAATTCAGGAGAAACTTCTTAACCTAGAGTGGTTCAAACGTGGAACTCATTACCACAGGAAGTAGCTGAAGCAAGTAGAATAGACGCATAAGCACATGAGGGAGAAGGGAATAGGATTTTTTATGAGATTAGATGATGAAGGGCTGAAGAAATAAAGAGCAGCATGGGCCAGTTGGGTTGAACGGCCTGTTTCTGTGCTGCAAATACTTTGTATCTTTGTAATTTTGATATTTCTGTTCAGGCATAGCATGGCCAATGAAAAAAATCATATTTTATGTGGCAGAAGCTTTTTTCCATCAGTTACACTGGTGTTCTGTCTACTGCAGTAAATCTGTCAATTGCACCTTACTGAGAGAGTTATCTAGCTCTGTTGTAAGTGTATCTTGAACAATTTAGTAATTTAAGTGCCCTTGGGCAGTGCCATTATTGTCATTATTGCTGTTGTATGCTGATTTTCATCAAAGGCTTTTGTATCCATGTGGCATTTAATGCGCAATGCAGACACAACACAGCAGTCGGGTTTCACTTGCTCAGGCAGCACCTGCTTAACCCATTTGTGAAACATTCATTTTGTGCTATTTTAACCTGTATTTTTAAAAGATTTAACAACTCCCTTATTATCTCACGTAAAAAGATTAAGCAGAGCAACTTAAGTCCCTTAATATTTGAACTGAATGTTGCTTCCTAACTTTAGATTACAAATAGTTACATTTGAGTACGCAGCACAGGAACAGGCCACCGGTCTAACTGGCCTATGCCGACCCTTAGGCTCCACATGAGCTTCTTCCCACTCATGATAGCATGTCTTTTTGTGAAATTCGTCACTCACATGGAGGGTTTTGAGTTGATGAGAGTCTGAATTTGGATTACCAAGTAATGGATTCCAGACTGCTGATTCAGAATTACTTAGAAAATTGTACAGATTTCAGCATAGAAGGAGGTCAGTGTCCACTGAGCCTGCCCTGATGCTTGCCCCACATTGTCTAGTCTAATCTAGTCTAATCCCATTTCACTGTCCCCTTTAATTTTTTCCGACTTCTTCATGTGCTTAACTAACTCCCTCTTAACTGCTGTAATTTCAAAAGCCGCTGTTGGCAATACATTAAAAATGCCAATAAAGCTGTTCTTTAAAATTATTATTCTTTCAAGGGATGTGAATGTCACTGGCAAGTCCAGCGCTTGTTACCCATCCCTAATTGCCCTTGGACTGAGTGGCTTGCTAGTCCATTTCAGAGGGCAGTTAAGAGTCAACCACATTGCCGTGGGTCTGGAGTCAGTCACATGTAGGCCAGACCAGGTAAGGACGGCAGATTTCCTTCCCTAAAGGGCATGAGTGAACCCGATGGGTTTTTACGACAATTGATGACAGTTTCAAGGTCACCATGACGGAAACTAACTCTATATCCCAGATTTATTAATTGAATTTAAATTCCACCAGCTGCTGTGGTGGGGTTTGAAGCTATGGCTGGGATTTTCCGGCCCTGCCCGTGGCTGGGACTTTCCGGTGTCACCGAAAGCCATTGGACTTTTGGTTGGCTCTCCAATTTTCCATTCGCGCCCACGGTGGGTCCCATAAGATCCCAACCCATGTCTCCAGAGCATTAGCCTGGGCCTCTGGATTGCCAGTTCAGTGACAGTACCACTACTCCACCGTCTCCCCTGAATAATGAAACCATTTGTGTGTACCTTTCCTGCTTTGAGCACTAATGCTAAGTTCGCTTGTTATCAATTCACTGGTCATAAATATTGGGGGCAATTTTAAAACAAAAATAAAAATACCTGGAAAAACTTTGCAGGTCTGACAGCATCTGTGGAGAGGAACTCAGTTAACATTTCGAGTCGATATGACTCTTCAACAGAGCTAAGGAAAAGTAGAAAAGAGGTGAAATATAAACTGGTTTAAGGGGGGGGGGTGGGACAGGTAGAGCTGGATAGAGGGCCAGTGATAGGTGGAGATAGCCAAAAGATGTCATAGACAAAAGAACGAAGAGGTGTTGCCGGTGGTGATATTATCTAAGGAATGTGCTAATAGTTGACATTAAGGGTAAAAAGCAGGACGAGCAAGGTACAGGTAGCCCTAGTGGGGGGTGGGGTGGGAAGAAGGGATCGAAATAGGCTAAAAGGTAGAGATAAAACAATGGATGGAAATACATTTAAAAATAATGGAAATAAGTGGGAAAAGAAAAATCTATATAAATTATTGGAAAAAAGGGGATCGGAAAGGGGATGGGGATGGAGGAGAGAGTTCATGATCTAAAATTGTTGAACTCAATATTCATTCCGGAAGGCTGTAAAGTGCTTAGTCAGAACATGAGGTGCTGTTCCTCCAGTTTGCGTTGAGCTTCACTGGAATATTGCAGCAGGCCAAGGATGGACATGTGGGCATGAGAGCAGGGTGGAGTGTTGAAATGGCAAGCGACAGGGAGGTCTGGGTCATGCTTGCGGACAGACCGAAGGTGTTCCGCAAAGCGGTCACCCAGTCTGCGTTTGGTCTCTCCAACGTAGAGGAAACCGCACTGGGACCAGCGAAAGCAGTAGACTAAATTGAGGGAAGTGCAAGTGAAACGCTGCTTCACTTGAAAGGAGTGTTTGGGCCCTTGGACGGTGAGGAGAGGGGAAGTAAAGGGGCAGGTGTTGCACCTTCTGCGGTTGTATGGGAAGGTGCCGTGGGAGGGAGCTGAGATGCATGGGGTGATGGAGGAGTGGACCAGGGTGTCCCAGAGGGAACAATCCCTGCGGAATGCTGCCGGGGAGGGTGAAGGGAAAATGTGTTTGGTGGTGGCATCATGCTGGAAATGGCGGAGGATGATCCTTTGAATGCGGAGGCTGGTGGGGTTATAAGTGAGGACAAGGGGGACCCTATCATGTTTCTGGGAGGGAGAGGAAGGTGTGAGGGCGGATGCGCAGGAGATGGGCCGGACACGGTTGAGGGCCCTGTCAATCACTGTGGATGGCAATTTTAAGCTATTGGCATGCTGAGGCAATTGGGTGCAATGCTAGTTTTATACCAGGGGTTCTCAAACTGTGGGCTGCAACCCCACTGGGTGAGAAACTGAGGTCGTGAGCTCCCTCCTCCGTGGCAACAGTGGTGACCATGGAGCGAAGACTCAGTTGGGACAGTCTGAGATTACCTGCGAGGCCCCTTGACATGAACACGGGATTTTTTTTTCTTGCCTTAGTCCAGCGGGCACGGCCTAATGAAATCAGCTCTGAGGCCCGCTCACTGCCTCCATCAGAGCCTGCAAAACGGTAGGCGAAGAAAACACTGCTGCCTAGTTCTTCAACAGTCCACTCTCACAACTCACCCCCCGCCCTGCTCAAACAGCTCTATCCTCCTGCCCCCCTCCTCAGTTCTCACAGCTCTCCTCCCAATCTCACAACTCTAACCCCCTGCTCTCACAGCTCTATCTTTCACGCTGTATGTGATTCAGGGCCAGCCAGTGTGAATTGCGCGCTGCAGCGCTCACCGCTGCCTGTGTGGAGGGAGGGAACAGGGTGAGCACTGAAGTTCGCGCATGTGGGCAGTAAAAGCTCCATGAAGGAGCTGAAGCTTTTAAAACGTAAAAAATAAAGAATTTTAAGATGTTAACAACATGTCCCCTCGCGTGACTCTGTCACATGAACAGGGACGTGTTACAAATCAGTTTGAAAATTCTTTTTTTTTTAATCACTGGTCGAAACCTCATCCCGCCCGTGGACGAGGTTTTGCAAAAAAGTCCAAAGGCCCCCTGGCCTTTTCGCCTGCCCGCCAACCATAAGGTTGGATGGGCAGTAAAAAATTTCATTTAATTAGAACTTTACTGGCCTTCATAGGCCTGTTAATTGTCAGCGGGCGTGCTGCCACCTCCTGCGCTCGCCCGCCAGCCGGAACATCACGTGCGTGCGCAATGACATCAGGACGCACGCCTGACATCATCACGTGTCATTTTATGCTTGTTTGGGTCGGGCGCGCACCTGCCCGATGAGCACAATATCCTGCCCTATGATTCCGGCCTCTTGAGCATTCCCGACTTTAATCACTCCACCTTTGGCAGCCGTGCCAGCAGCTGCCTCAGCCCTACTCTGGAATTCCCACTCCACACTTCTAAATCTCTCTTTCCTCCTTTAATGTGCTCCTTAAGACATATGGCTGTGGGTACTGGGAAAATTGGAGCTTTCGAGACTTAGATCGGTAGATTTTTGTTAAACAGGGTTATCAAAGGACATGGAGCAGAGGCAGGTAAATAATACAGATCAGGCATGATCTGATTGAGTGGCAAAACAGGGGCTGAATGGCCAACTTCTGTTCCTGTGATCCTAGATAGTTCCAGTACTGTCGCTTCACTGCTCTGGCCTGCAGTTCCAGTCAAGCGTGTGTGCCTGTTTGCTTCATAGAAGCAATGGCTACATTATGTTAATCTTGCTGTGGTTCAGATTCTAAGACACTAGTCTACATGGTGATGGTGGTGGTGGTGGTAGGGGAAAGTGGTGAACCAGGGTGGGGTGCTAGCAGAGACAACTATTTCCCCCTGCCCATCCTCTATCACAGTACCTGACTATTTACTGACTGGGGTTACGATTTTAATTTACCTTCCTTGAGTTCAGGGGTCTGCAATTTTGTTCATCTGAACAGCCTTTTTAAAAAAAAAAATTGCCTAAAATAAAAGTCATTGGGAGCTGCAAGACAAAAATCCGGCATTTCTGTATTAATTGAAAAAAGTTAAAATTTAAACAAACCTAACTCTAAATATCACAATTTTTGACATTTTGTTCCACTATAATTTTGTCAGTAAAGTCATCTTTAAAACAAACTTTAACTTAAAATGTGTAGAATTAAGATAATATTTTGGCTTTTGATTCTCATGAAGAAAAAATAGCTTCTAATGCAGGTTCAGAATAATTTATCGTCTGAACCACATTAGAAACAATACTGGTCATGACCTTAAAGCCTGTTCCTCAAACCAAAGACATTATCCATAACCGTGGTATACCACTCAAACAGGTTATTTAGAGCATGATGATTTTCATTTAAATTATCATTTGAAACTGTAAAGTGCAGCATAATGATCAGCCTTTTCCCCCTGCAATATAAAGATGGCTCTTACTTTTCTTGATTTAATTTTTTTCACATTGTGTCTCCTGCCAATGCAAGATGACCTCCGTTACCTGTCAAGTGCACACGCGCAGAATTTAATGGCATCATTTGCAGGAGACACAGTGCCCGTTAGATCTTATTTAGATCCTGAAGCCATTCACCCAGTTCCTGGGGTGGACAGTTGGGGCTTGACCTCCCCGCAGTTCCCTGGGATCAGGGTGGGGAGGAAGGGGAGGCTTCTGATCCACCTGGTGATGGCCACAATTCTGTTTGCAGCTCCAGGGCTTGTTCCCCGTGACAGATCTGGATTAAGGGGAAGAGACTCCGGAGCGGGAGATTCAGGAACTGCGGGGAGGCTGCAGTTTCAAGCAATATAAAGAGATTGTTTCCTTTCAGTAAGAGGTGTTAACTTGATGCTGCTGGTGCCGTAATATTTGCAATTCCAGGGCCAGTGATGGCCACGCATGTGCCCTGCTGCACATTGCCCCCTCGGAAGGTGTTCCTGCTTGTAAAAGGATCAAGAACGAGAGGGCACAGATCTAAAGCGATTTGCAAAAGAAGCAAATGTGAAGTGAGAAAAAACTTTTTCACATAACGAGTGGTCCGGGTCTGGAATGCACTGCCTGGAAGTGTGGTGGAGGCAGGTTCAATAGAGGCATTCAAGAGGGCATTAGATGATTATTTGAATAGAAACAATGTGCAGGGGTACAGGGAAAAGGCAGGGCAATGGCACTAGGTCATAATGCTCATTGGAGAGCTGGTGCAGCCATGATGGGCCGAATGGCCTCCTACTGTGCCGTTAAAATTCTGTGATTCTATAAAGATGACAGATGCACATGTGCTCTGTTGCACATTGCTCCCTATAAAGATGGCAGCCGCATCAATAGTTGCACTTAAGGGAGGTGGTGGCAAAGTCTTATTTTTGCTGACTGGTATTCCAGAGACCCAGATTAATGCTCTGGGGGACCTGGGTTCAAATCCCACCAAGGCAGATGGTGAAATTTTTGAATTCAATAAAAATCTGGAATGAAAAGTCTGAAGATGACCATGAAATGATTGATATAAAAACCCATCTGGTTCACTAATGTCCTTCATTTAGAGAAGAAAATCTGCCATCCTTACCTGGTCTGGCCTACTTGTGACTCCAGACCTCTAAACAAGGGCAATTAGGGATGGGCAATAAATGCTGGCCTAACCAGCGGCACCCACATCCCATGACTGAATTTTTTTTTTTAAACGCACGGTGTTGGCAGCAAACGCAGCTTTTTAAAAAGTTTTTCTCATGTTAATGCAACTCAGCTGCAGGTTGCAGACCCCCTACTCTAATTAAATGTTCATATTCCACCAATGGAGATCTCAGGCTGCTGACCTTCAGATCTTACAAGCTTCAGGAACTGGACCTGCATTGCTTGTTTTTAAGAAAAAAATGGTAGTTATTTAACTCGCAATACAAATGAACCTGTCTCAATGTTTTTTTTAACACCTGTCTCTCTTCCCATTCTCAGTCAGACACATGTAGAGATTTCTATTTACTAAATGTTCTTTATTCCACTTTCTGCAGCTGGAACAAATTGGGTACAAGCAAAATTACAACAATTTCACCCATGACCGAACCAAGTTGAAGTGTCCTAGTTCTGTAAGTAAAGAGCTTTTATATAGTGGTGTAATATACATTATTGGCAACCAATTATAGCTGTACTACTTGTAACAGTCCTCAACTACTTCTAGTTCACACTTAAGATGGGGCTTTACCAGCGGTCTAGGGATAGGCAGGGAGGCATGGGTGGCCCCTAAAATGGAGAGGGAAGCCGTAGGGTGGAAAGCCCATCGCCTTCCTGCTGCCAAGATATTTTAAGAACGGTGCGTGTGGTGGAGGATGCCGCTCCCACCCAGGGGCCAATTGAGGCACTTAAGTGGCCAACTAATGGCTTCTTCTCACTGCCACTGGCATTTTACCAAGGACAGGTAGACCCTTTACCATGTGGGGAGACTGCCTGGTGAAGCTAGGGGGGGAACCACCTATTCAGGCACTCTGTGGCCCACAGAGGGGCTGTGCCTGGCTGCATTGTCCATCTCTCTGGCAATGGCACCTCCTGCCCTCATCAGGGCCTGCCTGACTGGCTTGGGTGCCCCTAAGCCCCACTTACCTTGTTGGGAGGGCATGTCCTTCAATGGCATCCTGCTCTTCCAGTTGCAGTCCCAGTAGTTGCCATCACTCCCAGTGGCGCTGCTAAGACTGCTGACCTGTCGGTGAGCCAATTGGCCAGCAGCTCTTAATAGGGAGCGGGTACACGTCCCTTAAAGGGACAGGAGCCCCAACAGCATCTAATTAGTTGCCGGACCACTGAAAAATTCAGCTGGATGTCCCATGAATGACCAAGGGAGCGTTGTCCCTGTTGTCAGGGTCCCTGCTGCTGATAAAATTCCAGCCAAAGTGTGCAACAACTCACCACAAAAAGCACTCAATGGGCATTTGCCTTCAATTTGGTGCTCTTCCTACACCTTGGAACTAAACATGCCAGACAGTTGTAACACAGGGTTGTATCAGGGGTTCAGATGACTTTCAGGAGTCTTTTGTGTTTCACTCCCAGTCCTTGGGTTGTGATCTGAACCCCAAGAGAAAGTTACAGCTCTTTGACTGATTAAAGTGATTGCTAACTACTTTCCAGTTAAACCAAATCACTTCAGTATGAATATGTAGTATACTACTTCAGAGTTACAGCACAGAAACAGGCCATTCTGCCCAATTGGTCCACTGTTGATGTTTGCCCCCCACGAGGGCATGTACTCCACAAATCACCCTGTCCCCATACCCCATTATCCCTTTCTCCTTCATCTACCTATCTAATCCAATCTTGAACGTTGACATAATTTCTGCCTCAACCACTATTCCCGAAGTGAAATTCATTGCCTCTGAATTATCCATGAGAAGTTATTCCTGCTCTCTGTTCTAAGTCCCTTACATTCTAATCTTGTATCCATGGCCCCTCATCCACATGGAAACAATCAGCTTCTATATACCCTATACAACACTTTCATAGTTTTAAATGTGTCTATCTTATTGCATAATCTGTGATGTTATAATGAAAGAAGCCTTATTTAAGACCATAGCATTGATTTTATCCTAAAACACCATAGAAAACTTCAGTGTAAAATGGATAAGAACCTTTCATAAAATGGGTGAGTACTTTCATTCATTCTAATTAGTTATAAAATATTTGAAGTGCATTAAAGGGTGAATGATGAATTTTGAAATTCTGATTCTAATACAAGTAGTTGTTATGCAAATTAGGTAGGTAAGTGCACGTGCAACCTTCCTATCCAGACAAACCAAGATATAAAGTATACAAATTTTTATTTGCATATTTATTTTAATTTTCACACCGAGAATCTGTGCTCCATCTAAAACAGAAGACTTTAATCTGACATTCACCTTAATTAGGATTGCTCAATATTGCAATCATTATAAGCAATAACTCAAATCCAAATATAAATGTCATGAGTTATCCTAATCACTTTTATTTGCTTTTCACATTCCCTCTAGGAGGCACCTTATTTATTCACATGTAGAAACAGTGCAGCAGAACCAGAAGGCACATCCAGAAATCCTGAACCAACAACGGTGTCCACTACAGCTCAAGGAGTATCTATGGTGGAGCAGAGAGTTTGGGTTGTTGTTCTAATAGCTGTGACTACAGTGATCTTGGAGCAACACTGCTCCTGATCCGAAAGCTGGAACCCTCAGAATGGAGAAAGCAGCAGGAAAAAACACTCAAAATAAATGGAATTAACATGGCCAAATGTTATTAAGAGATTTTTTTTAAAAAACACTTCAGTTCTTAGTGGAAAATATATAACAGCAGAATAACAAGGCAGGAGAAGGCCTTCAGCCCATCATGCCCACCGATCCACAATATTCCCTTGGGACATTTCTAATATGGGGAGAGGATCTTATGGGGAAATGGCGGCATGTGGTGATGTCACTGGACTACTGATCCAGAGGCCTGACTAATGCCCTGAGGATATGGGTTTGAATCCCAGCACAGTAGCTGGTGGAATTAGAATTCAATTGATTAATTAAAAAATCTGGAATTGAAAAGCTAGTCTCAGTAATGGTAACCATGAAGCAATCATCAAGTGTCACAAAAATCCATCTGGTTCACTAATGTCCTTTAGGAAAGGAAATCTGCTGTCCTTACTTGGTCTGGCCTACATGTGACTCCAGACCCACAGCAATGTGGTTACCTCTGAAATGGCCCTAGCAAACCACTCAGTTCAAAGGCAGTTAAGGATAGGCAACAAATGTGGACCTTGCCAGTGACACTGATGTCCCTTGAAAGAATTTTTAAAAATTGAATCCTGTTTGTTGAAAATGACCTCTTTGCATTTACATGCTATACTCCTTTCTACAAATTCCACCATTCTCTTTACTCCTTTAACGGCCCGGGAGCTGACAACTCTCTCGGGCCCCGATACCTCAAATATAGTTTCATGTCATTCATAATCCTTCCCTCTGCTAAATATAAAAACCTTTCCAATTCCCTGTACTATATTTTCTCTGCCAACTAGTGGAGCTTGTCCAATTTCTTTTATTTGTGGAATGTGGGTATCATTGGCTAGGCCAGCATTTATTACCCATCCCTAATTGCCCTTGTTCAGAGGGGTCTTTATGACAATTGGCAATGGTTTTGTGGTCATCATCAGACTTTTAATTCCAGATTTTTTTTCAATTGAACTCAAATTTCACCATTGGCTGTGGTGGGATTTGAACCTGGGTCCCCAGACCATTACTCTGGGTCTACTATATTACTACTGACAATGCCGTTATGCAACAGCACCCCCCTTACAGGAATACAGTAATTTGACCTCTTCTGGGGAAGAGTTGGATCAACGTATTTCAGAAGCGAATCAAAGACTATTTTAGTCAATGTTATATTATTTTTCTATCTTATAATACACTTTCCACATTCAGTTTGCACATCCACCTTTCTGTGGGAGGAGAGTTTCATCTCTTCACTGTCACGTTATCACCCGGAAACAGCTGTGTGGTTTAGTGCTGTTCAGTTCGTACCAGTTCAAGAAGTCCATCAGTTTTCCTGTGGAGGGGCATCTGTTCCTTATAACCACAGCTTCCGCCTGCAACAGGAAAGAACTACCTTTATATATTAAATAAGCAGGGGGGGGGGGGGGGGGGGGAATGGGATGTGCAAGGAAGGGCATCATGCAATGAGGATGACGGCATAGTGATATAATATCACTGAAATAATAATCCAGACGCCCCGATTAACTCTTTAGTGGAATTAAAATTCAATTAATCAATAAATCTGGGATTAATAGTGTTATGGACAGAGAAGAGAGGCAAACATGAACTCTTTTATTTTCTCACTGTCTGTAAGCAGAGGTATTTTAATTTTTGAAATAGGCTGTGGTTTGTTTCCCCAGATCCTCAGTTTGTGAGGTCAATTCTTAAAGTGACTCATAGCAAACCCTCTTTAGAGCTAAATCAGAAGTATTGTTTATTCATACATTCAACCCCGGGGGTTGGTCACAATTTCATACACACACACAAGCACAATAGGAAAGAAATTTACAACTATGAACAACTTAAAAGAAAAAGCATCACAGATATGGATACCAGTTCATGTGATTGCCAGAAAGTCAAAGTGCATTGAGGGTTCCTTCACGGAGGAGTTACAGTTCAGGCGGGTTCAGCTAGCTGAACCAGGAGTTGCAGAATTCCTTTAAAGTTGATGGTAATGCAGTGAGATGATGTTGGTATACCAGAGACTTGGCCTGCTTGGCAGGCGATGGCAGGAATCTTCCAGAGAAATACAGAGAAATAGGCTTTGAGGAGGCTTAGACTTAATGGTCAGCCTGGAGACTTGCTTTGATGTTTGTAGGCTAGAGGTTAAACAGCAGACTGAGTTGCAAGTCCAGAAATGTAATGTTAAAACTTTCCAAAGGCCAGAAGCTTAGGCCATGTGTTGTCGCCCATTAATGAGTTAGTTGCAGGCTAACAAGCTGTTCCTATGCCCTTGGTCCATTGTTCACCTTAGGAGATAGATGGTGGCTATTGGTGCCTCTGCAGTTATAATGAGTTTTGATGGCTCTCCCTTTGTTCTAGGACCAGGCTAGTGAGACAGACCATCTGCTTGTACCTGGTTTCATTGATTGTAACGTGCCCTCACAATAAGAGGTGTGAGATTCCGCAAGGATGAGGGTTGAGCTTTTGTCCTGTAATTGCTATGAAAATTTCCAGAAACTGTAGCCAATTTGTGAATCATGTGACCTGCAGCAGCCATATTTTGGTTCGGCAAAGTTCATTTTTTAAATAAGCAAAAGTGTAAGATTTGATTTAAATGGTTTATGATCTCTTTCATGTTTTAGGGACAATAGTTAGTCTTAGTAATGGTGACCTTAAAACTCCTGGACTGTTATAAAAACCCACCTGTTTCACTAATGCCTGTAGGGACGGAAATCTGCCATCCTTACCCAGTCTGACCTATATGTGATTCAAGATCAACAGCAATGTGGTTGACTCTTAAGTGCCCTCTGAAATTACCTAGCACTGAGGGTGTCAAGGGCACTTTAGGTGGGGCACTTCAATGTCCATCACCAAGTCTGGCTTCGTAGCACCACTACTGATTGAGTTGGCTGAATTCTGAGGGATATAAGGCTTGACTGGGTCTGCAGCAGGAGGTGAGGGAACCAGCAAGAGGGAGAAACCTCACCCTCACCCTCACCAACCTTACCTGTCACAGATGCACCTGTCCATGACAGTATTGGTGGGAGTGACCACCACACAGTCCTTCTAGAGATGAAGTCCCATCTTCACATTGAGGATGCCCTCCATCATTTTTTATGGTACTACCACCGTGCTAAATGGGATAGATTCAGAACAGATCTAGCAACTCAAAACCGGGCATCCATGAGGCACTGTTGGCCATCAACAGCAACAGAATTATATTGAACCCCAGTCTATAACATCATGACCCAGTAGATCCTCAACTCTACCATTACTATGAAGCCAGGGGAACAACTCTGGTTCAATGAGGAATGCAGAAGGGCATGACCAGAAGCAGAACCAGCCATACCTAAAAATGAGATGCCAACATAGGGAGAGGTGGTGGCATAGTGGTATTGACACTGGACAAATATTCTAGAGACTCGGGGTAATGCTCTGGGGACCCAAGTTCAAATCTCACCATGGCAAATGGTGAAATTTGAATTCAATAAAAATCTAGATTGTCTCCATTGCTGATTACTGTAAAAACCCATCTTAGGATGGCCAATGCCCTTTAGAGAAGGAAATCTGCTGCCATCCTTACCTTGGCCTACAGACCCACAGCAATGTGGTTGACCCTTAAAGGGCAAATAGGGATGGGCAATAAATGCTGGACTAGCCAGTGACACTCACATCCAATGAATTAAAAAGAAACATATTGAAGCTACAACATGGGACTACTTGCATGCTAAAATAGTGAAATCAGAATGCAATAGACAGGATTAAGGAATCCCACAACAAATGGATCAGATCAAAACTTTGCCACATCCAGTCATGAATAGTGGTTAAGCAACTCACTGGAGGAGGAGGTTCCATGACAACCCTCATTTACAATGCTGAGGCAGCTTGGCATGTCAGTGAAAAAAATAAGGCTGAAGTAAACATATTTAGCAAGAAGTGCCAAGTTGATTATTTATCTAAGCCTCCTGGCAACACAGATGTCAGTCTTCAGCCAATTCAATTCATTCTGCGTGATATCAAGAAATGGCTGAAGGCACTGGATATTGCAAAGGCTATGGGCCCTGACAATATTCCAGCAATAGTATTGAAGACTTGTGCTACAGAACTTGTCGCACCCCTAGCCAAGCTGTTTCAGTACAGCTACAACACTGGCATCTACCCGGCAATGTGGAAAATTGCCCAGGTATGTCCTGCACACAAAAGCAGGACAAATCCAAACCGGCCAATTATCACCCCATCAGTCTACTCTCGGTCACCTGCAAAGTGACGGAAGGGGTCATCGATGGTGCTGTCAAGCGGCACTTACTCAGCAGTAACCTGCTCACTGATGCTCAGTTTGGGTTCCGCCAGGGTCACTCAGCTCTCAACCTCATTACAACCTTGGTTCAAACATGGACAAAAGAGCTGAACTCCAGAGGTGAGGTGAGAGTGACTGCCCTTGACATCAAGGCTGCATTTGACCGAATGTGCCAAGGAGCCCTAGCAAAACTGGAATCTATGGGAATCGGGGGGGGAAATTCTCCACTGGTTGAATTCATGCCTAGCACAAAGGAAGATGGTTGTGGTTTCTGGAGGTCAGTCATCTCAGTTCCAGGAGTTCCTCAGGATAGTGTCCTAGGCCCAATCATCTTCAGCTGTTTCATCAATGACCTTCCCTCCATCATAAGGTCAGAAGTTCACCAATAATTGCACAGTGTTTAGTGCCATTCATGACTCCTTAAATACTGAAGCAGTCTGTATCCACATGTAGCAAGACCTGGACAATATTTAGGCTCGGGCTGTTAAGTGGCAAGTGCCATTTGTGCTACATAGGTGCCAGGCAATGACCATCTCCGACAACAGAAAATTTAACCATTGTCCTTTGACATTCAATAGCATTACCATCACTGAATCCACAACATCCTGGGGGGTTACCATTGACCATAAACTGAACTGGACTAGCCATGCTAATACTGTGGCTACAAGAGCAGGTCAGAGACTAGGAATCTTCTTGTGAGTAACTCACCTCCTCACTCCCCAAAGCTTGTCCACCATCTACAAGGCACAAGTCAGGAGTGTGATGGAATAGTCTCCACTTGCCTGGATGAGTGCAGCTCCCACAACATTCAAGAAGCTCAACGCCATTCAGGACAAATCAGCCCACTTGATTGGCACTCCATCCACTCTAATGTTCTTGTGTTCATGGTGTCATTAATGACTATTGTTGGAGTCTTCCAAGCTAGGGCTTAACATCATCTTTATTTAAAAATAACATCTAGAATGAGACTTCATCCTTGCCACCAGACTGCAGGAGAGAACCCACTCATGATAGTCATGTGATCTTACATCACTTACCAAAGTTGATGTGAATTGTCTTACTTACATATTCACATTAACCCTTTACATTCATCTCCACACCACCCCCCCACCCCCCCGCCCCCCCCGCCAAGACTTGGACTTCATCTCTGATTCACAGAGGCAAACGCTATGGCGGTTTGACCAGTCTACCCGACTGAGTTCTCAGCTCTCTCAGAAAGGATTGAGAACTTGAGCCCTCTATGCATTCTCTCGGTCTCTGTTGGGCAGAATGAGAATTGTCAGAGGAATAAAGTTCACCATTCAGGCTATCTTCCAGGTCACCTGAAGAACTGGTCAACTCTGTAGAAATAAGGGCACGCCTGTTCCTTTGCACTATACCTATACTACACTATATCCGCTGTCTCCACAAGATAGGGTCACAGATGTGGCACTTTCTCAAGAGCTTGGCCTTGATGAGTTTGTTCATGAATCCACACTGAATCTCTAGGCTGGAAGTCTGGTAGTTTGTGTACCCTGTGCTGATTATTTAGTTCCGCGTTTGACTGGAATGGTACTCATCCTCCTTCTCCCTCACCTTGTCCAAATTTGCTTCTGTCAGACACAGCATAAGTGTGTGCAGAAAAGCAGGAAGCTGAGTCCTCAGCCTCCTTCCCATTGAAAGCTCACATGGAGCCAGACTATTCTGGAATGGGGTAGAATGAAAACTTAACAGTGCCAGGTTAATGTCATCATTCATTTTTAATAAAGCCTTTACTGTCCACACTCCCCTTTCAGCCTCACCATTAACTTGCAGGTATCTTGGTGAACTAGTCATGTGGGCAAACCCATAAGATTCAGTGAGCTCTCTGAAGTATTCACTAGCAAACTGGGAGCTGTTGGGCTGTTGTCCAAAATGATGAGACTTGGAATCCCATGTGTGGCAAAAAATTCTTTCAACAATACAATGTCAGCCTCAGATGTATGACCACGCAGACCTTTTACCTCTATCCACCTTGAATAGTAGTCAACCACTATCACCCTTTGAGTTCAAGAAGATCCACCCTCAGACATTCCCATGGTCTGCATGGAAATGAGGATAGCATCAGTGGTTCCCTCTGCTCCTGCCAATGGATAGCGCACATGATGCAATTGGATATCAACTCTTCTAATGATTTGGAGAGCCCTGGCCACCACACAGAATTTCTCGCTCTAGTGCGACATTTCGTGATATCAAAGTGACCTCTGAAGTATATCGAGTCATAGGACTCTAGGACTAACCAGTCTCTCATCGTAAATCAGCAAGTTATCCACAACACTGACGTGTCTTCTTTGCTTAAAATATTGCCTCAGAATAGGATTTTGTGGTGTATATTCTGGCCATCTTCTGATCTAGTACTCACGAATTTGACCACATTCTTCTTCTGACATTTGTGCATTTCTCACCTCATTTAAGCATTGTGTTGTAGCTGGTAGATATTTGGTCATTAGTGAAGTAAAGGTCTCCATCTCTTCAATAAAATTTCTATCCCCTTGTTCTGGCCTTGCTACAGGAATGCGCAACAACACATCCGCTGTAGACTGTTTTTTTCCTTGCACAAACTCAGTTGTATCAAATCTCATCAACCTCATACAAAATCTTTGCACCCTTGGCAGCATCTTTGCTAATTCCTTCACATTCAATAGAGTAACCAAAGGTTGGTGTTCAGTCTCAGTTGTGAATTGAAGACCCATGGTGAATTGAAGACACATGATCTGCACGCTTCTCGCGAACCCAGTTAGCAGCTAAGACTTCTTTATCAATAACTGCATACCTTTGTTCTGTTTCGGTCAAAGAATCAGATGCATGGTACACATGTCTATGTTTACCATTTCTCTGCATCTGGAAAAGTACTGCCCCCAATCCAGTCGATGATGTACCTGTGGCAACAATCACAGGCAGTACTGGATCATAATAATCCAACGTGTCCGGTGATATTAACATTTCCTTGATTCTTTCAGACAATATTTGTTAGGCTTCTTCCCAGCACCAAGCCTGCTCTTGTCTTAGCAGCTGACGTAACGGTTCATTCATGTTTGCAAAGTTGAGTAAGAACTTCCCCACCAGCCCCGTAAATCACTGGAGCTTGGTGACATTTCAAGCATGTGGAAATTCTTGGATCACCCTAGTTTCCTGAGGATCTGCACTGTCTCCTGACCCATGTACAATATGTCCTAGGAATTTAATAGCCGGTTGCAAAAACTCACATTTGTTATTCAGAGTAAGTCCCCCTTTTTGTTATCAGTTCTTACTCTGGCATCATGTTCAGTTCTAGTGGACAGTACTCATGTGGCAAATTACTCACTCCAATCCTTCCGGATACAGGTCATCATCCACTGAAAAATCTCGGGTGCAGACGTGATACCTAAAGGTAATCTCTTAAAGCAATATCTCCCAAATGGTGTAATAAAAGTTGTAAGCAAATTGGATTCCTCATTCTTTTTTTCTTATTCACAAGATGTGGGCTCCGCTGGCTAGGCTAGCATTTATTGCCCATCCTTAATTGCCCTTGAGAAGGGTAATTGCCAAAAGCCACTATTCGCGTCTAGCTGAGTGAAAATCGAACTCTTTCCCAGCTTTGCCAGACTCTCATTCACAGACAGCATTGGATGAATTTCTTTTTCAACAGTTTTATTCAACTGCGTGAGATCTACACAGATTCTTTGTGATCCATTTGATTTTGGTACTGGAACCTTACCTGAACACCAACTTGTGGGTTTTGTTACAGGTGAAGTTACTCCTAGTCATAATATTGAGTCAACCTCCTGCTTTACCTGCTGCAGGAGTGGGTGAGGAACTTTCCTCGGTGTAAACAAATGCAGCGGCTTTGCTTCGGGACGAAGCTGATGTGATAAGCTGTTTTCCTTTGAATAATTGTGGAAAGCCTGCTCCGAAAATCTTTAAGATGCTCTTGGTTTTCCAATTCCTCCACTCCGTAAATCAATTGTAAATCTGTACGAACTCTTCTGTTTAAAAGTGAACAATACCGATTCTGGGTTACGTATAAGATTCAGATAATTTTCCTCTCTTTCTATTGAAATGTTGCATGTCCCGTGACTTTAAGTTGTTTGCCTCCTGGCCCATGCTGTTGTGTGCTTGATGGCTGAAGAAGATCTCACTCCAACCACAGTTCAGTGTTGGGGAGAACTGAAAATCCAGCTCTAGTGTTCAGTTTAAAACATGTTTTATGGCCTTCGTCTTAAATTTCAGCACTCCAACAACCTCCGTTGACCCTTTAATCTCACCGAGGAACAGCACCTCTGCATCATTAACGTCTGCAGATTTGCAAATCTTTGAGGGTTTTTCTTTTTTCTGCAAAGTAAACTCCTTGCTATGTCCTGCTATGACACACTGCTTTAAAATGACCCATCTTCATATAAAATTAGCACTCTGGAGTTTTGGCAGGACAATCTCCGCATCGATGTTGCCTTTTCCGGCCACACTGATAACACTTAGTTATGACAGTTGCTGCGGATTCTTCACGTTTTCCCTGTTTCTTTAACATCTTTACTCTGAAACTCAACAAACTCCACTGAGTAGGGGCTGCTTTGCAAATGAATCGAAATACTGAACAATTCTGTTTCCTAACCTAATCAACTGATTTGGTTAGTGTTAAGTCATCCCTCAACTGAAAGAGATCTGACAAGTTTTCATCTAAGACTCCAAAAACAATTCTATCTCAAATTAATTCTTCCTTTAAGTTGCCATACTCACAACTTTCTGCCAGCCAGTATAGATTATTAACAAATGAATCACTTCCCCCACTCCAGTCGCCCGCTCAACAATGGTATTTTTCCTCAGACTGAAGTAGGCATCAAATGTTTTCATTAACTCATTGTATGCAGCGGTTTCCTCATCAATTCTTTGTCTGACTAGGACGTTGTCTGCACAACCACCCATTGTGTGCAGAAGTGTACTGACCTTCCCCTTGCTTGGCTTTGTAGTGTGTCCCAATGTGGTGCAGTATCTTGCAAATCTTCTGCGCCAGTTCAGCTACGCTTCAGGTTAGTTTGGGTCTGCAACTTGCTCAAAGAAATCAGTTAGGGCAATGACTTCTCCATTCTGTTCCTTTTTCATTTCTTTTCTTCTTTTTAATCTGCTGCTTGTTCACGTGCTATTTGGTTTCTGCCCGTTCATTTTCTTGCTGTCAGTTTACCTGCTGCCCACGTCCAATGTTCTTATGTTTGAGGTGTTGTTGATGACAATTATTGGAGTCTTCTGAGATAGGGTTTAACATCAACTTTATTCAAAACATAACAAAGAATAATAACATTAAAATGAGACTTCATCCTTGCCACCAGGCTATAGGAGAGAAGCTGATCATGATGGTCATGTGATCTTACATCACTTACCCAAGATTATGTGAACTGTCTCACTTACATATTGACAGTAAACCTTTACACTACATCCTTCACCTTAACATTCACTCCCTGCACTTCAACGCACAGCAGTGTGTACCATATACAAGATGCACTGCAGCAACTCACCAAGCTTCCTTCAGCAGCACCTTTCAAATATGTGACCTCCACCTCTAAGGACAAGGGCAGCAGATGCATGGGAACACCAGCACCTGCAAGTTAACCGCCACATTACACACTGTCCTGACTTGGAAATATACCTCCATTCCTTCACTGTCACTGGGTCAATATCCTGGAACTCCCTCCCTAAGAGCATTGTGGGTGTACAGTCTCACAGATGAGATGAGAAATTTCTTCACTCAGAGGGCAGCGAACCTGTGGAATTCTCTAACATAGAAGGTTGTGGAGGTCAAGCCATTTAGGACTGAGATGAGAAATTTCTTCACTCAGAGGGCAGCGAACCTGTGGAATTCTCTAACATAGAAGGTTGTGGAGGTTAAGCCACTGAATATATTTAAGAAGGAAATAGATTTCTAGACTCTAAAGGCATCAGGGGGTATGGGAGAGAGTGGGAGTATGGTGTTGAGATAGAGGATCAGCCATGATTATATTGAATGGCAGTGCAGTCTTGAAGGGCCAAATGTCCTACTCCTGCTCCTATTTTCTAGGTTTCTATGTACCTGCACCACACGGACGGCAGCAGTTCAAGAAGGTGGCTCATTACCACCTTCTCAAGGGCAATTAGGGATGGGCAATACATACTGGTGTAGCCAGTAATGCTCATTTCCCATGAAAGAATCAAAACAAATCTTCTGTCCTGCAGGTTGCAATGCCAACTTTGCAATATATCCATTAAACCTTGAAGAGAAGGAACAACAACAACATGTATTTATGTAGCTCCTGCACATAAAGAAATGTCCCAAGCCAGTTCACAGTGGTTTTATGAAACAAGATATGAAGCTGAGCAGCATAAGGAGATTTTAGGTCAGATGACCAAAAGCTTGGTCATAGAAGTATATTTCAAGGAATGCCTTAAAGGAGAGAGAGCTTAGGGAGCGAATTTCTGAACTTAGCACCTAGGCAGCTGAAAGCACAGCTGCCAATCACGGAAAAATTAAAATCAGGCCTACTCAAGAGGCCAGACTAGTGCAGATATCTGGGAGGGTTGTGGGGCAGGAGGAGATTATAGAGATAGCGAAGGGCAAGTTGATGGAGGGATTTGAAAACAAAGATAATTTTAAAATCAAGACGTTAATTGACCGGGGTCAGTGTAGGTCAGTGAACACAGGATTGCTAGGTTGTGTCATGATAATAGTTGATTGTGGTAGTGGACTTCAGTATTCGATACTATACGGCACTCTGTACTCAATAGAGGGTCACCTGACCTGGGAGTTGAAGGTACAGAGATAGGTGTTGCGTTCATCCAGCTTGACCTGCCGGAAGCCTGAACTCGCATCCAAGACTGAATAGTATTTAGCATCAGCTAGCTTACATGTGACCTTTTCTGCTGTGGGCAACTGGTAATGCTCTCTTTGTAATGCCTGGTTTAGGCCTCTGGGATCCAGACAGACTTGCAGATTCCCATCTGATTTTTCTACAATTACAATTGGAGTAACCCACTTTGTCGATTCTTCAATTTTCTTCATGATGGGAAGTTTCTCTATTCTGTCCAACCCTGCTTTCAGTCGGTCTCTCAGCATTAGTGATATTTTCCTGGGCAGGTGTATTTTGGGTGTCACAGTTTCGTCGATCTTGATGGTGTGTTCTCATTTTAGGCAACCAATCCCCTGGAACACATCTTTATACTCGCTTAGGATGTCATCAATGGTGACAATCATTATTCTCTTGATTAGCTTCAGATTTTCACGAGCTTTAATTCCAAGAATGGGTTTTGCATCAGTTTTCTATGAATGGAAGCGCTTGAGACTGTTTTTTTGTAGTTCACATTAAGTGTGCACTTGCCTTCTACTTCAATTTTTTCATCTGTATAAGTAGACAGCTTCATTTTTGTTTTAGTTAGCTGTTTTTCTTTGCATATCTTACAATACAGGCTTATGGGAATGACATTTGCTTGTGTACCTGTGTCAAGCTTGAAGTTCACCATCATGTTGGCAATTTTTAAATCAACCTTCCATTCATCTTCTTTGAACTTTGTTGTTACTGCACCAACGAAAAATTCTGTTTCAGTGTCTGTGTTAATCGTGTGCTCTTTCTTCGATTTACGCATCTTAGCAAAGTGATTTAGTTTATCACAGTTCTTACACTGCTTTTTGTAGGCTGAACAATTGCGTGTAATGTTCTGCATTGGCTGTATTTAAATGTTTTAACAGCAGTTTTGTTCTTTTTACGTTCAGACTGCCAATTTGTTCTTTCCCGGCGCTGTTTCTGTTTAACTGTATCTAACTGTTTGACCGTGTGCGGCTTATCATCTTTTCTCATCTGTTTAATCTAGCATTTCGTTGTCTCTGCCGCTCTGCAGATATTTTTGCTTTCTCCAATGTGAGATCAACTTCTCTCAATAGCCATTCTCTCAGAGAGTCATTTACGATTCCACAAATTATTCTATCTTAGATGAGTGATTCTTCAAGCTCTCTAAAGTCACATAATTTAGCTTGTTTCCTAAGCTCAGTTACATACTGACTAATGTTGCCACTGCCTTGCATGCACATAAGAAATCAATATCTTTCATACGTGATGTTTTTCTTAAGGCTGCAGTAGGCTTCGAATTTTTCCATTATTTCTTTCAAGTAATTTTGTTTCTCATCACTTTCAAACATGAATGTGTTATAGACTTCTAGGGCTGCTTCCCCTGCTAAATGAAGAAAGATGGAAGATTGTACCTGAGGGTCTTTTTTATCACTGCCCATCGCTGTGAGGTACAGCTCGAATCGCTGCCGGAACCTCCTCCAGAGTTCGGCGAGATTTCCCTCCAAACTGAGCTCTGTCGGTGGTTTCAGAACCTCCGTTGTTGCATTTAGTTTACTTCTGACACCATGTCTTGTTTTTTGTTTCAATGATGCACACAGGCCATCGACATTGTAGCTGAACGAATTTTATTGATAACATATTTCCCTAACATAAACACATATCTGCAGGAACTGAATTCTATCAAGACAGGCTCCAAATTATGCTATCTGACCTGCAACTCCCAGGTCAGGTGACTCCCTTGTTAGTGCAGAGTACCGTATAGTATCTGATACCGGAGTCCATTATCACAATCACTATAATCATGACAGGGTGAACGGGACTTAGTACAAGTTAAGACACTGGCAGCAGAGTTGTAGATGATCCCAAGTTTATGGAGGGTTGGATGTGGGAGACCAGCCAGGAGTGCATTGGAATAGTTGAGTTTAGAGGTAACAAATGCATGAAAAGGATTTCAGCAGCAGAACTGAGATGGGGACACAGCTGCAGGAGAGCATACCTGATTGAAGGGATTCAAACATGGTGTTTCAGGAAAGATAGACACGAATTTGTCATGCAACAACATGTTTAAGGACTTTGGAAGGGAAACAAAGGTTGGAGACAGGACGATGGTTTGTAAGGACGAGTCAAGGGATGGTTTTTTTTGAGGAGGTATGTCATGATGGCAGATTTGACGGAGAGGGAGACAGTACCTGAAGAGAGGGAACAGCTAAGAATATCAGCTAACATGGGAACTGTACTGGAACTGCTTGGCTAGGGGCACGGCAAGTTCTGGAGCACAAGTCTCTAGTGTTATTGCTGGAATATTGTCAGGGCCCATAGCCTTTGCAGTATCCAGTGCCTTCAACCATTTCTTGATATCACATGGTGTGAATCGAATTTGCTGAAGACTGACATCTGTGATGCTGGTGACCTCCGGAAGGGGCCAAGGTGGATCATCCACTCCTCCATCATTGAGTATAGGGATATTTGTGGAGCCTCCTCCTCCAGTGAGTTGTTTAATTGTCCACCACCATTCATGACTGGATGTGGCAGGACTGCAGAGCTTAGATCTGGCCCGTAGGTTGTGGGACCACTTAGCTCTGTCTATCACTTGCTGTTAATGTTGTTTGGCACGCTGGTAGTCCTGGGTTATAGCCTCACCAGGTTGACATCTCATTTTTAGGTATGCCTGGTGCTGCTCCTGGAATGCCCTCCTTGAACCAGGGTTGATCACCTGGCTTGATGGTAATGGTAGAATGGGGAATATGCCGGGCCATGAGGTTACAGATTTTGTCCGAGTACAATTCTGCTGCTGCTGATAGCCCACAGCGCCTCATGGATGCCCAGTCTTGAGTTGCCAAATCTGTTCGAAATCTATCCCATTTAGCATGGTGGTAGTGCCACACAACACGATGGAGGTTATCCTCAATGTAAAGGCGGGACTTCGTCTCCATAATGACTGTGCAGTGGTCACTCCTACCGATACTGTCATGGACAGATGCATCTGCGGCAGGCAGGTTGGTGAGGATGAGGTCAAGTATGTTTTTCCCTCTTGTTGATTCCCTCACCACCTGCCGCAGACCGAGTCTAGCAGCTTTGTCATTTAGGACTCGGCCAGTTTGGTCAGCAGTGGTGACACCGAGCCACTCTTGGTGGTGGACATTGAAGTACCCCACCCATTGTACATTCTGCACCCTTACCACCCTCAGTGCTTCCTCCTAGTGATGTTCAACATGGAGGAGCACTGATTCATCAGCTGAGGGAGGGCTGTACGTGGTATTCAGCAGGAGATTTCTTTGCCCGTGTTTGACCTGATGCCACGAGACTTCATGGGCTCCGGAGTTGGTTTTGAGGATTCCCTCCTGACAGTATACCACTGTACCGTCACCTCTGCTGGGTCTGTCCTGCCGGTGGGACAGGACATACACAGGGATGGTGATGGTGGTGCCTGGGACATTACCTGTAAGATATGATTCCGTGAGGATGATGCTTGACTAGTATGTGAGACAGCTCTCCCAGTTTTGGCACTAGACCCCAGGTGTTAGTAAGGAGGACTTTGCAGGGTCGACAGGGCTGAGATTGCCATTGTCATTTCCAGTACCTAGGGCGATGCCGGGTGGTCTGTCCAGTTCCATTCCTTATTGACTTGTTGTTAACAGTTTAATACAACTGAGTTGTTTGCTAGGCCAGTTCAGAGGGCATTTAAGAGTCAACCACATTGCTGTGGGTCTGGAGTCATGTGTAGGTCAGAGCAGGTAAGGACAACAGATTTTTTTCCCTAAAGGGCATTCAGTGAACCAGGTGAGTATTTACAACAATTGACAATGGTTTCATGGCCATCATCAGACTTTTAATTCCAGGTTTTTATTGAATTCAAATTCCACCATCTGCCATGGCGGGATTCGAACCCTGGTCCCCAGAGCATTACCCTGGGTCTCTGGGTCACTCGTCCAGTGACAGTACTTTGCTGTCGAACTCAGAAAAGGCATGAGAGGATACTGGAGAGTTAATGGAGAAAGATACAAATTCAGAGCTTGGGCAGAGAGGAGCACACATTCACATTCGTATCTCCCTCCACTCAACCTTATTTTTCAGTTAACTTATCCTCTGATCCACAGTACAGGGACCATTATGTCAGTAGAAGGAGACTCACTACAGAAATATTCATAGCTATAGCCTCAAAATATCTAAATATATTCCTGATATCTTAATGGGACTACCCAGGGATTAGGGCCAGGAAGAGAAATCATGAGCCCCGGTGCTTCTCCTGTCCCTGGGCCCCATATCCCGCCCACCCTTAATCGTCCCCTCAACCATACATGATTTTTTTTCCCCCTGTCAAGATAACAATTTCATGCAAGGGGTGTAATTGGATTCTACTTTATCAGTAATCTCACAAGTAGAAAGATCAAATGACCCCTGAGCAACAAAGTGAAATGATTGAACAGGATAAGTCTTCACTGTTCAGTGAGAAGCATTGGAGCACGGAGACGCCTCTGTGTGATACAACTTTTAAGAGACCAGTGGACAAAGACTGTACGGTCCACGGGTGTATCTGTGTTTTAGAACGTACTGCTCTAAGAAACTGTCCTGCAAATAGTCTATGAATTCATTTTCCAGGCTACTTTTGCCAATCTCATTCATCCAATCTACATGTAGCTTAAAGTCACCCATAATTACTGTGGTACCTTTATTACATGCCCCATTTATTTCTTCCAGTATACTCTACCCTATTGTGTAACTACTGTGGGGGGTGTCTATAAATTACTTCCACATGTAACCACCTACTTTTCCTATTTCTTATCTCTACACAAAATGATTCTTCATCTTGCCCTTTTGAGCTTAGGTCATCTCTCACTATTGTACTATTGGCATCTTTAATTAACAAGGCTACTCCAACATATTTTTCTAGCTTCTTATCTTTTTGAAATGTGAAATACCCTTCAATATTCAGGTTCCATCCTTGGACACCCTGCAACCATATCTCTGTGATGGCTAACAGGTTATACATATCTATTTCTATCTGCGCTAACAATTCATCCATTTTATTATGAATGCTGTGCGCATTCAGATACAGAGCCTTTAACTCTGTCTTTTTTACCATTTTTGTAATCTCTGGCCTTTTCAGCTGGTGCACTCTTTGTACTCTCTGTCTTTGCCTGCCACACTCTGGTTATCATTACCCAAATCACTACCCTTCTATAGTACCTTGTTGTTATCCTCTAATTTAATACATCTCCTCTCAAATGATCCCTTCCCCCTACTATTTAGTTCAAAACCCACTCCATCACCCTAGTTATACAACCCACCAGAACACTGGTCACCCTGGGATGAGAGGGTTATCCTATGATTTTGTAGCATGGGATTTGCAAGTGCGGGCGGCTACTGTGCAGTGGCTACGCAAGTGGTATTTTCCACTAACAGGATGCTGCCATCAGTTCAAAGGTCATTCTGCCTACCACAATTGAGCAAAGTCATGTATGAATTTCAGTGCTTGTGAGATGTCAGGTACCTAGGCCGTACATCCAAGTGATTGCTTGTTAAAGAGTACAGACCATTGTGAACCAGCTCACATTGCAAAACCCAAAACAAAATGTCTACAGTTAGATGTAATTTCATAACTGAGCAGCACTTGCTAAACAATCCTGAGTGCACTAATAGCTACACTAACAACCAATCTTAGATAGTCAGTTGAGCTCATAATGTGGCTTACTTACACTTGCTTGAGGCAACATACATTGAGAGACAGGGGGTCGTTCTCTGCAAACAAAAAGAATATGTTCAAGCCTTGCACCTTTATTGAATTACCCGGGATTTTGGAGTGCCTTATGTTCTCCATTGCTTTCTCTATGGCAATGCCTCAGCCAATTGCCAACCAATCAGCACCCTTTTCTCCTGGAGTATAAATACAAATCATATTCTTGACCTATGGCTAAATGACTTTCAGTTTCAGCCTTCATCTGATTGATCTATTCTCAAATTCCTGGCGCAGTAAACGTGGCCATCCGTTCTGTAGAGCTGGAGTCAATGCTTGGAATCTAGGCCGCACTATTTCTTTCTTAGGCATCGCTAAATAAGCAAAGTAATTTTACTTTATAACGTGATGAAAATAATTGCTATAATTTTCATTCTGTGTGCAATTCATAATATTGTGTTTATTTACAGATTTTTTTATCATCCTTGTAAAACCTGTTGATTCTGAAATGTAACCAAAATGTGAAACTTTAATGGCCAATAGGTGGTGCTATTTACTAAAATATGTCAGAGTCATCCTCAGCTGAATAAAGCTGCACAGAGACAGATTCACAGCACACAGATCAAAATACAATACTGACATAGGATAAATGCAAAATATTGCAGCTCAGGCAGCACCTGTCAGGGAGGGAAACAGAGTTGACGGGGTGGATTTTCCTGGTCCCGTGAAAGCAGGTTAGGAGGCAGGACCTGGGACAAATATGTAAAAATGGGGTAAGACACCTGACATGTTCCATCTCTCAGAGATCTTGCTAGAGACGGGGTCAGCAGCAGCAGCAGGTAGGCAATTAAGCCCATAATGACCGACTGGGAGAAAGGCAATGGCACCACAGGGGCCTTCCTGACGGTGGACAGGCCCCCAGCTGAGGCCACCCCCGCAGTCTCTCACCTGCCTCAGCAGTACTTACCTCTCCTGTGGGGCTGCTCACTGGATTTTCAGCACCTTGGAGGCAAGTTTGGAGCTGGTGTGGAGCGGGAAAACAGAGGAAAATGGCAAATAATAGGTTGGTCTAGTTCTCTAATGTATTCCCACCTCCTCACACTTTTACCAGAGGTGGCTTCAGAGCAGTGATGCCCAACCTGCCCATCAGCTGCAGAAAGCCAATTAAGGTACAGTAATTACGGAGACAGTCAGTGGGCATTTTTGGAAGGCTATGGAATTTTGCTAGCCGCACACAGGATCCCTGCTGTGCCCATAGCTCACAGGAGGCAAGAACGGAGTGGGATTAATCACTATGACAAGTTTCCACTAATTGTACCCATTTGCAGGACTTCAAGGAGGCTCTTAAAATAAAGTTGTTGTTTTTTTCAAGTGCATGAACACTAATTTTGAAAGTTTTAAATTTACAAAGAAACAGAGCTACTCTATTCCCATGAAACTAGTGAATGATACTGTATAGTTTATCAGAATCATTTTCGGTTGTTAGAATTGGGTTACTTACAGGTAACCGTGAGACTCTAATTAAAGATGCTTATTTCTTGTGATAAACCCAACTTCAGCGCATTAACAAAACTTGACCAAGTCACCACTCGGAAACACATTCAAGGAGTATTTTCTAGTACAAGAGGGGAGAAAGAAATTACATTTTAAAACACTGTTCAGCTTTGCTGGCTTATTGAAGATTTAGTGCCTTGTACCATAATTTCACTTTGGAAAACTAATGCAGTTTCAAGCACAATTTGCATCCGGATTGTTGAGTGGGCCCAAAGTGGATTGAAGCTGTGGTCTCTCCAGAGGACGCCCAGCCAGACCAATGCTTGCAAATTGTTTGCTGGTCACATGTAGGCGTGAGGGATTGGCTGCTAGCCCCATCAGCATTACGGCACCTCCATCTTGTGCCACCCTGTCCTTCTCCATTCGCCTCAGCAGCATTCACAGTGGATCGGAGAGCACTCCTCGCTTCAGGCACCCTGATTGGCTCTCCCGCATCCTCAGGCTGTGTGCCATCCCTAATTGGACACCACTCTTGGAGGCGGTGCCTTAATTAGCCTTCTCTAGGGGAGACCACCCTTGATATCCCGCCACGCGCAGGAATGGAAAAACTGAACCCTCTGTCTCCCTCACCATAAATGCTGGGCGTATCTGGCATCTTTGCTTTCTATTACTGACAAAGACATTGGCTGTCATTCCCCAGCCCCATCGTGGTGGGACCCGCCACGGGAGATTCGGCTGCCCAGCCAAAAGCCCACCGACAGTGGGGACCAGGCAATCCCCGTGGCAGGCCGGGCGGGAAAATCCCGCCCATTGTTTATTGCTCAGGCGAGAAACTCCAGGAAAGTCACAATTAAATGGATACTAAATGAATTATGCAGTTAATTCCTGGGAGCTTTTAAGCCGTGAGGAGAGTCTCAGGTACATTATCTGAAGCCTGAATTCCACTGTGCTACAACCTTAAAGCCACTACTTGGGTAGAGTTTCCACTTTGGGTGCACTTAACAATCCAGTTTCAAATTGTGCTTGAAACTGTGTTAGCTTTTCAAAGCGAAGTTATGGTTCAAAATGTAAAATCTTCAATAAACCAATGCAATCAGCCAGTGTTTACCACCCCCCACCTTGCATTAGAAAATATTCCTGGATATAGTTAGAGTGATAATCTGGTGCAGTTTTACTGATAGTGCAGAAATTGGGTTTATCATAAAAAGTAAGCATTTTTAATGAGAGTCCATCACCTGTGAGTAACCCGATTCTAAATTACTGAAAAATGATTCTGGAAAACTATACAGAATCAGATCTTTTCTTAGGGCCAATTAAATATTTCTTAATATTTAAAAATGTTAAAAGTTCCTGTTACCGCTCTTACGGCTCATAAAAAGCTTTATTTTAAGAGCCTCCTTGATGACCTGCAAACAGGCACAATTAGTGGAAACACTGCATGGTGACTCATCCGATTGGGCGGACTGGGTACCTTAGTGACGTACCATGCATTGGATCATGTAATAGGATTCAGGTATTACCAGGTTATTTTTAACAGTCGGTTACTAGGATAGAGAATAACAGGAACTCATGTACATTCTGCTCTAGCCCTGGAATTATCTCTTACAGTTATATTTATTTTTCAAACATGTCCTTATTTATATGTCATTGATTCGGCTGGTGTAGCAAGAATGGTGCTTGTGATGAACCCATGGAAAATCTACGTATCAGTCACCCCTAACCTAGGGCTGAATTTTGCCAGCTCTATGATGACTGGCTGGGAGGTAGAAGGGCAGGCAATACGGTGGCGGAAGACATAGGGACAGGAGCCTGGCTTCTTCCCATCGCTTTGGCATACTGCCAGTGGCAAGAACCTCAGTACATGGCCACTCACCAGGTAGCCAATTGAATCAATTAAGTATCTAGTTCAGCGCCACTTCTGGCTCCCACTGGTAGTTTATCTGCATCAGGAGGGCCTGCTGGCACATGGAGAGATGGCTGCGTAAACCCTGGCAGTCTTCCAGCAGGTTCCCCGGGTGGAGCACTCCGTGAAATATCCACCGCCAACAATTGCCAGGCTCTGTCTGCCAGACCCTGGCTTGTTCAACAAAATGCACCTCGTCTTCCAGGGTGCGTCCTTTATGCTGCATTCTTGACGGTGGCCCCTCGCCCCCCTTGATGGCGTCCTTGAGGCTATTGAGCTGCCAACCTTCTGATTGGGCCGGCAGCACTGGGAGGCAGGCCTCCTTCCTCAATTGGACAGGTGGCAGACTGTTAATTTGCTGCTGCGGGTAAAATGCCAATTGTGGGTCCCACCGCCCAACAACGTGGGCTCAGCTCCTGCTTTCAGTCCTGGTGGTGGAAATTCTCAACACCTGAGAAAATCCACTCCCTATTGTTAGGTATCAAGATATATGGCGCTCAGTTGTGTCAATAAAGTTGAGGTAGAAATCAGTGATGATCTAATTGTATGGCAGAGTAACCTCAAAGGGTTGAAAGGCCTACTCTAGTTCTTATATTCCTCTACTCTTTGCATGCACAAACATATTGGTGGCAGTGCATGCAAAGAGTAGAGGAATATAAGAACTAGAGTAGGCCTTTCAACCCTTTGAGGTTACTCTGCCGTACAATTAGATCATCACTGATTTCTACCTCAACTTTATTGCTACGTCTTTCACTCATTAAATTGCTTTAGACATGAGTGTGTGCAGCCTACAACAAAACAAATTTACAGAGGGCCAAATTCTCGCTCCCAAGTCGGGAGCACACAGTCGGGAAATTTCCCAGATCCGCAAGCTCAATTTGGGAGAAACTTCCCTGAATGGCCGGATTTTTGTTTCGGGAGAACAGGATGTGCCAACCCCGGAACCAGAATGGAGGCAGACACAGGTGTCAAGGTGGGCTGTTTGGTGGCATAGTGTTAATGTCCCTGGGCTAGTAATCCCAGAAGCCCAGATTAATGCTCTAGGGGCATGAGTTCAAATCTCACCATGGCAGCTGGTAGAATTTAAATTCAATTAATGTAAAAACCAGGAAATATAAAGCTTGTCTCAGTGATGGTGACCATGAAACTATCAATAATAATCATAAAAACCCATCTGGTTCACTAATGTCCTTTAAGGAAGGAAGTCTGCCATCCTTATCTGGTCTAGCCTACATGTAACTCCAGTAATGTGGCTAATTCTTAACTGCCCTCTGAAATAGCCGAGCAAACCACTCAGTTTAAGAGCAATTAGAGATGGGCAACAACTACTGGAGTTTTTTGCGGATGTAACTAGCAGAATAGATAAGGGAGAACCAGTGGATGTGGTGTATTTAGATTTTCAGAAAGCTTTTGATAAAGTTCCACAAAAGAGGTTAGTGTGCAAAATTAAATCACATGGGACTGGGGGTAATATATTAGCATGGGTTGAGAATTGGTTAGCAGACAGGAAACAGTGAGCAGGAATAAATAGGTTTTTTTCAGAGTGGCAGGCAATGACTAGTGGGGTACTGCAGGGATCAATGCTTGGGCCTCAGCTATTCACAATATATATCAATGATTTGGATGAGGGAACCAAGTGTAATATTTTCAAGTTTGCTGAGGACATGAAACTTGGTGGGAATGTGAGCAGTGAGGAGGAAGTTAAGAGGCTTCAAGGTGATTTAGACAAGTTGAGTGAGTGGGCAAATACATGGCGGATGCAATTTAGTGTGGATAAGTGTGAAGTTATCCACTTCAGTAAGAAAAACATAATGGCAGAGTATTATTTAAAGGTAAAAGCAAAAAACTGCGGATGCTGGAAATCCAAAACAAAAATAAAAATACCTGGAAAAACTCAGCAGGTCTGGCAGCATCTGCGGAGAGGAACACAGTTAATGTTTCGAGTCCGTATGACTCTTCAACAGAACTAACTAAAAATAGAAAAGAGGTGAAATAAAGCTGGTTTAAGGGAGGGAGTAGACCTGGTAGAGCTAGAGCTGCTCTATCCAGCTCTAACCACCCCCCCCCACCCACTTAAACCAGGTTATATTTCACCTCTTTTCTATTTTTACTTAGTTCTGTTGAAGAGTCATACGGACTCGAAACGTTAACTGTGTTCCTCTCCGCAGATGCTGCCAGACCTGTTGAGTTTTTCCAGGTATTTTTATTTTTGTTTTTAATTATTTAAAGGTGATAGATTGGGAAATGTTGATGAACAAAGGGACCTGGGTGTCCTTGTACACCAATCACTGAAAGCAAGCATGCAGATGCAGAAAGCAGTTAAGAAGGCAAATGGTATGTTGGCCTTCGTTGTGGGAGGACTTGAGTACAGGAGCAAGGATGTCTTACTGCAGCTGTACAGGGCCTTGGTGAGACCACACCTGGAGTATTGTGTGCAGTTTTGGTCTCCTTACCTAAGAAAGGATATACTTACCATAGAGGGAGTTCAGTGAAGGTTCACCAGGCTGATTCCTGGGATGGCAGGATTGTCGTATGAGGAGAGATTGGGTTGACTAGGGCTGTATTCACTGGAGTTTAGAAGATTGAGAGGGAATCTCATTGAAATGTATAAAATTCTGACAGGGATGGACAGACTGGATGCAAGGATGATGTTTCCTCTGGCTGGGGGGGGTCTAGAACAAGGGGTCACAGTCTCAGGCTATGGGGCAGACCATTTAGGACTGAGATGAGGAGAAACTTCTGCACTCAGAGGTTGGTGAACCTGTGGAATTCTCTACCACAGAAGGCTGTGGAGGTCAGGTGACTGAATATATTTAAGAAGGAAAAAGTTAGATTTCTAGGCTCTAAAGGCGTCAAGGGGGTTTTGGGGAGAGCACAGGAGTATGGCGTTGAGATAGAGGATCAGCCATGATCATATTGAATGGCGGAGCAGGTGCGAAGGGCTGAATGACCTACTCCTGCTCCTAGTTTCTATGTTTCTATGTAAATGCTGGCCTTGTCAACAACGCCCACATCCCATGAAAGAATACATTTTGTAAAAGGCATGCGTCAGTGCTCTGGAACTTCAACCCAGTTGTAATAAAAACAGTAAATCAAACAATAAACAGCCCTCACCCCTCATACCTTCTCACCCCTAAACACATCCCATGCCCCATCCATGCCCACTCATGCCATCCCATGCCCCTTACCCATCCCTCCATGGCCTCTCATACCTCCCATTCCCACCTATGCCCCTCTACTCAACTCTTCATAGCCCCTATGTCAACTTACTGCCAACTCATGCCAAGCCATGTCAGTACTTTGCCTGTGCAAACAGCCGAAGGGACCTGCTGTTTGATACGATCCCACAGTTTTTGGGACGTATGGCCCACATACCTGGCATCTGACTGGCACTGAAATTCATATACCATGTTACTGATTTGTACAGTAGGCAGGACATCTTTTTTGCTTGATGGCGCATCCTGTTAATGAATGTGTTGCTACTGCATAGTAGCAACGAGAAACGGCTAGCTTTACCTGTTGCTCAATTGTTTTAGGTATCTTGCCCTTCCAGGGTAATCTGAGGTAGACTGCGCACTTTTCAGGGCTGAAAATGATGTCCTTAGGCCTGTTCATGAGTTTGCATGATATAGAGTGAGCAGTGATCTGATCAGGGTAGCCATTATCTCGCAGGATGGCTTTGATGCGCCCTATTTCAGTATCAAGCTTGCATGGTGAGCTAATTGCTCGGGCCCTATTTATGAGGTTGCTGATAAAGCCAATCTTATAGTGTGTGGAACTGTAGGAACCCTAATGCACACATTGAGCACTGGAGGTAGGAAGACAGTAGTAGAGAACCCCCTGGCAGATTTTTCAATGAGCACATCAAGGAAAGGGAGCTTATTTGACTGCTCCATTTCAAAGGTGAAGTTGATCTCAAGATGGAGTCCATTAAAGTGTGTAAGGTAATGCTTACATGCAGCTACAGATTAAAATATAGCAAACGTTTCGGAAATATGCACCCTGTCCTGATGAGTGTAAGACAAAAAGTTTCGGCAGAATATCTCTTCTTTCAGCAATACGCAAGATCTACATTAGTAGCAAATAGTATATTATGCTTTACATGATATAATGCTCCTGTCACGAGAATAAAGCTTATCATCTCTCTTACTGTGAGCCACACAGTTGGAGATCCATTTTGGCTGACACTTCAGGTGCCATCTTTCAGATGAGACATTAGACCTAGACCCTCTCATGTGGGCCCAGGAGAACCCACAGCTGGGGAGCTTTCCTGGCATTCCAACCAATATCTATCCTCCAACCAAAACATAAAACAGGTGATCCGGTCATTTATTTCATTGCTATTTGTGGGGTCTTTCGGTGCACATATTGGCTGCTGCATTACCTTCATTACAACGATTGCTACATTTCGAAAGCGCTGACCTGCTGGAAAGTACTTTGAGATGTCTGAGGCTGTGCAAGCTCTTTGTAAAAGGATGTGTTTCAAGCTTCTACCAGTTCATCTGCTGTCTGGTTAAGGTAAGAAATTAGCTGTTTCTTGCTCGTTTAGTTACATCAATTTATAGGCAATAAATGCCAGCCTGGCCAGAAATATCCACCTCCCTTGAACGAATATACACTTCATTCCTTTTAAGCAGATGCCTGACACTACAATGGTATCAGCCACTGTAAACAAGATATCAATATTAATGTATTTTACATTAGAAAGTCACTATTCAACAGCAATGTGGAATACTTGATGCTTGAAGCCTGTCAGCGAATTTAATACAGTTATCACCTTTGAAGTTCACAATATTTTCTGAACCCCTCAAATGAATCTTGCAATCAACTGACAGGAATTAAGTGAGATCTATTTATTTTCCTTCAAAATTAAAAAGTGGACCGGAGGCTATGTTTGGTCATCATTTATTTTTAACAAGAGTGTGACCCAATAAATAATAGATCAGCTGAGTCACTTCTGGGAGATGTAACTTCAGTCACGAATCTCAATTAGCAACCATTTCACATCTGATTGCTCCATATATTTTACTGTAAAAGATTCTATGAGCATTTGTCTGTGATCCCATCATGACACAGCCTTTTTTGTGCAAATAGGGCTTAAGTGAAAATGTGTGAATGTGGCTGTGTAAGCATACGAGTATGTCAGTGTGTGAGGGCCATAAGCCAAACAAAATAACCACCTCTCACAACCAAAGAGCACAATGCAGTGTATGTACCAGTTACACAGTCATAGGATGTAGTTCAACTTCATTGTCAATCATAAAGAGATCAGGAGAATTGAAACTAATTTCCTCTGTACAAATCATTTTAGTATGAGGCAACATTAATAAGACAAATAGCAGCATATTTATGTTTATATCATCAATGAAACAGGCCTTGACTTCTGTGGGTACTGAGAAAAACCGGTTAGACACCTCAGTTAAGGGGGCCAGAATGGATTACAGGTAATGGACACCTTTACTGGCGCCTCCAAATCCAGAAGAACCCGTAAAAACCTGCTACATTCGAAGCTGGTGCTCTGGGCAGCAATTTGAATAAAACCCTTTTATTCTTACTTTTCCATACTTTAATTTATGTCTTATAAGCACATGCTGGGCCTAGGATCAAAATCCATAAAATCCCCAAATCCAGCACACATCCAGTCCCGACTTTCCCGGAAATGTATAGGATTTCACTTATAACAGAGCCATATAGGCCAAGAAGTCCCAGGTTCTGTCTGTTGAATTAACTGATAGGGTGCGATCACTAGCTTCAGAGCATGGGTTTGGGATTGGAAAACTGTCCAGGGTTTCTGCTATACTGTGATCACTCCAGAATTCCTCGTGTTCGAAGTTGGATGAGGACAAAAATAGGTTGGGGTGTGATGTTCTTCATGGTAAAATAGCAGACTGACAGTACTAGACTCCACCATGGGGTCAACAAGGACAGGAGAGCAAAGTAGAGCTGAGTAAGCTGAACAAAAAAATTGCTTCTTTGGTAATGGAAAAGGAATTGGCTGGCTGTAGTACATTGATGGAAGAACCAACCTTCATTTTCACTTTCTCATTGTTGACATTACACTTAAATGATGTGATGACTCCCAATGACATAAATTACATCTTTGCACTACAAGTGACATCATCTCATTGCATTGTTGAAGAACAGGGCTCAGAAAGCCAATGGACACCGTGTTAGTCCTTGTGTTACAAAGGTGACAAGATCCAAAATGAAAGGAGCAATGCAAGAAAGAAGACAGAAAAGGTTTGCATTTGTATGGCCCCTTTCACACCCTGACGACATCCCATTGTGCTTCACAGCCAATGTAGTACATTTAAACTGCAGTCACTGTTGTAACGTAGGGAGACCAATTGAGCACATCAAGGTTCCTTCTAAAGAAATGAAACAAATGATCTATTAACCCGTATTTGGATGAGGTATAGACATCAGCCAACAAATTGGGACATATACTGGGGAGGCAGTGGTATAGTGGTATTGTCACTGGACTAGTATTCCAGAAGCCCAGGGTAATGCTCTGGGGACCTGGGTTTGAATCCCACCATGGCAGATGGAGAATTCAATAAAACAAAAATGTGGAATCAAAAGTCTAATCATGACCATGAAACCAGTGTTGACTGTTGTGACTCCATGAGAAGTCACAAATATCCCTACCGGAAATGACAAAGGCAATCACAGCCCTGTCGACACAGCAAAGTCCTCCTTACTAACATCTGGGAGCTAGTGTCAAAATTGGGAGAGCTGTCTCACAGACTAGTCAAGCAACAGCCTGACATAGTTATCCTCACGGAATCATAGCTTACAGACAATGTCCTGGACACCACCAGCACCATCCCTGGGTATATCCTGTTCCACCGGCAGGACAGACCCAGCAGAGATGGCAGGACAATGGATACAGTCAGGAGCGAGTTGCCTTGGGAGTACTCAACATTGACTCCGGACCCCATGAAGTCTCATGGCATCAGGTCAAACATGGGCAAGGAAACCTCCTGCTGATTACCTTTCTCAGCTGATAAATCAGTGCTCATCCATGTTGAACACCACTTGGAGGGAGAACTGAGGGTGCCAGGGGCACAGAATGTACTCTGGGTGGGAGACTTCAATATCCATCACCAAGAGTGGCTCGGTAGCACCACTGATGACCGAGCTGGCTGAGCCCTAAAGGGCATAGCTGCTAGACTGGGTCTGCGGCAGGTGGTGAGGGAGCCAACAAGAGGGAAAAACATACTTGACCTCACCCTCACCAACTTGCCTGCCACAGGTACATCTGTCCATGACAGTATCGGTAGGAGTGACCATCGCACAGTCATTGTGGAGACGAAGTCCCACCTTCACACGTACTAAATGGGATAAATTTCAAACAGATCCAACAATTCAAAACTGGGCATCTATGAGGCGCTGTTAGTCAGAAGCAGCAGAATTGTACTCGAGCACAATCTGTAACCTCATGGCCCAGCATACCCCCACTCTACCATTACCATCAAGCCAGGGGATCAACCCTGGTTCAATGAAGAGGGCAGGAGCAGCACCAGGCATACCTAAAAATGAGGTGTCAACCTGGTGAATCTACAACATAGGACTAATTGTGTGCCTATTAGCATAAGCAGCAAGTGATAGGCATGGCTATGCAATTACACAATCAACAGATCCAATCTAAGTTCTGTAATCCTGCCACATCCAGTCGTGAATGGTGGTGGACAAAATTAAACAACTCACTGGAGGAGGTTCTACAAATATTCCTATCCTAAATGATGGATGAACACAGTGCATCAGTGCAAAAGATAAGGCTGAAGTATTTGCTACAATCTTCAGCCAGAAGTGCCAAGTGGATGATCCATCTCGGCCTTCTGCAGAATCACCGATGCCAGTCTTTAGCCAATTCAATTCACTCCACATGATATCAAGAAACGGTTGAAGGCACTGGATACTGCAAAGGCTATGGGCCCTGGCAATAGTACTGAAGACTTCTGCTCCAGAACATGCCGAACCCCTAGCCAAGCTGTTCCAGTACAGCTACAACACTGGCATCTACCCAGGTATATCCTGCACACAAAAAGCAGGACAAATTGACCTCGGCCAATTACTGCTCCATCAGTCAAATTTCGATCATCAGTAAAGTAATGGAAGGGGTCATCAAGCAACACTTGCTTAGCAATAACCTGCTCACTGACACCCAGTGCCACTCAGCTCCTGACCTCATTACAGCCTTGGTTGAAAAGAGCTGAACTCCAGAGGTGAGGTGAGAATGACTGCCCTTAACATCAAGGCCGCATTTGACTGAGTGTGGCATCAAGGAGCCCTAGTAAAACGAGTCATTGAGAATCAGGGACAAAACTCTCCACTGGTTTGAGTCAGACCTAGCACAAAAGAAGATGATTGTGGTTTTTGGAGCTCAGCTCCAGAACATCACTGCAGGAGTTCCTCAGGGTAGTGTCCTTGGCCCAACCATCTTCAACTGCTTCATCAATGACCTTCCTTCTATTATAAGGTCAGAAGTGGGGATGTTCGCTGATGATTGCACAATGTTCAGCACCATTCACGACCCCTCAGATACTGAAGCAGTCTATGTCCAAATGCAGCATGACCTGGGCAATACCCAGGCTTGGGCTGACAAGTGGTAAGTAACATTTGTGTCACACTGGCAATGACCATCTCAAACAAGAAAGAATCTAACTATCGCTCCTTGACTTTCAGTGGCATTACCATCGCTGAACCCCCCACTATCAACATCCTGGGGGTTACCTTTGACCAGAAACTGAACTGGACTGACCATATAAATACTGTGGCTACAAGGGCAGGTCAGAGGCTAGGAATCCTGCGATGAGTAACTCACCTCCTGACTCCGCAAAACCTGTCCACCATCTACAAGGCACAAGTCAGGAGTGTGATGGAATACACTTCACATATCTGGATGAGTGCAGCACCCACAACACTCAAGAAGCTTGACACCATCCGGGACAAAGCAGCCCGCTTGATTGGCACCCCATCCACAAACATTCATTCCCTCCACCACCAATGCACAGTAGCAGCAGTGTGTACCATCTACAAGATGCACTCCGCAACTCATCGAGGTTCCTTGGACAGCACTTTGCAAATCCACGACCACTACCATCTAAAAGAACAAGGGCAGCAGACAGATGGGAACACCACCACCTGGAAGTTCCCCTCAAAGTCAATCACCATCCTGACCTGGAAATATATCGCCATTCCTTCACTGTCACTGGGTCAAAATCCTGGAACTCCCTTCCTAACAGCACTGTGGGTGTACCTACACCATGTGGACTGCAATGGTTCAAGAAGGCAGCTCACCATCGCCTTCTCAAGGGCAACTAGGGATGGGCAATAAATGTTGGTCTAGCCAGCGAAGCCCACACCCCATGAATATCTTTCTGAATGACAGCTTCTTTGACTGTGAAGCACTCCCTCACTATTGGGCAGAAGTGCCAACCAAGAATATGTATATTCAAAATTTTGCAGTGGGACCAGAATCCAGAGCTTTCTGACTCAGGTGTGAATGATATCAGTGAGCCTTATCTGACTCTGAGAGCTAAGCTTTAAGTTAGGAGAGGATATATAAGAGAGAATGATATAGTTTTTTTGAATTCTTAGGCTAGCTGGATGCACCACAATGGTGTTTTCCAGTCTTGTGGCAACATGAGCAGATCCGCCGGCCAGTAACTTTTGTCACCTTCATATTCACATTCCCTGGCCTGATAGAGAGACACAAGTAGAATTATGTCAAATGCAGCTGCCATTATCTTGTTATTTCTGCCACTAAAGGTGGTTTTCATCTCTGTCAGTCTGCTTGCCTTCAAGTCGATAAACAATATGAGCTGGATTTTTACTAATGAAGCTGAAATGCTCAAGAAGGGAAATTTCCCGATTTGGCAAATCCATCTCCATATAAATAGCCCTCACACGCACTATTTTCACTCCAGAGAGGCAGGGCTGGTATTGCGTCGGGCCCACTGACCCCGGAAGCAGGTCAGATACAGCCACAGAGACGAGTGAGTGCCAAGGGGGCCCGGTTATAAGATCCACCTCAGTTCTCTCATACTTCATCCCAGTTGTATTTAAGGTTGTTAGGCCCTCTAATCCTCACCCCTCACACCCCCCACACCCCTCACCCACTCCCCATGCCTCTCCATGCTCCCCTGCTACCTTCATGCCCCCATGCCATCTCTATGCTCACTCGCCCAGTACACATTGTGTAAACAAACAAATAACCCATATAACAGTGGCAATCCTTGAAATGCTCATGAAAAAGCGCCCTTTCAAAAATTTATTTTAAAAAAAGCTGCTGCTCTTAGAAGTGTCAATCAGACACAGCCATTATAATATCAATAACAGAAGCTTTGCCTCATTTCACACCTCTTAATCTTGTCGAAATAAATATACAGACATTGAAAAAACAGATCAATGAAAGGATAATTTATTATTCTTTTTCTTTATTCTTTCATGGGATGTGGGCATCGCTGGCAAGGCCAGCATTTGTTGGCGATCCCTATTTGCCCTGGAACTGACCTTGCTGGGTCATTTCAGAGGGCAG
Organism: Cetorhinus maximus; assembly: GCF_964194155.1. Lineage (NCBI taxonomy): Eukaryota > Metazoa > Chordata > Chondrichthyes > Lamniformes > Cetorhinidae > Cetorhinus > Cetorhinus maximus. Next base: position 150,713,336 of record NC_135883.1, on the reverse strand, counting down.
TCAAGAGTCAACCACATTGCTGTGGATCTGGAGTCACATGTTGGCCAGATCAGGTAAGGATAGCAGATTTCTTTCCCTAAAGGACATTAGTGAACCAGATGGATTTTTGCAACAATTGATGATAGTTTCATGGTCAACATTACCAAGACTAACTTTATATTCCAAATTTATTTACTGAATTCAAATTCCACCAGCTGCCGTCGTAGGATTTGAACCCATGTCCCCAGGGCATTAGCCTGGATCTCTGGATTACTAGTCCAGCCACATTACCACTACGTCGCCATCTCCACCTCATAGAGATGTCAATCAATCGATCAAAATAAACTTCCACCTGTCTAAACAGACCACTGATGAAGTGATCCATTAGCGAGTCTTGGGGCTCAGGCAAGCATTCATAATATGGCCATCTGGCAACTGTATCAACCAAAACAGGCAATCAGACATCATGCTTTTTTCTAGATGGCTTCATTATGAATGGTTGGCTGGATTCCAAGACTCACTAATAGAGTCTTAATGACTCCATGGATTAGCCCATTGGGGATTTGTTTAGATAGGCCCAGGTAGGATGTTAACTTTGATTGATTGGCATCTTTCTGAAGTTATCATGTTATTCTTTCTTTGATTTTTTTTTTTAATGTCTTTGTTTATTTGGACAAGAAAAAGACTTCTGAATTGAGGTAAAGCTTGTTATTGATACTCTAATGGCTCTGGCTGACCGACACTTTTATATATTTGTAAGAGCAACAGTTTTTTTTATAAAGCAGATTTCTGAATAGGTGTTTTGTTTTCATGAGCATTCCAAGATTTGTCATTGTTATTACATGGCTTCATTGGTTAGTGGATACTGGGTGAGTGCATAGATGGAGGTGGCATGGGGGCATAGAAAGGATATGGATGACACTGAAGGGGATGGAGAGCATTTAAAGAGTATGGGGGCATGGAGGGGGCAAGGTAAGACCTTTAAAAGATATTTTTCAAAAGGTTCCAGAATCCAGGCTGGATTCATGACTCTGAGAGGCTGTGAAGCATGAGTCCTCAAGAAGCTGGCCCAACTCCACAAAAATTAGAGGGCAGGGGTATGACATGTCTTCCCACATAATGGAACAAGCCAAGTAAGGGGTACGGGGTGCAGGCTCACTACCCACACCCTTATCCCACACTGGTGAAAATTGCCAGTGCCAGGAATGGGGACGGCAAATGTATCTGTTTGTCCTTGTTGCATTAGGGTTGCTCTAAGACCTGTCTCACTGGTGTCACACTGCAGGTGAGTTTATCGTTGATGTTACAGTACTTCAGCACTGGTGTTGCCATCACTAGTTGTTTGATTTTAGTGAATGCTGCTTCTTGTTCTGTTCCCCAATACAACAGTACCTCCTCGGCCATGAGCTTGCGTAGTGGTTCACAAACCGACGACAAATTAGGCAAACATTTTGCTAAGTAGGTCACAAATCCAACAAACAGTTGCACTGCTTTCACATTTATTGGTCACTGCATTATTGCTACAGCTCCCACCTCATCAGGATCTGGGTGAAGACCTTTTGCTGTCAATACGTGACTCATGTAGTTAACTTCAGGGGCAGAATTTTCCCCCCGTTGGGGGGGATGTTGAAGAGTGGGCGCACGGGGGCGCACTTCCGATCAGCGCCCCCGATCGGGGGTGCACCACCATTTTATGTGGGCGGGCCAATTAAGGCCCGCCCAGTGTGATGTCCACACAGAAGCGCTGTGCAGGTGGGGGGGGATTCCCTAAACCGAGAGTGTGTTCTTTCTCGCATGCGCACGAAAGAGCGCACTCATCTCCCTGAGGCTAAGAGCTACCTCAGGGAGATTGGCTGTACATTTAAAAATCTGAACAATGGAAATAAAAATCCCTGACATGTCCCCTCATGTGACACTGTCACATGAGTTGGGACATGTCCATAACTTTTATATACACTTCAATTACATTTTTTAAAACCTACATGAAACCTCATCCCACTCGTGGATGAGGTTTCATGCTTTTTCTAATGCCCGCCAGGGCTCCTGGCCTGCCCGCCAACCTTAAGGTTGGACGGGCAGGTCCATTAATTACTTCAATGGCCATTGACAGGTCGGCGAGCGCACAGCCGATTCTGCAGAGCCCCTGCCTACCTGAAAATTTAAATGGGGCGCGGTGACGTCGGGAGTTCCGCCTGATGTCACCGCGCGACATTTTACATATCGGCGAACGGGCCCCCGCTCCCCACTCCCCGCTCACCGACCGGGTAATCCTGGCCCAGGTATCTTCAATCGCAATTTTTTCTATAATAAATAAAAACAGAAAATGCTGGAAAAACCCAGCAAGTCTGACAGCATTTGTGGAAAGAGAAACAGAGTTAACGTTTCGAGTCCGTATGCCTCTTCTTCAGAGCTAAAGAGGAGAAATTTGACGAAATTTATACTGTTTAAGGGGGTTGGAGCAGGTGAAGCTGGATAGAAGGCCAGCGATAGGTGGGGGCTAAGGAAAGATTGACAAAGGTGTCATGGACAAAAAGACAAAGGGAGTGATAATGGTAGTGGTATGGGCTAAAGGAGGTGCTGATTGTGGCATGAAGGTAAGAAAGCAGAACGTGTGAATAGCAGAACAAGGATCGGCACTCTGTGAAAGAACAACATGGAACAAGTGACAGATGGCCCTTTTGGGGGTGGGGTGGAAGAAGGGGGCAGTGGTTGGGGGAAAAAGGGATAGAAAAAGGGATTAAAAAGGAGGAATATAAAAGGGGATAAAGCAATGAATAAATGAATAAAAATAAAAATAAATGAAAATAAGTAGATGAAAAATAAAAATATTTTTTTAAAAAGGGATAAAATTGGGTGAGGTGAGGGGCAATTTTTTCTGGTTCATCTGGCGGGCTCTCTCCAGCAGTCATGTTAAATTCTGATCATTGTCAGCTATGGCTTCTTCTATTGTGTCTCCACATCCATAGACTAGCAGGTCATCCACTATGGCTCCCACCGCAGGAAAATTACTATCTCATGTTGTCTGCGTTGATACTCTTCCAGAGCCGTGGGAATGCCAAACGGCATGCGCAGCCATCTGTATCTTCTGAATGGCATCGAGAGTATCGTTAGGAAGCTGCCGCTTTCATCCAGCTTCACTTACCAGTTACCATCCTTTGCATCTAGGGTATTAAAGATCTTTGCCTTGGCAAGTTGCAGTAAAATTCCTTCGATGCTTGGCATGGGATCGTGAGATCTCTTCAGCGCTTTATTTATATCCTTTGGGTCTAGGCATACTCACAGCTTTCCCAGTTGTTTCCCTGCTACCATGCTGTTAATCCAGTCTGTAGGAGTTGTCACTTTCTTGATTACTCTCTTCTTTTCTAGCTCTTCTATCTTGTCCTTTAGGCTTGACTTGAGGGCAGCCGGAACTCTTCTTGGCAGATGCTGAATTGGTCTTACACTCTCGCCTACTTCTAGATGATATTCTCCTGGTATACATCCCAACCCTGTAGACACATCTTTGTGCTCCTTTATGATTTACTCTGCCATCAATGGTTTTGTGTGCTGTGACAGGTTGTAAATCTCTGTTGGCACGTTCAAGATTATCAGTCCAAGCTTTAAACTTGCTTCACCTGAGACTGTTGCATCCCATCTATGATCTCAAACCCTAGATCTTCCAACTTGCCATTGCATTGGGCTCACAGACTAATTCGTCCTCTTGCTATGAGTATTGTGCCATCATATAACCTCAACCTTACTTTCGAGAGCTTCATTTTCAGATTGCCATGTTGACCTACTTCGCACAGATCTGTGATGGCCATGATGTTGCATGATGCACCAGTGTCTATCTGACATTTCTTGTTCATTTGATACTCTCCTTCTGCAGTCATCATTATTACAGTCAAAAATCGTTTTTCACCAATAGTCTTGATGGAACCAACCTGTTGGATCGTGTATCGCTCTTCAACAGACTCTTGTGCTGATATATGTCCAGTGGCCATCTGTGTAGGCTTGTATTGCTTCTTTCTGGCCAATTAATTGTGTGTGAAATGATTCAGCTTCTTTCTGTTAAAACGCTGCTTTCCCCACATTGGACAATCCTTCCTTTCCTTACTATGATGTTGACCACAGTATTTGTATCCTGCCCTTTATCTGCGATTGCTTTGCTCTTTCGGCATAAAAATTGTTACGTTTGAATACTTTGTATTCAACACTAGAGCTCAAGGTGAAAAGGAAACCATTGAACAGTATGTGACTGCAGTAACACAGCTTGCAGGATCATGTGAATTCGGACAGCTAAAAGATGATCTGATTAAAGATAGAATAGTCTTGGGCGTACAAGAGCTCTCGGTAACAGAAAGTCAGCTGAAAGATGAGAAACCAATGCCTAAGAAAGCGATAGATATGTAGAAATGCAGAAGTTGTAAAATGCCAGTTAGAACAGAGCAGACCAGGAAATACATTATGCTGAGAGATATTCTAGTTTGAAAGAGCAGAGCTTCTCAGTGCTTTCTCAAGGTAGGTCTTGAACTGATCTCAAGGCGCAGCTTACAGAGATTACCTCATGGTAGAGGTCTGACTGCAGCAAGCCAGATAGGACAAGTAGTACTTGTTCTGATGAAGAGTCTTACGGGTTCGAAACGTTAACTGTATTCCTCTCCGCAGATGCTGTCAGACCTGCTGAGTTTTTCCAGCTATTTTTGTTTTTGTTTCAGATTTCCAGCATCCGCAGTATTTTGCTTTTAACTTAGGACAAGTAGTTGTATTTCAAAACCCAATCACAAAGTAGAGTAACCGAGCTCCTTTCTGTACATTCTTGTGGCTCAGGTGGATGTTAAAGATTCTATGAAGTTGTTCAAAGGGAAAAAGAGTTCTCCTGGCAATCTGGTCAAAATTTCCCTCTCAATTAAACGAGGAGACACCCTCTGAAGTAGCGTCATTTTTTTAAAATTTAAGACAACCACAGCTGCCTGGCTGTGATCATGGAGGGACAGCCCCTCTACAGGACAGCCAGCGACCACAGTCCTTCACAAATTTTCCAGTCTGTCCCTGAAGGTGGAGTTGATGTTGGTGAGCGCTAGGAGGGAATATTTTATGGCCATAGTTCCCTAGGAGATTGGTGCAGGTTGCCTGGAGGGAAGTCGTGTAATCTGTGCCAGAACTTGTCAGCCAATGAAGAAAGATGTTCAATGACCCGACTGACCATGACAAGCCAAGGCTATGGTGCCAATCCATATCCTCTAGCAGTCAGCCAGCTTCACGCACTTCCTTATCAATCTCTATATATTATATATATATATACTATACAATATATACGTTTTTTAGCACCTGGGTGATAGGGCAACTCACTGCTGCAAAGGAAACCTGTCAAAACACTCAAAAGTACTCTTTCAACTGACTTTGACTACAAGAGTTGCTGCTGAAAAAGAGAGAAAGGTGCTCCAGGAAGCCTGTCTCCATTTGCCTGTTGGGTTCTGCTTTGATCCTTAGTTGTATCTCCACACAGCAATCATGTAACAAGCACTATTTAATCCCCACTTTTCTCTCCACATCTGAAGGGATGATGCTTTTTTTAAATCTACTTCCAAAAGATAAATGGTCAAATGAGCTGGGCTGGGGTTAGGAGTCATGGCTAGTAACCACTGAGTCTGTGCACAGCCAACAGAGTTATTAGCCTTCCTCAGTGACTGTCTCCGTCTCCGACTTACCCCACGTGGATTTCAACTGAAGTTCCTCCCACAGTGACTGTCTCTGCCTCCGACTTACCCCACGTGGATTTCAACTGAAGTTCCTTCCACAGTGACTGTCTCTGTCTCCGACTTACCCCACGTGGATTTCAACTGAAGTTCCTTCTTCAGTGACTGTCTCCGTCTCCGACTTATCCCACGTGGATTTCAACTGAAGTTCCATCCCTCATGTTTCGAACCCACCCAGGATTACAGGTATCTCCGGGACAAACAACGCTCCTCAGACTGCTGTTCTCGTCGCATTCTGAGATCCACACTCAGTGCCATGCGCCGCCATATGAACACACTCGACCTCTCCCTCCAGCAGCACCACCGCACCAGTACGCATGCCCCCAGTTTCATTTTATTCTTCGTCTCATCCAATGCCTCAACAAGAAACTTTGTCTTTTTCTTTCAGGTGAAAAGGAACGCAAGCTCCAACAACTCATCGACACCAACACCCATCCAGGACCCTCCACCCCTGCCTGTCCCTCTGTCCCCATCCCGTCGTCCAATCACAGCCCCAGCCGTATATTCACCATACCCCCCTGACCTTCCCCTCTCCGACGCTGAATGTTCAGTGCTCAGCAAAGGACTTAGTTTCATACCCTTACGCCCTCATCTCAATGAATTTCGGACTCGGCACGATGCTGAACTCTTCTTCCGCCGCCTTCATCTCCGTGCTCATTTCTTTGGGCAGGAGTCCTCTCCCCGTTCAACGGATCCTTTTACCCACCTCCAATATTCTCCCTACACCTGGACCCCTCCGTCTGGATTCTTACCTTCTCTTGATCTTTTCATTGAGAACTGTCGGCGTGACATTAGTCATCTCAATTTCTCTGCTCCTCTCACCCATTCTAACCTGTCTCTCTCTGAACTTGCTGCACTCCCATTCTCTCAGGTCCAACCCTGACATTGTCATTAAACACGCTGACAAGGGTGGTACTGTTGTTGTCTGGCGCACTGACCTCTACCTCGCGGAGGCTGAGCGTCAATTCGCAGGCACTTCCGCCTACCTTTCCCTGGACCATGACCCCACCACTGAACATCAAGCCATTGTTTCCAGGACTGTTACTGACCTCATCTCCTCTTGCGCTCTTCCTTCCATAGCTTCCAACCTGATAGTCTCCCAACTTCGGACGGCCCGCTTCTACCTCCTACCCAAAATCCACAAACAGGACTGTCCCGGCAGACCGATCGTGTCAGCCTGTTCCTGCCGCACGGAACTCATTTCTTGCTATCTTGACTCCATTCTCTCTCCCCTTGTCCAGTCCCTTCCCACCTACATCCGTGATTCCTCTGACACCCTACATCATATCAACAATTTCAGTTCCCTGGCCCCAACCACCTCCTCTTCACCATGGACGTCCAATCCCTCTACACCTCCATGCCCCACCAAGATGGTCTGATGGCTCTCCGCTTCTTCCTCGAACAGAGGCCCGAACAATTCCCATCCACCACTACTCTCCTCCGTCTGGCTGAACTTGTTCTCACACTGAGCAATTTCTCCTTAAACTGCTCTCACTTCCTCCAAATAAAAGGTGTGGCTATGGGTACCCGCATGGGCCCCAGCTATGCCTGTCTCTTTATGGGGTATGTGGAACATTCCTTGTTCCAGTTCTACTCCAGCACCCTCCCACAACTCTTTCTCCGGTACATCGATGATTACTTCGGTGCTGCTTCATGCTCTTGTCTGGAACTGGAAAAATTTATTAATTTTGCTTCCAATTTCCACCCCTCCATCATTTTCACATGGTCCATCTCTGACACTTCCCTTCCTTTCCTTGACCTGTCTATCTCAATTTCTGGTGATAGACTGTCCACCAATATCCATTACAAGCCGACCGACTCCCACAGCTACCTCGACTACAGCTCCTCACACCCCGCTTCCTGTAAGGACTCCATCCCATTCTTTCAGTTCCTTCGCCTCCATCGCATCTGTTCTGATGATGCCACTTTCAAAAACAGTTCCTCTGACATGTCCTCCTTCTTCCTTAACCGAGGTTTTCCACCCACGGTGGTTGACAGGGCCCTCAACCGTGTCCGGCCCATCTCCCGCGCATCCGCCCTCACACCTTCTTCTCCCTCCCAGAAACATGATAGGGTCCCCCTTGTCCTCACTTATCACCCCACCAGCCTCCGCATTCAAAGGATCATCCTCTGCCATTTCCGCCAACTCCAGCATGATGCCGCCGCCAAACACATCTTCTCTTCACCTCCCCTGGTGGCATTCCATAGAAATCGTTCCCTCCGTGACACCCTGGTCCACTCCTCCATCACCCCCTACACCTCAACCCCCTCCCAAGGCACCTTCCCATGCAACCGCAGAAGATGCAACACCTGCCCCTTTACTTCCCCTCTCCTCACCGTCCAAGGGCCCAAACACTCATTTCAAGTGAAGCAGCAATTCACTTGCACTTCCCTCAACTTAGTCTACTGCATTCGTTGCTCCCAATGCGGTTTCCTCTACATTGGAGAGACCAAACACAGACTGGGTGACCGCTTTGCAGAACACCTTCGGTCTGTCCGCAAGCATTACCCAGACCTCCCTGTCGCTTGCCATTTCAACACTCCACCCTGCTCTCATGCCCACATGTCCATCGTTGGCTTGCTGCATTGTTCCAGTGAAGCTCAATGCAAACTGGAGGAACAGCACCTCATCTTCCGACTAGCCTTCCGGACTGAATATTGAGTTCAACAATTTTAGATCATGAACTCTCTCTTCCATCCCCACTCCTTTCCGATTTTCCCCCTCCTTTTTGTTTTTTCCAATAATTTATATAGATTTTTCTTTTCCCACCTATTTCCATTATTTTTAAATGTATTTCCATCCATTGTTTTCTCTCTACCTTTTAGTCTTTTTCGATTCCTTCACCCCACCCCACCCCGACTAGGGCTATCTGTACCTTGCTTGTCCTGCTTTCTACCCTTAATTAGCACATTTCTTTAGATAATATCACCACCTTCAACATCTCTTTGTCCTTTTGTCTGTGACATCATTTGGTTATCTCCACCTATCACTGGCCCTCTATCCAGCTCTTCTTGTCCCACCCCCACCCCCCCTTAAACCAGCTTATATTTCACCTCTTTTCTATTTTTCCTTGGTTCTGTTGAAGAGTCATGTGGACTCGAAACGTTAACTGTATTCCTCTCCGCAGATGCTGCCAGACCTGCTGAGTTTTTCCAGGTATTTTTGTTTTTGTATTAGCCTTCTACCTTGGATATGGATGAAGCAATGAGTTAATATCAACGGAAAATCATCATACGATATGGGTGGAAATAGTATGAAACAATGGCAATGTTTTCCCAGTAATGGTAATTAGATTTTTCAAGCAGAAATCTGAGACAGTAACACTGATGAACTGAAATTGCTTTTAATAATAGTGTTTGGTACATCACAAAGTGCTATGAATAGTCTATTATGTTTGAGCAATCCATTATTTAGTGGCGGGTTTGAACCGTGAGCAAATTCCCTTCAATAACAATTTACAGAAGACCTGTAAACTTGTTAGCTTCAGTTATTAGTGTGAAGTAGAAAATGCTACATTAAGCACTTCGTGGCAATTTTTGAAATTGGGAGTGATTTTATTTTAACCCACCTGATGGGAAAAAGGTGGAATTGAATGGCTTGTCTCTTTTACAACTCTGCCTGATTTTACTTTTCACTGTTTTTGGGATGTGGGCAACATTGACAAAGCCACATATTCACGTTCCATGGGTTTAGTGCCCACTGATGTAATCTTGTGTTGAAACCCTGTGGAGGGTTTGTTGGTGGGGCTCATTTAATCAGGCGGGAGGGAGGTGGGTGGGAACCCCACCATCTTCCCACCTCCACCCTGATTAAGTCCATGGCAGGAAGGCCCTTGGGTGGCCCTCCCACCCCATCACCAAGTGAGGCCCGCTTAAGAGCCTCATGGTGCCACCACTCGTATTAAGCCAGCAGCAGATGGCAGGGCTCATCGTGTGGTAAGCACAGGGACCTGGCGTGGGAATGAGGGCACCCGCTGAGTGCCAGCCTTTGCTGCTGACCCTCCTCCCCCACCACTCTTCACCTCACCACCCCCCCCCCACCACCCACACCTTCGCCAATTACTCTGCTGCAATCACTCACCTCTAGCCTGGGATCTAGTGATGATCCTAGACCTCGGGTGCGTGTTCCTAGTGGCATTGCCATTCAATAGAGCTTTCAGCCTCTGACTGGCCAGCAACTCTCGGCAGGCGGGGCATTTTTCACCAGGGTCCTTGATCCTAGGCAAAGGCCCACCGCTGGCCTGTCAAGTACCTAAGTAGAACAATATGCGGTGGGTCTTCCCAAAAAGTGGTGACACGGAGTTCGTGTTGCTCTCCAGACAGCAGTCAAGACCCCCATCACCTCCACAAGATTTCACCGCATATATATTTGAAGTATTTTTAAGGGTTATATTTTGATATTCAAGCATAACATTTTGTGACATATTAATAGTGCAATAAGGGTATTAGCAATCTTTTCCCATTTGTCAATAAACAGGGCACTCCCATACTGTTATTACCACTGGACTGCATAATGTCTGCTTCATGTTTATAACTAAGCCTCTCTTTATTGTACTGGTCCAGGCAGTGACAGTCACGGCTTGTTCCCACAGGCTGGTAAAAGAAATGGTGCTAAAGCACAAAACTAGTATTCATTATAACCCTCATCAGATTGCAACGCTATTCACATTTGTTCCCTGTGCCATTCATATCTGCTGCAAAGTATAACGCTTCTCTGTTTTAAACTCATACAAATAAACAAAAAATTCATCTGATGCGTTGCATAAGAAGGAATAGTATGTAATTCATGTGAGTTTGTAGATCTTACCACCAATGTCCATTACATTGTATAATTGCTATTTCTCAATTCTATGTTACTGTTTTTTCCAGTTGAAACTTAATTTCAAATGGCCTGACTTCCCTCCCACATTGTCAGTGAACAACTTGTGATAATTTCACTGACTTTGAGAATTGTACTAGCAATCAATGTACCCTTTAAGATTTTTTAAAGTGCACAGGCAATTTTGTTTAAGTGCATGGCCCCTTTAAATACTTTTAAACATTTGTACACACGCGATAACTTAAAGGAGCCGAAAAAGAAAGTCACCGCAGTCCTAGAGGGCAATAGGCTGCTCTCTCATTAGAGAGAGACCACGACTGGTGGTAAGTTTAACCTGAGGGTCACTATACCTCAGGCAAAGGGCAAGGTTGAGCCTTCATGGATGACCTCAGCTAGTACAGGGATTGAGCCTATGCTGTTGGCATTACTTTGCATTACAAAGCAGCCATCCAGCCAACTGAGTTAACTGGACTGACTTGTGCGTGACTTGAGGGGAACTTTTGGGTTGGCGCATGGCCGTGTGGGAACATTGCAATCAATCACCAAGTACTGACAGAGAGTACTCCTCCTTTCCATTCCACTTAAAATGCAATTCTTTTCTTACAAAAGTTGGGCAAATACTAACAATCTGGAACTCTATATCGTGTACAAGCCAGAGCTAGGCAAAAATTCTGACTGTATCAAAGTGGACTGAATTACGCACTTTCACAAAAAGTTGCAACATTTGAGCAGATTTCATGGCATACCACAAGAGAAGGCTGCACCACCTCTCATTATCACTCTTAGCACATGCTCACCAGCTGCTTGCTGCCTTTATGGCACCTTCTCTCGACTGTAAACACACAAACATTCATCCAAACAAGCCTGCTCCACCATTCAATAAGGTAATGGCTGATCTAACTGTAGCCTCAACTCCACATTCTGTCAAATCCCTGATAACCTTTGACTCCCTTGTTAGTCAAGAATCTATCTACCTCTGCTTTAAAAATATTCATTGAACCTCCCTCCACCGCTCTCAGGTGAAGAGAGTTCCACAGACTCATAACCCTTTGAGAGAAAAAATTTATTCTCCTCTCTGTCTTAAATGGCAGACACCTTATTTTTAAACTGTGGCCCCTAGCTCTAGTCCCTCCCACAAGAGGAACCATCCTTTCAGCATCCACCCTGTCAAGTCCCCTCAGGATCTTATATGTTTCAATAAGATCACCTCTCATTCTTCTAAACTCCAATGGATACAGGCCCAGCCTCTCCAACCTTTTCTCATAAGATAATGCCCTCCCATCAGTCAAGTGAGCCTTCTCTGAACTGCTTCTAATGCAATTATATGCTTTCTTAAATAAGGAGACCAAAATGTACACCGTATTCCAGATGTAGTCTCACCAACGCCCTGTACAACTGTAGCAAAACATCCCTACTTTTATATTCCATTCCCTTTGCAATAAACGTTAATCTTCCTAATCACTTTCTGTGCCTGCATACAAACATTTTGTGATTTATGTAAACCTACAAATCATCTCCTGCCTCCCTTTTCAATTCACATTCAATCATTTGACTTCCCACTCAGTCTCTGCCCATTCTGCTTGCTTTGTCTCTTTCTCACCTTGTGTACTATACTCAGAAATCTTCTTAGTAGCTACTCAATTCTCCTTCCGCAGGCAGCAGAAGGGAGGAAGATGAATGGAGGAGCACCAGTTATTATGGCATTTACCCAAATGAAGCAAGAGGCAATGGTAATCTGTGGCACAGCAAGAGCTGCCAACATTGAAAATGGGGAGGCTGGCAACTCCTCTGAGCAGGACTGACTGCTTATCACTTGAACCCTTTCAAGAACAACAAGAATTGCACATTCAGGCAGTTTTAAAGCATCAACCAGTGGGGTCAAGCCATCTTAACTCTTATCCCTCTCATCTTTCATCAAAGCTCCACTTAGCAACCTGATCAGCATCTGGTCTAGAAGAGGAGACATCCTCCCCAGGTACAAGGGCGAGTTACATAGTGAGTTACACTTGGTGGAGCACACAGCATAAGTGAACAGGAGTTGATACTGGTACCAGGAACAGAGCAAGCGGCAACTCTCCAGATGGCAATATCCTCTTTTGATTCAGCCGAGCAGGACAGAGAGGTAAATTTTCACAGCTCAACCTTGAAAAGAAAGGCACTTGATGCACAACAGGGACACTAGGAGGTTTTGAAAGACCTACCAAAGGCTTTGAGCACCATGTCTGATAGTATGGCAAAATCTGCTTTCACAATGTGTGAAGTTTTATTGCATGGCATTTATACTCTGCAATCTCCCTAGCAGTACACAATCACCTCCAGAGGCACAGGGCAGAATCGCCCCAGATTGTTCTAAGTGCAATAGCGGTCGGGAAAAAGAACGTTTTACCCACCGGCTACAATGGCAGCTTCTCATGCCATATCATCCCAATCCCACCTCATTAATCATGCATTCCGGGGAAACACGCTGGCAGCCTCTCATTCGCCCAACCGGCCGTCATCTCAGGCCTTCAGTAAACCGGATGCCATGTTTAAAGGCCGCCCCTGCACAGAGCTAGCACTCTTCGAGGGATAGGAAGCTGCTGTGAACTGATGGCTGCCAAAGGGAGGAAACATGCTTGCCCCAGGTTTAGCGATACCTCCCTTGAGAGCCTACTGGATGCAGTGGAGGCTCACTGTGATGTCCTCTACCCCGACTCTGGGTGAAGACCAGCAAGCAAGATCACCAGCCAGCATGGGAGATGGTGGCAGTGGTGGTCAGCACCAATGCCCTGCAAAAGAGGGCAGCCAGCCAGTGCAGGAACAGGATGAATGGTCTCATCCGTTCTGCCAGGGTGAGTCAAGCACCTCATCACTTTCAACTCTCATACTCACAAACCCATCACATATTCATAGGGATCTCGCACCTCAAGGGACAACACCACTAACTCTCACACACACCCTCACATCTCCATCAGGCTCACATTCTATGGAGCTTCGTGTCCTCATCCCGTCCATGGCTCCGCTCCCAAACAAACATTCCATGCAGTGCCATGTGTCCCACTCACACTCTCTCCATCTGTTTTCATGCAGGGGAAGCTGGCTGACAACAGCAGGGAGAGGTCCCAGACTATGGGTGGAATGGCCCACATTAGGCCCCTCACACACTTTGATAAGCGTGCCATCACGCTGACTGGCGAGGATGTGGACCATGCCTGCAGCAACGGTGAGGTAACCGGTGAACACCCACATGAAGATCCTGCACCACATCATCCCTCTCTCAATGCAAATGTGAGTGCTCTCTCTCCTGCTTTTGACTCTGCTGCCATGCACTGATCATCTCTACTTTGGTTCACAGGGAGCTCTGCCAAGTCACCCTCAGCCAGCCAGTCCCTCAGCTCCATCCAAGAGCTGTAAATAAGCAGCCTGGAAGACCAGTCACAGCGCTTACCCACACCCTCCACCAGCACAGAGACACACACCTCAATGGGACCTAGATCTAGAGCAGGCTTCGGTTTACAATCTGGTGATCACTGCACAGACACGCGTCCGCAGCAAGAGGAGGCAGGTTCAGCCGAGCTCCCCGGCACTTGGAGGGCTGCTGGGGAAGAGGCATCTGTGAGGTCCAAGTCAGATGACAAGCCTTTAGATTCGACCTTCCAACTCATCGTGGAGAGTCAGCAGAAGGCGAGGGAACATCACAAAGAGTTGTTGGAAGCCCTCAATAGAGCGGCACACTAGTCAGACGAGTGTGTCCGCCTGCACCACCATGAAGTGATGCCCACATGTTCACAATGGAGTCTCCATGGGAAGGATGGCAGATGCCATGGAGACCCTGGTCCAGCAGAACACAGAGATGCCTGCACTCCAACACGGGAGCCATGGGTGAGTTCCTGCAGTGGCAATGTGAGATAGAAACGGTGCACTTCGCCATCCCTCCAGGTGCTCTTTCCCCTTGAGGAGTCAGGCCGGGCCCCTCAGGCATCCAAAGAGGGAGGACCAACAGCTGGACACCCCTGGGTCCTCCACTCAGGAATCTCAGAGGCTGTCCTCTCCTTCTGAGTCTCCTTTGCCTGTGATCCCCTCAACCTCATCCTCTGTCAGTGCAGAGGGAGCAGCTGGCCCACAGGAGGACAGCCAAAGCAAGACTTCGGCTGTCCAGAGGATGCACACCAAAATCATCAGAGGCAACAGGGCCAACCATTGAACAGTTTGTCTCCACCCCTGCTGCAGATGTCAGCGCAGCACCTACAAGAAGTGTTAGGCCCTAGAAAAGTTAAGAAATTCTGATCACAAATGGTTGCATGGATGAACACATTTTGTCACTTTGTAATCTGAAAATACATTCACTTTCACTGAATAATGTGTAATAGTGTCTTTCAGCTTTATTTACAGGCTTCGAGGGGCCTCCCCTGTGTCACCCCCACTAGCAGCCGGCCCATGAGTGATTCTGGAGGGAGAAGCATGTGCGTGGCAGCGCCTTTCGGAGCCTCGTGCAAGCACTCTCCCACGCAGTGGATCCTTCATCCATCACACTCATCTCAATGTCCTGAACATTTTCAATGCTTCCTGCTGGGGTTCACTTTCAGTTGACCATCTGAGCTGACCTGCATCTCCGCCCACCCAATGCTCACACTCCCATGCAGCACCTATGTCCGCCCAACTTGAGGCTCCGCTCACTTTCAGTTTTAGAAGCAAGGTACTGGTAAAGTTTGTCTTCAGCTGCTTACCCCTCCCCCAGCCACCCACTTCCTTTCCCCCATCACCATCCACTTCTCCACCGTTACCTGCCACCCTTCCAGGGTATCCAGGTGAACGTGTATGTTCCCTACCCTCCCGAGAATCCCACCCCCATCCACATCGACCTCCCCGACCTCCTACTTCCCACCCCCAGGGTCTGTGTCTGCCTCTGAGTCCCCATCAACCACCCTTGCCACTCCTTCTATCTCTACTGTCACACTCTCACCCTCCCACCCTATCGGCTCCCTCTGCCCTCATACTCACCATTCCCTCCTACCATGCCCACCCTCATTTCACTCCCCAGGAGACAGTCATCAACTCCACAGACCCCTCCCTTGCACATTCACTTGGGCATCTCCCTCCTTACTCCGTCCTCCACTCTTATTCCTTCCTCCACCCTTACTACTTCCTCCATCCTTACTCCTTCCTCCCCCCTCTCCCCAACCCCCGGACTCTTTCCTCCCCTGGACTCCTTGCCCCCTCCATACTCCTTCCCTGCTACAAGCTCCTTCCTCCCCGCTACGAACTCCTTCCTCCCCATACAAACTCCTTCTTCCCCCTACAAACTCCTTCCTCCCCTCAGGACTCCTTCCTCCGCCGGACTCCATCCTCCACCTGAAATCCTAACCCCCTCCAAGCTCCTTCCCCTCTCCAAACTCCTTCCCTTACACCTTCCTCCTCAGTTGTTGTATTCCCGTTACACCCGCTCCCCCCATACTCCCTCCTCAACTCCCAACCTCACCCCTGCCAACACCATCATTTGCCGCCCTCCCAACCTCACCCCTC
Organism: Cetorhinus maximus; assembly: GCF_964194155.1. NCBI lineage: Eukaryota > Metazoa > Chordata > Chondrichthyes > Lamniformes > Cetorhinidae > Cetorhinus > Cetorhinus maximus. Next base: position 150,697,298 of record NC_135883.1, on the reverse strand, counting down.
CCGGTACACCTTCCTCCCCCAGTCAAACCTACACCTTCCTCTCCACCCCCTCGATGATCATCCATAGCAGACCATGGCCAAGACACTGACGTCCCGAAGCAGATCCTCAACGGTGACGTTCCGCCTTCCTTGAGCTGCTTCATGGTGGAGCCATGTCCATGAGAATCCACCAGCATGCGATGCACATGTTCCTCCAGGGTTTGATAGTTATAGGGCTGCAGCACCTTCTGCTCCCCAGCTATCTGCGATGTGAGCAAGGCCCTGACTGTAAGCCCCAACTTCTGCATGTCACACTTGTCAAGATGTGTTCTGCACCAGCGTGTTTTCCTGCCAACGTGGGTGGTAAATTTGATGTGGGGGGATGATTCCGGTGAGCTGGGCTTATAATGACATGCAGATGTATTACAATGAAGTTCCGACATGCGGTGACAGGAAGCGTGGCCCGCCATTGATGGGCGGAGCTGACGATTGCAAACTGGTTTCACGACAGCGTGAAACCGATTTTTGGCCTTCCCACCATATTGTCCGCTCACGCTCACCATGACGCCTGACGCCAACAGGCAAGGAAGATTCCACCCACTGTAGCTGAGCCTTAACAGCAGGAATATGTACCACCAATCCTTGTAGCATTGATGGAAGCTCATGCAGCTTCAGTATCTACACATGTTGAAGAGACTCATGCACCAGATGGGTAGACTGGTGGACAACATGGACAGGAGCTTTCAAGGCAGCACTCGTCTCCTGCACTCTACTGTCCCGCAGATCCAAAGGAGTGATGAGCTGTAGCCCAGGGTGGTGCTACGGGACAGGCAATGTTTCCCTTTCTCAGGTAGCGTTTGCTTCCTCACTACTCATCTCAACGAATGCCCACTATATTACCAGAAAGCCGGCAAGGCCAGACTGTCCTAACAACAACCAAGGGCCTAGTCTACAGCTCTGCTGTTAGGTGGCTTGAGCTCCCAGACGTCAGGCATCTTCTCAAGGGTCCCAACAGACTAAACAGCTAAAGCTACCGACAGACCCTTTCACGGATGCGAAAAAGCAAATAAACCCCTTTTTTCAAAAAAAAAGTCACAATGGATTGATACTCGTATATTTAGTTGTCTAGAGCAGCTAATCTTGTTTAGATGGACATTAATATCTTGATGACTTTTGGCACCTTTGAGTTTGTACAGCAGCGTTATGACTCAGTCTTGCCATGAAGTCAAGATATGAAAATTGAACGAATGATTTCAATGTGAGAGAATGCAGGATTAAAGGAGTGCCTTCCAGGGCTGTTATTGCAGAGAGTTTTGTTTCAGTGCTCAGGACAGGGAGATGAGTAATTCAGCTGAATCACTATGCAATTCAAATTCATCCCTTGCATTTCCCTCTGCAAGGCCTGGTGCTGTCGCTGTCGTCCTCAGTTAGCTGTTCCTCATCAGAGTGTGATTTTTCTGTCTCATCCAGGTCCACCTCATGCTCCTTATTCCCACCAAGCTGTTCATGGTTCCCTCTCCTCAGGTACTGTTCCCCCCATTCCCTCACATCTGCCATCATCACCCCTCTTCTTAAAAAATTCACCCATGACCCCTCTGTCCTTGCAAACTGCTGCCCCATTTCCAAATTCCCTTTCCTCTCCAAAGCCTTTGAGGGTACTGTCAGGTACCCTACCATGGTTCTGTGGGGGAGAGGAAGGTGTGAGGGCAGAGGTGCGGGAAATGGGTCGGACATTGAGGGCCCTGTCAACCACAGTGGATGGGAAAGGAAGAAGGAAGACATGTCAGAATTGTCATTTTGGAAAGTGGCATCATTGGAACAGATGTAAAGGAGGCAAAGGAACTGAGAGAATGGGATGGAGTCCTTACAGGAAGCGGGATGTGAGGAGCAGTAGTCGAGATAGCTGTGGGAGTCGGTGGGCTTGTAATGGATATTGGTGGACAGGCTATCATCAGAAATTGAAACAGAGAGGTCAAAAAAGGGAAGGGAAGTGTTGGAGATGGACCATGTGAAGGTGATGAAGGGGTGGAGATTGGAAGCAAAATTGATCCATTTTTCCAGGTCCAGACGAGAGCATGAAGTGGCACCGAAGCAGTCATCGATGTACCGGAGAAAGAATTGTGGGAGGGGGCCTGAGTAGAACTAGAACAAGGAATGTTCCACATACCCCATAAAGGAGTAGGCATAACTGGGGCCCAAGCGGGTACCCATAGCCACACCTTTTATTTGGAGGAAGTGAGACAGGTTTAAGGAGAAATTGTTCAATGAGAAAACAAGTTCAGCCAGATGGAGGAGAGCGGTGGTGGATGGGGATTGTTTGGGCCTCTATTCAAGGAAGAAGCAGAGAGCCCTCGGAAGGGATGGAGGTGTAGAGGGATTGGACATCCATGGTGAAGAGGATGCAGTTAGGGCCAGGAAACTGGAAATTGTTGATATGATGTAGGGATCAGAGAAATCGCGGATGTAGGTGGGAAGAGACTGGACAAGAGGAGAGAGAACGGAGTCAGGATAGGAAGAAATGAGTTCCGTGGAGCAGGAACAGGCTGACATGACCAAGACAGTCCTGTTTCTGGGTTTTGGGGAGGAGGTAGAAGCAGGCTGTCTGGGGTTGGGAGACTATGGGGTTGGTAACTGTGGGGGGGAGATCTCCAGAGAAGATGAGGTCAGTGACAGTCCTAGAAACAATGGCTTGATGTTCAGTGGTGGGGTCATGGTCCTGGGGGAGGTAGGAGGAAGTGTTTGAGAGTTGGCGCTCAGCCTCTGCGAGGTAGAGGTCAGTACGCCAGACAACAACAGCACCACCCTTGTCGGCAGGTTTGATAACAAAGCCAGGGTTGGACCTGAGAGGATGGAGTGCAGCAAGTTCAGAAGGAACAAAAACAGAAAATGCTGGAAAAACTCAGCAGGTCTAACAGCATTTGTGGAGAAAAAAAACAGAGTTAACGTTTCGAGTCCTTATGGCTCTTCTTCAGAGCTAAAGAGAAGTAAAATGTGATGAAATTTATACTGTTTAAGGAGGTTCGAGTGGGTGAAACTGGATAAAAGGCTAGTGATAAGTGGAGGCAAAAGAGAGATTGCCAGGGATGTCATGGACAAAAGGACAAAGTACATGGTGCTTTGGTACATCGATGACTGTTTCGGTGCTGCTTCATGCTCTCGTCTGGACCTGGAAGGATGTATCAATTCTGCTTCCAATTTCCACCCCTCCATCACCTTCACATGGCCCATCACACCCCTTTGTTCTTTTGTCCATGACATCACTGGCAATCTCTCCTTTGCCTCCACCTATCATTGGCCTTCAATCCAGCTTCACCCACCCCACCCCCCCTTAAACAATATAAATTTCACCACATTTTACTTCTCTTTAGCTCTGAAGAAGAGTCATAAGGACTTGGAACATTAACTCTGTTTTTTATCTCCACAGATGCTGTTAGACCTGCTGAGTTTTTCCAGCATTTTCTGTTCTTGTTTCAGATTTCCAGCACCCGCAGTATTTTGCTTTTATCTTAGCTTTGAGATAGGGTGAGTCAGTGCTGCTGGAGGGAGAGGTCGAGTGTGTTCATCGTAGCGCATGGCACTGAGTGTGGATCTCAGGATGCGGTGAGAACAGCAGTCCAAGGAGCGTTGTATGTCCCGGAGATACCTGTAATCCTGGGTGGATTCGAAACATGAGGGATGGAATTTCAGTTGGAATCCACGTGGGGTAAGTCGGAGATGGAGACAGTCACTGAGGAAGGAAATATGGCTGTGAAAGCGAGTTTTGGTAAACACCTTGTCAAACACCAGGAGGCAAATGGAAAGCAATGAAGGTGAACAGGGCAAAAGAGACAAATGGAAATCGTGTCGGAAAGAAGAGCAGTACTTCTTCAAGGTAGGCATTCCTGGAAGAGAAGTGGCAGTGAATTAAACACTAAGATAAAAATCTGAAACAAAAACAGAAAATGCTGGAAAAACTCAAAAGGTCTGACAACATCTGTGGAGAGAAATCAAAGTTAACGCTTCACGTCCATGTGACTCTTAACCTGTCATTTTCTGTTTTTGTTTCAGATTTCCAGCATCAGCATTATTTTGCTCTAACACCTGAACCATGCTGGGCTGGTGTCCTTGCGAGCCACATAACTAGGGAAGTAGAGAGTGTTTTAAACTGAATAGTGAGGGCAAGAGATCAAGTTTGGAAAGATGTGGTAAATCAAAGAGTAGAGACAAGGCAAGAGAGAAAGGTATTACTATGGGAAATGATAAACAGACTGTGACAGGAAGGGACAAAGAGAACGAATCTAAGGGTAAATGAGCAGATAAGGCTGGACGCAACGAAAATAATAAAAGAACAAAACTAAAGGCTCTGTATCTAAACGCATGTAGCATTCGAAACAAAATAGATGAACTGATAGCGTAAATAGAAATAAATAAGTACAACCTGATAGCCATTACAGAGACATGGCTACAGGATGACATAGATTAGGACCTGAATAATAAAGGGTACAGCACATTTAGGAAGGACAGGAAGCTAGGAAAAGGTGGAGGGGTGGATCTGTTAATCAATTATGGTATTAGCACATTAAAGAGGGATGAACTGAGTTCAAGAAACCAGGATGTAGAAGCAGTTTGGGTTGAGATGGGAAATGATAAGGACAAGAAGTCACTTGTGGGAGTGGCCTCCTAATTGTAACTACACAGTAGGACAGAGTATAAAAGAGGAGATAATGGGAGCTTGCCAGAAACATGCAGCAATAATCTTGGGGGATTTTAATCTACACATAGAATGGAAAAATCAGATGGGCAAAGGCAGCATAGATTGATATTTTAGCAGTTTGATACAACTGAACGGCTTGCTAGGTCATTTCCAAGTGCAGTTAAGGGTCAACCACATTGCTATAGGTCCAGAGTCACATGTATGCCAAACCAGGTAAGGACAGCAGATTTCCTCCCCTAAAGGGATTAGTGAACCAGATGGGTTTTTACAACAAATGGCAATGTTTTCATGGCCATCATAAGACTTTTACTTCCAGATTTTTATTGGATTCAAATTCTACTATCTGCCATGGTGGGATTTGAACCCAGGTCCCTAGAGCATTACCCTGGGTCTCTGGATTAGTAACCTAGTGACAACCACCACCTCCCAATGAGGAGCTTGTGGAATGTTTTGAGATAGTTTCTTAGAACATCATGTTCTGGAGCCAACCAGAGAGCAGGCTATACTTGACTTAGTATTGAGCAACGAGATAGGATTAATTGATAACCTCCTAGGTAGCAGCAATCACAATATGATTGAATTTTACATTACTTTTGAGGGAGAAACGATTGCATCCAAGACTAGTATTTTGAACTTAAATAAGGGCAATTATGAGGGCATGAAAGCAGAGCAAGCTAAAATGAACTGGCAAACGAGGTTAAGGGATAGATCAATAAAGGTTCAGTGGCATACATTTAAAGGGATATTTCAGAATACACAGAATATATACATTCCAATGAGAAAGAAATATTCCAACGGGAGGGCCCACCATCTGTGGTTAACTAAAAAAGTTAAAGACCGTATCAAACTTAAAGAAAAAGCATATAATTACGCAAAGATGGGTGGCAGGTCAGAAGATTGGAAAGAATATAAAGAATGACAAAAGATTAATAAGGAGGGAAAAATTAAAGTATGAGAGAAACCTAGCTAGTAATATAAAGATGGATAGTAAGAGTTTCCATTGATATTTAAATAAGAAAGGAGTTAACAAAGTTGCTCCTATAGAGAGTGTGTCTGGGGAATTGATAAAGGAAAGTAGGGAGATGGCGGATGAATTAAATAGGTATTTTGCTTTGGCCTTCACCACAGAGGGCACGAGTAACATCCCAGAAATAGTTGTAAATCAGTAAATAGAAGGGAGGGAGGAACTCGGGAAAATTACAATCATCAGGGAAGTGGTATTGAGCAAATTGTTGGGGCTGCGGGCTGACAAATCCCGAGGTCCGGATGGACTTCACACTAAAGTCCTGAAAGAAATGGCTAGGAGATAGTTGATGCATTGGTTTTAATTTTCCAAAATTCCTTTGATTCGGGGAAGGGTCCATTAGATTTACCACTATCACCATCCTTGGGTATGTTCTGTCCCACCAGCAGGATAGACCCAGGAGAGGTGGCGGCACAGTGGTATACAGTCAGGAGGGAGTTGCCCTGGGAGTCCTCAACAACAACTCCAGACTCCATGAAGTCTCATGACATCAGGTCAAACATGGGAAAGGAAACCTCCAGCTGATTACCATGTACCGCCCTTCCTCAGCTGATGAATCAGTGCTCCTCCATGTTGAACACCACTTGGAGGAAAAACTGAGGGTGGCAAGGGCACAGAATGTACTCTGGGTGGGAGACTTCAATGTCCATCACCAAGAGTGGCTCGGTAGCACCACCACTGACCAAGCTGGCCAAGTCCTAAAGGACATAGCTGCTAGACTGGGTCTGCGGCAGGTGGTGAGGGAACCAACAAGAGGGAAAAACATACTTGACCTCATCCTCACCAACCTGCCTGCCACAGATGTATCTGTCCATGACAGTATCAGTAGGAGTGACCACCGCACAGTCACTATGAAGACAAAGTCCCGCCTTCACATTGAGGATACCCTCCATCATGTTGTGTGGCACTACCACCGTGCTAAATGGGATAGATTTTGAACAGGTCTAGCAACTCAAGACTGGACAACCGTGAGGAGCTATGAGCCATCAGCAGCAGCAGAATTGTACTCAGGCACAATCTGTAACCTCATGGCCCAGCATATCCCCCACTCTACCATTACCATCAAGCCAGGGGATCAACCCTCATTCAATGAAGAGTGTAGAAAGGCATGCCAGGAGCAGCACCAGGTATACCTAAAAATGAGGCATCAACCTGGTGAAGCTACAACACAGGACTACTTGCATGCCAAACAGCAGAAGCAGCAAGTATTAGACATAACTAAGCAATCCCACAACCAACAGATCATATCTAAGCTCTGCAGTCCTGCCACATCCAGTCGTGAATGGTGGTGGACAATTAAGCAACTTGATGGAGGAGGAAGCTCCACAAATGTCCCCATCCTCAATGATGGAGGAACCCAGCACATCAGTGCAAAATATAAGGCTGAAGCATTCGCAACAATCTTCAGCCAGAAGTGCCAAGTGGATGATCCATCTTGGCCTCCTCTGGAGGTCCCCAGCATCACAGGTGCCAGACTTCAGCCAATTCAATTCACTCCACGTGATATTAAGAAATGGCTGAAGGCACTGGATACTGCAAAGGCTATGGGCCCTGACAATATTCTGGCAATAGAACTGAAGACTTGTGCTCTAGAGCTTGCCGCGCCCCTAGCCAAGCTGTTTCAGTACAGCTACAACATGGCATCTACCCGGTTTTATGGAAAATTGCCCAGGTACGTCCTGTACACAAAAAGCAGGACAAATCCAAACCAGCCAATTACTGCTCCATCAGTCTACTCTCGATCATCAGTAAAGTAATGGAAGGGGTCATCAACAGTGCTATCAAGCGGCACTTGCTTAGCAATAACCTGCTCACTGACGCCCAGTTTGGGTTCCGCCAGGGCCACTCAGCTCCTGACCTCATTACAGCCTTGGTTCAAACATAGACAAAAGGGCTGAACTCCAGAGGTGAGGTAAGAGTGACTGCCCTTGACATCAATGCCACATTTGATCGAGTGTGGCATCAAGGAGCCCTAGCAAAACTAAAGTCAATGAGAATCAAAAGGAAAACTCTCCATTGGTTGGAGTCATACCTAGCACAAAGGAAAATGGTTGCGGTTGTTGGAGGTCAGTCATCTCAGCTCCAGGACATCACTGCAGGGGTTCCTCAGGGTAGTGTCCTCAGCCTAACCAACTTCAGCTGCTTCATCAATGACCTTCCTTCTATTATAAGATCAGAAGTGGGGATGTTCACTGATGGTTGCACAATGTGCAGCACCATTCGTGACTCCTCAGATACTGAAGCAGTCCATGTCCAAATGCAACAAGACCTGGACAATATCCAGGCTTGGACTGACAAGTGGCAAGTAACATTCGCACCATGCAAATGTCAGGCAATAACCATCTCCAACAAGAGAGAATCCAACCATCACCCCTTGACATTCAATGGCATTACAATCACTGAATCCCCCCCACTATCAACATCCTGGAGGTTACCTTTGATCAGAAACTGAACTGGATTAGCCATATAAATACTGTGGCTACAATGGCAGGTCAGAGGCTAGGAATCCTGCGATGAGTAACCCACCTCCTGACTCCCCAAAGGCTGTCCATCATGTACAAGGCACAAGTCATGAGTGTGATGCAATACTCCTCACTTGCCTGGATGAGTGCAGCTCCAACAACACGCAAGAAGCTCGACACCATCCAGGACAAAACAGCCCGCTTGATTGGCACTGCATCCACAAACTTTCACTCCCACCGTCACCAACACACATTAGCAGTACTGTGTACCATTTACAAGATGCACTGCAGAAATTCACCACGGCTCTTTAGAAAGCACCTTCCAAACCCACAACCACTATCATCTAGAAGGACAAGAGCAGCAGATCGATGGGAACACCACCACCTGGAAGTTCCCCTCCAAGTCACTCACCATCCTGACTTGGAAATATATTGCCGTTCCTTCACTGTCGCTGGGTCAAAATCCTGGAACTCCCTCCTTAACAGCACTGTGGGTGTACCTATACTACATGGACTGCAGCGGTTCAAGAAGGCAGCTCACCACCACCTTACCAAGGGCAACTAGGGATAGACAACAAATGCTGGCCCAGCCAGTGAAGCCCACATTCTGTGAATGAATGAAAAATAAGATTGGAAAATGGCAAACGTAACTCCTTTATTCAAAAAGGGAGGCGGAAGGCAAGAAACTACAGGCCAGTTAACCACCAGTCATAGGGAAAATGTTAGAAGCTATTATTAATGATGTCATAGCAGGGAAACTTAGAGGCAATCAGGCAGAGTCAACATGGTTTCGTTAAAGGGAAATCATATTTAAACAATTTATTGGTGCTCTTTGAAGGAGTCACATGTGCTGTAGATAATGGGGAACCAGTGGATGTACTGTACTTAGATTTCCAGGAGGCTTTTGATAAAGTGCTACATCAAAAGTTACTGTGGAAAATAAAAACTCATGATGGAGGAGTAACATATTGGCATGAATATAAGATTGGCTAGCTAACAGGAAGCAGAGGGTTGGCATAAATGGGACTTTTTCTGGTTGGTAGGATGTGATGAGTGGTGTACAACAAGGATCAGTGCTGGGGCCTCAATGTTTTACAATTTATATAAATTATTTGGATGAAGGGACCAAAGGAATAGTTGTTAAATTTCCTGACGACACAAAGATAGGTGGGAATGTAAATTGTGAAAAGGATGTAAGGAGGCTACAAAGGGACATAGATAGGTCAAGTGAGTGGGCAAAGATCTGGCAAATGGAGTATAACGTGGGAAGATGTGAAATTGTTCATTTTGGCAGGACGAATAAAAAAGAAGCTTATTATCTAAATGGTGAGAGATTGCAGTGCTCTGAGATTCAGAGGGATCTGGGTGTCCTAGTGCATGAATCACAAAGGGTTAGTATGCAGGTACAGCAGGTAATTAGGAAAGCTAATAGAATGTTATCATTTACTGTGAGGGGAATTGATTACAAAAGTAGGGAGATTATGCTTCAGTTGTTCAGGGCATTGGTGAGACCACATCTGAAGTATTGTGTACTGTACTGGTCTCCTTATTTAAGGAAAGATGTAAATATGTTAAAAGCAGTTCAGAGAAGGTTTACTAGATTATTACCAGGAATGGACAGGTTGTCTTATGAAGAAAGTTTGGACAGGTTAGGCTTGTATTCACTGGAATTTTAAAAAAGTTGAATAATTTCAGTGAAGTGGAAATGTCTAACAGTTCCTCGCTCAACTCAGGTAAGGGAATTTCTCCTTTAATACCCTGGGCCAATACGGCCTCTCACTGAAAGCCCTCCTCCCCTCCTCTTACTCCCTCTTCCAATGTCTTATCATGTTCTGTGCCACCTCTGCTCATTCTTCATGTCATGTTGTAGGGCAATGGGGATTCAAACTATTGCATCCATGGGCAGGATCTTCCCACTGTCGAGGGGTTGTGCAGGAGCGGGCACGAGCGGGCGGGACGCCACCATTTTGCGTGGGCGGGCCAATTAAGACCCGCCTAGCGTGACGTCTGCCAGGGAACGCTATGTGCTCCCTGTGTGGGCGGGAGGGATTCCCTGAGCCAGGACTGCGCTCTTCTGCACACAGATCTCCCTGAGGCAAAGTGCTGCCTCAGGGACATCGACTCAGGTTTGAAACATTAAAGATGAAAAAAAAAATTACTGACATGTCCCCTCATGTGCCACTGTCACATGAGCTGGGTCATATCAATTTCTCTCATTTAGAGATTTCATAAAAATTTTAATACCCTCATGAAACCTCATCCTGCCCGTGGATGAGGTTTCATTTTTTTTTCAGAAGCCCGCCGGGGCTCCTGGCCTGCCCGCCAACCTTAAGGTTGGATGGGCAGGTCCATTGATCAGTTTTATTACTTTATTAATGGCCTTAAGTAGCCGTTGACAGGTCAGCAGGCACACAGCCAGCTCAGCTCCGTGCCCACCGACCTGAAAATGTAAATGACACGGGGTGCCGTCGGGATGCCCGCCCGGCGTCACCCCGTGTCATTTTACACGTCAGCGAGCGGGCCCCGCCCCCTGCTTGTGTCATTTTACACGTCAGCGAGCGGGCCCCGCCCCCTGCTTGCCGACCAGAAGATGCAGCCTCATGTCTGGGAGCAATGGGTTTGTGCAGAATCCTTGAAGTCAGGACAAACTCTGTCAGCACCATTCTCTGTAGACTTCAGCAACTTCAAACAACTCTGGGAACCATCAAATACTTCTAAAATTGCAGCAACAGCCAGTAGAAATTAATCAGATAGTAACCTGAATGCAATTGACAATCCCTTTAATTGGGGCTGGATGGGGGTCCTTCCTGCTTTTGAATGTATATTCAGCTGTGTGCGTTGAAAACAAGGCGTTAACTGGAGCATTGAGCTTTAGAATTGCAACGCTGGCATCAAATCAGTGTTACACTCAGATTGATATCATAATCTGCCTACCCTGCTTACTTCCAGTAGATGCTCCCAACATGCATTAACATCGTCACCAAAATGGTGTCCGGTACGGTCAGAACCAAAGATGTGCATACAAACTGTGGAAGCCATTTTTGGAGGCATACGGCACATATAGCACCAAAATACACACGCTAAGCATCCAGGTTTTAAGGCCTACCTTACTATTTATGAAGTCACAGATCGCATATGCATTTTTAGCAGCCTTCTCAACTTGTCCTGTCAAACACTTCTATATGTAAACCCCCAGGTCTCTCTTTTCCTGTATGCTTTTAAATTTGTACCATCTCATTTATATTGCCTCTCCTCATTCTTCCTATCAAAATGAATCACTTCATTATACTCTGCATTAAATTTCATCTACCATATGTTTGCTCATTTCATCAATCCTCCTGAAATCTGTTATTATCCTCCTCACTGTTTACTACATTTCTGAGTTTCATATCATCTGCAAACTGTGTAGCTTCTAAAATTATGCCTCATGTACCCAAGATCAGGCCATTAATATATGTCAAAAAGTGCTGATGCCAATCCCTGGGGAATACCACTGTTATAGTTCCCTCCAATCAAAATCAAACGTTCTCTACTATTCGCTGCTTTCTGTCCCTTAGCCAATTTTGCATCCACACAACCACTGCCATTTAATCTCATGGGCTTTAATTTTGTTAACAAGTACTTTATCAAACGCTTTTTGAAAAACTATATACTTAACATCGTCCATGCTACCCTCATCAATCCTTTTCGTTTCTTCATCAAATAATTTAGTCAAGTATGATCTGTCTTTAAAAGGCCTGTACATTGTCATTGATTAACTCATGTTTTTCCAAGTAACAACTTATTTTGTCCTGGACCTACCAAACATTCCAGTCCTCTGACATCCCTCCCATATCTAAGGAGGATTGGGAGATTGTGGTCAGAGCTTCCATTATTTTCACCCTTGCTCAGCAACTTAGGATGCATCCCATCTGGATGGGGCAATTTTTCAACTTTGAACACTGCCAACATTTTAAGTGCCTCCACTTTATCTATTTTTGCCCTATCCAATAAAGGTACTGCCTCATCCTTTACAATGAGATTGGCAGCATCCTCTAAAGACAGATGCAAAGTGTTCGTTTAGTACCTCAGCCATGCCCGCTGTCTCCACACAATCTCCCTTTTGGTCTCAAATTTAGGCAACTCTTTCATTGATCGCCCTTTTACTATTTACATGTTTATTAAAGACACTTGGGCCAAAATTTTATGTTGAATGAATGGGCGCACACCCAACCCGAAATCACATGAAATAGTGTGAGAAGATGTAGGGTGCGTGCCCTCACGCTCGCACGCAATATTACGGTCAGCTGGCGCGTGGGGAGTTGAAAGCCCGCCTGTCAACAATTAAAGGAACAATTAACACCATTAACAACCCAATTGATCCTAATTTTATTTTGCACGTGCAATTTAGTGCTCATCGTAGCAGGGTGACTAGGTGCCTCATCCATCTCTCACACTGGCAGTGGCCTCTTGAGGTCACAGCCAGTGTGTGGGCTTACAGCTCCGAGCGCAACCCCAGGGATCCCTGTTCGCCACTCTGTCAATGGATGAGGCTGTGCACTCAGTGTTCAGGATTGACGCAGTGCTCAAGCTCCTCATGGGCTCCTCCATGACAGAGACCATGGCACATAGACTCTCAGAGATCTCTTGCCAGATCTTCCTGTACATCCCACCGGACATCCCACATCTGTCGCCTGACGGACAACTCCAGAGGCACGTCATCTGTCTCAGATTCAGCATCATCCTGGCCTCCAGCAATCCTCCATTAGCTGGTGCCCTGGGCATCTCTGCCTCCGCCAGCTCCTCATGTGAATGTACCGTGCCCCCCCCCCCCCCCACAGTGCACTGCCATCTAAGCCGATGAACTAATGTCCACGATGTGCCTGTATCTGCACTGGTGTCTGGCAGAGGGTGGGACACTGGTGGATCTGTCTGCAGCTCCTCCTCAGGTGCCAAGGGAGGGTGCTCGGGGACAAAAACAGAATTACCTGGAAAAACTCAGCAGGTCTGGCAGCATCAGCGGAGAAGAAAAGAGTTGACGTTTCGAGTCCTCGAGGTTCTGGCAGCCTCTGGAGGATGGCTCATCTGAGGGATGAAGACAATATGTCAGTATTGTCAATCATCATATAGTCAATGTGCATGCTAGGTGGGCAGGTGAGACTCTGGACAACTGCATCATAGTGGTATTGTGATTGCTGGATCACTGGGGACTCTTGCTTAGAAGTGCTCATTTGAGATGAGGTGACCCTACATTGTTTGCACTCTCCACCAGTCTCACATCTGCCCACTGGACTTTTACCTTCCTCTGACACCCCGGTCTCTCCACGACCTAAGGACTTTGCTTCTTGCTGGCACTCTAGCTCGAGGGCGTCCATTTCAAATTTGGTCAGTATGAGCAGGTTGGCCACCCCATCACTTGTTCATCTGCGCTCCACAGCATTATGGCTCCTCTTCTCCTGTGCACTCATTAGTCCACCCTCTACCTTTAACACCATTCCAGCCTTGCTCCCGCACCTGACCCTGGTTGAGGAGCCCGTCAAATTTGTACATCCCACCCTTCTATGCCCCCAAGGCCAGCAGCCACATTTCCTAGCCTTGGTCGGCACAGGTTTCACGCTGGCTGGCCCTTGATTTGGCACTCTGATTCTTACATCCCTGAGCACCACAAAGGATGGCCACCCTTCACAACATCCTTCAAAGTACCATGCCAACTCAGTACTCACCCTTGCCAAGTGCAGAAGATCATTAAACTGTTTGCGGCACTGGCCTTCAGGGAGCTGCCTCTGCTGTTTTTAAATGCCCCGCTGGGTCCCCAATGGACCCGGCACCCGCCACGCTCCCGCCCCTGCTGCCAGTGCATTGCCAATGTCTGGGAGCATTTCACATTGGCCAGCCCTTACATCATGCCCGCTGACCTGAGCTGCCACCTCTGACCAGCCTTCTTTGTCCAGTGTGGTGCCTCCTCTTGTCATCCTGTGACATCAGAATGTCCTGCCTGGCACTCACTGCCTCCATTAGAGTGTGCAGGCACTCATCTGAGAACCGGGGGCAGAGTACCCAACAGCATTGCTGTCCTACTTTGCGTGCCCACCGGGTGCTGAGCCACAACTCCTGCAAATTTCAAATGTCTGTCCAATACAGCTCCCTGAGGCTCCTCAAAATCTCCTGGCAGCCTTCAGGGAGCTGCCTCTGCTATTTTTAAATGCCCCACTGGGTCCCCAATGGACTCGGCACCCGCCACGCTCCCGCCCCTGCTGCCAGTGCATCGCCAATGTCTGGGAGCATTTCACATTGGCCAGCCCTTAATTGGCCAGTCAGCGTGAAATCGCATTCAAGGTTCAATCGTGGCCGAAAACAGAAATCTCGGCCATTTCCGTGCCCGCTGATCAAACGCACCCACCAAGCACAAAATTCAGGCCTTGGGTTCCCTTTTATATGACCATTCAATCATATTCTCTTACTCTCTTTTTCCCTCTTATTTCCCTATTTCAGTTCTCCTCTATACTTTCCATATTTAGCTTAGTTCTCTACCATATTATGGGCCTGACATTTATCATGAGTCTCCTTCATCTGTTACATTTTAATCTCTATATCTTTAGTCATCCAGGGAGTTTGCTTTGGGTACTCTTCCTTTCTCTCTTGTCAGAATGTACTAGTCTGTATTCAAACTATTCATCTTTGAAGGTCTTGCATTGCTATTTACTGTTTTTATCTGTCAATCTTTGATTCCAATCCAATTGAGCCTAATTCCAATTCAGTTCACTGAAATTAGCCCTTCTCCAGTTGAGCAATTTCATGTTTAATTGTTGTTTTTCCTATTCCATAGCTGTTCTGAACTTAACAATATTTTGATCACTATTTCCTAAAAGCTTGTATACTGTAACATGCTGCACTTGCCTACTTCATTTGCCTATCTTCAGGTATTAAAGATATCAAGGGATATGGGGATAATGCAGGAAAATGGCATTGAGGCAGATCACCCATGATCTAGCTGAATGGCAGAGCAGGCTCGAGGGACCGAATGGCTTTCTCCCATTCCTTTTTCCTATGTTCCTATTTGGTGCATAATAATATACACCTGGCAGCGTAATATTTTCTCTTTTGTTCCTTAATTCTAACCAAATAGATTCTGTATTCAATCCCTCTACAATAATTTAACACTAGAAAATTACACCATTACCTAAATTACTTTGTGGCGGATAATTTTAATATAAATAACTATAACTGTCATACAATTCAGATCACAGTGCATAAACAAATCAAAAAACTGGATTAGTTGCTACATGGGAAAAAATATCTGGTATGATAAGAGGTGTGGCCCAATGGACTCTATCCATTTTTTGTTAATATATTGTGCCCACCTTGTGTTCGTTAATAGAATTTAAACGATCAGAAAATCTTCCTTGGGTGGTCAGACAGGTAACTCGAGGTAAAAAGATAATCCATGCATTTTATACAATTCTTCTGTGATTCCAAGGAAGATTATAGTACAGCCAGGGCAGCCAAGATCCTCCAGATCCTCCAGGTTGATAATGGGCACCTATATTAAACAACTTAGATAATTATGTAGTCAATTCAGCCCAATATGAATCAGTAAGCTTTCATGTGTTAACAGTTCAAAAATACAAAGGTATGCCTAAACAATTAAGTTGCAAATACATGTAACAACTTTCCTGCAGGAGCATGGTTACACCAGCTAGCCTCAAAGATTTGTAGATGCCTATTTTCCCTCAAAGACAAAGGGATCCTTTAGGAATATAATTAATTAAAAAGCAATTTCAAATTCACAATATTTTGCATAGATGAGATGAAAAAGCTTTTACCAACATTTTACTGATTGACCATTACGCTATCCTTGTCCAGATTGTTGCTAGTCAGAGCTCTCCAAGTATTGTGAAGGTATTTCTAATGCCTACAGCTGACTTTAAACCCCATGCACTATAGCATCTTATAATGGACCCTCTAAATGCTGGTTCTCCCAACGTTCAGTGGCATGAGCTTTTTAGATCTGTAAATAGAAAAAGTTATCTAAATTTGCTACACACATATGTGTTGTGTATATGTTGAGAAAATAATATCCTTGCTTAAATAGACTTTTGTTGTTGCACATATATATTGCTCCATTGGTGAACTTAATATTGTGATACTGCTTATATTGCAAGGAAATGTATTTAAATCTTGTTACAGTATTCAGATTGTAGCAAAGTTAACCACATTATGGGGTAATTTTCACAGGCAAGGGGAGTTAAATCCCCTAAAAATGACATTGGGTTATGATCCCGGCGTCATTTTGCCCACTTCCACTGGACAGGTTTGAAGGCAATTGGGGAACCCTTGTGCAGCTGTCGGGTAAGTAATTAAAATATTCTACTAGGCAATCACCGACGTACAGTAACAGCAGTGTGTACCATCTACAAGATGCACTGCAGAATTCGCCAAAGCTCCTTCGACAGCACCTTCCAAACCCACGACCACTACCATCCAGAAGGACAAGGGCAGCAGATACATGGGAACACCACCACCTGGAAGTTCCCCTCCAAGTCACTCACCATCCTGACTTGGAAATATATCGCTGTTCCTTCACTGTTGCTGGGTCAAAATCCTGGAACTCCCTTCCTAACAGCACTGTGGATGTACCTACACCACATGGACTGCAGCGGTTCAAGAAGGCAGCTCACCACCACCTCCTCAAGGGCAACTAGGGATGGGCAATAAATGCTGGCCCAGCCAGGGAATCCCACATCCTATGAATGAATTTTTAAAGATTAAGTACTCTTTTAACCAAGTATTCTGGCTTTAACAGGTAGCAGACCCATTTCCCAAGCTGTCAGCAACTCACCATGGTCACTGAGGGGAGTACGAAGCAGGGGGTGCTTCTTCAATGAAACTGACAGGCTGGGAAGGCTGAAGAGGTCCAGTCACGGCCAGATGAGAGGCTATTGTTCATTGCACTCCTCAGTGAGTGTTTTCAGTGCTTGGCAGGTTATTGCAAACTTCTTGGAAGTCACTTCACTTGTCTTGCACTTCACTCACCTTCATCTGCTCATCCCTGCTGCTGGCCTTCGCCACAACATAGGAGCAGCTTATCCAGCTCCACCTTGCACTTCTGATAAGGAACAAAATGAACAGCAACAGCACCAGCAACAGATGGAATACGAGCAGCTGCCTTCTCCTCAATCGCATGCTGCTCCACAGGGCAGAGGTGATGGACATGGGGATCTAGTTTGAAGGAGGCAAGACCCCCAACACAGGGTCTCCAGAGGATCAGCTTTCTCGACATGTGCCTCTCACCAGCTCCTCAGGAGGCTCAGGCCTTTATGGCATTGCTGACATCTGCAACCTTCTTGAACAAGGTCTCCTTCCCACTGGACCCGGTGGGCATGCATTGCCAGTGGCAGTCAAGGCTGCCCCTTAGGTCTCTGCCTCAGCCCAAGGCTACATTCTCTTCTCCTGCAAGCCAAGAGAGCAGAGAGTTATGAATGTTAATAGTGGCCATATGGATAGGAGGGAGGGGCAACATTTGTGAAGGGTGAGGCATGGGTGCAAGGGGTAAATAGGATGAGGTGAGCGTGAGTGTTGGCTGTTCAGGTTGGGATATGAGGT
This sequence comes from Cetorhinus maximus, assembly GCF_964194155.1. Classification (NCBI taxonomy): domain Eukaryota; kingdom Metazoa; phylum Chordata; class Chondrichthyes; order Lamniformes; family Cetorhinidae; genus Cetorhinus; species Cetorhinus maximus. The sequence continues at coordinate 150,679,558 of NC_135883.1, read as the reverse complement.
GCCTGTTGAGAGAGAAATGAGTGGAGCTACAAGGTGTGTTGCCCTGAGGAGTGCCGTGCAGGAAAATGCTGGGAAAGGCAGAATGTGGGGCTTGGCACCTAAAGTGTTATGCCATTCGCCTTTCCTGCCCTCCTGGGTCTTGGGTCCTCTTGGTGCACTGGCTCTAGGTTGGAGGGACACTTATGCTGCTGATTTCCTCGGTTATTTCATCCACGCCTGCTTGGTTGGAGAGGTTGTCCCCTTCCTCCCATCCTACAGAAAGATCACCCCACTGCAGTCCCTCAGATCCTACAGCAGGACTTCAAGGTTAAAGTGAAAGACCCAAGGAGCAGCCTCCCCAGATCTACTCTCCATTCCTGTGGTTGCTGCAATCTCAAAATTCCATTTGCAGGTAAGTCATTCATGTGGTGGTTTCTTTAATTAGAAACCTTTCCTTTGACAGATCCAGCGAGTGATCCCGCCTGCTCCTTCTGACTATTCAGGGAATCCGGAAGCAGAATGCTAATGCCATGGCTCAGTTAAAAAAACCACAGCAAAACCTGCTGGAGATTCCGATGGGTTCCCGACTCGCTAGTGGTCTCATCATCTCAGCAGGGCCTAAGTTTTAAAAATTCCACCCTTTATGTTTATTAATTTGAAATACGTGGATATTTTTCTCTAATATATTTCTGTCTCTTAGAAGTAAAATAAGTTGATTCTTCTCCCATGTTTCTGCTTTGCAATTACACTCCATTTATGGAGAGGAAGCTATCAGCCTATTGACTTCTCATGCTCTGGGGTAAATCTTTTAGCGTTTCTGTATAGATTCCGTCATTTAGAGTCATAGAATAGTACAGTTCAAATTAGCCCATTAAGTCTGTGCTGGCTCTTTCGAAGAGCAATTCAGATAGTCCCATTATCCTGTTCTTTCCTCCATAATCTCTGCAGTCACTTTTTCTCCTTCAAGTATTTGTGCAATTCCTTTTAGAAGGCTACTATTGAAACTGTATCCACCATCCTATCAGGCAGTGCATTCCAAATCCTAACCACTCGTTGCATGAGAAAGTTTTTCTTGAGTTTGCTGGTTCTTTTGCCAAGCACCTTAAATCTGTTTCCCCTGCTTATTAACTTTTAAAGCATCGGAAACTGTTGGATACACTACTCAAGTTGGGGCTGAACCAGTGTTTTATATAGAATTAGCATAATTTCCTGGCTTTTGTATTATGCTTTCTATTTACAAAGCCCAAGATCCTACTTGCATCACTAACTTTTTTTTATTCTTTCACAGGATGTGATGTCACTGGCTAAGCCAGCATTTTTATCGCCCATCCCTAATTGGTAACTGCTTTGTTAAACCTGTCCTGCCACTTTCAAAGGTTTGTGCACAAACAACTCCAGGGAAAGAATTTTGAGGTCGTCGGGCGGGTGTAGTGGGCGGGCCCGGGAGCGGCCAGGAAATGGCCCACCGCCCGCGATTGGCCCCCGACCGCGATTTCACGCTGGCTGGCGTGAAATGCACGCTGAAAGGCTCAGCACTGCCAGGGTGGGGGCGGGAGAAGGGCATGCGCTGAAGTCAGCGTGGGCATGGGAGAGTGCACAGTGAAAGCTCCCTAAAGGCAGAGAGCTGCCTCAGGGGGGCTGAAAAATTTGAAACCATCAAATAAAGATTTTAAATTGCGAAAGAAAATGCCCACACATCGGACTCACTCACCTAAACATATAGATTATAAAAATTCCACCCAAATGTTTTTATTTTATTTTAATTAATATTGGAAACCTCAGCCTGCCCTTGGATGAAGTTTCCTCAAAAATCTAAAGGCCGCCTGGCCGATTCGCCTGCCTGGCAACTGTAATGTTGAACAAGCAGTGGAAAATCCAGGTTAACTAATACACTAATGTCCTTAATAGGCCTTTTAATTGTTGGCGGGCACGCTGCCAACTCTTGTGTGCGCCCACCAACCAAAACATCGCGCGAGTGCACAATGGCGTCAGGACGCTCAGCCAACGTGCGCTATTTTATGCCGGGGCGTGTAGGGCGCACGTCCACACGCCAAGCGAAAACTCCTGCCCCAGGTCTCTGCTTGCGCCCTCTTTAACATTTCATCTTTTAGGATGAATGACCTCTTCTCATTCTTCCTACCAAAATGTATCACCTTCCACTCTTCCACGTTGAATTTTATCTGCCATGTATCCACCTAATTCACCAGCTTGTCTATGCCCTCTTGAAACTTATTACTATCTTCCTCACTGGCCAGTGTACTTTCAACTTGCTGTTCTTTGCTATCTTGTGTGTCCAACTATCATTAATAAATTCATGTGGCGGGTATCCTGAATTATGCTAGTTGCAACAGAGAATTTACTTGCACATGTGAAGGGGAAATCATATTTAACCAATTTATTGGAGTTCTTTGAATGAGTCACATGTGCTGTTGATAAAGGGGAACCTGTAGATGCAGCATACTAAGATTTCCAAAAGGCATTTGATAAGGTGCCACATCAAAGGTTCTTGAGAAAATAAAAGCTCATGGTATAGGAGATAAAATATTGGCGTGGAAAGAAGATTGGCTGGTTAACAGGAAACAGAAAGTAGGCATAAATGGGTTATTTTCTGGTTGGCAAGATGTGACTACTGGTGTGCCACAGGAGTCAGTGCAGGGCCCTCAACTTTTTACAGTTTATATAAATGACTTGGATGAATGGATCGAAGGTATGGCTGCTAAATTTGCTGATGACACAAAGATATGTAGAAAAGTAAATAGTGAAGAGAACATAAGGAGGCTACAAAAGGACATATATAGGTTAAGTAAGTGGGCAAAGATCTGGCAAATGGAGTATAATGTGGGTAAGTGTGAAATTGCCCATTTTGGCTGGAAGAATAAAAATGAAGCTTATTATCTAAATAGTAAGAAATTGCAGAGCTCTGGCATTCAGAGGAATCTGGGTGTCTTAGTTCATGAATCGCAAAAGGCTAGTATGCAGGTACAGAAGTAATTAGGAAAGCTAATAGAATGCTATTGTTTATTGCAAGAGGAATTGAATATAAAAGTAGGAAGTTATGCTTCAGTTGTACAGGTCACTGGTGAGATCACATCTGGAGTAGTGTACAGAATTGGTCTCCTTATTTAAGGAAGGATGTAAATGCATTAGAAGCAGTTCAGAGAAGGTTTACTAGACTAATACCAGGAATGGGCAGGTTATCCTATGAGGAAAGGTTGGACAGGCTACGTTTGTATCTGCTGGAGTTTAGAAGAGTAAGAGGCGATTCAGTTGAAACATATAAGATCCTGAGGGGTCTTAACAGGGTGGATATGGAGAGGATGTTTCCTCTTGTGGGGAATTAGGAACTAAGGGTCACTATTTAAAAATAAGCAGTTGCCCATTTAAGACAGAGATGAGAAGAAATCTTTTCTCTCAGAGGGTAGTGCGTCTTTAGACTCCCTTCCTCAAAAGGCAGTGGAAACAGTCTTTGAATGTTTTCAAAGCAGTGGTAGATAGATTCTTGATAAACAAGGGGGTGAAGGGTTACCGGGGGTAGGCGGGAGGTTACAGTCAGATCGGCCATGGTCTTATTGAATGGTGGAGCAGGCTAGAAGGGCCCAGTGGCCTATTCCTACTCCTGCTCCTAGTTTGTATGCTCATATGTCTATTGTGCCTGCATCCATTTTCAATGAATGCATTAAGACTTAAACATTAATGAAACGTTATACACAAGGAGCTTGTTGCAGGTATTGCAATTTGCACTAATGCGGCTGAAACTCAACACATGTTATGCACATACATCCACATAAATGAAGAACGTGCATTTATATAATGCGTTTCATGGCCTCAGGATATCTTAAATTCCTTTACAACCAATAAAGCACTTCTAAAGTGCATCCACTGTTGGAAGGTAGGAACTACATCAACATGGTAGCAGATATGCAGTTTAAGGATTTGTCCAAGAATTTTTTTTTTATTCATTCACTGGGCGTGGGCTTTGCTGACTGGGCCAGCATTTATTGCCCCTCCCTAATTACCTTTGAGAAGGTGGTGGTGAGCTGCCTTCTTGAACTGCTGTATGACTCATATAGTGCTGGCATGCTACAATTGAGAACCGGACTGGCACTGTGACTTAGGTTAATTGGTTCCAGCCTAAATTATGGTCTTAATTGTTACTATTTATAGTCCAGTAACGTAAGCCATTTACTCCCACGTTAAATTTTAAATTGATGCGTCCAAACTCACATTCAATATTGTAAAAAAACTCTAAACAATTAGTTTTTTTTCTACATAGTAGTAAGTGATCCTAAAAGGGAACAGCAGGCTTTGATATCAACATTATCCCTGTGAGAAAGGTCAGTCTTAGTAATAGTGTACAACAGCTACTGTTAATACCGCAATGGCAGGAGAATTCTTACTAGGAGCTGAGACAGAACTGCAATAATGTTGCATTCAAGAAATAGCTCGGGTCCTCAGGACTGTGCTGGTGCTTCCTGAAGACAGGCTTTTGCTGGGATATTGTTATTTAAATAACCCAAACTATGTTCAAATTCAAACAGTTGGAAAGGAGTTATTTCCAGTCCTGAATAATTAACAAGAAGAATTTAATTCCTGGTACCTAGCTTTAGCATTGAAGTGAGTGATCTGACACAAGGTTCTGGTTAGAACGCATTTATGTTCCCAGGTACATTAACGACTTTCATTCAACAAAGAAAGCCAAACAATATAAAGAGAAACATGAAAGGGAAACAGTTATTGGCTTTCCTTTGTGAGATATCTGGTATTGTGTCTATTTCAATAAGTAAGTTAACTTTTCAACCTTGACTCAATATATTGCCTCAAATTTAACAGGCTAACAGACAGAAATAATCCCCATAAACAGTTTAGTGCTTGATTCTGCCCTTTTATCAACCGGATGCGATTAAAATTTTATTTTGCCAAAAGGGAATAAATGCCAGAAATATTTTTTTTTTCGGTAAAATAAACCAGATATTGCATAAGGAAGTACATCCATTTAACAAAATTCAAAAACTGCTGCAGCCAGACAATTAAAACTGACTTGTAACATACAGCACAATGATAGGACTTTCTGGATTTCCAATGCAGCGTATCACAAAGCCAGGGGCACTTCTGTGTGAAACCAAGCAGAAGCCAGACATTCCACAATCACAGACTGACTTCTCTTACTGGTCAGTTTCAGAGGGACAGTGAGAGGACATTTCCACCCACATTATTATTGTAACTCTTCATACTGACTCAAAACATTGTCTTTCTCTCCACAGATGCTGTCAGACCTTCTGAGTTTTTCCAGCATTTTATGTTTTTGTTTCAGGTTTCCAGCATCTGCAGTATTTGGCCTTTACCAGTGTTCATCTAAACCAATTGTGTATCCTATTCCTTTCCAATGTACTTATCAAGCTTTCCCTTACAGGCATCTGAACTATTCATTAATCTTGACCTTTATTTTATTTTTTCTTTATTTATTCATTTGCAGGATGTGGCACGTTGCTGCGGAGGCCTTTATTTATTGACCATTCCTAATTGCCCTTGAGAAGGTGGTGGTGAGCTGCCTTCTTGAACCGCTGCAGTCCATGTGGTGTAGGTACACCCACAGTGCTGTTAGGAAGGGAGTTCCAGGATTTTGACCCAATAACAGTGAAGGAATGGCGATATAGTTCCAAGTCAGGATGGTGTATGGCTTGGAGGGGAACTTGCAGGTGATGGTGTTTCCATGCATCTGCTGCCCTTGTCCTTCTAGGTGGTAGAGGTCACAGGTTTAGAAGGTGCTGTCTAAGGAGCCTTGGTGAGTGGTTGCAGTGCATCTTGTCGATGGTACACACTACTGCCATTGTGTGTTAGTGGCGGAAGGAGTGAATGTTGAAGGTGATGGATGGGGTGCCAGTCAAACAGGCTGCGTTGTCCTGGATGGTGTCAAGCTTCTTGAGTGTTGTTGGAGGCAAGAGGGGAGTATTTTATCACACTCCTGACTTGTGCCTTGTAGATGGTGGACAGGCTTTGGGGAGTCAGGAGTTGAGTTACTTGCTGCAGAATGTTGATAGTGAGGGATTCAGCGTTGGTAATGCAATTGAATGTCATGGGAAGATGGTTAGATTCTCTCCTGTTGGAGATGGTTATTGCCTGGCTCCAGTAGGTTTGCCAACCCCCTCGCCAGAATGGATGGGACTCTACTGGAGTCAGCATCAATCTCCCAGTGGCCAAAGAAAACAAGCTGGGAGATTTTAAAACTATATTTTAAACAAATCAGTCCCATAATTCGACATTAGCAACCACCAAGAAAGGGAAAGGAACTACAACTCCCATCATCATGAGGCATTGCCATGGGGTGACATTACATCCAGTGTAGCACCTCACAATCAGAAGCATGATCCCAGAGGAACCAAGTTCCTGTAGAGACTCCCTATGAGGGCAAACAATGTGCTCCTCCTTCCTGACTTTGTCTGCACTGGAGTGCTGCTTTGAGCTGCAGTAGAGTGCTTAAGTTGGAGTTTGGTGACTGAGGGAGTTCAGTGATGAGGGAATGAGGTGATCCTTTGAGTACCGTGAGTACAGTCAGGTAAGTATTTACTGCTTTTATCGCTTATACTTTTTAAAGTCTTATTTTGTGGTTGTAACAACGAGAAGCAGGGAAGAAGGGCCCTAGAGTAATTGATTTTATTTTTAATTAAGTAGCTTCCAAAAGGTTTAATTTAATTTAAAGGAGTAAGTCATGGCAGGAGAACTCAAAGCCATGGTATGCTCCTCCTGCTCTATGTGGGAAGCTGGGAACATTTCCAGTGCCAGGTGCCAGCATGTGTGCAGGAAGTGTCTCCAGCTGCAGCTCCTGGAAGCCTGGGTTTCGGAGCTGGAGCGGCAGCTGGGGACACTGTGGAGCATCTGCGAGGCGGGGAGTATCATGTATAGCATGTAAAGAGAGGTGGTCACACTGCAGGCTAGGAGTCCACAGGCAGGAAGGGAATGGGTGACTATCAGACCTGACTTGAGGACAAGGCAGGCAGTGCAAGAATCTCCTGTAGCTATTCCCCTGCAAAACAGATATACCGCTTTGGATACTGTTGAAGGGAATAGCCTCTCAGGGGAAAGCATCAACAGCCAAATTTGTTGCACCAGAGTTGGCTCTGCTGCACAAGGGAGGAGGAAAAAGTGTGGGAATGCAATAGTTATAGGAGATTCAATTGTAAGGGGAATAATAGGTGTTTCTGTGGCCGCAAATGAAACTCCAGGATGGTATGTTGCCTCCCTGGTGCTAGGGTCAAGGATGTCTCAGAGCGGCTACAGGACATTCTGAAGGGGGAGGGTGAACAGCCAGTGGTCGTGGTACACATTGGCACAAATGACATAAGTAAAAAAAGGGATGAGGTCCTAAAAGCAGAATATAGGGAGTTAGGAAGTAAGTTGAAAAGTAGGACCTCAAAGGTAGTGATCTCAGGATTACTACCAGTGCCACGTGCTAGTCAGAGTAGAAATATCAGGATATATCAGATGACTATGTGGCTGAAGAGATGGTGTGAGGGGGAGGGTTTCAGATTCCTGGGACATTGGGACCGGTTCTGGGGGAGGTGGGACCAGTACAAACTGGACGGGTTACATCTGGGCAGGACCGGGACTGATGTCCTAGGGGGAATATTTGCTAGAGTGGTTGGGGAGTGTTTAAACTAAAATGGCAAGGGGATGGGAACCTATGCAAGGAGTCAGAAGAGGGGGAATCAAGGACAGGAACAAAAGACAGAAAGGGAATAAGAAAATTGATAGGCAGAGAAATCAAGGGCAAGAATCAAACAGGTCCTCAGTTAAAAATAGTGGGAACGGACAAGTAATGTTAAAAAGACAAGCCTTAAGGCTTTGTCCCTTAACGCGAGGAGCATTCGTAATAAAGTGGATGAATTAACCGTGTAAACTGATGTAAACAGGTATGATATTGTCGGGATTATGGAGACATGGCTGCAGGGTGACCAGGGATGCGAACTGAACATCCAGGGATATTCAGTATTTAGGAAGGACAGACAAAAAGGAAAAGGCGGTGGAGTTGCATTGCTGGTTAAAGAGGAAATTAACGCAATAGTGAGGAAAGATAATAGCTTCGACAATGTGGAATCTGTATGGGTAGAGCTGAGAAGCACTAAGGGGCAAAAAATGTTAGTGGGGGTTGTATATAGACCCCCAAACTGTAGTGGTGATGTTGGGAATGGCATTAAACAGGAAATTAGAGATGCATACAATAAAGGAACATCTGTAATTACGGGTGACTTTAATCTGCATATAGATTGGGCAAATCAAATTAGTAACAATACCATAGAGGAGGAATTCCTGGAGTGTATACGGGATGGTTTTCTGGACCAATACTTTAAGGAACCAACTAGAGAACAGGCCATCCTGGACTGGGTGTTGTGTAATGAGAAAGGAACAATTGGCAATCTAGTTGTGTGAGGCCTCTTGGGAAAGAGCGACCATAATATGATAGAATTCTACATCAAGATGTAGAGTGACGTAGCTGATTCTGAGGCTAGGGTCCTGAATCTTAATAAAGGAAACTATGATGGTATGAGGCGTGATTTGGCTATGATGGATTGGGAAACGTTACTTAAAGGGATGACGGTGGATAGGCAATGGCAAACATTCAAAGAGCGCATGGGTGAACTGCAACAATTGTTTATTCTTGTCTGGCGCAAAAGTAAAACAGATGGGCAAACCATGGCTTACAAGGGAAATTAGAGATAGTATTAGGTCCAAGGAAAAGGCATACAAATTGGCCAGAAAAAACAACCTGAGGATTGGGACCACTTTAGAATTCAGCAAAGGAAGACCAAGGGATTGGTTAAGAAGGGGAAAATAGAGTACAAGAGTAAGCTTGCGGGGAACATAAAAACTGACTGTAAAAGTTTCTATAGATATGTGAAGAGAAAAAGATTGGCAAAGATAAATGCAGAGTCAGTCTTAGTCAGAAACAGGGGAGTTTATAATAGGGGACAAAGAAATGGCTGACCAACTAAATACATCCTTTGGTTCTGTCTTCACAAAGGAGGACACAAATAACATACCAGAAATGTTGGGGAACACAGGGTTTAGCGAGAGGGAGGAACTGAAAGAAACCAGTATTAGTAGGGAAATGGTGTTGGGGAAATTGATGGGATTGAAGGCCGATAAATCCCCAGGGCCTGATAATCTACATCCCAGAGTACTTAAAGAAGTGGCCCTAGAAATAGTGGATGCATTGGTAGTCATCTTCCAAAATTCTATAGACTCTGGAACAATTCCTACAGATTGGAGGGTAGCTAATGTAACCCCACTATTTAAAAAGGGAGGCAGAGAGAAAACAGGGAATTATAGGCCAGTCAGCCTGATGTCGGTAGTGGGGAAAATTCTAGAGTCCATTATAAAAGATTTAATAGCTGAGCACTTGGAAAACAGTGGCAGAATTGGATAGAGTCAGCATGGATTTATGAAAGGGAAATCATGCTTGACAAATTTACTGGAATTTTTCGAGGATGTAATGAGTAGAGTTGATGCAGGGGAGCCAATGGATGTGGTTTATTTGGACTTTCAGAAGGCTTTCGACAAAGTCCCACATAAGAGCTTAGCATGTAAAATTAAAGCGCATGGGATTGGGGGTAGCATATTGAGATGGATAGAAAACTGGTTGGCAGACAGGAAACAAAGAGTAGGAATAAATGGGTCTTTTTCCAAATGGCAGGCGGTGACTAGTGGGGTACCACAGGGATCAGTGCTAGGACCCCAGCTATGCATAATATATATTAATGATTTAGAGGAGGAAACTAAATGTAATATCTCCAAATTTGCAGATGACACAAAGCTGGGTGAGATGGTGAGCTGTGAGGAGGATGCAAAGATGCTTCAGTGTGATTTGGACAAGCTGTGTGAGTGAGCAAATGCATGGCAGATGCAGTATAATGTAGATAAATGTGAGGTTAGGTAGCAAAAACAGGAAGGCAGATTATTATCTGAATGGCTATAATTTGAGAGAGGGGAATGTGCAATGAGACCTGGGTGTCCTCGTACACCAGTCGCTGAAGATAAGCATGCAGGTGCAGCAGGCGGTAAAGAAGGCAAATGGTATGTTGGCCTTCATAGCCAGTGGATTTGAGTACAGGAACAGGTATGTCTTGCTGCAATTGTACAGTGTACAGGGCCTTGGTGAGACCACACCTGAAATGTTGTGTGCAGTTTTGATCTCCTTATCTGAGGAAGGATGTTCTTGCTATTGAGGGAGTGCAGCGAAGGTTTACCAGACTGATTCCTGGGATGGCGGGACTGACATATGAGGAGAGATTATGTCAGTTAAGGTTATATTCGCTGGAGTTCAGAAGAATGAGGGGGATCTCATAGAAACCTATAGGGCAGGATTTTACCGTTGGCGAGCGGGGGCAGGGCTCACTCGCTGACGCGTAAAATGACGCACGGTGACATCAGGCGGAACTCCCGACGTCACCGCGCCCCATTTAAATTTTCAGGAAGGCGGGGACGCAGCAAAATCAGCTGCGCGCCCGCCGACCTGTCAATGGCCAATTGAGGCCATTGACAGATCAATTTAAGTAATTAGTGGACCTGCCCATCCAACCTTAAGGCTGGCGGGCAGGCCAGGAGCCCCAGTGGGAAGGAGAAAAAACATGAAGCCTCATCCACGGGCGGGATGAGGTTTCATATAGAGTTTTAAAAATTTTAATAAAGTTTTGTTGGAAATTATGAACATGTCCCAACTCATGTGACATTGTCACGAGGGTACATGTAAGGGAAATTTTTTTTTTCTATTTTTAATATTTTTGCACATAGAGCCGATCTCCCTGAGGCAGCACCTAGCCTCAGGGAGATGAGTGCACTCTTTTGTGCGCATGCGCAAAAGAGCGCGTTCTCGATTTTAGGAATTCTCCCCCCCCCACCCCCGCCAGCACAGGGAGCGCATAGCGCTTCCCTGCGGACGTCACGCTGGGCGGGCCTTAATTGGCCCACCCACGTAAAGTGGCACCACGCCTCCGATTGGGGGCGCAGATCGGAAACATGCCTGCATGCACCCGCCCATCAACTTCCCCCCACAGTGAGGGGAAAATTCAGCCCATAAAATTCTCACAGGACTAGACAGTGTAGATGCAGGAAGGATGTTCCCGATGGTGGGGGAGTCCAGAACCAGGGGTCACAGTCTGAGGATATGGGGTAGACCATTTAGGACTGAGATGAGGAGAAATTTCTTCACCCAGAGAGTGGTGAGCCTATGGAATTCGCTACCACAGAAAGTAGTTGAGGCCAAAACATTGTATGTTTTCAAGAAGGAGTTGGATATAGCTCTTGGGGCAATAGGGATCAAGGGATATGGGGAGAAAGCGGGAGCAGGCTATTGAGTTGGATGATCAGCCATGATCATAATGAATGGCGGAGCAGGCTCGAAGGGCCAAATGGCCTACTCCTGATCCTAGTTTCTATGTTTCTATGTTTCCCTGGAGGAGCTAGCTTGGAGACATGGGGTCTCCTGGAGCCCATGGTCAGCGATTGAGATCAGAGGTCTGGAGGAGTTGATGCCTTCCCTTCCCCAAAGTCCACAAGTCCATCTCCAGCCCAGAGTCTCACAATGTAGGGAGACCGTTGGCAGTCAATGACTTGTCTCGCTTTTTCAGGCAGAAGGCCAGGCAAATGTGTGGGTGTTTTCCCCTCCCAGAGGGTGCATTGCTCCAGGTGACCCTACAAGCTCTAAGCAGTCTGGCGGAGGACAAGTCCTCTGTGGTGACCTTCAACCTGCAGTAGGAAACTCCTCAATGAGCGGGCTGAGGAATTGCTGTTGCCCAAATGGCACAGAGGTCTGTCTCCTGGGACAAACCGGCCAGCTCCTCCTGGGAGGATACCACATGCTCTTGCATTGGGGAAAAATACAAGCAGAGCAAACATCCAGCGGGAAGCATCCTAACATTTTTTATTCGCATACAATGAAAAAGAATGAATTAAAAATATCAATGGGAAAGAAAATGGTTCATTGTTTTCATTAGGCCTTAAATTCACCATTAAACAATTTCTCCTGCATGATCCCCAGAGATACCAGCCTTAGAACCCATTTGCACCACACCTCTGGCATTCCATGATGCCACTTCCGACAGCGTCTCCCAGAATATGTCCAGCCAGAGTTGGTAACATTTGTGTAGCACAATTGCTACTTGCCAATTATCAGTCCACATCAGGGGCAGATTTGCAATGAAGCACACCGTGCAGTGGCACTGGGACTAAAAGACAGGGGGGAGCACCAAAATATTGCCATCACTATATGATAAATATTGTTACGCAATTCTCAGGCGAATACAATAAAAAAAATTATTCCGAAGTTAGGGACTGCTGCAGCAGGTCTGTTGACATTTACCTACTGCTGAGGTTAAAAATCGAAGCAAATTGGCTGATACAACATAAATGGGAAATATCAGTCAACATATGAACATAGCAACAAGGAGCAGGAGTAGGCCATTCAGCCCCTCGAGCCTGCTCCACCATCTAATAAGATCATGGCTGATCAGGTAGTAACTTGAAATCTGCATCCCACCTACCGCCGACAACCCTTGCTTACCAAGAATCTATCCACCACTTTGTTTTTCATTTAGTCTTTCCATCTCTAACGAAGTTATGAAACTTATTGTGCAAGTGTTGGGAAATCATCCCGTGGAAGCTCTAATCTTAATAATTTCTGTTTAACTGAATTGTTCATTTCAATAGAAGATCGAAGCATGAAACTTGTTTCACGACCCCGATGAAGCCAGTGCTGTTTTTTGGCAATTGCTTTTCGTTCAATCGTGTGGCCCTTGCATCCTGCCTCATTCTGCATCTTCCTGCCTCTGTGGTCGAATTATTAACAAAACTGTATTTATACTTAAGGGGTCCGTCCATTCTACCAATCTTCATTTTGGGTTCGTGGTTATCATGTGGCTTTTCAATTTCCTGCGTTTCTAAAAAAAAACCTATCAGGCCGGATGCGGTTACGATGCATTTTTCAATCTCTTCGTGTGCTGCAGAGGTGTAGTTACCAACCATTTAATCGGAACAAGGTTTACAAAATTTGTTGATACGGTGTTAATGTTTAACCTTCCAGGGGCTTAATTGGAGAGTCCTTTCCAACAGCTAGCATCAAGTATGATGGGCCGAACGACAATTCTTTCGCATAGCGTTCGTGGCTGTTCATAATGAAGCGGAATTCACTTCCTGCTTCATGCAGTGAGAGTTGTGTTTTTTGGGGGGATTAATGTACTTTATTACAACTTAAATGTTAAAACAATGCACCCATTTCTGATTATAAATCAGCTGGATGATGCCAGTCCAGCTTTATAGCAGGTAAAGTGGTGAGCAACAGGCCTTTAAGATCGATGAATTCAACATGATGAACTGCAGGCAGCAGATTTTTTTCAATTTCCAAACCATCCTTGAAGAAAACAATGTATGGAGTAAAAACAAAAAGCTAAAAGCTACTGCGGATGCTGGAAATCCAAAACAAAAACAGAATTACCTGGAAAAACTCAGCAGGTCTGGCAGCATCGGTGGAGAAGAAATCAGTTAACGTTTCGAGTCTTCATGACCCTTCGGCAGAACTGAGTATAGTTAGGAGAAAGGTGAAATATAGGAAATATAATGTATGGAGTAACACCACCTTCACGATAGTTTAACAATCCAACCATGTCATCATGGTTCATACCCTCGCCTAAGAAAAACTGATAATTTACAAAATTGGATAGAATCTCTGTAATTGGAGCACGTTACTTAAAAATAAACACCTTGGTTTTATCTGTAAATACAATTGTCAACTCTGTTTATTTGGAGTGGGCCCGCCCTGCTAAACAAACAACTGTTGGTTGTGGCCGCTGCCTATAGCTCAAAGTCACAAGAAACCCGGTCTTCCTTCAAGTGTTAGCAGCGCGTCACCGATCCGAATCGATAGTCTTGCTGTATTTGGAAGTGCCCATCCTTAAGATGTGTCAGTAACAGTAAAGGCATTGAAACACCGCTACTAAGCAAACACTGCATTGCAAAGACCAGGTACCGTACTGACCAGTTATTTGAATGCCTCATATGCATTTCACCACTTTCCCATAAACGTTTTAGGACCACGAGGAACAATTTAAAATATGTCATGTGATCTAAACAGGTTTACTGACTGACGAAAACAAAAACAAAAATACTTGGAAAAACTCAGCAGGTCTGGCAGCATCTGTGGAGAGGAGCACAGTTAACGTTCGAGTCCGCATGACTCTTCAACAGAAGGAAGGAAAGATAGAAAAGGGGTGAAATATAAGCTGGTTTAAGGTGGTGGGGGGGAGGTTGGGACAAGAGAGCTGGATACAGGGCCAGTGATAGGTGGAGATAACCAAAAGATGTCACAGACAAAAGGTCAAAGAGGTGTTGAAGGTGGTGATATTATCTAAGGAATGTGCTAATTAAGGGTAGAAAGCAGGACGAGCAAGGTACAGATAGCCCTAGTGGGGGTGGGGTGAAGGAATCGAAAAAGGCTAAAAGGTAGAGATAAAACAATGGATGGAAATACATTTAAAAATAATGGAAATAGGTGGGAGAAGAAAAATCTATATAAATTATTGGAAAAAACAAAAAGGAGGGGGAAAAATCAGAAAGGGGGTGGGGATGGAGGAGAGATTTCATGATCTAAAATTGTTGAACTCAATATTCAGTCCGGAAGGCTGTAAAGTGCCTAGTCGGAAGATGAGGTGCTGTTCCTCCAGTTTGCGTTGAGCTTCACTGGAACAATGCAGCAAGCCAAGGACGGACATGTGGGCATGAGAGCAGGGTGGAGTGTTGAAATGGCAACCTCCACCTATCACTGGCCCTCTATCCAGTTCTCTTGTCCCAACCCACCCTTTAAACCAGCTTATATTTCACCCCTTTTCTATTTTTCCATAGTTCTGTTGAAGAGTCATGCGGACTCGAAACGTTGACTGTGCTCCCTTCCACAGATGCTGTCAGACCTGCTGAGTTTTGCAAGGTATTTTTGTTTTTGTTTTGGATTTCCAGCATCCGCAGTTTTTTGCTTTTATCTTCGTGTTTAATTGACTGCCACTTCTCTTTAAGGAATGCCTACCTTGAAGAAGTTTTGTCCTTCTCTCCGTCAGGATTTCTGTATCTCTCTTTTGCCTTGTTCACCTTCATTGCTTTTCATTTCCCTCCTGGTGTTTGACAAGGTGTTTACTAAAACCCACTTTCACAGCCATATTTCCTTTCTCAGTGACTGTCTCCATCTCCGACTTACCCCACATGGATTTCAACTGAAGTTCCATCCCTCATGTTTCGAACCCACCCAGGATTACAGGTATCTCCGGGACATACAACACTCCTCGGACTGCTGTTCTCGTTGCATTCTGAGATCCACACTCAGTGCCACGCGCCGCCATATGAACACACTCAACCTCTCCCTCCAGCAGCACCGCTGCACCCTTTTTCAAAGCTGCGCATGCCCCCAGTTTCATTTTATTCTTCATCTCATCCGACGCCTCAACAAGAAACTTTGTCTCTTTCTTTCAGGTGCAAAGGAATGCAAGCTCCAACAACTCATCAACACCAACACCCATCCAGGACCCTCCACCCCTGCCTGTCCCTCTGTCCCCATCCCGTCTTCCAATCCCAGCCGTGTATTCACCAGACGCCCTGACCTTCCCCTCTCCGACGCTGAATGTTCAGTGCTCAGCAAAGGACTTAGTTTCATACCCTTACGCCCTCATCTCATTTCGGGCTCGACACGATGCTAAACTCTTCTTCCGCCACCTTCGTCTCCGTGCTCACTTCTTTGGGCAGGAGTCCTCTCCCCGATCAATGGATCCATTTACCCGCCTCCAATATTCTCCCTCCACCTGGAACCCTCCCTCTGGATTCTTACCTTCTCTTGATCTTTTCATTGAGAACTGTCGGCGTGACATTAGTTGTCTCAATGTCTCTGCTCCTCTCACCCATTCTAACCTGTCTCTCTCTGAACTTGCTGCACTCCGTTCTCTCAGGTCCAACCCTGACATTGTCATCAAACCAACTGACAAGGGCAGTGCTGTTGTTGTCTGGTGCACTGACCTCTACCTTGCAGAGGCTGAGCGTCAACTCACAGACACTTCCTCCTACCTCTCCCTGGACCATGACCCCACCACTGAACATCAAGCCATTGTTTCCAGGACTGTCACTGACCTCATCTCCTCTGGAGATCTTCCTTCCACAGCTTCCAACCTGATAGTTTCCCAACCTCGGACGGCCCGCTTCTACCTCCTACCCAAAATCCACAAACAGGACTGTCCCGGCAGACCGATTGTGTCAGCCTGTTCCTGCCCCATGGAACTCATTTCTTGCTATCTTGACTCCATTCTCTCTCCCCTTGTCCAGTCCGTTCCCACCTACATCCGTGATTCCTCTGACACCCTACATCATATCAACAATTTCCAGTTCCCTGGCCCCAACCACCTCCTCTTCACCATGGACGTCCAATCCCTCTACACCTCCATCCCCCACCAAGATGGTCTGATGGCTCTCCGCTTCTTCCTCGAACAGAGGCCCGAACAATCCCCATCCACCACTACTCTCCTCCGTCTGGCTAAACTTGTTCTCACACTGAACAATTTCTCCTTAAACTCCTCTCACTTCCTCCAGATAAAAGGTGTGGCTATGGGTACCCACATGGGCCCCAGCTATGCCTGTCTCTTTATGGGGTAAGTGGAACATTCCTTGTTCCAGTCCTACTCCAGCCTCCTCCCACAACTCTTTCTCCGGTACATCGATGATTACTTCGGTGCTGCTTCATGCTTTTGTCTGCACCTGGAAAAATTTATTAATTTTGCTTCCAATTTCCACCCCTCCATCAGTTTCACATGGTCTATCTCTGACACTTCCCTTCCCTTCCTTGACCTCTCTGTCTCAATTTCTGGTGATAGGCTGTCCACCAAATCCATTACAAGCCTACCGACTCCCACAGCTACCTCGACTACAGCTCCTCACACCCCGCTTCCTGTAAGGACTCCATCCCATTCTCTCAGTTCCTTCACCTCCGTCGTATCTGCTCTGATGATGCCACTTTCAAAAACAGTTCCTCTGACATGTCCTCCTTCTTCCTTAACCGAGGTTTTCCACCCACGGTGGTTGACAGGGCCCTCAACCGTGTCCGGCCCATCTCCCGTGCATCTGCTCTCACACCTTCTTCTCCCTCCCAGAAACATGATAGGGTCCCCCTTGTCCTCACTTATCACCCCATCAGCCTCCACATTCAAAGGATCATCCTCCGCCATTTCCGCCAACTCCAGCATGATGCCACCACCAAACACACCTTCCCTTCGCCCCCCTTGGCAGCATTCCGTAGGGATCGTTCCCTCCGTGACACCCTGGTCCACTCCTCCATCACCCCCTACACCTCAACCCCCTCCCAAGGCACCTTCCCATGCAACCGCAGAAGATGCAACACCTGCCCCTTTACTTCCCCTCTCCTCACCGTCCAAGGGCCCAAACACTCATTTCAAGTGAAGCAGCTTTCACCTGTACTTCCCTCAACTTAGTCTATTGCATTCGTTGCTTCCAATGCGGTTTCCTCTACATTGGAAAGACCAAACGCAGACTGGGTGACCGCTTTGCAGAACATCTTCGTTCTGTCCGCAAGCATTACCCAGACCTCCCTGTCGCTTGCCATTTCAACACTCCACTCTGCTCTTATGCCCACATGTCCGTCCTTGGCTTGCTGCATTGTTCCAGTGAAGCTCAACGCAAACTGGAGGAACAGCACCTCATCTTCCGACTCAGCACTTTACAGCCTTCCGGACTGAATATTGAGTTCAACAATTTTAGATCATGAACTCTCTCCTCCATCCCCACCCCCTTTCCGTTTTTTCCCCCTTCTTTTTGTCTTTTCCAATAATTTATATAGACTTTTCTTCTCCCACCTATTTCCATTATTTTTAAATGTATTTCCATCCATTGTTTTATCTCTACCTTTTAGCCTTTTTCGATTCCTTCACCCCACCTCACCCCCACTAGGGCTACCTGTACCTTGCTTGTCCTGCTTTCTACCCTTAATTAGCACATTCCTTTAGATAATATCACCACCTTCAACACCTCTTTGTCCTTTTGTCTGTAACATCTTTTGGTTATCTCCACCTATCACTGGCCCTCCAACTAGCTCTTCTTGTCCCAACCTCCTCAAAGCACCCCCCCCACCCCCCCCACCACTTAAACCAGCTTATATTTCACCCCTTTTCTATTTTTACTTCGTTCTGTTGAAGGGTCATGAGGACTCGAAACGTCAACTGTGCTCCTCTCCAACGATGCTGCCAGACCTGCTGAGTTTTTCCAGGTATTTTTGTTTTTGTTTGTGGTTAGGCTGGACTTTGAGGTGCCAGACAGAGCAATAACATGCAGCCAGTCTGCTCAAAACACCAACCTCACTCTCCAAACAATCCTTTCTGAATGTCAAATGCGACAGAATTGTTTATTATCTCTGGGGAACTTGGTCAGATCATGTTCTCCACAGTAAACTTCATTCCAGTTAATGAGCGAGTTTTTCCACGCTGAATATACATCTTATATTAGTACCTTCAGCACGAATACATAGGATTCTGGCTTGTAGAATTATTTACCATTGCCATTTTGTCTAAAACTATTGAGTAGAGAGAAATGAGGAATTGTTTAAAATGTAAAATAAAGGAATTTGACATTATGGAAGATTTCTAGCAGGTCGCGATTGTTTAGGTTTGGACTCTGGTGAGTGTGCAGAACAAGTATTCTTCAGCAAAATGGTCCTGGGAGGGGATCGAGGCCACTATATAACAATCTGGAAGTAAATAAACCTAATAATTTATCAAGACTGTGACATGTACAAATCAATGTATCAAACGAGGCTGAAGCGTGATATTTGCGACAGGCAAGTTTTAATTAAGACGAATCTGTTGATGGTACAATCTTTGATGAGGTCCTCACAGTTACCACGGCATTAGCAACTGGTGTAAGTGCTCGCTTCAGCAGCACATATACTAAAATTGGAACGATACAGAGATTAGCATGGCCCCTGCACAAGGATGACATGCAAATTCGTGAAGTGGAAAAAACAATTGATGTAAATTGTGCAAAGTGATTCACACACTCCACCAAAGTGGGTTTCATGCCATTGCTTGGCTTCTGTTCTTTTTCTTGGCTGTGTGGTGGGTGGGGGGCAAAATGAAGCAGCGCACAGGCCCCCACCAACTCTAAATCCGCCACTGGCCCAAGCCTGAATGTCGTCCAGGTCTTGCTGCATATGGACGCGAACTGCTTCTGTATCTGAGGAGTGGTGAATGGTGCTGAACATTGTGCAGTCATCGGTGAACAGCCCCACTTCTGATCTTATGATGGAGGGAAGGTCTGAAGGAGAATTTGGTCTGTAATAGTGTGGCTCTTTAACTTAGTTTAACCACAGGTTATGTCTGAACATTTCCTTCAGTAGCTCAGGGTGAAATCAAATTAATATCACAAGTGATATTGGAATTGAAAATCAGTAAATGGCAGACTAGCTAAATATTTGTTTTGCATCAGTCTTTATAGAAAATGAGGATAAAGTGCCAGAGTTAGAAAAGAAAACTGAAAATAAATAAAGGGGAGGAACTAATTAGATTTAATGTAAGTTAAAAAGTGGTAATGGAGAAAATAATAAATACTTGGATCCTCAGCATGTGATGGTATCCCTCCAAGCTATTAAAGGAACTATGTAAATAAATTGTAGATGTGTTAGTCATGATCTTCCAGAATTCTCATGATTGGAAAATTGCCAAGATTGCTCCATTATTTAAGAAAGGTGGGAAAGATAAACTAGGAAATTATAGACCTTTTAGTCTCGTGTCTGTTGGAGAGAAGTTACTCGTCCTCATCCATGCCTTTGTTTCCTCTAGACTTGAACATTCGAATGCTTTCCTGACCTAACTCCCATCTTCCACCCTCCATAGTGAATAGTTTCCATGCATAGATGATTTGGTTATTGGTATTGTAATTGGCCCTAAAAGGCGCTCTTGTTTCACAAATAAACTGGTTTACTGTGGATATTTGGAGAGCAGCAGCCCCAGAATATTATGCACCTTATTTAAGACCTTTCACTATTTTACTTACATTGTAAGGATTCGCAATTTTCCCATGACTAACCCTTATCTTGGTTCTGAGAGTATCTGTCGACAATGCTGATAGAGGATCCTTTGTTGATCATTTTGAAATATTTTAATGGAAACATACCCAAAGAGCTGTTTCTATGCCACTCCTGACTGGAAAGTGGGCTGGCAAATAATTTACTTGTAGGCCTCTACCAATTTTCTTCTTGCCTTTGAGGTTATGTCGAGCAGTGTGATTGATCAAGTCAAGGTGGTGTGTGACCTAGAAGAAAACTAGGTGCCTTTCTTGGTAGCGGTGTTCTCATGTTTCTGTTGCCCTCATTCTTCCAGCTGCTGGAGGTAGTGGTTTAAAAGGTGCTTTGAAGGAGCAATGATTGATGCAGTGCATCCTGTTGATATTACACACCGCTGCCACTGTGTGTTGGTGGTGGAGTGAGTTAATGTTGAAGGTGGTGGATGGTGTGCCAGTCAAGCGGTCTGCTTTGTCCTGGATGGCATAGAGCTTCTTGAGTGTTGTTGAATCTGCACCCATTCAGGAAAGTTGAGTGTTCCATTATGCTCTTGACTTGTGCCTTGTAGATGATGGACAGACTTTAGGGAGTCAGGTGATGAGACACTCGCCACAGAATTCCCAGCCTTTGGCGTGGAGGAGCCATAGTATTTTGTGGCTGCTCCAGTTAAGTTTCTGGTAAATAGTAACCCTGGGATGTTGATAGTGGGGGATTCAGCAATAGTAATGACACTGAATGTCATGGGGACATAGTTAGATTCTCTCTTGTTTGAGATGGTCATTGGCTGATACGTGTGGTGTGGCTGTTACTTGCCACTCATCTTCCCAAGCCTGAATGTTGTTCATGTCTTGCTGCATGCGGACAGCAGTGTCTGAGAGCTTATGAGCAGAACTGAACGTAGTGCTATCATCAGCAAACATCCTGGGCTGGATTTTACATCCAGCATGTGGGGCCCGTGGTAGATGTGGAAGTGGGTATAACATCCGCTCCTGTTCAGTCCCGTATGATTTAACATCTTGTTGGGACCTTAATTACCTTGAGGTGAGATTTCAGCCCCCACCTGGGGAAGAAGTCTCACCCCCAGAGCTGCTGGCCAATCAGATGGCTGGCAGCTCCTTGATTCAAGCAGCTCCACTGGGATTGGTGGTCATAGTTGGGACTGCAACCCATCCCCAGCAATATTCGTCATTGGATGCAAGTTAAGTGATGGGGTTCTCGCTAGGGCAAGTCGGTTAGGCACCAGGAAAGGCATCTATGGACCCTCCCTGCCTGGAAGCCTGCCTCAGAGTGTAAGATCCTGCCCCCTGTCTTCTGACCTAATGATGGAGGGAAGGTCATTGATGAAGCAACTGAAGATGGTTGGGCCCAGGACTGCCCTGAGGAACTCCTACAGCGATGTCCTCGAGCTGAGGGGATTGGCCTCCAACAACTACCACCTTCCTTATGCTAGATTTGGCCTCCTTTGGCTGAATTACTCTGAAAAATACAGCACAACCCAATAGAAACCCCAAGCCATTGTGTTTAACAATTTGAAGGTTAAATAAGAAAGAAACAAACACTTTGCATTAACGCCTTACCATGTAAAACATCTGAAAATGCTTCATACAAGTTTTGTAATGCAATGTAGCCAAATCATCAGATACTGCCGTCCACTTGCAGCAAGACATGAATAACATTCAGGCTTGGGATGATAAGTGGCAAGTAACAGCCACATCACAAATGACCATCTCAAACAAGAGAGAATCTAACTATGTCCCCAAGAAATTCAGTGTCATTACTATTGCTGAATCCCCCACTATCAACATCCTGGTGGTTACCATTTACCAGAAACTTAACTGGAGCAGCCACAAAAATACTATGGCTACTCCATGCCAAAGGCTGGGAATTCTGTGGCGAGCATCTCATCATCTGACTCCCCAAAGCCTGTCCATCATCTACAAGGTACAAGTCAAGAGCATAATGGAACACTCTCAACTTTCCTGGATGTGTGCAGATTCAATAACACTCAAGAAGCTCTATACCATCCAGGACAAAGCAGACCACTTGATTGGCACCCCATCAACCACCTTCAACATTCACTCCCTCCACCATCAACACACAGTGGCAGCGGTGTGTAATATCAACAAGATGCACTGCATCAATCATTGCTCCTTCAAAGCACCTTTCAAACCCACTACCTCCAGCAGCTGGAAGAATAAGGGAGCAGAAACCTGGGAACACCACTACCAAGAAAGGCACCTAGTTTTCTTCTAGGTCACACACCACCCTGACTTGGAAATATCTCACTGGGCGGAATCGCCCCAGATCTGCACTGAGTGTGATAGTGGCAGGACGTTTTAACCAATGACCGCAATCGTACCCTTCCCGCCGCATTAATCATGCATTCCCAGGAAACACGTCGTTTCGCTGGCGGGAGGCCTCCACTTCCTCATGCCAGTGCCATATTTAAAGTGCAGCTGCACGCACACCTCTCAGTGCTTCCAGCCTAGGACTGCTGCACAGAAGGCATGGCCCCAAAAGGCAAGAAGACTGCAGCCCCCCGATTCAGTGACGTGTCTCCTGAGACGCCTTCTGGACACCGTTGGAGCCAACCATGATGCCCTCTAACCCTGCTCTGGCCGCAGGAGGCCCATCAGTGTCACCACTCCGGCTTGGGAGGTGGTGGCAGTGGTGGTCAGTGCCAACGCCGCACAGAAGTGGTTCACCATCCAGTGCAGAAAGAGGATGAATGATCTCATCCGTGCTGCCAGGGTAAGGCAACATCTCATCACTCTAAACTCTCACACTCACAAGCCCATCACACACTCACTGGCATCTCACTCCCTGCCAGCTCAAGGGACATCCCTGCTCACTCTCTCACACACACCCTCACATCTCCACTTGGACTCATCTCCTCTGGAGACTGCCTCCTCAGCCCTCACCCTCTTGAGGCCACTTGCACAGATCAACATGTGTCCCCACACACATCCTGGGATACCGTCCTGTCCCCAGTAATTCCCTAGCCCTGCAGCCTCTTCCCTTGCCTGAGGACACCTCTCCCCCTTCCCCAAGCAAGCCCTAGCCCTGCAGCCATTGAAAAGCCACCTCTGCCTTATGGTTGGTCTAATAATTAGAGACCTGCCCATAAGCCCCCCTAAAAGTGATGTGGTGCTGCCTGTGAAGCCTGGCGATGATGACCACGAGTGCTGCCCGAAGCAAGGTGGGCAAACAAACCTCAAAGTCCTGAGTGAAGTGCAGCTCAGCAGGTGCACATCGCTTATGTTCATTTGTGAAGCACGCTGATGTGCCCAGATGATCCAGCGTGGGGTGATGATTCCCACGAGCAGGACTTATAATGATATGCAGATGTATTAAAATGACGTTCCTGACGCCTGGCAGCAGGAAACGTGGCCTGCCATTGACAGGCAGAGCAGACGTTCGCAAACTAGTTTCACGACGGTGTGAACCAATTTCTGTCCTTCCCGCCATATTGTCCGCTCACGCCTGCCATGATTTCCGACGCCAATGGGGACAGAAAATTCCGCTGTTTCTTCACTGTCACGGGGCCAAAATCCTGGAACCCCTTCTCTAACAGCATTGTGGATGTATCTACACCACAAGGACTGCAACGGTTAAAGAAGGTGGCTCACATCTATCTTCTGAAGGACAATTAAGGATGGGGAAAAGGTTCTGGCTTTGCCAGCGATGTTCACATCCCATGGGCAAATAAATAGGATTGAGGAATTTCAAGGCAAGTTGCGTTTAGGGCAAATTTAGTTTCCATGATCTTTTTGCATTGCTTCAAAAAAAAACATTGCACTAGAAGACAGGCCTTCTCATAAAACCTCACACACCCCCAGATCAAGTTAATTACCAGAAAGAGTTAAAGCTAACTGTGCCTGCTTGCAAACCTTTGAAACGGCTCATAAAGTTAAGATTTTCTTTAGATGTAAGGACACTAACAGATATATTTTAAAAGCTTTTAAATATTTTTAAAATTTACTGAGAAATTGACTGCAGTACACTAATGTAACTAATAACAGGATCTGCATAATTTTTAAAAGTTACTTTCAGTTCTTTAAAAATTGGGTTACTCACAGCTCATGAAATAGACACTCTGATTAAAAATGCGTATTCTTTTTGACAAGCCCACTTGCAGTGTATTAATAAAACTGTAACAAGGTACCTCTCTTAAATAGATCAAGGAATATTATGAATGCAATTTTCTTTTTATGTTACATTTTGAAACACTATCTAGTAGCGCTGGTTCATGGAAGATTTTATGCTTTGTGATATGCAAATGAGTTTGAGCAGAAAGTTGAGC
This sequence comes from Cetorhinus maximus, assembly GCF_964194155.1. Taxonomy (NCBI): domain Eukaryota; kingdom Metazoa; phylum Chordata; class Chondrichthyes; order Lamniformes; family Cetorhinidae; genus Cetorhinus; species Cetorhinus maximus. Next base: position 150,655,193 of record NC_135883.1, on the reverse strand, counting down.
AAAAAACAAATTCTGAAAACGAGCAGAATTTTAGCGCAGATTGCCGATTGCATCTAAAGCATAACCTCCGTTTTTGGTTTCTAAAAATGAACTGACAGAGGAAACCTTTGGCCCATCAAGTTTATTTTGCACTGATTACCCTTCACAGCATTTAACTGCCTCAAGGAGGATCTCATGTGCCTCTGTTATCTGACCCACAATACCATTCCCAAGTATGGCTCACACTTTGCATGTATATGTCCTGTCTGAAATTACTCTTTTCACAAGATAACAAGATAATCATGAATGAAATGCAATTTTTTCCCTTTTTTGTTGTTGGAATGTGATCAATGCTGACAAGGACACATTCATTGTCCATCACCAATTGTCCAGAGAAATTTGTAGTGAGCCATCAACATGAACTGCAGCAGTCCTTGGAGTAACGGTGCAGTCACAATGACATTTGGTAGGGATTCTTCAATTCTGGCCAAGCCATGATGAAGGGGCAGCATAATAAATTCAGAAATGACACCAAATTGGATAGAATAGACCTTTATTTCATGCACAAGAATTAAGACATTTCAGTATTAAAGCAGCAATTTACAGAGAAGTTAAATGATATTACCCTGCTCATCCTCTGGTTACAGCAAATAGTCTAGCTGGCTCCATCCAGTGTGGCATTTTGACCTCTACAACTAGAAGCTGCTTCATCTGTGTTATCATAACCCTTTCAGTCATGTGATGCCTGAACTATCAAAATAGTTGTGGTTATTACCTTCTCAACTTCATCTTCCCTATCAGGCAGTGTGTATATTGTCTGTTTCCTGACTCGTCTGTTTGATCAAGTTAACCTTTCCTTCCTTGGGCGTATTAAAAGAGCATGAGATGTCTCACTCACAGGCCAGATGTTTAATGTGATCAAGAGCTATCTATTTACCAGTTCTGCCTTTCTCATTGTTGCAGGTAATCACAAAATACATGCATGTCCTTATTTGATGATGACCTCTTGAGATTATGTAACTTTCAAGAGTCTTTATTTCCATGGGGAGATGGTGGTGAAGTGGCAATGTCACTGGACTAGTAAGCCAGAGGCCCAATCAAATGCTCCAGGCACATGGGTTCATAAACCCACCACAGCAGCTGCTAGAATTCAAATTCAATTTAAAAAATCTGGAATTAAATGCTAGTTTAATGGTGACCATGAAAACACACATCTACTTGACTTTCAGAAAAGAAATCTGTCGTCCTTACCTGGTCTGGCCTATGTGTCATTCTAGCCTAATGTGGTTGACTCTGAAATGGCCTAAACGACTCAGTTGTATCAAACCACATGGACTACAGCAGTTCAAGAAGGTGGTTTACCACCACTTACTCAAGGGAAATTTGGGATGGACAATGAACACTGGTCTGGTCAGTGATGCCCACATCCTGTGAAAGAATAAATACATTTTTTTTAAATGCATTTGCAGTGATTATTAGGTTTAAACTAGGTCTATCTGACAATGATAATGTTAATTTCTAAATGCTTACAACTATAAGTGCCCAAATTGGGCTAGTGTGAGACTAACAGGAGAACTTTCAGGTAATGCTCCAACTGCCTTGCTCCTCAGTGGCAGAAGGCATGAGATTGGGAGATGCTGCCAACATAACCCTGGTGAATTACTGCTTCCTGTAGATGGTACTTACTGCAGCCACAGTGCAGTGTGGTGGGCCAATCAAATAGAATGCATTGTACTGGATGTGATGAGGTTCTTGAATGGAGTCACGGGTCCATCCATCCAGGTGAGCAGTCCACTATCACATGATACACCTGACTGAGCCTAAGGATAGTATAGAAAGGCCAGGAGATGAGCCATTTATTGCATAGTGTTATAGAGTTGATTTTCCAGGCAAACTTCCTTGGTGGACACTTTATTTACAGCAACAACAACTACGTGTGTGCATCAAACTCTATAACTAAAGAAGAACTCCCTCCTAGAGGTTCCCCACGCTGCTAGCCCATTGGTTTACACAGGTCATGTGATCTTACAGCACAAGATTATTCTTAAAGCTATTCTTAAACCTACGTTTATCAGAACTATAATTACTCCTTTCTTCCCCCTTTAACTTTTCTGTACATTTTGTATTTACAAGGATGTTCATCTCATGACATTACAATATTTATACAGGTCATGCAATTAAAAATTCAGTCTTTCAGGTGGTTTCCTGGGCCATGTGGAACATCATAGCTCCACGACTTCTGATTCTTTGGCTGAAACCACATTCTCTGGAACCGCATTAACATTAGGTACCTCATTAGGCACAGGCAGTTCAGAGTCGTTGATTCCGACAGAGACATCTATCTTTGGCTGAGCAACTTCAACAGGAACCACAGGTTCAGCAATGGTTACAGGTGGAACATCATTTTGTTGGAGTATCTCCCTTTTTCTTAAATGATCCACGTGCTTACAAATGATCAGGCCCGCCACCTCCACATGGTACAACAATGGTTTGGTCACAGAGCTTACTTTACCAGTTAACCACTTAAGTCCTCTACCAAAATTCCTTACATACACTGCTTCTCCAACAGTAAATTGTCACTCATGACTATGCAAATCATGATTCGCCTTTTGGTTCCCTTGAATTTTCACCACCTTCCCCTCCAAATTGGGAAGTATCAGGCTTAGCCTTGTTTGAAGACAGTGCCTCATCAGTAATTCTGCATCCTCTTTCTATGTGTCTTCTTTCTGCCACAGAATTTAGTCTCGGCCTTCTTTTTGACTTCACTGTCCGCCAGGCTTCTCTCAGATGCAACCTCAACTTGTCTTAGTTCAGTAGTTGAGCTACCCATGACTTCATTATCTACTCGCATCTTGGAAAGTTCTATGACTTTTGCTTTCAAAACCTCTTTAGTTTCATTCAGCTGATTCTTCAGCTCTTCTGTCTCCTTCTTGTATATGTTGGCTTCCTTCTGGAACCTTGAACATTGCTGCGTCTGCTCTGTCAACTGGTTCTTCAGTTTGTTCAGAGTGACGTTAAATTCTTCCTACATCTCTTCATAATTTTCCAGAGGTACAAACTTTGACCGGAGGGATCCTTGTAACGTGTGAAGGTCTTTCAACAGGTTTTCCTTCTCTTTGCGAAGCTCGCTTGCTTCATCTTGAATTCTGTAATTCAGCAGAGTCTCTTTAAGTTTCTTTGCTGTTCTTCCATGTCGTTGTTTAAGACAGTCTTCATTTCTTCAGGTTGCTGAATGTTTACGCACTCCTTTTTCATCCAGTTGCAGTTCTTGGACTCTCCGGGCTCTTTCTGAAGAACCTTGCCTTTTCCCTTTTCCAACTCAGGAACTCTTCCAGCTTCTTTTTGAAATCTCACTGGCCAATCGAGGTTAATTTCCCTCAACCAATATTGACTAGAAGGCTTGGCCCTCTACCTTCTAATACCATCACTGGTAGTTGTACTGTTTGGCGTCTATAATGGACAGTTACTCTGGTGATATCTTTTACTTGGATTTCTTCGCCTGTGTACGTTTTCAACATGGCAGCTGTTTGTTCCAAATTGAATTGTTGATCACCTTTATTTAGATATCTGAAAATGTGTTCTCCGATTACAGTGGTAGAAGCAACTGTGTCTACTTTCATTTTTAATGGTTTACCATTCTCTTGCACTGTGGCAATAATTGGCTCTGTCTTCCCAACTTTCACGCTGACTAAAGAATAAATGTCAGATTTGGTTGTTTCCGGCTCTTCTACACTATATATTTCATTGGACTTCAATTGTTGCCTCGAAGTCTGTTTAAATCTCGCTTTTGCAATGTTTCAATACGAGTACTCTTCTGTGGCAAAAATGACACTCTACCTTTTTAAATTGCCAATCGTTAGGAGAATGATTGTTTCCATGTCAATAAAAATTAGTTTTCAACTTTGCTGCTAAGCTGTTTCCTCTCATTTTTCAGCTAGCAGGTCTGTTTCCTGCTTCACAGCAGAGTCCTGACTTTTCATGATATTTTCAGCTGACTGTTCCCGCCCAACTAGGAGAACGGCCACCATTTTGCACACCCTGAATCACTTGTGAATCCCTTACAGTGCTTTCCATCGCCAGCACTATTTCTAACGCTTTCTTAAAATCAAAATTCACTTCAGCCAGCAACCTTTGCTGAATAGCATCCTCCTGCACGTCACATACCAAAAGATCCCTGAGCATATCATTCAAGGTTTCACCGAAATCACAATATTCTGTTAGTTGTTTTAATTCCACCATGTCGGTAGCAATGGTCTCTCCCAGGGCTGTATTCCATGAATTGAACCGGAACCTCTGCATTGTGACAGAGGGCTTGGGTTGGAAATGTCTCTTATTGAGGTTTACTAATTCACTGAAAGTCTTCGAATCTGGGGCACTGGGGGCCATCAAGCTTTGAATTAAATTGTAGGTCTTGCTCCCACAAATACTCAGGAGAATCGCTCTCCTCTTTTCCTCCCTGTGATTTCATTGGGTTGAAAGAAGAAGGTAAGACGTTCTATGTATTGAGACCAGTTGTCTGTGGCTGGTTCAAAGGGATCGATTCTGCCAAAGTGTAGCGTCTCGGATGAGTATATCTTCCTTTCTTTTTAATAAACTTATGTACTCATAATCGTTGGGCGAGGGACTGTACCGGACCTGATTTATCTTCAACGTCAGTTTGTTGGAGAGTTGATTTTCCGGGCAATTTTTCTTGGTGGACACATTTAACTTTATTTAGAAGATAGCAGCAGAAACATGTGTGCATCAAATTCTATAACTAAAGAAGAACTCCCGGCTAGAGGTTCCCCGTGCTGCTAACCCATTGGTTTATAGAGATCATGTGATCTTACAGCACAGGGTTATTCTTAAAGTTACAGCCCTATGTTTATTGGAGCTATGATTACCGCACAGAGTAAAAAGAAACGGCAAGACTTGCATTTCTATAGCATCTTTCACAACCTCAAGATTTCTCAGTGCTTCAGAGCCAATGAAGTGCTTTTGAAGTGTAGTTACTGTTATACTGTAGGAAATTCGGTAATCAATTTGCACACAGCAAACTCCTACAAATATCAATGTGATAATGACCAGATAACCTGTTTTCAGTGATGTTTGTTGAAGGATAAATATTGGTCAGGGCACTGGAGGAAACTTTTCAAAAAGGTGCCTTGGAATCTTTTGCAGACATTAACACCTCATCCAAAAGAGGTCCAAGAGTGTAGCACTCCCTCAGCACTGCACTGGAGTGTCAGTCTGGGTTTTGTTTTCAACCCACCCTGTAGTCTGCTCTTGTATCCACAGTGTTGATATGGCTGGCACAGTTATCAACTTCTTCTATCTCCCTTTTTAAATATAGGAATCACTTGTGTATTGGGCGTGATGTGAAAATGAATTTCCTGAGCTCAACTCTAAATGTGCCTTTCTACAGTTTGCACCGGTATACCCTTTCTCTACTCTAATTAGTTTAAAGATATCATATTAGCATCTCATAGATGCCTCTCTTCAAAGCTGGAATTTATTTTTGTTTGTGTACTGGGAATGGATAGAACTTCAGCAATTAGTGACACTTGCTGTTTGTGTACTACAAACAACTTGATGAAGCTGCACACAAAGGGCCCTTCAAACAAAAAATCTGAACTATAAAGCTGGTCTCAGTGATGGTGCCTACGACAACTATCACGGATTGTTGTGAAAACCCATTTGGTTCACTAATGTCCTTTAGGGAATGTCAGGATAATGTGACTTGTGCATAAGTGAAATCTGTAATTTCACCAGTTGACCAAACATATACTGAACTGTTTAAAAAGGACTTTCTTAAAAGCAAGAAAATAAACTGACTAAAGATGGCTGCCACAAGTCACCTGACATCTGGGGCAAAATCATCCCAGATTTGCACAAAGTGTGGTAGCGGGCAGGTTAAACGATATTTTACCCACTGGCCGCAATGGCGGGTTTTCACGCCGTATCATTCCAAATCCACGGCATTACTTATGCATTCCTGGGAAACACGTGGTTTCCATGGCGGTCGGCTCTAATTCACCCACCATGCCATCACCTTGCTGTTTCATCACGCCAAGCACCACATTTAAAGTACAGGTGCCCTCAGTGCTTCCAGCCCAGGATGCAGCTAAGAACAAAGGCACTAAGACTGCAGCCCTCAGGCACTTTTTGGATGCTGTGGAGGCCCACTGTGATGTCCTCTACCCCTGCTCACACATTCACTGGCATCTCACTCACTGGCAGCTCAAGGGACATCACCACCCATTCTCACAAACATACCCTCACATCTCCATCTGGCCTCATCCCCTCTGGAGACTGCCTCCTCAGTCCTCACCACCTTGAGGCCACTTGCACAGATCAATCTGTGCCCCCACACACACCCTGGGACTCCTTCCTCAGTACAGCTCTCACCCTACAGCTTCTCCCCTTCCCCAAGTAAGACCGCACCCTGCAGCCATTAAAAAGCCACCCACAAATGGCTGATCTGGTAGGTAGAGACTTACCTGTGAGTCCCCCAAAAAGAGATGTGGTGCTGTCTGTGAAGCCTGATGCTGAAGATTGCGAGTGCTGACCGAAGCAAGGTAGGCAAACAAACCTTGAAGTCCCGAGCGAAGTGCAGCCTACCAAAAGCACACCTTATATATATATCCTGTTGTGAAACACATCTGCGTGTTTTCCCGCTGACATGGGTGGACAATCCAGTGGAGGCAGGCTGGCCTTATAATGATATGTTGGTGTACTACAATGAGGTTCCTGACGTCCGATAGCCGGGAATACGGCCCGTTTTGGCGGGCTGAACGGACGATCGCAAACTGGTTTCATGACATTGTGAAACCGACTGTTGGCCTTCTCACCATATTTTCCGCTCATGCCACCGAACACGCCTGAAGCTGGCGGGCACGGAAAATCCCAGCCCTGGTATTGCCAGTGACCAGTTTCTGGAAAGTTCCAATGTGAATTGCATTTCAGATGTGCCACGACACCTTCTCTGGAATTTCACACCTGAGGATGTCAAGAACCACTTCAAAGGGATTTACAGAAATGTACTGGTCACAGCATTTGCATTTCGATAAAACCACCTCTCCAGCGGAGGCAGAAAGTCTGCTAGAACAACGGTTATATGGAGACATGTTTTCCTATCTCATCAAGATAGATAATGAGATATTCAGAGGGTTAATGGCTGGGACATTACAGAATCTACTCAACCACTCCCCTGGGCCAAGAAACGAAAGCAACCATTGGTTCAGATATTAGATAAACAAATCCCTTCTGAAATCATTATGGAGAGAGAGAGGTCATGTGACTGAAGTAACCATTTTGAAATCTCACTAATGCAAGCTGCTAAAGACAGAAACAATCAGTAGGCTGGAAAAGCTGCCAATGGAGCACTAATACTCTTCCTCTCTCAAGTTAAGGCCTTATTTCTTACAGTTCAAAAAGTCCAGCAAAGAGATAGTGAATTTCCATCGAAAGGAATCTCAGGTACAAAAATCATCAACTTCTGGAAGAGATGGATTACGTTTTAAAAAGAAAATTGTCTTCGGCAACTGTAGCTACGTGGGCTTCAACTCAACTCCTGGAATCCAAAGGCGAACCTGGAAAAATTTCTGTTGCAACCACAGTGGCCAACAAAGGACTCGTAAACCGTGAACTCCCATTTTTTTTACCTTCCAGCATTGAACTTTAATTTGGCTAAGAAAGTAACTACCTACAGTATAACTTGTAAATTTTGTGTGTGTGTGTGTGTGTGAGAACGTGTGTCGCGAAAGGTCGAGATGCAGGGGTTACCTTTTTAAATATTTTGTTATCTTTATTTACGTGGGTTTTTAACTCAATAAAAATTAACCCCTTTTTGTTTTAAAAATTCAAGAAAGCCTGCCAGATTTTCTTCTTTGCAATCAGCACATAAATGGCTAGATACAGACATTGAATAACATACCTTTGTCCTTCTACCTTCACAACAAACCCTGTTACGGTCAAACTTGGAGTGGTACCATAGGGAATTTATATTTTACCCCTCCTCACATGGCCGTAACAGGCTGGAAATCTGCCATCCTTGCACAACTTGGCCTACATGTAACTCCAGATCACAGCAGTGCAGCCGACACTTAATTGCCCTCTGAAATGGTTTAGCAAGCCACTCAGTTCAAGGGCAATTAGGGATGGGCAACAAGTGCTGGCCTTGCCATTGATGCCCATATCTCGTGAAAGAATAAAGAAAAAAAGAGAAGGTGGATGTTGGGTATATTTCTCCCCCTTTTATCAGGATATTTGTATGCTGTGTCCCTGCGGATATGCTCCACTTGCAATTTCCCAATAAAATGAAGCTTGGCTTGGGTGACTGCCATAGTGCAGGAGGCGGATAATTGGTCACACCTGCGTCACAGCAACACCTAAGAGCACGTCATGGTTGATGAGCAAGTTCTTATCATAAACCAGAGGGAGTGTCACTCTGAATTTTACTTGATTTTAATAAGCTCGTCCCAGTTCTTGATGCACGCCCACACCTCTCTGAAATATATTCCCAGCACCTTCAGGTAATCTGAACAGACGGTGAAGAGGCAAAGGATTGGCCTGCTCAGTTCCCAAAAAACATGGCCTCACAATCACTGTGATTTACTCTGGCTCCCGAGGCCAGTCGGAACTGTTTGCAGATGCTCATCAATCCGTAATAGCATGTCGTCATCATCCTCCTGCAATCGAGCAACTATTAGGGCATCCACTGCATCTCCATGACAGGAAAATTCTCACAGAGGTTCTGCCATAAACCAGACTGGAGTCAAACGTTCATAGATGTAATGTGATGATCTATGGGGTCACCTCATTGCATGTTGTCATCATCTTCTGCAAATCTAACAGCTATGAGGGCCTCCCGAGCACGTCTGCCACGTCAGGCCAGTGCAAGGGCCTTAGCCCTGTCATTGTTGTCTTCGAGGACCTCCTCAACCTCATCCCTGTCGGCGTCCTCCTCATCGGAGGAGACGTGCAGTTCCTCCATCTCCTCCTCAGTCTCTCCTCTCCCTGTTGCAGTGCCAGGTTGTAAAGGGCACAGCAGGCGACAATAAAGCGTGACTATATTGCAGGGCTCCACCAGATCAGTCCAGGCTCCAGAACCTCATCTTCAGCATCCTGATGGTTTGCTCCGCTAAGCTGCAAGTTGCAGCATGAGTCCCGTTATACCCCCGCTCTGGTGCAGTCTGACGCCACCGCATGGGTGTCATCAGCCACGTCCTCTGCGAGCAGCCCTTGTCCCCGAGAAGCCATCCCTGCAGCTTCCGCGGACCCTGGAAGTTGTCGGGGATCTGTGACCGACTGAGAATATAGGAGTCATGGACACACCCTGGAAACCGTGCGAGACTAGTCCAAACCGGGATGCTGACGTTGCAAGGGGCTGTGAGCACCTTCACCAGTGACTGCTCCATAGCCAGCTCTAGCAAAGAGATTGTATAACATACCCAGTCGTCCAACTGTTCTGCAGTCCACTAAAATGCTCATTACTTTGCAGTATGTGCCTGAGGGGTGAAAAGCTCTGGAACACTTGGTGGCATTTTGATGCCTCTGCATTGCTTGAGTTGGCAGCGAAGCTAGACGCCCGACTCCAATCATGTCAATGTGGCTGCGCCTGAACTGTCTCAGCTGCAGAGGAATGGTCACTTTATACAAGGTGTCCCTAATGCGTGGCCTCTTCCCTCACCCATCTCCCCCCACCTGCTTGTGCGCTACCTTCAACCACAGAGCAGCCCTTGCTGCTGCCGCCCCAATGCATGTCAACTGCAGGGCAGCCCTTGCCACCTCCCCCCCCCCCCGCCCCCACCAAAACGTCTTAATCTTGAAACCCAACAGGCGACCCGAGCGAGTGCTCGCAATGTTACTGTGTACTCACCTCTGAGTTCCCCTCAAAGTGCTTGCCAAGTGCTTGCCCACCAAGTGCATGCAATGCTGTTGCAAAACACATTGGCATGCAATGATGCCAACGTGGGCGGACAATACAGCGTGCGGGGACAATTCTAGCGGGCAGGGCTTATAATAATATGCAGATGTATTACAATGAGGTTCCCGATGTCCGGTGGTAGGAAATGTGGCCCATCATTGGCGGGCGGAGCGAACAATCTCAAACAGGTTTCATGATGCCGTGAAGCTGAAATATCTCTCCCCCCAACTATTGTCTGCTCACATGACTGAACACGCCCAACACCAGCGGGCATGGTATATATCTCCTATATCTCCCTGCCAACTTTCTAGTCTTCCTGTGAGTGGCAGTCTGCCAGTGGAAAGCAGTGGTCAGAGAAGAACATCGGCATGATATTGGTCGATCTGACCATGCGTGCTTGAGACACCAACAGAAAGGCTGTTCTGGCACGGATGGACCTACCTAGTAAAAATATGGACCGTTTCTCAAATTTGCGTGTCATCCTTGTGCTGGGGCCATGCTAATCTTCTCTATATCTTTCCAATGTTAAAATTATTTGAGGCCAAAGTGTGCATAGTATTTCTTCATAACTTTGTCCTTTGATACTGGAGGTCAGCCTCATCATGACCCTTCCTTTCATTGCCTTGAGTGTTTTGGTGTCTTCTTTATGTTGTAGTGACCAGAATTTGACACATTACATAGGTTTAGTCCAATGACAGCAGTATGAACATAGGAACAGGATGTCTGCCACAATACCCTTGCAACAAAAAAAATCTATTGATGGTTGGGGTCATACCTAGCACAAAGGAAGATGGTTGTGGTTGTTGGGGGGTCAATCATCTCAGTTTGGCCATAAGATGTAGGAGCAGAAGTAGACCATTTGGCCCATCGAGCCTGCTCCGTCATTCAATGAGATCTGATAATCCTCAACACTTTCCTGCCTTTTCCCCCAAAACCTTTGATTCTCTTACTGACTAAAAATCTGTCTATCTCCGCTTTGAATATACTTAACAACCCAGCCTCTATAGCCTCTGGTAAAGAATTCCACAGATTAACTACCCTCTGAGAGTAGAAATTCCTTCTCATCTCTGTCTTAAATGGGCGACCCCCTACTCTGAGATTATGCCGTCTGGTCCTAGACTCTCCCACAAGGGAAAACAACCACTCAGCATCTACCCTGTCAAGCCCCCCTAAGAATCTTATATATTTCAATAAGGTCGCCTCTCATTCTTCTATACTCCAATGAGTACATACCCAACCTACTCAACCTCTCCTCATAAGAAAATCCCTCCATACCCGGGATCAACCTAGTGAACTTCTCTGGAATGCCTCCAATACGTCTTTCCTTAGATAAGGGGACCAAAACCATTCACAGTATTCTAGGTATAGTCTAACTAGTGCCTTGTATAGTTTTAGCAAGACTTCCCTATTTTTTATACCCTTTGAAATAAAGGCCAAGGTTCCATTTGCCTTCCCTTTAACCTGTTGAACTTGTATGCTAGCTTTTTGGGATTCATGCACGAGGACCCCAAATCCCTCTGTGCTGCAGCTTTCTGCAGTCTTTCTCCATTTAAATAATATTCAGCTCTCCTATTCTTCCTGCCAAAGAGCATAATCTCACATTTTCCCTCATTATATTGCATCTGCCAAGTTTTTGCCCACTCACTTAACCTGTTTATATCCCTCTGTAGATTCTTTGTGTTATCCTCACCACTTGACTTCCCACCTATTTTTGTGTCTTCTGCAAACTTGGCAATAGTACATTCATTTCCCTCATCCAAGTCATTAATATATATCCAGGATATCATTTCAGGAGTTCCTCATGGTTGTGTCCTAGGCCCAGCCATTTTAGGCTGCTTCATCAATGACCTTCCTTCCATCATAAGGTCAGAAGCGGGGATGTTCGCTGATGATTGCACAATGTTCAGCACCATTTGCGACTCCTCAAATACTGAAGCAGTCCATATCCAAATCATCAGTGAACATCCTCACTTCTGACCTTATAATGGAAGGAAGGTCATTGATGAGGCAGCTGAAGATGGTTGGGCCTAGAACAATACCATGAGGACCTCCTGCAGTGATGCCCTGGAACTGAGATGATTGACCTCCAACAACTACAATCATCTTCCTTTGTGCTAGGTATGACTCCAACCAGTGGAGAGTTTTCCCCCTGATTCCCATTGACTCCAGTTTTGCTAGGGCTCCTCGATGCAACACGGTCAAATGCTGCCTTTATGTCAAGCGCAGTCACTTTCACCTCACCTCTGGAGTTCAGCTCTTTTGTCCATGTTTGAACCAAGGCTGTAATGCGATCAGGAGCTGAGTGACCCTGGTGGAACCCAAACCGAGTTTCAGTGAGCAGATTATTGCTAAGCAAGTGCCAATTGATAGCACTGTGGATGACTCCTTCCATCACTTTACTGATGATCAAGATAGACTGACGGGAGTAATTGGACGGGTTGAATCTGTCCTGCTTTTTGTGTACAGGACTTGGGTTGTTTTCGTTGGAGCAGAGAAGACTGAGAGGCGACTTGATTGAGGTGTACAAGATTATGAGGGGCATGGACAGGGTAGATAGGGAGCAGCTGTTCCCCTTAGTTGAAGGGTCAGTCATGAGGGGACAGAAGTTCAAGGTGGGGGGCAGGAGTTTTAGGGGGGATGTGAATAAAAACCTTTTTACCCAGAGGGTGGTGACGGTCTGGAATGCGCTGCCTGGGAGGGTGGTGGAGGTGGGTTGCCTCACATCCTTTAAAAAGTATCTGGATGAGCACTTGGCACGTCATAACATTCAAGGCTATGGGCCAAGTGCTGGTAACTGGGATTAGGTAGGTAAGTCAGTTGTTTCTCACGTGTCAGTGCAGACTCGATGGGCCGAAGGGCCTCTTCTGCACTGTGTGATTCTGTGACACACCTGGACAAATTTCCCCATTGTCTTGCAGATGCCTGTGTTGTAGCTGGACTGGAACAGCTTGGCTCGGGGTGTGGGAACTTCTGGAGCACAAGTCTTCAGCACTGTTGCCGGAATAGTGTCAGGGCCCATAGACTTTGCAGCATCCAGTGCCTTCAGGTGACATCACGTGGGGTGAATCAAATTGGCTGATGACTGGCACCTGTGATGCTGGGGACCTCCGGATCAAGCTGAGATGGAGCATTCACTTGGCACTTCTGGCTGAAGGTTGTTGCAAATGCTTCAGCCTTATCTTTTGCAATAATGTGCTGAGCTCTCCCATCATTGAGAATGGGGAAGAAAGAGGGCTCCCATGGTTTCCAATGCAGCACTAGAAGCATTAGTACAAGAGGCGGAAAGGAGGAGAGAAGCAATTTTTCCACAGGGATCCAGGAGGCACCCAAGGTACACCCTGAGAAAGGAACTGGAGGAAGTGACCAGGGAGGTCAATTCCAAGTGTCTGGCCCCAAGGACCTGGCAGCAGTGTCACAAGAAGTTCAATTACCTCACACAGGTGGTCAAGGTCAGTGAATGCATCTTCATATGACATCTCCTATCCACTTCACCACCAATCTCTCATGCTGCTCAATGCACCACGTCCTCATCATTAATCCATCAGCAATCTTCTCAAGGGTGATTACGGATGGGCAATAAATGCTTGCTGAGCCAGTGGTGCCCACATCCTGTGACCAAATAAAATTTAAGAATCTCTAGTCATCAGGACTCAGACCTAACATTCAGATGCTCCATCTCACGCTCACACACCTTCCAATGCTGCCAGCTTCACATTTACCTCGTTGCTTCCACGTACCTTCAGTCATGGAGTCACATCACCTAATACATTGCAACACAATCACTGACATTCTCACAAAAGCAAAATACTGCGAACGTTGGAAGTTTGAAATAAAAACAGAAAATGCTGGAAATACTCAGTTGATCTGGCAGCATCTGTAGAGAGAGAAATGTTAACTTTTCAGGTCAATGGCCTTCCGTCCGAACTGGCTGTTGTGATGAAATTCTCTACCCCAGAGGATTGTGGATGCTCCACTGTTGAGTATATTCAAGGCTGGGACTAATAGATTTTCATGTTCTCTTAGGGAATCAAGGCATCTGTGGAAGTGGAGGGGGTTGCTGGTGGCTGTTGTTATGATATGGCAGGTGGTAATTGCTGGGCTGACCAAATCCCAAAGGGAAACTTGTTCAAGCTATCACAATAATTTGCAATTTTTATTTATTATGAGAAGGTACATGTACTGAAGTCAGAAGTAAAGATTCCACTACCACTTTTGGAGATTATAAATATTAAATTAATATATTTATTAACAAAAGAAAAGAAAACTTAAACACATAAGATTCCAGTTACATAGTTAAATTTAGTCAAACAACATTTCCCAAAGGACTTCTACTTAGCTAGACTCACAAACGAACATCCTTTTCCTGGCAACAGTCCCTATGGATTCTTAACTATAAAACATCCAGTAATATTCCCGCAAGGCACCCACCGTTGCTTTAGGAGAGGTATCTCACAGGGCTTCTTCTCCCTCTCCTCGACAATGGAAATCTAAGGCTCATAACAAAATCTTGCTTCCTGGAACAACCAGGCATTTCTCTGGGGTGGCTAGAGGCTGCTTCCTTCACAGGTTTATCTTCGCACAGCACACTCTTCAAGATCTCATGGCCACACCTCCTACAATTTTCAATCTTTCTTTAAATATGTTTTTTTCTCTTTCACCTGTAAACCCATTGTTTTTAACTTTCTTGGAAGTTACCTTTCTCAGAATATAAAAATCTTTCATGTTGTCTTTATGGCCACCATTTTCAGGAAAAATAAACTTAATAACTTTGCCTCATTCATTTATAATCTTTGCCATTGTAAAGCTTCCTTTTCTTTCTCTTTGAAATTCAACAGCTAAAAATTCAACTCCTCATTTATTTCCTAATGCAAATTCCGATTCATGTTGTATTTACGTGTATCCCATCTTAGCTTGTCCATCTCCACTTCAAATACACCTAACCCTTTGATGATTTAAACCTTGCAATCTGACTGTCTTCAGTTTAATTAAGTTATACACACACACACACTCCAAAAGTCTGCTTCACATTATCCCACAGTAATATTGGAAAAATGATATTTTCTTTACACTGTGGAAAGTGGAGTTGAGGCAGGCGATCAGCCATAATCATATTTAGTGGCGATGCAGGCTCGAGAGGCCGTATGGTCTACTCCTGCATCATTCCATTGCAGCACAGGCTGAGGCCACCAAAAACCTTGTGCAGTGAAAATGTGGACACAGTTGTGAGATCCATGCTTGTTGCCATGCAGGCTCAGTCAGCTGTCATCTCAGTGTTCAAAGCGGCTTACAGGCTCTCACGTCAGTCCAACAATCTTGCTCCAATGATTACTAGGCTTACTGAGGCTCTGCCCTTGGGGAATGGCAGTGGCTTCATGGTGCACAAATCTACTGTCCTCTGAAGCTGGCAGCATTCATTCTCCTACCATTGACACTCTACCAGTGCCCTAGCTTTGGTCTATCAGGCAGCCCAGCCCAGGCCACTGCTGCCTATGCCAAGGTGATGCAGACCGAAGCCGGACCCTCAAAACCCAGAGCTGCTCGAAATCAGCCTCCAAGACCATCTGCAGTCTCCTCCAGTGAAAGTCAGCAGCCTTCCACCAGCCAGGTTGCAGCCCCTGGGGTCACATTGTATTGGAATACTAGGACAGACAAAGGCACCTCCAAGACCTGATCGCTTAGACAGAGCTAAGCGATTCCATAACCAACGGATCAGGTCTAAGCTCTGTAGTCCTGCCACATCTAGTTGTGAACGGTGGATCAATTAAACAATTGACTGGAGGATGGGTCTCCATAAATATCCCCATCCTCAAAGATGGGGGAGCCCAGCACATCAGTACAAAATATAAGGCTGAAACATTTGCAACAATCTCCAGCCAGAAGTGCCAAGTGGATGATCCACCATGGCATCCTCTGGAGGTCCCCAGCATCACAGTTGCCAGTCTTCAGCCAATTCAATTCATTCCACATGATATCAAGAAATGGCTGAAGGCACTGGATACTGCAAAGGCTATGGGCCCTGACAACATTCCAGCAATAATACTGAAGACTTGTGCTCCAGGACTACCTGCGCCCTTAGCCAAACTGTTCCAGTACAGCTACAATACTGGCATCTATCTGGCAATATGGAAAACTGCTCAGGTATGTCCTGTCCACAAAGAGCAGGACTATTCCAACCTGGCTAATTACCACCCCATCTACTCTCGCTCATCAGCAAAGTGTCGGAAGGGGTCATCGACAATGCTATCAATTAGCACTTACTCAGCAATAACCTGCTCACTGATGCTCAGTTTGGGTTCTTCCAGGGCCATTCAAACCCTGACCTCATTACACCCTGAGTCCAAACGTGGACAAAAGAGCTGAAATCCCAAGGCGAGGTGAGAGTGACTGCCTTTGACATCAAGGCAGCATTGATTGAATGTGGCATCAAGGAGCTGTAGCAAAACTGGAGTCAATGGGAATCAGGGGAAAAACTCTCGCTGGTTGGGATCATACCCAGCACAAAGGAAGATGGTTGTGGTTATTGGAGGTCAATCATCTCTGTCCCGGGGTATCACTGCAGGAGTTCCTCAGAGTAGTGTCCTAGGCCCAACCATTTTCAGCTGCTTCATCAATGACCTTTCCTCCATCATCAGGTCAGAAGTGGGGATGTTTGCTGATGATTGCACAATGTTCAGCACCATTCACAACTCCTCAGATACTGAAGCTATCCATGTCCAAATGCAGCAAGACCTGAGCAACATTCAGGTTTAGCTTGATAAGTGGAATGTAACATTTGCGCCACACAAGTGCCATGCAATGGCCATCTCCAACAAGAGAGAATCCAACCATCTCTCCTTGACATTCAATGGCATTACCATCGCTAAATCCCCACTATCAACATCCTGGGGGCTTGCCATTGACCAGAAACTGAACTGGACTAGCCATATAAATACTGTGGCTACAATACAGGGCAGAGGCTGGAAATTCTGTGGTGAGTAACTCACCTCCTGAATCCCCAAAGCCTGTTCACCATCTACAAGGCACAAGTCAGGAATGTGATGGAATACTCTCCACTTGCCTGGATGAGTGCAGCTCCAGCAACATTCAAGAAGCTCAACACCATCAGGACAAAGTAGCCTGCTTGATTGGCAACCCATCCACCACCATCAACATCCATTCCCTCCACCACAGATGCACAGTGGCAGCAATGTGCACCATCTACATAATGCACTGTACCAACTCATCAAGGCTCCATTGACAGCACCTTCCAAACCTGCGACCTCTACCACTTAGAAAGACAAGGGCAGCAGATTCATGGGAACACCACCACCTGGAAGATCCCCTCCAAGCCACACTTGGGACTATTTCACCGTTCCTTCACTGTTGCTGGGTCAAAATCCTGGAATTCCCGCCCTAACAGTACTGTAGGTGTACATATACCACATGGGCTGCAGCGGGTGAAGAAGGTGGCTCACCACCACCTTCTCAAAGGCAATTATAGATGGGAAATGCTGGCCTAGCCAGGGAGCCCACCTCCCATGAAAGAATAAAGTAAAAGTCAGGCAGTATGAGAATGTGTAATTGTGAATAGTTCAGTTTTTTATGTATTATTAAAGGTGTTGTTGGATTAAGTTGTTTTGGAAAGGATTTTGTTGGTGCCTTTTATTTTAGGATTTTGGCCAACAGAATTCCGGTTGGGATGCAACAGATAGATTGAAACATGGAGAATTGTGAACCACATCTCAGTAGGTGCTGATGGACAAGCCCTGCCAGAGTGAAAGGACCCCGGATGCCTCCTCCCTGCCTCCTTTTATTTCCCTTTCTTGTCTTCTTCCTGAGGTGGCCTCCAAATGTCTTGTGGCAATGGCTGTGCCCTCATGATAGCGAAGATGCCGTAGACCAACATAAATTTGGACACATGCTCTGGTGAATACTAGAGGGCTTCCTCTGAGCAGTCCAGTCAGTGTAACCATTGCTTCAGTGCACCAATGGTCTTCTACATGGTGTTGCTGGTGGCAACATGGCTCTTGTTGTAAGCATCTTCTCCACGAGTGGTCATGTGGCAGAGGGTTTTATGTGCCATGTGTACAGAGAGTATCCCTTGTCTCCAAGCAGCCAGCCTCTGGTTTTTGTGGGCATGGCTGCTGCCAGGATAGCGGGCATTTACTGACATGATGTTCTGGACATTGTTGCATGATGAGTGAAGTGGTAGCCTTTGAGGTCCCTGTAACTCTTCCTGTTTAGATGTGGGACCCACAGAGCCACTTATCTGCTTTCAATGGTACCCACAAATGGTAGCCTGGCAAAGTCATATGCCCATTCTGATTGCTTCTCTCCGGTAACAGAGGAGATGATGAAGTCCCTCTCCTGGTGTATAGGATCTTTGTCATCTTCCTGATGCAATGGTAAACGGCAAACTAGGATTTGCCAGCTATCTTGCCTACATCCACATGGAAGGATCCACTTCTGTAGAAGTAGAGGGCAATGGTGATCTGCTGTGCAGCTATATGTTCTATTGAAGGAGGGGGCACAGTTCTTGCTAAATCACAGGCAGCTAAAATATTTCACCTGGCAGAGATGAAGGTAGGAAAGGAGCTCCTTGAAGACCCTTCATGGTTAGGGCCTTCTGAGGAGAACATTCCTCCTGCATCCTGTGCGCAGTTGCCCATCTCTGCAGCCTGTGCACCAGGTCCCTGTTATCCAGTATACCAAGGTAGACTGCAACTATAATACCCGTTATTCTAGCAGGTATTCTGCTGACAGGCAGAAAATTCCACTGACCTCCCAGTCTGAATGCAACAACACTCCCTTCTAAATAAGAAGTGACCTAGGTTTTGCAAAGAACACACCACAGTGTTTCTTCAGCTATCCGCTACAGTGGTGTGGGTAAAATCTAATTTGGCAGAGTAATTCAGTAAGTAAAGTGCCCTCTCTCTCACAGCTTCCATTATGCTCCTGCGTTGACTCCAATACTGACAGGGTTACTCAGTGAATAAGCTACACTCCTCTCTCACATTTCCCTCTCTGTGTGTTTATTCCAGTACTGACAGGGTTACTCAGTGAATATATTGACCTCCTCTCTCACATTTCCCTCTCTCTGTGTGTTTATTCCAGTACTGACAGGGTTACTCAGTGAATATATTGACCTCCTCTCTCACATTTCCCTCTCTCTGTGTGTTTATTCCAGTACTGACAGGGTTACTCAGTGGATAAGCTGCCCTCCTCTCTCTCATTTCCCTCTCTCTGTGCGTTTATTCCAGTACTGACAGGGTTACTCAGTGAATAAGCTGCCCTCCTCTCTCACATTTCCCTCCCTCTGTGTGTTTATTCCAGTACTCACAGGGTTACTCAGTGAATATGCTGCCCTCCTCTCTCACATTTCCCTCTCTCTGTGTTTAATCCAATACTGACAGGGTTACTCAGTGAATAAGCTACACTCCTCTCTCACATTTCCCTCTCTGTGTGTTTATTCCAGTACTGACAGGGTTACTCAGTGAATATATTGACCTCCTCTCTCACATTTCCCTCTCTCTGTGTGTTTATTCCAGTACTGACAGGGTTACTCAGTGAATAAGATGCCCTCCTCTCTCACATTTCCCTCTCTCTGTGTTTATTCCAGTATTAACAGCGTTACTCAGTGAATAAGCTGCCCTCCTCTCTCTCATTTCCCTCTCTCTGTGCGTTTATTCCAGTACTGACAGGGTTACTCAGTGAATAAGCTGCCCTCCTCTCTCACATTTCCCTCCCTCTGTGTGTTTATTCCAGTACTCACAGGGTTACTCAGTGAATATGCTGCCCTCCTCTCTCACATTTCCCTCTCTCTGTGTTTAATCCAATAGTGAAAGGGTTACTCAGTGAATAAGCTGTCCTCCTCTCTCACATTTCGCTCTCTCTGTGTGTTTATTCCAGTAGTGACAGCGTTACTCAGTGAATAAGCAGCCTCGTCTCTGACATTTCCCTCTCTCTGTGCGTTAATTTCAGTACTGACAGGGTTACTCAGTGAATAAGCAGCCTCGTCTCTTACGATTCCCTCTCTCTGTGCGTTTATTCCAGTAGTGACAGGGTTACTCAGTGAATAAGCAGCCTCGTCTCTTACATTTCCCTCTCTCTGTGCGTTTATTCCAGTACTGACAGGGTTACTCAGTGTATAAGCAGCCCTCCTCTCTCACATTTCCCTCTCTCTGTGTTTATTCCAGTATTAACAGCGTTACTCAGTGAATAAGCTGCCCCCCTCTCTCTCATTTCCCTCTCTCTGTGCTTATTCCAGTAGTGACAGGGTTACTCAGTGAATAAGCAGCCCTCCTCTCATATTTCACCCTCTGTGTTTATTCTACTACTGACAGGGTTACTCAGTGAATAAACTGCCCTCCGCTCTCATATTTCCCTCTCTCTGTGTGTTTATTCCAGTACTGACAGGGTTACTCAGTGAATAAGCTGCCCTCGTATACCACATTTTACTCTCTTTGTGTTTATCCCAGTACTAACAGGGTTACTCAGTGAATATATTGACCTCCTCTCTCACATTTTCCTCTCTCTGTGCTTATTCCAGTAGTGACAGGGTTACTCAGTGAATAAGCTGCCCTCCTCTCTCACATTTCCCTCTATCTGTGTGTTAATCCCAGTACTGACAGGGTTACTCAGTGAATAAGCTGCCCTTCTCTCTCACATTTCCGTCTCTCCGTGTGTTAATCCCAGTACTGACGGGGTTACTCAGTGAATAAGCTGCCCTCCTCTCATGTTTCACCCTCTGTGTTTATTCCAGTAGTGACAGGGTTACTCAGTGACTAAACTGCACTCCTCTCTCACATTTCCCTCTCTCTGTGTTTATTCCCATAGTGACAGGGTTACTCATTGATTAAGCCGCCCTCCTCTCTCATATTTTGCTCTCTCTGTGTTTATTCCAGTACTGACAGGGTTACTCAGTGAATAAGCAGCCTTCGTCTCTTACATTTCCCTCTCTCTGTGCGTTTATTTCAATTGTGACTGGGTTACTCAGTGAATAAACTGCCCTCGTCTCTCACATTTCCCTCTCTCTGTGCGTTTATTCCAGTACTGACAGGGTTACTCAGTGAATAAGCTGCCCTCCTCTCTCACATTTCCCTCCCTCTGTGTGTTTATTCCAGTACTCACAGGGTTACTCAGTGAATATGCTGCCCTCCTCTCTCACATTTCCCTCTCTCTGTGTTTAATCCAATAGTGAAAGGGTTACTCAGTGAATAAGCTGTCCTCCTCTCTCACATTTCCCTCTCTCTGTGTGTTTATTCCAGTAGTGACAGCGTTACTCAGTGAATAAGCAGCCTCGTCTCTGACATTTCCCTCTCTCTGTGCGTTAATTCCAGTACTGACAGGGTTACTCAGTGAATAAGCAGCCTCGTCTCTTACGATTCCCTCTCTCTGTGCGTTTATTCCAGTAGTGACAGGGTTACTCAGTGAATAAGCAGCCTCGTCTCTTACATTTCCCTCTCTCTGTGCGTTTATTCCAGTACTGACAGGGTTACTCAGTGTATAAGCAGCCCTCCTCTCTCACATTTCCCTCTCTCTGTGTTTATTCCAGTATTAACAGCGTTACTCAGTGAATAAGCTGCCCCCCTCTCTCTCATTTCCCTCTCTCTGTGCTTATTCCAGTAGTGACAGGGTTACTCAGTGAATAAGCTGCCCTCCACCCTGACATTCCCTCTCTCTGTGTTTATTCCAGTACTGACAGGGTTACTTTGTGAATAAGCTGCCCTCCTCTCTCACATTTCCCTCTCTCTGTGTTTATTCTAACAGTGACAGGGTTACTAAGTGAATAAATGACCCTCCGCTCACATATTTCCCTCTCTCTGTGTCTTTATTCCAGTACTGACAGAGTTACTCAGTGAATAAGATGCCCTCCTCTCTCACATTTCCCTCTCTCTGTGTTTATTCCAGTACTGACAGGGTTACTCAGTGAATAAACTGCTCTCCTCTCTCACATTTCCCTCTCTCTGTGCTTATTCCAGTAGTGACAGGGTTACTCAGTGAATAAGCAGCCCCCCTCTCATATTTCACCCTCTGTGTTTATTCTAGTACTGACAGGGTTACTCAGTGAATAAACTGCCCTCCGCTCTCATATTTCCCTCTCTCTGTGTGTTTATTCCAGTACTAACAGGGTTACTCAGTGAATAAGCTGCCCTCCTCCCTCCCATTTCCCTCTCTCTCTGTGTTTATTCCAGAAGTAACAGGGTTATTTAGTGAATATGCTGCCCTCCTCTCTCTCATTTCCCTCTCTCTCTGTGTTTATTCCAGTAGTAACAGGGTTACTCAGTGAATAACCTGCCTTCCTCTCTCTCATTTCCGTCTCAATGTGTGCTTATTCAGTACTGACAGGGTCACTCAGTGAATAAGCTGCCCTCCTCTCTCACATTTCCCTCTCTCTGTGTTAATTCCAGTGCTGACAGGGTTTCTCAGTGAATAAGCTGCCCTCCTCTCTCACAATTTCGTCTCTCTCAGTTTATTCCAGTAGTGATAGGGTTACTCAGTGAATAAGGTGCCCTCCTCTCTCACATTTCCCTCTCTCTGTGTTTTTATTCCAGTAGTGACAAGATTACTCAGTGAATAAGCAGCCCTCCTCTCTCACATTTCCCTCTCTCTGTGTTTTTATTCCAGCAGTGACAGGATTACTCAGTGAATAAACTGCCCTCCTCTTTCACAATTCCCTCTCTCTTAGTTTATTCCAGTAGTGGTAGGGTTACTCAGTGAATAAGCAGCCCTCCACTCTCACATTTCCCTCTATCTGCGTTAATTCCAGTAGTGACAGTGTTACTCAGTGAATAAGATGCCCTCCTCTCTCTCATTTCCCTCTCTCTGTGCTTATTCCAGCAGTGACAGGATTACTCAGTGAATAAGCTGCCCTGCTCTCTCACATTTCCCTCTCTCTGTGTTTATTCCAGTAGTTACAGGGTTACTCAGTGAATAAGCAGCCCTCCTCTCTCACAATTCCCTCTCTCTGTGTTAATTCCAGTAGTGACAGTGTTACTTAGTGAATAAGCTGCCCTCCTCTCTCACATTTCCCTCTCTCTGTGTGTTTATTCCAGTACTGACAGGGTTACTCAGTGAATAAGCAGCCCTCCTCTCTCACATTTCCCTTTCTCTGTGCTTATTCCAATAGTGACAGGGTTACTCAGTGAATAAGCTGCCCTCCTCTCTCACATTTCCCTCTCTCACTGTATTTATTCCAGGACTGACAGGGTTACTCAGTGATTAAGCTGCCCTCCTGTCTCACATTTCCCTGTCTCTGTGTTTATTCCAGTAGTGACAGGGTTACTCAGTGAATAAGCTGCCCTCATCTCTCACATTTCCCTCCCTCTGCGTGTTTATTCCAGTAGTAATAGGGTTACTCAGTGAATAAGCTTCCCTCCTCTCTCACAATTCCCTCTCTCTGTGTGTTTATTCCAGTACTGACAGGGTTACTCAGTGAATAAGCTGCCCTCCTCTCTCACATTTCCCTCCCTCTGTGTGTTTATTCCAGTACTGACAGGGTTACTCAGTGATTAAGCTGCCCTCAGCTCTCACATTTCCCTCCCTCTGTGTGTTTATTCCAGTAGTGACAGGGTTACTCAGTGAATAAGCTGCCCTCCTCTCTCACATTTCCCTCCCTCTGTGTTTATTCCAGTACTGACAGGGTTACTCAGTGAATAAGTTGCCCTCCTCTCCCACATTTACCTCTCTCTATGTTTATTCCAGTACTGACAGGTTTGCTCAGTGAATAAGCTGCCCTGCTTTCTCACATTTCCCTCTCTCTGTGCTTATTCCAGGAGTGACAGGGTTACTCAGAGAATAGGCAGCCCTCCTCTCACACATTTCCCTCTTTGTGTGTTTATTCCAGTAGTAACAGTGTTACTCAGTGGATAAGCTCCCCTGCTCTTTCACATTTCCCTCTCTCTGTGTTTATTCCAGTACTGATAGGTTTACTCAGTGAACAAGTTGCCCTCCGCTCTCAGATTTCCTTCTCTGTGTGTGTTTATTCCAGTACTAACAGGGGTACTCAGTGAATAAGCTGCACTCTCCTCTCACATTTCCCTCTCTCTGTGTTTATTCCAGTAGTGACAGGTTTACTCAGTGAATAAGCTGCCCTCCTCTCCGACATTTCCCTCTCTCTATGTTTATTCCAGTAGTGACAGGGTTACTCAGTGAATAAGCTGCCCTCCTCTCTCACAATTCCCTCTCTCTGTCTTTATTCCAGTAGTATCAGGGTTACTCAGTGAATAAGCTGCCCTCCTCTCTCAGATTTCCCTCTCTGTGTGTTTATTCCAGTAGTTACAGTGTTACTCAGTGAATAAGCTGCCCTGCATTCTCATATTTCCCACTCTCTCTGTGTTTATTCCAGTACTGACAGGGTTACTCAGTGAATAAGCTGCCCTCCACTCTCACATTTCCCTCTATCTGTGTGTTTATTCCAGTACTGACAGGGTTACTCAGTGAATAACCTGCCCTCCTCTCATATTTCACCCTCTGTGTTTATCCTAGTAGTGACAGGGCTACTCAGTGAATAATCTGCCCTCCACTCCCACATTTCCCTCTCTCTGTGTTTATTCCAGTACTGACAGGGTTATTCAGTGAATAAACTGCCCTCCTCTCTCACATTTCCGTCTCTCTGTGCATTTATTCCAGTAGTGACAGTGTTACTCAGTGAATAAGCTACCCTCCTCTCTCACATTTTCCTCTCTCTGTGTGTTTAATCCAGTAGTAACAGGGTTAAACAGTGAATAACCTGCCCTCCTCTCTCTCATTTCCATCTCTATGTGTCCTTACTCCAGTACAGACAGGGTCACTCAGTGAATAAGCTGCCCTGCACTCTCACATTTCCCTCTCTCTGTATTCATTCCCTTAGTGACAGGGTTTCTCAGTGAATAAGCTGCCCTCCTCTCTCACATTTCCCTCTCTCTGTCTGTTTATTCCAGTACTGACAGGGTTACTCAGTGAATAAGCTGCCCCCGTCTCTCACATTTCCCTCTCTCTGTGCGTTTATTCCAGTACTCACAGGGTTACTCAGTGAATATGCTGCCCTCCTCTCTCACATTTCCCTCACTCTGTGTTTAATCCAGTAGTGAAAGGGTTACTTAGCGAATAAGCTGCCCTCCTCTCTCACATTTCCCTCTCTCTGTGCGTTTATTCCAGTAGTGACAGGGTTACTCAGTGAATAAGCTGCCCTCCTCTCTCACATTTCCCTCTCTGTGCGTTTATTCCAGTAGTGACAGGGTTACTCAGTGAATAAGCAGCCTCGTCTCTTACATTTGTCTCTCTCTGTGCGTTTATTCCAGTAGTGACAGGGTTACTCAGTGAATAAGCAGCCTCGTCTCTCACATTTCCCTCTCTCTGTGTTTATTCTAACAGTGACAGGGTTACTAAGTGAATAAATGACCCTCCGCTCACATATTTCCCTCTGTCTGTGTCTTTATTCCAGTACTGACAGAGTTACTCAGTGAATAAGCTGCCCTCCTCTCCCACATTTCCCTCTCTCTGTGTTTATTCCAGTACTGACAGGGTTACTCAGTGAATAAACTGCCCTCCTCTTTCACATATACCTCTCTCTGTGCTTATTCCAGTAGTGACAGGGTTACTCAGTGAATAAGCAGCCCTCCTCTCATATTTCACCCTCTGTGTTTATTCTAGTACTGACAGTGTTACTCAATGAATAAGCTGCCCTCCTCTCTCATATTTCCCTCTCTGTGTGTTTATTCCAGTACTGACAGGGTTACTCAGTGTATAAGCTGCCCTCCTCTCTCACATTTCCTTCTCTCACTGTGTTTATTCCAGTAATGACAGGGTTACTCAGTGAATAAGCAGCCCTCCGCTCTCACAATTCCCTCTCTCTGTGTTAATTCCAGTAGTGACAGGGTTACTTAGTGAATAGACTGCCCTCATCTCTCTCATTTCCCTCTCTCTGTGTGTTTATTCCGGTAGTGACAGGGTTAATCAGTGAATAAGCAGCCTCGTCTCTTACATTTCCCTCTCTCTGTGTGTTTATTCCAGTAGTGACAGGGTTACTCAGTGAATAAGCAGCCCTCCTCTCTCACATTTCCCTCTCTCTGTGTTTATTCCAGTATTAATCGCTTTACTCAGTGAATAAGCTGCCCTCCTCTCTCTCATTTCCCACTCTATGTGCTTATTCCAGTAGTGACAGGGTTACTCAGTGAATAAGCTGTCCTCCACCCTGACATTTCCCTCTCTCTGTGTTTATTCCAGTACTGACAGGGTTGCTCAGTGAATAAGCTGCCCTCCTCTCCGACATTTCCCTCTCTCTGTGTTTATTCCAGTAGTGACACGGTTACTCAGTGAATAAACTGCCCTCCTCTCTCACATGTCCCTCTCACTGTTTATTCCAGCAGTGACAGGTTTACTCAGTGAATAAGCTGCTCTCCTCTCTCTCATTTCCCTCTCTGTGTTTATTCTAGTAGTGACAGGGTTACTCAGTGAATAAGCTGCCCTCCTCTCATATATCACCCTCTGTTTTTATACTAGTAGTGACAGGGTTACTCAGTGAGTAAGCTGCCCTCCGCTCTCATATTTCCCTCTCTCTGTGTTTATTCCAGTAGTGACTGGGTTACTCAGTGAATAAGGTGCCCTCCACTCTCACATTTCACTCTCTCTGTGTTTATTCCAGTAATGGCAGGTTTACTCAGTGAATAAGCTGCCCTCCTCTCTCACATTTCCCTCTCTCTATGTTTATTCCAGTACTGACAGGGTTACTCAGTGAATAAACTGCCCTCCTCTCTCCCATTTCCCTCTCTCTATGTTTATTCCAGTACTGACAGGGTTACTCAGTGTTTAAGCTGCCCTGCTCTCTCACTTTTCCCTCTCTCTGTGTGTTTATTCCAGTACTGAAAGGGTTACTCAGTGAATAATCTGCCCTCCACTCTCACATTTCCCTCTCTCTGTGTTTATTCCAGTAGTGACACGGTTACTCAGTGAATAAACTGCCCTCCTCTCTCACATGTCCCTCTCACTGTGTTTATTCCAGCAGTGACAGGTTTACTCAGTGAATAAGCTGCTCTCCTCTCTCTCATTTCCCTCTCTGTGTGTTTATTCTAGTAGTGACAGGGTTACTCAGTGAATAAGCAGCCTTCGTCTCTTACATTTCCGTCTCTCTGTGCGTTTATTCCAGTAGTGACAGTGTTACTCAATGAATAATCTTCCCTCCACTCTCGCATTTCCCTCTCTCTGTCTTTATTCCAGTAGTGACAGGGTTACACAGTGAAAAAGCTGCCCTCCTCTCTCACTCCGTGCTCACTTCTTTGGGCAGGAGTCCTCTCCCCGTTCAATGGATCCTTTTACCCACCTCCAATATTCTCCCTCCACTTGGACCCCTCCGTCTGGATTCTTACCTTCTCTTGATCTTTTCATTGAGAACTGTCGGCGTGACATTAGACGTCTCAATTTCTCTGCTCCCCTCACCTATTCTAACCTGTCTCTCTCTGAACTTGCTGCACTCCGTTCTCTCAAATCCAACCCTGACATTGTCATCAAACCCGCTGACAAGGGTGGTGCTGTTGTTGTCTGGCGTACTGACCTCTACCTCGCAGAGGCTGAGCGTCAACTCGCAGACACTTCCTCCTACCTCTCCATGGACCATGACCCCACCACTGAACATCAAGCCAATGTTTCCAGGACTGTTACTGACCTCATCTCCTCTGGAGATCTTCCTCCCACAGCTTCCAACCTGATAGTCTCCCAACCTCGGACGGCCCGCTTCTACCTCCTACCCAAAATCCACAAACAGGACTGTCCCGGCAGACCGATCGTGTCAGCCTGTTCCTGCCACATGGAACTCATTTCTTGCTATCTTGACTCCATTCCCTCTCCCCTTGTCCAGTCCGTTCCCACCAACATCCGTGATTCCTGTGACACCCTACGTCACATCAACAATTTCCAGTTCCCTGGCCCCAACCGCCTCCTCTTCACCATGGACGTCCAATCCCTCTACACCTCCAATCAACACCAAGATGGTCTGATGGCTCTCCGCTTCTTCCTCGAATAGAGGCCCGAACAATCCCCATCCACCACTACTCTCCTCCGTCTAGCTGAACTTGTTCTCACACTGAACAATTTCTCCTTAAACTCCTCTCACTTCCTCCAAATAAAAGGTGTGGCTATGGGTACCCACATGGGCCCCAGCTATGCCTGTCTCTTTATGGGGTATGTGGAACATTCCTTGTTCCAATTCTACTCCGGCCCCCACCCACAACTCTTTCTCCGGTACATCGATGATTACTTCGGTGCTACATCATGCTCTCGTCTGGACCTGGAAAAATTTATTAATTTTGCTTCCAATTTCCACCCCTCCATCATTTTCACATGGTCCATCTCTGACACTTCCCTTACCTTCCTTGACCTCTCTGTCTCAATTTCTGGTGATAGACTGTCCACCAATATCCATTACAATCCCACCGACTCCCACTGCTACCTCGACTACAGCTCCTCACACCCCGCTTCCTGTGAGGACTCCATCCCATTCTCTCAGTTCCTTCGCCTCCGTCGCATCTGTTCTGATGATGCCACTTTCAAAAATAGTTCCTCTGACATGTCCTCCTTCTTCCTTAACCGAGGTTTTCCACACACGGTGGTTGACAGGGCCCTCAACCGTGTCCGGTCCATCTCCCGCGCATCCGCCCTCACACCTTCTTCTCCCTCCCAGAAACATGATAGGGTCCACCCCCTTGTCCTCACTTATCACCCCACCAGCCTCCGCATTCAAAGGATCATCCTCCGCCATTTCCGCCAACTCCAGCATGATGACACCACCAAACACATCTTCCCTTTACCCCCCCGGCGGCATTCCATAGGGATCGTTCCCTCCGTGACACCCTGGTCCACTCCTCCATCACCCCCTACACCTCAACCCCCTCCCACGGCACCTTCCCGTGTACCTTGCTCGTCCTTCTTCTACGCTTAATTAGCACATTCCTTTAGATAATATCACCACCTTCAACACCTCTTTGACCTTTTGTCTGTGACATCTCTTGGTTATCTCCAACTATCACTGGCCCTCTATCCAGCACTTTTTGTCCCACCACCTACGTTAGTCCAGCTTATATTTCACCCCTTTTCTATTTTCCTTAGTTCTGTTGAAGAGTCATGTAGACTCGAAACGTTAACTGTGCTCCTCTCCACAGATGCTGCCAGACCTGCAGAGTTTTTCCAGGTATTTTTGTTTTTGTTTCACATTTCCCTCTCTCTGTGTTTATTCCATTAGTGACAGGGTTACTAAGTGAATAAGCTGCCCTCCTCTCTCACATTTCCCTCTCTCTGTGTGTCTATTCCAATAGTGACAGGGTTACTCAGTTAATAAGCTGCCCTCCTCTCTCACATTTCCCTCTCCCTGTGTTTATTCTAGTAGTGACAGGATTACTCAGTGAATAAGTTGCCCTCCGCTCTCATATTTCCCTCTCTCAGTGTGTTTACTCCAGGACTGACAGGGTTACTCAGTGAATAAGCTGCACTCCCCTCTCACATTTCCCTATCTCTGTGTTTTTTCCAGTAATGACAGGTTTACTCAGTGAATAAGCTGCCCTCCTCTCCCACATTTCCCTTTCTCTATGTTTATTCCAGTACTGACAGGTTTACTCAGTGAATAAACTGCCCTCCTCTCTCACATTTCCCTTTCTCTGTGCTTATTCCAGTACTGACAGGGTTACTCAGTGTATAAGCTGCCCTCCTCTCTCTCATTTCCCTCTCTCTGTGTTTATTCTTGTAGTGACAGGGTTACTCAGTGAATAAGCTGCCCTCCTCTCTCACATTTCCCTCTCTCTGTGTTTATTTCAGTCGTGACAGGGTTGCTCAGTGAATAAGCTGCCCTCCTCTCTCTCATTTCCCTCTCTCTGTGTTTATTCTTGTAGTGACAGGGTTACTCAGTGAATAAGCTGCCCTCCTCTCTCACATTTCCCTCTCTCTGTGTTTATACCCGTAGTGACAGAGGTTACTCAGTGAATAAGCAGCCCTCCTCTCTCTCATTTCTCTCTCTCTTTGTGTTTATTCCAGTACTGACAGGGTTACTCAGTGAATAAGCTGCCCTCCAATCTCACATTACCCTCTTCTCTGTGTTTATTCCAGTACTGACAGGGTTACTCAGTGAATAAGCTGCCCTCCTCTCTTACATTTCCCTCACTCTGTGTGTTTATTCTAGTAGTGACAGCGTGAGTCAGTGAATAAGCTGCCCTCCTCTCTCACATTTATTTTTGGTACTTCTGTTTTTGTTTTGGATTTCCAGCATCCGCAATTTTCTGCTTTTATCTTAGCGTTTAATTGACTGCCACCTCTCTTCAAGGAATGCCCACCTTGAAGAAGTTTTGCTCTTCTCTCCGTCAGGATTTTTGTATCTCTCTTTTGCCTTGTTCACTTTCATTGCTTTCCATTTCTCTCCTGGTGTTTGACAAGGGATTTACTAAAACCCGCTTTCGCAGCCATATTTCCTTCCTCAGTGACTGTCTCCGTCTCCGACTTACCCTACGTGGATTTCAACTGAAATTCCATCCCTCATGTTTCGAACCGACACAGGATTACAGGTATCTCCGGGACATACAACGCTGCTCGGACTGCAGTTCTCATCGCGTCTGAGATCCACACTCAGTGCCATGCGCCGCCATATGAACACACTCAACCTCTCCCTCCAGCAGCACCGCCGCACCCTTTCTCAAAGCTGCGCATGCCCCCAGTTTCATTTTATTCTTTGTCTCATCCGATGCCTCAACAAGAAACTTTGTATTTTTCTTTCAGGTGCAAAGGAATGCAAGCTCCAACAACTCATCGACACCAACACCCATCCAGGACCCTCCACCCCTGCCTGTCCCTCTGTCCCCATCCCGTCTTCCAATTCCAGCCCCGGCCGTGTATTCACCGTACCCACTGACCTTCCCCTCTCCGACGCTGAACGTTCAATGCTCAACAAACGACTTAGTTTCATACCCTTACGCCCTCATCTCAATGAATTTTGGGCTCGGCACGATGCTGAACTCTTCTTCCGCCGCCTTCGTCTCCGTGCTCACTTCTTTGGGCAGGAGTCCTCTCCCTGTTCAACGGATCCTTTCACCCACCTCCAATATTCTCCATCCACCTGGACCCCTCCCTCTGGATTCTTACCTTCTCTTGATCTTTTCATTGAGAACTGTCGGCGTGACATTAGACGTCTCAATTTCTCTGCTCCTCTCATCCATTCTCACCTGTCTCTCTCTGAACTTGCTGCACTCCGTTCTCTCAAATCCAACCCTGACATTGTCATCAAACCCGCTGACAAGGGTGGTGCTGTTGTTGTCTGGCGTACTGACCTCTACCTCGCAGAGGCTGAGCGTCAACTCGCAGACACTTCCTCCTACCTCTCCATGGACCATGACCCCACCACTGAACATCAAGCCAATGTTTCCAGGACTGTTACTGACCTCATCTCCTCTGGAGATCTTCCTTCCACAGCTTCCAACCTGAGTCTCCCAACCTCGGACGGCCCGCTTCTACCTCCTACCCAAAATCCACAAACATGACTGTCCCGGCAGACCGATCGTGTCAGCCTGTTCCTGCCCCATGGAACTCATTTCTTGCTATCTTTAAGGAGAACAATTTCTCCTTGAACTCCTCTCACTTCCTCCAAATAAAAGGTGTGGCTATGGGTACCCGCATGGGCCCCAGCTATGCCTGTCTCTTTATGTGGTAAATGGAACATTCCTTGTTCCAGTCCTACTCCGGCCCCCTCCCACAACTCTTTCTCCGGTACATTGATGATTACTTCGGTGCTGCTTCATGCTCTCGTCTGGACCTGGAAAAATTTATTAATTTTGCTTCCAATTTCCACCCCTCCATCATTTTCACATGGTCCATCTCTGACACTTCCCTTCCCTTCCTTGACCTCTCTGTCTCAATTTCTGGTGATAGACTGTCCACCAATATCCATTACAAGCCTACCGACCCCCACAGCTACCTCGACTACAGCTCCTCACACCCCGCTTCCTGTAAGGACTCCATCCCATTCTCTCAGTTCCTTCGCCTCCGTCGCATCTGTTCTGATGATGCCACTTTCAAAAACAGTTCCTCTGACATGTCCTCCTTCTTCCTTAACCGAGGTTTTCCACCCACGGTGGTTGACAGGACCCTCAACCGTGTCCGGCCCATCTCCCGCGCATCCACCCTCACACCTTCGTCTCCCTCCCAGAAACATGATAGGGTCCCCCTTGTCCTCACTTATCACCCCACCAGCCTCCGCTTTCAAAGGATCATCCTCCGCCATTTTCGCCAACTCCAGCATGATGCCACCACCAAACACATCTTCCCTTTACCCCCCCGGCGGCATTCCGTAGGGATCGTTCCCTCCGTGACACCCTGGTGCACTCCTCCATCACCCCCTACACCTCAACCCCCTCCCACGGCACCATCCCATGCAACAGCAGAAGATGCAACACCTGCCCCTTTACGTCCCCTCTCCTCACTGTCCAAGGGCCCAAAAACTCATTTCAAGTGAAGCAGCATTTCACTTGCACTTCCCTCAACTTAGTCTATTGCATTTGTTGCTCCCAATGCGGTTTCCCCTATGTTGGCAAGACCAAAAGCAGACTGAGTGACCGCATTGCAGAACACCTTCTGACTGTCCGCAAGCATTACCCAGACCTCATTAAGCAGCCCTCCTCTCTCACATTTCCATCTCTCTGTGTTTATTCCAGTAGTGACAGGGTTACTCAGTGAAAAAGCAGCGCACCTCTCTCACATTTCCCTCTCTCAGTGTTTATTCCAGTACTGACAGCGTTACTCAGTGAATAAGCTGCCCTCCTCTCTCACATTTCCCTCTCTCTGTGTGTTTATTCCAGTACGGACAGGGTTACTCAGTGAATAAGCTGCCCTCCTCGCTCTCATTTCTCGCTCTCTGTGTGTTTATTCCAGTCCGGACAAGGTTACTCAGTGAATAAACTGCCCTCCTCTCTCACATTTCCCCCTCTCTATGCGTTTATTCCAGTAGTGACAGGGTTACTCAGTGAATAAGCTGCCCTCCTCTATCACATTTCCCTCTCTCTTTGTTTATTCCAGTAGTGACCACGTTAGTCAGTGAATAAGCTCCCCTCCTTTCTCACATTCACCTCTCTCTGTGTGTTTATTCCAGTAGTGACAGGGTTACTCAGTGAATAAGCAGCGCTCCTCTCTCACATTTCACTCCCTCTGTATTCATTCCAGTAGTGACAGGGTTACTCACTGAATAAGCAGCCCTCCTCTCTCACATTTCCCACTCTATGTGTGTTTATTCCAGTAGTGACAGGGTTACTCAATGAATAAGCTGCCCTTCTCTCTCACATTTCCCTCTCTCAGTGTTTATTCCCATAGTGACAGGGTTACTCAGTGAATAAGCAGCCCTCCTCTCTCACATTTCCCTCTCTCTGTGTTTATTCCAGAAGTGACAGCGTTACTCTGTGAATAAACTGCCTTCCGTTCTCACATTTCCCTCTCTCTGTGTGTTTATTCCAGTAGTGACAGGGTTACTTAGTGAATAAGCTGCCCTCCTCTATCACATTTCCCTCTCTTTGTGTTTATTCCAATACTAACACGGTTACTCAGTGAATAAGCTGCCCTCCTCTCCCATATTTCCCTCTATCTGTGTTTATTCCAGTAGTGCCAAGGTTACTCAGTCAATAAACTGCCCTCCTCTCTCACATTTCGATCTCTCTCCGAGTTTATTCCAGTAGGGACAGGGTAACTCAGTGAATAAGCTGCCCTCCTCACTCACATTTCCCTCTCTCTGTGTTTATTCCAATGCTGACAGGGTTACTCAGTGAATAAGCTGCCCTCCTCTATCACATTTCCCTCTCTCTTTGTTTATTCCAGTAGTGACCACGTTACTCAGTGAATAAGCTGCCCTCCTTTCTCACATTCACCTCTCTCTGTGTGTTTATTCCAGTAGTGACAGGGTTACTCAGTGAATAAGCTGCCCTGCTCTCTCACATTTTACTCTCTCTGTGTTTATTCCAGTAGTGACAGGGTTACTCAGTGAATAAGCTGCCCTGCTCTCTCACATTTCACTCCCTCTGTATTCATTCCAGAAGTGACAGGGTTACTCAGTGAATAAGCAGCCCTCCTCTCTCACATTTCCCACTCTATGTGTGTTTATTCCAGTAGTGACAGGGTTACTCAATGAATAAGCTGCCCTCCTCTCTCACATTTCCCACTCTATGTGTGTTTATTGCACTACTGACAGGGTTACTCAGTGAATAAGCAGCCCTCCTCTCTCACATTTCCCTCTCTCTGTGTTTATTCCAGAAGTGACAGCGTTACTCAGTGAATAAACTGCCTTCCCTTCTCACATTACCCTCTCTCTGTGTGTTTATTCCAGTGGTGACAGGGTTACTCAGTGGATAGGCAGCACTCCTCTCTCACATTTCCCTCTCCCTGTGCGTTTATTCCAGTAGTGACAGGGTTACTCAGTGAATAAACTGCCCTCCTCTCTCACATTACCCTCTCTTTGTGTTTATTCCAATACTGACACGGTTACTCAGTGAATGAGCAGCCCTCCTTTCCCATATTTCCCTCTCTCTGTGTTTATTCCAGTACTGACAGGGTTACTCAGTCAATAAGCTGCCCTCCTCTCTCACATTTCCCTCTCTATGTGTGTTTATTGCACTACTGACAGGGTTACTCAGTGAATAAGCTGCCCTCCTCTCTCACATTTCCCTCTCTCTGTGCGTTTCTTCCAGTAGTGACAGTGTACTCAGTGGATAAGCTGCCCTCCTCTCTCACATTTCCCTCTCTATGTGTGTTTATTGCACTACTGACAGGGTTACTCAGTGAATAAGCTGCCCTCCACTCTCACATTTCCCTCTCTTTGTTTATTCCAGTAGTGACAGGGTTACTCAGTGAATAAAGTGCCCTCCTCTCTCACAATTCCCTCTCTCTGTGTGTTTATTCCCGGAGTGACAGGGTTACTCAGTGAATAAACAGCCCTCCTCATTCACATTTCCCTCTCTCTGTGTTTATTCCAATGCTGACAGGGTTACTCAGTGAATAAGCTGCCCTCCTCTATCACATTTCCCTCTCTCTCTGTTTACTCCAGTACTGACAGGGTTACTCAGTGAATAAGCTGCCCTCCTCTCTCACATTTCCCTCTCTTTGTTTATTCCACTAGTGACAAGGTTATTCAGTGAATAAGCAGCCCTCCTCTCTCACATTTCCCTCCCTCTGTATTTATTCCAGTAGTGACAGGGTTACTCAGTGAAGAAGCAGCCCTCCTCTCTCACATTTCCTTCTCTATGTGTGTTTGTTCCAGTAGTGACAGGGTTCAGTGAATAAGCATCCCAACACTCTCACATTTCCCTCCCTCTGTATTTATTCCAGTAGTGACAGGATCTGTCAGTGAATAAGCTGCCATCCTTTCTCACACTTCCCTCTCTCTTGTTTATTCCAGTACTGACAGGGATACTCAGTGAATAAACTGCCCTCCTCGGTCTCATTTCCCTCTCTCTGTGTTTATTCCCATACTGACAGGGTTACTCAGTGATTAAGCATCCCAACTCTCTCACATTTCCCTCCCTCTGTATTTATTCCAGTAGTGACAGGATCTGTCAGTGAATAAGCCGCCCTCCTCTCTCACACTTCCCTCTCCCTTGTTTATTCCAGTACTGACAGGGATACTCAGTGAATAAACTGCCCTCCGCGCTCACATTTCCCTCTCTCCGAGTTTATTCCAGTAGTGACAGGGTTACTCAGTGAATATGTTGCCCTCCGCTCCAACAGTTCCCTCTCTATGTGTGTTTATTCCAGTACTGACAGGGTTACTCAGTGAATAAGCTGCCCTCCTCTATCTCATTTCCCTCTCTCTCTGTTTATTCCAGTACTGACAGGGTTACTCAGTGAACAAGCTATCCTCCTCTCTCACATTTCCCTCTCTCTGTGTTTATTCCAGTAGTGACAGGGTTACTCAGTGAATAAGCAGCCCTCCTCTATCACATTTTCCTCTCTCTCTGTCTTTATTCCAGTACTGACAGGGTTACTCAGTTAATAAGCTGCTCTCCTCTCTCACATTTCCCTCTCTCTGTGCGGTTATTCCCGTGGTGACAGGGTTACTCAGTGAATAGGCAGCCCTCCTCTCTCACATTTCCCTCTCTCTGTGC
This sequence comes from Cetorhinus maximus, assembly GCF_964194155.1. NCBI lineage: Eukaryota > Metazoa > Chordata > Chondrichthyes > Lamniformes > Cetorhinidae > Cetorhinus > Cetorhinus maximus. The sequence goes on along the minus strand of NC_135883.1, from coordinate 150,619,238 downwards.
GTTTACTCCAGTAGTGACAGGGTTACTCAGTCAATAAGATGCCCTCCTCTCTCACATTTCCCTCTCTTTGTGTTTATTCCAATACTGACACAGTTACTCAGTGAATAAGCTGCCCTCCTCTCCCATATTTCCCTCTCTCTGTGTTTATTCCAGTAGTGTCAGGGTTACTCAGTGAATAAGCTGTCCTCCTTTCCCACATTTTCCTCTCTCTCCGTGTTTATTCCAGTACTGACAGAGTCACTCAGTGAATAGTCTGCCCTCCTCTCTCAGATTTCCCTCTCTCTGTGTTTATTGCAGCAGTGACAGGGTTACTCAGTGAATAAGCTGCCCGGCTCTCTCACATTTCCCTCTGTGTGTTTATTCCAGTACTGACAGGGTTATTCAGTGAATAAGCTGGCCTCCATTCCCACATTTCCATCTCTCTGTGTTTATTCCAGTAGTGACAGGGTTACTCTGTGAATAAGCAGCCCTCCTCTCTCACATTTCCCTCTCTTTATGTTTATTCCGATACTGACAGGATTATTCAGTGAATAATCTGCCCTCCTCGCTCTATGTTTATTCCCATAGTGACAGGGTTACTCACTGAATAAGCAGCCCTGCTCTCTCACATTTCCCTCTCTCTGTGCGTTTATTCCAGTAGTGACAGGGTCACTAAGTGAATAAGCTGCCCTCCTCTCCCACATTTCTCTCTGTGTTTATTCCCAGAGTGACAGGGTTACTCAGTGAATAAGCTGCCCTCCTCTCTCACATTTCCCTCTCTATGTGTGTTTATTGCACTACTGACAGGGTTACTCAGTGAATAAGCAACCCTCCTCTCCCAAATTTCCCTCTCTCTGTGTGTTTTTTCGAGTAGTGACAGGGTTACTCAGTGAATAAGCAGCCCTGCTCTCTCACATTTCCCTCTCTCTGTGTTTATTCCCATAGTGACAGGGTTACTCAGTGAATAAGCTGCCCTCCTCTCTCATATTCCTCTCTCTCTCCATGTTTATTCCAGTACTGGCAGTGTTTCTCAGTGAAGAAGCTGCCCTCCTCTCTCACATTTCCCTCTCTCTGTGTTTATTCCAGTAGTGACAGGGTTACTCAGTGAATAAACTGCCCTCCTCGCTCACATTTCCCTGTCTCTGTGTGTTTATTCCAGTAGTGACAGGGTTACTCAGTGAATAAACTGCCCTCGTCTCTCACATTTCCCTCTCTTTGTGTTTATTCCAATACTGACAGGGTTATTCAGTGAATAATCTGCCCTTCTCTCTCTGTTTATTCCAGTAGTGACAGTGTTACTCAGTGAATAAGCAGCTCTCCTCGCTCACATTTCCCTCTCTCTGTGTTTATTGCAGTAGTGACAGGGTTACTCAGTGAATAAGCAGCTCTCCTCTCACATTTCCCTCTCTCTCTGTGTTTATTCCCGGAGTGACAGGGTTACTCAGCGAATAAGCTGCCCTCCTCTCTCACATTTCGCTCTCTTTGTGTTTATTCCAGTACTGACAGGGTTATTCAGTGAATAATCTGCCCTCCTCTCTCTGTGTTTATTCTAGTAGTGACAGGGTTACTCAGTGAATAAGCTGCCCTCCACTCCCACATTTCCCTCTCTCTGTGTGTTTATTCCAGTAGTGACAGGGTTACTGAGTGAATAAGCTGCCCTCCTCTCTCACATTTCCCTGTCCTTTGCTGCTCTGGGTTGTACAGTGCTTGCTGTAAAATGGCGGACGGAGAGCTGAATGTGGACAGTCTGATAGCTCGGCTCCTGGAAGGTGAGGCGTGGAATCAGTTTGAAGACGGCTTTTTTTTTTTCCCCCTCCCTCTCCACCCAACCCTCTTTATTTCCGAATTATTTGTCTCCGGAGGAACAATGGAAAACCTGTCATTTTGTTTCTGAGAATCCGAGTTCGCGTTTTGAGGGGCGGCGGGAGGGTTTCCCTCTCTCCTCCGGTCCTTAAAACAAACGCCGGCTGTCGGGGGTTTTTTTTTGTGTGTGTGGTATGGCGGAGGGTGGGAATTTGGCCTGTCGGCTGGAGTAAAGGGAAACATGTGTAATCGTTAAACTCTAGATGTGAAAGGAAAGGTTTTTTTTTTTACCGGCGGCAGCGGCCTGCTGGGGCTCCGGGCCTCGGTGTGGTGCTGTTGCTTGTCCCCGGCTCCGGACTCCCGGTCTCCGTGACGCGGGCGGTGTGTGGGGGGCGGGGGGGGGGAGGGGGCGAGCGACCCGGCGGCCGTTGAACCGGCGACAAATTCAAACCATTGGCAGCCGCCCCGCGTGCGGGTGGAAGTGGTGTTGCTGACTTTTTAAATTAAAATAGAAACATTTTCTTATGGTATTCGAAGAATTATTTCCGTAACCCAATTAATACCACTTTTTCTGTGTAAATTTAGTCATCTTTTGTACAAATCAGTGCTAACGTTTATTTCCATTTTGGGATTTCTGTTCTCATCACAGGCTTTTATTGTAATTTTATTTTATTTTATTTTTTTAAAAAATGTATAACTCAGCTTTCGTTTTCAAAGGTTTGCCTTTTAAGTGAGGAGGGAGCTCAGTCCCTGCCTCAGCTCCTATTTGTTGCAGGTAGCTTTGGACTGGTAAATTTTTGGTTGTCTTACTCATATCTTTTGTGAGGGAAACTTTTTTTTTGGATGTAGATCCTCGATGTGTTCCTGAGGTTTTTTCGTGTACTTTTTTTATATATGGTAAGGAAAGCTGTGATTATGGAGCTCGCCAGTCCATTCCTTACAAGGAGACTTTCTCTGGCTCTTGCCTGATGTCAACTCTCTGGAAATACTTAATGTGTTGTGCTTGTGGGTGTGTTTTTCCCTCCCAGTGGCAGCTGGATTGCGTTCCACTTGTTTGGATTTCATTCCAAAGAAAAAGGACATGTTCTTTACTGGTTATATGGAGGATCCGGCATCTTTCCATTCATGAAAGGTGATGGACGTGCAGCAAACAAATCCGTTTCAGGTGGGGTGTCCCCATATGGCGCACCTTTGCTGATGGCGGAAAGGGCTGATCCTTGAGAGGCAGGTTTTGCCACAAGTGCCGCACATGAAGCTACCAAGAGTCATTGGGGGTTGTACTTGGTGGGGTCTGTTGCCAAGCTGCTGTAGCCACTGGTCCCATAGTGATGTACACCAGCCCCCGCAAGAGGTGTCGCCATTTTCCCCTGAGGATTTGTTGAAATAAAGAAAAACCTTGGTGTTATGAGATTAATGCCCTTTTTTCCCCTTTTTGTGGGGGAGGTGAATAAGTATTAGAAGCATTCATAAATTACGTGTTGAACGAAGCTGGTATGACATTACCAGCGATGTAATAATTTGCATTATTAGTGAAGCTGCCTAAATAACACCTGCAGGTGGTATGTTGTTGTTTTGGATCTTGGCAGAGAAATGTGGTTTTATTACATTGTAGGTAGTGTAGAGGTTAATGGGTTGTGGTGTGGGCTGGCTGCACAATTTAAGGGACTACTTTAATTCAAAGTTCATTTGGAAAATATGCTGATAAAATATGACGCTTTTTTTTTTAAACAGGTCATCTTTAACTCTTAAAACCCACAAGGTTGAGCTACCTTGGCACTTGGTGGGGGGTTGTTTGGTGTGGTATAATCAATGGGGAGCTATTAAGTGGTCAGCAGGGACTTCAGATTGGCCTACAAGCATATCAGAAGCTGTCTGGAGCTTTTGTGATTGGGGCCAGTTTTCTGATTTTGGGCTTGCCCCTGAAGCTGCTCTGGGAACCTGCCCTGTTCGTAATTTTCAGGATAAGTTTTCTCTATGTATTTAAAGAAAAAAGCAGAATTGAGAGAGTGCTTGTTTATTTTTTCCATCTTTTTCCTGCTAATTTTCTCTCCTTTCTGAAAGACATTACCATATTGGGGGAAGTTCCTATAGATCAAGATTGCGATCTGACACCTCGTTCAAAATTCATTCTTGTCCACTTGTGCATATTTCCAGCAGAGGATAGAAGCTGACTGATCCATACAATTTCAGGATACTAAGGCCAATTCTAATGTCTTTACCATTGAGTCGTGGGTGACATTAGATAACTTAGCACAGACAGTAGATTGTACCTGGGGCCTTCCCAGTATCTCTGACTCATCTCATTTTCTCAACCAACTGAAGTCATGAAAGTAATTATTACTGTTTCTTTGCTGCTTTTAAAAATCCTGAAGCAAGTTAAATTCTTTGGCACAGTGGGGATATGTCATGGCCAGTAGTTTAACGTGATGCTGTACATAATAGTATCTGGCATACCAAAATTCTACACTAGAGCAGTACCGTTGTACCAACAATGCTTTTGTGGTAAATGGGTAATGCAAACCGAGAGACATGTATTGCCGGAAAAGCCTAAAGGAGTCCAGCTGCTGCTCGAGACAGATGCATCACTTTTTTTTTAAACACTGCTCAAAATAATGGTTTCTAATAATGAATTAAGTTTTAAAAAGATGTTGGATGTTTTTCTTTCATTTTTGGCATGTACTTTCTTTAGCCTAAACTTCTGTGCAGTTATAGTTTCGAGCAAAATGCAGAGGATAGTATAACCTGGACATTTGTTATTCTGTTATAAAATGACATGTTTTAAGATTATAAATTGTTTCATCATAATACTTCTAAGTTAAATTTAAAATTAAATGTGATTTTTTTTTAACAACAAGTATAATTATTTAGTCTTGCCTCCGGTCATCTTGGTCAGCTGGAGTAATGGTTGCAATAGTGATTTGATTGTGTCTGTTATCAAATCATTATCAGGGTATAAATGGAGAGTCCTACTGAGAACAGTTGTGCTGGTCTGCTTGTACTTAATTTTGTTTTCTCTGTTTTATCTGGAAGACTGGGTTAAACCAAAGCATATTTTTCAGGGTTGAAATAAAATATTTTGTAGAAAAGGGAAGAACTACATTTTTGATAATGGAACAACCTCTCAGTACGGCAATGAATTGTCCGACCAGATTATGTAATTAAGTCCATTGTGGAGCTTAAAACCGCAACCTCCCAGGACAGGAGTCTACTAACTGAGCCAAGTTGAAACTGGAATCTAGTAGGAGGTGTGATCGTTTGTTACGGATGAGAAAATACCTTTGTACTGGTAGTCATCTATATATGGAATGTGTTGTCATTGCAAATGAATTAAATTGACCTAGGTGGCTGAACAATTGACATCTAATTTTCCATGATCTGCAATAGTTGATGCCACTTGTGCAGAGGTGCAGGTCATTGATCTTAAACTTGTTATTCAAATGTTATATGTGGCTACTTTCCCTGTCTATTCATAGCAGCTGTAAAAACATCATGGATTTCAAATTTATTATGGGGTTAGTTACTTTTGCTGTATTATTGGCACTGTAACTATGATTTTTTTCAATATATAGGAGGCATAATATCCCTGTATTTCTTGCCCAAGTCTGATGTCCTCTCTTGGTTGCAGGCTGGTATGAGGCTAGGAGGGCAGCCAGTCTGCTCTTGGGCTTCTGCCATGCCATTCCATGCCAACATTTTTGCACCCACACCAAAACTCTGGAGCAATGCTTAGCCCCTTGGCACTTACCCACAAGATCACTGTTCTAATTGAGAATTTGTCTGGGAATCCACCCTATTTCCTGCTGTTGGCTTGGAGTTGTGTATCAGTGCTCTAAAATTTGATGGCAATCCCAAAAAGTAAATTTTTAAAGTAACTAGAAGGAACTGAAGTGGGAAACAGTTGTCAGTGTCACAGAGACTTACTGTTATCATTTGTCATCATTATCAGAACTAAGCAATCAGCAAAAAAATTTAATGGGTCTGATTTTGTTGAAAAATGGCGGCGCCTGAACAGCATCTACCATTATTCATAGACAATACGACCAGCAGCTTTTGGCAATGAAGAGCTAGTCTGTGAATTACAAGTCACCACAGATTGCTGTTGATTTGTGTGAGTCTGTTGTTAACTTCATGAAAACTGCATCTCTCAGCTTCTCAGTAATTAATTTTCATGAAGTTTGTTTGGGTCACTAGGTCGAATTCCTGGAACTCCCTCCCTAACAGCACTTTTGAGTGTACCTACACTACATGGACTGCAGCGGTTCAGAAAGCTGGCTCACCACCACTTTCGAAAGGAACATTAGAATCATTGAGTCATTACGGCACAGAAGGAAGCCATTCAACCCATCAAGTTAGGGATGGGTAATAAATGCTGGCCTTGCCAATGACTCTTGCATCCCAAGGATGAATATATAAAAAAATGACCATTAAACTCGTCACAGGAAGTTGAGTCCAATAATTATTAGTGTAGATGTCCTTTTAAACGTGTGATAATTGCTGATGACCTCTAGTCAACATCTCAATCCCAGAAAGTAAACAATTATAAGTGTTGAGTTGATGGAATTTCTGAGTGAAGAGAAACTGCCTTGAGAGGACCTGCCCCCACAAAGGAGCTGTGACATATTCTTATATGCTACAAAGGGGAGGCGGTGGGGGAATCACTTAATGATCATTGCAGTATGATTTTTGTAGAAGGTGCAATATCTGTCAGGTGACCATGCCACTGTGAATCAGTTGAAAAATTAAGTTCTGAAAGTGTAATTTGATCACTGGTATGTGCTCAGTTAACTGGTCTCGGGCAGGGAAGAAGTTGGTGGGCTACAATTGCCCAGAGGCACTGAGGCCAAGGGAGAGTTGAAAAATCAGTCATATTTCAAACTCCTGGTTATTGTATATCCTATTGACTCATGCTAGAAACTGAAATTAGATTTTGGGGTTGGCTGTGTTGCCTACCTGAATAGACTGGCATTTGGAGGGAGGTACCAGAGAACTTCTGGCGTCCTTGGACCTCGGATTAGTCAGCATCTTTTTAAAATAGGAAAACTTGGAGGGAAAGAAATAATCAAATCCAGCTTTATGTTTGAAGTTTGAAACAGGATGCTTAATGTGGCATTGTTTTCCTTGAAGCAGAGAAGATTCAGAGGAGCTGATCAAAATTGGGAACTGTTTTGTTTGAGTAAATAAGGCAAAACTGTTTTCAGTGGCAGGGGGGTCTGTGTATGGGTGAAAAGGCTGGACTGAGAGACTAAATTGGACAGCTTTTTCAAAGAGCCGGCTCAGCCACAACGGGCTGAATGGCCCCCATCTGTGCCACAAGACTCTACGGGTAGGTAACACAGATTTTAAATTCTTCTTCCCACCAATTACCATCCCGTGTCACACGACTTCCATTTCCATGTTCTTTCATTTTTGCTATTAATCTCTGATACAGGACCTCATTAAATACCTTCTAGAATTTCATATTAACAACATTCATACTCTCGCCTTTTTACCATTTTAAATACCTTAAACAATTTGTCAAACATAACCTACCCCTCAAATCTATGCTGGCTCACTTTGATCATCCCATTTTTTTCCAACTGTCCGGTCACTGTGTTAGATTCCAGCAATTTTCTCATGGCTGATGTTTCTAGATCTGTAGTTACTTGCTTTCACCCCCTTTCCTTCCTTAAGTAATGGGATTTTGCAGTCTTCCAGTCCAAAGGCACAATTCTGGAATCCAGAGAGCTTTGGGAAATGTGTGGCTCTCACATCTGTAATTTCCTGCACCAATCCATCTTTTATATCTCAAGTCTATTACTTTCTCCACCAAGTTTCTCCCTTTAACTTTTTTAGACGTTTCCCTGCGCTGTTGGTTTTATGTTTTTTTCTTCATCCCTGAAGTTTCTTTGTGTTATTCCCTTCTTACGCATCTTACATTTTTGTATCTTTTTTTGAGAGATTTGTACATTGCAACAATCAACTGGATTTCCACTAAGTTTCTTTTGAGCTTGGTATTATCTCTTACCTCATTTGTTAACCGCAGTTACTTAACTGCACAAGTGGGACCTATGCATTTAAAAAGAAAAAAAATTGAATTTGTTTGGTGCCTTTCACACCCTCAATGTCCCAAAATGCTTTATAGCCAATTAAGTAGTTTTAAAGTGAAAATTCTCTCAGGACTGCACTGAGATGCCAGCCTAGATTATAAGACCATAAGACATAGGAGCAGAAATTAGGCCATTCGGCCCATCAAGTCTGCTCCGCCATTCAATCATGGCTGATAAGTTTCTCAACTCCATTCTCCAGCCTTCTCCCCGTAACCTTTGATCCCCTTACCAATCAAGAACCTTATCTATCTCGGTCTTAAATGCACTCAATGACCTGGCCTCCACAGCCTTCTGTGGCAATAAATTCCATAGATTCACCACTCTCTGGCTAAAGAAGTTTCTCCTCATCTCTGTTCTAAAAGGTCTTCCCTTTACACTGAGGCTGTGCCCTCGGGTCCTAGTCTCTCCTACTAATGGAAACATCTTCCCCACGTCCACTCTATCTAGGCCTTTCAGTATTCTGTAAGTTTCAATCAGATCCCCCCTCATCCTTCTAACCTCCATCGAGTATAGACCCAGAGTCCTCAAATGTTCCTCATATGTTAAGCCTTTCATTCCTGGGATCATTCTCGTGAACCTCCTCTGGACCCTCTCCAGGGCCAGCACATCCTTCCTGAGATACGGGGCCCAAAATTGCTCACAATATTCTAAATGTGGTCTGACCAGAGCCTTACAAAGCCTCAGCAGCACATCCCTACTTTTATATTCTAGTCCTCTCGAAATAAATGCCAACATTGCATTTGCCTTCCTAATTACTGACTCAACCTGCAAGTTAACCTTAAGAGAATCCTGGACTAGGACTCACAAGTCCCTTTGCATTCCAGATTTCTGAATTCTCTCCCCATTTAGAAAATAGTCTGTGCCTCTTCTTCCTACCAAAGTGCATGACCTCTCACTTCCTCACGTTGTATTCCATCTGCCACTTCTTTGCCCATTCTTCTAACCTGTCCAAATCCTTCTGCAGCCTCCCTGCCTCCTCAATACTACCTGTCCCTCCACCTATCTTTGTATCATCTGCAACTTAGCCAGAATGCCCTCAGTTCCTTCATCTAGATCATTAATGTATAAAGTGAAAAGTTGTGGTTCCAACACTGACCCCTGCGGAACTCCACTAGTCACCAGCCGCCGTCCTGAGAAGGACCCCCTTATCCCCACTCTCTGCCTCCTGCCAGACAGCCAGTCTTCTATCCATGCTAGTACCTTGCCTCTAACACCATGGGCTCTTATCTTACTGAGCAGCCTCCTGTGCGGCACCTTGTCAAAGGCCTTCTGGAAGTCCAAGTAGATAACATCCATTGGCTCTCCTTTGTCTAACCTACTCGTTACCTCCTCAAAGAACTCTAACAGATTTGTCAGGCATGACCTCCCCTTGATGAAACCATGCTGACTTTGCCCTATTTTACCATGCACTTCCAAGTATTCTGAAATCTCATCCTTAATAATGGACTCTAAAATCTTACCAACGACCGAGGTCAGGCTAATCGGCCTGTAATTTCCCATCTTTTGCCTCACTCCCTTCTTAAACAGGGAGGTTACATTAGCGATTTTCCAGTCCTCTGGGACCCTCCCTGACTCGAGTGATTCCTGAAAGATCACCACTAATGCCTCCACTATCTCTTCAGAACTCTGGGGTATAATCCATCTGGTCCAGGTGATTTATCCACCTTCAGACCTTTCAGTTTTCCTAGCACCTTCTCCTTGGTAATGGCCACCATACTCACCTCTGCCTCCCGACTCTCTTGAACTTTGGGGATGTTACTCGTGTCTTCCACCGTGAAGACCGATGCAAAGTACCTATTCAGTTCTTCCGCCATTTCTTTGTCTTCCACTACTACTACTCCAGCGTCATTTTCCAGCGGCCCAATGTCCACTTTTGCCTCTCTCTTACCCTTTATATATCTAAAAAAACTCTTGCAATCTTCTTTTATATTAATGGCTAGTTTACCCTCATATTTAATCTTCTCCCTCCTTATTTCTTTTTTAGTTGTCCTCTGTTGGTCTTTGTAGGCTTCCCAATCCCCTGGTTTCCCACTGCTCTTCGCCGCATTGTATGCTTTCTCTTTAGCTTTTAGGCTGTCCCTGACTTCCCTTGTCAGCCATGGTTGCCTCGTCCTCCCTTTAGTATGCTTCTTCTTCCTAGGGATGAATTTTTGCTGTGTCTCCTAAATTACTCCCAGAAACTCTTTGCTGTTCCACCGTCTTTCCTGCTAGGCTCATCTCCCAGTTAATTCTGGCCAGCTCCTCCTTCATGCCTCTGTAGTTGCCTTTATTCAACTGTAATACCGTTACATCTGATTCCAGCTTTTTCCTCTCAAATTGCAGGGTAAATTCTATCATATTATGGTCACTTCCTCCTAAGGGTTCCTTCACCTTAAGCTCCCTTATCAAATCTGCCTCATTACACATCACTAAATCTAGAATTGCCTGTTCCCTAGTGGGCTCCTCCACAAGCTGCTCCAAAAAGCCATCTCGTAGACATTCCACAAATTCCTTTTCTTGGGATCCACTACCAACCTGATTTTCCCAGTCTACCTGCATATTGAAATCCCCCATGATCATGGTAACCTTGCCTTTCTTACACGCCTTTTCTATCTTCTGGTGTATCTTGTGCCCCACATCCTGACTACTGTTCGGAGGCCTGTACATAACTTCCATTATGGTTTTTTAACCTTTGCGATTCCTCAACTCTATCCACACAGATTCTACATCATCTGACCCTATGTCGTTTCTTGTTATCGATTTCATTTCATTTCTTACTAACAAAGCAACCCCACCCCCTCTGCCAACCTGCCTATCTTTTCGATAGGATGTATATCCTTGTATATTTAGCTGCCAGTCCTGATCCCCTTGCAGCCATGTCTCCGTGATGCCCACCACATCATACCTGCCAATTTCAATCTGCGCCACAAGCTCATTTACCTTATGTGTTCAACAGTCTGGATTGAGACGAGAACGCACTACCTCTGACTTGGGCAAGTCTGGCAGTAAGGATATGCACTTGATATGATTTGTATTATATCAAATACTCTTTTTTGCTGACCTAAATTGGTTCCTGGTCAAGCATTGTCTTGATTTTAAAATTCTCGTCCTTGTTTTCAAATCCCTCCATAGCTTCACCCCTCCCTATCTCTGTAATCTCCTCCGTCTCCATAACCCCCTCCTCCCCACACCCCGAAATATCTGCACTCATCTAATCCTGGCCTCCTGAACATCCCAGATAGCCATTGGTGGCCATGCCTTCAGCTGTCTAGGTCTAAGTCCCTCCCTAAATCTCTCCACCTTGTTACTTAGCTTTTCTTCTTTAAAACACTCCTTAAAACTTATCTCTTTATCAGAACCTTAGGCCTGAAGTTTGATCGAGTGAATACAGAAAGAATGTCCATTCTTGTGGGGAAGAACAAGTCATCGATATAAGATAGTTACTAAGAAACCCAATAGGGAATTCAGAAGAAACTGTTTTACCCAGAAGGTGGTGAGAATATGGAACTTGTTATCACAGGCGGTGGTTGAAGTGAGTAGTATAGGTACATTCAAGGGAAAGCTAGACAAGCGTTTGAGGGAGAAGGGAATGGAGGATTACGATAGTGGATATAAATGAGGAAAGATTGAGTGGAACACAAACACTGGCATGGACTGATGGGGCTGAATGGCCTGTTTCTGTGCCATATATCTTATGTATGCAATATCTCCTTATTTAGCTCGGTGTCATATTTTATATACTCTGAAAAACACCTTTGGACATTTTATTGTATAAAAGACAACTATATAAATATAAGTTGTTAATTAATTTCTGTTCTGTGACTGTATATTTAACATTAACAGTCTGCCCTGTTTCCTGTGGTCAATTCATTTCCCATTCCTTACATAAATTTAAAACCTTGGTTTGTGACTTTTCCTTAATCATCTCAAACTTAACGTCAAATTCAATCATGCATTATTTTAACAGAAAATGCTGGAAATACTCAAGTTCTAGCAGCATCTCTGGAGAGAGATAGAGTTCATGTTTCAGATTGACCTTTTGTGAAAATTGGAAAAAGTTAGAGATGTAATACATTTTAAGCAAGTACAGAGGAGAGACCAAGAACAAAAGGAAGGTCTGCGATTAAGAGGAAGGTGGGAGAGATTAAATGGCAAGAGAAATGATGATGCAAGGCAAAAATTGTGCCACATGCATGCCCTCAATCTCAACCAGCACCGACACTCTATCTCAAAGCTGTCCTGCTCTGCAGTTCCATTTTATGCTTCATCTCATCTGGTGCTTTATCATTTTTATCGTACCTTTCAGGTATCAAAAGATCACAAACTTCAACTTCTGGATACCAGTGCCCCTCTGAATCCTTCTGTCCCTTCACTTTCCTCTGACACCATCACTTCTTCCGAACTTGCCCTTCGCTGAGTTTTCAATCCTCTCTCTGTCCCTCCCGTTCCCCTTCCATCTGGACCCCTCCTCCTGAACATCCTGTCTCGATCTTTTTATTTGAGAACTATCCGGTGACATCAGCCATTCTCTACTTCCTTTACTCACAAACTTATCTTCCTCTGAACTTGCAGCACTCTATTCTTGCAGATCCAACCCTAACATTGTTATTAATCCTGCTGACAAGGGTGGCATGGTTGTTGTTTGGAAAACTGACTTTTAGCTAGTTAACACATCTCCTATTTTTCCCTGGACCATGACCCTACTAGGGAACATCAGGCCATTGTTTCCAAAACTATCACTGACATTTCCTTTGAAGACCTTCACTTCACAACTTCCAACTTCATTGACCCCCATCCAATTATGGCCTGCTTTAATCTCCTTCCTAAGATCCACAAAAAGGACTGCCTGTTAGACTCAGCATACACCGTGTTCTTGCCTTAAAGAACTGATTTTTTTCTATCTCAACTCTTATTTTTCTCTCCTTGACCAGTCTCTTCCCATCTACATCTGTGACTTTTCTGACAACCCGTTACCATCTCCTTTTGCCATCATTCCTAGAAGAAGCATTGTTATTTAAAGAAAAATCGGGAAGAGGAACCGGGGGATTTAATGGCAACTTTCAAATGAATTTAAGAAAGGTAACCTTTGAAAATGCAGAAGTTTGTTTTCTTTTATTTGTTCATGGGATGTGAGCATCACTGGCGAGGTCAGCATTTATTGCCCATCCCTAATTGCCCTTGTTCAGAGGGCATTTAAGAGTCAACCACATTGCTGTGTAAATGGAGTCATATGTAGGCCAGACCAGGTAAGGATGGCAGATTTCCTTCCCTAAAGGACATTAGTTAACCAGTTATCGATCATTGTGGTTAGGATCTGGAATGTACTGCTTGAGAGTATGGTGGTGGTAGATTTAATCATGGCTTTCAAAAGAGAATTGGGCAATTATCTGAAGAGAAAACAATTTGCAGGGCTATGGGGAAAAGACAGTGGGACTGGTGAGTTGTTGCAGAGAGCCTGCATGGACCTAATGGACCAAATGGCCTTCTGTTCTATAACCATCCCATAATTTTCATTTCTTCTGCCTTCTGCCCTGTCAAAGACCTTTTTGTTCTCCCCCTCCTGCTTTTTCCTCGCCTCTGCACTTCAATCCTTTACATCTTGAACTTTTTTCCAGTTCTGACAAAAGATCATCAATCTGAAATATTAACCGTTTCTCTGTCCACAGATGCTGCCAGACCTGCTGAGCATTTCCAGCATTTTCTGTTTAAATTCAAATTTCCAACATTCACTGTATGTTGCTGTTGTATACGTTTATTCTAATAATTTAGATTTGTTTCTCGGGTCAGTTATCAATAAAAATCTAAAATCAGTTTAACTATGCAAGGTCACTGTTCAGATTGCTGATGCTCATTTATTACTGCTTGGTTTCAATTTACAGTGGACAACAGATGGTACTGTTTAATTCTTTGTGCATGTTGGTATTGCTGTGCTATTGCTTCTCAGCACCATGCTTTACAGAGGTGCTGACTGGCTGAAATTAAATAGCTCAAACTTCAGTGAGATTGATTGCGTTATGCAGGCTGGAAGGGAAATTTGGCTGATCCATCTCTTCATTCCTTTTGTATTGCCATTGTTTAACATCCAAACATCCTAGCTTGTAGGTATACTGGCACCAATAGCTAAGGAAAATATTGAACTTGAACTAATAAGCTACTAATAGAATAATGCTAACACTGGTTCAAAAGATGATATTTTGGCTGATACAATCACTGTAGTCCTGCTTTCTAGACTTTTGTTCCCCTTACCCTTATCCAGTCCTCCTTTGGACATCATAATTGATTTTGACTTCTTTTGATATATTTAAATTCATCATCCCAACTTAGACTCACCACAACAGTAACAAACTTGTACCCACCAACACTTAGACCATAAGATGTAGGATTGGAAGTAGACCATTCGACTCATCGAGTGCTCCGCCATTCAATGAGATCATGGCTGATCTGAACCCTCAACTCCACTTTCCTGCCTTGTCCCCATAACCCTTGATTTCCTTACTGATTAAAAATCTGACTAATTCAACCTTGAACATACTTAGTTACCCAGTCTCTACAGCCCTCTGTGGTAAAGAATTCCACAGATTCACTACCTCTGAGAGAAGAAATTACTCCTCATCTCTGTCTTAAACAGGCGACCCCTTACTCTGAGATTATGCCCTCTGGTCCTAGGCTCTTCCAAAAGGGGAACCAACCTCTCAGCATCTATCCTGTCAAGCCCCCTAAGAATTTTATATGTTTCAATAAGGTTGCCTCTCATTCTTCTAAACTCCAATGAGTACTGACCCAACCTCGCCTCATAAGAAAATCTCTCCAGACCCGGGATCAACCTAGTGAACTCTGGACAGCCTCCAATGCCAGTATAGATAAGGGGACCAAAATTGTTCACAGTGTTCCAGGTGTGGTCTAACCAGTGCCTTGTATAGTTTCAACAAGGCTTCCCTATTTTTATATTGAGATGAAAGCAAAATACTGCAGATGCTGGAAATCTGAAACAAAAACAAAAATTGCTGGAAAAACTCAGCAAGTCTGACAGCATCTATGGAGAGAAAGACAGAGTTAACGTTTCGAGTCCGTATGACTCTACAGAACTAAAGATAAGTAAAACTGTGGTGAAATATATACTGTTTAAGGGGGGTGGAGCAGGTGAAACTGGATAAGAAGGCCAGTGATAGGTGGAGGCAAAGGAGAGATTGCAAAAGATGTCATAAACAAAAGGTCAAAGGGGGTTGATGGTGGTGATACTGGCTAAAGGAGGTGCTAATGGGGTCATCAAGAGTAGAAAGCAGAATGAACAAGTGACAGATGGCCCTAGTGGGGGTGGGGAGAGGGTAGGGGACGCTGTGGGGAAAAAAGATCGAAATAGGCCAAAAGGTGGGGATAAAACAATGAATGGAAATACATTTTAAAAATAGGTGGGAAAAATATATAGATAAATTTTTTTTTAAAAATTTGATAAAAGGGGTGAGGATGGAGGAGAGAGTACATGATCTGTTGTTGAGCTCAATGTTAAGTCCAGAAGGCTGTAAAGTGCCTAATCGGAAGATGAGTTTCTGTTCCTCCAGCTTGCATTGAGCTTCACTGGAACATTGCAGCAGGCCAAGGATGCACATGTGGGCATGAGAGCAGAGTGGTGTGTTGAAATGGCAAGGGACAGGAAGGTCTGGGTCACACTTGCGGGCAGACTGAAGGTGTTCTGCAAAGTAGTACCCAGTCTGCGTTTGGTCCCTCCAGTGTAGAGGAGACCGCATTGGGAGCAGCAAATGCAGTAGACCAAATTGGGGGAAGTGCATGTGAAGCGCTGCTTCGCTTGAAAGGAGTGTTTGGGCCCTTGGATGGTATGGGGGGGGGGAAACGACGTAATGGGGCAGGTGTTGCACCTTCTGTGATTGCATGGGAAGATGCTGTGAGAGGGGGTTGAGGTGTTGTGGGTGATGGAGGAGTGGACCAGGGTGTTGCGGAGGGAACGGTCCCTACAGATTGCCGTTAAGGGGGGGTGAAGTGTGAAGGGAAGATGTGTTTGGTGGTATCTTTCTCTCCATAGATGCTGTCAGACCTGCTGAGTTTTTCCAGCAATTTTTGTTTTTGTTCTCCATTTTTACACTTCACTCCCTTTGAAATAAAGGCCAACATTCCATTTGCCTTCCCTATTACCTGCTGAATTTGCATGCTAGCCCTTTGCGACTCATGCACGAGGGCTCCCAAATCACTGTGCTGCAGCTTCCTGCAGTCTTTCTCCATTTAAATAACATTCAGCTCCTCTATTCTTCCTGTCAAAATGCATAACCTCACATTTTCCCACGTTATATTCCATCTGCCAAGTTTTTGCCCACTCACTTAACCTGTCTATATCCCCCTGTAGACACTTTGTGTCATCCACACCGCTTGCCTTCCCATCTATTTTTGATTCATCTGCAGACTTGGCGAGAGTACATTCATTTCCCTCATCTAAGTTATTAATATATATTATAAATAATATTTGCCTGAGCACTGATCCCTGTGGCACTCCACTAGTTACAGGTTGCCACCTTGAAAATGCCCCCCTTATCCCAGCTCTGTCTTCTATTACAAACAAAAACAAAAACTAGAAAAACTCAGATGGTCTGACAGCATCTGCAGAGAGGAACATTCTGTACTGATGAAGAGTCATACGGACTCGAAACATTAACTGTGTTCCTCTCCGCAGATGCTGTCAGACCTGCTGAATTTTTCCAGCTATTTTTGTTTTTGTTTCAGATTTCCAGCATCCACAGTATTTTGCCTTTATCTGTCTTCTATTAGTTAGCCAATCCTCTTTCCATGCCAATATACTACCCCCACACCATGGGCTGTTGTCTTATTAAGTAGCCTTATGTGCAGTATCTTATCGAACACCTTTTAGAAATCCAATTTTTGTTATTCATTCATGGGATATGGGCTTCGGTGGCTGGGCCAGCATTTATTGCCCATCTCTAGTTGCCCTTGAGAAGATGGTGGTGAGCTGCCTTCTTGAACCGCTGCAGTCCATGTGGTGTAGGTACACCCACAGTGCTGTTGGGAATATATCATATCTACTGGTTTCCCCTTTACTTATCCTGCTTGTTACCTCCTCAAAGAATTCTAATACATTTGACAGGCATGATTTCCCCTTCATGAAGCCATGCTGACTCTGCTTGATTATATAATGCATTTCTAAATGCTGTGCTGTTACATCCTTTATAATAGACTCTAACATTTTCCCAATGACATGTTAAGCTAACTAGCCTGTTTTTTGTCTCCTCCCTTTTTGAGTAAGGGTGTTAAATTGGCAGTTTCCAAAATACTTTAATATTTTTTACTTCAATTGGTCTACACCGCTCAGAATACACTCTCAGCCACCATTAAGTTTGCCAGGGCAAAAGTTATAATTATACTGTTGAATGTTTTCACAGTTCAAGTGGTAACATGAAAATGTTGAATGTCCACCATTATGCTTTACAGCAATCTTCAGGACAACACTGCAGTGTTTGCTTTATTTTAATAGGTTAGTAGCTGATTGTATTAAATTGCCAGTAAAGAGATGCTAGAAAAGGCTTTGTAGTGTATGCAAGTCTGGTTAATTGGATCTTTTTTCCCATCAATTTTAATTATGGAACTGGAAAATGGTTTTGAATGCTGCATTGAATGAAATTTATAACCGAGTATCAAGCGGGTTACTGTTAGGCTGTCTGGCCATTAGCAATTGAGGTGTTTATTGAAGGGCTTAATGAATGCTGGTATCTATTCATAGTTACTAATCTGTCCAGCCCTGATATTGTGGCCTAGCGAGCAAGTGCAGCTGTGAGAGTTTGAGAGAATTTTCATCAGCAAATCAGACTTATGAAGTAGCTCCTCACTAAATTATCCTGGCAAATTGCTCAAAATAGATCTGTTAATTTGCAAAAGACGAGAGAGGAAGAAAACAATCTAATTAGTGCACAGTGTTTGTCTCTACAGCTTATATTGTTTCTCAGCTACTTTTCCCAATGCAATTGAAATAAGTTGAGTTTTGAACATTTGTTTTCATGTTGAAAGCCAATTAATTTGCCTACTTACACTTTGAACAAAATAACATAAATACGAGTGATTTATTTGGTGAACAGATTAGAAAACGGAGCACATTAGAAAAATAGGCTATAAAAGAACAAGTGATGAAATGAGAAATAATAATTGAAGCAGAAAACTGAAAGGGCTATATCAAATGATGTAATGGAGCAATAAAGCCATTGATTCACTTTTCTACAGAAAAGTGGATGGAACCAGAATGTGATCTACAAAATCCAGGATTCCATGCAATGAAAGAACAATTTGATTTATTTAGTCACCTAGGGCCTAATTATAAATGTTAGGGCTTGGGGAATGTAATCTCCAAAACAGTGGCATAAATCCTGGAATCTTATTTTAAATGTCTTATTCCCTCAACATGAAACTTCGGCCCTGCCAATAATGTATAAAATTCCTCTGGCTGAAGAAGTCATAAGTTCTGAGTTCTGTTTGAGTATTGATCTCCCAACACTGATTTTTAGAACAGTTTTTTTAAAGTGTGAGTATAAATTTGCTGTATTTATGCAAGTTAGGTTTTAAAATACCCTGGTTTTTCATGCAATTTGAATCTTTAAAAAAAATGTCCTTTGAACTATAGCCCATATGAAATGGCAGGCAAACCAAGAATGAACAATCCGATTTGCTCCAACTAGGATCAACTATTTTTTTTCTCTGGAAGAATGTGTAATCTTTAACTTTTTCCTTTTTGTTTCATACTGCCACCCATTACTTGTGCCTGCCTAGCTCCCATTAGTTCCTAGGTGATTTAAGAAAGCAAGGTGAGTATAAAATGCTGTGATACCACAAAGCCTGTCTTTTTGTTCATTGCTTTCCTATTTTTGTGGTTTTCAAATTTTTGGCTGGGAAACCACATGCAAGTACAGAAACTGTAGCATTCCCTGCAAATACTGACACAGTATCAGTGGGTCCACCTATGTTCTAACTTCCAAACGACGTGCTAGTTGTCTGAAGACAAGCAGTACAATGAGTGGGGATATTTGTAAGCCAGCAGATTCAGAGATTCAATGACCATGTGTCTCATCTGCAATCGCAATGCAGATTCTCTAGCCTTTGAGTGCCGAAATTTGAAAATACTATTTCTAAAGCAGCAAACAGATGGGTGGGGTGGTTGAAAATGCGTTCTGTCTGAGTTACCATACATTGATGCTTCAGTGTGCTTGTTTCTGACTTGTCGGTGAGTTGATCGCCTACGGGTGCATATTAGTGAAACAGGTTGATTCAGTGATGGTTTGTTTTTCCTTCTGCCTGTTGTGGATAAGCTTGTCTCTGCAAAAATCCTCCCTCCGCTGCCTTGGCCAAGTTTGTGAACATATTAGCAAATCAATGTGCTGTACCACAGGGCCATCCAATAATTCATATAGATTCAAATGACAGCACGTTTATGGACTTTTTTAATATGTTTCACTTGTAAAGTGTTCATATCAGCAATTGTTTCAGTTGAATGAAGTTGTTTTATCAGCATATCTCTTAAAAAATGAGGTTTCCAGAAATTTTAAATTTATTGAATTTTTTGAAGTTAAATATATTACTGCAGTTACAAGGTGGATAAAATTGAGGGAGACTATCCAATTTATATTAGCTGTTTTACCCAGAAGGATTATACAGTCCCCAGCATGGTAGCTGACAGCTTTGTAAATAATTTCTGGATTTTCACCTCCAGTGTTCTACATGGAGATCTGTTCTGTGTTGATCACTCTCTTTGCATGAAGAAGTCTATTAAAACCCTTAGATCACTTTCAGCTTCATGCATAGCTATTGCAATATCATTTATTTGGAAGACTTTTGTCACCTATTTTTTCCCCTGTATTAAATTGTGTCTGCCATTGATCCAGCCACTTTGTGTCCTTTATTTGCCAACTTCAAAAGGTGTTATCTTCTCAGATTTACTTGCCTCTTGTTTGATTAAGTCTGTAAATTTGACCAGTTTGCATTGAGCTTATGGATACTAACAAGATCATTTTCACTGGTTACCTCCCTTCAGTTGTTTTGATGATGGTGTTCCCATGATGGTGTTGAGGAATTCTAGGAGTATACCTCTGCCTTAATGAAGGAATAATGATATTCCAAGCCAGAATGTTGTATGATTTCAAACTGATGTTCCCACAATATTTCTGCTCTTGACCACCACCAATGAGTATGTGGGGCTGAAAGGTGTTCTTAAGATGAGCCTGGGGAGTTGTTGCACTGCATCTTGTTGATAGGACACACTGCTGCCACAGTGCCTCCTTGGTGGAGGGAGTAAATACCTTGTCCATTGGCAAGGTCACTGATTGAATGGGCTGCTTTCCTGGATGATGTAAGTGTTTTGGCTGCACTAATTCACGTAAATTACAGATAATGTGGGGCATCTCACTTAGTTCTTCCTTTCTGCTCAATTTCTTATCCATTCCCAATTTTATCAAATCCCCACTGCTTTGAATCTAAAGTAGTGGCCTTCTGTGACAAATTGTATTGCTTTTCAGAAGGCGCCATTTTTTTTGAAAATGGGCACCACTGGTAGCCTATGTCCCATGTATTAAGTCAGTGACTCTCAAATTTGATCTCTTGACTACTGCAGATGAATATCATCCATCCCTGGATTTAAGCTCTTTTAGCATGACTAGGACTTCAGTCTCATTTATGCTGAAGTTATTAATTTTACTTACACACAAGCAGCTCTTAATAGCAATAATCAATCATAGTGAATACTTTGAAGGGATTTATCATTTAGTCATCGTCTAAGCACCATGCTGAGTGGTGTAGGCAACCATGATCTTCATTTTTCCGATTGTAGCAACCATTTAAAAAAATATATTTGTTCATGAGATGTGGGCATTGGTGGTTAGGTCAGCATTTATTGTCCATCCCTGATTGCCCTTGAGAAGGTGGTGGTGTGCTTCCTCCATCAACCACTGCAGTCTATGGATGACCGTTGACGACCTTGTCGTTGGAGTTCTGGTTAAGCGAGTCTTTAATGTTGTCTAGCTGCTTCCTTCGCTGTTGGCCTCTTGCTCTTCTTCCACTAATCTTTCTGGTGGTTATTAGACACTTCTGAATGGATAGCGTGCCTGAGGAATTCCATTTGGTATTATTTAAGAGATCTCATTCTTCCACAAGCAGCACTAGTACTTCTTCGCCAGTTCTTTTCTCCACTCAGGTTACCTTTAGGATCCTCCTTAAACACCACAGTTTGAAGCGGTTGATTTTCTTTTCATCTTTCCCAATGTTCCAAGCTTCGCATTCATAATTCATTACTGACCAGACATAACATTTTAGTATATAGATTTTCGTTTCAATATTCAAGCTGACGTTTCTTAGAATGTTGCTTAATTTTGTAAAAATACTTTTGCCTTGTCTAATCCTCTTTCGGATTTCAGCACTGCTTTTGACACCTGATGTTGCTGTGTTTCCCCGATAGTTGAATTAATGGAATAAAAACAAAAATACCTGGAAAAACTCAGCAGGTCTGACAGCATCTGCAGAGAGGGAATAGTTGACATTTCGAGTCCTTATGACCCTTCATCAGAACTAAGACATGTAGAAATGAGATGAAATATAAGCTGGTAGAAGGGGTGGGACAGGAGAGCTCGATAGGGAGCCAGTGATAGGTTGAGGCCAAGAAGAGACTGCCAAAGATGTCATAGACAAAAGGACAAAGGGGAGTTGACGGTGGTGATATTATCTAAAGGATGTGCTGATGGGGACATTAAGGGTAGCAAGCAGGACAAGCTAGTGGCAGATGGCCCTAGTGGGGGTGGGGTGGGGGGAAGGGATCTTCTTGGCCTCCACCTATCACTGGCCCCCTATCGAGCTGTCCTGTCCCACCCCCTTCTACCAGCTTATATTTAATCTCATTTTTATATGTCTTAGTTCTGATGAAGGGTCAAAAGGACTCGAAATATCAACTGTATCCCTCTCCGCAGATGCTGTCAGACCTGCTGAGTTTTTCCAGGTGTTTTTGTTCTAGATTTCCAGCGTCCGCAGTATTTTGCTTTTATCTTAGTGTTGAATTAATGGACGTGTTCTAACTTCCATTTACTGTGTTGTTGTATACCGAAATGTCCTTTTTCCTTTGACCATAGTGTACATTTTCTTGCACTTTTCTTTATGATTGTATCCATTAATCATTTAGTATAAACTATATTATACTGATTCTCTGTTGCTCTACTGTGGGACTGAGCTATCATGTTTGCCTTATGATTTTACTTCAAAAGTAATTCCTTGGTTGTGAAGAGGCTTAAGATATCCTGAGGATGAAATGCTTTTTAATTGCAGGTTTGCCCTTTTGTTCATTCTGGTATGGAGTAATTGGGTTGAATGAATCTACTCAAACTTGCCAATGTAATTAATTCTCTGGTTCCTGTCTTGCGTTTTGTATGTATAGCTATTTTTTTCTTTTGTCCAGCCTCACTGCCCCTCTGACAGCCTTATTAACATGTTTGTAAATGTTCTTAAACACATATCCTTGCAGGATTTATAGGAGACATTTTTCCTCTTTATCTCGCCAGATTAATATGTTATTATAGACTTGCTTAGTCTGTATTTACTAAACCCAGGTGTGTTTTTAAATTCTGTGTTCAACTTTATGGCGTTCAAGCTGTTCCACATTGAGAACCTTTTGCATCAATCAGTCTGCTTATGATCTTCTTTCGTATTCTTGACAGTTGACTATTTGGTTAGTTAGGTTTTCCACTGATAATTGCAAACTTGGCCATTCTCTAGTTTACCCTAAAAGTGCCACAACTACTTTTCCTGTGTGCCACCTACCATTGCCAGATCAAATATGTACTGCCTCTCGTAACTCCCTTATTCACTGTAAATCGCCTGCTCAGAGTCCATCACTTTTTTGCAAGTTAGCTAAAATGATTGAATGAAAGGTAGGTAGAAGAATATCACTACATCATGGGGACAGGATATTGCATATTGCAGTTGGGTCATACTGATCCGTGCCATAGTTGTATTGTTCCATATCCCTTCATACTCTTAGCTGACAAAATTCCATCAATTTAAAGGTTGAAATTGGCTCAAGATCCAGAGCCTTTAGGAGCAGAAAGTTCCAGATTTTCACTACTCTTTGTGGAAGAAGTGTCTCCTGATTTCATTGCTGAATAGCTTTGCTCGGATTTTAAAATAATGTTTCCCCCACCAGAGAAAATAGTTTTGGGCATCTAGCCTTAGTAATTTGTTTATGTGGACAGCTAAATCCTTTTCTTCTCTGGGGCTTGACCTTTGCCTCAACTTTTAAATCCAAGAGGGAGAAAAACTAAGTTTATGCAACCTGCCCTCCTAATTTAACCTTTTAAGCACAGTATGAACCCGGTGATTCTCCACCATACAACTTTCACCTTTCCTTTCACCACCCCACCACCAATACACTTGCCCCCAGCCAAGCCAAGGTCCAATGTGTCAAACTAAATGTAGTACTCCAGAAATGGTCTGACAAAGCTTTTGTACAACTGAGGCAGCACTTCCTCACTTTTTGAATTGCAATCCCGCCTGAGACACAGGCCAGCATCCCATTAGCCTTTGTGATTACTTTTTGTACCTGTGCATTAGCTTTTAGTAATTTGTTTATGTGGACAGCTAAATCCTTTTCTTCTCTGGGGTTCCTAGTCTCTCACCAGCAAGAAAACATTCCCAAAGTGGAAGATTTCATAACTCCCCACGCTGAACTCCAACTGCCTTAGTTTTGTCCATTCACTTAACCTGGCTACATCCCTTTTATATCTTGACCCTAGATTAGTATCCCCTGCAAACTTGGGTGTACAACTCTCTTCTTCCTTCATCCTAGCCATGCCTAGGATGAAAAGCTGAGAACCCGGCAAAGTTCTCTGGGGGACACCATTTGTGATGTCCTTCCAATCAGAGTTGTTCCTTTATTCTTGCTATCAGTCTACCACCTCCCGTCAATTATCAGTTCATGTCGCAAGGGTATCTCAAATTCTGTGTGCTTTTATCATAGGGTGAAACATATTTACGGCTGTTCAACAAGTTGTAAACTACAAGATTTAAATTTCATGATGTCTCCATCAAAAGAGGCCAACTAGGCTTCTAGCTTTGCCACTTTATCATGACCTTTACAGAACTTTGCAGACAAGGAACACCCTTAAGTTCCGCAGTTTATGGTGTTAAAGTTTGGTTGTGTTTTAATAATTAGTGCAAATGGACAGGGTCATGTTCTAGGTATATTTTAAATCCTCAACAGTGCAAAATCAATTTTTAAAACCAGTTGAGAGCTATAGAAATATCCTCAAATTTATCCAGTATAGTCTGTCTTCTTTGAGAGTGTTGTAATATCCTTCTTGACAACTACAGTTGTCATTTTCTTTTTGGTAACCTCTTCAGTGAAAACTTAGGCAAAGCATCAATTTGTATTCTGCCTTTTAGCTGTTTGCTCTTGAGTTTATTTTGCTCCTCCTCTGGTGGTCCTACACTGAGTTTAATTCTTGTTTAGTTACTTGTGTTTCTATAAGATACTTTTATTTCTTTTTATGTTCTTTCATATTTCACTGTTCCTCGCCTTCCCAACATAATCATTACCCCTTGTCATCCTCTCCTTCATTGTTTATATACTTTACATATTCCTTTTCTTTTAGATTCATTTTTATCCTCACTTCTTTATTCATCCATGTTATCTCATCCTTAGTTGGTTTATTCTTTAGTGAATAGTGATTCCTTTAGTACATTTCCTCCTGAAATCTGTTCATCTCTCCTTTTAGATATTGACTGTTCTTCTGCTTTGCAGATATTTTTCTCCAATTTATATCCCCCTCGATCATTATATTATGATTGCTACTCCCTTGATGTTCTCCCAACCTTATCCACCCTGACCCCTTGTCCATTGCTAGCTCTAGCAGTGTTCCTTCCTGTTGGGTTCCTTGCATATTAGGTCAGAAAAGAGTATTGTGTAAACTGTAAAACCTCTCTCCTCTTTTACTGTCTTTCCCTGCCAGTTTGTTTACGGGTAAATGAAATCCCTCATGATGATTCTGTTTTCACTCATTTCATGCATTTGCTTACATATTTTCCCTCCGCTTTTGACTATTTGGAGGCCTGTAGCATTGTTCCTTTTTTGATTGATTCTTTCCTGTCCTTTATTTCAGTCATTGTGGATGGTGTTCTGTCTATTTATTAGTTATGTCTTGCCTTGACACTGCCATTATTATTTATGATTAACATAGCTACCCTATCTACCTAGCAAAACTGGAGTCAATAGGAATCGGGGCGGGGGGGGGGGCGTGGAATCTACGCTGATTGGAGTTATGCCTAGGTTGTTGGAGGCTAATCATCTCGGTTCCAGGACATCACTGCAGGAGTTCCTCAGAGCAGTGTCCTAGGCCTAACTATCTTCAGCCGCTTCATCAATGTCTTGCCTTCCATCATAAGGTCAGAAGTGGAGATGTTCGCTGATGATTGCACAATGTTCAGCACCATTCGTGACTCCTCAGATACTGAAGTAGTCCATGTCCAAATGCAGCAAAACCTGGACAATATCCAGGCTTGGGCTGACAAGTGGTAAGTTACATTCGCGCCACACAAATGCCAGACAATGACCATCTCCAACAAGAGAGAGTCTAACCATTGTCCCTTGACATTCAGTGGCATTACAATTGCTGCCTCCCCCACTATCAATATCCTGGGGGTTACATTTGACCGGAAACTGAAATGGACTAGCCAAAGGAACACTTTGGCTACAAGAGCAGGTCAGAGGCTGGGAATCCTGTGCACTTCAATCCCCAACACCAAGAGTGGCTCGGTAGTGCCACTGCTGGCCGAGCCCTAAGGGACATAGCTGCTAGACTGGATCTGTGGCAGGTGGTGAGGAAGCCAACAAAAGGAAAAACATACTTGACTTTATCCTCACCAACCTGTCTGCTGCAGCTGCATCTGTCCATGACGGTATCGGTAGGAGTGACCACTGCACAGTTGTTGTGGAGACGAAGTCTCGCCTTCACATTGAGGATACCCTCCATCGTGTTGTGAGGCACTACCACCGTGCTAAATAGGACAGATTTGAAACAGATCTAGCAACTCAAGACTGGACACCCATGAGGTGCTGTGGGCCATCAGCAGAATTGTGCGCGAACACAATCTGTAACCTCATGGCCCAGCATATCCCCCACTCTATCATTACTATCAAGCCAGAGAATCAACCCTGGTTCAATGAAGAGTGCAGGAGGGCATGCCAGGAACAGCACCAGGCATGCCTAAAAATGAGGCGTCAACCTGGTGAAGCTATAACACAGGACTACCTGCACGCCAAACAGCGTAAGCAGCAAGTGATAAACAGAGCTAAATGATCCCATAAACAGTGGATCAGACCTAAGCTCTGCAGTCCTGCCACATCAGTCATGCACGGTCGTGGACAATTAAGCAACTTGCTGGTGGAGGAGGCTCCTCAAATATCCCCATCCTCAACGATGGCGGAGCCCAGCACGTCAGTTCAAAACATAAAGCTGAAGCATTTGCTTCACTCTTCAGCCAGAAGTGCCGAGTAGATGATCCATCTCGGCCTCCTCCGGAAGTCCCCAGCATCACAGATGCCAGTCTTCAGTCGATTCAGTTCACTTCATGTGATATCAAGGAATGGTTAAAGGCCCTGACAATATTCCGGCAACAGTACTGAAGACTTGTGCTCCAGAACTTGCCGCACCCCTAGACATGCTGCTGCAATACAGCTACAACACTGGCATCTACCTGGCTATATGAAAAATTGCCCAGGTATGTCCTATACACACAAAGCAGGTCAAATCTAACCTGGCCAATTACTGCCCCATCAGTCCATTCTCGATCATCAGCAGTAAAGTGATGGAAAGGGTCGTCAACATTGCTATCAAGCAGCACTTGCTTAGCAAAAATCTGCTCACTAACCCCCAGTTTGGGCTCTGCCAGGGCCACTCAGATCCTGACCTCATTACAGCCTTGGTTCAAACATGGACAAAAGAGCTGAACTTGTGAGGTGAGAGTGACCGTCCTTGACATCAAGGCCACGTTTGAGCGGGTGTGGCATCAAAGAGCCCTAGCAAAACTGGAATCAATGGGAGTCGGGGAAAACTTTCCACTGGTTGGAGCCATACCTAGCACAAAGGAAGATGGTTGTGGTTGTTGGACGTCAATCATCTCAGCTCCAGGACATCACTGCAGGAGTTCCTCAGTGTAGTGTCCTTGGCCCAACCATCAGTGCTTCATCAGTGACCTTCCTTGTATCATAAGATCAGAAATAGGAACGTTCGTTGATGATTGGACAATGTTAGGCACCATTCACGACGACTCAGATACTGAAGCAGTGCATGTCCAAATGCAGCAAGACCTGGACAATATCCAGGCTTGTGCTGACAAGTGGCAAGTAAAATTCGCACCACACAAGTGCCAGGCAATGACCATCTCCCAACAAGAGGGAATCTAACCATTGTCCCTTGATGTTCAATGGCATTACCATCACTGAATCCCTTACTATCAACATCCTGGGAGTTACTATTGACCAGAAACTGAACTGGACTAGCCAGGTAAATACTGTGGCTAGAAGAGCAGATCAGAGGCCAGGAATGCTGCGACAAGTAACTCGTCTCCAGACTCGCCAAAGCCTGTCCACCATCTACAAGGCACAAGTCAGGAGTGTGATGGAATACTTCCCACTTGCCTGGATGAGTGCAGCTCCAATAACACCCAAGAAGCTTGACACCATCCAGGACAAAGCAGCCGATTTGATTGGTACTCCATCGAGAAACATTCACTCCCTCCAGCACTGGTGCAGCAGTGGCAGCAGTTTGCACCATCTACAAGATGCACTGCAGGAACTTGCCAAAGCTGCTTGGATAGCACCTACCAAACCCATGACCACTACCATCTGGAAGGACCAGGGCTGCAGAAAGCTGGGAGCATCAACACCTGGAAGTTCCCCTCCAAGCCCCACACCATCCTGACTTGGAACTATATTGTCATTCCTTCACTGTCACTGGGTCAAAATGCTGGAACTCCCTCCCTAACAG
Organism: Cetorhinus maximus; assembly: GCF_964194155.1. Lineage (NCBI taxonomy): Eukaryota > Metazoa > Chordata > Chondrichthyes > Lamniformes > Cetorhinidae > Cetorhinus > Cetorhinus maximus. The sequence goes on along the minus strand of NC_135883.1, from coordinate 150,591,367 downwards.
CACTGTGGGTGTACTTACACCACATGGACAGCAGCAGTTCAAGAGGCAGGTCACCACCACCATGGGGCAATTAAGGATGGGCAATAAATGCTGGCTTAGCGTCGCCCACATCCCATGAAGGAATTTTTAAAAATGAATTCTATCCCTATCATAGATATGTTAAAACCTGCAATATTTAACACCTTTTTTACCCTGTTTGCAGCAAGTTTCTGTTATCCCTGTTGCATCTATTTGATGAAAGAATCAAAGTGAAGATGAGAATTTTTGACTGACTGAATCACCTCCTTCAGTGCCATAATGCACTGCTTGAAAGGGTAGCGAAATCAGATTCAATATTAGCTTCTCAAAGGGAATTGGTTAAAGACTTGAAATAATTTGGAGAGAGCAGTGAAGTGGATTTAAAGAACAGCTGTTTCAAAAGAACAGGTTACAGAACTGATGGGACATACATAAATATGAACATACGAGTTAGGAGCCGGAGTAGGTCATGCAGCCCTTCAGGCCTGCTCCGCCATTTGATAAGATCATGGTTGATTTGATTGTGGCCTCAACCATACTTTCCTATCTACTCCCTGTAACCTTTGACTCCCTTGTTAATCAAGTATTTATCTGGCACAGCCTAAAAATATTCAATGACACTGCCTCTACTCTCTGGGGAAGAGAATACCACAGACTAACGACCCTGAGAGAGAGAATTCTCTGTAGGAGACCCCTTATTTTTAAACTGTTCCCCCTAGTTCTGGTCTCTTGTGCTGTATAATTCTTTTTGTTTTCTTATAATTATTGCCTTCAATTCTTGTTTTGTTGCTGATGTTCTGTACATACCTATGCAGGAAATTTAACCTCTTATTTTTCATTAGCCCTGCTTTATTTCTGCCAGACATTTTATTACTTTCTATAAAACATTGTTCCCCGAGTGTTTTTTTTTTCACTCTGTGTGCTGACGTTTGCTCTCATTTCTTTTCATTTTCTTTACCATTGTATCTACCCTTTACTAGGTTTAAAGTCCTTTCTATTATCCTAGTCATCCTTTCTGCAAATCCTTGGTGCCAATGCAATTCAGGGGTATGGCCCTTTGCTGTTCCAGTGCTGCTGTCAGTGTCCAATGAACTAGAACAATTCATTCCCAGATGTTTCACTTGTAGCATGAGCTGTGTAGAATGGACTCGCTTCAAAAGCAGTGTTATGTTTAACAAAAAGTGAGAGAATTTCTGATTAATAATGGATTTGATTGAATGCCAGCAAGTATGAATATAGATGACCAAATACTCTGGACCGCGATGATTTCTGTCCAACTACGAAAATGGAAATGTCATTCCTACAATTCCAACTGGTCAAGACTGAAAATGAAATTATATGTTTGAAATTATAGTGAAGATATACCACACATTTAGCAATGCAATAATAAAATTTAAGGTGAAGCCTACAACTTCTACCAAACTGGCAATGTTTTGTGCAGGTTGACAACACCTGGAGGAGGCTGACAGAGCCGTACCAGTTCTATTACATATTGGATGCAGTTACTGTATATTGCAATAAATTAACAGTTTAGACAATAAGCAATTCACTGATTTAACTTCCTGATCAAATAAGAGTCTCTGCCCTGGGGCTTTATTTTAAACATTGAATATTGGTTGAAGACAAGATCGGGCTTGCCTGTATATAGCACTTAATTGATTTAGCCTGCCAGCACTTCCTCACACATGAGGCATGTCTCCTTGGGTGAGAAGGGACTGGTTGGCCATGATGTACAACTGTACCCCAGTAGGAGCCCACATCTGCTTGAGAGGGGGTGGTTAAATTAGTACAATTCACTGCCAGTGATCCAAGAGGGACTTAATTTCGGCAACTCAAAATAGCGTAAGTGGGAAGAAGTTTCATGATATCATCTCAGAAGCCAGATGATTTCTACTACTACTTGTTCCTCCTTAAAGGTGAAGGTGAACATGTTTTCATCTGGGGTGTTTGGTAAGGTTCTGGTGGGTACGTAGGTGACTGCTAAGGCCAATCTGTGCCCAGAAGGTTCCGCTGCAGATAGGACAGGATACCACAGACAATTGAGATTTGGATGGGTTGCTGGCTCAGGATTTCCTCTCCTTGTGTTTTCTGTCTTGTGGGTGCACCATTTTTTATTTGGTTGCGCCAGGTGCGCCTATCCTGGGTGAGCTTCTCTCGGGACTCAAAGTCAATATTAAAATTCTAAAGTGAAACCTTCACAGCGTCCTTGCATCGTTTCCCTTGACCGCCATGAGAGTGCACCCCAGCCTCAAGCTCTCTATAAAAGATTCACTTTGGTAAGCGAGTGTCAGGCATTCTGGTTACATGACCAGTTCAACTCAGTTGTGATTGTCTCAATATGGTGTGGATGCTTGGCATGCTAGCTCGGGTGAATGCCTTAGTGTCTGGTATTTTTTTTTTCTGCCATCTGATCTTCAGAAGCTTCTGATGGCAGCTCAAGTGGTTGAGCTCCTTGACATGATGCTGGTACACAGTCTGAGTGTCGCGTGTGTGGAGCAGAGAGGGAAGGAATATTGCTCTATAGACAATAGGCAAATTCGCTGTCCTCCCTTCCCAGACTTTCCATTCGAAGTCTGCCAAAGGCTACCCTCGCTTTGGCAATTCGTGCATGTGTCTCTGTCAATATAGACAGCTCAAGTGTGCTACCAAGGTACGTGAACTTATCCACTGCTGAGATGTAGCATGGACTTGTTCTCCAATGCATATGACCATTTCTAAGTGAGGTAAAGAATCAATTGGGGGAATCCACGAAGGTCAGAATTATATGTTGAAAGGAGCAGGTTTGATTGGCCAAATGTCTCTTTCTCATACAGTACAAGCGATAAATCTTTAGCTTTTTTGCAAGTACTCCCATCTACTTTAGATTTGAACAAACAAGTCTTGCATTAGGGGAACATGGCAGGAGATATATTTACTGGTTAAAAAGTAGGCATTGTGTGAATTAGATGTGAATAAATTGTGTGCAAATCCAGCAACAGTTTTTAAGTTAAATGTAAAAGTAAGCAAGAAAACTTATGCATGACCTTCTGACAGCTTAAAATATTGCAGCAAAGTACTTCTGCAGAATGACAACCAGCTGCTGGTAAGGTTAGTTTTAAGTTTTGCAGCCTGCAAGTCCAGTTCTCAACATTTCTAATGCTAATCTGTTAGACTAAATCTAGCAAGTACTGTAATCTTGTTTTGCAGGTTGAAACTCTTAAGTAAGTAATAATCCCCAAGGTTCTTGTCATAATATTTGTTTTAATCCATTGTGGCAGAGGCAGATCAGGGACTTGGATAAAACCTACAAAGGAGGACCATGTCTTATTTAAAATTTGAGAAATGCCTTTTTGGTCCCTGAATGTTTATGGTCACCATGAGAGAATTTCTCTATGTATATGCTTGCTCAATGAGCAGAAGCCTAGCATATGTACTTAGAGATATAAATGTAAACAATATTCTGTGTAAATAGTGCCTGTAAAGGGGAAAAAGCAAGGGATTATAAATTGAGCAAATATGATTTGGAAATATAACAAAGTATGAAAAAAAATTCACTTGAGTATTCATGAAGGGACATTTTATGAAGTTGTTACATGTCAGTGTACATTCACATTTTATAACTATTTTATATCTGCATATATATATATATATATATATATATGACATCTTTTGTACATCTAGTGACCGCAATCACATACATTTTAGTTATGGAATCCCTATTTATCCACACCATAGGATCATAATCAGTTATATCAGGCTGCCTTGTTTGGGGGAGCGAGGCATCTCCTTTGCCCTGAAAGTTCAGTTGTTGGTTAGGCTTGAAGATAGTTGGCTTAGTGGCCTGATATCCCCCCCAGCTCCAGGCTAGGCTCAAGCACCACACATTTAAGTGACAGATGTCCCACAAGTGTTTCATAAATGGTTTCAAACTTTTTTAAAAAGTTCACATGGGTCTGTTTGATGCAGCACCTTGGATAATGCTGCAAGGGGCAAAAGATTCAGCACTTTAGTCGAACTAGCAATCAAGTGGTATCTGTAAATGAACTGACTTGGGTCAACTACAAGTGTACCCCTGAGAGATAGATGGTCTTCATTGAGAATTCTTTGAGGCTCTGTTTTGCCAGTGGATTCTGATTTAATTTCAGACCTGACCTGCAGGCTTTCTGCACTTCATTTTCCTCTTCTTTGTCCTTTTTTTCACTTGAGCACCTCTTGGCTGTCTTAGCTGTTCCTTTTAAAATCTAAATGCTTCTTTCCATTGTCTGATTTGAGAGATTTTATATTTAACAATCTGCTTTTTTAAGCATGCTGCTTCTTGTCTGTTTTCTCCCCCTCTTGCTAATTTCTGATTTTGTTTGTGAAGGTTGGAGTATTAAGTCATCAGTTCTCTCCAGTGGTATTATGTTATCAGCATTTTCAGTTTATTGCTCTTGATTTTTAATATTTTTATTAGGTTTGTTTGGTTCAGTGTTTGTGATTCCTTCTGATGATCTTGAATAATGCACGGTAACTCATCCAAGTGTTTTAAGTGCTATAAGTAGCATCAATACAACATTCATGGCATCTTGATTCCGCAATACATCTCTAAAGGACATTTGGATTATTTCTGTTGTGTGTAGCTTTTTAAGAATTTTCTGTATAGTATGGTAAATTCAGCAATGGCATCTGTGGATCACTCAGCACATTTGGCTCTGGACCTTGAGGTTCTGGGTTCAAGTCCTATTCCAGGGCTTGAGCACAAAAATAAAGGCTGACACTATAGTGCAGTGTTGAGGGAGCATTGCACTGTCAGAGGTGCAATCTTTCAGATGAGATGTTAAACAGAGGCCCAATTTGCCTGCTCGGATGGACATCACAGAATCACACAGTGCAGAAGAGGACCTTCGGCCCATCGAGTCTGCACCGACATGTGAGAAACACCTGACCTATCTACCTAATCCCATTTACCAGCACTTGGCCCATAGCCTTGAATGTTATGACGTGCCAAGTGACATAAAAGGTCCCTTGACACTATTTTGAAGAAGAACAGGGGAGTTATCCCCACTGTCCTGGCCAATATTTTATCTCTGTCAGCATGACAAATAAACGGATTATCTGGTCATTGTTAAATTGCTGTTGGTGGGCGTTTGCTGAGGACAAATTTGCTGCCCCATAGGGACTACATGTCAGAAAAAAAGCACTTCATTGACTTAAATTCTTAGATGTCCAGTGGACATTAAAATCACTATATAAATGCAAGTCTTTTCTTTTTAAATTCCATGTTTATTGGCAGGAAGTTCTGCTGGACAGTGCACAACAAACACTTGTTGAGTTGTAATTTTTTCTTTAAACAAGCAAGTAATATGAGTTTTTCCTGAATGGAAAATATCATTGCTTACATTCTTGGGGAGCTGCTTGAGATATGCATGCCTCAATATTGAAAGCCTACACTTGAGAAGTTTGGTCCAATAGCTATTGAAGATGTTAAAGGATAGTACGATTATTGCTAGCAGTTTTATATAGCTCAGGAAGTTATCTATTGGTAATTAAATGCTGATCAAAGGCAAAATGAAGCTTTGTTAATATTTGAGTTTGAATGAAGACCAAAAGGGCATTGGTTGAAAAATAGTGCAATATCCTGGAAGTTAGAATAAAGCAAAAACTTAACTAAAGCCTATGCAGAGTATCAATGTTCAGTCATGCTGTGACCTTTCATTCGCTCTCTGACTCTAATTAGATTAGTTCACAGACTTTGAATCTTGAATGTTTTAACATATCTGAATTGTGGGTGTTTTGGACATATAGCAATTTTGCGTTAGAGCAGTGAATTACGCCAGCTTTTTGACAGAACGGTAAGAGTGGAATGGACTCTGCGGTCCATCTGTCAAGGCTAAAACACGAATGCCTCTCAATCACCCACTTCTTCAAATATCAATGATCTTCCTAGATTATCAGCATGTCAGTTTGGTTATAGTGGTATAAGCTTTCAAGCGCTATTCATACTATTTACTGTGCATCCATGGTACAATAATGAACATCCAAGAACTTTAAGATTACCAATTGCATTTATGAATTGCAGCATAAATGCACAATCTGTCTAGTAAACGAACCATTCGGAAGAGATAATGGCTTACACCAAGGTGATGTTCAAACACTATTAATATTATTGTTTAAAAACTATTTGGAAAAAGTTACTGTGTTGATTGAGGTGCAACTGGGTTTTTAATGGCGTAGCAAGTTCATAATTACTGCTGAACGGCTATACTGGACCTGAAGACCCAATTTTGTATTTGTCAAATTTCTCCATGATAAAATACACTTATTTTTATAGTGTGATATTTCAGCTTCTACCCTAATCCCATGTGGATGTTCTAATCATTTATTTCACTAAAATTTTAATTGAAAGGGAAAAAAAATCAGCACATTGTTTGCTGCCTGTGAGAGTACTTTAATCTGATTGGCTATTCACCCTGCAAGCTAACAGCACTGCTGCTGGGCACCTGGAAATGCCATTGACTTGGTGCAGATTCAAATTGCGTCAGAAAGGGAAAATCCATGTCATGCAGACCGCTGGACAGCTTTTTGCAAAGTCCATGGCATACACTGTCACTTTGCTGTTGACCGCACAATCCAAGCCATAGTCTTTAGAAACTTGAGTCTTCACTATTGTGATTTCTAATGTTGTATAACTGGCTATTACTCATTTGATTTAAAAGCTTTGTAAGGCTTCACTAGGCAGGTGAATTACTTCATTCTGGTTTGGAATATAGTTTTGACACAGTATCTTTTAATGTTTCCAATTATTTGCCAATGTGTGAACATTTTTCTGATGTTCACCTTGATTGCACAGAGTTAGTCAGAGAGTATATTAGGTTTGCTGTCATTACTGTGCAGGCGTTGGGACAGTTTGTGTTTAGTACCTTTTGTCCACAAGGCTTTCATTGGGATGTGGAGCAGGAAGGAGAACTTGCTTAAATTGATTGGGCATTTTGTTTAACCATGTAGTATTTTCGTTGTATCCAGCTTGGATCCTGTTTGGCACTCGATCTTGACTCCAAGGAAAATACCATAGGCGTTCAATTTAGTTAATTCAGTTTCAAAAATTCTGTTTGCCGTTAGTGCGTATCTGAATTGGCAGTTACCATGGATTCATTAGGTGCTAGTGTGATATCTAGGCTCTTGCACATTTTGAGGACATGTTGGGATTAGAAAAAAACCTGGCAATGTTCGGAATTGGAAATCAAAAGAGAAAGTAATAGAAATATGTAGCTCCATCAGCTTCTGAAAAACAGATTAACCTTTTTGGATAAGATCCTTTGTGAATTCTCATAATCTTGTTGAATGTAAATATAACCAGCTGTGTCTTTGTAGAAAAACAAATAAATCTGTCCTTGGGGCTTCATCTCTCATTACATAAATAGCTTTTACCTGATTTGGCACCTTTCCTTGATGTACCAAATGTAATTGACGATGCCACGCTCCACACTTTCTCTGCTGTTCTGAATCTTATGGCATTAAAATTCTAAAATAAAATAGGTTAAGATTTTTAAGATTTCCATTTTAAATGTATCTGCCAAATTGATCCATCCTGATTCAATAGAATTCCTCCTTGAGGGAGTTCTTATTTTTATTATATACCCCATCATTTAAGAGTTGCAAATTTGAATAAATCCCAAAAGCCTGTAGGTCCTCTGATGCAAAGTAAGTTTCCACCCAAGTCATTTAAAATGGCCAAAGGAATCCTGTTGGAAATAAGATTTATTAATGACCAAAGAACTTGCTTTTTTTTTATCTGTTTATATTATTTAGAATTTGGTGAACATAGTGTCGTTTCTAATCCTGGTTTATTTCAGGGTGAATGGCAGGTTAACATTGTGCTACTTGACGTGTGGTACGAGATACTCCGCAGTTTACCATCTATTTCTGATGCTGAATATTACCTGATCTTACCAGAAATTGTTGGATCTTGCTGTGTCAATTGACTGTTGTATTTCTTATAGTAGTCACTACACTTCCAAAGGACTTCATTTGTTCTAAAGTGCTTTGAGACATCCTGAGGTTGTGAAAGATGCCCTGTAAATTCTTTTTCTGTCCATCCCTCCCTCTCTGAGCTGATGACCTTAGTAAATATCTGTTGTTTCTTTTGTCCATTCCAGAGAATCTACCGATTGTAACCCACTGTAGTTGTCCTTTTTAAATTGATTTCACACAGAAGCTAAGTTAATGTTGTTTACTGTTCTCTTTGTAAATTCAGTGGAAAGACAAGCAGAGGGTGAATGGTTGACAATATGTTCTATGTTTTGAAAACAAAATGATAGGTGATCAGTTATGAATACAAGTGATGAAGCTACACCACACCTGTGTTTGATTGTGGCTTGATCAGTGGAATTGTGCTGGACAGAAACCAGGAGTTTGCGGAGATCAAAGGAGTTGAAGTCTAGCTTTTTGGAACTTTAGCAACAAACAGCTATCTCAAACTTGGGCAATAACTGCTGCATGCAAATAAGAGCCCGAAGTCAGCATAAACTCTAATCTCTATTGAGTCAGCATGTTGAATGAGTAAATAATTGCAACAGCAGATATAACAGCTATTAATAGTCTTGTATTTGTTTCTATTTTGTTTGCTTTCATTTCAATTGGGGTAGCTGAGAGAAATGTTCAAGATTGATTGCTATGATTAGTCAGCAACCTCATTATCATATGTGAATAGCAAAATGGCAAAAGATGAACTTAATGGACCGTGTTCTCATCGAGCAATTCCTATCTTTTATATGAAGATCTGACTTCCCATCATAAAAATTCTGGTGAGTACGTACGCACGCAGATCTCCCCCATACCCAATAAGTCTGTTTAATGTGCAGTGACTGTTTGTGCAGTGGATACAGCAGTCATTTAAGACACATGTTTTGTAACAACATTGCAATAAATGATCAGTTAATTACAGATGGTTCAGAAAGAATGTTGGCCAGTACAAAAGCAGCAATACCTTGCATCCACGTAGTGCCTTTGATGTAGGAAAGTCAATGTCTGGATAAAGAAAATTTAATGATTTTCAAAAAATGCCACAGAAGCCAGTGATGCCCATCTGAAACACTAGATCAGACATTCTTGTTCCTTTCTGTTCTAGCAGTTTTGACAAAGCTGCACTAAAATGTCAGGTTAAGTTTTCAAGCCCTGGAGTGGGTCTTGAACCCATAACTGTCTGACTAAGGTTTTTGCCAAACTAGAAGGAAAGGCTGAACCTCTTTCAGGTGTAGCTGTAGTGAGCATTGACCACAGAAAAATGCTGTGCTGTCCTTTGGCTCTTCGCCCTCACTTCAAACACACAATGTAAGGGATTTAGAAAGATACAGAGATAACGGACTTCAGTTATGAGAAGTTGGAAAAAGTTAGAACTTGTTGTCAGTGGAACAGAAAATGTTAAGAAGTGACCTAATGGAGATTTGCAAGATGATAAGAGATTGACAGAGTAAATAGAGAAAAGTACTCTCTGTGGTGAGTAGGTTGATGAGACTCCTTCAAGACCTGTACCACTTAGAAGGACAAGGTCAGCAGACACGTGGGAACACCACTAATGGGAAGTTTCCTTCCAAGCCACGCACCATCCTGACTTGGAACAATACCTGCCATTCCTTCACTGTCATTAGGGCAAAATCCTGGAACTCCCTTCCTAACAGCACTGTGGATGTACCTATGCCACATGGACTGCAGCAGTTCAAGAAGGCTCATCAGCATCTTCTTGAGGGCAGTTGGGGATGGGCAATGAGTGCTGGCCGTGAAAGAATAATAAAAACTTCGATGAAACCAGATTAATAAGGGAAGCTTCTTTTTTGCTGGGGTCTTGGGGTATTCAAGTAATTTTGAAGAATTATCTGAATGTTACAGGCAGATTTAGTGGCCTATTGTTTATGTTGCTATAGAGAAAAATTTCTGGGTGCAGTTTCACTCCTACTGTTGTTTGAGACCTGCCTCAAATCTTTCACTTCTAGCCATCATGCCTTCCAGAAAAGAAACCACATCGTAAGATATAAGGGCAGGTTGAACCACTCAGCGCATCAGTAGCTGTATAGATATTCAGGTTTCTGCAAGGTCAATCTAACTTTAGCAACAAACAGCTAAACTAAGTGAAATGCATTTGTGCAACTTTAATCCAATTTCTGCTCAGTGAGAGTCCAAACACCTAACTGACCACAATTCCCACTCCAGATACAAGGATGGCTAATGTTAGGAGTGGAAATTTAGTTTTGGTATAATATGCAATTGAGGTTAAAGCATATTGTTGGGTTGAGGTTTTACTCTGGATCATTAGTTGTTTGATCCGGGAGTATTTAACATCGACAGTAGTTTGTAAAAATAAAAGAATGTTTGCTCCACAGCACTACCGTGACCACTTAGAAAAAACAGTTTCCTGGGTTTCAGAGCTACTGCTCTAAAAATTAACTATTTTGCATTCTTAAGCAACTAAATGGATGACACTGCAATTAAATAGTTGCAATGTACTAACCTACTATAGTAACGAGGTGTTAAAAAATTTAATGTCAATTTGGCTGTGCCATAACTTTTGTTTCTGAGTTAGGTTGTAATTTTTAAATTTGATGTCAAAATCTAAAACAACCCAACTTCTAAGGATGACACTTATAATTGAACAAGAGGTTGATTGGCAGATTAACAATTATCATGTAGTTTAAAAGGCTACTTGCTATATTAATTAATAGACTTTCTTTCTGTATCAAGCTTAATGTGCAATTACACATGAAACTCACCAGGATGTTAATCGAGAGATGCTATTTTCGAAAGGCTAATAGCTAGTAACACAAGGTGCTGGCGTGTTGCACATTAATAATGATGTGTGTCATTCAGGCACAATTATTTCTTCAGTGATAAATGGTCCATTCTTTTGCTGTGGAAGGGTTGAGACATTACATAAATGCAAATCCTTCTGGTCACATTACCTTTTATATCATGTATTAATATTATAAAATCCCTCCTTATTCTATTCACTCCACTTGAGTTATGCCTCTTGCCAAATACTTGCAGATATCATAGGTAGTCATAAAAGATTTTGTGAGCCATTTGAAAAGGGGATGTGTAATGGGGAGATAATAAACCCAAAAAGGATTGGGATATGATTCTGCAAATGGCCATTCATGATGAGGGCTTATATGACTTAAAAGTAACTAAATTTGACATACAGGCTGGCTTTTATAAATGTATTGAATTCATAACTGAAGTGAACTGTCCCTCCTTATGACTTCTGGATGTACTGAATGTTAGTATGTACTTGGCAGTGACATTCCCAGTTGGCCATTTATTAAGATTTCACTTCTGTGCCATCAATTATGTTGCAGTCCTTAAATAGATCTGTACTCTTGTCCTATGAGCGCCAGATAGATAAGCGTGCAAAGTCTGTTTGTAGTGATATCAGCTAATGGTAACCTTTCTGATGTAGTGATTCTGTGCTCTGCAGTTCAAATGTTCATTTTAGACGGCAAGTGACTAAGGCTTGAAGTGTGTGTTTGGCAGAAAGCTTGACCATGTAACACCTTATACCAATGTACTCTTGAACTTATTGGCTCTTGACCAAATGCCATGGATTGTAAAAGGTCACCTTTTCCAGAGCATTTTTGTTCTTCAGCAGGATTAGATTGTCACTTATCTAAGTAGAGTTTTGCTGAAGCGCCATGCTGAAGATTTAAATGCGATGCCAATGCAATAATCTAAATTATTCTCTCTTGTCCATCACAAATATGTTGAGTATTGTGCTGCAGGTTTTCCAGAGTCAGAAAGACTGTCCTGTTTATTTTTGAAACTTTGCTTGGTCTGTTGTAGATCGAATTGTTTGGAACGAGTGATATGAGATGGAGCTTGGAAATAAGAGAATTGAAATTGGGAAAGTTGAGTTTGTTGGGCAAGTTGGTGGGAAGATGTTCAATGTGCATTCCAGAATGTTTGTTTTAAAGTGATATGTTATCAAAAGTAAACATTTGAAATTATTTCAAAGCTTTCTGCACACCTCTTCAGTTTGCTTCAAGCCAATTGCATCTGTTGCAAAAAGTAATCAGCTTTCAACTTATAATAAAATCTGTGAACACCAAAATCCATTGTCTCTATGTCGTACAGGATTTTGCCGGGAAAGAGGAGATGCAAGTTTTTTTTAAGTTGAGTGGTATGATTATGTTATGATTATGTGCATAACCCATTTTGCCTTTACACTGAAGAGAATTTCTTCAAATTTGTTGTACTAAAAATTTAAATCTTAGTTAAAACCAACACACCTATTAAAGAATCATGATGGTAAATATTGCATAGTTTTCAGGGAGTAATCAGCTGGGGTAGGCCTGCTCACATTGTGGGTTATCGTTCTTATTTTCCCCTCCTTTCACCTATTTCTTTTTCCTGAATAAATAATGAATTCATAGAATAGTACAGTAGAGAAAGAGGCCATTTGGCCGGTTGAATGTGTGCCGGTCCTTTTGAAGAGCAGTTCAGTTATTCCCACTTTCCACACTTTCGCATAACCCTGCAATTTTTTTTCTTCCCAAGTATTTATCCAGTTTGTTTTTGAAGGTTTCTGTTGAATCTGTATCCACCACTCTTTCGGGTAGTGCCTTCCAAATCCTAACCTCTTATTCTGTAAATTAAAGCATTTACTCACTTCATCTTCAAACAAGAACCAGGCCCAATCCAATAAGTTGAAAGGGGAAATGAAGACTGAAAAAAATAAGACTGCAGAGGGAGAATATGAGAATAGAATGACAGTCAATATAAAGGAATCTGAAAAATCATCTTCTGATATGTAAATAGTAAGCAGGTAGTAAGAGGTGAAGTTAGACCTATTAGGGACATAGGGATATATGCTTTAGAGATGCAGGGCAAGGCTAGAATGCGTAAGTATTTTGTATCAGTGTTTACTAAGGAAGAGGAACCTGACATTGGTAGAAGTGAAGATAGTGTTGGTAATGGGTGGTGAAAATTGAGGGAGTAAATTCTGGAAAGGCTGGTTCTGCTTAGTGGTTAAGTTGCCTGGTCTGGATGGCTTGCACCCAGGTTGCCAAAGGAAGTGGGAGCGGAGATAGCAGAAGGGGTTGCCATAATTTTCCAATCTTCCCTAATGTGGGAAAGGTACTACAAGATTGGAGATTGGAAAATGTGATAGCCTTATTTAAAAAAGGGTGTAAGGGCACTTCTAGTAATTACTGGCCAGTCAGTTTAACATCAGTGGTGGGAAAGATTCCAGAAATGATCAACAGGCACTTGGAGAGGTTTGAGTTAAGTGAGGAGAGCCAGCACAGATTAGTAAAAGGTATTTTTATTTTTGTTTTGGATTTCCAGCGTCTGCAGTTTTTTGCTTTTATCTTAGTAAAAGGCTGATTGTGCTTGACCAATCTAATTGGTCAACAGATGGTTGATGAAGGGAATGCAATGGATGTTATCTAAATGGATTTTAAGAAAGCCTTTGACAAGTACAGCGCTCTAGCTTCAACAATGATTGAACGGAACCTTCATTCCCCAAGTACTTTTTCTGTCCGCCACATACATACAGCATCCTTATATTCTGCTGTATCGTCTCACCATCGCCATGAGCTCCCAGGTCCTACAGAATTACCATCCTGACTGTGAGGCTGCTATCAGCCGCCAGATCAACCTGGAGCTGTACGTGTCTTATGTTTACCTCTCCACGTCCTTCTACTTTGATTAAGATTACATTGCATTGAAGAATTTTGCCAAATTCTTTCTGGAGCAATCTCATGAAGAGCATAAACATGCTGAGAAGCTCATGAAACTACAGAACCAGCGATGAGGGTGCATCTTACTCCAGGATATCAAGAAACCAGATTGTGATGAATGGGGAAGTGGCTTGGATACAATGGTGTGCTCTTTAGAGGTGAAGAAGAGTGTAAACCAGTTGCTTTTAGAATTGCATAAACTGGCTACAGACAGGAATGACCCACATCTCTGTGACTTCCTGGAGACCCACTACTTGGATGGACAGGTCAAGTCTATCAAGCTATTAGGAGACCATATAACCAACCTATGGAGATTGGGCGCTCCTGAAAGTGGAATGGCTAAGTACTTATTTGACAAGCACACCTTGGGTATAGACAGCAGCTGAACACCAGAACTATCTATCCCTTGCTGCGTGACTCTGAAAAGCTCAGGGCATGTTTAACTTATATTTGTAGTCTGTCCAGTTTTCACACCACCCAATTATGTAATTGATTATATCACCATAAATTTGAAAGGGTTTGATTAATCTATATATTGGTGGATTATTGAAATGTACTTGTAGAAAATGTTCTTTGGCTTATTTCCAAATAAAACAACTTGTACAGAAAATAAACAAATAAAAGGCTGATTAACAAAATTGAGGCTCATGGAATAGGAGGGTCAGTGTCAGCTTGGATAAAAAATTTAGCTTACGGACAGAAAACAGTAAGACGTGTTAAATGTTGGTTGTTTTTAAACTTGGAGGATGGTAAACAGTGTGCACCAGACAGCCCCAGGTGTGTCTGTCCTTTTGCATTCCCTTTAAAATAGTGCCTTATTCTTCCTATAAATGTATTGCCTCTCATATGCATTATATTTCATCTGTTATGTGCCTACCCTTTTCACCAGCTTGTCTGTCCTTCAGTCTCTTACTCTGTTCCTCACTGTTGGCTAGAGTTTTTAAAATTTGTTCATGGGATGCAGGCATCGCTGACTAGGCCAGCATTTATTGCCCTTGCTAAGAGGGCATTTTTAAGAGTTAACCACATTGCTGTGGGTCTGGAGTCACATGTAGGCCAGACCAGATGAGGACAGCAGATTTCTTCCCTAAAGGACATTAGTGAACCAGATGGGTTTCTACGACAATCGACAATGGCTTTAACGTCATCATTAGACTTTAGTTCCATATTTATTGAATTCAAATTTCACCATGGTGGGATTTGAACCTGGGCCGCCAAAGCAATGCCCTGGGTCTCTAGATTACCAGTCCAGTGATAATATCATTACGCCACTACCTCCCCCTATAGATGAACACCACTGAAATATTGTCTGTTTTCTAATAGGTGCCTGGGGTGAAAGGCTTTGCAAGAGTAAAGATTTGGAAATTTCTCCATGTAGCTTAGTAAATTTAAATGGAATATCTGTGAAATCTTGCTGGATTTGTTCTTTTGTTTTGTTGGATAGACAACACCTGCTATTAAAATAACTTAGTCAAGGATATAACAGATATCTGCATCAATATTGCAAAATAATAATTACTTAAAAACAGCCACTAATCCCAACTGAGATTGGTTGTTATTCAGTCCTCTTTTTAATCTTTCCACAGCAATTAAGACGGGCAGTATTTTAGAATACATTTTTTGAGTATTTTTATAAAGTATCTTTGTGGGCCGTTAGAAATTGCAATTGAATTCAACAATGACACATCATGTTCACCCTCCTTTGGCGTGGTGTTTTATAATCTCTTTTCCTCCTCTTCTCAGCCACCATTTTGTTTTCCTTCCCTGACTTATGCACCAGCTGTGGCCAGGCTGCAATGGTTAATAATGTGTTTGGCCACTACTGTTTAGAACTGACTGCGAGATGTGCCCGAGTAACTACTTTGCCCGGTTTACATTGTTTTTCCCAGTTGTATTCTCAATTGGGAAAAACAGGAATGTTGAAATCTTTATTTTCTCCTTCTTTCTGGTCAAACCTTTCTTTTTCTTGAAGCAGTGGTTTCATCAACCAGAAAAATGAATTCCAAATGCTTGCACTTGCATTCCAACCTGGCTCTGCAGCATAAATGGTTAATTGAGTGCAGTTCCTTTCTTTTAAATGTGAAGACTAATTTGTAAACTACAGAATATAATTCGGGAAGAGAAAATGTGACGTATTAAGTGGACGTTTTCTCCTTTTATTACGCTCATTGTCACCAAAGCCAAATATTTATTATGTCTGTCTTGTTTCTCACTAATAAATATTATGAGACTGAACTGAAAGGGCACATTTACCTCCCACACTTTCTCTAAAAGTAAACCTTTTTTGGCAACTCTTCAGAATCAATGAATTTAAATCTACTGTCCTGTGTACTGAAATGTATTGAAATAGGCCTGCTTGTCCGTAAGCCATGTCACGAAAAGACTGAGCATTGGTACCTTGTTTATTTGCTATAGCTCCAACTAGTTCTAAACCTGATGAAATATAAATTGAAGTCTGTCTATTTTGTTGCATAGAATTTAGTAACATTGTGTTATGACACAGCAGCTGGTAAAGGCTGAGTTGTTTAAATCCCAGAGAGAAACTTGAACGACTGTCATAACCTTTATTTTCATATGTTTGAGATGTAGCTCTGAATTCAGGAATAAAACTTCCAAGCCCCAAGAGGTTTTTTTATATAAAGCTAAATTAAGCATTTATTAATTTAATAACAAATTAAACACACATACAAAAACAAAAATAGTTGGAAAAACTCAGCAGGTTTGACAGCTTCTGTGGATAGGAAGACAGAGTTAATGTTTCGAGTCAAACACACATACATGTCTACAAATTACTACCATAATAAATTTTAAACAGATCCCCAAATTAATCACTCCCAGGTAAATCTTCACCAAGGCAACAATAACCCATTGACTTTAAACAGACGCCAGACAAAGCACATTTGACCGTACAAATTCAAAATGAGGCTCCTTTGTAATTTGGTTCCTTTGCAGACACAGCTGTAGGCTTACAGGCTGGTTAGATCTTAAATGCCTCTGACTTATACACAAACTCCTTTCTGTTTGTACCTAGCTTCCCCTTTGAATGTAAATTTTCCATTGTATTACTAGGTTTTTAATTTTACTTCTCCTAACAATAGTCCTTTCATTCCACCAATTTTATTAGTAATATAAACACATTGCTTGGCGACTCCCAGCTAGGTGCAAGATTCTACCCCCATTCTTGAATGCTTTATTCAATAAATGCAAATATACACTTTACCTTTTAACTTCCTTACATTTATCTAATTAACATCTCAAACTACTATACATCCAAGTACCCAGACTAGCTGGCTTTAATCCAATTAAGACACACAGTCAAACGCCTAGACTCAGACCTTACTACAATTCCAATTTTAAAATAACTTCCAGTAACATTATAGACAACATCTTTTTATGACACATTTGGAAGATCAGAACGAATTCTGTTTTTTCTCCACATTGCCATCCCCTTTTCATTTCCCTTTCTACATTTTCAACATAATATTTTAACTTGAGATTTCACTTTGAATAGAGTAAGATGGAGTTTGGTTCCTGATAACTTGGACATCTCTTGCACTCTGGAAGAACATTGATTTTATGGCAGTGTGGCATGCCTAGCTTTTGTCAATTAGCTAGAGAAGGATCCATCTAGAGAAACAAAAACAGAAATACCTGGAAAAACTCAGCAGGTCTGGCAGCATCGGTGGAGAAGAGCACAGTTGACATTTCGAGTCCTCATGACCCTTCAACAGAACTAAGTAAAAATCCTATTTTTACTTAGTTCTGTTGAAGGGTCATGAGGACTCGAAATGTCAACTGTGCTCTTCTTCACCGATGCTGCCAGACCTGCTGAGTTTTTCCGGGTGTTTTTGTTTTGGATTTCCAGCATCCGCAGTTCTTTGCTTTTATCCATCTAGAGAAAGATTAACCATCCTCTTTCTAAAATATGGGAGGAAAAGGTGGCTAACCCAGAAGTATTGCATTTTAACAAACATGGGCATTAATATTATTTGCTGCCGTTCTAGAGATGTGTGTGCATGTGTTTTCATATAAATTCCATCAACCAGTTTGGGGATGCAAGGAACGATCTACACAGAATATATGTTTGTAGGACAAATTTGCTACCTGGTCCTGGGGCAAGTTTGGCAAGGCCAGATTTGTTGTGGCACAAGAACTTTCAAATTTCGGGAACTTCCAGTAACTAGTGATGAGATCTAGCTTCATTTCCTCTCCCCTTCCCCATTAGCTCTCCTCCTTCCCTAAAAATGCTGAAGTATACTTCAGGACGGTTCCACAGATATGGTTCCACAGTCTGTGTATCATCCTGTCCCTCGGCTCTCATCTGCTGAGAACAATTGAGGTACTTCAGATCAGCTAAACCAACACTGTGGATGACCTGGCGATCTTGTTCACATGACTTGGATGCATGCTGTGTTTGATAACGAAACTTTGTATAATAACTTTGTAGAATAAAAGAGAGTTATTCTTGATCCCACCTTCCTGCAGGAAGATGGTCAGTTTAGTATCTGTTGTTGAAATTTGTCTCCTTATTCAATTTTTTTAAAAAAGCCTATAGCAAACGTCGGCATGTAATCAGCTGCAAATCTCTCTGCTTGATATTTCAGCTCCAGAATGCATACATTCTAATTGTGGTGTATTCAGGGATCTCTTTCTCCTTCCTTCTCCCTGTGTAGCTTTATCACAATCACAGCTATGCTGAAAACTTGAGTTTTTTTTATTTTATATTTATTCGTTCATGGCCATCCCTAATTGTTCTGAGGGCATTTAAGAGTTAATCACATTGATGTAGACCAGACCAGGTAAGGATGGATTTTTACGACAATTGGCAATGGTTTCATGGTCATTCAGATTTTGAATTCCAGATTTTTTTTATTGATTTCAAATTTGAATTCGAACCCAGGTTCCCAGAGCATTACCCTGGGTCTCTGGAATACTAGTCCAGTGACAATACCACTATGCACTGCCTCCCCTTGTAATAGTGACTGTATTTTATCCTGAATAGTGTTAAAGTTACAAGACTAAATTTAGCATTGTGCTATTTCATAAACACCCCATGGAAGATTATAAGCTTGAAATGGGGCAGATTGCATTGGAAAGGAGATGTTTACCCTGGATCCATTCTATCAAAAGTGCTGCTACAATGATAATAGGACATGATGGGATGGCTTTCCTGGAGAATGTTTCCAAAAGGGCCATGATGAGTACACCCCATTCAAATTTGACCTGCACGTAATACTTCAGATAACAACATTATATCAGCCCTGAGATACAGCACATATCTGTGTTGGTTGATGCATCTGGAGCCTGTATTTAAAACCAGAATTTTATTTCAACTGTGAACAGGAGACTAGAGGCCTTTCCCCATCCTTCATGAACTCTTCTGATTCTTGAGGAAAAGGAAGATTCCAGTTCTTGGAATGTATAGTCACCAGCAGGATGCTATCATTTATACTCACTTTCTGTTTCCCCCAACCACTAAAAACACAATCAGCAGCCAGCACTGTGCTATCTTTGAAAATAAGGAGGCAATAACTTGATTTTATAGATTTGAAACTTCTCGTCATCTGAGTTGCATCATTTTTGTTTCATCCTTCTCCAATTGCCTGTATCCTGCTCAGAGTTAAATTGGACCAGTAGAGTTCCCTTAAATCATCTTCAATATCTTTTTAATAACATTAAATTGTGTTAACTCTTCACTGCTGAGGGAACAGGTAGGCAGGAGGCTTTCTTGTTTTGCACGGGAGGTGTCGCATCACAAGCCAAGGTCACTTAGTGCACATTTTATCTCTTTTTCTCCCTCTCATCCTCATTGCACTCGCCCTCCTCCCCGCCTCGCCCTCGCCCGTCAGGAACTGGCTGGCTTGATGTGTCTACCAGGACAGTCCTGTTTGGGAAGGAGGTAGACCGGGCTGTGTGGGGTTGGGAGACTGAGGTTGGAAGCTGTTCATTACAAGCCCACCGGCTCTCTCAGCTACCTCAACTGCAGCTCCTCACACCCTGCTTCCTGTAAGGACTCCTTCCTGTTTTCCAATTCCACTGCCTCCATCGCATCTGTTCCAGTACTTTTCAAAACGGTGCTCCTGACATGTCATGCTTTTTCTTTAACCAAGGGTTCTCCCCCGCCCACTGTGGTTGCAGGGCCTTCGACTGTGTTCGGCCCATATCCCGCACCTCTGCTCTCACCTCTTCCCCTCCCTCCTAGAACCATGATGAGGTCCGCATTGCCTTCACTTTACACCCTGCCAGCCTCTGTATTCAAAGGATCATCCTCCGCCATTTCCGCCAACTCCAGCATGATGCCACCACCAAACACACCTCCCCCTCGCCGCTGTCAGCATTCCGTAGGGACCGCTACCTCCGTGACATCCTGGTCCACTCCTCCAACACTCCCAACACCTCATTCCCTTCCCGTGGCACCTTCCCATGCAATCGCAGAAGGTGCAACACCTGTCCCTTTATCACCTCCTCAATATCCAAGGCCTCAAACACTCCTTTCAGGTGAACCGACGCTTCACTTGCACCTCCTTCAATTTGGTCTACTGCATTCGCTGCTCCCAATGTGGTCTCCTCTACATTGGGGAGACTAAACGCAGACTGGATGACTGCTTTGTGGAACACCTTCGCACAGTCTGTAAGCATGACCCAGACCTTCCTGTTGCTTGCCATTTCAACACATCATCATGCTTTCATGCTCACATGTCCACCCTTGGCCTGTTCCAGTGAAGTCCAACACAAACTGAAGGAACAGCACTTCATCTTCCAATTAGGCACTTTACAGCCTTCCAGACTTAACATAGAGTTCAACATCATCAGCGCATGAACTTTCTCCTCCATTTTTATCCATTTAAAATTTTTTATTTTTTTAATATATTAAAATGTATTTTTTTATCCTTTTGCTCCCCTCCGCATGCACTCACATGCATACACGCACGCACACACCTGCATCCACCCACACACCTGTCACTTGCATTTGTTTTGTTTTCACAGATTGCTGACCATTGTCCTGCTGTTAACACCTTCTGCTATCTTACCTTTATGCTACTATCAGCACCTCCTTTAGTCTTTACCACCATTAACGCTCCCTTTGTCCTGTGTCCATGACATTTTCTCTCCTGAGCTCCCAACTATTTCTACTTTGCTCCATCTGCTCCACCCCTTCTTAAATGGTATAAAAGCTATCAAATTTCTACTTCTCTTTAGCTGTGAAGAAGAGTTAACACTCTCCATATATGCTGCCAGACCTGCTGAGTTTTTCTAGCATTTTCTGTCTTTATTTCAGATTTCCAGCATCCGCGGTATTTTGCTTTTACCCAAATTGTTTCTGCTGTCCCCCTGGGAGTCTCCTGCCCTGACCAAGTTGCAACTAGAGCAGTTGCTTCATGAGTTTGGTGTCAGGCATACAAACAACATGTTCTGCCATGTGGAGCTGGTTTTGAGTGATTAGTGTCTTGATGCTGGGCAAGTTGGCTTGTGGGAGGATGCTGCTGTTTGACTGCTGCCTTGCCACCTGATTTGGGGAATCTTGTGAAGGCACTGCTGGTGGTACTTTCTAGTGCTTTGAAGTAGTCACTGGTTTTTGTGCGTTTCCTTACAACAGTTTTCTGCACGGCAGTGACTAATTAATATCAGCCAGGACATTGGAGAAAGAGCTTCTGCTCTTCTCTGCATAATATTATGGGATCTTAACATGTCAAGTGTGATTTAACACCCCTTCTGCTCAGTGACGTACAGAATTAACAGCCCTGATTATCTGCTGAAGTTTCAAGACTTCAACCCACACCTTTGACTCGGGCAAGAGTGCTACCACTAAGCCAAATGAACACTTAGTTGTGAAGTTATCTACATGCAATAAAATAGTATTGCCAACATGGCATTTAGTTACAGTTTACATCAGACCTCTAAAATAAAACCCCTTGATGCAACCTGGGTGCGTTATATGAATTATTGACCTCTAAAAGAGAAAGCATCCTCTCCTGATTTTCTTGGATTTGTCATCACAGTGAATGAAGACATGATAGGATTTCTGCTCTGTTTTTGTTCAAATATTATGGGAACTGTGCTTGAAGAGTCCTGAAGTTTGTATTTGACCAACAGCTTCACACAATGCTAACTCAATCATCCTGTAAACTTTTCAAGTAAAACACAATGCAATATTATTTGAGAACCAAAATAAAGTATCTGCAGAAAATGAACTGATTGAGAAAAATAACCCTTCGCTGACCAAATTCTTTTCAAAAAATCACTTGTGTCTCCTTAAAATGGATCTTGCTTGTGTGGTTTCTGAACATACCATTTAGCTTTCTTCTTTCCCTACATGGTATACACCATTTCCTACAGGGGATAGAAAGTTTTGGAGTGACTTCTTCCCCCTCCCCACCCCCCAAAGTAATTCCCGACTTTTAAAGAAAACACAAAATTCACAAAATGTATTTGACTGTAAGTGATTGATAAATATTTCTGTTGGCGTGCAGAGCATTAAGGTCTCGTTCACTTCTAGATCACTTCATTGATGCCACTGACAGAGGACTGCTCTGGACATCCCAGAGTGGCATCATTGGGGATGATTTGAAATCAGCTCTTGGACTCTTCAGAAGCCGCCTTGTCCCAGAAATGCTTGTAGCAAGTGTTGGTCCTCTGCTTAGTTTGAAGTTGAGCTTCCAGTATTTTGTAATGGAGATGCTCTGGGAAGCTACCTGTTTATTTGCTGATGTGGTCTGTGGGGATGATTGTTGATTTTTTTCTTTAAAAACAAGGGAATGCTAACGACAAAAATAATTTCCCCATGACTTTTACTCTCAAAAATTATTCCAAGGCTTTTGCTAATTCTACAACATCCTTGGGTTTACCATTGACCAGAAACTGAACTGGACTAGCCATTAAATACTGTGGCTACAAGAGCAGGTCAGAGGCTAGGAATCCTGCAACGAATAACTTGCCTCCTGATTCTCCAAAGCCTGTCCACCATCTACAAGGTACAAGCCAGGAGTGTGATGGAATACTCTCCACTTGCCTGGATGAGTGTAGCTCCAACAATGCTCAAGAAGCTTGACACCATCCGGGACAAAGCCCGCTTGATTGGCGCCCCATCCACCGCCTTCAACATCCGCTCCCTCCACCACCGATGTACAGTGGCAGCAGTGTGTACCACCTACAAGATGCACTACAGCAACTCGCAAAGGTTCCTTCGACAGCACCTTCCAAACCCGCAAACTCTACAACCTAGAAGGGCAAGGGCAGCAGATGCATGAGAACGCCACCATCTGGAAGTTCCCCTCCAAGCCACTCACCATCCCAAGTTGTAAAAATATTGCAGTTCCTTCACTTGCTGGATCAAATTTCTGCAACACCTTCCCTAACAGCACTGTGGGTGTACCCACATCACGTGAACTGTAGTGGTTCAAGAAGGCAGCTCACCACCACCCTCTCAAGGGAAATTAGGAATGGGCAATAAATGCTGGCCTAGCGTATCCCATGAAGGAATTAAAAAACACGGGTACACCTGTACCTCGGGTGGTATTCTTCCTTTCCTTGCTCCCTGGTCTGTGCTTTTTGTCATCCTTAATGCATGAGTATCTGGAATTTTTGTAGGATTTTTAAAAGGCAATATTGTTAAAAGATGGGCACTGCAGTAAATTTAACTTACCTACCAGACTCTTCACTTCACTTCTCCTTTGGCTGTAGGGCAGATGTGAGCCGAGACACCAAAAATAAAGGGTAAAAGGAGAACATGATCCCAGATAGCTACATCTACAGTTAATTGTCTGCATCTTGATGAACTGCAGCTTCGAATTGTTGAACTTGAGTTCGAGGTGCGGGGTACCAGGCAAGGGGAAGTTACTTGGAAAGTTTGACCCAGGAAACAATCCTTCGGGATAGGTAGTGGTCAGGCAACAAGTCAGGTTGGTGAAGAGCTGATTCCTGGGATGGGGGTTTTGTTTTCTGAGGAAAGGTTGACAGCTACCATCTAGGACAAGGTCAGCAGACACATGGGAACACCACCACCTGAAAGTTCCCCTCCATGTCACTCACCGTCCTGATTTGGAAATATGTCGTCATTCCTTCACTGTCGCCTAGTCAAAATCCTGGAATGCCCTCCCTAACAGCACTGTGGGTGTGCCTACACCACAGTGACTGAAGCAGTTTAAGAAGGAAGCCTTCCACCACCATCTTCTCAAGTGCAATTATGGATGGGCAATAAATGCTGGCCTAGTCAGCGAAGCCCACATCCCGTAGAAGGAATTTTTAAAAAAAAGTTGGGCCTATACTCATTGGAGTTTAGAAGAATGAGAGGTGATCTTATTGAAATATAAGATTCTGAGGGGGTTTGACAGGGTTGGTGCTAAGAGGATGTTTCCCCTCATGGGGGAATCTAGAATGAGGGGGCACGGTTTCAAAATAAGGGGTCTTCCATTTAAGACGGAGATGAGAAGGTTTTTTTTTTGCGGGTCATTAGTGTTGGGAATTCTTTTACCCAGAGAGCAATGGCCACGTCATTGAGTTAGACAGATTTTAGATTAACAAGGGAGTTGAGGGTTAAGGCCAGATCAGCCATGATCTTATTGAATGGAGGAGCAGGCTCGAGGGGCCAAATGGTCACCGCCTATTTCTGTGTGCGGTGCTGGAGTAGCTTCAGCCTTTGTCCATATTCAATAGGAATAAAGTTCTTGCTGTTGTGTTGCTCAAGGTGGATGAGCAAACTGTTCATGGCATCAGAGAGCTGTAAGTGCTCAGTCGTTGAATATATTCAAGTCTAAGATTGATAGATTTTTGAATATTAAAATCATGGGTGTAGGGGTAATCTGGGAAGGTGTAGCTGAAGTAGAAGATCTTAATGAAAGGCAGAGCAGGCTTGAGGGGCCAAATAGCCTATACTTGCTCCTATTTCTTGTGTTCAAACAGAAGAAAATAATGGACAACTCCAAAATAGAGGTTATAATATATTCACTCATGAGAAGGAGGCTTCACAGCAAATCGTATGTACTGCATAGTGTTTTAAATTTGTCTTTCACATTGATATGGCACCTGTGCTGTATTGCCATATGCATAATTATATAGTGTGTGTATAATTACACTGTCAATAACTACTTTAATGTATTGTTAAACGGTTATTACATACGGCTGTCCCCATTACAAATCATGGGATTGTGTGATTGCTATTGTGAAGCAGCATTGAGAGAAGTGACGCCCATTGTTCTTTCCCCATGAGTTTTGTGTGAGCATGGAAGGTGGATAGAAGTATCTAACAATTTTAAAATTACAGTTCCTAAATGGAAAGTGAGTATGTTTTCAAATCACTGATGTTGCCATGGTGTAAAAATGGGAGAACTATACTGCCTTAGTTTAAAAAAAAGGGATCTTGGGTTTTATAAAAAGAGATCAAGTACAAAAGTAAAGGTATAGTTAGACTGTACACAATGTTTGTTAGGCTGCAGTTAGAATATTACATCTCATTTTGGACAGCCGCCTTAATGAATGTTGTTGAGGTTCTGGAGAGTGTGTAGGAGATGGAGAATTTGCCAAAATGATAGGACAGATGTAAGTATTCAGCTATGGAACATTAAGGAAACTAGGGCTCTCTTCAGTAGAACAGTGAAGATTGAGGAGAATTTAAATTTGAAGGCTTTCCAATAGGTAAATAGTGGCAACTATTTCTACTGGTCAGAGTCAAAAACCAGAAGGCATATATTTTTTTTTATTAATTCATGGGATGTAGGTGTTGCTGGCTGGGCCAGCATTTATTGCTCTTGTTCAGAAGGCATTTGAGAGTCAACCACATTGCTGTGGGTCTGGAGTCACATGTAAGCCAGACCAGGTAAGGACGGCAGATTTCCTTCCCTGAAGGACAGTAGTGAACCAGATGGGTTTTTACAACAATTGGCAATGGTTTCATGGTCATCATCAGACTTTTAATTCCAGATTTTTATTGAATTCAAATTCCACCATCTGCTGTGGTGGGATTCCAACCCAGGCCTCCAGAGCATTACCTGGGGTCTCTGGATTTCCAGTCCAATACAATACCACTATGCCACCACCTGCCCTATGAACATCAGGAAAACAACAAAAAATGGTGAATTCTTTTTGTGTACACAACTGTTAGGGCATGTAATTTTTCTAGAAACTGTAGTGGAAGAAAAATCCGTAACTTCTAAACATGTTGTAAATAAGTATTTAAAAAAGAAAAAATGCCAGGTTAAGGGGAAGTGGTGGGGGAATGAGGCTGTCAGTAGGTCTTTGAGAGCTACCAATCAACTGAATAGTCTCCTCCATGCTCTAAAATTCTGATTACAAAATTTATTTCTTACTCTCTTTCAGTACGAGGATGCCGCCCTGGAAAAATTGTACAGATGACCGAGGCTGAAGTTCGAGGCCTATGTATAAAATCAAGAGAGATCTTTCTCAGCCAACCTATCCTTTTGGAATTGGAGGCACCATTAAAGATCTGTGGTAAGGAGACACGAGCTGTTACTTTGGACCTTAGATCATTGCACTGTTATCAACAAATAGGTTCACTCGAGATAGGCCTTGTTTTATTCTAATCTGACTTTAATGTCAAATGAACTCCGCTAGTTTCCCAGTAGGTAAAGATCTTAAGTTCAGTAAAATTCAGCAGTCTCCGAGACCACATGAATAGTGTGCAAAATGGAAATAGTCCGTATAAAGAGCAGGCTGGTTAAGGCACATCATTGTGTCTGAATGAAAGTGAGCTTTCGTTTGTCTCATGCTGTACTTGGATATTGACACTGGGTGCATAAAGTGGAATTTGTTCCTTAAGGATTTGCACTCATCACCTTGGAGGGCAAGAATTTTCTTGAGTATACGACATTACCTCCAGAAACCTGGATAAGGAAGGCATGTATCAAAAAGGGGGAGGGAAATGCAACACTTGGCCAATGTTCTTGAAGTTTGTTTTAAAATTGATAATTAAAAGCAACCATAAATTTGTTTGTCAGTGATTTCCTTTTACTGCATAATTGGTTTAATCTTCTAGCAAAAAGGACAACAAAAAGGAAAACACATTCATAGCCCCCTCTCCAAGAATGTTGGAAAGGATAAATTATGAGGAAAGTGAAGCAAGATAGCTTTTGCACATCTCTTGGATAAGAGGCGAGACCTGGGAGCCGATAGTTTGCCTACCTTGCAGTTGAGGAATGTCAAGTGATGCGACTTTAGAATGTCACATTCCCAGATAGCCTTTGTACATTGTTTTTTTGCAGCTAGTACGGTAACATCTGTTGCAGTACAAACTGTCAGAATATTTAAGCAACTTAGCACAAATACTGGTAATATAGTTACTGTATATCTTTACAATTTTGGCAAAATGACATTGGAACACAAGTATATAGAACTCCAAAACACCATTGGAGTCAAGTAGCAGAATTACGCTATAATACACGGCACTGCTCTTTTTTATAATTCTTCATTACTTATTTTGCCAAAACAAACTTGCCTATTGAAAAAGACTTGCCTTTTTGAAAAGTACACAAGTAGCATCTTCCAAACCCATTACCCCTAATGCCTAAAAGTACAAAGGAGTAAGCTCAAGGGCACAAGACCACTTCCAAGTCGCACGCTATTCTGATTTGTAAATGTTCATCGTGACTGGGTCAAAATCCTGGAACTATCTCCCAATAGTACTGAGAATTATTTGCCACCATCACAGAGACTCCAGCTTACTTCCACCTTTGGAAGGGCAATAAATGTTGTCTTTTCCAGCAACGCTGACATCTTGTGAATGAATAGTAAAAGCAAAGTTCAGACTTGTTTTCCAAGACCTAATAGGCTACCTATCTGCCGATTTTATGCATGCTGTAATTGGCATAACAATGTTGTTTATCACAATGCCAAGCGTTGGGTCAGGGAAACCAGATTATAAATTTATTCAGTGTTGCTCCCTATATCTGAATGGAGTTTTTAGTTTGGGAGTTGCACTTAAGCTTTGTACATTATGGGCAGAATTTTGTTTTAAAATTAGCTTTTTTTTTTCAAAAATTGCTGCTGAATTTTTTCATTGACAAGTGATTAAATCATCTGGGAGAACCATTAGGCAGCCATGAGGGGACCAGATTGTGGCCTCTAAAATCAATTTTTTTCAGGAAGTTAGTGGGACCAATTTCAGGAACTCCAGTGGTAAAGACAGACATTATTTGAGAATTGAGCTTGAGGGGAAAAATTCTGTTGGATAATGTAAGGAATTTTCATTCTGCTTCCTGTATGCCTGAAAACCTAGCCTAAATCAGTAATTTTGGAACATCTATCATCCCCTTTTGGTTGGCATTATTAAACAAATATATTGTTGCTACATTTACTCTTAACGGAACCAATCTAAAGTGACTTTAGTTTGAGCAGGTTAATTCATGAACGACAAGTGTAACATAACCATAACTCTTAAGTTTGTATTCTTGCAATTATTCATCGATTCTGGACAATAGAAGGGTGACACTGAACAATCAATTGTGTCTTATGAACTCCAAGTTGCACTAAAAGCATTTTAGCAGCATTATTTGTGTTGACAGTTCGGCGTTCTGTTGCAATAATTGTAGAAGGAATTTTCTGAGCCTGGAAATGTTAAACTAAGTTGCTAGGTAAATATTAAGAATGTAATTTATTTCTTAGCTTTTGAAGTTTGGTAAAGCTTTTATTTTAAAAAAAAGCACTTTGATATTCAAGGCAGGGAGTGGCTGTTATGTTGGTGTAACTCATAAAATACATTTTCCTGGAGTTATGCCAGTAACACAGTACAGAACATGCTGCACTCAGCTTGAATGCTAATCTATAGTCACTAAAACTCTATTTATAGTCAACTGCCAGCAGTAACCTTATTGACGTTTGTGTGTCAGTATGAAATCCCTCCTTTCTTTCCATGGTTGCATGGTACTTAGCTGAAACTGTTATCAGCTGGCTATAAGGTCAGCCACCCTAGATACTTTGTCCAATTTGCTTTGACCGTAAGACGTAGAAGTAGGCCATTTGGCCCATCGAGTCTGCTCCGCCATTCAATGAGATCATGGCTGATTTGATAATTCTTAACTCCACTTTCCTGTCTTTTCCCCATAACTCTTGATTCCTTGATTCATAACCTTTGACTCTCCCCATGTTAGCATAGCTAAGATCACTAATAGTGGCTTTGGAGGTGAAGAGTGAAACCTGTATCCTGCAGTCACAGTTGGAGCACATTGTGTTGTTGTACTAATGCGCTGCCATCTCTTAAAAGCAGAAATCGCACTTCAAAGGTCATTTTGGAAGAACCTGTACGCCACATCTACTGTATTACCCTCATCCACCCTCTGTTACCTATTCAAAAAACTCAAATCAAGTTAGTTAAACATGATTTGCCTTTAACATATCCATACTGGCCTTTCTTAATTAATCAACACTTGCCCAAGTGGTTATTATCTTATCCCGGATTATTGTTTCTAAAAGCTTTCCCATCACTGAGGATAAACTGCCTAGCCTGCCCTTGCATCCTTTTTGGAACTAGGGTATATCATTTGCAATTCTCCAGTCTTCTGGCATCAGCCCTGTATCTAAGGATGATTGGAAGATTATGTAGCATACCTTTGTAATTTCCTCCCTTACTTCCCACAGTATATTTGGATGCATCCCACCCTGGTGACTTACCAACTTTATGCTCAGCAAGTCTTTCCGAAACCTTATCAATTTAACTCATCAATTTGTAGCCTCGACAAATCAATGCCCTGAACGTGCACCCCACTCTTTAATTAAATCTAACCACATGATGTGAACGGTTGATAGCTGCACTCAATTATTTTCCCTTTGCTAATAAAACAGATGAAAATAAAACTTGTTTTGTGTTAGGCTCTGTGAGTTAACATTTAGCCACTTGAAATCCATCTGCCATTTCTTTATCTAACTCAGTAAATTACATTAATTTAGCCAAGGCTTGGCTAATCCTACTGTATTGCTGTATGCCATAATATCATTTGATGGTTAAATATCATTGTGAATATTAGATATAGCAAGGGAGACAGAAAAGATCTCTCTAGACCTGTCAATGCCACCTGACTATTGTTTTCCTTCTATTATCTCCTGCTTTGTCGTCAATCCAATTTTCAGCCAGTGTGTCAATCAGTTTCATGAAAATCTGTATAGAACATCAAAGGTTATACTCATGAAGACAGTTTTGATCTTGCTTTGAGTAAACACTAGATTGGCGTATGGCCTGAGTCGGCTAAATGGTGACCCTCGGACTTTCGTTCTAACTATGTCAGGTACTCCGTAGCTTCTTTTCAGCATCCTAACTAGGAATGAGAAGACTTATATTTGCTGCAATATAAAGAATATAGGCTTGCAGCAATACATAAGGATGACCCAGGTCCACTTAAGGGAAGCAAAACCCAAGTAATGCGTTCTTTTTTGGCTGATGGGAATAGGCCCAACCCAAATAATATCCACAAGATGTAGCATGGGTACTGATTTCAAGCGTACTATGCGGAAAAAAATTCTTTAGGTCTGACTTCTCTTGAGAAAACAGTGGGTAAATTTTGGGTTTGGTAGCTGGTTTGCTTAAATTTGAAAGGAAATTAAGAACATCAGAGTAGAAGTATACCATTCAGCCTTTGAGCCTGCTCCACCATTCAATAAGATTATAGCTGATCTGGTTGTAGTCTCAACTCCATTCCTGTCTATCCCCCTATAACCCTTGACTCCCTTGTCTATCAAAAAGCTATCTAAATCAGCCTTGAATAAATTCAATGACCCAGCCTCCACTGCTTTCTGGGAACGAGAACTTCACATTCTAATGACTGTCAGAGAAAAAAATTTCTCCTCAGCCTTAAAAGAGAGACCTCTTATTCTTAAACTATGTCCCCTAGTTCTAGTCTCGCCCACGAGTGGAAACTTCCTCCCGGTATCTACCCTGTCAAGTCCCCTCGGGGTCTTACATGTATCAATAAGATCACCTCTCGTTCTTCTGAACTCCAATGGGTATAGGCCCAACCTGTTCCACCTTGAGGTTAAGCCCTTCATCCTAGGAATGAGTCAAGTGAACCTTCTCTGAAATGCTTCTAACGCAATTATATCCTTTCCGATCAAATAAGGAGGCCAAAACTGTACACAGTATTCCAGGTGTGGTCGCACCAAGACCCTGTGTAGCTGCAGTAAAACTTTTCTACTTTTATATCCCATTCCCCTTGCAATAAACACCAATGTTCCATTTGCTTTCCTAATCACTTGCTGTACCTGCATACTAACTTTTTGTGATTCATGTACCAGAACACCAGATCCTCCTCTATCATCAAGTTCTGCAATCTCTTTCCATTTAAATTTTATACTGCTTTTCCATTTTCAGTGCTTGAAATTAAAAATACAAGAATTTATCAGAAATAAAGGACTGATTTTAGTCGTCTCCAAAATGTCCCAGTTATCGACCTTTATAGGCTTGCTCACGAGACGTGAAACTTGTGACTTGCAGTTCAAGACATGCCCTTTGGCCTATCTTGTATTGTGAGCTGTTCTTTGTGATTGTGACATTTGAAATTCTCCCACTGTGTACAACAGTGGAACTTTTACTCTTTTTGGATTAAGCTTTCAATTACTAGCTGGCAGTTCATCTTTTTTCATTTGAACATGCAAATAGTAACCTGAAGACTCAAATTTGTGTCTTGTGCATTCCTATATGACTCCTCCCACCCAGCACACCCCAATTCCACTCTCTGTGAAATATGTTAGGCGTTTTGATTGAAGCAAGAATTGTGCTGGTGCTCCTTACATAGTTAAAGCCACTTTAAACGGGCCATCTGCATTTTGAGTGTAAGACCAGAAACTGTAAAGCCACTCGTTCCTCTCCAAATCGTGTGTCATGCTGGCTTTATTCTTTCAATGTCGCTGGGTCAAATCTGGAGCTTCTTCCTGAATAGCCCCATGGGTGTATCTACACCACATGGACTGCAGTGGTTCAAGAATGCAGCTCAGCATTAAATCCTGAAGGTGGATAGAGATGGGCAATAAATGCTGGTCTTGCCAGCAGCCCCCACATTCCATGAAATTATTTTTTTTTGTTTTTGAAAAATTGGTGTGCATAGTAAATGACCACCTGCCCAATTGCAGGGTGCTGGCGCCTTCCTGAATGAGCAAGCCTGGTCACGATATGATGTGCTGTCATTCCAGATTTATTTGGCAGTTAACTTAGCAAGCTAGCAAATATGCACACCAAAGACCCTCTTATAAACAAAATGCCTGGCATCTAGCAGGTAGAAATTCCTTTCCACAGTGCACTCTCCTTCCTTTCCATCCCCTAAGACATTTAAGTACCTTTTATTTGTTAATGAAAATACTCCCGAAGATACTAATCTGTCAGTCATTGATCAGATACTTGTGTGCGTTGCAATGGTATAAAGACACCAACTGCTCATAAGGAACTGTGCAAACACATTGTGGGTCCATTTATTAAGAACAGGCACATATGAACATATATACATGGATGGAAAGCTTGAAGACGTCAGAGCTGTGTCTGTCTGTGCTCTGCTCCAGGCTGAAGTGAAACTGAGGCTGGATGACATGACACACTTCCCTTAAAGTGATGGCATGCTTCTATCCCTTCAAGGCATATTACAACAATACTAAGATGTAAATTATGATGCATTTGGAACTTTTTGACAAATCTACTTCTCAAAGGCTTCTACAAGCTATTTGATGCTTTCTGGTTTAGCAAAGCAGCTCTGGCAACAGAGGACGAGTACTAGCACAAAAAGCCAGCTGTCACGTTGCTGTACAATACTACATATGTAAAGTGATCTGTATTTCCTGCAAAGTTAGCTAAACAGAAAGAGATGAGTGAGATTTATTCATCGTAGTTACTTAGGTTGCATAGTGTTTCCATACGACTGTATGCAAATGTGGGCATGAGCATACCTAGGGCAGTAATTCACTTGATTCGTTTTTGTAATTGAGACAGGGAAAATCATGTGGTTCATGTCATTCCGTGGACTTGAAGATAAACGTGTATTTATATCACATATTAGTCAGACGCAAGGTTGAGTTGCAAGGTAATTTTAATATAGATGTGCCCAATTTACACTTTGCAAACAGGTTTATGAAATCACCTAACCAGACTTATTTGTTGCATCTATTTTCGGTGCTTAATTTGTTCTGCAGGAGAGCCATCAATTGCAAGACTATTTTTAAAATGTCAACTGGGCACAGATCCTCCAAGGCACAGTACCACAGTGTGCTAGTGAGAGCTTTGCCTGCAGCGCACACCCATCTAATAAATGAACACAGCATGCCATTTGTAGTCCTTGTGTGGACATGCACCAATGCACAACCAGGTTGCCATGCGATAATACAGGACTCAAATCCACTCACAGGAAGGGAGATGTGGAAAATAAAAATAAAGTTGATTTTTAATTGATCCAGATGGCAGAACTGACAATTTGCAGGCTACTGAAATAAACAGAGCAATACCAAACCTGGTTTAAAAAAAATCTGCCATCAACTTAAGAAAGCGGCAAGATACATGTCTGGCTCTGAGCTAATCAAGTAAAGTTCCTGAAGGCCATGAATAGTCCCTTACTCTTCAGTCCAGCTAATTAACAACAGCTACATCAGCTTGCATTATGCTAGCACTATTTAAAAATAAAATAGTTTTTGAAATCCCAAGGGGCTTCATATGTGGAAGTAAACAGAAGTAGAATCCAAGACATGGAGGGGCAG
The DNA here is from genome assembly GCF_964194155.1 of Cetorhinus maximus. Lineage (NCBI taxonomy): Eukaryota > Metazoa > Chordata > Chondrichthyes > Lamniformes > Cetorhinidae > Cetorhinus > Cetorhinus maximus. Next base: position 150,557,993 of record NC_135883.1, on the reverse strand, counting down.
TTTGGAAGGAATAACTAATAGCCTGGATGAACAGTTGATTCCTGCAAACTGAGGGGAACGTTCAGTTAGAGATTTTAGGAGGGCATTCTTGAGAGCCAAGGAGGCTGAAGGCTTTGGCTCTTTGAATTTGGCAGGTTCCCACTGCCCTTAGTGACAAAGGGCCTTATGGGATAAAAATAAAATACTGCGGATGCTGGAAATCTGATGGGGGTTTCTGATGGGCCTTATGGGGTTGTACGTAAGGCTGTAGATGCATTTGAAAATGCATTTCAATTTAATGTTAAGGGGCAGGTAGCTGATGTAGAACGGCGAGGAAGGAAGTGATGTGCGCATGGGACTTCAAGTGATAGGGATAAAGGATCAAATCAATGGATTTGTGATTGCATTTTGCAGAAGTTGATATTCGTGCAGCCTGGGAGGTCAGAAAGAAAGTTAATCTCTAGTTAATGAAAATGCTGCACTGAGGTGCCGTCTTTCAAATGAGACATTAAACCAATACCTGTCTCCCATCGTGAATAATCCCAAGGCACTATTTTGAAAATCAGGGAATTATCCTTTGTAACACAAAAATAAAAATACCTGGAAAAACTCAGCAGGTCTGACAGCATCTGCAGAGAGGAATACAGTTAACGTTTCGCGTCTATATGACTCTTCAACAGAGCAAAGGAAAAATAGAAAAGAGGTGAAATATAAACTGGTTTAAGGGGAGGTGGGACAGGTAGAGCTGGATAGAGGGCCAGTGATAGGTAGAGATGGCCAAAAGATGTCATAGACAAAAGGACAAAGAGGTGTTGACGGTGGTGATATTATCTAAGAAATGTGCTAATAGGTGACATTAAGGGTAGAAAGCAGGACGAGCAAGGTACAGATAGCCCTAGTGGGGGAGGGGTGGGGGGAAGGGATCGAAATAGGCTAAAAGGTAGAGATAAAACAATGGATGGAAATACATTTAAAAATAATGGAAATAGGTGGGAAAAGAAAAATATTTATAATCTCTATATTGTCTCTACCTTTTAGCCTATTTCGATCCCTTCCCCCCACCTCACCCCCACTTAGGGCTACCTGTACCTTGCTCGGCCTGCTTTCTACCCTTAATGTCACCTATTAGCACATTTCTTAGATAATATCACCACCGTCAACACCTCTTTGTCCTTCTGGCAATCTCCACCTATCACTGGCCCTCTATCCAGCTCTACCTGTCGCACCCTCCCTTAAACCAGCTTATATTTCTCCTCTCTTCTATTTTTCCTTTGTTCTGTTGAAGAGTCATACGGACCCGAAACGTTAACTGTATTCCTCTCCGCAGATGCTGTCAGACCTGCTGAGTTATTCCAGATATTTTTATTTTTGTTTTTGTTTTGGATTTCCAGCATCTGTAGTTTTTTGCAATTATCCTTTGTATCCTGGCCAATACATATGCCTCAACCAACATCACTTTTTTAAAAAAAAAAATAGCCTTCTTGGGTCATTATCATATTGCTGCTTTGAGAGAGCTTGCTGTGTGCAAATTGGTTGCCGTGTTTCCTATATTACAACAGTGACTTCATTTCAAAAGTACTTCTTTGGCTGTAAGTTGCTTTGGGATAGCTGAAGGTTGTCAGTACCAAGCCTGTCTTTTTAAAGCTTCCATTTTGTATCAAAGATTTTGTTTTGATTGGGTTAACAAAACAAAACATGATAGCCACTGACTGGATTTTGGAAAAGGTTTGTGCTTGCTGGCTCTTTATGTAGGTTCTGTACTTGTGGATTATGATTTGCTGTATTGTAAATCATTCTGGTGCAATGATGACCAATGGGAACCCCTTGGACAAATGAGTTTTATTGATATCATCTACAAAATTAAACTTGAAACCATCATTTACAAGAATTACTCTCCTCTTGCATTGATCTAGTAGTAACTATAACATGGAACAGAATAAATTCTAACAGACTGATAGAGGCCTGCCTAAGTGGTTAATTGAACAGGGGCTACTGATTGTAAGTGGACATGCTTCAAAGAACTTGAAACTGCACTAAAATTTCCCTTGTACACATAATCTATTTGTGTTCAGCTATGGGACCATGCTATGCAAAGAACACTCGTTATGGTCCCCTTGGATCAAACCTTTATCCAATAATTGAACAGTACAACAGCAAGCAGCAATAGATTCAAGCAGCTGCCAAACGAGCTGCAATGATGACTTATAGGAACATGGTTTCCTACTAATTTATGTGGGTCATTAACTGTTTATACATGTACTGGATAAAAGTTGTTAATCAAGGCCCATTTCAATCGATGGCATAAAACCTGTTACCATTTTTCATTAGAAACCTTAAACACATCCTCAAGTTTGAAGCTCCACAGTCATTCAGTCAGCATTGCCTTAACACCACTGCACAAATCATTCAATATTGCAACTCTAAATATTAACCAGAATAGGCAACTTATATATGCAGGAGAATTTCTCTTCAGTACATAATTAAAATAATTGAAACTGGAGTGTCCAGTTTAAGCAGAACTGTTGAGTTAAAATTAAAATGCCTCTGAACTGGTTTTATTTTCCAATATTAACTTTTTGACCCTGAGTCCTCTCCATCATGAAGACTGCTTACTTACACTTCTTCAGCAATCCCCGTTGCAAGAATCTTGTTCTGTTTGCCCTTCACCCTAGTACTCAATAATCTTGCATTATCCAACACTTGGAGTTTAAAACTTTGTCCGTGGTTTTAAATCCCTTCATGGAGACACCTGGGCTTGGATTTCCAATCACCTTTTGGGTTGAGAAGGGGAGTTAGCAAACTTTGAAAATAGTGCCCCGGGTGCTATGTCAGTGCCTCTTGCCTATTTTCAAAATGAGAGCTGGGGTAGCAGGGAGTCGGGAAACCACTCTCTTCCAATTAATAGCCTGTTAATCTCTTTGAGGGGCTTGTTAATGGGCCAGGGAGGGCCAGAAGACGATTTTCAAATGGAAAATCGCTTAACCCAGCCAATTTAGTGCATGTTAGTGTACAGCTGTCAGGTTCAATGCAGGGAACGTGTAAGGATTTCCTGTGCGAGATCGAACGCAAAACATTTCCGTTGCTCATTTGGCCATTTCATATAGTGAGGCTGTAGCCTTTTGATATTCTGACTACTCTCTTCTACAAGGCAACGGCAGGCCCCATCAAGGCTGCCACCTGCCTTTGACGACAGTTCTGTGCAGACAGCCCTGCCTCCTGCCACTAATCAAATCCCTGATCTCTGGAATCTCCTCTAGCCCTACATTTCTCCTTTTCCCTGCCTTACCCAAACTCATGCTCCAATGACAGCCTCTTGTGCATCACCTCATCCCTTTGTCCCAACATTTGTGAAAGTGCCTTTAACCACCTGGATATTACTGTTTGGCTCTTAAACCTCCACCACATACAGCCTCCTTTTTATAAAACAGCGCGAGAGGAGAGTCAGTCGGGAGATTGAAAACAGCGCAAGAGGAGAGACAGTCGGGAGATTGAAAACAGCGCGAGAGGAGAGGTGATTGGGTGACTGAAAACAGCGCGAGAGGAGAGTCAGTCGAGAGATTGAAAACAGCGCGAGAGGAGAGGTGATTGGGAGATTGAAAACAGCGCAAGAGGAGAGGTGATTGGGAGATTAAAAATAAAAGGAGGGGAAGCTGAAGAGGAGTGGCCCAGTGAAGGAGTGGAGCTTTGAGGCTTTGGCTCGAGAGGCTTCGGCGAGCAGAGGCTGAGGACGAGCTTACTCCCAGTGAGGTAAGGCTGGGTAAGTTCCTTTAATTAAATTAGGTGTAGGTAATGGAGGCAGCAGTTAGGGCAGTCGAGTGCTCCGAATGCAGCATGTGGGAAGTCTGGGACAGCACAATTGTCCCTGATGACTACACCTGCAAAAGATGCATCCAGCTACAGCTCCTGACAAACCGAGTTAGGGAGCTGGAGCTGGATGAACTTCGGATCATACGGGAGGCAGAGGCAGTAATAGACAGGAGTTTCAGGGAGACAGTCACCCCTAAAAGTCAGGAGGCAGGTAGCTGGGTGACTGTCAGGAGAGGGAAGGGGAATAGACAGAAAGAGCAGAGCACCCCTGTGGCCGTTCCCATCAACAATAGGTATGCCGTTTTGGATACTGTTGGTGGGGACAACCTACCAGGAACAAGTTGTAGTGGTCGCATCTCTGGCACCGAGACTGGACCCTCAGCTCAGAAAGGAAGGAGGGTAAAGAGGAGAGCAGTAGTGATAGGGGATTCGAAAGTTAGGGGGACAGATAAGAGGTTCTGTGGGAGAGATCAATAATCCCGGATGGTCTGTTGCCTCCCTGGTGCCAGGGTCCGCGATATCTCGGATCGAGTTCTCAGTATTCTCAGGAGGGAGGGTGAGCAGCCAGATGTCGTGGTCCATGTAGGGACCAATGACGTGGATAGGAAGGAGGGGAAGGTCCTGCAAAGAGAGTTTAGGGAGTTAGGTGCGAAGTTGAAGGACAGGACCTCCAGGATTGCGATCTCAGGAGCGCTACCCATGCCACGTGCTAGTGAGGCTAGAAATAGGAAGATAATGCAGCTAAATACGTGGCTAAGGAGATGGTGCAGGAGGGAGGGCTTCATGTTTCTGGACAATTGGACTCTGTTCCAGGGAAGGTGGGACCTGTTCCGACGGGGCGGTTTGCACCTGAACTGGAGGGGGACTAACATCCTTGCGGGTAGGTTTGCTAGTGCTGCTCCGGGGGGTTTAAACTAGATTTGCAGGGGGAGGGGAACCAGAGTGTTAGAGCAGATAGTGAGATGGAGGAGGATAAAGGTCAAGCGAGGAATGCACGTATAGACAGAAATCAAAGGTTTGTACGTGATAGAAATGTTCTCAGGTGCATCTATTTCAGTGCAAGGACTATTGTCGGAAAGACAGATGAGCTTAGGGCGTGGATTGGCACGTGGGATTACGACATTATTGCTATTAGTGAGACTTGGTTGCAGGAGGGGCAGGACTGGCAGCTCAATGTTCTGGGGTTCCGTTGTTTCAGACGTGATAGAGGGGGAGGGATGAAAGGGGGAGGAGTGGCATTACTAGTCAGGGAAAATATCACATCTATGCGTAGACAGGACAGCCCGGAGGGCTTGTCTACAGAGGCCATATGGGTGGAGCTGAGGAACGGGAAAGGTGTGACCACACTAATGGGGTTGTATTATAGACTGCCCAATAGTCAAAGAGAATTGGAGGAGCAAATCTGTAAAGAGATAGCAGACCGATGTAAGAAACAGAAAGTTGTGATAGTAGGAGGTTTTAACTTTCCACATATTGACTGGGACTCTCATACTGTAAAAGGGCTGGATGGCTTGGAGTTTGTCAAATGTGTTCAGGAAAGTTTTCTAAATCAATATATAGAGGTAACAACGAGAGAGGATGCAATACTTGATCTCCTATTAGGGAACCAGACAGGTCAGGTGACAGAAGTATGTGTAGGCGAACATTTTGGGTCCAGTGACCACAATGTCATTAGTTTTAAGTTAATTATGGATAAGGATAGGTCTGGTCCTCAAGTTGAGATTCTAAATTGGAGAAAGGCCAATTTTGTGGAAATGAGAAAGGATCTAGGAAGAGTGGATTGGGATAAGTTGTTTTCTGGCAAGGATGTGTTCAGTAAGTGGAAGGCATTCAAAGGCAAAATTTTGAGAGTGCAGAGTTTGCATGTTCCTGTCAGGATTAAAGGCAAAGTTAACAGGCATAGGGAATCTTGGTTTTCAAGGGATATTGGCGATCTGGTTAAGAAGAGAGAGGTGTATAGCAGGTATAGGCAACAAGGAGCAAATGAGGTACTTGTAGAGTATAGAAAATGTAAGAAAATATTAAAGAAGGAAATCAGGAAGGCAAAAAAAAGACATGAGGTTGCTTTGGCAGATAATGTGAAGGTAAACCCGAAGGGTTTCTACAAATACATTAAGAGTAAAAGGATAGTAAGGGACACAATTGGTCCCCTTGAAGATCAGAGTGGTCGTCTATGTGTGGAGCCTCACGAGATGAGGGAGATCTTAAACAGTTTTTTTGCATCAGTATTTACTCAGGAAACTGGCATAGTGTATAAGGAAGGAAGGGAAACAAGCAATAGTGTCATGGAACATATAGAGATTAAAGAGGAGGAGGTGCTTGCTGCCTTACAGCGAATAAAGGTAGATAAATCCCCTGGGCCTGACATGATATTCCCTCTGACCTTGAGGGAGACTAGTGTAGAAATTGCAGGGGCCCTGGCAGAAATATTTAAAATGTCCTTAACCACGAGTGAGGTGCCAGAGGATTGGAGGGTAGCTCATATTGTTCCGTTGTTTAAAAAAGGCTCCAAAAGTAAACCAGGTAATTACAGGCCAGTGAGCCTGACGTCAGTAGTAGGTAAATTATTGGAAGGTGTTCTGAGAGATCGGATATACAATTATTTGGACAGCCAAGGGCTGATTAAGGATAGTCAGCATGGCTTTTTGCATGGTAGGTCGTGTTTAACGAACCTTGTAGAGTTTTGCGAGGAGGTTACCAAGAAAGTAGATGAAGGAAAGGCTGTGGTTGTTGTCTACATGAACTTTAGTAAGGCCTTTGACAAGGTCCCACATGGGAGGTTAGTTCAGAAGGTTCAGACACTTGGTATCCATGGAGAGGTTGTAAACTGGATTCGAAATTGGCTGTGTGGGAGAAGACAGAGAGTGGTAGTGGATGATTGCTTCTCAGACTGGAGGCCTGTGACTAGTGGTGTGCCTCAGGGATCTGTGCTGGGACCATTGTTTGTTGTCTATATCAATGATCTGGATGATAATGTGGTAAATTGGATCAGCAAGTTTGCTGATGACACTAAGATTTGGAGGCGTTGTGCACAATGAGGAAGGCTTTCAAAGCTTGCAGAGGGATCTGGACCAGCTGGAAAAATGGGCCAGAAAATGGCAGATGGAATTTAATGCAGAAAAATGTGAGGTGTTGCATTTTGGAAGGACAAACCAAGGTAGGACATACACAGTAAACGGTAGGGCACTGAGGAGTGCGGAGGAACAAAGGGATCTGGGAGTTCAGATACATAATTCCCTGAAAGTGGCGTCACAGGTAGACAAGGTTGTAAAGAAAGCTTTTGGCATACTGGCCTTCATAAATCAAAGTATTGAGTATAGGAGTTGGGATGTTATGGTGAGGTTGTATAAGACATTGGTGAGGCCAGCTTTGGAGTATTGAGTGCAGTTCTAGTCGCCTAATTACAGGAAGGATATCAGTAAGACTGAAAGAGTGCAGAGAAGATTTACTAGGATGTTGCCGGGTCTTAAGGAGTTGAGTTACAGGGAAAGATTAAACAGGTTAGGACTTTATTCCTTGGAGCGTAGAAGAATGAGGGGAGATTTGATAGAAGTTTACAAAATTATGAGGGGTATAGACAGAGTAAATGCGAGTAGGCTCTTTCTACTTAGATTAGGAGAGATAAACATGAGAGGACGTGGCTTTAGGGTGAAAGGGGAAAGGTTTAGGGGGAACTTCACTCAGAGAGTGGTGAGAGTGTGGAACGAGCTGCCATCTGACGTGGTAAATGCGGGCTTACTCTTAAATTTTAATAATAAATTGGATAGATACATGGACGGGAGAGGTCTGGAGGGTTATGGACTGGGTGCAGGTCAGTGGGACTAGTGGAATAATATTTCGGCACAGACTAGAAGGGCCGAATGGAATGGCCTGTTTTTCTGTACTGTAGTGTTCTAAGGTTCTCTCTCTGACCAAGCTTTTGGTCACAGCCCATAATCTCATAAGCCCATAATGTAAAAACTGATAGCAAAAGCTTCTACAAGTATATAAAAGGAAAGAGAGTAGCTGAAGTGAATGTTGGTCCCTTGGAGGATGAGACTGGGGGGTTCATAGTGGGGAACACAGAAATGGCACAGATGCTTAATCAATATTTTGCCTCAGTTTTCACAGTGGAGGACATTAGTACCACCCCAATAGTAACAGGTAGAGCAGAGGGTATAGAGAAGGAGGAACTTAGAACAATCACCATCACTAGAGAAAAAGTACTGTTGGGATTAAAGGGTGACAAGTCCCCAGGACCTGATGGCCTACATCCCAGCGTCTTAAAGGAAGCGGCAGCGGAGATAGTGGATACATTGGTAATAATATTCCAAAATTCCCTGAATTATGGAAAGGTTCCAATGGTTTGGAAAAATGCTAATATAATGCACTGATTCAAAAAGGTGGGGGAGGCAGAAAGTAGGAAATTATAGACCAGTTAGTTTAACGTCTGTCATTGGGAAATTGTTGGAATCCATTTTTAAGGAAGCAGTAATGGGGCATTTGGAAAGTCAAAATGCAATCCATCAGAGCCAGCATGGTTTTATGAACAGAAAATTGTGTTTGACTAATTTGCTAGAGTTCTTTGAAGATGTGACAAGCAAAGTGGATAATGGGGATCCTGCAGATGTAGTATATCTAGACTTCCAGAAGGCCTTTGATAAGGTGCTGCACAAAAGATTAATACACAAGATAAGATCACACGGAGTTAGGGGTAATATATTAGCTTGGATATAGGATTGGCTAACCAACAGAAAGCAGAGAATTGGGATAAATAGGTCTTTTTCTGGATGGCAAGCTGTAACTAGTGGGGTGCCACAGGGTTTGGTCCTTGGGCCCCAACTATTCACAATCTATATTAATGACTTGGATTCAGGGTTAGAAGGTATTTTAGCTAAATTTGCAGATGACACCAAAATAGGTGGGAAAGTAAGTTACAATGAAGAAATAAGAAATTTACAAATGGATATGGACAGGTTAGGTGAACGGGCCAAAATTTGGCAGATGGAGTTTAACGTGGATAAGTGTGTGGTTATCCACTTTGGTCGGAAGAATAAAAAGGCAATTTATTATGTAAATGTAGAGAAACTTCAGAATGCTTCAGTGCAGAGGGATCTGGGTGCCCTCGTGCATGAATTGCTGAAAGCTAGTTTGCAGGTACAGCAGGTAATAAGGAAGGCAAATGGAATTTTGGCATTTATTGCTAAAGGAATAGAGTATAAAAATAGGCAAGTGTTGCAACTGTACAAGGCATTGGTGAGACCGCACCTGGAGTACTGTGCATAGTTTTGGTCCCCTTACTTGAGGAAGGATGTAGTTGTATTGGAGGGGGTTCAGAGGAGGTTCACTAGATTGATTCCAGAGATGCGGGTCTTGTCTTATGAGGAGAGGTTGAGCAGTTTAGGCCTATGCTCCTAGAGTTTGGAAGGATGAGAGGAGATCTAATTGAGGTATATAAGATGCTAAAGGGGATAGACAAAGTAGACGTGGAGCAGATGTTTCCCCTTGCGGGGCATTCTAGAACGAGAGGCCACAGTTTTAGGCTAAGGGGTAGTAGATTTAAATCAGAGATGAAGGGGAATTACTTTTATCAAAGGGCCGTGAATCTGTGGAATTCACTACCTCAGAGTGCAGTGGATGCCGGGACGCTGAATAAATTTGAGGAGATAGACAGATTTTTAATTAGTAATGGGTTGAAAGGTTATGGGGAGAGGGCTGGAAATTGGAGTTGAGGCCAAAATGAGATCAGCCATGATCGTATTGAATGGTGGGGCAGGCTCGAGGGGCTGAATTTTCTACTCCTGCTCCTTGCTCTTGTGTTCTCTCCTCGTGTCAGTTTTTCATGAGCCTTTTGGGACTTTTTTCTTAAACATTACAAACGCCTACGTTTATGTAGTATCTTTTGTTGTGGAATGTCCCCGTCTCTGCTACCTTTCCACCCCATGCTGTTCTCCTCTGCTTGGGAGAGCCAGATTATTAGACCACCATTCACGTTCCTTCATGTAAGAAGGCCATTGGTTCAAGCCCGAGCTAGGGCTTGAGCTTAATCTAGGCTAACACTTTCCAGGCAATACTAAGGAAGTGCTGCATTGTTAGGTATTTTCTTTTAGATGAGATGTTAAACTGTTGACCTATTCAAGTGGACATAAAAGATTCCATGACTTTATTCAAAGGAGATCAGGGAATTATTCTGGAGTTTGGCTAAAATGTATCCTTTGACCAGCAATGTAAACGATTCCATGGCACTCTTCAAAGAAGTACTCTTAGCTGAGGTCAACATTTCTCCCTAAAACTAATAACACCGAAAAAAAAATCATTCTCAGTTTCTGTTTGAGAAATCCTGATGTGCAAAAATATGTTGCTTATTTTAATGGACACACTTCAGAAGTAATTTTATTGAACGTGAAGTGCTTTGGCACATCCTGAGAATTTGATATGGTGCCATATGAATGGAAGTTCATTCTTTCCTTCTCTTCCTGTAAATTTGAGGCATTTTTCTAAGCTGTTTAGTATTCTGATTTGGTGACATTTTAACTGCATTCACAAGTGTTTGCTAAGGCATTGGAGAAACATTCAGTCCCTAGGAGAGATGGCAGGGCCACGAGGCTTATCCCAAATGTCTGAAAAATAACTTTTTTTTTAAAAAAAAGCCACTTGGACTTGAGCAAATGGCTGAACATTATAATTATTGAAACAGAAGTTGATCCGAAGCACTCGTCCTAGTTGAGCCACAAACATAAGACAAGCAGACAATAAATTGCTGAAAACAAATTTCAGCATTGAAGTTAAGAAATATTTAATGCAAAGGGTGACTAATGCCTAGCATTAGTTTTGATTGGACAGTAAAGGGAATTTTTAAATAATTTATTCAAGGGATGTGAGCATAGCAAGCGAGGCCAGTATTTGTTGTCCGTCTCTAATGACCTTAAGAAGGGGATAGTGAGCTGCAGCCTTGAACTATTGCAGTCCATGTGGTGTAGGTACATCCACAGTGCTGTTAGGAAGGAAGATCCAGGATTTTGATCCAATGACAGTGAAGGAACAGTGAGATGGTACCAAGTCAGTATGGTGTGTGGCTTGGAGGGGAACTTGCAGGTGGTGGTGTTTCCATGCATCTGCTGCCCTTGTCCTAGGTGGTAGAGGTTGTGGGTTTGGAAGGTGCTGCCAAAGGATCCTTGATTGCTGCAGTACATTCTGTAGATGGTACACACTGGAATTGTTGAAGGGATAGTTACATGATTGGCAGATCATATGTTTGTATGGCAGGCAGGCTAAGCTAGATGAGCTATTGGCCTCCCTCAACTGTATTTGCATTTGTGATCTTAGTGACATGCACTGACTCCTTTTCAGAGTAGACATGTTTTAGTATTCTACATCCATTAAAAAGCCAGAAAAATTATTTATCTATTGTTATCATCTGGAATTTCCTGCCTGAAAGGGTGATAGAAACAGTTTCAATAGTAACTTCCAAGAGGGAATTGGATAAAAACATGAAAAGAGAAATATTGTTGTGCTGTGGGGAAGAACAAAGACTTGGTACTAATTGGATAGCTCTTGCTAAGTGAGCACAATGAGCTGAATGGCCTGCTTTTGTGCAGCAAGCTTCTCTGAATTTACATTCTTGGGAAAGTACAGGAAAATATTTTCCTATTTTTGCAGTAATTGTAATAATTTTAGTATTTGGCATTGTAAAGGTAATAACTCTTTTGCCTTTCCTCATCTCCCAAAAACTTGTCAAACATTTGGCAAAAGCTTTTGAATTTTTTATAAAAGCACCCAGCATGTAAAGCTGAAGGAACACAGGAACATATGAAAAAGCAGAAGTAGACCATTCAGCCCCTGAAACCTGCTCTGCCATTCCAAAAGATCATGGCTGATCTATTTGTGTTTTGAATTCCACATTGCCATCTACCCGATAACCTTAGATTCTTGTTAGGCAAGGGAATTGATCTACCTCCGCCTTAAAAATATTCAAGGCTCCTTAGGCACCACCTTCTAAACCCACGACTGCTACCATCTGGAAGGACAAGGGCAGCAGACACACAGGAACACCACCATCTGGGAGTTCCCCTCCAAGCCAGTCACCATCCTGACTTGGAAATATATTTCCATTCCTTCATTGTTGCTGGATCAAAATCCTGGAACTCCCTAACAACATTTTGGTGTACCTACACCACAGGAAATGCAGCGGTTCAAGAAGGCAGCTCACCACTACCTTGTCATGGGCAACAAATGCTGGCCTTGCCAGTGATGCCCACATCCCATAAATTAATTCTTTAAAAAAAGGACCCCGCCTCCACAATCTTCTGAGGCAGTGTGTTCCAAAGTTGCACAACCCTCTTGAGAGAGAATTTCTCCTCATCTCTGTCCTAAAAGGGTGACCCCTGGTTTTGGACTCACCCACAAGAGGAAACATCCTTTCCACGTCCACCTTGTCAAGACTGTTCAGGATCTTTTATACTGCAATCAAGTCACCCCTCACTCTTCGAAATTCCACTGGAAACAAGCCCAGTCTGTCCAACCTTTCCTCATAAGACAACCCACTTATTGCAGATATTAATCTCGTAAACCACCTCTGAATTGCCTCCAACACATTTCCATCCTTCCTTAAATAAGGAGACTAAAATTGCACACAGTATTCGAGATGTGGCCTCACAAATGCCCTGTATAACTGAAGCTTGACATCTTTACTTCTGTTCAATTCCCCTCATAATAAAGGATAGCTTTACATTAGCTTTCTTGATTACTTGCATACTAACTTTTTGTGACTTGTGCACTAGGACACTCCGATCCCACTGCACCATGGAATCCGGTTGTCGTTCTTCGTTTAAGTAATACTTTGATTTTATATTCTTCCTGCCAAAGTGAACAACTTCACATTCTCCCACATTATACTCCATCTGCCAGATTTTTGCTCGCTCACTCAACCTATCTATATCTGTCTGCAACCTCCTTATGTCCTCTTCACAACATACTTTCCTACCTATCTTTGTGTCATCTGCACATTTAGCTATCATGCCTTCGCTCCACTCATCTAAGTCATTGGTATAAATTGTAAAATGTTGAGGCCCCAGCACAGACCCCTGCGGGACTCCACTCATCATATTCTGCCAATCAAAAAAAGACCCATTTTGCATACTCTGTTTTCTACCAGCCAGCTAATCTTCTATCCATGCTAATATGTTACCCCCTAGTCCATGAGCTTTGATTTTCTGCGATAGCCTTAGATGTGGCATCTTATCAAAAGGCTTCATGGAAATCCAAGTACAGTGTGTCTACAGGCTCCCCTTTATCCACAGCACATGTTACTTCAAAGAACTCCAATAAATTGGTTAAATGTGATTTCCTTTTCACAAAACCATGTTGGCTGTTCCTGATTACCATGAGTTCTTCTAAGCATCCAGCTATAACCGCCTTAACGATCGATTCAAACACCTTACCCACAACAGATGGCAAGCTAACTGGCCTATAGTTTTCTGTTTCCTGCCTCCTAGAGGGGTTATATTTGCTACATCCCAGTCTGATGGAACCTTTACAGAATCTAGCAAATTTTGGAAAATTAACACCAATGCATTTATTACCTCGTTAGCCACTTCTTTTACAACCCTAGGATGAAGTCCATCAGGACTCGGAGACTTCTCAACTCGCAGCTCCATCAGTTTGCTCAGTGCTGTTTCCCTAGTGATTGTAATTTCACCAAGTTCCTCTCTCCCTTCCGCCTCCTGATTTACAGCTATTACTGGAAAGATTTTTGTATCCTCAATAATGAAGGCAGAAGCAAAATATTTGTTCATTTCATCTGCCATTTCCTTATTATCTACTATTAACTCCCCATTCTCACTCTTTAGAGGGCCAACACTCACTTTGCTTACTCTTTTCCCTTTTAAATACCTGAAGAAACCCTTGCTATCCATTTTTACATTGCCAGCTAGCTTCCTCTCATACTCCCAATTAACCTTTTAACCATTCTCTGCCGTTGTTTATATTCTGACCAATCATCTGACATGCTACTCATCTTTCCACAGTTATATACATTTTCCTTAAGTTTGATGCTTTCCTTAACTTCTTTAGTTAACCATGGATGGTGGGCCCTCCCCTTAGAATTTTTCTTTATAGTAGCTTAATCCTTATTCTGAGTATTCTGAAATATCCCCTTAAATGCCTGTCAGTGCTTCTCTATTGATCTATCCCCTAGTCTAATTTTCTAATTTACTTCAGCTAGCTCAACTTTCATTTCAACATAGTTGCCCTTATTTAAGTTTAAAATGCTAGTCTTAGACCCACTCTTCCCCCTTTCAAACTGGCTATAAAATTCAACCATATTGTGATCTCTGCTACATCTTACTCTGAGATAATTAATTCTGAGATCATCATAAATCTTGTCTCATTACACAATACCAAGTCTAATATAACCTGCTCTCTGGTTGGTTCCGGAACGTGCTGCTCTAAAAAACTATCTTGAAGCAGGCTTTAAGAATGGCTGTCAAATATTCTGCTACAAAAGAAATGATAACAGTTTCTCATTAGCCTTTTTCAAAAATATCTGCTTCTTCCATAAAATAGACACCTATTTGTGTATTGAAGGAGTTGGGTTAGCTGTAGTGGGATGGATACACCTAGTTTTCCTACAATTGCCTTTTAATAGCGGGCACCAGGTAAAATATAGGAACTATTAGCTGAGATTTCTTCCAATACTTGGAGTGGTCTTCTGTATTAAGTGGTGGTGGTAAAAACCTTTTAAATCATTTAAAAAGTGTGTTCCTGGGAAGGGCCCCTGCAGGTTTCTAAGAAATTATGATAAATTAGCCAAATGGACTGTCTCCTTTGCCTATCTTTGACTAGATTCTACTGCTGCAATTGTTTGTTTGCTCCAAAGGTTTTTATTTCATTTGTCAACGATTGTACAAGAATGGGACTCTAGTCCGAAACGAGTTAGCAGGACCCCAACCAACATAACACTGGGATACTTCAATTAGTTTAATTAGCTGGGAAAGGGAATAAATCATTCTGGGCTCTGTCTCCTAATCATTATCCAGTGAACAGGCTGAAACATGGATTTTTCTCATTCTTGACTTTTGTTGGAAATACCCACGTAAATTGGATGTCAATCTGCCCCCTTAATGCTAGTTTCCCATTTCCTGCATTTTAATTAAATTTGTGTTTGAGACTTCTGTATGATGCTGCACATTTAAAAAGCTAAGTGCTTCACTAACCCTTAGCTGTTCACTGCTGCTGTTAGGCTGTTTTAGTAGTAAAATGTACTTTCACAATGCTAAAGTTTTAAAAAAAACACTTTGAAGAAGCAGCCGAAGAGGGCCTAAATGATGTGGCAAAGATCAATGGGAACATTTTCAACAGTTTTGGGTTGTTTTGGTTAATAAATAAATTGCAATGGTAAAAGGGAGGAAAGCGGAAATACCCAGTAGCAACAAAAATACAAAAGGTTCCATGCTAATCAGATGTGGACAGCGCTGGAGAGGCCATTTTTATTACCCATCCTTCCTGACAGTGGAGTAACTTGCTAGGCTACTTTAAAGGCATTAAGAGTCAGTTAAATGGCGTGGGTTTGGATTCATATGAAGGCCCAGATAAGGTAGAGATGGTGGGTTCTCAACCCCGAAAGATGCTTGTGAAATAGCTTCATTTTTCATGACAAAATGACTGCTTCCATGGTTATTTTCTGATGCCAATCCAAGTTACCAAATTTATTGAATTGAATTTTACAGCTACTAATCATGGGCATTAGCTCATGACCTCTGGGTTATGTTCAGTACCATAAGCCTTTACGCTACCAAGTCAGTTGGCCAGTGGATACTGTGTGCTGAGAAAAAGTACTAGACAGGGTAATGGGACAAATATGTTTGGGACAGTGGGAGTTGTAGATACTCTACAGGACAAAGTGCAGGAAAATTCAGGATTGGACAAGAATGTTAAAATCCAAGTATTCATCTATAGTATTTAATAGTAGTCGGCAAATGATCCAGAGGCAAGACGAGAATTTTTTCTGCGGTGAGTAACGATCTAGAACGCACTGCCTCAAAAGCTGGTGGGAGTAGATTCAACAATGGTTTTTAAAGGGAAATTGGATACGTACTTGAAGCGGAAGAATTTAAGGACTGTAGGGGAGAGGATTGGAACTAATTGAATAACTCTCGTCAGAGAGCTGACACAGGCACAATAGGTCAAATATCATTTAATATACAATATAAAATAACAGAAAATGCTAGAAAAATTCAGCAGATCTGGCAGCATCTGTGGAGTTCTGAAGAGTGAAACGGACTCAAAGCATTAACTCTGTTTCTGTCTCCGCACATGCTGCCGGACTTGCTGAGTTTTTCTAGCATTTTATGTTTTTATTTCAGATTTCCAGCATCTGCAGTATTTTGCTTTTATCCTAGCTCAGATAGAATGCTACAGAAGGCTATGATCGAATTTTTCCCAGACACTGAAACCAGCTATCACAAGATAGTGTCGTATCTCAATATATCAGCATTTTTGTCATGTATATAAGCAAATCTCTTGAATTTGCTGATGCAGTCATTCCTCTCTAACTTGGCAATCCATTCCATATGTTTATCATCCTCTGCAACTAATCTTTTTATCCTCCCTCCTTATATATGTTGGGGAACCAGTGATAAAATGCATACCTGTATGATGCAAGTGGGTCCTTTGTTGATATAGGTCAGAAAAGTTGACTTTTGGGCACTGAGATGAGACAGGTGGAAGCCATGTTAGGAAGCATACTGGACTGATAAATTATAAATGGCACTTTTGTTAATATAGGAAAAGATAAGCATAAGCTGCGTTAATGGTGAAATGTGGGTGATTATTAACATTCTTCTAGATAGAGAGGGCACAACAGAAATAGGATAGGAAACTTCTTCAGAGCTGCTCCTGTTCCAACTTAGTTTCTTCGCTGAGCATAAGGTGAAAATTCCATTCATGGACATAAACAAGGTTTGTGCTGCACTTAAGTGAAGTAATGCCAGCAAAGTGGGAGCAGCTCAGGAATTTTGATTGGTGATGGCTGTTCATAAGTAAAGATTTTGGGTAAATGGCAGCATGTCTGTTAGGATTAGGATTTGGAGTTTGACCAATAAAGTGAGGTCAGTAGCATCCCATCTTCATGCTTCTTTCCATAGAAAAATCCTAACAAAGCACTAAGCTTTGATTCCCTCTCCAAATGAGCTCTGTATACAATGTGAATGTTCGTATGGGTTAGAGCAGGATTATTTCTGACATCATGGAATAAATGGATTACTTTGAAAGCATATAATTACGCAAAGACGGGTGGTGGGTCAGAAGGTTGGAAAGAATATAAAGAGCAGCAAAGAATGACAAAAAGATTAATAAGGAGGGGAAAATTAGAGTATGAGAGAAAGCTAGCTAGTAATATAAAGGTGGATAATAAGAGTTTCTATAGATATTTAAATAAGAAAAGAGTTAACAAAGTGAGCGTTGGTCCTATAGAAAGTGAGTCTGGGGAATTGATGATGGAAAGTAGGGAGATGGCAGATGAATTAAACAGGTACTTTGCTTTGGTCTTCACTATAGAGGACACAAGTAACATCCCAGAAATAGCTGTAAATCAGGAAATGGAAGGGAGGGAGGAACTCTGGAAAATTAGTCTCCAGGGAAGTGGTATTGAGCAAATTGTTGGGGCTGCAGATTTGACAAATCCCCATGTCCGGATGGATTTCACGCTAAGGTGTTGAAAGAAGTGGCTAGTGAGATAGTCGATGCATTGGTTTTAATTTTCCAAAATTCCCGAGATTCAGGGAAGGTTCGATTAGATTGGAAAATAGCAAATGTAACTCCTTTTATTCAAAAAGGGAGGGAGACAGAAAGCAGGAAACTATAGGCCAATTAGCCTAACATCTGTCATAGGGAAAATGTTAGAAGCTATTATTAAAGATGTTATAGCAGGGCACTTGGAAAAACTAAAGGCAATCAGGCAGAGTCAACAAGGTTTTGTAAAAGGGAAATCATGTTTAACCAGTTTATTGAAGTTCTTTTGAAGGAGCCACATGTGCTGTGGATAAAGGGGAACCAGTAGATGTACTGTTCTTAGATTTCCAGAAAGCATTTGATAAAGTGCCACATCAAAGGTTATTGCAGAAAATAAAAGCTCATGGTGTAGGGGGGTAAGGATTGGCATGGATAAAAGATTGGCTAACTAACAGGAAGCAGATAGTTGGCATAAATGGATCTTTTTTTGCTTGGCAGGATGTGAGGAGTGGTGTGCCACAGGGATCAGTGCTGGGGCCTCAGCTTTTAACAATTTATATAAATGACTTGGACCAAAGGAATGGTTACTAGATTTGCTGATGACATAGATAGGTAGGGAAATAAATTGTGAAGAGGACATAAGGAGGTTACAAAGTGACATAGATAGGTTAAGTGAATTGGCAAATGGAGTATAATGTGGGCAAATGTGAAATAGTTCATTTTGGCAGGAAGAATAAAAAAGGAAGCTTATTACCTAAATGGTGAGAGATTGCAGAGCTCTTGAGATTTAGAGGAATCTGGGTGGCATAGTGCATGAATCACAAGGTTAGTATGCAGGGACAGCAGGTAATTAGAAAAGCTAATAAAATGTTATCAATTATTGTGAGGGGAATTGATTACAAAAGTAGGGAAGTTGTGCTTCAGTTGCACAGGGCATTGGTGAGACCACATCTTGAGTATTGTGTACAGTACTGGTCTCATTTAAAGAAAGATGTAAACGCATTAGAAGCAGTTCAGAGAAGGTTTACTAGACTAATACCAGGAATGGGCAGGTTGTCTTATGAAGAAAGGCTGGACATTAATCCACTGGGTTTTTATTTTAAGAGTAAGAGATGACTTAATTGAAACCTTTAAGATCCTAGGGGATCTTGACAGGGTGAATGTGGAGAGAATGTTTCCTCTTGTGGGAGAATCTAGGGATCACTGCTTAAAAATAAGGGGCTGCTCATTTAAGGCAAAGATGAGTTTTTTCCTGAGGCTTGAGAGTCTTTAGAACTCTCTTCCTCAAAAGGTGTTGGAAGCAGAGCCTTTGAATATTTTTAAGGCAGAGCTAGATAGATTCTTGATTAACAAGGGGGTGGAAGGCTATCGAGGGAAGGCAGGAATGTGGGGTCATTTGGATCAGCCATGATCATATTGAATGGCAGAGCAGACTCAAGGGGCCAAATGGCCTACCCCTCCTCATTTGTATGTTTGTAAGTCTACATTATTAATGTGTTAAGGTGTTAAGACATTGTTACTAAAATATGGTTATTGCTTTCAATTGTGTGATTTCATTGTTTTAAATTACAATGAAAAATAAATGTTAAGTATGTAGCTGTCAGTTTGAAACAAGGTAGGGGTCTGGTTATTTGCTGTCCAGGATGGATATATCAATAATGAGCTGCGTGATGGTGAGTTTCTGAAAAATAATAATTTTAGTTGCCTCAGGGTTTATCAGGTTATATGTGCTTGCTGCTGCAGAAATATTTTTCTTCCTTACCCATTCCCTTTGCCGTATAACCTGGCAGCACTGTTTCTAGTTTCACATATGTAAACAACTCACTTGGATGAGGTGCTAGAGGGCTGCTGCTGTCGATAGAGCCTGCAAAACGCTGAGTCTGCCTTTAATGAAAAAGAAAATTGGACTGGGTGTGGAATTGAAACATTATTGCAAAAGATATTATCCTAATAAGTTTTTAATTATACATTATTTTGAAAGGGACAAAGTGTATAGGCTGTCTCACAGCAGATGCTTCTATTTGTTCTGTATTACTCAGATTCCCCTAACATGGTGGCTGGCTGATTTCAGTAGCTTTGCAATGGCTCTGATGTATGCTGCTACCTCTTTAGAGTCATAGACCCATTACTGCACAGAAGACGATCACTCAACTCATCATGCTGGCTCTCTGTAGAGCAGTCCAGTCAGTCCCATTCCCCCACTTTATCCCCATAGCTCTAAGTTTATTTCCCTCAAGTGCCCAACCAATTTCCTTTCAAAATCATTGATCATCTCGCTTTCACCACCCTCCAAGGCAGCAAGTTTCAGGTCATTACCACGGGCTCTGTAAAAAAAAACAAAGTCCTGCCTCGCATGCTCCTTGCATCTCTTGCCCAAAACTTTAAACCTGTGTCCCTTTAGCCCTTGTACGATCATCTAATGGGAACAGCTCCTCTTTGTCAAAACAATATTTAAAATAATGAGTGCTAAATATCTCCTTTCTTATTTAATGCAAATATGTCATGATTAAGCAAGTAATATACAATTCTGTGCTAAAAATATCCAGGATTAGTCAGTAGGATATGTAGCATTTTGGAAGCTCTGAAGAATCCACCTGGCTGGGGTTTTTTTTGTTAAGTGATTCGATAATGCAAATTATAAAAACATGTCAATTTAAGCAAATGTTGCTGTATGTCTATCCAGAATGGCACTAAGTTATGACAGGTCGATCCAATCTTAGAACCTTCTATTTTATTTCCAAGTTCCCCTTTGCCTAGTACAAATTCAGTTCAAGCAAGCAATCATCAAAAAAAAACATAGGAATAAGATTAGGCCATTCAGCTATTCTGTTATTCAATTAAATAATGGTTATACTGTACCTTGACTCCATTTTCCTGCTTTTATTCCATATTCCTTGTTACCCTTATCCAACAAAAGCCCTTTCAATCTATGTCTTAATGTCAATTGACTCAGCACCCCATAGACTTTTGGGGAAGTGTCTTCCAGATTTGGGGTGGAAGAGGGATGGGGAGGGTATGGTAGTCAGGGGGGTGGGTATTGGTGTTGAGGGGGGAGGGGGCACGTTGGAAGAGTGCTTCCAAATTTCATATCTCTTTTTCTGAATTCCAACCGCCCCCCCACAAAGCAAAGAAAATAGTTTCCCTGTATCTAACCTGTAGCTGTAGCAAATCACTTTTAAATACCTCAATTAGATCACTCTGCAACCATCTAAAGTACAAGGAATACAAGCTAAATGTGGAGGTGTCAGCTGTGGCTCAGTTCATAGCACCCTCGCCTTTGAATCAGAAGGTTGTGGGTTCATGTCCCACTCCTGGAAACCAAGAACTGTGATTGTACTCGAAAGAGTTACAATCTGTGACTGTTGATAACTCGAAAGAGTTACAAGCTAAATGTGTCCAACCTGTCCTCAATTTATCCTTTTAAGTCCTAATATCCCTTCTGGTGAATCTACATTGCACCACTTCTAAGGCAATCAACCTGAAACACAAACTCTGTTTCTTTCTTCTTACATGTTGCCTGACCTGCTGAATGTTTTCAGCAATTTTTGTTTCTCGTACTTCAGAGAGGATTTGACCAAAATAAATTCCAACCGCTTGATTTAAAGACCGATTTTTGTACCCGATCACTAACTTTTGCTAATACGGGCACCTGAATCTCTTTGCTCCTTCACAGGTTCCATCAAGAAAATCCAATTTAACTTTCTCAGATCTGAAGTAGATCACCTCACACCACATGTTGAATTCAGTCTGCTGTAGTTTTGTCTGTCTATGTCCCTTTGTAATTTGCTCATTAAATTCACACAATTTACTATGCCTTTTAACTTAAGTGCCGCCTGACTTAGTTTCATACACCTCTATTCCTTCATGCATGTCACTATCTATGGTATAAGCCCCAGTACACATACCTGGGCAATGCCACTTCACATCCTGCCAATCAATCACAAAAAAGTTAATATGCAGGTGGTACAAGTAATCAGGAAGGCAAATGAAATGTTGGCATTTATTGCAAGGGAAATGGAATTTAAAAGTAGAGTAGATTTACTGCAACTGTACAGGGCATCGGTGAGGCCACACCTGGAATATTGTGTACAGTTTTGGTCGTCTTATTTGAAAAAAAGATATAATTGCATTAGAAGTAATTCAGAGAAGGTTCACTTGACTCATTTCTGGGATGAGGAGCTTACCTTCTGAAGAAAGGTTGAACAGGTTGGGTCTATACCCACCCATTGGAGTTTAGAAGAATGAGAGGTGATCTTATTGAAACATAAAAGATCCTGAGTATATTTGATGGGGTAGATACCAGGAGGATGTTTCCACTTGTGGGAGAAACTAGAGCCAGGGGTACAGTTTAAAAATAAGAGGTCTGCTGTTTAAGCTGCAGATGAGAAATCTTTTTCCTCAAAGGCTCATTAGTAAGTGGTATTCTGTTCCCAAGAAAGTAGTGGAGGCTTGATCATTGAATTTATTCAAGACAGAGTTAGACAGATTTTTGATAGAAAAGGGAGTCAAGGATTATGGGGGGGCAGACAGCAAAATGGAGTTGATACCACACCCAGATCAGCCATGATCTTATTGAATGGTGGAGCTGGCTCGAAGAGTTGAATGGCCTACTCCTTCTAAGCCCTATGTTCCTAAGAACAAACCCTTTGTCTACTCTCTCTATGCTCTCTCCAAAACATTAGCAATTCATATCAAAAGATTATCTGCAACTGTATGGAATCTCATTTTTGCCACAGATCTCTTGTGCACAATCTTATCAAATGCCTTCTGTATAGACAATCCTCTATCCACCATGTTAGTTCTCCTCAAAAATTTGAAAAGTAATGACTGACCCTTCACAAAGGGATGATGAATTTTCTTTGAACAGTTTTGTGTGACTTTCTCTTTATCATCTTATTTATTGGCTGTGCAGGAGACTTGTTATTTGTGTGTTTTGCAGAACTGGAAAGAAAGGAGTAGTTCACTTGGCACTAATATCTGTGATCCGGTATTTGGAACACGATGTCAGCATTCCTACCAGGATTTTTTTTTTTAATCCTGTTAAAAGACTCTCCAAGTTTTAATCTAGAAATGCTATTCTCTTAAACAGTCTAGTTGATTATCGCTCTCTTGCAGCTGAGCTTGTATCCCATTTTTCTCAAATATGACAAAATTGAACCAAATTGCTTCAATGGATATGATGCAATTTAGAAGATTGGAAGATGTACTCCATGTGGATAAAATGGTTTAGAAAGAACTTTGCACAAACATTGTGGAAGTCATTGCAATTTTTAACTAATTCCATTATTTTAGGTGACATTCATGGACAGTACACAGACCTTCTGAGGTTGTTTGAATATGGAGGATTTCCCCCTGAGGCAAATTACTTGTTCTTGGGAGATTACGTAGATCGAGGAAAGCAGTCTCTGGAGACCATTTGCCTCCTCCTAGCGTATAAGATCAAATACCCGGAAAACTTCTTCCTTTTGCGGGGAAATCATGAGTGCGCCAGTATCAATCGCATCTATGGCTTCTACGATGAGTGTGAGTACCCAGTTATTGTTTCCTCACTGTTTAATTTGTTGAAAAGTGGTATTGCCATCTTGTATGACATTTTCAATTGTCAAGTAGCCAAATTAAAATAAATTAGTGTTCGTATCTAGAGTTGTGTAATGCAATCTGTGGCTTTAACAGGCAGACACCATGTCTGGCTCGGGGAATAGCTTAAAATGAAATAGTGAAATGAATGCAGTGTTCCTATGTGAAAATAAATTAATTTTGTTTTTCTCAAAAAATGTACTTTTTTGAAATACTGTGCATTCTGCTCATTTGACTGCATCAGATGTAAACAGCAATAAACTTGGACAGCTTGTCTAAGTCATAATAATTTACTGTATGTTAAAGGTATAAACTGCATTTATTGTGTTGCCCATATTTGGGGCACCTGGTAATTTAAGGAGCTACCAACATACATCAGAATGCCTAGGTGGTTAAGATGTTGGACTTGAGACCCACTGGGTATATGCCTGTGTGCGTTTGAAACATACTCCTGTTGCAAGTTTTGTTGCGAGCCAGGATGGCTTCGCTCGCCCATCATACTGTCCTCATTGACATTTATTAATTCCTCAAATTTAAAATTTTCCTCCTGATAAAAACTTTCTTATGCATCGAGTGATTAGGACCTGGAATGCACTGGCTGAGAGAGTGGTGGAGGCAGATTCAGTCGTGGCTTTCAACAATGAATTGGATAATAATTGGATAATTATCTGAAGAGGAAAGGTTTACACAGCTGTGAGGAAAGGGCGGGGAAGTGGAACTAGCTGAGAGTACCTCTTACAAAGAACTGGTGCAAACACAGATGGGCCGAATGGCTTCCTTCTCTTCCGTAACCATTCTGTAAACCCCTTCTTAGCCTTGTCCCTACGCAAAAACAAAAATACCTGGAAAACTCAGCAGGTCTGGCAGCATCTGCAGAGAGGAACACAGTTAACGTTTCGAGTCCGCATGACTCTTCAACAGAACTAAGAAAAAATAGAAAAGGGGTGAAATATAAGCTGGTTTAAGGGCGGGGGTGGGACAAGAAGAGCTGGATAGAGGGCCAGTGATAGGTGGAGATAACCAAAAGATGTCACAGACAAAAGGACAAAGAGGTGTTGAAGGTGGTGATATTATCTAAAGGAATGTGCTAATTAAGGATAGAAAGCAGGACGAGCAAAGTACAGATAGCCCTGGTGGGGTGGGATGAAGGAATCGAAAAAGGCTAAAAGGTAGAGATAAAACAATGGATGGAAATACATTTAAAAATAATGGAAATAGGTGGGAAAAGAAAAATCTATATAAATTATTGGAAAAAACAAAAGGAGGGGGGAAATCGGAAAGGGGGTGGGGATGGAGGAGAGAGTTCATGATCTAAAATTGTTGAACTCAATAGTCAGTCCAGAAGGCTGTAAAGTGCCTAGTCGGAAGATGAGGTGCTGTTCCTCCAGTTTGCGTTGAGCTTCACTGGAGCGATGCAGCAAGCCAAGGACGGACATGTGGGCCTTGTCCCTACTGTGTTCTGTAACCTCTTCCAATCCTACAACCTCTTCCTCACCCCAGAACTCTCCATCTGCATATTTATGGAGAAATTTTAAACAATCATAAGAAATCTCTATAATTATAGTGCAATGGAGAACATGAACCTCTCTCTCAAATCTGAAAATTTACTTAAACACCTGTCAACATTGCAGAACAATTGGAAACAGAAAAGTGGTGAATGTTTTAGATTATAAACCTGAGATGACCTTAAATAGTTAGCAATCATGGCGTGAGGAAGCCTTAATGAACCAGCTGGACTTTACCTGCCAGTCAACTTTGTTCATACATAAGATGTAACTCCAGCTGTGCACATATCTAACACTCCACTTAAAACCTGAAACAAAAACCTGAGGGGAAATCAAGACTTGCGCTAATGGAAAAGTTTGAATTTTTAACACTAATATAAAATATTATGGTTATTTTTGAGCAATTTTACCCTTTACAATTGAATTTGTTTTTTTAAGATTTAAAATGTGATATTTGCATGTTCACCTCATCAGCTAGGTTATTTGAACAGACTGTCTCATGTCCAAACCACAGCCTCTCTTTCCGCACCCCCTTCTCTAGTTCAGAGACGGGTGACTCCTTGCAGATGTAGTTAATAATGATGCTGCAAATTACCTACTTTCCTGCCCTTTCACTTGAGGAAATTCTCTTTCCAACCCCCTCAGTTCATTCTGCTGTTCTTTGGCATCACCTGGTTATTTTCACTGCTGCCAGCTACTCTATGGCATTTGGCGCGCTTCTCCAATCCAGTCAGCTGGTACTCTTTTTTTTTACCGCCTCATTATTATCTTTTCACTGGTCTGCTATTTCAAACTGCCACTCTCCCATCACAAATCACCCGGCAGGCCCCGATGTTGTTCTTCCTCCCACTCTTTGAAGCACTGTCCCTTCCCCTTTTTTGCCTTCCCCTTCAATATTGTCCATCCTTTCCCATCATTTCATTGTCACCTATTCCCCCTTTCCACATTGCCACTCCTAACTGAGTGCTGCTGTGAAGTGATTCTGACCATGCGATACTGCAGTGAATAATCATTCTCAAGAATTCTTTGGAAGGAGTGCAATGGGAACTTGCTTTGAGTTGATTTTGGCCGCACACACTGATATGTGAACCTCCCCACCCCTCCTTCTGCCCAGAAGTGCTGAATGTGGTAGTTGGTGGTATTCTTGAATTTAGAGATTCCTTTCAGAGCTAAGATTCATTTTTTATTTTAAAAAAAGAAACTAGTTTTTGTTTAACGAAGCAGTTGAGCTTTCTTTGAACTGATGGCATGGATGAATGCTTATCCTTGATAAGCTAGTTTGTGAAGGGCTGTGCTCATTTCACGCACATTAGATTACCATATTAAGACCTTGATCCATCTATTTATGAGCTCTGATATTCTGCATTGCTCTCTGATGTCAGTGACGGAGAATGTCATGGGGAGAGAGCTGGATGGCTGGCACCCAGGTCTCTGCTGATGATGTTGTGGAGTCAGCTGCTGAGGGATGTATTAAGAGTGCCTAGTGGTTGCCTGCTCCTTGCAACTTTAGCCCCACCCCTTCCAGCAGAAAAGGACAAGATTCTGCTCAATGCCAATAATTAACTCATCAGGCAGGTATTGGAGAGGATGGACGTGGCACAATTGGGGGGGTAATTGATCATTATATCCATGACTAGATGCAAGCAATTTAAATTAACCTCTCAAGATGGGTATCCTATGCTTCTTTTGACCTGAAGGATATTTGAAAAAAATTGCTTTTCCAAGGTTAGATTTGTTTGATTATATGTCCAATTGAACACCATATAAATTTGGCAGGCAGGTGGTATTAATGTTAGCCTTTTAGGTTTTGAAAGTGAAGACTACTGGATCATGTTGATTTTTTTTGTGATTGTGCTACCACTTAGAGTGCCAATATTAGTAGACCAAAAAAAACACACACACTTCGTTTCACCCAGTTACTTCAATATTCTGGTGCTCAGTGGACTTTAACAAAAAAACAAACACCCTTTGAAGTTCCTCTCCAACAGCTCAGTGATGGATTGTAGGCTACAAGAGGTTATCTCATAACTTGACGCAGCTGAAGACCAGTCCAGAAAGACAAAGGAATCCAGGCTCAGGAGAGCAACATTTTTCAGCGAAGCTATTAAAAAGAAGGAACATAGAATCTTACAGCACAGAAGGAGGCTGATGATGGCTCTATGAAGGAGCTGTCCAATTTAGTTCCACAACCTGGCTTTTTCCCCTCTAACACAGTAAATCAGTCCCCTTTGAATACATGGTTATTTGCCTTTTGTAAGTTCTTATTTAGCCTCATTCCATCACACTTTTGGGTAATGTTCCAGGTCCTAACCCTCTTGTGTGTGAAGAAATTTCTCCTCACTTTGAAGTTTTTTTATTTTAAAGCTGTGACCTGTGGTTAGTGACCCGCTTGCTGGAAGAAATAGAGCAAGTAGAGAGAAATAATCAAAATCTCTCAACTTTGAATACCTCTAGTGGTTTCCCCTTAACCTTTGCTCTAAGGAAAACAACCCCAGCTTCTCCAATCTCCCCACATAACCGAAATCCCTGGTAGGCTTTCTCTGTACCCTGTGCAGGGCCTTGACACCCTTCCTAAAGTGCAGTGTCCACAATTGTACCAAAGTGCATCACTTCACACTTGTCCACATTTAATTTGCATCTACCATGTGGCTGCCCATTTCACTAGTCTTTTCTACATCATCTTACTACAGCTATCTGTTGTTTAGCACTCTTAATGTGCTGCTAAAAAATGTCATGCCAAACCAAAATCACTTCCCCATCAGAAAACATGTAATAAGGGTGGGTTACATTCCTGACCTGTAATTTTTACACTAAAAATCCATTGGCTGCCTTAAACCTAACTGGTCGAAAAATCCTCTTGCTAACTGTCACTTATTAACTCTTTCCACTTGCCTCCTGCTCGCCACTTGCTGACCTTCACTGGCTCCCAGTCAAGCAGCGTCTTGATTTTAAAATTCTTATCCTTGTTTTCAAATGCCTCCATGGCTTGGCCACTCCCTATCTCTGTAATTATCTCCAGCTCTTCCAGCCTTCCGATGCATCTGTACTCCTTTTAATTCCATGCTCTTGAGCACCCCCAATTTTAACCACTCCACCATTGGTGGTTGTCCTTTATGTAGCCCAGGCCTCAAGCTACGGAATTCCCCCTCTACCTTGCTTCCTTTAAAATACTCCTTAAAACCTACCACTTAACCAAGCTTTTGGTCACCTGCCTTAATAGATCCTACATGGCTCAGTGTCATATTTTGTTTTGTAATGCCTCTGTGAAGTGTCTTGGCATGTCTCATCACATTAAGGCATTATGTAAATACAATTTGTTGTTGGTATAATTTTGTGTATCCACTCCAGCAAAACCTTTCATAATTTAAAGACCTCTTTTAGATTACCTTTCAGCCTTCTCTCAGCATGTTCATCCTTTCCTGATAGGAATAACTTCTGTCCTGGTATATCCTTGCTACTTTTTGCACCCTCTCCAGTGCCTCTATCCCTCTTAAATATGGTGAACAGAATTGTGCACAGTATTCTAAATGTAGTCTAACCAAGATTTAGTACAGCATATTAAACAAAACTTTGCTCCTTTTCAATTCAATCCCTCTAGCAATAAACCCTGGTGCTTTGTTTGCTTTTTTATGGCTTTATTAACCTGCATTGCCGCTTTTGGTGATGTATATTCCCAGATCCTTTTGCTCCTCTACCTTATTTCAGTTATTTTCCAAGTAATATATGACCTCCCTAGTTTTCTTACCAAACTCGTTCTTCGCCAAGCGAGAATTTTTTTTTCCCCTCGACACTGGCCTCATGGAGATTTGTTGTTATAATAGAATTTTTTTTGGTATTTGCATGAACACTATTCAAAAAAAAATAAGCAGGCCATAACAAAATTTCTCAAGTTGCTGCTAATCTTGAAAGTTATTACGGTTCACTAGGCCCAACTCCTTTCCATCTTTAATATTACACTGATGCGAAAACCCCTAACACAAACCACAGTAACTGATTTCATAATTTTACTGCTGCATTCGCATATTCTGATTAAGACTGTACTTGTTTCCCACTGAATGTATAAAAGTCATTATATTAGTAATACATGCTGTTATGAAAGAACAGAAGGGTCTTTCAATCCAGCATCAATGGGCACAGATTATGTTCAGAGTATTGGAAAGTATTGCAGGATCTGAGGGCTTGGAGTTCACGTTATGTTTCAGCCTGTGAACTAAATATACTTATGTATACTTTGCAGTATACTTGAATTTTCTGTTAGTTCTATGCCCAGTTACAGCAGAGATTAACACTAAAAAGGCACATCAAGTGATTAGTTTTAGGGACATCACCATGGAAGAGAAGATGCAACAGTTGTTGATGCTAAGTATTTGATTACAGTAAAATATTCGGGCGACACAGAATTCCAGTTACGTTGAAGTCGTCAACCATTCCCAATGGCAGAATAACAAATCCCATAGAATGGTGCCTGTGATAAACTGAAATTCTGCACTGGTAACTCTGGATTAGCCAAACTTGTCTAAACTTGTCATATGGCCACACCAACCAATTGATGGAGTTAGGTCACACAAGAGTACAAAATCATGGAGCGGTGGGCAGGCCATCATTTGACATTGAGACCTTCCTGTGAAAGGACATGCAAAACCTGCTAGTATGACTAAATCTGTGAGAAAGTTATAAGTGTTGGTGATTGGAGAAAAGGTGAAGTTGATACAGCAAGTGGAAAATCATGGCGCGAAGTGGAACGTGGACACTGAAACACCGAAAACGTGTTCATTGCTTTGATGTCATGGTATACTGTTTTGTGCACGTCCAAATTCAGCACATGAAGCAGAAGAAGATTACGGAGTTTTTCCGGCGCTAACTCCTGACATTTTTCAATTCAAAGCTCTAGCCTTTTACAAGGTAAGGTATTGTAAGATGTGAACAAATTGATTAAAGACTTTTTCTCACACCCTCTGCTTTTCAGTGTTTTCATTTAGCATTTGAATCTGTTGTTTTTGATACACTGCATTTGTAGGCATTTCGGGTTACATGGAGTTGCATTTATGTGGGAATGGGGCCTCCTCAGCAATCATGAAGCTCCGTTTAACAAGAATTTGTGGACTGATCCTCTGGGATTCGATTCATTGGGAATTTACTGTAGTTGAACATACTGGCCAATTTCCTGGGTTTGGATTGTGTACATCCTCGTAGATAATTGACAATATTGCATTGCCTCAGATGTGTGAGAGCCTGGCTATGAAACACATTGACCATCTACTTTTCTACACCATGTCAAATGTGAGTTTGTGGCAATGAGTTCCTAATCTCAGCCAGGCTGTCAAATTATGATACTTCCTCACAGGGCTGGAGCAGGGTGATGGGGTGGGTAGATTAATAACTGTATGACAGTTTAAGTTAAGATTTGATCCCCCTAAACTTTTTTTTTTAAATATTTGCATAGGCAAGAGACGTTTTAATATCAAACTCTGGAAGACGTTCACAGACTGCTTCAACTGTCTGCCTATTGCAGCCATTGTGGATGAGAAAATTTTCTGTTGTCATGGAGGTGAGTTTCTGTCATTGATGCTTTGCCACAGCTTTTTAATTAGTTCACCCTGAGGCAAGGCTGAAATTTGAACTGTGATCATTTCAAATCATTTTAACCTCGTATGTTGGAAACTCATCTGTGGTATTGAAGATAAAAACACGTGAGTTGGTGGAAGATTTGATGTTTTCAATTGTGTAATTACGTTGCTGGGACTGGGAGCTAATACTTTAGGAATTTAAATGTTTCAGACAAGCAAAGGCAAGTCGGTCCGTAGCTTTTGGGATGCTTGCTGTTATATATTGAACGCCCATAATCATTTTTTTATTTCTACTACCATATGTAGCAGATTATTCTGAATATATCACTCAAATGGTAAATATGTGATGTGGATTATGTTTAGCTTTTAAAAATATAACATTCTCAGGAGTTATAAAAAACCTATTAAATTTAGACTTTCTCCAATTTATTTCCAATTAGGTTGTAACATTTCAAAATTTGTTGAACATTAGCACATCTCAAACATTTGAAGAACTGAAAGTTTCATTAATATTTTAAAAATGAATTATTTCCAAGTCCTGAGGGGGAGTTTGAGATCTTGATATTACTGAATAAATTGCAGTAGCATTCGTTATAATTAGATCCAAATAGGCACATAGTTACAGTCAATCTGTAAGTTAAGCAGCCTTTTAAACTGTCACTGGAGGATTTTATTTACTTAACTACCATTTCCTCGGTGTGCAGCTTGTTTTGTCCAGATGGAGTTATAGATGTAGGTTAATCTATACAGGAATAAAATGGTCAGCAAACTGGAACAGAGAGGTTGCTTAAACTTGCAGATATTGAGCATGTTTTACTCAAACAGTTGAGCAGTTTTAAGTCTTGCATGTGCAAACAGCCACACATAGCAGATGACCTGTATAACAGTGGTAACTAGATGGTCACAACACAGTAAAATCCAAAGTTCAGAGTGAAGAATGGTAGGCAAAAGCAGGTAAAAAGTTTATTGGTCAAAATATGATAACATTGGTGATTGTACTGACAACTCTCTGGAATTTTGTTTTTGAACAATTTACCAGATGGTATGAACAAAAGATGATGAATTAAACATTTGATCATTTCTGTTAGCTTTGAACCAGTTTTGGTGCAGCCAACATACAGGGCTCAATAATCCCCAGCAAATTTGGGGATAATGCCAGGTTGCTAATACAAATGAGAATTTAGGAGGAAACGACGGCGTGGTGGTAAAGTCACTAGACTAGCAATCCGGATTGAATTCCATTACAACAGCTGGTGGAATTTAAATTCAACTAATAAATCTGAAATTAAAAGCTGGTCTCAGGAACAGTGACATGAATCTATCATCGATTGTCAGAAAAACCCATCTAGTTCACTAATTTAGGGATAGAAAGCAACCATCCTTACCTGGTCTGGCCTACATGTGACTCCAGACCCACAGCAATGTGGTAGACTCTTATATGCCCTCCGAAATGGCCTAGCAAGCTACTGAGTTGTATCAAACAACTACAAAGTCTAAAAGGAATGAAATCAGACAGACCATCTGGCATCAACCTCGGCACTGGAAGCTAAAATGGCAGAGCCAGCCCTGTTGACCCTGCAAAGTCCTCCTTACTAACATCTGGGGGCTTGTGCCAAAATTGGGAGAGCTGTCTCACAGACTAGTCAAGCAACAGCCTGACAGAATCATGGAATTATACCTTACAGACAATGTCCCAGACATCACCATCACCGTCCCACCGGCAGGACAGACCCATCAGAGGTGGTGGCAAGGTGATGGATACAGTCAGGAAGGAATTGCCCTGGGAGTCCTCAACATCGACTTTGGACTCCATGAAGTCTTGTGGCATCAGGTCAACAAGGGCAAGGAAATTTATTTCTGGTTACCACCTACAGCACCCCAAGAAAAAGCATAAGGCACTGGATACTGCAAAGGCTTTGGGCCTGACAGCATTCTGGCAATAGAACTGAAAGACTTGTGCTCCAGAACTAGTCATGCGCTAACCAAGGTGTTCCAGTACAGCTACAACACTGGCATCTACCTGACAGTGTGGAAAATTTCCTGTTCACAAAAAGCAGGACAAATCCAACTGGCCAATTACACCCCCCCCCCACCCCCAATCAGCCTACATGCAATCATAAGCAGAGTGATGGAAGGTGTCATTGACGGTGCCATCAAGTGGCACTTACTCAACAATAACCCCGCTGATGCTCAGTTTGGGTTCCATCAGGGCCGTGCAGCTCCTGACCATCTCCAATATACGAAATAGGAGCAGAAGTAGGCTGAATGGCCCTTCGAACCTACTCCACCATTCAATAAGATCATGGTTGATTTGTTTGTGTTTTGAGTTCCATGTTCCCATCTACCCCCTATAATCTTTAATTCCCTTGCCTAACCAGAATCTATCTACTTCTGCCTTAAAAATATTCAATGACCTGATCCTGCCTCCCCCGTCTTCTGAGGCAGTGTGTTCCAAAGTTGAACAACCCTCAGAGAATTTCTCCTCATCTCTGTCCTGGGTCAAAATCCTGGAACTCTCTCCCTAATGGCACTGTGGGTGTACTTACACCACAGGGAATGCAGCGGTTCAAGAAGGCACCTCACCACCACCACCACCTTGTCGAGGGCAATTAGGGATGGGCAATAAAAGCTGGCCTAGCCAATAAATGAATTTTTTTAAAAAGACCCGCCGCCTCCATCCACAGAATGTTCCAAAGTCGCACAACCCTCTGAGAGAATTTCTCCTCATCACTGTTCTAAAAGAGCAACCCCTAATTTTAAAACTATGTCCTCTAGTTCTGGACTCACCCACAAAAGGAAACATTCTTTCTACTTTCACCTTGTCAAGACCATTCAGGATCTTATGTACTTCAATCAAGTCACCCCTCACTCTTCGAAAATCCAGTGGAAACAAGCCCAGTCTGTCCAACCTTTCCTCATAAGACAACCCACTCATTCCAGGTATCAATCTAGCAAACCTCCTCCAAACCGCTCCCAACACATTTCCTTCCATCCTTAAGTAAGGAGACCAAAATTGCACTTAGTATTGAAAATGTGGTCTCACTAATGCTCCATACAACTGAAGCATAACATCCTTTTATGTTCAATTCCTCTCATAAAGGATAACATTCCATCAGCCGCCTTGATTACATGTTGCACCTGCATACTAACTTTTTGTGACTCATGCATGAGAACACCTAGATCCCTCTGCACCTCGGAATTCTGCAGTCGTTCTCCATTTAAGTAATACTCTGCCTTTTTACTCTTCCTGTCAAAGTGAACAACTACACATTTTCCCACATTATACTCCATCTGCCATATTTTTGTCCACTCACTCAACCTATCTATATCCATCTGCAAACTCATGTCCCCTTCACAACATACTTTCCTACCTATATTTGTGTCGTCTGCAAATTTAGCTACCATCCCTTCGCTCCTCTCATCTAAGTCATTGAAATAAATTATAAAATGCTGAGGCCCCGGCACAGACCTCTGCAGGACTCCACTCGTCATATTCAATCAATCAGACAAAGACCCATTTATGCATAATAAAGGCAAAATATTGCGGATGCTGGAAATCTGAAACGAAAACAAAAAATGCTGGAAAAACTCAGCGTGTCTGACAGCATCTGTGGAGAGAAACAGAGATAACGTTTCGAGTCTGTTTGACTCTTCAGATCTGAAGAAGAGTCGTACAGACTCAAAACATTATCTCTGTCTCTCTCTTTCCACAGATACTGTCAGACCTGCTGAGTTTTTCTAGCATTTTTTGTTTTTGTACCCATTTATGCATACTCTCTGTTTTCTGCCAGCCAGCCAATCTTCTGTCCAGGCTAATATGTTACCCCCTACACCATGAACTTTTATTTTCCACAATAGCCTTTGATGTGGCACCTTATCAAATGCTTTCTGGAAATCCAAGAACAGTACATCTACAGGCCCCCCTTTATCCACAGTGCAGGTTACTCTTTCAAAGAACTGGAATAAATTGGTTAAACATGATTTCCTTTTCATAAAACCATGCTGACTCTTCCTGATTTACCTTGAGTTTCTCTAAGTGCCCAGCTATAACCTCTTTAATGAATGACTCTAACACCTTCTCCATGACAGACATCAAGCTAACTGGCCTATAGTTTCCTGTTTTTTGCCTGCCTCCCTTTTTGAATCGATGACACAGCAGTTGGTAAAGGCTGAGTTGTTTAAATCCCAGAGGGGAAACTTGAGCAACTATCATAACCTATATTTTCAATTGGCATGTTTGAGGTGCAGCTCTGAATTCAGGAATAAAACTACCAAGCCCCAGAAGGTTTTTTATATAAAACTAAATTAAACATTTATTATTTTACAACAAATTAAACACATATACATCTACCAATTACTATCATAACTTTTAAGCCAATCCCCAAATTAGTCGCTCCCAGGTAAATCTTCTCCAAGGCAAGTCCATAGACTTTAAACAGAACCAGACAAAGCACATTTGACCGTACAAATTCAAAATGTGATTCCTTTGCGCAGAATGTTGTAGGCTTACAGGCTGGTTACATCTTAAATGCCTCTGACTCTTACACACAAACCCCTTTTAGTTTATACCTAGCTTCCCCTTTGAATATAAATTTTCCATTGAAATTACTAGGTTTTTTAATTTTACCTCTCCTAACAATCCTTTCATTCCACCAATTTTATAGCTAGGTGCAAGATTTTACTCATTCTTTTGAATGGTTTATTTAAAAATGCAAATTGCACTTTACCTTTTAACTAACTTGCATTTATCTAATTAACATCTCAAACCACTGTACACCAAAGCACCCAGACTAGCTGGCTTCAATCCAGTTAAGCCACACACACACACACACACACACAGACTCAGCTACAATTCCAGTTTAAAAATAATTTCGAATAACATTATAGACATTAATCTCTTCATGACAATTTGCTACTTTCCAGTCTGATGGAGTATTTCCAGAATCTACTGAATTTTGGAAAATTAACACCAACACGACCTAGTTAGCCACCTCTTTTAAGGCCTTAGGATGAAGTCCACCTGGACGCGGAGACTTGTCAGCTCGCAACTCCATCGGTTTGTTTGGTACTGCTTGCCTAGTGATTGTAATTTTACCTAGTTCCCCTCTCCCCTCCACCTCCTGATTTACAGCTATTACTGGAATGTTTTTTGTATCCTCTTTAGTGAAGACAGAAGCAAAATATTTGTTTATTTCATCCTCCATTTCCTTATTATCTACTATTAACTCCCCATTCTCACTCTCTAGAGGACCAACACTCACTTTACTTTTTTTCCTGTTTAAATACTTGTAGAAACTCTTGGTATCTGTTTTTGCATTTCTCACTACCTTCCTCTCATACTCTAATTTCCTTCTCCCGATTAACCTTTTAGTCATTCTTTGCCGTTCTTTATATTCTGACCAATCATCTGACCTGCCACTCATCTTTGTGCAGTTATATGCTTTCTCCTTAAGTTTGATGCTTTCCCTAACTACTTTAGTTAACCACAGAGGGTGGGTCCTCCACATAGAATTTTTCTTTATAGTAGGTTAATACTTATCCTGAGTATTCTGAAATATCCCCTTAAATATCTGCCACTGCTTCCCTATTGATCTATCCTCTGGACTAGTATTCCACTCACTTCAGCTAGCTCAGCTTTCATTTCCGCACAGCTGCTCTTATTTAAGTTTAAAATGCTTGTCTGAGACCCTATCTTCTCCCTTTGAAACTGGATGTAACTTTCAATCATATTGTGGTCACTGCTACTTATGGATGCTTTCACTCTGAGGTCATTAATTAATCTTGTCACATTACACAATACTAAATCTAATATAACCTGCTCTCTGGTTGGTTCCAGAACATT
This sequence comes from Cetorhinus maximus, assembly GCF_964194155.1. NCBI lineage: Eukaryota > Metazoa > Chordata > Chondrichthyes > Lamniformes > Cetorhinidae > Cetorhinus > Cetorhinus maximus. The sequence goes on along the minus strand of NC_135883.1, from coordinate 150,522,009 downwards.
CTGCTCTAAGAAACTATCTCGAAAGCGTTCTATGAACTCCTTATCCAGGCTACTATTCCCAATCTGATTTTTTCCAGTTTATATGTAAATTAAAGTCACCCATGATTATTGCCATCCCTTTATCACAAGCACCCAATATTTCTTCTTGTATACTTTGTCCTACATTGTAGTTACTGTTACGGGACCTGTAGACCACTCCCACTAGTGACTCCTTTCCCCTAATATTCCTCATTCCTACCCAAACTGATTCTACATCCTGATCTCCTGAACCAAAGTCATCTCTAACCGTTGCACAAATGCCACTCTTGATTAACTCACCAAGGCTCCTTCACTAGCACCTTCCAAACCCACAACCTCTACCACCTAGAAGATGCATGGGAACATCACCATCTGTAAATTTCCCTCCAAGCCCACACCATCCTGTCTTGGAACTATGTCATTCCTTCACTGCCGTTGGGTCAAAATCCTGGAACTCCCTCCTTAACAGCACCAACACCACATGGACTGCAGTGGTTCAAGAAGGTGGCTACACCACCACCACCTTAAGGGTGGTTAGGGATGGTCTAGCCAGTGACACCCACATCCTGTCACAAAGATGGAAAATTGTGACTGGGTGATATCTAACTATAATTTCACCAGCTAATCAAAGACACATTGAACTGTTAAATGAGGACCTGTTTCTTTTTAAATACAAGAAAAGACACTGACCAAAAATAGCTACCACCTTATGTCTGGTACTGTAAGCTGACCACTTTTCTGGAAAGTTCCTATTTCGGCTGCACTGCAGACCAGCCCTGACATGTTGCATGGAATTTCACACCTGGGGCATGTTAAGGTCCGCTTCAAAAAAAGGACTCTTGAAAGAAAGGCATTAAAAATGCAGAGTGCTGGATTTAATCAACTGTACTTCTGTCAAGGCTATGGGGAACTGTTAGCTAGCCAGGATACACCCAGCAGACACTCAGGGGGGCACCGGTGGAGGCATCTCTAGTTGGTTTCAACTATCTTGAAATATCAAGTTTGAGATGCAGGATAAAAAATATGATTACTTATTCTACAACAACGATTGCAAGACATGTTAATCAAATTCCTTTCTTGGAATATAAAGACAGAAAGTTTTTAATAACTGGTTTTGCCAAGCCAGAAATGAAGAGAATTAACCTGGAAAAAACTTCTGAAGGAAGCATTAAGGAATCTAGCTTCCCTCTCCTCCCTCTCTAGCAACGAAAAGCAAAGCCCATCGATTTTTGGGAGATGGATCACGAAATTAAAAGGGAGGAAGTTGTTTCCATCAAAGTGCAGTTACCTGGACTTCAGTTCAATTCCAGGATTTTAAAGGAGGCCAGTAACTTCAAACAGCTGTAACGTTCAGCTATCTATGCTTCAAGGACAAGCCAAGGACTTAATCGTATACGCTTTTAACTTTCACTTGGACCCTTACTTCTGATATGCTAATCTTTTATTAGCTTTTCCTTGGATTTAGTATCTAATAAACTTGCTTTTTCTTTGACTGGAGAAAACCTGGTTGGATTGGCTCCTTATTAAAAAGTAAATACATTCGGATTGGAAAAGGCATCTACAGGGAAAATAAGAGCTTTGTTGCAACTAACCAGGGAGACTGAACAGAGGGGAGCCTCCCTTATCTGGTCGTAGCAAAATATAAATAAATGACAAAAACAGGCTGAATATGATGTTTCCAGGTGATGAGAAAGAAGAAATAAGGGAAAGAGAGATTATATTAAGAAACTGGCAGCTAACATAAAAGGAAATCTTAAACCCTCTGTAATAATATAAAGAGTAAAAATGTAGTAAGTGGAGAGTTGGGGTCAATAAGGGACTAAAAAGGGAATTGGAGCAGAAGGCATGACTGAGATACTAAATGAGTACTTTGCATCTAGCTTTACCAAGGAAAAAAATGCTGCCCAAGTTATAGTGAAAGAGGAGGTAGTTGAGATATTGGATTGGATAGAAATTGGGAGAGAGGAGGTTTTAGGAAGGTTGGCTGCACTTAAAAGTTGCTAAATCGCCAGGATTGGATGGGTTGCATCCAAAATACTGAGGAAAGTAAGAGACGATATTGCGGAGATACTGGCCATAATCTTCCAATCCTACTTGGTTTTGGGGTAGGACTGGAGAATTGCAAATATTACACCCTAGTTGAAAAGAAAGTGTAAGGATAAACATAGCAAATACAGGCCAGTCAGTTTAACCTTGGTGGTAGGAATGATAATCTGCAAAATTAAGAGTCTCTTTGATAAGTATGGATTAATTAAGGAAAGCCAGCACACATGTATTACAGGCAAATTATGTTTAACTAACTTGCTTGAGTTTTTTGATGAGGTAACAGAGAGGGTTGTTGAGGGTAATGATATAGTACACATGGACTTCCAAAAAGCATTTGATAAAGTGCCGTATAACAAACTTATCAGTAAAGGTGAAGTCCATAGAATAAAAGTGACAGTAGTGGCATGGTGAATAGTTGGTTTTAGACTGGAGAAAAGTAAACTTGGGGTTCCCCAGGGGTTGGTACAATTTAAAATTTGTAGATTACACAAAACTTGGAAATATTGTGAACTATAAAGGTATTGATAGACTTCAAGAGGATATAAAATGATGAAATGGGCAGACATGTGGCAATTGAAAGTTAATGTGGAGAAATGCATGAAGTGATACATTTTTATAGGAAGAACGAGGAGAGGCAATACAAAATAAAGTGTGTGTTTCCAAAGTAGATGCAGGAACATAGGGACCTAGGATATAAATCGTTGAAGATGGCAGGAGAGGTTGCGAAAGTGATTAAGTAAATATATAACGGCATAGAGTACAAAAGCAAGTAAGTTATGACGAAACTTTATAAAACACTGGTTCAGCTTCAACTGGAATATTGTGTTCCATTTTGGGCATTGCACTTAAGGATATGAAGGTGTTAGAGAGGATGCTGAAAAGATTTACTAGGATGGTTCCAGGCATAAGGGACCTCAGTTACGTGGATAGGTAGGGGAAGCTGGGGTTTTTTGCCTTGAAAGAGAAAGTTGAGAGTGTTCAAAATCGCAAAGGGTCTAGACAGTAGATAGAGAGAAACTGTTCACCTAGGCTGAAGGGTCAAGAACCAGATGGCACCAATTTACGGTGGTTGGCAAAAGAACCAACAGCAGCATGAGGAAAAACATTTTTACGCAACGAGTGGTTAGGATCTGGAAGGCACCGCCTGAGAGTTTGCTGGAGACAGATTCAAACATGGTTGCTCTTGCAGACGGCTGGCACAGCTTTGATGAACTGAATGGCCTCCTCCTATGCTGTAACCATTCTATGACTCTCTATAATGGTAATTTTGATATGGCAAACTATCTTAATGTTACGATAAAAGCAAAAAACTGCAGATGCTGGAAATCCAAAACAAAAACAAAAATACCTGAAAAAACTCAGCAAGTCTGCAGCATCTGCAGAGAGGAGCACAGTTAACGTTTCGGGTCCGAATGACCCTTCAACAGAACTAAGTAACAATAAAAAAGAGGTGAAATGTAAGCTGGTTTAAGGGGGGGTGGGGTGGGACAAGTAGAGCCAGTGATAGGTGGAGATAACCAAAAGATGTCACAGACAAAAGGACAAAGAGGTGTTGAAGGTGGTGATATTATCTAAGCAATGCGCTAATTAAGGGTAGAAAGCAGGACAAGCAAGGTACAGATAGCCCTAGTGGGGGTGGGGTGGGGTGGGGTGAAGGAATCGAAAAAGGCTAAAAGGTAGAGATAAAACAATGGATGGAAATACATTTAAAAATAATAGAAATAGGTGGGAAAAGAAAAATCTATATAAATTATTGGGAAAAAAGGGAGGGGGATCGGAAAGGGGGTTGGGATGGAGGAGAGAGTTCATGATCTAAAATTGTTGAACTCCACCCCTCCATCATTTTCACAATGTCTATCTCTGACACTTCCCTTCCTTTCCTTGACCTCTCTGCCTCCATTTCTGATGATAGACTGTCCACCAATATCCATTACAAGCCGACCGACTCCCACAGCTACCTCGACTACAGCTCCTCACACCCCGCTTCCTGTAAGGACTCCATCCCATTCTCTCAGTTCCTTCGCCTCCGTCGCATCTGTTCTTATGATGCTACCTTCAAAAACAGTTCCTCTGACATGTCCTCCTTCTTCCTTAACCGAGGTTTTCCTCCCACGGTAGTTGACAGGGCCCTCAACCGTGTCCAGCCCATCTCTCGCGCATCCGCCCTCACGCCTTCTCCTCCCTCCCAGAAACATGATAGGGCCCCCCTTGTCCTCACTTATCACCCCACCAGCCTCCACATTCAAAGGATCATCCTCCGCCATTTCCGCCAACTCCAGCATAATGCCACCACCAAACACATCTTCCCTTCACCCCCCCTAGCGGCATTCCGCAGGGATCGTTCCCTCCGTATCACCCTGGTCCATTCCTCCATCACCCCCTACTCCTCAACCCCCTCCTACGGCACTTCCCCATGCGAACGCAAGATATGCAACACCTGCCCCTTCACTTCCTCTCTCCTCACCGTCCAAGGGCCCAAACACTCCTTTCAAGTGAAGCAGCATTTCACTTGCATTTCCTTCAACTTAGTCTACTGCATTCGTTGCTCCCAATGCGGTCGTCTCTACATTGGAGAGACCAAACGCAGACTGGGTGACTGCTTTGCAGAACACCTTTGGTCTGTCCGCAAGCATCACCCAGACCTCCCTGTCGCTTGCCATTTTAACACTCCACCCTGCTCTCTTGCCCACATGTCTGTCCTTGGCTTGCTGCATTGTTCCAGTGAAGCTCAATGCAAACTGGAGGAACAACACCTCATCTTCCGACTAGGCACTTTACAGCCTTCCGGACTGAATATTGAGTTCAACAATTTTAGATCTTAAACTCCCTCCTCCATCCCCACCCCCTTTCCGTATCTTCCCCCTCCTTTTTGTTTTTTCCAATAATTTATATAGATTTTTCTTTTCCCACCTATTTCCATTATTTTTAAATGTATTTCCACCCATTGTTTTATCTCTACCTTTTAGCCTTTTTAGTATTCCTTCACCCCACCTCACCCCCACTAGGGCTATCTGTACCTTGTTTGTCCTGCTTTCTACCCTTAATTAGCACATTCCTTTAGATAATATCACCACCTTCAACACCTCTTTGTCCTTTTGTCTGTGACATCTTTTGGTTATCTCCACCTATCATTGGCTCTTTACCTAGCTCTTCCCCCCCCACTCCCTTAAACCAGCTTATATTTCACCCCTTTCCTATTTTTACTTAGTTCTGTTGAAGGGTCATGAGGACTCGAAACGTCAACTATACTCTTCTCCGCCGATGCTGCCAGACCTGCTGAGTTTTTCCAGGTATTTTTTATTTTTTGTTTTGGATTTCCAGCATCCGCAGTTTTTTGTTTTTACCTTCAGTCCTGTATTTCCCGTCCCCCTTCTCATTGTCGTCCCTTTATCTGATGTGCTTGAAGTTAGGTTCCTAGCCCTTTTCAAACATTCTGTCCTATTTTGTGTTCTGGCGACTTTAATAGCCTCTCCTGGGCTCTCCTTTCTTTTCAGTTCTTTCATAATTTTCCATGAAGTTGAATTCACCCCTCCACATGCTAACCTGCTGCTTTGTTTCCCATTAGTCATACTTCTTGGAGTTTTACCCTTCCCTTCCCCCCCACTTTCTAGTTTAAAGTCCTGTTGACCACCCTATTTACCCTTTTCGCTAAAACATTGGTCCCAGATCGGTTCAGGTGGAGACCGTCCCAACGGTACAGATCCCTCCTGTTCCAATACTGATGCCAGTGCCCCACGAAATGAAACCCCTCTTTCCTGCACCACTCCTTTAGCCACGTGTTTGCTTCCCTTATTCTCACGTCCCTATGCCAATTTGCACATGGCACAGGTAGTAATCCGGCGATTATAACCCTCAAGGACCTGTTCTTTAATTTAGTTCCTGATAATCCCCAAACAGGTCCTCTTTCCTAGTCTTACCTATGTTATTTGTCCTGACGTGGACCACAACAACTGGATCCTCCCCCTCCCTCTCCAATATCCTTTCAAGCCGGTCAGAGATGTCCCTCACCCTGGCACCGGGCAGACAACATACCATGCGGGACTCCCGATCCTGCTTACAAAGGATGCTATCAATTCCCCTAATTATAGAATTCCCTACAACTACCACTTGTCTTTTTGCTCCACCCTCTTGAATGGCCTCCTGTGCCACGGTGCCGTGGTCAGCTGGCTCATCCCTCCTACAGCCCTGTTCCTCATCCACACAAGGAGCAAGTACCTCGTACCTGTTGGACAAGGTCAAGAGCTGAGGCTCCTCTGTTCCTGAACACAGGATCCCTCTACCTGCCTCACTTGCAGTCACACCCTGCTGATCCTGACCACTGACCAAATTTGAGGTACTTAATCTACCGGGTATGACCGCCTCCTGAAACAAAGCATCCAGGTAACTCTCCCCCTCCCGGATGTGCTGCAGCGTCTGGAGCTCGGACTCCAGCTCATCAATTCTGAGCCGGAGTTCCTCTAGCAACCAACGCTGCAGATGTGGTCACTGCGGCTCGCAATGGGATCTGCCAGCTCCCACATCATACAGCTACAACACATCACCTGCCCAGCCATCTCTACTTAGTTAATTAATTTATTAATTAGCTTTGCAGTGTTTCTTTTTTACAAATTTGGTGCAGATTTCCTACCAACCAATCAGGTCACAACTTTCCTGTGACGTCACTTTTTCAGTTTGGGCTTCAGTTACTCTGTGCCCCGAGGTGCTCCTCCCTCCGAGTCTGCTCCCTGGAGACAAGGCCGCGAATCCCCGACGTAAGCTAGATTTATACTCACTGCTCCGGTGCTCCTCCCTCTGAGTCTGCTCCCAGGATTTACTCACCAATCAGCTGCTTTTTCTTTAAAATCTACTTTCAGAAGAGTGTCCCTCGCAGGTCTGGTGCACTCCTGAAGGCACTGCCTCTTCCTCTCTTTTTTTAGGTTTGAGTAGGAGGGAGGGATGGAAACACTACAACAATGTAATGTTTGGGGCTATTCCGTTCTTGACAGTGGGTCCTCCTCAATTCCCTCCTGAGTCGCGGTGTCAGTGCTGACTTCTCCCAGAATGCTTGTCACTTCTCACCAGCGCCCTCTGTTGGATCTTAGATTGCACAGGAATGGGTAGAATTTCTATTGATGCCCTGTGCACTTGTATCAATGTATGTTGTACTTTACAAATTAGGTTACAAATAATTGACATTAAGTAAGATTTAAATAAGTGCAAAATAAATTAACATGTATTAATACCGAAGGAATGGAGTTCTTCTTTTCAGCTTATTCTCTAAACAAAAGTGTCTGCTGACTGAAAGCTTTGCTTCCATCCACATTATAGCATGATTGTAGTTGATTCATTAAGTTGACTAAATAATTTAAGTACAGGTTGACTTTTATTGTATTAACTAGTGTTGGGCAACAGGATTACCTTTTTAAAAAGTTAAATTGCTGATAAACCACTGTTCTTCATAGTAGAAGTGAAACTTTTATTGTAATTGTCCCTTTTCTATTAACATTGACAGACTTTAAGTGAAGAACTAGTGGAAGAAGCATCAACATTGAACAGAGTAGGCACATACAAAGTTACTGATTAGGTGATACAAAGCATATGTTGTAAAGGTCTGTGTTATAGGAGGAGGAGAAAAAGAGAATTCCACAGTTTTGAGATACGAAGAAGGAAGTAGTTTGATTAGGTGACATTACTGAATCACAAATTCAGTAGAATGAAGTGTCCAACACAAATAGGTTCCTTCCACAAGGAACCTTATTCGACTCCTATTAATCTACTGTTTTTCCTTTCTGTAGGGCTGTCACCAGATTTGCAATCAATGGAACAGATTCGCCGAATCATGAGACCAACAGATGTTCCTGACACAGGTAAAGCCTATCACAAAAATCTCAGTGCAGCCTTTAATATTTTGTTGTTTTGAATATTTCAGTCAGTGCTTTGAGAGTCACTTTGCCGTGTATGTGAATATGATAAACTGATTCCAGTAACAGTTATTTATGTTTAAATGACAGCTTAACTTTTGTACTGAGTGATAAACACTTATCACTCAAAATGCCTCGATACTTTATCTTCACTCAGCACCAGAGAAACAAATTGCTGCATGACTTGCATGGTGCAGAAGTAAATAACCTAATTTGCATGCCAAAAGTAGTGTCCTCAAAAATAAATGTATTTAAAAATGAAGTACATTAATCCACTACTTGCAAGCAATTTGACTAACTTTAAGGAGAAGACTAAATAATATGAGAAATAAATAACATGACCATCAGACCACTATACAAATGATTCAAACGTCAATATCTTCACCAGGATTAAATTGCCACAATCATCCTCTCTCTCATCATTGATGTTTAACCTTGGTTTGAACAGCCTTTTTCATTTTTTGTGTAATCAAAAAGATACTTTTAATAAAACTTATGATGAGTATTTGCGACATAACCTTCTTAAAAAGTGATCTCTACATAATTTCACTTGAGTTGAAACTTCTTTTTCCCAAATAAAGCTTTTCAGTAGATTTTGTCTGGAAAAACACTTCATTTTTGTAGATTTTTCATGTTTTCTCAGTTTTTACAAATCTATTGACCCTTCTATATTTTATTATTTGAATTTTTTTTAATACATTCCCCCCACCTCCCACTTAAGCCTCCACCTTGTACTCCATTGCAACACAAGGGAACATGCAGTCTTAATTTTCACTCAAACCCATGTGTCTGACTTTGCACCATCATGGTAGACCAGCGGTACATCTTTTAAAGCTGGTATTGCTGTAAATAATGCTGTTTTAATGAATTTGAGGGTTTTTTTTGGCCCATTAATAAATCATTGCACTTGGGTTTAGCAGCCATTTTGTCAAATCTTCCCTGAAATTGACTGCAAACCTCTGCCTTGCATTTCAAGATCATATGGGGAAACTTAATTGCAATCTGGCCCTTGCGATTGGGAACTGGTGACATCGCTCATGAAAAACATTACAGGGACCCCTGTCCAAAGTATTATGCTGTGAAATACACAGTGTAAGATTTGTTACATTGAAGGCTGTCCATAGTCCATATTTTGGGTGTCCATTACTTGAGTGCCTCTCTTATAATGTAAAGTATTTTTGACCGTTCTGTAGTGTTTGTATTTTACAGCTGTCTTGTCATTTGAGTGTCCATTGGACCAGGTTTCACTATATTATTAAGATACACACTTGGTAGCTTTTTTATGGGACTCTTTTATATCGGCGACATGGAGCCAACATCAGGTACATTATTCTCCCAAGAAACAACACTCTTAAATGCACGTGACTGTGCCTTATATTTTACCTCCATGTTGAAGATCAGTGGCCTACGGCAGGCAGGCATCCGCTGAAAAATCAAGAGAAAATGGCACATGGGGATAGCTTTTCTGTTGTTACAATAAGAGAGCAAACACTGAGTAAAGCGGTCTATTTAGTTTGTGCTCATCCTTAAACCAAGCACAATTTAATTTGCTTCACAAGAGACTGTTTATTTGACTTGACAAAAAAAAGTTTGATTTTTATTTTGCCTTATGATTTTATGATCTCCAAAGGTATCAATAACATAAAAGGAGCGCCTCATTGTCTGCATTACATGCTGCCTAGCCAGCAATGCTCATAAAATAGTTCACATCTTTTAGTTTTAACTTATGGAAAATTTTTGCTTGTGTCACGTGCCTGGAGGAGAATTTTTTGGAAACTGTGTGAAAGAGCATGAGGCATTATCTTTCACTGATAAGGTGCCATGAATCTCTGTTCTATGAAGAACATGTGGATTTTCCCATTTAGGGTGATACAAAGGTTAGATTACTCTGCAGGAATGCATCCAAGGAATGAGGTCATTGAGCAACACAGGCCTCCCCAAACAATCTCACCCGCACCATGGCAATATGCAGCACTGTGCTTTCAAACATCAATAAAATTTTTAATAGAACATTGTACAGTGACAGGAGAACAGTAAACATGTTAGAGACTATTTTGTTCTCCTGCAGTTGACGGAATTTCACAAGATTGTTGATGGTAAGAATGCACCAAGTGGTTCCAAGCCTGACTGCCATTTTTAACCTTCAAGTTACCAAATGATAATGTGAATGTAACATTTGATCATCCTGAGCCATGCACTTTTTATTTTAAAATAAAGCTTTTGAGATAGAGAGGGTTTGAGAAGCAATGAGTCAGATTATTCTTTTCAGTATTATTAATCGAGGACTTTTGTTCTCTTTCTTCTCTTATCCACAAAAGGCTAAATTTCTGCAGATTTCTTAGTATCGGGTAGGAACAGGCCAGTCAATGTACTAGTGAGCTACTTTGGTAGAATATGGTGTCACTCTTCACTTCACCCTCTCACTTACCTTGACTTCTCAGAACATAGGAACTGGAGTAGGCCATTCAGCCCTTTGAGCTTGCTCCGTCATTCAACTAGATCATGAATGATCGCCTACTTCAATGCCGTTTCCCCAAATGCCTTGATGTCATTAGTATCTAGAAATCTATCGATCTCTGTCTTGAGCTCGAGAAGTTCCCTATGTTAATGAAGAGGTACTGATCAGAAGGCCATAATTGCCATCTGGGGTGGGGACCCCATTCAGAGCTCTTATCCATTCGAGAGATATCTTCTGCAATTCACAGATGCCTAGGATAAATCACTCACTTTTCCCTTCTGCGTGAGGCAATGTGTGTGAAGAGGGGAGGAGAATTTTTTTTAATAATATGGGAGAAAGGCAGGCTGTCTAAGCTTATTTAACTTATTTAGTTAAGTGATGTGGCTCATTCCTTTACAGAACATTACATTTTCTACAAATTAACCTATGGCTTTTTAAAAAATTTTTAGTTGTCCAACAACTGCCCCCATATGTTAGGATCATTTAAAAGTGACCTAGAAAAGTCTAATGACTGCACAATTCTATGGCACTTGACATTCAGCACTTGATGTCATTTCTGAGATTGCCCTCCTTAGTTTTATTGCATCAATACGCTGACCTCCCAGTGGAGGAGTCCTTCTACACTTTTAATTCTTTGATATGCATATGTAATCTTTTTAGGTTTGCTGTGTGACTTGCTGTGGTCGGATCCTGACAAGGATGTTCAAGGTTGGGGTGAGAATGATCGTGGCGTGTCTTTCACCTTTGGAGCTGACGTAGTCAGCAAATTTCTCAACCGGCACGATTTAGATCTAATATGTCGTGCCCATCAGGTAAAAAAAATTCTTTCAAAAATATTCTGTAAATGTAACAATCTTTACCTGCAGCTGTGAAGTGCTTTTGGATTTAGGGGGAAGATGATGATAGTGGTAATGTCCCTGAACTAATAATCCAGATGCCCAGGCTAATGCTCTGGGTACATGGCTTCAAATCCCACTATGGCAGCTGTTGGAATTTAAATTCAATTAATGAAATCTGGAATTGAAATGGTGACCATGAAACTCTTATCGATTGTTGTAAAACCCCATCTGGTTCACTAATGTCCTTTAAGGAAGGAAATCGGTCATCTGGCCTGGCCAGACTCCAGATCCACATCAATGTGGTTGACTCTTAACTGCTCTCTGAATTGACCTAGTAAGCCACTCAGTTCAAGGGCAATTAGAGATGGGCAACAAATGATGGCCTTGCCAGTGTTGTCCACATCCCACCAAAGATTTAAATAAAAAAAACTTCTGTCAGAGCCACCCGGCTCAGACTGCATTAGAGCCTTGGTTCAAACATGGGCAAGTGAACTGGATTCCAGAGATGTGGTGAAAGTGATTGCGAGGGCTCCTTGATGCAAAGTGGCAATCAGGAAGACTGTGGCTGAAGTCAAACCTAGCACAAAGGAAGGTGTTGGAGGCCAATCATCTCAGCACCAGGCCATCTTTACAGGAGCTCCTTAAGGCAGTGTCCAAGACCCAACCAGTACCTTTCTACTATCATAAGGTCAGAAGTTTGCTGCTGACCACACAGTGTTCGGTTCCATTCGTGACTCTACAGATATTGAAGTCTTCTATGCCAGTATGCAGCAAGACCTCAAAAACATTCAGGTTTGTGCTGATTAGTGTCAAATAATATTACACCACAAATGTTAGGCAATGGCCATCTCTAACAACAGAGAATCTAACTATCTCTTCTTGATATTTGATGCCATTGCTGAATCACCCACCATCAACACCTTGCCTTCGATCAAAAACTTAACTGAAATATCGTGCCTACGAGTACAAGTCAGAGGCTGGGAATTCTTCAAGAAACTCATCTCCTGACTCTGCTAAACCTGTAGTAAAATTCAGGAGTGCAATGGAATATTTTCCATTGGCTTGGATGCGTGCAGCCCTAACACTCAACAAACTGGACTTCAGCCAGGACAAAGCAGCCTGCTTGACTGGCACCCCAACCATTTACTACTTCCGCTGCTGATTCACATTGGCAGCAGCTTGTATCATCTACAAGATCCATGGCAAGAAATTACCAAGCCTCCTTCAACAGCAGCTTCCAAACCCACAGCCTCTACCAATTAGAAGAGCAAAAGCAACAGACACATGGGAATACCACATGTACAATTTCTCCTCCAAGCCACACATCATCCTGACTTGGAAATGTATTGCTGTCACTGGGTAAAAACCCTGGAACTCTGTCCCTTAAAAGCCTTAAGAGCTGCAGCTACTCAAGAAGGTGGCTTATCACCACTTGCTCAAGGGCAATTAGAGATGGACAATAAATGTTGGCCTTGACAGCAATACCCGCATCCAATTAACAGGGGGTGGGGGCAGGAGTCATAGACTATTTTTTCTCAGATGGTTAAAAAAAATTCTACATCTCCATATCTATCTTTGAGGATTTACAAAGCCTGTCTGACTTGTATGGAATTTCTACAGTGTATTTTTTCCTGATACAATGGAAACATTTGTAGATCTGGAAAAGTTGCTTCAAACATCACAATAGAAATGCCTTGCCTGTGGTTTCATACACGTTACTGCAACAAAAGCAGGGAGTTTACTTAATGGTGTCACAGTTTTCCAGGTTATTTGTAAGATTTTGTGCCTTGATTAATTATATATAGTGCAAAGAATTTGCCTGACTCTACTTTCTATTCTTGGTGCAGAGTTTTTGCATGACTGAATGTCTAGTTGGGGAATATGCAGTGGTGTGGAGCTGAAAATAACTTGCAAAATCAGAGCAGAAAATTAAAACCTTACTTGCTCATGTAATAAACATTAATGTTTTGCAGGTGGTTGAAGACGGCTATGAATTCTTTGCGAAACGCCAGCTGGTTACTTTGTTTTCTGCTCCAAACTACTGTGGCGAGTTTGATAACGCTGGAGGAATGATGAGTGTTGATGAAACATTAATGTGTTCTTTTCAGGTACGTGTTGGTCAAGTACTAACTAACCTCTTTCATGGCAGTGTGAAGTTTGTTGCACTGTTCGATTCAATACAACACATGCACCAAGTGGAGAAGAAATGGGCATACCCTTATGTCGGATGATAGATTTGCTGACTCCCTCCAGTTAACCTCTTAAGAATTCATTGTGTGTTTACTCATTTCGCCAGTTGGAGGAGGGTAATGGAGCAGCTATTAGAGGCACCAGGGGTAATGGTGCGAAACATGTAGCTCATTTTACTGTGATCCTAAAGTTAGTTAGTGTTCATGATGCTAAATTTTGCTGTTTAAAAAGGACTAATGGCCCCAACTTCCAGTATCCATTAATGTTTGGGACGAGGCAAAAAATAATTTTCTCAGATAAGCTGCAGGTGACTGGCTTTCCAATTTGAGGTTGGCCTCTTCTGGCATCTACATGGTTTTATCTGATGCTCTATTTTTTAGCCTTGAATCTCAGCATTCCTTCATGATTAGACTCCCATGTCATACCTTGTTAAGGCTTTTTGAAAGTCCATGTACATGCAACCACTGCATTTCCCTATCCATTATATCTGTTGCCAACTCGAGGGACCCTTAGCAAGTTTGTTAAGCACAATCTTCTTTTCTGGAATAATTGTTGGATGCTTCTCATTTACTCCTTCATATTTTAGCCATTTCATCTTTAAAGATTCCAAGATGTTTCATAGTGCAGATGTTAAGCGAACAGGCCCTTAATTATCCAGGGTCAGTATGTCTGTTTTTGAAAATGGGTATTGTCCAATCTCCAGTCCTCACTCAACAGAACCCTGAAATATTAGCCATGATTTTAATTTCACCCAAGATGGTGAGTTAGGGTCTCATGCCCAATTTTTACCATCTGATTTCCTGCTCAGGTGAAAATTGAGCCAGTTGTAAATCGACTGTCTAACCAGAGCACACACTATTTTTAGCAGGTGGGTGAGGTTAAAATTGGGGCATAATTTTTATCGCCTCTTCTTCTCCCTTTCCCTCAATCTTTGGATCCCAGCACATTTTCCTTTTAACCAACTGCTGTAATACATTTTACTTATCTCTCATCTTGCTTTTGACCGATTCAGTATTTACCTCATCCCCAATAGCCTTTTCTTTTGTAAACACAGTTGCAAAGTATTTACACATTCCAGCAGATTAACAGAAGAGGCGGTGACGTAGTGGTATTGTCACTGAACTAGTACTCCAGATATCCAGGGTAATGCTCTGGGGACCCGGGTTCAATTTGAATTCAACAAAATATCTTGAATTAAAAATCTAATGATGGCCATGAAACCATTGTCAATTGTCATAAAAACCTATCTGGTTCACTAATGTCCTTTAGAGAAAGAAATCTGCCGTCCTTTCCTGGTGTGGCCTACATGTGACTCCAGACCCTCAGCAATGTGGCTGGCTCTTAAATGCCCTCTGAAATGGCCTAGCAAGCCACACAGTTCTCAAGGGCATTTAGGGGTGGGCAATAAATGCTGGCCCAGACAGCAGCGCCCACATCCCATGAACAAATATAAAAAAAGATTCCTGCTCAACCTCTGCAAATTTACTATCCTCTCCTCAGGCATTTTGTGGGAAGGGGTGGGGAACGATGATGGTGACTCTGGTGCCCTATATTTTGACAATTGACTAAACAGTGCTGTGCGCTACTCAAAATAACCCTGGCTGATTCACACTCTCATGACTCTTTTCCATCCCTTTCCCTCATTTATTTTTAGAGCATAAGAAATAGCAACAGAAGTAGACTAATCGGCCCCTTGAGCCTACTCTACCATTCAGTACGATTGTGGCTGATCCTCTCCCTCAGCTACACTTTCCTGCCTGCTCCCCATATCCCTTGATTCCTTGAGATCACAAATTTGTCTAACTCAGCCTTAAATATATTCAAAAATCCTCTGCAGTAGAGAATTCCAAAGATTCACAAACCGTTGAATGAAGAAATTTCTCCTTAACTCAATCCTTTATGACCTCCGCCTTATCCTGAGACTGTGCCCTTGTGTTCTACATTCCTCATTCAGGGGAAAGAACCTCTGTCTATCTTGTCAACCCCTTCAGAATCTTATGTTTCACCTCTCATTCTTCTAAACTCTAGAGAGTATAGGCCCCAATTTACTCAGCCATCCATCATAGGACAATCCGATCCGTAGCAAGGATTTTTAAATCTGAAAAATTTTGTTTCAGTAATTGTTTATTTGATCATAAGGTCATAAGAAATAGGAACCTGAGTAGGCCATTTGACCTATTGAGCCCGCCCCGCCATTCAATAAAATCATGGCTGACCTGATTGTGGCCTTAACTCCATTTTCCTGCCTGTTCCCCATAACCCTCAACTCCCTTGTCGATCAAAAATCTACCTAACTCAGCCTTGAGTATGTTCGATGACCCAGCCTCCTCCGCACTGTGGGGAGAAGAATTCTAAAGACTAATGACCCTCTGAGAGAAGAAATTCCTCCTTATCCCTGTCTTAAATGGGGGAAGCACTTATTTTTAAACTGTGTTTCCTAGTTCCAGATTTCCCCACAAGAGGAAACATCTTCCCAGCATCCATCCTGTGTGACTTCTTGTGTCTTTCTTGTGAATCTTGTGCTTCAGTAAGGTCACTTCTCATTCTTCTAAACTTCAATGAGTTTGGTCCAACCAGCAGAACCTTTTCTCATAAGAAATTTATTGCCATATGATAATAGTTTAGAAATTAAGAAAATGCTTTACTGACGATCAAAGTCTCAATGGTGCCACCTCCAGCTAATGAATAGATCTGGGACTATGGAAGGTTCAATTCTGCCACAGTCTCTCCGATTGCAATGTGGGAAATGCTTGCTGAGATAAAGCCCTTGGCTGCTTGAGCCCACCTGACCAGCTTATGCCCATCCAGAACAATCTTGTAGTAAAAACAACGATATTTCCTAGAGCACTATGTTACTGTGTGAATGAGCTTTCCCTTCTGCTCTGAAACTTATTTCTGGATGAGCTATTTTCCAATAGCACAATCTATCCTTCTAATTTCTCCATCTACTCTGGCACTATTTCTAGAAAGAAAACGGTTGAGAGGTTTTCTTTTAAATGTCTCCCCTGCGTGGATTTTGCAAGTAGAGGCTGGGAAGACCCAAGAGAAGTATCTCTCCTAATGGAGACATGGTGGTCTGTCTGAGGACCAGATTTGAAGGTGCCTGGATTGTATGTTGATATTTTGGGTTCTGCATTTCTCTCCCCGCCCCCCTACCCCCATATTAATATAGTGCTCTCTTCATTTCGAATTTTGGAATAAAAATCTTCAGACTTTTTGACCTTTGACGTCCATTTTGAGTCACCCCATGACATTTCTTCTTCAGCTTTGCATATATTTTTGTTGTACCTCTTTGAAGTACCTTGTGACACTTTGTTAAAGGTATGATATGAATACTTGGTATTGAAAGTGCCACATACTCATTTTGAACTCGCATTTGAGCTCCCTGAATTGATCAGATTATTGTTCTGATTCATTAAATGTGTATTTTATGCCTGTTTTTAGATTCTAAAACCTTCTGAAAAGAAAGCAAAATACCAGTATGGAGGTCTGAACTCTGGCCGCCCTGTTACACCCCCTCGCACGGCAAACCCGCCCAAGAAGAGGTGAATAGCAAAGACAGCCCCAAACACCTTATCATTTGTACACAGAGAAAGTTACAAGTATACCAGTTCATATTCTAAAGTATGTAACCTGTAAGCACCGTTCAACCATCTGCTACTGTCTTTGTGAGCCTCAAGCTTGTAAAAAGAAATTAAATAACTAAGTCTTTTTGAAGAAAGGTTTTCCAGTAAATACGCAGGTGTGGCATATTGTAATGTAAATCAATGTAGTACAGTAACCAGTGCATTTTATTAATATTTTGTTTGGGCTGGGATGAAGGTTAACTAAGGCTGGGATGAAGGCTATCTTTTCAACCTTCAAACTTTATCTGGTAATCCCCTTGAATCTTGCAATGAAATTTACGGCTTCTGATTTGGTTATTTATTTGTGATATATGTACCTGCAGATACAGATATGGTATAGGCACCATCAAGGCCTGTTGCAAAAACTATAGATGCAGTCTGGTAACTAGAAGCTCCATACAAGGACTGCAGTAGTTCACAATTAACCAGTCCAGGGGATGTCTCATGTTGGTACCAGTATGGTACTATTTCATGACACAGCTGAACAGTACCAGTCTGGTTTTCATACCAATTGATGCTTGCTGTCCACCTTTTTCTTCGTAGTTACACTGTACACTAGCTTTTATACGGGGGTATTTATTTGCCCTATGGTAATTCTCCAAACTGGCTTCTAGGCAGTCTATACGGTACTTAATTTATAAAGACATTGTATGGAGAGAATTGAATATCAATATTAGAAAATAAATTTAATGCAACGTAGCAGCAAACTGTTGAATTAAGTTTTTTGAAATGGTTAAAAGCCAGAGGAAGGTTCAAGGGAATGAGTTTTTTTTCCCCCCGAGCTCTAGAATTAAATGTTTTAATATGTTTTTGTGTAGGGCTGCATGCAACTTGTGGCTCCCATAATTTACTGATTTCATTTATGCATGCATGACCCAGTTAATATCTGAACTGTTGCACATGATTTTGTGTCTTCAGTAATCAGCAGAAAAATTAACAAAGAACTCCAAGTCGCAAATCTTTTTCAAGCTCTAAAGATCCATCCCAGTCCTGAGAATTTACATTGTTGTAGGTATGGGGGAGGGGTGGGGGGCTGATGTTTGCTTGCCATAATTTGGGATGCCAGAGAATTTGAATGTACGCATTACACGATAGTCTAAAGGTCTTTTTTTTAAATTAAAACCACAGTTGCATGATTTACTTATGGATATAGCAGCCCTTGTTTTCATGGATTTGTGTTTATATTCTGAAGATTGAAACTGTAGCTTTCCAAAGGCAAAATCTGAAGTGTGACGTCTTTGAGGGCTTTTCCCTTATTTATGTAAATCAGTTATACTGAAGCCTGAGGGCGTTATTCTGTTGAGATCGTTTGTTAAGGATGCCTATTTCTGTTGTTTTCAATACAATCTTATGCCTGATACAATGGTTTTATTGTTTCTTTTCTCTGCGAATTGTTGCTGTTTCATGTGTTAACCCTTGCACAGTCGGTTGTTGCATCAAGAAGTCTCCAACTTTATATGAAAATTAGGTAAAATAATGTAAAACTTTAACTGACTAAACCGATTTTAGATCATAACTGAAAAAGACAAGTGCCATGCCACTTGTGATAGACAACATAAAGTGGTGCTTCCTTCTGGAGTGCTTTCCTTTGCTTATTTTGTTTCTTCCAATGCCAGATAGTGACAATACTGCATTCCTTTAGAGCAAAGGATTTGGATTTTGCTGTTGCGGTGGTGTTTCACCCTGCCAGATGGTGGCATAAGCTTAGGGAATATATAATATTTCACCATTTATAGTTTTGCACTGTGCAGGGGTGGGTAAGGTGTTAAGATTTTATTATCTGTTTGTGAAGTAGGCATGGCATAAAAATTGTAGATAACAGTATTTATTTCTGCGATTTATTTTAAGAACGTAACAGTTCAGGATTAAAAGAAAGGGTATTTGGCTTGAAATGCATCCCAGCTTTTCCATTTTAGCATCTAGATATTAAATAATGCTAATATTTCTGCTTTGCACCGTCTGGCTCCTAGAATATTCTAAACAATTATTACACTTTAAGTAAAGAAGTTTGTTTTAAATTTACCTTTTAATATTTTGAAATTACTTATTTTGGTTTCTCTCTCTCTCCTGACTTACTGCAAGTTCTCCTTTACCATTTTACATATCGCAATGAGACCGTTCCATAGCCACTGCATTAGAACTTGAACCTCTCTCATCTCCCATGATTTATCTCCCTTAGATCCTCGTTGTACCTTCTCTATCGCAGTACCCCAAATGTGGTCTGAACAATACCATGTAAATCCTTCATAATTTCTGGAAACTTGTACATTACTGCCTGACTTTGTATCCCCACACTCAATTAGTTTTCACATTGTTTCCCCATGTTATTTAGGTATTAAAAGTGAATTTACAATTACCCCAGATACCTTTCCAAGTATCCTTGTGTAAATTGAATTCCATTCATTATGTACTTGAAACATGTTTATAGAATAATGAGGAATACTACTTAACAGCTATCCATGTTAAATTTCTGTTGCCATTTATCTGACCCATCCCTGTCTTTCTATAGATTTTGTTTGTTGACTCCTGTTCTGCTGCTGCTCTTGTTTTGATGATGGGCAAATGTCCAAATATTAACTCCTTCAACATTCAACAGTTTTGCTCGCTTCTCCTCACTTCTGAAGTCTGATAGTATGCCTCATTTTTCTACTTTTTCAACAACTTTATTACCCAGTATCATGTTTTTACTTCATTTTAAATATTTCTTGTAGAACATTTTCAACTCTTAAATAAACTGTTACTTGGAGTTACCATTTCTGCATACCCTCAGAAAAAGTTCAGAAAATTTATTAGGCAAGATCTTTCCACTTCTAAATGAATGCTGGCTTTTAATTTATCAATAGGTATTCCTCTGGCTTCTGCCTTATAGTTTTAAATACTTTATCTGTAGGTAAGGCTAATAGGCCCATGTTTGCCTGGCCAGCTTCACTGGCATTTTTAAATATTAACTCTTTTTTTCTCCTCCTTTTCACCTCCATAATGCATCATGAATTCTTCTTAAAATATACTGATTTTGTTCATCAAATATTCATGTCTGAGTAAGCCTTGCCAAATATCGGTTAAGATTTACTGTAGTGAGGCCCTAGCTGGATTGATCAACATTTAACTATAAATGGCACTGTGCTTATGTTTTTGCAAAATAAAATAAAAATTCCCTTGGAGAAATTGGTAAATTCATCTCTCATCTCGGAGCCTATACCAGATTTTGCATCTGCTGGGTTTGTTTTGGGCCCATTCATTCAGCAGGATTGATTATTGTGCAACAAAAGACTATTTGGACAGTCAAGTCTCTGGAAAGAACTCCATACATATTAATGTTGGTAGAAACTTGTTAACAGCAAATTAGCAGAAAATAGATAACAAAATTAAAACATTGTATTAAAGTGTACAGCTGTCACAGTATGGAACACAGCTGATAAAGACCCTTGTTTGTTTACAACAGCAGTTGCAGAAAAACTAGATATTTAAATTAACTTCTAAGCCTTTTTGAAATAAAATTGCCTGTTTTTTGTTTATTTGTTTTCACTTTTAAAATTCTTAGGATTAAATGTTGCACTTACTTCCCTCAAACCTTCTTCCAAAGCATTGTGCTTTGTTCACTGCAAAATTCTTCAGGCTACAAATTTTCAGAATCCACTTTGTTTGTCACCTTTGAATAAATTTATAAAAACTCACTGCATTTTGTCAAATGTTATTTGTATATGATTGAAGACACTGTACGATGGGAACAAACAATGCATTCCCTTTAAAGGTGCAGTCTGTGGGCTAACAAAATGGCTATCATTCTATCATCTGGTAATTCTAGTTGTAAAATTGGGTGCCACAACAATTTACTGAGAAATGGAATCATTTGTTTCAGTCGCTATTCTGAATCTTTTGACTTACTTTGAGCGAAATGCATTGTGACTTTGAGTTGTCAAACCTTTCACGCTGATCTATAAACTGGAGTAATTGTGTGTTTTAGCCTTTTGCATTTGTTTCATAAAATATGTTGTGCAGATATGTGTACAACACACACACACTACAGCATTGACCATGTAAAATCCTACCAGTTGTAATCCTGGAGCCTTTCCTAGCAGGTAGATTTGTATAATTTGATTCAGTGCTTTTTGTGCTAAATTGCATGTGTACATTATTAAATTAATTTCAAATTGGGATTTGCTTGGGAGTTTCAAAATGTAGAGGAATAACCTCGTTGATATTTGATCTATCCTCTCAGAACCTCTTTTGATTTAAATATTTTGCTAAGTAGCTTTAGAGAATGCCATATATTAGTGTTCTGATTGTTTCAAGAAAGAGGAACTGAATGATTTAGTTTGCCAAACATTCTAATCAGGTTTCTAGTATTTGAATATTTATTTACAGCTAGCACTTAGTCGGCTAACCATCACCAAATTTGCAAAAAATTATTTTTTTTCTAAATATTAACTAAAAGGTACGGTTATGCTGCAGGTATCTGCTCCTGGAGTGATGCAAACCCAAGTCATATTGTTGCCTACATGCTATGTAAAGTGGGTAGAGTGGAGCTCTGTGCATGCACACAAGCTGAACTGCATGTGTTCACACAAAGGGTGAAATATAACCAGTTGGTTGGTAAAAGTTGATAATCTGTATAGTTTAAAAATTACATTGAAAATATAGGACAGAAACAGGCCATGTGGTCCAACTAGTGTTTATGCTGCACACTAACCACCTCCCACCACTCTCCCTTCTGTGCTGTAAAATCCTATATTGTGCTACTTCTTATTAAAAGAAAACACTGGTTAGTCCTCAGCTGGAGTATTGTGTCCAATTCTGGGCAACACACTTAAAAGAATTTTGCTAAGACCTTGGGCTGGGTGCAGAGGAGATTAGCATCATAATAGGGATGAGGGAGTTCAGTAGTGTGAAAATACAAGAGCAACTGAAATTGTCCTAGGGCCAGAGAAGATTAAGGGGAGATTTAATAGTGGTGTCCAAAATTATCGGGGGTTTAGAAGGAGGTAGCTAGGGAGAAACTGTTGCCATAGGTTGAGTGGGTGGGTTGGCAACTGGAAGAAAAAAATGCAGGGTTCTAAGGAAAGAGTAGGGGAGTGGAATGAATTGAATAGTTCTTTCAAATGACCAGCACGGGCATAATATGTCAAATGGCTGCCTCCTGTGCTCTGATTAGCCTAACCCCATCGCCATGCCTTTCTGTTCCTTCCATTTTCTTTAATTCATCTGTGCTATTTGCCTGAACTGTTCTGTGTGGTCATCGGTCCCACATTCTAACTATTCTCTGGGTAAGGAAGCTTCTCCTAAATTTCTTATTGGAATTATTAGATGTCATCTTGTATTTATAATCTCTAGTTTGAGACTGCACCTTTCTCCTGTCCCAACTGGTGGAAACATCTCTATGTCTACCCTGTCGAACCTTTTCATTGCCTTAAAAGGCCTCTGTCACATAGTTCCCTCAGTTTTTCTAAAGGAAAGAGCCGCAGCTTGATCAATCTTTCTTAGTGGGTATAATCCCTCAGTTCATTAAATTGTGCTAAACTTTAATTGGCAGAAAATTTCCATGGAAATGTTTTTTCGGACCTGTTACTGCTTTTACCCTAAAGCAGAGAGGAATCTAATTGTCTTTAGCAATGGTAATGCGGAATCAACATCTGGTGGAAAATTTGAGGATGGTTAGGGAAACAAACCAAGCACTTGTTAAACATGTGCATGATCAATTGTTTCACCCATGTTATGTAACTGATTTGCTTAGTGCTTGTTAGACATATTCTGATTACACAGTTAATGGAAACCATATCCAGAAACTCTAGTGAGTGACTCTAAAATAACCATGGTGGACGTGTATAAGCTTAATGCAAGCGGCTTGGCCATTATTTTAACCAGCCAGTTTCATTATTCCTTAATGTTTCCTAACCCATGAAGTTTTATGGGGACAGTACCTTTCCTGGTTAATCTAGAGTTGTAAGAAAAAGCTACAGAGGGAATGTTGCAATACTGTCAAGTCAAGATATTACTGGCTCTTTTGCATCAGTGTGTAAACTGCTTAACAAAATTTTATGGCGCAAGTTGTGCACAAATTGATATTTCCACATAAAGATTGTTTCGTGTACCAATATTATTGTAATATTGTGCTCGTTGTAAAATATTAATGCACTGATATCCTGCTAGAACAGTATTGTTTTTTTGTACTTGTTACTGCTTTTGCCCTAAAGCGGAGAGGAATGTAATTGTCTTTAGCAGAGACAAAGTACAACAGCAAAAATAAAAATCAGGTGACTATTCATAAGGTTACAATGGATGCTAAAGAAAATATGCAAGGGCCAGTATTAATTGTCCACCTAGGAGGAATGTCATGGGGATCATTAAATTCACTTAAGATTGGTTTAATAGAGAGGATCTGAGGTTTTCTGGTACAATTTCAGTAATTTGGAAAGGACGAGGGTTCACAAAACAACTTTGAAGCGGTGAATAAGTGACAGCAATTGAGAGAGCAGGGAACAAAGAAACTGGAAAGGAGCATTTGAGGCAGTAATAGCAAATCATAGATGGTCAGGTTTAGACAGATTGTGGAATAAAAGGCAATCAACAAGTAGATATTGACATAGAGACCCAGGAAGAAATGCATGAACCCGAGACCAGGAATAAATACGTTGAGTGAAATGATGTGGCAAATTCACAACATGAATATGTATAACTTTAGAAGTGTTGAAAATAGGAAGGTGGAATTAAAAAATTATAGCAGTATGGAACTGATGTGGTTGGTATATTGAAGTGACCGGGATAAATCCAGAAGATGGAAATGACTATAAACCTATGAGGTATGAAGAATTTAGGTAAGAGCAATACACTCTTCCCTCAAGATATCCCAAGCAAAAAATCAGGATTTGGCTTTAACAAAACAAAATGGAACTTTTAGGTAAGCTACATGGACTTGACCAATATACCCAGCGTTAAATGACCATGCCACCATGCTGAGAGTCACTTTAGAAGATTTGAGGCAGTAGTGACGGAGGCATTCATTGGATGCTGAAAACAGAATTGAAAACAGGTTGATATATGTGCATGTTCTCAAAGGATAACAAAACCGACAAGGGCAAATCTATTATTTTACATGGAATGGAAAAATTGGGAGTAAAACTAAAAACAATCTGTACACCTGTAACCCAGTAACAATCAACAAACATGTAGAAGAGGAAGTTCCTGACTGACCAACCTCCTCAACCTTAAAACAAGTGACAACACTCAAGATTGTTATTGAATAGTATATCTAGGACTTGTGCTAAGTTTTAAGTATAAAAGGCTAGTAATTAAACTCAAAGTTGTGGTGATTCAGGGTAAACCCTGTGAATGGGTAAGAAACTAGCTGAAGTGTAGGAAACAGTGAGTACATGATACAGGTGATGGGTCAGAGTAGGGGAAGGAGTACCGAATGAAATGCCTTGGCTCAGTGCTGGAATCATTTAACCTATCCAGCATCTGATGGGCTGAATGGCTGCCTTCTGAACAGTATGATTCTATGATTAGTTTCTAATTTGCATAAAGGTAATCTGGATTTGGAACTCTATGCAAAGTGGTCAGATTTGCAGATGATACTAAACTAGAAGTGACCGAAGAATGTGAAGAGGTTATGGAATGAGTTAGCCCAGATATGTAAATACAGCAATAGCAGATGAATTTTAATACAGACAAGTTTAAATTGCTACACTTGGAAAAAATAGGATGACACAGATATGTGTTGAAATAGCCAAAGTTGAAGTTGGAAGAACTAGGAGGCTTAGCAGACTCAAAGCTAAATATGTCTAGCCAGTGCAGAGCAGAAATGGACAAAGTCAGTGGGATCAAAAACAAAAATACCTGGAAAAACTCAGCAGGTCTGACAGCATCTGCGGAGAGGAATACAGTTAACGTTTCGAGTCCAGTTCTGGTGAAGAGTCATACGGACTCGAAACGTTAACTGTATTCCTCTCCACAGATGCTGTCAGACCTGCTGAGTTTTTCCAGGTATTTTTGTTTTTGTTTCAGATTTCCAGCATCCGCAGTTTTTTGCTTTTATATTAAAGTCAGTGGGATGTTGTTCTCCAGAATCAAAATAGAATGTAAGTGAGAAGAGGTAGAGATCAAATTTTATAATGCTTTGGTCAATATACATCTTGACTGCTGTGACCAGTTTCAGTTTTTTGAAAAGCCACTGAAGCACTGGTGGCTGTGCAGAGAAGAGCCACGACACTGACCTCTAGTGTCAGATCTAAACTTTGAAGAAAGACTGGTAAAATGTAGGCTTTTCAGCCAAGAAACGGAGTGAATGAAAGATGATCTAATAGAGAAAGTTAACAGAATACTAAATGAAATGATATGATACATTCAAAGTTAGCAATGGTAATGTTAGGACTGATTCTTCACATGGTGATGAATGTGTGGAATGGAATTCCAGGTAGACTAGTTGAGGCAAAACCCTGGAATCCTATTAAACAATTGGATATAATAATGGAAGAATTTTGAGGTCTTGCAGATAGGGTGAAGCAGATGGGCCAAATGGTCTTCCTCACCTGTAATTATCATGCAATTTCTCAGCATTAAGGGTTGAGCATCATGAAATGGTGGGATTTAAGATTGGCTCTTGTGAAATCAGTAATTTCTGATCGTGAGAAATGTGTAAAGTAGTTCATGAACTTTCAAAGCATGTGTGGAGGAAATTAAAGTTTACTCATAGAAAGGTGATAATATCATTAGACAACATCAAGGTTTTTGAAAGCCAAATAGATTTTAGTCCTTTTGCTTTTTTCCATCCTTTCCCCATCTAGGATATAATACCTACTGTTTAACATTTATGAAAGTATTACATTTTACAGTGCAGAAGTGTTAAACGGATTACAGTAACATTTTCTGGTCTATTCACTGGCACCTAGATGAGAAGTCATTTATCTCCCTCCTGACTTACTGTCATGTCACTATTTCTAAACAAAGAAACACAAATCTGTATAAGCAGAGTTTTTTTATATGCAGTACTTGTGTGTTGTCTTTCCCTCCATTTCCCGTTGTAACACATTTCAAATGTTCAGTGTTTTTCTAAAGATTGTAATGTTCTCAATCACTGTCATCTCCAATAAATGGAGAAACGTGAAAAAAGTTGTCTAGTGATTTTCTTTCCTTCCCCAGAGAATAGAAGTAGCCAGATGTTTATCCAGGTGTTCTAAAACTTCTGCAACTTTCCATTGCCCTGCCAAATGTCAGAATATTGAGTTGGAAAATGTAAAAATCACAAGAAAGACAACTTTGCAATGGTAAAGTTTAAAGTTTGTTTTTCTAAACAGTGTCCTTTAAACGAACAAAGCGATTCACAGGCAGCGGGCACACAATACATCTTACCAAAGTAACATGTCTGATAAATAAAGTGGCTATCTGTGGCCTGTTTTTACATTTATGGCGAGTTGACTGAGGGAGAGGAGAATGTAATTTTTCCATTCTTATCCAATTTAATGATTTCTTAGGTGGAGAGAAAGCAAAATAAAATAATCTAAAGTCTTGAATTTTCTTAATCCCAGAAACAACTCTAACGGCAAGCTTGTTGGTTTGGGAGTTGATAAAGGGAATAGGAGGTGAGGTAGGTGACCTCTTGAGCTCCCTTCAAAATAAAGTGTACAAGTTTTGCATTTTGGAATGCTAACTGCCAATATGATCAGTTTTTGTACATAAACCACTGAGCAAACCACCAACAAAAACAAAATACTATGAATGTTGGAGATCATAGTTGAGTGTTTCCAGCATTTTCTGTTTCTGCATTCAAGCAAAACCACTAATCTGTAGTTACCTTGTGTGAGAGATAGGTTTCACTAAAAGCAGGACAGCCCACTTCAATAAATGTTATGGTCATTTCCTATTGGTGTTAAATCTACTGCGGTAGTTTTGAATTATTTTCTGTGCACTGTTCAGTATTTTGATGCCAATATTTGCATGGTTTTGTCCAGATAGTTATTTCTGTAAACTTAAAACTTTTTGGTTCATAAATTTGTTTTTATGTGAATAAGATGAGCTTCCAACTACATTCATACCATCACTAATTTTTTTTCTATATCTAACATGGCCTGACTGTGCCCCATTTCAGCTCATTCACTGTCATTGACTCATAGTCAACTATGCTTTTGTTACCTCTAGACTTGACTATTTCAATGCACGCCTGACCAACCTCCCACATTCCATCCTATAAACTTGAGGTCATCTAAAATTTCCTGCTCATGCCCTTACTCGGATCAAGTCATGTTTTTTACCCCCCTCACCTACATGAAAATAGTTGATTTTTGGAGACTGTTACGACCAAGATGGGAGGACCGCACTGTCTGTCTCTAGTCCCACTACTCCACAGATCACAACATATGTTGTGATTTTTCCAGTTAGCTATCCAGCCAAATGTGCTTTACTTATTAACCTCAGAATAACTACTCAATGCCCAGCTGTCTTCAATAAACAAAATGATTAGTTTATTACAAAATCAGACTTGACAAGTAGAAAAGCAAAGCTTATTAACATACAGTATGAAATGTGAACATATGACCCAATAAAATAGTAAGTCAGTGGTTCAAGGGAAGAGGATAAATGGTGGAGTCCTTGAAATGGTGTCCGGGTTTCTCAGCACTCATCTGGGGAACAATTGACGACTTGCACTACGGGCGGACTTTGAGGAAAACTCAATTGATTTGAGAGTGTAGAGCAACTTCCTTTCACTTTTTGCTTTGGACTGGGTCTGGAGCTTCAGGAGCTGTTGTCTTCTTTACCCAAACAATTGATGATCCTTGTTTTTCCTAAAGCAAAAGCAGCCTACCAACTTTTAAACACAGTTTTCAAAGCATGTTTTTTTTCCCCCCAAAGCCATAAACCAGCAAGTGACCCTTTTGTAAACCGCCCACTTGGGTCGACGCTTCCAGCTTCTTTAAAACTGCTTAACTACCTTCTCTTGTAAAACTGTCTTTTCCAAGGACAGCAGCAAATAGCATCCTTGAATTAACCCTTTAAGGGACAGTGTCTTTTTAAAAAATGCAAATTCTTCCAGAATATTCTTAGTACTTGCAGATGAACCATTTTCTGTGATTGAAGTGTTTATGACAAGGCCTCAGGACATCAGTGCAGGAGTTCCTCAGGGGGTGTCCTAGGCCTATCCAACTTTAGCTGCTTCATCAATGATCTCCCATCATAAGGTCAGAAGTGGAGATGTTTGCTGATGATTATTCAATGTTCAGTACCATTTGAAGCTCCTCAGATGCAGAAACTGTCTGTGCCTATGAGACCTGGACAGCATTCAAGCTTCAGCTGATAAGTGGCAGCAACATTCATACCATGTGATGACCATCTCCAAGAAAGAAACTGACCATCTCCCCTTTACATCAGCGTTATAATTACTGAATCCCCCACCAACAACATCTGGGGGTGGGAGATTCTGTAGTGAGTAATTTGCCTCCTGAATTCCAAAGCCTGTCCACCATCTACAAGGCACAAGTCAGGAGTGTGATAGAATATTCTCCACATGCCTGGATGAGTGTGGCTCCAACAACTCTTAAGCACCTTCACACCATATGGTAAACGGTGGCATAATGGTAATGTCACTGGGCTAGTAATCCAGAGTCCCAGGCTAATGTTCAGGGACTATGGGTTCAAACCCCACCATGGCAGCTAGTGCAATTTAAATTCAATTAATAAATAATTCAATTAATTAGAAATGAAATATAGAATTAATTAATTAGAAATGATATTAGTCTCAGTAATGGTAATCATGAAACTTTCACTGATTGTTCTAAAAACTCATCTGGTTCAATAATGCCCTTTAGGGAAGGAAATCTGCTGTCCTCACCTGGTCTGGCCTCCATGTGATTCCAGACTCTCAGCAATGTGGTTGATTCTTAACTGCCCACTGAAATGGCCTAGCAAGCCACTCAGTTCAAGGACAATTAGGGATAAGCAACAAGTGCTAGCTTAGTTGATGATGCCCACATCCCATGAAAGAAATAAAAAAAGTTCAAGACCAAGCATCACACTGGATTGGCAGCCCAGCTAACACCTTAAACTTTCAGTCCCTTCACTACCGACGCATAGTGGAAGCAGTATGTACCATCTACGCGATGCACTGCAGCAGCTCACTAAGGCTCTATAAACAGGAACCTCCAAACTAGTGACCTCTATCACCTAGAAAAACAAGGGCAGTATGGGCATGGAAATAGTACAGCTATAACACTGGCATCTCCTGGCTATGTGGAAAATTGCCCAGGTATGTTCTGTACACAAAAAGCAGGACAAATCCAATCCGGCCAATTACCACCCATCAGCCTACACTCCATCGGTAAAGTAATGGATAGCATCAACAGTGCTATCAAGCAGCACTTGCTTAGCAATAACCTGCTCACTGACACCCAGTTTGTGTTCCACAAGGGCCACTCAGCTCTTGACCTCATTACAGCCTTGGTTCAAACATGGACAAAAGAGCTGAACACCCAAGGTGAGGTCAGAGTGACTGCTCTTGACATCAAGGCCGCATTTGACAGAGTGTGGCATCAAGGAGCCCTAGCAAATTGGAGCCAATAGTAATCATGGAGAAAAATCTCCACTGGTTGGAGTCATACATGGCACAAAGGAAGATGGCAGTGTTTATAGAGTCCTAGAGGTCTACAGCACAGAAAAAGGCCCCTCGAGTCTGCGCCCGTCAAACAAGTACCTAACTATTCTAATCCCATTTTCCAGCACGAGGCCCATAGCCTTGTATGCCATGGCATCGCAAGTGCACATCCAAATACTCCTTAAATGTTACGAGGGTTTCTGCCTCTACCACCCTTTCAGGCAGTTCCAGATTCCCACCACCTTCTGGGTGAAAAAAAAATTTTCCTCACATCCCCTCTAAACCTCTTGCCCCTTACCTTAAATCTATGCCCCCTGGTTATTGATCCCTCCACCAAGGGGAAAAGTTGGTTCCTGTCTACCCTATCAATGCCCCTCATAATTTTATACACCTCAATCATATCACCCTCAATCTCCTCTGCTCCAGGGGAAAATAACCCCAGTCTATCCAATCTCTCCTCATAACTAAAACTCTCCAGCCCAGGCAACATCTTGGTAAATCTCCTCTGCACTCTCTCTAGTGCAATCACATCCTATAATGCGGATTCCAAAACTGCACGCAATGCTCTAGCTGTGGCCTAACTAGCGTTTTATACAGTTCTAGCATAACCTCTCAGCTCTTATATTCTATGCCTCAGCTAATAAAGGCAAATATCCCATATTCCTTCTTAGCCACCTTATCTACCTGTCCGCTACCTTGTTGGACATGCACACCAAGGTCCCTCTGATCCTCGGTGCTTCCCAGGGTCCTACCATTCATCCTGTATTCCCATGCCTTGTTTGTCCTGCCCGTGCATCACCTCACACTTATCCGGATTAAATTCCATTTGCCACTGATCAGCCCATCTGACCAGCCCGTCTATATCCTCCTAAGGCTATCCTCCTCACTATTTACCACCCACCAATTTTCGTTTCATCCGCGAACTTACTGATCAACCCTCCTACACTCAAGTCTAAGTCGTTTATCTATATCACAAACAACAAGGGACCCAACATCGATCCCTTCGGAACCACACTGGACACAGGCATCCAGTCACAAAAACACCCCTCGACCATCACCCTCTGCTTCCTGCCACTCAGCCAATTCTGGATCCAATTTGTCAAATTGCCTTGGATCCCATGGGCTCTTACCTTCATTATCAGTCTCCCAAGCGGGACCTTATCAAAAGCCTTGCTGAAGTCCAAGTAGACTACGTCAAACACATTGCCCTCATCTACACACCTGGTCACCTCTTCGAAAAATTCAATCAAATTGGTCAGACATGACCTCCCCTTAACAAAACCATGCTGACTGTTATTGATTAATCCCTGCCTCTCCAAGCGTAGATTAATTCTGTCCCTCCGAATTGTTGTTGGAAGTCAGTCATCTCAGCTCCAGGACATCACTGCAGGAATTCCTCAGGGTTGTGTCCTCGGCCCAACCATCCTCAGCTGCTTCATCAATGACCTTCCTTTCATCATACAGTCAGAAGTGGGGATATT
The DNA here is from genome assembly GCF_964194155.1 of Cetorhinus maximus. Taxonomy (NCBI): domain Eukaryota; kingdom Metazoa; phylum Chordata; class Chondrichthyes; order Lamniformes; family Cetorhinidae; genus Cetorhinus; species Cetorhinus maximus. Next base: position 150,490,874 of record NC_135883.1, on the reverse strand, counting down.
TGCTGATGATTACACAATGTTCAGCACCATTCGTGACTCCTCAGAGACTGAAGCTGCCCATGTCCAAATGCAGCAAGACCTGGACAATCTCCAGGTTTGGACTGATGAGTGACAAGTAACATTTGCGCCACACTAGTGCCAGGCAATGACCATCTTCAACAAGGTGAGAATCCAACCATCGCCCCTTGACGTTCAATGGCATTACCATCACTGAATGCCCCGCTGTCAACATCCTGGGGGTTACCATTGACCAGAAATTGAACTGGACTAGCCATATAAATACTGTGGCTACAAGAGCAGGTCAGAGACTAAGAATCATGACGAGTAACTAACTTCCTGACTCCCCAAAGCCTGTCCACCATCTACAAGGCACAACTCATTAATGTGATGGAATACTCCCCATTTGTCTAGATGAGTGCAGCTCCCACAGCACTCAAGAAGCTTGACACCATCCAGGACAAAGTTGTCCGCTTGATTGGCACCACATCCACAAACATTCACTCCCTCCACCACCAACGCACAGTAGCAACAGTGTACACCATCTACAAGATGCACTGTAGGAATTCACCAAGGCTCCTTTGACAGCACCTTCCAAACCCATGACCATTACCATCTAGAAGGACAAGGGCAGCAGGTAGATGGGAACACCACCACCTGGCAGTTCCCCTCCAAGTCACTCACCATCCTGACTTGGGAATATATCACCGTTCCTTCACTCTCGCTGGATCAAAATCATCGAACTCCCTTCCTAACAGCACTGTGGGTGTACCTACACCACATGGACTGCAGTTGTTCAAGAAGGCAGCTCACCACCACCTTCTCAGGGGCAACTAGGGATGGGCAAAAATGCTGGCCCAGCCAGTGAAGCCCACGTCCCGTGAATGAATAAAAAAATCAGCACCACCTGCAGGTTCTTCTCCAAGTCATGCATTTGCCCTGACTTGAAACTATATTGCTGTCGCTAGTTAAAGTCCTGGAACTCCTTCCCTAATAGCAGTGTACCTACACTGCATGGACAGCAGTAGTTGAAGAGGGCAGCCCGCCACTGTCTTCTCGAGGGCCATTGGGGATGGGCAGTACATGGTGACCTTGCCAGTGAAACTCCCACTCCAAGGATGAATAAAAACCCTGTGCTTGCTGACTACTATTGGATTCCAGTCAAGCAATTCCTCATTTTAAAATTCTCATCCTTGTTTTCAAATCCCTCCACGGCTCCAATGCTGGCTCATACGGACCGAGCCTGGGTTGTCTGCAATCACAGAATAACAGAATTTTAACGGCACATAAGGAGGCCATTCGGCCCATTATGTCTGCACCAGCTCTCCAAATGAACGTTATGACCTAGTGCCATTGCCCTGCTTTTTCCCTGTACCCCTGCACATTGTTTCTATTCAAATAATCATCTAATGCCTTCTTCAATGCCTCGAATGAACCTGCCTCCACCACACTTCCAGGCAGTGCATTCCAGACTTGAACCACTGCACATGTCACATTTGCTTCTTTTGCAAATCACTTTAAATCTGTGCTCTCTCGTTCTTGATCCTTTTACCAGCAGCTTCTTCCTATCTACTTTGTCCAGCCCCTTCATGATTTTGAACATCTCTATCAAATCTCCTCTTAGTCTTCTTCGCTCCAAGAAGAACAGTCCCAACCTCTCCAATCTATCCTCAAAACTGAAGTTTCTCATCCCTGGAACCATTCTTGTAAACCTCTTCTGCACTCTCTACAATGTGTTCACATCCTTCCTATAATGTGGCACCCAGAACTGTACACAATACTCCAGCTGATGTCTTATATAAGCTCAGCATAACCTCCCTGCTCTTGTACTCTATGCCCCTATTAGTAAAGACCAGGACACTGTATGCTTTATTAACTGCTCTCTCCACCTGTCCTGCCAACTTCAATCACCTGCAGCAATGGAGCTGCAACATGTCCGTCAACGTTCCCAGCAGTCGGAATCTTTCATAGTGACTGAGGTTGATGAGAAACCAGTGCAGCCCCTTCATGTCAAATATGACGACACGGACATAGACGTGCTGGGTAAAGTGCTGATGCAATCCAGGTACTGACTGCAGCTGACAGCCAAATGCACCAAAATCATTAGATTCTGGAGCTTGCAACTAGGAGCAAAAAAGATGAATTAATCTGTGTGCCCTGACATGTGGGAATCAATTCAGCTGCTGGAAATGAATACTGTTTGTTGATGGTGGCGGGGAGACAGAGGGCAGGTCAGGCTGGCCTGAAAACCAGACTACATGTGTGCAGCTGTACTAAGTTTGACTTCTGTACTAAAATTGGATTTCAACTTGATAACTATTGGAAAGCACACTGAATAAATACTGAAATAGTCGCTTGCAATGCAGAACTTGAATATTGTTGAAAAGAGAAATATGTTGCTGAAATTTTTCATCTTGCACTGATCAGGACAAACACAAGAACACCAAATTTCAAACTACCCACAACAATTTATACTACCAGAGAAAAGAAGTACTGATTGGTTGGCAAATCGACTATGACTGGCCAAGATGTTGCCATGGAGAAAACATTTGTCCTGATGAGTGCAAGATGAAAAGCTTTGGCTATATCTCTTTAGCAATATCCAAATACTGAAATAGTTTCTACTGCAGTCAATTAACGAAATATGTTTATTTTGCTCCTACAAATCTGGCTGTCATCTTGTAGGATGATCCTGTTTGACTATTGGTTGCAAAAGTTCCAAAAAAATTAACAAACCACTTTGAAAATTCAGCATTTATTACCAACGTCCTCCCTTATGTCCAGTTCTGCTAGGTTTAGAAACATGCAATTATTTTTTTATTATTCATTCATGGGATGTGGGCATCGTTGGCTCAGTCAGCATTTATTGCCCTTGTTCAGAGGGCTTTTTTTTTTAAAGAATCAACTTTTTGTTGTGGGTCTGGAGTCACATGTAGGCCAGACCAGGATAGCATATTTTCTTCCCTAAAGGACATTAGTGAACCAGATGGCAATGATTTTATGGTCATCATTAGACTTTTAATTCCAGTTATTTATTGAATTCAAATTCCACCATCTACTGTGGTGGGATTCAAACCCAGGTCCCCAGAGCATTACCCTGGGTCTCTAGATTACTAGCCCACTACACCATCACCTCCCCACAATTCTTTGTGGGATAGGTTACTTGATGAAAGCTTGGGCAAAATCCTCCACATTTTCTCGCACTGCCAAAGCTCAGAAATTTCCCAATCCTGGTGTACCGGAATTTCTTTACAGCTGGTGAGTTGGACACAATCTTCGGGCCTTTCCACAAGACCTTGATAATCACAAACGAGGTGGCCATGCAGCCCACTTTAATTGAACCATCCAACATTAGGAAGCAAAGCAAAAATAATAAATATATTTATTTTTGAACAAATATGCTTATTGTATAAAAACTTATATAGATACACTGGAGTCTGTGGAATTTTTATATTAAAGGGGTGGGTGGGGGCGCTCAAAAGCAAAAAGATGGAGAATCCCTGAACTATGGAGAATTTTGGTGGTCTTATGGATCTGACCAAGGAGTGCTTAATGCTGATGTGAGGTACAAAAATATCCAATCATGATGACTAATTCCTCACTTTGAGCCTTAATTTGCAAAACAGGTGAATTAATAAATGGCCGCTGCCCCAGTATTCCAACAACTTTACACACGCTCCATTCTTTAAAATATATCTTAATACGTGTGGTGGATTGTTTGGAGTAACTTGGGCCTCCAGAAAATGACATCCCCTCCACTTACACTGGTGATTCAGCCTCTCTGTCATCTTCAAAAGGACAGCTGGATCAGTGTTCGGGCGGTGGGCCCATTTTAATATGCAAATCAGTGATTACTGATGTACGTCAGATTGCAGTTTTGACCGTCAACTCCGGATTGGGCACCGTGCCCAGTTTGATTTGCTGATGCAGCAGAAGAGGCACCAAAAAGGGTATATTTAGAATTATGTCTGCATGGAGCCAGAGTGTTCCTCCAGTCTTCACTGAATAAGTGTGCGCTGCTCCTCCAGCCCTACAGCCTTTGTCCCCACTGAACCACGTGGTGTGCAGGAAGCTAGAAGGTACTGTACCGGCCCCGCTCCATGATAAATACAGTGCATGGGTGGCCATGCAAAAAAATTTAAAGGGATTGTCCACTGAAAAATCTGGCTGTGCACATTAAAGAGAATATTGCTTACAGTCCACCAGGATCTCGGTGCTCTGCCAATTCTGGTCTCTTGAACATTTGCTATTTTAATCGCTCCACGATTGGGGGCTGTGCCTTCAGCTGCCAACGCACTAAGCTCTGTAATTCCCTCCTTAAACCTCTCCACTTCTCTGCTTCTTTTTCTTCCTTTATAATGCCCCTTATAACCTACCTCTTTAACCAAGCATTTGATCATCTGACCTAATATCTCTTAATGTGGCTCACTCTCAAATTTTTGTCTGCTATCGGTCCTGTGAAGTTCCTTGATTCGTTTTGTTGCAATAAAGGTGCTATATAAATGGGAAGCCGTTCGCTCTTCACTCTGCCCTGGTTTAATGTTTTTACAATGAAAAATATCAAATCAAAGCTATTACAGACCACAAAATGACGGATGCTGTGAACTTTTGGCTTAAATGAATCAGCAACAATACTCTATACGGTACACTAATATACAACTTATGCAAGTTCATTAAATTGATTCTACCAGCTAGGCTTGAGCAATAAGTGTGGCCTGTTAGCATTGCCCATATCCCAATAAAAAATAAAAGTGTCATTTACAGGAACCGGTGGTGTATTGGTAATGTCAGGCAATTGCTCTGGAGACACGGGTTCAAATTCCCACCACGGTGCCTTGTGGAATTTAAATTCAATCCATAAAAATCTGGAATTAAAAACTAGTCAGTAATCGTGACCATGAAACCATCATCGATTGTTATACAATGCCTATCTGGTTCACTCGCACTTTAGGGAAGGAAATCTGCCATCCTTACCTGGTCTAGTCTACATGTGACTCCAGACCCACAGCAATGTGGTTGACTCCTATGTGCCCACTGAAAAGGCCAAGCGAGCCATTCAGTTCAAGAGCAGTTAGGGATGGGTGACAAATGCTGGCCTTTCCCACGTCCCATGAAAAAAATAAAAAAGAACATCACCCTGAGGAGACAGTTCAAGCCTCTGCTGCACGTCACATTTGAAAGACAGCATCTTCGCATTGCAGCACTCCCTCCGTACTATACTGGAGAGTTAGCCTAGATTTTATTTTCAGGTGCCTGCAACAGGACTTGAACTCACAACCTACTGACGCAGAGACAAAAGTGCTGCCCACTCAACTATCACTTACACAGTGAGGTAGGTAATTTGCTGTAGGTTGAGAATTGGTTCCAGGAACTGCCACAGTGTGGTCTCACATCCAAGGTGGCAGTCGACTTTACAAAGGACCCAACTGAAGGAAGGTCCCTAATCTATTTCTTTAATGCCCACGCTTTTTGAGGGTACATGACAACAACACTGCACTCCCTCTATGGCAAGTATATCCTTTCTTAGGTAGGGAGACCAAAACTGCACACAATACTCCAGGCGTGGCCTCACCAAGGCCCTGTATAAATTTTTTTTATTCATTCATGGGATGTGGACTTCGCTGGCTGGGCCAGCATTTATTGCCCATCCCTAGTTGCCCTTGAGAAGGTGGTGGGGAGCTGCCTTCTTGAACCATTGCAGTCCATGTGGTGTAGGTACACCCACAGTGCTGTTAGGAAGAGAGTTCCAGGATTTTGATCCAGCGACAGTGAAGGAACAGCGATATATTTCCAAGTCAGGATGGTGAATGACTTGGGGGGGAACCACTAGGTAGTGGTGTTCCCATCTATCTGCTGCCTTTGTCCTTCTAGGTGGTAGTGGTCGTGGGTTTGGAAGGTGCTGTCTAAGGAGCCTTGGTGAAATCCTGCAGTGCATCTAGTAGATGGTACACACTGCTGCTACTGTGTGTCGGTGGTGGAGGGAGTGAATGTTTGTGGATGTGGTGCCAATCAAGTGGGCTGCTTTGGTGGTGTCCAGCTTCTTGAGTGTTGTGGGAGTTGCACTCATCCAGGCAAGTGGGGAGCATTCCATCACACTCCTGACTTGTGCCTTGTAGATGATGGTCAGGCTTTGGGGAGGCAGGAAGTGAGTTACTCGTCGCACAATTCCTGGCCTCTGACCTGCTCTTGCAGCCTCAATACTTATATGGCTAGTCCAGTTAAATTTCTGGTCAATGGTAACACCCAGGATGTTGATAGTGGGGGATTCAGTGTCGGCAATGCCATTGAACATCAAGGGGCAATGGTTGGATCCTCTCTTGTTGGAGATGGTTATTGCCTAACACATTTGTTGCATGAATGTTACTTGCCAATTGGCAGCCCAAGCCTGGATATTGTCCAGGTCTTCCTGCATTTGGACACTGGGACTGTTTCAGTCTCTGAGGAGCCGTGAATGGTGCTGAACATTGTGCAATCGTCAGCGAACATCCCCACTTCTGATCTTATGATGGAAGGAAGGTCATTGAGGAAGCAGCTGAAGATGGTTGGGCCTAGGACACTACTCTGAGAAACTCCTGCAGTGATGTCCTGGAGCTGAGATGACTGACCTTCAACAACCACAACCATCTTCCTTTGTGCTAGGTATGACTCCAACCAGCGGAGAGTTTTCCCCCGATTCCCATTGACTCCAGTTTTGCTAGGGCTCCTTGATGCCACATTAGGTCAAATGCTGCCTTGATGTCAAGTGCAGTCACTCTCACCTCACAGTGAGCCATGCAGTAAGACATCCCTACTTCTGAACTCAAATCCTTTTGCAATGAAGGCCAACATACCATTTGCCTTCCTAATTGCTTGCTGCACCTGCCTATTTACTTTCATTGACTGGTGTACAAGGACACCCAGGTCCCTTTGTGCATCCACATTTCCCAATATATCACCATTTAAATAATACTCTGCCTTTCTGTTCTTCACACCGAGGCATATAACTTCACGTTTATCCATGTTATACTGCATCTGCCATGTGTTTGCCCACACACACAACTTGTGTAGATCACCCTGAAGCCTCTTGCATCCTCCTCACAACTTGCAACCCTGCCCAGTTTTGTGCTGTCAGTAAACTTGGAAATATTGCATTTGGTTCCCTCATCCAAGTCACTTATATGTATTGTTAATAGCTGGGGCCCAAGCACTGATCCCTGCGGTACACCACTAGTCACCACCTGCCACCCAGAAAAAGACCAATTTATTCCCACTCTCTGTTTCTGGTCTGTCAACCAATTCTCAATCCATGCCAATATATTATCTCCAATCCCATGTGCTTTAATTTTGCCCATTAGCCTCTTATGTGGGACCTTATCAAAAACCTTCTTGAAATCCAAATACACCACATCCACTGGTTCTCCCTTGTCGATTCTACTTGTTACATCCTCAAAAAACTCCAGTAGATTGGTTAAGCATGATTTCCCTTTCATAAAACGCTGATTAGGCCACAGCTAGAGTGTTGCATGCAGTTCTGGAATCCGCATAGGAAGGATGTGATTGCACTAGGGAGAGTGCAGAGGCAATTTACCAGGATGTTGCCAGGGTTGGAGAGTTTTAGTTATGAGGAGAGATTAGATAAACTGGAGTTATTTTCCCTGGAGCAGAGGAGATTAAGGGGGGACATGATTAAGGTGTATAAAATTATGAAGGGCATAAATAGGGTGGACAGGAAGGAACTTTTCCCCTTGGTGAAGGGATCAATAACCAGGGGGCATAGATTTAAGGTAAGGGGCAGGAGGTTTGGGGGGGGTGTGAGGAAGAATTTTTTCACCCAGAGGGTGGTGGGAATCTGGAACTCACTGCCTGAAAGGGTGGTAGAGGCAGAAACCCTCATAACATTTGTAAAGTATTTAGATATGCACTTCCGATGCCATGGCAAACAAGGCTATGGGCCTCGTGCAGGAAAATGGAATTAGAATAGTTAGGTTCTTGTTTGACGGGTGCAGACTTGATGGGCTGAGGGGCCATTTTCTGTGCTGTAGACCTCTATGACTCTATAAACCCATGCTGACTTTGCCTAATCCCGTCAATGCTTTCCAAGCATTCTGTTACCACGTGTGCTGCTTCTGTCTTTCAGAGTCACTCACTAATTCTCCATCTCCCATTCCCTGCTCTGAATTTGCCCTCAGGTTCCCAACCCCTAGCCAAACTAGTTTAAACCACTCCCCCCGCCCCCCACCCCCACCCAACAGCACTAGCAAATCTCCTTGCGAGGATATTCGTCCCAGTCCTATTCAGGTGCAGACCCATCAGGCTTGTACAGGTCCTGCCTTCCCCAGAACTGGTCCCAATGCCTCAGAAATCTGATGCCCTCCCTCCTACACCAGCTTTCCAGCCAAGGGTTCTCCTATTCTCAATTCTCCTATTTCTATACTCGCTTGTACGTGGGACTGAGAGTAATCCTGAGATTGCTGCTTTAGAGGTCCTGCTTCTCAACCTCCTTCCTAGCTCCCTAAAGTCTGCTTTCAGGACCTCATCCCCTTTCCTACTTAACTCATAGATACCAAATGGACCATGCCCTCTAGCTGATCACCCTCCCCCAGAAGAATGTCCTGCAGCTGCTCCGTGACACCCTTGGCCCTGGCAACAGGGAGGTAACATACCATCCTGGAGTCACGTCTACGGCCACAGAAATGCCTGTCTTTTCCCTAACTAACAGATCCCCTGTTACTACTGCTCTTTCCCTCTTCTTTTCCCCTGCTGTACAGCAGAGCTGCCTGTGGTGCCACAAACCTGGCTCTGACTGCATTCCTCTGAGGAAGCAACGCCCTCACCAGTATCCAAAATAGCAAACCGGTATTCAAAACAGCAAACCGACTGGTGAGTGGAACCCCAGGGGACTCCTGTACTACCTGCCTAATTTTTTCCCGGACTGCCTGGTGGTCACCCATTCCCTTTCTGCCTCCGGGCTCCTAAGCTGTGGTGTGAACGTGCTATCCACATAGCTCTCAGCCTTGCGGATGTGCCATAGTGACTCCAGCCGCTGCTCGAGCTCCAAAACCCAGAGCTCAAGGTTCCTGCACATATGGTCATCTAGGACACTTCTGGCATCCACAACTTCCCACATATTCAAGGACATGCATTCCACACAACCGAGATGTCCTACCATGGCTTCAATTCACTTCCCTTGCATTAACTTTATTTTACTTTGGGTTACTTATGCAACTTTATTTTGCCTGGCCTCGACTTAACTTTTTTTTCCCTATTGCCTGTATTTCTTACTTATATACAAGTAGCCTTTTCTTTTTTAAAAAGAATATGTTTTTCCAATGCTCAGCTACATATGACACTCCCTAACAACAGTTTCTCACCAACTAATGAACTTATGTTCCTCCTGTGATATTAAGTGCTAGATGCTGCTGTCTGTCTGGCTCGGTGTCCTCCTCTCGCACTCTCCTCTAGGTGCTGATGACTGCCTGTCCCAGGGTCCTCCTCTCGCACTCTCCTCTAGGTGCTGCTGACTGCCTGTCCAAGGGTTCTCTTCTCACACTCTCCTCTAGGTGCTGCTGACTGCCTAGCCCAGGATCCTCCTCTTGCACTCTCCTCTAGGTGCTGCTGACTGCCTGTCTCAGGGTCTTCCTCTCGGACTCTCCTCTTGGTGCTGATGACTGCCTGTCCAAGGGTCCTCCTCTCGCACTCTCCTCTAGGTGCTGCTGACTGCCTGTCCAAGGGTCCTCCTCTCGCACTCTCCTCTAGGTGCTGCTGACTGCCTGTCCAAGGTTTCTCTTCTCGCACTCTGAAATGGCCACTCTGTTCAAATACAATAGACAGCAAATGCTGGGCTCGCCAGCAATGCCCACATCCCATGAAAGAATAAAAAAATGCAGAGGGAATCACTGTTATGTCTCTGGAATAGACTACACAAACTCATCCAAAGCTTAATGGGTGAGTGGAGCTGCCTTATACAAATAAACAAAAAATTGGAAAATACTTAAATGCTTTATTAAATTGTCATCTTTAGAGCTTTGCTCTTGTATCTGAATCCTTGATCAGTTTACAGCCTTGTAACTAGTTCCAATTCTTCAGTTGGCTACAAACAGAGGGGTCATTTCCTCATTACTCTCATCTAACAGGGTTTCTGAAATGAATGTCCTGGAAACTTTTCATGTTTCCCGTTTGTCTGTAAACACCTTTTAAAGGCTGACCAATTTTTCAGCAAGCCCTGCTAAAAGCCTATTAGAAAAGTGCCATTAACGTTTCAACTCAGTAATTTGGCATTTAATCAAGTTGTCAACAAATGTGTGATTGAGTCAAATGGGAATAATAAAAATGACTCATCTGTACATAAAGCTTACAGTACCTATTTTATTAGCCATTTTGTACCCATTATCAACACGTCGTTTCTATTTTAACATCACTCGAAAGAGAAGGCAATAATTAGCATTCTGTATCTTTAATGATAGATACTTCAAAGTGTGTGAAAGCCAGTATTGGATGTTGACTAATGTGTGACCCCAGACCAAGAGTAGAGATTAATTTAAAAAGATGGTGCAGTGCGAGAGAGATTGAATTATTCTGAGGACGTTTGTAGTTTAACTTTCAGGAATTAAGATTTTCCCCTTTCCTCATGATTGAGCTAGAAAAATATTTTCACCTTTTAAAAATATTACATAAGCCTTTCCTGAATATGTTGGGCCATATACTTGGAATCTAATGAAAAAGGTTCCCCCTTCGTAATTGACCAATTTGGGATTGTCTGTTTCTGCATTGCCTAATGGGAGATTAGACCAGCAAGTAATTTTGAGATTTATGTAGAGTCATCATTTTAAATGTTATCATACTTACTTTTATTTATCCAATCTTGCCCTCCTGAGGGTCTCAGTGGGGGTTGTTTTGAAATCAATGGGGATCATCAGCCCCTTCAGCTTGCCTCCCACCTTTTCTGGTGCTGTACTACCCAGTTACCCCTGTTGGCTGTTAATGAGCCCGCACTTACTGATCCCCTGATCTAGGAATTGCAGATGGAGTCAGGATGGCCTGACCTATGAGGGTAGAAATTCCACTCACAAGAACATACAAAATAAGAGCATGGCTGACCTTAGGCACTCCTAACTCTACAGGATGAGGAACAGCAAAACCCAGTCCCCAAGTCATTGAAATTGGAAAGAATTCCAAGTGCTGCCATCTTTCACCAGATATGTTGTGAATTGCAGGCATAGTTGCCAATGGGCTGTTGCTCTCAACATTTTTGAAAAATTGACACAGCTTTCAAAAAGGAATTGGATAAATACTTGCAGCATAACGATTTGCCGAGTTTATGAAACACAGGTTAGGTTAGGCCGGGGCTGGCGTATTGTGACCGATTTGGAAAAGAACATTTTAGAAAGGATGTCAAGGCCTCAAAGAGGATGCAGAGGGGATTTACTACGGATGAAACACTTCAAGTACGTGGAAAGAATGGGTGCTATAAACAACAGTAAACATTCACTGCCTCCACCACTGGTGCACTGGCAGCAAAATCGCCCCTGAGGCTAGGCCCCATGGGGTCACAGACTGTCCGTTGAGACGGGGCAGTCCCTGAGGCAAACAAAAACTGAGCTCTAAAAACACTAACTACACACCTAACCACCCCTAAACCCTAAGTCAACTTTAAAACTTAAACCTTGAAAATCTTAAAATGCCCTTTAAAACATGACCCTGAGAAACATTAAAAACTAAGTTCTAAAAACCTAAAGCCTGGGCGCAAACAGCTTCTAGCAGCTGGGCCATCTCCTTACATAAATAGTTTGATCTGAGGGTCACTCTTCCCCCGACCTCCCCCTACAGAATCACGGAACCCAAACTGCAGTTCAATCCTCTGCTGTCCCCGCACTCGCTTCCCAGCTACGGCTGTTGCCCCTCCTCCCCCCTTGATGCAACAGGTAAGGCCAAAGTGGGGTTCTACTCTGACCTTGAGCAATCCCTGACCTGAATCTCATTGGGGGACAAGTTGATTCTCCTTGGTGACTTCAATGCCCAGAGTCAAGAAGAACATCAAACTCTGGAAGGATGTGATTGGCAAGGAAGGAGTAGGAAAAGCAACCTCCAATGCAACCTTTTTCCTGATGAAGTGTTTAGAACATGGCCTTGTCATAACCAACACCCTGTTCATTGGAGAGACAAGTAAAAGGCCTCATGTCAAACACCCATGATCCAAACACTAGCACCGGCTTGATTACATCATTGTCCAAGCGAGAGTTTGCTGGGATGTCCGTGTCACTCTCACCATGTCAAGCGCCAACGATGACTGCTGGATCACCGCCTAATCCTGCCTATTATTTCCATCAACTTGGCTCCTAAACAGCAACAGAAACACTGCTACAAGAAAATTAACATTGAGTGTCTCAAAGATCCTGCAAAGACAAATCTTCTCAGCCAGTGCCTCACAGCGAATCTCTCTACTCCCACCCAACAGGAGCCGCAGTGTGTCCACACTGTCTGGTCTCCTCTGAAGTCCAGCACCTGCAAAGGCTTTCTCGGCTTCTCAACAGGAAACACGGCAGAATTTTCTGCCTGTCAGGCAGGCGGGCCCGACCCAATCTCCGGCTGGCGGGGAGACGATCCCCGCCGGAGAAGCGGGCCGCACTGCCATTTTACATGGGTGGGCCAATTAAGGCCCGCCCAGCATGACGTCCGGCGGGAAGCGCTATGCGCTCCCTGTGCGGGTGGGGGGGATTCCCTAAAAGCGAGAGTGCGCTCTTTCGCGCATGCGCACAAAAGAGCGCACATCTCCCTGAGGCTAAGTGCAGCATCAGGGAGATCGCCTGGACTTTGAAAAATGTTAAAAATAGGAAAAAAAAATCCCTTGCATGTCCCCCTCATGTGACAATGTCACATGAGTTGGGACATGTTCATAGTTTACAGAATAACTTTATTACAATTTTTAAAACCCTACATGAAACCTCATCCCGCCGCTGGATGAGGTTTCATGTTTTCTCTATTTGCCGCCGGGACTCCTGGCCTACCCACCAACCTTAAGGTTGGACAGGCAGGTCCTTCAATTGGTTAAATGATCCTGTCAATGGCCTCAATTGGCCATTGACAGGTCGGCCGTACCGCAGCTGATTTTGCTGCGCCCCCGCCTTTCTGAAAATTTAAATAGGGCGGGGTGACGTCAGGGGTTCCGCCCGATGTCATCCCGCATCATTTTACGCGTCGGCGAGTGGGCCCCACCCCTTGCTCGCCAACGTCAAAATTCTGCCCACAGACACTGGTTTGGTGAGAATGACCAAAGAGACGCCAGAGCTAATCAAGTGTAAATGCAAAGCGTTCATATATTTTAAGGGAAATGCAGCAGCACTATAGGCACCCGGAAGCAGCATTACAACAAAAAACTGGAGACATGAAGAGCAAAGGAAAGAGCGTGGGAAATCCAACAACTTACTGTGAAGTGCACCTATGGCCGAAATATTCAAGGGGCATAACCCACTGAGAGCCAAGAATGGAAGAGAGCTCATCAAACACAGTGATGCAGTCAGTGACCATTGGAGGGAACATTTCCAAGACCCTCTCAACCAAGACTCTGGCTGGGATTTTCCAGTCCTAACCACCAGCGGGATTTTCCAGTCCTGCCCAAGTCAATAGGCTTTTGGCTGTCTTGCCACATCCACTGTGGCCGGGCCAGAAAACCGAGGCCTCTGTCTTTGACCCGAGTGTCCTCAACTCCATCCCAGTCGTAGCGCTACCCTGGCCCAGAATGAAGTTAAAAAGCCATTCATCAGCTGAAAAATAACAACGTCTCTCGAGCAGAGGGAATCCCTGCTGAAATCCTAAAACACGGCGGAGGTACAAACCTTGCATAATTGTACAACCTCATATCCCTTATCTAGGAGGAGGAGCACATGCCAGGGAACTCAGGGATGCTGTAATCGTGATCACCTTCATGGCGATAAGCCTGATAGTGGTAATAACAGGGAAGCCTCCATGCTGCCAGCCATAGGGAAGGATTCCCCCCAACCACCTCCTCCCTGTGGCTGGAGCTCCTCCCAGAGTCACAATGTGGATTTTGCCCAACTGACAAGCACCACAGATATGATCTTCACTGAGCCGTAAATCCAGGTAAAATGCATAGAATAGAACCAACTTCAAAAAAGCCTTTGACTCAATCAATCATGAGGGCTTATGGAGAGTGCTCATCAAATTTAACTGTCCTCAGAACTTTGTCACCATCCTTTGCCTACTACTATAGGATGACATCCAAGCCATGACCCTTACTAATGGAACCACTACAAACCCTAACTCAGTGAAGACTGGGGTCAAATAAGGCTGTGTCATCACTAAAACTGTCATGACCATGTAAAAGGTGTTTCCTTAAAGTGGTCCATGAGCTAAGAATGCGTGTATGTAGTCCCCTTTTAACTTAAAAATAAGCCAGCAGACAAGCTTTAGCCTCAAACAAGGTAAAGGTTAGTTTATTAGAAAACTACTGCTAACGGTTATTTAAGTAAAAGTGATAAAGTTATTAACGAAAATATAGATACAAAAATTTAAAATGCAGATAAAGGAAAAAGATACTTAAAGATGAGATTTCAAATCGGTCTCTGGGAGATAGCATTGCAGGCCAGTTTCTTGAATTCCTCCTTTCCAAAGAGAAGGGGTCAAAACTTGAGGTTGAATTTAGCAGCTACAATGGCTTCTGCAGTTGACTATTTGGAAGTTTGCCTTTGAGGTGGACTCAGCAGGTCAGCAGGTTGTTAGGAGAGAGATGTCACCTATTCCTCACTAATTCCACAGTTATAGCACTTAGAAATTGCCTGGATTCTTTTGGTGGAACAGCAGTTGATTTCTTCATACCTTCCTCTTTGTCCTCCCTTGGCTAAGAACCCTCTCTGATTTAAAAAAAATTCTTTCACAGGATGTGGGTGTCGCTGGCTAGGCCAGCATTTATTGCCCATCCCTAATTACCCTTGAGAAGTTGGTAGTGAGCTGCTTTCTTGAAACGCTGCAGTCCACGTGGTGTAGGTATACCCACAGTGCTGTTAGGGAGGGAGTTACAGGATTTTGATCCAGCAACAGCGAAGAAACGCCAATATATTTCCAAATCAGGATGGTGTGTGGCTTGGAGGGGATCTTGTAAGTGGTGGTGTTCCCATGTGTCTGTTGCCCCTGTCCTCCTGGGTGGTAGTGATCGTGGGTTTGGAAGGTGCTGTCGAAAGAGCCTTGGTGAGTTGCTGCAGTGCATCTTGTAGTTGGTACACACTGCTGCCACTGTTAGTCAGTGGTAGAGGGAGTGAATATTGAAGTTGGTATTGGGGTGCCAGTCAAGAAGGCTGCTTTGTTCAAAATGATGTTGAATTTCTTGAGTGTTGTTGGAGCAGCACTCATCCAGGCAAGTGGAAAGTCTCCCATCACACTCCTGACTTGTGCCTTGTAGATGGTGGACAGGCTTTGGGGAGTCAGGAGGTGAGTTACTCGTCACAGGACGCCCATCCTCTGACCTGCTCTGTAACCACATTATTTATATGGCTGGTTCAGTTCAGTTTCTGGTCAATAGTAACCCCCATGAAGTTGACAGTGAGTGATTCAGCCACGGTACTGCCATTGAATGTCAAGGGAATATAGTTGAATTCTCTTTTGTTGGAGATGGTCACTGCCTGGCAGTTGTGTGGCGTGAATGTTATTTTCCATTTAACAGCCCAAGCCTGAATGTTGTCCAGATCTTGCTGCATATGGACACAGACTGTTTCAATATCTAAGGAGTCGCAAATGGTGCTGAAGATTGTGCAATCATCAGCGAACATCCCCACTTCTGACCATATGATGGAGGGAAGGTGATGAAGCAGCTGAAGATGGTTGGGCCTAGGACACTACCCTGAGGAATTCCTGCAGTGATATTCTGGGACTGAGATGGTTGACCTCCAACAATCATAACCATCTCCCTATGTGCTAGTTATGACTCTAACCAGTGGACAGTTTTCCCCGATTACCATTGACTCCAGTTTGGCTAGGGCTGCTTGATGCCGCACTCAGTCAAATGCTGCCTTGATATCAAGGGCAGTCATTCTCACCTTACCTCTTGAGTTCAGCTCTTTTTGACTATGTTTGGACCAAGACTATAATGAGGCAAGGGTCCTGGTGGAACCCAAACTGAGCATCAATGAGCAGGTTATTTCTGAGTAAGTGCCACTTGATAGCACTGTCGACGACCTCTTCCATCACTTTGCTGATGATCGAGAGCAGACTAATGGGGTTGGATTTGTCCTGCTTTTTGTGTACAGGATATACTTGGGCAAGTTTCCACATTGCCTGGTAGATGCCAGTGTTGTAGCTTTACTGGAACAATTTGGCTAGGGGCAAAGCTAGTAACGAAGATTTGTGCTCTAGAACTATTGCTGGAATGTTGTCTTTGCAGTATCCAGTGCCTTCAGCCATTTCTTAATATGATGTGGAGTGAATCAAATTGGCTGAAGTCTGGTATCTGTGATGCTGGGGACCTCCGAAGGAAGACAAGATGGATCATCCACTCAGCAGTTCTGGTTGAAGATTGTTGTAAATGCTTCAGCCTTATCTTTTTTACTGATGTGTTGGGCTACCCCATCATTGAAGATGAGGGTATTTGTGGAGCCTGCTCCTCTAGTTAGTTGTTTAAGTGCCCACCACTATTCATGGATGGACGTGGCAGGACTAGAGATTAGATCAGATCCATTGGTTATTGGATCACTTAGTGCTGCCGATTGCATGTTGTTTCTGCTTTTTGGCATGGAAGTAGTCCTGTGTTGTAGCTTCGCCAGGTTAATACCTCATTTTTAGGTATGCCTGGTGCTGCTCCTGGCATGCACTCTTTCACTACATTGAACCAGGATTGATCCCCTGGCTTGATAATGGTAGAGTGGAGTATATGCTGGGCCATGAGGTTACAGATTGTAACTGTACACAATTCTGCTGCTGATGGCCCACAACACCTCATGGATAACCAGTTTTGAGTTGTTAGATCTGTTCGAAATCTAGCCCATTTAGCTCAGTGGTTATGCCACACAACACGATGAAGGTCATCCTCAATTAACATCCTGGGGGTTAGCATTGACCAGAAACTGAACTGGACTAGCCATTTAAATACTGTGGCTATAGGAGCAGGTCAGAGGTTCGGAATCCTGTGATGAGTAATTCGCCTCCTAACTCCCCAAAGCCTGTCCACAATTTACAAGGCACAGTCAGGACTGTGGTTGTATACATCCCATTAGCCTGGATGAGTGCAGCTCCACCAACACTCAAGAAGCTCGACACCATCCAGGACAAAGCAGCCCACTTGATTGGCACTCCTTCTACATGATTTGTAGAAAGAACCTATTCCTATAGGTTTCACATCCCCTCCACCACCAATGAACAGTGACAGCAGTGTGTACCATCTACAAGATACACTGAAGAAACTCACCAAGGCTCCTTAGGCAGCACCTTCCAAAACCACGACCACTATCATCTAGAAGGACAAGGGCAACAGATACATGGAAACACCACCACCTGGAAGTTCCCCTCGAAGCCATTCACCATTGTTATGATATGGCAGGTGGTATTTGCCAGGTTGACCAAATCTACAAGGGAAATTTGGCCACAGAATATAAAAATCTTTCATGTTATGGCCAACACTTTTGAGAAACATCAACATAATAACCTTGCCTTATTTATCTTGCCAGTTGGGAACAATTTCCACGTTCCTTTGAAAATTAAACTCCTTTTCCACTTATCTAAAAATGCAAATTCCATTCACACCATATCTACTGACCTCACCCTAGCTTTACTCATTTCCATTTCAAATGTCTGTTTTACATCTAACTTCTTTGATAATTTAAACCTTGCAGTCTAATCGTCTTTAGTTTAATTAAATTAGCCACACACACAGAACCATACACATAAGCCTGCTTTAAAGTACTCTACAGTAATGTTAGGAAAAATATGATAGTTTCTTGACACCATTCTGACTTGGAAATCTATCGCCATTCCTTCACTGTCGCTGGGTCAAAATCCTGGAACTCCCTCCCTAACAGCACTGTGAGTATACCTAAATGACGTGGATTGCAGTGGCAGCTCACCACCACCTTCTCAAGGGCAATTAGGGATGGGCAGTAAATACTGGCCTAGCCAGTGACGCCCACATCCTGTAAATGAATAAAAAAATGTGAAGGTGGGAATTTTCTCCACATGGACTGTGCAGTGGTCATTCCTGCAAATACTGTCATGGACAGATGCATCTGTGACAGGTAGATTGATCAGGACGAGGTTAAGTAGGATTTTTTTCCTCTTGTTGACTCCCTCACCACCTGCTACAGACTCAGTTTAGCAGTTACATCCTTTAGGACTTGGCCAGCTTGGTCATAGTGGTGCTGCCCAACCATTCCTGGTGATGGGCATTGAAATCACCCACATAGAGTAAATTCTGCGACCTTATCAACCTCAGTGCTTCCTGCAAGTGGTGTTCAACATGAACGTTTACTGATTCATCTGCTGAGGGGGGCCATTGGTGGTAATCAGCAGGAGATTTCATTGCCCATGTTTGACCTGGTGCCATGAGACTTCAAGGAGTCCAGAGTCAATGTTGAGGACTCCCAGGTTTACTCTCTCCTGGCTGTATACCACTGTGCTGCTGCCTCTGCTGGGTCAGTCCTGTCATTGAGATAGTCAGGGAGAGTGACGGTGGTGTGTGGGACATTGTAAGGGTCTGATTCCATGAGTATGACTACGTAAGGCTGTTGCTTGACTAGACTGTGAGACAGCTCTCTCAATTTTGTCACAAGCCCCCAAATGATGGTAAGGAAGACTATACAGGGTCGACAGGGCCAGGTGTACCGTTCAAAACAAAAACAGAATTACCTGGAAAAACTCAGCAGGTCTGGCAGCATCGGTGGAGAAGAAAAGAGTTGACGTTTCGAGTCCACATGACCCTTCAACAGAACTGAGTATAGTTAGGAGAGGGGAGAAATATAAGCTGGTTTAAGGTGGGGGGCGGGGGGAGAGAAGTTGAGGGTGGGGTGGTTGTAGGGACAAGCAAGCAGTGATAGGAGCAGATAATCAAAAGATGTCACAGACAAAAGGATCAAAGAGGTGTTGAAGGTGGTGATATTATCTAAGAAAAGTGCTAATTAAGAATGGATGGCAGGACACTCAAGGTACAGCTCTAGTGGGGTTGGGGTGGAAAGACTGACAAGGTATTAGTTGTAGATTTAAAAATAATGGAAATAGGTGGGAAAAGAAAAATCTATATAAATTATTGAAAAAAACAAAAGGAAGGGGGAAGAAACGGGGTGGGGATGGGGGGAGGGAGTTTAAGATCTAAAGTTGTTGAATTCAATATTCAGCCCGGAAGGCTGTAAAGCGTCTAGTCGGAAGATGAGGTGCTGTTCCTCCAGTTTGCGTTGCGCTTCACTGGAACAATGCAGCAAGCCAAGGACAGACATGTGGGCAAGAGAGCAGGGTGGAGTGTTAAAATGGCAAGTGACAGGGAGGTTTGGGTCTTTCTTGCGGACAGACCGCAGGTGTTCTGCAAAGCGGTTGCCCAGTTTGCGTTTGGTCTCTCCAATGTAGAGGAGACTGCATTGGGAGCAATGAATGCAGTAGACTAAGTTAGGGGAAATGCAAGTGAAATGCTGCTTTACTTGAAAGGAGTGTTTGGGCCCTTGGACGGTGAGGAGAGAGGAAGTGAAGGGGCAGGTGTTGCACCTTCTGCGTGGGCATGGGGAGGTGCCATAGGTGGGGGTTGAGGAGTAGTGGGTGATGGAGGAGTGGACCAGGGTGTCCCGGAGGGAACGATCCCTACGGAATGCCGCCAGGGGGGGTGAAGGGAAGATGTGTTTGGTGGTGGCATCATGCTGGAGTTGGCGGAAATGGCGGAGGATGATCCTTTGAATGCAGAGGCTGGTGGGGTGATAAGTGAGGTGTACCGTTGTTGTTTCCAGGGCTTAGGTCGATGCTGGGTGATCCGTCAGGTTTCATTCTTTTTTTTAGGCTCAGTACAGTTGAGTGGCTTGCTAGACCATCTCAGAGGGCAGTAGAGTCAACCACATTGCTATGGGTCTGGAGTCACATGCAGGCCAGACCAGGCAAGGACAGTCGACTTCCTTCTCTAAAGGGACATTAGTGAACCAGATGGGGTTTTATGACAATCGACAATGGTTTCATGGTCATATAACTTAGACTAGCTTTTAATTCCAGATTTATTAATTGAGTTTACATTCCACCAGCTGCCATGGTGAAATTTGAACCCATGTCCCCATAGTGTTAGCCTGAGCCTTTGGATTACTAGTCCAGTGACAATACCATTGCAACACCATCTCCCCTCTGATCTTGTTTCTCAAAGTTCTTCCTGGGGTTCTGCACCCTGCCTCACAAGATGGCTTCTTACAGCCTCCTTTATACAGTTCAAAAAATACAAAAATAGCTGCTATATTAATTTTCATGGAGTCATTGTTTCACCAGGCAAAGAAGTCAATTATGTTGTGGTCCTTTGATGTCCTCTCCTGTCTCCTGTTCTCTCAGAAGTAAAAGGGTTTTTCACACACTTTTAGAAGATTCCATGGAGGAGACTACATTTTTAATAACTCTTTGTAGCCAGCTTTAGAGATATGAGTTTCACAAAGTTTGAATAAACACAGAAAGATGTCTGCCCATACTTCCATTTTGAAAAAGGCTTCTAAACTCAATGTAAAGGTTTGAAAGCAGAAATGTACTTTTAAAATAGCTGTCCTTAAAATCTGTAATATCATAATTACATGTTCATTCTTCTCCATCTTCCCCACTGTAATTCTGAAATCACCCCCAGCAAGCTCCCCATAGGAGTGTAGATAACCTAGAGGATGAATGGGAAATTAATGAACCTTCATTGCCTTCCACTCCAAAACCAAGGTCAGTCCAACCTCAGTCATTGAGCTTCAGTGTGCAGATGACACTTGTGTTTTATGCTCACTCAGAGACTGAGTTCCAAACCATGGCCAACTCCTTCACCAAAGCTTACAAGAGGATGGGTCTTATTTTAAATGCCAAGAAAACTGAGGTCCTCTTCCACAGCATGACATAGTCTCCTGTCGATCAAGATCCATGGCAAGACTCTGGAACATATGGATCACTTCCCCGAGCTTGGGAGCCTCCTTTCATTGAAGGCAGACATAGATGACAAAATCCAACACTGTTTCCAATGTGCCTTCAGACAACTGAGGAAAAGAGTTTTTGAGGTCCAGAACCTCAAAGTTTATGGTTTATTGAGCAGCAGTGATCTCAGCGCTCCTATATGCTTCGGAGACTTGGACAATCTACAGCAGGCATCTCAAGGCGTTGGAGAACCACCACAAATGCTGTCTCAGCAAACTCCTTCAAATACATCAGTAGGACAGGCAGTCTAATCTCATCCTCTCCCAAGTCAAAATTTCTGACATTGAAGCACAAATCACTCAAAACCAGCTTGACTGGGCGGGTCACGTCATTCACATGCCTGACACCAGGCCGCTGAATTTAGTGTTCCACTCTGAACATCGTTGTGGGAAGAGACTCCCAGGAGGACAGAGGAAATTCTTTAGGGATGTTCTCAAAACATCCCTGAAGAGATCCAACATACCTCTCCGAATCTTGGGAATCCCTGGCTTGCGACCACCCAAAATGAAGGAGCATTTGGAAAGGCACCAAAACTGTCTCTTGAGAGAGGCTTTGATGGGAACAAGCGGAGGCCAGGTTTGGGCAGCAACACTTGTACCCCATGAACAAATAAAAGAAGAGCCAGCATAGGTATGATGGGTTAAAAGGACTCTTTCTGTGCTTCATCTATGGTTCCTGATTTCTAAGGAAGGATTATTCCTTACATTTATATAGCATCTTTAACATAGTAAGTCATCCCGTTTGAGGACTCTGGGTCTATACTCGATGGAGTTTAGAAGGATGAGGGGGGGATCTGATTGAAACTTACAGAATACTGAAAGGCCTGGATAGAGTGGACGTGGGGAAGATGTTTCCATTAGTAGGAGAGACTAGGACCCGAGGGCACAGCCTCAGAGTAAAGGGAAGACCTTTTAGAACAGAGATGATGAGAAACTTCTTTAGCCAGAGAGAGGTGAATCTATGGAATTCATTGCCACAGAAGGCTGTGGAGGCCAGGTCATTGAGTGTATTTAAGACCGAGATAGATAGATTCTTGATTGGTAAGGGGATCAAAGATTACGGGGAGAAGGCGGGAGAATGGGGTTGAGAAACTTATCAGCCGTGATTGAATGGCGGAGCAGACTCGATGGGCCGAATGGCCTAATTTCTGCTCCTATGTCTTATAGTCTTATGGTCTATTGTCTATCCCGAAGCACTTCACAGGAGCTTTATCAAACAAAATTTGACACTAAGCCACATAAGGAGATATTAGGACAGGTGAGAGAAGAGACAGATAAAGGTGGAGAGGCTTAGAGAGAAAATTCGAGATCTTAGAGCCTAAAACAGGTGAAGGCACACCTGCCAACGGTGGAGCGATTTTGAAATTGAAGGGTGTGCAAGAGGCCTGAGTTGGAGCAATGCAGAGATCTCAGAGAGTTGTCCTGCTAGAGGAGATTAGTAATCGGGAGGGGAAAAGCTAAGGAGGGATTTCAAAGCAAGGATGATAATTTTAAAATCAACCAGTCGCTAATGCAGGTCAGTGAGCTCAGGAGCGATGGGTGAACAGAATTCGTGCGAGCAGCAGAGTTTTGGATGGATTCAAGATCACGGAGAATGGAGGGTGGGGCACTGGCCAGGAGTGCATTGGAAGGGTCAAGTCTGGGAGGTAACAAAGGCATGGATGAGGGTTTTAGCAACAGATGAGCCGAGGCAAGTGTGGAGTCGGGTGATGTTACAAAGGTGGAAATAGACGATTCTTGTCATGCGTTAACTTGTCACTTCTCTCCACAGCCTGTTAGCAGCACGTGATTGTTCGATAATCTACACATAAAAAATAAATTAAAATTAATATTTTTGTTAGCATACACACCATCTGGTGGCCATTGCATGGTATAATGCTAACAGTTCTCCTTCAATCAAGGCCCCTCCAAAAAAATTATCTCCTCTGTCACTCATTTGCAATTTGTGAAAACCCTGCTATGTACAAATTGGCTGCTCTGCTTGCCTAGGTAGAAGTGACTGTTTCTCAAAAGTAATTGATTGGTTGTAAAGCAAAGTGACACACCATGAGGATGTGAAACCTATATAAATAGGTTCTTTCTACAAATCATGCAATTTTCTAGTATCTCCAAACATCCCATTGCCTATTTTTAGACAGGAGCAGCAAGAACAACAACTTGTACTTATATAATACCTCTAAAGTTATAAAACATCCCAAAGTTCTTCATAGGAGTGGGTTATAAAGCAAAATTTGACATCGAACCATATGAGAAATTAGGACAAATGACTGAAAGCTTGATTTAAAGAGATAGGTTTTAAGGGGTGCCCTAGAGGAGGAAAGAGATGCAGAGAGGCAGAGATATTTAGGGAAAGGATTCCAGAACTTAAGGCCTAGGCAGCTGAAGGCACTGCCACCAATGGTTGCACAAATAAATTGGGAATCCTCAAGTGGCCAAAATTTGAGGATGTTGTTGTGCTGGCGGAGTTTGCAGAGATAGGGAGGAGACAACTAAGCCCACGCTTTTCCATCCATAGGAAGTTGAGATGCAACTTATGGTAAAATAGATGGAGTTTCTGGTTCAAGAAAATGGGCATTCATGTGGGAGAAAGACAAATGAGATAGTGATCCAAGTTGTAAATTGAACATTCACCTCCACATTATGGTAGAGGGAGTTAAACCCTACTTTAAGCAAAATAGACAACTTTTAATGGAAGGAAGTTTAAGGTGTCCATTTCCCGGAGAATGACTATTTGTGGAGGTGCATTATTGATAATTTTGCTGGCAATGTTATTGTGGAGTATTGTGTGTAGATCTGATCAAAATAAACTGATGAGGGATCCATAAAGAAAACTATTCCTGTTTCCATTCCAAATGGACAACTGAAACTATTAGAAGTGGATTGATGCACCTAATCTAATCAGATCACAGTTTACAGATTTCAATCTTAAACGATGCAAGCAGTTGAGCAGTATAATCTAAAGGAGAGTTGTCCACCCTGCAACTCCTTAGCGATGGCAATTCATCCTTCAAAGCACGCGTGTCCCAGTCCTTTTTATGGAGCCAAAAAGTGCAAGGGGCCATTTGGCCCATCATTCATGTGCTGGCTCTTTGGTAGACCTATCCAATTAATCTCATTCACTTGCTCTTGCCCAATACAGTAATCCTGTAAATTTATGTTGATATTTATTTCTTGCTGGTTGTTATTGATGAACAAATCCCAAATCAAGGCACTTAAATCTGTTAGTGTCATCAGTTTGATATATATGCAAATTAATGAGGAAATGGTTTAAATTTTATGGTCTAGGCTCCCCCACACCTGCTGATTTTTCAGTGAACCTGGAACAGTTAGAGGCAGAAAGCTCTTCAGGGCTTCAGCTAGAATGACTGCACCATTCTCCAGGGGCTGGTTCTGGCCCACATGTGGGAAAGTATATGTGAAGTACAAGCAAATAAGGAAAACACAGCCTTTGTCATTTTTCCTGGAATTGGTACTCTGAACAATGGATGCCAGGGCCACCATTTGGGCCTTGGGACAGAATGTGAAGAGGGGACCATGCATGTGCTCTCAAAGATGACTGGTGTGTGTCACAGAATCTTGTCAGCCCTTGCTGCATCAGACAGCTCGAAACAATTTTCAAATCCTCAAATACATTTTACATTCTCCTTCATTTTCTCATTAGTGAAGAGATTCTCATGGTATACAATAACACTGAGTGTCACCTTTGTCTTTTTGCAAATACCATGGTTAGCTTCTTGTTCCATGTGCCAGCAGTCATGCTGCACTTAATGCATCTGAAAAATACTTCATACTATTAACCTTTTGGCAGAGAACTATTAAGCCACACATATCCATAATTATGCTCCCTGTCTTTAATTTGTGTTTTGCTGAACTTTAAAGAAACTTTAAGAAGAGAAACAGAGCTTATGGTCTAACTGGTCCCCGAGTCTCCTCCCACCCCCTGCTTCATCTAACCCTATCACCATATCCTATTTTTCTCCCTCATGTGCCTGTCTACTTCCCTTTAAATATATCAATACTATTTGCTTTAACCACTCCATGTGGTAGTAAGTTTAAAGGCGTTTCTCTGGAATTGCTTACTTCAATCCTGAATTTCTTTGTATTTAAAGTACCTCAAAACTCTGCTTAAACCCTGGTGTACTTGTTGGATCTTGGTAGTAGAGTTGGAGTAGATTTTAACCTTTGGCAGCCAACTGGTGGAGAATATCTACTGTCCACCCATACTGGGAGCAAAGAGACTTGGAACCATTTTGGGACTGGGGCCTCACTCAGTAGTATCATGATGCAGTCTGTCTGAATGGGTCTAGCACGATGTTGGGGGAGGGAGGGAGCCCAGCCATCAGCAGGGTAATTCCTCCAGGTGGAAGAGCTTTGCGATCTGGGGCGGCAGCATTCCTGCTCCAACTGGTCCACTAAAAATCATTTTAAACTCACTGTTTTAGAGCATCCAGTAACTGGAATCATAACTTGCACAAAGGTTGTGCTCTTTGTGGGCCCATCACCTCAGCCCCAGGACATGTGCTACACAAGTTCTTAAGGGCAGCAATCTGGAATGAACCATCTTCAACTAATTTGCGGACGATTGCAGAGTGTTTAGTTCCACTCGCAATTTCTCAGGTAATAAAGCAGTATGTACCTGCCTGCATTGAACCAGATCTGGAGGGCATTGTCCAGGCTTGTGTGGCGTGAATGTCATTTCCCATTTAAGTGGGTCAGGCAATGACCATCTCCAACAAGAGAGTCTAACCATTTCTGCATTACCATCTCCATTAATCAATGGGTATCAATGAATCTCCATGAACATCCTGGAAATCACCACTAACCACAAACTGAACTGAACCAGTCATGCGACTGACACTGCTACTACAGCAGGTCAAAGTAACTCACTTCTTGACTCCCAAAGCCTGTCCACCACCTACAAGGCACAAGTCAGGAGTCTGATGGAATACTCTTTACTTGCCTGGATGAGTGCAGCTCAAACAGCACTCAAGAAGCTCAATACCATTCAGGATAAAGCAGCCTGCTTAATTGGAACTGCATCCAACACCTTCAATATTCACTTCCCCCCATCCCCTCCACCTGTGTGGCGTGGTGAATGCTTTCTAATTATTGCCACAAGCTTGAATGCCGCAGGTTTTGCTGCAAATTGGCAATTAATTGAGACCTGCAAATTCTCCATCACTTAAACTGAAACTGTTGGCCTACTGATGCAAATCACTTTTAAACACACACACAAACACACTCCCCTCAATATATGTCAATGGCTTGTGATCAATTTTGCTGTTTATGGTCACATAAACTTGATCCTGAACACTATGTTCAATCTGCAAACATTGCTATAGAGCCCCAGATGATTGACAGACTAGGTGTACATTTTGCATTTAACAGCCTTTCCCCTCCTTCCTCCCAGTCCTTCCCTCATTCTCATTCCCCTCCCCCTCCTCCCCAATCATACCCCTTCCCCTCCCCATCCCTATCCCCATTCCCCTCCTCCTCCATCACCTAACCTTCCTGCCCCTATTCCCCCCTCCTCTTGCCCCCTCCCCATTACTCTCGTTCCTGTCACCTCTCCTTTCCCACCACCCATCCCTTCATTCCCCTCCTTCCCCCCTCTTTCACCACATCAAAGCCGCGCGCCACTGCGTCCAAAACGACCGGTTTGATGCTCGGCACGCGGTAACGTGGCGCGCAGGCGCGGCCCGCCCGCCCGCCTGCCTCCCCCTAGCCCCCGGGTTACCCACACCCCTCCTTTCCTGCGCGCTGACAATGCACAGGGCGGCCGGCGAGGGGATTGGGTGTGCCTTCCCCGAGTCCGGACCAATCCGCGGCGACGTGCCTGTTGGGAGGGTGAAAAACAACCCAGCGCCAGCGAGGGGCACGCGCTCTGGCGCGCGGGGAGGGGGAGCTTGTGCGGAGCTGGCGCGTGGCTTCTAGCCCCTCCCCTCCCTGGGCTCAGTGTCCGGCTGCTGAGAGCCGGCGCTGGGAGAGGGATTGGAGGTGAAATGTAGTCTCATGTTCGGTAAGTTTACTCCCATCTCCCGCCACACTACACCAAACATTGCGAGACAAGAGGAACCGATAGCAACATGGTGTTTTCCTTCATTATATCCGACGGCTTAGTTAAAGTTCCCAATGCTTCGTGTTCAACTTCAAAATGGTGGCGTATTGGGCTCTCAAAAGGGGGAGGCGCCATTTAGTGGCGGTAGCGAGAAGAGCTTTGGTGTAGTTGTGTGGGTTTGGGTTTGATGTGGTAGAGAAATGAACTACTAGTGGAACCGTCTTTACAAAATCGATTTTTTTTTCTTGCAATGTTGGGTGTTTTATTATTTGTTGGGTTGGGGAGATCAATTGTAGGTAAGCTAATGGGGCACTCAGTATTGCAAAACTGGATAAGGTTGGAGAAAAATGTGTCATGCACATCATTTCCCATCTTGTTGAACAGCTGTGAATAGATACTCTTTCCAGAGTGGTTTGTAAACACCTGGTGTAGTTGAGTGGATGATGGTTTATAGTTGAGCGGACGGGTTGAGAATTGTCCTCTTGAGAAATTGTACTGGTTGTCCATTCCCATGCTATGTGTTAAAGAATAAAGGGGCAGTGGTAATGTTACTGGACTAATAAAGCAGAGGCCAAAGTTAATACCCTAGGGGAGTAAATCCAATTTGACCAAATTACTGCCCCATCAGTCCGCTCTCAATTATCAGCAAAGTGATGGAAGATTTTGTTAAAAGTACTATCAAGTGGCACTCACATAAGCAGAGGTGGTGGTGTAGTGGTATTGCCACTGGACTGGTAATCCAGAGTTAGGGAAATGCTCTGGGGACCCAGGTTTGAATCCCACCACGGTAAGTGGTGGAATTTGAATTCAATTAAAAGTCTAATGATGACCATGAAACCATTCTTGATTGTCATTAAAAACCCATCTGGTTCACCCCCCTCAACCAACTTATATTTCACCTCATTTCTATATTTCCTTAGTTCTGATGAAGAGTCATAGGGACTCGAAACGTTAACTGTATTCCTCTCGCAGATGCTATCAGACCTGCTGAGTTTTTCCAGCTATTTTTGTTTTGGTTCACTAATGTCCTTTAGAGAAGGAAATCTGCCAGTCTGGTCTACATATGACTCCAGAACCGCAGTGTCTGCCCTGCCTAGTAAGGCACTCGGTTGTATCAAACCACTAAAAAGCTGGCTGGGCAGGGCAGATATTGCGGACCTAGGGCCAAGAGCCTATTGACCTATGCAGGCCCAGCCTGGACGACCCTGAAAGGTCCTCCTTATTAACATTTGGTGGGCTTGTGCCAAAATTAGGAGAGCTATCTCACAGACTAGTCAAACCTGACGTAGTCATAATCACGGAATCATGCCTGGCCCCACAGGCAGGACTGACCCAGCAGAGGTGGCGGCACAGTGGTATACACAGGGAGTTGTGGGAGTCAACATTGACTCCAGCCCCCATGAAGTTTCATGTCATCAGGTCAAACATGGGCAAGGAAACCACCTGCTGATTACCACGTACGGCCCTCCCTCAGCTGATCAGTCAGTACTCTTTCAGGTTGAACACCACTTGGAGGAAGCACCGAGTGGCAAGGGCTCTTCAATTCCATCACCAAGCGTGGCTTAGAAGCACTACCACAGACTGAACTGAAATCCTAAAGGACATAGCTGTTATGGTGAAGGAACCAACAAGAGGAAAAAAACATACTCGATCTCATCCTTACCAACCTAACCTGCCTGCCGCAAATGCATCTGTCCATGACAGTATTGGTAGGAGTGACCACTGCGCAGTTGTTGTGGAGATGAAGTCCCACATTGAGGATACTCTTCATCGTGTTGTGTGGCACTACCACCGTGCTAAATGGGATAGATTTCGAACAGATCTAGCAACTCAAGACTCGGCATCCATGAGGCGCTGTAGGCCATCAGCAGCAGAATAATTACAATCTGTAAACTCATGGCCTGGCATATCCCCCACTCTACCATTACTGCCAAGCCAAAGGATCAACCCTGGTTCAATGAAGAATGCAGGTCATGCCAGGATCAGCACCAGGCATACCTAAAAATGAGGTGTCAACCTGGTGAAGTTATAACACAGGACTAATTGCATGCCAAGCAGCATAAGCAGCAAGTGATAGGCAGAGCTATGCAATTCCACAACCAACAGATCAGATCTAAGCTTTGCAGTTCTGCCACATCCAGTCAGGAATGGTGGTGGACAATTAAACAACTAACTGGAGGAGGTAGCTTCACAAATGTCCCCATCCTCAATGATGCCCAACATATCAGTCCAAAAGATAAGGCTGAAGCTTTGGCAACAATCTCCAGCCAGAAGTGCCGAGTGGATGATCCATCTCAGCTTTCTCCTGAGGTCCCCAGCATCACAGATGCCAGTCTTCAGCCAATTCGATTCACTCCAGATGATATCAAGAAATGGCTGAAGGCACTGGATACTGCAAAGGCTATGGGCCCTGACAATATTCTGGCAATAGTACTGAAGACATGTGCCCCAGAACTTGCCATGCATCTAGCCAAGATCTTCGAGTACAGCTACAACACTGGCATCTACCCGGCTATGTGGAAAATTGCCAAGGCATGCCCTGTACACAAAAATCAGGACAAATCCAACTCAGCCAATTACCGCCCCACCAGCCTACTCTCAATCATCAGTAAAGCGATGGAGTCATCGACAGTGCTATAAAGTTGCAATAACCTGCTCACTGACACCCAGTTTGGGTTCCGCCATGGCCACTCAGCTCCTGACCTAATTACAGCCATGGACAAAAGAGCCGATCTCCAGAGGTAAGGTGAAAGTGACTGCCCTCAACATCAGGCAGCATTTGACTGGGTGTAGCATCAAGGAGCCCTAGCAAAACTGGAGTCAATGGGAATCGGGGAAAACTCTTCACGGGTTGGAGTCATACCTAGCACAAAGGAAGATGGTTGTGGTTGTTGGAGGTCAATCATCTCAGCTCCAGGACATTACTGCAGGAGTTCCTCAGGGTAGTGTCCTCAGCCCAACCATTTTCAGCTGCTTCCTCAATGACCTTCCCTCCGTCATAAGGTCAGAAGTGGGGATGTTCACTGATGATTGCACAATGTTCAGCACCATTTGTAAATGACTCAGATGCTGAAGCAGTCCAAGTCCAAATGCCGCAAGTCCTGGACAATTTCCAAGCTTGGGCTGACAAGTGGCAAGTAGCATTTGCGCCACAAAAGTACCAGGCAATGACCATCTCTAACAAAAGAGAATATAACCATCGCCCTTTGACATTCAATGGCATTACCGTGACCATCTCTAATAAGAGAGAATGTATCCATCGCCCTTTGACATTCAATGGCATTACCATCACTGAATTCCCCGCTGTCAATATTGGGGGTTGCCATGGACCAGAAACTGAAGTGGATTAACCATATAAGTACTGTGGCTACAAGAGCAGGTCAGAGGCTAGGAATCCCGCAGCGAGTAACTCACCTCCTGACTCCCCAAGGCCAGTCCACCGTCTACAAGGCATAAGTCAGGAGTGTGATGGAATACTCTCCACTTGCCTGGATGAGTGCAGCTCCAACAACAATCCAGAAGATTGACACCACCTAGGTCAAAGCAGCCCACTTGATTGGTGCCCCTTCCACAAACATTCACTTCCTCCACCACAGACCGACAGTGGCAGCAGTGCGTATCATCTTCAAAATGCACTGCAGAAACTCACCAAGACTCGTTAAACAGCTTCTAGAAGGGCAAGGTCAGCAGATACATAGGAATACCACCGACTGGAAGTTCCCCTCCAAGTCACTCACCACCCTGACTTGGAAATATATCACCGTTCCTTCACTGTTGCTGGGTCAAAATCCTGAAACTCCCTCCCTAGCAGCACTGTGGGTGTACCTACACCACAAGTACTGCAGCGGTTCAAGAAGGCAGCTCACCACCACCTTCTCAAGGGCAATTAGGGATGGGCAATAAATGCTGGCCTAGCCAGCAAAGCCCACATTCCATAAATGAACAAAAACACACATGCTCGCCAATGTTCAGCTTGGGTTCTTGCAGGGCCACTCGGCTCCTAACCTTATTATAATCATGTCCAAACAAGTAAAAAGAACTGAACTCGAAGTGAGGTGAGAGTGACTGCCCTTGACATCAAGGCAGCATTTGATTGCTTGTAACATCAAGGAGCCCGAGCAAAACTGGAGTCAATGGAAATCAGGGGGAAAACTCTACACTCTTTGAATCATACCGAGCAGAAAGGAAAATCATTGTAGTTGTTTGAGGTCAGTCATCTCTGTCCCGGGATATCATTGCAGGAGTTCCTCAGGGTAGTGTCCTCGGCCCAACCATCTTCAGCTGCTTCACCAATAACCTTCCCTCTATCAAAAGGACAGAAGTGGGGATGTTCGCTGATGATTACACAGCATTCAGTACCATTTCTGATTCCTCAGATAATGAAGGACTATATACAACAAGATCTGGCAACATTCTGGCTTGGACTGATAGGTGCCACACCAGTGCCAGCCAATGACTCTCTCCAACAAGAGAGTATCTAACCATCTTCCCATGACATTCAATGGCATTACCATTGCTGTATCCCCCACTTTCAACATCCTGGGGATTACCAGTCACCGGAAACTTCTGGAAGAGTTATATAAATACCATGGCTACAAGAGCAAAATCAAAGGCTGGGAGTTTTTCAGCGAGTAACTTTCTCCTGACTGCCAAAACCTGCATATCATCTACAAGGCACAAGTCAGGAATGTGTTGGAATACTCTCCAATTGCTTGGAGTGCAGCTCCAACACTACTCAAGAAGCTCGACACCATCCAAGACAAAGCAGCCCACCTGATCAAAACCACATCCACCACTTGCGGCACATATACAAGATGCACTTCAGCAAGCCTCTAAGCCTCCTTCAACAGCATCTTCCAAACCCGCAACCTCTACCACCAAGAAGGGAAGCAGATGCATGGGAACCCCACCATCTGCAAGTTCCCCTCCAAGCCATACACTATCCTGACTTGGAAACATATCACCGTTCCTTCACTGTGGCTGGGTCAAAATCCTGGAAACCCCTTCCTAACAGCACTGGGTGTATCCACACCACATGGGCTGCAGCGGTTCAAGAAAGTGGCTGAACAGCACCTCAAGGGCAATTAGGGATGGGCAATAAAAGCTGGCCTAGCCAGCAACACTCATATTCCATGAACGAACTTTTTTTAAAAAAAAACCTGTGTTTTGGGTCCCAGATGGCTAGAAGATAAGGAAACTAATATTGAATAAGGGACACCGCACCTTAAGAGGGATATATTGGCCTAGGAGGGAGTGAGGCGTAGGTTTGCCAAAATGACAACTTGGCTTGGATTTTACAGTCCCACCAGTGGCAGGAATCATTGCGGGTGGGACCGGAAAATTTGAAGAGCGGCCGGAAGTCTGTCGACTTTGAGGACTGGAAATCCTGGCCCCTGACTCTGACGGTTAAATTACAAGGAGAAATTGCACAAATAGGGATTATGTTCCCTGGATTAGGAGGTTAAGGGTGGTTTTATTGAAGTTTTCAAAGTAATAAGGGGAACACATAGGGTAGATAGAAACTATTCCTGCTTGTTGGCAAGTCTGGGGGGCATATTTTTAAAAAATAGAGCCAGGCCTTTCAGGAGCGATGTTAGGAAGCACATCTACACAAAGAGTGGTAGAAGTTTGGACCTCGCTTCTGAAAACAGCAATTGATGCTTGATCAATTAATTTTAAGCCTGAGACTGATAGATTTTTTTGTAGGATATGAGGCAAAGAGGTATATGCAGTTAGGTGGCAGATAAGCTGTGCTCGTTGAATGGCGAAAAGAGGCTCATGGGCCTCCTTTTCCTAGTATGCCTAACAAAGCATTTCTTCACTGATAAGGAAGGAGCCTTATCCCTGGACAATAGAGCATCAATATTGTGAAATTATTTTGCAATTACACTATCCGTGCACAAGAAGCAGTATAATTTATAGGTATACCAAGTGCACTGTAACCCTGAGATTTGACACTGCCCTCCAGAAGGCTGTCCCAAATTATTTTGTATTCCAGAAAGATGTGATATAAATCAGGCTCTGACAGTTCTCACGTGGGACTGATTAGAATTGACCATAGTTTTGATCTGTAACTTATGATGCCTGAAGCGACATTTCAGTCTATTCGGTCATCATGGTCAGTGTATCTTGTTACAAGGACTGTGCGGTGGTCACTCCTACCGATACTGTCATGGACAGATGTATCTGTGGCAGGCAGGTTGGTGAGGATGAGGTCAAATATGTTTTTCCTTCTTGTTGGTTTCCTCACCACCTGTCACGGAACCAGTCTAGCTGCTATGCCCATTAGGACTCGGCCAGCTCGGTCTGTGGTGGTGCTACCGAGCCACTTTTGGACATTGAAGCCCCCACCCAGAGTACATTTTGCACCCTTTCCACCCTCAGTACTTCTTCCAAGTGATGTTCAACATGGAGGAGCACTGATTCATCAGCTGAGCAGGTGTGGTACATGGTAATCAGCAGGAGGTTTCCTTGCCCATGTTTGACTTGATGCCATGGGACTTCATGTGGTCCAGGGTCGATGTTGAGGACTCCCAGGACAACTCCCACCCAACTGTAGACCACTGTGCTGCCACCTCTGCTGGGTCTTGGACAGGGCATACCCAGGGATGGTGATGGTGGTGCCTGGGATATTATCTGTATGGTATGATTCCATAAGAGTGACTATGTCAGGCTGGTTCTTGACTAGCCTGTGAGACAGCTCTCCCAATTTTGGCACTAGCCCCCAGATGTTAGTAAGGAGGACTTTGCAGGGTCGACAGGGCCGTCTTTGCCGTTGTCGTTTCCAGTGCCTAGGTCAATGTCGGGTCGTCCACCTGGTTTCATACCTTTTTTTTAGACTTCATCACGGTTTGATACGACTGAGTGTCTTGCTAGGCCATTTCAGAGTCAACCACATTGTTGGGATGGCAATTTCCTTCTCTAAAGGACATTAGTGAACCAGGTGGGTTTTTGCAACTTGGTTTTACAACAATGGTTACAGTCATAGTCATACAGTCAGAGTTTTATGGCATGGAAAGAGGCCTTCAGCCCATCATGTCCACGCCGGTCATCAAGCCCCTATCTATTCTAATCCCATTTTCCAGCACTTGGCCCATAGCCTTGCACGCTGTGGCGTTTCAAGTGTTCACCTGAATACTTATTAAATGTTGTGAAAGTTCCCGCCTCTACCACCCTTTCAGGCAGTGAGATCCAGATACCCCACCCCCTGGGTGAAAAAGGTTTTCCTCAAATCTCCTCTAAACCTCCTGCCCCTTACCTTAAATCTATGCCCCCTGATTATTGACCCCTCCACTAAGGGGAAAAGTTTCTCTCTGCCTACCCTATCTATGCCCCTCATTTTTGTACACCTCAATCAGGTCCCCCCTCACCCTTCTCTGCTTTAAGGAAAATAACCCCAGCCTATCTAGTCTCTCTTCATAGCTGAAATGTTCCAGCCCAGGCAACATCCTGGTGAATCTCCTCTGCACCCTCTCCAGTGCAATCACAACCTTCCTATAGTGTGGCGGCCAGAACCGCACACAGTACTCCAGATGTGGTCTAACTAACACTTTATACAGCTCCATCGTAACCTCCCTGTTCTTGCATTCAGTGCCTCGACTAATAAAGGCAAGTATCTCAAATGCCTTCTTAACCACCCTATCTACCTGTGCTGCTGCCTTCAAGGATCCATGGACATGCACACCAAGGTCCCTCTGATCCTCTCTACTTCCTAGGGTCCTACCATTCATCGTGTACTCCGTTGCCTTGTTAGTCCCTCCAAAGTGCATCATCTCACACTTTTCAGGATTAAATTCCATTTTCCACTGTTCTGCCCATCTGACCAGCCCATCTGTATCATCCTAGGCTTTCCTCCTCGCTACTTACCTCACCACCAATTTTTGTGCCCTCTGCAGACTTACTGATCATACCTCCTACATTCATGTCTAGATCATTAATGTACACTACAAACAGCAAGAGACCCAGCATTGAACCCTGCCACTGGATACAGGCTTCCAGTCACAAAAACAACCTTTGACCATCACCCTCTGCCTCCTGCCGCTAAGCCAATTTTGGATCCAATTTTCCAAATTGCTCTGGATCCCATGGGTTCTTACCTTCTTGACCAGTCTCCCATGTGAGACCTTGTCAAAAGCCTTACTGAAGTCCATGTAGACTACCTCAACTGCACTACCCTCATCTACACACCTAGTCAGCTCCTCGAAAAATTCAATCAAATTTATTAGACATGATCTCCCCCTGACAAAGCCATGCTGACTATCCTTGATTAATCCTTGCCTCTCCAAATGGAGATTAATTCTGTCCCTCAGAATTTTTTCCAAAAGTTTCCCGACCACTGATCTTAGACTCACTGGCCTATAGTTCCCTGGTTTATCCCGACCACCCTTCTTGAATAATGGTACCACATTAGCTGTCCTCCAGTCCTCTGGCACCTCTCCTGTGGCCAGAGAGGGTTTGAAAATTAATGCCAAGACCCCTGCAATCTTTCTAGCCTCCCACAGCAGTCTGGGATACATCTCATCTGGGCCTGGGGATTTATCCACTTCTAAGCCCACTAAAACCGCTAATACCTCCTCCCTCTCAATGCTAATTTATTCAAGTATATCACAGTCCTCCTCCCTGATTTCTATATCTACAATGTCCTCTATAGTGAATACAGATGCAAAGTACTCATTTAAAACCTCACCTACGTCTTCTGGCTCCTCACACAGATTGCCACTTTGGTCCCTAATGGGCCCTACACTTTCCCTGGTTATCCTGTTGCCCCTAATATACTTATAAAACACCTTTGGATTTTCCTTTATTTTACCCGCCAGCATTTTTTCATGCCCCCTCTTCGCTCTCCTAATTTATTTTTTAAGTAAGTCCCTGCACTTTCTATACTCCTCTAGGGCTTCTGCTGTTTTGAGCCCTCGGTATCTACCATAAGCTTCCTTGGTTTTCTTTATCCAATCCTGACATGCAGGATTCTCAGGACTTGTTGGTCCCACCCTTCACCTTTACGGGAACATGTTGGCCCTGCACTCTCTCTATTTCCTTTTTGAATGACTCCCACTGCTCTGATGTAGATTTTCCTACAGGTAGTTGCTCCCAGTCCACTTTGGCCAGATCATGTCTTATCATATTAAAATTGGCCTTGCCCCAATTCAGAACCTTTATTTCCTGTCCACTTAAGTCCTTTTCCATAACTACCTTAAATCTTACTGAGTTATGGTCACTATCAGCAAAATGCTCCCCCATTGACACTTCTATCACTTGCCCAGCTTTGTTCCTTAAAACTATGTCCAGCACCGCCTCCTCTCGTGTAGGACTTTCTACGTGCTGGCTTAAAAAGCTCTCCTGGATACATTTTAAGAATTCCACCCCCTCTAAGCCTATCACACTTTGTCTAACCCAGTTAATATTGGGGAAGTTGAAATCCCCTACTATCATTACCCTATTATTTTTTACATTTCTCTGAGATTTGCCAACAGATCTGCCCTTCTATCTCTCCCTGACTGTTTGGAGGTGTATAGTACACTCCCAGCCCACTCCAATGTGATTGACCCCTTTTTGTTTTTAAGTTCTACCCATATGGCCTTATTAGAGGAACCTTGTAAGATATCATCCTTCCTTATTGCAGTAATTGACTCCTTAATCATTATTGCAACACCAGCTCCTCTTTTACACAACCCCCACCCCCAACCTCCAGCTGGTCTTGCCTTAAGATTCTATACCCTGGAATACTGAGCTGCCAGCCCTGCTCCTCCCTCAACCATGTCTCTGTAATAGCAATGATATCATGTCCCCATGTGTTGATCAACACCCTCAAATCATCTGCCTTACTCACAAGACTCCTTGCATTAAAATAAATGCCATCCAGCCTTGCGCCTTAACTTGACTATATGTGCTCTGCCTTCCAGGCTGACTTGATTTTTCTTCTATACTTGTCTGTACATCATCCCCCACTATACCTCCACTATATATCTCATCCCCCTGCCAAATTAGTTTAAACCCCCACCGACAGCACTAGCAAACCCCCCCCCACCTCATCCTGCAAGGATGTTGGCCCCACTGTGGTTCAAGTGCAACCCGTCAGAGTTGTACAGGTCCCGGACCCAGTGATCCAGGAATCTAAAGCCCTCCTCCTGCACCAACTCTTCAGCCATGTATTCATCTGCTCTATCCACACCTATTCCTATGCTCACTAGCATATGGCACCAGGAGTAATCCAGAGATTACAACCTTTGAGGTCCTGCTTTTCAATCTGTTACCCAGCTCCCTAAATTATTTTTACAGGACCTCACCCCTCTTTCTACCTATGTCGTTGGCACCAATGTGAACCACGATCTCTGACTGTTCACCCTTCCCCTTCAGAGTGCCCTGCAACCATTCAGTGACATCCCCAGGGAGGCAACACACCATCCTGGAGTCACGTCTGTGGCTGCAGAAACTCCTGTCTTTACCCCTCACTATTGAGTCTCCTACCACTATTGCTCTCCCTCTCCTTCCCTTGTGCAGCTGGGTTATCATCAGACTTAACTCCAGATTCACCAACTGCCATGATGGCATTCGAACCTGGGTCCCCAGAGCATTACCCTGGGTCTCTGGCTTACTAGTCCAGTGACAATACCCCTACGCCACCGTTTCCTCAGCTTGGTGATGTGAAAGTATCTGTGAGACAATCAGTGGTGATATGTGTCCCCACTAAGGTTGTGAGCGAACCCTGAAGTGTGTAACTCTGAGTGCATGGTGCCATGATGAGAGTGTAATATTGAGTGAGCTGAAGGTTGACTTACCCTGATGGAGCGAATGAGATCATTTATCCTCTTCCTGCACTGGATGGCAACCCCCGGGGTGGTTGTCAGCCATGCTGACCTGACTTGCTATGGCCTCCCAGACTGGAGAGGTGAGGCTGGTGTGCATCTTGGAGCCATCCCTGAGGTACAGCACATCCCAGTATTGGTGCACTCTCGTTTTAATGGATCTAGGAGGTTGGGGCTAAACCTCAGGCAAGCCGCCTTCTTCTGCTTTGCAGAAATCTCTGAGGGTCTCCTGGAGACAGATGGACTGGAGAGAGTGAGATGTGTATGGTTTGAGTGGCATTTAAATATGGTGCCCAGACCTTCAATCCCATTAGGTAATGGTGGAGCAGACGAATCAGTTCCTGACCTGCCAGGTGATTCGGGGCCTATACGTAATTAATGAGCTTCTTAGCGTGTAATGGGACGCGATTTCCCACCAGTTTGACTAGCGGGAAACATTCCGTGGAACCTGGCTGCCACAACACTTAGTTTCAAAAACAGAAAATATTTCTAAATTGCGGATGACACCAAATTGGGTGGTACAGTCAATATTGAGGATAGCTACAGTAAATTACTGGAGGACATCAATAAACTTGCAGAATGGGTAAATAATTGGCAAATGAAGTTCAGCACAGATAAATGTGAGTCCTGTAGTACAGTTTGGTAGAATAGGGTGGTCACTTATTACCTGGAAGGTGCATGTCTATGTGGGGTACAGGAACAAAGGGATCTCGGACTACAACTACACCAATTACTAAAAACTTTGCCACTAATTAGCAAG
Source organism: Cetorhinus maximus (assembly GCF_964194155.1). Lineage (NCBI taxonomy): Eukaryota > Metazoa > Chordata > Chondrichthyes > Lamniformes > Cetorhinidae > Cetorhinus > Cetorhinus maximus. The sequence goes on along the minus strand of NC_135883.1, from coordinate 150,452,162 downwards.
GCCATAAAGAATGCAAACCAAGCACAAAGCTTTATTTCTAGAGGGATAGAATTGAAAAGTAGGGAAATTTGCTGAACCTTATGTAAACCATCTACGAGACACAAGTCAGGAGTGTGGTGGAATAAGTTTGCCTTCATGAGTGCAGCTCCAAAACCACCATCCAGGACAAAGCAGTCTGCTTGATTGACACCCCACCCACCAAACATTCAGACCAACCACCACCAGCTCAAAATGGCAGCAGTGCACGCCTGATAAAAAATGCAAATTGGCACTTGCCAAACCAATTTCAAGAGCACCTTCCAAACCTATGACCTCTACAACTTAGAACAGGCTTGTCCAACGTAAAGCCCCCAGGCCACAACCCAGCCCACAGAGTCATTGTTCAAGGGAGAAACTGTTCCCACTTGTAAAAGGATTGCGAATGAGAGGGCGCAGATTTAAAGACATTTTCAAAAGAAGCAAATGTGATATGAGAAAAAACTTTTTCACATCGAGTGGTTCGAGTCTTTTTATTCATTCATGCGATGTGGGCTTCGCTGGCTGGGCCAGCATTTATTTCCCATCCCTAGTTGCCCCTGAGAAGGTGGTGGTGAGCTGCCTTCTTGAACCGTTGCAGTCCATGTGGTGTAGGTACACCCACAGTGCTGTTAGGAAGGGAGTTCCCGGATTTTGATTCAGCGACAGTGAAGGAACGGCGACATATTTCTAAGTCAGGATGGTGAGTGACTTGGAAGGGAACTTCCAGGAGGTGGTGTTCCCATCTATCTGCCGCCCTTGTCCTTCTAGATGGTAGTGGTCGTGGGTTTGGAAGGTGCTGTCGAAGGAGTTTTGGTGAATTCTTGCAGTGCATCTTGTAATGGTACACACTGCTTCTACTCTGCGTCGGTGGTGGAGGGAGTGAATGTTTGTGGATGTGGTGCTAATCAAGCTGGCTGCTTTGTCCTGGATGGTGTCAAGCTTCTTGAGTGTTGTGGGAGCTGCACCCATCCAGGCAAGTGGGGAGTATTCCATCACACTCCTGACTTGTGCGTTGTAGATGGTGGACAGGCTTTGGGGAGTCAGGAGGTGGGTTACTCGTCACACGATTCCTAGCCTCTGACCTGCTCTTGTAGCCACAGTATTTATATGGCTAGTCCAGTTCAGTTTCTGGTCAATGGTAACCCCCAGGATGTTAATAGTGGTGGATTCAGTGATGGTAATGCCATTGAGCATTGAGGGACGATGGTTGGATTCTCTCTTGTTGGAGATGGTCATTGCCTGACACTTGTGTGGCGCAAATGTTACTTGCCACTTGTCAGCCCAAGCCTGGATATTGTCCAGGCCTTGCTGCATGTGGACAGACTGCTTCAGTATCTGAGGAGTCACAAATGGTGCTGAACATTGTGCAATCATCAGCGAACATCCCCATTTCTGACCTTATGTTGGAAGGAAGGTCATTAATGAAGCAGCTGAAGATAGTTCACTTAGCCCTGTCTCTCACTTGCTGCTTATGCTGTTTGGCACTCAAGCACGCAAGAGTCTGGAATGCATTGCTTGGAAGTGTGTGGAGGCAGGTTCAGTCGAGGCATTCAGAAGGGTGATAGATGATTATTTGAATGGAAGCAATGTGCAGGATTATGGGAAAAGGCAAGAGAACAGCACTGAGTCATAATGCTTATTTGTGAGCTGGTGCAGACACGACGGGCTGAATGGCCTCCTTCTGCACTGTAACAATTCTGTGATTTACACCTAAATTGAGTGCTTCATGTTACTTGCCTGGACCAGCATTCAGGTTTTAGGCATGGTGGAGGGCTTTTGGCATTCACAATTTCTTCACCAAGAGTCAATCTTCAGATCTGGATGGATAGTCCAAATCTATACAAGCACACAAAGTTAGAGATTACACATTACAGATGATACCGGATTATGAAACTGATTTAGGAATAGGATTAGGCCATTCAGCCCTTTTGAGCCTATTCCACCATTCTGTTAGATACCTGATCTGTATCTCAGCTACATTTATCTGTCTTTGTTCCATATTCCTCAATACCCTTACCTAACAAAAAAAAACTGATCAATCTCAGTCTTGAAATTTTCAATCGGCTCAGCATTCACAGTCTTTTGGAGGACAGAGCTCCACACGTCCACAGCCCATTATGTGAAAAGCTGTTTCTTGTTTTCACTCCTAAATGGCCTAGCTCTAATTTCAAGCTTGTGCTCCTTTATTCTGGAGATGGGTTCTGGTATGAGCTCTACATCTGAACTATGCAGTGGGTCGCAGACATACAGGGAGCTGCTGCTGAAGTTCCATGCTGTTACATTCATCATCCATTTATGAGTTCCAAATGACCCCAGTAAACCTAAAAAGGTCCCTCACTCATGTTTGCCAGTTGTCTTAACAGCCAGTTAGGGATTATTCTTCTTGGGGAATTGTAGGTAGGGGCTCTTTGGGATTGAGGTGGTTGCAAGATGGTGTGTATTGATAGCATTTCAGAGCCAACATTGGAATGTAGGAATGTGCAGGAGTTGCAAAGGCCGTTGTGTTGCCTCTGGTCAGTCTGAAGCTTCATGGCTGATGGGAGTCAGTTGAAACACACCATGGGACTATAAATTTACCAGTTAGAGTAACTTACTAATTAGAATCTGGAGGAAGAGAGGTACCTCTGGAAGCAGGGATTCTTATTATTTAGTTTCATGTCAAAGCCTAATGGATAGAATGGGTCTTTCTGCATCATACTTCACCTGAAAAACATCAATGATATCATCTTCAGCCATGCGAGAGTGTCTCCTAAAATGAGCCTGTCCCTTCCAGTTTATTCAGTGTCAGTTGGGTATCACCTGGAATCCTTATAGGAACCATACCCTCATCTTGCAACTTGGTCCTGGATATTATGCAAGAGTCAGAGAAGCCTTTTGTTACATACCTAGGAGTTCAAAACTAATCCATAAAACTGTTGAACAATGTTTTATGCTTCTTAAGTTTTCCCTACATTGAGACTTTGCTATCAATGGAGAAAAATCAAAGCATCCTTTTCCCTTTCTCAGCTTGGTCCTGGAGGACTGTGACCAGGCTAATGCTGGGCAGTGTGCCTGCCCTTTTTGATATGGTAGACTGTTAAGATGGAGATTTGAGCTGAATGTTTCCTGTTTTCATGGCTTTCATCAAGATACTTAAGTGTCACTTATCTCAATTTTTAATCTCTCTCCAGCCAATCTAGTTGGCTTATTCCAGGCCAAGTAGATGTGACTGCCTTTTGGTGAGGTTCTTTTTCCCAGTATAAACCTCTTTCCCTTCTCTTAAAAGATAACAGACCTCAGTTTAATGTTGAGTGGGATATGCAAGCAGATTGTTGGGCCTGACCAAGTGATAAATTCAGATGCCAAGGCCCAGAGAGATTTTAACTCCTGTGCCTCATTTAATTATTACAATATTTAAATATCCAGATCCAAACGTGATGAGAATTACTGCCTGACTGGCAAGCAGGCGGGAATGGCAAATTGCGGCAGTAGGAGGCCCCACTGGGAACCTGCAGGCACAGGGCCATACAGCTGGGTTAGGTGGTGAGCAGGAAGGGTGAGTCCAGAGATGTACATTATTGGGAGAGGCGGAATGAAGGTGCTGGGTGATGGGGGCATGCCCAGATCAGTGGAGTGATCCAAAATTTCCTTGTGGGGCATAAAAGAGTCATTTTGCTTCTGGCTCAGAAGGAAACTTCCAAAAAAGATTTTTCTTGCCCTCGATCCAGCTTCTGGCAGATTTGACTTGGAGGGGAAACTACTATTGGCCTGACAGGCCTCTGGTTCATATTGCAGATCAGGTATTGACGATGTCATTGGAGAACGATTTGCATTTTTCACAGGATTCTGCTGGCTTGGGGAAGGTGTCCTTGCCACCTGCAATTTAAATTCCAGTTGATAAGATTGAGGCAGGAAAGGTGTGGATAAGTCCCCCACTCACTTCGGTTACCCTTCCTCCCGCCAACTGCCCCCAACCTCCATCCCATCCCTGCTGGCCTGGTTTTTGCTAGGTGGAGTTAAAATCGAGGTGAATAATCTTTCCCTCAATTTCTCCATGTGGCAAAGCATGGTGCAGTAGTTGCAAAATGTAACAGTTTTGTCCAGATAAATGCTGCAGCATTTCACAGTTAATTCTCAGCTCCATCTTCTTTTGTTCACTCAGTTTAAGAGTGATACCTCCAAGTCAATGTTTGAGATGTTTTGCTTTAAGGTAAAGTTGGAGGTCTTATTTCTATCATGCCCCAGGTTGGTATATGAGATGTGGTGAATCACACTATGCTTTCACCTATAATCAGAATGCTGGATTTTTTGCTACAGGAATTAATTATTCTTTCATGGATTTTTTTTTCAATTCAGGATTTGATGAGTGGTTCTTCCCTCGAAGGATAAGGGATATTAAGACTGTCAGTATCTGTATTACATCAGTGGCCAGGTCAGTGTGCAGGTCTTTCTTTCTTATTTGTTCTTTGCAAAGCTTTCATTTGTTTTTCTTTGGATCTGTAAGAATATACTGTGACATTCGTGATCCAAGCAGGTGCTCATCCTTTGGGCTAAATCACTAGGTAAGAGATTATCCATGCTTCAGTATTTTCATACAGTCATCCACTGTGAAGCTGTGGAAGCATAAGGTTTTCTGTGGGCAGACGTTGCTTTTGTAAAGTCTAATATTAGGATTCTCAAACTTAACTGTTGTGCTATTGTGAAGTTTTGCCCCAAGGTTCCTTTATCCAGGTACTTTGGAAGGTACTATTATTGTTTGTTCTTAACCGACTGGGTGGCAACTCCTGGAAATTCTGCATTATGTTCATTATAAGGATGTGTGGTATAATAATCAACAACTGCCTCTTGCTATCACTGTATCGTGTTCTTTCTATATAGTCGTGCGATCTCCACACAACCCAGCTCACTATCTTCAGCTAGTTTCCAGGGATCAAGGTAGACTAGTGGTTCTCAAACTTTTACGCCTGCAGACCAATTAAGGGGGGGCAAAAGACCCTTCCGCTCACCTACTTGACCATACACCATCTGCTTTTGCTTGTTACTGCAAAAAAAAAATCATTGGAATTAAAGGGAACTTATGGAAATGATAAATATTTCACTGTTCCTTTACTAATAAAGGTATATGCATCTTTTATTAAATATCATATGTAAATTATTAATTCATGCCAGAGACAAAAATATAGACTTTTTCAAAATATAAACATTAATACAAAAGAACATACGAATTAGGGGCAGGTGTAGGCCATTCAGCCCCTCAAGCCTACTCTGCCATTCAATAAGATCATGGCCAATCTGATTGTGGCCTCAACTCAACATTCCCACCTGCCCCTGATAACCTTTGACCCCCTTAAACACTCTAATATGTGCTATAAGATCATCACACTAATCTTCTGAGAAACAAATACATACCCTACGTATATAGTATATTAACATACCTTACATAAAGAGTATATTAATCAAACGATATCACCAGTATTGTGAATTTTTAAAAAAATTATTCATGGAACATGGCAAGCCCAGCATTTGTTGCCCATTCCTAATTGCCCTTGAGAATGTGGTGTTCAGCCGCTTTCTTGAACCGCTGGGGTCCATCTGGTGCACGAATACCCACAGTGCTATTAGGAAAGGGGTTCCAGAATTTTGACTCAGCAGCAGTAAAGGAACAGCAATATGGTTCCAAGTCAGGATGGTGTGTGTCTTGGAGAGGAACTTGCAGTTGATGCCACTTATCAACCTAAGCCTGAATATTGTCCAGTTGTTGCTGCATGTGGACATGTACTGTTTCAATATCTGATGTTGCTTATAAAACTACTTTGTTGTTGCTCATAGTTATGATGATATGTGTCATGCATATGAGAGCCGGTCTGATTCAGGGATGAAAAATTTCCAGTCTGTGGCGGCTTTCTGACATTGGTGCCTCAACTGGCGGGAACTGACTGCAGAGGAGCAGGGAGTGTGGGAGAGACAGAGCTGCTCCTCCAATCACAACTTCTGTCTCTGCTACCCTTGCTACATCAGCTCCTCCAATCGCAGGTTCCCTCCCTCCCATTCTTGCTGCACCTCCAGGGACAGAATCTATGATTGGAGGAGCAGCAATGAGGGGGAAGGAGGGAACCTGTGATTGGAGGTTGAGGAACTGTTATTCTGGCCAATCCTGCTTCAGGAGACTTTCAGCTACGCTGTCACCAATCACTTTTTGACCAGCTGCTGGACAACATGGCTGAGGAGAAGAAGCAGAAAAAGAGGAGGGAGTCCAAGAAAGCCCAGAAAATCTGCATCAGTAAAGAGGCCAGGAGCAGTTCTGCGGAAGGGTCAACTCTTCTCCGCCGATGCTGCCAGACCTGCTGAGTTTTTCCAGGTAATTCTGTTTTTGTTTTGGATTTCCAGCATCCGCAGTAGTTTTTTGTTTTTAGGCCAGGAGCAGGTCCGGGGGAGCAGTCACTCAGCCTCGTGCCAGTCGGACTGGGCTGCCATCTGCATTTGCAGCTCGAGCCGCTCCCTGGGAACTGGAGAGCATTCATTTGGTCCCCTTCACTTCTAATAATATGTATTAAGCCACCGGTGAGTCATCTGTTAAAGGCTGCGAGGCTGCTGAGCGGGGTGAGTTTTCTGTTATGTGTGGCAATTACAGCTGAGGTATAGGGTCAGCTGTGCATACTGTTATGGACAGGGTGAGAAAGAACTACTGAAACTCCTATTCCCATCCCCAATGTCCTTTATCACTGTGTTTTTTGAAAAAGGAAGGTGTATGTGTTTCTTAACCCCTGAGGGTATGGACAATATGTATGACCAACAGCAAACTTTTTGTGAGTTTAAATAAAGAGGATTATTTATTCACGAAAACATCGAAAATTTAATGCTACGTCATTCACTCACCCAGTCTCATACACACACGCATGAGGAAAGTACAGTTAAAGAGAATTGTGTACTTTTATAAGTTATAAACAAAAGGACAGTTTGTAATTCACGTGATTGGCTTATCTTGGAAAACACAGCTGCAAGCCTGATGAAGAAGACGTTTTCACTCCTGAAGTGTAGTTTAGGTAAATTCAATAGCCAAAGTTATAAACCAAAGTTGTTTCAGGATTCTCTGAAAGACATGGACTTTCTGCAGGTCACAAAGTCAGTTACTTGTAGCCTCATTACCAGGAAGTCGGCTTGGAGACCTTCCAATGTCACAGTCTCCAGTCCTTAAGGCTTTCTGCTGCTGCTGTTTTTGTTGTGTGCAGCACTTGATTAAATAGAGAGACAAACATGGGTGCCTTACGACGTGGTTTCTCACAGTCCCCTTTTCCAAATATGGTGTTGGGCTGAAGTTGATTAGCCACAACCTGGGTTATTGTTTTCAGACATTCGATTTCGGGGTTTGAGACATTCACTGTTTTGATTTCAGAATGACCCAGTCAAGTCAGAAAACACCTGGATGGTTTCAGGAGATGGGCTGTGACACCTGTAGTCTGGAATGTGTCCTTTTTGAAACAGTGTGGCAGTTATGAATCCAGAGACCAAATCAGATGACCCTTGGCATCATCTTATGCAGTATTTTATTGTCCATTTTTAAAAGAGATGTCAGTTCCAGAAGATTAAGTACTTTATGCTTTAAAAATTATGAATATGACATGCCTTTATTCGACATGACAAGACTTTGCAGGGGAAGGTCACAATTAGTGAGAAAGGGAGGGAGAGGGGGGTGTTGTTCCCAACTTTGCTCCGTACCTACTCCCAAAATACCAACCTGGCTGCCCTTCCAAATCAAACTGTACACGGTACTCACCTGGACACGTGATGTGTCCTCTGCACAGCAACCAGAAGAGACACCCTCCCACACAGCCCCTCTCCCACACCTCCACTTTCCCTTTCCCTCTCTCCCACTCTCCCTCTTCCCCTTCCCCTCTCTTCCCCCTTCCTCTTCCCCTCTCTCTCCACCCACCTCTCTTTCCCTCTCTCTCTTCCCCCCTCCTCTCTCACCCCCTCTTCTCTCTCTCTCTCTCTCTCTCTCTCTCCCCCCCCCTCTCTCGGTTACTTCGGTAAGAGCTGTATTCTGTTCCTTTATAATAAGGTAATTGGAAAGTCAATATCCCAGCCAAATCAGTTGGCTGTTAGATTTAGATTCCACCCATTTGAAGTGACCTAGAAACATTTGCATTTCACCACAGATCATACCATTTTCAGCCCCTACATGCTGCAGTGACTTTGCCACATTGTGCTATAATGTGTACATAATTCCTTATCCAAAAAGATTTTCAGGCCATTTTGTTTTTAGCCACTCTCATCCTGCTGGCTGTGTGGCATCATGAGAGTGGTGAGTGAGGGTTCTGGGCTATATTTGTGTACGGCCTCAACTGCAGTATGTGCATCAGTGACTTTCATTTTGGACCAGCCTGTGGATCCCATGGAGCACCCCCATTCACCACCAGTGGTCCACTGACCACACTTTGAGAATCACTCAGGTAGACCACCTTAACTGAGGGTTAATCAGTCCTTCCTCCTAGTTAAGTAACTACTGTACTGGGGTGCCATTTATCTCTGTTTACAAAGAGAAGGGTGTTGTGAGATTGAACAAGTCAGTGTGATAATCCCTTAGTGCTCAGACTTCTGTTGCCTATTTGCTTTTCAGGTTAGTGTATCACATTTGCACTATCATATTCTTATATATAAACACACTCTAAAATAATAATACCTGAACAAACTTACTGTTATGACGTGACAGATGATGTGTGCAAGGTGGAGCAAATCCACAAGGGAAACATGGTCCCACTATCACAACGGTTTTATAATTTGTATTTATTACAAGAAGATGTGTGTACTGAATTCAGAAGTAATGAGTTCACCATGACCTTTAGAGATTTTAAAAATTAAATTAAGATATTTATTAACAAAATAAAATATTTCAAGCACATACATGAGATTACAATTACTTATTACTATAAACAATCCTAAAATTCCTAATTAACCTGACTCCCAGTTACACACCCCCCCTTTAAGGCAACAGTCCAAAATAGACTTTGATTTAAAAACAAAACCAGCAAGTTAACACAGTATCCACTTGACAGTGGAATTCCAAATGGCTTTCTCCAACTTCAGTTACTGGACACAGCCGACTTATGCACAAATGGCTGGAGGTTCTTTGAGGCTGTTTCACACCTTCCTATTAGATCTTACAAAGCCCTCACCTCACATAGCCTTTAATTCTCCTTTATATATGTTTCTCTCTCTTTAATATGTAAATTCCATTGTTCCATATGTCTTTGGAATTGGTACCTTTTCCATAATATAAAAACTTTCATGTTGCCAATATTATCAGTAACCTTTAGGAAAAATAAGCACACTCCTTAGCCTGGCTTATCTGGTTAGTTGTAAACAGGCTAACATCCCATTGAAATCCAAATAATCCCTTCACTTACCTAAAAATGCAAATTCCCTTCACACCTTACATGCTAAGCCAGCATCCATTTTTACTCATTAGCATTTCAAACACATTTCTACACCTAGCTTCTTTTGATAATTCCAAACTTGTAGTCTACCTTACTCCAAAGTAGCTAAATCACACAGACAGAACCAACAATACTCGCACTCATAACCCTATTTTACAATAAACCAGAAAAATATTATGAAAATTATTATACTTTTGTAACACTTACACTTACATAATACTTTAATGTGGCAAAATATCCCAAGGCAGGGGTAACGGGAGGAGGACTTAGGAGGTGATTGAAGGTGTGGTTGAAGAGGTAAGTTTTCAGGAAGTTCGTTAGGCTATGGAGAGATCCATAATTCCAGAATGAAGTCATGTTTGCTTGTTTTGTGTCTTCACAGAATCACAGAATTGTTATGGTGCAGAAGGAGGCCATTCGGCTCATCATGTCTGCATCGGTTCTCCAAATGAGCATTATGACTTAGTGCCATTCTCATTTCCCCATACCCTTGCACATTGTTTCTATTTAAATAATCATCCAATGCCCCCTTGAATACCTTGATTGAACCTGCCTCCACCACATTTCCAGGTAGTGCATTCCAGCCTCGAACCACTCACTGTGTGAAAAAGTTTTTTCTCACATCACATTCTTTTGCAGATCACTTTTGAATCTGTGCCCTCGCGTTCTTGATCCTTTTATGAGTGGGAACAGTTTCTCCCTATCCACTCTATCCAGCCCCCTCATGATTTTGAACACCTCTATCAAGTCTCTTAGCCTTCTCTTCTCCAAGGAGAACAGTCCCAACCTCTCCAATCTATCTTCATAACCTCATCTACATTCTCTCCAATGCGTTCACATCCTTCCTACAGTATGGTGCCCAGAACTATACACAATACTCCAGCTGAGGTCTAACGAGTGTCTTATATTAGCTCAGCAAAACCTCCTTGCCTTGTACTCTATGCCCCTATTAGTAAAGCCCAGGATACTGTATGCTTTATTAACTGCTCTCTCCACTTGTCTTGCCACCTTCAATGATCTATGCACATATACACCCAGGTCCCCCTGCTCCTGCATCACCTTAAGGAATTGTACCCCTTATTTTATATTGCCTGGGGCTGGTCGTGCTTGCCTGTGTTGCTGGCCGATGGTGTGTTCGCTTCAGCGGGTGGTGGCATTTTGTTCGTAAGTGCACCTGGGGTGGTAGTTGGCTGCGCTGCTGCTTCGTGTTGCGCTGAAGTTCAGTCTCCTTCCACACGTCGTTGGTGCCAGCCTTCCGCTGCCGCTGGGTTCGCGTCCACTTGCCTACTGTCTGGCGTGCACCACCTACAAACAAAGGCGTAATGTTTGCAGTTCCCCAGTCCTTTGGCACCTCCCACGAGTCTAGGGAAGACTGAAAGATTATGGCCAGTGCCCCTGCAATTTCCACTCTTACTTCCTTTGATATCCTTGGGTGCATCTCATCCGGTCCTAGCCAAAATGCATCACCTCACACTTCTCTGCATTGAATTTCATCTGCCACTTATCTGCCCACTCCACCAACTTGTCTATGTCCTTTTGAAGTTATACACTGTTCTCCTCACAGTTTACAATGCTTCCAAATTTCATATCATCTGCAAACTTTGAAGTTGTCCCCTGCACATCAAGATCTAGATCTTTAACATATATCAGGCAAAGCAAAAGTCCCAATACCCATCCCTGGGGAACTCCACTACAAATCTTCCTCCAGCCCAAAAAAATATCCATTGAGCATTACCCTCTGTTTGCTATTACTCAACCAATTTTGTATCCATGTTGTTACTGTCCCTTTTACTCCATGAGCTATAACTTGTCTCACAAGCCTGTTGTGTGGCACTGTATCAAAAGTCCATGTATACCACATCAACGGCATTACCCTCATCAACCCTCTGTTACCTCCTCAAAAAACTTCAACAAGTTAGTTAAACACGATTTCCCCTTTAGAAATTCATGCTGGCTCTTCCTAATCAATGCACATTTTTCCATGTGACTACTAATTCTATCCTGAATAATTGTTTCTGGAAGCTTCCCCACATTGAAGTTAAACTGATTGGTCTGTAATTGCTGGGCTTATCCTTACAACTTTTTTGAACAAAGGCGTAATGTTTGCAGTTCCCCAGTCCATTGGCACCTCCCCCGAGTCTGGGGATGACCGAAAGATTATGGCCAGTGCCCCTGTAATTTCCACTCTAACTTCCTTTGATATCCTTGGGTGCATCTCATCTGGTCCTGGTGTCTTGTCAACTTTAAGTACTGACAGTTTATCCAACACTTCCTCCTTATCAATTTTGAACCCTTCTAGTGGCATTTATTTCTGTTTACAAAGAGAGGGCTGTTGTGAGATTGTTACACACACTTTTTTCCCCAAACCTCTCCAGGTGCCTGTCGATTTTTTTCCCTGATTATTGTTTCTAAAACTAACTGGCCTGTAGGACTGTTCTTACATGCTTTCTTGAATAAGGATGTCACATTTGCCACTCTCCAATCTCTGGCACCATCCCCGTATCTAGGGAATATTGGAAGATTGTGACAAGCTCTTCTGCTATTGCCAACCCCACTTCCTATAGCAACCTGAGATGCAAACCATCTGGACCATGGTTGGACTACCATCTGATCTACGTCTACTTATCAACCCACGCTTAGCCAGCCTTTCCAGTACCACCACCACCTCAGTTTTCACCTTATCCATTGCTTCTACTATCACTACTTCTACCGATATTTTGTCAGATTCTTCTTCCTTAGTAAACAGTGATAGAAAGTACTCATTAAGTATTCTAGCCTTGTCCTGCACGTCCAAGCATGTATCACCTTTTTCCCTAATAGGATCAACTCCACCTCTTACTACCCGTTTACTATTTACATCTATGCCTATTTCTAGCATGCTAAGACTGTTCCAGCAGACTGGGTAGAAGAAATTACTTGATTGATTCAGTGGTTAAGAAGGCGGTTCAGCATAGTGCTGTGGAGCGTGAAGAGCTTGACAAAGCACAAAAGACATCATGGTCATCCATTGCATCCAAAGAAGTCTTCAGTCATAATGGTTCTCTGTGCCACTGAACCCAGGCTTCTGTGGCCCAGACAGTGAGATTGCTCCTGTGCAATTGTCCTCCCACTTTAAAAGCATTCTCGCACAAGGTTTTGTACAAGCTCATATTTATTTCTTTCTTCTAAAGTCCTGTGGCGATGGAGGTATGGCAAAACAATAGGTGGAGGTGACCGCTAGCGGTTGTAGTCACAGAGTTGCACGTGTTGGACTAGTGGCCGCTTGACTCTGTACCTGGGGCAGCAGAGGAGTTTGGTAGCATCCAGGGCGACTGGGCAGCCACTTTTAGTACAGCACTACCCACCCTTTGTGAGGGAAGGGGTTAGAAAAAGTACCCCAAACATTGCCTGTCCTACAAATGTCTAGCTGGTTTACTGCATCTGGGAGATCACCCATTAATGTGGTCGAATAGCATAAAAATCAAAGAAATAAAAATAATTTATCATTGGAACTTGGAATGCCTGGACTCTACTGGACAGAAATGACACAACATGACCTGAAAGGAGAATCCAAAGAACTAGCACGCTATCACATTGGCATTGTAACTTTTGAATTGCTCCAACTCTGTGCAAGCAAACAAAAGTCGTCAGAGCTTCTTTCAATATGGCTAAACTGAGTAACATCACTTGCTACAACCAGTTTCAGAGCATACTTGATCAAAAACTCAAAGCGAGCAAACCTACCGAGCACAGACAACAATTATTGAGGCAATGTTCCTGAGAGCCCAGCTGCACTGGGTAGGGCATATAATTAGGTGCCACAGCTACAGCACATATGCAACATGCTCTAGACAGCCCTGCACATTGTAGTTGGGAGGGTCAGGCTTTACACAGCTCAACAATTGCAGTCATTACATTAGTGCTGGGCTGGACTCTAGTCTACTCCAAAGAAGACAGCCTGACAGTGCCCTGACTGAGATTGATAGCACCTGGCTGTACTCAACCAGATCCAACCCGCTGTGTGAATGCACTGTCATGCTGGGGCGTAGTGGGATGGGTGGGGGTAGAAACTCAGCTACAATTCATCCTTAAGTCTGTGCTACAGCTGCAAGGGAGGACCTGGGACTGAAATGTCTGGAAGAAGGGCAACCCAAGGGCTTCAAATTGACTCCCTCACTTGGCGATGGAAGGTGATCATTGCAGGGTAAGCTTCAATTATGTGTCTCAACTATTTTTCCACAAGGAGGAGTGCAGAATGCAAGCATCAGGCAACGCTGCCTCTTCATAATTTTGATGCAACCGAGGAGGAGGAGAAAGGCCTCACCCCGAGGAACATGGGCCGGTGGGGCCCCATAAAGACCTAGAAGCTGAGGAGGAGAGACCAATTCCACGGAGGCGTTTGACGCGACACAGGGTGTACCGAAGACGTCTGTCATATTCGCTTGTCAAGGGATGTGGTGTCTTACATCTACCACATTCTTCGGGAGGATCTGACGCTGCAGGGACTGAGAGGCCATTCATTGCCAGTGGCTGTGAAGGTAACCTCCACACTCACCGTTTTTGTGAGTGGCTCGTTCCACGGCTGCACTGGGGACCTCTGCAGAATCCTCCACTGATAAATACATTTGAGAGGTCACTCTGTTCAGTAAGGCACACAATTACGTCCAGTTCTCCCTGGATGAAGCCAGCCATGCTGCCAGGGCAGTAGGATCTGCAGCGATCTCTGGCTTTTCACTGGGGCAGGGTGTCATTGACTGCACACATGTGGCATTAAGAACTCCCTGTCAGCAGCCACTATGATTTATCAATTGAAAAGGCTTCCACTCTCTCAACGTGCAGCTGATCTGTGATCACCAAAACAAAGAAAGCAGAGTTTGCAGGTCTGCGAGGTATCCTGAGAGCTCACACAACTCTTACATCTTGAATCACTTGCAGTGCCACAGATCTTTGAAGGCCCTCAGCGCAGTCAGGTTTGGCTCATCGGTGGTAGAGGCTACCCCCAAAAGACGTGGCTAATGACACCCAATAGATGGCCACAGAGTGCTTCGGAGGAGAGGTACAATGCGGCTCATTCTGCAACATGCTCCTTGACTGAGCAGACTATTGGCACGTTGAAGATGCATTTCGGATGTCTGGACTGGTCAGGCGATGCTCTCCAATACTCTCCCCAGAGGGTGTCCTGAATCATTGTGGTTTGCAGTGCTCTACACAACCTGGTGCTCCAAAGGGGAGCCGAGCTGCCACATAGAGAGATGGAGGAGCTGCGTGTCTCCTCCGATGAGGAGGATGCCGAAAGGGATGACCTCAAAGCGGGCTATGATATTGATGCCCCAAAGGACGAGGCCTTTGCGGCAGATGTGCCCATGAGACATTTATAGCGACAAGATTCCAGGGTGATGAAGACGACTAGCTCATGAACCCATTTCACCTGTCACCTCGATGCAGGCTAGACATTAACACCTTCCTTGCTATCCTAAACATCTCAAAGAAGGACATCAATCTCAGAAAATGTAGTCACAATCTTGCTTGACGATGGCCTCATCCTTGGAAGGCTAGGCAGCCTATGGAGCATGTGGTGGAGTATGTGGCCATTCTGTAATGGGATAAGAACTTCACCAGCATTCACTGTGAGGCATGTAGACATGATGCAGTCTTTTCAATCATCGGGCCAGCATTTCACTGCCTACGCCAGCCTTCAAGAGGCAGGAACAGCACTGCAAACATCACTGTACTCATGGCAATATGCCTGGGACATTGCAAGGCATCTCAAGGAGGGCGATCATCAATCACTGGTTATCGCTTGACTGTCAGGACTGATTTGAATCCTGACCTGGCCTCATTGGGATATTGAATTCCCCAGGATAAAATTGCTCTTTAGAATGCTGTGATCCGTCACTCTCAATCATGGATGCGAGCCTGTGAGTCAGGTCACCTTTGTGTGCACAGAGAGAGCTTCAGCAGCACCATTGTCTGACAAGCACTCATGATCCAGTCTTCCCCTGGAACTTCCCAAATTCATGTCCATGGCATCTGGGATTGAGGTGGCCTCTTCGGTCTCAACACCGCATTTAAGCATTACTTAGTAACTTCGTTGATTCTAAAGACCACACAGCAAATGTACTGGAGCTTCAAATCATCCCATTAGAGGCCTCCACATTTTCATTTTAGCGGATTAAGATATGCACGAGGAAGCCTAGGACACTGATCGCATTGTGATGAACCATGTTGATTGCCCTTCTGAGAGCTGGCACAGGGATTATGTCAAGTCACACTAGTCAGACCTTCAGCATCCTCATATATAATAGGCCGGTATCTTGAGACTAGGCACGCACCTATAACAGAGCATAGTCGTGGCCGTCTAGCAGACATTTCAAGAGAGTGCTAACCCGGGTCCATTGCTCTGCATCCTGCAGGTGGAGTGTGGGAACTGTTATAGGGGTAATGTTTAGCCATAAATGTGGTCATGATGTAAAGCTGCAGGCCGCCATGAAAGACTAAGGTCCTCGACTATTACTTAAACTGTAACCCACAACCAAACCTGACAGTCATTACATGGAGACCATTGAAAAGTGCACCTGGTTGGCTGACTCCAATGCAGGTCGTCTTTAAAACCTATAACGTCCACAGAGAACGGACTTCAGTGTAGCAGCATCAGGATAATAAACAAAACTTCAAAATCTATACTCATGAGACCATATGATATGATCCTCTGATGCAAGTCTTACATATCCAACCACCTTGTTGACAGAGCAACTGGCTTTGTTCATGTCACTTTTGTGGTCACAAAGGTGACTTACTGAAACTGAACTGAGATTGAGCGAGACACCATAGACCTGAGGGACATGATGGGAAATAAGTGGGGATGGGGGTTGGGGGGAGGAGGGACATGGGGGGGGGCATCCGCTACATTTGGATGACCTCAGAGCATTGTATCAGATGGAAGACCCATTCACTAGAGTCGCTTACATTAAAGAGCATTCACAGTGCAGGATGTCACAAGAGATAATGATGTGTGAGGGAGAATCAGTGGTGATGTCCCTTCTGCTAGAAGTGTGTGAGATCCCTGTGCATTGTGTAACCCAGCGAATGCCTGATGGCCTTTTGAGAGTGTAAGTTGAGAGTGATGAGAAGGTTGACTTTCCCTGGTGGATTGAATGAGATCATTCATACTCTTCCTGCACTGGAGGATGGTCCTCTTCTGAGGTCCACAGGTGCTGACTTCCCTGGCGACCTCCTCCCAAGCCGGCGTGGTGAGGTTAGTGGACCTCCTGCTGCCATCTCTGGATTAGAGGGTTTCCCACTGGTCCTACACTGCCTGGAGCAGTCTCTCCAGGTATTTTTCACTAAACTTGGGGGCAGATGATTTGGATCTTCTCGGGCTTCACTCGCCATAACAATTCCTGGTCTGCAGAGAGTGAATGTGTGTGTGGACGCTGCTTAAGTATAATGGCTGGACCTTTACCCCGATGGGGTGACGGTGACGGTGAGGCAGATGAATCCCAGCCTGTCCCGCCATGAGATCCAACGAGATTTGAGCTGGTCGTTTATGCAGAAGCAATGAGCTGAAAAGTGGATGATCTGGTGCAGCAACCTGCCCCGCCGCCCAGTGGGAATCATGGCCGCCACCGCACTTAGTTTCTGGACTGGAAAATTCTGCCCATTGTATTTGACCTGGTTCTAACTTGAAGAATTCACCTGATGTATCATACATCCTCTTTTTTTGTTTCATCATAATCTATCTCCGTTGTCATTCTGCTTTTGGCTCCCCTACCTTTTGCCCTTTTTAGAATGTACCTAGTTTGCACCTGAAGCATCTCCTCCTTAAAGATCACCCATTGTTCTGTTACAATTTTTCCTGTCAGTCTTTGGTTCTATTTTACTCAGGCTAGATCCCTTCTCGTCACATTGAAATTAGCCCTTTACCAATCTAGATGTTCTACTTTATGTCATTCCTTGCCTTTCTCCATTACTAAACTAAACCTTGTGGTGATATGATAATCACTCAAACCCAAGACTCATTTGGTATGAGGTTATGGATAACAAGCTCCTTATTCGCAATGCAGTGGATATTTTGAAGGACGATGTAAAATGGATGTATAATAAGAGACTCGTGTGTGGGGAGATGAGGGCATTGTTAAAAAGGACAGATTGGACGGTTTGTTCCTAGAGTGAGAATTAACTATGATTTGTGATGTGAAAGGGGAATTAAGTGGTGCGAATTGATGCTTTGGGAGAGCTAATGATCGGTGATGCAGTGGGTGCAATGGAGAACTAAGGTCAAGCAGATGGATACTGTGGCCTTCAAAGGAGGAACTCAGTACTAGCGTTCTGGCAAGAAAGGAGACCTATACAAGAGGAGTGGCAAGTGGGTCAGGGTATGATGAGGTGGAAAAGAAATGTTGATGAGGACAAGAGCGAGGAGTTTATTTTTATTCTTTCATGGAATGTGAGTGCTGGCAAGGCCAGCATTTGTTGCCCATCCCTAATTGCCCTTGAGTGTATGGTGGTGAGCTCCCTTCTTGGTTCAATGAAGAGTGCATGAGGGAATGCCAGGATCAGCACCAAGCATACCTAAAAATGAGGTGTCAACCTGGCGAAGCTGAAACACAGGACTATTTGCATGCCAGAGAGCGGAAGCAGCATGTGATAGACAAAGCTATGCAATCCCACAACCAGTGGATCAGTTTGAGACTCCTCAGATACTGACGCAGTCTGTGCCCATATGCAGCAAGACCTGGACAACGTTCAGGCTTGGGCTGATAAGTGGCAAATAACATTCGCGCCACACAGGTGCCAGGCAATGACCATCTCCAAGAGAGAATCAACCATCTTCCCATGTCCTTCAATGGCATTACCATCACTGAATCCCCCACTATCAATATCCTGGGGGAGGGGGTCACCATTGACCAGAAACTGAACTGGACCAGCCATATAAATACCGTGGCTACAAGGACAGGTCAAAAGCTGGTAATTCTGCGGCGAGTAACTCATCTCCTGACTCTCCAGAGTCTATCCACTATATACAAGGCACAAGTCAGGAGTGTGATGGAATATTCTCCACTTGCCAGGATTAGTGCAGCTCAAACAACACTCAAGAAGCTCGACACCATCCAGGACAAAGCAGTCTGCCTGATTGGCACCCCATCCACTACCTTAAACATTCACGCCCTCCATTACCGGTGCACAGTGGCAGCAATACGTACCATCTACAAGATGCACCGCAGGAACTCACCGAGGCTCCTTCAACAGCACCTTCCAAACCTACAACCTATACCACCTAAAGGACGAGGGCAGCAACTGCATGGGAACACCCCCACATGCAAGTTCCCTTTCATACCACACACCATCCTGACTTGGAAATATATCACCATTGTCGCTGGATCAAAATACTGGAACTCCCTTCCTAACAGCGCTCTGGGTGTACCTACACCACATGGACTGCAGCGGTTCAAGAAGGCAGCTCACCACCACCTAAAGGACAATTAGGGGTGGACAATAATTGATGGTCTAACCAGCAACACTCACCCTGTGAAAGAATAAAAAACCCACTGTAATTCTGTAGGGCAGCAAAGTGGCCAAGAAGATGGTCACCAGTAAAGGGAAACAAGGGTCTAGATGACACCAAACATTCACACAGTGGACACAGATGTAGCTTTGTACTGTTCATAAGCTTTTTCTAATGTGTAGAGTGTTGGAACCTGTTCTGACTGTGCATCTCAATAAAGGTGGCAATTAAAGATCTCTGGTACAGATTGTGCTTCTGCTCTTTTTGTCTCTCTTTTTATAGGCCCTCAGGATACTTTTTGGCATGATCCTCAGAGGAAAATCCAAGCCAATATCTTTCATTAAATGTAGTTTCTTATGGAATCATGCTCAGGTAACTCTATCCCAGTACCATCACTGTTTAGTTCCCCAGCATCACAATTGATAAGTAGCTGAACTTGACAGCCTTATCAACACACTGGCTACAAGAGCAGGACAACGACCAGGTATTTCATGGCTAATGTTTCATTTCCGATCCCTCACAGCCTCTCTGTCACCTACAAGGCTCAAGTCAGGAGTGTGGTGAAATAGTTGCCTTTCTAGATAGGAACAACAGCAACAGTGGTCGAGGAGCTCAATATCAACCAGGACAGAACACCAAACTTAATTGGTGTTCCTGCTGTAGGACTCAATATCCTGTGTCTCCATCATTGGTGTGCTGTAGCTTCAGTATGTACATTCTGCAGGATACGCTGCAGCAACTCATCAAGGTTACTTGAATAGCATCTCCCTCCCCTGTGACCCCTACTACTGAGTTGGACAAAATCAGCAATGCTGTGGGAACACCATCACATCCACATTTCCCTCCAAGACATGCACAATCCTGATTTAGACTTGTACTGCCATTCTTTCATAATCACTGTGTCAATATCCTAGAATTCCTTACCTAATATCATTTTGGGAGCACTGTCAGTAAAATATTTGCTGTGATTCAAGAAGAAGGCCATTATCACCCTCTCAGGGTACCTATTGGGTGGGCAATAAATATGAGCTCGGTAGAATCACCCACATCTTAAGAAAAGTAGACAAAATACATAGAGTGTGCAAGCGGAAATTGATAAAGGATATGAGCAGTGCAAAGAGAGAGAATGTGAAAAGATTAGCAAGTAATATTAAAGGCAACCAAAAATATCTTATAAGCATATAAACAATAGTTAAAGAAATGGTGAGGCGAATAAGGACAAAGAAAGGAAATCTTGCCTGAGGTACTGAATGAATACTTTGTATCTGTCTTCACAAAAGAAGAAGATAAAGTTACTATAATAAAAGCAAAAAAACTGCAGATGCTGGAAATCCAAAACAAAAATAAAAATACCTGGAAAAACTCAGCAGGTCTGACAGCATCTGCGGAGAGGAATACAGTTAACGTTTCGAGTCCGTATGACTCTTCAGCAGAACTGTTGCAGCAGAGGAGGGGCAGTAAAGATATTGGATAGGATAAAAATAGATAGAAGGGAGGTGCTAAATAGGTTTGCATCATTCTTAGATCATCCTCCAAGATATCTTGCTCCCGCAGCTCTGGCCTCTTCACGTCCCTGATTTTAATTGCTCTACTGTTATTGACTCTAACTTCAGCTGCCATGGACTGAAGCACTAGAATTCTCTCGCTAAAGCTCTCCGCCTTTCTACCTCCCTTTCCTCCTTTAAGACATCCTTAAAACTTAGTTCTTTGACCAGACTTTTGGCCATCTGCACTAGAATCTCCTGTTGTTGCTCATCGTCATATATTATTTGATAATGGTCCCATGAAGTGCCTTGGGATATTTTACTACGTTAAAGGTGCTAGATAAATGTAAGTTGTTGTTGTTAAGATTGTAAGTTTTCCTCTTGGTACTTCCAAGTCTTTGGGACTTGGGAATATTCCCCAGTAACATATTTAAATTATTTTAACAATATAGGATATTGGATAAACGCGTCCCCTTTTAAATTTTTATTCCCTTTTCTTCGTCCACCTCACCTGCTGCTGCTAGTGCTCAGAGTAGCCACTATAAGGGCGGTAATGACTGTAAGGCATGATTTTCTGCTCTGATTTTGCCCTTTGCTATTGGTAGATGCCTCACAGTTCCTCACTGCTTGGCCTGACTCAGATCAGGAACTGAGTACAATTGGAGTCAAACTTGTACCTCTTCATTTTCTGTACATCAAGCAACAGCTTACTATCTCTTTGCTCCACATAAATTGCCTGTCTTCTGGTGATGTTGCTATTGACACATTCTCGAGAACATGCACGACACCAGGTTGGAATCACTTGTCAGATGACTTACCCTCGCCCAATGATTTTTAGTGCTTAGTCTCAACTTATTGCTTTCTCCAGTGGTGCAGTTGAGATCTGGAATTCACCACATGGAGGATTGGTGACACAATACATGAGAGCATCAACATAGTTGGGGTTTACATGCAGACACTTCAATGATTATTATCCACACTATTCATGGTTGGTCAGCAGGTGGTGTAATACAAATGGACATTGCCCTGCGCTACTACATTTGGCAATCTGACTGAGAATTTAGCATCGGAACATAAATTCTCAAGCAATTAATTGGGATCATGCGGGCCAGCTAATTGATCCTTAAGAGACTGTAATTGTCCCTAATATTGTCTTATGGTCTAGTTTTTAGAAGATTATGAGGAACAGCAAACTCTGCTGCCAGACTCCACCTTCAATTACTGTCCGGATGAAACCTGTGGGATCAAGATCAAACCAGCAAAGGAAAGGGACAAAGTTAAAGCAACCATGTGTACAAAAAGCCCAGAAAATGTATGGAAAGAATACTAATGTCATTTCAAAGCCCAAACATATGAGGGGACCTTGTCTCATTATTCAGCGGCAAGAAATGGCAGCTTTCTTCAAACTATTTGGTATGTACTAAGGAGAGGAATGTATTAGAAAAAATATTTCCATTCACTTTCTTGTGGGAGTTGGTGGTGTAGTGGTAATGTCACTGGACCAGTAATGCTATTGCCAAGGGAGTACAGGTTCACATTCCACCACCGCAGTTGGTAGAATTTTTATTTAGTTAACAAATCTGGAATTGAAAGTAGTCTCAGTAATGGTGACCATGACAACTATCATCGATTGTTGTAAAAACCTACCTGGTTCACTAATGCCCTTTAGGGAAGGATTCCTTACCTGATCTGGCCTATATGTGACTCCAGACAGCAATGTGGTTGACTCTTAACTGCCCTCTGAAATGGCCTAGCAAGCCACTCAGTTCAAGGGCAGTGGGGGATGGGTGACAAATGCTGGAGATGCCCACATCCCATGAAAGAATAAAGGAAAAAAATTAAACAATTTGGGGTAGAATTTCTGCTTTGGCACAATTGGCAATCCAGGCGCAAGTTGCACTCAAAATTGTGCTAGTTTTCTGAATTAAACTTTGTTCTCCATTTCCACCCAAACTTATCTGCATATTGCAGAATCTAAAGTCTACCATGAACCACCGCAATCGGGCAGTGATTTTGAATGTAATTATCATTTCTTGCATTAAAAAATCCTTAATATATACTTACATGTGGAAGCCTGGTGCAGTTTTATTAATACGACTGAAAATGGGTTTGTCACAAAAGAAATAAGAATTTTTAATGTGAGTATATAGTGCATCACCTGTGAGCGACATGATTATAAGTAGGTGTAAGGGCTTTAATTCGACCGCACCTGGAGTACTGTGCACAGATTTGGTCTCCTTACCTAAGGAAGGTTATACTTTCCTTAGAGGGGGTGCAACAAATGTTGGATCCTGGATGAGAGGGCTGCCCCTTGTGGATAGATTCAGTAGAAGGGGCCTATATTCTCTGGCCTTTAGAAGAATGCAAGGGGATCTATTTGAAGCACATAAAATTCTTAAGGAGCCTGGCAGAGTAGATGCTGAGAGGCTGGAGAGTCTAGAACAAGAGGGTCATAGTCTTAGGATAAGGGATTGGCTATTTAGGACTGAAATGAGGAGAAAATTGTGAATGCTTTGGAACTTTCTACCCCCCCCTGCCCAGCCGAGGTGTGGATACTCAGTCATTGTGCACATTCAAGACTGAAATCAACAGATTTGTGGATTAAGGGATATGGGGAGAGTGCAGGAGAGTGGAGTTGAGGTGGAAGATCAATTGTGATCTTATTGAATAGCAGAGAAGGCTCACCGTGCCATACAGCCTACTGTTGCTTTCGTTCTTAAAATGCCTTTAAAAGACAATACAGAACCATTTAGTAAAAAAAGAGTTGCAATTGTATAACAATTTTCACGACCACTGGACATCTCAAAGCATTTTACAGCCTAAAATGTACTTTTGTGAAGTGTAGTCACAGTTGTAATTTAGGAAATATGGAAGCCAATTTGGGCATAATGAGGTCTCATAAACAGCAGTTTGATAATGACTAGATAATCTGCTTTTGTGATATTATTTGAGGGTAAATATTGTCCAGGATAGATAACGCCCTTTCTGTTCTTCGAGATAGTATCACAGATTAGGGTCTTTTACACCACCTGAGAGGGCAAATGAGGCCTTGCTTTAAAGTCCCATCTGAAAGATGGCACTTCTGACAGTGCAGACTCACTCAGTACTGCATTGCAGTGTCAGCCTTGATTATTTTGTTTTTCTTGCTTAAGTCTTGTAGTGGTTTGTGACCTTCTGACTCAGAGGTGAGCATGCTATGAACTGAGCCAGGCTGACACAGAACTTTCATTGGTGCACAACCATCAGTTTCTTACTAAATGAAGTATTTTGTTTAATATTTTATATATTTTAAAAGGTTCCTTTTAATGTCCTTGCACCTAAATGAAAAGCTTAATTTTAAAAGTCTCCTCACAAGCTTGCAAACAGGTACAATTAGTGGAAACTCGCCATGCTGATTAATTCTACTTGGGGCTAGGGTAATTTTATGGGCAGGGCTGGTTCCTGCATGATGCTTTTTAAACTATTGCACAAGATCACAGAAACTCAATCTGCGATAGATGTAACTTGAAATTTAATGATCTTTTGCACTGGTTTGTCTGAGTTTTGGCACTGAGAAAACCTGATGCAACCTAGCATAGGAAACGTCACCTGAACACACATATTCACTCTATGCAGTCCAGCTGTGTGGTCTGGATTTCCTGGGATGGCCCCCAGGAGAAAGAAGCCATTCCCCCCCAAGGTGTTTTGTCCTCTTGCCTAATTGTGACATAGGCACATAACAATTGTTACATTATGAGAACTGGAACTCATCTCTTTGCAGTGGAGATTGACACCAGTTTCCAATAACTTTGAGCAGTTCATCTAAAAATGAATAGGTTTAAATACATCCTCAACATATATTTTGTTTGTTATGAAACAAAATGTGGGTGGACCATGAATTAAAACTATAGATCTGCCCAACAAAATTTTCCAGCCAGCAAATGTTTAATGATGGACATGACATGTTATGCACCACACTGTCTATTAACTTATTGGGGAGGCAGCTGGAGGGTATCAAGACCAACTGGTTTGACAGATTGATTCCCTTTTAAATATATATGCAACAATTAATAAATCCTTTACTCTTTAATATATACTGTTACATGAAAATTCTGTTTATAACTTAAAAGATTTTTTTTTGCTTTTGGTGCTTTACAGATGATGACTTAATACAAGACTTCCTGTGGATGGACTGTTGCTGTAAGGTCTCTGACAAGGTACATCATTTACATATCCTGATCAGTCCTATCTCAAAATTGAAATAAGATTCATAAGTCATAGAGGCATAGAGGTCCACAGCACAAAAAAAGGCCCTTCGGCCCATCGAGTCTGCGCCAGTCAAACAAGTACCTAACTATTCTAATCCCATTTTCCATCACTAGGCCCATAGTCTTGTATGCCATGGCATCGCAAGTGCACATCCAAATACTTCTTAAATGTTATGAGGGTTTCTGCCTCTACCACCCTTTCAGGCAGTGAGTTCAGATTCCCACCACCCTCTGGGTGAAAAAAATTCTTCCTCACATCCTCTCTAAACCTCCTGCTCCTTACCTTAAATCTATGCCCCTTGGCTATTGATCCCTCCACCAAGGGGAAAAGCTCCTTCCAGTCACAAAAACACCCCTCGACCATCACCCTCTGCTTCTTGCCACTCAGCCAATTCTGGATCCAATTTGCCAAATTGCCTTGGATCCCTTGGGCTCTTATCTTCGTTATCAGTCTCCCATGCGGGACCTTATCAAAAGCCTTGCTGAAGTCCAAGTAGACTACGTCAAATGCATTGCCCTCATCTACACACCTGGTCACCTCTTCGAAAAATTCAATCAAATTGGTTAGACATGACCTCCCCTTAACAAAACCATACTGACTGTCCTTGATTAACGCCTGCGTCTCCAAGTGTAGATTAATTCTGTCCCTCAGAACTGCTTCCAATCGTTTCCCCACCACTGAGGTTAGGCTGACTGGCCTGTAGTTCCCTTCCTCCAGCCCTCTGGCACCTCTCCTGTGGTCAGAGAGGCATTGAAAATTATTGCCAGCGCCCCTGCTATCTCCACCCTTGCCTCACTCAACAGCCTGGGATACATTTCATCCGGGCCTGGAGATTTATCTACTTTTAAGCCTGCCAGACGACTTAGAACCTCCTCCCTTTCATTAGAATGCTAATTTCTTTAATTATGTCACAGTCCTTCTGCCTGATTTCCATACCCACATCGTCCCTCTCACTTGTAAACACCGACACAAAGTATTCATTTAGAACCCTACCTACGTCTTCCGGCTCCACACACAAATTACCACTATGGCCCTTAATGGGCCCTACTCTTTTCCTAGTTATCCTCTTACTCTTAATGTACTTAAGGGGGGGATTATACTGCATAATCACTTCTGCATTAATTTATTGTAGTAAAAGATAAATTTAGATATCAAATATCAAAGCATTCCTCACACAAAGATTAATCAACATGTGGACTTGTCTTCCAGATAGAATACTGGAGGCATAAACCCTGGAATCATTTAAGGAAAATTAGGTGCTGAAATGAGCAAACTGCAGGGTTTTTCTTGACGAATGAATTTAGATGGTCCAAATGGACCTCCTCATGTGGAATCATGTTGTGCATCGATGTAGGTTACCTGACTCCTGAATGCTTTGAAGCTGGGAGATGCGAGACTATCTCTAGGACTTTGCAACTAGTGCTGAGTGCCCAGGCAGCAGACCTCCCTGGAATTTTGTAAAATTTAATTCTCAATTTTTCTTAAAAACACGTGGGCTATTGCAGAACAAAATAACCATCCAGGGAGTGAAGCACTGCAAATATCTATATATTGCTGCATTTGTCATTGCTCTCAGTGCAACTCAAGCAAGGAGCCTCTGAAACTACATTTTGGTTTACATTTGGTGAGCCTTGACTCTACAGATACTAGGGTATCCATAGTATAACTGCAGCCATATTTATTTTAAAATTTTGTTTAATTTTGTGGATTGTAATGCATTTCTTTTCATTTTCTCAGTATCTTTTAGCGATGACCTTTGTTTATTTCAAGAGAGCTGGTTTTGAAATAAGCGAACAAACGAGAATGAATTTCTTTGTTGCTTTGTAAGTATAGCTGCTTTTGTATTTTTTTCCCTGTATATAATAGGCCTTATTTATTTGAGCGAAAAATAAAGATAAATGTATTATTAGGATTTAGTTTAACATTTGGTTATTTGGCACCATCTCACAAACAGAAATGAGGTGAATGCCCTGTTAATCTTAATTTTATAGTATTAGTGAGGGAGGAATGCTGACCTCGACACTGGGACTTCGCTTTGTGCTTCATCAAATACTACCTGGGCCAGAATATAACGTTCGTCGAGCGGGCGCGCTCCCGATCTGACAGAGTGTAAAATGACGCGCGATATTTCGGTTGGCGGGTGGGCCATTATGCCCGCCGACAATTAAAAGGCCTATTAAGGCCATTAAAGTTATAATTGAAAGAAATTTTTCGCTGCCCATCCAACCTTAATGGTTGGCGGGCAGGTGAAAAGCTCTTTGCATTTTTTAGGAAACTTCATCCACAGGCGGCATGAGGCTTCCAACAGCAAATAATTTTTTTTTTTATCCATGGGATGTGGGCATCACTGGCTAGGCCAGCATTTATTGCCCTTGTTTAGAGGGCATTTAAGAGTTAACCACAATGCTATGGGTCTGGAGTCACGTGTAGGCCAGACCAGCAGATTTCCTTCCCTAAAGGACATTAGTGAACCAGATGGGTTTTTACAACAATCAACAGTGGTTTCATGGTCATCATTAGACTTTCAACTCCAGATTTTTATTGAATTCAAATTCCACCACCTGTCATGGTAGGATTTGAACCCAGGTCCCCAGAGTCTCTGGATTACTAGTCCAGCGCCAATTCCACTACACCATTGCTTCGCTGTGATGAAATTTCAACATATCATTAATAACATGTCCCTGCTCATGTGACAGAGCTATATGAGGGGACATGTTTAATAACATTCTAAAAATCTTTATTTTTGATGTTTTAAACTCTTCAGGTCCAGCGCACACCCATGAACTTGCGCTCTTGCCACCCCCCAAAAAATACAGGTAGTGCTGAGCGCTGCCACGCGCGATTCACGCTGGGCAGGCCTTAATTGGCCCACCAGCGTGAAATTGTGGTCCGGCCCCGATCGCGGGAGTTGGTCAGCTTCCCACATCCCCCACCGAGCCTGCCCGACGAGGGAAAAATCCTCCCCTTGGTACCTTTAACATTTAAATAGGTAGAATGGATTTAGGCTTAACATCTTGTCTGATGATCTTGCAGAGAAAGGAGCAGCTTTTGTTTTCTAATAGTAAGTAATGCTTCCAAGCGAATAATAAGTTGTAACAAAAACTTAGCTTATTTCAGAGTTTCTTTGTAAGATCTTGAGTTTGAATTTTTACCACAAATGCGTGTTGTAAAGATGCTAGAGTTATGTTGATGCTGATAAAAGATTCCAAAATTTTCATATTATTATAGTTAACATCTGTTTGGTTATCTGCCATGAAACAGCTTATGTAAGTTTTTTGATAGAAAAGAGAGCTTTTTGCATCAATGAAAGTGAAATCTGCAGTGCATATAAAATGCTCCTGAATGCTCCTTGTACCTAAGTATAGATTTTTTAACACCACTCGTATGGAGTAAAGACCACTGAATAAATATTTCAACTTCAATGGTTTCATTAGCATAATGTATTCAGCTGTGTAGACTGTGACTTTTTTTAAACCTATTTAGTCCCAAAATTGAATATTCTGATGCACTTGCCTCAATGCTACTTAAATTTCTATCACTTTTGACTCTTGATACTGTAGATGTAATTCTAAAATTGGCAACCTTGGAAGAATCTGAATTGAAATGAGTGCCTGTATTAGCAATAGGGCCACTTTCAAGTACTGATAAAAAGTATTGATGCTCTTATAATATTGGGTATGAAAAGATGTCAAGGAGGCAGAATTCTAAGCTAGTTCTGTGACAAATTATTCAAGTAATTACTTGTTAAGTCTGTACATGATCAGAGTTTTAAAATTATATTCACTGGTAATAGGATTCTCAATATGACAGACGAAATTTTATGGAGAGTAATGAACTCTGCTTCACATTGAACAATGTTATATTGCCCTCCAATTTAATAATGGTGCCCACTAAATCAAAATATGCACAGCATGACACACTGAAAAATTAACACCTTTTCAGTAATTATCTGCTGATCTGTCATTCTTTCGTTCTTTTTACCCACTGGGCAGAATTTTCTGCCTGTCAGGCGGGCGGGCCCGACCCAATCGCCGGCAGGCGGGGAGCCGATCCCTGCTGGAGAAGCAGGCCGCGCCGCCATTTTACATGGGCGGGCCAATTGAGGCTATACGCTCCCTCTGCGGGCAGGGGGGGGGAAATCCCTGAAATCGAGAGTGCACTCCTTCGCGCATGCGCACGAAAGAGCACACATCTCCCTGAGGCTAAGTGCAGCCTCAGGGAGATCGCCTGGACTTTGAAAAATATTAAAAATAGAAAAAGAAATTCCCTTACATGTCCCCCTCATGTGACAATGACATGTTCATAATTTACAGAACAACTTTATTACAATTTTTAAAATTCTGCATGAAACCTCATCCCACCGCTCGATGTTTTCTCTATTCACCGCCGTGGCTCCTGGCCTGCCTGCCAACCTTAAGGTTGGACGGGTAGGTCCTTTAATTGTTTAAATGATTCTGTCAATGGCCTCAATTGGCCATTGACAGGTCAGCAGGCCCGCAGCTGATTTTGCTGCGCCACCGCCTTCCTGAAAATTTAAATAGGGCAGGATGACGTCGGGGGTTCCGCCCGACGTCATCCTGCATCACTTTACGCGTCGGCGAGCGGGCCCTGCCCCCTGCTCGCCGATGCAAAATTCTGCCCACTGTCTCTGCCTTTCTGTGTACTGACCCTTATTCATTGTGCAAAAAAAAACAGGACTGAATTCTCGCAAAACTGGAAGGGCTCTGCGCCTAAGCAAAAATGGCGCCGGTGCCTGGAATCCGGAAGTCCCGCCCCTGAACCCGGCACCCACCAATTTTGCTGGGGATGGAGGGAGGATGGGGAGACGGGCAAAACGTATTTTGCACATCCACAGTTCATGCAGTTCATTGCTTCAATTAGAAGCAATGTTAGTCATTGAACTTTCAGTTATTAAGTTGTATGGGAGGTGGTGGCGTAGTGGTAATGTCATTGGGCTAGCAATCCAGAGGCCCAGGCTAATGCTGTGGGGATATGGTTTCAAATCTAATTAAATTCAATTAATAAATCCAAAATTAAAAACTAGTCTCAGCAGTTGTTTGGGTTTTGAAATGCAATCATTACTATATGTCCCACCTGGCTTGCCATAGTCATGTGACCTCTGCCATGAGGGAATGTCTGGGGGCAGCCACAACACATTCAATTCAATAAATGCATTACATTAGAAAGACTGTAATTTTTGAACTCGTAACAGCAATAGTGACCATGAGTCAATTGTCGTAAGAACCCTTCCTTTAGAGAAGGAAATCTGACAATCATGCCAGGTCTGGCCTACATGTGACTCCTTCTTCTTACCATTTCTTTGCAGATGAAGATTTCTAGGAAGATTGTATTTTTCTTCTCATCAGTTGCAGACCTGTTGGTACCTAGTCAAGCCTATCTGTGACTGGCAGATTGTCCCACAGCAGATGCAGATGAAGCTGTGGTTGCTGCTGGGCAATTGGATCTATCCTTCGCCTCCTTTTCTCTTTCATGCTGACTCTTCTCTCAGTCTCAAAGGCGGCTGTAGCACTCCTGGTGTGGCATCGCCATTTGACTCCAGACCCACATAATTTGGTTGACTCTGAAATGCCCTTTGAAATGGCCTAGCAAGCTCAGCTGTATCAAACTGATGGGAAGTCTAAAAGGATTGAAAACGGATGGAACGCCCAGCATCAATCTAGGTACCAGAAACTACAACACACCCAGCCCTATCAACCCTGCAAAATCATCCTGACTAACTGAGTGGCTGGCGGGAGGGATAAGTGGCATGTTTCCTGCTGGATGGCAGGGTGGGTTCTTGTGCCTGATTGTACGCTTGAAATCTCATTAATTATGCATTGTCTGATGCTCTCCAAATCACATGGCATGGCGGGCACAAATTCATCCGCCCCCTCCATCAGCTTATGGGATCGAAGGTCCTGGCGCCATATTTAAACACCACCTGAACACTCATATTCACTCTATGCAGCCCAGCTGTGTGGCCTAGATTTCCTGAGATGGCCCCCAAGAGAAAGAAGCCATGCACCTCGAGGTTCAGCCACAACTCCCTGGTGGCTCCACTCATAGCCGTCCACAAACAACATGATGAGGGATGGAATCAGGAGGTCCACCAACCTCATCTCTGGTCTGGAAGGAAGTCACAGTGGAAGTCAGTGCCATTGGGAACCAAAAAATAAATGCCCTGCGGTGCAAGAAGAGGATGAATGATCAAACCTGCTCTGCCAGGGTAAGTCAACCTTCAGCTTATTCTAAACTCACACTCTCATAATGGCATTAGGCACTCAAAGGGTTACACTCCTCAGGGATCTCACACACTAATACTGGAGGAGACATCTCACGCCACCATCTCATCTATCATCCTGTGCAAACAGCATCTTCAGACCTAACTGGGGAGGGCCCAACACACATAGCAGGCATGCATGCTTCCAAACCTCTGCTCCATCCTTTCTTATCACATTCCATCCATTTGTCTTCAAGTAGGCCAAGCTGGCCCACAACAGGAGGGAGAGATCCCAGACGGGAGGAGGGTCGATGAACATACAGGAGTTCACTATCTTTGAGGAGGAGGTAGCCAAGTTGGCAGGGAGGACAGGGATCGCTCCCTGGCGAAGCTGAGATTGGTCTCCCTCATCAACCCAGCACAGATGAGCCCTCCATGAGTTGATCTCATCCTGACATTCACAGTGAGTGACATGCAATGTTGCACTCTGCCTGCTCATGAACTAAACCTCTCTTCTGTCTCTTACAGGCACCAGCAGGACCAGACAGAGGTCCAGCCAGACCATCAGTCCCAGCCTCCAGTCCACCTCAGAGGAGGATCCATTCGCCAAGAACCATCACTGGGTTCACCTGCATCCTCCACCAGCACAGAGGCATACTTGGTGGGTGCTAGATCTAGATTAGGCTCGTGGTCACTATTTGGAGAACACCTCACTCACCCGTCTCCACATCAGTGGGAGGCAGTGACAGCCCAGGTCTCTGGCACTCATAGACTGTTGGTGAACAGGCACTTGCTCAGTCAGAGTCAGATGATGAGCCACTGGAAACAGCGGTGCAACACATACGGCGGCAGAACATCAGGCAGAGTTACGAGAGACAGTCAACAGACTGGAGCAAAGGTGAGATTGAGAGTGACTGCCTTTGACATTTGACCGAGTGTGCCATCAAGGATCCCTAGGAAAACTGGAGTCAATGGGAATCGGGGGAAAACTCTCCGCTGGTTGGAAAATCATACCTAGCACAAGTGAAGATGGTTGTGGTTGTTGGAGGTCAATCATCTCAGTTCGAGGACATCACTGCAGGAGTTCCTCAGGTTAGTGTCCTAGGCCCAACCATCTTAAGCTGCTTCATCAATGACCTTCTTCTCATCGTAAGTTCAGAAGTGGGGATGTTCGCTGATGATTGCACAATGTTCAGCACCATTCATGACTCCTCAGATAATGAAGCAGTCATATGTCCAAATGCAGCAAGACTTGGACAATATCCAGGCTTGGGTTGACAAGTGGCAAGTAACATTCGTGCCACAGAAATGCCAGGCATTCTCCAACAAGAGAGAATCTAACCATCGCCTCTTGACATTCAATGGCATTATCGTCGCTTAGGGTTATTATTGACCAGAAACTGAATTGGACTAGCCATATAAATACTGTGGCTATAAGAGCAGGTCAGAGGCTAGGAATCCTGGGGTGAGCAACTCATCTGACTCCCCAAAGGCTGTTCACCATCTACAAGGCACAGTCAGGAGTATAATGGAATACTCCCCACTTGCCTGGATGAATGCAGCTCCAATAACACTCAAGAAGCTTGACACCATCCAGGACAAAGCAGCCGGCTTGATTGGCACCCCTTCCACAAACATTCACTTCCTCCATCACTGATGCACAGTGGCAGTAGTGTGTAACATCTACAAAATGCACTGTAGGACCTCACCAAAGCTCCTTAGGCACCTTCCAAACCCACTACCACTACCATCTAGGATAAGGGCAGCAGATACATGGGAACGCCACCACCTGGAAGTTCCCCGTCAAGCCACTCACCATCCTGACTTGGAAATATATCGCCGTTCATTCACTATCACTGGTCAAAATCCTGGACCTCCTTCCTTAACAGCACTGTGGGTGTACCTACGCCACATGCACTGCAGCAGTTCAAGAAGGCAGCTCACCACCACCTTCTCAAGGGCAATTAGAGAATAGCAATAAATGCTGGCCTAGCCAGTGATCCCATAAATTAATAAAGAAGAGCACCCTTAAAATGCACCTATACTATTCAATTACTCAATTTGATAGCAAGTTCTAAATTCTAGCCACTCTTGAGTAAAGTAGGTTAAATTAAGGAAAGAATTTTCCTGGGTCTCCTCATGCCAAGCACTATTGCTGATCATGAGCTCTGTAAAAAAGGCTCTGAAGCTGGTAAGTAGGGCATTCCTTGGGTAACACCACCTGATAGGTCATAAATAAATTCAACAACTGCCAAAGTTAACTGAGATTAAAAGAAGAGCACTAAATAGAAACCTGGGAAAACAGAAAATATTGCAAGTACACAGCTAAGGAGTGAGACGGGTTAATGTTTGAGTGGATACCTTTATCAGAATTGTTCTGGTTCTCGGATAAACACTCTTCTGCCAATTAATGATAATGTGAAATTAAATTTGGCCATGAAAATGTCAACAGCATTATTTTATCCTGTGCTCTAGTGATGGAGAATAAGTATAATATGAGGCAAAAATGGAAAAAAAACTTAAATGAAAGAAGAGCCCCTTTACAGTACTGACCAAGCAAAGAGCAAAGTGAAAGTCAGGAGTACAGATATAGGGCAGGATTTTCCCCTTGGCGATTTGGGGGCGGGGCCCGCTCGCCAAGGGGAAAATGATGTGGGATGACGTCGGGAGGAATCCCCAATGTCATCCTGGTCCCTTTAAATTTTTAGGAAGGCGGGCGGACAGCGAAATCAGCTGTCCGCCCACCGACTTGTCAATGGCCAATTGAGGCCATTGACAGGCTAGTTCAGATAATTAAAGACCTGCCCGTCCAAGCTTAAGGCTGGCGGGCAGGCCAGGAGCCCCAGCGGGCTCCAGATTATTCATGAAACTTCATCCACTGGCGGGATGAAGTTTCATGTCCGTTTTTTAAAAATGTAATAAATTTGAAGTGTTTATTATTAATGTCCCATCTTGCGTTGTTGTCACATGAAGGGGACATGTTAATAACTTTAATATTTTTCTATTTTTCGACTTTACTTACCTATCACAAATCTCCCTGAGACAGGACTTTGCCTCAGGGAACAGTGCACTCTTTCGTGCGCATACGCGAAAGAGCGCACTTTGACAGATGGGGAGTCCCTCCCCACCCCCAGCCCCCGCACAGGAAGCGCATAGCGCTTCCTGTCAGGCAGGCCGCTGGGAGGGCCTTAATTGGCCTGGCCACTCAAAACGGCAGCAGGCCCCATTTCGGTGGTGGGGGTCGGCTGTCCGCCCGCCACCGAGCCAGTGGGGCCTGCACGCCACCCGAGGGCAAAATTCTGCCCACATTTATGATTTTCAGAAAGAGGCAGCTAATGATTTTTAAAATGCAGGAG
Organism: Cetorhinus maximus; assembly: GCF_964194155.1. Lineage (NCBI taxonomy): Eukaryota > Metazoa > Chordata > Chondrichthyes > Lamniformes > Cetorhinidae > Cetorhinus > Cetorhinus maximus. Next base: position 150,417,939 of record NC_135883.1, on the reverse strand, counting down.
GGATGTAAAGAGCGTTAAGTTATGTAAAGGTCATCTTGGCATGTGAAAAGGCATTGGAAAGATAAAGGTCAGGATTTTGTTCCTGCGATGGGGATCCTCTCCCCAACTGGTTGTAGACCCGGTGGGAACCCCATGTCTCTTCCATGATGAAGGCCCGATGCAAAACTTGGCCAGCATCAGGCCTTCCGCTGGATTTAGGGCCCTGGGGACGGAAATCCCACCACCGCACACCCCTCCCCCACCCGAGAGCTGCCAGCCAATCAGAGGTCAGCAGTGCCACCGGGATCCCAGGCCCAGCCCAAGGATCATCACTGGATCCCAGGTCGCAGGCAAGTGGGATCAGATATAAGCAAAGTACTGCGGATGCTGGAAATCTAAAACAAAAACAAAAATACCTGGAAAAACTCAGCAGGTCTGACAGCATCTGCGGAGAGGAATACAGTTAATGTTTCGAGTCCGAATGATTCTTCATCAGAACTAAGGAAAAATAGAAAAGAGGTAACAAGGCAAAAGAGAGGCGGAAATCCTGTCGGAGAGAAGAGCAATACTTCTTCAAGGTAGACATTCCTTGAAGAGAGGTGGCAGTCAAGTTAAACACTAAGATAAAAGCAAAATACTGCGGATACTGGAAATCTAAAAGGAGAGGAATACAGTATTGCTCTTCTCTCCGACAGGATTTCCGCCTGTCTCTTTTGCCTTGTTACTTCTTTTCTATTTTTCCTTAGTTCTGATGAAGAGTCATTCAGACTCGAAACGTTAACTGTATTCCTCTCCGCAGATGCTGTCAGACCTGCTGAGTTTTTCCAGGTATTTTTGTTTTTGTTTGTGATCAGATATGGGTTGTGGGGAGCATGTCACCAGATGGGGGGAAGGGGGTCAAGGAGGCAAGGGCAGGAGGATGGTTTTCAGCACCCCACTCCTTTCCCATTATCTGGCCCCTTAATTGGGCACTCGAGCCGCAGACATACCAACAAGGTGACCTTCAGGAGGCACACTAGAGCCCCGTGAGTCCCTTTAAATCCCCGAGTCATTACTAAATTCTGGTGAGTTGAGGGATAATTGGTGTCAAGTGGCTCTTGATGAGCCTAATTTACATCCTGCTGCTGGAGCCCTTCTGACATTGGGCTCTTCCCGTCCCCAACTTAATTGGGGACAGTTTTCCAAAAGCCGGGAATCCGATGGGGGTACTCCCTCCTGATTCTCCCCTCCACCATCATGTCTGCTCTGGAGCGCTCAAATAAATTTTGCCCAAAGGGTGAGCTTAATAGCTCCAAAATGAAAAGGAAGGCGGAGTGAGAATAGAAGAATTCATCAGCAAAGTTGGAGAAATGTAAAGCCTTCAGCACTAATTTATAGGTTTCAGCTTGTACCTGTGTAATTGAGGTCATAGTGCAGGAAAAGTGACATAACAAAAACAGTAAAATTATCATTGTCTTTTAAGACAAATTTCAGTTAGGTATTTTTACTGTTACGAACACAGAATTTATTATCCAGTGTCTCTAGTGAGGACACTAATGGGGTTTTCTAAGCAAAACCTAACCTTAATCAAGGATAGTTGGGATCATTTCAGTTTTGCTTTATATTTGATACATAGCGTGTGATAAAATTATAATAACTTTCATAATTCTTTTTGGTTTATTATGAAGTAGGTTTATTGGTGTGATTATAGTTGGGTCAGTCTATGATTTAATTACATTTGGAGTCAAGTAGACTGCAAGCTTGGATGAAAGTATAATAACTTTCATAATATTTTTCTGGTTTATTATGAAGTAGGTTTATGGGTGTGATTATAGTTAGGTCTGTCTGTGTGATCTAATTACATTTGGAGTAAAGTAGACTGCAAGCTTGGAACCATCAAAAGAAACTAGGTGTGAAGGGAATTTGCATTTTTAGATAAGTGAAGGGATTGTTGGATTTCAAAGGGATCGTGTCTGTTTACAACTAGCCAGATAAGCAAGGCTAAAGAATTTTTCCCAAAGGCTACTGACAATATTGGCAACGTGAAAGTTTTTATATTATGCGGAAGGACAGTTTCAAAGACATATGGAACAATAGAATTTACATATTAAAAAGCGAGAAACATATATAAAGAAGAATGAAAGGCTATGTGAGTGAAGGCCATGTAAGATCTAACAGGAGTTGTGAAACAGCCTTCAAGAAGCCTCTAGCCATTTGTACATAAGTCTGCTATGTAAAATAACTGAAGGTGGGGAAGCCATTTGGAATCCCACTGTTAAGTGGGTATTGTGTTAACTTGCTAGTTTCGTTTAAAATCTATTTTGGACTATTGCCTTAAAGGAGGTGTAACTGGGAGTCAGGTTAATTAGGAATTTTAAGAGTTGTTATAGTAGTAAGTAATTGTATGTATGTATGAACTTGAAATCTTTTATTTTGATATATCTTGATATTTGATATATTTTATTTTAATTTAATTTCTTAAAAATCTCTAAAGGTCTTGTTGGACTCTACTTCCGAATTCAGTGCACGCATCTTCTCATAATAAATACAAATTACAAAACCATTGTGATAGCGCGACCAAGTTTCCCTTGTGGATTTGGTCTGCCTGGCACACATCATCTGCCACGTCATAACAAACAACTCTGCTTTACATCAAACATATCATGCTGTGGAATTAATTTTAGTGGTGGAGTAATTAACACATTCTGCCTTCTTCTATGATTCCAGTGACAGAGAAAGGGTGTGATATAAGGCAAATACTTAACTGGAAGGAAGGGGAAGAAGCAATGAAATGTACATACACTGAAACGCATATTTGAAAATGTTTCTGCCCTTGTTTGTTAGATACTTAGCTAATACCATGGAAGAGGATGAAGAGGAATACAAGTATGAAATTTTTCCATGGGCTCTTGGAAAGAAATGGAAGAAATTATTTCCAGATTTCTTAAAGCAAAGAGATCAGCTTTGGGCAAAAATCAGTTATAGGGCAGCTGTGAGCAAACGCTGTTGTGAGGAGGTAAGAATTACCACATAATATTAATCACTTCAGTGTAAGCATTGGCCTTTTGCATAGCCACACATATAATCTAACCTGAGTTAATATGCTTGCTCAGAAAATGCCCTATATCTCAGTTGAAAACCTAAGAACAGTAGGGCATTCAGTCTTGTCAAGCTTGTTTGACCATTCAGTTAGATCATGGATGATCTGCATCTCAACTCTACTTAACCACCTTGGTTCGGTATTCATTAATACCCTTCTTAATAAAAATCTTATCATCATCATTTTTGAATTTTTCATTTGATCTAGCCTTAATTATTTTTTGTGGGAGAGACCTTCAGATTTCCCCCAAGCTTGGTGTGAAGGTGCTTCCTGGCATCAGCTCTGAAGAGTCCAGCTCTCAAGGTTGTCCACTTGTTTTGGACTCGCCTAATAGAGGGAATATTTCTCTCTATCTACGGTATCAAATCATTTCATCATCTTAATACCCCAGTTAGATCATCTTACAATATTCTCGACTCAACGGAATGCAAACCTAATCTATCCAGTTTGTCCTCATAATCTAACCATTTTAACCATGGTATCATTCTGGTGACCTATGCTGTATTTGCGCTCCCTCCAGGGCCAATTCTTCCTTGCTGAGGTGCAATGTCCAGAACTAAACACAATACTGCAGATGTGGTCTAATTAGAGTTTTAAATAGGGTGGTGACCTGCTTGAAGACCTCAGACAGTGTTGGAATGCCAAGGTTGTCAAGAGATACCTACCTGTGATAAACCTCTGTTCAGTAGTGCCTCTTACTCTCCCACAAAAGTATAGCTGAAGTTAGAAATTTGATATCAAGAGCTGTGGACAGAAATTTAGTTCCTGGAAGAGCATGTTGAACATCCCAACATGCAATGTTATAGCAAGAGCAATTAAAATAAAGAATACCACACAATCTGGTGTGTTACCATACTTTAGTTAACCGAGGAAGGGGAAATATTTTGTTGAGTTGCCTTTTAAGAAAGAAGAGAATTGTTTTTCTTATAGAAGTTACTAAAGTCAGGTGTCTTCAATGAAATAGAAAACTAGATACATTTACCTGGGACTTGTGTGTTCCAAGTAATGAGAGTACCACTTCCAATACTTTTGTTATTTTGATGTTTTTGAATTCAGATTGGCGTTTTTAAAAGTATAATATATCACCCACTGTGCATGCATTCTTATTTATTCGCATTTAAGTAGTTCCTCCAAATACTGCAGCTTGCATTCTATACCACTACTCTGACCCAGATATAAAAAAGCGGCTGTCAAACAAGAGAAAAAAAATGAATATTGACTTCACATGGACTGTCAAGTCAGTAAATGTATCTTCACATCCTTACAAATTAACCGCCAGTCTTACACACTACTCCATTCACCACTCCTCCTCCATTCACCTCCCAATAATCTGTTATCAACCACAGCTCATATCTCTCATTCATAGCTTTGCGTCACGCTAAAGCTTTGTACTACTGGAAAGCATACACCCACATCTCGCAACTTGCACAAATCGACAGCTATTCAACCATGATCAGCACATCACCCACTGCACCACACTCCATGACACACTTTCCTCTCTCTTGCAGGACATAGTGGTGAACAACCGCAGTCAGCAACACCTGACTGGTAGGGGACAGACACGGATGCATGTTCTCACCCCAGGGAGAAGGCTGTGCTTGCCATCGTTGGAACAGCCATGACTGGGGTTATGGTTAGTAGCAGTGATTAAACCATGGAAGATGATGGTATGCTCAAACCTCCTTCTCACATCGCATTCCCCTTTATCCCACAATCTCTTTTGATTTACAAGATGCAAATGGTCTCAGCATGCACATCTTTGTTTTCCTCCCCTTCTCTCAGCACTACCCTATACTAGCTCCTTTCAGCAACTCAGGGAGTGCAACCTGTCGAGTCTCTAAACTTCTTGTGATACTGCTGTATTGACTTCGACAACTGTCTGCTCCCATTACCTTGCAGTGTCTGCCATGATGGCCTCCTAGTTCCCTGCAGATAAAGGACTTCCCTCTTCCTCTACACCTCCTGCACCAGGGCCCCCAGTGTTGCTTGAGAGAACTTAAGAGCACACTCTCTGTCCTGTTGCTCCATTACTGTTCTTCTTGCCTGGACACAATTTCCAACCACTCCCAGCATCTGTTACAGCCACAATGCACCTCACCTTTAAGGCTGGCTTTGTGGTGCTAGCCTCCCATGAACTTGGGCTCCCTGCTGAGGTGTGCAGCCACTCAACAACACATTTTGCATCAGTTTAATGCTATAATTATGCTAATGAGCATGAAACACAAGGTCTGCTTGCTGCCTGCATCGGAAGGAAGGGGTACAGGTAAATGACGCATCACAATCCTCGTGTCCATTTTCAGGAACTATCCAATTTTGTGCTCTAGTTCTTTTTCTTTTTACCTTCAAAAGTTTCTTCAAAACACTTCTCTTTGACTGTGCCTTTCCTGTACCACACCCTAACTCTGCATTTTAATCTTTCCCTCTTGTTTGTCTTCCACTTTTTTCTCACCCTTAAGGTAATGATGGTTGACACATTTATCTGGGCCAGAGAAGTGATATAGAAATGCAATCTGCTGTATTTGGATATACTACTTGAATGAGAATAAACCATTAGTGAGCAATACCTTTAGTGGATCTTACACTTCTCAACCACCAGCTCAGCTACTGACACTGCACCTACTATAGAGGGTAGCTCAGAGGTGAAATCAGCATGTGAGACACTAGGGATGAGTGGAATGCAGCCAACACAGAGGGAAAGGGTAGCACAGGTGCCAGCTTGCTGGAGGACAAGGTCGTACATGAGTTCTGATGCAGAGGAATCAGATGAGGACTTTGATGGGGTGGCGTACAGAAAAAAACTTAGGAGTATGCAAAATGAAATAGGTGTATTAGCAGGCCTACCAGAAAGCCTGCAGTTACTGTCAGGGAGCATGGAGGAGCCCGGCAAAAACTTTGCTCTGAGCTTTGTGCAGAGCTTGGAGACCCTCCTTTCCTGAGTGGAAATGATGGCCAACTCCATTACACTTGTGGATTCAACCATGATGCAGCATCTGACAGCAGATTTTTCAACTTCCATTGCAACTTAGGAAGCCACTCAGTGTCTGGGTGCTACAGTGGAAGCTCTGACTGAAGTCATGCAAACTCAGCTTGTGGCCATCCAAGCTCAGACTGCTGCCATCTTGGCTGTGGACAGCACTGTTCATAGGGGCTTATGCAGCAGTCCAGCAATCTGTCCTCTGACAGACCGCTAGGGAAGTTCTTTCCTAAGGGAATTGGAAGTGACTCTTTGAAGATCAACCTGCTGTCCTCTGTCAGTACCTGTCCTCCCAACACATCCACTCCACCAGTACCCTTGTTGTTGCTTTACCGTTATCCAGCCTAGATTGCCACTACAGGTGCTGAGATGGTGCAGTCTGTAGCTTGGTTTTCTAGGGCCAGAACAGTTCAAGGACATCCTTCAATGTCAGCTATTGTCTCCTCCACTGAAAGTCAATAGTCTTCCACCAGCCATGCTGCAACCACTTGGATAGCACTGCATAGGAGCACGAGGACAGTCAAAGACACATGTAAGACAGGCACTAAGAGAATTCACAAGGATAATTAGTTGACTTTTGTATGAAATATTAGATGGTTTGATAAAGTTGGATTGGAATCTTTGTTTTGTGTTTGTTTTATTTCAGCATTATAGCCAATAGCATGCTGTGGTGGTCAGTAACAAGAGCTAAGGTAAGGTGTGGGACAGTTGGTGAATTGTGAATTGATGGGTAACACAGTCAACTGAGCCAATCGTGGGCAGCCCGGTCAGAATGGGGATGTGTTGGTTGCCTCTTCCCTTTCTCTTCCTCCTCCTCTGCTGCTCAGTGTATATCTTCTTAAAATGTTGCAAAAAGAACAGCAGCAAGTCTGAGGATTAGGAGTGTTTTAGAAACCCGCAGAGGGCCACCAAAAAGATGGCAGGACAGGTTGAGCGAGCAGTTATTAAAGCATAAGTATCCTAGGCTTTATTAATAGGGGCATAGAGTACAAGAGCAAGGAGGTTATGTTGAACTTGTATAAGACACTAGTTAGACCTCAGCTGGAGTATTGTGTACAGTTCTGGGTGCCGCATTTTAAGAAGGATGTGAAGGCACTGGAGAGAGTGCAAAAGAGATTTATGAGAATGGTTCCAGGGATGAGAAACCTTCAGTTAAGAAGATAGATTGGAGAAGTTGGGACTCTTTTCCTTGGAGAAATGAAGGGTAAGAGGAGATTTGATAGCAGTATTCAAAATAATAAAGGGCCTGGACAGCGCTGAAGGAGGCCATTTGGCCCATTATGTCGGCACAGGCTCTACAAATGAGCATTTCATCTATTGTCATTCTCCTGTCTTCTCCCCATAACCCTGCAGATTGTTTCTTTTCAAATAATTATCTAATTTCCTCTTGAATGCCTCAATTTAACCTGTCTCAGAGTAGACAGGGAGAAACTTCCCAGTCATGAAAGGATCGAGAAAGAGAGGGCACAAATTTAACACAATTGGCAACAGAAGCAAAAGTGATATGAGAAAAAAAGCTTTTTCAAACAGTGAGTGGTTAAGGTCTGGAATGCACTGCCTGAGAGTGTGGTGGAGGCAGGTTAAATCGAGGCATTCAGGAGGGAATTAGATGATTATTTGAAAAGGGACAATCTGCAGGGTTATGGGGAGAAGACAGGAGAATGACAATAGATGAAGTGCTCATTTGTAGAGCCATTGCTGACATAATGGGCCGAATGGCCTCCTTCAGCGCTGTAACAATTCTGTGATTCTGTGATTAAAAAGGGAAAAAATAGAGAGTAAACTAGCCAGAAATATAAAAACAGATTGTAAGAGCTTTTATAAGTAAATGCAAAGGAAAAGAGTAGTTAAAGTAAATGTTGGTCCCTTAGAAGCAGGGACAGGAGAAATTATCATGGGGAATGAAGAAATGGTAGAGGCATTGAACAAATATTTTGTGTCTATCTTCACAGTAGAAGACACCAGTTTCGTACCAGAAATTAACCTAGGAGCTAAGGAGGGCTAAGAAATTAAGGAAATTAATATCAGCAGAGAAAAAGTGTTGGAGAAACTTAAGGGACTAAAATTTGACAAATCCCTGGTACCTGATGGCCCATACCCTAGCGATCTAAAAGAGATACATGCAGAGATAGTGAATGTGTTGGCTATGATTTTCCAAAATTCCTTAGATTCAGGAATGGGCCCATTAAATTGGAAATTGGAAAATATTCAAGGAGGGACAGAGAAACCAGTGAACTATAGGCCAGTTAGCCTAACATCAGTTGTTGGGAAAAAGCTGGAATCTACTATTAAAGCAGAATTAACAATGCACTTAGAAAAGCATAGTATGATTAGAACAAGTCAACATGCTTTTACTAAAGGGAAATCCTGTTTGACAAAGTTATTATAGTTTTTTGAGAATGTACTAGTAGGGGAGGTAAAGGGGAACCAGTAGATGTAGTATACCTGGATTTCCAAAAGGCATTTAATAAGGTGCCACACAAAAGGTTAATTGACATGATAAAGGCTCATGGAGTTGAGGGCAATATTTTTACATGGATAGAGGATTGTTTAATGGATAGAATGCAGAGAGCGGGCATAAAAGGGCCTTTGCAAAATTGGCAGGCAGTGACTAGTGGAGCGCCGCAAGGAGCAGTGCTGGGGTCTCAGATATTTACAAACTATATCAATGACATAGATGAAGAGACAGAGAGTGATGTGTCAAAGTTTGCTGATGATACCAAGCTAGGTGGGAAAGTAAGCTGTGGGGAGGACACAGAGAGGATGCAAAGAGATATAGACAGGTTAAGTGAATGAGCAAGAACCTGGCAGATGGAGTATAATGTAGGGAAGTGTGAAGTTACTCACTCTGGTCATAAGATTAGAAACGCAGAATATTTTTTGAAAGGTGTGAAACTTGTAAGTGTTGATGTTCAAAAAGACTTGGGTGTGCTTGTACAAGGAATACTCAGGTTAGCACTCAGGTGCAGCAAGCAATTAGGAAGGCAAATGGCATGCTGGCCTTTATTGCAAGGGGAATGGAGTACCAGAATAAAGAAATCTTACAACAAGTATACAGGGTTTTGATGAGACCACATCTGGAATACTATGTGCGGTTTTGGTCTCCACATTTAAGCAATGCTATACTTGCATTGGAGGCAGTACAGTGAAGATTCACTAAATTGGTCCCTGGGATGAGGGGGCGGTGTTATGCTGAGAGGCTAAGTAAATTGGACTTATATTCTCTGGAATTTAGAAGAATGAGAGGCGATCTCATTGAAACCTACAAAATTCTGAAGGGGCTTGATAGGGTAGACACTAAGAGATTGTTTCCACTGATCAGGGTGTCTAAAACACAGGCACAGTCTCAGGATAAGCGGCCGATCATTTAGGACTGAGATGAGGAGAAATCACTTCACTCAAAGGGTTGTGAATCTTTGGAATTCTCTACCCCAAGAGGTTGTGGATGCTCCATCATTGAATACATATAAGGCTGGGATAGACAGATTTTTGGTGTCTCAGGGAATTAAGGGATATGGGGAGCAGGCGGAAAAATGGAGTTGAAGCCCAAGATCAACCATGATCATACTGAATGGCAGATCAGGCTCAACGAGTCATATGGTCTACCCCTGCTCCTATTTCTTGTGTTCTTGTATCTGGTGGTAAAGGCTATAACCTCACGATGAAGAGGTTGTGCAGGACGTAGCAGACCACCATGAATCGTGACACGTGGTATGGAGAGTATTGCAGGCCCCTCCAGAGTTCTCCAGGCAGAAGCATTGCGTAAGCACCCCAGTGCTCTGCTTCATCAGATTTTGTGTGGCAGCATGGTCCTCGCTATGTGCATGCTCTTCATTTGGATCTGCATTGCACACTGGAGTCATGTACCAGGTGGTCAGTGGTTAGCTCTTGTTGCCCAATAGCCACCCTCTGATTTCTTGTGGTGGCTGAAATGCTGACGTTACAGCAGATTGCTGCAGAATGAAGGCATTGTGACTGCTGCTAGGACTTCTTTAAATTTTTCCATTGGATGTGAGTGTCGCCTAATTCTGGTACTGAGCTGCCTTCTTGAACTGCTGCAGTCCATGTTGTGTAGGTACAGACACAGTGCTGTTAGGTAGGGAACTCCAGGAATTTTGTTCCAGCGACAGGTTAGTTGCTGATTGATTTTTGCTGGCTGCTTTACATGAAGTAAAGTCAAAATATCTCAGGGTCTGTGTGGCACCCCAGTTCACTGTTTGCTCTGTGTCTAGAAAGAGGGTTTCTTTGGCATGCATATATCGTCTTCCTCATTTTGTGAAAGTCTGATAATAACTAAAAAGGGCTTGTAATGGGGTAATCATCAGCAGCATTCGGGTGACATGGAGCCTAATACCTACTATTCCACAGCTGGCAAGAATCCTCTTTAATGAGGAATTTTTCATTTATACATAAGCTTCCTCTAAGCTTTTCCCATATTTTTCAGCCAACCTATTGAGGAATTACGAGGATTTAAAAGTTCAGTTTAAAAAAGTTAGTTTCAATGAAGAAGTAGTGCTGGAAAAATCAATAGGGCTAAGTGATAACTATCTCCTGGATCTGATGACCTGCATCTTAGAGTTTCAAAAGAGGTAGCAACAGAGATAGTGGATCCATTGATTTTGATCTTCTAGAATTCCTTAGATTCTAGAGCAATGCCCAAGGATTGGAAGGGAGCAACAGAACCTTGTTATGATACAAAGGAGAAAGAGAAGGAAGTTAAGGATAGTATCAAATTGAAAGAGAAAACATACAATGTGGCAAAGATTAGTGGTAAGCCAGAGGATTGGGAAAGTTTTAAAAAAACCAACAAAAGATGACCAAAAAAATAAAGAGAGAGAAAATAAACTTTGAGAGTAAACTAGCAAGTAATATAAAAATGGTCAGTAAGAGCTTCTTTAAATATATAAAAAGGAAGAGAGAGGCCAAAGTGAACATGGACCCCTTAGAGAACGAGGCTGGGAAAATTAATAATGGGGAACCAGAAAATGGCAGAGGAGTTGAATAAATACTTTGCATCAGTCTTCACAGTAGAAGACACTAATAACATTCCAAAAATACTAAATAATCAAGGGGAAAAAGGTGGGGAGGAAATAAATATAATAATTACCACTAGAGAAAATGTACTAGGGAAACTAATGGGGCTAAAGGCCGATAAGTCCCCTGGACCTGATGGGTTGCATCCTAGGATATTAAAGGAAGTAGCTACAGAGATAGTGAATGCACTGGCAGTAATCTTCCAAGAATCCTTAGATTCTGGAAAAGTCCAAGAAGATTGAGAAACTGCCAATGTAACTTCCTTATTCAAATAGGGAGGGAGACAAAAAACAGGTAACTATATGCCAGTTAGCTTAACATCCATTATTGGAAAATGTTAGAGCCTATTATAAAGGATGTAATAACAGAGCATTTAGAAATGCATAATATAATCAAGCAGAGTCAGCATGGCTTCATGAAGGGGAAATCATGCCTGACAAATTTATTAGAATTCTTTGAGGAGGTAACAAGATAAAGGGGAACCAGTAGATGTAATATATTTGGATTTCCAAAAGGTGTTTGATAAGGTACCACACATAGGCTACTTAATAAGGTAAGCGCCCATGGTGTTGGGGGTAGTATATTAGCATGGATAGAGGATGGGCTAACTAATAAAAGACAGAGAATTGGGATAAAGGGGACATTTTCAGGATGGCAACCTGTAACTAGTAGAGTGCCACAGGGATCAGCGCTGGGGCCCCAATTATTTACAATATATATTGATGACTTAGATGAGGGAAGTGAATGTACTATTGCTATATTTACAGATGACACAAAAATAGTTGGGAAGACAAGTGGTGAGGATGACACAAAAGAGTCTACAGAGGGATATAGTGGGCAAAAACTTGGCACGTGGAATATAATGTGGGATAATATGAGGTTATGCGTTTTGACAGGAAGAATAGAGGAGCTGAATATTATTTAAATGGAGGAAGACTGCAGAAAACAACAGCACAGAGGGATTTGGGAGTCCTCGTGCTTGAATCCCAAAAAGCTAGCATACAAGTTCAACAGGCAATAGGGAAGGCAAATAGAATGTTGGCCTTTATTTCAACGGGAATACGGTATAAAAATAGGGAAGTCTTGCTAAAACTGTATAAGGCACTAGTTAGACCAGACCTAGAATACTGTGAACAGTTTTGGTCCCCTTATCTAAGGAAAGATATACTGGCATTGGAGACAGTCCAGAGAAGGTTCCCTAGGTTGATCCCAGGTATGGAGGGATTTTCTTATGAGGAGAGGTAGAGTAGGTTGAGCCTGTATTCGTGGAGTTTAGAAGAATGAGAGGTGACCTTCTTGAAACATATAAGATTCTTAGGGGACTTGACAGGGTAGATGCTGAGAGGTTGTTTCCCCCTGTGGGAGAGTCTAAGACCAGAGGGCATAATCTCAGAGTAAGGGGCTGCCCATTTAAGACATGAGGAGGAATTTCTTCTCTTAGAGGGTAGTGAATCTGTGAATTCTTTACCACAGAGGGCTGTTGAGGCTGGGTCGTTAAGTATATTCAGAGCTTAGATAGACAGATTTTTAATCAGTAAGGGAATCAAGGATTATGGGGAAAAGGCAGGAAAGTGGAATTGAGGATTATCAGATCAGCCATGGTCTTATTAAATGGCGGAGCAGACTCGATGGGCCGATTGGCCTACTTCTGCTCCTACCTCTTATGGTCTTATGGGAACTATAGGCCAGTTAGCCTAATGTAAGGAATACTATCATGACTACCAAAAAGGTGTTTCCTCAATGTCGTCTGTGAGCTAAGAATTTGTATGTGTGCGTATGTAGCTCTCTCTTAAATTTGAGTGATTGAATTGATAAATAACCAGCAGCAAAGCTTCAGTCTTAAACAAGACAAGGGTTAATTTAAGCCAAAAGAGGAACTAACCAATCATTAATGACTTAGGTGAGGGAGCTGAGTGTAACGTATCCGAGTTTGCTGACAATTCAAAGTTAGGTGGGAAAGTAAGCGGTGAGGAAGATGCAAAGAGGCTGCAGAGGGATATAGATAGGTTGGGTGAGTGGGCAAGACCATAGCAGATGTAATAAAATGTGGCACAATGTGAAGTTACCCACTTGGGTATGAAAAAAAACAATAGTTTTGAATGGTGTGAGACTGGGAAATGTTTGCATTCAGAGACCTGCTGTCATGAATCAAATAGAATGAATATGCATGTACAGTAAGCAATTAGGAAGGCTAATGGTACATTAGATTTTGTTACAAAGAGAATGAAATATAAGAATAAAGAAGTGTTATTAAAATTATACAGGGCATTGCTGAGGCCACACCTAGAGTACAATGCGCAGTTTTGGTCTCTTACCTCAACAAGATCCAAATGGCCTACACAACTCTTATTTCTTATGTTGCGTTCCAGCTGGGTTGCTAATGAAGTGCAGTTGTGGTCTAGTTGCTGCCTTCTTTAATTGAAGGAACTTTGGATCTACTTAGAATAAGGCAATATGCACAGATGATAAAGAGAGGTGTGCAAGAAGTTCTTAAAATGACAGTGTCCCTAGGTGATTTAGGGATTATGGTATTTATATGTTATGATTTCATAAGGAGAAAGAGGAAGAGTAATCTGCTATTACCAACAGTCTTATTCACCCTTTCACCTCACTTGGTACCTCAATTAGGAACAAATCTGTATCATTTTATTGCACAACAAAGTAGGGGGAGAAATTTTAGATCTCCATGGTGTAGCTCACTGATTTCTGAAGTACAATCATGTCTGTAAAGCTGCATGCAAACCAATTTTCTTTTGATAGGTTATGGCAATTGCTCCATCCCATTACATCTGGCAACGGGGAAGGCCTCTGCATCACAGCGGTGCCATCAGAAGATACACACGAAATGAAGTCAAAATACCTCGGGGTCCATGTGTCACACCAGTTCATTGTTCGCTCTGTGGCCAAAAGGAAGGTTTCCTCAGCATGCGTGTATCATCTTCCTCATCTTGTGAAAGTCTGATAATAACCAAGAAAGACTTGTATCGGGGTAATCCTGAACAGAATTCAGGTGACATGGAACATCATACCTACTATTCCACAGCTGGTAAGAATCCTCTGTCATGGGAACTTTTTCATGTACTCTTCAAAATGAGACCAGGAGCCTATAGCATTTCCGCCAGTGCTAACTGTACATCAACAACAACTACTTGCATTTATGTAGTGCATCTAATGTAGTAAAATGTCCCAAGGTGTTTTACAGGAGCGTTATCAATCAAAACTCGACATCAAGCCACATAGGGAGATATTAGGACAGGTTGCTCATAGTGATAGGTTTAGAAGAGGAGAGAGAGGCAATGAGGGTTAGGGAGGGAATTCCAGTGCTTAGGATCTTGGCATCTGAAGGCACAGCTGTCAGTGGTGGAGCAATTAAAGTCCAGATCTGCAGAAGGGTCATATTCGACTTGAAATGTTAATTCTGTTTCTCTCTCCACGGATGCTACCAGACCTGCTGAGCATTTCCAGCACTTTCTGTTTTTATCAGTAACTAAAATCGAGGATGTTCAAGAGGCCAGAATTGAAGGAGCAGAGATACCTAGGGAGGGTTGTAGGGCTGAAAGAGGTTACAGAGATAGGAGTGATGCCATGTAGGGATTTCATAAAAAGGACAAGAATTTTAAAATTGAGGCGTTGCCAAACTGGGTGCCAATTAAGCTTAGAGAGCACAGGGACAATGGGTGAACGGGACTTGGTGTAAATTAAGATACAGCAGAGTTTTGGATGAGCTCAAATTTATGGAGAGTGCAAGATGGGAAGCCTGCCAGGAGAGCATTGGAATGGTCAAATCCAGAGGCAACAGAGGCATGGTTGAGAGTTTTATCTGCAGAAGAGCTGAGGTAAAAATCAGTATCATGTCAAAAGTGTTTCTTCAACTGAACGCTGGAAGCACGGCTTCAATCCTTTGGCTCTGCACCAAGTGGAAAAGAAAACCCGACAGACAACATAGTTGATTATCAACAAATGTATACATCTAAGTGAACCACCAACAAGCACACCTATATGCAAGAAACAATTATGCGTGCATCACCAAGCTATGAACTGACATTATAATGTAATTAGAGTAGTCCAAAAGCAGACAGCACTTGCTAAACATCAGAGGTGGCCATCAGCATGTTTTTGGCTGTGTGTTATGGAATTTATTGTCTTTTTTTGGAACTTGGCTTCTCAAAGATGAGATTAAATTTCAAAACGGATATATGAATTCATTCCTTTGCACATACTATTAGTTAAAGATTCGATACAGGTCTAACAGGCACAGAGGCTACATGCAAATCTGTAGCTGGAACACAAATGCATTGTATTGCACAAATGTATTGCGTGCAGTTCTGGAATCCGCATTATAGGAAGGATGTGATTGCACTAGAGAGAGTGCAGAGGAGATTAACCAGGATGTTCCCTGGGGTAGAAAGTTTTAGTTATGAGGAGAGATTGGATAGACTGGGGTTCAGTAACTTACCTCCACAGTTTCTTTAAAAAATTAAGGTTAGGATCAATCAAGCCAGGTTTCACTCTGGGATCTGACTTGTCCAGTATTAACATCTGCTGGGATTGTAACAGTATTTATTGACTCTCCCTATTCCTTCTACCAAAATGCATCACCTCATACTTCGCTATGTTAAAGTCTTTCTGCCACTTGGCTGCTCATTCCTTTAGCCTTTGTGACCTGTTGCAGTTTTTTCATCTGATGAAAAGTCATCAACCTGAAACCTTAACTTTGTTTCTTGCCACAGATGCTGCCTGAACTGCTGAGTTTTTCCAGCATTTTTTGTTCTTATTATATCTTTACTCTGCTCGTTGATAGTTTGTGACCCCATAATTACCTAACAGAATTCACTTGCATAAATGAAACGTTAGCTTTGCATAAAGGACAGGACTAAGTTCATATAAATGTTAATGATGTAGATGGGAGCCTAACTTTGACCACTGGTTCAGCCAATTATATCCTGGGCAGTGTCAAGCTTCTTGAGTGTTGTGGGAGCTGCACTCATCCAGACGAGTGGGAAAGCATTCCATCTCACTCTTGACTTGTGCCCTGTAGATGGTGGACAGGCTTTGGGGAGTGAGGAGGTGAGTTACTCGTTGCAGAATTCCTAGACTCTGACCTGCCCTTGTAGCCACTGTATTTATGTGGCTAGCTCTGTTCAACTTCTGGTCAATGGTAACGCCCAGGATGCTGATGGTGGGGGATTCAGTGACGGTAACGCCATTGAACATCAAGGAGCGATGGTTGGATTCTCTCTTGTTGGAGATGGTCATTGCCTGACATTTGTGCGGCGCGAATGTTACTTGCCGCTTGTCAGCCCAAGCCTGGATATTGTACAGGTCTTGCTGCATTTGGGCATGGACTGCTTCAGTATCTGAGGAGTCGCAAATGGTGCTGAACATTGTGCAATCATCAGCGAACATTGTCACTTCTGTCCTTACGATGGAAGGAAGGTCATTGATGAAGCAACTGAAATGGTTGGGCCGAGGACACTACCCTGAGGAACTCCCACACTGATGTCCTGGAGCTGAGATGACTGACCTTCAACAACCACAACCATCTTCCTTTGTGCTAGCTATGACTCCAACCAGCAGAGAGTTTTCCCCCTGATTCCCATTGACTTTAGTTTTGCTGGGGCTCCTTGGTGCCACACTCGGTCATATGCGGCCTTGATGTCAAGGGCAGTCACTGTCACCGCACCTCGGGAGTTCTGCTCTTTTGTCCATACTTGAACCAAGGCTGTAATGTGGTCAGGAGCTGGGTGACCCTGGTGGAACCCAAACTGGAAGTTAGTGAGCAATTATTTTTATTGCCCTTGAGAAGGTTGTGGTGAGCTGCCTTCTTGAACCGCTGCAGTCCATCTGGTGTAGGTACACCCACAGTGCGTTAGGGAGGGAGTTCCAAGGTTTTGACCCAGCCACAGTGAAGGATTTCCAAGTCAGGATGGTGAGTGACTTGGAGAGGAACTTCCAGGTGGTGGTGTTCCCATGTGCCTGCTGCCCTTGTCCTTCTGGATGGTAGTGGTCATGGGTTTGGAAGGTGCTGTCTAAGTAGCCTTGGTGAGTTCCTGCAGTGCATCTTGTAGATTGAAGAAGCTAGGATAGTTTTCTTTAGAGGAAAGGTAGTTGAGGGGAGATCTGATAGATGTGTACAAGATTATGACAGGTTTAGATAAGGTGGACAAAGAAAAGTTCCTTTTTCTTGTTCCCTTTAGCTGTTGGTACAAGGACTACGGGACACAGATTTTAAGGTTTTGGGAAAGCGATACAGAGGGGATTCAAGGAAGCACTTTTTTTTGCACAGCAAAAGATAATGTTCTGGAACTCTACCTACGAGGATGGTTGAAGCGGAGATGATCAATGATTTCAAAAGGAAATTGGATAGGCACTTGATGGAAATAAACTTGCAGGATTACAGAGATAGAGTGAGGGAATGGGACTGGATTGCTCTACAAAGAGCCAACATGGATCTGATGAGCCGAATGGCCTCCTTCTACGTTGTTATGACTCAATAATACTATTTTGGTGATGATCTCGACTTAACCCTAGCCATGATGCCCATAACAATGCCTAATTTTGTGTGTGACGTCAGGTTCACACTTCATTCTTTTATATGACCATAGGCCAGCTACATTTTCAAATTTTCCCCTCTATCATTCTGTTTTCTTTTAGGCTATCAGACCATACAAAACGGGGGAAGAAAATACAACCTTGCTGTAAAGGACAGATCCATGGACTGGTTTACTGGAAATGAGGAGTGAAGATACCTTGCAAATATCTGGATTCATGCTACCAGAAATGCATTGCAAGCAAGAGAGAACAACATCCTACATTTGATAAAATAATAATCAAGTCCCTTCTACTGCAAGTGTAATGGAAATGTCAAATAGAAGATAACTGACAATTCTCTTAATTAAAAGGGGTTCAGGTGACAACATAACCATGAAAGTGAAGGTCTGTCACTTTAAATTTGTTGTCTGCGTCCAGTTTTAATTATTGCCTTAAATTCATCAAGCAATGCTATTTAGAGTGCATACACATATTCAAGGTAGTGACTTTTTAAAAAAAAACACGAATAGCACATTTTTGATATTAGTTACAGTAAAATTCACTACCTTGTACATGTAATTATAGAAGACATATACACATGGTCAGTAATCAACTGAAGACCATTTTTCACTGAACCCACAGTGATTTACAGCACTGATATTGATCTAGTGTGAACTTCAAGAAAAAATAAGGGTATTAACAAGTGACACTGGTATAAATGAAGACCCGAGCCTGAACAATATCCCTACAAAAAATTAAATAGGTTGTTAAAGCAACTTACATCAGGAATTTTCATGACCATACACTCTCTACCATTGTAAACAAGTGGTCAAAATATTCTGTGGGTGACCATTAAGTTGAAACAGGAGGGCTGAATTTTGGTCTCAGCACTTCTAATAGCTTTTTAAATCTTTTTTATGTTGAATAGTTGCCATTTCAAAGTCCTTTGCTACCTGTTTACTGACAAACATATAGTTCTTTCTGAACATGAAACTATTTTGCTTGCCTTTTATGTTCAAATGATTCTTTGATATTGTTTTTTGTTATCTTTTATCCTGCCACAACTGTAAATATTTAAAAATATAAAAGTACTACAATATAAGCTGTATGAATAAATGTGAAAAAACACTTCATTTTATTTATCATAGTGATTTAGCACATAATAGAACTTTACAGTACATACGACACATTCAATCTTCACAATTCCACAGATCCGAGTTATTGTTTTCACTGTTGTGGAGTAGAATGTAAAGAAGCAGGTCTAAATTTTCTTAATTTGACAAGGAAAGCTGATGGGGGAAAAAAAAAACACAGAAGTGAGATTGATGAGAATCTCTTGTTACAATAATAACTTCCAACGGCAAACTTTTATGAAAATGTTGACCTCAAATGGGTCAGCCAGCTTCACAGCACAAAATCTGTGCCCTGGCCAATCATTCAGGAATAAGTGTTTCAGTCCTTTTGCAGTCGTCTGTGCTGAAATTCCTTGATGACCCTGTGTCCTAAACTTTAGAAGCCTCTCTGACCTCCCCCCACCCAAAGAAATCAAGCATTCCAGCAGCAGGGTGTGATTAGCCCGACACGGCTAGTGAATTGTTCACCATTTTGGTCTCTGCATAACAACTTCCCATCTTGCATTGTAATTATCAATCTACTACTGAGCAGGGGACTGTGCAGGGAAGTTAAACCCACTTTATATAAACATTTATAGAAGGGAGAAGGCGGGAGAATGGGGTTGAGAAACTTATCAGCCATGATTGAACGGCGGAGCAGACTCGATGGGCCGAATGGCCTAATTTCTGCTCCTATGTCTTATGGTCTTAGTTGATAAAAGCAAAGGCCAGGAATTTCCTCGAATTTTTCCCCATCTTTGGCAACTTGGGTGGAAATTCTGTTTTTGCGCATAAATAGGGGTTTCCATGAACTTCCACCACCGTTACAGCAGCAGAGCAGGAACTGCCCCGAGGAAATTCCTGATATGTTCAAGTAGTGCTCATGCCTCTCATCCTTTTTTACCAAAAGAAAATGCTGAAAGAACCTCAAAAGAGCATTAGAGGAATATCATCTTTTTTAATGACACCAAGTTAGGGGCACAGAAAACTGCAATGAAGAATTTGGAGAATGAAGAATAACTTAAACAAGTCAGATTGGGTAGAAATATATTAAATATAGTTTAATCTAGATAAACGTGAAGTCGAACATGATAGGGAACCAAACCTTAAATGTTCAGTATGAATAAAAAAACATAAGTACCTACCTGAAAAAGCAGTAGCTCAGGTAAATACTGGGTTTTATTTTTAGAGGTACGAAATATAAAACCAAGGAGGCAATTATGAATATGAGCGAGATGTGTTGATTGGGCTACAGAAGGAGAACTGTGTGCTAAAGAAAGGATATTAGAAGCATGGAAATGGTGGATGTTACTCTTGGTGCGATATTAAATGGGACAGGGCATATAATTACAATGTAAGATTGGAAAAGTCTAGGACTGTGTTTACTAGAGCTGAGGGAATGAAGCAGATCTATTCCAAGTTTCCAGATTTTTAAAAGATAAACAGTAATATATTATTTCTACTGGTTAAGTGATTAATTTAAAAATAGCCTGCAATTATATGACACCTTTCACATCCTCAGTATGTTCCAAAGTGCTTTAGAAATGCAATTACTGTTAAGCAGTCAAATGGTGACAGCAAATATGCACATAGCAAGCTCCCCCAAACTGCAAGTGAATGAATGATCAGAGAATTTGTTTTTAATGCTGTTGTTGGAGGGAGGGAGATTGGTCAGGACACCAGGAGGATTCCCTACCCTTCTCTGGATAGTGCCATGGAATTGTTTACATCTGCCAGATCAGTGGCACTGACTTCTGTTTTTCACCTCATTCGCAACACAGCACATCAGGCAATGCAGCATTTCTTCAGAACTATATTGGAGAGCATGGTCTACAGCGGGGCCTGAATTTAATAACCTTAAGTGTCAGAGGCAGTAGTGCTACCAACTGAATAAACTGACAACATAGGTATAATTTCTTATGGATTCATTGTAAAGAATACCATGATATTCCTAAGCCTATACTAAGGATTTCTGAACTGAGTATGTAAAATTTATGTCAAAGGCTTCTAACAACAACAGCATATATTTATATGGCACCTTTAATGTAATAAATTATCCTAAGGCACTTCACAGAAGCATTACAAAACAAAGTATGACACCGAGCCACATAAGGAGGTATTAGGTCAGAGGACTAAAAGTCTGGCCCTAGTGATATATTTTATAGAGTGTCTTAAAGGAGGAAAGAGAGGCAGAGGGGCAAAGGGTTAAATTAGAGCTTAGGGCCTTGGCAACTGAAGGCATGACTGCCAACAGTGGAGCGATTAAAATCAGGGCTGTTCAACAGGTCAGAGTTGGAGGAGTGCAGATATTTCAGACTGTTCTAGAGTAGGAGGAGATTACAGAGACAGGTAGGGCGCAACGTCATGGAAGGATTTGAACACGATGAGAATTTTAAAATCAAGGATTGCTTAACCGGGACCAATGTGGGTTAGTAAGCTTAGGGGTAAAGGATGAATGGGACTTGGTTGGTCAGCAAAGTTTTGGATGACCTCCAGTAGAACATGGAAACATAGGAAGCCAGCCAAAAATGCATTGGAATAGTCACGTCTAGAGGTAACAAAGATGCAGGTGAAGGTTTCTTTAGCAGATGAGATAAGGCCAGGGCAGTCGGACGACTTTATGCAAGTAGAAATGGGCTGTCTGCATGATGGCATGGATGTGTGGCCAAAGGCTCATCTCGAGGTCAAAGTTGACGCCAAAGTTGCAAACAGTCTGATTCAGCCTCAGACAATTGCCAGGGAGAGGAATGAAATCAGTAGCCAGGTAACAGTTTTGAGACAGTGAAGTGGTCAAGAGAGCTGGTAGTGAGTCAGTCGTCTGTGTACAAATGGAAATTGGTACTGTGTTTTCAGATGATGTCACGAAGAGGCAGCATGTAGATGAGAAATAGTAAGGGGCTGAGCTTGGGGGATACCAGAGGTAATGGGGCAGAAAGAGGAACAGACACAATCGCAGGTGATTCTCTGACTATGATAGAATAAGAATGGAACCAGGCGACTCTGGTCTAACCCTAGGGCCAAAAGGTAGACAATTCAGAAATTGAAAATGAAACTGTAAGCAAATTAGGAGAGAGTCTTTTTCCAGGGACGGAGGTAGTAAGGTTGGTGGGGGGGAAGCAGGAAGTGGGTGGAGAGACATTGGAGAAGGATGGTGTAGTCAACTGTATCAAAGGTTACAAACAGCTCAAAAAGGAAAAGGAGGGATAGTGTATCTTTGTCACAGTCAGAGACTCTCATTTGTGACATTGAATAAAGTCATTTTGGTTCTGTGACCAAGGCAGAGAAGCCTGACTGGAGAAATACAAACATGGAGCTCCAGGAAAGATGGGCATGGAGTTGGGAGGCGACGGCACACTGAAAAACCTGAGAGGACGGGTTTTGTTTTGAGATGCTTTTGGAGCCTGGGCGATAGTTTATACAAACATGGGGAACAAAGTTTTATGAGCAGAGAAGTGTTGATGGCAGATTTAAAGGGCAATAGGACAGTACCTGAGGACAGAGAACTGTTAACATCATCAACGTGGGAGCCAGGAAGTGAAGCAGGGTGATCAGCAGTTTAGCGGAACTAGGGCCCGATGGACAAGATGACCTTGGAGAGAGCATGTGGGGAGATAGGAGAGAAAGATGTGAAATTAGGTCTACGGTAGGTGGGGTCTTACAGGAAGATGGGCTTTATGGGGTAGGGAGGTGGCAGTGGCAGCTGATCAGATGATCTCAATCTTAATAACAAATAAATCCATGAACTCCTCGTATATTGTTGGAGGTGAGGATGGAGGAGAGAGGGGTTTAAGGAGACGATTTGTAGTAGAGAAAAGAAACCAGAAGTTATCTTTGTATTCCAGGACAGTCCTGGAATAGTGAGCACTCTTGACAAATGAACGTAGGACCCAAGAGTGTTTGATGTAGACCAGCCAGATATGGCAGTAAATGGCGAAACCATACTCTGTCGTATTCATTCAATTCTGTGTCCCTTGGAATTAAGGGAGCAGAGGGGAGTGCTATTCCAGGGGGAATGGCCAGGATTGAGAAAGGGTAATGGTTTTATTGGGGACCAAGGCATCAAAGGTGAAGATGAGGATGTGAGTGAGCAAAATCAATTGCTGCTGAAATGTTGTGACGAACATAGGGCCAAAGGCTAGACAATTCTGATTTTGAAAGAGCAATTGTAAGTGAATTGGGAGAGAGTTTTTTTCCAGTGTCGAAAGAGTTGATGGTGGTTGGGGGGGGGGGGGGTAGGCTTAAAGAGGGATGTGGGTGGAAAGCAATTATTGAAAATGACATTGCCTTATCTCGGATTAACACGATAGGAGTAGCAAGGCCAGGTGAGATTGCAAGGCCAAGGTGGTAGTCATGAATATGAGTTGGGGGGTTTCTGTGCAGGGAGAGATTAAGGGAGTATAGGAGGGCAGTGAACTCACAGAAGAAGACAGAGAGAGAGAAAGAGCATGCTGAGTTGACATGGCGGATGAAATCACCGAGGATGACAAATCACTCGGTACAGTCTGAGGGAGTAACACGGTGGAGATATAAAACTTGGTGGAGAAACTTTTATGGTACTTGGATGGCCAATAGAGAACAACAATTTTAAGTGAAAGGTGAGAAGTATAGAACACAGTTTGTCTCTAACAACTCAATAAAGAGTGACTCAGTTACACTTGCATCAAACAGGCAACATCAAGGTCAGAGTTTTTAAGAACAAATGAAATACAAGTAAAAAAGAAAAATGAGCTGGAATTACCTGTGTGAGAAACTTGCTCATGTTGGGGTCTGGCAATATAAGGTATTGTGCAAAAAGGTTTGGTATCTTCCTCTTCACCTGCATTTAACGTAAAACATTTTTGAAATATTATTCCAGGTTCAATGTTAACTTAAAAGACAGTTTTTTCCTGAACTATTAAAATATACAATAGAACAACTCCTCCTAATATTTTTTGCAATGTTTCACTATTCCCCCCCTTACCTAAAATTGCAAAATCTTAGACCTGGATTTTTTCTCCTCGATCAGGAGCGCAGAGTCAGGACATCTACCGGCTCCACAAACCTGACTCAGGAGAAAGCAGCCCAGAAGTTAGAATTTTCATTCTGGGGTGGCAGTTCTCTGGGAGTCTGGCCAGATGACCCCTGCATAAGTGAGGAGGCTGCCAGGTGTGGAGGCAGGCTGGGTGGAAGGCCTGCTTCTGTGCTGAAGCACTGTGTTTAAGTTTAAAAAAAAACACTAGAACATAAAACAGCCCTCCAGCCTTCACTCCTCACACAATCCCCATGCTCTATCCATGCCAACCCATGCCCCCTAGCCACCCACCATATCCTTCATGCCACCTCATTCCCCCGCCCATACCCTATGGCTCCTCACACCCTCCATTCCAATCTGTCCCTCTACCCACTGCCTATGGCCCATCACCCACCTGTGCCTCTCTAATCACCCCCATGGCCCTTTATAGCCCCTATGCCAATTCATGCCAACCCATATCCCCATCCATCACCCTTTGCCCTCATACCTGCAATACCAACCCACCTAGTACCCACCATATACATCTGAGGAGCCATGCTGAGATGAAATAAAATAAAGTTCTAAATAGACTAATATAGACTTTATTTAAAAAAAAGCTCTCATTCATAAAAACCCACTTACATTTACATTCCTTCAACTACATGATCCCTTATAAGAACAAACATTTCATTCAAGTGCATAATCTCTTCTAAAAACAAGCACTGGAATTTATAGTCCCATTTCAAAAAGTCTATAACCACTTGCAGCTGTCAATTAAACTGAAATGGCAGGCACCCTACTGTGACAATAGAAGGTTGTGAAATCGGTCAGGCAGCACTAATCTCATAGTGGTAACCTTTAGGCTTATGTCAACGGACAGAGTGAAAAATCAAGCAAGGATTTCATTTTAAAACACACCAGGCATTTTTTTTCAAAGATTTAAAGGGCAGGAATTACAAATGCCTTAACAACTGAGCAGTTACTTTTAACAGTTGCCTTTTACAGTTCATTTTTGACATCTTTGACAGTCGATTATTGACACTTTTGATGGTTCCAAAGAGTTTTACAGTTAATGGGTTTATGCACTTTTTCTGCCTAATGTATAATTTTAATAATCCCAAATGGCATCTGACCTCCCCAAAGGGCACCTGACACCCTTAAAGATGTCCCAAAGATAATATCCAGAGAGGTACCATACATCTCCAATAGAGTACCCCACCTCTCCAAAGAACTCCACAAAGTTTAGACTTGCCCCTACCAAGTCTAATCTTTGCAAGTCATGTTTCACACACCTGGGTCATCAAAATTAGACATGATTGGAGGCAGTTGTTGATGTATATGATCAGCTGCCTCCGTAAAATGTACATATACAAATCCCGACCCAGGCCCATTCCCGCCCTACGAAAATGGTAAGTACCATGTTTGGGGACGGGACTGCCAGATTTCGGTCTCTTCCGCCATTTTTGCAACGGCGGAGAAGCTCTTCTTTGTTGCGAAAATCCAGGCCTTAGAATCGCAGAGCATAGAGGGAGGGTATTTGTCCCTGTGCTGGTTCTCAGAGCTATCTAATTAGTCCCACTCCCCTGCTCTTTCCTCATAGCTCGGAATTATTTTAGTTTTCAAGCGTATATTCAGTTCCCAATGGGGAATGAGTCCACAGTCAAGGGCTCTTTAGTACATCACCCAGTGATCATTCTTCAAGAAATAACAAACTGCTGGAAATATACAGCAGGTCATTCTTCAAATGTGTGTTCCCATTTTAATCGCATTTGATGCCTCCACACATGCAATTTACAGCAGAATTCACAAGGTAGCAATCAGGAACACTAACTGATTTTTTTTATCCCACTTCTTAGGTTAGGGATACTGAGCCCAATTATAACACTCTGATTATTGTTCACCTGAGATCAGCTAACTTAGTAAAGGTCGGGACTTGAATCCCATATTTTCTTGTCTGTACGGCTTTATGCTATATCAGGTATCGTCTTCACAATATTCTTTTCAAAGTTCTAATTCCATTTGTTCGGAGGGTGGCTTTATACTTTAAATTTAGTTTTTAATTAATAAAATAGTTCTGAGCATGGTGCAACAACCATTCCATCAGTAATATGTGCTTGTACTTTGCTTTGTACTCTCTGGGATCCAATAGTTCTGGGGTCTGGAGTGAAGGCAGAAGTCGTGCTAATTTGCACAGATTGGGTAGCAACTCAAGTCATCTATTTTAATGTTTACATTGGAGGAAACACTCAGTAAATTTGAGAAAGCCGGAGGCAGGGTAAATGCTTTACCGTCATCCTCCAGCATGGTTGCATCTCTTCCTTCTTCAGCCCCAAGTTCATCATACACGTTCCTTTGCGGTTCCACTCGGGGTGCTACGCTGCCGTCCTTCCGTAGAGCTGGTGCAACGAGCCACTTCTTGTGAATGACCTCAAGGATCTTCTCACAAGATAGGGATAACTGGGAGCTGCGTATCCCTTCCAATAGATCGACAACCTGGGTAATACTGCAAGTAAGATAGGTTGGCAGAAGAACTCAGTACTCTAGGACCTCAATAGAATTTGTCACACTATTACAACAACAATGTACATTTATACTGCACTTTTAATGTAGAAAACACCCATGGGTGGCACAGGTGGGGGAAGAATAAGAAAGAGAAATGGATAAAAGGAATAAACAACAGGCACCTAGCCATGAGCTGGGGTGGGGGGTTGGTGGTGGGGTAGAAGTGACCAACAGCCTGTTCAAAACACAGGTTTTAAAAAAGGTGAAAAAAGAGAAGCAAAGAGTTAGAGAAACAAAATAGTGCAGATACTGGAAATCTGAAACAATGACAAAAAGTGTTGAAAAGGCTCAGCAGGCCTGTGAAGAGAAACAGAGTTAATGGTTGGGGGGGTGGGCGGGGGGGGTTGGAAGGTGCAATTTTGCGGAGCCTGTAAGAGCAGAAACATGGCATATGGAGTGACTTAATGAGGCGGGATGTGAAATTTTGATTTCCCAATGGCAGGTTGAGATGCAGAGAAAAAGGGTGGAATTCTACGGTCCCATGACGGCGGAGGGCGGGGCATTAAAAAGCGAAGAGCCGTTCAACAGTCCATTGACTTCGGCGGAACTGTAAAATCCTGCTGGCGTAAAATTCCGCCCAAAGTCAGCAGCTTGTTTGCAGTGTGTCGAGGCTAATGCTGGCCTGTGGTGGGTTTGTACTTGGTAATATATTTGCAAGCCATGAATATACATTAGTGTGAAAGTCCTACCCTCAGGATAAAGTCAGTGCTACATAAGAATCTCATGGAACCCGGTTCTCTATCGGTTAAAGATGACCTGCGCCAGTCGGCTTTCTGTAGTTGTGTGTGTAATGTCCTTGTTTAACTCCACAGCACAACTTAGGGGAGCAGGCACTTTGCATGAAGGCTTGGGACCAGCAAGGGTGAGTCAGTGGTGAGGGGGTGTTGGTCAACATGGTGGAGTGGAAGATGGGATAACAGAGGGTGGGGTCAGAGGCATGGAGGAGTGAAGTAGGAAGGGCCTGATGTTCTAGGTGTGGTGTTGGGGAGGGAAAGAGACAGTCAGTCAAGGTAAAAAAATCAGTACTGTCCAAATGTATGTCCATCTCAGGGCG
Organism: Cetorhinus maximus; assembly: GCF_964194155.1. Taxonomy (NCBI): domain Eukaryota; kingdom Metazoa; phylum Chordata; class Chondrichthyes; order Lamniformes; family Cetorhinidae; genus Cetorhinus; species Cetorhinus maximus. The sequence continues at coordinate 150,390,624 of NC_135883.1, read as the reverse complement.
TTAGCTGGCAGAGTCCGTATGAGGCCTTCCGATGCACGCCCCCCAAGCCCCCACCCCAGGCCTCCCCCGCCCCTCTTTAAAATTTCAGACAGGTATAGGGTGTGTGAGTAGGTGATGGGAAGGCCACCCACTGAGTTTTACTTGTCCCCCTTTCTAACCCACTAGTCGGGGAGCATAAAATCCATCACTACGACTCCAGTCACATTGCTGTTTGTGGGGGCTATGGGTAAATTGGTTGCTGTGTTTCCTACATTACAAAAATAAATGTCCCCACTCCTCCCCCCATGCTAATGAATATTCAGGGATGCAAATGTATTACAAGTATGAACCCGCCACACTATACTTCAAAAGCACTTCATTGGCTGTAAAGTGCTTTGGGATATCCTGAGGTCATGAAAGGTGCTACATAAAAGCAAGTGCTTTCTTTACCACATGGATAACTGCACCAATCGAGCAAACCTACTTTATACTTACTTTGCTAAATATACTGCACAGACCCCACCTTGCTTGAGGTATGTGTAGATCACAGGTAAAGCAAGTTGTGGGTTAAGCATATCCAGAGAAATCTGCAAAGGATGCAAGAGGATGGAGAAATTAATATAAAATGCATTACTTTGAGGAGGAATTAATTCATGCTCGTGCCCTGGATGAAGACAAAATTAACCAGCTAAAGAGGAAAGGTATACAAGAACTTTGATTGCATGAATGTTCTGACACGAGCAACTGGTGTGAGAGAGGTGATTTTTTTACTCCACCTGCAACGACTCGTTCAACACAGTCAGGTGACCAGTGATGTCGGCGAGAAAAGCCACATCCAAACTCCAGTTTTCACCTTCTAACTCTGGGTTACCGTCAAAAAGTAACATCAAAAAAGTGCAACCTTCCACCTCCACCGGTGTCATAACCACGATGGGATAGGGTAATTTTGCTAACTGCACTTGCGTACCTATAATTCGCGGGGCGTGCTGATTGAACCGTGGCAGCGCGGCGCTGCGCACGTAACAGTCGACAAAATGTCTCACAGGCCGCCCTCAGAACCCTGATGGGATGCATGTGGACCGCGGGCAGCAGGTTGCCCACCAGTGGACTACATGCTCAACAGAAAGAGTCTGAAGGGCAGTTGGGGTAACCATAGGTGTAAGGAAAGACTTGAGGTGAGAGCCAGTTGTAATGGAGAAGAGACAATTGAGGAGATTTAAAAGAGGTTTTAAAAGTATGAAGAATTTTGATAATATAAATAGGGAAAGACTACTTGCTCTGATTGAGGGGATCATCAATTTAAAAATGCCAGTAAAAGGGTGAGGAGAGATATTAGGAGAAATTCCTTTATGCAGGGGGTAATTGGAAAATGGAATGTTTTGCCACAGGGGTTTGCTGAGGTAGAGACCATTGCTTCTTTTAAAGGAAAGTATTGGACAAACATTTGAAGCAGAGGCTGTGGGGAAGTGAACAGGGGAATGGGATTAGTTCCGAGCTGCTCTCATAAAGAGTCAGAAGAGACACGCTGGGCTGGATTTTCATGGAGTTGCAAGGTCTCTGGAGCCATTCAAAAATGACAGGTGGGACCTGATTCCAAGATTCCCGCCACCCCCAATTTTTGGTGGTGTGGTTTAAGGTGAGCCCACACCCTGCACTCCCAGCCTGGCTGCCTTCATTGCCAGAGTAGGCATCACCTAGCCCCCTCAATTTTCATGGAGTCAGGCCAGCTTCTCCATGACTTGTGGGTCACAGCTCCTCAGAGTTGTTGTGAACCATAGTCTAGATTCAGGAATGTTTTGAAAGGTGAAGTAAAAAGGCCTTACCCTTGCTCCCTCCGTGCCACACCCTCACTTGGCTGAGAGCCCAGACTCCCATCAAAGGATTATCTCTGTTGATTCAGCTGGGAGAAGGGAAAACGTTGCCTAATTGACAGCCTTATGATGTTATAAAAAGCTATTTTTCCTGTGAGCTCTTTTGTCAATGGCTCAATGTTTATTTGCACATGATAAAGAGGTATCAGGTGCTTACAGCTTCTGTTATTGATACTTTTAAGGTCTGGTAGGTTGACACTTGTATAGGGTTGTAACAACAGCAGTTTTTTTAAAAAGAAAATTATGAATGGGTATTTCTTAAGCAGTTCCATACATACCATTGTTACGATAGGGCTCATTGGTTCTGTACAGTGTATAGTGGGTGAATCTGCATGGAAGTGCCATAAGTTGGCATGGAAGGTATGAGAGGCTATGGGGGTGGGTGGAGGCATGAGTTGACATGCAAGTGGCATGCGGAGTGGGTGGGGGGGTGTGATAGGTGAGTGCTAGAGTGCCTAAAATATAAGCAAATAATTGGGACAAATCCCAAAAAACTAAGCTGGATCTTTTAAATAGTCCACCCTGGCACTCGGCTGCCTCCAACCTGCTTCTGAGGGCGGTGGGCCAGACTCTATCTCACACCTGCACACCCTGAAGTGAAAACTGGGTCTGACTGGACACTTTCCACAGAGGCAGATCTGCCAAGTTGGGAAATTTCCCAAGTCGAGCTGCCTGCCTCGTTAGCGAAAATCCGGGACATCATGTTTGACAAATTTGCTAGAGTTCTTTGAGGATATAACAAGCAGAGTTGATAAAGGGGAACCGGTAGATGTAGTGTATTTAGATTTCCAGAAGGCATTAGATAAGGTGCCACATAGAAGGTTATTGCTCAAGCTAGGAGCTCATGGTATTGGGGGGTAATGTATTAGCATGGATTGAGGATTGGTTAACACACAGAAGACAGAGAGTCGGGATTAATGGGTCTTTTTCAGGTTGGAAACCAGGTAACCAGTGGAGTGCCACAAAGATCAGTCCTAGGCCTCAATTATTTACTATCTACATTAATGACTTGGAGGAGGGGGCAGAGTGTAATGTATCCAAATTTGCTGGTGATACAAAAATAGGTGGGAGGGCATGTTGTGATGAGGACATAAGGGATCTGCAAGGGGATATAGATAGGTTGAGTGAGTGGGCAAAAAATTGCCAGGTGGAGTTTAATGTAGGAAAGTGTGAGGTCATGCACTTTGGTAGGAAGAACCAAAAGGAAGATTATTATTTAAATGAAGAGAGACTCCAAAAAAGTGCAGCACAGAGGGATCTGGGTGTTCTTGTACATGAAACTCAAAAAGTTAACATGCAGGTGCAGCAAGTAATTAAGAAGACAATGGAATTTTGACCTGTATTGCTAGGGGGTTGGAGTTTAAAAATAGGGAAGTCTTGTTGCAACTGTACAGGTGTAGGTGAGGCCGCACCTGGGGTACTGTGTACAGTTTTGGTCCCCGTATTTAATAAAGGATATACTGGCATTGGAGGCAATTCAAAAGAGATTCACTAGGCTGATTCCTGGGATGAAGGGGTTGACTTATCAAGAACGGCTAAACAGGTTATGCCTTTATTCATTAGAATTTAGAAGACTGAGGGGTGATCTTATTAAAACGTACAAGATTCTGAGGGGGCTTGACAGGGTAGATGTTGAGAAGATGTTTCCACTAGGAGGAATCTCAAACTAGGGGACATAGGTACAGAATAAAGCGACACTCATCTAAAACTGAGATATGAAGGAATTTCTTCTCTCAGAGGATAGTTTTTTTTTAATTTGTTCATTCATGGGATGTGGGCATCGCTGGCTAGGCAGCATTTATTGCCCATCCCTAATTGCCCTTGTTCAGAGGGCATTTTAAGAGTCAACCACATTGTTGTGGTCTGGAGTCACATGTAGGCCAGACCAGGTAAGGATGGCAGATTTCTTTCCCTATAGGACATTAGTGAACCAGATGGGTTTTTACAACAATCGACAATGGTTTCATGGTCATCATCAGACTTTTAATTCCAGATTTTTATTGAATACACCATTTGCCATGGTGGGATTTGCACCTGGATCCCAACAGCATTACTCTGGGTCTCTGGAATACCAGTCCAGTGACAATACCACTACGCCACCACCTCCCTGGTGAACATCTGGAATTCTCTACCCCAGAGTGTTGTGGAGGCTAGATCAGTGAAAGTATTTAAAGAGGAGGTAGATAGATTTTTGAAATATCGGAGAGTTGAGGGCTATGAGGAGCTGGCACGAAAGAGGAGTTGAAGCCTGGGGCAGATCAGCCACGGTCTTATTGAATGGCAGGGCAGACTTGAGGGGCCAAATGGCCTACTCCTATTTCTTATGTTCTTGGCCCTATAAGTCAAATAGCCTCCTCCCACATTGTGAACTTCTTTGATTCCAAAGGCACAAGGTGTTTATTTCCATAGCTTAATACAAAATTTTGGATTAAAGGTGAAGAAAAAGAATGCACAAAAGTTCCTGAAGTGTAATGTCAAATCCTTAACATTGCTCATCCTCGTGTAACTTGCACACAGAAATAGCATATAAATAGGTAGTACAGAACTTGAGTATTGCTGAAAAAAGAGACATGTCGAAGCTTTTCGTCTTGCACTCATCAGGACACTTTGAAAGAATACCAATCTAAGGGGAAAACAATAATTTATACTGTGTGTGAAGAGAAAGCTGATTGGTTGGCAAGTGGAATCTGATTGGTAGAGGCGTTGCCAAGGAGAATGAACCAGTGATGGTGACTGACAGTTAACTACCAATCTCACTCTCCATGGCATTCAGCCACCCATCGAGGCCACTGTAACAAAGCCTGATGCTGCCCTCAATTGATGTGCCACACTGGCACACTTTCCAGTAAGTCAGTAGACACCAGTCAGGAGTGGCTGATATTTTCTCTTCTCAGCCAAGGAAAGTTAATGAGTGTACTCTTACTGCTGTCCCAGTTGAGATCAGTTAATTCAGCACAGACTACTAATCGAACCTCGAACTATTCTGACTCAGTACCGTGCTAGGCAGGGCACTTACCAACTAAATCATTGGGTATACCTTTAAATAGATGTGATCCTTTAAAGTACACAGTCAAGTTAGTTTTTTTCAAGGTTACAATATGCTATTTTACTATTATAATGGAAATACGATTTCTTTACATATTACTAGAAAAAAAGCAGAAAAGAAGTGATCTCTATATGATTTACTATTAATGATAGTTAACTCTACCCACAATGGTTTCATGTTAATGACATGATGTGTTTACTTGTCTGGATATTGTCGCAGTATAATCAATAGTTAGCTATAAATCTTTGCTTCTACTTTCACTGTCACTTATTTTTATGTATTCATATTTATAGGGCTATTATTGCGGAGTTTACAACTTGCTCACTTGATACTGAAAAGCGAAGCTGTGACTCGTGATGCCGTGTAGGCCAAGAGGTTACACTAGGTAAAGAGCCAGAAGTACCAGTGAAAGTTCTGAACTGCAGTTCAAATAGTCAGAAGCCCAAATTCTAACCTGAGCTTTTTATTTTCTCAGTTGGTTTATCTTTTGGAATCTGAGAGGATTAGGAACCTAGAGTTTGCACATTTGAACATCTAAATTGACCAGGTCCTAAAATTCCATTGTGTGTACAATCCAAAATGAAACAGCACCTAAATGCATTTTGGGCTGCACTTATGAATTTTGTGATGAACTAAGTCAGTTTGATTGGAATTGTGGATAATTATGCTTGTTATGATGTCTTTATTTTTTATTTCCTTTAAAATGTTCTCTTTCTCCGTGACTTCATTTCCCAGCAGGCTACTCACTATCCCCTAGTGTTGTGGGTCTGGAGTCAAATGTAGGCCAGACCAGGTAAGGATGATAGATTTCCTTCCTTAAAGGGACTTAATGAATCAGGTGGGTTTTTACGACAATCGGTGATAGTTTCTTGGTCACCATCACGAAGACTAACTTTATATTCCAGATTTATTAATTGAATTTAAATTCCACCAGCTGCTGTGGTTGGATTTGAACTCTTGTCCCCAGAACATTAGCCTGGGCCTCTGAATTACTAGCCCAGGGACACTACCACTACGTCACCCACTGCAACAACAACTTACATTTGTATACTGCCATTAACATAATAAAATGTCCCAAGGTGCTTCATAGAGGAGGTGCTAAAACAACTTACCAAATTTGACACCAAACCACATAAGGAGATAATAGAAGCGGTAACCAAGAACATCATCAAAGAGGCAAGTTATAAGGGTATCGTAAAGAAGAAAGAGGTAGCGAGGTAGTAAGGATCAGGGAGGGAATTTCAGTGCTTAGGGCTTAGGCAGTTGAAAACACAGCTGCCAATAGTAGAATAAAATGTTGAAGCATTAAACCAGTGCAACAACCGAGCTAAAGGAGCTAAATACTTAATGGAGAAAAATAAATTGATGGAGAAAAATTGCAAGGGATATGGGGGAAAGAGGCATGGAGTAGGACTCACTCGATTTGATGGGCCGGATAGCCTCCTGCAGTACTACACTAATCTCTGATTAAATAAAGCTATGGGAATGTAGGAAGGCTCTTGTTCTCTACGTTAGCAGATCCAAAGCACTTGGAATGAAGGCAGAGTAAAGGGCTGCATTTAGATCCTCTACATTATAGGTGCAGTAATGGTAAAAACAACAGGTTACTTACAGCATCAAACATCTTTCCTTGGATATCATCAGCGGCAGATACAATATCTTTCTGAATGAAGTTAACGTTATTTGGCCATTCTTTTTCACGGGCCACTTCCCAGGCATTGCGCCAGCGCTGGTAATTTCTTTTAGCATTGCAGTGGTGATCTGGTCTCACCTCAAAACTATACACATGCCCAGAAGATCCCACTGTGTTGGGGGGGAGGGGGGGGGAGTGGGGGAAAAGGAAGCAAAATTGAATTATTGGTGAACACACACATACAAATGCACTCTTATTGACTTAATTTCCTTCCCAATTCTCCACCTCCCTCCAGTGAAGGTGCTGGATATGGTTTGAAGGAGTTTGGCAGCCACTGGCACCTGACCCAATTGGTCATCCTTCATTCATTAGCGCAAACAGTTTCAGCAGGAGGTGGGGCCCTAGAAGTCAGTTCATCTCAGTCCTCTCCTTAACCATTGTGCAATGTTTTGCAGGGTCACCAGAAGACAGCTAAAAATGGGAACTCCAGCAGATTTTCCCCCTGGTCTCACCTAAGGGTACTGAAGCACATTGCCCTATCACATCTGCTGCCCCAGATAACTCAGAACAGACCTACTTCAAACTGATACTTGGTAAGGTTTCCCTCCGTAGTCTTCCACCAGGGACTATTCACGGGAGGTGCACAATAAGTGCAGTTGATGGTCACATTTGGGGGTTACCATTGACCAGAAAATGAACTGGACCAGCCATATAAATACAGTGGCTACAAGAGCAGATCAGAGGCTAGGAATCCTGCAGTAACTCACCTATTGAACCTTCGAAGCCTGTCCGCCATCTAAAAGGCACAAGTCAGGAGTGTGATGGAATTCTCTCCACTTGCCTGCATGAATACAACACTCCAACAACACTCAAGAAACTCGACACCATCCAGGACAAAGCGGCCCACTTGACTGGCATCCATCCAGCACCTTCACTCCCTCTACTACTGATACACAGTGGCAGCATTGTGTACCATCTACAAGTTGCTCTGCAGCAACTCACCTGCTCCTTCAACAGCACCTTCCAAACCAGCAACCTCTACCACCTAGAAGGACAAGGGTAGCTGATGCATGGGAACCTGCAAGTTCCCCTCCAAGCCACACAACATCCTGGCTTGGAAAATATCTTGCCGTTCCTTTGCTGTCGCTGGGTTAAAATCCTGGAACTCCCTTCCCAACAGCACAGTAGATGTACCTACACCACATGCACTGCAGCAGTTCAAGAAGGCAGCTCAACACCACCTCCTCAAGGGCAACTAGGGATGGGCAATAAATGTTGGCTTAGCCAGCAAAGCCCACAGCCCGTGAATGATTAAAGTTTTTAAAAATTAGATTAAAAAGTTCAACAGATATTCCTTAAATGAATCCTTTTTTCCGGTTTTAAGACTCAGTGCCATATCAGCTGTAGCATCTTCTCACTCAGCCTTCAGGAAGCACCAGCAAAGAGAGATATGCAGTTTTAAAAGTCCTCTTTTTATTCTGGAATTCTGTAAACATAATCAAAAATCCCTATTTATATTAATTTTAAAAATGTATTTTACTTTGATTTGTGTTTCAAAAAGAACAATCAACATGGAGGTGTAATAAGCCACAACTGATGACTGAGCTCCTGTAAGAGAAAGTGTTGTATCTCACAGAGAACTCAATGTGCTTCAACACACAACTACAACTTATATTTATGTAGCACCTTTAAGACAATAAAACGTCCCAAAGTGCTTCACAGGAATAAAATATGATATTAGATCAGATGACCAAAAGCTTGGTACAAGAGGTGGGTTTTAAGGAGTGTCTTAAAGGAGGAAAGTGAGGTAGAGAGGTGTAGTAAGGATATTTCAGAACTTGAGGCCCAAGCAACTGCAGGCACGGCCACCAACAGTGGAGTGATTGGGGATGCTCAAGAGGACAGAATTAGATGATCTGTAGATATCTTGGAGGATTGTGGGGCTGGAGGAGATTACAGAGATAGGGGGAACGAGGCCCTGGAGGGATTCGAAAACAAGGATGAGAATTTTAAAATCACACAATGAATTAGTTTGACGTATGGTAACCTGCTGTTATGTAGTTAAACGGAATCTTTGCACCAGCTATCAGTATGGAGATAGAAATGTAATTAATTCAAATTATTTTCCGTGGGCATGTTTGGTTGTTAGCAATTTTCTGAAGAGTCTTTTGTGAGTTTGGATCATCAAAGTTGGAAACAGAGCAGAAGTTATTCATCTGGCTTAACACTGGAGTATGTTCATTTTATGATTATAAACATTTTTTAAGTTAAAGATGAGGGATGTTCGTGTGCGAGAATGGAAAACTTGGAATGTTGGGCACCCAATGTCAGTATAGTATCAAGGATTCACAGGTTAAGTACAGAAAAGCTCTCTCTACTGTGATCCAGTAATGTGCCTTAGTTCTAATATCAAATAGCCATCACCACTGCATCACTGTGCCATTTTACTTTTTCCCATGCCAATCAGAAGGTTGTGGGTTCAAGACCCACTTCAGAAACTCGATTGAAGCTGCAACTCCAATGCAGTACTGAGGGAGCACTAAAGAAGAGAAAGGGAGGCCTCCTGTTGTCCTGGCCAATATATATCCTTAAACTAGTAAAAGAAACAGAAAATCCGCTCGTCATCTGATTGTTGTTTATGGGAGCTTTTTGTGAACAAATTGTATGCTGCATTCCCTAGAGTACAACAGTGATTATACTTCAAAAGTATTTCACAAAGTGTTTTGGGGTACCAGAGATCATGGAAGGTGCAGAATAAATTTAATATCTCTGTTTAACGTTTTCTAGGAGTTTTGCCATTTTATGTAAAGGTTCCTCTTCCTTAACTTTCCTTCCAAAATTCATCTCAGTATTATTTTTTTCTGACATTGCAGGTAATTTTTGTAGTTTATGAAAAAATAGTTTGCAGTAATTTAATTAAAGCTTTTATAGCCAGTGTAGCATTATCATTGAGAGTTCTGTAAGCCCCTCAGTGAAAATGCAACATTTTGCATTATATCTATTTTTACCCACTTAATAGCAATGAAACCACTTGAAAAGCAATTCACTCAACTACTGCTTTGACACATTATAACAACATAATAAAACATTATATGGATTGCGAGCATTTCTTCATTTCATTTCATTAAACTGTACAACTATAAAATTTATCCTTCCAATCTTGAGTTTGTGTCTGAAGGGAATATTTGAGTTACAAAACATTACGGCAAAGGTAATAGCAGATACAAATCTGTGACTGGCGGTGAGAGCAAGCTGACTGATGAATTAAAAGAATAATATTAAGCAATAAAAACAGAAAATGCTAAAAATGCTCAGCAGTTGAATAGCATCTGTGGAGAGAGAAACAAAGTTAACATTTCAGGCTGATTGTTTCAGATTTTCAGCATCCGCAGTATTTTGCTTTTGTAATAACATTAAGCATATTAGTTTAAGTGGTGATTTTTACAGTATTAAAACAGTAAATAAGTCCAGCGCCAACAATGCAGTGAATATTTCATTCGAGCATTCTAATAAATAGTTTTTGGCAGCACAGAGTTGTATAGGATATTCAAAGTCATTCAGTTTTTACCGTCAGGAAGCCAATACAGATATTACCTGTTCGGGACAAAAACAGTGTCATTGCTCCAGATCCTGAACCAGACTCCAAAACACAGTCCCCACTACTAACATCCATCATCATCAACATGGCACTGATGTCCTAGAAGAAACATAAAGAAAAAAAGATTGAGAATGACTTAGGAGAACTGGAGTTTCCAAACTGAATTGGCAGATGGAACACTTATCCCAGAGAGGAGGTCACAAAATGTTTAGAATGATTTAACGTATGTCCTATGGTGTTTCTCGTTATACAATGGGCAGGTTATTACACTCTTATCATTAGAGGGAGACAGTGGTGTAATGGTAATGGCCCAGGCTAATAACCTGAGGATATGGGTTCAAATCCCACCGTGGAATTTGATTAATAAATCTGGAAGTGAAAGCTAGTCTCAGTAATGGTGACCATGAAGATACCATTGATTGTTGTAAAAACCCACCAGGTTTATTAATGGCCTAGTCCTTTAGGGAAGGAAATCTGCCATCCTTACCTGGTCTGGTCTGGCCTACATATGATTCCAGACCCACAGCAATGTGGTTTACTCTTAACTGCTCTCTGAAATGACCTGGCAAGCCACATAGTTGAAGGGAAAAAATAGAGATGGATAATAAATGCAGGCCTTGCCAGTGATACCCACATCCCATGGAAGAACAAAGAATCATCCACAGCATTCTGGTGCCAAGCTGAAGCTTGTCTGTCCTTTTAAGCCACAAATTCACTTTCCTTTGAGTAAACATGGCCTGAAGGCAATTAGAGGTCATTTGCTATTTGGGGTAGGAATTTCGGAAGACATGTGTAAATTTCCTGCTCAAAATGACTGTCTCTCTTTCTCTCTGTGATAACATTTGACATTTCAAAGTGTGACATGTTCAAAATAACTACACAGGATTTTCTACCCCAGAGGGTTGTGGATACTCCAACGTCGAATATATTGAAAGCTGAGATAGATAGGTTTTTGGTTTCTCAGGGAATCACGAGATATTTGGAGTCAGTGGGAGAGTGGAGTTGGGGCAGAAGAATAGCCATGGTCGTATTGAATGGTGGAGCAGGCTCGAGGGACGATAAGGTCTATTCCCGTTCCTATTATGTTCTAAAATTTGTTTTGTCTACTTATTCTCTTCAAAACTCTATTTCGCATTTCTGGTTTTCTACATTTGTTTTATTTTATTGGCATTATGCAGCTAATATCTTAAAAATAGATGAGAACAGGGATTCATTTCTCATGAATCACAGAATTTTAATGGCACAGAAGGAAGCCATTCAGCCCATTGCGCACCGGCTCTCCAAATGAGCATTATGACCTAGTGCCATTGCCCTGCCTTTTCCCCGTACCCCTGCACATTATTTGAAAAATAATCATCTAATGCCCCCTTGAATGCCTTGATTAAACCTCCCTTCACCACACTTCCAGGCAGTGCATTCCAGACCTGATCCACTGTGAAATTCCACGATTCCACAAGTGAAAAGATTTTTTCACACGTCACATTTGCTTCTTTTGTAAATCACTTTAAATCTGTGCCCTCTCGTTCTTGATTATTTTACGAGTGGGAACAGTTTCTCCCTTTCTACTCTGTCCAGCCCCCTCATGATTTTGAACATCTCTATCAAATCTCTTCTTAGCCTTCTTCTCTCCGACGAGATCAACCTCTCCAATCTATCGTCGTAACTAAAGTTTTTCATCCCTGGAACCATTCTTGTAAACCTCTTCTGCACCCTCTCCAATCTGTTCACATCCTTCCTATAATGTGGCACACAGAACTATATACAATACTCCAGCTGAAGTCTAACGAGTGTCTTATATAAATTCAGCATAACCTCCTTGCTCTTGTAAAGCCCAGGATATTATATGCTTTATTGGCTGCTCTCTTCACCTGTCCTGCCACCTTCAATGATCTATGCATATACATACCCAGGTATTTCTGCTCCTACACCCCCTTCAAAATTTCACCCTTTATTTTATACTGTCTCTCCATGTTCTTCCAACCAAAATGCATCACCTGACACTTCTCCACATTGAATTTCATCTACCACCTATCTGTCCACTCCACAACTTGTCTATGTCCTTCTGAAGCTCCACACCATCCTCCTTGCAGTTTACAACACTCCTAAGCTTCGTATCATTCACAAACTTTGAAATTGTCCCATGCACACCAAGATCTAGATCATTAATATATATCAGGAAAAGCAAGGGTCCCAATACTGATGTCTGGGGAACTCCACTGCAAACCTTCCTCCAGCCCAAAAAATATCCATTAAACATTACTCTCTGTTTCCTATTTTTCAGCCAATTTTGTATCTACGTTGCTAATGTCCCTTTTATTCCATCAGCAAAAACTATTCTCACAAGTCTGTTGTGTGGTACTGTATAAAATTCCTTTTGAAAGTCCATGTACACCATATCAACAGCATTACCCTCATCGAACTTTTCTGTTACCTCTTCAAAAAACTCCAGCAAGTTCGTTAAACATGATTTCCCATGACTAAAGTTACTTCTTACTTATTTCTGTAATTTTGTTCTTTGGAACTATTCACTTGATTTCAGTGTTTCATGCTTTTCTATTGGATTTTTATCTTTAGATTTGTTTCTCTTTCTTTTCCAAAGCTTGTGATAACAATATCAAGGCCGAGGACATTTTCTGCTCGCTCTCTGTACCAAAAAAAAAATGAATTAGGAACAGGATTAGGCCATTTGGCATCTTGAGCCTGCTCTGTCATTTGATAAGATCATGGCTGATGTAATTGTGGCCGCAACTCTACTTACCTGTCTCACCAGTCTCCACTGCTCTCTGAGGAAGAGAATTCCACAGACTAACAACCCTCTGAGAGAAAACATTTCTCCTCATCTCTGTCTTAAAGGAGAGACTGCTTATTTATAAAATGTGTCCCCTAGTTCTAGTCTCTCCCATCAGAGGAAACATCTTTTCAGCATCCACCCTGGCAAGTCCCCACAGGATCTGATATGTTTCAATAAGATCACCTCTCACTCTCCTAAACTCCATTGGATATAGGCCCAACCTGTCCAACCTTTCCTCATAGGATAACCCATTCATTCTATGAATCAGATGAGTGAACCTTCTCTGAACTGCTTGTAATGCAATTATATCCTTTCTTAAGTAAGGAGACCAAAACTGCACACAGTACTCCAGATCTGGTCTCACCAACACCCTGTACAATTACAGCAAAACTTCCTTACTTTTATACTCAATTCCCCTTGCAATAAATGCCAATGTTCCATTTGCCTTCCTAATCACTTGCTGTACCTGCATGCTAACTTTTTGTGATTAAGTGAGTACTCTGCTGCTCCGTACTAAAAGAATTGTTACTGATCCATCCATTGATTGTATTTGTTCTGATCAGTAAAGCTGATGGGCTTTTGGCAGCTGAGACATTCCCTTTCTCTGAACAATCAGTTAGGATGTAAAGTCCAAGCTTCTCTCTTGCTCGGACAGGGCAAGCTATATGCACGAAGATCTCTCTCTTTGATAGTGCTGCACTGTCAGAGGTGCCATCATCTGTGAGACATTAAACCACAGCACTGTCTGCTCTCTCAAGTGGATGTGGCCCTGCACTGGAAGGAGAGCCTGGGAGAATCTCCAGTCACCTGACCAATATTTATCCCTCAACTAATGCTACCAAGAAAGAGATTATCTGATCACGTTCCAGTGTAACAACAACACTAGCATCTGCCCGGCAATGTGGAAAATTGCCCAGTTATGTTCGGTCCACAAAAAACAGAACAGATCCAATCCGGCCAAATACCGTCCCAGTCTACACTTGATCTTCATTAAAATGATGGAAGGGGTCATTAGCAGCGCTATCAAGCGTCACTTACTTAGCAATAACCTACTCACTGACACTCAGCTTGGGTTCCGCCAGAGCCACTCAGCTCCTGGCCTCATTACAGCCTTGGTCCAAACACGGACAAAAGAGTTGAACTCAGGAGGTGAGATGAGAGTGATAGCCCTTGACGTCAAGGCAGCATTTGACCGAGTGTGGCATCAAGGAGTCCTAGCAAAACTGAATCAATGAGAAAACTCTCCACTGGCTGGAGTCATACCTAGCACAAAGGAAGACGGTTGTGGTTGTTGGAGGTCAATCATCTCAGCCCCAGGACCTTTTTATGCAGTGAGTGTTTAGGATCTGGAATGCACTGCCTAAGGATGTGGTGGAGGCAGGTTCCATTGTGGCTTTCAAAAGGAATTGATTAAGTGCTGAATTTTACAGGGCTACAGGGAAAAGATAGGGGAGTGTGACCAGCTGAGTAGCTCTTAAGAAGGCTAGCATGGACATGATGTGCCTCCTCCTGTGTTGTAACTATTCTATGATTCTGTGTGGAAACATGTGGAGAACAGCACAATGAGGTCATGGGTCTCCATTTCAGCATTGTTCCCTTCAAGGGCCTCATGACGATATAAAGGTGCCTAAAGTGAAACCTTGTGGAGCTCTATCACACACATATTTCACAGATGGATCATGGGCAGAAGTCTGAAAGCAGTTTAGCTGTGCTGCAATTGAAACATAGGAACAGGAATAGGCCATTTAGCCCCTTGAGCCTGCTCCACGATTCAGTGAGATCATGTCTTATCTGCAACCTAGCACCATAGCCCTCAATACTTTTAGTTAACAATAATCTCTCAATTTCAATTTTGAATTTAACAATTGATATGGCATCAATTGCTGTTTGCAGAAAAGTTCCAAACTTCTAGCACCCTTTGTGTGAAGAAGCATTTCCTAATTTCATACCTGAAACATCCACCTCTAATTTTTAGACTATGCCCCCAATCCTAGACTCCCCAATCAAAGAGAATAGTTTCTATCAACTTATTTGTTCCCCTTAATATCAAAACTTAGAGAGGTGTCAGCTGTGGCTCAGTTCATAGCACCCTCGCCTTTGAATCAGAGGGTTGTGGGTTCGTGTCCCACTCCAGGAAACCAAGAACTGTGATTGTACTCAAAAGAGTTGCAATCTGTGACTGTTGATAACTCGAAAGAATTTTTTTTTAATATCAAAACTTTGACAAATCTCCTAAATTATAGAGAATGCAATCCTCGTTCTCCAAGAGTATACCTGACACTTTCTTAGAGATCACTTTTTTTGGTTGGGGGTTGGGGGGTGGTGAGTTAGTTCTGTTCATTCTCAAAACTTTAAAAGTTGCAATTGAGCATTTACGTTAAAGTGACCTGATTTGTTCTTTTAAAATTAAATCTTTACTAAATGAACAACCAAGCTTTTTGTTTTAGAAAAAAAAATCACTCCATACTTTTGGATAAGAAATGGTTGGTCCTCTCTTCATCAGCAGTACAAACTCCTCCAAGGATGGTCTCCTCATGATAAACTCAAAGCCAGTGGAAGTCCTGAATACCTGGCCAGGGAGATTTCCCAGGATTTCCTGGTGGGCAAGGGTGCCCCACTTGCTGTGCAACTTCCCACCTGTCATCAAATTGAACATCTTTTGAAGCTCTAAGCGGCGTCGCCTGCAAAACTCTACAAGGACCACGTCCCCAATTTTAAAGGGCACTTCTTTGTCTGGGGGGCTCAGGTGGCAAGTGGTTCCCTCCTGGCCAGGGGCCTCCTCCTGGGCCAGGTGCCAGCTCCCCCCGGGAGCTGCGGGCGATCCTGTAGGCGCAGTTGGCATGGGTGCTGCGTTGTCACCTCTTGGCCCGCTGCTTCCACCTGGTTCCTGGTTCAGGTGCTGCTCCCTCAGCTCCATCACCTCCTGGGCCAACATCTCCTGGGGGATCAGGCGGCTGAGCCTTTCCAGCGGAGACAGGGGGCGTCTCCTAGGAGGCAGAGCTGCTCTGCCCGGCAGGGGGGCAGTCCGTGCCCACCCTGGGCAACCCTGGCCAGCTCCGGCCTCCTGTCCCGGCTGGGATCCATCCCATTCCCCATCATCTCCAGCCCCTGGGCTGGGAGGGATGGACCCGAGCGACAGCAGGCGCCAGCTGAAGGTTAGCCCGGCACGGGGGCAGTGAGGTGGGTGAGGGCGTTTAGCCAGTGCCAGATTCTGCAGCTTCAAGCACTTGTCTGCTTTGCACATTGCCCGCAAAGGACGCAGCATTTTGCAGCAGCCTCCCTCTCTCCGCGCTGAAGTCCAGACACTTCCTGTTGCATTGCAGCCGGAGTGCCTCTGCACATCCGCCTGCCAAAAGCCGCAGTCCCACCTGTTTCTGCTTTTACAAGCAGGAAGCAGACGCTTGCAAAGCTCCTCCTCCGACACCGGAGCATCATAAAAAAAGCGACCCGCTGCATCCTCTGGTGTCCAGAGGCAGACACGTGGAGCTCACTGAGTGCAGACTGGCCATGCAGACAGAGAGCATCCTGTCTCTGCTGTACCTCCAGCAGACCCCGCCACTGAGGTCTGGCACTGCAGAGACTGCAAGAGCTCTTCAGGGCGGGACTTCTTTCCCACAGATGGGCAGAAGTCCAACACTCGTGGGATGGCCTTTTTTTTTAAAGTCAGTCAGACTGACTTTTCTTCTGGGGGGGTGTCATCAGTATGCACCCCCCCCCCCCCCCCCCCACTGTAATATTCAGCCCTCAAGCACAAATATTTAGGCTGATACTCCAGTGCTGAACAGTCCGAGGTGCGGTCTTTTGGACGAGATGTTTAACCAAGGGCTGTGCTCTCAGATGGATGTAAACAATCCCATGGCACTGTCTCAAAGAAGAGTAGGGGATTTATCCCTGGTGTCCTGACCACGATTTATCTGTTAGTCAACATCAGAAAAATGGATGATCACATTGCTGTTTAATTGTGAGAGCTTGCTACGCGCAAATTGGCTTTCATGTTTCCGACATTGCCCAGTGACTGCACTTCAGAAGAATTCATTAGCTCTAAGGTGCTTTGGGACATTCTGGGGTCAGGAAAGGCGCTCTATCAATGCAAGTCCATTTTGGCTCTGTTGGTAGTGCTTTCACTTCTGACTCCGAGAATAAGAACATAAGAAATAGGAGCAGGAATAGGCCATTCGGCCCCTCAAGCCTGACCCCCATTCAATAAGATCATGGCTGATCTGCCCCAGGCCACAACTCCTCTTTTGTGCCAGCTCCTCATAGCCCTCAACTCCCCGATATTTCAAAGATCTATCTTCCACCCCTTTAAATACTCTCAGTGATCTAGCCTCCCCAACTCTCTGGGGTAAAGAATTCCAGACATTCACTACATAGGGAGACGAAATTCCTTCACAACTCAGTTTTAAATGAGTGTTCCCTTATTTTGTAACTATGTCCCCTAGTTTGAGATTCCCCCACTAGTGGAAACATCTCAACATTTACCCCGTCAAGCCCTCTCAGAATCTTGTACATTTCAATAAGATCACCCCTCATTCTTCTAAACTCAGAAGGTTGTGTGCTCAAGCCCAATTTGGATATTCACTTGAAAAGGATTTTCAGGGCTATGGGTAACATGGAGCGGGGTGGGACTAACTGGATCGCTCTTTCAAAGAGCTGACATGGGCACAAGGGGTTGAAGGACCTTCTGAGCTCTGTGATGTAATGAATTCCAGGACTTGAGCACTTGGGGCAATGTAGAATTGGGAGTGTCTTGTATTGCTCGAGTATTTTAGCTGTAATGTTAAACCAGGATCCTGTCTGCCTGATGAGGTGGATGTAAAAGATCTAATGTCACTTTTGAAGAACAGTTCCCTAGTTTCTTGCCCAATACACATCCCACAACCAATGCTCTAAAACAGATTAAGCCCTCCTTTATCTCACTGGGCAATTTTTCTATCATTTTAGCCTGTAAAGTAATGCTTTAAATGAATTAATCAGCTTTGAAGTGCTTTGGAAGGACATGAGGACATAAAAGTTCTTTATAATGCTTTCTTTCTTGAAAGTAATCTAAGTTCCACAAATCTTTCACTATGCTTAAATCTTTGCAATTTCCATCTCTTCAACCAGAGGATGAGCTCCCACCAGCACTCTGCCTGGTAGGTAAGAGAGAACAGCCTTTTCCCCTGCTGTTTACAACAGCTTCTGTTTTTCTGTCTCACTCTCCAGGATTCTCTCTCTCTCTCAGGTTTCAATAGAACTTGGCCTGGGCCCCGGGTCCCCATGGCAACCGGGTCACATCAGCTTATCACTGGATAGAACTAGTAAGAGGTCACATGCTTCATTTTACCTTGAATTAAGCCCTCCTTTATCTTGCTGGGCATTTTTCCTATCATTTTAGCCTGTAAAGTTTACAACATAAACATCTTGCACTCATAACAGCTTCCGTTACTATAGAGGACAGGAGCATTATTGTGGTAATACTGTCCTCTCCATGTTCCCCTGATTCACTGTGGCTGAACTAACATTCTGGAATTCATTGCCTTTTTAGGAAGTAACAAGGAATATCAATGTAGTTAGCATGTTTGATGTCATCGACATAGATTTTACCAAGGCTTTTGGCAAGGTCCCAAATGACAGGCAGGTTGATCAGTAAATTAAAAGCTCATAGGATGCATGGTAAATGGCATGTTAGATCTAAAATTGACCCAGTGGCAGGATGCAATGGGTAATTATGGTGGATGAGTGTTTTTGTGTCTGGAAGAATGCAGCGCTTTTGATTAAGGGATAGCTAGCTCTTCAGTTAGAGCTAATTAATCCCATTCCCTGCCCTTTCACGTTCTTCTTTCTTAAATACCGACACTAAGCAATAACTTGTACAAATTTAGACTCGTTGTTCCTCAGCCTTCCATTTACCATTTTATGGCCTTTTCTTTTACTTACAACAGCAACAACTTATATTTATATTGTGCCTTTAATGTAATAAAACATCCCAAGACACTTCACAGGAGTATTATGAAACAAAGAATGACACTGAGCCACTTAAGTTGATATTAGGTCAGATGACCAAAAGCTTGGTCAAAGAGGCAGATTTAAGAAGTGTCTTAAAGGAGGAATGTGAGATAAAGAGGTGGAAACATGTAGGGAGGGCATTCCAGCGCTTGGGACCGAGGCAACTGAAGGCAGCGCCACCAATAGTGAAAGAATTATAATTGGGAATGCACAAGAGACCAGAATTAGAAGAACGCAGATGTTTTAGATTGTTGTGGGGCTGGAGAAGATTACTGAGATAGAGAGGGGCGAGACCATGGAAAAATTTGAAACAAGAATGATAATTTTAAAATCAATACGTTGCATGTCTGGGAGCCAATGTAGGTCAGCCAGCACATGGGTGCTAGGAGAACGGGACTTGCTGCAAGCTAAGACATAGTCAGCAAAGTTTTGGATGACTGTTAGCTGCACCAAGTCAGCATACAAACATCCCAGGCCCATACAAGCTCACCATTAGAAGTGTTTTCTGACGTTTAAGAGCACTTTGGGCTCACTCTCCGTCCTGTGCTGTTTGGCGGAATTGATCCAGTGGGTCCTGGGTTGTCCCAGCAGAGCCTGTGGACTGGGTCATTTCCTGTCCACAGTTGCCATTGCTGCTCAGAGACAACTCGCGACCCAAAATGTGACCTCGGCAACCCTGTTGGTGGTCCACGATCCACAGTTTGGGGGCCACTGCTATAGTTAATAACAACAATATATAAATATAGTATGTTAAAGTAGTATAGTAGCAATAATATGTGTAAGAATTGGTCTTTATTGCAAAGGAGATGGGGTACAAAAATAGGGAAGTCTTACTACAACTACACAGGGCACTGGTGAGACTGCACCTAAAGTACTGTGAACAGTTTTGGTCTCCTCACTTAAGGAGGTATATACTTTCATTTGAAGAAGTTCAAAAAAGGTTCACTAGGCTTATTCCTGGGATGAAAGGATTGTCTTAAGAGGAAAGTTTGAGCAGGTTAGGCCTATACTCATTTTAGTTTAGAAGAATGAGAGGTGACCTTATTGAAACATATAACATTTTGAGGGGGCTTGACAGGGTTAAGGCAGAGTGGATGTTTCCCCTTGTGGGGGAAATCTAGAACTCGGGGTTATTGTTTCAAAATAAGGGCCTCCCATTAAAGATAGAGATTAGGAGGAATTTCTTCTCTCAGAGGTTGTTTTATCTTTGGAGTTCTCTTCCCCAGAAAGCAGTACGGGGTGGGTCATTGAATATATTCAAGGCTGAGCTTGACAGATATTTGATCGACAAGGGAGTGAAGTGTTATGGGGGACATGCAGGAAAGTGGAGTTAAGGCTACAATCAGCCATAATCTATTGAATGGCGGAGCAGGCACGAAGGGCCGATAGCCTACTCCTGCTCCTAATTCGTATGTTCATATCACAAAAACAGATTATCTGGTCATTATCACATTGATGTTTGTGGGAGCTTGCTGTGCTCAAATTGGCTGCTGCGTTTCCTACAATACAACAGTGATCTCACTTCAAAAAGTATTTAATTGGCAGTAAAGTGCTTTGAGATGTTATGGAGGCAAACTAACACTACAGATATTAATTGCAATACATGACTGGCGAGCAGTATATGGTGTGTGTCTGTGAATCACCCAGCGTTGCTCATCCTTCCCTGTTGATTGACAGGTGAGACCCCGCCCCCTCCCCCAGCAGCCCCGCGCTTGCGCACTCGCTACCACGTGTCCAGGGGTAGCATGGCGGCGGTTGGCGGCGGAGCTGAGACCGGTGGCTGCGCCTTCTCCCCGGGGCCAGCCCAGTGCCTGGCGGTGGCCGGGGTGGACGGCCGGATCCGGGTGTGGAACACTCAAAGCGGAGGCCTGAGGCACGAGTACGTGCCTTCGTCGCACCTCAGCGCCACATGCAGCTGCTTGTCGTGGGCTCCCCCGCGGCGCCTCCGTCAGGTGAGTGCCAGGCTGCGGCCTAGTCAGCAGCAATCGGGGAGGCTGGGGTTAGGGGGAGGCTGAGTGGGGGTGATGCTTGGAGAGGGGGCAGCGATGCAGGCCGGGGAGGCGATGCAGGCCGGGGGGGCGATGCAGGGCGGGGGGGGAGGCCTCGGAAGGCGTTGAGCGGCCTCGGGCCACATGTGTCTTCCCCGAGCCCGGACCGGCCTCTTTAACCCACATGATGAGGGGCCCCGAGTCCAGGGGGAGGCCGCAGCCGCGTTTTCACTCGGGATTTTTTCCTCAAACGATTGGGTAAAACTTAACTGCTTTATTTACCCCCCCCTCCCCCTCCCCCTTCTCCTCGACAAGAAAACCCACCGCCCCTCATAAAAAAATAATTTTAAAAAATCCTGCCGCAGTTTTTTAAAATCTCCTCTTTCCGCTGTTAAAGTGAAACCCAGCTCCGATTCTCTCCACGTTGACTCATGTCGAAGGGGGTTTTTAATAAAAAGGCGCCTACAACCTGTTGGAGTTTTTGGGACGAGGGAGAAAGGGTCCGATTGCCCTCCTGATGTTTTATAATTAAGCAACGTGGGTGTGAAGCATCTGAGGGTCCCTTTCACTCACATGGCCCGCAGAAAAAAATCCCTGCTTTGCAGGGCGAAGCCAAGAGCTGTCTTTTGAGATTTGTCTCAAAACGGGCTGAGAACAGTCCAGGAAAAGTTCGCATCCTCACGCTCCACGTTTGTGTCAGCTCATATGTGTGTTTAACAAACTGACTTTACTTGGGAGAGAAAATGCTTGGGACAATCGTCAGAATCAGGACAGAAGGAATGTGGGGGAAAATAGTGCTTTTAGGGTGGTTACTTTTAGTTTTACATTTCTTTTTCAATGACTTTAACGTCTCTTTGCACCTATAGTCGTGAACTCCAGTTTAACATGCATCCTAAAGGAAACCCTGAGCCCGGGCTTTTCGTTTATTGCTATGAGCTGCTAATATTAAGTGGTTCAAAAGCCTTAAAGCTGATACAATACTAATAAAAGTATAGGAAAGCAAATGCTACAGATGTTGGAAATCTGAAATAAGTACAGAAAATGCTGGAAATACTCAGCAAGCCTGGCAACACCTGTGGAGCGAGAAATATTTAATGTTTCAAGTTAATGACCATTTCTCAGAACTCAAAAGTATATTTGACCCTGAGCTGAGCTTCCAACTGCATATACTCTTCATCACTAATACTGTCTAATTATACATTAGTAAATGCAGAAACCCACATCCATACTTTGTCATCTTCAGACTAGACTTTTTCCAGTCTGCTCATTTCTGTTCTCTCATCTTCCACCCTCTGTCAACTTGGGCCTATCGAAAACATTGCTACTTGTATTCAATCTTGTGCCAGGCAGGTGCTGTTCACCTATTACCCCTCTGTTTGCTTACTCATTGGCTCCTGCTCTGTCAGCAATTCAAATTAAAAATTCCCATGTCTGCATTCAAATCTCCCCCTAGCCTTTCTATCCCTTAGCTTGTTAACTCCTCTAGCCCTACAAGATTATATAGTATCATTGACATATTAAAATATCCCAGGGTGCTTCACAGGAGTATTATCAAACAAAATTTGGTACTAATTCACAAGATATTGGGGCATAAAAACAGAAAATGCTGGAAAAACTCAGCAGGTCTGACAGCATCTGTGGAGAGAAACAATGTTAACATTTCGAGTCTGTATGATTCTTCAGAGCTAAAGAGAGGTAGAAATGTGGTGACATACTGTTTAAGGGGGTGGAGCAGGTGAAGCTGGATAGGCCAGCGATTGGTGGGGGCTAAGGAGAGATTAACAAAGATGTCCTGGACGAAAAGACAAAAGGAATGCAAATGGTAGTGGTAAGGACTAAAGGGGGTGCTGACAACAGCATAAAGGTAAGAAAGCAGAATGTGTTAATAGCAGAACAAGGGTAAGCACTCTGTGAAAGAAGAACATGGAACAAGTAACAGATGGCCCTTTTGGGGGTGTGGTGGGGGGAGGGGGCAGTGGTTGGGGGAAAAGGATGGAAAAAGGGAATAAAACAATGATTAAATGAATGAAAATAAGTGGATAAAAATAAATATAAATTTACAAAGTGGGTGGAGATAGAGGAGAGAGTTCATGGTCTGAAGTTGTTGAACTCGATGTTAAGTCCGGAAGGCTGTAAAGTGCCTAATCGGAAGATGAAGTGCTGTTCCATCAGTCTGCGTTGGGCTTCACTGGAACATTGCAGCAGGCCAAGGACGCACATGTGGGCATGAAAGCAGGATGGTGTGTTGAAATGGCAAGTGAGAGGAAGTTCTGTGTCATGCTTGCAGACAGACCGAAGGTGTTCTGCAAAGCGGTCACCCAGTCTGCATTTGGCCTCCCCAATGTAGAGGAGACTGCATTGGGAGCAGCGAATGCGGTAGACCAAATTGAAGGCGGTGTAAGTGAAGCATTGCTTCACCTGAAAGGAGTGTTTGGGCCCTTGGACGGTGAGGAGACCAAATGCAGACAGGGTGACCGCTTTGCGGAACACCTTCGGCCTGCCCGTAAGCGTGACCCAGACCTTCCTGTAACTTGCCATTTCAACACACCATCCTGCTCTCATGCCCACATGTCCGTCCCTCATGCCCACATGTCCGTCCTTGGCCTACTGCAGTGTACCAGTGAAGCCCAACAAACTGGAAGAACAGCATCTCATCTCAGCATCCAGGTTACAGCCTTCCGGACTTAACATTGAGTTCAACAACTTCAGACCATGAACTCTGTCCTCTATCTTCACCCCTTTTTTATCCTGTTTTTAAAACATTTATTTTTTATCCACTTATTTTCATATTTATTCATTGTTTTATCCTCCTTTTTATTACCATTTTCCCCAACCACCACCCCCTCCCTGCCCCCAAAAGGGCCATTTGTTACTTTGTTCCATGTTGTTCTTTCACCGAGTGCTTACCCTTGTTCTGCTATTAACACATTCTGCTTTCTTACCTTCATGCCACGATCAGAACCTCCTTTAGCCCTTATCACTACCATTTACACTGTCTTTTTGTCCATGACATCTTTGTCAATCTCTCCTTAGCCCCCCACCTATTGCTGACCTTTCTATCCTGTCTTCACCTACTCCACCCCCTAAACAGTATAAATTTCATCACATTTCTACCTCTCTTTAGCTCTGAAGAAGGGCCATACAGACTTGAAACGTTAACTGTTTCTCTCTCCACAGATGCTGTCAGACCCGAGTTCCTCCAGCATTTTCTGTTTTTATTTGATTTCCAGCACCCGTAGTGTTTGCTTTTATCTTAGTGAGATATTGGGGCAGATGTCTTAAAGCTTAGTCAAAGCTTTTTTAAGTTGTGTCTTAAAGAGGGAGAGAGGTGGAGAGGTTTAGTGAGGAAGTTTGAACTGAGGGTCGTCAGTGATGGGGATTAAAATTGGGGATGTTGAAGTAGCCAGAATTGGAAAACCACAGGTATCTCCAAAGGTTGTAGTGTAGGAGGAAGTTAGAGATAGGAAGAGCTGAGGCCCTAGAGGGACTTGAAAAAAAGGATGAGAATTTTAAAATCAAGGCACGGCTAATCAGGTCAGCGAACAGAAGGGCGTTGGATAAACGAGATCTAGTGAAAGTTAGGATAGGGGCAGCAAGAGTTTTGGGTGACCTCAACTTTACAGAAGGTAAAAATGGGAGACAGGCCAGAAGTGTGTTGGAATAGTCAAGTCTAGAGGTGAAAAAGACAAGAGGGTTTCAGCAGCATATGAGCTGAGGCAGAGGTGGGTCGGGTGATGTTCTGGAGGTGGAAATAGACGGTCTCAATTTAGAGACGGTGGAGAGAGCTGGTGGCGAGGTAGTCAGCATATACATGAAACTGACACTGTCTTTGAGGTGATGTTGCCGAGGGACCAAGGAGAGATCCTTGGGAGACACTAGAGATAACAGTGCAGGAGTCGGAAGGGAATCTATTGTAAGTGATTCTCTGCAACTGCATTAATAGGTCTGGAACCAGGTAAGTTCAGTCCGACCCAGCTGATGGACTGTGCGGTGTTCGGAGGATAAGTCTGGCTTCTTCATTAGCAGCATTATCTTCAGCTGTGTAGCTGCTAGCAGAATTCCCTCCTAAACTTCACTATCTCCACACTCCTTTTATGATGCTACTTAAAAACTACCTCTGATTAAGCTGTTGTTCATCTACCATAATGCCATCTTTGTCTCAGTGTTAGTATTTTTCTTTGTCTGATTGTGCTCCTGTGAAGCACCTTTAGGACAGTTTAGGCAAAGGGAGCGGGGCAAGGCCACCGAGGGATTTGAACTTGAAAATTAAAATCATGGCATTGGTGAGCTGTTGAGTAGGCCATTGAACACAAAGATGAATGGGATTTGGTGTGGGTTAGGATACAGGCAGCAAAGTGGCTTGATGTCATTTTCTGATGAAGCTATTGTGAAGCGCCTTGGGATATTTTACTACAATAAAGGCATTATGTAAATAACCAAGTTTATGGCTGGTGAGAGTTGGGAGGATGTCTATGAGAGCATTGGAATAGTTGACAAGTAACAAGCATGGATGACAGTTTCAGGAGCAGAAAGGCTGAGATGGATAATATTGCAGAGGTGGGTTTAGGCATTCTTTGATGGAGACGATACAAGAGGAGAAGCTTAGCCCCTGGTCATCAGGTATGATGCCAAGGTTCATAACAGCCTGGTTCAATCAAACAGAGACCAGGTAAGGGACTGGAATTGGTGGCTATGGAATGGAGTTTATGGCAAAGACCAAAACCAAGGGCTTCCCAATGTGTAATTCACAAAATGTACAACTCGTCCAGGACTGGATGACAGAAGAGCAATTTGATAACCCACATAAGAACAAGGAGCAGGAGTAGGCAATTCAGCCTCTTGAGCCTGCCTCGCCATTCATTACGATCATAGCTGATTTCATTTCGGCCTCAACAATTTCCCGCCCTCTCCCCATAACCTTTC
This sequence comes from Cetorhinus maximus, assembly GCF_964194155.1. NCBI lineage: Eukaryota > Metazoa > Chordata > Chondrichthyes > Lamniformes > Cetorhinidae > Cetorhinus > Cetorhinus maximus. The sequence goes on along the minus strand of NC_135883.1, from coordinate 150,364,807 downwards.
AACCCATTAATTAAAAATTTGTCTATCTCCTCAAATTTATTCAGCATCCCGGCATCTACTGCACTCTGAGGTGGTGAATTCCACAGATTCAAGACCCTTTGAGAAAAGTAACTCCTCCTCATCTCTGATTTAAATCTACCACCCTTAGCCTAAAATTATGGAAGGTTTGTTGGAAGTGGTGAGGTAAAGCTGAGCATCATCAACTGCACATGTGGAACCTGACATGTCTGGATGATGACATCGAGGGGCGGTAAAGGAATAGGAGGGACTGAGGATTGACCTCTCATTAGGCTGAATTGGATATGTGTTTTAAAAAAAACGTTGAGTTCTTTGAGCTTTGGAGTGGGGAGGGAAGTTACTTGTGGCTCCCTCAAAGGGTTAGCTTTACAGTTGTAGGTCTTTGGTAATTTGCCAAAGACTTGTTTTTACAGCAGTTTTTTTTGGCGAGCAGTTTGAATAAATCCCAAGGGTTTTGATTAGAATTTTAAGGGTAGAGTTCTGTGTTTGTGGAAATTATATTCTGATATAAAGATTGGTATTTTACCTGGAAAATGGAGTATTAAGTAACTAACAACCAGTAACTAACAACCGAATCAGCAATGCTCTCTTGTCTCTTCAGCCTCGTCGATAATTCAGGTTGGGGATGGGTTGGTTTACGGCTGGGGAAGACTGGGTTGACTTTAGAGTTGCAGTCCAAATATTCCAGTATAGTTAAAACTACAGGGGACATATGTAGTTAATTAACGTCAGTTATTTTTTCTGTATGCCTGATGTAATCCATTCTTTTCCATTTCCTGACTTGGAGAAACCCAACCGTACTTGTTGTTTCTTGTCCCTTCGCCTGTTAGAATAAAGCAGTGACTTTCAAACCCTCTGTTGGAGGACTCTGCAAATAAACACATTTTGAGTGACTCCATCCTAATTTTCAAAAGAGGCAGTGCCGCTACCCTAAACAAAAAGCTCTATTGTGACGGAAAATAAGTTTAATTTATATATACTAAATTGACATCAGTCCACTCATCAATAGGAATAACAAATAATATGCTAAAAAATCAAATTATTGCATTCATTATAATACCTTGGGGACTTCTTCATGGATGGATGCTAGTTTGAAGCAGTTATGAAAACAGAAAATGCTGCAGGAGAAAGAGTTAAAGTTTCAGGTCTGATATGCCCAGTTGCAAACAAGGGTCATATTGGACTCAATGTTAACTTTGTATTAATGTGGGCGTCGCTGGCTAGGCAAGCATTTATTGCCTATCCTGAATTGCCCTTGTTCAAAGGGCATTTAAGAGTCAATCACATTGTTGTGGGTTTCCCACAACAATTGACAGTGATTTTATGGTCATCATTAGACTTTTAATTCCAGATTTTTTTTCATTGAACTCAAATTCCACCATCTTCCGTGGCGGGATTCGAACCCGCATCCCCAGACCATTACCCTGGGTCTCTGGATTACTAATTCAGCGACAATACCACTACACCATTTCCTCTCCTGTTTCTTTCTCCACAGATGCTGCCAGATCTGCTGAGTTTTTCCTGCACGTTGTTTTTACTTTTACAATGTGATATTAGTGATCCAAAAGCAAAATACTGCGGATGCTGAAAATCTGACATAAAAACAAAACTCAGCTGGAAATACTCAACGGTTCAGGAGAGAGAAACAGAGTTAACATTTCAGGTCATTCTGATGTGATCTGGCATGTTCAGTGTCCTGATGAACATTCCAGTGACATAAATTTAGCATCCATTTGTCAAGTTTTACTGTTAACTTCCCTCCGTATAATGTTCATCTGAGGACTTCCTATTGATGGGATCCATGCTTTATATGAAGTGTTTTAAAAGCTGAGTGTTATGTGGTTATAGTCTTGAGAGTAGAACCGAGTCTTTTCAAGCAGTTGTGTGCATGCAGTGAGCTTCGGTGTTTAGATTTAGTTTGATTTGACCCTTTGCTCTTGTTTTCTACTTTTTGCATCATTTCTTGGCATTAGTTATATCCTGGTGACCACGATCTGATAAATTTTTGGATTTTAATTTGGTGGTTTTAAAATAACAGCTGACAGGAAATGCACGTTTTACCAGAAAGCAATTACAACTTGATTTACAGAAGAATCACATTCTCTTTTTATCCCGCATTGTTTTTCTGATTAATTCTCGGACTGTAACGGCTGTGCACTCAACGGGTGCATTCACACACCCCATTAGGGTCTTTCCTAATGATTCAAGAACAAGAAATGGAAGGTATTAAGCTTCTGAGTATTTGGTCTAGAATCTGAGAATATTTTTATTTTAAAATATCTGTCAAGCTTCAATGTTCTTTCGAAATTTTCCATTTAAAATCTTTACGTTTAGCTTTTTATTTTCATTCCTAGATTGTTCAATTTTAAAAAAAGCTATGTTGAAAAAATATGGAAAGGTGGCTTTGCTCCTTGGGCATAAAACATCAGTCAATGGAGAGGCACTATCTCCCTGTGGAGGCATGGAGCAGAAGTTACAAATGAAGGAGTAGGGTGCGAATTACAAGTGGGCTGTGGGCATCCCGAGTATTCCTGGATGCAAGAATGAATTTGTTCCTGCAGGTTTAGTCTATAGTGTGACTTCAGTACACCCTTGTCTGACTTGGGTGAAGGTGGCACCAACTGAGTCAAACTGGCGCAATAGGGCTGCTGCATTTTGTACTGATGGATGTATACCCCGATAGGACTTGAATATGCCTGGACAGGAAGTAGGAGAAAACGGGTAAAACAAATGGAAATATCCAATATTTGTATGATTAAATCAAAGAAATATCACTCTCCCCATCTTGGTCCTTTCTGACCCTCTTCCTCTGTTCTTCCTCAGCCAGAAGATGGCATGTGCTGGAGTTATTATAGATTCTTCCTTGGCTGACAGGACACAGTTTTCAAGTTTTCATCTGAGTGCTAGAAACTCTTTCCAAAATAACTGTAGGATTACAATCACCAAAAGCCTTCTTGCCTTCGACCCAAACTTGGACTTTGGTTGGGAACAAGAGCCATAATTGCACCATTAAATAGACCTTTTGAGCAGTGCACATAAAATGATCTGGTGAAGGAGTACCAAAATTGTTTTCTCTTCCTTTTTCAGGAAGTTCCTCAGAAGAAAAAGAGGAGATCAGAAGATGCGACAGATAAAGAAGAATTAGATCTGTTGGCTATTGGTACAGCGGTTGGTGGCATCTTGTTATACAGCATAGTAAAGGGAGAACTACAGAGTAAGCTGGTAAGATATTGGTTTTTAATGTTGCATTGGGTGAAATGGTTGGAATTTTTGAATTAGATGGGTATATGTGTCACCAAGAATATTTTTTTGGTGAAGACTAATGGGAACAGTGGGGTGTGTGCGTATTAAAACTCTTGTTTGGCTTCAGTTTAATTCCATAAAATGTCATTTACCAGAACATGTTGAGTTGACTAGTTAACTGAACTGCTTAGACTTAACTGTAGGGTATAATTTTACCCTTATACAAATCAGTTTTGTGTTGAATTAATGGCATTTTATAGATGACAAGTTTTCTCAGTTTAGGGCAGTTATGAATATGTGTTATTACATAGCTGAGGCATTCATTTATTTTCGGCAGGCATATTTTCAGATGCTATCAAAAAGTGTGCCACAGTATAAATATGTTTAGAACTTTATTTCCGTGGTGGGGTTAGCACTTACCATCCAGTTCTATCTATCTTGCCCAGAAGATTAATCTGCAACATCAAGAAAAACGCTGTACGTAAAACCAGCCATGGAGGTTATTCTATTTGATGATCTTGAAATTTTGTTAAAGGACACCTAATGCAAGTTCCAGGGACAGGTATCAGTAAACATGCTGTGATAGGTCTATTTTCCCCGGACCAAACTTGGTGACTCCAATAGGATGTTATATCATTTGGACTAAGCAATGCTGTTGAATGATCAGAATTGAGGCGTTTTGATATTGATATCAAATATCAATTTTTGATATTCAGCAATCTGAATCAGTTCTGTCCTGTCTTACAAGCAGATACCTTGGCATCTAGAGTGAATTGATGGTCGTTTTTGCAGACTCACTGGTGGTGGATGGGATAGTAGGATCAGTAAGACGTACTTTGAAATTTGAGAAAAATTATATTTTTTGATTGCTGGTCCCTTTGTTCAAGGAACATGGTAAATTGTGGTTACTCCCAAGCCTTGTTTGCTTTGGATAGAGTTCAGGTGTAATTCTCAGTTGGTTATCTTGTATTTATAAAAATCACCATTGAACTTCTTTTTCTTAACTTTGGTATTTTTATGCTTTTCAGGGTGGTGGACATGACAATAAAGTAAATTGTGTGCGGTGGCATCAAGAAAACTCTTGCCTCTATAGCTGCTCAGATGACAAGCACATAGTGGAATGGAGTCTGCCAACAGGGAAAGTAAAATGGTCAGTACAGAAGTCTGTTTCACAGGCTGTCAAGTTTTCTCCTCTTTTTCTTCTTTGCCACTGTCCCCCGCCCTCCCTCCCTCCCAAAGAAAAGCATAAATGACCTTTTGCCTCTTCACATTCAGAAGAACAAGACCAGCAGGTCGGTTGGTTGACATTCTATGGTTTCTGCTACTTAATAGCCACGTTGTACCTATTGTTCCCACAATGCCGCAATGCTCTGCTGCCACGAGGTGCCCATTTGGCAGCTTAGCCTCTGCTGAGATGGATGCAGTTCTTGTGCTATGCAATGCCAGAACACTCATCAGTGAATAACCTATATAGAAAGCTAGTGCCATATTTTCAAAGTCTGTTGGGCCATCTTCTTGAATTGCCTTGACTAACTCAAACTCTATAAGGGAATGCATATATTAATTTCAAGAAACAATCCTTGTCTTTAGTCTTACATTGTCTGCCATTTTGTGAATGAAGTGCATCAATAAACTTATATCTTAACATTGTGGAGAATAGTAAATATTTATGACCAATGTGAGGCTGTATTATAATTTACATTTTAACCGTCAAAAATGATTGAAGCTGAAGTGTTAAGCCACCAGCACAAAGATTTTACTGCATGTTCTCAGCCAGACTTGTAGACAATTATTGAAATTGTTTGCACCATCTCTGCTGAAGGCATTGACTCCTTATTGGGCCATTGTTCATAAATGCTGTTGGTAATTCATGCGTGCAATTTGGTGATTTGTGAAACCAGAGTTTTTCAATAGTGATTAAGAGCCAGAATTCTGGTCATTTTTCTGCACCTTCTGTGAACTCTCCCCAATGCCCCTGTAAACTGAGGGCTGCTGGACAAGTTGTGATACTGCAGCAGCATGGCTAACACCAACTGACTCAGCACAGAGTAAAAATCAATCTTGCAACTTCCCTGGTTCACTTCGCTACATGCTGGGCCTACACCATTGTGATCGCTCTCCTGCTTCTGAGGTTTTTGGATTGGGTAGAAGAAATCAACTTGTGACAGAGCTAGGAGTTTTCTCAAAGGGCTTTTTTCAGACTAGCATTTAGATTGTGTCACTGAAGTAACTTCCCAAGTATGTACTAATGTACTTAAAGGGAATGGTAGCATAATAGTTATGTTACTGGGTTATTAGTCCGGGATGATCTTGAGATGAGCCCAAATCCCACCAGGGCAGCTGGGCAATTTTAAACTCGGTTAATAAATCTGAAATAAATGCTGGTATCAGTAATGGGACCATTTAACTACCACATTGTTATTTTAAAAAAATAAACGTCTACTTCACTAATATCCTTTAAGAAAGGGAATTTGCCGTCCTTACCTGGATGATTCCAGGCTCTTAGATTCTCTGAATTCTGAGGTTTCCATGGAAACGTTTAAGCCCTAAAATTCAAAAGAAAATTTAAAACACTTATGGCTCCAATGGATCTGTTCTTTTTGGTAAGAAAACCTTGAGTTTGTTACCAACAGTATAAGTGCTGACACCAGGTCACAAAGTAATCAAGTGTCTGAACTAGTGAAACTGCCAAATCGTGGAGCTGTGTTAGTTGGAAGTGGATAGAGCTGATCAATTGGATGTTTACTTGGTGTAGTGAATCAGTGCAGAGATGGTTGCTTTAATTAAAGATGCCTGCTGAACAACGCGCGGTGGGGGGGTGGGGGGTGCATGTGGGCTAATAAACTGTTCAGCAAATTCCCTTTGACCTGGGTGTTTACATAAAAGTTCTGAGCAAAGGCTTGTGTTTTACAAGAATAGCTTGGATATCAACCCTAACGCAGATCCTCAAAAGAACTTTTGCGTAATTTGAAGGTATCTTACAATAGTTGTAGAAAATTAACCCTTGCACTGTCGTAGGAAAGGATCGCAAATTAGGGTACATTTAGTGGGACTGATTTAAAAGAACATGGGAGCATGAGTACACAATTCAGCCAATTGAACATGTTCCACTATTCAGTTAGAACAGAGCCACTCCTACTTCAACACTTATCCAACATTGCATTAGCACCTGTGCACCAGTTTTGTGATTTGTGTACATGGGTACCTAATTCCCTTTGCTCCCTTTCCCAGCACTCGTCGTGAATAAAAATATTCCTTTTTGTCTATTGCAGATCAAAATGGGTGACCTTACACTTGCCCACATTAAACTTTGTCTCATAGCTTTTCCCATTCACACAGCCAGTCTTTTGTGCCCCCACCCTTGCAACTCATGGCTTTTAGTGTTATCCGCTGATGGCTCTTCGTGTTATCCAGTGAGTTCCTTTATCTATGTCAGTAATATACTTCGTGAAAAGCTGAAGCCCAAGTACAGATCCCTAGGGAATGCTGTTTACATATATGGCAGTTCATTGCCTAGGTGTTTGCAAAACTGAAAAAAAAGGTATTGGGGTTGCTAGGTTCTATGAAAAGTCAGCAGATATGTTCTTCCAGGGCTCTCTTTAAATCCTATAATCAGATTTAAGGAACTTGGCTGATTTATGTTAGGTTGGCTCTTCAGAAATTCATTCACTCAGTTAATGACGAATAAGTTCCATCTTTCTGCAGTTAGATTCTTATGCAACTGAATCTTCACTTGAAGTTTATAATCAGTTCTTTTGTAAACAGCTGAGGCAAGGCATGGCTCCTTTGAGTATAACAGTTCAGACTCTTCCTCTTTGTGTTAATTCTGTTGGTCCTTTGTGCGGTGGTAAACTCTCAGGATTTCAGTTGCTTGCATTGGCTCCACCAGAAGTTGGAGCTTGCAGATTTTTTGTTGTTCTAGAGGAGACATTAAATCAGAGAGTATCCTCGAGGTGTGAACCACTCCCGGAAATAAATCAGTTGACTAGATCAGCAATGTATATGACCATCACAGCAACTGGCAAGTGTTCTGTGATTTGCCTCCAGAACCTGAGACATCTGAGAAGCACTCCCTGCTAGTCCGGGAGGTGTGAGGGACAAGCAGAGGCAGTATTGGTTGTGCATTGGGGAAATTGGGAGAGAGGGAAATGTTTCATTAACTGAATGCATTCCGTCACTTCTAAACAGTAAAGTTCATTGAATGCTTGCTATTAATTAAGGTACCTCTTTCTCATTTCTGTTTAAAATAGACCTGATTTATGATTGTAGGTGCATGTTGCTGCTAAATGGAGCTAAGATGAATTGTATAATTTTTTTAACTCATTCTCGGGATTTGGGCTTCGCTGGCTGGGCCAGTATTTTATTATCCACCCTGAGTTCTCATTGGGAAGGTGGCGATGAGCTGCCTTCTTGAACCGCTGCAGTCCGTGTGGTATAGGTATACTCACAGTGCTGTTAGGGAGGGAGTTCCAGGATTTTGACCCAGCGACAGTGAAAGAAGGGCGATATATTTCCAAGTCAGGATGGTGAGTCACTTGGAGGGAAACTTCCAGATGGTGGTGTTCCCATCTATCTGCTGCCCTTCTAGATGGTAGTGGTCGTGGGCTTGGAAAGTGCTGTCTAAGGAACCTTGGTGAATTCTTGTAGTGCATCTTGTAGATGGTGTACACTGCTGCTACTGTGTGTCAGTGGTGGAGGGAGTGAATGTTTGTGGATGTGGTGTCAATCAAGTGGGCTGCCTTGTCCTGGATGGCGTCAAGCTTCTTGAGTGTTGTTGGAGTTGCACTCATCCAGGCAAGTGTGGAGTATTCCATCACACTCCTGACTTTTGCCTTGTAGATGGTGACTCTTTGGGGAGTCAGGAGGTGAGTTACTCGTCGCATGATTCCTAGCCTCTGACCTGCCCTTGTAGCCACAGTATTTATATGGCTAGTCCAGTTCAGTTTCTGGTCAATGGTAACCCCCAGGATGTTGATAGTGGGGGATTCAGTGATGGTAATGCCATTGAACATCAAGGGGTGATGGTTAGGTTCTCTTTTGTTGGAGATGGTCATTGCCTGACACTTGTGTGGTGCGAATGTTACTTGCCACTTGTCAGCCCAAGCCTGGGCCTTGCTGCATTTGGACATGGACTGCTTCAGTATCTGAGGAGTTGCATAAAGTGCTGAACATTGTGCAATCATCAGCAAACATCCCCACTTCTGACCTTATGATGGAAGGAAGGTCATTGATGAAGCAGCTGAAGATGGTTGGACCTCGGACACTACCCTGAGGAATCCTGCAATGATGTCCTGGAGCGGAAATGACTGACCTCCAACAACCATAACCATTTTCCTTTGTCTTTGAAACTAACTGAGGTTTTTTTCTTGTGGAGCCCCAGTGCTTATAGCATCAACTTGACAGTTTCGAAGGGTTTCTGAAAGAATTGGAAAGGGTGGAAATGGTAATATCTGTGTGTTATTTTCATAAAGTTAAAGCTATTGGCTTTGTGGGTTGATGTCTGATGCTCGAAATTAAATTGGAATTAAAGACTCACTTGTGGCTTGATTGCTGAAAAGTGTGACTATAAAACTCAAGACAGCTTTATAAGTTAATACTGTACCACACTCTGCACTTTATGTAGTATACATCTTTATTCATCTAAAATTTCTTCATATTTGATGTACTTGGGAATCTACTGGCTACTGCTTTGATACTTTTTGAGTTTGCAGTTACTCACTGGACGTTATCTGCCATGTGGAATTTTCTTAATGAGAATTTTGATAATGGTGTCACATTGCCAAGGAGATCTTTGGTGGGATCATTGCTACAAACTAGGATTTTCTCCAACTTAGAATAAGAGATGGGTGAGCTGTACCATAATAGAGGGGCAACAGTGCTACAGGAGGCTTTCTCAGTTAATGTTGGCTGTTAGGTTTTGTTACAAAGATTTATATTTTGGAGTGGTGACAATGGCTAGAAGGCAGTTGGTTGTGATGAAAGGATCATTTGTTAAAGAAGTGCAACGTTTGACTGAGATTTTGAGCTGGATCCCTGTGACATTTCTTTAGAGTACATGCCCCACCAGTGCAGCCTCTTATCAATATTGATTAGATTTGTTTTGAATAACAGCAGAATCCAGTTTGATATTAAGATGGAATAAGCATTTGCAGGTGGGTGAAGTTGCTGTTGAGGTGGTGCGGGGGGAGGTTAGAGGAAGTTCTCAAACTTGACATGGAAATGAATAGCTGGACTTTTTACTTAAACAAAATGTGCTCTACACCAAAGCAGGGTTTCCGTAAGTCTTGCTGTGATGATTTGTTAAGGTTTCGCTGTTTTGCTGAAAAACATGACGACACATCCTTGGCTGTCTGAGCCTGCTGGCTAATCCCTAGATTTGCTTTGGTGATGAGTTACCATTCAGGTTTAATTTAAAAAGATAACCTTGCAAATGAAGTGAAGACTTGTCTCCCTTCCAAAATATGCCTCTCCAGCTGTAGCCAAAATATTGAGCAGCCTTTCTCTTGCCCATTATTGTTACTCCCTCACCTTAATATGCAGAAAATAAATTTACAATTTTTGTGTTGTATCGGTGGTATAATTTTAATTGGATTCAACCTCCGTAATGCGGAAGACTCTAAACCCAGCGAAACTCTTAAACGAAATAAAAGCAAAATGCTGGAAATCTGAAATCAAAACAGAAAATGCTGGAAAACTCAGCAGCATCTGTGGAGAGAAAAACAGAGTTAAAGTTTCAAGTCCAATATGACGCTTCTTTGGAACTGAATGCTCTTACACCATTTGGGCACAGCTGTGATAGCTCTGTGGCTCATGCAACATGCTCACACAAGCTCTTAGGTGAAGGATGTTCCCTTGTGTGAGATTCAAACAGGCTGCTTCCATCTATAAAACTTAAATCTGACGGTGGTCATGGAGGGGAAGAAATCAACATAATTAGAATGGGTTCCAGGAAAATAATTGGCTACTTTATACAGGAATTCTGTAAAGCGTGAAGTGACACATTGGGGCCCCCGCTTAATCTGAATATGGATCCTCGCTCCAATTTGAGCTGGAGGGGTTGCTGGTTTCATAATGGTGTTTGAGACTTTTGAACAGTTATATTGCTGGAGGTGTTTGGTCTAAGCAAGAGAAGAGAAAAATTCAAACTAAAATACTTCTAGGTATGAATAGTGCTTATATGCCCAGAGGGAGAGGAAGAATGTTATGCATTAAATGTGCCATTGAAAAATCTAGAACATCAAATCGATATATTTGTAAGCATAGTTGAAATAAAACCCCATTTGGAAAAGCTCTGGGTGCACAACACTTAGAGTACTATGAACAGCTCTGGTCACCACACCTAAAGAACTGTTTATTGATCTTGGAGGAGCACAATGTAGATTTGGCCTCCGAGGATTAAGCTATGAGGAGTGATTGCACAAACTAGGGTCGTACTCTAATGAATTTAGACGGTCATGGGATGATTAAGTTGAAGCTTTCAAGATATTATTGGGGGGCAGATAATACCAATTCTGTTGACTGGGGAGTGAAGGACTGTGGGGCATAGTCTTAAAAATTAGAGCCAGACCTTTTAGGAATGAAATTAGGAAATATTTCTTCATATAATGGGTGATAATGTGTTTGGAAATCTCTGCAAATGGCAATGCTAGATCAATTGTTAATTTTAAAACTGAAGTTAATAGTTTTTTTAATCAGCTATGACTCATTTAAATACTTGAACATACTTGAAGGGCTAAGTGGCCTACTGCCTCTTGTCTCCCCCACGCCGCCCCAGCAACCCCAGCTGAAAATTAAACTCTGGAATGTTGATAATTTTTATAGTGTTGTGACATTATCCACATGTGATTTAGTTTTTATGTCGTACATGTGTTTTACTCCCCCACCACCCACACAGCAAATGGAAAGCCGAGAAAGGCAGCGTCAGTTGTCTTTGTCTCAGCCCCGATGGAAAGATGTTGCTATCAGCGGGCCGTGGCATCAAACTATGGGATCTGGAGACCAAAGAAGTATACAGGGTGAGTACTCTACTCTTGGGAGAACATACTGTGCAGCTTGCATTGAGTTGTATTTTACTTGTGCCACAGGTGGTTTCTATTTTGGAAACAAATTTTGTATAGTGGTAGAATGGCCAGCCTCCTGCTTTCTTTCCACAGGGTCCTACATTTTCCTCTGCTTCAAATATTAGTCCAATTCCTGTAAAAAAAATCCTTCCCTCAACCAGTAACTGTGTTGAAGCATTCTGTCTTCTAACAACCCTATTGGAAAGAAATGTTTTTGCTCTTTTTGGCTTTAAATTGATGATCCCTTGTCCTTGCCAGCTAAGGAAAACAATCTTATTCCACTGACCCTGTCAAAACTCTTCCTAGTTCCAAAAACTTTTAATTCTCCTTTGCTTCCTGTGCTCCAGTGTAACAAATTCCATTATTAAATCTCCTCATAGCTATAGCTTCCAACTCTGGTAGCATCTTTGTGACTATCTAATGGTTTTGTGATTTGTATAATATGCTCAAATTGCATGCAGTAGTCTAATCCTGCTCCAACCGTTGCTGGCTTTGAATTTATCATTGCTTCTTTACTCTAAATATACATATTGAGTGATAGGTTAAGTTTTAATTCTCCCAATAGCTAATGAACATTTAAAACAGACTCCTGAGATCATCGCCTGAAGTGTGTTGACAAGTTTGTGCAGGAACTGGATCAATATCTGCAGACAAGTTGGCTTGAAAATTATGGAGATGAAAATGCTGCTTGAATTTGTTTTTATTTTTTGTGGAGCTAGGATTGCAGAGTGGAATTAGTGTCCCTTAGAATAGATCAACAGGTATTTGGTTGGATGTGGTGAAGTTCATGATAGTGATACAGGTACTTGGTATAGTGACCTTGGGCCAAATGTTCTTTCACACTAGATTTCTATACTTTTGATTGCAGCTTTAAAAGGAATATTGCAGGGAATGGTTCACTTGTCTTGTTAGATGGTCTTGTACATTTAAAAATAAATGCAATTGAGACTGGTCATTAGATCATTGGCCACCTGGTTGAAGCTGCGCATTCCTAATATACCTTTAGGTTAGAGGTTGAGTCATGACAGTTCAGCATTGAGTAAAGACAAACCACACTTTCAGATTTCCTGTGCTCCTAGCTGTAATGCAGTTCCTGCCATTGTCAGCCATTACATGGGTCTTCTGTTAAAACATACAGGATGTGGTCCACCTTTAATGAAGCTCAGTTAAGGTGTAGTTAAATTTCTTCCAATGTTCTCTCCTCTGCAGAAATTCACAGGCCATGCCACAACAATATCATCACTTACATTTGCCACAATACGACCGCCTAGCGAGAGTCAGCCATTTGATGGAATGACTGGTCTATACTTCCTGTCTGGAGCCCTGCATGACCGACTCCTTAATGTTTGGTGAGACATTTGTCAATCTGTTTTTATATCCTTCAATTCATTCAATATGCTTATTTTATTTAATATTCTGAAAACATGTAGTAAGACCCATTGCATACTACAGATATTTAGCCATCTATTTTCTTGGTCATTTGTTGAGGATTTGGCTGGAAACAGGTCCGTTTTGTTCCTGTTGTGTTCAGAGTTGCTTGAGGTCTTGCCCAATTAATTTTTCTCTCAACTTAGAGCCTTGTTTAACTTAAAGTTAGCATTGATTGTTTATTATGATCCAAGGTACTCAGTTACCAATGGTCAGCACTACCTCTCATTAGTTAAACTGACGAATGACAGATCAACTGCTTAAACTTAAGCAAGAAATTGTTGCCTTGAATTAGCACCCTTCTGCCAGTCAAAATGCTCTAGTACCAAACTTGGACAAGCTTGATCATATCCAGTACTCATTCCACATTACATCGGACAAATTCTACAGCATGCAGTGAGGAACAGTTTCTGGACTGGAAAGAACAAGGAAGTCTGGAACTGTGCATGACCCATTCCTTAAAATTTTGTGAGATGTGTGTGTGCCTGCATTTTATATATTTGACTTCATGGCTTGACTAGATATACTTTTGGAAACATTGGATGTGAACTGATGTACCCATTAAATACTGTAGATAGAATTCAGCCAGCCATTCACTTGGCTATGGTTGCTCAGAAGCCTGGCTCCAAATTAGATTCCGTTAGTTATAGTCAAGCACAAGGTTCTCTGACTACCATCAAATCCTGATAAGTCTGTTTCCAACATCTAATCCATTCCCACTCTCTGCTTTAGTATCACACTATGATATATTTGCTTCAATCTGTGATCTGCTACCACAAATTTCATCAAAGTGTACCAAGTCCATTGAGATAATGAAAAAAGATACTGCTGCAAAAGGGGCAAATGATTGTTCTGCAGAGCTTACTTGAGATGTTAATTGTTTTCCTCTTTCAAAGATCCACCCTTCTCAGCTATGCGGGGGTACTGGAAAAATTACCTTTTGACAGATTAAATTTAAGTGTTTTAGCTGCAGATTAGTGCCCTTACTACTTGACAGAAATTTGTGGACTCTATTGTGAATACTAAGTCTCGTAATCCAAATGTTGATGTACACTTGCTGGCCTTACATTGCAAATTAGTTGACTATTGTATGAACAGAAGGGCAACAAAAATTGGATTGGGCATGTGAATGTGCACCCTGTTTCTTGAGTGGTGCAAACAGCCCAGAGATTGTGACAAGTTGTGAAATTTAATTCTGTAAATGTGGTAATGTCTGGGCTCGCACAAGAAAAGTGCGCAAGTGTCTGGATTTTAGACGGGACTCAGCTCCTTCACTAATGCCCTTCAGAGCACCAGCCTTCCCCCACTAACAGGTTTAACCTAAACATACGTCCAGTTCCATTCCATGTAGTTGGCCTCTTGAGGGTATCACTACGTAGGAAGCCATTTGGTTGGCTGATAAATCTGGCCTTGCCAGTATTATCCAGCTCCTGAGGATAAATCTTTAACTTTCAGCCCCTGTTTGTCGACAAGGATATTCCACTAAATCTCCAGATTTCTCCCATTACTTATCTTTAAGAAAATCATGATTTTTGTTTTCTCTTTCAAAATGGTACTCTGCGGGGACATCGTTAATTAGGCTTCTGGTCTAAGGCAGTAATGTGTTGCTGTAATTTTATATTACTGGCAAAGTCAGTTCTATGTGAAACTTCTGGCTTTGCCCTACGACCTCCCACCCTGAAACTTTGCATGAGGTGGGCAATTGGTAATTTACTGCTACTCTGAACAGGCAAGTGCGACCAGATGGGAAGGATAAGAATGCCGTGCTCTCCTTTACGCTGACAGATGAGCCCATATATGTGGACCTGACCACTTCAGGAGACCGAGAAGATGTAAGTGGAGAACCTGAGTTTTGTTCTTGTATTGGTTTTAATTTGTAATTTTGGTGGAAAATCACACACTAGTTAATCTGCAGAAAAATTGTCTTTGTAAAGACTCCTTGATTTTGTAGGATGCATAACCTTTGAGAATAGAGAATGAGTTTTATGTGAGCAGCTTGCCAAGCTAAGATGGTATGCACGTAGCTCACTTTATTAAAAGAATATTCCTCTACCAGTCTTCCTCTTCTGAAGGAATTGACATTGCAGGAGTACAGTTCCTGGCATTAATACCTTGCTCAAGTGCCGTTATATGCAAGACTAAATCGTGGTGTTAGTAGGCTATTGGCAATTTGACTGTAGGGCAGTAACAGTCAGAAGCAGGAAGCCTGGTTCATTTTCTTTTCTGACCCTTCCTCTTCCTACTCTAATTATGCTGAGGCTAATTGTTTGCTGCAGTTGCCATCCCTGACTTCCAAAGGCTTTTCCACCGCCTATAAGGCACAAGTCAGGAGTCTAATGGGTTACTTGCCAGATTCGTGGATGAGTGTAACTGCAACAACACTCAAAAGCTTGGCATCATCAAGGACAAAGCAGCCTGATTGATTAGCACTCCACCCACCACCTTAAACATTCACCCCCTCCACCACTGATACGTGCTAGCTCCACTACTGGTCACGCACCACCCTGACTTTGGAAGTATGTTGCCATTCTTTGCATCAGAATCTTAGAACTCCCTACCTAACAGCACAGTCGGAATACTTTCACCACATGGACTGCAGCACTACTGGGTCAATTATACTAATCTTTGAAATGCACTTTTATAATGCTACTGACACTTACATCTGACTCTTGCATTGCACTTGATGCTATGGTATGACGTTTGCCCACTCTAAAGCAGATAAGATACCATAGGAGAGCAAAGGTTTTTTAAATTGAAGAAATAACTGATGGTGTTGGGGGGTGGGGGGGGGCGTGGGTTAGGAGTGGGTGGTAGATGCAAGAAAGAGCAGAAAAATACTTTGGGGTTTGCTACACTGACTTTTTCTGAGTGATCTTAAGTTTGGGAAAATTCAGTATCTCCACCAGTAAATTTTTTCTTTATTCTTTCGTGGGATGTGGGTGTCGCTGGCAAGGCCAGTGTTTGTTGCCCATCCTTGATTACCCTTGAACTAACCTTGCTAGGTCATTTCAAAGGGCATTTGAGAGTCAATCACATTGCTGTGGGTCTAGAGTAGCATGTAGGCCAGACCAGGTAAGGATAGCAGATTTCATCCCCAAAGGACATTAAGGAACTAGACGTGTTTTTGCAACAATCAATGATAGTTCCATGGTCATTATCACTGAGACTAGCTTTTAAGTTCCAGATTGATTAACTGAATTCAAATTCCACCATCTGCCGTGGTGGAGAACCCATGTCCCCAGAGCGTTAGCCTGGATCTCTAGATGACTAGTGTGAAGACATTACCACTATGCCCCAGTACTGTATCAGAGAAAGTACTGTACAATCTTTATGACTTGCCTCAAGATGAAGAAATGAGTTTAAATTCTTATCCCTGTTTCTTATTTATGATACTGTTGTACTTTTTTTTGCTGCCTGTTGATTTTCTACGTGATTGTACATTTTAATCGCCAATTGTGTAAATTGGAGGATAATTTTAACTTGTTTTTCAGCCAGTGAAGTTGGCGGTTGTCTGTCGGGACGGGCAGATGCATCTGTTTGAACACATCTTAAATGGGTATGAGTTAGATTTGTTCCTAAACAGCTTATTGTCACCTTTTTCTTCTTGATAGTCAGATATGGTTACATAGGATATATGGCCCAGAAACAGGCTATTTAGCCCAACCAGTGCGAGCCAGTGTTTATGCTGCACACTAGCCCCCTCCCACCTTTCTTTATTTAAATCTACCACCGTAACCCTCTGTTCCCTTCTCCCTCATGCTTGTCTAGCTTCCCCTTAAATGCGAAAAGGCAGAAAATTCCTAATAATATATTCTGTTGCACTTTTGAATAGAAAACTAGATGCACATTATGTTGAAAACTGCAAAGTGCATATTTTGATTTGGGTGAAAAAAAGGGAGGAAATCTTTTTCTCTCTGCTTCCAATGATGGTGGTACAGCTTTCATGGATGGCGATTTATTGCTGAATGTGAGCTTTCTGTGGGTGAAGCTCACGCTTGTCTGACTTGGACAATGTCTTCAAGAGTTTTTGAGAATTCACATAATAAAAGCTGTCTGGGGGAGAACAGGAAAAGAGAGGGGGATTTAAAGATCCTAGACAGTAGCGATACTACACCAGTGCAGTATTGTGTGTATACACGAAGTGCCTACCTACCATAATGACAGGCAGATCATTGTTTTTAAAGCACTTTATGTGAAATTTCCTGATTCATCTAATAGTTGTGTGTTTGCTTTAAACAGTTACTGCAAAAAGCCCCTCTTGCCGACATGCACCGTACAAATAGCAACGTCAGGAAGAGGCACTGATGCAAGACCCGTTCCTATCCTAGCAGCCACATTCTGTTCTGATAGGCAGTCAATACTGATAGCATATAACAGTATGCTCCATCCAATTATAGAGAGAGTGGTAAGTGATGAAATCACACAAAGTTACATTATCTTTTTCCTATTCTGTTTTCCATTGAATGTTTGTTAACAGAAGGGAGAGGAAAGCCTAAACAGCTACCTGCATGATGTGTAGTTCTATCAGTATGAATGTGTAGTAAATGTTGATACAAATAAGGTGAAAATGTGACATTGCACTCAGCAGCTCAGGTAGTCATATCAAATATTAGAAGTGAATGGAAGTTGAAGCAAAAAGTTTCTATTTGTGTTTGGATTTGGTTTTAGGGCAGCCATGTTAGAGTGTACTGGTATGTTCAAGAACTCAAAAGGTTGTCAGACCTGTGGAAATTTTCATGCAGACGAAAATATATTTTTTTACCATGTTTAGCTGGCTCTGGAATCTTGAAATGTGTCTGAAGACTGAAATGAAACCAACACTTCTAGTACTTAGTGGCTGGGAAACTGAGCTTTGTTCAATTATCCAGTTATTGGTGTGTTCTCTTTTTATTTGCCTCTATCCCCTTCTTCTGGCCTTGGTTGACTTGAGCTGTCTTTGCCCCAAAGTTTATAAGATGCTTGAGCTGCTGTGGAGTGAATTGAGATTGTAAACAGTGCCTGAGTATAACAGTGTAGTGCTGCTTTGTATATAGCTGTCACTTAAATAAATCTCAAAGAAAAGATGGGTGTAGGAGGTCTATTTGTTTATAGAAACTTTTAATGACCTCTTTAATGATTCCAGTGCTTGCCTCAACTGCTGTTCCTGGAAGACCATTCCAGACTTTAAACCTCTTTATGGGTGAAAATGCGTCTCCTGACTTAAGTCCTAAGCTTGCTGTTGGTCGTTTGTATCTTAATACCTTGGCTGATAGCTTGGTCTAATATTTAAAATAGTAGTCTGTGATAATTTTTATTTCAATGAGGTCTCTGTTCCAAAGCTGTGGGTGTAATGGAATCAATAATAACTAGTGGTTCTCATTTCAGATGTTGAACACCACCGAATCCCACATTTGTCTAGTGAGAGATACACAGACGACTGTGGTGCTCACAACTGAGATGGCTGCAACAAAGGTAAGCAAAAGGGTGCCATATGAAATGTGAATTTAATTCTTCGAGTGGAATGTCATTATTGTTGCTGTTGCTAATTTTTATATTCCCTTTCATCTAAAGTCTTTCTACTTTTCCTGCGGTGAAAAGCATTTTTTCCATTCCTATATCCTTATTATGCTGAAATCAGGATTCATTGCAAGAAGTGTTGCTCATCTTTTCTCAGGTCCTTCAAAAATGTGGAAATCTAATTCATTCACTCTCCCATTGCCTTTTTCAGGCTTTTAGAACCCAAGCTTTGTCTCCCCCGAATGTGTGCTTGTCTCACTCTTCTCTCAGCCTTGGCATTGGCTCGTCACTTGTGCTTTGGCCGATTAATTGTGGTTTTTCAAATTGATAAGGAAGAAACTCCACTGAGCAGCACTCCAAAAATAAAATCATGTGGCTTAGATGTTGATGTTGTGATCTCCAGGATATTAAACTGCTTAGTTGTTAATAAGTATGAAAGTTGACAAAAGCTTACAATTCATGGTTTTTGATTTCAAAACCTGTTCTATCCAGTCCTGGTTTTAATATTGAAGGAAAATCACTTCCTGCAAATTCAGGGAAACTAGCATAATTTGTATATAGGAAATACGAATTTCTGACCAGTTACCTGAAACAGTATGGAGTTTTCATAGTTATTCGCAAGGTTGTAAGATCTTTAGATGTGCAAAAACTATCTGACTGGTTCTCAGTTGGCCTATCTTATATTGTAGGTAAAAACTCCAATTGTAACATCTGGAGTTAAAGTGTTGGTGCCTGGTATCCCTGGACATAATACAAGCATGAAGCCCACATTGATGGAATCAAGAAAGACTGAAGCTAAAAGGAGGAAGGACACAGAAAATGAGGTAATGTAGTGAGAGTTCAGCTTGGTGTTGAGGGATGGGCACAGTTCTGATTTCCTTTTACTATATCACTTCTTCAAGGAACTCTGAATCTTAAAGAAGTGGACAGACTGTCAAAAGCATACATTAATGCCTAAATCTACATTATAGGGATTAATTCTATGCGAATCTTATTTGTGTAAATTCTTGGTTCAGTCTGAAATTCTAAACGAATCCTAAAGCTATCCCTTTCTCTCTAACCAAGTTAAAGCTGCAGCAGCATTTTAACCCATCTGTAAAGTCGATTGCGTTCTCTGGAGCTTTAGTGGGCAATGTAAATTCAAAGTGGCTTAATTCAAATTATCTGAATTAATTTTTTTGAGAGTACAAATTAGCTACTTTGCATTACTTGCATTGTTAATTCAAAATATCTTGTTGCTAAGAATGATTAAATTATCTGGAGCAGACAGTAGATTCAGTGGCTCAAAAAGCACTGCAGTATTTACAGGTTATCAGTGTTAACTATGAATTGTAGCTGGACACGGTTTTTTTTGTATTTGTTCACAGGATGTGGGCGTTGCTGGCCAGGCCAGCATTTATTGCCCATCCCAAATTGCCCTTGAGAATGTGGTGGTGAGCTGCCGCCTTGAACCACTACAGTCCATCTGGTGTAAGTGCTGTTAGGATGGGAGTTCCCGGTTATTGATTCCGCGACAGTGAAGGAAATGTGATATAGTTCCAAGTCAGGATGGGGTGTGGCTTGGAGGGGAACTTCGGCTGCTGGTGTTCCCATACACCTGCTGCCCTTGTCATCCTTGGTGGTAGAGATCACGGGTTTGGAAGGTGCTGTCAAAGGAACCTTGGGTGAGTTGCTGCAGTGCATCTTGTCAGTAGTACACACTGCTGCCTCTGTGCATTGGTGGGTGGAGGGAGTGAATGTTTAAGGTGATGGATAAGTGCCACTCAGGCGGGCTACTTTGTCCTGGATGGTGAAGATCATCTTGACTGTTGTTGGAGTTACACTCATCTAGGCTAATTTTTTTTCTTTATTCTTCCACGGAACATGGGCGTCACTGGCAAGGCCAGCATTTGTTGCCCATCCCTAATTGCCCTTGAACTGATTGGCTTGCAGGGCAATTTAAGAGGGCAGTTAAGAGTCAATCATATTGCTGTGGGTCTGGAGTCACATGTAGGCCAGACCAGGCAAGGATGGCAGATTTCCTTTCCTAAAGGACATCAGTGAAACAGATGGATTTTTTTGACAGTCGACAATGGTTTCATGGACTAGCTTTCAATTCCAAGTTTTATTAATTAAATTTAAATTCCACCAGCTGCCACCATGTCCCCTCAGGCTTTGGCCTGGGCCTCTAGATTACTAGCGCAGTGACATTACCATTACGCCACTGTCTCCCATGGAGAGTATTCCATGACACTCCTGACTTGTGCCTTGTAGATGGTGGCCAGACTTGGGGAGTCTGGAGGTGAATTACTCAACACAGAATTCCCACCCTCTGACCTGCTCTTGTAGCCACAGTATTTATATGGCTGGTCCAGTTCAGTTTCTGGTCAGCAGTAACCCAAAGATGCTAGCGGGAAAAGCAATTTGTGACACTGTGAGAGTGACCATTTGTGTTCTGTGTTTAACTTTTTTGTACTTTTTTTCAGCGGAGTATTGAGGAGCGCCTTTGTACCATGGATATTGATGTGATGAAAATGAAAAATAAATCTGGCCTTCCACAGACTGACAGTTTTGCAGTGCTTCTTGTACAAGGGTTAGAAAGCCGCGATTCATCCATTCTAAATGTAAGACTTTTTAAATTATATGTACTGTCAGATTTCTATACAGATGTAGAGTTTTTTCTGAACACCAAGCCCCATGCAGTCTTATCAATTGAAGGTTTTACATAGAATTACATAGAACGTACAGCGAAACAGGGCATTTGACACAACTGATTCCAGGTTGGCATTTTGCTCCAGGCGAACCTCCCCCAACCCTGCTGCATTTAAATTTAAACGCATGACATTCTATTTCTTTGCCCTCTGTGTTTATCTAACTTACCTTTAAATGCGTCTATGCTATTTGCTTCAACTACTTATACTTAAATACCTTTGATCAGGTCACCTCTCAACCTTCTATAGAGAAAAGAGCGCCAACCTGTTCAATCTTTCTAGATTAGTATAACCTCATGTTTTGGTATTTTCCCTTTCGTACCATCTCCAGTGCCCCATACCCTTTTTATATCACAGAATCAGAATCACAGTGCAGAAGAGGCCCTTTGGCCCATCGAGTCTGCACCAACACGTGAGAAACACCTGACCTACCTACCTAACACCATTTACCAGCACTTGGCCCATAGCCTTGAATGTTATGATGTGCCAAGTGCTCATCCAGGTACTTTTTAAAGGATGTGAGGCAACCCACTTCCACCACCCTCCCAGGCAGTGCATTCCAGACTGCCATCACCTTCTGGGTAAAAAAGTTTTTCCTCGCATCCTCCCTAAACCTCCTGTCCCTCATCTTGAACTTATGTCCCCTCGTGACTGACCCTTCAATTAAGGGGAACAGCTGCTCCCTATCCAACCTGTCCATGCCCCATATAATCTTGTACACCTCGATCAGGTCGCCCCTCAGTCTTCTCTGCTCCAATGAAAACAACCCAAGTCTAACCAACCTCTCTTCATAACTTAAATGTTTCATCCCAGGCAACATCCCGGTGAATCTCCTCTGCACCCCCTCCAGTGCAATCACATCCTTCCTATAATGTGGTGACCAGAACTGCACACTACTCCAGCTGTGGCCTCACCAAGGTTCTATATAACTCCAACATGACCTCCCTACTTTTGTAATCTATGCCTCGATTGATAAAGGCAAGTGTACCATATGCCTTTTTCACCACCCCACTAACATGCCCCTCCGCCGTCAGAGATCTATGGACACACACACCAAGGTCCCTTTGTTCCACAGAACTTCCTAGTGTCATGCCGTTCATTGAATACTTCCTTGTCAAATTACTCCTTCCAAAGTGTATCAGCTTACACTTTCCAGGGTTAAATTCCATCTGCCACTTATCTGCCCATTTGGCCATCCCATCTATATCTTCCTGTAGTCCAAGACCCGACCTCACTGTTAACCACCCAGCCAGTCATTGTGTCATCTACAAACTTACTAATCCTACCCCCCACATAGTCATCTATGTCGTTTATATAAATGACAAATAATAGGGGACCCAGCACAGATTCTTGTGGTACGCCACTGGACACTGGCTTCCAGTCACTAAAGCATCCTTCTGTCATCACCCTCTGTTTCCTACAACTAAGCCAATTTTGAATCCACCTCATCAAATTACCCTGTATCCCATGTGCATTTGCCTTCTTTATAAGTCTCCCATGTGGGACCTCGTCAAAGGCTTTGCTGAAATCTATATAAACTACATCAACTGCACTACCCTCATCTACACACCTGGTCACCTCCTCAAAAAATTCAATCAAATTTGTTAGGCATGACCTCCCTCTGACAAAGCAATACTGACTATCCCTGATCAAACCTTGCCTCTCAAAGTGGAGATAGATACTCTCCGTCAGAAATTTCTCCAATAGTTTCCCTACCACTGACGTGAGACTCATTGGCCTGTAGTTCCCTGGCTTATCTCTACAACCCTTCTTAAATAGCGGAACCACATTAGCTGTTCTCCAGCCCCCTGGCACCTCCCCCGTGGCCAGAGAGGAATTAAAAATTTGGGTCAGAGCCCCTGCAATCTCCTCCCTTGCCTCCCTCAGCAATCTGGGACACAAATCATCCGGACCTGGAGATTTGTTCACTTTTAAGCCTGCCAACACCTCCAATACCTTGTCACTCCCTATATTAATTTGCTCAAGAACCTCGCAGTCTCTCTTCCTGAGTTCGATACCTTCATCCTCATTCTCTTGGGTGAAGATGGATGTGAAGTATTTGCTGAACACTCTAGCGATGTCCTCTGGCTCCACCCATAGTTTGCCCCCTTGATCCCTACCCCCTGGTTACCCTTTTCCCATTGATATACTTGTAGAATATCTTGGGATTTTCCCAACTTTTACCAGCCAGAGCTTTCTCATATCCCCTCTTTGCTCTCCTAATTGCTTTCTTAAGCTCCACCCTGCACTTTCTGTACTCCACTAATGTCTCCACTGAATTGCTCACCTAGTACCTGCTAAAAGACTCCCTTTTCCTTCTCATCGTATCCTGAATATCTCTGGTCATCCATAGTTCTCTGGGCTTGTTACTCCTTCCTATCACCCTAGAGGGAACATGTTGAGCCTGTACCCTCCCCATTTCCTATTTGAACGCCCCCCCCATTGCTCTTCTGTAGATTTCCCCACAATGAGCTGTTCCCAGTCTACCTTGGCCAGATCCTGCCTTATTTCACTACAATCCGCTCTCCCCCAATCCAAACATTTTTTTGCAGCTTGTTTATTTCTTTGTTCGTAATAAGCTTAAATTGTACCATGTTGTGGTCGTTATCACTAAAATGCTCCCCCACCACCAACTCAGCCACCTGTCCGACTTCATTCCCCAGAATTAGGTCCAACACTGCACCGTCCTTTGTTGGACCCTCTACATATTAATCTAATAAATTCTCCTGTACACATTTCGAGAAATCCACTCCATCCAAGTCCTTAACACTATGTCTATCCCAATTAATGTTGGGAAAGTTGAAACCCCCTAATATAATTACCCTATTGTTATTGTTTTTACACACCTCCACAAATTGTGCACATATTAGCTCCTCAATTTCCTGCTGACCATCTGGGGGTCTATGATAAACACCTAACGATGTGGCAGAATCACAGAATCTCGCTGTGCAGAAGAGGCCCATCGAGTCTGCACCGACACGTGAATAACACTTGACCTACCTACCTAATCCCATTTACCAGCACTTGGCCCATTGCCTTGAATGTTATGACGTGCCAAGTGCTCATCCAGGTACTTTGTAAAGGATGTGAGGCAACCCGCTTCCACCACTCTTCCAGGCAGCGCATTCCAGTCTGTCACCACCCTCTGGGTAAAAATGTTTTTCCTCACATCCCCCCTAAACCTCCTACCCCTCAACTTGAACTTATGTCCCCTTGTGACTGACCCTTCAACTAAAGGGAATAGCTGTTCCCTATCCACCCTGTCCATGCCCCTCATAAAAAGGCTGCCCCTTTTTTATTCCTAAGTTCTACCCACAAAGCTTCATTCGATGCCCCCTCCAAGATATCATCTCTCCTTACTGCAGTAACTGACTCCTTAACTAATAATGCAATTCTGCCTCCTCTTTTACCCCCTCCCCTGTCTCGCTTGAAGATTCTATATCCTGGAATGTTGAGCTGCCAATCTTGCCCCTCCCTCAAGCACGTCTCAGTGATCGCTACTATATCTCAATTCCACGTGTCAATCCTCACCCTTGACTCATCCGTTTTACCTGTGATACTCCTGGCATCAAAGTAGAGGCCATCCAGCCTTGCCTTACACCCTTGAAACTTAATGGAGCTGTACTCCCTCTGACTTGTTGTTTTACTGTATTATGATGTGTCCCTATTTTGCTAACATTCTGTGTCCACTCCCCTTGCCGAATTAGTTTAAACTCCTCTCAACAGCACTAGCAAACCCGCCCGCAAGAATGTTAGTCCCGCTCTGGTTCAGATGTAGACCATCCCACTTGTACAGATCCTACCTTCCCCAGAAACGGTCCCAGTGATCCAGGAATCTAAAACCCTCCCTCCTGCACCAACTCTTAAACCACGTATTCATCTGCGCTATTCTCCTATTTCTGTGCTCCTTAGCACGTGGCACTGGGAGTAATCCAGAGATTACAACCCGAGAGGTCTTGCTTTTTAGTCTACTGCCTAACTCCCTGAATTCTTGATGCAAGACCTCGCCCCTCTTTGTACCTATGTCATTGGTACCAACATGTACCATGACCTCTGCCTTATCACCCTCCCCCTTCAGGATGCCCTGCAGCCATTCAGTGACATCCCGGACCCTGGCTCCAGGGAGGCAACACACCATCCTGGAGTCACGTTGACGGTCACAGTAGCGCCTATCTGTTCCCTGACTATAGAATCCCCTATTACTATTGCTCTTCCTCTCTTCCTCCCCTCCTGTACAGACAGGCTGCTTGTGGTGCGAGAAGCTTGCCTCTGTCTGCACTCCCTGGAGGAACCAGCGCCCTCATCAGCCTCTAAAATGGAATACCGATTTGTGAGCGGGACCTCAGGGGACTCCTGAACAACCTGCCTGTTTCTCTTGGTCTGCCTGGCGGTCACCCATTCCCTTCCTTCCTCAAGTTCCTTCATCTGCGGTGTGACCACCTCTCTAAACGTGCTATCCATGATGCTCTCAGACTCGCGGATGCTCCACAGTGTCCCCAGCCGCCGTTCCAGCTCTGAAACCCGAGCTTCCAGGAGCTGCAGCTGGACGCACTTCTTGCACACATGCTGGTCCCGGGCACTGGAAATGTTCCCGGCTTCCCACATGGAGCACGAGGAGCACACCACGGCTTTGAGCTCTCCTGCCATGACTTATCCCTTTAAATTAAACCTTTTAAATCAATAACTCTAGGGTCCTTCTTTCCTGTTCCTTGTTACTACAGAACATTCAAACTATAAACCATGAAAAGACACTTAAACTCTTAGCGATGAAAGTAGTAAATACTTACCCGACCTTAGTGGGCAAGTGTGAGGTCATGCACTTTGGTAGGAAGAATAAAGGCATAGACTATTTTCTAAATGGGGAGAGAATTCAGAAACCTGGAGTGCAAAGGGACTTGGGAGTCCTAGTCCAGGATTCTCTTAAAGTTAACTTGCAGGTTGAGTCGGTAGTTAGGAAGGCAAATGCAATGTTGGCATTTATTTTGAGAGGACTAGAATATAAAAGCAGGGATGTGCTGCTGAGGCTTTATAAGGCTCTGGTCAGACCACATTTACAATATTATGAGCAATTTTTGGCCCTGTATCTCAGGAAGGATGTTCCGGCCCTGGAGAGGGTCCAGAGGAGGATCACGAGAACGATCCCAGGAATGAAAGGCTTAACATATGGGGAACATTTGAGGACTCTGGGTCTATACTCGATGGAGTTTAGAAGGATGAGGGGGGATCTGATTGAAACTTACAGAATACTGAAAGGCCTGGATAGAGTGGATGTGGGGAAGATGTTTCCATTAGTAGGAGAGACTAGGACCCGAGGGCACAGCCTCAGAGTAAAGGGAAGACCTTTTAGAACAGAGATGAGGAGAAACTCCTTTAGCCAGAGAGTGGTGAATCTATGGAATTCATTGCAACAGAAGGCTGTGGAGGCCAGGTCATTGAGTGTATTTAAGACCAAGATAGATAGGTTCTTGATTGGTAAGGGGATCAAAGGTTACGGGGAGAAGGCAGGAGAATGGGGTTGAGAAACTTATCAGCCATGATTGAATGGCAGAGCAGACTCGATGGGCCGAATGGCCTAATTTCTGTTCCTATGTCTTATGGTCTTATCCACTACTTAACAGTCATTCCTTTCCTCTGTAGCCTCTACTGCTGCAGCAGGGCAAGACTACTCTCTGAAGATTTAAGAAGTTGGATAGCAAAGAAAAAAATGCAAAGGGCACCTTTTCTCCTGTGCACCGAATTCCCACTGTGCACCAAATTGCCAATACCCACACTCGCTCTGGCTGTGTCTCACTCGGGATGAGCTCTCTCCCCTGTTCGTGTGCAAGCCAGAACTGTGCAGAGTTCTCTAAAGCCTGCCTTTTGCATGCAGTTTCTAGAATGTATTATTTTATGAGTTTTACCTTGAGGTGCCTAAACATCTGCCAGCTGTTTGTTCTCATTAGTTTCGCAGTTGTTTCCTTGACTTTGAGAAGCAGGCTCGCTGAGCAAAAACAAACTTACAACAAAAGGGAAAATGAGAATGCCACTGCTGTTCAATCTGAAATTTTTTTTAATGCCTTTTTTAAAATTGCTGCAGTACTGATGTTTTAGTCCTAACATCAACTATTTCCTCCAATTTTAAATTGTCTATCAATTTCAAGACTGGTGACTGCTTTTTTGTTCGCTATCCCCTGACACTAACTTGAAGGTACCTTTGCTAGTTGCGCACTCGCCTCACATTCCACGCTTCCAGGCTTTTCTCGTTGGTTGGCTCTATAATGACATGGTGGAAAGTATATAAATGAGTGTGCTGCATTTAGTGTTGCTGCAACTGCAGAGGGCGTACTTCCCGCCCATGCACAGTTGCAGTGCATGTGCTGATGATAGAGCCCATGTTAAAAAACTGCATTTGAAATTTTTTTTAATTGCCCCTGTCTTAGACCAAGTTTTGGCACTAGATGGCGTCAATACTGTTCCTGTAATGTGTTAATGGTTAAGATAGTACGGGAGAAATCACTTAAGTGTCAAACCAAGTGAATTCCAAATAAACTTGAACACACGGCATTAAAAATAGAATAATGGGACTATCATTGATTAAAATAGAAAGTTATTACATACTGGATGAAATGTGAATGCAGCTGGTTTGGATTTGCTAATAACCTGGGTTTTATAACTTTCAGTGGTGGGCAGGAAGGGTATAGCAGTATTTAATTAAAGGCAATTTCGTAATGCTAGAGAGCAAGGTTTTAAATGGAGAATTGACCCTGGCAGAATCCCTTTAGGTTGCGCTGAGGCACCATGCTTAGAGGTATATTATTATCTTTTAATTAAAAACTGAAAGTGCTGGAAAATGTTCAGGTCAGGCAGCATTTATGCAGAGAGAAATAGTTATCATTGCAGGTCCACATCCTTTCATCAGAACAGGAGAATTCGATGAATAACTTTGAAGTGGCTGTCCTGCTATAGACTGCGATAGTAATAGTGTAAAGGGAAGAAGGGGACAAGAGTTTCTAGAGTGTATTCAGGATAATTTTCTACATCAGTGTTTCCAGTTCAACGGGGAAGGAAGCATTGCTGGATCTGGTTTTGCAAAATGAGGTTGATCAAGTGTCAATATGGGAGCATTTCAGGGATAGTGACCACAGATAACAAATTAAGTTTTAGATCAGCTATAGAAAAGGACAAGGAGCAATCCAGAGGAAAATAATTAACTTCAATGGGATGAGAACAGATCTGGGCCAGGTAAATTGGAATTGATTAGCAGGAATAACTGAACAGTGCACTGTCTTTAAACAAGAGATAGTTTGGGCACAATCAAGGTATATTCCCGTGAAATGGAAAGGTAGGGAAAACAAGTCCAGATGCCCCTGAAATATGAAAGAAAGAGCGTAAGATGAAACCAAAAAAGGGTGCATAAGACAGATATCAGGTGGATACTGGCATGGAGAACTAGGCTGAATATAGAAGGTTCAGAGGTGAAGTGAAAAAAATCAATAAATGAAGCAAAGAAATACAAGAAGAGACTGGCAGCTTACAAAAGGAAATTCAAATGTTTTAAACAATAAAAGGGTTGCTAAATTTGCTGATGCCACAGATGTTGTGAAGAGGACATAAGGAATCCGCAAACGGATGCAGATAGGTTAAGTGGGCAAAAATTTGGCAGATTGCATATAATATGGGAAAATGTGAACTTGGTTCACTTTGGCAGGAAGAATAGAATAGCAGCATATATAAATGAGGAGAATGGTTGCAGAACTCAGTGGTGCAGAGGGATCTGGATGTTCTGGTACATGAATCACAAGTTAGTATACAGGTGTAGCAAGTAATTAGGAAGGCAAATGGAATTTTGGCATTTATTGCAAGGGGGACAGAGTATAAAATTAAGAAAGTTTTGCTACAGTTGAGCAGGGCTTTTTAAGAATACATTCACGGGATGTGGACTTCGCTGGCTGGGCCAGCATTTATTGCCCATCCCTTGTTGCCCTTGAGAAGGTAGTGGTGAGCTGCCTTCTTGAACTGCTGCAGTCCATGTGGTGCAGGTACACTCACAGTGCTATTTGGAAGGGAGTTCAGGATTTTGACCCAGCAACAGTGAAGGAACGGCAATATATTTCCAAGTCAGGGTGGTGAGTGGCTTGGAGGGGAACTTCCAGGTGGCGGTGTTCCCATCTATCTGCTGCCTTTGTCCTTCTAGGTGGTAGTGGTCGTGGGTTTGGAAGGTGCTGTCGAAGAAGCCTTGGTAAATTCCCATAGTGCATCTTATAGATGGTGCATACTGCTGCTACTGTGTGTTGATGGTGGAGGGAGTGAATGTTTGTGGATGTGGTGCCATTCAAGTGGGTTGCTTTGTCCTGGATGGTGTCAAGCTTCTTGAGTGTTGTGGGAGCTGCACTCATCCAGGCAAGTGGATGAGTTAAGACCAGATCTGGAGCACTGGGTACAGTTTTGGTCTCCTTTGAGCGGTTTTGAACTCCTGTGGAATGGTGAAGGGATGAATTTTCTGGGATGTTTACCCTTCATTAATCCGAGGGCTTGCCTGCCTATTTTGATGGTTCAGGTGACATTTCAGTTTACATGATAGCTGAAGAAGTGTGCTAGCATCCTAGCTATGGATTTTCAGTCAACCAAAACATCAGCTGGGGATCAATTGGTCTGAACGTGTCACTGTCAACTGACTACGTTTCAAAGTAATTAGAAGTATGTGAATAGCTTTCCTGAATTTGAGGCACCATAAACAGCCAAAAATGTTGGCAATTTTAACATAACTTTTCCTTTCACTTTGCCCCTCCAGAAAGTACTACAGACAAAGAAGGATTCCTTGATAAAGACCACCATTGCCAGGTTACCTGTTCCTGCAGTAGTTCCACTGCTTCAAGAGGTAAGGTTTATGTGGTGTGGTTAAGTTTGGAAAAATGTGTCAATAGGTGACTGAGTCATGCGGAGAAATATTAGGACAGGTGTCCAAAAGCTTGGCCAAAGAAGTAGGCTTTACTTTAAGTGCCATTGTTTGACAGCTTTCTGCAGACAATGGGATCAGAAGGGCTGAAACTTTAAAACTCCTGGGTAGTAACTCTTGATGAAATGCGGGTGGCTTCCATTTGATTGTATGCTGAAAGTTCCCGGTCATATTGACTTTATTTTCCGTGGAGTCTCAGCTGGGTCAGCATCCACCAGCTGACTTGCACGGGAAGCTTCCCAGGTTATATATGATTCAGATGGTGACGGTTCAGGTTTTTTTATCATCGCAAATAATAGTTCCTGCACTAAATTTGATTAATCGCCAGTTTGGTTTGACCATGTCCACAATAAATAGTCTTTACTGTGTTGATGCTGCAGTGTCATTGGCATAGTGGTTGATTTTATTCTTGAGTCCTACTGGAAAATTGTGCTTCAACAAGTAGCAGGGAAAAATTGTTGTAATTTTATTATTTATGGATTCTAGAGTCTACAGATTTTATTTTATTGATATTTTTTTCCCCTTTAATTCCATCATTCCCAAAAATCAAATTCTATTTAAATTTTGCCTCCTGCCAATTGAAAGGAAAGCTGTCAGTTAAAGTGGCTTTTCAGACTAGCGGAAGATACCCTTAACTAACCAGACTGAGAACGGATTAGTTGACCCAACCACTACTGCTCTGAGGAAGGGAATTCCATTTTTAAAAAAAATTAAAACCCACCTTGAGGTATGAGTTTCACTCCCATGCCTGCACAGCTCAGGCCTACAAATTGAATTTGAAAGTTAGTGAACACACGCCATATGGTCGGATTAAGTCTCCAGTGGAGTTGTAATTAATTCTGGATATCATATATCCTTCAGTAGCTTTATTAAGTATTATTTTTCTTTTTTCTCTAGATCACAAAACGATTACAAGGTCACCCCTACAGGTGAGGTTTAAATTTAGCAGTGATTTCTTTCCAAATGCTGCAAGGTGTGATCTGGAAGTCTTTTAATGTTACCCTTGTAAATTACTCACCCCCCCCCCCCCCCCCAAACGCCTTCTACCACACTGTAAGCTGCTAAGCAAATATTGCAATGAGCTCCCCTGCCTTAAGGGTGATGACCAAACTACCCACCCACTGTCCAAGCACAGCACATGGGCCCTGACAGCCTTGATAAAATAGCAGTTCTATTTTGTGGATTTGGACCAATTTGAATTTCTGACATTGGAAAAGGCTGTTCTTGGCACTAATGCTTCATTGCTTATTTCCTATGTTGGAACACCGGGATCTGTTGACACCGGCACCAGAAAATATACTTGGATTAATGGGACCTGATTTAAACTTTATACCGGCTTCTGATGTTTTAATTGCACATCTATACCACAAAGATACCCTTGATTAATCAAGGCACCACCTAATATAATGCTAAATCATAGATGCTTCAATCGCTGCCATGTGGGTGGAGTTAACTGATCTTGGTCAGAAGATGTTGTGATTGCTGTTCAGCGAGTTGTGATTTAATGTACAAGGCAGAATTCAAAAAGACTCGGAATCCTTGGTAATCTAAATGTTATTGTTCGTTCACGGATGTGAGCATCGCTGGCACAGTATTGCCCATCCCTTATTGCCCTTAAGATGGTAGTGAGCTCCCTCCTGGAACCATTGCAGGATCTAGGTACATCCACAGTGCTTTAGGGATAAGGCTTCATTTTTGATCCAGCGACAGTGAAGGAATAGCGATATAGTTCCAAGTCACAATAGTGTGTGGCTTGGAAAATTTGCAGGTGATGTTTTTCCCTTGCGCCTGCTGCCCTCATTCTTTCAAGTGGTTAAGGTTGTGAATTTGGGAGGTGCTGTCGAAGGAGCCTTGGTGAGCTGCTGTAGTGCATCTTGTAGATGGTCACACTACAAGTATGGTGTGTCGGTGGTGGTGGATGGGATACTAATCAAGCGACTGTCAAGCTTCTGTTGTTGGAATTGCACTCATCCAGGCAAGTCTGTGGTATTCCATCTCAATGCTGTAAATAGTGGACAGGCCTTGGGGAGTCAGGAGGTGAGTTAATTGCTACAGAATTCCCTGCCTCTTGGCCTGCTCTTGTAGTCACAGTATTTATGTGGTTGGCCTAGTTTCTGATCAGTGGTAACCTCCAGGATGTTTGTGGGAAATTTAGCAGTGGTAATGACATTGAATGTCAAGGATCGATGGTTAGATTTTTCTCCTGTTGGAGATGGTCATTGCCTAGCACTTGTGTGGCACAAATATTACTTACTCAAATCTGAATGAAGGTTGAAATCATCAGCTGCCAACACACTGCAAGGTCTCTGCACTGACATGGAATGGCTGTGGGTGAAGTGTCAGAGGAGCTTCATGCACAAACCCTAGTCTAATCTGTGATGCTTTAAATGGTGGAATAACATTTAATTCTTTTAAAATCAGATTATGGTGCTAAAATAGCAGTGGGATGGTTTTTTCTGCTATATATCGGGCTGTCCTGAGAATTTCCTATTCCCTACATAGAGGAAACTATTGCACCTGCCCCAGTATTTCCTGTAATTTAATTGTGGTGAAGGCTTTTGAGACCAGTGTACCCTGAGGCAATGAAAATTGATCTGCACTGACTCTGTTGTAGTCGTAAATTGGAATTAAGGTTTTGTATACACTTGGCACACATTTATTGACTTTGTTTGTCTACATGTAGTGCTGCGCTAATGGTCAAGTGGCTAAAGGCAGTCTTCATTCTACATGCCTCCTATCTGTCTACAGTAAGTAATATTGTTTTGCTTTACTCAGTCCCAGCAGTATAATAAAATACATGTTGAATATTAGCTTTGGTATCTCTGGGACCTTCAGACTTTTTTAAATTTGGGAAGTCATCTTTGATTTATAGCCTGTTAATGGTCAGGGATGGAGAAACAAAGAAGGTTGCATCTATTGACAGACCTGAAGCACATTACCGTGGCTTTCTGGTTTCTTATTGTTAAGATGCAAGATCAATTTCTTCGCGCTTTCTGTCTGCTCTTCTGGTGGCAGTTTGGATTGAATAGAGGAAAACATACATGACCTTGTATCATAAAGCTGTTAATGGGTTGTATCTTTAAGTGCATAAATGTATCTTATTGACCCTCGCAGAAAGTGGGCTCTACCATTTGAAATGTCTTGGCTGTCATAGGTATATGTTTGTTGGAATAGATGCTCCGTGAAGCTTTAGCTTTTCTGATTCTGGTAAAGAAGTGATGCTTGGAGCAAACCATCTTTTTGAAAAAAGTTGGGTTTATACAGTTTAACTATTTAGAATGCTTTTAAGAGAATCTTGGGAGGATGGCACTGTAGAAATTGTGGGATTGATTTCTGGTTCTTCAAAGTTTGGTTTAATAATCTCGAGAATTTACCGTTTATGTATTTAAATACTGTGTACGTAAAATTAGAATTTCACAAATTAGTGTGGTTTTTAACTTTAGCTTGCATTCCAGACTTCCGGCTGCTGCTTAACTTACACTAAAATGGTTGATTTCACTCTCTGCA
Source organism: Cetorhinus maximus (assembly GCF_964194155.1). Lineage (NCBI taxonomy): Eukaryota > Metazoa > Chordata > Chondrichthyes > Lamniformes > Cetorhinidae > Cetorhinus > Cetorhinus maximus. The sequence goes on along the minus strand of NC_135883.1, from coordinate 150,331,430 downwards.
GCTGCCTGACCTTGTACCACAGCTGGGAGCCTTGTACCAGGTAATGGAGAGCAGGGTGAAAACTCTACAGAAGCTCTCTCGGCTGCATGGCAAGCTTTTCCTTCTGGTTACACAGGTAAGGGCTGGATGCCTGGTGCTGGTAACAGTTACTGAGCACTAGTTATGGAGGGAATGAGGGGATATTCCAAAGATGGTATGCATATTTCACAACTGCCTGTGATTGTCGAAAGCCCCTTAACATACATTTCCCTAACTGTTTTACTTGTTTCATCAAGCACCACTTTACTTCTGAGGTGCAGGCTTAGGCTTCAGATTTTTCACTTAGCACCTGCACAGTTGTATTTGGGGATACTCTAGCAAATAGCATTAGTAGGAACTGTGTTGCTAATCTATTAGTGCAACATGCTGCCCCATCAGGAAACTAAATGCATATGGAATCTTGCATAAAATGTTAGAAACTAGAATTGCTTCCTTCATTATTGCTTGATCGGGGTGCCCTTTCTTAATTGGGCCTAGATTTGCAATGCCTTCTTTGTTCATCTCAAGTTTTTATGTAAACACAACATTTCCCAGCAATTGCTGCAGTTTGCCTGTGTTATGAGTGTACATGTGAAATTTAGTAGCTGTGTTTGACACCCCTCAGGTTGCAGCATCAGAAAAAGCGCAGGACGTAAGCACTGTGAACCAAACAGCGAAGCTGGTTTACGAGGAAGGTAAGAGCTAATTGCAAGGCAATTGTTACTGTGTTTCTATGCAAGTGTTCTCCATGGTACTGTATATCTTGTAGATAAACATGACAAAATGATAAGTGTCTGAACAACAGATTAAATTTATATACCAGTTTTAACATATACACGCCCCTGAAGCGCTTTGGAGGTCTTATCTAAAAATGAACACTGAGTCAAAAGGGGACAATAGGAGAGAGAACCAAAAGCCTGAGTTTTCTGTTGGTGGGGAGGGGTACCTAAAGGAATGATGGGCAAAGAGGCAACCAGGTGTAGGAAGGGATTCCAGATTTAGGGCCTAGATGACTGAAGGCATGGCTTCCAGTAGTGTTTGAAAGGGAGGATGCAGAATCCAGGAACCAGGACTTTAGGATGGGAGTAGAATGGCTGACGGAGGTTCAGAGATATAAAGGAACAAGGTCATGAAGGGATTTGAATGCAAGTTGAGAATTTTAAATGTGTTACGGCATCAGTGGTCAGTATAACAGGGACAGGCATGTAGGTAAGCAGGACTGAACGAGCGATGATTACAAGAAGATAGCTGTTGTGAGGCCGGTCAGAAGAACATCTAAACAGGCATATCTGGTGCTGACAAGCTCATGGATTCGAATTTCAGCAACATTTCACTGAGGCAGAAGCAGAAATGGGTGATCTTACAGAGGTATACGTTAGGTGACCTTCATGATGGATGGAATATGAGGTTGGAACTTGGTTCGGGATTGCATAGAAAGCCAAGGTTGCTAACGGTCTGGTTCAAACTGAGGCAGTGATTGCGGGGAGAGGAGGATGTAATTGGTGGCACAGGTGCAGAATTGTTAATGATGGCCTCCATGGGACTATGTGAAGAGGTAGTTGAGGCTAGATCTTTGATTCACTAGAGATAACAGTGGGAAGAGGAAGCCGTTGCTGTATATACTCATTGCAAGCAATGAGCAAGAAGCTTTTGTCATATGTTAAAGCAATTTGGGGTACTTGGATGATTAATAGAATTCTATTATTCATACTAGAGTTAGTGGTGGGTTGAAACTAGTTTATTGGAATGAGAGGAAGACCGAAAAAAAACCCATAGTATGCATCTGTTGACAGACCTGAAGTTCAACACTTTAACTTTTTGGGTTTATTCATTGAGATGCAAGATCAAATTTCCATGCGCTTTCTGCCTGCTCCATTTGTGGCAGCTCAGATTGATTAGGGAATACATGTATACAGACAAACACTGTAGTGTATGCTATTGAATCTGCTGCAACCACTCTTTCATTTCCGGTGCATTCCCAATCAGAGCAGGCTGCAGCACCTTTCTAGTTCTTTTGTTGTACGACATAAGGTGCTGTGAAAAATGCATATTATATTGCAGTTTGCTTGTATCAACTGAGGTTATTTTATTTCTGTCCCTTCTAGAATCATCGGAAGAAGAAAACTCCGAAGACGACCCGATGGCAGATCAGGAATCTGATGTAAGCGTAGCAAAGTGACCCTGGGATGCTGAATTCTCACTGCCCCCAGAAGTGTCCTTCTAATGTCGTAGACCAATTTGACCTAAAAAGAAATAAGTATTTGTCTTCTGTCTATTCAGATTCCTCTTCATTTATTGTCACTTTTGTGTCTTTCATCTTTGCTTCAATATCTGTTCTGACAAGTTTGAGAGGCAAACTGGTTTTATTTATCCCTCACACTAATTTCACTGAAATATCCTTGCTGTTTTCCTGTGCCCTATGCAATAAGAGGGAGGGAAATGTAGAACCTCAATCAAATGATTGGAAACAGCACTGGACTACATTACAACAATATTTCATGATACCTGTATGCAACGCACACCTGTTGTATCGAGTTAGTATGAATAGATTTCAGTAATTAGAATTAGATTGTCTTTGACTACAATTGCCAAACTAGCACAACTAGTCCAAACTCTAAAGTTGAATTGGAGTGAAGGTTTCTTTTATTCCACCCTTTGAAATGAGTTTGTGTCCTTGCCGAGATGAAGGAACTTATGTATTGAAGGTGGAGTCATTTCCCGTTTTGTAGCAAAGTCATAAACTTGGATACAATGAACTTGTTTATCATTTTGCTGCCAGTGCCGTAAAAAAAACTCCCCATTTTCACCCTTGGAACACTCTGTGCTGTGCAAGTGCAATTTCTAGCTTTGTTCTTTAGCCTTAGGGAGAATGCCAATGTAATACCAACTTGGCATGAGTTGGGAGCAACTACTTGTGCTTTTGCACTACCTCTACAAGGAACCTGACTCAGCCTGCCCAGCTCATTTCACACAGGAGCATTACAGACAAGTTAGCCCAAGTTCAAACTTGCATCTTACGATGAAAAGACGATTCTACCTCACTGCATCACTTGGTCTCCTAGAATGTAAATCATTTCACAAGCCACAAAGCTGATATGCAGCACCATAATTTTCTGTTATTTTCAGATTTTCTTTTGCTTTTGTAGTCTGTTTTATTTGGAGGGCAAAGTAACTACATTAACTAAATCATCAAGAGTTGCCTTGGCCTCTCCCTTGGTTTTTTTTTTGCCTTATTCTGTGTGTTTTCGAGGCCCTGACTAGAAGTTATCAGTAGGTCAGACTTAAGAGGTTGTTCTCTATCTTGAGTGGCCAAGCACTTGGATTTGTTAGTTTTTGAAAATACAAATATTGGGTGAATGTGGCCGAGGAAAAGGGATCTTGAGGTCGAAGGGGGAGGCAATCTGACCAAGTTATTCTTTGAAGTGGGAAACCTTTGAATTTTACTTGAAAGGCTCCTGATTCATTAAGATGAGTATAGCCTTTGAATTTTTTGGAGGTTAAGATGAACAAAGAATGAGAGTTTGCATCTATTGACAGACCTAAAGCACATCACCGTGGCTTTCTAGGTTCTTTTCCAGTTAGATGCAAGATTAAATTCCTCGCGCTTTCTGTTTGATGAATTAGTAGCAATGCAGATTGAATAGAGGAATACACAACGACTGAGTTGAATAATGCAGAGTAAACATGGCAGGTACACGTAGCAGTCTGTAGGATCATTGCCACTTGCTTTTTTTTTGGCCCTGTTGCCCACGTCTCAAAGTCAGTAGTTGGGAGAAAACCAGTAGACTACCTTGTGTCCAATGGCTAGAGGTGAGCAAGCTGGTATCCTGTACATAGTTGGTTAAGTGGATTTCTCCACACACATCCCTTCCAATGAACTCTGAAGAGAATGTTTTCAAGGCCCTGTAAACAAGATGCCCATCCAGGACTAATGGTTTATTTTCTTTAATTTTACCAAGCACACTGAGAGAGAAGACTTTGTATCAAGAGTTGCTCATTCAGGTCTTGTGAGCTATCTCAGCTGCAGTGCGTGGAATTTGCACTTTGTGTGATCCACTTATGCAGCTCATAGAAAGCCAACCTGTTTTAAGAACGATTTTAAAATTTTCAGTATGCAGTTTTTAGTGCATTGAACATTCTGAAGCGCAACGGAACATGATGATTCAGTCTCATACCATGAATCTGGGTTTGAACTGAAGCTCAGGCCAAGGTGCACCGAAGGTCTTAGCATCAAATAGGCTGGCACCAACCCATGGATGAACATTTTCAATTAATTTTTTTGATCTTAAAACATTCTTTTGTCAACATTTGGTGCACATCAGATATTCAGAAACATTGAACCGTTAAGCCTGGACTTTCATTTCTAAAGTACATTAGAGTTTTATTGGGCAGTTGCAAGAAAATGTGTACTCCTGTTTCTTAAATCCTTGCATCCCCTTGTATATGTATACAGCAACTAAGTCATGGGAAATATTGTAATACATATCCAATATTTTAAAACTAGGAGAATTGGGAGGAAGACGAGGAAGAGGAGAGAGCAGACGACCCAAAAATGCACATTGACAAAGAAATCAGTGAAGACTCTGGAGAAGACATGCACACAGGGAATGAAAGTGAAGAGGAATAAAACCATTTTTAAAAAAATTGACTGCATTCTCAGCACATTTGGGCCAATGAATCTGACCTGGGCATCTGAATTTTGTTTTTTTTCTACCCAGAAGCTTCCTTTATTTTTAAGTTTGGAAAGCAGATGACAGACTGGCAGTGAAGAGTGTGTTAAGAACTGTTGGTGCACTTTGGATTCCAAGAGATATTTGACTGTATTGATGGTGCACATTTCACAAATATATATTTCTGCAACCATGTTTCTAATGCAGGTCGTTTTTGGACCACATTTATATGTGGAGTGATTTACCACAGGGCAGAAATGTGGTAGTAACTCGTGATCACTTGGAAGGTGGACAGATACCCAGTCATCTAATTCATGGCTACTTCCGTTGCATTTTAACCTGATCTGGGGACACAGTTTGGATGTGGAATATGCAATGTCACGGGGTTTTTCCAGGATATTTTGGTTTTGGCAATTGGCCAGCTAGTTCCCATGCTTTCAGGTTGGTATGTTACAGTATGTAGTCATTAGCTAGTTGACAGAATTATGTATATTTGTCTATAAATCAGTGGTTTACAGCAATAAAGGCTGTGTTCTCCTTTGTAAAGTGAATAAATCTGATTCTCCTTTAAATATTGTGTTCATAGTTTTTAAGGCCATTGATAGTATTCAGTAAGAACGCACAGCATTGGAAAAGGCTGTTCTGTTGTAATCGCCCAAAGGCTACCCTTCATTAAAATACAGTTTTAGAGCTCATACCCTGGGTGGTGATCTGTGAGCACTTGGCACGTCATAACGTTCAAGGCTATGGGCCAAGTGCTGGTAAATGGGGTTAGGTAGGTGGGTTAGGTGTTTCTCATGTGTCGGTGCAGACTCGATGGGCCAAAGGGCCTTTTCTGCACTGAGTGTATCTGTCTTTGGGTACTGGGGAACCTAGTTGATGTTGCCAGTATTATCTGTGCATATCTTGCTGCTTTTGTTTTTTTAATTCGTCACTTAATCAGCAGTTTTCATCATTTGATAAAACCTGTTTGGACATTCTGCCAATTCTCTCTCTCTCTCTCCATTTCTCCTCATACTCTATATTCTCCTTCCTTTTTTTGGTTCATTAAACAGTTCCTTTCCAGTTCAGTTGACGGATCTCCACCTGTCTTTTCATTAGTGCTGATGCTCCTGCTATGTACTTCTAACGTATACAGATAATTCACCCTGCTTAGTAGTGCATTTGGTCCTTGAGAGCTGTGGGAAGCATAGGTACTGGCTGATTGCTGAGCCTAGTATGGAATCAAACCTTGCTGATCTGTAATAGCAACTGAGCAATTAGGGAACAATGTTTGCTTTTTCCACTATAGTTCACACAACTGCCTGGTTAAAATTCCCGTGCTTGCTTTCACCACAAATGCTTTAGAGTTGCTGCTGATTCTGTGAATGAACATGATGAATTATTTTGTCAAGCATGCAATCATTCTTTCACACTCATACAGTCTCTCTTGAAGGTTTGGATAATGGAAGTTCAGCTGTTGAAAATCTATTTTCATTACAATTTGCTTCTGATTAGCAAGAGGCAAGGAATGATTTATTACCATGGCAATTGTTGCCACAGAAGCTTGGGTAAAATAGAACCTATTCCTGTGGATGCACAGCAGTATATACAACATCGGAGTGCTGATCAGAAGGTAGTCTTTCAATAACCCTCGCTGTCTACTGAGTTTCAACACTAATGGGAATGTGGCTAATTTTAGTCTGTTAAATTATTATTATGATTCGATCGCAGAGAGGATTGTACATTTTAGAGCTGCCAAATGTTTTCATGTTGTCCTTCCCTACTCTCTTTCCATGTCCAAAATAACAGGTAGGCATACAAGTAGGAATGTAAGCACATTGTGAAATGTAATTGGAGATTATATATTGTATATAACTGATGTTCTGTGATGGTGCTTATGGAGTCAGATGTTTCCTATGGGCACAAGGGGCTATGCCAAATATTGGTGATATTTATTTGGAGATAATTTCAGACATTTTAGTGCATTAGAAATGTGGCCTTTGCTTGGACAGTACTGGGTGGGGTATTTTGATGGGATTCCACAGCATCATGGTCTCGTGGGGTGTAGGAGCACTGGAGAGGGGTAGGGAGTGTAGAGGCAGGACTCTGAACCGAACATCAGTGGGAGAAGAGTCCTTGACTAAAGAATTTTTTTTAAAAAATGGGTTAGTCCTGAGATATAGGAAGGCGATCTAGGGATTTGCGAGGAAAGAATGGATAATCAATTTCAGGGTTTGGTGGAGGGGAAATCCGGTTGGGGGTGGGATCAGATTTAAGGGTATATGAGTTTTCCTCTATTTGCATTTTGTTGACTTTTGGGAACTAAATGGTATGGACCAGTATGTTCTTTTTACTGCTGTAGGCCTCAGAAATTCGCTCTGAGCTCAAATTATTTACGTGTGCTTTTCACCCACCATTTTTTCACTCTGAAATCAGGACTTAGCTCACATTCTCTTATTCTGGCACACTCTTTCCCATTCTTATTTTGAGTTCCCTTTTATACTTTAGAAAGATGTGCAAACGTCTTCGGACCTTAGTATATAATGCTGATTTTTCTTGCCCACCCCAAGTCTTTTTCCTTTGCCCTCCAGTTGGGGTATAATTTCATTAGCACCCACTTTCTTCTGGTACAAAAACCAAGTGATCCTTCATGCATGAACATAGGCCATAAGTGCCAGCAGGCTGTTGTTACCATTGAGGCCTCTGTGCTCAGCCAAGTCTGATCCTCATCTCTCCAGCTCAGCCTATTAGATAGTGATCAGAGCAGGGCCCTGGCTTACTGCTTTCCCTAAGCATAGATACTGACTTTAGTTCTAGCATCCCAGTTAGTGCCCTGCTCTGACCAGGTAGCTCAACACTGGCCAGGAATCCATTCTGAAGCCTTAATGTCTCCTATAGCTCAGTGCTGCAACTAGAGATGATTTTATCAACTAGATCATTAAAGAAGTTTAAGGACAGATGGAATTTAACCCTGAAAAGTGAGAGATGATACGCTTTGGAAGGAATAATTTGACAAGGAAGTATTCAATGAACGGCATGGCACTAGGAAGTGTTCTGAGGAACAAAGGGACCTTGGCGTGTGTGTCCATAGATCTCTGAAGGCGGAGGGGCATGTTAGTGGGGTGGTGAAAAAGGCATATGGGACACTTGCCTTTATCAATCGAGGCATAGATTACAAAAGTAGGGAGGTCATGTTGGAGTTGTATAGAACCTTGGTGAGGCCACAGCTGGAGTACTGTGTGCAGTTCTGGTTGCCACATTATAGGAAGGATGTGATTGCACTGGAGGGGGTGCAGAGGAGATTCACCAGGATGTTGCCTGGGATGAAACATTTAAGTTATGAAGAGAGGCTGGATAGACTTGGATTATTTTCGTTGGAGCAGAGAAGGCTGAGGGGTGACCTGATCGAGGTGTACAAGTTTGAGGGGCATGGACAGGGTGGATAGGGAGCAGCTGTTCCCCTTAGTTGAAGGGTCAGTCACGAGGGGACATAAGTTCAAGGTGAGGGGCAGGAGGTTTAGGGAGGATGTGAGGAAAAACTTTTTTACCCAGAGGGTGGTGACAGTCTGGAATGCACTGCCTGGGAGGGTGGTGGAGGTGGGTTGCCTCACATCCTTTAAAAAGTACCTGGATGAGCACTTGGCATGTTATAACATTCAAGGCTATGGGCCAAGTGCTGGTAAATGGGATTAAGTAGGTCAGGTGTTTCTCACATGTTGGTGCAGACTTGATGGGCCGAAGGGCCTCTTCTGCACTGAGAGATTCTGTGACACGGCTTCATCATCCAGAATGAATTGCATCTGGACATGAGACCAGATACTTCAGTGAATAAGGCTTCTGCGGAAGCTGCTGTCCTTGGGCTCCCCACGTTTGCCTGACTTTTGTATTAATGCCACCTGTCTGTGCCTGCCTCCTCTTCTCCCCACCTCCCCTTAATCCTTCAACCATTTCCAAAGACTGGGCATCTACTTCAGTTACAAGGGCAGTTAATTGTTCTGCTCCCAAGCCTCTGCAAATGCTGCTTTGAGCCAATCCCTAGGTGGCATGTGCAAGTGGTGTACTGTTGCCTCTGCCCTTTGACTTTTTGCCTCCTTTTGTGAAGTATCCCCAAACCTTCAATGAGAAATGATGCACCTGAAATCTAGTCAACAGTGCCAGAAAATCATGGGTGGGTCATCCACTGTCCAGTGACTGTGTTGCCATATGTTGGTATTCTGATACACAGTATGGCATTGTCCTGTATGGAGTTCTTGCCTGTTAAACATAAATATCAGTGTTTTCAAAGAATCGTGGAATGGTTACAGTACAGGATGTGGCCATTCAACCTGTCATGTCTGTGCCAGCTCTCTGCAAGAGCAACTCTCATAGTCCCACTTTCCTGCCTGTGCAAATTGGTGTCTGTTTTCCTACTATAATCAGCAGACTTTGAAATTTTAATCCCGGCATCCAGGTTTTGATCTTTTGAACTTTACTGTCTTGATCTTGGTCCTTCACTATTTTTCTCAATTTAAAAAGAAAATGTAGACAGGGTAGCTTGTTTAGTATGGAAATGGCAGAAGTGTAGAATGTAACCCAACGCGACACAATATTAAATATCTTGGCACCTTCCAGACAGTGCAGATGCTAATAGAGTGACGTTCACAACTTCTAATCTTGCCCAGTTGGTGCCAGGCCAGCCACCTGGAGTATGCCAAGTTTGTGTTTATGCAGTGCGGTAAATCTCCTCTGAACCACCTTCCCAGCTGAGCAGACATTGAGAACTTGGCTTTTTGCATTTCGAATCTACGCGGTGTGGCCTGACCCAGGTACCATGGTGAACAGGACTCTCAACTGGAGGGCTGGACCTGTGCTTTGGTCCGTAGTGAGTGTTCTATATCTGTCATCCACATCTCGAAGCACAGGTAATACTTTCTCCTCTGGTTACTGTGCACATTAATCCTTCACTTCAATTTCTCTTCTACAGGGGGACCACAGCCTCTGTTTACTCTCATTTTCCTTTCTGGCATATTTAACGTTTTCTGTTGTTTAGAAACTCTTCCAAGTATTTTTTTTTGTTTTAAAAAGAACGTTTTTTTTAGCAGAATTGGATCAGGGAAAGTGCAAAGGTTTATTCTGCTTCACTGCAAGTGCCTACTGTCAGAATAATAGGACTGTCCAGTAGCAAACCCCCTCTGTTACCTTGTGTACCTTGTCAGGACACAGCTGAAAGCAAACACCAGGTGCTTGCACTTGACCCTGCCCTTAGGAAATATAAGCAGTCCCATTTGTTTGTGTGGCAGCACAGACCAAATTTAATAGTGTGCTGAGAGCTGCAGCTAGATTCACTGCCTCCATTCCTGGCTAGACAGAGAGACAATGGAGAGAAGGGCAGTAGGAGGGCAACAGAATGTCACCATTGTAAAACTGGAGCAACAGTCTGAAAGTGGTGTTTGTTACTGTTTTAAACTGAGGGGGCACAGTCACTGTAGTTACTCAGCATGGTACTGTTACATTTTACATGCCTGTCTTCGGTGATAAAACTGCCATTAGTAGCAAAATGACAGTTTAAATGTAGTACAAGTGTTTTGTTGGCATCTTGTGCTGTAGCTGCTGGTTGGTTTCCTCGTGTATTTTAAGTTTGCATTTGAGTAGAAGTTGGCGTTGTTTTACTGCATTAAAGGTGTTAAATAAATGCAAGTTCTACATATTTCTGTTTGCTGGCTCATTAGCCACCCAACCCCTGGAATTATCTCCTTAAACCCCTCCACCTGTCCCTTTTTTTAAGATGCTAGGCTCTAAGGTCTAGAATTTTCTCCCTAAATCTTTACTTCTCTCTCTCCCTTTGCTCCCCAAAACCTCCCTGTTTGACCAGGTTTTTGATCACCTGTCCTAACATGTCTTGACATAGTGTCAGATTTTGTTTGATAACATCCTGTGAAGTGCTTTGGGACATTTTATGGAGTTATACATGCAGTGTAAATAGAAGTTATGTTTTTTGGACTTGATTTATTGGGATATATTCTGAGATTTCTGTTGCTTTGAGTTTGTTGGTGGCTCCTAGAGGACTGACTGGGGAAAATTTGGATTTTCAACCTTGAAAGATGATTGAGATGTGTCCATATAGAGTTATGGAAGAAAATGGGGGTGTATTGGGCTTCTGTAGCACAAAATGAGTGACAGCCAAAAGCTTAATCAAAGGCGTAAGTTTAAGGAGCATCTTAAAGGAAGGCAGAGAGGTGCAAAGATTTAGGGAAGAAATTCCAGAGTTGGGCGCCTAATCAACTGAAGGCATGCCCATAGATAGTGAGGCGATGAAAGTGGGGGATGCACGAGAGCCTAGAATTGGAGGAACACAAAATTTTCAAAGTGTTGTAGGGCTGAAGATGGGAACGATGTGACCATAGAATAATTTGAAAACTGGGATAAGAATTTTAAAATAAAGGCATTGCTGGACTGGGAGTCAGTATAGGTCAGCGAGCAAGGGGTTGATTGTTGAATGTTACTTGGTGCGAGTTAGGATACAGGCAGCAGAGATTTGAACAACATAACTCTACGGAGGGTGGAAGATAGGAGGCTGACCTGGAGAGCATTTGAATCTGGAGAAAACAGTTTCAGCAGCAGTGAAGGGCTGAAGCTGGCACAGAGAGATTTGTGTTGCAGAAATGGAAGTAAGTGGTGTTTGTGATGAATGAAGAGTCAGTTTAGGGCCAAATTGGGTGACGAGGTTGCAAACAGCCTGGTTCAGCCTTGGACAGTGTGCAGGAAGGAGGGTGGAATCTGGCGAGGGAATGGAGATTTAATTACCAAGAGTTATTAAAGTTGTTGCAACTATAATTAGTTATACAAATAATCGTTTGGTAGTACAGAACTTGAGTATTACTGAAAAAAGACATTTTTTCGAAGCTTCTTATCTTGCATTCATCAGGACAATCGCACGAATACCAATGTCAGGGGAAGCAACGATTTTGTATTGGAAGAGAGTGCTGATTAGTTGGCAAGTGGACTGTAGTAGAGGAGTCACCAGTTTACTGCCAAAACATGGTTTGAAATTTAAACCAGGCCGCTTGACTCTAGTCAAGGCATTACCCTGAGGAATGAACCAGCGAGTGGCTATCACTCATTTTGTTTAGCTGAAACAGACAAAATGTGTGTACATCTTCTTTGCAAAAAACAGGGCTCTGTGTTAATATATGTAGCTTCCAGTACACGCAAATGCGCCACACTGCAAGCTCGACTGATTACCTTAAATTGGTTGTTGGTATAATTGTTAGCACAAGAGAGTATTTAGCAAACATCTTGGGTGGGTTCCATGACAAATGTTCCTTCAATGGAATGCTGTCCAATCATGCAATCACATCCAATGTTGGGCACTCTGTTTTGAGTTTTGCAAGCACGGTCTGCACCTTGCCCGTTGCGAACAGCAGAAGGGACATGCTGTTTGATACGATCTGCCAGTCTTTGGGACGTACGGTCTACATACCTAGCATCACACTGGCGCTGAAATTCATATACCACATTACTCATTTGTGTGAAAGGCAGAACATCGTTTTGGCTTGACAGCAGCATCCTGTTAGCGGCAAATACCACTCGTGTTGCTACTGCATAGTAGCAGCGTGAAACAGTAGCTTCACTTGTTGCTCAAATTTTTGAGATGCCTTGCCCTTCCAGGGTAATCTGATGTAGATTGGGCACTTCATAGCCGCAAGTGATGACCTTAGGCCCGTTCATGAGTTTGCGTGATATACAGTGCAAAATGATCTGCCATTGTCCTGCAGGATGTCTCTGATGTGCCATATTTCAGCATCAAGCTTGCATGGTGACCAAAGGCTTAGGCCCTATTTATAAGGTTGCTGATAAGGCCAATTTTATAGCACGTGGAACTGTAAGAATCCCACTGTGTGTATTGACCAGTGAAGGTAGGCTTTTGGTAGACCGTGGTAGAGAACTTGGCAGATTTCTCAACTAGTATATCAAGCGAAGGGAGTTTGTTTGACTGCTTCATTTCAAAGATGAATTTGAGTGCAGGATGGAGTCCATTAAGACAGGCAAGGAAATTATTGCATGCTGCTATGGACTTAATTACAGCAAACGTATCGTCCACATATCAGAAAAGTGCAAGCGTTAGGAGTTTAGGTGTCATTCCATTGAAGGAACATTTGTCATGGAACCCAACAAAGATGTTTACAAGAGCTGGGCCTAGAGGGCAACCCGTGGCAACATTCCATTTGGGCATACATAGTGTCATTAAAACTGAAAGGAACTGCGCTACTTGCTGAGTTCATAAGCTCAATAAATACTGATTCATGCAATGGTGGTGGGTCTAGATAGCCATGATGTAATGCTGCAGCACAAATAGATATGGCTTCCTTAAGTGGAGCATTGGTGAATAGGCTAGCAGTGTCAAATGAGCACATGGACACAGCAATGCTATCAATATGCAAGTCCTGTAAAGGCCTTTGCAAATGTGAAGAAATCCTTCACCGTGTATCAAACGTTTTCAAAGCTAGTTATAATAATTCGCCCAACCATTTGGCCAAATCATGCTGTGCAGAACCGATCACAGGTACGATAGGACGTAGTGGTATTGTCACTGGACAAGTAATCCAGAGACCCAAGGTAATGCTCTAGGGAGCCAGGTTTGAATCCCACCACAGCAGATAGTTGAATTTGAATTCAATAAAAATCTGGAATTAAAAGTCTAATGACCAAGGCACCATTCTCGATTGTTGTAAAAACTCATGTGGTTCACTAATGCCCTTTAGGGAAGGAAATCTGCCATCCTCACCTGGTCTGGCCTACATGTGACTCCAGATCAGCAGTAATGTGGTTGAGTCTTAAATGCTCTCTGAAATGGCCTAGCGAGCCACTGGGTTGTATCGCTCTGCTAAAAGGTCACGGAAAAGCAATGAAACCGGGTGGGCCACCCGGCATCGACTTGGCACTGGAAACAACAACGGCAATCTCAGCCCTGGCGACCCTGGAAAGTCCTCCTTCCTAACATCTGGAGGCTAGTGCCAAAATTGGGAGAACTGTCAGACTAGTCAAGCAGCAGCCATGCTCGTGGGATCGTACCTTACAGATAATGTCCCAGACACCACCATCACCATCCCTGGGTATGTCCTGTCCCACCGGCAGGCCGCACGCAGCAGAGGTGGTGGCACAGGTGGTATACAGTCAGGAAGGAGCTGCCCTGGGAGTCCTCAACATCAACTCTGGCCCCATGAAGTCTCACGGCATCAGGTCAAATATAGGCAAGGAAACCTGCTTATTACCACGTACCACACCCCCTGAGCTGATGAATAGGTACTCCTTCATGTTGAACATCACTTGGAAGTAGCACTGAAAGTGGCAAGGTGCAGAATGTACCCTGGATGCGGGACTTCAATGTCCATCAGAGTGGCTTGGTAGCACCACTACTGACCGAGCTGGCTGAGTCCTAAAGGACATAGCTGCTAGGCTGGGTCTGCGGCAGGTGGTGAGGGAACCAGCAAGAGGGACAAACATACTTGACCTCAACCTCACCAACCTGCCTGCCGTAGATGCATCTATTCATGACAGTATTGGTAGGAATGACCACCACACAGTCCTTGTAGAGATGAAGTCCTGACTTTGCATTGAGGATTCTTTCTATCATGCTCTGTGGCACTACCACCATGCTAAATGAGATAGATTTTGAATGGATCTAGCAACTCAAGACTGGGCATCCATGAACCACTGTGAGCCATCAGCAGCAGCAGAATTGTATTCAACCACAATCTGTAACCCCCACTCTACCATTACCGTTAAGCCAGGGGATCAACCCTGGTTCAATGAAGAGTGCAGGAGGGCATGCCAGAAGCAGCACCAGGCATTCCTAAAAATGAAGTGTCAACCTGGTGAAGCATAACACAGGACTACTTGCGTGCCAAACAGCATAAGCAGCAAGTGATGGAGCTAAGCGATCCCACAACCAACGGTTCAAGTCTACGCTCTGCATTCTTGCCACATCCAGCCGTGAATGGTGGTGGACAATTAAGCAACTCACTGGAGGAGGAGGCACTCCATCAATGATGGAGGAGCCCAGCACATCAGTGCAAAAGATAAGGCTGAAGTCTTTGCTACAATCTTCAGCCAGAAGTGCTGAGTGGATGATTCATCTCAGCTCCCTCCGGAGGACCCCAGCATCACAGATGCCAGTCTTCAGCCAATTTGATTCACCCAATGCGATATCAAGAAATGGTTGAAGGCACTGGATACTGAAAAGGCTATGAGCCCTGACGATATTCCGGTAATAACACTGAAGACTTATGCTCCAGAACTTGCCACGCCCTAACCAAGATATTCCAGTACAGCTACAACATTGGCATTTATCCAGCAATGCGGAAAATTGCCCAGATATGTCCTGTATACAAAAAGCAGGACAACTTCAACTCTGCCAACTTCTGCCCCATCAGTCTACTCTCAATCATCAGTAAAGTAATGGAAAGGGTCATCAACAGTGCTGTCAAGCGACACTTGCTTAGCAATAACCTGCTCACTGACGCTCAGTTTGGGTTCTGCCAGGGTCACTCAGCTTCAGACCTTATTACAGCCTTGGTTCAAACATGGACAAAAATGCTGAACTCCCGAGGTGAGGTGAGAGTGACTGCCCTTGACATGAAGGGAGTATTTGACTGAGTGTGGCATCAAGGAGCCCCAACAAAACTGGAGTTAATGGGAATCGGGGGGGAAACTCTCCGCTGGTCGGAGTCATACCTAGCACAAAGGAAGATGGTTGTGGTTGTTGGAGGTCAATCATCTCAGTTCCAGGACATTACCCTAAGGAACTCCTACAGTGGTGTCCCCGGCTCAACCATCTTGAGCTCCTTCATCAATGACCTTCCTTCCATCATAAGGTCAGAAGTGGGGATGTTCGCTGATGATTGCACTATGCTTAGCAGTATTCGCGACTCCTCAGATACTGAAACCGTCCATGTCCAAATGCAGCAAGACCTGGATGATATCCAGGCTTGGGCTGACGAGTGACAAGTAACATTTGCGCCACGCAAGTGCCAGGCAACGACCATCTCCAACAAGAAAGAATCTAACCATCGCCCCTTGACATTCACTATTGGGGATACAAGTATCGCCTCAAGCAGCTATAAATCAGAAAGTGTAAGGGAGGGAAATTACAATCACCAGAGATGTGGTACTGAGTAAATTGTTGGAGCTGCAGGCTGATAAGTGCCTGGGTCCTGATGGACATCATCCTAGGGTCTTGAAAGAAGTGTCTAGTGAGATAGTCGATGCATTGGTTTTAATTTCCAGAAACTCCCTAGATTCGGGGAAGATAGTAAATGTAATTCCATTATTCAAAAAAGGAGGGAAACAGAAGGCAAGTTGATACAGGTTAATTAGCTTAACATCTGTCATAGGAAAAATGTTAAGCTATTATTAAAGAAGCTATAGCAGGGCACTTGGATAAGTTCAAGGTAATCAGGCAGAGTCAGCATGTCTTCGTGAAAGGGAAATCATGTTTAACCAACTTCTTGGTGTTCTTTGAGGAAGTAACGTGCTGAGAATAAAGGGGGACCAGTGAATGTACATAGATTTCCAGAAGGCATTTGATAAAGTGCACATCAAAGGTTATTGCGGAAAATAAAAGCTCTTGGTATAGGGGGTAACATTGGCATGGGTAGATGATTGGCTGGCTAACAGGAAGCTGAGAGTAGGTATAAATGTCTTTTACAGGTTGGCAAGATGTAACGAGTGGTGTGCCACAGGGATCAGTGCTGGGACCTCAACTGTTTACAATTTATATAAATGACTTGCAAGGTATGGTTGCCAAATTTGCTGATGACACAAAGATAGGTAGGAAAGTAAGTTGTGAAGGAGACCTAAAGGAGGCTACAAAAAGATATAGATAAGTGAGTGTGCAAAGATCTGGCAAATGGAGTATAATGTGGGAAAATGTGAAATTGTCCATTTTGGTAGGAAGAATAAAAGAGAAGCATGTTATCTAAATTGTGACAGATTGCAGAGCTCTGAAACGCAGAAGGATCTTGGTGTCCTTGTGCATGAATCACAAAAGGCTGGTATGCAGGTACAGCAAGTAATTAGGAAAGCTAATAGAATGTTATCATTTTATTGTGAGGGGGATTGAATACAAAAGTAGGGAGGTTATTCTTCAGTTATACAGAGCAGTAGTGAGGCCATATCTGGAATACTGTGTACAGTATTTGTCACCTTATTTAAAGAAGGAAGGATGCAAAAGTGTTGGAAGCAGTTCAGAGAAGACTTACTAGACTAATACCTGGAATGGGTTGTCTTCTGAGGAAAGGTTGGACAGACTATGCTTATATCTGTTTGAGTTTAGAAGAGTAAGAGGCAACTTGATTGAAACATATAAGATCCTGAGGGGTCTTGACAGGGTGCATGTGGAGAGGATGTTTCCTCTTGTGGGAGAATCTAGAAATAGGGGTCACTGTTTAAAAATAAGGGTTGCTCATTTAAAACAGAGATGAGGCAAAATTTTTTCTCTGAGGGCCATGAGTCTTAGGGACTCTCTTCCTGAAAAGATGGTGGAAGCAGAGTCTTTGAATATTCTTAAGGCAGTGGTGGGTAGATTCTTGGTAAGCAAGGGGGTGATGGGTTATCGGGGGTAGGGGTGATGCAGATTTAAGGTTACTATCAGATCTTATTAAATGGCAGAGCAGGCGTGAAGAGCTGAATGGTCTACTGTTGCTCCTTGTTCGTGTTGGGAAGATATAATAATTTTCATAATGTTATTGGAATTTATTATAGAGTAATAGTGGAGCCTGTGTCTTTGGGTCTATGTCTGTGTGTGACTTATATGAATTAAAGGCAGCTGATCTGAAAGCTTCGATGTAACAGAAGATAAGCTAGGTTTGAAATGTTAAGTAGGTAAACGTAGGTGTAAAGGGAACATTTGCATTTTTAAATAAGCTAAGCTAGGTTGATTTCAAAAGAGGGAGTGAAATATTACACCTAGCCAGGGGAACCATAGAAAAGTTACAGCACAGAAGGAGGCCATTCGGCCCATCTTGCCCATGCCAGCCCAAGGACACCCAGGTGGCCCTTTCTAATCCCACCTTCCTGCACCCGGCCCATAGCCCTGCAGCTTACAGCACTTAAGGTGCAGATGCAAGTACTTTTTAAAAGAGTTTAGAGTTTCTACCTCTACCACCAACTTGGGCAGCGAATTCCAGACACCCACTACCCTCTGCGTAAAAAAGTTCTTCCTCATGTCCCCCCTACGCCTTCTGCCACTTAAGAAACAGTGTTTATTTTTCCCAACGATTACTGGTATAATTGGTACCAATGTGGACCACAAGAGATTTTTATTATTAGAAAGGTAAATTCCAAAGACATACTGAAACAATGGGAATTTGCATTCAAAGGGGAAAATATGTATAAAGGAGTGATGGTTGTGTATAAGGGAAGGCGTTCTAAGATGTAACACAAGTGTGAAAAAGCCTCCAGCATCTATGTCTCAAGCTGCTGACTACAAAGAACTGAAGTTAAGAAAACTCACTTTTGAATTGGATTGTTCAGGGCATCGTGTTTCTTTGCCTGGGTCTTTTAAAATCTGTGTCTTACTGTTGCCTTAACAAAAGTGTCACTGGGAGTTAGATTAACTAGGGACTTGGAAGTTATCATAGCAATTTGTAGATCTATGTGTGTACTTAAAATCATTTCTTCTATTAATAAAGGTTTAATTTAGTTTTGTAAGAAACCAATAAGACTCAGTGATCTTATTACTACTGAATGCATCTCGGAACTTATACAAATTGCAAAACAGTTGTAGCAGTTGTTTCAAGTTTCCCTTTGGGATTTGAGCAGCTCAGCATTTACCATCAGCTGTGCCATAATGGTTCGTATGTTTGTTTGTATGTTCGTTTTCAATGGCATTACCATCGCTGAATTCCTCACTATCAACATCCTGGGGGTTACCATTGACCAGACACAGACTTGGACTAGCCACTAAATACTGTGGCTACAAGAGCAGGTCAGAGGATGGGAATCCTGTGGCAAGTAACTCACCACCTGACTCACCAAAGCCTGTTCACCATCTACAAGGCACAGGTCAGGAGTGTGATGGAATACTTTCCACTTGCCTGGATGAGTGCAGCTCCAACAACACTCAAGAAGCATGACACCATCTAGGACAAAGCAGCCCACTTGATTGGCACCCCTTCCACAAACATTCACTCCTTCTACCCCCGGCGCACAGTAGCAGCAGTGTGTACCATCTACAAGATGCACTGCAGAAACCCACCAAGGCTTCTTAGGAAGCACCTCCCAAACCCACAACCACTATCATCTAGAAGGACAAGGGCAGCAGATAGATGGGAACACCACCACCTGGAAGTCCCCCTCCAAGCCACTCACCACCCTGACTTGGAAATATATTGTCGTTCCTTTACTGTCGCTGGGTCAAAATCCTGGAACCCCCTCCCTAACAGCACTGTGGGTGTACCTACACCACATGGACTGCAGTGGTTCAAGAAGGAAGTTCATTACCACCTTCTCAAGGGCAGTTAGGGATGGGCAACAAATGCTGGCCTAGCTTATTTTCAAGCAAGACTCCTGTCCTGTTGAACGGCAGTTCCAATGGATACCATGGCATGTCCCTTCTGCTGTCACAATGGGCAAGGTACAGACCATACCCAACCAGCCTGCGCTTACAAAACTCAAAACACTGTCCAACATTAGATATGACGCCACGATTGGGCAACATTTGCTTAATAATCCTCAGTGTGCTAAAAATTGCGCTGGCAACCAAGTTAAGGTTGTCAGTTGGGTTTGCAGTGTGGCGCATTTGCGTGTGCTGGAAGCTGCATATATTAATACACAGGGCTCTGTTCTTTGCAGACAGAAAGAATGTGCACATATAGCGCCTGTTTCAGCTAAACAAAGTAAGTGACAGCCCATTTGCTGGTTCATTCCTCAGGGCTACATCTTGACCAATCAGAGTCAAACTGCCTGGTTTAAATTTCAAACAATACTTGGCAGTTAGCTGTCGGTCACCAATAGCTGGTACATTCTCCATGGCAATGCCTCTAGCAATCGGAGTCCGCTTGCCAACCAATCAGCACTCTTTTCTCATACAGTATAGAGTTGTTGCTTCCCCTGACATTAGTATTCTTGCGATTGTCTTGATGAGTGCAAGACAAAAATCTTCGACAAAATCTTTTTTCAGCAATACTATGAAGATTAGCTAGAGTGTCAATAAAATCTTGAGATAGCTGTTTATAAAGTCTTGCATTTGTTGCACTGTACGGTACTGCACACTAAGCAGCAGACACTGAATATCAGTAGTGCCACTGTGTGTTCAGTGCGTATCGATTAATGGAGCTAATACTACAGCATAGATCAGCTATGAGATTTGCAGGAAGAGCTGCAGGACTGGAATGTGCTACCCTGGAAGATGCAGAATCAGTCCTGGTGTTCAAAAGGGAAGATTGATACGTCACCTGAGACTTCCTATCCTCGATGTGGGGCCATCAGGGAATGTTACAGGTAGGCCATTGTTCATTTTATTGGTTGTATTATTTTGGAATTAATGTTGAAGTTTAAATGTCTGCTCAGATATGGACGGACATTGTGTAATGGATTGTAAACGATGGGTGCTAAAGAGCGTAAATGAGTATTTCTTGACTTTCATACCCCAGTAAAGAGCTTTACAAGGAACCACTTTTGGCTGTCCACGGTGATCTGGTTGTATAAGCTAAGGCATGTTTTTTTAAATTCTTTTCTGGGATGTGGGCATCACTGGCAAGGCCAGCATTTACTGCCCATCCCTAATTGCCCTTGAACTGATTGGCTTGCCACACCATATTACCTGGAAGTCAAAGAGATGGTGGACCTGTGAGGAAGCAACCCAGAGTGGGAGAATATAAATCAGGACCAAGGCTTGAGGCCTACATCACTTACTTGGTGGGACCAGTCAGCTGCTTGGAATTGGCCTGCACTGAATTCAAAAGGAGAGTGAGAAAAAAAGCACATGGTGACATCACAGGAAAACCATAAGTTCATTAGTTGGTAAGAAACTGTTAGGGACTGTCTTTAAATTTCTGTAATTAGAAAAGCGCATTATTTTTAAAGAAGTAGCTACCTTGGATTTAAGTGAGGAACACCAAGTATAAGGGAAAGTCAGGACCGGTATGATAAAGTAATGTAACTTTATTTTACTTTGGTTTATTTAAGACATGGCAGGGAAGCACAATCGAGTGGAATGCGTGTCCTGTAATATGTGGGGAGTCATGGATGCTACTGGTGTCCTAGATGACCACATGTGCAGGAAGTGCTGCCAGCTGCAGAACCTTGAGCTCTGGGTTTCGGGGCTCGAGCGGCAGCTGGAGTCGCTATGGCACATCCGTGAGGCTGAGAGATACGTGGATAGCACGTTCAGAGAGATGGTCACACCGCAGCTTGGGAGCCTGGAGGCAGAAAGGGAATTGGTGACTGCCAGGCAGTCTAAGAAAAATAGGCAGGTAGAGCAGCAGTCCACTGGGGTCCTGCTCACAAACTGCTTTTCCATTTGGAAGCTGGTGAGGGCACTGGTTCCTCAGAGGAGTGCAGTCAGAGTCAGGTTTGTGGCACAACGAGCAGCTCGGCTGCATAAGAGAGGAGGAAGCAGAAAGGAGGAGCTATAGTAATAGGGGATTCATTAGTTCGGGGAACAGACAGGAGTTTCTGTGGACGTGACTTCAGGATGGTATGTTGCCTCCCTGGTGCCAGGGTCAAGGATGTCACCGAGCAGCTGCAGAATGTTCTTATGGGGTGGGTGATCAGCCAGATGTCGTGGTCCACGTTGGTACCAATGTTTTAGGTAGGAAGGGGGATGTGGTCCTGCGATCAGAATTTAGGGAGCTAGGTCAAAAATTAGCAAGCAGGGCTTCAAATGTAAGTAATCTCCGGATTACTCCCAGTGCCAAGTGCAAGCAAGTACAGAAATAGGAAGATAAGGCAGGTGAATACGTGGCTGGAAAGATGGTGCAGGAGGGAGGGCTTTAGATTCCTGGGACACTGGGACTGGCTCTGGGGGAGGTGGCACCTGTACATGCCGGACGGGTTGCACTGAACAGAGCCAAGACTGAGTTCCTTCTGGGGCGTTTTGCTAGTGCTGCTGGTAAGGGCCTTAAACCAACTCAGCAGGGGTGTGGAAACCAGGAGAGAATATTAGAGAGGAATACCAGGGTGCACAACATACTGGGAGAGACAGATAGTGCTAGCATAGAGAATAGTAAGTTAATAGGTGGAGTCGGAGTAAGGGAGAAAGTCATGAAGTCTAAATCAGGGTTACTGTGCATGTATGTGAATACACGAAGATTGGGGTGTTACAGGAGCAGGTTGCCATGTGGAAATATGATGTGGCGATAACAGAGACCTGGCTCAAGAAAACGCAGGACTGGGTGCTGAATATTCCTGGGTACCGAGTGTTCAGAAAAGATAGGAAAGGAAGAAAAGGAGGAGAGGTGGCTGTATTGTTTAAGGAGAGCATGTGCAGTGCTAGAGAAAGAGGATGTCCCAGAGGGTTCAGGGACAGAAATGATTTGGCTAGAGCTAAGGACCAAAAAAGTTGCAATTACATTATTTAGTCTAGTCTAGAGACCACCAATTAGTGAGAAGGATGTAGAGGAACAAATCAGCAGGGAAATTACAGAGAGATGCAGGTATTATTGAGTAATGGGGATTTTAATTACCCGAATGTAGACTTGGACAGTGGTAGTGTAAAGGGCAGAGAGAGGCCAATCAGAGTAGATTGTGTTCAGGAGGATTTTCTACAACAGTATGTGTCCAGTCCAACAAGAAAATATGCACTGTTGGATCTGGTTCTTGGAAATGAGGTTGGCCAGATGGATCAAGTGTCAGTGAGGGAACATTTAGGAGAAGTGATCATTGGATCATAAGGTTTAAGATGGCGGTATAAAAGGACAATATGAAATCCAGAGTAAGAATAATTAACTGGGGGAGAGCCAACTTCAATGGAGCAAGAATGGAGCTGGGCCTGATAGATTTGAACCAAAAGTTGTCAAGAAAAACTGTAGTTGAGCAATGAGCTACCTTCACAGAAATGGTTCGGGCCCAGTCAAGGTATATTCCCTCAAAAGGTAGGGCAAACAAATTCAGAGCTCTCTGGATGAAAAAGGCGATAGAAATTATGAAGAAGTAAAAGCTTGCTTATGACAGTTGTCAGGTAGAAAATACAATTGAGAACCAAGCTGAATACAGAAGGTTCAGAGGGGAGGTGAAAAAACAAATAACCCCTCTTTGCTTCTCTTATGAGAAAAGACTGGCAGCCAACATAAAGGGGAATCCGAAAGTCTTCTATCGGCACATAAATAGTAAGATGGTGGTAAAAGGAGGAATAGGGCAGATTAGGCACCAAAAAGGGGATTTACACATGGAGGCAGGGGCCATGGCTGAGGTCTTTTTTTTATTCATTCACGGGATGTGGGCTTCGCTGGCTGGGCCAGCATTTATTGCCCATCCCTAGTTGCCCTTGAGAAGGTGGTGGTGAGCTGCCTTCTTGAGCTGCTGCAGCCCATGTGGTGTAGGTACACCCATAGTGCTGTTAGGGAGGGAGTTCCAGGATTTTGAATCAGTGACAGTGAAGGAACGGTGATACATTTCCAAGTCAAGATGGTGAGTGACTTGAAGGGAAACTTCCAGGTGGTGGTGTTCCCATCTATCTGCTGCCCTTGCCCTTCCAGATGGTAGTGGGTTTGGAAGGTGCTGTTGAGGAAGCCTTGGGAATTCCTGCAGTGTATCTTGTAGATTGTACACACTACTGCTACTGTGCATCGGTAGTGGAAAGAACGAATGTTTGTGGATATGGTGCAATTAAGTGGGCTGCTTTGTCCTGGACAGTGTCAAGCTTCTTGAGTGTTGTGGAAGCTGCACTCGCCCAGGCAAGTGGAGAGTATTCCATCACACTCCTGACTTGTGCGTGGTAGGTGGTGGACAGGCTTTGAGGAGTCAGGAGTGAGTTACTCGTTGCACAATTTCTAGCCTCTGACCTGCTCTTGTAGCCACAGTATTTATATGGCTAGTCCAGTTCAATTTCTGGTCAATGGTAACCCCAAGATGTTGATAGTGAGGGACTCAGTGATGGTAATGCCATTGAACATCAAGGGTCGATGGTTGGATTCTCTCTTGTTGGAGATGGTTATTGCTTGACACTTGTGTGGGGCAAATGTTACTTGCTGTTTTCATTCCAAGCCTGGATATTGTCCAGGTCTTGCTGCAGGTGTTAAATGAATACTTTGCACCTGTCTTTCCCAAGGAAGCAAATGCTACCCAGGCTGTCACTGGAAGGGTTTCAACTTGATGAGGAGGAAGTGCTGTATAAACTGTCAGTACTTAAAGTTGACAAGGCACCAGGACCAGATGAGATGCACCTAAGGATATTGAAAGAAGTAAGAGGAAATTTCAGGGGCCCTGACCATAATCTTTCAGTCTTCCTTAGACTCAGGGGAGGTGCCAGAGGACTGGAGAATTGCAAACATTACGCCCTTGTTCAAAGAAGGTTGTAAGAATAAGCCCAACAATCTCAGACTAGTCAGTTTAACTTCAGTGGTGGGGAAGCTTCTAGAAACAATTATGCAGGATAGAATTAGTAGTCACATGGAAAAATGTGGGTTACTTAGGAAGAGCCAGCATGAATTTCTAAAGGGGAAATCCTGTTTATTTAACTTGGTGGAGTTTTTGAGGAGGTAACGGAGAGGGTTGATGAGGGTAATGCTGTTGGTGTGATGTACATGGACTTTCAAAAGGCATTCAATACAGTCCAACAAAATAGACTTGTGAGAAAAGTTATAGCTCATGGAATAAAAGGGACAGTAGCAATGTGGATACAAAATTGACTGAGTAATAGGAAACATGGATATTTTTCAGGCTGGAGGAAGGTTTGTAGTGGAGTTCCTCAGTGGTCAGTGTTGGGACCCTTGCTTTTCCTGATATATATTAATGATCTAGGTCTTGGTGGGCAGGGGACAATTTCAAAGTTTGCGGATGATATGAAACTTGGAAGCATTGTAAACTGAGGAGGACAGTGTAGAACTTCAGACGGACATAGACACTCCCAACTCCATTGACAAGCTGCCCAATGGAGGCAGGAATCCCATTGGGAGTTTCTCAAAAAATGATGGTGGCCATGGCTGTGTCCAGATGGGTCATTACAACTCCTATCCTGACCAAGATATACCAAGATTCTGCTAAAGCTGAAAATCCTGATCCTTCTTGGTAAGTAAGGACATTAATGGAACTGGAAATTAAAAGATAAGACCTGTCATGGTGAACAAAATGCTGGGATGGGTCAATGGAGCTAATGGCATTCTCTTGTTACTGTGTGTGAGTATATATATACAGATCCGTCTACTGGTTTCACAGTAAGTGATAGTTGATGTTACTGTAATATTCTAGTTGCTTAGGTAAAGTTTATTTTTAGTCTCACTCCAGCTCTGCTCTGACTAACTCTACAAAAGGAGTTTGTAATATATCTGTTGTGAACAGTAATATCCACAAGACTTGCACAAATCAAATTACCAAGGATAGTGGGCGATTTAAAAAAATATATATACAGAATAAGGGTCTCTGGAAGGTGGAATTTCCTTCAATTAGGATAATGCAGGTAATCAGATCCGGACAGGAATGTTTTAACTGTTTAACATGAGAACTGTAGACATCACAAAGGGGAAAGCTACCAGTTTCTAAATGGGAATGATAAGGAGATCCTCCTATCTGGGATTGCTCCAAGGGCTTGAATATCTAGTAATTGGATCAAGAACATTTCCTAGCATATGTGTGATACAATTTCAATCCAGCTTCTATTGAAGAGTAGTTTTTATTCTAGTATTGACATACTGGAAAGAACTCAATTTCAAACCAATTTACAAGATATTGAAGCTGAAGGCGATGGATTGGGTAAGCGGATAGAAGATGAGTTTGGGGCTGAGCTATACATAAGGTAAGACTTTGCCTGAGGCTGGTGGAGGAGGCAGGGATGTAGAACAACATACCATTGGCTTAAATGTTAACAAAGAATTGTTGGGCCTCTTCCTTGCCTTTTTGTCATGATTACTGACGTCACTTGAGCTAACAATTCTTCCCTTGGGGTGATCACCAACCAGTTGTTTACCTTGGAATGAACCAAGCGCTTGGGATATTGCCCCCCTTGGAGCTGATAGATAATGCTGAGTCCTACAAGCATGTCCTGTTTGGCCATCAACTCCTCCTTTTACATTCTTACCTGCTCCCCGATCCATATGATCTCTGTCTTGTCCCCTCACCTCTCTCCTTTCTGGTTTATTTGACAGCTGCTTCCTGATTAACCTGTCTTCGCATTTGGTGTTCTGGAGATGGGTCAGTCCTCTCAATAAATAACCAAAAAAAGCTCGTATTACAAATATACTAATGCCTGGAAATTTGGGAACAGGGATTGATCCCTCTAACTGGATAGGCTCAAAGTGACCCTAATATTGGTTTGTGAGCCATATTGTCATCAAACTGGTCACCTACGATTGTTCCAATCTGCATCCTTGGGAAGCTTGCTGGAGAAGAGGCCTTGAAGATTGGGCTGCTGTGATTCCAGCAACGGCTGTGTAGTAAGTCCATAAAGAGGACTGGAAGATGGGTGATCGAGTGGTGAATAGCAGTTGTCTACTACTTTATGTCAATTTGGCAGGCTTTTTGTATCCAGTTTGTAATGAGCATGAGCTTCCTGCTCGCCATATTGGAGGCTTAGGTGTCTGTTTAATGCCCAAATAATGGCTATAATGACATCCAATTTCTAGGCCGTAACTTTTATGCATCAGACATGTAAATTCCATCTTGTGGGGGCAGGTGAATATTAAGAAAATATAAATACAGTTCCTGAGGTTCACTGATTATTAGCTAGGCCATTTCAATTGTGTAACTTTTTGTAACACAACCTTTGTTCTATATAAAAGGTAAGTCATCAACTTTTTATAAAGGTCTGTCATAGCTGATGGCTTAATTACAACCTAAGAAGTAGAGCCTCTCAAGAAACTATTTTGTCTGGCGGGGGAGCCCAGAATTAGGGGAAGTTACATCAACATTTAAAGCTAGGCCTTTGGCGGGTGATGCCAGGAAGCACAGGACACACAAGCTCATGGAAACCTTGAAATCTTCCCCAAAAGCTGTTGAGACTGGCAGGTCAATTAAAAATACTAAATCTGAAATCAATAGATTTCTGTTGCTTAAAGCTTATGGGACCAAAGCAGATAGATGGAATAAAGGTACAGAGTAGCCACGATCTAATTGAATGAATGGAAGAACAGGCTTGTGGGGCTAAATGGCCTACTCCTCTTCTGATGTTTCTAGCTGCAGCTTGCCTTGGGTAGGATGAAGTCTGGACCATGGATAGGTGGGACCCACCACATCTCCAAGCCTTAACTCCTCAGCCAAGAAGTCGCCCATTTAATGAATTCTGCTTGTGACTGCTTTATTTTGCCTGGTGACCTGCAAAGCACAGAACAAAAATAGAAAAGATGGCAGGTTCAGAGGAGGTTCATCAGCTTCTGTAGATAGACGAAAGGACTTTACATGGGTCTGGATAAGGGGCTATGTTGTGATGTACTTGGATTCATCACTCACCAGCAATTTTTGTAATAATAGACATGGGGAGAGGTTCTGCTTTCGCCTATTGTTGTCAAACAGGTTTCCTTGCAGCTTTTAGGCAATCATTTAGGAAATGTTTCCAAGCTTCAGTGGTCAAATAATCTTTTTGCCTTCCTATTTATTTGCTAACCCTAGCCGGGCTTACCATTCAGGATTAGCACTTTCAACAACAAAACAGACTTTTAATAATTTTGAATATTAAACAACTGAGAGTTTTAACTGACATCTCTGATTAGTTTAATTACTAATTCTTATTCCAATTTGGTTCTTTTGTTTTCCATACACTGCCAGTCTTCACTGCTGGTTTTAAAATGGAAAATCAGGATTGGGTGGCAATTCCTGGCATTTTAACCCCATTAACATAAAATGGATATGAGTGGGCACGCACTGGGGAATGGTCTACCAGGCCACGCAATGCCATCAGTATATCAGGCAATATCAGCACTGCTCTTCGGAAAGAAGGAATGTGGTAAGATTTAGGTGTCAGCCATTTCTTAGGTCAGAAGGTTGTGGGTTCAAGTCCTGCTCCAGACACCTGAGCACAAAAACAGGATTGACACTTCGTTGCAGTACTGAGGGAGTGCTGCACTGTCAGAGACACTTGTCTTTTGGATGACATAACAAACCAAAGTCCTGTCTGCGCGTTCAGGTGGATGTAAAAGATTTGTGACACTTTTCAAAGAAGTGCAGGTGAGTTTTCCCCGGTGTTCTGGCCAATACCTATCCTCAACCATCAAAAAAAAACAGCATTTGTTAAGGTAAAATTGCGTTTAACCAACTTGTTTGAGCCTTCTAATGAGGTGACAGAGAGGATTGATGAGGGTAAGTTATACGTGAACTTTCAAAGGACATTTGATAAAGTGTTGCACAACAGACTTGTGAGAAAAATTAGAATTCATGGAATAAAAGTGACATGGATATGAAATTGGCTGAATGATAGGAAACAGAGTAATGGTTAATGGATATTTCTCGGACTGGAGGAAAGTTTCCCACGGGCCGGTGTTAGAACCCCTGCTTTTCCTGATATACATTAATGACTTAGATCTTGTTGCGCAGGGCACAATTTTCAAAATTTGCGGACGATACAAAACTTGGAAGTCAACTGTGAGGAGGATAGTATAGGCAAGGATATAGACAGGTTGATGGATCGGTAGATGAAATTTAATGCAGAGAAGTGTGAAGTGGTTCATTTTGGTAGAAAGAACATGAAGAGACAATATAAAATAAAAGGTACAGTTCTAAATGGGGTGAAGGAGCAGCAGGACCTGGGTGCCTATTTGCATAAGTCATTAAAAGTGACAGGACAAGTTGAGAGAGCAGTGAATTAAGCATACAGCATTCTAGGCTTCATTAATAAGGGGCATAAGAGTACAAAAGCAAGGAAGTTACATTAAACCTGTGGAGAACACTGATTCAGCCTCAGCTGGAACATTGCATCCAGTCCTGGACACCACACTTTAGGGAAGATGTGAAGGCATTAGAGTGCAGAAACGATTCACGAGAATGGTTCCAGTAATGAGGAACTTCAGTTACTGGGATAGATTGGAGAAGTTGGGACTGTTTTCCTTGGGGAAGAGAAGGCTGAGGGAAGATTTTATAGAGGTAATCTAAATCATGAGGGGTCTGGACAGAGTGGATAGGGAGAAACTGTTCCCACTCATGAAAGGATCAAGAACTAGAGGCACTGATGTAAGGTAAGTGGCATGAGGTAAATATTTTTCACGTAGCAAGTGGTTAAGATCTGGAATGCACTGGCCGAGTGTGATGGAGGCAGGTTCAATCGAGGTAGTCGAGGGGATTGGATTATTATTTGAAAAGGAAGAATGTGTAGGGCTATGGGGAGAAAGCAGGGGAATTACACTGGGGAACTCGAGGCCGAGGTGAGGGTGCGCACAAGGTGCAAAACACTGGGGCCAGAGGGCTAGGAGATCATGGGATCGTAAATGGATTTCTTGTCATTCTCCAGACTGAGCATCCAGACCTGAAAGGCCGGCTTTCAGTTGCGCTGACAGTTATTGTAAGTAGGAACTGCTGCTCCCGGCCTTCGGGTAGCCTTGTGGTTCCGATATTTTTTTTGAAAAGTCCGCTGGAAGACCACAAAGCTGCCCAAAGGTCAGTAGCTGAGGGCTTTCTTTTGAAGCTCTCATGTTATCTTCCCATGAAGATGCTAAGACCTGTTGAATGCAATCTATTGGGGAAACCAATGAGATCAGACAAGGCTGCATTTGGCACTCAAATTAGTCAATGTTAATTTGAGTCTCCTGCAGAGACAGAGTCTATGATTGGAGGAGCAGCAAGGGTGGGAGAGAGGGAGGCTGTGCTTGGAGGAGCTGGAGCAGTTATCCTGTCCGGCCCCGCTCACCACCACACAGGAGTCTTTCAGGTGCACTGAATGGTTTGCGATGACATCTTTCAGGAGGCCAAGGAGAAGAAAAAGAAAATGAAAGAACAGGAGGGCGTCTCCGCTGGTAGTGAGGCCGGAGAAGGCCTGGGGAAGTGTCAGTCAGCCTTGTGCCAGGCTGGATCCGGCTGCTGTTCTCACCCGCAGCACTAGCCACTCCCAGGGAACTGGAACTTCGCTTCTGGTGATACTGAGTTATCTTGAGCGAGGTCAGTGAACGCTGTGTCAGTGTGTGTAAGGAGGGAGCTTAGGCGGCAGCAAGTGAATGGCACCATCCCCTCTCCTCCCCTCCCTCCTCTTTCCCTTCTACAACGCTCAACAATTAAACAATGTGAGCTGCAGCATGGTGCTGGTCTTTCTTTTCTATGCAGCACAGGGAGTTGAAATATATAAAATAATACCTGAAAGGTTTTCTTGCAATCTGAGTTATACTAATTGAATCTTTCCCCCAATTACGAATTTACTGTCACTGTGTATATGGTGCAATGTGCAGAGCATGTTAATGAGGCAGTCACCGAAATCAGTGTTATCATCTGCACAATGTTATAAATAACTGATGGGATATTTCCCTGTCAAATTAACAATGTTGAAATAAAATTTGTACTCTCTGGTTTATTTAACAGTGGTGGTGGGATCACCTATAGGGCGCACAGGAAATTAACACTGTGTTATATCGTTGCTGCTCTTAGTATTAATGACCCATGCTGCATATACATTGGGTGATATTTGTAACCAAATGTCAACAATGGGCATTGTTATTTTATTAGGACCTTTGTGATTGTTTGGTGAATCTTGCAAGGAGAAAAAAAAAAGCATGATTGAGGGTGTTGGAGGGTGAGTGGTGGGTGGAGGGGGCATAAGGGACCTGGAAACAGAAGCACCAGGGCTCATGATTGAAGAGTCATACGGACTTGAAATGTTAACTGTGTTCCTCTCCGCAGATGCTGTCAGACCTGCTGAGTTTTTCCAGGTATTTTTGTTTTTGTTTCTCATGATTTCTTTCCCTGGCCCTGGGTGCATTGCTCCTTCAGCACAGACACAATGGACCGAATGCCCTCGTTCTGTGCTGTAACCATTCTGAGATTAATTCCCTTAATTCTCAACATCTGATCAATTTTAAATGTAATGTGGCTTTTCAATAAAATGTTCTCTCTCTCTCTCTCTCTCTCACACACAGCCCAGTTCCATTGATATGTTTGACTCTGGATTGACTCCTGAATCCCAGAGGGCAAAGTTTCATCTGTGAAATATTTGGAATATTCTGGTCAATGATTCTCTACATAGCAATGGAGAATAGCAGAATAAAGGCTGTCCCATTAGTCGTCTGTTACACACTGTTAACTACCGTTGTTTAATAATTATATGATCTGTTGTCCTCTCATACCTAATCCCTGCTGCATTCTGAGAGCCTACTTTGAAACATTGTTGCTATGCAACGCTGTTTGTTCTGTACCTGTTCCTGTTTACTTTACCTTTACTGATCATCTGGCTGCATTTTGCAAAAGGTTCCTTTCAGCCACACACCAGTGGCATGCGGCGAGGGATTGAGTTCGGTGTGTCGAGCTGCTGAGCTCTTCCTTTCTGAAATGAGATGAAAGAGGGAAGTGAGGGGAGTGAAGTTTGCAGACGACAAGAACAAATGATTGTGAAGCAGGGAGTCGCAGAGGTCAGTGTGAATGATGTGTTTAAGGTAATTAATGGAGTGTGGGAATAATTGGTTCTAATGGCCTGTGAGTTATAGCACACATGCTGTGAAACTTTACTGGTTACTTGTCTGAGATGCCCCCTTGACCATCTCAACAAGCAATTTTTTTTTTCTCTTTCAAATAAGACTTTAAACTGAGACCCTGTCCGTCCTTTCGGGTGGACATAAAACATCCCACAGCACTTTTTCAAGGAGGAGCAGGACACTCTCCTTAGTTTCCCAGTTGATATCTATTCCTCATCCAACTTCACAAACTGCTAATTTGGTCTTGTTTGTGGGGTCTTGCCATGAGCAAATTGGTCACCATGTTTCATTGCTACAGTGACTAAAATTCAAAAATATTTCATTGACTAAAAGGCACTTTGGGACCTCTTCAGACCTTTCTTCTTCTTTTCATTCTTGAGGTGTAGGTATTGTTGGCTAGGCCAGCATTTGTTGCCCATCCCAAATTGCCCTTGAGAAGATGGTTCAGGGCCACCTTCTTGAACCACTGCAGTCCATGCGGTATAGCTACACCAATAGTGTTGTTAGGGAGCAAGATTTTGACCCAGTGACACTGAAGGAATGGCAATACAGTATTTCAAAAGTACTTCACTGCTGTAAAGCACTTTAAGATGTCCAATGGTTGTGAAACACTATATAAGTATTCTTATCGTGTCCACGGATAGTCTATACATGGCCCAGCCAGAATTGGACACATTTTTGCGCCTTGTTGTTGAATTCAGCAAGATCTGCAACAGTGCAGGGTTCCTCTAGCGATAGGCATTGCAGGAGATGTTGCATAGTCTGTGGCTCAGTTCCACATTCACAAGTTGTCGGACTGGTTGTATATCCCCATTTGTTTAGTGACACCTATAAGTGCAAGTCCTCCTTTTTACTGCAGTGTTGTCAGGGCCCATAGCCTTTGCTGTATCCAGTGTCTTCAGCTGTTTCTTGATGTCACATGCTGTGTATCAAATTGAAGACTGGCGTCTGTGATGCTGGGGACCTTGGGAGGAGGGCAAGGTGGATTATACACTTGGCACTTTTGGCTGATGATGGTTGCAAATGCTTCAGTCTTGTCTTTTGAACTGATGTGCTGGGCTCCCCCATCATTGATGATGGGGATGTTTGTGGAGCTGTCTCCTCCTCCTCCCGTTAGTTGTTCAATTGTCCACCGCCGTTCACGACCGGATGTGGCAGGAGTTTTGACTTGAATCGTTGGTTGTGGGATCATCTAGCTCTGCCTATCACATGCTGCTGTTTAAATTGTTTAAATATGTAAATGAAGTTTCTCCTCTTTTCATCTCAGCACAATCCTCTTGCATCCGGGTGAGAAGGTTGTAGGTAAGAGTCTAGGCTGACAGTTTATTTCGTGCCTGGAGTTGGGGGAAGGCATCATTGCTGGAGGTACCTTCTTTCAGATCAGGCATGTAACCAAAGTCCTATTTGGTGACCCAGTGAGTTTGTAGAACAGAGAAGACCTATGGTACTAATTAGTTAAGCAGGGATTCTCCTGATGTCCTGTTTGACATTCTTTCCCCGAAAAGTGCAGTCAACATTAGATGAATTGGTCATTTGTCTCATCGCTATTTGTGGGATGATGCTGCTGCAGAATGACAGCATTAAACAGTCAGTTCACTTAGGAACATTGAGTGTGACAAGGCTGGAAAAGATTCTGTAGTTCATCCTTAAAAACAATACCTCTCAATTCCCCACTCCCCCATTCATCTATTCACTTTCTCCTTGAAATTGTTTACACTGTCCCCAGCGCCTCCCCACAGCTTGGCCAGTCCAATCCACACCTTTATCACCCTCTACACCAAGTAGTTCAAAGTAAACTCTCTGTATATTTTCTCCATCCTCCACCCAACCCCGCCAATCATGGCTCTTCCACTGCACCTCCACCTGATTCCCTTGGCTCCAGAGTGCATGGCATTTTGAACATATCGTTCAAATAGTAATTAATTGTGTACAGTGTTTAGAGATGTTCATCCTGTACAGTGGCAAGAAAAGATGTTGCCACTTGTTTCAGGTGGTAGTGACCTCAGCTGTCAGCTCTGGCACACCCTGTGTAAACCTCTCTACGTTTCTCCTCCTTTTCGATGCTCCTTAAGCTATCTCTTTGACTGCTTTCCTAGTAATCTCCATGTGTGACTTGTTGATAATTTGTCCGGTAACGCTGTTGTGATGTGTCTTGGGACATTTTTACTACATTCAAGGTGTCTAAATGCTAGTTGTTGTTCTTGACAGTCAGTGAGTCATTATGGCACAGAAGGAGCCCATTCAGCTGGCTCTCTGGAGAGCAACCCTATCACTTCCATTCCCCTGGAAGTTTATTTACCACAAGTGCCCATCCATTACAGCCACCAGAGAGAACAGTGAGGATCGATATCTCCAGGAGGGACACAACCTTTCGAGCACAGAACTGACACCTGGTTTACTTATCAACCCTGTCTCTGGAGTCAAGGCTGGTGATAGTGGCAGCTATAAGCAGTAAGGGAGTAATACTGAGACCATGTTCACCCTTTGTCTCTGGATCTCACCAGGTTCAAACAGGCAATGCCCAGCAGTGGATGTGAGAACAGGGCTGAGTGAACTGGCACCACTCGGGAATGCAGGAGCAGTAGGCCATACGGAAGAGGGAAAATGGGGGTTTCAACAGCACTTATGATGGATGAGTCAGGCTAGTGTAGCTGCAGAAAGACTGAGTACAGGGCTGGGTACAGCAGGGAGAGTGACTGCAGAGTCCCAGAGTACAAGGCTGGGTACAGCAGGAGGAGTGACTGCAGAGTCCCAGAATACCGGATTGGGTGCAGCACGGGGATGACTGCAGAGTCCCAGAATACCGGATTGGGTACAGCAGGAGGAGTGACTGCAGACTCCCAGAATACTGGACTGGGTGCAGCAGGGGGATGACTGCAGAGTCCCAGAATACCGGATTGGGTACAGCAGGGGAAGTGACTGCAGAGTCCCAGAATACCGGATTGGGTACAGCAGGGGGAGTGACTGCGGAGTCCCAGAATACCGGATTGGGTACAGCAGGAGGAGTGACTGCAGAGTCCCAGAATACTGGACGGAGTCCCAGAGTACAGGGCTGGGTACAGTAGTGGGAGTGACTGCGGAGTCCCAGAGTACAGAGTGGGAACCCGAGGGAAAAATCAGAGCAGGGAACGGGCGATGGAGAATTAGTGAGTGACTCTGGAAGACAGAAGAAGCACAGGTTAAAAAGTGTACAGCACAGGAATTTGGCAGTGTTAAAAGATATATATGTAAATGCAAGGAGTATAGCAAATAAAGCCAATGAGCCGATGTGTCGAAGGGCGCACACAGACACATAGCAACATGATATTGTTGCTATAATGGAAACTTGGCTTAAGGAGCAGCAAAAATGGCAGCTCAATGTGCCCGGATATAGAGGTTTCAGACAGCATAGGGAGGGGCAAAAAAAAGGTGAGGGTGAAGCATTATTAGTTAAAGAATCAATTACAGCTGTGATGAGGGATGGTAGACTAAATGAAGCATCAAATGAGGCCGTATGGGTTGAGCTCAGAAATAAAAAGGGGCAGCCACATTGCTAAGAATGCACGATAGAACTCAAATAGTGGAAGGGAGTTAGAAGGGCAAATATGCAGGCAGATTTCTGAGAGCAAAAACAATAGGGCAGTAATAGTTGGGGACTTCAACTACCCTAATATCAACTGAGATACGAACAGTGTGAAGGGCAAAGTGGGTGTAAAATTCTTGAACTGCATTCAAGAGAACTTTTTTAGCCAGCACGTAACGAGCCCAATGAGAGGGGGTGCAATTTCACATGTAGCCTTGGGAAATGAAGCTGGGCAAGTGGATGAAGTAGCGGTGTGGGATCATTTTGGAAATCATACAGTTAGTTTTAGCACAATTATGGAAAAGGACAAAGATAGAACAGGAGTGAAAGTTCTCATGTGGGGGAAGACAAATTTTTTGAAGCTGAGAGGTGAGCTGGCGAGAGTGGACTGGATGTGGCTATTAGAAGGAAAAACAGTGTCAAATCAGTGGGAGCCATTCAAAAGAAAGATTCTGCGAGCACAGTGGTACTGCCAAATCTAGAGTCCCCTGGCTATCCAGAAGCTTACTGGCCAAGATAAAGCAGAAAAAGAAAGCTTCTGAAAGTCACAAAAGGCTTGATACTGTAGAAAGCCTAGATGAATATAGAAAGTACAGGGGCGAAGTAAAAATGGAAATTAGGAAAGCAAAGAGAGGATACGAAAAAATATTGGCAGGTAAAATCAAAGAAAACCCAAAGATGTTTTACCAGCACATTAAGAGCAAGAGAGTAACTAAGGAAAGAGTAGGACCTATCAGAGATATGCAAGGTAACTTGTGCATTGACGCTGAAGATGTGGGCAGGGTTCTCAATGAGCACTTTGTCTCTGTCTTCGGGACAGGGACTCCGCAGTCACTCCCCCTGCTGTACCCCTCAGACATCCAGTTAAGGAGGAGGAGTGTGAAATATTAGATACAATAAGCATAATGAGAGAGGAAGTACTGGAGGGACTGGCATCCTTAAAGGTGGATAAGCACCAGGGCCAGATGGATTGTATCCCAGGCTGTTAAAGGAAGTCAGAGAGGAAATAACGGATGCTCTGAGGATCATTTTCTAATCCTCATTAGATACAGGCAAGGTACCAGAGGATTTGATGTCTGTGAATGTTGTACCATTATTTAAAAAGGATGTGAGGATAGGCAGAAAATTATAGGCTGGTCAGTCTGACTCCAGTGGTGGGCAAATTATTGGAATCAATTCTGAGAGACAAGATAAACTGTCACTTAGAAAGACATGGGTTGATCAGGGACAGTTAGCCTGGTTTTATTCGGGGAAGATTGTGTCTTACTAACTTAATTGAATTTTTTGAGGAAGTTAACAAGAAGGGTTGATAAGGATAGTGTAGTGGATGTTGTCTACATGGATTTTAGTCAGGCATTTGATAAGGTCCCTCATGGCAGACTGGTCAGGAAAGTGAGATCCCGTTGGATACTGGGGAAGGTGGCAAGTTGGATCCAAAATTGGTTCAGTGACAGGAAACAAAGGGCAATGGCTGATGGGTGTTTTTGTGAATGGAAAACGATTTCCAGTGGTGTTTGTTAGGGGGGAATTAAATATATATAAAAAAAATAACACAGTAAGAATTTTCTGAACCTACTTAAAATCTCCAGGCAGACATGGCTGCTACATATTAAGAGTTGAAGATTACCAGATGAACATTGCATAGCCTTAAGAGTCAGATTGGAGACAAAAGTATGACATAAATTAGATTAAGTGTACTCCCCTCTCACGTAGGGAAGGGGCAGATGGTTTTAGCTTAGATATGGGAAGGTGAACAATGGACAAAGAGAGGGCTTTGATGAAACACAAACAGTCTTGAGTTGTAAGAACCAAGGTCTTTGTGTACGTGTTTTAATTCTGATTGGATAATATAACTATGTATACATCCTTTAGAATAATTGGTTAGCAAAATCACATGTTTATGCACTCAATAGGATAGAGTTAGTATGGAACTGGTGTGTCGGTTACCAATTGGATGTATTCAAATGTACTCAAATGTGTTATGATAAGAAAAGGTACAAAAGTAGTGAAATGTAATCAATCAGGGAGCTGGGCCTTCATTCTTAGGAATGATTGCAGCTCCCTTGCATATGCTTGAATAAAACCATTTAAAAGGAAGCCTGAGTCTCTGTGGTCATTGCGGGATCGGAGAGTGTAACTTCTCCCCGTCATTTTCCACAGGGCTCAGTGTTGGGGCCCTTGCTGTTTATTATATACATTAATGATTTGGACATAAATGTGGGAGGTATGATTGGGAAATTTGCAGATGGCACAAAAATTAGCCGTGTAGTTGATAGTGAAGAGGATAACTGTTGTCTCCAGAATTATATCAATGGTTTGGTTGACTGGGCGGAGAAGTGGCAAATGGAATTCAATCGGGAAAAGTGTGAGGTAATACATTTGGGGAGGACAAAAAAATGCAAGGGAATACTCAATAAACAGAAAGATATCAAGAGGGGTTGAGGAAGTGAGACACCTTGGAGTGCATGTCCACTCTGAAAGTGACAGGACAGATGGATAAGGTGGTAAAGAAAGCATATGGAATGCTTTCCTTTATTGGACGAGGTATTGAATACAAAAGCAGGGATGTATTGATGGAACTGTGTAAAACACTGGTTAGGCCACAGCTGGAACTTTGCGTCCAGTTCTGGGTCACCACATTACAGGAAGGACATAATTGCTCTGGCGAGAGTGCAGAGAAGATTTGCAAGAATGCTGCCAGGGCTTGAAAATTGCAGCTATGAGAAGATTGGATAGTCTAGGGTTGTTTTCCTTAGAACAAAGGAGGCTGAGGGGTGACCTAATTGAGGTGTACAAAATTGAGAGGCCGAGATAGGATAGACAGGAAAGACTTGTTTCCCCTAGCTGAGGGGTCAATTACCAGGGGGCATAGGTTTAAGGTGATTGGTAGAAGGATTAGAGGGGACGTGAGGAAAAACTTTCTCACCCAGAGGGTGGCGGGTGTCTGGAATTCACTGCCTAAGTTGGTGGTTGAGGTTGAAACAGTCAACTCATTTAAAAGGTACCTGGATCTGCATCTGAAGTGCTGTAACCTGCAAGACTACAGACCAGTGCTGGAAAGTGGGATTAAAATGAACGGCTAGTTTCTTTTTCATCTTTTCCTGGCTGGCACAGACGTGATGGGCTGAATGGCTTCTTTCTGCGCTGTAACTTTTTTATGGTTCTACAGGGCTGGTTACAGCAGGGGGAGCAGGAAAGCTCCAGCAAAGTGGGGACATGGAAGTCAAAAGAACATAAGAAATAGGAACAGGAGTAGACCATTCGGCCCCTCGAGCCTGCTCCACCATTCGATAAGATCATGGCTGATCATCTTGTGTTTCGAGTTCTACATTCCCATCTAACCCCGATAACCTTTGATTCACTTGCCCAACAAGAATCTATCTACCTCTGCCGTAAAAATATTCAATGACCCTGCCTGCCTCCACCACCTTCTGAGGCAGAGAATTCCAAAGTTGCACAACCCTCTGAGAGAAAAAATTTCTCCTTATCTCTGTCCTAAAAGGATGATCCCTAATTTTAAAACTGTGCCCCCTAGTTCTGGACTCACCCACAAGAGGAAACATCCTTTCCACGTCCACCTCGTCAAGGCCGTTCAGGATCTTGTATACTTCAATCAAATCACCCCTCACTCTTCTAAACTCCAGTGGAAACAAGCCCAGTCTGTCCAACCTTTCCTCATAAGACAACCAACTCATTCCAGTATTCAATCTAGTAAACCTCCTTTGAACCGCCTCCAAAGCACTTACGTCCTTTGTTAAATAATACCTGAATTTAACAGCAGGAACCCATTCCAGTTGTTTTATTCAATTTTTCTACCCTAGAACCAGCCAAATGGACAGGCCGGCTGCCCGGTAGGTGGGAAAACCTGGCAGCTGGAGCTGTTGGGCATAACCCCTTGAATTGAGACGGAGGGAGTGAGAGGTTGGGGTTTGAGGGTGCTAGGGGTTGGGTGAGGGAAGGCTTGTTGATCAGGGTAAGTGGGGAGAGAGGAGTCACGATTGACAGAGTGGAGGCTGAAGGTTACATTGAGGTGCTGGGTTGGGAGAGGACTCCTGCACCGCATGACTCTCGAGGAGCGTTGTAAAAAGCACTTGCCTCCCGGAGCTGACAGCTCCTACCTTCATTTTGCTGAAGGGTTTCTCAAACTGGGATCTGGTCAGGTAGGTCACAAGATGAATATGGATGGGGAAGACCATTTTGTCTTCCCCAGCTCATCCACCTTATCTCTGAGCAAAGGGGCAGTGGCACGGAGCAACTTGGAGGTCCTGCTAGATTTAACAGCATGAAATCTAGTTGTTTTCTTCAAAATTGACTGCGCCACCATTTTACTCATATAATGGCTCCTTGCACAGAGCAGCACTGGAGGTGTATTTGAGTCTGATTTTAGACCTGTCAGTATTTGATCAAAGCAATACCGAAATGTCTCTCAACCTCAGTTGGTTAGTGAACAGTTGCTCTCTTGTGTGTCATGCATATATGGAGCAATCCGACAAATTCCTAAACTCTAATCTGTTCAGCAGGAGGTCCACATTCCAATGCACAATCCATTACCAGTTATATTCGAACTGTATTATACACCCAAGTAAATGGATACCTGAATGTATGACGCAAGTCCAACATATGACAAGTTCTCTGTGTAAATCTAAACTTCAAGATTATTTATTCATTCATGGGATGAGGGCGAGGCCAGCATTTATTGCCCATCCCTAATTGCCCTTCAGAAGGTGGTGGCGAGCCACCTTCTTGACCTGCTGTAGTCCATGTGGTGGGTACGCCCACAGTGCTGTTAGGAAGGGAATTCCAGGATGCTGACCTAGTGATAGTGAAGGAACGGCGATATATTTCCAAATCAAGATGCTGTGTGGCTTGGAGGGGAACTTCCAGGTGGTGGTGTTCCCATCTATCTGCTGCCCTTGTCCTTCTAGGTGGTAGAGGTCGTGGGTTTGGAAGGTGCTGTCTAAGAAGCCTTGGTGAGTCACTGCAGTATATCTTGTAGATGGTACACACTGCTGCTACTGTGCGTTGGTGGTGGAGGGAGTGAATGTTTAAGGTGATGGACGGGTGCCAGTCAAGTGGGCTGCTTTTTCTGGATGGCATTGTGCTTTTTGAGTGTTGTCCTCATGTAGGCAAGTGGGAAGTACTCCACCACACTCCTGACTTTGTGCTTTGTAAATATTATTATGATTATATTACCACCTTCAGCTTCTTGCCTGTGTCTTTTAACCTCCCCTGATTAGTGTAAATGTGGTGATTGGTAGTGGTGTGCTACAGACCACTTGAGTCTGCGTTGCTGTGGTAACATGCACTTCTACACACATGTGGTAGTCTGGACCTAGGGGCAGTGATGGTAGTGGCTCCAACTTTCTTTCCATCACATGGCTGACCAGGAATCTCTCCCACTCTTTCCACTTGCCATTGGCATGTGTTAGAAGGATTTGCAAATTGATACTCAACCTTTTTGGCTGCATTATGAACATGCCTTCCTTGGCCATCAAGTCCAGGGGCGGGACTTGAACCTGGAGCTTTTGGCTCAGAGGCAGGAACGCTACCCACTGCACATTAAAACAACCTAACGGGGCGATTACATGATTAAAATGATGGTTCAGTCGTTTTGAAAGGGTTGTGTGTGCTGGGTGTCTGCCTACTTCAGGTGGTAGGCCTCTTTTAATATTCACATCAGTTCTATGATGGTCATGGGACCTAGATTAAAAACAGAAAACACTGGAAATACTCAGCAGGTCTCACAGCATCTGTGGAGAGTGAGAAACAGAGTTAACGTTTCAGGTAGATGACTTTTCATCGAAGCATTAACTCCGTTTCTCTCTTCACAGATGCTGCCAGGCGTACTGAGTGTTTCCAGCTTTTTTTTTGTTTTTGTTTGTATTTCCAGCATCCGCTGCAGTTTGTTTTTTTACAAAACATGGATTGGAATTTTGAGAGAGAGCTGGTTGGGGTGTGTGTTCTCTCTCTGACATAGTCCATTGGTGATAGAGACACAGAGGCTCAGGAAACATGGGTTTGAAATTATCTTTGCGGGGTCATTAGGAGCAAGAGCTTTCTAGGGCCCCATAAAAACAATCTAGGCCGCTTCCATCCTGGGAGACCAGGCCCCATTCCACCCACACCCAAACCCCCACCCCTACCCCCACACCCCCCATCATGCCTCAACGCCCCCTCCCCGCCCCCCAACACATTTACCTTGTTATCGGGGAGGGATGGGTGGGGCGCAGTGGGGAGTTTGCCTTTGACCGACTCAATCCCTCAAAAGATTTGTCACCTCTCAGCTCATTGGCCCATTGTAAAGGAGGTTGTGGCCTCAAAATCACTGCCAACCCTTCACCACCGTCAATGGTCAAAATCAACCCTTTACTGGAGGCAGAAAAGGAGGACATATTCACCCCCGATATGAGAGCACAATGTTCACCCCCTGCATTAGCCAGTCTGCTGCTGGGAGCATTATTTGGTATCATTACTGAGATGACTTATGCAAAGGGTTGTGTAGGTTGTGAAGTGACACAATGCATTCTGTACCCACAGTAATCAGGCAATCAGGGGGAAAACCCTCCACTGGTTGGAGTCTTATTGAGCACAAAGGAAGATTGTTGTTGTGGTGATTATTGCTTTCAGGCCAGCCTTGCTGAGTAAGGGTCACGTGGTCAGAACAGCCAATCAACGACGAGTGCAGGAAATCTCATAAGGGGCTGGAGTTTTCTTAGCCTGGGG
Source organism: Cetorhinus maximus (assembly GCF_964194155.1). Lineage (NCBI taxonomy): Eukaryota > Metazoa > Chordata > Chondrichthyes > Lamniformes > Cetorhinidae > Cetorhinus > Cetorhinus maximus. Next base: position 150,289,740 of record NC_135883.1, on the reverse strand, counting down.
GAGCGTATTGTAGCCTTGCTAGAAGCAGGCAGCTCATCCAACAGCTCTGTAAATAAAGTTTGTTGTTCAACTAAAGAAGCCCCTTGGTAGTACATCTCTACATCTGCGACAAGACTAAATGATTCTGGTGCTACCTCTTGCCCTACAACTGCATATCTAGTTTTAAAGAAGGAAAGAAAGAAAAAATATATACTCATCAGGATGCCACTCTTCGGTAGGATTGACCCATTTGGCTCCTCCACAGAGGACTGGAGTCAATACATCGAGCGCCTTGGGTTTTATTTCCAGGCCAACAGAATAGAGGAGGCAGCAAAGTGCAAAGCAATTCTCTTGAGTGTCTATAGGAGTCAAACCTACAACCTTATTCGCAGTGTCTCAGTCCCAAGCGCGCCTGACTCCAAACTGTTCAGTGAGCTCGTGGATTTAGTGAAGGGTAATTTTCAGCCCAAACCATCGGTCATTATGTAAAGATTCAAATTTAAGAGGTGAGGGTGAGGGGCCCAGGTGAATCGATTGCAGCTTAAGTTGCTAAGTTGAAGCAATTGTCAGAGCATTGTGATTTCGGAGCGACCTTGAAGGATGTGCTACGGGATTGGTTGGTTTGTGGCGTGCGCAACGACACCATTCAGCGTCGATTTTTTGCAGAAGTCAATATAAATTTTAATTGAGCAGTGGAGATAGCACTGGCCGTGGAAGGCACTGAAAAAGATTCGCAGGAGCTACAGGGCTTGCAAAATGGCGCCGCTAACCAGTTAGGGCGGGAAGCTGCAGCCAGGAGTGGCACCAAAACCGCTGAAGTAGCCGCGAAGTGGGAATCGTTCCCAACCACCCAGAAATCAAAAAAATATACCAGAGGCAATCAGACAGCGATCCTGAAGTCGAATTGTTACCGATGTGGGGTAACCACACACCTGAAACATGTAGATTTAAGGAGGCCAAGTGGTATTACTGTTGAAAAAAAGGACATTTGATACAGCAGTGCAGAGATAAGTCCAGGCTGCCAAGTAACCAGCCGGCAAAGATATTAGAAGTACATAACATGAAAAAGCCTGAAATAACCGAGTCACTCTCTTTTGAATCTTAAAGCAGTCAAGGCAAACCCTATTACTGTCACACTGCACATGAATGGGAAGCCTCTAGTCATGGAGGTGGATACAGGGGCATCAGCCACAGTGTCGGTGAGCACACAATTCAGTACCGGAGAGAAGGTGCCCAACCCTTGAGCCTGGAGAGAACTTCTGCACAGTAGAAGACTTACACAGGAGAAAACGTAAAAGTAGCAGGTGCCACCATGGTACCTGTGAGCTATGGGCAGCAGCCAGCCCAGCTCCCAGTAATAATAATGACTGAGGAAGGATCATGCCTTCTGGGCTGTGATTGGCCAAAAGAAATCAAATTAAATTGGTCCGAGAATTTTCAAGTGCGGGCAGGAGGACTGCTAGATATGTTAAAAAAATACGACCGCGTCTTTCGCAACGAATTAGGAAAAATCAAAGGCTTGCAAGCCAAGATTTATGCTGATCCAGAGGCAGCTCCCCGATTTTTTAAGGCTAGGCCTGTACCATATGCCTTAAGAGCAAAAGCAGATGCTGAGTTAAACAGGTTGGAGGAACTAGGCATCATATAACCTGTTCCATTTTAGGAATGGGCAGCACCTATCGTCCCTGTACTGAAACCGGATAAGACCGTCCGCATTTGTGGCAATTATAAACGAACAGTTAATCAGGCCACCAAGTTGGATAAATATCCAATTCCAAGAATTGAAGACTGGTACGCAAAACTGGCACGAGGTCAATCCTACACTAAGTTGGATATGAGCCACATGTACCAGCAACTCAAGTTAGATAAAGCATCCCGGGGGTGTGTCACAATAAAGACACACAAAGGCCTATTCCAGTATACGCCTCTCCCTTTTAACATGCCTTCGGCATGTGTAATGTTTCAAAGGCCGATGGAGAGTTTGCTATGGGGATTACCACGGGTTGTAGTAAACCTTGATGTCCTCACAACTGGATTGACAGAGGCTGAACATTTAGCAAGTTTAGAGGAGGTAGATTTATGGAAGCGGGAGCTCACCTAAAAGAGGAGAAATGCACTTTCCAAACCACCGAGTTACCTATTTGGGGCACCGTGTAGATGCACAATGATTACACCCCGTGGAAGAAAAGGTTAAGGTGATAAAAGAGGCGCCTTCCCCCACAAATATCACACCGAACTCAAATCATTTTTGGGGATGGTAAACCACAACGGGTGATTTTTACCCAGCTTATCGAGTGTACTGGTCCCTTCCACACACTGCTGAAGAAACACCACCGTTGGTCCTGGAAGGCTCCACAGCCGGTAGCCTTCAAAAGAGTAAAACAACTGCTGCACTCCTTGTTAGTGTACTTTGGCCCATTTAAAGAAATGATACCGACCTGCGATGCCTCTCCATATGGCGTTGGTGCAGTGTTGTCCCATGAGATAGACGACGGCTCTGAGAGGCTAGTAGGTTACGTATCAAGAACCTTCTCAGTGGCCGACAAAGGTTGTTTGCAGATCGAGAAGGAAGAACTGCCAATAGTCTTCAGAGTTAGAAAATTCCACCAGTACTTACATGGCAGTTTACTATCGCCTCTGATGATAAGCCGCTTTTGGGCCTTTTCAAAGAAGACAAGGCTCTCCCGCCAACAGCCTCGGCAAGAATTCAGCAATGGGCATTAATTCTGTCCGCCTATGAACACACTTTCAAGCACCGACCTGGGATACACAGAGCGAATGCGGACGCTTTTAGCTGCCTACCCTTGCAAGAAACCATTGTGTGTACCCAAGAAATTGTCCTTAGACACATCGCCCATCTGTGTGAAGCAGATCAGGAACTGGACCAATTGAGATCCGTTCTGTCCAAAGTGAGACACCAGATACCTACAGGCTGGTTAATCGAGCCAGCCTCCGAGGGCATGAAAACATTTTTTACCCGCAAATATGAATTGAGTTGTCAGGATGGCATCATACTCTGGAGAGCAAGAGTAGTCGTTCCTGTACCAGGCAGAGAACTGCTCCTAACCGAATTACACACAGCTCATCCTGGCACTTCTAAGATGAAAATGGTCGGCAAGAGTTATGTATGGTGGCCTGGGGTATAGATGCAAATCTACAGAAGTTAGTCAGGCACTGTCAAGAGTTGCTAACTGCAGCAAAAGTTGCCAGCCGCAGCCCCCCCTACACCCTTGGGAATAGTCTGGCTGACCATGAGGTGCGGATCCATATAGACTATGTGGGTCCAGTCCTGGGCACAATGTCTTTGCTCATAATCAGCACACACTCAGAATGGAGGGAGATTTTTGAGGTGAAATCACCTACGTCGGGTGCTGCCATCGAAAGGTTACGTCAATGCTTTTCGACTCACGGATTGCCCAAAGCTATTGTATCAGACAACGGAGCCGTATTTACAAGTGCTGATTTCAGAACCTCACCAGCCTAAACGGCATTAAATACATCTGAACTGCGCCTCACCACCCAGCATCAAAAGGACTAGCCGAGAGGGCCGTCCAAACTTTCAAATTGTCGGGAGGAACCCTGGAAACCAAATTCTCACATGCAACAACGGGAGTTCCACCAGCAGAACCGCTTATGAAGCATTGTCTCAGAACATGACTCAGCCTCGTATTTCCAAATTTACCAGGGAGACAGAGAAGAACCAAGGTAATCAGAAAACAAGCCATGATTTGCATAGTAGAGCCCGGAAATTTATGATAGATGAAGCTGTGTATGTAAGAAACCTCGGTAGCTGTCCCAGTTGGATCCCAGGCATTATTGTCTGTGAGACGGGACACATGGAAGGCCAAATCATTTATAAACACATGGATCACCTGAGGAGCAGGGAGACGCTTCCACAGTCAGTGTTGCCACCAAGCAATGTTATTGAACCCATAAGCACCGAAGTACCTGATTGACCTGTTATAGACATAACTGATATCTCTATTGAATCAAATAGTAAGGAGCTGCCTGTGCCAAAATCCGTTATCACATTTCCTGTTGGAGTCGATCCTGTAGGCGAGCCTCAGGCTATAGAGTTACGCCGTTCTACCCGAAACAGAAAACCCCCTCAACTACATGATTTGCAATTGCTGGTCTGATGTATGTAAGTGTAGAATCTGAGTTCGTGACAAAGTGCAAGTGTGATTGTTTCTAAGATTTTTGATATTGTTTTCTATTCACCTGTGTAAAGTAATTTGTGCTATAACACAGCAGTTGGTAAAGGCTGAGTTGTTTAAATCCCAGAAGGGAAACTTGAACAACTGTCACAACCTATATGTTCAATTGGCATGTTTGAGATGCAGCCCTGAAGTCAGGAATAAAACCACCAAACCTCAAAAGTTTTTAAATCTAAAACTAAATTAAAAATTTATTAATTTAATAACAAATTAAACAGATACACATCTACAAATTACTACCATAATAACTTTTAAACAAATCCCTAAATTAATCACTCCCAGGTAAATCTCCACCAAGGCAACAATAACCCATAGACTTTAAACAGACACCAGGCAAAGCACATTTGACCTATCGAATTCAAAATGATGTTCCTTTGTAGACACAGTTGCAGGCTCATAGGTTGGTTAGATCTTAAATTCCTCTGCCTTATACACACAAACTCCTTTCTGTTTATACCTAGCTTTTTCTTTGAATGTAAATTTTCCATTGTTTTTAATTTTACCCCTCCGAACAATAATATCCTTTCATTCCACCAATTTGAGTAGTAACATAAACACATTGTTTGGCGTCTCCCAGCTAGGTGCAAGATTTTACCCATTCTTTTAAATGGTTTATTCAACAAATGCAAATGTACACTTTACCTTCTCCTCCTTACTTTTACCTAATTAACATCTCAAACTACTATACATCAGAGCACCCAGATTAGCTGGCTTTAATCCAATTAAGGCACACACAGTCTAGCATATAGATGCAGACCCTACTATAATTCCATTTAAAAAATAATTTCCAATAACATTATAGACATTAATATCGCTTCATGACATTTGTGTAAGGAATGTAAAACAAGGAATTAAAGGCAGAGGGATGTGGTGATTGTTGCTTTAAGGCCAGCCTTACTGAGTAAGTGTAACATGGTCAGAACAGCCAATCAACACCGAGCGTGGTGAATCTCACAAAGGGGTGGAGTTTTCCTAGTTGGGAGTGTGTTGTAGCCTTGCTAGAGCTCTGCAGCTAATCCACCAGCTCTAAATAAAGTTTGTTGTCCAACTAAAGAAGCCTCTTGGAAGTACGCCTCTACAGTTGTGGTTGTTAGAAGCCAATCAGCTCAGCTCCTGGACATCACTGCAGAGGGCCCTCAGGGTAGTGTCCTAGGCCTGCTCATCTTCAGCTGCTTCATCAATGACCTTCCCTCTAACTTAAGGTCAGAAATGGTGATGTTTACTGATGATTGCATAGCGCTCAGCACCATTCATAACTCAGATGCTGAAGCAGTCCATGCCTGCATGCAGCAAGAGTTTTTCCTTTCATGGAACACGGGCATCACTATCAGGAGTAGCATTTCCTGTCCATCCCTAATTGCACTTGAGAAGGAGGTGGTGAGCTGCCTTCTTGAACCATTGTAGACCATTCTGTAGTAGTTTGGTACAACTGAATGGTTTGCTATGCCATTTCAGAGGGCAGCTAAGAGCCATCCACGTTGTTGTTTGTAGGTCTGGAGTCACATATAGGCCAGACCAGGTAAAGACAGCAGATTTCCTTCCCTAAAAGATATTGGTAAACCTGATGGATTTTAATGTCAAACGACAATTTCATGGTCAATTTCAGATTTTTCATTATTAATCAGAACGGCAGCAGATGCATGGGAACACCACCACATACCGGTACCCCTCCAAGCCAAATGTTATCCTGACTTGGAACTGTATCGCTGTTCATTTGCTATCACTGGGTCAAAATCCTGGAACTCCCTTCCTAAAGCACTGTGGGAGTACCTTCACCACATGCACTGCAGCTTTTCCAGAATCCCTTGAGAATTGGAACCTTTATATCGCCTCTCCTCTGTCATTGTCAGGTGAGGAAGGACGCAAAGACTCTTTTCTTCCCCACTCCTTGGTTGATCGTAACATGGTTTTAAAAAATTGATAAGGATGAATGGTGCCAATTCAATGTAGGTATTGAACTGTTTACATGCTGATTGCAAAGAACTGAGTCAGACTGGCTTTCTTGAGTTTAAACAAGCAAGGAGTTAGTTTTAATTGTGCTTAAAAACCCAACCAGGTAAAGATATTAAAATGCTTAAAAAGGTAAAAACGTATCCTGACTATCACAATACATGCACACAAGCATGTAGAAATACAAGTTTGATCAAATTAAGATTCAATGAGAAAAGGCAAATATATAAAGAGTTCACCGTAAAGTCCTTTAATGTTGTCCATGGCTGAGGCAGTTCCTAAGCTGTAGTCCTTGGTTTTCTCATGGAAATGCTGCTGTGGAAGTTAATGTTTGCTCTGGGAATTCTTTGCCTGCTGCTCACAGCCTGACACAAGTAAACACAGAGTTCAATTTTTAGTTGTGGGAGAGAGGCATGCAGCGTAGATATTCCTTCCTCAGGCTGCTCCAAAGTAAGCAGGGTTTTGGAATAAAAGAAATTTCAAAATGGCGACCCTGATCACATGATCTCTCTCTCTCTCTCTCTCTCTCTCTCCACGGTGTGTATTCCACAGAAGGTTATGTCTGATAGCTTATGTCTGGGCAGATCTTGGCTATTGTTATGTCCCAGGTGATTATTTTTAGTGTCCAGGCCATCACTTCTGAGTGACCCATTTTTCAATGTGATGAGCTGAGAAGAAGAATATTAACACTTCCAAGGTGGCAATTGTCTGAATACAAATGGTGGCAGCCATTTTATGTTCCAGTCTATCTTTGAAGTAATCATTGACATCAGGAGACATGAAATTTGACAGGAGGGCTGCCCGGACAATTAGTTATAATCCACATTGGAAACTTCCAGAAACTTGACCAATTTACAGTTGCAGTCATGTCAGGTGGCTTCTGGCAGCCATCTTAAGTCAGTGTCTTTGTTTTATCACTAAGATAAAAGCAAAATACAGCGGATGCTGGAAACAAACAAAAACAGAAAATGCTGGAAAAACTCAGCAGGCCTAGCTCTGAAGAAGGATCGTACGGACTCGAAACGTTAACTCTGTTTTTCTCTCCAAAGTTGTTGTTAGATCTGATGAGTTTTTCCAGCATTTGCTGCTTTTGTTTCAGATTTCCAGCATCCGCGGTATTTTGCTTTTAGCTTCTATCTTACTAAGGGGCGTATATTAATCCACATTATCCATCAGCAAAGGAATAGGCGGGGGTGCTGTTAAAGTGAAGGGGCAAGTCACCCACCGACCTTAATCTGTCAGCAATGTAAAACTGCAGGCACCAGGACACCTGTTTGAAGCCAACAGGATCCTTCTTTAAATATCAGGCTTTGATGATGACATCAGGGCCTGACTTCTGTTTTTACCCGTGGCCTAAGCAACGGAGTAATGGCAGCTTCACCGTCGGGAGGATTGCAAAGTCATGAGGGGTCTGGACAAAGTAGATAGGAAGAAACTGTTCCCACTCCTGAAAGGGTCAAGAATGAGAGGACACAGATTTAAAGTAATTTGCAAAAGAAGCAAAATAGGTGTGAGGAGAAACTTCTTCACGTAGCGAGCGGTTAAGGTCTGGAATGCACAGCCTGAATGTGTGGCGCAGGCAGGTCCAATCATGGCAGTCAAAAGACAATTCAGCTGTTATTTGACAAGGGACAATCTGCAGAGTTACGAGGAGAAGGTGGGAGAATGGCACTAAGTAAATTGTCCATTCAGAAAGCACGTGCTGACACAATAGGCTGAATGGCCTCCTTCTGTGCTGTAACAATTCTGTGAGGATGTGAATCCAGAGCTTTCTCCTTGGGCTGAAGACCTCTTGGCACTTCAATTTTTTAATGGGATGTGGGTGTTGTAAGCCCACCGCCACTTGCCCTTGAACTGAGTGACTTGCTAGGCCATTCCAGAGGGCAGTTAAGTCAACCATTACATAGTAGGCAAGGACAGCAGATTTCCTTCCCTAAAGGGACATTAGTGAACCAGATGGGATTTTAACAACATCAGTTGTCATGGTCATCATGATTGAGACTAGTTTCCAATTCCAGATTTTATTAATTAAATTTAAATTCCATCAGCTGCCATGGTGGGATTGGAACATATGTCCCCAGAACATTAGCCTGAGTCTAGTGACATTACCACTACGCCACCTTTTCCCCACATGTCCAAAGTTTGTTCTCAGATTGACAAATGTCCCACAGGTGCCTTGTTCCCATGCTGACTGTCTGATAGGAGACCTTGTGACTTCCTGTACTAGGGGGTAAATTTTACAATCCCCACTGTTGGCACAAAGTTTTCCTTTGTGGATGCACGTGTGGGAAATTCAAACATTCAGTCAGTATCGTTCCTGCAAGTGCAATTCCATAAGATTTATGCCTCATTAAGGTAGCTAAAAAAATGATTACACCACAAGGTGAAAGCAAATACCAGTGTAAGGTAATGATTACATTCAGTATACAAGGTTATTGCCTGAAGATTAATTACAATGTTTAGCTATCATGAAAGACCTGTGAAAATACAAATGCTCATGTAATGACAAAAATACATCGGCATGAAAGAAAGATTGGCATTTAGAAAGCTCCTTTTATGACCTCAGGACACCCCAAAGTGCTTTACAACCCATGAAATATTTTTGAAATGTAGTCAAAGTAGGAAATGCAGCAGCCAATGTTTGCACAGCAAATTTCCACAAACAACAATGTGATAATGTTTTCTTCATTCTTTCATGGGATGTGGGTGTCGCTGGCAAGGCCAGGATTTGTTGCCCATCCCTGATTGCCCTAGAACCGAGGGCAGTTAAGAGTCAACCACATTGCTGTGGGTCTGGAGTTACGTGTAGGCCAGACCAGGTAAGGATAGCAGATTTCCTTCCCTAAAGGACATTAGTGAACGGTGATGTTTTCATGGTCACCATTACTAAGGCTAGCTTTATCACAGAATCTCTCAGTGCAGAAGAGGCCCTTCGGCCCATTGAGTCTGCACCGACATGTGAGAAACACCTGACCTACCTACCTAACCCCATTTACCAGCACTTGGCCCATAGCCTTGAATATTATGATACGTCAAGTGCTCATCCAGGTACTTTTTAAAGGATGTGAGTCACCCCGCCTCCACCACCCTCCCAGGCAGTGCATTCCAGACCGTCACCACCCTCTGGGTAAAAAAGTTTTTCCTCACATCCCCTCCAAACCTCCTGCCCCTCACCTTGAACCTTTGTCTCCTTGTGACTGACCCTTCGACTAAGGGGAACAGCTGCTGTCCATGCCACTCATAACCTTGTACACCGCCCCTCAGTCTTCTCTGCTCCAACGAAAACAACCCAAGTCTATCCAACCTCTCTTCATAATTTAAATGTTTCATCCCAGGCAACATCCTGGTGAATTTCCTCTGCACCCCCTCCAGTGCAATCACATCTTTCCTATAATGTGGCGACCAGAACTGCACACAGTACGCCAGCTGTGGCCTCACCAAGGTTCTATACAACTCCAACATGACCTCCCTGCTTTTGTAAACTATGCCTCGATTGATAAAGGCAAGTGTCCCATATGCCTTTTTCACTACCCCACTAACATGCCCCTCCACCTTCAGAGATCTGTGGACACTCACGCCAAGGTCCCTTTGTTCCTCTGAACTTCCTAGTGTCACGCCGTTCATTGAATACTTCCTTGTTAAATTACTCCTTCCAAAGTGTATCACCCCTCACTTTTCAGGGTTAAATTCCATCTGCCACTTATCTGCCCATTTGACCATCCCGTCTATATCTTCCTGTAGCCCAAGACACTCAACCTCACTGTTAACCACCCGGCCAAACTTTGTGTCATCCGCAAACTTACTAACCCCACCCCCCACATTGTCATCTATGTCGTTTATATAAACGACAAATAATAGGGGACCCAGCACAGATCCCTGTGGTACGCCACTGGACACTGGCTTCCAGTCACTAAAGCATCCTTCTGTCATCACCCTCTGTTTCCTACAACTAAGCCAATTTTGAATCCACCTTATCAAATTACCCTGTATCCCATGTGCATTTGCCTTCTTTATAAGTCTTCCATGTGGGACCTTGTCAAAGGCTTTGCTGAAATCCATATAAACTACATCGAATGCACTACCCTCATCTACACACCTGGTCACCTCCTCAAAAAATTCAATCAAATTTGTTAGGCAAATTATATGTCAGATTTATTCATTGAATTTAAATTCCACTAGCTGCCATGGTGGGATTTGAACTCTTGGCCCCATGACTGGATAATCTATTTTATTTTTAGTGATGTTGATTGAGGGATAAATATCGACCAGGATATGGAGGTAACTCCCTTGCTGACCTTCAAAATGGTGCCATGGGATCTTTTACATCCACCTGAGACAGCAGATGGGGCCTTGGTTTAATGTCTCATCTGGAAGATGACATCTCCAACTCCCTTAGCACTGTACTGGAGCGTCCGCCTAGAATACAGTGCTCCAGTCTCTGCAGTGGTCCCTGGACCTACAACTTTCTGACCAGAGACAAGAATACTACCCACTGAGCCACAACTGGCATATATATAAATCCACAAATGCACATGATGTATGAACACATACACAAACTACAATAACTCACATTTATGGTGTGTACCTCATGTACAGTAAAGGTTTCAGAGCACTTTCTGCTGAGATGAGCGCACTCAGAGCAGAAAGGTTACAATGGAGGAGATGAACTCCAAATAGTTGAGAAGGTGTTTGAGGCTGTTGAAGAAAACGGTGGGAGGTAGGTTGAGGTAAAAGGTTTTGAAGAGTAGGGCACACGTACAGAAACACACAAACTCACGGATGTACATGTGCAGATGTTATATTTTCATCAATGCACACACACATATATACACACTTACACACATCCTGAGAGGTACACATACACATTCACACACACATACAAACACAAGGACACACTGGTGCATGCACATACAGATTTGCATACACAGGTGAACATAACAGAAACTGGATAAGCGTGGATAAACAGAGGAAAAAAATACTTTTGTATTCTTTCACAGGAATTGGGCATCAGGCCAGTCTTTGTTGCCCATCCCTAGCAGCCATATGCAGGCATGCGCTGTACGCACAGATACACGTGTGCACATTCATACATAAATATACACTAGCGTAAGTACACACATTCACAGGGTTGCATATGACATGCATGCCCTTGAATTCAGACAAACATATGCACTTGTGCAGAAAGAAGCACACATATGGATTCATGCAACAATCACTCTCACATTCTTACATATGCACAACCATGTACATACATAGGTATAATCACAAACGCGGAGAGATAAACACACGTACACTAATATATACCCATGTGCACACACTGTCTATACACACAAGCTCTCTCACACAACAGCAATAAATTCTTCTTTGGATATGTTTCAGTTTCAATAATAGTTACTGGACATTGTTCACAGTTTATAGTAAATATGCTCTGGTGATTCAATCCTTGGAAATCAGTGAGCTGCCAAGTCTTTTTTTTACACAGCTCTGCAGTTATTCATTATTTCATATGTGGTCAAAAGTGGGTGCAGCTAAGCTGGTGATTGGTGGCTCTTTCAGAGCTCCTGAAACTTGGCTGCACCACATCACATGTGACAGTGCCCATGTTTACACCCATTTCTGCCCTTTAAGAACCGCTGGCAACTGTCTAGACCAGGCTATGTAATTCTGTTTTAGTTTTTGTTTTGGATTTCCAGCATCCGCAGTAGTTTTTTGTTTTTATCTCTGTGTTTAATTGACTGCCACTTCTCTTCAAGAAATGCCTTCCTTGAAGAAGTATTGCTCTGTTTAAACCAGCTTATATTTCACCCCTCTCCTAACTACACTCAGTTCTGTTGAAGGGTCATTGGACTCGAAACGTCAACTCTTTTCTTCTCCACCGATGCTGCCAGACCTGCTGAGTTTTTCCAGGTAATTCTGTTTTTGTTTTGGATTTCCAGCATCCGCAGTAGTTTTTTGTTTTTATCTCTATGTTTATGGACCTTGAAACGATTGCTGAATGACATGTTGGAAGGGGAGAACTTTGCACAGCAATAGAGCATTACTTTCACATAAACTACACCTGAGTCATCCCCAGCAGCAGTAACACTGAGCAGCAAATAACAGGAAGCAGCAAAAAAAATCAAGGGGCATTTAAGGGTCATTTTGGCTCAATGTGCCTGCCTTGCTGCCAGCTCCACATCAAAGCCACCTACTCTCACCCCATTTTCTTGCAGTTTTCCCATGTGAACTTTAATAATTTTCATCAGTGGAGATTCCTGAGAGGAAGATAGACAAAGAAGGTGGATGACCCCAAGGGCAAGTATCTGAACCTAGATCTGCTGGCCGATTCCACCTGAAATTTCAATTGGCTGTGGAGGAGGGCAGGGGTAGGGGGAGTGGGTGTGTTCATGCCAATCAGTTGCCTGCAGCCACCCTTGTGGGCACATGGGAAGGGGTACAGGGTGATATGTTGACATGTCTCTGGCTATCCTAGGAATTCTGGCCATCCGGGCTCTGCGATAGACCCAATAGAGCTCATGCTTGTGGAGAACAATTCTGGGTCCCGTACTGGACACCAGGAAGGCTCCAAATCTGCCTCGAAATAAAGGCCTCATTTTTTGAGGGGACTGATGACCTTTGAAATTATAGCCCTTTGTTCCCTCAGGAACAGGGGAAATAAGTAGCTTGTCTTTTATCTTTGACCATTCCTGGATCCTGGCCCCTGCCTTTTGGAGTGGCAGTTGCTATGTTGACCTTTAGCAGCTCCCTTTAGTTTCTACAGGTGCGGCCTAGCCGTCTGAGCTGTGGAGGTGAGCCCGTCTCTATCAGTTGGGACAGGATCAACCCCAGAGCACAGTAGCAGCTGGAAATCCCAACAGTCCTTCACCTAGAACAACAACTTCTAACCTCTCCCTTTCTGATTTTGCACACATTCCTAAATGTGTGCCTCACTGTTACTGATTCACCCACCAATAGAAAAACCCTTTCGCTATTTAGGTACTCACTGTGACTCTGTGGTACTCTTGCATTCTTATCTTGGAGTCAGGAGTTCCCCTCCCATACCACGGATTCAAGCTAGGTTGGTATTCCATGCAATGCTGAGGAAGTGCTGCACTGTCAGAAATACATCTGAGGTTCTGTCTGCCATTTTGGATGGTTGTAAATTGTCACACTTTGAAGATGAACAGGAGAGTGCTCCCTGATGTTCTGACTAATATTTCACTCTCAACCATCTTGCTCTGTGTAAAATGGTGGCTGCATTCCCATATATTATTACAGTGACTACACTTCAAAGTAATTGATCAGCTGTAAAGCTTTTTCTAATTATTCATTTACAGGATGTGGGCGTCGCTGGCTAGGCCAGCATTTATTGCCCATCCCTAATAACCCTTGAGAAGGTGGTGATGAGCTGCTTTCTTGAACTGTTGCAGTCCATGTGGTGTAGGTACACCCACAGTGCTGTTAGGAAGAGAGTTCTAGGATGTTGACCCAGCGACAGTGAAGGAACGGCGATATATTCCCAAGTCAGGATGGTGAGTGGCTTTGAGGGGAACTTCCAGGTGGTGGTGTTCCCATGTGTCTGTGGTCCTTGTCCTTCTAGATGGTAGTGGTCATGTGTTTAGAAGATGCTGTCTAAGAAGCCTTGGTGAGTTCCTGTAACGCCTCTTGTAGATGGTACACACTGCTGCTACTGTGCATTGGTGGTGGAGGGAGTGAATGTTTGTGGATGGGGTGCCAATCAAGCGGGCTGCTTTGTCCTGGATGGTGTCAAGCTTCTTGAATGTTGTTGGAGCTGCCCTCATCCAGCCAAGTGGGGAGTATTCCATCACACTCCTGACTTGTGATTTGTAGATGGTGGACAGGCTTTGGGGAGTCAGGAGGTGAGTTACTCATCGCACGATTCCTAGCCTCTGACCTGCTCTTGTAGCCACAGTATTTATATGGCCAGCCCAGTTCAGTTTCTGGTCAATGGTAACCCCCAGAATGTTGACAGTGGTGTAAAGTAATGCCATTTAATGTCAAGGAGCTATGGTTAGATTCTCTCTTGTTGGAGATGGTCATTTTCTGAGACTTGGGTGGTGCGAATATTACTTGCCACTTGTCACCCAAGCCTGGATATTGTCCAGGTCTTGCTGCATTTGGACATGGACTGCTTCAGTATCTGAGGAGTCGCGAATGGTGCTGAATATTGTGCAATCATCGACGAACATCCCCACTTCTCACCTAATGATGGAAGGAAGGACATTGATGAAGCAGCTGAAGATGGTTGGGCCGAGGAAACTAGCCTGAAGAACTCCTGCAGTGATGTCCTGGAACTGAGATGATTGACCTCCAGTAACCACAACCATCTTCCTTTGTGCTAGGTATGACTCCAACCAGTGGAGAGTTTTCCCCCTGATTCCCATTGACTTTAGTTTTGCTAGGGCTCTTTGATGCCACACTCGGTCAAATGTGACCTTGATGTCAATGGCAGTCATTCTCACTTCACCTCTGGAGTTTAACTATTTTGTCCATGTTTGCACCAAGGCTGTAATGAGGTCAAAAGCTGAGTGACCCTGGCAGAACCCAAACTGAGCGTCAGTGAGCAGGTTATTGCTAAGGAAATGCTGACTTCGTAGCACTGTTGATGACCCCTTCAATTACTTTACTGATGATCGAGAGTAGACTGATGGGCTGATGGGGCAGTAATTGGCTGGGTTGGATTTGTCCTGCTTTTTGTTACAGAACATACCTGGGCAATTTTCCACATAGCCGGGTAGGTGCCAGTGTTATAGCTGTACTGGAACAGCTTGGCAAGGGGTGCAACAAGTTCTGGAGCACAAGTCTTCAATACTATTGTCGAGATGTTGTCAGGGCCCATAGCTTTTGCAGTATCCAGTGCCTACAGCCATTTTTTGATATAGGATGAGGTCAAGTATGTTTTTCCCTCCTGTTGGTTTCCTCACCACCTGCCGCAGACCCAGTCTAGCAGCTATGCCCTTTAGGACTCAGCCAGCTCAGTCTGTAGTTGTGATACCAAGGTGATGGACATTGAAGTCCCCCGCCCAGAGTACATTATGTGCCCTTGCCACCCTCAGTGCTTCCTCCAAGTGATGTTCAATATGGAGGAGCACTGATTCATCAGCTGAGGGAGGGCGGTAGGTGATAATCAGCAGGAGGTTCCCTTGCCCCTGTTTGACCTGATGGTGGCCAGGTTCGATGTTAAGGACTCCCAGGGCAACTCCCTCCTGACTGTATACGACTTGGAACAGAGGGGGTACAGTGATGCTTGGGGTACAATTGGGTAAATAAGAATAAAACCAGATGAGGGCAGTCCCACCCAGCTGGATGACAGTGGAAAGGCTTTGGGGGAGAATGGTGTGATTGTGAAAGACAAGGCTGTATCGTTCACCTATGTATAGTTTATGTAGAATACAGTCCTCACTCCAATATATATGGAGTACAGTCTAATTGAATTTAATAATTCAGATGGGAAACGGACACAGAGCCTCTTTCAGATAATAATATGAGGCTTGTGAGAAGCCAAGAAAGGATGCCTGACTGATTCAGGAGTGGTTCAAATGTCCTTGCAGATTGGGGCCTCCCTAAACTGATTATCAATTAGACTGTTTCCATCTTTAAAACAATGTTAAACTGAACAGTCTTTATCAGAGGGTGTTTTATTCTCATTACTTTCTGACCATGTATCACAGCTAGGAACTAACCCCATGGATATGGTGACATTATTTCCAAGACACTCCCTCTGTTGGATAGATGTGTCCAGTGCATTATTTAGTCTTAAATGCTGCAGTTAAAAAAACTCCTCGACCTCAGGAAGTCCCAAAAGACACTTACAGTCAATGAAGCACCTTTAAAGTGTAGCCACTGTTGTAATGTAGGAAACATGGAAGTCAATTTGAGCACAGTAAGCTCCCACACTTAGCAATGTGATAAAAATCAGGTAAATCTGTTTTACCTGAGGGTGTAGACAGGGCCTTGGGTTAACATCTCTCTCAGTATAGAATCATAGAAATTTACAGCATGGAAGGAGGCCATTCAGCCCATTGTGTCTGTGCCGGCCAACAGGTAACCATCGAACCCAATCCCACTTTCCAGCTCTTGGACTGTAGCCTTGTAGGTTTCAGAACTTCAAGGGCATATCCAAGTACTTTTTGACTGTTATGAGGGTTTCTGCCTTTACCACCCTCTCAGGCAGTGAGTTCCAGATCCTCACCAGCCCCTGGGTGAAAAAAAATCCCTCTTAAATCCCCTCTAAAGCTCCTATCTCTTACCCTAAATCTATGCCTCCTGGTTATAGATCCCCTGAACCAAAGTGAATAGGGCCGTCCCATCCACTCCCCCTTGCCCCCTCATAAATTTATACTCTTCAATTCGGTCTCCCCTCAACCCCCTCTGTTCCAAGGAAACAATCTGAGCCTCAGGCTAGATTATTCTCAAGCCTGTGGAGTGGGACTTGAACCTTCTGGCTCAAGAGGTGAAACTGTATCACTGAACCAGAGCTGAGAGTGTGCTGCAATTAACCGAGGAACTTGCGGGTTACGGAAGAGAAAATGAGCAAAGATTCCCACTGCTGATCACTATCGAGGGACCTCCCCACCACTTTACCCTCTTCTACAAGGGAGACTTTGAGCATTTTCTGCTCCTTATCCCTAAAGTGGCTCAGTGCAAGTGGATGGTAAAGGCTGAGAACAGGATAGGGCTGAGCCACGCTGCTCACTGCAGTGAAATCAGCCTGCCCCCTCTCACCACGTGGACTGGCCATTAGGAACCTGTGGAGCTGTAACCTAGCAATAGAGGAGGGGCAATAAGGAGAAAGAATATGGGACCTCACTGTGTTTCTGAGGGAGAGCTGGACCAGTGTCAGGATGGGGCAGAGATCACCTCATGCGAGAGGCAAAAATCCTGTAATGTGGAGCAGGCCAATGTAGTCTCCAGCTACTTTTAATTATTTAAAGGAATTAGAAAGGAATATTCCAGTTCCCCTGCCCTCCACCGCCACCACATACGTTTTAATTTCCTCTATTATTTGCCTCTCCTAGCAGATTACATGGCTCTGGGTTAGTCTTTTCCTGTCATCATTTCCCTATATGGGTTTAGTAGCTGAAGGTATAGCCTCTCCTGATGCCTATCAGGGGTCACATGATGTCCTGGGCGGCTCCGCCAATAAGCCCTAAGCATGGGCAATCCGGCGGTGCGGGGGGGGCGCTTTTAAAAAAATTCGTTCATGGGATGTGGGCTTCGTTGGCTGGGCCAGCATTTATTGCCCATCCCTAGTTGCCCTTGAGAAGGTGGTGGTGAGCTGCCTTCTTGAACCGCTGCAGTCCATGTGGTGTAGGTACATCCACAGTGCTGTTAGGAAGGGAGTTCCAGGATTTTGACCCAGTGACAATGAAGGATTATTTGTGAGGATTTTATTTGTGTGGTTTATTTGTGAAGATAAGGCCAGTCCACCCATAGCATCAGCAAGAATACAGTGCTGGGCTCTGATATTATCTGCGTATGAGTATATTTTTATGTACTGCCCTGGCTTACATATTGCAAATGTGGATGCACTCAGTCATCTCCCATTACCAGATAGCATTGGACATGCTCCAGTTCCGCAAGAAGTTGTGCTCTTACTGAATTTCTTGGATTCCTCACCTGGGTGTATGAAGCAAATTAGAAATTGGATGAACAGAGATCCAATATTGTCAAAAGTCTTGTTTTGACTTTGAACAAGACTTTGATTTGCAAGGATGGTCAAATTCGCCTGTATCTGAAGACCTGTGACCATTCCATGCCAGGAACACAGAGTTAAGCTGTCAAGATGGAATTTTGTTGTGGGGATCAAAAGTTGTCGTCCCATCACAAGGTAGAGAACCACTCTTGACAGAGCTACACAGAGCGCATCCAGGCATATCGAAGATGAAAATGCTTGGGCAAAGCTATGTCTGGTGGCCAAGCATTGACAGTAACATTGAAAGCATTGTCAAGCACTGCCTCCGCTGTCAGCAATAACAGAAGTTGCCTGTTTCAGCCCCCCTGCATCCGTGGGAGTGGTCTGGTCTACCCTGGGTTAGATTACATATCGATTATGTAGGACCATTCTTAGGTACCATGTTTTTATTGATTGTAGATGCACATTCTAAATGGATATATACGAAGTCAAATCGTCAACATCGAGTGCAATTATCGAGAAGCTGTTTTAGCATACATGACCTACCTGAAATTGTCATTTCTAATAATGGGTACAGCCTTTACCAGCACGGAGTTTCAGAAACTTGTGAATCTGAATGGAATCAGACATATTAAAACAATCCCTTACCAATCTTCATCGAATGGTTTAGTCTAGAGAGATGTACAAACTTTCAAGTCTGGTATGAAAAGGTTATCAGAAGGTACTCCAGAATCTTGACTTTCCCACTTTTTTCTCAGTTACCGTACAATTCCACATTCGACTACGGGTTCAACACTGTCTGAATTATCGATGAAATGCTGCCTGGTGTTTCCAAATTTAGAGGGAAAGGTAGAGCGGAATCAATGTAATCAAAAATTGAACCACAATATACACAGCGAAGCTTGCACATTCAGTGTAGGTGATATGGTATTCATGTGAAACTTCAGAAGTGGACCATGTTGGGTGCCTGGAACCACTCTCTGAGACTAATCCATTATCTTTCCAAGTACAAGCTGAAGATAGAATAGTTCATAAGCATGTAGATCATATTCGTGCTAGAGGGACATTCCAACAACCAACTATTCTGCCTGCGATTAACGTCGAACTGTCAATTCATGAGGTGACAGATCGACCTAGAATAGACATGCCCGATGTCTCTGTAGATTTGCCAAACCCAGAGCTGCCACTTCTAATGATGTGTCTCATGCTGCAATTCCTGACCCTGTCAATCCTGTTGAGGAACCTCAAGTGGTAGAACTATGCCGTTCTTGTTGTATAAGGAGGGCAACTCAGAGACTTGATCTTTAATCACCTGAAGTTGTATATATTTACATGTTGTTGGATATTCAAAAGTTTTCCTGTAAATAGAAATTGTAAAAAAAAAACTAAAGGAGGAGGAAATGTAGTATGTAGGAGGGAATGTAATTCAAGGCATAGCTTCTCCTGCTCTATCAGGGGTCCCATAATGTTCTGGGAGGCTCCGACCAATGAGCCCTAAACGCTGGTAATCTGGGGTTACTGGGGGTAATGAGAGTCCTGATTGAGCATTAAGCACCTGAAAAGCTCTCTGTAATAAAGTTTATCTGTTTCTTGTTGAAACCTGTCCACTCCGTCAAGTCATTGCAGTCTGTAAAGCAGTTTCTTGTTGTCCCCTAGTCTTCTGAAAATACTGAGGAGAGCTCAAGCCCCGAGCAGTGGCAGAGCCAGATTCAGAACAGCCCGCAATCTTTTGAGAAAAGTGGCATCAAGCAGATCACGGACATGAGCGGGGACTTTACAGAAGGTAAGAGTCATCAAGTGGCAGGAGTACAGGAGCCTGGTTCACATGCTGGCCATAGCATCGGACTGGCTGTTAAAACCTATTCTGTCAGTTGCTTTTTTCTCCACATCCCTCACCGTCTGCATGCCAAGAGGGTAGAGATTGCCCATTCTAAGACCAGTGTTGAGAGACTAAAGTGACAGTTATTACAGCACTAGGGTGTATTGTTAGGATGAGTCTAGATGGTATAAAAAGCACTGTGGTGCCCTTGTAGAAGAGCTTGGTTACAACTCATAGAATCATGATATGGGTTAAGAGGAACACCTAAGTTGAAAACTAGCTTAAATGATCTTATTTATCAGATAGAGAGTTAAGTCTTTTTACACTAGAAAAATGCAGGCTTTGGAAAGACCTTGATTGAGGTCTTTGAAATAATGAAGGGGATAAATAGATCAGGGGACAAGTTACATAAGTATCGATGTCAGGTTTTAGGAGAGTTTTCTATCCGCAGAAGGCTACTTGAACAGCACTTCACCTGTAAAGTCTTAAGCGCACAGAAGTAGGCCGTTCAGCCCATCAAGTCATTCAGGTTGTCTTTGGAACAATTCAGTCGCTTCCATTTCCACGCTTTCTCCCTATAGCCCTGCAGGTTTCTTTCCCTCAAGTGCTCTTCCTCACATCCCTCCTATAAACTCTTGCCCAAAACCTTAAATCTGTGCACCATCAGCTAATGGAACAACTTTCCTTCATTTTCTGTCATGATATTTTATAACTTTATCAAGTTTCCCCTCAATCTCCCTTACTCCAAGGAGAACAACCCCAGCTTTTCCAACCTAACCTTGCAGCTAAAATCCTCCATTCCTGGAACCATTCTGGTAAATATCCTGGTAAAAGACCCTTACATCTTCCCTAAAGTGTGGTGATTAAACTGGGTGTGATAATTGTGGCCTAGCTAGAGCTTTACAAAGCTTTCCTTTTTTTGTACTCACTACCTCTATTAATAAAGCCCAATGTTTAAAATGCTTTGCTCCCTGCAGCCTTCACCATAACAGTAGCTGAATCAGAAGGCTGTGGATTCAAGTCCCATTCCAGAGACCTGAATACAAAAATTATTTACACAGTACTGGGAGAATGCGTCACCGTTGGGGCTGCTGTCTTTCAGATGAGACGTTAAACCGAAATCCTGTCTGCCCCCTCAGGTGGATGTAAAAGATTCCTCGTCACTATTTTAAAGAAATGCAGCGTCCTGGTGCCTTGGCCAATATTTATCCCTTAAAGTAAACCAGCATCATGAAAACAGATTATCTGGCATTATCACAATGCTGTTTGTGCGAGCTGGCTGCCACCTTTCCTACAGTACAACAGTCGCTACAGTTCAAAAATACTCAATTGGCTGTAAAATACCTTGAGACATACTGTGCTCATTAAAAGTGCTATATAAATACACGTCTGTCCCTCTTTTCAATGTCATGGGAGCACTATCAATCTCCTCTCTGAGTCACACACCACCCTGACTAGAACGTACATCGCCATTCTTCATGGTCACTGGGTCACTTGATCTTCAAGTGATCTTAGAATTCGTCACCCAATGCCTACATGGCCTGCAGCAGCGTACGGGAAAGACCCGGCAGCACCTTCTTAGGGGTGGGTATGGATGGGCGTTGCCAGTGGCAACGATATCCCAAGAACAAATAGCATAGCCATAAAAAATAAATAAGCTGAGCACTCAGCTTTATTTCTCGAGGGATAGAATTGAAAAGTAGGGAAATTATGCTAAGCCTACATCAAAGCTTGGTCAGATCACACTGTGTTGTAGTTCTAGTCACCAGGTTACAAAAAGAACATTGAGGAGAATGTAGAGAGGACTCACAAGGATGATGTCAGAAATGTGTGGGTTACGTATCAGGAAAGAATTCACAGGCTGGGTTTCTTTTCTCTTGAAAATGAATGCTGAGGGGTGATCTAATACAGGTCTTTAAAATTATGAATTGTTTTGATAGGGTGGATTATGAGAATGTTTCCTCTTGTGGGGAGGAGCATAACAAGAGGCCATCAATATAAGATAGTTGCCAAGGAATCCAATAGGGAATTCAGAAGAAACTTCTTCACCCAAAGTGTGGTGAGAATGTGGAACTCACCACCACAGGGAGTGGTTGAAGCAAATAGTATAGATGCATTTAGGGGAAGTGAGACAAGCACATGAGGGAGAAGAGAACAGAGGATTGTGATGGGAGATATAGATGAGGAAAGATGGGAGGAGGCTCGAGTGGAGCATAAACACAGCATGGACTGATTGGACTGAATGGCTTGTTTCTGCGTTGTATATCTTATGTATACATGTATGAATAAAAAGAATCTGACGGGAAGATTAAGCTGTAACTTGGTCACATTACAGAGCTGACTCTATAATAAGAGAGGTATGTGAAATGTTGTTTTTACATTTTGCAGTGACTAACTTTCACTGTTATATTCTCACCACAAATCAGGCAAGTACGGCATGCCTATGACTGTGTACTGTGGACCGATACGAAATAATGAAGCAACATTCAAACTCATTCGCAGCAACAGTGTGGATTCCAATCTCCATTTGCAGACAGGAGGCTGGCTGTCCAAAGGGAAAGGTAACAATGTGTATATGTGTGGGATTAGGTAGTCCTGTGGGTTAGACACTCTCCATCACTTCTAAGACCTGGGTTTAATGCAGCCCTGCGGTAAAGGCCTCCTTTACCAGGAATGTAGGAACATTAGGAAAAGGAGTTGGCCATTCAGCCCCTCAAGCCTGCTTTGCCATTCAATTGGACCGTAGCTAATCAGTAATTCAACCCTATACTTTACTCCTCCTTAGTCTATTAATTGCAATCTTTGACAGGTCCATTGGTCCAGTAACCACAGCTTTTTTAGGGAGTGAGGTCCAGATTTCTACCATCAGTCATTTGGCAGTACAGATCTTGAATATTGCTGAAAAGAGAGATGTTGCCAAAGTTTCTCATCTTGCACTCATCATGACAAATGCCAGAATGCCAAATTTCAAATAATCACAGCAATTTATACAACAGGAAAAAAAAGTGATGATTAGTTAGCAAGTTGACTCTGATTGGCGGAAGCATTGCCATGGAGAAAACAGTGGGGAACAATAGGTGCTAGGCTTGAACATATTCCTTTTGTTTGCAGAGAATGGGTCCCTGTGCATGAATGAATGTTGTTCCTAGCAGACTAAATGAGCCACATTATGAGCTCCACTGATTATTATAAATTGTTTGCTTGTGTAGCTATTAGTGCATTCAGGATTGTTCAGCAAGTGCTGGCCAATCGTGGAATCACTTTTAATATTCAGTGTTTTCTAGGTTTTACAAGTATGGTCTGGCTGAATGCAGTCAACAAAATATGTACTGTTAGATATAATTCCACAATTAGACAGCACTTTCTGAACAATCCTGAGTGCACTAAGAGCTATACTAACGGAGATAATCAGTCTGGTTTTGTCAAAGAGGTTGGTTTTAAGGACTGTCTTAAAGGAGGAAAGAGAGATGGAGAAGCATAGGGAGGGTATTCCAGAACTTGGGGCCTAGGTAATTGAAGGCTTGGCCACCACTGGGGGAGTAGTTAAAATATTTTTAAATTTGTTCATGGGCTGTGGGCGTCGCTGGCTGGGCCATCATTTATTGCCCATCCCTAATTACCCTTGAGAACCGAGTAGCTTGCTAGGCCATTTCAGAGGGCACTTAAGAGTCAATCACATTACTGTGGGCCTGGAGTCACATGTAGGCCAGACCAGGTAGGGACGGCAGATTCCCTTCCCTAAAGGACATTACTGAATCAGATGGGTTTTTACGACAATCGACAATGGAGATGCTGAAGAGGCCAGAATTAGTAGAATTAGAATCACTGCAAACAAATTTTCTCATCCCTCTGGTTCTTTTGCCAATTGCCATAAAATTGTGTCCTCTGGTTATAACCCCTCTTGCCAGTGGAAGCAGTTTCTCCTTATTTACTCTATCAAAACTCTTCATGGTTTTGAATGTGTCTTAGAGAAAGAAAAACAGAGTTAACTTTTCAGGTTGATGATGTTGCTCTCTCTCCACAACGCTGCCTGCCCTGCCAAGTGTTGCCAGCATTTTGTTTTTCTTATGAAAGTTGCTGGGAATTGTTTTGAGTGTTTACTGATAGGACTTTTGCTCCTTAAGAGCAGGGCGTGCTGAGGACTCCACTAACCCTCTTGTTTTCCACAGCCTTTCTTCAGTCCAGTCTGAACTTGCCCCTGAAGAAAACCTGCTTTGTAAAGAGCACCGAGGGAGGTCAGCAGCCTGCGGGTGGCTGGCTTTTGGACAGTAATAATTTCTACCACTTGTTCGATGGCAGCAGATCGCAGACTGCTTCTCATGTTCATGGCTACAGTGTGAAGCTGGACTGGGCTGACACAGAGACGGACGGTGGCCATCCCTCCCTCGATACGCTTCAACTTAAAAACAAACTCAAACGACAAATGTCTGAAATCCTGCCACAAAAGAGTAAGTTCAATGCCATTTGCAAAAATTGTCACTTCTCTCCTTCCTCCCCCTTTCTGCCTCCTTCCTCTTTCCTTGCTCTTTTTCTGCCTAACTTTTTGGTTTTCTATCTCTCTCTCTCTCTCTCTCTCTCTGCTTGCTGTCTATCTTTCCTCCTGTTTCTGTCTCTCTCCTCTCTCTGCTCACTATCTCTCTTTTCTCACCCCCTGTTCTCATTCTGTTTTTCTCTCTGCTCCATCACTATCTGTCTTTCTTCGCTCTTTCTTTACTCATCCTCTATTTCTCTCCCTCTCTCTCTCTGCTCACTGGTGCTCACTCTCTTTTTCTCTGTCTCCCTCTCTACTCACTGGCTCTTGTTCACCTCATCCTTGCTGTCACGTTCTATCTATCTCTCTCTTCAATCCTCTTTCTAACCAGTTGTATTTCACCCTCCTGTTTCTCATTCCCGCTTTCTCGTTATCCCCCACTCACTTTTTCTCATTCCTTTTTTCTTTCCTCCTCCTTTCTCGTCACTTCCTCTCTCACTTTTCCTCGCTCTCTTTTCCCTCTCCTTTGCTCAATTACTTTCCCACATTCTCTTCCACTCTTTTGACCCCTTCTCTCTCAATCCATTTCCTATCTCTCTTTCTGCTTTGTTGCTCCTATTTTCTTTCCCCTCTTCCTCACTCCCTCTATCTATGTTTCTCATCGTCCTTTCCTCCATCCCTTTGATTCCACCATCACAATATCAACACAAGGTGTAAACCAATTGTTTCATAAGTGTAAATGATCACAGTGTATTTCGAGTGCCTCTAATAACGAATATGGCACATGGCCAGGGCTGTTAGTACTTGCTGGAGCATCCCATCCTATTACACAATAGAGCCTGTGTTTCACTGAAAGAAGTGGCTCTATTGATCGTTCAGTTTATCAGGCTTACAAAATCACTTTTGTTTAATGCGAGGGAGAGAAATAAGTGAGACGACATTCTGTCTTCAACATGGATTTTGGATCTCCCTGTTTCTTGCTGTTGGCTCAGGGCCTGTGTCGGACAGGCTCCCTTTCCCCAGAATGTCCAACCGCTTCTCACTTTCACTGTTCTATCTCTACGCAGTCCCAGAATATGCCTATTCAAATTTAAGTCTTGTAACTAGGTCAGAGGCTGGAAATCCTGCGGTGAGAAACACACCTCCTGACTCACCAAAGCCTGTCCACCGTCTACAAGTAATGGGTATGATGGAATATTCCTCACTTGCCTGGGATAAGTGCGGCTCTAACAACACTCAAGAAGCTTGACACCATCCAGGACGAAGCAGCCTGCTTGATTGGCACCTCATCCTCCACCTTAAAAATTTACTCCCTCCATCACTGACAACAGTGTGTGCCATCCACAAGATTCACTGCAGCAACTCACCTAGGCTCCTTTGCCAGCACCTTCCAAACCCGTGACCTCTAGCATCTAGAAGAACAAGGGCAGTAGATAGATGGAAACACCACCACCTGCAAGTTCCCCTCCAAACCACACACCATCCTGACTTGGAACTGTTGCTGGGTCAAAATCCTGGAACTCCCTCCGTAACAGCACTGTGGATGTTCCTACACCACTACTGTAGTGTTTCAAGAAGTTGGCTCACTGCCACCTTTTCAAGGGCAATTAGAGATGAGCAATAAATATTGGCCTAGCCAGCGATGTTCACTCCCATGCACGAATTGAAAAAAAAAGTACACTCCTTCATTTCAAGTAGTGCAAATTAAAAAGGATTGAAAAATAATTGATTTTTTATTAAAAAAGGGAGAAAGACGATTGCTGCTGTTTCCAGGAACTTACTGTCTGCCAATTGGCTGCTGTGTTTCCTACGAAAATACTTATTTGGCTGTAAACTGCTTTGGGATTCCTGAGAAATGTTTCATCAATGCAAGGCCTCTCTTTCTTTCATTTTCTCAGCTGGAGGCCAGAATCTATAACCAAACTCTAACTTTCCTCACCGATTAACCTCTATCCATGTGTGTGCAATGTAACTGTGTAGCACGTTTGTGGATCTGGAGGTGTAAAAGGAGTTTCTTGTCTAAACTGAGGTAAGACCTACTGAAGTCAGTTGAAGGGAGTTTGGGGCAAAGTCAGAAATCCTGCTAACGGCCGTATTGGCTCCATCTAGGGTTTCCAATGGCGATTAAATGTATTCCTGGAGGTTTCATCATGTGACTTGCCGCCATGCTCCAGCCATTAGTCAGCCAACACGTCCATCCTTATGACGCACTGACTTCCTACACCAATTGGAAACCAAAAAGACTCATGACCCAATTGGATGATGCTTGGCTTTCAGCCAAAAACATCTTTCTCCCCCCATTTTCAATACTTTTATATCTGATAAAGAGAAGAAAATAGCAAAAAAAAAAACCCCCAATCCTTTTTAATGTCTCAATGATTTTTCTCTCAACAGTTGATGCCAACCACCAGGACCCTCCACCCCTTCCCATCCCTCTGACCCCATCCCTTCTTCTAACCTCAGCCCTTGCCGTGTATTCACCATACCCCCTGACCTTCCCCTCTCTGATGCTGAGCGTTCAGTACTGAGACTCCGTTTCATACCCTTACACCCTCAATGAATTTCAGGCTTGGCACGATGCTAAACTCTTCTTCTCCCCCCTCCGTCTCCGTGCTCACTTCTTTGGGCAGGAGTCCTCCCCTTGTTCAATGGATCCTTTCACCTGCCTCCAGTATTCTCCCTCCACCTGGACCCCTCCCTCTGGCCTCTTACCTGCTCTCGATCTTTTCATTGAGAACTGTCAGCGTGATATTGGCCATTTCAATTTCTCTGCTCCTCTCACCCACGCTAACCTCTCTCCTCCTGAACTTGCCGCACTCCGTCCTCTCAGGTCCAACCCTGGCTTTGTTATCAAACCTGCTGACAAGGGCAGTGCTGTTGTTGTCTGGCGTACTGATCTCTACCTCACAGAGGCTGAGCTCCAACTCTCAAACACTTCTTCCTACCTCTCCCTGGACCATGGCCCCACCACCGAACATCAAGCCATTGTTTCCAGGACTGTCACTGACCTCATCTCCTCTGGAGATCTTCCCTCCACAGCTTCCAACCTCAGAGTCTCCCAACCCCGGACAGCCCGCTTCTACCTCCTTCCCAAAACCCACAAACAGGACTACCCCAGTAGACCCATTGTGTCAGCCTGTTCCTACCCCACAGAACTCATTTCTTCCCTTCATTCATGACTTCATTCTCTCTTCCCTTGTCCAGTCTCTTCCCACCTACATCCGCGATTCCTCTGATGCCCTACGTCGTATCAACAATTTCCAGTTCCCTGGCCCTAATTGCCTCCTCCTCACCATGGATGTCCAATCCCTCTACACCTCCATTCCCCATTGGCTTGGTCTGAGGGCTCTCTACTTCTTCCTTGAACAGAGGCCCGAACAATCCTCATCCACCACCACTCTCCTCCATCTGGCTGAACTTGTTCTCTCACTCAACAATTTCTCCTTAAACTCCTCTCACTTCCTCCAAATAAAAGGTGTGGCTATGGGCACCCACATGGGCCCCAATTATGCCTGTCTCTTTATGGGGTATGTGGAATATTCCTTGTTCCAGTCCTACTCAGGCCCCCTCCCACAACTCTTTTTTCAATACATCAATGACTGTTTTGGTGCCACTTCATGCTCTCATCAGGAACTGGAAAAATTGATCAATTTTTCTTCCAATTTCCACCCCTCTATCACCTTCACATGGCCCATCTCTGACACTTCCTTTCCCTTCCTTGACCTCTCTGCCTCCATTTCTGGTGATAGACTGTCCACCAATATTCATTACAAGCCCACCGACTCCCACAGCTACCTCAACAACAGCTCCTCACACCCCGCTTCCTGTAAGGATTCCATCCCTTTCTCTCAGTTCCTTTGCCCCCATTACATTTGTTCCAGTGATGCCACTTTCCAAAAAGGTGCTTCTGACATGTCTTCCTTCTTCCTTAACCGAGGTTTTCCACCCATGGTGGTTGACAGGGCCCTCAACCGTGTATGGCCCATCTCCTGTGCATCCGCCCTCACACATTCCCCTCCCTCCCAGAGCCATGATAAGGTCCCCCTTGTCCTCATTTTTCACCCCACCAGCCTCTGCATTCAAAGGATCATCCTCTGCCATTTCCACCAACTCCAGCATGATGCCACCACCAAACACATCTTTCCTTCACCCGCTCGGCGGCATTCCGCAGGGATCGTTCCCTCCATGACATCCCTAGTCAACTCCTCCATCACCCCCAACAACTCATCCTCTTCCCATAGCACCTTCCCATGCAATCCCATGCAGAAGGTGCAACACCTGCCCTTTACCTCCTCCCTCCTCACCGTCCAAGGGCCCAAACATTCCTTTTAGGTGAAGCAGCATTTCACTTGCACCTCCTTCAATTTGGTCTAAGGCATTCGCTGCTCCCAATGCGGTATCCTCTACATTGGAGAGACCAAACGCAGACTGGGTGACTGCTTTGCGAAACACCTTCGTTCTGTCCGCAAACATGACCCAGACCACCCTGTCGCTTGCCATTTCAACACACCACCCTGATCTCATGCCCACATGTCCGTCCTTGGCCTGCTGCATTGTTCCAGTGAAGCCCAATGCAAACTGGAGGAACAGCACCTCATCTTCCGACTAGGCACTTTACAGCCTTCCGGACTGAATATTGCGTTCAACAACTTCAGACCATGAACTCTCCCCTCTATCTTCACCCCTTTTTTAATTCCCTTTTTTAAAAATTTATTTTTATTTTTTATCCACTTATTTTTATTTTTATTAATTTATTCATTGTTTTGTCCCCTTTTTTATCCCCTTTTTATCCCTTTTTCCATCCTTATTCTCCAACCGCCACTCCCTCCCCACACCCCCTACAGGACCATCTGTTACTAGTTCCATGTTGTTCTTCCACTGAGTGCTTACCCTTGCTCTGCTAGTAGCACATTCTGCTTTCTTGCCTTTATCCACTATCAGGACCTTTTTTAGCCCTTACCACTAGCATTAACACTCCCTTTGTCTTTTTGCTCTTGGCATCTTTGTCAATCTCTCTTTAGCAGCTTTCTATCCAGCTTCACCTGCTGCACCCCCTTAAACAGTATAAATTTCATCACATTTCTACCTCTCTTTAGCTCTGAAGAAGGGTCATACAGACTCAAAACGTTAACTTTGTTTCTCTCTCCACAGATGCTGTCAGACCTACTGAGTTTTTCCAGCGTTTTCTGTTTTTATTTCAGATTTCCAGCATTTTCTGTTTTGATTTCTGATTTCCAGCACCCGCAGCATTTTGCTTTTATCTTTGCCCGCAGTGGTATCCTGAAGATTGATCTTCACTTCCTGAAGATCCCAGGCCTACCCTGGAGGGTTGGCAACCCTACCTTCACCTCTCCCCAGCCCAGCCGTATAAAGCGGTTTGTTTCAACGGCGAGGGCTCACTTTATTTCCCTATTTCCTTTAAAAGGAGGAATGTTCTGAGCCTTCACCCTCCAAATGCTGCTTTTCACTGCAAGGCTCTCCCTGAATACAATGGGGACATAAAGCCTGTGCTCCCTTTGCTTTTGATTTTCTTTGTTCACTGCACCATAGCTTTTATGGGAAAGTAACACAATCACCTCAGCAAAGTGTGACATTAATTCTTCTCAGGACTGTAACGCTCCAGCAACTGCCAGGCCTGGCGTGAGGCCACGTTGGCAGCTGCAGCTGACTAAAGTCATCGGAGGTGGTTTCGAGTCAAGCCTTTCATATTCCAGTACTGGCATAGGGGGCTGAGTGTGTCAGGTGGCTGTGTCTCACTCTGCAGGAACCTCTTGCCTGTGAGTCAGAGGGCTGTGTGTTTGAGTCTCAACCTGGATACTCGAGTACAGGATCTCGGCTGAAGCTTGCCTGGCAGTACTGAGGGAGAGCTGGACTGTCAGCGGTACTGTCTTTTGGACGAGATGTCAAACCGAGGTCCGGTCTGCCTTCTCTGGTGGATGTAAAAGGGTCCGACTGTTTCAGAGAAAAGCAAGGGAGTTCTGTCCGGTGTCCAGTATGGCACACTGCTGGTCAGAAGTTTGGCGAGACAGAGTGCCTGTTGGATGGGGAGAGGTTCACTCTGTGACAGAACTTGGGCTGTTACAGCAGGAGTTAAATATGGGGAGCAAATCAACTGACTGGAACAGGTGGAAAAAAATAAATATAATGGGGAAGTTTTGAGGATCCTACACTAGATCCTGAGACTCATGACAGGTTTGGATAAGGGTAGACAGAGCTGTTCCAATTAGCTGATGGTACAATTGGACCAGGGGACACAGATTTAAGGTTTTGGGTTAGAGATGCAGGGGGAATGTGAGGAAGAACTTTTTTTACGCAGTGAGTGGTAATGACCTGGATCTCATTGCTGACGAGACTGGAGGAAGCAGGTGCAATCAACCATTTGGAAAAGGAAGTAAGATGGGCACTTGAGGGAAATGGGGATAGAACGGGTGGCGGGGGTGGGGGTAGGGGAATAGGACTGTCTGGATTGCACCATGGAAAGCCTGCATGGATTTGATGGGCCGAATGGCCTCATTCTGTGCCATGATGACTCCGTGACTCTCAGTATCACCATGGTACGTTAATGAGGATTGGGGTTCAATAAATATGGTTATTTGGGGGTCAGAGCCAGAACAGAAAAACCCATAAAAGTGGCTAGGTGATTGTTAAATCCCAACTGGTTTATTAATGTCCTTCATGGGAGCGGACCTATTTCCTAAATGCATTCTGACCATGCATAGTTCACATTAACATTGCCTCAATGCCATGTGAATGGAGCTAACAAGCTGCTGAGGTGGATATATACAGTGAGAAGATCCAATCTCACCTTCTGAGGGGAGTTAGGGATGGGCAGAGTAAATATGACTCTGCCAGTGTTGCTCACATCTTAGAATTATAGTCCTACAGTGCAGAAAGAGGCCATTCAGCCCACTGTGCCTGTGCTGGTTCCCTGAAGGAGCTATCCAACTCGTCCCACTCCGCTGCTCTTTCTCCACTATAGTCTGCGTGCCTTTTCAAAATATAAACTGGCAAAAGAACGAGAGGGGAGGTGAGGATCTTTTTTTTTTGATGTGAGTTTTTGAAATCTGGCATGCACTGCTTGAAAGGGGCGGTGAAAGCAGATTCAATAATAACTTGCAGCAGTGAATGGGATATATACTTGAAAAGGAAGAACTTGTAGAATTTGAAGAACTTGTAGAATTTGAAGAATTTGTAGGGCTATATGGAAAGACCAGCAGGCTCAGGAGGTTTGTAACATGCACTGTATCGCTTAATCAACAACAGCAGATTACGTTTACATAGCGCCTATATCGAAGTAACATATCCCAAGGGACTTCACAGGAGATTTATCAAGCAAAATTTGATTTTCAGCCTCATAAGAAAACATTAGGGCAGATGACCAAAAGCTTGGTCAACGAGGGAGGTTTTAAGTAAAAAAGAGAGAAGAGAAGTGGGGAGGTTAAGGGAGGGAATTCCAGAGCTTATGACCATGGGCAGCTAAAGGCCTGGCCACCGGTGGTGGAGCTGTTAAAATTGGGGATGCTCAAGAGGCCAGAATTAGATGAGTGCAGATATCGCGGAAGCTTGTGAGACTAGAGGAGATTACAGAGGTAGGGAGGCGTGAGACCATGGAGGAATTTGAAAACAAGGATGAGAACTTTAAAATAAAGGCATTGGGTCACCAGAACCACTGTAGTCCCCTAAACCTGCAGGTCTACTTTTCATATTAATAATGTTGTGCAACATTAAGAGGCAATTATTTTTCCAGCATGTTTTGGCCCATTGAAAATCTTAATAGTTAACGGCTTCACCTTAGAAGATACAGACGTGTGTGGAAAAGAAAGTCAAATTTTAAAATTAGAATTCTTTTGATCTCGTTCACGTTAGAAATTTCCGGGATAGTCCACAACTGTACAGGTGGGAACCCTACAACCTCTCCCATTGGAAGCTGCTAATTAACATAATTGAGAATGACCAGCCTTGACATGTGATTCTCTCTGTCAGGTCTGTTTGAGGCAGTCCTTCCCCTGAAGCCTCCTCTCTCTCGATCTGCCTCGCAGCGACTCCTGAAAGCCATGAGGCCCATCCCACCCATCCAGAGGAAGGCCAACTCGCAAACCAGCGGTGCCCATGATAAGGACCTGCCCTCGAATGACAAGAACGAAGAGGCTTCTGTTGGCGAGTCGTCAGGCTGTCCACGTACGAAAGCTGGAGAGGGACATGCCGAACCTGTCACAGTTCCTGAGGAGGTAATTGACATTAAACCAAGTGTTAAACAACATCTCCAGTTTTGTACCAGAACCACAGAGGGGCAATTGTTTAGTTAATGAGCTTCACTGGGTGAAGTCGTTAGGATGAAGTGAAGACTTTTCGTTGGTGCACACATTCTGAATGTACGGGGCTAGATTTTCCCTCCAGGGACAGGAAACAGGAGTCGGAACTGTTTCTGGGAGAGATTCCCCATTGAATTGTGGGCAGCAGGCAGGCTCTGAAAGCTGAAGGGCAAATCAGAGGCTTTCTAGTTTGAGAGGAGCAGCAGCAGGCTGCAGTAAAGGGTAAGTAACTCAGAGGGCACTTCAGCATGAAGGCACCCTCTCATCAATCTTTTCTCAAAACTTAAAATTTAAAACAGATTCAGCAGCTTGGCCATCACTGCTCCAGGTCACTTTGCTCTCAAAACACTGTGCCATCTGTGCCCAGAAGTGCAATAAGTTCTATTCAGAAATGTCCGGAGCACACCATGAGAATGTCTCCTCTGATACCATCCAATGCACCATTGACAACCAAATTAACTGGTTGACAATGGGCAATGCTAAGTATAAAAATATTGTTTTGTTCACGGGATGTTGGTGTCCCTGGCTAGTCCAGCATCTTATTGTCCATCCCTAGTTGCCCTTGAGAAGATGGTGGTGAGCTGTCTTCTTGAATTTTTATAGTCCATTTAGCGTAGGTACACCCACAATGCTCTTAGGCAGGGAGATCCAGGATTTTGACCCAGTGACAGTGAAGGAACAGCGATATATTTCCAAATCAGGATGGTGAGTGGCTTGGAGGGGAACTTGCTCATGGTGGTGCTCCCATCAACCTGCTGCCCTTGTCCTTCTAGATAGTGGCAGCTGTGGGTTTGTCTAAGGAGCCTTGGTGCATTCCTGCAATGCATCTTGTAGATGGTACACACTGCTGACACTGTTCGTTGGTGCTGGAGGGAATGAATGTTTGTGGATGTGGTGCCAATCAAACTGGCTGCTTTGTCCTGGATGGTGTCAAACTTTTTGAGTGTTGTTGGAGCTGCACTCATCCAAGCAAGTGGAGAGTATTTAATCACATTCCTGACTTGTGCATTGTAGATGATGGACAGGCTTTGGAGAGTCAAGAGGTGAGTTAATCATTGCAGGATTCCTAGCCTCTGACCTATTGGTAACCCCCAGGATGTTGATAGTGGGGGATTCAGTGATGATAATGTCATTGAATGCCAAGAGGTGATGGTTAAATTCTCTCTTGTAGGAGATGGCCATTGCCCGGCACTTGTGTGACACAAATGTTACTTGCCACTTGTCAGCCCAAGCCTGGATATTGTCCAGGCCTTGCTGCATTTGGACATGGACTGCTTCAGTATCTGCGGAGTGCTGAATATTGTGTAATCATCAGCGAATTTTCTGTATACAATTACACCCAGGTTTTCATTATTATACATACAAATCACCTGAACCCCTCAATTAGATTCCAGTCTGTAATCACCCCCAGATATCCATTATTCTGTACATAAACCATCTGAACCCCTCGATTAGATTCCAGTCTGTAATCACTCTCAGGTATCCATTATCCTATATATAAACCATCTGAACTCCTCGATTAGATTCCAGTCTGTAATCACTCCCAGGTATCCATTATACAATATATAAACCATCTGACGTCCTTTGTTTAAATTTCAATCCTATGGTCTGCAGATCCATTATACTTTCTTCATCTTCTAGGTTAAGATCTCCCTTCAGCATTTGCGGAGCAGCGCTGAGAAGAAGCGGAAATTACTGGGCGCCAGTTTATCTCAGTCATCTTTTAAGTTGTCAAGTTCAGATGGGAGCAGCTTCCACCCATGGTCTTCCAATACTACGCAGCCAGAAGTCCAGAAGCATATGCCTCACATCACAATGTAAGACTATATTTATTTAATTCAGGGTTTCCTGTTACTCCATCTATTGTGTGAGGTAATCCTACCCCCCACTGTAATGCTCAGCCACCTTCCCAGTGTGGTGACTCGCAAACATACCACAATCATTTATTACATTTCCCCTCTACCAATCCATACCTTCATTGGGAAACAGACCACTGCCACGATTTGCACCCAACCAGACTCCTGGAACCAGGCATGGAAGTACCAGATACAGTGCACAGCACCCACTCCTCTGCCTTAATGCCAACCTCAGACGGACACTGCCCCTGCACTGGCACAATTCAAACATTCCTGCTGCGCATGCCAGGGGGTGCCATGGCCTCTCTGAGTCACAGTTGATGCTGCTTCACTAGTCCTGTACTTTTACAGCTATCAGACAATAGAGACTTGATGGCATTCGGACCCGGATGGTATGTTAATTGGCACATGGTTGCAGCCGCTCAATCAAAGCTGCAAGGGTGGTTTAAAACTCAAATGAGGTGGGTTAAAATCACCCACCTCCCCCTGGACTGCAGGAAGAGCAACTTAGGTAGTCCCAATCACACCACCCCGCCGCAACCACCCCTTTCCTCCACCCCTTTCCGCCGTAGCCCTGCAATTTATTTTCAGATAGTTATCCAACTCCCTTTTCGAAGCCACAGTTGAATCTGCCTCCACCCCACTCACAGGCAGAGTATTCCCGATCTGAACCGCACACTGTGTAAAAAATGTTTCTCCTCATGTTGGCAACCATTTAAATCAGTGTCCTCAGGTTCTTGGCCCTTTCCAATGGGAATGGTTTCTCTCCCAGGTGAAAATAGCCCAGGGCTCAAATTGAATGGGAGGGGGACTGCCATTGACACGCTGCTCTCCCCATCCACCCACCTGAAACCTGTTTCAGGTTAGAACTACCACCAGCCCCTTCCCCAGTGTCAGTAGGAATCATTCCCAGGCCAGCAATGTTTTTTTCACACAAACTCTCTCTCTGTCTCCTTATTTTCTTCTGTTTTATTTGCTAAATATCTCTTGTCTATTTGCGTAAATTTATGTTTTATTCATATTGAGGGTGAGAGCACTTGCGTCACTTCTGCATATTTACACTTCCTCACACACACATTCGAGTAAAGATCTTATGTTCTTGTTAGGCCCACTTCGGAGAGAGATCCAGTCACCTCGGAAGGGCAGAGTTCAGGTTCTGAAGAGCAGGAGCCACAGCCTCCAGGTAGGATTTCCTTTCTTCATTACACTTCTACAGAATAACAGAAGAGCAGGAGGATGTCAAACGCCCCCCCCAACACCCTTGAGCCTCCGCTGCCATCTAATAAATTCATGATTGATCTTTTACTTCAGGATCACTTTCCCACCCTTTCCCCATATTGCTTAATTCTAAAAGTTTCCAAAAATTTATCAGGCTCAGCCTTGAATATACTCGCTGACTAGGCCCTCTGGTGAGAGACTTCCAAAGGTGTATTTTCTCCTGTTTCTCTCACTGACTGCTGCCTTTCACTCTGAGGAGGTAGGTAATCGAGCACACATAGTGGGCACCTCTACTGTGGGACAGAATATCGACTTGCTGCCAGGGTGCAAAGCTGGCTTTGTGGTTTGGCTGCTCATTATGGGCACATTGTATCGTTGGGAATGAAAAAGGGGCGATTTCTCCACTGTGACATAACCAATCAAAGGAGGGCTGTATGAGCCTCAGGTATAAACAATCAATCTATCTATATCTCAAAGACCTGTGGCTGGTGTGAACACACAATTTGTTAAATATAAAATGAAAGAAAGACCAAATTTCCAGCTCGAAGATCTTGACAACCTCTAGAGGGCAGCAGCCAGAGATTTACAGCTAACACCCTAACTGGCAACAGGATTGGCCTATTTAGACAATTCCCTGCCAATGGCTTTCAAGGGTCAAGCCAACTTAAACACCATGTCGCCTTAACAGCTAAACATCCGAACCAGGTCTCAACCACCATGAGCAATGACAAAGATGATCAGCTAGTCTCTAGTAAGTTCTGATGACGTTGCTGAGGCAGAAAACTGGTCACAGTAAGGGGTTCTGTGTATCAAGCTCCATGCCATTGTACACTGCTGCTGGGAAATCAGTTTACCCACGACTGCCCCATGCGATCATTACAATGTATGATTCACAACTTAATAAACCTGCCAGAACTGGCCCCTTTAAGATAATGGTTCAGGAGCAGCTTTTTTTAAATTACAGTTGCCATTAAAGATGACTGCGGCACAGAACTGAAAGAGACCAAGCAGAGCAGGAACCGAGTGAAATCTGCCCCTATGACTGCAGGAGAGACATCACGGGACGGCACAGGCGCTCCCCGAATTAAAACCCGTCCAACCACTGGTGAGCTCTACATCTATGGACAACCAGACAGTGGGGAAGGCTGATCAGGGTTTTTTTGTTCTATATTGCCTGTCACAGAAAGGAACGTGAGGCGGGAAGTTTGAAATGCCGGGAATAAATCCAGCAGATGGTCCTTCTGTTGAAAGACTGGGTGGATTTCCCTACCAGACTTTCCTTTCTGAGCTGTACCAGGACGATGCTTAAAGTCCACTTGAAAATCAGACCAAACCAGGCGAAATATTTTCTTCTTCACCCAATTTTTTCCACACTTTTAATGGACGCCAATCAAAATGGCAGTGGGTCTTGATCCTTCTATGGGAACATATATTGAAACATATAAGATCCTGAGGGGTCTAGACAGGGTGGATGTGGAGAAGATGTTCCCTCTTGTGGAAACTAGGGGTCACTGTTCAAAAGTAAGGGGTCGCGCATTTAAAACAGAGATAAGGTGAAATTTTTTCACTCGGAGGGTCGTGAGTCTTTGGAATTCTCCACCTGAAAAGATGGTGGAAGCAGAATCTTTAAATATTTTTAAGGCAGGGGTGGATAGATTCTTGGTAAACAAGGGGGTGATGGGGTATCGGGGGTGGGTGGGTGGGATGCAGATTTCAGGTTACTATCAGATGAGCCATGATCTTATTAAATGGCGGAGCAGGCTCGGGGGGCTGAATGGCCTACTCCTGCTCCTTGTTCGTATGGGAAAAATGGGAGTGGCAATGGCAGCAGAACAACCAATCACATCAGAAGAATGCCTGTTAGAATGCTTCTTTCATACTTGTAAAGCCTCTTGAGGTGGCATTTTTTTCCACTACAAGGTTTTATAACTCAAGGTGTGTGATGGTTCCTTGAAAATTCTTGGGAAATCCCAAGTCGCCCAGAAGACAGTTTCGAGAAACCACTGAAAAAATTGGCCTGGGGCATGTTGTCAACGTCAAGCAAGGGCACTCACTGCTGACCACAAAATAAGTCTCACTGAGCGTTCTCATGATCTCTGTACTGAGAATTTACCTCTTTCGCCCGACAATGGCACTGCAACTGATTGCAGCGTTCTTTATTGGGCATTCCCAGCCTGGAGCAGCAGTGATGTCATCAGGTTGACCAAGCAGCCAATCACATTGCAGGATTTGCACAGACAGACAAGCAGAAAACAAAAAAGCACTAAATCTAAAATCTCTTAAAAAGTATTTACGTGGGGAAAATTAAATATCAGAGCATACACATGGGGTGAAGTTCAAAGGTAAAATGTTATGAAAATCTTTTTAATAAAAAAATTATTATTAAAAAATCTACTAGTTGGTAATTTAACATCACTCCATGATTGCAGGGTCTGTTCTGTCATTCATCAAATTTTAAAAACCACGTCACTGTTAAAAACACAGCTACACCTGATTGAACATGGTGTTACTTTCTAATGGTGATGTGGAATTGGCAAAGTTGATGTTCTCACTGATTTAAGTGATTGCCGGCTCCAGAGATGTGTCCACACCACAGTCTATGATGAAGCCCTGATAGTGACATACCTCAGCTTCAGGATTTCCATGCTAACCCGGGCTTGCCTAACTTCCTGAAGTTACAGTCAGTTTCAGAGCGGTAATGACAGTGAATGCTGATAGCTTGCCATCAACGACACCCAGGCCTGCTGTGCACGAGCACGGAGTACTCGATCCTTGGTGAGACCACACCTGGAGTACTGTATACAGTTTTGGTCTCCTTATTTAAAAAAGGGTATAATTGCATTAGAAGCAGTTCAGAGAAGGTTCACTCGGCTCATTCCTTGGATGAGGGGCTTATCTTATGAAGAAAGATTGAACAGGTTAGGCCTAAACCCATTGGAGTTTAGAAGAATGAGAGGTGATCTTATTGAAACGTATAAGATCTTGAGGGGATTTGGTAGGGTGGTTACTGGGAGGATGTTTCATCTTGTGGGGGAGACTAGAACTAAGGGACATAGTTTAAGGTTAAAAGATCGCCCTTTTAGGACAGAAATTAGGAGATTTTTGTTCTCTGAAGGTCATCAGTATGTGGAATTCTCTTCCCCAGAGAGCAGTGGGGACTGGGTCATTGAATTTAGAGTTAGACCGATTTTTGATAGACAAGGGAGTCGAGAGCTATGTGGGGGCAGGCAGGAAAGTGGAGTTGAGATCATAACCGGGTCAGCCATTATCTTATTGAATGGCAGAGCAGGCTTGAAGGGCCGAATGGCTTACTCCTGCTCCTGAGTTCCATGTTCCTTTGTTCCCACCCTCATTACAGTACGAGGCAGTGGGTTTAAAGCTGCTACCACACAATCTATGATCTCATGATTTGGGCATTTGTAGATGGTCCTTCGTAAATGCTGGTGATTCATATCAATTTGAGATGAGATGTTCCCTTAACACTCAGTATCTAACAATATATCAAGAGCTCAACTGGTTTAAGGCTGAAGATGAAGGGTTGTTAGCAGAATGTTGCTGTGACAATGAATGAATGTTTTAAAAAAACCTTAATGAAAATAATTCCTCTTCATTTAATGTGTTAACAAGCTTCAAACAGGAACTTTACTTGTAGTATTGAACAAATTGCTTATTTGAGATCATTCTAGAATTGAAAGGGTTAAAGAGCGCTCCTTGCCTAATTAGCAGAATTTTGTCTTTGTTTAGTCCTAAGGTACAGTTGTGGATGTAGGGCCTTTTTTGCTAGCATTGATAACAGGCCTTTAAGGGATTGATCCAGATTGTTTGAGATGTTGGTTGCTAGGACCCCACTACCCCCTGTGGCCCTAGTTAGTGTCAAACTCGTAGAATGTTTACAATGCAGAAGGACGCCATTCAGCCCATTGTGTCCCTGCAGTTAGTCCCACTCTCCTCCCCTTTCCCCATAGCCCTACAATGTTTTTCTCTTCAGGTGCTTATCCAATTCCATTTTGAAAGCCACGACTGGACTAGCCTCCAACACACTCTCAGGCAGTGTATTCCAGATCCTAACCACTCACTGAGTAAAAAGGTTTTTCCTCATGTCGTCGTTGGTTCTTTTGCCAATCACCTTAAACCAGTCACATGGTCATAGAATAGAGTCATCAGGCAGGACCGGAAAATCTCTCCCACAGAGTCATTTACAGCAGAGAAGGAGGCCATTTGGACCATCATGTCTGTTATGTCTTCTGGTTCCCATAAGTTAAAAATAATCACACTCCAGACTCAAAATGTTGGAGTTTCACTGAGAGTATTTCTTGCTGCTGTCCATGTGGCTGGTGGGCTGATACATTGTTACTTGACACATGGCTGCAGTGCGACAGTGAATGTGGCACTCCAGGAAAAATATTCACATAACAATTAGTTCCTAGCTCTTTGCAAATAATATAACAATTATAACATCCCTCTTTCTTTAAAATATATATAATGCCTCTACAGCAATGTAACTGCTCCAATCATTAACCCTTTTGTTCTAAACTAAAGAAGATTAACAATCAACTTTTATAAATAAACTGAAGCCCTTAAGAGTCTTTTATAGCTTGTTTTCTTTTCCCAGAAAAGCATTATTTGTAGTGTCACTTAGGTGGTAGGATGTTGTGCCTCTATCTGATAGGTTTGGCAGTGATCGCTCTCAGTGGTGAGTTGGCACACTGCACAGGTGATGTTGTGCATGTTGCAGCTGCTGTTGTAGGAATCGTGCTTGATATTGTTAATTTGTGTCACTTGCTGGTGATGTTGTTCTGTTTCTTGCTGATGCTGCTGATGATGTCTCTTTGGATCGTGATGTTGCTGGTGTTGTTCATGATCTTTTCTGTTTTTTCCAGCAATAGGTGTAGGTCGAATATGGTCTCTGTTCTTCCTCATTTGCCTACCAGTTTTGGTCTCAATGATGTGTGATCTTGGAGTCTCAGCTTCACCAACAACTTTTGCAGGGCTCCAGGTTTTCATTATTATTCACACACAATCAAGAATGGCATCTCATACTTGCAGACTACTTCTCAAAGTTCCCTTTTATCCTTTTCCCTTTTACTGCACATGCACAGTTTGTCCTTTCAACAACTCAGGCAGGAATTTAGCATGGTTGTTGAAGTGTTGATCTCCTGCTACCTGTGCATCAGTGAGTTGTTGCCTGTGGAAGAATCTTGCTTGGCAGAGTTGTCTTGTACTTTCTTCCATTCAACAGCTCCTCAGGCAATTTCATGTCAGCCTTGAGATATGTAGATTGGAATGGCAATAAGGCAAGGCTTGGGCCTTCCTGTCTCTCGACCATCTGGGCGTGGCTTTCTATAAACCTGTGTCCCCTTGGATAATGTGGTGCTGAGGTGATGATGTTGAACACACACTGTTCAGCAAATGTCTTCAATTCTCTGGAGGTGAGTTGAATTTCATTGTTACATATTACTTTCTCAGGAATCCCTTGCTCAGTGAACAGAACACTTCCTGCTGAGATGATTGTTGCTGCTCTCAAACCTTTCACATTTCGGATAAAAGGGAACTTTGAGTAGTAATGTGCAACTTTGAGATACCATTCTTGATTGTGTGTGAATAAATCGGCTCCCACAGAATTCCACGATCTGGGTGGCACTTCAGTAGCTACCATCGCCTCTTTTTGCTGAGTGTTTCTGTACTTTAGGCATACATTGCATGTGGACGCCATTCTTTTGATGTCTTTGTTAATACCTATGCAGTACACAGCTGATCAGGCTCTAGAAGGCAGAAGATGCCTGTGTGTTTAAAAAAAAAAATCACGCATCGGCATCTCCCACTCGTCAAAATGAAACCTGGGACCTGGAAAGTCAGGACTTTCATGGGCAACACTAACAGTGACAGACTTGAGTGCCGCACGGCCATCATAGCTTGGCAACTTAGGTGCCTCGTCATTGACATTGCCACACTAAGTGAGACATGGTGTGCAGGAGAAGGCCAATTGAAGGAACAAAGTGGCAGCTACACCTTTTTCTGGAAGGGGCTTCCAGAAGAGGAGCAACACCTGCATGGGATGGGCTTCACCGTCAAAAATGAGCTGATCTGGTGCCCCAGTGACTCCCCCTGTGGGATATGCGAGTGCATCATGACTGCCCGGCTCACCCCAATGAGGGATCAGCATGCCACTCTCATCAGTCAGTGCACTCCTACACTTGAGGCAACAGAGGAGACCAAGGAGGGATTCTTTGCCAGCATTGAGCAATCCCGAGCCCCAGTCCCAGTGAGCAACAAGCTGATTCTCTGTGGAGTTTTCAACGCCAGAGTCGGGAAGGATGTGAATCTCTGGAAGGGGATGATAGGCAAGGAAGGAACAGGGAAAGCAAACTCCAACAGAGTCCTCCTCCTGAAGAGATGTCTAGAACATGACCTTGTCATAACCAATACCCTATTCCGCCAGCAAGACGAGCACGAGACCGCATGACAATGCCCACAGTCCAAACACTGCCATCTGCTCAACAACATCAACTTTTGAACAGGGGATCGCAGCAATTTCCATATCACCCACTCCATGACAGGTACTGACAACTGCTAGACCGACCACTGCCTTATCCACCATCTGCATCAGCCTGGCCCCCAAACAAGAAGCGAAGCTGCAAAAAAATTAACATCGAAGGCCTCAAGGACCCCTCAGTCAGCCTCTAAACTTCCAGCCGCCAGGATTGCCTGTAGTGCCTGGTTGACCCTAAAGTCCACCATTACAAGCACTTGTGAAGAGGCCCTTAGTCTCTCTACCAGGAACCATGGTGGCTGGTTTGATGGAAATGACCAAGAGATACAGGATCTAATCGAAAGTAAGTGCAAAGCTTTCATTGACTGGAAACTTCACCAAGGCCCCAGAGAAAAGCAGCAGCCCTACTGATAGCTGAAAGCAGGATTACAGCATAAAACTCATGGCATAAGGAACAAATGGTGGGTAGAAAGAGCACAGGACACCAGGGACATGTATGGTTTCTTCAGCACCGTCAACTCGATCCATGGCCCAAGCACTCCAGGCACACACTGTTGAGAGTTAAGCATGGAGGGGAGCTCATTAAGGTCAGGGGGGCAGGAGTGCTCTCTGGAGAGAACATTTTGAAGAACTCCTCAACTGAGGCTCTGTCTTTAACCCAAACACCCTCAACTTCATTTCTCAATATCCCATCCGGCTAAGTCTCGGCGTTACCTTGGTCCGGGGTGCGGTTGAAAGAGCCATTTGACAATTGAAAAACACCAAGGCTTCTGGAGCAGATGGAGTCCCTCCTGAAATTCTGAAACACGGCAGAGTTACACTCCTGGTCCGGCTGTGCAACCACATTTTTCTCACCTAGGAAGAAGAGTGCATGCCGAGAGATCTCGGGGACGCTGAGATCATGACTATATTCGCGTAGGGAGATAAGTCAAATTCCGATAACTACAGAGGAGTCTCCCTGATGTCTGCCACAGGGAACATCATTGCAAGGATCTTTCTCAAATTTGTGTGGCAAATTCAAGAAAAGTGCAAGGCAACAGCACCAAATGGTCTATAGGGCTTTTTTTGACATCATAAAAGCCTTTCACTCTGTTAACCATGAAGGCTTATGGTGTATCCTCCTCCAAATTTGGCTTGCCTCAAAAATTTGTCACCAGCTTCCGCCTACCCCACAATGATGCGCAAGCTGTGATCCTCGCCATGGGAACCACCACAGAGCCTATCTCAGTGAAGACTGGGGTCAAACAAAGATGTGTTGATGCATCAATTCCCTTCTTCATTTTCCTCGCTGCAGTACTGCATCTCACCTCCAGCAAATTACCCACAGGCTTGGAGATAACCTACAGAACAGACTGGAAATTG
Source organism: Cetorhinus maximus (assembly GCF_964194155.1). Lineage (NCBI taxonomy): Eukaryota > Metazoa > Chordata > Chondrichthyes > Lamniformes > Cetorhinidae > Cetorhinus > Cetorhinus maximus. The sequence goes on along the minus strand of NC_135883.1, from coordinate 150,246,431 downwards.
TTCAACTTACACTGTCTTCAGCCCAAAACCAAAACTCCCCCCCCCAACCTCAGTCATTGTGCTCTACTATGCAGATGACGCTTTTGTGTGTGTTCACCCAGAAACTGAGTTTGTTCCAGGTCATCGTCGACTCCTTCTCCAAAACACATGGAAAATGGGCCTTGCACCAAACATTTGGAAAACCAAGGTCCCCCTCCAACCAGCTCCCACAGCAAAACACCTCCCTCACCCCCGTCGATTAAGATCAAAAGTGAGATCCTGGAAAATGTGGACCATTTTCTGTATCTTGGGAGCCTCCTCTCAATGAAGGCAGACAAAGATGATGAATTTCATCATTGACTCCAACGTGCCTGCTCAGCCTTCATACTCCAAGAGTATTTGAGGTCCTGGACCTCAAACCCGAGGCTAAGGTCATGACTTACCGGGCAGCAGTGGTCTCCGTGATCCCATTTGCTTTGGAGACTTGGACAACCTACAGTAGACACCTCAAAGCACTAGGGAAGTACCACCAGCAATGCTTTCGCAAAATCCTCCAAATCTGGTGGCAGGTAGAGTGGACCAAGAGCAGCATCCTATCTCAACCCAACTTGCCAACATTGAGGCAGGATCTAGCTATCAGAACGCCATCTCCTAGTGAGATGTCATCACCATGATAGACCAGCACTGCCATGTTGCTGGCTGTGTTTGCTCTATCTTATCAGGCCATCCCTGGATCACTTACTGAGACAGCATCTGTGACTCTTCATTTTTGCTGGTCTCACCTCCAATTGGACTCAGTTTTGGTGGTGTTACATTCACTAGGTGAAGAATCTTTATACCTAGATCTCGTATCTCACGTTTCTCCTGTGGTGACAACCTAGCTAGGGTATCTTACAGCATCATGTCTCTTCCTGGCTTGCATTTCAGTGTGAATTTGTAACTCCGAAGCCTCAAGAGTAACCTCTGTAGTCTTGCTAGTGCTTTACATAGATCCCTCTTGTGGACCTGCTCCAGTGGACAATGATGACTCTCCACTATGAACTTTCACCCATGGAGATTTGTCTGGAATTTCTCATATTCATGCATGACTGCCAAAAGCTCTCTTTCTATGTTGGCATATCCGATCTCAGTTGATGTTAGAGCTTTGGCTGTGAATGCTATTGGTTTCCCTCTTGTACCAAGGCTGCTCACAGTCGTCTTGTATAAGCATCTACTTGCAGAATGAGAGGTTTCTTTCTGTTAAGAGACTTGTCTCCTTGCACTTCTTTAAGATTGTTGAAAGTCCTCAGGTGTGACTTGGATCACTGGTACTCAAGATCTTTTGTAGGTTTGCTGTGTGTTCTGACGCAGGAGGTATGAAATAGCTCATGTACTGGATCAAGTGAAAGAAACTCCTTAGCTCTTTCTTGTCTCTTGGAGCTTCTGTCTCAGAGATGGCTGTGACTTTTTCAGAATTCAGCTTGACTCTGTCAGGTGTGTAAACCATTCCGAAGAACTGGCATTCTGCCACCATCACAATTTATCTGTGTTTAACTTGATCCCAGCTTTCCTGGTTCTCTCCTTCATGCAGATGGTGGACCTGATCTTTTTCATCTGCACCGTCGATCTGGATATCAGAGATCAGCTAGGCCGACTGCTGCTTTACATCCTCAGTGTGTCTCGGCTACTTTCTACGGGAACACATCCGGGCTTATTTTAGAGCCACAAGGTTCCAACAGGAATTTGTACCAACCTTTGATGCTTCAACAGTGAAGATTCCTCTTCCTGTTGAGCTTCATGTTCCAGTCCCATTTCTGGCATCAGGTCTGTTGAAAACATTTGCCCCTGTAAATGCTGGTGTGATCTCTTCCAGCGTTGGGATGGGGTAGTGATCCTTCTTAGTGGCTTGATTAAGATCTTTGGGATCCTGGCACATTCTTAGCCACGCATTTGGCTTCTCTCTCACCACAACGAAAATTACCCAATCTGCAGGTTCTATGGTTCCGGCAATCAATTTCTTTTCTTCCATCTCGTGGGGGTCTCTTTCAAGCTTTCTTTTAGTTATATTGGTACTTTGTGTGGGGGTGAATCATTGTTACCATCGCTGGACCAATAGTGATGTAATACTAAAAATCTTCAAAGCATCCAACCATCTCATCAAAACACTCGGGGTATAATTGTACCAGATCTTCCCTGCCTCTGATTGGAGGGCACTTTTCAATGCGTGTACTACCTTCAACAATCAGTGTCACCTCCTTCATCTCATGGTTTACTGAGGTAAGCTGCAGCTCCTGAACCCAAAAATAGCAGGATCATCCGTTTCAGTAATGTAGAACATACAGTTAACACCTTTTCCTTTGTGTGTCCCTCTGATTTGGGTTGTTCCAAGCTGGTGAAGCTCAGTTCCTCCCTAGTCGTTAGCATTATGTTGCTGGGTTTCAGAGGACCTTTCTTTGGGTAACCATTTTCTTTCAAATTTTCAGGGAAGATCTTATAGTCTGAATGGGATGATGTTACCCTGTGCCTCCGGTATCAAGCTCCAGCTTCACATTTATGGTTGTGGGCTTGTTTCTCACCCTCTTCAATTACCTGAAAGGTTGTATGAATTTCTTTTCTCTGGGAACTGTCACATCCAGCCACTTCATGCAGTTGTATGGCTCCTATGCCTATTGTGTCCTCAAGCTCATCGTCATCTTCCAGGATATGGATAGTTTCACTATTTTCACTTCTCATTCACCCCGTGCTTTGTCTCTGATGACTTGTTTACCATCCTTTTTCTTTGTTCTGCGCATCTTTCCCCAATGATTGGGCTTTCTGCAAGCTTTGCAGTTTGATCCACATGTGGGACATTTCCTTCTGTCTGTGAACTCAAGTGGTCATCCGCAGCTCTTGCACATATTTCTCTCTGTATAGACAGCATTTTTTTTTTTTTTTTTTTGCTGCTCTTTCATTGCTTCAGCTCTCCTGGTTCTCTCCTTTATGCAGATGCCTGCCTATCCCTTGACTTAACTGAAAGCTAGCCATTTGGGCCATCAGCATCTTCATCTGCCTACTAGTGGTTTCATGTGCTCTGGCAGTGTCAAAAGCTTGTGATGTTGGGGGCTTGTCCTTTCCAAATAAACCTTTTTGTACTTCAGTGTCTGCAGACCCCCAAATGAGTTGATCTGGCAGCATTTCATCTGTGTCCTTAAATTTACATTTTCTGGTTGCAATTTTCAATCTTGTTATGAAATTGTCAACAGGTTCACCTGATTCCTGTCCCAGGCTTTGACATTCATATCGGTAGACCTGATGATTTGACTTTGGCTGGAGATATGTGCTGAGTTTTTCAAAAGTTTTGCCTGGGTTTCTACTATTGTCTTCCCTCAGCTCCCAGCCATTAAACAAATTTAACCCTTTACCTCATGCCCACAAAAGGATGTAGTTGACTCTTTTCTCTTCACCAGTGCTTTTTAGAAAGCTATCAAATGTCAGTCTGCGCTTTCACTTAAATATTCCAAATGCCTTTACAATATCATCAGTCTCCCAATTGATCATGGGCTGGAGCTGTGTGTTTATTGCTGCAGCAGCGCCTATTTCATTTTCACAGGATTCACTTAGTTTCTCTCCCTCCCTCTCTCTCTCTCTCTCTGGCACGAATTTGGGTTACTTTTTCAACATAATTCAACATTAAATTCATTTAAAATGTTTGGGGTTTTACTCACAGACACCCTGCTGCCACCATGTTATTTCTTCTGGCCCCCATAAGTTAAAAATAATCACACTTTAGACTCAAAATGCCGGAGCTTCATCGAGTGTATTTCTTGCTGCTCTCCATGTGGCTGATGGACTGATACATTATTGCTTGGCAAATGACTGCAGTGTGACAGTGGATTTGGCACTCCAGGATATTTATTCACATAACAATTAGTTTCTAACTCTTCATGAATAATATAGTGATATGACAGAGTCCATGTTAACTCCCCGCAGCGCAATCCAATCAGTTCCACTCCCTGAATTGATCCACAAGTTTATTTCCTTCAAGTGCCCTTTTAATTTCCTTTTGAAATTGTTGATTATTTTCAATTTCACCTCCTTCCGGGCCAGCACGTTCCAGGTCATTACCACTCGCTGCATTAAAAAAAGCTTTTCATCAGCATGACGTCTTGCCCAAAATCTTAATTCTGTGTCCTTTACACCTTCCACTAACAGCTAATGGGAACAGTTTTCTCCTGTCTACCTTATCTAATCCTGTCATCATCTCTATCACCTCCATCAAATCTCCCCTCAACCCCCTTTGTTCTGAGGAGAACAACCTCAGCCTTTCCAACCTAACCTTGTAATTAAAAACTCCCATCCCTGGAACTATTATCTTATTGAAACAAATAAGATTTTGAGGGTGCTTGACAGGGCAGATGCTGAGAGGATGTTTCCTTGTGTGGGGAATATAGAACTAGGGAACATGGTTTAAAAATCTGGGATCTCCTATTTAAGGTGGAGATGAGGAGCAATTTCTTCTCTGAGCTTCATTCGTCTTTGGAATTCTCTTCCCCTGAGAGCAATGGAGGCTGGGTCATTGAATACAATGAAGGTAGAGCTGAACAGATTTTTGACTGACAGGGGAGTCAAGGGTTATGAGGGGGCAGGCACGAAAGTGGAGTTAAGGCCACAAGCCATGATCTTATTGAATGGCGGAGCAGGCTTGATGGCCCTGCTCCTATTTCTAATGATCTTGTTATGTAATTCATTCTGATAAATATCCTCTACGCCGCTCAAGGGCCTTCACATCTTTCCAAAAGTGACATGAACTGTATGCAAAACTCTACTTGGGGCCTAACGAGAGCTTTACAAAGGTTCAGCTTAACTCCCCTGTTTTTGTACTCAGTGTCTCTATTTATGAAGCCCGGGTTCCCATATGCTTTTCTAACCATTCCCTCTATATGTCCTGCCATAAAAGATTGATGCACATGCTTCCCCAGATCCCTCTGTCCTTGCACACTCCTTAGAATTGTACCATTAAGTCTACATTGCCTCTTCCCATCCCTTCTGTCAAAATACATCACCTCACACTTCTCTGTCATTCCATCTGCCGTCACTCCAGCAGAGCACTGTGCAGTCCAGAAGACACCATCTGAGAAGGTCAAAGCTGAAGAGTCACCGCTGAGTCCAACCATGGTTATCTCATTCAGACTGAGTGCAGACATGGTTCCAGACGTGAGCAGACAGGAGCCGGTGGAGGATGAGGAAACAGAGAATGAAGAGAGGGTGAGTATTGATGGTGGCATTGTTACTTCAAACTAGACTATTATAGGACGGAAGGAGACCATTCAGCGCATCGTGCCTATGTCAGGTCTTTGAAAGACAAGATCCAATTAGTTCCACTCCTCCGCTCTTTCTCAATTGCCCTGCAAACTTGCCCTTTTCAAATATTTATCCAATTCACTTTTGAAAGTTACAATTAATGTGCTTCCTCCACCCTTTCAGGCAGTGCATTCCAGATCAGATAAGCAGGAACATTAGCCATTCCTTTGGAAAATAAGAAACTGAAAGGGGCAGGAGAGGAAGGGGATCTTTGGATACAGGCGAACAAATCATTAAAAGCAGCATCGCAGGTCAGCAAAGTGATTAAAAATGGTAATAAAACACTGGAATTTATTTTTAGGGGTATAGAACTCAAAAGCAGTGATCCAGCACTAGCACAGTGGGTGTACCTACAGCACATGGGCTGCAGCAGTTCAAGAAGGCAGCTCACCACCACCTTCTCAAGGGCAACTAGGGATGGGGAATAAATGCAGGTCCAGCCAGTGACGCCCACATCCTATGGATGAATAAATAAAAATCCAGCTTCAATGAAAGATCAGAAGGGTTAGCTTGGTTATGGAAATGGACAAGGAGTAGTCTAGAGTCAAAGATCTTAATTGCGGGAGGATGAGAATGGATCTGCCCCAAGTAAATTGGAATTAAAGATTGGCAGGCAGAACTGTAATGGGACAATAGGCTGCCTTTAACTCGGAGATGGTTCAGGTACAGTTGAGGTGCCCTCCTACAAGGGGGAAAAGTAGAGCAAAATAAAAACAGAGCTCCTTGGATGATGAAGAAAATAGGAAATAGGATGAAGCAGAAAAAGAGGGTGTATAATAGATGTCAGGTTGATAATATAGGCTGTAAGTTCTGAGCAGAAGTGAAAAAAAATAAGAGAACCAAAGAGAGAGTATGAGAAGGGCCTGGCAGCTAACAAAAGGGAATCCAAATGTCTTCTATGGGCATATAAACAGTAAAAAGTATGTTAAATTGCATAGTACCCTAGTCAGGCTGCAACCGAGAACTGGCACAGTTCTTGTCCCCATACTATAAAAAGAACATAGAAGTATGTTCTGGCGAAAGTATAAAAAAAAATTTACAAGGATAATATCAGAACTGAGAGATTGCAGCTATTGGGAAAGATTGAGCATGGTGGAGCATTTGACTTTAGAAAAGAGACTTAGAGAAAGTCTGGTAGAGTTCTTGAAAATTATGAATGGACAGGACAGGGTAAACGTGGAGTGAATGTTTCCACTTGCGGGAGATTCCAAAACCAGGGACCAAGAATACAAAATAGTTACTGATAAATCCAATAGGGAGCCAAGGAGAATGGTCTTTACTCAGCGAGAGGTTAGAATGTAGAACTCACTACCACAGGAAGGCAAACAGCTAGGAAATTTTCATAGGTAAAATAGACAAGTACATGAGAAAGAAGGGAATAGAAAGACATGCTGGAGGCCTGAGATGAGATAGTTGGGATGAGAAATGTCTCATGTGGAGCATAAGCCCTAGCACAGGCTAGTTAGACCAAATTAACAGTTATGTCTATGCCACATACTCAGTGCAATTTTATACAGTGACTGATAGCAGACACATAGGAACACCACCACCTAGAAGTTCCCCTCCAAGCCACACACCCTCCTGACTCAAAATATATCACCATTCCTTCACTGTTGCTGGGTCAAAATCCTGGAACTGCCTTCCTGACAGCACTGTGGGTGCACCTACACCACATGGACTGCAACGGTTTAAGAAGGCAGCTCACCACCACCACCTCAAGGACAACGAGGGATAGGCAATAAATGCTGGCCCAGGCAGCGAAGCCCAGATCCCATGAAAGAATGAAACATATAAAATTAAATCAAAAATCCACTTAGCACATGGAGACTGATGTCTCCAGTATTCTAAGGCAAATTGGATTTTGAATGTCCTTAATGGTTTTTATCTTTGCTGCCAGATTATTCCATAACAGTTTCACTCTGAATGAAACATTCTTCCTGAGACCTGTTCTAAATGTGTTGCATTTTCCCTGGCTATTAAGGTGCACTTGAATAAGTAATTAAACTGTCAGTGCCAGTCACTCCATTGATCATTCTATCTATGGCGCTGATGTAACGAGCTCTCATTTCCTAACTTTGCCTTGAACTGCATTGGAACCCCTGCTTATATGCAGGAATTGAAATTCCAGGTCCAAGTCATTCAGAGCTAAATCTTTTATTCTCCCTCACTAATTTTCCACAGTTGTGTCACATGACAATCTCAAAGTCAGCGCAGGAGAAGATGCGTCAGAAACGGAGAGAAGAGATGGAACTACGGCAGCAACAAAAAGAAAAAGAGCTGGCACAGCAGCTGAAGGACCGACTGCAGGAGGTCGAGCCTCACAGTGGCTCTCTCTCTGGTAACCAGGCAGAAGTCATTGGGGAGGTTGAGTGTGGTGGGGGCGAGGAGGTTCAAAGTGGGTGGGGGGGAGGTGGCATTCTGAGATGGCTTGGAGGAGGGAAAGATTGTGGGTTGGGAATCTGAACTGTGTCGTAAGTCTAAACTGAAATCTAAACTCAGTTTATCCTCTGCTGCACAAGGTTCTCTCTCATCATTTCCACCCATGTGTGGATTGAATTTTGTTATGTGCACCGATATCGAGGTAATGTGCAGATGTGCACCACCAGTAGAAACAAAAACCAATATATAATATATTTTTAAAAAAAAGTTACTATAGGTATGGAAAAGGAAGAAAGAATACCACCCCCAGCTATTGACACGGTAATATGCTAGTCTGCAAATTACCAGGTTTACTGAATTCAATTTTAAGTTTACCATAATGGCTTTTGAACTTACGACCTCTAGGTTTTAAGCTCAGCACCATAACCACTACACTATCACACCTGAGAGAGGAATGTGCTAGTTTTTATATTGCAGCTTGTATTTTAACCATTTGACAGAAGAAAATTGGTAGCGATGGCTCAAGGCGAGAATCTTTTGTTACAATTTGACCAGCCCAAAATAGAAAGAGCTAAGGAGACTTGCCTTTTGAATTGATAGAAAATATGGAAAAAGGGCAGCTTTTATCTTTTCCAGCTTATTGAGTGTTTTCTTTAGATAAAGCTGCCATGAAGAGTGATGAAAATAGCTCAGTAATTTCTTCACATCAACAAACATAATCAGGCTGAGGTAAAGTGTCTTGTTAATTCGGAGAGAGGTTGTCTCTTGTGAACTGGAGGATGTTGGTCAGAGGGACACAGTGTCCCTGTAACTTAAGTGAGCATTGTTGCAGCTCTTGCCTCTTGTGCATTCCCCACTTCTTTCACTTCACCATTGGTGGCCGTGCCTTCAGCAAGCCCTGAGCTCTGGAATTCTCTCCCTAAATCTCTCCACCACTCTCATCTCCTTAGAGACGACCCTTAGAACAAACTTCTGGTGACCTGTCCTAAAATCACTTTATGTGGCTTGGTGTCAATTTTGTCTGATTCATATCCCTGTGAAGCACCTTTTATTTTGGGTTATACTGTGTTCAAGGTGTTACATAAACACAAGTTGTTGTAGTTGGGGTTAATATAACAAAGCATTGCAATTGCTTGAACGTGCCACCCTCCTGTGTCTTTCTGCATAGTTCCAGAGTTGCTGAACAGCAAGGAATTCAGCAAGGTCAGCCTCAGCTCTGGCCTCAATAATGGCAACTCACTGCGCAAACGAATCAATCGTCCTTCGCTGCCAAATATCCCAAATATTACTCAGACCCACATGTCTCGACATTTCTCAGGTAAGAAAATGGCCTAATATGACCAGCAGTGTCTGACCACAGCTGGATTTGTTCACAGTGCATCTATGGGTGAGGGTTGCGGGGAGGTGTAAGGGACCTGAGTGAGAGTGGTTAAACGTGAGGAAGTGATATATTGTGCTACATGCTGCTCAACTATTTCTTTTTTGATGTGAGCAATTATTTCTGTCATTTGATGCGAGCATCACTGGCAAGGCCAACATTTGTTTGCCCATCCCTAATTGCCCTTGAGATGATGGTGGTGAGCTGCCTTCTTGAACCGCTACAGTCCATGTGGTGTAGGTACACCCAGAGTGCTGTTAGGGAGGGAGTTCCATGATTTTGATCCAGCGACAGTGAAGGAACGGCGATACATTCCAAGCTGAGATGATGTGTGACTTGGACAAGAACGTGTGCGTGGTGGTGTTTCCAATGCGCCGACTGTCCTTGCTCTTCTTGGAGGGTGGGGAAGATCACTCATGCATTGTAGGACCCATACAGACTGGAAAATGTCCCCTTCCTGCAAACTAATGTCCCTCACCTTGGTCTTTATACTCACATTCATCACAGGGCACAAATTGGGCATGCTCTCACTGGAAAAGAGAAGGTTCATGGATGAAATGCAGTTAGTTCTGAGGGTTTAGATAATATGAACCATGACAAGATGCCTCGCTTGATCCTGAACAGTAGAACCAGAAGATAGAACCTGCATTTGAAGGGATGCATGTTCAAAACCAATTGGTGGAAAACATTTCAGTGAGTGAATGGTCAATCTGTGGAACAGACTCTCCAGAGAGATGGCGAACACAGTTAATATTAATTCATTCAAATTGGAAAGATTTATTTCAGAAAGTAATAATTTTGGATGGAGTGCATTTGTTATTTGAGACAGCAAACCAGAAAGCAGTGGTAAATGATTGTTTTTCAACCTGGTGGAGGTACTCTGTTTCCCATGGATCAGTCCTGGAACAACTGCTTTTCTTGATAATATATTAATGACCTAGACTTGGGTGTATGGCCATGATTTCAAAATTTGCAGATGACACAAAACTTGGGAGTATTGTGAAGTGGGGATGATAGTGATAAACTTCAAGAGGACATAGACAGGTTGGTGGAATGGGCAGACATGTGGCAGTTAGAAGTCAATGCAGAGAAGTGGGTGAGACATATTGGTTGGATGATTGAGGAGAGGTAACATAAAGTAAAGGGTACAATCATTAAGTGTAGAATGGGTTCAGGAAGAGACCTGGGGTTATATGTGCACAAATTGTTGAAGGTGGCAGAGCAGGCTGACAAAGCCATTAAAAAGGCCTAAAGGACCCTGGACTTTATAAATGGAGGTACAAGGAAGTTATAACGAACCCTTAAAAAGCGCTTGTTCGGCCTCAACTGGAGTATTGTGTCTAGTCCTGGGCCTACACTTTAGAAATGATGCAAAGGTGTTAGAGAGGGTGCAGAAAAAATTCCATGAGAATGTTTCTGCGAATGAGAGATTTCAGTTATGTGAATATTTTGGAGAAGCTGGTTTTGTCCCCCTTGGAGAAGAGAAGGTGGAGCAGAGATTTGATGGAGGCATCAAAACCATGGGGGTTTAGGATAGAGTTAGATAGAGAGAAACTGTTCTCATTAGCAGAAGGAGCAAGAACCAGAGGACATCGATTTAAGATGATTGGCAAAAGAACTAGAGGCAATATGACAACAGCTTTTTATGCAGTGAGTGGTTAGGATCTGGAATGTGCAGCCTGAGAATGTGGTGTAGGAAAGAAATATGCATCTGAAGATAAGATTCGCAGAGGGAAAGGGCAGCGAATGGGACTAGCTAGGTTGCTCTTGTAGAGAGCCAGTACTGACACAATGGGCAAATGGTAGCCTCCATGCTAAAACCATTCTATGATTCTATGTGGTAGGTTTGGTGTGCTTGAGAGGAATAGCTGACTTTGGACCTATGCTTTCCAAAATTCTCCACCATTGAACTTTTCCTGAAGTCATGTCTGGGTCTGTTGCGGACTAACTGATAGAGATTGATTCTATGATTAGTCAGCAACCCCTGTCTCATGTGACTACCAGGACTGTAGAAGGCCAATTAGATTGACCTTAGTCAGTTTAGTTATCCTATCTACCTATGTATAGGGTTATATTTCTTTTGAGGCTGGCTGGTGTGACTCTAACATGCCTGTTTGTTCCTCAGCTCACTCGCTGCCTGGCTTCCCCCTGGATTCCCTGGAAGGAGATGAGGAAATGGATGAGCAGGAATTCCTGGAGATGAAGTCATTCTCCCGTCAGGAGCAAGGATTGACCGAGGCACTAAAACTCCTGGCTAACAACGACTGGTCAGAAGCACTCCTGGATTTAAAAGTATTCTTTATTTCATGGCAGGCGAAAAAAAATTGAACCAAAGAGCCTAGGCAGGATTTTCCCCTCACTATACCCAGAGTGAACGGGGAAGAATGTGGGTTAGGGAGCCAGTCTGCCAGCTCCCTGGCATTTACAGAGCTTTCAGTTGGAAATGAAGGAGGATGTCGATAATATATCCACCCTAATATGGGGCAGGTACATTTGCATAAGATGCAAACGAAGGAGATGCATCTCAAGGTCTATTCCCCATCATTTGTTTTCTGTTGCAGTGTTGAGCACAGGTTTGCTATGGCAGCATGGGTTACCATTTAAAATCACAGGCCTGCCTTAGCCTGTGTTTCGATCACAGGGCGACCAGTAGCTGGAGGGTCGGAGGGGGGTGGGTTGTCGCCATTTTGAACAAGATAGAGGAGCGAATGTTGGGGATAGTGACAGCCTTACTGTGTTTCGGAAGGCCTCTAAGGCCTGGTGCAACCATTGATTCGCTTTCTGTCTAGATGGGGGCTGCCCACTGGAGGCTTAAATCCAACAGGAGCACCCCCCCCACCACCGATAATCTTATCCATTGTTATCCTGACCCTGGTAAATTGGTTGGGCCACTGAGGCACATTACTCCACCAAAACTGTGGAGAAATTCTGCCAATAGAAGAAACCCTGATTCCACAAAGCTGACAGCACAGAAACAGGACAGTCAGCCAGCTGGTCTAAGCTAATGTTTATGCTCCACATCCAGCCTGGCTGAGGTATATAGAGGTGGAAAGAAGAAAGAGAACAAAACCATGTGTAGCTCTTCTGTAACTCTGATTGTATAGCCATCCAGTCAGTGTTTTATACTTCATTCACTTAATTCTAGCAGTAGATCTCAGTATCCTTGTCTGCAATCTCTTTGGATCATTTACAGATTTGCACCCCTGTCTTAAGCTCTGAGCAATTGCATTTTACCATATGAGGGCAACAAGTGCGGATAGAACAATAACGGCCTTATTTCTGATGCCAGTTTTGGCCATGGTGGTGTCCCATTTTCAAGTAGTTGGCCACTACCTCTATACACGTGGTGAATGAGACCAAGAGTAGATCCTATGACCTTGAAATTAAACTGTGCGATTGTAGAAATTGAAGGTATAGCGCCTCCTACTGCCTATCAGGGGTCATGGGATTGTTCTTGGTAGCTGTGACCAATGAGCCCTAAGCGCGAGTCATCCGGGTGTTTGGGGGGGGTGGGGGGGGCGCAGAGCTTCTTGTTGAGGACCTGGTTCAAGCATGTAGCATCTGAAAAACTCTCTGTAATGAAGTTATCTGCCCCTGGTTGAAACCTGTCCAGTCCGTCAAGTCATTACATTTGGCGACGAGGGTAAAATATCTCCGACCTTGCGAATGTGAGTACCTCAAATCTAAACAAAAAGGAAAAGACTCTTCACCAGTCATGCCTCTCTTTACCAGAATCGATCTTTACGATGCGACTATGGTATACGGGAGCCAGTATATAGAGCTCCTTGGTTTCTATTTCGTAGCGAACAAATTTACCACAGGGGAGGAGCAGAAAGCAATCCTTTTGAGTGTATGTGGTAGCAAGAGGTACAATCTTATCTGCAGCCTGATGGCCCCAAACGCACCCAATTCTAACTCCTTTAATGAATTAGTGGACCTCGTGAAAACACATTACCAGTCAAAACCATCCATAATAGTGTAGGGGTTTATGTTTAATTCCAGAGTGAGGCCCCCGGGAGAGTCCATCGCAACCTATATAGTGAAGTTGAGTAGTTCACTGAACACTGTGACTTCGGAGACACACTCAATGATATGCTGCAGGACCGATTAGTTGGAGGAGTTCACGCCGACACCATTCAGTGCTGTTTACTTGCAGAAGTCAATATCGATTTGAAGCGTGCCATGAAAATAGCCCTGGTCATGGAAAGTGCTGCGAGAGACTCACAGGCTTTACAACATGTACAACATGGCGCTGTTCTTCATGTGGATGGGAACCTAACGCTGGGCTTGGCGTGAAAACCAGAGACACAACATCGAAGCAAAAGGCAATGTCCACTGTTACAAAAATGAAAAGGTCTAGCAGAAACATTTCAGCAGCGACTCTGAGGTTAATCTGTTATAGATGTGAGGGTGACCACGTACCAGACACCTGCAGATTCAAGGAGGCAGAATGCCATTACTGCCATAAGAAAGGTCACGTAATAAAGCAACGCAGGGTGAAATCGAAACAGCCCATTAAGGAGCAAACCAACATGACTGAAATGAATAATAGAACAGAACCTGAAGCTACCGATACTGACATCTATTCCCTGTACAACATCACAGCAGTAAAAACCGAATCTCTTACTGTCACAATCCAAGTTATTGGGAAGCCACTAATAATGGAGGTAGATATGGGAGCTTCAACCACAATGCTGAGAGAGCACACATTTAAATACATAAATGAAGGTACTCAGCCAATGAATCTGGAGCTAACAACGGCTCAGTTGAAGGCATACACTAGAGAATCCATACAGGTAAAGGACAACGGACAGCCCAGCTCCCAATGATCATAGTGACAAGTGAAGGACCTAGTCTTCTGGGCCGAGACTGGTTACAAAAAAATCAAGCTCAACTGGTCTGAAATATTTCACTTAAGAACAGGTGTCCCTGAGCTGTTAAGGAAATACAACAGTGTATTTCTTGATGAATTAGGGAAGTTAAAAGGCTTGCAAGTAAAAATATATGTGGGTTCTCAGGCAACACCCCGTTTCTTTAAGACCAGACCTGTGCCTTATGCCTTAAAGGAGAGGGGGGATGCAGAACTGTGCTAGTGTTATGACACAGGTGATGGTAAAGGCTAAATTGTTCAAGTCCCAGAGGGAAACTTGAAATAACTGTCATAACCCATTTTTGCAATTTGTATTTTTCGAGATGCAGGCTTTCAATTCAGTAGTAATAAGACCACTGAGTCTCGAGAGGTTTTTTTTATAAAACTAAATTAAACATTTATTAATGCAAGAAAGATTGTAAACACATTCATATGTCCAGAAAATTACTACTATAATAACTGCAAAATTCCCCTAATTAACCCCACTCTCAGTTACACCCCTGTTAAGGCAACAGTAAATCTCATAGATTTAAACAGACACCTGGCAAAGCACAACCTGGATAGTTGCATTCAAATGAGTTTCTTTCAGCTCTGGGTCCATGCAGACAGCAGCTTGAGGCTTACAGGCTGGAGACTTCTCACACTTGTTGGATCTTAAGATGCCTCTAACTTACACACATCTCCTTTCTCCTTTATACATATCTTTCTCTTTGGATGTAAATTTTCTATTGTATCAATAGGCTTTCAACTTTAACTCTTCTAACAATAATATCCTTTCATCCTACTAATTTTATTAGTAAGCTGAAAAAGAAATAAACACATTGCTTGGTGTCTTTTAGCTAGGTGTAAGATTTCACCCGCAGTCTTGAATGCTTTCTTTTAACAAATGCAAATTTACACTTCACCTTCTACCCTCCTTACATTTACCTAATTAACATCTCAAAACTACTATATATTAAAGCACCCAGACCAGCTGTCTTTAATCCAATTAAGACACAGACAGACCCCACTAGAGCTCTATTTTAAAAAAATAATTCCCAATAACATTATAGACATTAACATCTCTTCATAACAGCCGGTTAGAAAAGCTAGACATTATCCAACCAGTCCAATTCTCAGAATGGGCAGCGCCCATAGTCCCAGTGGTGAAACCTGGCTAAACTATATGCATTTGTGGGGGCTATAAACTGACAGTAAACAAGGCAGCCAGACTAGATAAATATCCTATCCCGAGGATAGATGACTTATATGCAAAGCTAGCTGAAGGCAAATCCTCTACTAAACTGGACATGAGCCATGCTTACCAATAGTTAGAGCTGGATAGCACGTCTAGCGGGTATGTAAAAATCAACACACGCAAGTTCCTATACCTCAGTACACATTCCTACCCTTTAGAGTGTCGTCTGCGTGTGCAATCTTCCAAAGGACAATGGAGAGTCTTTTGCAAGGATTTCCCCGAGTGGTAGTTTACGTAGATGACGTTCTGATCACAGGTCAACTGAAACCGAATGCTTGGCCAACCTGAAAGAGGTGCTAAGAAGATTCTTGGAAGCCAGCATACAATTAAAGAAAGAGAAGCGTACATTGCAAGCACCAAAAGTTACTTACCTGGGTCATAGGGTGGATTCCATGTGTTTACACCTGGTAGAAGAGAAAGTTAGGGCAATCAAAGATGTGACATCCCCGTCCAGTGTAACCGAACTCAAGTCTTTTCTGGGCATGATCAACTACTATAGCCACTTCTTGCCAAACTTGTCAACAGTGTTGGCACCATTGCACTTGTTATTAAAAAAGAATCACCGTTGGTCATGGAATTCACACAGGAAGAAGCCTTTGTGAAAGTTAAGAAGCTATTACATTCATCATGTTTATTGGTATGCCACGACCCATCGAAAGAATTGGTATTAACTTGTGATGCTTCTCCTTATGGCGTGGGAGCTGTGTTATCACAAAGAATGGAAGATGGATCAGAGAGGCCAATTGGCTATGTCTCGAGAATCCTCTCCACAGCAGAGAAGGGTTACTCCCAATTAGAAAAGGAAGGTTTATCGGTGATATTCAGAGTTAAGAAATTCCACCGGTACCTGCATGGACGACATTTCACTATTGTGTCGGATCGTAAACCATTAATGGGTTTATTCAGTGAGGATAAAGCCATTCCACCAATAGCATTAGCAAGAATATAATGATGGGCTTCAATATTATCTGCGTATGAGTATACCTTAATGTACTAATCTGGCTTGCACATTGCAAATGCAGGCGCATTCAGTCGTCTCCCATTACCAGATAGCATTGTACATGCTCCAGTGCCACAAGAAGTTGTGCTTGTGCTGAATTCCTCGGATTCTTCGCCTGTGTGTGCAAAGCAAATTAGGAATTGGACGAACAGAGATCCAATTTTGTCGGAAGTCAGAGACATTGTTTTGTCAAATTCACCGTGTCTGAAGATTTGAGACCATTCCATGCCCGAAAAGCAGAGTTAAGTTGTCAAGATGGAATTTTGTTGTGGGGATCAAGAGTTGTCATCCCTTCACAAGGAAGAGAACCACTCTTGACAGAGCTTCACAGAGCGCATCCAGGCATATTGAAGATGAAAATACTTGTGCGAAGCTATGTCTGGTGGCCAAGCATTGACAGTGACATTGAAAGCAGGGTCAAGCACTGTCTACAGTGTCAGCGACCAACAGAAGTTGCCTGTTTCAACTCCACTGCATCTGTGCTAGTGACCTGGTCGACCCTGGGTTAGACTACATATTGATCATGTAGGACCATTCTTAGGTATCATTTTTTTTGATCATTGATGCACATTCTAAGTGGATGGATGTATATGAAGTCAGGTCACCAACATCGAGCGCAACTATCAAAAAGCTGTGCCAATGTTTTGGTATACATGGCCTACTGGAAGTCACTGTTTCTGATAATGGTGCAGTGTTTACCAGTACAGTATTTCAGAGATTCATGAGTTTAAATGGAATCAGACATATTAAAACAGTACCATATCTCTCATCAAATGGTTTAGCTGAGAGAGTTGTGCAAACTTTCAAGTCTGGAATGAAGAGGTTATCAGGAGGTACTCTAGAAACTTGACTTTCTTGCTTTCTTCCCAGTTATTGTATGATGCCTCATACAGCTACGGGCTCAATGCCATCTGAATTATTGATGAAACACCGCATACGTACAAGGTTAAGTCTAGTGTTTCCAAACTTAGAGGGAACGTAGAGAAGAATCAGGATAATCAAAAATTGAATCATGATATTCATAGCAAAGCTTGAAGATTTACTGTGGGAGACACAGTTTTCATGCGGAATTTTGGAAGTGAACCTTGTTGGGTTTCTGGTACAATTGTCTCAGAAACTGGTCCCTTGTCCTTCCAGGTGGAAGTAGAAGACCAAATTTTCGAAAACATGTGGACCATCTTAGGAATAGAGAGACGTTCCAACAACCAGTTATTCCGCCTGTGATTAATGTCAAACCATTAATCCCTGGGGTGACAGATCAACCTAGAACAGACATGACTGATGCCTCTGTAGAGTTGCCAAACCCTGACACTGCCACTTTCTAATGGTGTATCTGGTGCTGCAGTTCCTGATCATGTCGATCCAGTGGTAGAACCTCAAGTTGTAGAGCTGCGCCACTCTAACCGAATAAGGAAACCACCTCAGAGACTTAATCTTTAATCACCTGAGTAGGTCAAGTCACTGCAGATAATGTCATCAAACACATGATGCCTTCATATAAGGTGGCTCTGCTCATTATTTTAGCAGATGTGTTAACCTGTTTTCATCAGAAGGTTCAATAAAGCTAAAGTGTTATTGTCAATCTGGTTACTGAATATTGAGATTAGTTGTGAAAACTGGCCAGCCTGATCAGAATCTAAATATCGATATAAATACTCTCCCAAATGCCTTTTTTAAAAACCCACCCACAGTAGAAGACAGCACAAGACTAATAGGAGAAGATTGTTTCTAGAAATCAGCTGACTGCTCTATCTTGATCCCAGCATTTCTGCAATGGCCACCAGACACTGACTGTAGATGTCTCCAGCCCATTGAGCTTTCGTGTTTTCACTTAACCTGCCCCTCCAGAATCTAGCAAACAATTGTTTTTAATGGAAAGCATGGACTTTTGAGAGATTGTAATGCACTCTACTGATGAGTAGAGATGTTCAACGATTTGAATTAAGCAGCATAGATAACCCAGCAGGGTGGGAATTTAAAAAAGATATGCACTGTCAGATAAATTGAATTGGGTGACTTTGTTAAGAGGAATAGACTATGGTTTGTAAAATGTGGAGTTGTATTGGACGGATGTTAGGTGTGTTTCTATGATTTGACTCTGTGGGAATTGCAGCTCCTGAATTTGCAAGCACATTGCCTGCGTTTCCACAGTGATTAAAATTTAAGCACTAAAAAGTCCTGGGCAGCACATTTGCAAGTTGGGAGACTGCACATATATATATAATGATACAGGATAGAGTTTCTAAATTAGTGCTATCGCCACAAGGTTTTGCATCCAGGGAGCATGTGTTGTGAAGCCACAAGTTATCTGAGGTTAAAAGGAATGAATGGAAAATCCTTGGGGTGTATTGAACTCCATCCCAGAATTTCTGCTACAAGCATTTGGCTTGTGAAGCTCTCTTACCATGTTGAGATCAATACTGTCACCTCAGCCAACTCAATCCTTCCCAGCGCCTTAATGCTAATGAGTTTCCCCATTCCCCCCAAAATGTACAAGCTCTTAAACATAAACTTGGCATTATCTAACATAACTATTTGATTTAGCTCCTCTTCTGCCTAATCCCGGGCAGTGTCCTGCTCTATGGACTTTAGCTTTCACTGAGGATTGTCGATGACAATATGATACAGGCTAAATGTAGCAAGGCCCCATGTGCTGATTGGAAAATTCTGGGTATGGTGCCCCTGATTTTCCGTCCACAAAAATCAACGGAGAGAAAGTATCCCAGAAGCCACTGGCTACGTGCAAGGCCAGGCTTTGCAAAACTTACCCTTATACATTGGGTCCACATCTTTAGTGTGATGAAAGGTTTAACTTAATGGACTGTGTGAGATTTGAAAGATTGCCTTTGGTCTGATACAAGGCAAACTCCATGGTTTTTATTTTTGGTTTCTCCCTTCCAGGGAGATGAAGAGGAAAGGGTTGTCTAGTGTCCGACGCTTGGCTCGATTCCACCAGGAACTTCTCCTAACGAGGCTTCACGCTGTCTGCTTGGCAGTGACGAAGGAGGTGAGTGATGTGCCCAGAAACTAGCTCCACTCCCACAAACCAGGTCCCTACTCTCCAAGACCCCAGTCAAACAAGGTCTTTTTCTAAATTTAAAAACGTAAGAATGTAGGTGTTGCAGGTCTGTAAACACCTGAGAAAGTGATAAGAAAAAGCAGATTAACTTTTGGATCTGTCCTTTCCTTACTGCTGGTATGGGCAGTTAAGAGAGCTCCTTTCCACAAAAGGACAAGTGATTTACAGGATTATGAGGAAAGAGGTGGGGAGTGGGACTCATTTGCTAGTCCTGTGACCTTGAATGCACTGTCTGAAAGGTTGGTGGAAGCACATTCTGTGGTAACTTTCAAAAGGGAAGTAGCTATTTACTAGAAGGGGGCAAAGTTTCAGAACTTGGGGAAAAGGCAAAGGGGCCAAATAGGTTCGCTCTTTCAAAGGGTTGGCAAAGGTATGATCGGCTGAATGTCCTCCTTCTGCACTATGTAGAAAGGCCATTTCTGACAGGCTGTGAAAAAACATTAGACAGACGGCAGGAATGAAGTGGAACGTGGAGGAGAGAATCTGCCAACTTATGACTTATTGAATCCTTGAAGCAAGGGGTCAGGTCACAGCATAGAGTGATATAGAGTGACCTAGCTGTGAAGCACCTTTGGATGTTCCTCACATTATAAAGACACTATATAAATGAGTGTTGTTAATGTTGTAGAGAAAGGCAAATCTGGAACATTACTTCAAACAAAACCATAACAATGGGACAACATGCAAATTTCCAACTAGGGAAAAGCAGGAAGTTCCTCCTAGAAAAAGAGATCAGCACGTGGAATATGGATTTCTGGAAGGGCGAGTGGAGCTGAAAGCCGGAATAATTTAATAATACAAAGTTGGATATAGGGTGTGGGGCATGGGGGGTAGGTGGATGATTGGTGGTTGTTGCCTTTAAGCTTTCTCTAGATGTATGAGCAGGGACGTGTCTCAAAATCTTCCTCATCTATCTATCTTGCAATTGATGAAATCAATACTCAGCAGGGAACTGGATTGCATGAGGAAGAGGAGACAATTGCTCCTGAAATTTGCATTAGCCTGAGGAGCAAGGCCAACATTTATTGCCCATCTCTAAAAGAGGCGGTGAGCCTTTCTCTTGAATCTCTTCAGCCCATCTGGTGAAGAAACCACCATAATGTTGTTCATTAGGGAGTTCCAAAATTTTGTCCCAGTGATGGTGAAGGAACGCTGAGTTTTGTCTCAGTTGGGATGGTGTGTGACTTGGGGAAACTTGGAGGCGCTGGCGTTCCATTGTACCTGCTGCCCTTGGTGATGGAGATGGCAGGTTTGGGGAAGTGCAGTTGAAGCAGCCTTGAAAAGATGCTGGAGGGCACCCTGTAAATAGCCACTGTGTTCCGGCAATGAAGGGAGTGGATGTTTAAGGTGGTGGATGGGCTGTGAAATATGCAGTGTAGAAGATCAATGATGGAATTGCTAGTGTGACTCCAATAGCTATGATTCAGGATCAAGGCACATTTTTCTATTCTAGGCTCACACCTATTGAGTATGATGGGTGGGGGGGGAAGAAATTGCTACCCATTTCATCAGTTTTCCTTAAGTAAAACAGTACGGGGGAGCCACTTCTGGTCGTGATTTGTCAAGCCGGATTCCCCCTGGAGTTATACCAACGATTTTCAACCACTCAGCTCACCGCTTGAGCCATGCGATCAGCTCTGTGACTATGCTGATCGGGATAGATCCAAATACATGTTTTTGGACCCTGCTTCTAATTTTGGCATAATGTTGCCTTGTGGTACGATAGGGTAAGATGAACTTCACCGATGTGCAAATTCTCTGTTATTTTAATTGCAGTAGCTCTATAGAACTCTACGAGAAGCACGGTCTTGGCAAACTGATGAACGAGTTAGGCCAAACTTTGTCGAATGCTGATAAAAGGTTTTGGTTTCCCCAGGTTAATAACCTACGTTCCAAGGTTGCCCGCTCTGCAATGTTGTCTCTCAGTGAACTGTTCTCTCAGCTGAAGAGGAACATGGACCAGGAAGTGGACGAGGTGACTAGAATCCTGCTTCACAAGACGGGCGACTCCAACGAGTTCATCCGAGAGGAGGCAGTCAAGGCGCTGGCCGTTATGGCGGAGAATGTGAGCCCATCGCGGGCACTGACTGCCCTCATCGCAGGCGGTTTAAAGTAAGCAAATATGTAAGCAGCACTTAGAAACGCGTTAACATAGGGGGTTTCGGGAGTGTCTCAGATGCTCACATCAATAAGTGATTCTTTGTGCTAATTTCATTGCGATTTTGTGAAAGGAATTCCCCCCTTCCTGTGGGCCTCACTATCACTCTGCTTCGTCATATGGACTCGAAACGTTAATTCTGTTTCTCTCTCCACAGGTGCTGCCAGGCCTGCTGAGTTTTTCCAGCATTTTCTGTTTTTAATTTCAGATTTCTAGCATCTGCAGCATTTTGCTTGCATCAGGAATAGAAATAGGTCTTACTTGTGGACTCCTCTCTGCCCATCTTAAGGACCCCACTATGACCAGCTGACCAGACTGGAAATGACCCTCTAAGGCAATGCATCTCAGAGACCACCCTTCCAGAGATAACTTAGCTACTGCATGCTCTTAGAACCACAGAACCATAGAAAAGTTACAGCACATAAGGAGGCCATTCGGCCCATCTTCTCCATGCCAGCCCGAGGACTCCCAGGTGCCCTTTCTAATCCCACCTTCCTGCACCCAACCCATAGCCCTGCAGCTTACAGCATTTTAGGTGCAGATCCAGGTACTTTTTAAAAGAGTTTAAAGTTTCTGCCTCTACCACCAACTTGGGCAGCGAATTCCAGACACGCACTACCCTCTGCATAAAAAAGTTCTTCCTCATGTCCTCCCTACACCTTCTGCCACTTATCTTGAATCTATGTCCCCTGGTTCTAGAATTCTCCATCAAGGGAAACAATTTTATCCTGTCCACTCTATCTATTCCCCTCATCATTTTGTACACCTCAATCAAATCGCCTCTCAGCCTTCTTTGTTCTAAGGAAAATAACCCCAACCTATCCAATCTCTCCTCGTAGCTACACTTTTCTAACCCTGGCAACATTCTTGTAAACGTCCTCTGCACTCTCTCCAGAGCTATTACGTCCTTTTTGTAATGTGGTGACCAGAACTGCACAGAATACTCCAGTTGTGGCCTCAACAGTGTTTTATACAATTCCAACATTATAGCCTTACTTTTATATTCTATACCTTTTCCAGTGAAGGAGAGCATTCCATATGCCTTCTTTACAGCTTTGTCTACTTGAACTGCTGCCTTCAGGGACCTGCGTACTTATACGCCAAGATCTCTCACGTCATGTACCCCTCTTAGTATATTCCCATTTATTGTGTAATCCCTATAACTGTTTGACCTCCCTAAATGTATGACCTCACACTTCTCTATGTTAAAATCCATCTGCCACTTTACCGCCCACTCCACCAACCCATCTATATTGTTTTGGAGATAATGGCTATCCTCTACACTATCCACTTCTCGGCCAATCTTTGTGTCATCTGCAAATTTCCCAATCGTGCCCCCCACGTTCATGTCCAAATCGTTAATATATAACACAAACAGCAAGGGTCCCAACACCGAGCCCTGTGGAACACCACTTGAGACAACTTTCCATTCGCAAGGGCATCCATCGACCATTACCCTTTGTTTCCTGTTACAAAGCCAACATTTTATCCAGTTTGCCTCATTACCCTGAATCCCATGGGCTTTTACTTTCCTGACCAATCTGCCATGTGGGACCTTGTCAAATGCCTTGCTAAAATCCATGTACACAACATCCACTACATTACCTTCATCAACCCTTCTTGTTGCTTCCTCAAAGAATTCAATCAAATTTGTGAGGCAAGACCTTCCTTTAACAGAACCATGCTGACTATCCCTGACTAGTCCATGCCTTTCCACATGACAGTTAATCCTATCTCTCAGGATTGATTCTACTAATTTGCTCACCACTGATGTAAGACTAACTGGCCTATAATTGTTTGGCATTTCCTTTGGTCCCTTTTTAAACAATGGAACTACGTTTGCATTTCTCCAGTCCTCCGGTACCTCCCCTGTATCTAGTGAAGATTGGAAAATCATCCTCAGAGCATCTGCTATCTCCTCCCTGACTTCCTTCAACAGCCTCGGAAACAATCCATCTGGCCCTGGTGACTTATCCACTTTCAAGGATTTCAACCCTTCGAGTGCTTCCTCTCTCTTTATGACTATCCCATCCAATATCTCGCAGTGTTCCTCCTGGACTACTATATCTACATCCTCCCTTTTCTTTGTAAACATGGAGACAAAATATTCATTCAAAACCCTTCCCATAGCCTCTGCATCTACACACAAGTTTCCACCTTCATCTCAGATAGGTCCCACTTTTTCCTTAACTAACCTTTTAGCATTAATGTATTGGTAAAACATCTTTGGGTTATCTTTAACTTTACTTGCTAATCTTTTTTCATGCCCTCTCTTTGATTTTCTTATTTACTTTTTTACTTCGTCCCTGCACTTCCTATATTCGTCTAGGCTATCTGCAGTGCTTAGTTCTTTGTACCTATCGTACGCTTTCTTTTTCTGTTTGATCTTCCCCTGTATTCCTCTAGAAAACCAGGGAGGTCTAGATTTGGCAGTACCACTCTTATTTTTGTAGGGGACATGTCTACTTTGTACAATTAGGATCTCGCTTTTTAGTGCTTCCCACTGGCTTTCCACTGTTTTATCTTCCAGCTGTGCTGTCCAGTCCACCTCAGCCAAGTCCCTTCTCATTTCTGCAAAATTTGCCTTCACCCAGTTCAAGACTTTTACTACTGCCTTATCTCTGTCCTTTTCCATGGTAATGCTAAATCTAACTGAATTGTGATCACTGTCCCTGATATGGTCACCACTCGTCACTTCACTCACTTGCCCTTCTTCGTTCCCCAAGACTAGGTCTAGAATTGCATCTCCTCTCGTTGGGTTTGTCACTAATTGGTGGAAAAAATTTTCCTGGACACACTGCATGAATTTTTCTCCCTTGGTGCCCCTTATATTGTTTGAACCCCAGTTGATATTAGGATAGTTGCAGTCTCCTACTATTATTGTCCTCTTGTTCTTACAAGCAGAAATTTGCCTACATATTTGTTCTTCTATCTCCCTTTCACTATTTGGGGGTCTGTAGTATACTCCCAGCAGTGTGACTGCCCCTTTTTTATTTCTAAGCTCAATCCATAAAGCCTCGTTTGTTGACCCATTTAGTATATCATCCCTTCTCACAACTGGAATTGATTCTTTAACCATTAGTGCTACCCCCCTCCTTTTTTATCTCTTACTCTATCATGTCTGAAGACAGGGATATTTAGCTGCCAGTTTTGTCCCTCCTTTAGCCAGGTCTCCGTTATAACAATGACATCCTGCTGCCATGTGTCTACCTGTGCCCTTAAATCATCTACCTTGTTTGCAATACTCCTTGCATTGAAGTATAAACAGTTTAACCCCGTCAATTTCCCTTGCTGGACACTTTTTAAACTTTGCTTCTCCTGTAACTCCATGTCTATCACAATGTCCCTAGCTAATGTTCTACCTCCATTTTTCTGATCTGAATCTGACCTATCTGCTCCTGCTCCTGGGATCCCATCCCCCTGCCACACTAGTTTAAATACTCCCCAACAGAACTAGCAAAAGCCCCCGCAAGGACACTGGTCCCAGCTCTGCCTGGGTGCAGCCCATCCAGTTTGTACAGGTCCCAGTGCCTCAAGAATCTGAATCCCTCCCGGCTACACCATCTCTCCAGCCACGTGTTCATTTGGTCTATCCTCTTATTCCTGCTCTCGCTAGTATTCTGCCAAGTAACCCTATTTATAATAGAGGTCTGGGGTTGGGGATCCTGCTAATTGTTAAGGACCTTTGTCTGCCTCATAGAACATACAAACATTTAGGAACAGGCCAGAATGTTTAAAAAGCCTATCTCTTTTTGATGTATTAAGTGTATTTCAATCTCTTCTCTCCAGAAATCCAATGAATTGCCTTTTTTTCATAATCCTAACTTTTATATTTTAAGTTTCTGTTTAAACCCTTCCATGGTTTTCTCTTTCCCCTCCCTCTGTAACCCCCTCCAATGCTACATACAAAATGTTACGGTGTGTCAGCCATGGTCAGAGTGATCAACTCTAATGGTAAAAATGAAGGAATTAAGGGACAGCCTGCCCATGGGTGTCTGTACGAGTGGGGAGGGGGCGTTGGGAGCTGCTGTCAGAGTGGGTGGGGTGGGAGGAGGGGTGGGGGTTGCTGGGGGGCGGGGCTGTTGGAGCACTCAAACATGAAGGGAGCAGGTACTGCACATGACTGAAATTTGAAGGTCCGAATTAGAAGACAAACAGCATCCTGGCACCATGCAGCCTAGGAAATGGGACTCAAATAAGAGCTGGTTGGTCACCCTGGCTGTGGTGCAGTTGATAGCGCTCTCACCTCCAAATCACAAGGTTCCAGGTTCAAGTCCCACTCCAAGGCTTGAGCACACAAAGTTAAGACTGAAACTCCATTGCAGCAGTACTGAGAAAGCACTGCACTGGTGGAGGTGCTGCTCTTTGGGTGAGGCGTTTAATCTGCCTGCTTGGGTGGATGTTAAAGGTCCCATTGTATTCTTTTGAAGAAAAGCTGGGGAGATATTCCCAGTCATAGCTAATATTTATCCCTCAATCAACATCAACAAAAAACAGATTATTTGGTCATTATTACATTGCTGTTTGTGGGAGTTTGCTGCCGCATTTCCAACATCACAACAGCGACTATATTTCAGAAGTGCTTCCTTGGCTGTAAAGTGCTTTGAGACAAGTGAAAAGTGCTACATAAATGCAAGTTGTTTTTATTAAATCTATCCCCACCCCAAAATCTGTTTCTTCAGCAGCTTTTCCCTTTCTGCCCCACCACTGGCAGCCAGATGTTCAGCCGTGTAAGGCCCATTCTTGGTAATTCTCTCCGAAATCCCTTCAATCTTGTAGCATAAAGTGTTAACAGATGGGATATGCTAATGTATGATGTAGATGATGATGTACTACTGACACCAGTCAGTCATGTCTGTCTCTCTCTCCAGAGAAGTCAGAATCATACCTAGGAGCTACGTGCCGATCTGTAGCCTGTTTTGATGTTGTACTAATAAACAAGTGTTAAGCAGATACCAGAGTATGTCTACAGTCTGCCTAAGAACCAAGTCCCACACCCAGAGTCCAAGGTAGAAGAGCACGTCTCACAACATGGCAGCAATCGTGGAGGCATTGATGTAAAAAAACACATCGGTATCGAAGGAACCTCAGAGTGAAGAAACCTTTGGAAGTAGCTGAAGAAATTTCTGCGAAGGAAGGAGGCTTACTGGAGAGAGGTAACGATGACCGTACCTACTGAGCAGTCCCTGCCCTTGCCCTGTCAGTTTGACTGCCTCGAGGGCCCAGAGAGGCCAGAAGTGGGAGTTATGCAAACCCCAACTTCTCCAATACCAAGCAGCATCACGTCTTCATAAAAAAAAGCCAAGGCTTTTAGTTTCTTTCTTTATGCAATAGGTGCAGTAGCAGATGACGAGTATGACTGTGGCCCAGACGCCACCTTCACCATCCCTGGACATGTCCTGTCCCACCAGCAGGACAGACCCACCAGAAGTGGAGGCACAGTGATTTACAGTTGGGAGGGAGTTGCTTTGGGAGTCCTCAACATTGAGTCCGACCCCAAGAAGTCTCATGGAATCAAGTTAGACATGGGCAAGGA
Organism: Cetorhinus maximus; assembly: GCF_964194155.1. NCBI lineage: Eukaryota > Metazoa > Chordata > Chondrichthyes > Lamniformes > Cetorhinidae > Cetorhinus > Cetorhinus maximus. The sequence goes on along the minus strand of NC_135883.1, from coordinate 150,219,496 downwards.
AACCCCCTGCTGATTACCACCTACTGCCCTTCATGTGCTGGTGAATCAGTACTCATTCATTTTGGAAGAAGCACTGAGGCAGCAAGGGTACAGAATGTACTCTGGGTGGGGTACTTCAATGTCTGTTGCCAAGAGTGACTTGGGAGCACTGCTACTGACCGAACTGGCCAAGCCCTATCTGCCAGACTGGGCCTGTGGCAGGTAGTGAGAAAACCAGCAAGGGGGGGAAAACCTTCTTCACCTTGTTCTCACCAATCTACCTGTTGCAGATGCATCTGTCCATGACAGCATTGGTAGGAGTGCCCACTGCACAGTGTTTGTCGAGATGAAATCCCATCTTCACACTGCAGAGGATGCCCTCCATTGTGTTGTACACGATTACTGTGCTAAATGAAAAAGACTCAGAACAGATCTAGCAATTCAAACCTGGGCAATGATGAGGTGCTGTGGACCATCACCAGCTGCAGGACTGTATTCAACCCCAATCTGTAACCTCATGGCCTGGCATATCCCTCCCTCTACCATTATCATCAAGCCAGAGGATCAAACCTGGTTCCACCAGGAGTGCAGGAGACCATGTTAGGAGCAGCACCAGGCACACCAAAGAATGAGAGCCCACCCTGGTGAAGTTATAACACAGGACCACCTGCAGGATTAACAGCGGAAGCAGCATATAGACACATCTAAGCGATCTCATGACAAATAAATCAGATCTAAGTTCTGCAGTCCTGCCACATCCAGTCATGAATGGTGGTGGACAATTAAACAAGGAACTGGAGGAGGAGGATCCACAAACATCTGCATCTTCAATTGCTTGGACCAACATTTCTCAATAATCAAAAGTACTTATTTTAAGTCAGCTCCAAGTCCACCATTAACCACATCAAGTCCGACTTCAATATTATTCCTTCTTAATTTAAATTCCTAATATCTTCATATCACGCTGCCTCAGTGTCAATAGTCAGGAAGCTTGTGTGCTTTCCACTTTCAGTCGAAATGCCCCTTCAGTTCTCAGGATTAAAGAGGTGGTTGCCAAATGCATTGATTATTTTGTTTGTCTCTTGTTATCCAGCCACCGTAACACCATTGTTCGGAAGTGCACCGCTGAGAACCTGCTGTGTGTTGTCGAACACCTTGGGGCTGAGAGATTGCTGTCCAGGACCAAGGACAATACAGACCAGATTGTCCACACAATGGTGAAATTTTCACAGGATGGGAATCAGGAAACAAGGTGCGAGCAGATGTTGGAACAACTGGGATAGTAGGTGGGATTGTAGTGTGAGTGGGAAGCGTCTGGGGTGGCTGTGGGGTAGAAGAAGGATTCAAGATTCAAATAATTGCTCCAATTGACTTTGAGGATCAGTCTTGGTAGAATCCGTCTTCATAAAATCCTGGTTGTTTGGCTTGGAACAAGGTATCGCAGCCACACAGATGCTAAAAGAGACTACACTACATGGGCTGATTTCTCTCTTCGCTTCACAGATTTCCATAAGGTTTCTACAAAACTAATACATCTCAATATCGATAGAAACAGCTATGTCACTATTGTCACATTTCCAGTTCTTTTATAAGAGTCCACTTTGAGGGTGAATGTGGGCAATTTCAGGAGGGGTCTATGTGAAGCAGTAAAACACAATCCTAGAAATTAATGTGGGTGATACGAATGAACAAATGCTTAACACATGCACGTCATCCTCCTCCATCTGCTATTTAAACAAGATCATGAGTCATTTACAGTATGTGCTCTGTTACTTTGAATTGAGTACACAAGAATGTCACAATGCATTTGTCTACAAAAATTGCCAAAAGTAATTTCTAGGTTATAGTGTTGTAGGGTATATGCCATCAGTATAAGTGACAGTGATGGGTTAGATAGTACAGTTAGTGTTACTGGGAGTGTGTCTGATCTGCCTCAGTGGTAGCAACGGATGTAAGTATCTAAACCTCAGAACTTCAGCAGCAACAAAAGTGGGAAGTCCAATCGGATTGTGGGATGATAGACTTTCCAAAGCCTCCACTGATCTAAATAATCAATCCCTCCCTGTGAATTTTATCAGCTTTGTAGAGGCGCCACACAATGTACACTTTGATAGTACAGAACTTGAATGTTGCAGAAAAAAGAGATTTTTCTGTTGAAGCTTTTCATCTTCCACTCATCAGGACAAATCATAAGAAAATACCAATATCAGGGGAAACAACATCTTTATACTGTGTGAGAAGAGAGTGCTGATTTGGTCAAGCCAAAAAGACCTTCTACCTATCACACAAACGAGTAATGCAGTGTATAAATTTCAGTGCTAGTCTGATGCCTGATGGTATGTAGTTTGTATGTCTCAAAGACTGGTGGACAATATCAAGCAACATGCCCCTTCCGCTTTTCACAATAGGCAAGGTACGGACTGTACCCAACCAGCCCGTGCTTGCAAAACTCAAAACACAGTGTCTAACGTTAGGTGTGAATCTGCGATTGGACAACATTTGCTCAATAACCCTCAATGTACAAAGAATTATACAGACAACCAAATTAAGATTGTCAGTTGGGTTTGCAGTATGGCACATTTGCGTGTACTGGAAGCTTCACATATTCATACACAGGGCCCTGTTCCTTGCCGACAGAATGAACATGTACACACATTGTGCCTGTTTCAGCTAAACAAACTGAGTGATTGCCATTTTCTGGTTCATTCCCCAGGACATTGTCTTGACCAATTAGAGTCAAGTTGCTTGGTTTAAATTTTAAACAATTCTTAGCAGTTAACTGTCAGTCACCATCTACTGGTGTATTCTCCATGGCAATGCCTCTTATCAATCAGAGTCCACTTGCCAACCTATCAGCACTCTCTTCTCATATAGTATAAAGATGTTGTTTCCCTTGACATTGCTATTTTCTTCCTCCTCATGAGTGCAAGATGAAAAGCTTTGACAGTAAAAACCTCTTTTTTCAGCAATATTCAATGTACACACTGTTTTTCTTTTGCAGTACAGGGGTGATTTGTTTAAGCGCATAGGACCTTTAAGCTGTTTTGCGGGGCCATGCAGGCATGGTAACCTGAAGAGGTTGCCTTGTATGTGGCCTCCATGGGGACCTTCAATTTGGTGTGTGGTCATGCGGCCTAGAGGGAACATATGTGAAAGCCAGTGGGTGCAAAAGTCAAGTCCATTTTCCATTACCTGATAGGTTTTATGGTCGGAAGGCACTGAACATTTTGGTATCCCATCCGGAGTTTGAGAGATACATGGAACGCTCACTTCTGTCTCAGGATCTGCACCATGTCATCACAGCCATTAAAAAGAGGGTGAGTCTCCTCCTGTTGGATTTGATCCAGTAACTCTGAGCTTCAATTTCACTGCGGTACTTGCTATCAGGATTAAAGTTCGGTAACATGAAATATGCCCTTCGTCTGAGGTGACATCTTAAGATCTCCTTAAAATGGTATCTTAGGAAATAGCAGATTAGGATAAAAAGGATATGATATTGAAGCTTATGATCCCATTAACAATATGTCACACTCGTAAATAACTCCTAGGGTGGAATTTTACAGCCCCTGCTGCTGGTGGGATTTTCCGGCCCTGCCGAAGTCAATGGACTTTTGAACGGTTCGCTGCGTTTTACTCCCCGTGTCCCCCCTACAACAGGGCCATAAAATTCCGCCACTAGTTTTTTGAGGTTAACATAAGCTTTAACATCAGTTTCTTTTTGGCCGTCCTTGTGCAGGTCACTGCCTTAATAAACGGCCACTGGGATGGTCAATGCCTTAAACAGTGAGGATATGGGCGTGCAGTGCTAATATTTCAGATCAGTAATTTAGAGGCCTGGATTTAATGGTTTTTAAAATGTTTTTTAATGCGTCCACTGGACATAGGCATCACTCACAAGGCCAGCATTAATTGCCCATTCCTAGTTGCCCTTGAGAAGGTGGTGGTGAGCCGCCTTCTTGAACCGCTGTAGTTCTTCTGACGTAGGTACTCCCACAGTGCTGTTAGGAAGGGATTTCCAAAATTTTGACCCAGCGACAGTGAAGGAACGGTGATATGTTTCCAAGTCAGGATGGTGAGTGACTTGGAGGGGAACTTGCAGGTGGTGGTGTTCCCATTGTATCTGCTGCCATTGTTCTTCTAGGTGGGAGAGGTCGCAGGTTTAGAAGGTGCTGTCAAAGGAGATTTGGTGAATTCCTGCAATGCATCTTGTAGATGTACACACTGCTGCTACTGTGTGTCGGTGGTGGAGGGAGTGAATGTTTAAGGTGCTGAATGGGGTGCCAATCAAGTGGGCTACTTTGTCCTGGAAAGTGTTGAGCTTCTTGAGCATTGTTGGAGCTGCATTCAACCAGGCAAGTGGAAAGTATTCCATCACACTCTTGACTTGTGCCTTGTGGATGGTGGACAGGCCTTGGGGAGTCAGGAGGTGCATTACTTGCTGCAGAATTCCTGGCCTCTGACCTGCTCCTGTAGCCACAGTATTTATGTGACTGGTCCAGTTCAGTTTCTGGTTAATGGTAACTCCCAGGGTCTAGATAGTTGTGGACTCAGTGATGGTAATGCCATTGAAGTCAAGGGGAGATGGTTGGATTCTTTCTTTCTGGAGATGGCCATTGCCTGGCACTTGTGTGGCGTGCATGTTACTTGTCCCTTATCAGCCCAAGTCTGAATGTTGTCCATATCTTGCTGCATTTGGACATGGACTAAGTCAGTATCTGAGGAGTCACGAAAGGTGCTGAACATTGTGCAATCATCAGTGAGCATCCACACTTCTGATCTTATGATGAAAGGAAGGTCATTGATGAAGCAGCTGAAGATGGTTGGGCCGAGGACACTATCCTGAGGAACTCCTGCAGTGATGTCCTGGAGCTGAGATGATTGACCTCCAGCAACCACAACCACCTTCCTTTGTGCTAGGTATGACTCCAACCAGTGGAGAGTTTTCCCCCCGATTCCCATTGACTCCTCTTGATGTCACACTCGATCAAATGCTGCCCTGATACTTCCCCTCTGAAAATAAAAGATCTGCTGTCAGTAAAAGTGGCCATGAAGGTGCCCGATTGTTGTTACAAGCCTAGCTGGTTCACTTATGTTCTTTGAGGGAAGCAAGTCTGTTGTGCTTAGCGAGTCTGTCCTGTGGGTTAGTCCAGTACCACATCAACATGGTTAAGTTATAACTTCCCTCATGAGTGGCCTAGTAAACTCCCATCGCCATTCAGAATAGCCAAGGATGGGCAAAAACACTGGTTAACGACTGGTAGATTTGATAAGGGAGCTTAAGGTGAAAGAACCCTTAGGAGAAAGTGACCATAATATGATAGAATTTACCCTGCAATTTGAGAGGAAATAGCTGGAATCAGATGTAACAGTATTACAGTTGAATAAAGGCAACTACAGAGGCAAGAGGGAGGAGCTGGCCAGAATTAACTGGGAGATGAGCCTAACAGGAAAGACAGTGGAACAGCAATGGCAGGAGTTTCTGGGAGTAATTTGGGTGACACAGCAAAAATTCATCTCTAGGAAGAAGAAGCATACTAAAGGGAGGACGAGGCAACCATGGCTGACAAGGGAAGTCAGGGACAGCCTAAAAGCTAAAGAGAAAGCATACAATGCGGCGAAGAGCAGTGTGAAACCAGGGGATTGGGAAGCCTACAAAGACCAACAGAGGACAACTAAAAAAGAAATAAGGAGGGAGAAGATTAAATATGAGGGTAAACTAGCCAGTAATATAAAAGAAGATTGCAAGAGTTTTTTTAGATATATAAAGGGTAAGAGAGAGGCAAAGTGGACATTGGGCCGCTGGAAAATGACGCTGGAGAAGTAGTAGTGGGGAACAAAGAAATGGCGGAGGAACTGAATAGGTACTTTGCGTCAGTCTTCACAGTGAAAGACATGAGTAACATCCCCAAGTTCAAGAGAGTCGGGGTGCAGAGGTGAGTATGGTGGCCATTACCAAGGAGAAGGTGCTAGGAAAACTGAAAGGTCTGAAGGTGGATAAATCACCTGGACCAGATGGATTACACCCCAGAGTTCTGAAGGAGATAGCTGAAGAGATAGTGGAGGCGTTAGTGGCGATCTGTCAGGGATCACTGGAGTCAGGGAGGATCCCAGAGGACTGGAAAATCGCTAATGTAACCCCCCTGTTTAAGAAGGGAGTGAGGAAAAAGATGGGAAATTACAGGCCGATTAGCCTGACCTCGGTCGTTGGTAAGATTTTAGAGTCCATTATTAAGGATGAGATTTCAGAATACTTGGAAGTGCATGGTAAAATCGGGCAAAGTCAGCATGGTTTCATCAAGGAGAGGTCATGCCTGACAAATCTGTTAGAATTCTTTGAGGAGGTAACGAGTAGGTTAGACAAAGGTGAGCCAATGGATGTTATCTACTTGGACTTCCAGAAGGCCTTTGACAAGGTGCTGCACAGGAGGCTGCTCAGTAAGATAAGAGCCCATGGTGTTAGAGGCAAGGTACTAGCATGGATAGAAGACTGGCTGTCTGTCAGGAGGCAGAGAGTGGGGATAAGGGGGTCCTTCTCAGGATGGCGGCCGGTGACTAGTGGAGTTCCGCAGGGGTCAGTGTTGGGACCACAACTTTTCACTTTATACATTAATGATCTAGATGAAGGAACTGAGGGCATCCTGGCTAAGTTTGCAGATGATACAAAGATAGGTGGAGGGACAGGTAGTATTGAGGAGGCGGGGAGGCTGCAGAAGGATTTGGACAGGTTAGGAGAATGGGCAAAGAAGTGGCAGATGGAATACAACGTGGGGAAGTGTGAGGTCATGCACTTTGTTAGGAAGAATAGAGGCATAGACTATTTTCTAAATGTGGAGAGAATTCAGAAGTCTGGAGTGCAAAGGGACTTGGGAGTCCTAGTCCAGGATTCCCTTAAGGTTAACTTGCAGGTTGAGTCGGTAGTTAGGAAGGCAAATGCAATGTTTGCATTTATTTCGAGAAGACTAGAATATAAAAGCAGGGATGTGCTGCTGAGGCTTTATAAGGCTCTGGTCAGACCACATTTAGAATATTGTGAGCAATTTTGGGCCCCGTATCTCAGGAAGGATGTGCTGGCCCTGGAGAGGGTCCAGAGGAGGTTCACAAGAATGATCCCCGGAATAAAAGGCTTAACATATGAGGAACGTTGGAGGACTCTGGGTCTATACTCGATGGAGTTTAGAAGGATGAGGGGGGATCTGATTGAAACTTACAGAATACTGAAAGGCCTGGATAGAGTGGACGTGGGGAAGATATTTCCATTAGTAGGAGAAACTAGGACCTGAGGGCACAGCCTCAGTGTAAAGGGAAGACCTTTTAGAACAGAGATGAGGAGAAACTTCTTTAGCCAGAGAGTGGTGAATCTATGGAATTCATTGCCACAGAAGGCTGTGGAGGCCAGGTCATTGAGTGCATTTAAGACCGAGATAGGTAGGTTCTTGATTGGTAAGGGGATCAAAGGTTATGGGGAGAAGGCGGGAGAATGGAGTTGAGAAACTTATCAGCCATGATTGAATGGCGGAGCAGACTTGATGGGCTGAATGGCCTAATTTCTGCTCCTATGTCTTATGATCTTATGGTCTTACCCCACATCTTGAGAATTAGTTAAATACCAGACAGTGTCCAGACAAATGGTCAGTTTACAATCAGAATAAATAATTGTTCATTGTTTTACAGCAATGAAAATATCATCCACAGCTAGGGGCCAGGCATATGGTTTACTCCCTTGTCCCCTTCAATGTTATTCTAGATGAGACTTTGTTAGGAGCCTGACAGAAGCCTGGGTGATGGAACCTCTGATTGTTCGTTTTCTAATTGATACATACATATGAACAAGAAGCAGGAGTAAGCCATTTGGCCCCTCGAGCCTGCTCCACCAATTAATAATGATAGAAATCTCAAATATGCATCCCGTCTACCCCCGATAACCTCTCACCCCCTTGCTTACCAAGAATCTATCCACCTCCTCCTTAAAAATATTCAAAGGCTCTGCTTCTACTGCCTTTTCATGAAGAGAGTTCCAAATACTCATGACCCTCTGAGAGAAAGAATTTCATCTCATCTCCATTTTAAATGGGCGACCTGGTAATTTTAAACAGTGACCCCTAGTTCTAGATTCTTCCACAAAGAGGAAACATCCTTTCCACATCCACTCTGCCAAGACCCCTCAGAATATATGTTTCAATCAAGTCATCTCTTACTCTTCTAAACTCCAGCGGATACGAGCCTAGCCTGTCCAATCTTTCCTCATAAGACTATCTGCTATCTGATCTGTGCATTCCCTTTATTGATGAGATTGCCAACTTGCTGCGTGGGAATTAATGAGCAAAGCATCTCCTCATTAGGTCTCTCCCCAGCATGCAGCGTTCTATGATAGAAAGCGGAGTGGGGACCTGCTCCTAGGATCTACTATCCTTGTCTTGAGCTATCAGGATGAACAGTCGGCTTAATTTGCTCTCTTGAATTTTTCCTCCTCCTGCAGAAATTTTCTTGCTGCCCACGGAGAAATCCCAATGCCAAATTTCCTGCGATAGTAACCCAACATGGTTGGGCCGAGGACACTACACTGCAGGAGTTCCTCAGGGTGGTGTCCTCGGCCCAGCCATCTTCAGCTGCTTCATCAATGACCTTCCTTCCATCATAAGGTCAGAAGTGGGGATGGTCGCTGATGATTGCACAATGTTCACCATTCGTGACTCCTCAGATTCTGAAGCAGTCCATGTCCAAATGCAGCAAGACCTGGACAATATCCAGGCTTGGGCTAACAAGTGGCAAGTAACATTCGTGCCACACAAGTGTCAGACAATGACCATCTCCAACAAGAGAGAATCCAACCATCGCCTCTTGATGTTCAGTGGCATTACCATCACTGAATCCCCCACTATCAACATCCTGGGGGGGTTACTATTGACCAGAAACTGAACTGGACTAGCCATATAAATATTGTGGCTACAAGAGCAGGTCAGAGGTTAGGAATCTTGCGACGAGTAACCCACCTCCTGACTCCCCAAAGCCTGTCCACCATCTACAAGGCTCAAGTCAGGTGTTTGATGGAATACTCCCCACTTGCCTGGATGAGTGCAGCTCCCACAACACTCAAGAAGCTTGACAGCATCCAGGACAAAACAACCCGCTTGATTGGCACCACATCCACAAACATTTGCTCCCTCCAACACCGACGCACAGTAGCAACAGCGTATACCGTCTACAGGATGCACTGCAGGAATTCACCAAGGCTCCTTAGACAACACCTTCAAACCCAAGACCACTACCATCTAGAAGGACAAGGGCAGCAGGTATATGGGGACACCACCACCTGGAAGCTCCCCTCCAAGTCACTCACCATCCTGACTTGGAAATATATCACCGTTCCTTCATTGTCGTTGCGTCAAAATCCTGGAACTCCCTTCCTAACAGCACTGTGGGTGTACCTGCACCATATGGACTGCAATATTTCAAGAAGGCAGCTCACCACCGCCTTCTCAAGGACAACTAGGGATGGGCAATAAATGCTAGCCCAATGATTAAACAAAAAGATTATCCAGCGACCCAGGGAAAATTGACAATAGGGAAAACTTAAAGGCTTTGTATCTGAATGTGCGTCGCATTTGGAATAAAACTAATGAGTTAACAGCACAAATAGAGATAAATAGGTATGATTTGGTGGCGATTACTGAGAGGTGGTTACAGGGAGAACAGGTTTGGGAGTTGAATATCCAAGGGTACTCAGTGTTTCGGAAGGATAGGCAGAAAGGAAAAGGAGGTGGTGTAGCTTTGTTAGTAAAGGAAGTGATCAGTGCTAGTGTGGAATGATATAGGCACTGGAGAGCAAGACGTAGAGTCAGTCTGGATAGAGATAAGAAATAGCAAGGGAAAGAAGTCCCTGGTGAGAGTAATCTATAGGTCCTCAAACAGTAGTTTAGCAGTAGGGCACAGTATCAACCAGGAAATACTGGGAGCATGTAAGAAAGGCACGGCAATAACCATGGGTGATTTTAATATGCATAAAGACTGGACTAATCAAATTGGCAAGGGTAGCCTTGAGGGAGAGTTCATAGAGTGTATTAGAGATTGTTTCTTGGTGCAATATGTTGTGGAACCAACCAGGGAGCAGGCTATTCTGAGTTTGGTTTTGTGTAATGAGATGGGATTAATTAATGATTTCGTAGTAAAGGATCCTCTAGGGAAGAGTGATCATAGCATGATAGAATTTCAAGTTCAATTTGAGAGTGAGAAACTTGGAGTCCCACACTAGTGTTCTGGAGTTAAACAAAGGTAACTACATAGGAATAAGGGCAGATTTGGCCCCAGTGGACTGGGCAGGAAGACTACAAGGTAGGACAATTGATGAACAGTGGCAGATATTTAAGGAGATATTCAATTCCTCCCAAATAAAATATATTCCAATGAGGAAGAAAGACGGTAAGAGGGGGAAAAAGCATCCATGGCTAAGCAAGGAAGTTAAAAATGACATAAAGGCAAAAACTAAGGCATACCAAATTGCAAAGGTCAGTGACAGGCTGGAAGATTGGGAAACTTTTAAAGATCAACAAAGGGTTACTAAAAAAAATAAATAAAAAGAGCAAAGGTAAATTATGAAAGAAAACTAGCGCAAAATGTAAAAACTGATAGCAAAAGCTTCTACAAGTATATAAAAGGAGAGAGTAGCTAAAGTGAATGTTGGTCCCTTGGAGGATGAGACTGGGGAGTGGGGAACGCAGAAATGGCAGAGACGCTTAATCAATATTTTGCCTCCGTTTTCATGGTGGAGGGCACTAGTACCACTCCAATAGTAACAGGTAGTGCAGAGGGTATAGAGAAGGAGGAACTTAGAACAATCACCATCACTAGAGAAAAAGTACTGAACAAACTATTGGGATTAAAGTGTGACAAGTCCCCAGGACCTGATGGCCTACATCCTAGGGTCTGAAAGGAAGTGACAGTGGAGATAGTGGATGCATTGGCTATAATATTCCAAAAATTTTCTGGATTCTGGAAAGGTTCCAGTGGATTGGAAAAATGCCAACATAACATCCTTATTCAAAAAGGTGGCGGGGAGGCAGAAAGTAGGAAACTATAGACCAGTTGGTTTAACGTCTGTTGTTGAAAAATTGTTGGAATCCATTATTAAGGAAGTGGTAATGAGGCATTTGGAAAGTCAAAATGCAATCCATCAGAGTCAGCATAGTTTTATAAAGAGTAAATTGTGTTTGATTAATTTGCTAGAGTTCTTTGAAGATGTGACAAGCAAAGTGGATAATGGGGATCCTGTAGATGTAGTATATTTGGACTTCCAGTAGGTCTTTGATAAGGTGCTGCACAAAAGATTAATACACAAGATAAGATCACACGGAGTTAGGAGTAATATATTAGCTTGGATAGAGGATTAGCTAACCAGCAGAAAGCAGAGAGTCGGGATAAATAGGTCTTTTTCTGGATGGCAAGCTGTAACTAGTGGGGTGCCACAGGGTTTGGTCCTTGGGGCCCCAACTGTTTACAATCTATGTTAATAATTTGGATTCAGGGATAGAAGGTACTATAGCTAAATTTGCAGATGACACCAAAATAGGTGGGAAAGTAACTTACAATGAAGAAATAAGAAATTTACAAATGGATATAGACAGGTTAGGTGAATGGGCCAAAATTTGGCAGATGGAGTTTAACGTGGATAAGTGTGAGGTTATTCATTTTTGGTCAGAAGAATAAAAAGGCGACTTATTATTTAAATGGAGAGAAACTTCAGAATGCTTCAGTGCAGAGGAATCTGGGTGTCCTCGTGCATGAATCGCTGAAAGCTAGTATGCAGGTACAGCAGGTAATAAGGAAGGCAAATGGAATTTTGGCATTTATTGCTAAAGGAATAGAGTATAAAAATAGGGAAGTGTTGTTGCAACTGTACAAGGCATTGGTGAGACCGCACCTGGAGTACTGTGCACATTGGTCCCCTTACTTGAGGAAGGATGTAATTGCATTGGAGACAGTTCAGAGGAGGTTCACTAGATTGATTCCAGCAATGCGGGGCTTGTCTTATGGGGAGAGAGTGAGCAGTTTAGGCCTATACTCGCTAGAGTTTAGAAGGATGACAGGAGATCTAATTGAGGTATATAAAATGCTAAAGGGGATAGACAAAGTAGACGTGGAGCAGATGTTTCCCCTTGTGGGGCATACTAGAACGAGACGCCATAGTTTTAGACTAAGGATTGATAGATTTAAATCAGAGATGAGGAGGAATTACTTTTCTCAAAGTGTTGTGAATCTGTGGAATTCACTACCTCAGAGTGCAGTGGATGCCGGGACGTTGAATAAATTTAAGGAGGTGATAGGCAGATTTTTAATTAGTAACGGGTTGAAAGATTATGGGGAGAGAGCAGAAAATTGGAGTTGAGGCCAGAATGAGATCAACCAGGATCGTAATGAATGGCAGGGCAGGCTCGAGGGGCTCCTACTCCTGCTCCTGGTTCTTATGTTCTTGTGACCCAGCAAAGGAGTGGCAACAAAACCTTCGTGATGGTCAAGATTGCCTTGGACCACCCGTAGACCTCAATGTGAAGTGGATGCCAATCCTGCTAAACTCCGAGGATAATTCTGAACATGCTTCTATGATTTTTTTTCTCCCTTGAATCAGCAGCATTAGGTATGAATGTCAAGCCAATTTGAAAGCCAGCAATAGTCCAAGTTTGGTCAGCTATATAATCAGTAAGGGCCAGCTTTCAAACTTGGGCAGACAGGTTTTAAATTGGTAAATGAAAAGTGGTGAAGTGTTGAATATTTAATGAACGTATTTTTTCCCCCTGTTATCCAGGGGCTTGGAGATGTTTCTTCAGATCCTTACTTGCTGAAGGTTAGAAGCTCAAGGGTCAACAGCTCCTCAAACTGCCAGGAAAATAAATCCAATACTGGAAGGTGAATTAAAACTTCAGTTCGACCAAATATCTTGCTATATTAAAATAATATTTACTACCTTTACTTTCCTGTTGTTCTAAATATGGCTTTGTTACTCCAAACCCCAATTGTGGCATTGTTGGACTGTTTTCCTGCTCTATTCTCTTACTGTAATCACAGAGACCAGTTGTCACAACTGCAGATTCAGATTTTTGTTTTTAATAAACTCATGTTATACAATCTGAGATTAATGTTCAGTCAAATCATACAAAACAATTCCATTTGATCCTATGATTCTTTATTATTGAATTCACAATTCACTGTAAGCTTCACCATTACAGCCTGACTGCAGCAACAACTGACTTGCTCAAAACATGCATATGAATTCCAGTTTTGATCTCTACATTCCAAGCATGCTAACACTAAATTACCATGCATCAAATCAGAGAGATAACATGATGCCAGGACTCGTCTTCACCTCAATCTCTTCCACTGATTCTGTTCTCATGGTTATAAGATCCACAAATGCTCCTCAATCACTTTATCACTATAAACAGTGACCAAACAACATGTCCCAGACCCTTAAGATATGGATAAGTGACCCTTCCATCCCTTCAGCCTCTCACCCTTTAGAGAACCTCCCTGTTCATCAGAATTGGAAGCTGTTTTCAGTCTGTGTGCTGATCCCACAAACAGCCCAAGACATTGAGATACAAGGGCAATGTGAACCCACATTCCCACAGGCCTCGGCCAGCCAATACTTCTTGATTGACTTTGTCTTCAGTCTGACTTCTTTCAGCTTTTTGCGGTACTTCGCATTATGTTGATCTTACCTCTTCTGTAATTCTAATGAGTATGTAAAGGAGCAGTGGTGCAGTGTGTGAGGCATGTTAGTGTGTAAGAATTCCATCACTTCCTAGAATACTGAGTTTGCCATCTTTACCCTATGACTTTTTGGAAGCTCCAAGCAGTGAAACTGTTTCCCGGAGCAATGTTCACTGACCTCTATAAAGTGATATTGATGGAGCCTGGGACTAGGTCACAGGGCTACTGATTTAGTTATGATTGCTCCATGGCACGTAGAGACCAGGGGAGGAAAAGAGGAAGTTCACCCTCAAAATAAAAATAAGGGTGAGAAAAAAACTCCATTGTTTTCATTAAACTCCAATGAAGAATGTTTGATCGCATCAAAATATCCTTCAGTTCACCACTGTCATTGCCTCCGCTGCCTCAAGTGAAACTGGCAGGAAAAGAAAGTCTCGCTATATAATGTGTTAGCACATCTCACCGATACTGAGCAACTAGTGCAGTCACTGTTGTTAAGGGGGTAAATGTGACAACCGTTTCTCACGCAATGAGATCCTAGGTATGTAATGACTAATTAGCCTCTCTTTTTGTTGATTAATGGTGGAAGGAATAGCAAACCCCTGTTTCTCTTCGCATAGTAGAATCTTTAACACCCGCCTGAGTCGCTGTAGCAGACGATGCTCCAGTTTAATATCTCTTCAAAAGGGTAGCACTTTTAGTCATGCAGCAACCTCTAATGACTGAACTAGAGTCGCAGCCTAGATGATGTGCACAAGTTCAGGATTGGGGCCTGAAATTACAATCTTCTGAAGCATAGATAAGAGTGTAACAATGGGACCCAACTGACACAGAAGACAAGGCTTTTAACTTGCCATGTGGGTGTAAAATTGACCTTGTGGATTGTCAGCCTGCCATAGAAATTGTCCACTTTTCATTTCCAATGGTGCTAATTTTGACTTTGTTCGATAGTGTAAAATAGGCAATAGTGAATCAGCAGCCTGTTTTACAGCTCTCCAAATTCGTATTTATATTGAAGTCAATGGAAATAAAATTCGGGAGTGTTGTAATTGGCTGACACAGTCATAATTATCCCCATTGGATTGAAAGCTCAGAGTGGTCCAAGTTTGGTCCGCTCCATAAAGAAAGAATAGATGACAGCTTGCAGTCTTGAGGGAAATGAGAATAGGGCAGTTACGTCAATGGGTGAGCAATCCGTAATGCCTATTGGACTAAGTTGAAAATCAACGCCATATGTATCCCGCCCCTTCCCCATGCCATGAATTGCCAGGAATCTAGACATACACTCCCTTCTCATCCTAAATTATATCAACAATTACAGAAGCACATTTCCCCCCTGCACCTCAATACATGCACATATACTGTGCTTGCTAGTCCAAATTTCCAATACTTCTCTCGCCACTTTAATGGCAGGAGTGTCAGCCCCATGTTATTCACTGAACAATAACGGACGGTTGGAACCGAGTGCAGTTACAAAGAATATAGTATGAGCAAATGATTCAAGCATGGAGCTTTAACTAATGAATGCAGTGATCGTTGAGTTCCACAGCATATTCTGTTTATAACCCATGAGAATACCCTGTGCGACTGGCCATCCTCTGGGCCTGAATTCCCAAAAATGTGTTCTTTGGCTGTCCAATCCTAATGCACACCAAATTCTCTTCACCCCTGTTCTCCATGATCCATGTTGGCTCTCAGTCTAGTAAATTTATAATCGTGATGCTTGTGTTCAAATCTCTCCTCTCCCCTACCCCCCAGCCCACAACCTCCTCCAGGAACTCTGCATTCTTTCAATTCTGGCCTCTTGCTCACCCCCAACTCGCCTTCATTCCACCATTGGCAGCTGTGCCTTCAACTGCCTTGGCCCCAAGTTCCAGGATTCCCTCCCCGATCCTAAACCTCTCTGCCTTTTCCCTCGTCCTTTAAGGTGCCCTTTAAAAATCTTTCTCTTTGACTAAGCTTTTGGTCAACTGCCTTAATATCTCTTCATGTGGCTTGTTGTCAATGTTTGTCTTATGGTGCTCTTTGAAAAGCCTTGGAATGTTTTACCAAATTAAAGGCACTATCTAAATGCATGTTATTATTCAGGGCGGCTGAAGAACAAGGTTGGAGAACTTGTCCTAATTTTTAGCATCGAGTGAAACATGTAGTAGTATATTGTACTTTCTCTTTGTTAGGGGGGATTTGGACACACCCCGGGAGCAGAGGCTGATGACCCACCGACCGATCATACGCAGCATGGAAGCAGCGGAGCAGGTGAAGCAGCTGAACAAGTTGCTGTCTGCTAAAGAGTTCCAGGAGAGGACGCAGGGCATTTCACTGCTGCTGCAGCATTGTGAGACCAACCCAGGATTCGTCACCTCCAACGTTGTAAATGTAAGGCCTAAGCGTAAGGACAGGAGAAAGCATAAAACAAGGAAAAAGCTTTTTTGGGGGGGTAGAAATTTGGATTCAGTCATCTTTCTGCCCAATCGCTTCGCCAAAATGGAACCCTGATGAGCACAGAATCTCAGGGCTCGATTTTAACTTCCGGCCAGTAACACCGGTGGCTGTGTCCTTCCCGGCTCTGAAAGCAGGAAAGGCCTGACGCGTCTTTGATGGCTGCGGCTCATTAACATGCTCTCTGCCGACTTAAACAACCAGGATGCCGATTGGAAATGGCTGCCGACTGTTTCAGGTCAGGCAGCAGGAAACCGCTGGCAGGATCCTTGGGGGGACAGTCTCTGGTACATGGTGGGGAAGACAGTGAGGAGGAACCACCCCGCCTTACCCCCCCTAACCCCGCCTTACCCCCCCCAACCCTGGGACAGGTCAGGCCCAAGGTTTCATTGTGGGGCCTGGAGAAGCCCTTCTACTCCCCCTCCTCCTGTAAAGCAAAAAGGCCGATGTTTTAAAAGACCTTGGCTGGCCAGGCCTCCCCCTGGGGCCCAGGCTGCTGTCCCCAGCAGCTTTGGAGGAAGTCATCGCTACTTAAGTTGCAGATCATGTGGGAAAGACATTGGTTATGTCTCTTGCTCCACTTTAACTGTCCCCCATCCCAACACGGTTCCTGCCAGGTGGGGCAGAGACATATTAAAAATCTATCTCATTCTGCTGATCCAGTCCATTCCCCCCGCAGAGAGTGCACAATATAAATTAGCCTGAGGCATGGTCGTGTCGTGGTTAGGATACTGGCCTAGTCACCAAAAGGCTTTGAGTTTGCAACTTCCACCCTGGGAAGTTGAAGAGGTGCCAATAACCATCAAAGCACACGACCAGCTCACTGATGTGCTTCAGAGAAAATAAGAATAAAGGAGCATAAGGGGAATAAGAACATGAGAGATAGGAGCAGGGGTAGGCCATACAGCCCCTCGAGTCTGCTCTGCCGTTCAATAAGGTCAGGACTACCTTAACCCCTCTTTCTCACCCTATACCCATATGACTTCATTCTCTTAGCGCCCAGCAATTTATGGATCTCAGCCTTGAATATACTGAATGTCCACAACCCTCAAGGCTAGAGAATTCCAAAGATGCACAACCCTCTGAGTGAAGAACCTTGCTCCTCATCTCTGACCCTCGACCGACCCTTAGCCCTGCGACTATGATTCCTAGTTCTAGATTCGCTGGCCAGGGTAACAGCTTCTACCCTGTCAAGCCCTTTAAGAATTTTATTCATTTCAATGGGATCAACTCTCATTCTTTGAGACTCCAAGCCTAGCCTATTTAATCTCTTCTATAAGGATAACCTCCTCATCCCAGGATTCAATCTAGTGAGCTTTCATTTCACCCCCTTTAAGACAAGTATATCCTTCTTCAGGTAAGGACATTGAAACTGTATGTAGTACTCCAGATGCAGTCTCACCAATGCTCTGTACAATTGCAGCAAGACTTCCTTACTCTTAAACTGCAAATCCCTTGCAATAAAGGCTAACGATTCATTTGCTTTCCTAATTGCTTTCTGTACCTGCATGTTAACTTACTGTGATTCATGGACAAGGACACGCAGACCCCTTTAAGTACCGACATTTTCTAGTCTCTCACCATTTAAAAAATTATTCTGCTTTTCCATTCAGCCTAATAAAATGGATAATTTCACACTTCCCCACATTATACTTCATCTGCCACTTTCTCGACCAGTTGCTTAACTCGTCTCTATTCCTTTGTAACCTCGTTGCATCTCCCTCGCAGCTTATCTTTCCATCTAGCTCTGTAACATCAGCAAACTTGGATATATTACACTCAGTCCCATCATCTAAGGCATTGATTTAGGCTGTTAAGCAGCTGAGGCCAAAGCACTGAACCTTGTGACACTCCATTAATTTAACCATTTGATACTGAAAATTATTTATTCCTGTCTATTCCTATTCTCTGTTTTCTGTGCATTAACCAAATTTCAATCCATGTTCATATGCTACCCCTGCCCCATGAGGCATAATCTTGTGTAATGATCTCAGGCATGGCACCTTATTGAATATAATAAGGTACCACATAGGATGTTGTTCAGGCTAAAGATGGCACTACCATTTAATATAATAATTGTTACGAGGAATATATTACTCTATCGTGTATGGCCATGGGGAAAGTGTCCTGTGTTCTCTGATTCCCAGCCTTTTGCTGTCTTAATATTTCAGATATTTGATGCCTTCAGCCCAAGGCTCCAAGACTCCAATAAAAAGGTGAACCAGTTTGCACTGCAGTCCATGGCAACCATGATCCCAGTGCTGAAGGATGACTTGCACCGGGTCCTATATTCGACAGTCACTTTTGTTACCGACAACTTGAACTCAAAAAACACGGGCATTTACAATGCAACCCTGCATGTCCTCGATACGCTGATCGATCATATAGGTAGGCCTCAGGCTCCACAAGTGCTGCCGTTAACATATGCGCCATTGGTGTGTGTCATCGTAGTGTGGAAACTCATGAATCCACCTGAAAAGATGTGTGTAATTCCAGAACAAAATTAAGAGGACCTTTATGATTCAACTACAAAGCTGTTGCTCCAAGTGTGAACTATCATCAGATCAGTTCATGCATCTAGCAGGTCCTCCCTACATTGTGTAAAACGCTTAATATTTTAGACCCATGGTACAGACACAAGTCTGGGTTCTCATTGAACATTTATTGCAAAATGTAAGTGTGTGTGTATTTGTGTGTGTGTAAGGGTGGGTGTGTGCGTTTGTTTGTGCGTGTGTGTATTTGGGTGGGTGGGTTTGTGGGTGTGTGGGTTTGTGCGTGTGTGGGTTTGTGTGTGTGTGTAAATTAAGCTGAACACTGAGGCTGGAAGTTGTGTAGTTTGGATCCTTTACTCATCGTATAACTGACTTGTGTCTGTCCTCTCTGGTTACATTTTTCTACAAAGACTGTAGATTGTAGATTACTGCTCTAACAGAGGCCAGGATTTTCCAGTCCCGCCCACACTGGGAATCGTCGTAGGTGGGGCAGAAAATTGGACGGACCAGCCAAAGGCCCATTGACTTCGGGCGGGAATTTTTGACCCCGTGACCGGTGGGACCGGAAAATCCCAGCCGGGGTCTCAGGATAGGGGGGCAGGCCATTTAAGACTGAGATGAGGAGGAATTTCTTCGCTCAGAGGGTGGTATTCTCTACCCTAGAGGGCCGTGGAAGCTCAATCACTGAGCGTGTTCAAGACACAGATCAGTAGATTTCTGGCTGCTAATGACATCAAGAGATATGGGGGATAGTGGAGAAAAATGGCTTGGAGTTGATGGCCAGCCATTTGAATCTGCATTCGGTTTGAATGTTGAAGCAGTCTCGATGGGCTGAATGGCTCCTACATTCCTAACGTGAGCCAGGATGCAACAATCCCAAAACACCTTTAAGGCAACGTTACCAATACAAGTGCTAGGACCGACGGGATTAACATTCTCTCCGACAAATGAAATCCATTCAATCTGCATTGTTGTCAGGCCAGCTCTGAACCTCGATGGGACAAGAACGGCAGGAGGTGAGCCCATAAGGCTTTAAAATAAAAGTGAAGCAGGCAAAATATCAGTGAGGGATCGAGCCTCAGATTTTCCTCCTATTCTTGACAAATTTAGGCGTAAAGGGTAAATAGCTGAGCAGGGAGCCCGATCAAAGGGTATTTTATGGCCAGGATTTTATGGCCCCGCCACGGTGTGTCTCCCCCTGGCGGATGGGGCGAGCCATTTAAATCTCCAATCAGTTCAGCGGGACTGGAATATCCCACCGGGCGGGAGGGGCAGTAAAGTCCTGGACTATATATTTAACTGATGCCGTACAAAGATGCAGTGTTAGAGATTTCAACCTGCTGTAACCATGATAATGCTGGGGTATATGAGACCTTACTAGTACGGGTGGGGTGATCCGATTGAGTTTGCTCATTTTCTGTATTGATCAGTAATCTCAGACATGTTTCCTGCCTCACTGATTGATATCGATTTGCTGTCCCTGTAAAGACAACTTGCTGCTGCTTCAACCTTTCGCCAGCAGAGTGCAGTTCGTCAGCGGCCGGGCAATGCAAGACATCACGGAGCGACTGGCAGGTGAGACTGTGGGTAAGGAGGTGATTGCAACAGAGTCAGGGGTGCGACTTATTGAAGCGTGACAGTTAATTCTTTAGACCTGGCCTTAGCGAGTCTATATCTGAAGTACCACATTTTAAAAAAGGAATTTTAGTTATTGAATAGTGTATTAACTAGAATCATAGAATCATGCCATGGTTACACTCCAGAAGGAGGCCATTCGGCCTGTCATGTCTGTGCCGGCCCTCTGCAGCAGCAACTCATCCAGCCCCATTCTCCCCTGCCTTTTTCATGTAGCCCTACAAATTCTTTCTCTACAGATTTAAGGAGCCTAACGGAGAAGTGGGGAGATTTGGATACGGATTTGCAGAGCTCTGGGTCCTGGCTGTTCCTCCAGGGGCCAAGGGCCAGCTGAGGTTACAGCAAGAGATTGGGAGTGGAATCCTGTTGAGGTGTTGGGGCAGTCTCGCTTCCTGGCTGGAGAGCCGGCGAGAAACCTGAGCTGCCTCTTCTCGGGAAGGCCCTTTGAACCGCAACCCGATCAGGCAGTGGCGAGGCCGCCTGCAGGCCTTCCCCTGGAATCAGGACCCCAGGGGGCCGGGGGTAAGTCCTGCTGGTGAGAGCCGCCTGCCAATCAGAGGCCAGGAGCGCTTGTGCTCAGCAGCACCACTGGGGAGGGCGGTGGCTGCTGCCAGAAAGACAAGCCCCTGGAATATCCCGGGATGGCAGAGCGACCCAGGGCACAGGATAGTGGTGTGGGGGGAGGGGGGTAGTTTCGCTGGGTAGGGGTAACGGGGAGAGGGGTGCAGGGGGTTCGGCAGCACGGGCAGCCGGGTGACTCTCAGAGGGCCAGGCCCTTCCCGATGTTCAGCCCCTCGATCAGGCACCGAGCGGAAGTGTCCTCCCCACCGGCACAGTTTTAGCCGCCATGCACACCACATGGTGACAGGCCCGCCAGCAGCTGGGTTAACAGTCAAGGTGAGGCCTTTAAGTGGCCATTACTTGGAAGTTCAGCCATGGGCCTTCCTGCCCAGAACCTAATTCAGGTGGAGGCAGGGAGTCGGCGGGGCTTTCAGTACCTCACCATCCTGCCTAGTTACATGCCCCTCCCGCACTCCCCCCAAGCTCGGCACCAGCGAGGGCACGAGATTCCGCCCGAGGATACGATGCCCTCGCCTCCACTGAGGCTCAAGGCCAAAATGACCGATGGTGATTTTGCCTCGGGTTGGCGGACTTTCAAAGTGGGTCTGTTCGCTCTGCTGGACGGTCGAGTTGACTTAGGCCTGTTGGCAGCTTTACCTGTTGCGGGCTGTGGTGCAGTCAGGGCCCTCACCGATGACCCTCTGGTTTCCTTTCTCGACTGCAGTCCTCGTACTGTCGGTGTATCATCGGAAGCCTCAAGCTGTGGAACGGTACGTTTTGCCCGTGCTCTGGTACCTGCTTGGCAACATGACTGGGAGCGGCGTGATCAAGGGTGGAAGCGGGAACGTGCGGGCGGTGACCACCAAGCTGGCTGCCAGCCTGCACCAGCAGATGGGAGCTGGCCTGCAAGAGTACGCAGCCAGTCAGCCTGCTCACGTCATCAAGATGCTATGGGAGCTGATCGAGAAGGAGCTTTAATCACACGGCCCATCGCATCAGGACCATCTCGAATCTAGGGTCGCCAACCCTCCAGGTTTGTCCTGATGTCTCCAGGAATTAACTGTTAATCTCCTGGGCACTCCCGGGAGAAATTGGAGAAAAATCACAGGGCCCTTTTTTTTAAAAAAAAAAGAACACAATTAAAAAAAAATCTTTGAAGACTTTTGTTTATTAATTAGAGAGGGGGTGGAATTGTCGGGTGGAGGGGGGCCAGGGAAATGCTGTTTGACTAACAGTCAAGAATCATCCAAATGAAACATCAATTCACTTTCTAATTGGCGTGTGGAGGAGGAGGTCCATCAAGAGGATGTTGGGCAACCGATGACAGGAGTGTGTGGGTGCGGAGTTTGGAAATGGACATTCATGTGGTGTAGGCAATATATCTAACCAGAGTTGGCAACCCTATTGAACCAGTGGGGAAATCAATAACACACATAGGCACAGACACACACGCAGACACAGACATAGACATAGACACAGACACACACGCAGACACAGACATACACACAAACACGCAGACACAGACAGACACACACATATACAGATACACAGAGACACAGAGACATACACACGCGCGCACACACACGCATACAGACACACATACACACACAGATGCACACACGCATATACATTCACACACACACACACACCCACGCGCACACACAATCACGCACACGCAGACACACACGCATAGACAGACAGAGACACACAGACACATATACAGACAGATGCACACAGCCATACACACAGACAGACAGACACACACTGTCACACACACACATACATATATAGATGGACAGGCACACACACACATATATACATAGACACACACACAAACTCTCACACACAGACACACATGCACATATACAGACAGGCGCACACAGACAGACACGCACATGCACACACAAACACAGACAGACACATACGGACACAGATGCAGGCATACAGACACACACACACACACATACATATGCACACAGACTACACATACACAGACTCTCTCTCACACACATACGCACACGCACACATACAGGCAGACAGACACACACAAACATTCACACACACATACAGACAGACGCACACAAACACACACACATATACAGACAGACGCACACACACACATACACGCACGCATATATACATGGACACACACAAACACACACGAAAGCACACACACACACACACATACAGACAAGCATACACACATATACAGACAGACAGGCAACATACACATGTACAGACATACATATATGCATAGACACACACACAACAGACTCTCACACACGCATACAGACTGACACACACAGACAGACTTAGACTCACACAAACACTCTTACACACACGTATATATATATATATATATACACACACACACTCACACACAGACATAGACTCACACACAGACACATATACAGACAGACACACATATACATACAGGCAAACACACACACACACACACACACAAATGCAGCAACCCCTGGACAATATCCAGGCTTGGGCTGACAAGTGGCAAGTAACATTCGTGCCACACAGGTGCCAGCATCTCCAACAAGAGAGAATCTAACCATTGCCCTTTGACGTTCAATGGCATTACCATCACTGAATCCCCCACTATCAACATCCTGGGGGTTACCAGTGACCAGAAACTGAACTGGACTAGCCATATAAATGCTGTAGCTACAAGAGCAGGTCAGAGGCTAGGAATCCTGGGGTGAGTAACTCACTTCCTGGCTCCCCAAAGCCTGTCCACCATCTACAAGGCACAAATCAGGAGTGTGATGGAATACACTCCACTTGTCTGGATGAGTGCAGCTCCAACAACACTCAAGAAGCTTCACACCATCCAGGACAAAGCAGCCCCCTTGATTGGCACACCATCCACAAACATTCATTCCCTCCGCCACTGAAGCACATTAGCAGCAGTGTGTACCATCTACAAGATGCACTGCAGGAATTCGCCAAAGCTCCTTCGACAGCACCTTCCAAACCCATGACCACTACCACCTAGAAGGGCAAGGGCAGCAGATAGATGGGAACACCACCACCTGGAAGTTTCCCTCCAAGTCACTCCCCATTCTGACTTGGAAATATATCGCCGTTCCTTCACTGTTGCTGGGTTAAAATCCTGGAACTCCCTCCATAACAGCACTGTGGGCGTATCTACACCACATGGACTGCAGCAGTTCAAGAAGGTAGCTCTCTGCCTCCTTCTCAAGGGTAATTAGGCAATAAATGCTGGCCCAGCCAGTGAATCCCACATCCTGTGAATGAATTAAAAAAATACACACACACACACACACAGACACACACAGACACACACATACATAGACATGCACAGACATACATGCACACACAAACTCTCACACACACTCACACTCTCACACAGGCATAGACTCACACAGACAGACACACGCATACTCTCTCACACACAGGCACAGACATACATGCACACACAAACTCATACACATACACACTCTCTCACACAGGCATAGACACACACATGCACACACACACACACATACAAGCACTCATACACGCACACACACACGCGCACACCCTCCATTTGGCACAGGGAAGAAATACCCACAACCGCTGAAAATCGGAAATGAGAAAAGGAAAGGAATTGCAGGATAGTCTGAAAGGGGAAAACAGGTTCATGTTTTGTGTGGAGTGGGTTTTGGTTACCCCAATTTTTCACTTTCTGGCACTGACTGACTTGTTGTGAATCTCGGTCAATGTTTATGAAGATTTCTTTTATAAAAATGTCGCCGTCGTTAGTCCCTCGAAACGAGGACAGCTTCATGATTTGTGTGTCCTCTGGCGGCTCAGCCAATCCTGGAACCACAGGCCTTTGGGCAGAGAGGACAAGTGTTGCCTGTGGTATATAAATATATAAACTGGAGAAAAAATATCACTCCCAGTCTCCTAGAATGTTGATGTGATTAGTGTTTAGTATATCTTTTTTTTCCCAACACTCCTTCATCAATGCACTTTATTAATGCAATTTCCTTAGCCAAGAGGAGCTTGCACTTTATATTGTACCTACATTTGGACAGAGCGTTTGTCATAAACCACAATAAAATGGATATTATCATCAGTGACTTTGCCAGTTTGCTAAAACTCGAGTTACAACCTGTGGGTCTTGTTCTCAGTGCTGAGTTGGCAGAATTATAATTGAAGAATGGTAGAATCTCTATGGAATTTCAGGGCTGACACATATACAAAGTATGAATTATCTGGTGTAGCTGCTACCACCTTACCAGCAGAGCAGTCAAAGGGCCAGGAATTAGCAAAAATTAAAAGTGAGGAGACGATTCAAACCATAATTCTGTGTCTTTTCATCATGTGGTTGTTAAAGATAATGAGGCAGATACCCCATCCCCCATGGTGCAAGAACTCTTCCAGGCGGATAACATGGATTAGCTGCACCAACACTGCAAGCCTGCTCCCAGCAGGACTATCAGGGAGCTGAATGGTGCAGGAAACATTTGGACTATCAGGGAGCTGAATGGTGCGGGAAACATTTGGACTATCAGGGAGCTGAATGGTGCAGGAAACATTTGGACTATCAGGGAGCTGAATGGGGCAGGAAACATTTGGACTATCAGGGAGCTGAATGGGGCAGGAAACATTTGGACTATCAGGGAGCTGAATGGTGCAGGAAACATTTGGACTATCAGGGAGCTGAATGGGGCAGGAAACATTTGGACTATCAGGGAGCTGAATGGGGCAGGAAACATTTGGACTATCAGGGAGCTGAATGGGGCAGGAAACATTTGGACTATCAGGGAGCTGAATGGGGCAGGAAGCATTTGGACTATCAGGGAGCTGAATGGGGCAGGAAACATTTGGACTATCAGGGAGCTGAATGGGGCAAGAAACATTTGGACTATCAGGGAGCTGAATGGTGCGGGAAACATTTCCAGAACTCACAGGGCTGGATTCCACAGCAAAATCGGCAACCTGAGCACCATTTGTAAAAATAAGATTAATGGTCAATCGAGCTTGTTAACAAGGGCAGCCGGGTGAGAGTTAGAATTCCGCTTTTTCAACACAACTGGTTAAAAGGTGGGAAGCAATTGGGATGCGTCCTTCAAGGGTGCTCTGTGTGCATGGGAGGGGCACCCCCACTCCCCTAAAATGATACCCCCCCCCTCACTTTGTGCCTCCCTGTCAGGCCTTGAAAACCTGTCCCCCCCTCTCCTCTCACTCACCACACCCCCACCCCCACCTCTGTCCACTAGGGCACCCAATCCCTTCCCGCCCTAAAAGCCAGGACTTAGCTCACCCTGGGATCCATTGCTCCCTTTCTCCTTCACCCCGGGACCAGCCTGCAATCCCAGTGGTGCCCACAACTGAACTCTGGCGCTGCTGGAGCTGCCGGCCAATCAGATTGGCTGGCGACTCTCGAGGGCCCTGAGGGGAGGAAATCCCACCCCCCTGCTTGCTTAGGCTGCCCCCTGCATGTTTTTGTTTTAAGTCTTTTTTAAGTTGGTCGGTTTGAAACCAACTTTTGTAACAGAGTGGAGGTTTGATTTGGGGAAGGCTATAAACAGTTAAAAGAACACATGTCTCCTGTCTCTGGCCTGGCCTAGGAATAGGGTTGCCAACCCTCCAGGATTGGCCTGGAGCCACCAGGGATTGAAGATCAATCTCCAGGACGCTGCTATGTACACTCCTGGAGAAAATTCACAGGGACATGAAACTTTAAGGGACATTTCTCTTTACCCAGATAAAAGGATATTGAAAATGGGAAATAAAGGCTGTTTGGCTGACAGTCAAGTATCATCCAATTGGGTAATGAGTCTTTTTGCTTTCCAATTGGCGTAGGAAGGCAGCACGTTACACAGACGGATATGTTGTCTGACTAGTGGCTGGAGCGTGGGGGCAAGTCATGTGATGAAACCTCCAGAAGTGCATTTAGTCACAGTTGGCAACCCTACCTAGGAACACTAGTAGATCCTTCTGCAGAGCCTAGGTGACCAGGGAAGGCAGTGGTGGTGGTGTGTTGGGGGCTTGCTGTTGGTGGGGTGTTGGGGGGGCTGCTGTTGGTGGGGAGAAGGAGGTAGGGCTGGTTGGGAAGGTGTTGCAGGTTAGTAAACTCTGTTTCATAATCCTGCAAAGAGCAACGAGATAAATGACCAGATAATCTTTAGCTGATGGTGTCGTTTCAGGGTTAATTTTTTTCTACACTAGAACCCCCTGCACCCCCGCCAACCCCAAATGCTCTACATCAAGAAGCACCATAGGATTTTCTATATCTGCCAGGGAATGTGGGCAGGGCCTTGGCTTAATGCCTCAATTGAAAGATGTGATACCTTCAACTGTGCAGTACCCCTCAGTACAAGTGTCTCTAGATTGATGATTTGACCCACAACCTTCTGTCCCAAAGCCGAGAGTGTAACCATAATGGCTGACAGCAGGCTGAACCCATCTTAGGACTGATATTTAATCGTTGGCAGTAATCAAACAGCACTTTCTCAGAAATAGCCTGCTCACCGAAGCTCAGTTTTGGTTCCACAAGTGCCACCCTTATTACAGCCTTGGCCCAAACATGGACAATAGAGCTGAATTCCAGACGTGATGAGAGTGACCGGTTTGACCGAGTGTGGCATCAAAGGTACCCTAGCAAAATTGAAGTAAATGGAAATCGGGGGGGAAAACTCTCTGCTGGTTGCAGTCATACCTATCACAAAGGAAGATGGCTGTAGTTGTTGGAGGCCAATTATCTCAGCCCTGGGACATCACTGCAGGAGTTTCTCATGATAGTGAGCTAAGCTCAACCATCTTCAGCTGCTTCATCAGTGACCTTCCTTCCATCATAAGGTCAGAAGTGGGGATGTTCATTGATAATTGGTCAATGTTCAATACCATTTTTGACTCCTCAAATACCTCAGTAGTCCATGATTGCATGCAGCAAGACCTGGACAACATTCAGGCTTGGGCTGATAAGTGGCAAATGGCATTTGTACCACACAAGTGTCAAGCAGTGGACCCCTCTAACAAGTGAGAATCTATAACCATCTCCCCTTGACATTCAATAGCATTAGTATCACTGAATCCCCCACTATCAACATCCTGGGCATTACGATTGACCAGAAACTGAACTGGGCCGGCCATATAAATACTGTGGCTACAAGAGCAAATTAGAGGCTGGGAATACTGCGGCGAGTAACTCACCAAAGCAAGCCACAAGTCAGGAATGTGATGGGATACTCTCCACTAAGTCTGGATGAGTGCAGCTCCCACAACACTCAAGAAATTTGACACCACCCAGGATAAAAGATCCAGCTTGGGCACCCCATCCACCACCTTAAACATTCATTCACTCTCTCCACCACCGAGGTACAGTAGCAGCAGTGTGTACCAGCTACAGGTTGCACTGTAGCAACCTGTCAAGCCTCCTTCGACAGCACCTTCCAGACCACCGACTTCACCATGTAGAAGGACAAGGGTAGCAGATAGATGGGAACACCACCACTTGAAAGTTCCTCTCCAAGTCACTCACCATCCTGACTTGGAAATATATCGCAGTTCCTTCGTTATTGCAGAGTCAAAATCCTGGAACTCCCTCCCTTATAGCACTGTGGAAGTACCCGCACCACATGGACTGTAACGGTTCAAGAAGGTGGCTCACCACCACCTCCTCAAGGGCAATTAGGGATGGGCAATAAATGCTGGCCTAGCCAGCAATGCCCACATCTGATGAAAGAATAATAAAAAGAGCAGGAACTTTGGCCCATTTTCTGCAGCCTAACACAAAGAGGAAAACTTCCTCTGTTAAGTTGTGTATGTAACAAAATCATGTATCCCCTGCTAAAAAGATATCACTACTGTAACTTAGCAGAATTAAAATTTTCCCTCATTGTTAATTCCATTTAGGATGTTTCATCTGCACTGCAGGACTTCTGGTTAATGATAAAGAAATGTGTATAATGTAAGTACTATCTGTCTTCTTTATTAGACAGGTTTTATGGAATAAATTGTAATTTATTGGGACTTTCTGGACTAAAATCATGTGTTGTTTGTGTACTGCTGTCTTATTGTAAATAAACAATTACATTTGAGGTGTAATCTTTTAAATATTATTTGGACTTTTTTTGTCATAAAGATTAAGATTCATGCGAAAGAGTGTTTAAAATGGTGAAATTAGGGACAGGGACCTGTTTCCAGTAGTTGAGGGGTTTAGAACGAGGAATACAGTCACAAGATTAAATATAGGACTGAGGAAGTTGCGAAGCTTTGGAGTTTACTTCCAGGTTAGGGGTTGACTCAGAACCTATTCCTACATTGGATAGGAGATTGTGGAGCTGGATGAAAGTATAGGGGATGAAGGTGTTTGAAACAGGGTAGGTCAATGGAACAGGAACTATTTCCCAGGTAGGGCCAAATGGCTTGCTTTCTTGTAACCTTTATGCATTTCTGTGTATCTCAAACTCAGTTCTATCTTATCCTCACAAATGGGTTGGGTGCGTGTAATTTGAAAGGCTTGCATTTATATAGCTCCTTTCACAACCTTGTGACGTCACAAAACTCATTACAACCAGTCCTTCTGAAGTGATGTAAGAAACATGGCAGCCAATTTGTGCACAACTGTCTCCCACAACCAGCAATGAAATGATCAGATAATGTTTATTTCCCTACATGTGTTCCTATAACCTGATCATCATATTCATCCCTACATGGGCCCTTGATTAGCAAATGGACAGAGGCGTAACCACATGATCAGAACTCAGGACGAGTTACTGACAATGCTCAGTGTCAAGACAATGCTATTCCGCTGCTCCATCCAATCTTCACCTAACACCTGTTGACACTAAATTTAGCCCAGGGAGCCTTGTGTAAACTGGAAGAGAGTTTACAAATGACACAGTGGGTGAGATTCTTCTGTGTGAATATTGGTTAAAAAGCTCTGGATGAAATCCTCTACTGTTTGATATTTGAATGACATTTAATGGATTAAAATAGTACAAAGAGAACTTCAGCTGGGTTGACTTCAGTGGAAATAAAAAATTGTAAAGCTGGCTGCCTATTCAGTGTCACCTGTTATATACGATTGCACCTAGTCACAATTACCCACAAATACATCGCATTTAGCATTATAGGAAGCGAACAAAAAACTGCAAATGGGAATTTATTTTGTAAGTCTATATTTTTATTTTCAAAGGATTGTTGCACAGTACAGCACTTAATCTGTTGGTATCAAATAATATAATATTTGTTTTGAAAAATCCTATATTTAAACGCTAAAAGATATTTTTACATTCCATTCTGAGTACTCACCACTAACAATATCTGAATGCTTAGTTTGCAATTAAGGGCCATTTCAGTAGAGTTTGTGATACTTTAGCACCTTAGAATTTGTACCCATTATTTCTTGGTTGGCTTTGAAATGTTACATATTACAGGCAGCTCATGAAAGTCAAGCAAAGTCAGTCCACTTTACTTAAAACAGGGTATTTGATGAAGAGAAATGACCTGAAATACTTATTATTTTGTATAAAATACATCTGTGAATGGTTTCCAAATAGGTAGGAGGAATAAAAGGCTTTATTTCCTTTGAACATCCCACACTTGTGTTTCTAATCATATCAGGCAGTCTTTAATGCAACTTAAAGACTAACCATTATTTGGACATGTTGCTGATCTTTCCAATATTCCCACCCAGTTACGCAGCTCCATATATTGTGGTGGGCCAACAGGATCATGGCTGAAGCAAATCAGCCTTCAATCCACAGTTAACTGCCTAGCCTTTTTTGGAGCCAATTGGATTGAGGTACTGTCCAATGGGCAGTCATTATTTCCCTGCAGGCATTTACTGGACTGAGGCATTTAGGAACCACTTCTGATTCGACCAATTGCAAAATTCCTGATCTTTTTTGACTATTATGAAAAAGGAGCAATCATAGAATTATTCGGCACAGGAGGCTGTTTTGCCCATTGTACCTGTGCCAGCTCTTTGAAGGAGCCCTCCAATTAGTCCCATTCCCTGCTCTTTCCTGACAGACCTATAAATTCTTCCTTTCTAAGTATATATCTAATGCCAGGGAGATCACTGACAGTCATTTTCTAACCTTTAGTCTTTACACCCTTGGTGGTATCCTGTATGATGGCCATTGGCCTTCACTTACGCTGACCCTGAGTTGTGGGTTAGAGGTGACATTCGACCATTTGTTCCAGTTCTCCCTTTTTTGCAGGCTCCCTGCTAAGGTGATTTTTGATTAAGAGACCCTCCTTTAAATGTGTGCTGCCAATTTAGATGTCTTAAGCTAACTAAAACAATACTTTTAAACTCGGGGGGAGGGTGGGAGGGTTGGGGGCATGCTTGAATTTACTCTCATAAGATGTTGCAGGGCATGCAATATGATTTTGTCTATTCCCATCAATGTTTCATCACCTTCAACGGAACAGTTCAAAATGAAGGCCTGGTAACCATGTGAACACCAAGGAAGTTCACCACAGAGAATTCCCCAACATTAAGAAAAGTCCTGTGATCCTTCAAATATAATTTGCCAGTAATGAGATATCTTTGCATGTTCTACACCAGAGAGACCAGAAGACGTAACCTGTCAGCCCAGTTCTCCAACTGAACTAGGCATTCTCCTTCATTGTTTAATTAATAACAATATAACAGACTGATGAGAAAGCCAGTTGATCTATTGGAAAGAGCATTGGATTGTGAACCTTGTCACCAACTTGTGTCTCCAGGACTTTTCTTTCAGCCTTTGCAAGAAGCAGTCAATGGAAGATTCACTCTTACTGGTAAGTTTTCGCATTTTGGTTAATCCTTCCATTAACTAAAGTCTCGCAATTTGTTCAACAGTCAGGAAAATCCCACGACAAACATTTAGTTATCTTCCAATTATTACCCGTGCTTATTTATCTATTAGTAACAATGCTGAGGCTGGTTTGAATGCACATGATCATTCTGAGCTGGACTGAGGTTAATGAAAGTCACTTCAATCTTCAACAGGAGATTTTAATTCCATTTGTTCGAGCTCGATTCTATTCCAATGCAGTTCCCCTAGAGGTGAAAGGACAATCTCTCAAAATCACACGGTCACCCAGAAACTGTTTAAAAAAAGAAATCATATACACATTTTTCCAATGTGTCAGGCATATCATTTTAAATAGGTCAACCTCATTAAATACAGACCAGATAGGATTATCTAGTCACTCCGTTGTAAAACCAGGTAATCTGAGCTCGTCCTGGACAGGCAGTATTGGAAATCCCACACAATGTCATGAACAGGGTCTGTAGGGCTCATTGAAGCCCCTGACCAATGATACACAGTTCTGGGTGGGAGACAGATCGATTTGACCCTCTCACCTCAGATACGCAGTGCCTCATCCATGGGTCGTCTTCACTCTCAAAACCCCCATCTAAGCTGTTGAGAGAAGAAAAAATTGTTCACTGGGATTAGTATAAGAAGCTAATGATAATACAAACCTCACAAGATTGAATTTAACCAGTTCACCACTGAATGTCACGCTTCTGGGCGTTATGCAACTGTGCAGTGATATGTTTCACAACATTTCACTTACATAACAGTGGTCAGCATGTTTCTAAAGGAATTCGTTATATAATGATGTAATAAAGACAAATATTTCAAGCTTAGAGTTGAGGCCACTAAGCAACCAAGGATCAGGCTTCCTCCCACCCCCAACCTGCCCTTACCCTCCCCAACCCTGCCCGCACCCCTCCATCCCACCCCCAATCCTGCCCTCACCCCTCTCTCCCACCCCCAATCCTGCCCTCACCCCTCCCACCTCAAGCCCTGCCCTCATGCCTCCCTGCCCCCAACCCTGCCCGCACCCCTCCCTCCCACCCCCAATCCTGCCCTCACCCCTGCCCTCATGCCTCCCTGCCCTCACCCCTTCCTGCCCCCAACCCTGACCTCGCCCCTCTCTCCCACATCAACCCTGCCCCCATCCCTCACTACCCCCAACCCTGCCCTCACTCCTTCCTGCCTGCAACCTTACCCTTACCCTTCCTGCCTCACCCCTTTTTACCCCCATTCTGCCCTCAACCCTCACTCCCTCCAGCCCTGTCCTCACCCCTCCCTCTTCCAACTCTGCTCTCACCCCTTCCTCTAAAGAGGTTGAATAGTTAGAAATATGAAATCAAGCTCAGTACAGGTGATCAAACTGTAGCAGGTTGATCCTCTGATCAGACCTCATTTGAAGTATTAATTCCTCAAGTATTGTTGCTCTTGGGAGAGTGAAAAGGAAAGCAATTGAGAAGATCAGGAATTTGACTTACGGGGAAGGGAAAAGAAAGTTTTGTTTGGGAAAGAGACGTGAAGGTGATCTGAATGAAGCTTTCGAGATTGTCAAGGGATGGATCCTGCAAAAGCTTGACTAAGATGAAGAATTACATAGAATATGCAGCACAGAAACAGGCCATTCAGCCCAGCAAGTCCATGCTGGTGTTTATGCTGCACTCATGTCTCCTCCCACTCTTCCTCATTTAACTATCATTACTCCCTATTCTCCTTTTTTTTAATTCATTCATGGGATGTGAGTGTTGCTGGCCAGACCAGTATTTATTGCCCATCCCTAATGGCCCTTGAGAAGCTGGTGGTGAGCTGCCTTCTTGAACCGTTGCAGTCCATGTGGTGCCACAGTGTTACCACAGATACTTAACAAGCTTCCCCTTAAATACATCTATTCACCTCAACCGCTCCCTGTATTAGCGAGTTCCTTATTCTCACTATTCTCTGGGGAAAGAATTCCCTATTTGATGTCCTGATGACTATCTTACATTGATAGCTCAAGGCCAGTGTCAAATGTAAATCAGAAGGCTAGGTGTAAGAAGTCTGTTAGGCACAACTTGTTTATGCAAAACAAGCCTTATATTAAAGTAAGTAGAAAACTAGATTTACCTCCTCAAAGATAAGGTAAGATAAATAGATGGGGCCGGGCCTGCAGGTATAGACCGCACCTGGAATTAGGAAGAGCCAAGCTCACCTCCAGCCATCCACATGGCTTACTGCTGAGGGGATGTCTGCATGGATGGACCACCCAAAAACCAGTCAACACTTTCAAGCATGAATTCACTCCAATGGGAATTTTTCCTTCCCTCTCCACCATTAAGAGGAAGCTAGATATAAGTGCAGGAAGGGGAAAGGAGGAGAAAGATCTCGGGAAGATTGAGATGAAGCAGAATTGGAGCAAGCTTGTGTGGAGCATAAACACCGGCATAGACATTTTGGGCTGAATATCCTGTTTCTTTGCTGGAATTTTAATATACAACTCGAGTATCCCGACAAGGAAAAGACCCTGATTCTGCCGAAGAATAGCTATACTCCATTGAAAAGTGTCAAGAATTATACACCCTTTGTTACTTGGCATCCGGCAAAGTGTTGTGAAGACATGGTCATATCAAATATTGATTTTTAATTCATCAGCTGGAAACAGGATTTAGACTTTTAAAAATAGAGAAAGAAATAAAGATTTTTTGTGAAATGGACTAAAGTGATTCCAGCCTACATCAAGGTGGCCGACACTAATTTACACTACTATATATTTCACATATCAATCCTATGGAAAGGAGCCAGCAAGTCTGTAAAGCTCAGCAAGGATAATAACCACCAACCCCCCTCCCCACCAGGGGCTGTGAAAGACCTTCCCACCTGCCCTATTGATCAGATATTTATGGAATTCAATTAATTAATTCAATTCAATTAACCTAGTTAATATTTAGCAAGCCAGAACTGGTATGAAGAAAGTCTCCTATAACCTATTCAGGATATCCAGGCTTTGGAGGCAGTGCCGAGCAATTCAATTAATTCCTAATTCAATCCATCTAAGCTACAAGGGGAGGTTGGACCACCTGGGACTGATCACTCTGGGAAACAGAAGACTAACAGGAGACAGTATTTGGGTCAAAATCCTGGAACTCCCTCCCTAACAGCATTGTGGATGTACCTACACCACCTGCAGTTCAAGAAGGCCACCACCACCTTCTCAAGGGCAATTAGGGATGGGTAATAAATGCTGGCCTAGCCAGCGATGTTCACATCTCATGAATAAAAAAAATTCAAATATTTATGATTCTTAAGAGAACAATAATACCCTGATAATATGTGTTTAGATTGCCATAAACTTTAGAACATTGGAAGTACAAAGAAAGTTAGAAGAGGGAAGATGTATAAGGAAAACAGGTAGGCGATTGGTGGGTATCACTTCTGTGTCTCTTTTGAAAGGCCAAGTGGTTTAAATCTGGATACGTTATTACAGCTGAAGAGTACGGTTAAGAAAGTCACTTGTAAAATATTTGACATCCAAATTAATTAATTTAATAGAATAGAGATGGCTGGATAGGCAATGTGTTGCAGCTGTAGCATGTGCAATCTGGTGGATGCCGGTGCGATCCACGGTGACCACATTTGCAGCAAGTGCTGGCTACTCGAGGAACTTCAGCTCAGAGTTGATGAGCTGGTGTACGAGCTGTGGACACTGCGACACATCAGGGAGGGGGAGAGTTACCAGGACACTGTGTTTCAGGAGACAGTCACACCCCTTAGATTAACTACATCAAATTTGGACCATGGCCAGGGACAGGAGGATGTGACTACAAGTGAGGCAGGTATGAGGAACCAGGATTTGGCTTTGGAGAAGCCTCAGCCAGTGCCCCTGTCCAACAGGTACGAGGCTCTTGCTCCCAGTGTGGACGAGGGCACAGACTGCAAGGAGGTACAGAGCGCATTTCAAATGGGAGGAGAGAAGAGAAATGTAGTAGTAATAGGGAATAGCATAGTTAGGGGAATAGATACTGTTCTCCGCAGCAAAGACAGAGAGTCCCAAAGGCTGCGTTGCCTACCTGGTGCCAAAATTAAGGACATCTCGTCTGGGCTGGAGAGAAACTTGGAGTGGGAGGGGTAGGATCCAGTTGTCGTGGTCCATGTAGGTACCAACGACATAGGTAAGACTAGGAAAGAGGTTATGCTGAGGTTCTACGAGCAGCTCTGGGCTAAATTAAAAAGCAGAACCACAAAGATAATAATCTCTGGATCACTACCTGAGCCACATGCAAATTAGCGTAGGGTAAATAAGATTAGAGAGGTAAATGCATGGCTCAAAGATTGGTGTGGGAGAAATGGGTTCCGATTCACGGGGCATTGGTACCAGTACTGGGGAAGGAAAGAGCTGTTCTGTTGGGACGGGCTTCATTTGAACCATGCTGGGACCAGTGTCCTGGCGAATTGTATAACTAGGGTTGTAGATAGGACTTTAAACTAATCAGTGAAGGGAAGTTTAAAGAACCAAAACAAAATGAGAGAGCAGAGGTGCAGGGTAGTGAAGAGGCCAACGATAATCAAAGTGTGACAGAAAATATAAGCAGAAGAGTGCAGCAGAAATTAAAACCAGAATGAGTAATAATGGTAAAAAGTCAAAGCTCAAGGTTCTTTATCTGAATGCACACTGCATTTGTAACAAGATAGATGAGTTGACGGCACAAATAAAAATAAATGAATTTGACTTGTTAGCTATTACAGAGTAGTGGTTGCAGGGTGACCAAGGCTGGGAACTCAATACTCAAGGGTATTCGATGTTCCAAAAAAATAGGCAAAAAGGAAAAGGAGGTGGGGTAGCTTTGTTAATAAAGGAAGGTATCACTGCGGTGGCGAGTAGTGATATAGGCGAAATAAATCATGATGTGGAATAATTTTGGGTGGAAATAAGGAATAGCAAGGGGAAGAAGTCATGGGTGGGAGTTGTCTATAGGTCCCCGATGAGTTGCCTCACTGTAGGACAAAGTATAAATCGGGAAATAATGGAGGCTTGTAAAAAGGGTGCTACAATTGTCATGTATATTATACATTATAATATTATATTATATATTATACTGTATATTATAGTCTGCATATTTACTGGACAAATCAGAATGGCAGGAGTAACATGTAAGACAAATTTGTAGAGTGCATCAGGGATTATTTCTTAGAGCAATACATTGTGGAATCTACCCGGGAACAGTAATGTATAATGAGATGAGATTAATAAGAGATATTGTACTTAAGGATCCTCTAGGGGTTAGCGATAACAACATAGTAGAACTTCAAATTCAGTTTGAGGGCGAGCAACTTGGGTCTCAAACCGATGTCCTCAACTTAAAAAAGGGCAAGTACAGAGGCATGAAGAAAGAGTTGTCTAAAGTGGGCTGGGGAAATAGACTAAGAGGAAGGTCAGTGGGTGAGCAGTGGCAGACATTACATTTAAGCAGATATTTCATAATGTTCAGCAAAAATTTATCCTGGTCAAAAAGAAGGACTCGGTGAGAAGGATGAAAACCACCTGTGGTTAACAAAGGCAGTCAAGGAGAGTATCCAATAAAAAACTAAGGCATACAAAGTGGCAAAAACTAGTGGTAACCAGAAGATTGGGAATTTTTAGGAACTAGCAGCGGATGACTAAAAAGCGAATAAAGAGGGAGAAAATTGATTATGAAAGTAAATTGGCAAGAAATATAAAAACAAACAGCAAGAGCTTCTACGGGTCTATAAAAAGGTGGCTAAAGTGAGCGTGGAACCATTAGAGGATGCGACTGGAGAATTGATAATGGGGAAATGGCAGATCATTTAAATCAATATTTTGCACCAGTCTTCACGGTGGAGGACACTATAAAAACCCCAAAGATATCAGATAAGCAAGGAGCTAATGGGAGGAAAAATCTTGTGACAGCCTCTATCACAAGGGAGAAAGTGTTTGACAAACTAATGGGACTAAAGGCAGACAAGTTGCCAGGACCTGATGGCCTGCATCCAAGGGTTTTAAAGGAAGTGGCTGCAGAGATAGTGGAGGCATTGGTCGAAATATCCCAGAACTCACTGAATTCTGGGAGGGTCCCAGCGGATTGGAAAACCACTAATGTGACGCCTCTGTTCAAGAAGGGAGGGAAACAAAAAGCAGGAAACTATAGGTGAGTCAGCCTAACATCTGTCTTTGGGAAAATGCTAGAGTCCATTATTAAGGAAGAAATAGGACATTTAGAAAAGCTTAACGCAATCAAACAGAGTCAACATGGTTTTGTGAAAGGGAAATCATGTTTGACAAATTTGCTAGAGTTCTTTGAGGATAAAACAAGCAGAATTTATAAAGGGGAACTGGTAGATGTAGTGTATTTGGATTTCCGGAAGGCATTCAATAAGATGCCACATAAAAGATTATTGCACAAGATAGGAGCTCACGGTATTGGGGGTAATTTACTAGCATGGATTGAGGATTGGTTAACACACAGAAGACAGAGAGTTGGGATTAATGGGTCTTTTTCAAGTTGGAAAGACGTAACTAGTGGAGTGTCACAAGGATCAGTCCTTGGGCCTCAGTTATTTACTATCTATGTTATTGACTTGGAGGAGGGGGCAGAGTGTAATGTATCCAAATTTGCTGATGATACAA
Organism: Cetorhinus maximus; assembly: GCF_964194155.1. Taxonomy (NCBI): domain Eukaryota; kingdom Metazoa; phylum Chordata; class Chondrichthyes; order Lamniformes; family Cetorhinidae; genus Cetorhinus; species Cetorhinus maximus. The sequence goes on along the minus strand of NC_135883.1, from coordinate 150,181,289 downwards.
AAATAGGTGGGAGGGCATATTGTGATGAGGAATCTGCAAGGGGATATAGATAGGTTGAGTGAGTATGCAAAAACTTGGCAGATGGAGTTTAATATAGGAAAGTGTGAGGTCATACACTTTGGTAGGAAGGATCAAAAGGCAGACTATTATTTGAATGGAGAGACACTCCAAAAAAGTGCAGCACAGAGGGATCTGTTCTTGTGCATGAAACACAAAAAGTTAGCATGCAGGTGCAGCAAGTAATTAAGAAGGCAAATGGAATTTTGACCTGTATTGCTAGGGGATTGGAGTTTAAAAATAGGGAAGTCTTGTTACAACTGTACAGGTGTTGGTGAGGCCGCACCTGGAGTACTGTGTACAGTTTTGGCCCCTGTATTTAAGAAAGGATATACTGGCATTGGAGGCAGCTTAAAAGAGATTCACTAGGCTGATTCCTGGGATGAAGGGGTTGACTTATCAAGAACAGCTAAACAGGTTAGGCCTTTATTCATTGGTGTTTAGAAGAATGAGGGGTAATCTTATTGAAACGTACAAGATTCTAAGGGGGCTTGACAGGGTAGATGTTAAGACGATGTTTGGACTAGTGGGGGAATCTCGAACTAGGGGAAATAGTTACAGAATAAGGGGACACTCATTTAAAACTGAGATGCAAAGGAATTTCTTCTCCCAGAGGGTAGTGAATGTCTGGAATTCTCTACCCCAGAGAGTTGTGGAGGCTAGATCACTGAAAGTATTTAAAGAGGAGGTAGATAGACTTTTGAAATATCGGGGAGTTGAGGGCTATGAGGAGCTGGCACGAAAGAGGAGTTGAGGCCTGGGGCAGATCAGCCGTGATCTTATTGAATGGCAGGACAGGCTTGAGGGGCCAAATGGCCTATTCCAGCTCCGATTTCTTATGTTCTTATGGTTAAAAGTTAATTACCTTACACAGAGGGTGTAGAACGGATATCAAGGGAGAGACAGTGGAGGCAGATGGTATGGAAAAATAATGGGCAGGGGGAGTAGTTTGATAAGATATTTGAAGAATAATTTTTGGGACTGGTCATATGGAGATTTTTCCTTTGTTGTTCCATGCAGAATTTGAAGGCTTTTCCATAAAAGATAGCAGATGTTACAGTAACAGAAATTGGAAAGTGTTATCGGAGGGACCTAATGTAAAGAAAGGAGTTACATTTGTATAGCACCCATTTACAAACCTCAAGATATCCCAAAGAACTTTACAGTCAATGAAATGGTTTGAAGTATACTCACTCTTGGAATGATGAATGTTATTGATCAATCTAATCTGAACGTAATAGGGTTTATTTAGCAGCACAAAACCATAGCAGTTAGCACCTCCTGATTCATAACAAACTTCATGAATGTGACTGAATACCCATGTCTATTGTTTAATGAGGCCTTTTAAATATGTATTTTAAAGGCGGTTTTGCCTCTGTCTTTATTTCACATTCTCTATCTTCTTCTGTGCACCCAGCGGGACTAACTCTCCAGAACCATTGCTCCTTGTTGCAGTTGTCCGCAGCTGTTTTGTCACTATCCAAAGGTAAACTGCCTGTAGTCAGTGACAGTTCCATTAAAGGGATGAATATATTGCTGTCTCCATTTCAGTGGCACAGTTGCTTTAATGATGGACCCTAACTGGCACAATTAATGACCTTGACTGGATAATAAGGAGATAACTAATTCATTGTTTTAACTTGAATTATCTTAAGGGAATATAAGTCAAGTTTATGTAAAACTGAGCTCATGGTTTAACCCTTAAAGCCCGGTAGCATTCTGGTGAGCCTGAGGTGAGGTGCCCAAAATTAAACATCTTGTTGGACCTGACCAGGGCTCACTTTTGTGTCGGTTATCGGGGTGGGTGGGAATGTGGGGTTGGGGGTTACATTCAGATCAGCCATGATCTTATCGAATGGTGGAGCGGGCTCGAGGGGCAGACTGGCCTACTCCTGCTCCTAATTTGTATGTCCTGTTCCTATAAAAGGCAAGTTCAGGACTGTTGTCAGGGAGCCCTTCTTCGCATAATGAATGATCGATACCTGGAAAAATGTTTTCTGAATAGGGTCAGGGTAATAGAAATAAAAACTCCGGGTCATTCAAAAATCTCTGATCATCATTTTCCAATCCTCTCTGGCTACATGCTAGACAATGGCTAATGTGCTTTTAAAAGGAAGGAAGTAATTACAGTCAGCCTAACATCAGTGATGGGGCAAATTATTGGAAAAGAGTTCTGAGACACTGTATCAATCATCCCTTAGAGGTACACATATTAATCAAAAATAGTCAACATTGATTTGTTAAAGGAAGGTGATGTCTGACTAATTTGATTGAATTTTGCAAGGAGCTATCTAGAAGAATGAATGATGGTAGCATGTTTGATGTAGTCTACATGGATTTTTTCTCAGTCTATTCTGACTCTTTCCCATTTAACAGATGATGGTGCCACACAACACAGTGGAGGGCATCCTCAGTGTGGAGACTGGACTTTGGCAGGGTTGGTGCTGGGTAGTAAATGGTAAATCAGAAGAAGGTTTCCTTGCCGATGTTTGACCTGATGCCATGAGGCTTCATGGGGTCTGGAGCTAACGTTGAGGACTTCCAGGGCAACTCCCTCCCCACTGTATACCACTGTGCCACCACCACTGGTGGGCCTGCCCTGCTGGTGGGACAGGACGTACCCAGGGACAGTGCCGGTGATGTCTGGGACATTATAATGTATGATTCACTGAGTATGACTATGTCATGATTAGCCTGTGGGACAGCTCTCCTAATTTAGGTACATGTCCCCAGATGTTAGTGTGAAGGGTCCCAAACTGGAGGTGAAGTAAACTGGCAGCATCTGAAATGAGGGATGGAGATGTAGTGGGCTAAGGATTCCAGTGGTGGCTGGGCTTAGAGTTTCCTAAAAAAAACCTATGTGGAAACAACTGTGGAAGTATGGTGTAATGCCAATTTTCAGTGCAAAGGATTGAGGAAATCTGTGTGCAATCTTGAGTTTCATTGATGTTTTGCACCACATCAGTGGAACCTGCACCATAACCCTGCTGCTCATTAACATAACCCTGTACCCATTAAACGGTCCCAGAGAAAGTGCGTTTCTTGCAGTCAAGCTGGCTCTGAACAGGTTGTGAATTTATTCCCAAATTTTAGACACAGCAGGACCCAAAGTAGCATTTCTGATGTATTATGGAGATTTTATATACTTTTTTGATAATCCTTCTCAATGGGCCTTATGATGTACTTTCTGGTGCCAACTGTGGCTCAGCAATTGCACTCCCACCTCGGTGTACAAAGGTTGGGGGTTCAAGTCCCGCACCAAAGCACGTAATCTCGACTGACACCTGGGTGCCGTACTGAGGGAGTGCTGTAGCGTGGGAGGCGTTATCTTTCAGGATAGAGGCAAGCCCCACCCACACTCTCAAGACGGATGCAATAGATCCCATGGCACTATTGAGCCGGAGTTATCCCGTTATCCTGGCTGAAATTTATCACCAACAACAGGTTATCTGGCTATTATCACATTGCTGTTTGTGGGAGCTTGCTGTGTGCAAATTGGTTCCCCCGTTTCCTACATCACAATAGTGGCTACACTTCAAAAGTACTTCACTGGCTGTAAATAAAATTTGGACACTAAAGGAATCGAGGGATTTAATGATTGACCTGGAAAGTTGAGTTGAGGTAGAAGATTAGCCATGGTCTGGCTGAATGGTGAAGCAAGCTCAAGTGGTCATATGGTCGACTCTTGCTCCCATTTCTTGTCTTCTTATGCATTTTGGAATGCCTTGAAGTCATGCTATGTGCTATTTAAATGCAATGCCTTTCTTTCCCACCTGCTCCCCGATTGTACAGCCTGCAAACAATCACTGCTTAAACCCACCCATGAAGGATGGCCATTGCGACACACAGATTGAAACCGTTGCAATGCTTACCCAATGCTGTGCAGTGTGGGTTCACTTCCAGCTGAACTGGATGCCAGGAATCCATTCTGAGCCCCAGTTTTAAAGTCCAGATGGTGATTCTTCTTAACAAAGGGCTGTGCGTGGACCCCACTCAAGGTCAACCTCCTCTGCCTGTCGCCCGGCTGCCTGAGCATAAAGTTGTCCCTCCACGCTGCCCTGGATGTCATCGGGCTCCCGTCCCCCAGGATGATGTTTTGAGGCTGAGCTGCGGCACTCACTGCACCCACTGGCGGAGAAGGCGGCTGGGACTCAAATATGGAGTGGGAGAGTGGGCAGAAGATGGATGAAGCGTTGGATCCTGGTTTTCCCGGGCAGCGAGACTGGCGGGCGGCCTCGGGGTAGTCGGGAGGCCTTTTCCGCAGAGAGACTACTGGAGAAGTGACGTTAATGGCCGTCGGGGGGCTGGGCAGTTGGCGGTGGGTTGGAGGGCTGGGCAGTTGGCGGTGAGTCGGGGGGCTGGGCAGTTGGCGGTGAGTTGGGGGGCTGGGCGGTTGGCGGTGAGTTGGGGGGCTGGGCGGTTGGCGGTGAGTTGGGGGGCTGGGCAGTTGGCGGTGAGTTGGGGGGCTGGGCGGTTGGCGGTGAGTTGGGGGGCTGGGCAGTTGGCGGTGAGTTGGGGGGCTGGGCGGTTGGCGGTGAGTTGGGGGGCTGGGCGGTTGGCGGTGAGTTGGGGGGCTGGGCAGTTGGCGGTGAGTTGGGGGGCTGGGCAGTTGGCGGTGAGTTGGGGGGCTGGGCGGTTGGTGGTGAGATGGGGGGCTGGGCATCTGATGTTGGGTCGGGGGGTTGGGCGTTTGGTGGTGGGTTGGGGGGCTGGGCGGTTGGTGGTGGGTTGGGGGGCTGGATAGCTGGCAGTTGACCGTAGGATGGGGCAGCTGGCGGAGGGACAGGGGACTGGGCAGCTTCCTGGGCACAGGAGGGGGGCTGGACCTCTTGGAGCTGCCCAGGGGGCTCAGTTCCTCCTGGGCGGCTGGCGGGTTTGGCTGCCTGGAGCCCCACGCCCGGCTGGGGCAGTTCCTCCTGGCCGTGGAGGGCGAGGGCGCGGTGTAGCCGGCCGGTTGGCAGAGGTTCCTTTGCGGCAGGGGCGGGCTGGGGAAGCTCTTCCTCAGGGCGGGGGGCGGGGAAGCGGGAGCGGGAGGAGCCGGGCCTCCCGTGGCCTGGAGGGAAGGGCAGGGGGAAGCGGCGGAAGCGGCCAGTTTCCTCCGCCTGAGGGGAGTTGTGAGTTTGCCTGGAGCCTCTTTGCTGAGGGCGGAGGAGCCGCTGAGCGGTGAAGCGCCCTCGGCCTCAGCTCCCCTGCCAGCCACGGACCCCGGGCTGCTGCGCTCGGGCAGCCGGTCCGTTGGCCCATTTTCCGGGGAGCTGCAGCACCCGCCAGAGTAGCGGAGGTTGATGATTTTGTACGGCGGCCAGGGTTGTTCCCCAGCAGCCGCAGCCCCTGCCTGGGGCCTCCAGGGGCCCCTGGCACTGTGGCCACCCCTGGCCCTGCCTCCTGGTTGTTTACTCGGCAGCAGCGGGGCCGAGTCGAGCGAGGCCAGGAGCCGCTGCGTCACCGCCACCCTGGAAGCGGCGGCCCCTCTCGCCGCGCTGGCGCCGCCCGCCGCGCCGGCGGCTGAGCGTGCGTCTCTGGGCGCCAACCCGGCTGTCAAGGCGTCTGCCGCAAGCTCGAGCTCCGACGGCGGCGGCGGGAAATCTCCCGGGTCCATCTCGCTCTCCGGCTGAGGGGGAGGGGCCGGGGGAGGAGGGCCGAACCGCCTAGCCCCTCCCGACTCCCCGGCTGTCGGGACACCGTGCCTCCCGCTGAAGCTGTCGATCAGACCCTGCACACCGTTTCGCTTCAGTCGAGCGGCACCACGCCCGGGCGATGCCTGGTTTTCCTTAGCCTTGGCCGGGTCATGTTTGTTCGAAGAAGGTGTGGTCCGGGCCTGGCCCTGGCACTGGGTCTTGGCCTGGGCCTGGGCCTTGGCCTGGGCTTGGCCCTGGGCCTGGCCCTGGTTGCTCAGCCGGGCGGGGATCCTCCTCAGCAGCACTTTCTCCTGACTGGGTAGGATGCTGAAGTTGTTGTGGAGGGAGGCTTTCAACTTGTGGCTGGGCACTGCCTGGTCTGTATTAGGCAGAGCGACTGGCAGCTTTGGCATCGCTGCCACCTTCTGCTGCCCCATGCCACCCCCACCCTCATCCTCTCCTGTGGGCTGGAGCATCCTCTGCAGCCGCCTGCTCAGATCCTTCTGCGTCCTCTGAAGTTCCAGCAGAGTCGGGTCTTCCGCCTTGCCCTTCAGCGACTCGGCGGACTTCGATCGCCGTTTCTTAGCCGCTCGGGTGCTGCGGCCCTTGGCGGTGCTGGGCCTGGCAGGGCGCGGTTTGCCCTCTTCGTCAGACCAAACGTTCGACCCCGGGGCGATTGGGACGAACTGGATTTTGTCGCTGATGGCATCTTTTATTTTGATGGTCATTTCCTCATTCTCGGGCACGTCGATCCTTTTCGGGACGGGCCGCGCGGCTTCGGGCCCCGGGGGGGGCGACCTCGGCGCCTGAGGCGCTCCGTCGACGGCCATTTCCAATTCGCTTTCCTCGTCGTCCTCTTCGCCCAGCGAGCAAAAGTCCATTGACTCCGTCCGAATCAGGGCCTCGCAGTCGGTGCTCGTGGCCGACCCATAGGAGTCGAACGACCTGTCGTGCGTTAGTGAAGACTGGGATGTGTTTACTGGTGCGGAGGGCTGGGAGGATGATGCTTTCTCCTCATGAGATGAGTAAAATACGCCTTTGAACTGTTGATCGAGAGCATGGGCATGAGTCTTTGGAGGGCTAATTCCCACGTGCGAAAGGCTTGCTTTTCTCTGTGGTAGAGGATCTCGGCATAAAAGGTGCGCGTTGGAATCTGAACTGACGCGCCTGCCACATTTACCAGGGTTGCAGTCGCCCTTCATGGAGTCGGTATCTGCTCCGATGCCACTGTCCTCTGAATAGAGGGCCATGTCCCCGGGCTTGGTGCGAGATTGCTGCAGCGCGCAGGCCCCCAGTTGGGCGATCATTCTTTGCAGCCGCTCGTCCGTCTCTTGCTTGATGGCCAGCCTCTTTCGGAAAGTGTCTGCCGCCGACTGCAGGTAGCCACAGGCCTCCTGCAGGGCCGTGGCCGTTAGGCCGGCCACTGCCCCGTTGGTGGCCTGCAGCTTGTTGACCGTGTACTGCAGCAGCTGCTGCAGGAGGTCCGGCCGCTCTTTCGGGGCTCCTTTCTCGGGGGGCCAGGCGAGGTGAGGCCCGACCTCCTTCAGCAGCCTCTCGCCCTCGCTTGCTACTTCCCCCAGGACCTGGTTGGCTTCGTCGAAGCGGAGGGCCAAGAAGCTGACCAGCTGCTGGAGGGTTAGCTGGGTTTGTGCGGCCTGGTCAATTAGGCACAAAACTGCGTCGTACTTGGAAAGGCTGGGGGTGAGGTAGGCATACGCTGCTTGGTGGGCATTAACCAGCGACGTGGGAAAATCCACTTTCTCTTCGTCCTCAGCTGTGTTTTCCCTCAGCTTAGAGCTCTTCGCCTGCTTGGCGACCTGGTGCCCCTTTTGTTTCCTGCTCCTCTTGGGTTGCTGGGCCTCGCTGCACGGGCGCCGATCGGGCAGCTCCCGAGGCACGTACTTCCGCGAAACTATGACCTCTGACACTGCCACCTGGGCACCGGCCGCCAGCTTCTCTCGCTTCCTCTCTTCGTTGTAAAGCTGGGGCGTGCGAGCGGGCACCGCCGGCGGAGGCAGATTCTGGCTGCGGCCCACATCCCCTTGACCCCCCGGCGGGCTGGCACCCTCCCGACCGTCCTCGGAGGAGTTAGACTCGCTGTCGGAGCTGCCCGAGCCTCCGCTGGTGGAGTGGGTTAGGCTATCGGCCCGTGGCTTGTCCACAGGTGCCTGGGCCGCGGCTTTCTTCAGAGGCCTCAAGGTATTTTTTGCCAGGTGCTGGATTATTTCGCTTTGAGACGGCGCACACCCCATTGCTGCTCTAGCCTTTCGGAGCGAAAGCTACAAAGTTATCAGCACAGAGGCAGGTCACCGCTACCCCGGCTGCTCCCCTGTCGTTCCCAGATGCTCTTGTCCAATGTGACTTCAATTGTCCTCCTCGCTCTCCAAAACCTAACAGCTTGACAGACCTGACCCTCGAGACTGTGACGGCCGCTCTTCATAACATCGTAAAAACGTTTCAGTCACCCGGCAGATTCTTGAGTGTTTTCCCTTGTGAAGTGCTGCACTGTTCCCTGGTCCCTTACTCACCACCTCCTCGATTCAGAGGCTGTGGATTAAAGGCATTACCTGCCTCACTGCTAAGAATAAGATTTTAAGCTTATCAGGTTAATCAGGCTCTCTTTTGTCAGTTCTCTTTTGTGCCCCGTGGAACATTAACGAAAAGTGTTAATTAAAGAATAACTGGTTATTTTAATAAATAGATATGAGAATCAGTTTGTAAAACCCATGGAGTTAGTAGAAGATTAATTTCACAGGGGTCTTGATTTGACAGTATTTAACAGCAAAGCCTTCCTTAACACCAATATATCTTCCTTCAACAACTCTGACCTTGAAACTTTGAATTGCCAGGGCAAAGACAACAGATGCTGCCTCAGTCTGCACCCTGGTGAGGGATGAGTTTGTTAACCCTATGATTACACCCGCCATCTAACTCGCAACCTCATTCAGCAGGGATCAGAAGGAAGGAACTTGCATTTATTTATCACCTTGCAGGTCCTCAGGACATCATTTAGTCAATGAGCTGCTTTTGAACCATAGTCACTGTTGTTATGCAAGTCATTATATCACCAAATTTATACACAGCAAGCTCCCACGAGTAATAGTCAAAGGTTTTTTCATAGTGTTGGTTGAGGGATCGATGTCAGCCAGTATAGGGAGAGATCTCCCCTGGTTTCCTTAGAAAGGTATCGTGGAACCTTTCTTATCCCCTTGAACAAGTAGACAGTGCCTCAGTTTAACATAGTGTTTGAAGTAATGGTATTTCTGACAATAAAGCTGCACTCCATCAGTACTCCGCTGAAGTGTTAGCCGAAGGTTTTATGCTCAACTCCCGTAGAGGGTGTAGGGCATGGAAAATTGCATTGTACATTTTGTCCACTTGAGGCTACCATACACACATGTACCAGCAGAGGGAGTCTGCTAGGAAGTCAATAACAAATAAAACAAGGGCCCCTGTTTAACAGGTCATACCGTTCTAATTCTAAATGTTTTTGGCTGAATATATAACTGTTTCTGTCCCAGGAACTTCCCAGTTGGGCTTGGATGACTTTGATGAGAGTGCTGCTGATTAAGTGAAGCTGACAGCTAATTGAATATATAGGATGTCAGAGAGTAGATGCACCATGGAACCAGGCCAGAGAAATCAGGAAAGAGCCTGGTTCAATCCACTGGCCAGATTGAGCTGTCTGATCTCAGTTAACAGGAGCATGGTTATGAATGGCCTTAAAAAGACTGAGCTAGGGAGCAGGGGAGCAAGCTCAGCCCACTCCAGTTAATTTTTAAATAACCTGGGCTAGAAAGTGCAGTGCTGATATGGGGCAGACAAGAAGATTGAACTCAATTGTGATGCCCTCAGTGGACGAATAGCTGACTCAAGCACATTTCTTTGGCTCAGTTGTGAAAATTGGCTCCTCAGGCAAAGTATTAGTGGGAAGTAGCACCTGTGTTATCAAAATGAGCCAGTGCCTTTGGGAGAAGAGGGGGAGCAAAATGGAGGGGAATGAGAGAAACAGACAATGGAGCCACCTAGACAACAGAGGAGAATGATAGAATCTTCCAGAACAAAAGCAGGCCTTCAGCCCATTCTGTCTCTGCTGATTCTGTGAAAGACCTATCCAGTTAATCCTATTTATCCAACCTTTACTCAAAGTGTAAACTTTTGCAGCCCAGAAATCTCTGAAAGAATTGAAGGAGGACAATGTGACTCATCGCGTCAAAGACTCCAAAAGAAGATTCCGAAGGGATAATGTACCAGTCACAGAGAATGCCATTCATGGCTTTAGTTCAGGTGCCTCCAGTACTCTGGTAGGAATGGGAACCTGACTGGAATTTTGGGGAAAATGGACTGCATCTTGGAGGCACAGCACGTACAAGAAGAGGAGAAGGGGGTTGGAGACGGGGCATGAGTTGGCAAGGACAAAGGATCAGTGGTGGGTTTTTTTGAGGAGCAGAGTTTGAAAGGGACATGGAAAATGTTTGAGAAGAGGCGCCTATTTACAATCTCAGCAAGCTTGGGTGCCAGGGAGGGAAGTTGGGGCAGGGGCAGTTCTGTGGAAGTGGGGGTCGAGGGAGAAGGATTGGGCCTCATTCTCTAGATGAATTTGGACAGGGCATCAGGAAAGACGGAAGGATCTTGGAGCTGCTCACATTTGCTGCTAGAGGTGAAGTGGGAGGGGAGAGGGCCGAGGCGACAGTTGATGATGGAGAAAAGAAACCTGGGGCAGAATTTTATCATCCCCCCCCTCAAGGGGGTTTGCAGGCATGGGGGCCTGTAAAATTCCCCAGGTGGCCCTCTGCATGCCCCGGCCTGCCTGCAATCTTATGTTGGGTGGGGTGGCTTGTCCGCTCTCGCCCGACTTGAGGCCTTTAAGTGGCCAATTGTTGGCCACATAAGGGCCGCTTCCCATCCACCGTCAATTATGAAGCTGGTGGGAGGATTTTCGGAGAGGAGCAGTGTAGACCCTGTAGGCCGGGGTCGCCTCCATCAAGGGCCCCCTTTCCACATCAGGACCACAACCCCTCCCCCCCACCCAAGGTCTTCCCCTCCCGTAGCAGTTCCCTCCTTTTTGAACTTAATCAAGAACCCCACCCACCCCTCCCTAATGCCACCCCCCACCCCCCCACCCAGGCCTAACCTCTTGCCTCCACCATGAAACCCCCTGCACTTAACTGGTCCTGGACTGCTTAGAATCTGGGGACTGCTTGTAGTCCCAGCCCTGGCCACTGCTGCCATTGGCGCTGCTGGGACTACAGACCTACTGACCAATCAGATTGGTGAGCAGCTCCCTGAGGTGGAACGTCTACCTAAGTGAGGGGCAGAAGCCCTGTCTCCAGCCTATTAATGCTCCTCACACCCTTAAATGGCTGCGGGGCTGGGGTGGTCAGCGGGATTGTGTTCCCCGTCAACTCCTCAGGTGGCGGGGCAGGAAATCCCGCCATCCGGAATATCTTGCCGCAGGTTTACCTTTCCTCTCCAGGATGATTCGAGATCCAAGGTTGATTTTGGCAGAAGAGAGTGAGGTCTGGTGCAGCTTGCTGTGGCCCAGCCAAACCTGGCATTGAATGGTTGAGCCAGGTATGACCAAATAAGCTCAGATCTGCACCCCTCGAAGTTGAGGAAATGAAGGTAGAAGCTGCACCAAGTAGATGGGCTGGGATGGTGAAGGTTTTACTGGTTGGAGTGGAAGGAGAGAGAAAGGGTGCAAAGGAATATAACAAAAATAGCAAGGCAATGGCTGGGGATGACTTGGTGATGATGGGGACCATGTGAGTGGAGTGACCAGGGGAAAAGGTGGGATGAGGAGGTGAGTGGAGGGGGAGATTTAGAGAGACAGGAGGGCAGTGGAGAGGAGCTAAGATGGAGATTAAAATCAGCCAAGGTGAAAAGTCACTGAATGCAAAGGCAGAGAGGAGAAACCAACTGTGGGGTTTGGGGCGGGGGTGGGTGTGGTGCAGACAATGAGACTTTTAAAGGAGGGGCGAGAAGGTGGAACGAATTGAGATGTTTAAAGAAGGCAAAGGTTTTAGAGCAGCAGTGAGAATGGCTAAGGTCTGATGCTGATAAAGTCTATGCCTGTACTGTGGTGTTTTGGGCAAGTCTGTCCCTGTGGACGTTACATTTTCCCCTTTTCATGTCCAGCCTGATATGGACTACACTGTGGAGGAGAGGCAGGCGGCTGGAGTGAACCTCCCCATGCGCTGTGCTCACCCTGGACCTGTGAATGGCCACCTTAGCCAGACCCGGGGGAAGGTCCTATGACTTGCTCACCTCCGCACTAGCAGGTCGAAGTTCAGAAGTGTTCGGCTAAGATGTAGCCAGAAATTGAGAAGCAGCCTCCTTTAGTGATGGAATAGGGGCTGAAACCTCTCACTGGCACCAAATAAACATGGAGTATGTTTTCATCCAGGCCACAGCATTGTTCTGAAAACCCAATGAGCTCGCTAATGAATGTGCCTCCCCTACGTGGGAATCCAATCCAGACTGCACAGAAAGCCACTGTTGTTAAAATGAAACCCTTAAGGAAACAGGAGAACTGCAAAAATTTGACCTTTAAGCCTTATCTGAAAACAGGTCTAAATAAATGTGTTTCTCCAGTTCTTTGAAGGGGATTGATATTTGTTTTGCTAGTAAACAAAAACCCTAGAGGGGGGTTAAAGAAGACCTCCCCCAGAACCATAGACTTGTTATTTATGAAGGAGGCTCTGATTTCCGCATGCATTGTTAATCTGGTGTCATAACTGTGGGTCTTAGATGAGCTTTTCCTTGGTCAGGATTGATAGGGGCTTCTGCTGATAAACTTTACCTTTTATTGAACATTCCACTATGTACAGTCCAGGGCTTAGCACAAAGCTCTACATGGAACTATCTCTCAGCATACTCTGTTGTCATGTGATCTTACATCACTGATGACGTAGTCTGTCTATTTGCATATTTAACATGAATCCTTTACACTATAGTTAATAGTGGAAACCTTCCCTGCATTGCTCTGTGACATGAGTAACAAACACATGTTTATGAGCTTCCTCACACTTCTGGTTTAAAGAAGGCCGATTAAAATAAATGGGCCAGTGCTTTTATTACAACAGGACCAGAATGAATTCTGTGCAAAAATTTACAACATGTTTGTTATGACTGTCACATGTGCGATTCGGATTTACACGTCACTCTCATTTTAGCTTAGGCGTTAGTTATTTTTGTTGCTTTCTACAAGAATCCCACTCAGAGGTAGCTCAGCAACCTATCTTCCAGAAGGCAAAGCATAAGAAAGGAGCACAAATATCCACCTGTTTCTCTGAAGCATGTGGTAATTCCTGTAGGTCTCCCCGTTGTTCAGTTTGAGATTAACTAGAGAGGAAATAACTTTTTTGTGCAAGATTTGCCTAGAATGAAGGGGGAAGTGAAGCCATTTTCCTTCCATTAAGGCTGTGCTCCGAGTGCGACATTGACAATAGCAAAGCAAGAGAAACATAGTTCGCTACCTATGCGTGACAAATGAGCTAATTTGTGAGATAGTATGTAGTGGCATCCCTGGACACCTGTGGAGAAAGCTCTTAAGCTACTTACTGCAGGATTTGTCTGACCTCAAATGTGGAATTGTTAGAGAATAGATGTTTTTGAGAAAGTTACTCCTCAAAATAATAGGATTCACAGGATTGCAGGTAGTTGTTCAAAATTTATTAAGCATTTGATGATTATTATTGACAATATGAAATTTACACTTAACAGCAGTCACACTCCAGCTACTGGAGAATTCAGAAATGGGAACAGAGAAGTTGCCAGCTGATTGGGCCTCACTGAATTCTGTGCGCGCTCTCTCTCTCTCCCAGCAACTACTCTCTTATAACTCTTTTTTCCAATTCTCTTATGTCTTATATTCCACCCATGTTCCCGTTACACATCTGATTTATTTGTCAATCAAATCCTTAAACTGATTATGCCGTCTTATTTCTCCATCAACCTAGGCCGATTTTCTTTTGATGAACATTGCCTTCCAGGGTGGAGTTTGCCTACAATAGTTAATGTATTAATACAGCCAGCTTTAACTTGACAGAGACCTAACCATCACACAAATATTAGATCTTTCCTGTGTCCCTGTGAAGTTTAAACCCAAATGAGTTACCAGATGCTGTAGTGTCTACATACACAATTGCACCTACAGGCCTCCCAAAGTCTTGTTACTGGATCTGTCCATATCTGCTAGTGAAATCTGTTTCAATTGAAATGGTACTTGGTACATTTAGATTAATTATTTTTATTCATTCGTGGGATGTGGGCATTGCTGGCTAGGCCAGTATGTATTGCCCATCCCTAATTGCCCTTGAGAAGGTGGTGGGGAGCTGCCCCCTTGAGTTGCTTTAATCCATTTGGTGTAGGTACACCCACAGTGCTGTTAGGGAGGAAGTTCCAGGACCTTGACCCAGTGACAGTGAAGGAACGGAGATATATTTCCAAGTCAGGATGGTGAGTGACTTGGAGGGGAACTTCCAGGTGGTGGTGTTCCCATGTGTCTGCTGCACTTGTCCTTCTAGATGGTAGTGGTCTTGGGTTTGAAGGTGCTGTCGAAGGAGCCTTGGTGAGTTCTTCATTAAATTCTACGCACTCTTTCTCTCTGCAACTACTCTTATATGTTGATGGTACACACTGCTGCCACTGTGCGTCATGGTGGAGGGAGTGAATATTTATGGATTTGATGCCAATCAAGTGGGCTGCTTTGTTCTGGATGGTGTCAAGCTTCTTGAATGTTGTGGGAGCTGCACTCATCCAGGCTAGTGGGCCTTGTAGATGGTGGACAGGCTTTGGGGAGTCAGGAGTTGAGTTAGTTGCTGCAGGATTCCTAGTCTCTGACCTGCTCTTGTAGCCACAGTATTTATATGGCTAGTCCAGTTCAGTTTTTGGTCAATGGTAAACGCCAGGATGTTGATATAAGAGAAATCAATATCTGCCTATTTTGAGTAACCCTTTGCCAACAGGGATAATTACACAGTGTGTGCCCATTTCATATCCAAATTACTGGAGTTAACCTTCCAGGGACCCAGGTTCAATTCGGACCTCGGGTGTCTGTCTGTGTGCAGTTTGCATGTTCTCCCTGTGTCTGTGTGGGTTTCTGCCAGGTGCTCTGGTTTCCCTCCACCCTCCAAAGATGTGCTGGTTAGGTGGATTGGCTACGGTTACATTTCTCCTAAGTATGTGTGCGTGTGAGCAGTATGTGTGGGTGTGAGCAGTATGTGTGCGTGTGAGCAGTATGTGTGTGTGTGAGCAGTATGTGTGCGTGTGAGCAGTATGTGTGTGGGTGTGAGCAGTATGTGTGGGTGTGAGCAGTATGTGTGCGTGTGAGCAGTATGTGTGTGTGTGAGCGGTATGTGTGCGTGTGAGCAGTATGTGTGCGTGTGAGCAGTATGTGTGGGTGTGAGCAGTATGTGTGGGTGTGAGCAGTATGTGTGTGTGTGAGCAGCATGTGTGTGTGTGTGAGCAGTATGTGTGCGTGTGAGCAGTATGTGTGTGGGTGTGAGCAGTATGTGTGCATGTGAGCAGTATGTGTGGGTGTGAGCAGTATGTGTGCGTGTGAGCAGTATGTGTGTGGGTGTGAGCAGTATGTGTGGGTGTGAGCAGTATGTGTGGGTGTGAGCAGTATGTGTGCGTGTGAGCAGTATGTGTGTGTGTGAGCAGTATGTGTGCGTGTGAGCAGTATGTGTGTGGGTGTGAGCAGTATGTGTGGGTGTGAGCAGTATGTGTGGGTGTGAGCGGTATGTGTGGGTGTGAGCAGTATGTGTGCGTGTGAGCAGTATGTGTGTGTGTGAGCAGCATGTGTGTGTGTGAGCAGTATGTGTGCGTGTGAGCAGTATGTGTGTGGGTGTGAGCAGTATGTGTGCATGTGAGCAGTATGTGTGGGTGTGAGCAGTATGTGTGCGTGTGAGCAGTATGTGTGCGTGTGAGCAGTATGTGTGGGTGTGAGCAGTATGTATGGGTGTGAGCGGTATGTGTGGGTGTGAGCGGTATGTGTGGGTGTGAGCGGTATGTGTGGGTGTGAGCGGTATGTGTGGGTGTGAGCGGTATGTGTGGGTGTGAGCGGTATGTGTGGGTGTGAGCGGTATGTGTGGGTGTGAGCGGTATGTGTGCGTGTGAGCGGTATGTGTGGGTGTGAGCGGTATGTGTGGGTGTGAGCGGTATGTGTGCGTGTGAGCGGTATGTGTGCGTGTGAGCGGTATGTGTGCGTGTGAGCGGTATGTGTGGGTGTGAGCAGTATGTGTGCGTGTGAGCAGTATGTGTGCGTGTGAGCAGTATGTGTGGGTGTGAGCAGTATGTATGGGTGTGAGCGGTATGTGTGGGTGTGAGCGGTATGTGTGGGTGTGAGCGGTATGTGTGGGTGTGAGCGGTATGTGTGGGTGTGAGCGGTATGTGTGGGTGTGAGCGGTATGTGTGGGTGTGAGCGGTATGTGTGGGTGTGAGCGGTATGTGTGCGTGTGAGCGGTATGTGTGGGTGTGAGCGGTATGTGTGGGTGTGAGCGGTATGTGTGCGTGTGAGCGGTATGTGTGGGTGTGAGCGGTATGTGTGGGTGTGAGCGGTATGTGTGGGTGTGAGCGGTATGTGTGCGTGTGAGCGGTATGTGTGGGTGTGAGCGGTATGTGTGGGTGTGGGTGGTATGTGTGGGTGTGAGCGGTATGTGTGGGTGTCAACGGTATGTGTGGGTGTCAGCGGTATGCGTGGGTGTGAGCGGTATGCGTGGGTGTGAGCGGTATGCGTGGGTGTGAGCGGTATGCGTGCGTGTGAGCAGCATGTGTGGGTGTGAGCAGCATGTGTGGGTGTGAGCAGTATGTGTGGGTGTGAGCAGTATGTGTGTGTGTGGGTGTGAGCAGTATGTGTGGGTGTGAGCAGCATGTTTGTGTGTGAGCAGCATGTGTGGGTGTGAGCAGTATGTGTGGGTGTGAGCAGTATGTGTGTGTGTGGGTGTGAGCAGTATGTGTGGGTGTGAGCAGTATGTGTGCGTGTGAGCAGTATGTGTGCATGTGAGTGTGTGCCCTGTGATGGACTGGCGTCCTGCCCTGGGTGTCCCCCACCTGGTGGCCATTGCCTGTCGGGACAGGCTCTGACTCCCTGTGACAATGAATTGGATAAAACGGTCCTGGAAAAGTGAGTGAATGAGTGGAGCTAACTTGTTGGGGAGCTCAGCTCCTAGGGGCAACAGGAATATGGGCTGCAGTGCATTCACCTGTAACAGCCTCACCTAAGTGGCTGTTCCTTATGCACGGCAAGGCCATCCGGAGCTTGGGGTGAGGGGGCAACACGCGACCAGCTTGGCAGGGTAGACAGTGATCATCTAATCCAGGGACACTTCTTCTGAGGCTGTCAGACCCTGGAGCAGACCCTTCACATGCAGACATCTGTCTCATCATTTTTGTCTGCTGCTAATAGTGTCACAAACATGTAATTATGATATTATCGATTTTAAGGACAACTGTTTAAAGATACATTTCTATTTTCAAACCTTTACATTGAGTTTAAAAGCCTTATTCAAAATGCAAGCGTGGACAGACAACATGGCACCTTTCAGTGTTAGTTCAGACATGGTCAGACTCATATATCTATAGTTGGTTACAAAGAGTCATTAAAATACAAAAGACTCCTCCATGGATGTCCGCTTTTAAATCTTTTAAAAGGTGTGAAAACCCTTTGGCTTCTAAGGGAACATGAGACAGGAAAGGGCTTCCTTGCTTGTTTGAGACAATGACTTATTGAAAATTAACATAGCAGCCATTTTTGTGTTTTTGAACAGTATAAAGGAGGCTGAAAGACGCCATTTTGTGAGGCAGGGCGCGTAACCCCCAGGAAGAACTCAATATCCGAGAGGGTTCTTGGCCAAGAGAGAACAAAGAGAAAGGCATTAAGAAATCAACTGCTGTTCTGATGAAAGAGTCCAGGCAATGTGCAAGTACCGTAACTGCAGAATTAGTGGGGAAAAGGACATCTTCTCTCTCTCCCAAAAAGCTGCTGCCCTGCTAATCCCACCTGCAAAGGCAAACGTCCAAATATTCAACTACAGAACACATCACAGTTGATGAACACAAAATATTTTGATGGACACAACTCTTAAATTCAACCCTTCACTCCAGACAACCAACAATTCACCTGCAAACAATGGGCCTGCAATGATGTCTCACAGAGACTGATCTGAAATCTCATCTTTAAGCATCTTTTTTTCCTTTATCACCATTTTAACCTTTGTATCTGTATTTTAATGAATAACTTTATCACTTTTACTTAAGTACATTTCAGCTGTATTATTGTAATAAACAATCCTTTATCTTGTTTAAGAATAATTGGGTTATTTTTAAATTGAATCCCTTGCAAATTAAAAGGGGGCTATACACACACACTCACACACACACACACACTCTTAGCTTACAGACCACTTTGAGGAAATATTTTTTTATGTGGTCATGATCATAGTCAAACACCAGATACACATCAAAAACAGAAAATGCTGGAAAAACTCACCAGGTCTAACAGCATCTGTGGAGAGAAAAGTAGAGTTAACATTTCAAGCCTGTATGACTCTTCTTCAGAGCTTCTTCTTCTTCAGTCATAAGGACTCGAAACGTTAACTCTGTTTTTCCCTCCACAGATGTTGTTAGACCTGCCGAGTTTTTCCAGCATTTTCTGTTTTTGTTTCAGATTTCCAGCATCCGCAGTATTTGGCTTTTACCACATATGCATCACCTGGGGTCCAGCAATCACCAAGCAACACTTCTCCAATTGCCACATAGTGGCCCCAGCCACTCTCAGTTTTCTCACATAGGCACACCTTATGCTGCTGTTGCTATATCCCATTAATCATAACATGGCATATGCAAGGTTCCAAAAATTACCTGTTTCATTCCAGAAAACATACATGCTATGGACAGAAGCGTTATGAGCTGCACCCAAGTGAAACCCGAAGGGAATCTACCTGCCACTTCTCTGCCCTATTATGAAAGTTTCTACAGGGTGCTCCCCCTCTGTCTGAAGTACATGTGGAGACAGGCTACTCAAGTATGTGTCTCGGTGGTTGAGAGACCCATGTTTCCTGTCCTTGCTCTCATGCTGCCCATGAGGACACCAGCTGGAAGTCCCCCTCCAAGTCACTCACCATCCTGACTTGGAAATAATCGCCGTTCCTTCACTGTCGCTGGGTCAAAACCCTGGAACTCACTCCCTAACAGCACTGTGGGTGTACCTACACCACAGGGGCTGCAGCAGTTCAAGAAGGCAGCTCACCACCACCTCCTCAAAGGCAATTAGGGATTGGCAACAAATTCTGGCCTAGCCAGCGATGCCCACATCTCATGAATGAATTAAAAAAAGCTCACCACCACTTTCTCAAGGGCAATTAGTGGTGGTGTGAGAAATTGATTTTTTAAATATATTTGGGGGGGAAATTGTGTTATTCTGTGAAAAGGCTATGTGTGCATGTGTGTGTATGTATATGATTTAATTAAGCCGGGCAGAGATTAATAGGAGACAGGTTGTCTGGGGGGGTTTAAAACATGAAAAGGATAGAGGTATTAGGTTTGTGATACAAGTGAGTAGGTTAGATCAAACGTTTGCATTTTTAGTTAAGTTGAGAGCTTGTTTGAATATCAAAGGGGAGTCACAGATAACAAGAAACATGTTTGCATCTTGCAGGAGTTCCATAAGTAAATAGAAGTGTGGATATTATATTTTATTGACCAGAAAGCAAAGACAAGGTAGAAACATGAATGGTCTTGTATTTGGAAGGATTTGAGTTTCAAAGAGGTGTGAGAACAACGGAACTTGAGATGAAAGGTGAAAAGTGGTATTTTAGAGTTACCATGGAGATTTTAAGGTAGCTGTTTTGAGCTGTAGCAGTTGAGCTGGAACTTTAGCTGGAGCTATGGGCTGAGAGAGGATGCAGTTTGAATCAACTATCCAGTCAAGGCAAAAAAGTGTTAGGCTGCAAAAAGCAATTTTATTCTGAAGTTTGGATTTTCACAGCAGAGTGGAAGGGAGTTACAGCTCATGTGGTATGCCTTTATTGAAGCTACAGCAGTTTGCCTTGGGTAATATTACTGGATATTTTATAGTTAAACATCTATAAGAGGATGTTGCATGGAAGGTGTTTACTTGGAGGTCTGACCAAGTAGAGAATGGGGGAATGTTTTGTAAGACTAAGTTTAACCGTGTAACTGTAATCTTGTGTGCTTAAGCTTTCTTCATTCTTGTCAATAAAACTTTTAATTTTAATTCTTAAAATCCCAAAAGTGTCACTGGATTTCTTGCTGCCGAGATCAGTATAACTTCTTCTTGTTTTCAGAATACAAAAAAAAGGGTATGGCTCATAAACCAAGTTTCCCTCTGGGATTTAGTTTGTGCAGCAATTAGCATCGGCTGAGGTTATAACAATAGGTAATAAATGCTGGCCTAGCCAGTGACACCCAAATCCCTTGAACAAATACAAAAAAAATGCTTGTGCTATTAGGAAGGGTTTAAACTAACTACGCAGGGGTGCATAAACCAGAAGATGATACCAGAGAGGAATACCAAGGTGCATGGTATGTTAAGAGATAGCACTTGAATAGGGGATAGTAAGTTAATAGGTGGGGTCAGAGTAAGGGAGAAAGTAAAAAACTCTAAATCAGGGTTACTTTTATTTCTTTATTCTTTCATGAGGGTGGGCATCACTGGTAAACCCAGTCTTTGTTGCCCATCCCTAACTGATCTTGAGCTGAATGGCTTGCTAGGCCATTTAATAGTCAATCACATTGCTGTGAGTCTGGAGTTTTATGTCGGCCAGACCAGGTAAGGACAGTAGATTTCCTTTCCTAAAGAACATTAGTGAACCAGATGGGTTTTTACAATAGTCTGATGGTTACCATTGCTGAGACAAGCTTTTTTAATTCCAGATTTCAAAGGGCCCCTGGATTATTAGTCCAGTGACATTACCACTACCCCACCATCACCCCATATGTGTGCATAGAGTGTGGTATGTAAGATTAGTGAGTTACAGGTACAGATGGCCATGTGGAAATATGGTGTTGTAGCTGGCTCAAAGAAGGGCAGGACTAGGTATTAAATATCCCTGGACATAAGGTGTTCAGGAAAGATAGGAAAGGAAGAAAAGATGGAGGGGTGGGGGTATTGATTAAGGAGTACGTTGCTGTGCTGGAGAAAGAGGATGTCCCAGAGGAGTCAAGGACAGAATGTATTTGGCTTGAGCTAAGGAACAAAAAGGCACATTACATTGCTCGGTGTAGTCTATAGGCCACCAATAAGTGGGAAGGATGTAGAGGAACAGATTTGCTAGGAAATTACAGAGAGTTGCAAAAATTATAGAGTAACTGTAATGGGGCACTTCAATTATCCAAATATAGACAGGGATAGTATTAGTGTGAAGAGCAGAGAGCGGCAAGAGTCACTTGAATGTGTTCAGAAAAATCTGCTTCAGCAGTATGTTTCCAGTCCAATGAGGAAAGAGGCACTGCCTGAACTGTTTTGGAGGAATGAAATGGGCCGTGTAGATCAAGTGTCAGTAGGAGAACATTTAGGGGCAATGATCATTGTATCATAAGTTTTAGGTTGGCTATGGAAAAGGACAAAGAACAATCCAGAATAAAAATAATTAACTGTGGGGAGGCTTACTTTAACAGGAGAAGGACAGATCTGGACTGAATAAACTGGAGCCAAAGGTTGGCAGGAAAAATGGTAGCTGAACAGTGGGCTACCTTCAAAGGAGAGATAATTCAGACACAGCCAAGGTATATTCCCTCGAAAGGGAAAGATACGGCAAACAAATCCAGAGCTCTTTGGATGACAAAAGAGGTAGAAATTAAGATAAAAAAGAAGAAACATACTTATAGATGTCAGGTGGAAAATACAGTTGAAAACCAAACTGAATATAAACGGAAGGTGAAAAAGCAAATAAGAGAAGCAAAGAGGGAGTATGAAAAGAGACCGGCAGCCAACATAAAAGAGAATCCCAAAGTCTTCTATAGGCATATAAATAGTGAAAGGGTGATGAAAGGAGGAGTAGAGCTGAATAGGGACCAAAAGGGGGATTTATGCATGGAGACAGAGGGCATGGCTGAGGTATTAAATGAATACATTGCATCTGTCTTTACAAAGGAAGAAGATGCTACTCAGGCCATGGCAAAAGAAGGGGTAATTTAGACACTATACGGGTTTAAAATTAATAAGGAGGAGGTATTGGATAGACTGTTTGTACTTAAAGTTGATTAAGCACCAGGACCAGATGAGATGCATCCAAGGATACTGAGGGAAGCGAGAGTGGAAAATGCAGAGGCACTGGCCATAATTTTTCAGTTTCCTCAGATTCAGAGGACTGGAGAATTGCAATCGTTACACTCTTGTTCAAAAGTGGGTGTAAAGATAAGCCCAGCATCTATAGGCCAGTCAGTTTAATCTCTGGAGCGGATAAACTTCTAAAAACAATATTTAGGGGTAAAATGAATAGTCACATGGACAAATATGGGGTTAATTAAGGAAAACCAACATGGATTTCTTAAGGAAAACTCTTGTTTAACTGACTTGCTTGAGTTTTTTAAAGAGCTGAAAGCAAGGGTTGATGAGGGCGATGCTGTTGATGTGGTGTACATGGACTTCCAAAACATTTTTGATAGAGCGCCACACAACAAGCTTGTGAGCAAAGTTATAACTCATGGGTTGAAAGTAGCAACATGGAAACAAAATTGGCTGAGTGACAGGAAACAGCGAATAGTGGTTAATGGATGTTTTTTTGGGCTGGGGGAAGGTTTGTAGTGGAGTTTCCCAGGAGTCAGTGTTGGGACCTGTGCTTTTCCTGATATATGTTAATGACTTAGATCTTGATGTGCAGGGCACAACTTCAAAGTTTGCGGATAATATAAAACTTGGAAGCATTGTGAATTGTGAAGAGGATAGTGTAGAACTTCAAAAGGACATAAACAAGTTGGTGAAGTGGGCAGACAGGGGGCGGATGAAGTTCAATGTGGTGAAATGTGAATTGATTCATGGTGGTAGGAAGAACATGGAGAGACAATATAAAATAAAGGGCATAACTCTATAGGAGGTGCAGGAGCAGGAGCAGGGGGACCTAGGTGTATTTATGCATTAGGCATTGAAGGTTGCAGGACAGGTTGAGAGTGTGGATTATGAAGTATACAGTATCCTAGACTTTATTAAGAGGGGCATAGACCACAAGAACAAGGAGGCTATGTTGAAAACAAAAACAGAATTACCTGGAAAAACTCAGCAGGTCTGGCAGCATCGGTGGAGAAGAAAAGAGTCCACACGACCCTTCAACAGAACTGAAGTATAGTTAGGAGAGGGGTGAAATATAAGCTAGTTTAAGGTGGGGGGCGGGAGGAGAGAAGTTGAGGGTGGGGTGGTTGCAGGGACAAGCAAGCAGTGATAGGAGCAAATAATCAAAAGATGTCACAGACAAAAGGATCAAAGAGGTGTTGAAGGTGGTGATATTATGTAAGAAAAGTGCTAATTAAGAATGGATGGCAGGACACTCAAGGTACAGCTCTAGTGGGGGTGGGGTGGAAAGATTGACAAGGTATTAGTTGTAGATTTAAAAATAATGGAAATAGGTAGGAAAAGAAAAATCTATATAAATTATTGAAAACAAAAAAAAAGGGAGGGGGAGGAAATGGGGTGGGGATGGGGGGAGGGGAAGTTTAAGATCTAAAGTTGTTGAATTCAATATTCAGCCCGGAAGGCTGTAAAGTGCCTAGTCGGAAGATGAGGTGCTGTTCCTCCAGTTTGCGTTGGGCTTCACTGGAACAGTGCAGCAAGCCAAGGACAGACATGTGGGCAAGAGAGCAGGGTGGAGTGTTAAAATGGCAAGCGACAGGGAGGTTTGGGTCTTTCTTGCGGACAGACCGCAGGTGTTCTACAAAGCGGTTGCCCAGTTTGCGTTTGGTCTCTCCAATGTAGAGGAGACCGCATTGGGAGCAACGAATGCAGTAGACACTTGAACTTGAATAAGACACTAGTTCGGCCTCAGCTGGAGTATTGTGTACAGTTCTGGGTGCCGCACTTTCGGAAAGATCTGAAGGAATTGGAGAGAGTGCAGAAAAGATTCACAAAAATGGTTCCAGGGATGAGGAACTTCAGTTATGAAGATAGGTTGGAGGGGAAGGGCTGTTTTCCTTGGAGAAAAGACGGACTGAGAGGAGATTCGATAGAGGCATTCAAAATCATGAGGGGTCTGGACAGAATAAATAGGGAGAAACTGTTCCCACTCATGATAGGATCGAGAATGAGAGGGCACAGATTTAAAGTAATTGGCAAAAGAAACAAAAGCGACATGAGGAAAAACTTTTTCATGCAGCGAGTGGTTAAGGTCTGGAATGCACTGCCTGAGAGTGTGGTGGAGGTAGGTTCAATTGAGGCATTCAAAGGGAATTGAACTGTTATTTGAAGAGGAAGAATGTGTAGGGTTATGGGGAAAAGGCAGGAGAATGGCACTAAGTGAATTGCTCTTTCAGAGAGCTGGTGCAGACAGGATGGGCTGAATGGCCTCCTTCTTCACTGTGACAATTCTGTTATCCCGTGGGACCTGCAAATGCTCCCAATGTCGGATTCACGAAGCTGCCAATATAAAACCCAGCCCCCTTTCTGTGGCCTGTGGCTCCAGTTGGCACCCTTTACCTTCCAGTCAAGTCTTCTGGAACATGTTGCAGCAGCTCCTCCAGTTTTCTGATAACGTCCAAAACAAAATCTCAATCTCTTTGGGCGGTGTATGTTTATCAAGCAGTACCTGACAAAAAACACTAGATGGAAGTAAAGTACCACAAACCTATGGGGAATTTGTGTTACATTGTGTGTGAATGAGGGAAGCCGGGAATCATCGTCTCCTTGGGGGAGTGGATTTGCTGGCTGTTGTAGAACCTGCCCGTCGATGGGATCAAAATAGGACAGGCTTTATCACGGGCATGTGATTATCACCTAGGTTGAAATGATGAAAATTAACCCACTTTAGAAGATTTCAACTTGAGGGCCTGAATTTCATCTCGTGACTCAAAACAGTCAGCAAAAGCCACCGTTACTCCATTGGAACTGACAGCAACTTTGGGAGTCTGCATAATCTCATGAAAATCTGGAAGTTTCTGTCAGTGAATCCACACTCCTCCATAGGGTGTAGTGTTGAAGACCGCCCCCCCCAAGATTGCAGTCAATCAGAAATCACTGAAGTGGCAAGAACTGCTACTCTTATTCTCACTGTAAAATAAATGATGAATGAGTTGTAACTGGGTTTTTAACAGTGTACTGCTCATAATTACTGTTGAACACCCTCACTAGCCCTGAAAAATTAATTTTATGTTTGTGGAATGTCAAATTTTCTCATGATACAAAAAGTTCCCCATTTTAAAAATACATTTTTTTAAAGTTTTTTTATGATGTTTTAGCTTCTATCTAATCATGATAATTTATTTTGCTATCAGAAATGTTTAAAACTAGCGATTCAGCACTCTTCATTTTCTGGTTAGCTCTCTGTGAGAATACTTCAATGTGATTGGCTGCTCACCATAAGAATGGAAGAAATAGGAAAAGGAGTAGACCATTCAACCCCTCAAGCCTGCTTTGCCAATCAGTAATGTTATGGCTGATCTACCTCAGCTACACCTTCCTGCACAATTCTCTTATCCCTTGATTCCTTTAGTATTCAAAAATCTATTGATTTCTGACCTGAATATACTCAATGACTGAGCAACTGCAGCCCTCTAAAAGAGAGAATCAAAATTTTCACCAAGGTTTAAAGATTGACAACTCTTTGAGTGAAGACATTTCTCTTCATCTCAATGGCTGACCCCTTATTCTGAGTCTATGACCTCTAGTTATAGGTTCCCTAGTCAGGGGAGTGATAGTGTCAGGTGATGGTGTAGTGGTACTGTCACTGGACTAGTAATCCAGAGACCCAGGTTTATGCTCTGGGGACTGGCCTCAAATCTCACCACAGCAGCTGGGGGAATTTAAATTCAGTTACTAAGTCTGGAATATATAGCTAGGCTCTTGGTGACCATGAATCTATCATTACTGTAAAGACCCACCAGGTCCTTACCTGGTCTGGCCTACATGTAACTCCAGGCCAACAGCAATGAGGTTGACTCTTAACATCCTCTGAAATGTTCAGTTCAGTTCAAGGTCAGTTAGGCATTCGCAACAAGTGCAGGCTTTGTCATGACATGCACATACAATGAAAAAAAATAAAAATGACCTTTAAATATCTATCCTGTTAAACCCCAAATTAGACTTCCTCTTATTCTGCTAAACTCTATGGAATATCAGCCTAGTCTCCTCAATCTTTCCACATTGGACAATCTCCTCATCCCAGGAATCAGTCTGGTGAATCTTTGTTGTATTCCTCCTAAGGCAGGTATTTCTTTTCTTAGGTTAGGGGATCAAAACTCTACACAGTGCTCCAGGTGTAGTCTCACCAAGGCCCTATACAATTGTAGTAAGACTTCACTCTTAGACTTTATTACAAAGGGATTTGAGTTTAACATACCATTTGCTTTCCTAATTATTTGCTGTAGCGGCTTGTTAACTTTCTGTACAGTCACTTGGTCCCTCTACAATCCAATGTTTCTCAGTCTCTCACCATTTAAAAAATATTTTATTCTTCCTAACAAAGTGGATAAATTCACATTTCTACAGATTATATTCCATCTGACACATTCATGCCCCAATCATTTAACCTGTCTAAATCCTTTTGCAACCTCTTTGCATTGTCCTCATAGCCTACTTTCCCACCTAGCCTTGGATAGTCAACAAACTTGGATACTAGACTCACGTCCTTCATCTAGGTTGTAAATAACTGAGGTGAAAGCCTGATCCTTACTGTACCCCACGTGTTACAGCCTGCCTACCCGAAAATGAAATTTATTCCTACTTGTTGTGTTCTGTCCATTAGCCGCAGCGGGGCCATAAAATTGCACCTTAGGTTCCCAGTTCAATTCCCACCCAGAGGTTTGAGTGCAAAAATCAAGGCTGGCATTCCTGTACAGTACACATGGGTGCTATACTGTTGGAGGTGCTGTCTTTTGGATGAGGTGTTAAACCGAGGCCCCATGTGCCTGCTTGGATGGATGCAAAAGATCCCATGACACTATATTGAGGAAGAGAAGGGGAGTTACTCCTGCTGCCCTGACCAATATTTATACTTCTATTAACATCACAAGAAGACCAGATTATCTGGTCACCATCACATTCCTGTTCCTGGGATCTTGCTGTGAGCAAATTGGCTGCAGTGTTTCCTACTTTACAACCATGGCTACACTTCAAAAATACTTTGTTAGCTGTAAAGCCCTTTGAGACATCCACAGCTTGTGTAAAGTGCTATATAAATGCAAATCTTTCTTCTTCTTTCTTTGTGAACAATAAATGTTGTCCTTACATGAGTAAATAAACATTGAAAAAAAAACCTGGCCTGTAGATCCATTTTTAATCTCTCTCTCCTTCCTTGAAAGGCAGCGTTACATTTGCTACTTTCCAATCATTAGATCATTCTAGAATCAAGGGAATTCTGGAAGATCAAAGCCAATGCATCTTTTAGCTCTGCTGCCACCTCTTTTTGGACCCTAGGATGTAGCTCATCGGATCCAGGGGATTTGACAGAGCTTAGTTCCATTAATTTCTCCAGGTCTTTACTAATATTAATACTATTAAACTAATTCCCTCATTTTCAGTAGACCTTTGGTTCCTCATTAATTCTGGATTTTTATGTGCCCTCCACCATGGAAACAAAGTACAAAGTATTTGTTTAATATCTCTGTCGTTTTCATATTCCCCAATCTAATTTCGTATGTCTCTGTCCCTGTCTCTAATGGACCTACATTTATTTTCACTAATCTCTCCCTTTTTACATAAAAGCAAAATACTGCATTTGCTGGAAATCTGAAATAAAGACAAAAAGTGCTGGAAAGAACTCAGCAGGTCTGGCAGCATCTGTGGAGGGAGAAACAGAGTTAACGTTTTGAGTCCAATATGACTTCTTCCTATTAACAGACCTATAGAAGTGTTTACAGAATGTTTCTAAGTCTTTTGCTAGTTTACCGTCATAATCCCTTTTCTCTTTCCTTATCAGTTTCTTTGTCATCTTTTACTCTATTTTAAAATGCTCCCAATCTTTGGGTTTGCTACTCTTTTTGGCAGAATTATAGCTCCTTCCTTCAGTCTAATACCATATTTAACTTCTCTTGTTAGCCACGGTTGGAGCCACTGTTCCTGTAGGGTTTTTATTCCTTACAGAAATGTATAATTGTTTGCCATTGCCTATGCATCATCACGGGGACTGGTTAGCTCAGCTGGTTAGCATGTGTTTCAGAATAATGCCAACAGTGTGGGTTTGATTCATGTTTTGGCTGAAGCAGACTTAGGGGCAGGGTAAGGAGACAGGTCCCGAGAGTGGAAAGCAATGGCAAACCACCACTGGCAGAAACTGGCAAGAAAAATTACTTTGGATGAATTATCAGCAGGCAATGAGCCAAGAACCTGCCTTGGGGCATAGTACTCATGGAATTCAAAATATCATGGCATCTTTTACCGTAGGTTCCCGATCTACAGTAGCCACCTTGACCCTCATACCTAAAGAAGCTCCATTCAGGAGAAAGCAGCCCGCTTGATCAGCACTCCACCTTAAAAACATTCACTCCCTTCACCACTGACGCACAGTGTGTACCATCTACAAGGTGCACTGCAGCAACTCACCAAGGTCCTTCGGCAGTGCCTTCCAAATCCGTGACCTTGCCACCTAGAAGGACAAAGGCAACAGGCACATGGGAACACCACCACCTGGAAGCCACTCACCATCCTGAGTTGGAAAAATCGCCGTTCCTACACTGTCGCTGGGTCAAAATCCTGGAGCTCCCTTCCTAACAGCACTGTGGGTGTACCTACACTACATGGACTGCAGTGGTTCAAGAAGGCAACTCACCACCACCTTCTCAAGGGCAGTTAGGGATGAGCAATAAATGTTGGCCTAGCCAATGATGCTCATATAGCATGAATGAATAAAAAAAAACTTATGTACTTATAAACTCTTAAATAATGTAAGGGATTATTAGACAGGAAGACTCCTGTAATAAGAGCAAACAGTTAACATACCATATACACTCACGTAACAGTCAAGTTTCTAAGACTAAATTTTTCACCAAAAAAAGTAGGGGGGCTGACTTTTGCACAAGTAATAGTTTCGAGGGATTGAAACCCACTCTCTCTCATCGTCATGCTACCATAGAGTTGCCATAGAGACTGTCCCCATCAACCCCACCCCCAAAAGTAGCGCAAAAGGAGACAAGGTTATTTTTATCACATGTTGACATGCACAGACAGGAGGAGCTGGCCATCAATGGCACGCTATTCTATGTTTCTATCAATGAGTAGGTTTGCACCAGGGTGAGTTTGACTTCAGGGGAGAGTGGGTGGTAAGTACAAAGAGTTTGGATTTTTGGCTAAAAGTCGAGGGTTGACTTATACACGCGACTTATACGGCACTTATCAAATTCTTCTTGCCGTTGATTTATTCATTTTGGACTGGAATCCTGGTTTACATTGAGGATTTTTGATGGTGCTTGTCAGAGGCAACTGTGTGGGCTAAGAAATCTCTCCAGTGAAGAGGGGAAACCACAGCATCCAGGAGCCAGGAGCAGGTTATGCATTGCCAGCCCCATAAATGGAGGCTTGTTTAAATGAACTCTATTCTGTTTCTCAGAGGCTTTCAACTGAAATAGGGCCCTATTTTAACCTAACCTAGCCAGTGGGAGTGGGTTTGGGATTCAGATGCTCATTTTACACCCTATTGTAATTCACACTGAAATGAATGGAGCATAAAACCAGACACGGTATAAAATGACCCTGATCCAGTTCCCAATCGCACGGAGCAAGTTAGATTAAAATCATGATTAACAAAATCGAAGAATATCCCATATTATTGTGCTTATCCAGAAAGAGACGCTAATTTGGAGGAATGGGGCACTTTTCTGTTGTTCAGATCCAGTATTAGTATCAAAGTCTCCCCGGTCATGGTTAGCTGCTGAGTACCACTCCTTCCATTTTATCTCAACTTCAAGAACAGCAATTTGTATAGCACCTTTGATGTATTAAAGCATGCCAAGGCACTTCACAGGAGCGTTATCAACCAAAATTTGACAGCGAGCCAGTTGAGGAGATATCAGGACAGGGAAATGCTTGGTCAAACAGGTATTCAAAGAGTGTCTTAAAGGAGGAGAGAGAGCTAGAGAAACAGAGGTTTAGGGAAGGAATTCCAGAGCTTATAGGGCCCAGGCAGTTGAAAGCATGGGTACCAATCGTGGAGCGACGAAAATCGGGGATACGCAAGAGGCCAGAATTGAAGAAGGGCTAAGATCTCTGATGGATGTAGGGTTGGAGGAGGTTACAGAGTTGGGAAAGGCGAGGCCATAGAGGAGATGGATAAGAAATTTAAAATCAAAGTATTCTGCTCTGGAAGCTAATATAGGTTAGCGGCCACAGGGATGATGGGTGAACAGATGTGAATTGGGATACGCGCAGCAAAGTTTTGGATGAGCTTATGCGCACACTTCACGTCCACAGGTAAGTGGGACGTTGGCCGGGAGAGAATCGGAATAAACGACTCTGGAGCTAACAAACGCACAGATAAAGATTTCAGCAGCAGGTGGGCTGAGGGAGGGGCAGAGAGGGGCAATGCTATGGAGGTCTTGGTAACGGGCTGGAACCTCAGATCAGGGTCAAACAGGACACCAAGGTTAAGGACGGTTTGGTTCAACTCAGACAGTGGCGAAGGAGATCGATGGAATCAATGGCTAGAATAGAGGTTGTCACGGGGACCAAAGACAATATTTAATGCCTCAACCTCAGAAGAGGTCTTCCATTTCCTGTAGAAGTCTCAGTCGTCCAACGCTCCCCTCTGGATCAGACAGTTGTGGATTCAAGTCGATTTAAGCACCATCTATGCGGCCAATCCAATGCAGTACTGCTGGAGTGCTTCAATGTCGAAGGTGCTGTATGCTAATTAAAATGTTAAATCAAAACTCTGCAATGTGGTCGTAAAAGATTGTGTGGCACTATTTTGAAGACGACTAGGGGAATTCTTCCTTGTGTCCTCTGGCTAGTATTTATCCCTCAATCAGTATCGCTAAAGCAGCTTATCTGGTCATTATCTCATTGCTGTGTATGCAACCTTGCTGTGCATGGGATCTTGCTGTGCCCAAATTGGCTTCCGCTTTCCCCCACATTACAATGGTGACTACACTTCAAGAGTACGTCATTGGCTGTAAATGCACTTTCGAATGTCCTGAGATTGTGAAGTGCAAATCTTTCTTTTTTATCTATTAGCCTTCCTTACCTTCTACTCTTCCCAATTCACTAACACGTGTTCCATTATAATTGCCTTCTACGTTTGATAATGCTGAATGGAGCTTGAAGCTAGGATAAATTCTGAAGCCAAGGTGCCTGAATGGACCAAGTTAAGATTAAACAACCAAGCATCACAAACTGACGTATTTCATCACCAAATTTCTGTGGATCAGTCTGAAATGGTGTATGTTGAAGGGAGATGGTGGCATAGTGGCAATATCACTGGGCCAGTACTCCAGGGCCCTAGGTTAATGCTCTAGGGGTGTGGGCCCACGGCAGCTGGTGGAATTTAAATTCAATTCATAAAATCTGGAATTGAAAGCTAGCCTCAGTAATGGTGACCATGAAACTATCATTGACTGTCGTAAAAAACCCATCTGGTTCACCAATGGCCCTTAGAGAAGGAAATCTGCCATCCTTACCTGGTCTGGCCTACCTGTGGCTCCAGATCCACAGCAATGTGGTTGACTCTTAGCTGCCCTCTGAAATGGCTTAGCAAGCCCCTCAGTTCAAGTGCAGTTAGGGACAGGCAACAAAGGCTGGCCTTGCCAGTGATGTCCACATCCCATGAAAGAATAAATAAAGAAAAACGTTGAAGGGAGCGGCTTGAGGCCATTAAGTCTTTCAACCTGGGTTGTCTACGTATGACTTTGGGATTTAACTTCCTCCGGCCACCTCCTCATAACATTTGCGGGAGTCCTCTATTAAGAGCGTAATACTTGGTTTCCGTCGCTCTTACTCCAACGTCATGGCGGTGGAGCAGGAGAAGCTTTTAGGAAGTTCAGTTCTTGTTGTGTAACTCCTAGAATTACATGGCCACTTTTTACAATGGGGTGCTGCTTTGGCATTCGTGTAATATGCCAGATTCGTGTGTCGACAAGCAGCCTTTGAGTTGATAAAATTGGCCCACAATTGTTGATTCAGAGCCCAATTCAGAAATATTCCGATGTCAAGTGTGTACTTGAATTATGTGGTTAGTAGCAATTAATTCCATTAAACACAAAGAACCTGCATGTTACCACCACTCAAAGCCTCAGGTGATGTCTGCTGGCAGGTTTATGGATACAAATACCAAGCCACTGGAAGGATATTATATTCTTTGGTCCTCTTAACTTACAGCTGTTGTCCACCTGTGATAGCTGAAGGCACAATTTCCTTGACTGGTTGTCAAGCAAACTTTCTATTGCTAACACGCCAGAAAAATAGTTAGCCTTTTGAATTAACATACTTAATTGAGTCAACTTTTCCTGGTATTAGATCTTCACAAGGAGCAAGGGTATGGAGCTGAACCCTAAACCATTTTTACTGTGGTTTGTTTTAAGTTGGGCTTGCTGGAAAACTGCTGTAAGAAGTTGGAGGGAACAGAATGGATACATGTCCAGATGTGAGTTAAGTGGGCTCCAGTGTCATTGATTACCATGGATGAATTGATGGTCACATGGATTTTGGGATAGATAAACAACAGCCTTAAGTCAGTTGGGCAGAGCAGTTGGAGTCAAAGTGAAGGGACAGATAGTCTTAACACATGAACCCTTGCTCTCCAAAAGTTTTTGTGCCAGCCATTTCATATACTCACTGGCTTGTTACTGTGTGTAGCTAGTTGTACTGTAATCATTAGTATATTCATTTATTTAATAATGGCAAAGTCACAAGCCCTGTCAATGCCTAGGTGGAATTCTTTAATCTCACTTTCAAGTGTAATCGTTTAAATTTTTGTTGCCACTTTATTTGCCAAACTGATCTACAAATGGTTTGACACAGAAATGTTGTTGTCTGTTTGCTAATAAATGAATGGGCCTATTAAAAGTCGCAGTCTGTTTCCTCCATTGGTTCAATCAGCTCCAAGCAGGCACATACACATCACTGAATGCTTTGCTACTTTGCTGCCCACCTAACCTTCTACAATGACCCAGATAGGACCATATAGGCTCTGGAGAAAGGTCTCCACAACCACTGAAATGGCCAAGAACCTATGATGAAACAGGTTGCACATGGTCTTTGGAAGGAAAGGTCTTAGTGGCTTAAAGAGGAGTCCCGTCAAAATAAAACAGCTCCTCACAGGATATGCATTTCTCTCTCTTGCTAACACAGTAAAATTGACGATGAAGCTGCCAGACACGCATGAAAATCCAACGTTTTTTAACATGAGGGTTCATGGTATTTAAGTAAGTATCTAATAGTGATAAAATGGCGAACACCTCACCTGAGGCAAAAATGAAATATTTAGCAGTCTGATGGAGATCCAATAATTGCCTGATTTCTTCTGTTTGATTGTTATGATTCATACATTTTGGAAATTCTCTTCCTTATGATAGTAAGATGACACCACTTAGTCGTCCATATCACCGGCAAAAGACTGCAATGACAGAAATGTTTAACTTCCTCTGGTGATGTGCCAATCCTTAGAGGGTAAACATTTTGGTGACTCTCCTCTGGACCCTCTAAAGGACTTTCAAATCCTGCCTGAAGTGTGGTGACCAGAGCTGGATGCAATACTCTGGCTGTGGCCGAACTAGAGCTTCATAAAGGTTCAGCATAACTTCCCTGCTTTTGTACTTAGTGCCTCCTGTTTTTGAAGCCCAAGGTCCTGTATGCTATGCTAACCACCTTCTCAACCTTGTAACTAAAATCCCCCATCCCTGTCCCAGGAGTTTGGGACTTTATGCAGGTCAAGGCATGGGATGTGGCATTTCGGAAACCTCATGCTTTGTGGAGTGGGGAAGTGGGGCGAAAGGTAGGGACAGCATCGAGGAGATTGACTATTGACCTGGGAAAGTTCAGACAGCAGACAGAGTGAGTAGGCAATGTTTCTGTGGTGACAGACAGCAGACTGGTAATGGACTGGGAGTAGCAGGAGGAAGCTGAGTTCAGGGTGAAGCAAGACAAGGTTCCACACATCTGGCTTGTCCTGAGGTAGCAGTGGGGAGACTAATATCATTAAGGCAATCATTGTGAACATGTTTGTGGGAGAGATGACAGCTTTGCTGCTATTTCCCTGAAGTATTTTGGCTCACCCAGACCTCAATACTAGTTAGATAGTTGGAGAGAGTGACCACACCCTGTGCTCGGAGGCAGAAAGTGTCGTTAGCCTGCCTGCAGAAACTGGTCACATACTTTCTGGTGGTTTGGGAGGGTTTCTATATCAGGGAACCAAGGACAATGCCCAGGGCTATGTCATACATGGACAGGAGGAGGGAACTTTGTGTGACACACGCACGCACATATGCACGCCCCCTTAATTCCACGTCTGAGCATCCTGCAAGTGTTTTGTTACTGGGTTCAAAGGAGAAGAAAAGGTAGCAGAGGCTGGTGATGCTGTCCCTCTACATGTGGGATTCCCAAGGCATGTCCTGGGGAACCGGGGCTGAGCACCTTTGTTACATGGGAAACATTTCAAGAACAAGGAGGGTGGAAGGGTGGTTGAATAGACTCAACGATTCCACATCCAAAGTTTCCTGAGGTAGAGAATTCGAAAGATTCAAAATCCTTTGAGTGAAGAAATTTCTCCTTATCCCAGTCCTAAATGGCTGACTCCTTTACCCTGAGTCTATGGCTGGGATTTTCCATGCCCGCTGGCGTCGGGCGTGTTCAGTGGTGTGAGCGGACAATATGGCGAGAAGGCCAAAAAAAATGGTTTCACGACATCGTGAAACTAGTTTGTGATTGTCCGCTCAGCCCGTCGATGGTGGGCCATGTTTCCCACTATTGGACGTCGGGAACCTCATTATAATACATCAACATATCATTATAAGGCCAGCCCACCGGACTCATCTCTGCACCCACCCCCACCACTGGATTGTCTTCCCACGTCGGCAGGAAAGCATGCCGAAGTGTTTCACACAGCATGTATAAGGTGTGCACTTGGTGAGCTGCACTTCGCTTGGGACTTCAAGGTTTGTTTGCTTACCCTGCTTCGGTCAACACTTGCAGTCTTCAGCACCAAGCTTCACAGACACCACATCACTTTTAGGGTCACTTATGGGTCGGTCTCTACCTACCAAGTCAGCCATGTGTGGGTGGCTTTTCAATGGCTGCAGGGCAAGGTCATGCTTGGGGAAGGGGGAGAAATGGCCTCATGCCAGGGAAGAGGCTGCAGGAAGGAGGATATCCCAGGGTGTATGTGGGGGCACATGTTGATCTGTTCAAGTAGCCTCAAGATGGTGAGGCAGTCTCCAGAGGAGATGAGGCCAGATGGACATGTGAGGGTATGTGTGTGAGAATAGATGGTGATGCCCCTTGAGCTGGCAGTGAGTGAGATGCCAGTGAACGTGTGATGGGCTTGAGTCGTGAGGTTAGAGTGATGAGATGGTGCTAAAAATTATGCTGACAACCAATTTAAGATTGTCAGTCGGGTTCGCAGTATGGCATATTTCATGTACTGGAAGCTTCACATATTAATACACAAGGCCCTATACTTTGCAGACAGAAAGAACATGTACACACATTGCGCCTGTTTCAGCTAAACAAAATAAGTGATAGCCATTTGCTGACTCATTCCTCAGGGCAATGCCTTGACCAAACAGGGTCAAGCTGCCTGGTTTAAATTTGCAACAATGCTTGGCAGTTAACTGTCAGCCACCATTAACTGGTGCAATCGCCATGGCAACACCTCTACCAATCAGTGTCCATTTGCCAACAAACACTTTCTTCGCATACAAGGCTGTAAAGTGCCTAATCGGAAGATGAGGTGCTGTTCCTCCAGTTTACGGTGGGCCCAAGACTTTACAGTCTTCCGGACTTAACATTGAGTTCAACAACTTCAGACCATGAACTCTCTCCTACATCCTCACCCCCTTTTTATTCCCTTTTTCAATATTTATTTTTTTATTTTAATTTTTTAATTTTTATTTTTTACCCACTTTTTATTTATATTTATTTTTATTTTTATTCATTGTTTTATCCCTACCTTTTATCCAGTTTTCAATCGTTTTCCCACCACCAACCCCTCCCCCACCCCACCCCAACAAGGACCATCTGGCACTTGTTCATGTTGTTTTTTCCAGAGTGCTTAACCTTGCCCTGCCATTATCACATTCTGCTTTCTGATGTTAATACCACCATCAGCACCTCCTTCAGCCAGTATCACTATCATTAACACCCCTTTGTCCTTTTGTTCATGACATCGCTGGCAATCTCTCCTTTACCTCCACCTATCCATAGAACCATAGAACAGGCCATTCGGCCTGCCGAAATATTATTCCGCTAATCCCATTGACATGCACCCAGTCCATAACCCTCCAGACCTCTCCCATCCATGTATCTATCCAATTTATTCTTAAAACTTAAGAGTGAGCCCGCATTTATCACGTCAGATGGCAGCTTCTTCCACACTCTCACCACTCTCTGAGTGAAGAAGTTCCCCCTAATGTTCCCCCTAAACCTTTCCCCTTTCACCCTAAAGCCATGTCCTTTCGTGTTTATCTCTCCTAATCTAAGTGGAAAGAGCCTACTCGCATTTACTCTGTCTATACCCCTCATAATTTTGTAAACTTCTATCAAATCTCCCCTCATCCTCTACGCTATCATTGGACTTCTATCCAGCTTCACCTGCTCCACCCCCCCTTAAACAATATAAATTTCATTACATTTTTACTTCTCTTTAGCTTTGAAGAAGAGTCATAAGTACTTGAAATGTTAACTTTTTTTTTCCTCCACAGATGCTGCTAGATCTGCTGAGTTTTTCCAGCATTTTCTGTTTTTGTTTCAGATCTCCAGCATCTGCAGTATTTTGCTTTTATCCCCTCATAATTTTGTACACCTCAATTACGTCACCGCTCAGCCTCCTCTGTTCTAAGGAAAATAACCCTAGCCTATCCAATCTCTCCTCATAGCTGCAATTTTCAAGCCCTGACAGCATTCTAGTAAATCTCCTTGGCACTCCCTCCAGAGCAATTATGTCCATCCTGTAATATGGTGACCAGAGCTGGACACAAAGTTCCAGCTGTGGCCTAACCAGTGCTTATATAGCTCCATCATTACATCCCTGACATTGTACCCAATACCTCGGCCTATCAAGGAAAGCACTCCAAGTGCTTTCGTGTCCACCTGTCCTGCCACCTTCAAGGACCTGTGGACATGCACTCCAAGGCCTCTCACTTCCTCAACCCCTCTCAATATCTTCCCATTTATTGAGTATTCTCTTGCTCTGTTTGCCCTCCAAAATGCATTACCTCATACTTTTCCTGATTAAATTCCATTTGCCACTTCTTTACCCACTCAACCAAACCATTGATATCATTCTGGAGACAACAGCTATCCTCTTCATTATGAACTATACAGCCAATTTCTGTGTCATCCGCAAATTTGCCAATCACACCTCCCACATTTAAGTCTAAATCATTAATATATACAGTAAACAGCAAGGACCTCCACACTGAGCCCTGTGGAACACCACTGGAAACAGTTTTCCATTAGCAAAAACATCCATCAACCATTATCCTTTGTTTCCTGTCATTGAACCAATTTTGGATCCAACCTGCCACCTTCCCCTGTACCCCATGAGATCTCACTTTCCTGACCAGTCTGCCAAGTGGGACCTTGTCAAATGCCTTACTGAAATCCATGTAGACAACATCCACTACACTACCCTCATCAACCCTCCTTGTTACTTCCTCAAAAAATTCTATTAAGTTAATAAGATACAATATTCCCCTAACAAAACCATGCTGACTATCCTGATAAATCTGTGCTTAAGTGACAGTTTATCCTGTCTCTCAGAATTGTTTCCAATAATTTTCCCACCACTGAAGTCAGACTGACTGGCCTATCATTTCCTGGCCTATCGCTCACACCCTTTTTAAATAATGATACAATGTTTGCAGACCTCCAATCCTCTGGGACCTTGCCTGTATCTAGTGAGGATTGGAAAATGGTCTTCAGAGCATCCGCTATTTCCTCCCTGGCTTCCTTCAACAGCCTGGGGTACAATCTATCCAGCCCTCGTGATTTATTCAAGGATGCTAGTCCCTCCAGTACTTCCTCTCTCACCATACTTATTATATCTAATATTCCACACATCTCCTCTTTTAACTAGAATGTCTGCATCATCCCTCTCCTTAGTGAAGACAGAGACAAAGTGCTCATTGAGAACCCTGCCCACATCTTCTGCATCAACGTACAAGTTACCATGTACATCTCTAATAAGTAACTTGTGGGTTGATGTAGAAGATGTGGGCAGGGTTTTCAGGGTTGGCAAGCTGTAAATAATGGAGTGCCACAGGGATCAGTGCTGGAGCCTCAACTATTTGCAATCTATATCAATGAATTGGATGAAGGGCCTGAAAGTATGGTTGCTAAATTTGTTGATGACACAAGAGCACAAGAAATAGGGGACGGAGTAGACAACATAGCCCGTTGAGCCTGCTCTGCCATTCAATACCATCATGGCTGATCTTATGGGCTTTAGTTCCATTTTCCTGCCTGCATGTAGACAGGTAGGAGAGTGAGTTGTGAAGAGGATATAAGGAGCCTGCAAAGGGATAGAGATAGGTTAAGTGAGTTGGCAAACATTTGTAAGATGGAGTATAATGTAGGAAAATGTGAGGTTATCCTCTTTGGCAGGAAGAATAAAAAAGCAGTATATTTTTTGAAAGGAGAGAGATGGCAGGACTCTGTAGTACGGAGGGATCTGGGTGTCCTGGTACATGAATCACAAAAAAGCTAGTATCGATGTACAGCAAGTAATTAGGAAGGCAAATAGAATGTTGTCATTTATTGCAAATGGAATGAAATATAAAAGTAGGGAAGTTTTGCTGAAGTTGTACAGGGCATTGATGAATA
This sequence comes from Cetorhinus maximus, assembly GCF_964194155.1. Classification (NCBI taxonomy): domain Eukaryota; kingdom Metazoa; phylum Chordata; class Chondrichthyes; order Lamniformes; family Cetorhinidae; genus Cetorhinus; species Cetorhinus maximus. Next base: position 150,142,481 of record NC_135883.1, on the reverse strand, counting down.
CCATGTACAGTTTTGGTTTCCTTACTTAAGAAATAATGTAATTGCGATCGAAGCAGTTTTGAGAAGGTTCACTCGGCGGCTCCCTGGGATGAAGGGGTTGTCTTATGAAGAAAGGTTGGACAGGTTGGGCCTGTATCCATTGGAGTTTAGAGGATTGAGAGGTGATCTTATTGAAACATATAAGATCCTGAGGGGACTTGACAGGGTGGATGCTGAGATGATGTTTCCCTTGTGGGAGAGACTAGAACTAGGGGACACAGTTTAAAAATAAGACGTCCTCGATTTAAGACAGAGATGAGGAGTTTTTTTTCTCTCTGAGGGTCGTTAGTCTGTGGAATTCTCTTCCCCAGAGAGTGGTGGAGGCAGGGGCTCATTGGATATTTTTAAGACTGAGATAGATAGATTCTGGATTGACAGAAGGGTATCGGGAGTAGAAAGGAATGTGGAGTTGAGGCCACAATCAGATCATCCATGATCTTATCGAATGGCGGAGCAGGCTCAAGGGGCCAAATAGCCTAATCCTGCTCCTAATACATATGTTCGCATGTTTATAGTGTGGGGTAGCTTTTGTAAGGGTTTGCAAAACCATTTTATCAATGTTTTACCCTGTGATAAGCTTCATGACTTTAGGAATGAAACCACCTTATCAAGAGTTACCTTTATGTTTTTAATGATGAGGGTAGATGAGGCTTTGAAGAAGAGTCACAGGGACTTGAGACGTTAACTCTGTTTCTCTCTCCACAGATACTGTCAGACCTGATGAGTTTTTCCAGCATTTTCTGTTTTTATTTAAGTTTTTTTTTCACCCAGGGGTCCATGATCATTTAGTATTGGAGAGATGAACTTTATTTTAAATCTTTTAGGAAAATGAACTCTTTTTGAATTTTTTAAGCCCTCATTCATAAGAAAATAGTTTTTAATACATATAGTATACACATACACGAACATACAAGTTAAGAGCAGGAGTAGACCACTCGGACCCTTGAGCCTGCTCTGCCATTTAAGAAGATCATAGTTGATCTGAATGTAACCTAAACTCCATGTTCCTGCCTACCCCCATAACGTTTCACCCCTTTTAAATCAAGAATCTATCTAGCTCTGCCTTAAAAATATTCAAACACTCTGCTTCCACCGCCTTTTGAGGAAGTTCCAAAGACTCACAGCTCTCAGAGAGAAAACATTTCTTCTCATCTCTGTCTTAAATGGGCGACCCCCTGTTTTTAAAAAGTGACCCCTGATTCTAGATTCTCCCACAAGAGGAAACATCCTCTCCACATCCACCCTGTCAAGACCCCTCAGGATCTTAAAGATTTCAATTAAGTCACCTCTTACTCTTTTATATTCCAGTGGATACAAGCCTAACCTGTCCAGCCTTTCCTCATAGGACAACCACCCATCCCTGGTATTAGTCTAGTAAACCTTCTCTGAACTGCTTCTAATGCATTTACATCTTTCTTTATATAAGGAGATCAGTACTGAACACAAAATTCCAGATGTGGTCTCTGTATAACTGAAGCACAACCTCCCTATTTTTGTAATCAATTCACCTCACAATAAATAATAACATTCTATTAGCTTTCCTAATTATCTGCTGTACATGTAAACTATCCTTTTGTGATTCATGCATGAGGACACCCAGATCCCTCTGAATCTCAGAGCTCTGTAATCTCTCACCATTTAGATAATAAGCTTTTTTATTCTTCCTGCCAAAATGAACAATTTCACATTTGCCCAATTATACTCAATTTGCCAGATCTTTGCCCACTCACTTAACCTACCTATGTCACTTTGTAGCCTCCTTACGTGCTCTTCATAATTTACTTTCCTACCTATCTTTGTGTTGTCAGCAAATTTAGCCACCATTCCTTCAGTCCCTTCATCCAAGTCATTTATATAAACTGTAAAAAGTTGAGGCCCCAGCACTGACCCCTGTGGCACACCACTCATCACCTCCTGCCAATCAGATAAAGACCCATTTATGCCAACTCTCTGCATCTTTTTACTAGCCGATCTTCTATCCATGCTAATATGTTACCCCTTACACCATAAGCTTTTATTTTATTCTATAACCTTTGATTTGGCACTTTATCAAATCAAATGCCCTCTGGAAATAATAATACATACTAGCTTTCGATACAAGTTTTAATTAAAGTTAGATCTTTGTGATAGTTTAATTTTCACTCTTTTATTGCTGTCATTCATTTATATGTAACTTTTTAAATAAACAAGCAATATACCTGAAATAAATTTCCATGTGGACAATAACGTAAATTGAAATTGAAGTTGAAATTTTAACCTCATTATGGCTGGATTTCTTCACAGTGCAGATATATAGGGCAGGATTTTATGTGTCGGCTAGCGGGGCAGGGCCCACTCGCCGATGCGTAAAATAACGCGCGGTGATGTCGAGGGGAATTCCCGATGTCACCGCGCCCCATTTAAATTTTCAAAAGGCGGGGGCGCAGCGAAATCAGTTGCGCGCCCACCGACCTGTCAATGGCCAATTGAGGCCATTGACAGAGGCAATTAAAGGACCTGCCTGTCCAACTTTAAGGTTGGCGGGCAGGCCAGGAGCCCCGGTGGGAACTAGAAAAAACATGAAACCTCATCCTCGGGCGGGATGAGGTTTCATGTAGGATTTAAAAAGTTTAATAAAGTTTTTGTCAAAATTATGGACATGGTACAACTCATGGGACATTGTCACGAGAGGGGACATGTTAGGGAAATTTTACTTTACTATTTTTAGGTTTTGTACATTTTGAGCCTATCTCCCTGAGGCAGCACTTAGCCTCAGGAAGATGAGTGCGCGCTTTTGTGTGCATGCGTGAAGGAGTGCACTCTCGGCTCAGGGAATCGCCCTCCCCCCTCACAGGGAGTGCATAGCGCTTCCCTGCGGCTGTCACACTGGGCGGGCCTTAATTGGCCCGCCCATGTAAAATGGTGCCATGCCTCTGACCGGGGGCACCGATCGGAAGTGCAGCTGTGCGCGCCCGCCCATCAACCTCCCCCCTAACAGGGAGAAAATTCAGCCCATAAAATATTAAAGATGTATATGATATTAAAGGATGTATGATGTTAAAGGGTACAAAGATAGTAACGGATGTAAAGACTGACTCCCCAAAGCCTGTCCACCATCTACAAGGCCCAAGTCAGGAGTGTGATGGAATACCCTCCACTTGCCTGGATGAGTGCAGCTCCCAAAACACTCAAGAAGCTTGACACCATCCAGGACAAAGCAGCCCGCTTGATTGGCACCATATCCACAAACATTCACTCCCTCCATCACTGAAGCCCAGTAGCAACAGTGTGTACCATCTACAAAATGCACTGCAGGAGTTCACCAAAGCTCCTTAGACAGCACCTTCCAAACCCATGACCACTACCATCTAGAAGGACAAGGGCAGCAGATAGATGGGAGCATCACCACTTGGAAGTTCCTCTCCAAGCCACTCACCATCCTGACTTGGAAATACATCGCCGTTCCTTCACTGTCGCTGGGTTAAAATCCTGGAACTCCCTGCCTAACAGCACTGTGGGTGTACCGACACCACATGGACTGTAGCGGTTCAAGAAGGCAGCTCACCACCACCTTCTCAAGGGCCATTAGGGATGGGCAATAAATGATGGCCCAGCTAGTGAAGCCCACATCCTGTGAATGCATAAAAAAATATATATAAGATATGGAGGTACGAAAGGGAAGAAGATTTGAGAGAGTATAAAGGTAAATCTGGAAAGTCATTTTGAAGAACCGTCTGACTCAGAGTGATGCGTTTAATTCTGGGAATGAATTAATTCATATCACCACAAGTCAGATGTATACCTCGCTGAAACTGATGTAAATTAAAAATATGGCAGCATGCTTTGACATGTTTGATACAAAACTGTCAACAAACTACAGGTTTTGTTGAATAGCTGCCAAGTTCTTGATTAACAGGCAGAGTTCCCATCGTACAGAAATGTGAAGTGCTGCTGCAAATTGGTGCAAGGAACTATGATACCTGCCAGGAACACAAGCTACTTCATGTCTCATTGTTCCCAGCGTTGGGTTCTTTTCCGTGCACTATGTCTTCATTAGGTATGCCAGCTAAGTACAAAATGTACTTACACAAAAACAACCTGCGGTCATATCTAAACCTCAGGAGGCTCATACCTCCTGATATTTTGCTTATGTTTTTGACTATGGTATATGTGACAGTTTTGCAAGCAGTTGGCCCAAAGGTTTGCCAGTCCAGTCTTTTCAGCTCTTCCCCTTGCCATCTACTGATGCGTCGTTGACTAAATTCCTCCAATCAATTTGTCTCAATTTTAAAATTTTCATCCTTGTTTCCAAACCCCTCCACAGCCTCAACCACCCCCCGCCATCTCTGTAACCTCTCCCAGCCCATAACTATCTGAGATCTCTGCGCTCCCCCCAATTCTCTTGCGTATTTCCGGTTTCCATAGTTCCTCTGTTCAGCTGCCTAGGCCCTAATCTCTGTAAATTCCACCTTAGACCTCTCTGTTCCTCTCTACTTTTTTGCCCAGACTTCTGGTCACCAGCCATTTGCAACAGATAAACTGAAGGTCAAAGGCTTCCAGCTGGCCCACGCCAACAGATTCAAAGTAAAATTGAAGTTGGGCAACATTGAAGGTCAGAGGGAAATCTTCAAAAGAAGGATTGAGGGGAGTGCGGAATCGCCATTGGGCGGAGGAGAGGAACCACCAACAAACGATGTATCAATGACTCAGGGTGGAAGTTGATTGATGAAAGGAGCTGGCAAGGAGCAGGAAGGACCAGAAAAAGAACATTGAACAAAGATGAGAAGACGATGAGAGGTACAGAAGGCTGGATAAAGCTGTGAAGAAGAACTGCAAAGAGATAAACGAGGATGGATAGAGTTAAAAGGTAGGGAAACACAAGAAGCAGCAAATCGGAATGACTCCAAGGAGCTGTACAGAAACATACGGGTACTGACTGGTGCAAGAAGCAACACCAGTGTACCAATACGGGCAAGGACGGATGGAGAGCAAGAGGCAAGCTGGGTGGAACACTTTCGGGAGATCCTCAAGCAGTCCAGCCCCAGATTCATGTTCGAGTTCAACGACAGCACCGCACGTCAAGCTGAACATCAACTTGGGAGAAAGTGCCAGAGTAGACTTCCAAAGAGCCATCAAAAGCCTGAAGAGCAACAAGGCACTTGGGATTGACGCGATGCCAGCAGAGCTGTTGAAACATGGCAAGAACACCGTCACAACAGAGCTCGACAAGGTTTGGACTGTGGAGGACATCCCACACAGCAGGAGATGAGACGTAATCGTCAGGACGCTAAAAACAGGGAACCTCAATGACTGCAACAACTGGAGAGGCATAATATTGTCAGTACCTAGCAAAGCAGCAGCACCGGTCTTCCAGTGGCTCCACAACAGTCTAGGCACCCAATACCAAGAACACAGCCCTGAAGCTGCTATTCCACATGTCCATAGTAGTCCCAACTGCAATCTATGTGAGTCACCCCCGCTCTCACAGTTCTCCCAACCCCCAACTCCCCCCCGCTCTCACAGCTCTCCCAACCCACCACACCCCGCTCTCACAGCTCTCCCAACACCCCCGTTCCCACCACCAACCTCCCGCTCTCACCACCTCCCTCCCACCCACGGCTCTCACAGCTCTCCTATAATGGAGAACGAGGAAATGAAAGAGCAATTAAACAACCACGGAAACGGCATGTTTCCTGGGAGTGCATAAATAATGAGGCGGGTTCGGGACAATATAGTGTGAAAACCCGCCATCGCGGCCGGCAGGTAAAACATCGTTTTACCGCCCACTACCGCACTTTAGTGCGAATTTGGGAAAATCCCGCCCTCTGTTTCTCTCTCTCTACAGATGTCGCCAGGCTAGCATCTTCAGTTTTCACGTCAAATATCCAGCATCTGCAGTGTTTTGCTTTGGTAACAGTGGTAACACGGGTGTTACTGGCAGCACTTTGAACACTACAGCTACAGGCCTTAGAGGGTTGGGTGGCATAACTGTGACCATTAATAACCCTTACACATTCTCAGCTCATCCTGAAGTTTTCTGATGAAGTATTAACGCTTTGAATCTTTGCCTCTCCTGCTTCCTCCAGCTGTGGGTGATAACACGGATACCTTCCTAAATAATGGAGGTGGGGCCATCTCCATAAACCTGTGCCTGTGTGTGGCCCTTTTCCTTAATAACTTAATGGGGAATTGGAGTTACATTTCTCCAATCTTGTCTGCCTCTGTGAAATGTATTTGTTGTGTTCCCGAAGAGAAACATGGACATTAATGTTAATTGTACTAATCACCTTTATTGAGTTCCGTTACCCTGTTGGCGTAGCTTTCAGTTAGATAGGCTTTTTACCTTTATTCTTTCATGGGATGTGGGCATCACTGGAAAGGCCAGCATTTGTTGCCCATCTCTAATTGCCCTTGAGCTGAGTGGCTTGAGAGGCCATTTCAGAAGGCAGTTAAGAGTCAACCACATTGCTGTGGGTCTGGAGTCACATGTAGGCCAGACCAGTTAAGGATGGCAGATTTCCTTCCCTAAAAGGCACTAGTGAACCAGATGTGTTTTTAACAGCAATCAATGATAGTTTTATGGTCACTATTCCAGATTTATTAATTGAATTTAAATGTTGGGATTTGAACCCATGTCCACAGGGTATTAATCTGGGCCTCTGGAATGCTAGTTCAGTGGCATTGTATCCCTCTCTTGGAAGGATCAGGACAGGATGTATGTATCTGTTCTCTTACTGCCCATAACTTTTGTATGGAAAGAGGCATGTATTTTCTTACCCTTGGACAGTGTATTCCAATTAAATGACTCAGCAGCAAGCCTTCATGAGTTTAAAACAAAGAACATTATTCATTCTCAGACAGCTACCCCAAATTAATCCAATGTCACACACTTGGTCTCACGCGCACATGCGCAAAAAAGATGGATTACAGATAAAGATACTGCACTTTTACAGATTGCAGTTAATTCAGTCTCTGCATTCCATTTCCAGTCTCTCACGTGACAAGCCTGTTGTTTCCTGAATTGATTCGATGATTTAAAATTGAAGTGAGAGTCTTGTAAAGTAAAGGGTTCACAGCAGGTTGCGAGGTTTCTTGTAGTCAATTTTCCAGGCTGTTTGTTGTCAGATGAACTTTGAAACTGGATCAAGTTGGCTGCTTGATGATTTGCAGCTAATTTCAGTGCCTGGTTCTCAGACTTACTGATGACTGATAGTTCTCATGAATCTGTTGGGTCCTGGGGTATTAAGAGTGCAGTCCCTGAAATCTGCTTGGACCACATGACTGCTGAGTTAACATTCCTGAGGCCCACCCAGTCTAGTTTGGATGGGAGAGGTCATTGTGATACAATGGGAAGTTGATTATGGCCATTGAGTTTCAATATTCCTTTTTGTCCAGTATGCAACATGGTGACTGGCAGTTTGGAAACTTCATAACCTTTAGTTGTTGGTCCATCCTTAAACAATGAGATGTGTAAATTCCACAGATAACATTCACCTTGATATGTCCATTCCAGTGGGATGTCCCCCACCCAGGGTGAATGAATTAGAACTTTCCAGAAGCTTGGTAGTTTGTTTTGAATAAGCAAAGGTCACCTGACCTTTTGGCAGCCATCCTAACAGTTCATCAGTGCCCATTTCAAACAAATAAAAGACAGTTCCAGAAACTTCCATAAGAGCATGATTCATGTTTAAAGTTAAGAATATGACAAGCCTTTATTGGGCACGGCAAGCTACTGAGCAGAGAGCTGCCTCTACAAGCTACAGAGATCAATAAGCTCTGTGCCATCCATCCTTTCATCCTCTGGGATCAGTAAACCGCTCCCACCTGTCATGGGTCTTATGCTTTTCCTATTTATTTAGCTGACATATAATATCTAAACTGTTGCTTCTTAACAAGCTTAATAAACTACATTCAAATCACTTATGAGTTCTTGACCACCTATTTTGGGTAAACTGTGACTCCCAAACCCTAAAACCTTACATCAGTCTTAATTTAGCCTTTTGCCTATCAAACAGTTGAAAAATGACTTGGCTATGTTGTAGCAACTAGTGAAATATCAGCTGTTTTATGCAGCAATGGAGATAGCTGTTCTATATTTGGCCAGAAGAAGGCAGTGTGCTACAGTTCAAGCTTTTTCCCAGCACCCTTTAAAACCTACGCTTAAAGTGGAGGAACCATTGCAGGTCAACCCTCCAATGAACCAAACTCAGCACCCTGATGGATGTTGCACAATGAGAAACTGTGCCACAGGACTACAACAAAACCCGAGATTAATGTAGTGCCTTTATTGCAAATAAACACCCAAGGCACTTCACAAAGGTGTAACCAGAAAAAAAAAACAGGCACCAAGCCAATATATTAGAGGGGCGACCATCAGTTTGGTAAAGAAATGGGTTTTAAGGAGGGTCTTAAAAGAGGATAGGACAGTGGAGAGGTTTAGGGAGAGGGTTGCAGGGTGTGGTGCATAGATGGTGGAAGGCACTGCTGTGAATGGTAGGGCAAAAGGATGGGGGGAGGTGACTGCACAAGAGAGTTCTATCGATGTTACAGAAATAGGGAGGGGAGGATAAGTATTTTAAATTTGAGGCATTATTGAACCAAAAGTCAATGTAGTCCAGCAAGGACCATGGTGATGGGTGAATGTTACCAGTAATTACCACTTAACTACTAGAGCACCGCAGTACGTGTGGGATATCTACCACGTTACTTCAACACCACACAATCGAAGTATTATTAGGCTAAAACTAATAATCAGGTTTATTTACAAGCAAGATAGTACAGAGTAGTAAGGCGCAGTAAACTAAGGCTGACACAAATACTGAGAAAACAACCAAAATAGAATCAGTCCTCAAGGGGTTAAAATAACTAATAATAATCTAATTATTTGTAAATGATTTGGGTAAAATAAACTTTTGTACAATTCCAATGCAATGACTTCTTATTTCAAAATGAACCCAAGATATTGCCAAAATTTTAATATATTCTCAACCCAAAAGGCCTGTGAATAAAGGGCTGTCAATCAATCAAGTTCAGAACATGACAGCACATCCCGAGCATCAAAACACTTGGCACAACACTGTTTGCAACTTGTCCCTGCCTCCTCAATCTGTTACGGCTTTGATTGTGAATAATTGGTTTAGCGCCTTCGTTGACATTTCTGTATCCTAAACTGATCTGCAGATCAAAGCACCTGAATGTGTCTCAGACAGCAGGGCTCCAGTCTCCCAACTTGAAGATAAGTAAAGAAAGACAATTTCTTTCTCATTGAAGCTGTAGAAAGTTCAGGACAAGTTTTGTGTCTTGACCACAGCCCTGATGCGGAGGCAAAAAGCACTGGTTGTAAAGCTAGTTATTTCAAAGTCACAGACCTTAACAAAGTCTACTTGATGCAGAACATAAACTCCTTTTGGCACAATCTCTTTTCCCAGCCTGGGAGATGTCATGGATATAATGTGCTACTTGTGGGAACCTGTCTGCCAAATTACTCAGGCTCACGACAATGCCTGTCCAGGGCACATTACACCCTATGTTCCCCGTGAGGAACGCTGATCACGTGGAATGTAGTGCAAGCATTCAGGCAATGGTTCACAGGGTCTACAATCCAGAGGTGTTGGGCTAATAATTCAGTGAGCGTGAATTTTTATTCCACTGTGGCCTTTTGAGAATTTGAATTAGTTCAAACAAATGACCATGGAGCTGTGGGATTATCATAAAAACCCAACTGGTTCAATGGTGAGGAGTCCTGCTGTCCTTACCCACTGGCCTTTAAGAGATTCCAGTCCCAAATCAACGTGGCAGACTCTTAACTGCTAGTGGAATAGTAAGCAGCCCTGTTGTATCAAGCCGCTACCAATGGTTCAAGTTGGTGGGCCAATAGTATCTTCTCAGGGCAGCTAGAGATGGACGATAAATGCCAACCTTGCTAATGGCGGTCACATCCTGAAAACATTTTTGTTGAAAAACCTCAACCATTTTGGGGTGTGATTTCCCATAGGAGCACAGAAATTGCCTGTGGTACACATGGAAAGACACATTCCCCTTTCACCATCATCACAGTCCAGCAACCTTCAAATATAGACTATTCGCAAAGAGTGCTGTATAATCTAAAACAGTACAGTGCAGCAGATGTAGCTACCATTGTAAGAATTCTTACGGTTGTCACCAAACTTTCAATGACTGCTCCATGATGAGTGATATCCAGCATGATTGACATTAGCTGGTAGGTTTGTTCTTGTGGCTGTGGACAGGACGGACAAGGATGCATTTATTGCCCAATCCTAACTGCCCTGGGGATATTGGCAGTGACCCTGCTTTATGCGGCTGGTCCCCTTACCTGAAGACCGTTAGCAAAAGAGTTGGGTGTTCCACAACTATCCAAGGACTTTCATGGTAAACTATAAATTAGAAGATTAATTGAATTTAATTTACTCATACACTGATACACTTGGTCTGTGCATTTCTTTCATTGGTGACTACATTTCGAAAGCCCTTAATTAGCTGTAAAGCAGCTTGGGGAACCCTGAGGTTGTGAAAGGCTCTCCAGGAATGCAAGTCTTTATTTATCTATATGCACGGGCATGCACACACATACATTCTCACGCCATGCACTTCCAGCAGAGAGTCGATGAATAGCGATCTCAGGTTTGGGGACCCTGGTTTTACCCAGGAATCCTGAGGCACAATTCCAGCACAGCCACCTAACCTCAAGTTAGTTGACACGGCCACAAATCAAGGGTCAAACCCGTGACCCTGCCTGACTTGCAGAACCCAGCTACCAACCCCGCCCCCACCTACCCCCCCCTCCCCACCCCCTGCCATTGGATAAACTCATAGAGAAATCATGAAGAGCTCCCCAGCAAGACAACAAGTGAAGAAACAGCACTGATGGGTTTCAGACTCTTCAGTGTGCCAGGTTTTGTTCGACCAAAATAAATGTCATTGAAGAGAATTTCTGCATCCTCCCCTCCTTTTCATTGATCACGACATCCCAGCCACCCCGCACCATCTTCCCTGAAAAGAAAGGAGAGGTGAGTGAGATAGGTTTAAAGTTATACAATCAAATAAGCTGTTCACAGTTGCTGGCACGGTTTCAAGGAAAAGCACCCGCAGCAACAACAGAAAGGATTCAGCAGGTATATAATGTCAAACCTTCGGAGGCCACAAATCAGGAATGAGATGAAATACTCCCCACTTGCCTGGATGAGTGCAGCTCCCACAACACTCAAAAAGTGTGACACCATCCAGGACAAAGCAACCTGCTTGATTGGCACCACATCCACTAACATTCACTCTCTCCACCACCGACGCACAGTAGCATCAGTGTATACGGTCTACAAGATGCTCTGCAGGAATTCACCAAGGCTCCTTAGACTGCACCTTCCAAACCCATGACCACTACCATCTAGAAGGACAAGGGCAGCAGATACATGGGAACACCACGACCTGGATATTCCCCTCCAAGCCACTCACCATCTTGACTTGGAAATATATCGCTGTTCCTCCACTATCACAGGATCAAAATCCTGGAACTCCTTCCCTAACAGCACTGTGGGTGTACCTACCCAACATGGACTGCAGCAGTATAAGGAGGCAGCTCACCACCACCTTCTCAAGGGCAAATAAGGATGGGGAATAAATGTTGGCCCAGCCAGTGAAGACCACATCCTGTGAATGAATAATAATAAAAAAGGCAATTACAAGTCAACCACTTTGATGCAGGACTAGAGCCACATATAGGCCAGCCAGGGTAAGGTTTTCTTCCCTCAAGAACCTCAGTGTGTTTTTCCAACAATCTGGCAGCTTCATGGGGTCACTCTATTACTGATACCAGCATTTTATTATTTTTTTTTGCATCCAAGTTTTCAAACTCCGAGCATGAGATTTGCATTGACCTTCTAGCTGCATCATTAATCCACGTTTGCTGGATGACTGGTACGGTAACAACAACTTATATTTATGTAACACCTTTAACGTTGTAAAACTTTCCAAGCTGCTTCACTGGAGCATTATAAAACCAAATAAGACATTGAGACACTGAAGGAGACAGGTCAGATGACTAAAAGCCTGGTCAAAGAGGTCTGTTTTAAGAAAGGTCTTAAAAGAGGAAAGTTAGGTAGAGAGGTGGAGAGGTTTAGGGAGGGAAATCCACAGCTCAGTGCCTTGACACTGACAACAACTTATATTTATAAAGCACCTTTAATGTAATGAAATGTCCTCAGGAGCTTCACCATAAAACAAACTGGAAAATGTGGACCATTTCCATATCTTGGCAGCCTCCTCTTGACAGAGGCAGACAGTAATAATGAAATTCATCATTACCTCCCATGTACCAGCTCATCCCTCAGCTGACTGAGGAAAAGAGTATTTGAGGACCAGGATCTCCATCCTGAGACGAAGGTCATGGTTTACTGGGCGACAGTGATCCCCAAGGTCGTGTATTCTCTGGAGACTTGGCCAACCTACAGCAGGCACCTGATAGCGCTGGAGAAATACCACCAGAGGTGCCATTGCAGGATCCTCCAAATCCAACCAAGAGGGCAGCATTCTCTCCCAACAACTTGCCCAGCACTGATTCGCGAATAACGCAAAACCAGCCCTACTGGGCGGAACCTGTTTGTTTACCTGACACCAGGCTCCTGAAGTAACTGCTCTGCTCAGAACTTGCTCATGGCAGAAGACTCCCAGGAGGACAGCAGAAACGTTTTAGGGATGTCTTCAAGGCATCCCTGCAGAGGCGAAGCACCCCCGCCGACTCATGGGAGCCCCTGGCCTATGACTGACCAAAATTGAGATGGCTCATCTGGGAAGGCACTGAACACATCGAGAGACTCCGGCGGGAACATACAGAGGTGACGTTGAGGCATCGGAGGGAGCACACAAACCTCCAAACAACATGTCTACCCAACCCTTCAGAAGCACCACCTGCCCCACATGTGGCAGAGTCTGCGTTGGACTTGTCGGCCATCTTAGAACCCATCGAACCAGAGTGGAAGCAAGTCTTCCTCGATCCCGAGGGATGTCTAAGAAGAAAGAGAAAACAAAGTATGACATCGCATAATGAGGTGTTAGATCAGATGACCAAAAGCTTGGTCAAAGAGGTGGGTTTTAAAGAAGTGTTTTAAAGTAGTAGTGAGGTAGAGAGGTGGGGAGGTGTAGGGAGGGAATTCCAGAGTTTGAGGCATGCCACCAATGTGAAGTGATGAAAATCGGGAATGATCAAGAGGCTAAAATTAGATGAGTGCATATATCATAAAATGGCATGAAATAGGAGCAGGAGTAGGCTATTTGACCCATCAAGCCTGCTCTGCCATTCAATAAGATCATGACTGATCTTGATTGTGGCCTTAACTCCACTTTCCTGCCTGTCCCCCATAATCCCTGACTTTCCTTGTGGATCAAAAATCTGTGTAACTCAACCTTGAATATATTCAATGACTCAGCCTCTACTGCTCATTGGAGGCCAGAATTCCAAAGAATAATGACTCTCTAAGAGAAGAAAGTTCTCCTCATCTTTGTCTTAATTAGGAGACCCATTATTTTTAAACTGTTCCCCCCAGTTCTAGATTCCCCCACGAGTGGAAACATCCTCTCAGCATCTACCCTGTCAAACCCCCTCAGGACCTTTTACATTTCAATAAGATCACCTCCCATTCTTCTGAACTCCAAAGATTAAAGGCCCAACCTGCTCAACCTTTCCCAATTAGCCAAGTGAATCTTCTTTGAACTGCCTCCAATACAAGTTGTTCCTCTATAAATAAGGTGACCAAAATTACACAGTACTCTGGGTGTGGGCTCACCAGTGTCCTGTTCAGACTTCCCCACTTTTATTATCCATCCTCCTTGCAGTAAAGGCCAAAATTCCATTTGCCTTCCTAATTACTTACTGTATCCGTGTGATAGCTTTTTCTATTTTCTATTCTTCCTCTCAAAGTGGACAATCTCACAGTTTCCCAAATACTTCATCTGCCAACTTTTGCCCATTCAATTAACTTATCTATATCCCATTGCAGACCCTTTGTATCCTCCTCACAACTTGCTTTCCTACCTATCTTTGTATCATCAGCAAACTTGGCTAAAATACAGTCGCTCCCTTAATCCAAGTATTAATATAGAATCTAAATCATTGAGGCCTCAGCACTGATCCCAGTGGCACTCCACTAGTTACAGTTTGCGAATCTGAAAATGACCCACTTGGCCCGATTCTGGCAGGGATTTTCTGGTCCTGTCTGTGACGAGACCCGTCATGGGTGGGAACAGATAATTTGGAGAGCCAGCCAAAAGTCCATTGACTTTTGGCGGTACCGGAAAATCCCGGCCACTGGCGGGGTGGGAAAATCCTGGCTTCTGTTTCTGTGAGTTAATCAATCCTCTATCCACGCTAATATATCACCCCAAACACCTGAGATTTTTATCTTCTGCAGTAACCCTTTATGTGGCACATTATCGAATGCCTTTTAAAAATTCAAATACACTACAGCAAGACCTGGACAATATCCAGGCTTCTGCTGCTGCTGATGGTCCGAAGCGCCTCATGGTTGCCCAGTCTTGAGTTGCTAGATCTGTTCAAAATCTATCCCATTCAGCATGGTGGTAGTGCCACACAACATAATGGAGGGTATCCTCAATGTGAAGGCGGGACTTTGTCTCCACAACGACTGTGCGGTGGTCACTCCTACCGATACTGTCATGGACAGATGCATCTGTGGCAGGCAGGCTGGTGAAGATCAGGACAAGTTGGTTGCCTCACCACCTGCTGCAGACCCAATCTGGCAGCAATGTCCTTTAGGACTTAGCCAGCTCAGTCAGTAGTGGTGCTATTGAGCCACTCTTAGTGAAGGACATTGAAGTCCCCAACCCAGAGTATATTCTGCACCCTTGCCACCCTTAGTGCTTCTTCTAAGTGGTGTTCAACATGGAGGAGCACTGATTCATCAGCTGAAGGAGGGCAGTATGTGGTAATTAGCAGGAGGTTTCCTTGCCCATGTTTGACCTGATGCCATGAGGCTTCGTGGCATCCAGAGTCAATGTTGAGGACTCGCAGGATAACCCCCTCCCGACTGTACACCACTGTGCTGCCAACCACCCATCCTGGGCCTGTCCTGCCGGTGGGACAGAATGAGATGGTGGTGTCTGGGGCATTATCTATAAGATATGATTCCGTGAGGATGACTCTGTCAGGCTGTTGCAATTTTGGCACTAGCCCCCAGATGTTAGTAAGGAGGACTTTGCAGGGTCGACAGGGCTGAGTTTACCATCGTCGTTTCCGGTGCTTAGGTCTGGTCCGTCCAGTTTCATTCCTATTTTGTGACTTTGTAGCGGTTTGATACAACTGCATTGCTGTGGGTCTGGACTCAAGTAAGATTTCCTTCCCTAAAGGGCATTAGTGAACCAGATGGGTTTTTACAACAATCGGCAACAGTTTCATGCTCATCATTAGACTTTGAATTCCAGATTTTTATTGAACTCTAATTCCATCATCAGCTGTGGTGGGATTCGAACTCATGTCCCCAAAGCATTACCCTGGGTCTCTGGATTACTAGTCCAGCGACAATACCACTACACCATTGCCTCCAACATGGCTGATCATGGCTGATCCTCTATTTCAATGTCATACTCCCCTTGGCTCTCATAATCTATCTATTTCTTTCTTAAATATATTCAGCGACTTAGCCTCCACAGCCTTCTGTGGTAGAGAATTCCACAGGTTCACCACCCTCTGAGTGAAGAAGTTTCCCCTCATCTCAGTCCTAAATGGTCTACCCTATATCCTGTGACTGTGAGCCCTTGTTCTAGACCACTGCCCCTTTCCACCTCCAGCCAGAGGAAATATCATCCCTGTATCCAGTCTGTCCATCCTGTCAGAATTTTATATGTTCGAATGAGATGATCTCTCATTCTTCTAAACTCCAGTGGATACAGGCCTGGTTGATCCAATTTCCCCTCATACGATAATCCTACCATCCCAGGAATCAGTCTGGTGAACCTTTGCTGCACTCTCGCTGTGGCAAGTATTTCCTTTCTTAGGTAAGGAGGCCAAAACTGCACACAATACTCCAGGTGTGGTCTCACCACTGGTTATCATTACCCTGCACTATTGCCTTGTTTTTTTGCCTTTAACTATCCAGATTTCCTTGCATGTGAACTGTCCCCCACAACTATTTAGTTTAAAGCTCTCTCTACCGCTGTTGTTATACGATTGGCAGGGTACTGGTTCTATTGTGGTTCAGCTGCAGGCTGACTCAATGGTACAGCTCTCTCTTTCCCCAGTACTGCTGCCAATGTCCCATGAATCAAAACTCATTTCTCCCAAATCAGTCTTTGAGCCACGCATTCCACACTCTGATCTTATTCACCCTATGCCAATTTGCTCGTGGCTCAGGTAGTAATCCAGGCGTTATTGCCTTTGTGGTTCTGCTTTTTAACTTAGCCTTTAGCTGCTCATACTCCTTCAGCAGAATCCCTTTCCAGTCCTACCTATGGGATTGGTGCCCATGTGGACCAAGACCACTAGAACCTTCTCCTCCCACTCCAAGTTCCTCTCCAGCCCTGAGGAAATGTCCTTAACCCTAGCACTGGGCAGCCTTTGAGACTCATGCTCTTGGCTGCAGGGAACTGTATCTACTCCCCTGCCCCCTATTACAACTACATTCCTTTTAACGCCCCCCCCCCCCCCTCCACCCCCACTCCACCCACCTGCCGTGGTCAGCCAGCTCTTCCTCCCTGCAGTCCCTGCTCTCGTCCTGCATGTTGCAAGAATCTCAAACCTGTTGGACAATTGCAAGGGTTGAGGTTCCTCCAGTGCCAACTTCCAGATCCCCATACCTGCCTCACTCGCAGTCACATCCTTCTGCCCCTGGCCAGGAACAAATTTGAAGGACCCAGCATAAGGGATGTGGCTGCCTCCTGGAATAAAGTGGCTGGTTAATATCCCCATTGCTGATGCATCACAGTGTCCGACAGTCAGACTCAAGCCCATCAACTCTGAGCCAGAACTCCTCAAGCTGCGGACATTTATTCCAGATGTGGTTCCTGTGGATCACACTGGTGTCCACCAGCCATCAAATGCTACAGCTGTAACACATCACCTGCCCTGTCATCTTTATTGTGTTTTATTTAACCAATTACGTTTAGAAAAATCACTCAAGGCTTCTCTGTAGTTATACCAAGTGATTTAATTAGTCAAGCTATAAATTTAATGCAATACATATATCTCCCCAGTTCCAGTTTAAATTACTGGCGCTTATTAGAGAGGAAAAAAATGTAAAACCCATCAGCAGCTCACCTATCTGCTCACTAAATTAATGCCTCCAGGCTTCAGCTCTCATATCCCACTGCTGGTCTCTGGTTCCCTCTCTCAGCCCATTCTTTTTGTGTGAAAAGTCAGAACAGTGTCTCTTCCTTCATTGCACAGAATTCCCCCACTCAGCAAATTCCCAAGCTCACACTCTGTCTCGAGCTGCACTCAGTGACAAGCTGCTATGTTTGTGCTTGCTTACATGCTCTTGTGTGGTGCTCATCCCTCTGCTGCTTTAACCCATGGAAATAGCAGAGAGAGGACTGTCAAGTGACTGCACTGAGCATTGACCCGATGTTATCCCCAACTATTTACAAAGCTAAA
The DNA here is from genome assembly GCF_964194155.1 of Cetorhinus maximus. Classification (NCBI taxonomy): domain Eukaryota; kingdom Metazoa; phylum Chordata; class Chondrichthyes; order Lamniformes; family Cetorhinidae; genus Cetorhinus; species Cetorhinus maximus. Next base: position 150,124,846 of record NC_135883.1, on the reverse strand, counting down.
GGAATCCCAAAACTTACACATGGCACTAAACTGGGGAGGCAAATAGCTTTAAGAAGGAGCTAAACAAGGACAAAGCCAAACTGTAAATTGGCAGGATAGCACAGATAAAATGCAATTACACTTAGCAGTGTTGCACATTGGATGGAATATGATCTGACTAAAGGTGAAGCTGAGATGGGTGACAGTGGGTCCAGCATGTGATGTGTCAGCTTAGAGCAGCAGTAATGAAAGTCATCCGACTGTTGTGGGAGACGGTGAGAGAGATCCTTATCAGCTGGTTAGGAGCAATGTAGAAAATAGAGAGTGTGAAGCCAAAAGGCCTCTCCGTGTGCTGGTCTTCCTCCTCCCTGTCATCTCCCTGGCTGGGCCTCCCATGCCATGGCCCATCATGTCTGTACTGGCTCTTTGAAAGAACCAGCCATTTAGTTCCGCTCCCCATCTGGTTCCCAAGAGCCCTGCAATGCCTCCTTTTCTAGAATATATCCGAGTCCCTTTTGAAAAGTTATGACTGATTCTGCTTCATGTAATGCATTCTAGATCATCACAACTCACTTCATCAAAAAGATTTCTCCTCGTTCCCCCCACCCCACTGGATATTTTGCCAATTTTCTGAAATTGGTGTTCTCTGTTTACCAACCCATCTACCAGAGGAAACAGTTTCTCATTATCAACTCTTATCAAAATCCCTCATAATTTTGAACGCCTCTATTAAATCTCCTCCTTATCTTCTCTGCTGTAAGGAGGACAACCCCAACTTCTCCAGTCTCTCCACACAACTGAAGTCCTTCAGTCCTGCTATCATTCCGATAAATCTTAGCTGCACCCACTCAAAGACCTTGACATCCTTCACTTTAGATGACTGTAAAGCGGGGGGGGGAGGGTGTCTGGTGACCATAAGAACTGGGATGGGGTTTGTTGTAAGATGTGTGTAGGTCTCATAAAGAGGTTCTGAGTCTTGCATAGCTTAATGGTAAGTGTTTTTTAATGACTTGTAACTATACGTATATGCAGTGTAAGGTCTAAGCTAGGAGCTGTCTTCATGCTTGCCTCTACACACCTCTCTGTCCTGTACAAGACTGCCCTCTGGACTTGGGTCATGAATTCCTTTACATCACAATGTAGGCTGTACTTTATTCAGTCCCATTTCTATGCCAGATCCTTATACTACAGATGTAGGGGTGTTGGTGACCATAAGAGCAAGGGTATTGGGGTGGGTGGGGAAGCGAATTTCTGATAACCATAACTCTCCCTGCTGGCTGACAGCCACAGTTCTCACAAGAAAAACTCAAAGAGGCAAGGCAAGAGGAGACCCCCCTGGCTCAGTCTCCCACAGGCTGTCCTAGAAATAAGGGCAAAAGGCGTCCCTTCAGGACAAACAGGTCGAAATATGGGACAATCCCTTAAAATGCAGGGCAGTTGGTCACCCTGCTCTATTCCTGCATCCTTTCTCTTTCTTTTATTTTTGTGAGGATTGTTCTTGATTGGCTTTTAAACCTAGACATTCATAGTTTTTCTTTACGCTCCATTAGACTCTGAGGGCATTTTACTCCTGAGTTTATGGAAAAACAAAACCCAGTGCACGTGTGAATGACTGTGCACGAAAATAATGTATTTGTGCAGATAAAGCAGCCAAGTCCTGAAAAGCCTGTGGCAAAAAACTCCAGATATTTGCCTATTGCCTGGATTGGCCCCAGCTCAGGATTGTGGGAAAAGGAATGATAGCCAAAATGGAATCGAGCCAACAGGAAATTGGGGTCCAAGACAAGCTGTAGGATGTCGAAAGCATCCACTTTATACTCTAATGCCTATGCAAACTCGTAATTGTTTTTTATTAACATAAGTTTACTTAACTTACTGAGCAAAGGGATTTGATTGAGGCTGAACCAACAGATAAAAGAACACATTTACAGTAGCTTTGTCTGCCTACAACAGTCAGGTATCCAGCAATAGTTACTCCTGCTACTGCATAATAATGGAAAGCATAGATTTTCAACTTTGAACTCCCAGACCTGTACGCAGTCCATCAGATGACCACAGGCTACTACAGGCCAGCCACAAGGCCTTTAGCTTTCGTTCCATCCATCAGTGGATTTTTGTGTTTTTCTATGTTTGTTGATTTATAATGTGCCTTGCACCCTGTTTACTGGAGCGATAGTGCTGCTGGGAGATGAGGGAAATTTGTTTTATGCAGCAAATCGTTACGGCTTGGAATGCACTACCTGAAAGGGAAGCAGATTCAATAGGAACTTTCAAAAGGAAATGCAATAAATGCTTGAAGGGGAAGAATTTGCAGGGGTATGAGGAAAAGAGTAGGGGCGTGGGACTAAGGGTGGTCAGGGCACATGCTTGTAAAGGAGCTTGGCTAATTTGCAGGAAATTCTGACGCCTTAACATAAGGACACACGAACATAAGAGATAGGAACAGCAGTAGACTATACGTCCTCTCAACCATTGCTCCACCATTCAATAAGATCATAGCTGATTTTTTGGCCTCAATCCCACTTCCCTGCCTCTCAGCCTTATGTGCGTGACAACGAAAGGCCCCTTTCACCAGGGTCAGAAATGATGGGGTTTGGGGCGGCTCAGGGGGAAAGAAAATTGAGGGGACCTGGATCACGGCGAAGGAAGCCTGAACCTGAAAACTTTTCTGCGCCCAGGCTCCCGCCTCAGCAAACAGCGGCAAGGGTTTGCCAGCCCTTTGGAAACCAAATTGGGGGAAAAGAAAAACATTAAAACGACAGCAAAATAAATCCTGCTAGTGCCGGGCACCTGAAATAAAAGCCCAGAAGGCTGGCAAACACTCAGCAGGCCAGCAGCATCAGGGGAGAAAAATAATTAGAACATAAACAAAAGGAGCGGGAGCAGACCATTTAGCCCTTTGAGCTTGCTTCGCCATTTAACAAGATCATGGCTGATCTTGTGACTTAACTCCACCTTCCTGGACAATCCCCATTCCCCTTAATTCCCTTAGTACCCGAAAATCTACCAACGTCCGTCTTGAATGTGCTCTCACCGACTGAGCACCCACTGGTCTCTGAAGGAGAGAATTCCAAAGATTCACAACCCTTTGAGTGAAGAAATTTCTCCTCGTCGCCGTTCTAAATGGCCCTCCTCTTGTTCTGAGACTGTACCCCGTGTTCTATATTCCCCAGCCGGGGGAAGTATTTTCTCAGCGTCGATCCTGTCAAGCCTCTTAAGAGTTTTATACGTTTCAATGGGATCGCCTCTCATTCATCCAATCCAAAGGGGATATAGGCCTTTTCTACTCAATCTCTCCTCAAAGGGCAACCCTTCACTGCACTCCCTCTAAGGCAAGTACGTCCTTCCTAAAATAAGGAGACTAAAACTGCACATTGTAGTCCAGGGCTGCAATTTAATGGCTCCATCGTGGCAGGAATGGGGCCATAAAATGCGATGAGCCATTCTAAACTCCATTGACTTCCATAAAATCCCGCCAGCATAAAATTCCATCCCAGATGCGCCAACACCCATTACAGTTGTAGTAAGACTGTTCACTCTTATATCCCAATCCCTTTGTAACAGAAGCTAACACACCATTGCCTTCCTAATTGCTTGCTGCACCTCCATGATAAATTTCTGTGATTTATAGAAACATATCCAGTGACTTGACCTCCACAGCACTCTGTGGTAGAGAATTCCACAGGCTCACCACTCTCTGAGTGAAGAAGTTTCTCCTCATCTCAGTCCTAAATGGCCTATCCCATATCCTGAGACTGTGACCCTGTGTTCTAGACCCCCCCCAGCCAGAGGAAACATCATCCCTGCATCCAGTCTGTCCAGCCCTGTCAGGATTTTATACATTTCACTGAGGTCTCCTCCCATTCTTCTAAACTCCAGTGAATACAGGACAAATCTCTCCTCAGACGACAATCCTGCCATCCCAGGAATCAGTCTGGTGTACCTTCTCTGCACTCCTTCTATGACAAGTATATCCTTTCTTAGGTAAGGAGATCAAAACTGCACACAATACTCCAGGTGTGGTCTCACCAAGGCCCTGTACAGCTGCAGTAAGGCATCGTTGCTCCTGTACTCAAGTCCTCTTGCAATGGAGGCCAACATACCATTTGCCTTCTTAACTACTTACTGCACCTGCAAGCTTGCTTTCAGTGATTGGTGGACAGGGAAACCCAGGTCCCTTTGTACATCAACAATTCCCAATCTATCACCATCTAAATAATACTCTGCCATTCTGTTTTTCCTACCGAAGTGGATAACTTCACACTTATCCACGTCATACTGCATCTGCCATGTATTTGCCCAGTCACTCAACCTCAAGTCTAAATCTGAACAAAGACACACAGGTCCCTCGGAATTCAAACACTTCCCAGGCTCTCGCCATTCAAAAAACATTCTTCTTAATTTTTTCCACCAAAGTGGATGACTTCAAACTTCATCACATTCTATTTCATCTGCCATATTCTTGCCCATTGATCCAAACTGCATATATCCCTCTGTGGTCTCTTTGAATTCTCCTCATCACCTACTTTCCCACCTAAGTTTGTATTTTCAGCAAACTTGGATACATTACATTCAGTCCTCTCATCTAAGTCATTAATATAGATTGTAAATAATTGAGGCCTAAGCACTAACCCTTCCAGTACCCTACTAGTTACAGTGGGCCAACCCCAAAATGTCCTGTTTATCCCAACCCTTCGGGAGGCATTGGAAAGAGTTCAGGAGAATCCCTAAGCCACCAGGGCTCAGATACAATTGATTTTAAGTGGCTCATTCATGGGCTTAATTGCCTTTCCACTACCAGAGGGTGGGATTCCTGCATATGCCCCTTGCCGCCCCCCAACTTAACTGGGGACAGTTTTCCCGACATCGGGAATCTGATGCAGGTACTCCGGTCCGATCATCCTGGAAGGTACCACTAAATCTAGACCCTGAAAGTTTTTAAGCAACATCCTAAATGAGGAGGGAGAGGTAGAGAGGCGGAGAGAGTTAGAGAGCTAATTCCAGAGGTTACGGCTTAGACAGTTGATGACACGGCTGGGAACTGTTGAGAGCCCCTCGGGCTGTACAGCTCAAAATGAATGTATGCAGTGATTACTAATTGTATTATAATTGTATTGAAGCACCTCAGGGTGCAACATGATGTATGTTGATAACTCCAGTACCATTGTCTGATTGTTTACATTGACCATATTGAAATGATTGTAATATTCATTGATTGTATTGAAGCACCTTGTGATCCATGTGTAAAAGTTGAATCTGATTGTACTTTTGTGATGGTGATTTTGAAATGTTTTGGAATGTTCTTCCAGACATTTTATGAATAAAGTATATTTTTCAAAAATAAAACCAATAGTGCGGCGAAGGTAGGAGGTGGTGTAGAAGAGGCCAGAAATGGAGAAGTGCAGAATTCTCAGAGGGTTGTGCGATTGGAGGAGGGCACTAGATAGGAAGGGAAAAAGTCACTGAGGGATTTGAACGCAAGGATGAGAATTTTAAACTTGAAATGTTGGTAGGCCAGTGAGCACAGCAGTTACAGGTGGACGGGCCAGTGCATGTTAGTAAAAACTGTATAAGATTTCAGGGAGATAGTTAGTGAAATGGGCAGGCAGATAGCAGATGCAAATTAATGCACCAAAGTGTGAAACCACGCATCTTGGAATAAAAAACACAGTCTCGGAGTGCTGACTCAAAACGGACAGACAGGCATTCAATACTGTGGATGAACAGAGAAAGCCAATGGATCAATATATAACTCTGTCAAAGTGATCATGGTAGTAGATAAGAAGAAACCAATAACCTCTTGTATGTTTAAAAAAAAGACGCATTAAGTCCAAAAGTGAAAAAGTAATGATAAATTTGTACATTTGTCCTGGTCCTGCTCTCAATTTCAGGCCTGTTACACCTTAATGGCTTTCAAAGAGGAAAATGGAGCCACTTGGAATGAAGGAGTGAGGGATTGGTCTCTGTTATCTTTCAACTTCCAATTGGCAGAATGTTTGTTTCCTTTATTTGTCCTGAAGACCTGGACATCACTGGAAAGGCTGACATCGCCATCCCTCGCTGCCCTCAGGAAGTGGTCTTCTTTTTTGACTTGCTACAGTAGCAGTTTGAAACAACTGAAATGTTTGCCATTTCAGAGGGCATTGGAGTGGGACTGGAGTCACATATAGGCCAGACTGGGTAAGGGCAACAAGAACCTGCATTTATAGAGCACCTTCAATGCAGGAAAACATCCTGAGGCCCTGCCAGATCTGCTGAGTCTTTCCAGGTATTTCTGTTTCTGCGGTTTCCTCTACATTGGAGAGACCAAATGCAGACTGGGTGACCGCTTTGCAGAACACCTTCGGTTTGTCCGCAAGCATTACCCAGACCTCCCTGTCGCTTGCCATTTCAACACTCCACCCTGCTCTCATGCCCACATGTCTGTCCTTGGCCTGCTGCATTGTTCCAGTAAAGCTCAACGCAAACTGGAGGAACAGCACCTCATCTTCCGACTAGGCACTTTACAGCCTTCCAGGCTGAATATTGAGTTCAACAATTTCAGATCATGAACTCTCTCCTCCATCCCTACCCCCTTTCCGTTTCTTCCCCCTCCTTTTTGTTTTTTCCAATAATTTATATAGATTTTTCTTTTCCCACCTATTTCCATTATTTTTAAATGTATTTCCACCCATTGTTTTATCTCTACCTTTTAGCCTTTTTAGTATTCCTTCACCCCACCTCACCCCCACTAGGGCTATCTGTACCTTGTTTGTCCTGCTTTCTACCCTTAATTAGCACATTCCTTTAGATAATATCACCACCTTCAACACCTCTTTGTCCTTTTGTCTGTGACATCTTTTGGTTATCTCCACCTATCATTGGCTCTTTACCTAGCTCTTCCCCCCCCACTCCCTTAAACCAGCTTATATTTCACCCCTTTCCTATTTTTACTTAGTTCTGTTGAAGGGTCATGAGGACTCGAAATGTCAACTGTGCTCTTCTCCACCGATGCTGCCAGACCTGCTGAGTTTTTCCAGGTATTTCTGTTTCTGTTTTTATCCTGAGGCCCTTTGCAGGAGTACAATCAAACATAAATCAATACCGAGCCAAAGGAAGAGATAATAAAGCAGGCGATTAAAAGTTTGGTTAAAGAGATAGGTTAAAATGGAGAGAGCGTTGGAGAAATTTAGGGAGGGAACTCCAGAAGCCTACATGGTCGATTTCCTTCCCTATAAAGGACAATCGTAATTCAGTTTGGCTTTTATAACAATCTGACAGCTTTGTGGTCACTTTTACCCATGCCAACCTTTTTTCCAGGATTCAAATTCTCAAACTATGGTGGTGAGATATGAAATTACCCTATTTGGATGGGTGTAAGGTAATCACTATGATACCTTAGCAACAGGATTGCAGCTCTTCCATGCTGTCTGTGTAAATGTACCCACAGATTTTCCACTAAATTATGACCTTTGGAAGCTCCAAAGCAAAACCTTAAGGTGCGTTAATGCTGCTGCTTTAGTTTGAGGAGTGCAGGACTTAACCACCATGCCTCCCCCAAGTGCTATTATCCGCTATGTGCATTCACCCCTGTTGCAGCACCCCCATCCCCAAGCACGAGGGGAACTGGCAAATCGGATGCCAGTTCACAAGCCCCAAGGGCCTCAGCTATCATCAAAATAAGGTACGCATGTCTTTTTCTGTTCACAAATTCATCTGTCAGTGTGAGGAATGTTGACATGTCTTTGACTGCATTGTCATAACCTGAATACTCCTTTCGATAAAGGAGCTCACCTGCGCAGTGCTGCTGTTCTCCGTGCTGCCTGTAGATGTCAGTCTTGTACTGCCACTCATTTTCTCCATTCCCGAAAAGCTTTACAAAGCAGCTGAGAATGTTTTAATCATCTAATATTTGTGGTAATGGTTCCAGAGGTTAGGATAGATTAGAGAAGCTGGGGCTTTTGTCCTTGGAAGAGAAAAGATGAAGAAGCGTTTTGATGGAGGTATTCAAAGTTATGAGGCGTCTGGACAGCAGACAGGGAGAAACTGTTCTCGTTGGCAGAAGTGTCAAGAACCAGAGGACAATGATTTAAGCTGATTAGCAAAAGAAGCAAAGGCGATGTGAGGAAAATCTTTTTGATGCAGTGAGTGGTTAGGATCCAGAATGCACTTCCTGGGAGTGTGGTGGAGGCTGATTCAACTGTGGCTTTCAAAAGGGGATTGGATAATTATGTGAAGAAGAAAAAATTTGCAGGTCAATGGAGAAGAGGTGGAGGAGTGGAGCTGGGTGAGTTGCTCTTGCAGAGAGCAGACACAGGCACCATGGGCCTCCTTCTGTTCTGTAACCATTCTATGATTCTATCATTCAATTTTAATTTCCAGGATGTGGGCATCACTGGCAAGGCCCACATTGGTTGCCAATTTCCTAGTTGCCCTTGAGAAAGTGGTGGTAAACTTTCAAGTCCGGAGCCTTAAACACAAAATCTAGGCTGACACTCCAATGTAGTCCTCCAGGAGTGCTGAACTGTCGGAGGTGCCATCTTTCAGATGAGATGGTACACTGATGCCCCGATTGCCCTCTCAGGTGGATATAAAATATCCCATGCCACTATTTCGGATAAGAACAAGGGGGTCTTTTAGTGCCCTGGGCAATATTTGTTTCTCAACAAATGACACTAAAACAGATTACCTGGTCACTGTCACGTTGTTGTTTGTGGGAGCTTGCTGTGCACAAGTTGGCTACCACTTTTCCCTACATGACAACAGGGGCCATGATTAAAAAAGTACTTCACTGGCTTTGAAGAACTTTGGGAGGCCCAGAGGTTGTGAAAGGTGCTATAGAAATTCAAGTTTTTCTTCCTGAATCACTGCAGTCCATGTGGTGAAAATGCTCCTGCAGGGCAGTCAAGTAGAGAACTCCGTGACTTTGACCCAGCAACAATAAAAGAGCGGCGATATATGTTCAAGTCACCTGTTGACTTGTTTGCGCTAAAGAGATACAGCGAGAGGTCTTTTAAAAGGGTTATTCATTCTTCCTTTCTATGAGAGACTCAGATATCCTATTCCTATTAATAAAAATCTTTACATTTCATATTTCTGTTAAGAATTGGTACATACGAACAAGGGGCAGGAGTAGTCCATTCGGCCCCTCGAGCCTGCTCCGCCATTCAATGAGATCATGGTTAAGCTGATAGTTACCTCAAATCTGCATCCTGCCTACCCCCAATAACCTATCACCCCCTTGGTTACCAAGAATCTATCCACCTCTGCCTTAAAAATATTCAAAGACTCTGCTCCACTGCCTTTTCAGGAAGCGAGTTCCAGATTCACCTCATCTCCATTTTAAATGGGTGACTCCTTATTTTTAAAGAGTGACCCCTAGTTCTAGATTTTCCCACAAGACGAAACATCCTCTCCACATCCACCCTATCAAGTGTGGATCTTCTATGTTTCAATCAAGTTGCCTCTTACTCTTCTAAACTCCAGCGGATACAAGCCTAGCCTGTCTAACCTTTCCTCATAAGACAACTCGCCCATTCCAGTCATTAGTTTGGTAAACCTTCTCTGAACTGCTTCTAATGCATTTACATCCTTCCTTAAATAAGGTGACCAATACTGCACATAATACTCCAGATGTGGTATCACTAGTGCTCTGTATAACTGAAGCATAACCTCCCTACTTTTGTAATCAATTCCTCTCACAATAAATGATAACATTCTATTAGCTTTCCTAATTACTTGCTGTGCCTGCATGCTAGCCTTTTGCGATTCGTACACTAAGACACCAAGATCCCTCGGAATCTCAGAGCTCTGCAATCTCTCACCATTTAGGTAATAAGCCTCTCTTTTATTCTTCCTGCCAAAATGGACAATTTCACATTTGCCCACATTTATACTCCATTTGCCAGGTCTTTGCCCACTCACTTAACCTATCTACATCTTTTTGTAGCCTCTTTATGTCCTCTGCACAACTTACTCTCCTACCTATCTTTGTGTCATCAGCAAATTTGGCAACCATCCCATCCATTCCTTCATCCAAGTCATTTATATAAATTGTAAACAGCTGAGGTCCCAGCACTGATCCTTGTAGCACACTGCTTGTTACATCTTGCAAATCTGAAAAATACACATTTATGCCTACTCTCTGCTTTCTGTTAGCCAGCCAATCTTCTACCCATGCAATATGTTGCCCCCTATACCATGATCATACTGTAAACTTAGCTTTTTTTTTACTCATTCATGGGATTAGGTGTATCTGGCTAGACCAGCATTTATTGCCCATCCCTAATTCCCCTTGAGAAGGTGGTGGTGAGCTGCCTTCTTGAACCGCTGCAGTCCATGTGGTGTAGATACACCCAAAGTGCTGTTAGGAAGGGAGTTCCAGGATTTTGACCTAGCGACAGTGAAGGAATGGTGATACATTTCCAAGTCAGGATGGTGTGTGGCTTGGAGGGGAACTTGTAGCTGGTGGTGTTCCCATGAATCCACTGCCCTTGTCCTTCTGGATGGTAGGGGTTAGGGGTTTGGAAGGTATCGATTGCCTGTAGGCAGATCATACCAAAGCTTCTGCCCATCTGTTTAAACTGTTGGGAATTGGGAGCAGCAGCTCCTGAATTTCATTCCGAGCTCTCCATGTTCCTGATGAAATGCAAATGGAGCCAGATGATAGGAAAAGTAAACGATAACCGGGGCTGTGACTGCCTATATGTACCATCTGTAGACATTGGAAAACTCTCACTGAGACCCCAGGAAATAAGACACCTGCAGTCCTGAATCTGTGTGAGTTGTGTGCCAGGGTTCCCAAAGGCCATCCTGATATTTCTGAATCCTTGACAGTTTTGGTTAATCCTGAAGGCTCCCCTAGGAATGTAGGCAGAGGAGTAGGCCATTCAAGCCCTGAAGACTGTTCTGCCATTAGAACTTGGCTGATTTGTACCTTAGCTCCATTTACCTGTCTCTGCTCTATATCTCTTGATACCTTTACTCAACAATCATCTATCAACCTCAGTCTTAAATAGTTCAATTGACTGAGCACCCACAGCCTTTTGGATGAGGGAGTTCCAGATTACATTTCTTCAACTTACTTTCATATTGACGACCTGAAAAAGGGGAAGAGGTTGATAACAGGCTGTGAACCCTATGGCCTTGAGGCACAGATCAGTCATGATCTGACTGAATGGCAGGAACAAGCTCAATCAAGGGGCTGAATGGTCTACTCCTATGATTCCTGAAGGTACATATAATCTTTAGCTTCCTTTTCATTGCCCAGATATAAAGAGAGATAAGCAGAGGACCTTGTGGTCCGTATTTCTCATGTAAAAATGAGAAGATGAAAGCTTTGCCTTTGTGTGACTGTGGAGACCACCAAGTGTTTACATGTGGTAAATAAAGAGAAACTGTTTCCAGTGGCTGAAGGGTTAACAATCAGAGGGCACAGATTTAAAGTGATTGGCAAAAGAACCAGAGGTGACATGAGGAATGGCCTCCTTCTGTGCTGAACTATTCTAGGATTCTATGAAGGCAGGTAATAACGAGCCTTAATTCAGCCAAACATCTCTTATCGAGCTCAGTTGAAATAAAAATCAGAAGGGATGCAAAACGACAAGCTGGCTTGATATAACCTGTTTTACAATGTTACACAAATGAAGATTTCCCCCAATTAAAATGAAAATTGGGCAACTTCTACATTTATAATTTTTCTATTGGGTTGCCCTGGACAATCCTGGAGGATTGGCAAACCTAACGTCAGAGGATCATAGGTTCAAGCCCCACTCTAGAACCATGTGTGCAGAATCAAGCTGACACCACAATGCAGCACCAAGAGTGCTGGCTTCTAGATGAGAAGTTAAGCCAAAATCCCATCTCCCTATTCAGATGGACCTGAAAGATACCATTGCCTGGTTTGAAGAAGAGCAGGGCATTCTCTTGGTGTCCTGGACAATGTTTATCCTTTATCCAATGTGATGAAGAATAGAGTATCTGGCCATTTGCCTCATTGCTTTTTGTGGGTCCTTACTGTGCACAAATTGGCTTCCTGACATTACAGCAGTAATTACACTTCAAAACATTTCAATGGCTGCACAGATCTTTGGGATGTCCTAAGGATGTGAAGGGTGCTTTATAAATGGAAGTTTGTTGTTCTTATGTAAGGATAGATTTTCCTCTTGCTGTACGTGGGAATAATGGGTTACCTGAACACAGGGCAGAAAGGAAAACCAAGCAATTAGGATCACACATTTGTAATGGATGGTGCCGTCTTTTCCCTGCGTTAATTAAAAAGGTTAGAAAATCGGATAGACTTTCCTCACTGAAATCTTTCTCACTTGATTTTCCTTAATGCAACAGGATCGGGGCCTGAAGAGGGCCAGAAAAGTTAGCACAATTAACCTTTTGTTTTTGGTATGTTTGTGGGCAAAGAAGAGTAGGTATGCTTCCCAGATCCCACAAGGAAACCTTAGGGATCCTCTTCCCTGGATCATCCTGACCATGATCCCAGGGCAGCCAGGGCATTGTTTGATGCCTTAATGCAAAGTGCCAGGTGCACTTTATACCCTAGTGCCATATGGTGTTTCATAGCCACATACCAATAGTAACACGAAGCAGCTCATTGGTTACCTCATGGCACACATTCCACATGTTGAGGGCAATTACCCGATGTTGAGCTCCTGCATGGTGGGGAGCTTCACTATCTGGGAGCACACAACAGGAATTTGGGACCAGAGATCAGGAAGCGCTGTCTGATTTCCACTTGGGATCAAAAGACAAGGAACAATATCAAAAGATTTGGCACCAATTTCCCTGTGGAATGCAGACACTCTCTCTGCTGCCTGTAGGTGTCACCCTAGTACTGCCGCTCATTTTGCCCTTTCCCTAGGAATCTAAGGGACCTGCCGTAACTTTGGAGACTCCAGCCGGCTTTCCCTTTGGTTGCGTGCAATGGTTAGAACAAAAATAAATCATAACAGGAAATATTAAAACAGTCTCTAACTTTCTCTAAACAAACAGCACTGCCTGTTACAGTCCACCCCCAGTAGCTGTGGCTGAGTCCATTATCAGCTTAAGTGCCCTCAGTTGACGGATCTTTAGTTTAGTTTAGTTGTTAACCTTCAGCTTCTAATCATGTGCTGTGTTCTGATTCCTGCGCTTACTGGGACATTCATTCGGGACGATCTTGACTTGGTGTGATATGTTAACAGTGAGTTGACAACCTGCTGTACATCTCTTCCGCACCTTGATGTCGGCAGAAAGGTAAAACGGGTTGTTGACTCACCATCACCCATTTTATACCGCAGCAAAAAGCCACGATCAAACTCATTGTGTGCTGATTACAGGGTCCTGGTTATGATCAAAGCAACTGGAGTAGTCACGTCAGGAGTTTGGGCTGAGCTGTAAACATATGTCATATTATTTCACCCTGACTATGTCCTTTATCACTGGAGGCAAAATAGAATAGATGGGAACACCACCACCTGCACTTCCCCCCCCTCCAAACCACTCACCATCCTGACTTGGAAATATATCGCCGTTCCTTCGCTGTCGCTGGGTCAAAATCCTGGAACTCCCTTCCTAACAGCACTGTGGGTGTATCTACACCACACGGACTGCAGCGGTTCAAGAAGGCAGCTCACCACCACCTTCTCAAGGGCAACTAGGAATGGGCAATAAATGCTGGCCCAGCCAATGAAGTACACACCCCATGAATGAATAAATAAAAATACATCTTCAATAAGGTACGATATTCATATATTGGCAATGACTGACCCACCATTGTTTTTCAGTATGGTGTCCCACCTTAAAAAGAATCACAGAATCTTAACAGCACAGAAGGAGGCCACTCGGCCCATCATGTCTGTACCAGCTCTTCAAATGAGCATTATGACCTAGTGCCATTGCCCTGCCTTTGTCCCCGTACCCCTGCACATTGTTTCTATTCAAATAATCATCAAATGCCCTCTTGAATGCCTCGATTGAACCTGCCTCCACCACACTTCCAGGCAGTGCATTCCAGACCCAAACCACTTGTTGCGTAAAGAAGTTTTTTCTCACATCACATTTGCTTCTTTTGCAAATCACTTTAAATCTGTGCCCCCTCATTCTTGATCCTTTTATAAGTGGGAACAGCATCTCCCTATCTACTCTGTCCAGCTCCCTCATGGTTTTGAACATCTCTATCAAATCTCCTCTCAGCCTTCTTCTCTCCAAGGAGAACAGTCTCAGCCTCTTCAATCTATCCTCATAGCTAAAGTTTCTCATCCCTGAACCATTATATTGACAATACTACATAGTTCTCCAACAGGCTGTGTTGAGTGACATGTAATGAGGTGTTGAGATGCTAAACTACCGGTACAATTATTTAATGACTGAATGCTGCACTTTGGAACTTCCTTCGATGCAGTGACCGTTTTATGCAATACTGGCAACACAAGAAATGTAACTGTGTGCCTAAAGGACGAGGAATTCAAGCGCGAATGTTTGCCACCAGCTTAGAAGTCGTGACCCGAAGTAATGCGGAGATTGGAAGAAAACTGCACTGAACTGATCGCTTCGCTTGCAAGAAAGAAATAGTATTTATTTTTTCCAAACATCCTCCTCAGCCACTTCACATCAGTGAAAGTCAAGACTCTTTGCATGTCGGTCATGATGTTATACAGTAGCCCACATTTTTTGCACATGTAAATGTCTGTAGGGAAAGAATAGAAGCTTTGTTCATTCGTGTAGCCAATGTTCCTGTGGAAATTTTACACTCATTCTTTGTTATTTCAAGTGTGTGCCTGATGGTCTATAATGACTGCTCTTTCATGTAACTTGGAAATCTCCGTTATCCACAGGCTGGTTATCTAGCTTCCCTATAAAGCATTAGAATTTTCATGGGACAAATCCTTCTGAGAGCTGCTAACGCCAATCTCTTCCAGTCTGACATAAGTCAAGTTCACCTTCCAAACGGGATTAAATTCAATTTACTTGGCTTGAACTGGATTTGCAGGCGTTGCTCTGATTTAGGCTTTAGGGTTACTTGGGGTCAAAACCCCACTCCAGTGGTTTGAACTCACAAGGGCCGATATTGACCCAGCTCGCCTGGTGGGATTGGGACGAGTAGGTGGTTAAAATGGCAGCCGCATGTGTGCCCTGCTCCATCCCCACCATGCTCTTCCCTGCCCTCTGCCAGTTTCACTGCCAGGCAGGCGAGGGCATCATTAACATTTGAATTTCAGGGTCTGATGGCACAAGCAGGAAATGTTGACATGATTTTAAGTGCCCCTCTGCGCAGTGATGTTCAGCCCGTGCCCACCCATGAAACTTTTTTTTTCCTTTTTATTCTTTCACAGAATGTGGGCATTGCTGGACTTTGACCCAGTGGGAATATATTTCCAAGTCAGGATGGTGTGTGGCTTGGAGGAGAACTTCCAGGTGGTGGTGTTTCCATGTATCTGCTGCCCATGTCCTTCTAGATGGTAGAGGTCATGGGTTTGGAAGAGGTCATGGTCATGGCAAAGGAACCTTGGTGAGTTGCTGCAGTGCATCTTGTAGATGGTGCACAGTGCTGCTACTGTGTGTCTGTAGTAGAGGGAATGAATGTTTAAGGTGGTGGACAGGGTGCCAGTCAAGTGGGCTGCTTTGTCCTGGATGGTGCCCAGCTTCTTGAGTGTTGTGGAAGCTGCACTCATCCAGACATGGGGAGTATTCCATCACACTCCTGACTTGTGCCATGTAGATGGTGGACAGGCTTTGGGGAGTGAGGAGGTGAGTTACTCATCACATGATTCCTAGCCTCTGACCTGCTCTTGTAGCCACAGCATTTGTATGGCTAGTCCAGTTCAGTTTCTGATCCATGGTAACCCCTAGGGTTTTGATAGTGGGGGATTCAGTGATGCTAATGCCATTGAACATCAAGGGGCGATGGTTAGATTCTCTCTTGTTGGAGATGGTAATTGCCTGGCACTTGTGTGGTGCAAATGTAACATGCCACTTATCAGCCCAAGCCTGGATATTGTCTATGTCTTGCTGCATTTGGACATGGACTGCTTCAGTATCTGAGGAGTCGCGAATGGTGCTGGACATTGTGCAATCATCAGTGAACATCCCCACTTCTGACCTTATGAAAGAAGGAAGGTCATTGATGAAGCAGCTGAAGATGGTTGGTCCTAGGACACTGTCCTGAGGAACTCCTTGCATTGATGTCCTGGAGCTGAGATGATTGACCTCCAACAGCCACAACCATCTTCCTTTGTGCTAGGTATGACTCCAACCAGCAGAGAGTTTTCCCCATTGATTCCCATTGACTTCAGTTTTGCTAGGGCTCCTTGATGCCACACTCAGTCAAATGCTGCCTTGATGTCAAGGGCAGAAACTCTCATCTCACCTCTTGAGTTCAGCTCTTTTGTCCATGTTTGAACCAAGGCTGTAATGAAGTCAGGAGCTGAGTGGCCCTGGCGGAACCCAAGCTGGGCATCAGTGAGCAGGTTATTGGTAAGCAAGTACTGCTTGATAGCACTTCGATGACCCCTTCCATTACTTAGCTGGTGCTCGAGAGCAGACTGATGGGGTGGTAATTGGCTGGATTGAATTTGTCCTGCTTTTTATGTACAGGACATACCTGGGCAATTTCCCACATTGCTGGGTGGATGCCAGTGTTGTAGTTGTACTGGAACAGCTTGGCTAGGGGCACGGTTAGTTCCGGAGTAAAAGTCTTCTATACTATTGCCAGAATATTGTCAGGTCCCATAGCCTGTGTCCCATAGTGTCTTCAGCCATTTCTTAATATCACGTGGAGTGAATCCAGTTGGCTGAAGACTAGCATCTGTGATGCTAGAGTCCTCAGGAGGAGGCTGAGATAGGTCATTCACTCGACACTTCTGGCTGAAATGGCTGAAAAAGTTTCAGCCTTGTCTTTTGCACTGATTGTGCTGGGCTCCTCCATCATTGAGGATGGGGATATTTGTGGAGTCTCCTCCTCCAGTGAGTTGCTTAATTGTCCATCACCATTCACAACTGGATGTGACAGGACTGCAGAGCTTTGATTTGATCCGTTGGTTGCGGGATCGCTTATCTCTGTCTATTGCTTGCTGTTTATGCTAGTTGGCATGCAAGTAGTGCTGTATTATTGCTTCACCAGGTAGATACCTCATTTTTAGGCATGCCTGGTGCTGCTCCTGGCATGCACTCCTGCACTCTTCATTGAACCAGGGTTGATCTCCCAGTTTGATGGTAATGGTAGCGTGGGGGACATGCCAGGCTATAAGGGTACAGATTGTGTTCGAGTACAATTCTGCTGCTGCTGATGGCCCACAGCGCCTCTTGGATGCCCAGCCTTGAACTGCTGGATCTGTTTGAAATCTATCCCATTTAGCACAGCGGTAGTGCCACGCAACACGATGGAGGGTGTCCTCAATGTGAAGGCAGGACTTTGTCTCCACAATGACTGTGCAATGGTCACTCCAGCCAATACTGTCATAGACAGATGCATCTGCGACAGGCAGGTTGGTGAGGATGAGGTCAAGTAGGTTTTTCCCTCTTGTTGGTTCCCTCACCACCTGCCACAGAACTAATCTAGTAACTATGTCCTTTAGGACTTGGCCAGCTCAGTCAGTAGTGGTGCTACCACCCCACTCTTAGTGATGGACATTGAAGTCCCCCACCCTGAGTACATACAGTTTCCTTGCCATCCTCCCACTCTTCCACTTTGCCACCTTGCTTCCTCCCAGTGGTGTGCAACAGTTGAGGGGGCAGCGGGTGGGTGGTAGGTGGTAATCAGCAGGAGGTTTCCTTGCCCATGTTTGACCTGATTCCATGAGACATCATGGGGTCCGGACTCGATGTTGAGGCCAGAAGAGGCCCAGGAAAGTTAGTGCAATTAACTTTATTCGTTTCCTTGTGGGCCAAGAAAAGCAGTCATGCTTCTCCAGATCCCCAGATCCCACAAGGACCATGTTGACCATGGTTCCCTCCTGTCAGAGGGCAGACAGGGCACTGTTTGATGCCTGACCTGAAAGATGGCACCTCTAATATTGCAGCCCATGCGCAGTACTACAAGCTGAAAACATCCATAAGAGAACTTTTAATAGATAATTTCAAACTTTTAAAATGTTGTCTCTTGTTTCAAATTCCTCCATGACCTTGTCCTTCCCTATTGCTGTAACCTCCTTCAGTATCCCTATGCACCTTCAATCTGGCCTTTTGCGTATCCCTGATCTTAACTATTCCATCATTGCTTGCCGTGCCTTCAGCTGCCTAGGCTCTTAGCTCTGGAATTCCCTCCTTAAACCTCTCTGCCTCTCTAACTCCCTTTTTTCTTTAAAGTTGCTCCTTAAAACCTTCCCCTTTGACCAAGCTTTTGGTCACTATATCTCCTTATAGGCATCATTTTTTATTTTGTTAACAGTTGGGGAGTCAGTGGCGTAGTAGTATTGTCACTGGGCTAGTATTCCAGAGACCCAGGGTAATGCTCTGGGGACCCGGGTTTAAATCCCACCACGGCAGATGGTGACATTTGAACTATTTTAAAAATCTGGAATCTTGGAATTAGAAATCTAATGATGACCATGAAATGGTTGTTATATAAAAAACAACTCCATTTGGTTCACAAATGTCCTTTACGGAAGGAAATACATACAAGTTAGGAGCAGGAGTAGGCCACTTAGCACCTCAAGCCTGCATTGCTATTGAATAAGATTATGGCTGATCTGATTGTAACCTCAACCCCACATTCATGCCTACCTCCGATAACCTTTCACCCCCCCCTTGTTAATCAAAGCCTATCAAATTAATCAAATTCTATCAAAGACTCTGTTTCCACCACCTTTTGAGGAAGAGAGTTCCAAAGACTTACAATCCTCCGAGAGGAAAGAATTTCTCCTCATCTGTGTCTTAAATGAGTGACCCCTTATTTTTTAAACAGTGATTCCTAGTTCTAGATTCTCCCACAAGAGGAAACATCCTCTCCACATCCACCCTGCCAAGACCCCTCAGGATCTTAACCTTTCAATTAAGTCGCCTCTTACTCTTCTAAATTCGAGCAGATACAAGCCTAATCTGTCCAGCATTTTCTCATAAAATAATCTGCCCATTCCTGGTATTAATCTAATAAACCTTCTCTGAACTGCTTCTAACACATTTACATCTTACTTTAAACAAGGAGACCAGTACTGTACGTAATACTCCAGATGTGGTCTCACCAATGCCCTGTACAACTGAAGCATAACCTCCCTATTTTTGTAATCAATTCCCCTCACAGTAAATGATAACATTCTATTAGCTTTCCTAATTACCTGCTGTACCTGCATACTAACCTTTTGTGATTCATGCACTAGGACACCCAGATCCCTCTAAATCTCAGAGCTCTGCAATCTCTCACCATTTATATAATAAGCTTCTTTTTTATTCTTCCGGCCAAAATGGACATTTTCACATTTGCCCACATTATACTCCATTAGCCAGATCTTTGCCCACTCACTTAACCTATCTATGCCACTTTGTGGCCTCCTTTACTCCTCTTCACAATTTACTTTCCTATGTAGCTTTATGTCATCAGCAAATTTATCAACTACTCCTTCAGTCCCTTCATCCAAGTCATTTATATAAATTGCAAAAAGTTGAGGCCCCAGCACTGATCCCTGTGGCACACCACTTGTCACACCTAGCCAAGCAGAAAGAGACGAACTTATGCCAACTCTCTGCTTCCTGTTAGCTAGCTAACCTTCCATCCATGACAATATGTTACCCTCTACACCATTAGCTTTTATTTTCTGCAATAACCTTTGATATAGTACTTTATCTGGAAATCTAAGTATAGTACATCCATCGGTTCCCCTTTATCCACAGCACACGTGACTCCTTTAAAGAACTCGAATCAATTGGTTAAACATGATTTCCCTTTTACAAACTCATGTTGACTCTGGCTGATTGCTTTGAATTTTTCTAAGTGCCCTGCTATAAATCTTTAATAATAGCTTCTAACTTTTTCCCTATGACAGAGGTTAGGCTAACTGGCCTATAGTTTCCTCTGCTGTCCTTACCTGGTCTGGCCTACATGTGACTCCACACACACAGCAATGTGGTTGACGATTAAAATGCCCTCTGAAATGGCCTAGCAAGCCACTCAGTTCTCAAGGGCAATTAGGGATGGGCAATAAATGCTGGCCCAGTCAGCGATGCCCACATCCCATGAACGAATAAAAAAAATCTCCTATGAACTGCCTTGGGACATTTTGCTACATTAAAGGCGCAATATGAATGTAAATTGTTGAATGCGATGGGCTTCAGTGCCCACTTAAAATAGAGGCAAGTATCCGAGAAATGGCGTCATTGTAATCCATAGCTAGGCAATTGAGTATATATATAAAACATATGACCTAAGCTTTGTAGAATGTTATTCAAAATAAGGAGCAAAAGGAGATGGTTTATTTTACGTTGACCACAGTCCCTGATCAGAAATGTATAAACATACTAAGAGTCAATATCAAGGGAAAAGAAACCTCCATCTCAGTTGTAACATGACCTCAACTTTAATTAGAATTTGTCTAGATAACTCAACTCACACTTCCCAAGGGGCAATATGCATTATAAACTAGCTGGGCTTGTTTGCTGTCAGGATTGTTTTGTCTGTTGATATTGTGCGATCTCTAATTATTCCAGCTTATCTCTGAGACTTAGTCAGTGTAAGCGGATGTCAGCATGTCTTAAAAATTCTCGGCAGTCTCAACATCTAAACAGCCTGACAATCTCACCATACTGCTTATCTGCGATCTTGAAGAGCACTCATGTAGTGAAATGTATTTAATTTGGATTTAAAAGCATTGATGGCAATGCATTTGATTCCGGATCCAGGGTGAAGGCTTCATGTCACCACAATGATTCAACTTTGCGTGAGAGGCAAATCCCAATTTACCTTAATAGGGGAAATGTCGCCAGTGCTGCAGTCACATCGGAAGAGAAGGCAGGAGTGACAAAGGCAGTAAGTTGTAATGCTAGCATCAGCTAAAGGAGCATGACAAATATCTGACGAACAATTTCTTCTCATTAAAATAGGAAAGGAAAGGAATTTCAATGAGCGGATTAAACTTCCATGTATAAACATGCCAGGGTGCCATTTCAGGGCAGTTGTTCGTCATTTTCCTGTTTCATCAAGACAAAACAAACCATACCTACCACACCAAACCATACACAACCTCAGGGTACCCCAAAGCGTTTTACAGCCAATGAAGTACATTTGACTGTTGTAATCACTGTTGTGATGTAGGAAACGCAGAAGACAGTTTGCACACAGCAAACTCCCATAAACAGCAATGTGATAATGACCGGATAACTATTTTAGTGGTGTTGGTTGAGTGATAAATGTTGGCCAGTATGCTGGAGAGAACTCTCAAGCTGTTTTTTTGAAATAGTGCCATGGTATAGGTCCCAACGGAAAAGTCAGGCAGGGCCCTGATTTGACGTCTCATCTGAAAGACAGCACCCTCACACAGTCCCTCAGTACTTTGCTGGAATGGTCAGCCTGGATTTTGTGCTGACATCTCTAGAATGGGATTTAAGCCCAAAACCTTCTACCCAGGGTGAGAGTTTTGCCAACCAAACTACGTTTGGCCCAAATGGGAAAACAGCAGAAACTGCTGCAGAACAGTCAATTGGACAGTGGCAGAATTCACCTTGGCTTTCCATTTGGGTTCTGATAATTACACAATATCTAACTCAATTTTAAATAACTATCTTTCTCCTGTCTGATGTAGTGGTCCCTGTTGTGGGAACAAATTATGATTTAATTGACAGTGGGCAACAGACAGACAAGGGTGGGGACTGAGCATCATTCCCCTCTCCCAGCTGGGCAATTCTGACCCCTGTAACTCATTGGCAGGGTGTCGCAGGTGGGAAAGGGTTGGGATGGAACAGAAATAAAAAACAGAAAGTGCTGGAATAACTTAGCGGGTCTGACAGGAATACATAATGAAGCTTGGCTGAGAGCACAGGAATCCATTGGAGTCCTGAAACACCTGAGCCCCAGGGAAAACATTGCTTGATTGACAGCTCTGGCTCTCTGATATCTTCTGTCTATTTCACAATGTTTACTTACACAAGATAAAAAGGTTTCAAGTACTTGCAGTTTCAGCTATTGATATGTTAAAGGGTTTGGAAGATTGACACTTTTATTGGCTTGTAGTAAAAAGGAGTTTTTATTAAGGAAGTGGAAAGCTATGAATGAATGATTTATTTTTCAAGCTTTTTTTTTGACTCATCCGACTGTCACTGTAGGGTTCTTTGGCTCTACATACATACAAACATACAAATTAGGAGCACCACTTGGCCATTTGATCCCTCAAGCCTGCTCCGCCATTCAACAAAATCAATTTGTGATTTGATTGTGGCTTCAACTCCACTCTCCTTCTGAACACTTATATCCATAGATTCTTGATTGGCAAAGGAGTCAATCTAACTCAGCCTTAAAAATATTAAATGACCCAGCCTCTACTGGTCTCTGGGGAAGACAGTTCCACAGACTCAAGACCCTCTGAGAGAATAAATTTCTCCTCACCTCTATCTTAAATGGGAGACCCCTTATTTTCAAAATGTGTCCCCCAGTTCTAGTCCCTCCTACGAGGGAAAACATCCTCTCAGCATCCACCCTGTCAAGTCCCCTCTGGATCTTATATGTTTCAGTTAGATCACCTCTCATTCTTCTAAACTCCAATGGATACAGGCCCAACCTGTCCAACCTTTCCTCATAGGGTAAACCCCCTCATTCCAGGAATCAATCGAATGAACCTTCTCTGAACTGCTTCTGATGCAATTACATCATTTCTTAAGTAAGGAAATCAAAACTGTACACAATACTCCAGATGTAGTCTCACCAATGCCCTGCACAACTGTAGCAAAGTTTCCCTACTTTAATATTCCATTCCACTTGCAATAAATGGCAACATTCCATTTATCTTCCTGACCACTCGCTGTACCTGCATACTAAAGTTCTGTGATTCATGCACCAGGACACCCAGGCCCCTCTGGACCTCAGAGTTCTACAATCACTCCCTATTTAAATAATAGTTTTATTCTTCCTGCCAATGTCGACAAGTTCAAATTTTCTCACATGATATTCCATCTGCCAAATTTTTGCCCACTCACTTAACCTATCTATGTGCCTTTGCAGGCTCTTTATGTCCTGTTTTCAACTTACTTTCCTACCTATCTTTGTGTCACCAGCAAATTCAGCAACCATACATTCTGTCCTTTCATCCAAGTCATTAATATAGATTGTAAATAGTTGAGGCTCCACCACTGAACCCTGTGGCACTCCACTCGTTACATCTTGGCAATCCGAAAATGAGCCATTTATAACTACTCTCTGTTTCCTGTTAGCTAGCCAATCTTCTTTCCATTCTAATATCTGACCCCTGCTACAGCATGGCCTCTTATTTTGCATAGGAACCTTTGCTTTATACAGCATATAGTGGGTGAATGGGTATGGAAGTGCCATAGTTTGACATGGGGGGCATGAGGGAACATAGGGCATGGCTGGGGGCATGGCTTGGCATGGGGGGCATGAGAGGCCATAGGGGCTGGTTGGGGGCATGAGGTGGCATAGATAGAGCATGGGGAATGTGTGGCTGGTGAGAGAGGGTGAGGGTTGGTGGATAGAGGGCCTTACTTTTTTATTACAAATGGGACTAAGTCCCACAACACTGAGTTGGGCCTTTTAAACAGCCTGGCTTGGCACCTGGTAGCCCCTGTGACTGCATTGAAACTCTTTCCCAGGTCGGCCGGCCGGCCAGCCAGCCTGCAGCTCGCACCCACCCCCTCCACAATGAAAATCACCTCTTTCATGGCACTTTCTCTCAAGATGGGCAGGCAGATGTAAATCCAGCCCTACATGCCATCTGCCATTTTGTGGCCCACTCACCTAACCTGTTTATACCTCTTTGTGCCCTCCTCACAGCTTGCATTTCCACCTAGCTTTGTATCATCGATAAACCAGGATTTATTTATTTTTATATACATTTACGGGATGTGGGCTTTACTGGCTGGGCCAGTATTTATTGCCCATCCCTAGTTGCCCTTGAAAAGGTGGTGGTGAGCTGCCTTCTTGAACCGCCGTAGTCCCTATGGTGTAGGTACACTCACAGTGCTATTAGGGAGGGAGTTCCAGGATTTTGACCCAGTGGCAGTGAAGGAACGGCGATATATTTTCAAGTCAGGATGGTGAGTGACTTGGGGGGGGAACTTCCAGGTGGTGGTGTTCCCATCTACCTGCTGTGCTTGTCCTTCTAGATGGAAGTGGTCGTGGGTTTGGAAGATTCTGTCTAAGGAGCCTTGGTGAATTCCTGTAGTGCATCTTGTAGATGGTACACACTGCTGCTACTGTGCGTCCGTGGTGGAGGGAATGAATGTTTGTGGATGTGGTGCCAATCAAGTGGGCTGCTTTGTCCTGGATGGTGTCAGGCTTCTTGAATGTTTTGGGAGCTGCACTCATCCAGACAAGTGGATCACACTCCTGAATTGCGTCTTATTGATGGTGGACAGGCTTTGGAGAATCAGGTGGTGAGTTACTCGCCGCAGGATTCCTAGCCTCTGACCTGCTCTTGTAGCCATTGTATTTATATGGCTCGTCCATTTCAGTTTCTGGTCAATGGGATACATTAGTTTCTGTCTCTTTATCTCAATCATTTATATAGGTTGTACACGGTTGAGATCCCGGTACTGATCCTTGTGAAACTCCACTAGTTATAGCCTGCCAACTTGAAAGTTCTCCACTGATCCCTATTCTCTGCTTCACGTCCATTAACCAGTCCTTTATTGATGCTAATATATCACCCCAGCTCCATGAGCCCTCATTTTGTGTCGAATGCCTTTTGGAAATCAAAGTATACTACGTCTACAGATTCCTCTTTATCTACCCTACCAGATACAAACACAAAAAAGGGATTTCCCTTTCGTAAAACCATGTCAACTTTTTCTAATCATACTATGCTTTTCTAAGTGCATTGTTAAGGCTTCCTCCATAATAGATTCCAGCATTTTCCTGATGACTGTTGTCAGACTAACTGGCCTGTAGTTCTCAGTTTTCTCTTTCCCTTCTTTATAAGCCATTTAATGAGCTGAAATAATGCTGGACAGTACAGTTTAAATGGCAATATTGGTGTGGGATGAAATAAGGAAAGCCAGCTTTAGTGACCAGCAGCAGGCCCCACACTGGAAATAGCAAGAAAGTGGTGGGATACATTTATTTGGGCTAATGGCAAACCCACAACTCTCTTTCCTCATCTCCACAGAGGCATGAGGGCAGTAGGAATTCATTAAGGCTCCTTCGGCAGCACCTTCCAAACCCACGACCACTATCATCTAGAAGGACAAGGGCAGCAGATAGATGGGAACATCAACACCTGGAAGTTCCCCTCCAAGCCACTCACCATCCTGACTTGGAAATATATCGCCGTTCCTTCACTGTCGCTGCATCAAAATCCTGGAACTCTCTCCCTAACAGCACGGTGGGTGTACCTACACCACATGGACTGCAGCGGTTCAAGAAGGCAGCTCACCACCACCTTCTCAAGGGCAATTAGTGAGGGCCTAGCCAGCGAAGCCCACATCCCATGAATGAATAAAAAAAAGGTGGCATGGGGGTAGGTGATATGGGGGTAGATGATATGGGAGGTGGGTGCCATGGGGGTGGGTGGTATGGGGGTAGATGATATGGGAGGTGGGTGCCATGGGGGTGGGTGGTATGGGGGTAGGTGGCAGCAATGAAGAACTTGAAAATATATCATCAAGAAGATATGTGCTTCAACTAAAAGTAACTCTAATATTCTGCATGACAATTATTTTACTTAAGTAAACATGGAAGAAAGCAAGGAACGTTTTTTGAATGTGGATATTTTACATAAAATTAGGCACAGCACAGAAACAGACCATTTGGCCAACATGGTATATGCTGCTGTTTATTTTCCACACAAGCCCCCTCCCAGTATCTTAATCTCACCCTATCAACATAACCTTTTATTCCTTTTTCCCTCATATTCTTATCTAGCTTCTCCTTAACTGCACCTATGCAATTGTCTCAGCTGCAGCATGAGCAGAGAGTTCCCTATGCTAACCAATCTAATCACCATGTTCGATGCATGCTGCAGTTACAGTTGTGAGGTGTACATGAGAGATCTTAAAATGGTGTAACACTAGTCTTTTGGTGCCATTGTATTGACTCCACTCTATATATTATTTGCAATGGGTATCATGGATTTTCAAGATTGCATTTTGATGCTGTTACAATTGTGAAGTTTATAAGATTATTATGTTTTAGGACTGTCTCTTTTGGTTTATAAGATCATTATAGTTTGGGATTGTAGCTTTGAATGTAGGGTAGATAAAGGGGGCCATGTGACTTGTACTGGAGTATGCCTGGGTGGTTCAGTTGTTAGAGAGCAAAGGGACTCAGATTGTTTTATTGGGAGGAAGGTGCAAGGTTTCACACTTGGAGACAATGACTGCAGTTCCTTAAAATATACTATGAATTGGCCCAAAGCCTCCTGTGGTCAGGAATGGTGTTATAGGCATTGAGCTGTAAACAGCAGTGCTGTAAACTAGCCATATACTTGTAAGATGAAAGGGGGTTGGGATCAAAGATAACTAATTAGCATTTCTACTTAGAAACAAAGCTAATGTGTTTCCTGTTGCCATGGGGAAGAGGATAGAGGAAACCATTTTGAGATCAGGCTTCTTTCTAAACCCATGAATATCAAGACTGACCGCAATTTTGTTTTGATTTGTGTGGTCTGCATCCATCTGAGGGGTAGACAGAGCAAAAGAGAGAAACAGCCATGCCTGCGTTTTAAACAGAGAAAATTCTGACTCTTATCATTCACCACACAGAACATGGGTGGGAGCTCTCAGATTGAAGACTAAATTTGTGAAGAGTTAAAGAAGGCTGGAAGATTTGCATAGCTTGAAGCTAGAGGAAGAAGTCTATAGTGTAACCCTCGCAGTAAGATATAGTTCTGGGATTAGATGTTACCTAGCTGAGAAAGTAAAAAGGATGCAACCTATGGAAGCTGGGAGTAACTGTGAACTGTTCGTGATAAGAACAGTAATTCTGTGGAGAGTGCAATGTGTAATAAGTAATAAGGAAAACTCTTTATGTCTATAGTTTAAAGCATAAGTTGCCTACAAAAGAAAATAGTGTTCAGTTAATAGTGCTTTCAGTCATTTGATAGTGTAGAAGTTCTAAAATGTGAAATCTCGATGTCTTATTCTTTCAGCTGTTAACTGGAAGTTCGAATTTCTTTTTAAAAGTTAACAGTCTCAACGGAGATTGTAACATTGCTTCTTGCCATCTCGGGAATGGAAGCACAGCCAATATGGCAGTCGGCCAGAAATGGGCAAGTGTTGTTTACCACATAGTACACCTCAGTAGTTATTGCTTAGTACCCTCCATTTGTTCAGGCACTAGGTTTAAGACCAACAATCACAACTTGCATTTTTATATAGCGCCGTTAACCTAGTGAAGTGTCTCAAGGTAATCAAACATAGATTAATATTAAGTCAAACATAGAGAAGGGCAAAGAGAGAGAGGTTAGGATATGTGACACAGAAACAGGCAATTCAGCTGAAGCAGCCGTTTCAGGAATCAATTTTATTTTCTTACAGATCCACTTTAATTGGAAAGATGCCCTTTGAGCTGAATAGTTTATTTATAATGCAGGATATGTAAAAAGTACAAGTGTCCCTTCAGGGAATTATGTACAGCGATTGCAAAACCCTCTCTAAAAAAGCTGCCAAGATGTTGAACAGTGGCAAGCTGTTTAAACAAAAAAAAATACTTGCAGTAAACTTGAAAGTTCAATAAACAACATTATAACATTCCTTATTTAGAATGTAGTTACTCTCAAAGTGTGGAAGAAATTTGATGTTGGAGAGTGATGCTAAATAGTTTCTTACCTCTCGGTCTCCAGTAATTCCTCCACATCTGGAAATTAGATGTAAATATTTTTGTTATGCTATCTGTACTCTTTGCTTTTCTAATCCTACAGCAACACTGGAAGGACTGTTCAACAATAATTGGCAGTCAAAGCAATAATTGCTTCTTTATTGACATTAAACAGAGTCTTCAAGCAGCCTGCAGAAAATGAGCTTTCCTCTCACATATTAACAAGTGGCACGCCTAATCAAGGATGGTTTAAGCATTTCTTTCCCTAAAAGTTGCAACAGCAAACAATTTTGCAGAGAAATACTGTTAATGTAAGGTTATGAATTTTTTTGGGGAGGGGATAGCAATTTAATGTGATTTTTAAAAAAATCATCAAGGATATCAGTAAGATTGAAAGAGTGCAGAGAAGATTTACTAGGATGTTGCCGGGTCTTAAGGAGTTGAGTTACAGGGAAAGATTAAACAGGTTAGGACTTTATTCCTTGGAGCGTAGAAGGATGAGCGGAGATTTGATAGAAGTTTACAAAATTATGAGGGGTATAGACAGAGTAAATGCGAGTAGGCTCTTTCCACTTAGATTATGAGAGATAAACATGAGAGGACATGGCTTTAGGGTGAAAGGGGAAAGGTTTAGGGGGAACTTCTTCACTCAGGGAGTGGTGAGAGTGTGGAACGAGCTGCCATCTGACGTGGTAAATGCGGGCTCACTCTTAAGTTTTAAGAATAAATTGGATAGATACATGGATGGGAGAGGTCTGGAGGGTTATGGACTGGGTGCAGGTCAATGGGATTAGCGGAATAATATTTCGGCACAGACCAGAAGGGCCGAATGGCCTGTTTTCTGTGCTGTAGTGTTCTATGGTTCTATGGAAATGGGCATCGCTGGCTAGACCAGCATTTATTGCCTGTCCCTAATTGCCCTTGAGAAGGTGATGGTGAGTCCCCCTTCTTGAACTGCTGCAGTTCAGGTGGTGTAGGTAAACCCGCTGTGCTGTCTGGGAGGGAGTTCCAGGATTTTGACTCAGCGACGGTGAAGGAACGGCGAAATAGTTCCAAGTCAGGATGGTGAGTGACTTAGAGGGGAACTTGCAGATGGTCGTGTTCCCATGCGGCTCTTACTGTTGTTCTTTGAGGTGGTAGAGAGGTTACAGGTTTAAAAGTTGCCATTGAAGGACCCTTGGTGAGTTGCTGCAGTCCATCTTATAGATGGCACTGCTGGCACTGTGTGTCCATGGTGAAGGGAATGAATATTGAAGGTGGTGAACCGATCAAGTGCCGCTCAAGCTGTTTTGGATGGATTCGAGCTTCAATGCGAATCATATAACTAAGGCTGCTGAGAGGGTTTTAAACTAAAATAGTGGGGGAAGGGTTCATATGAGGGGAGATTTCAAAAGTTAATGAGAAAGCACAAGACCATAGTGTGGGGTGGCAATACACTTAATGATAACCAGAGTATTACAGGAAGGGACAGATCATACAAACATGAGAATGCAGCAGCAAATAGGGTCATAGTGGGAAAAATTGTTCAAAAGACAGAATCAAAGATTCTTTATCTGATGCATGCAGCATTTGTAATAAAATAGATGAACTTATGGCACAAATAGAAATAAATGGGTATGCTATTATAGCCATTGCAGAGATGTGATTGCAAAGTGACAAGGTTGAATATTCAAGGCTAATCAACATTCTGAAAGGACAGGAAGAAAGAAAAAGGAGGTGGGGTAGCTCTGTTAATAAAGGATGTGATCTGTGCAGCAGCAAGAAATGACCTTGACTGAAAGATCTAGATGTAGAATCAGTTTGAGTGGACATAAGGAATAGCAAAGAAAAGACGTCACTTGTGGGAGTGGTTTTTAAGCCCCCTAATAGTAGCTACACTACAGGACAGAGTATACGTGAGGAAATAATAGGGGTTTGCAGGAAAGGTACTGCAAAATTGCTTGTTTCTGTGTCACATATTCTAACCCTTTTCCTAGCTCTTTGACCAAGTGTTTTCTCGTTTGTCCTAATGTCTCTTCCTTTGACTTGGTATTGATCTATGTTTGATTATAATCCTGTGAAGTGCCTTAAAACACTTCAGGTTAATGGTGCTATATAAAAATGCAAGTTGTTATTGTTGCTTTTAAGCTTAATGCCAGAACTAATGGAGGGTTTACTGAGCAGTAGTGTTGGGTGTGCTATGTGGTACACAACCCTTGCCCATTTCTGGCAATTCCATAGCTTCCATAGATTGGATGAATCAAACTGGCAAAAGTAGCCTTGGGGATCAGTTCATGAATTGTATTTGGAACAATTCCTTAGAACAATATGCTCTGGAACTAATCAGGAAACAGGCTATTTGGCAATGTGTAATGATGCATGATCTCACAGGAAAGTGTGCAATAGGCAAGAGTGATCATAACATGTTGGAATTTCACATTCAGTTTGAGGGAAAAATCCTGGGTCTGAAACTTGTGTGTCATAAAGTTAAATAAAGGCAATTACAAAGAAATGAATAGAGCTCTTATGAAGGGAGTACCATGGACTGGAAAAATAGGTTAAGAGGTAAGATAGAAGATGAGCAGTGCTGGACATTTAAGGAGATATTTCATAACTCTCAACAAAGATATATTCTATTAAGAAAAAAAGACTCCTCAAGAAGGATGCACCATCCTTGGATAACTAAAGAAGTTAACGATGGTATCAAATAGAAAGAAAAGACATACATTGCTGAAAAGATTAGTGATAAGCCAGGAGATTGTGTAAATTTTAGAAACCAGCAGAAGATGACTAAAAAAAAGAGGGAGAAATTAGAAAATGAGAGTAAACTAGCAAGAAATATAAAAACGGGCAATAAGAGCTTCTGCAAGTATATAAAAGGGAAGAGAGTAGCTAAAGTAAACTTTGATCCCTTAGAGGAGAAGCTGGGAAATTAATAATAGGAATCAAAGAAATGGCCAAGACTTTGTACAAATATTTTGTTCATGGTGGAAGACATGATAGAAGACAGTCTTGGTGATAGAAAGGATAGGGTATTGGAAGTTCACACAGGGTCTGGTCCATCTTCACACAGTGGCCAGGGAGAGGGATGGAGTCAGTGGGTATTGAAGCTGGGATTGTTCCTTTTAGAGCCCTGAAAATTAAGGGAAGATTTAATACAGGTGCCCAAGATTATGAGAGGTTTTTGTTAGAGTACTATTTCTACACACTGGAGGGTCACTATCCAGAGCACACAGATTTAAGACAATTGCCAAAAGAACCAGAAGGGAGATGAGAATGTTTTTAAGTGTGGGTTTTTATGATCTGGGTTGCACTATCTATGAAAGGGTGGTGGAAGCAAATTCAATAGCAACTTTCAAATGAGAACTGGATAAACACTCGAAAAGCAAAAATTGCAGGGCAATGGGGAAGAAAGCAGGGGGCATGGGATTCATTTGATAGTTCTTTCAAAGAACTGGTGAAGGTATAATGGGTAGAATGATCTGTTTCTGTGTGGCATGAGTCTATGATTTTAATAATGCAGAGCATCCTTAGCAGATTACTGGAGTGTGGGCTTAAATTGTGTTCTCAAGTCCTGAAGTGGAACTCGAACACAAACCTCTAGCTCAGAGACAGAGACAGGCACTTTACTGTAGTTAGCAGGCTCCATATGTAAATCTGGAGTTGTATGCTGGCTTGAACAAAGCTTCAATTCATGAAAGCAGAATGATTCAGCATTAGACTTGTCTGAAAGATCTGCCTAAACCAAGCTGGTGAACAAGATGTGAGGTTGAATGGTCGCCAGAAACAGAATCCAACGTGCCATGAGAGTAGAACCGAAAGAAAGCATAAATGGTTCAGAGACATGGGATAGAAACTACCTCCACCATGCTCTCAGGCTGTGCATTCTATATCCTAATGCCAACTCACTGCGTAAAAATGCTTTTCCTCATGATGCTATGCTGCTTCTATTCCCAATCACCTTAAATTGGTGTCCTCTGGTTGTCAACCAGTGGTGACAGTTTCTCTCTATCTACTCTGTTCTATACCCTTCATGATTTTGAACACCAGTAACACATCTCCTCACAACCTTCTCTTCTTTAAGGACAATAATCACACCGTCCCCAATCTATCCATAACTGAAGCATGGCTTTCAAAAGGAAATTGGATGATTATGTGAAGAGAAAGAAATTTGCTGGGTGAAAGGTGAGGGAGTGGGACTAGCTGAGTTGCTCTTTCTGAGAGCTGGCACAGACTCAATGGGCTGAATAGCCTCCTTCTGTGCTGTAACCAGTCTGTGATTCGATCGCTCAAGATCTTGGCAGCATTAGGCTGGTAAATATACCAGTTTTTCATCCTTTTAAGGTTAACATTTTTTGGATGTTGACATAGTAGAAAGATTATAACAACCAGCTGCCGCTGGGAGATTTTCCCTTGGAAAATTATTCTTACAGGATTTAGGACTTTCCAATCAATACAGGAAAAGAGGGAAAGTTAACATTTCTTTCCTAACTTCAACTACTGAAGGTTCCTCCCCTTCACGGTTATTTGGCTGTAGTACACTAAATTAAATTGGATCAGTGGGTAAGGGTAAATCCACAGTGTTGTCTGCCATGACTACCATGTTCTTGGGTCATCTTTCCTCTTCCTCATTGGTTAAGTGACTTATTGATTGGTTGCTTTGTGCATTCGCTATTTACCAATTAATGTTTGGCTACAGTTTTCACCCTAGGTTCAATTATATCTTGAGTTGCAGACATCCACTCAAAATTTTCCAACCAATCACATTTCACAAAGAAAATAAACCGATCACACAGTTCAAGATAATAGAATACAATCACATTCTATCTCATTTACCCATCCACCATATTCCATACTCACAGAAAGCGTGGCACTACCCAGTCACCTAGTTCTCACAGTGTGGCACTACTCAGTCACCTCGCTCACATAGTGTGGCACTGCCCAGTCATTTAGTTTACACAATGTGGCACTACCCAAACACCTTGTTCACATTTTGTGGCACATCCCAGTCACCTAGTTCACACAGTGTGGCACTACCCAGTCACCTCATTCACATAGTGTGGCACTGCCCAGTCACCTCGTTCACATAGTGTGGCACTGCCCAGTCATATCGTTCACACAGTGTGGCACTACCCAGTCATCTCATTCACATAGTGTGGCACAATCCAGTCACCTCGTTCACATAGTGTGGCACTACCCAGTCACCTCATTCACATAGTGTGGCACTACCCAGTAACCTCACTGAAATAGTGTGCCACTACCCAGTCACCTAGTTCACACAATGTGGCGCTAAGCAGTCACCTTACTCACATAGTGTGGCACAAACCAGTCACCTAGTTCAAATAGTGTGGCACTACCTGGTCATCTCATTCAAATTTGGTGGCACCTCCAAGTCACCTAGTTCACACAGTGTGGCGCTACCCAGTCACCTAGTTCATACAGTGTGGCACTACCCAGTCACCTAGTCCACATAGTGTAGCACTACACAGTCACTTAGCTCACACAGTGTGGCACTACCCAGTCAGCTCACTCACACAGTGTGGCACTACCCAGTCTCCTAGCTCACATAGTATGACATTACCCAGTCACCTCGTTCACAGAATGTGGCACTACACAGTCACCTAGTTCACATAGTGTAGCACTACCCAGTCATCTCACTCACATAGTGTGGCACTACCCAGTCAAAACACTCACATAGTGTAGCACCACCCAGTCACCTCACTCACATAGTGTGGCACTACCAAGTCAAAACACTCACATAGTGTGGCACTACCCAGTCACCTAGTTCACACACTGTGGCACAACCTAGTCACCTAGCTCACACAGTGTGGCACTACCCAGTCACCTCACTCACATAGTGTGGCACTACCCAGTCACCTCACTCAAATAGTGTTTCACTACATGGTCACCTCATTCAAATTGGGTGGCACCTCCCAGTCACCTAGTTCACACTGTGTGGCACTACCCAGTCACCTAGATCACATAGTGTGGCACTACACAGTCAGTTCACTCACATAGTGTGGCAATACCTAGTCACCTAGTTCACAGAATGTGGCACTACCCAATCACCTATTTCACACAGTGTGGCACTACCCAGTCACCTAGTTCACATAGTGTAGCAATACGCAGTCACCTAGTCCACACAATTTGGCACTACCCAGTCACATAGATCACATATTGTGGCACTACCCAATCATCTAGTTCACAGAATGTGCCACTACCTAGTCACCTAGTTCACATAGTGTGGCACTAACCAGTCACCTCACTCACACAGTGTGGCACTACCCAGTCACATAGCTCACACAACGTGGCGTTACACAGTCACCTAGTTCGCACAGTGTGGCACTACCTGGTCACCTAGTTGACATAGTGTCACACTGCCCAGTCACCTCATTCACATATTGTGGCACTATCCAGTCACCTCATTCACATAGTGTGGCACTGCCCAGTCACCTAGTTCAAATTGTGTGGCACTACCCACTCACTTAGTTCACACAGTGTGGCACTAACCAAGCAACTAGTTCACTCACATAGTGTGGCACTACTCAGTCACCCAAATCACACGGTGTCGCACTGCCCAGTGACCTTACTCACACAGTGTGGCACTACCCAGTCACCTCACTCAGATAGAGTGGCACTACCCAGTCACCTAGTTCACACAGTGTGGCACTACCCAATCACCTCAGGCACATAGTGTGGCACTACTTAGTCACCACACTCACGTAGAGTGGCACTACCATTGACCTAGTTCACACAGCGTGGCAATACCTAGTCACCTCAATGCCATTGAGAATCACTGCCCAGTCACCCAGTTCACATAGTGTGGCACTACACAGTCATCTCACACACATAGTGTGGCAATACACAGTCACCTAGTTCACAGAATGTAGCACTACCCAGTCACCTCTTTCACACAGTGTGGCACTACCCAGTGACCTCGTTCACACAGTGTGGCACTACCCAGTCATCAAGTTAACAGAGTCTGGCACAGCCCAGTCACCTAGATCACACAGTGGGCCACAACCCCGTCATCTAGGTCACACAGAGTTGCACTGCCCAGTGACCTCACTCACATAGTGTGGCACTACCCAGACACCTAGTTCACACAGTGTGGCACTACCCAGTCATCTCACTCAGCTAGAGTGGCACTACCCAGTTACCTAGTTCACACAGTGTGGTACTACCCAGTCACCTAGTTCACTAGCATGTAACTACCTAGTCAGCTTGTTCACACAGTGTGGCACTACCCAGTCACCTTGTTCACAGAATGTGGCACTACCCAATCACCTATTTCATACAGTGTGGCACTACCCAGTCACCTAGTTCACATAGTATAGCAATACGCAGTCACCTAGTCCACACAATTTGGCACTACCCAGTCACATAGATCACATAGTATGGCACTACCCAATCATCTAGTTCACAGAATGTGCCACTACCCAGTCACCTCGTTCAGTGTGGCACTACCCAGTCAACTCATTCACCCAATGTGGCACTACCCAGTCACCTAGTTCACATAGTGTGGTACTAACCAGTCACCTCACTCACACAGTATGGCACTACCCAGTCACATAGCTCACACAACGTGGCGTTACACAGTCACCTAGTTCACACAGTGTGGCACTACCTGGTCACCTAGTTGACATAGTGTGGCACTGCCCAGTCACCTCATTCACATATTGTGGCACTATCCAGTCACCTCATTCACATAGAGTGGCACTACCCAGTCACCTCATTCACACAGTGTGGCACTATCCAGTCACCTCATTCACATAGAGTGGCACTACCCAGTCACCTCATTCACACAGTGTGGCACTACCAGGTCACCTCACTCACATAGAGTGGCACTACCCAGTCACCTAGTTCACACAGTGTCACACTACCCAGTTACCTACTTCACAGTGTGGCAACACACAGTCACCTCACTCACGTAGAGTGGCACTACCCAGTCACCTAGTTCTCACAGCGTGGAACTACCCAGTCACCTCAATGGCATAGAGAATCACTCCCAGTCACCTACTTCACAGTGTGTCACCACCCAGTTACCACACTCACGTAGAATGGCACTACTCAGTTACCGAGTTAACATAGTGTGGCACTACCCAATCACCGACTTCACAGAATGTGGCACTACCCAGTCACCTCACTAAAATAGTGAAATAGTGTGGCACTACCCAAGCACCCATTTCACACAGTGTGTCACTATCTAGTCACCTAGTTCACAGAATGTGGCACTACACAGTCACCTAGTTCACATAGTGTGGCACTACCCAGTCACCTCACTCACATAGTGTGGCACTACCAAGTCAAAACATTCACATAGTGTGGCACTACCCAATCACCTAGTTCACACACTGTGGCACAACCTAGTCACCTAGCTCACACAGTGTGGCATTACCCAGTCACCTCACTCAAATAGTGTTTCACTACATGGTCACCTCATTCAAATTGGGTGGCACCTCCCAGTCACCTAGTTCACACTGTGTGGCACTATCCAGTCACCTAGTTCAGACAGAGTGGCACTACCCAGTCACCTAGATCACATAGTGTGGTGCTACACAGTCAGTTCACTCACATAGTGTGGCAATACCCAGTCACCTAGTTCACAGAATGTGGCACTACCCAATCACCTATTTCACACAGTGTGGCACTACCCAGTCACCTCGTTCACAGAATGTGGCACTACCCAATCACCTATTTCACACAGTGTGGCACTGCCCAGTCACCTAGTTCACATAGTGTAGCACTACGCAGTCACCTAGTCCACACAATTTGGCACTACCCAGTCACATAGATCACATATTGTGGCACTACCCAATCATCTAGTTCACAGAATGTGCCATTACCCAGTCAACTCATTCACACAATGTGGCACTACCCAGTCACCTAGTTCACATTGTGTGGCACTAACCAGTCACCTCACTCACACAGTGTGGCACTACCCAGTTACATAGCTCACACAACATGGCGTTACACAGTCACCTAGTTCACACAGTGTAGCACTGCCCAGTCACCTCATTCACACAGTGTGCCACTACCCAGTCACCAAGTTCACATAGTGTGGCACTGCCCAGTCACCTAGTTCAAATTGTGTGGCACTACCCACTCACCTAGTTCACATAGTGTGGCACTGCCCATTCACCTGGTTCACATTGCGTGGCACTACCCACTCACTTAGTTCACACAGTGTGGCACTAACCAAGCAACTAGTTCACACAGTGTGGCACTGGCCAGTCACCTAGATCACACAGTGAGCCACTATCCAGTCACCCAGTTCACAGTGTGGCACTGCACACTCACCTCACTCACATAGTGTGGCACTACACAGTCACCAAGTTCACAGAATGTGGCACTACCCAGTCATCTCACACACATACTGTGGCAATACCCAGTCACCTAGATCACACAGTGGGCCACTATCCAGTCACCCAGTTCACATAGTGTGGCACTACACATTCACCTAGTTCACAGAATGTGCCACTACCCAGTCACCTCGTTCACAGTGTGGCACTACCCAGTCACCTAGTTCACATAGTGCGGCATTACCCAGTCACCTAGTTCACATAGTGCGGCATTACCCAGTCACCTAATTGACATGGTGTGGCACTACCCAATCACCTAGTTCCCAGAATGTGGCACTACTCAGACACCTCACTCACATAGCGTGGCACTACACAGTCACCAAGTTCACAGAATGTGGCACTACCCAGTCATCTCACACACATACTGTGGCAATACCCAGACACCTAGATCACACAGTGGGCCACTATCCAGTCACCCAGTTCACATAGTGTGGCACTACACAGTCATCTCACACACATAGTGTGGCACTACACACTCACATCACTCACATAATGTAGCACTACCCAGACACCCAATGCACACAGTGTCGCACTGCCCAGTGACCTCACTCACATTGTGTGGCACTACCCAGAAACCTAGTTCACACAGTTTGGCACTACCCACTCAGCTCACTCAGATAGAGTGGCACTACCCACTCACCTAGTTCACACAGTGTGGCACTACTTGGTCACCTAGTTGACATAGTGTGGCACTGCCCAGTCACCTCATTCACATATTGTGGCACTATCCAGTCACCACGTTCACATAGAGTGGCACTACCCAGTCACCTCATTCACACAGTGTAGCACTGCCCAGTCACCTAGTTCAAATTGTGTGGCACTACCCACTCACCTAGGTCACATAGTGTGGCACTGCCCATTCACTTAGTTCACACAGTGTGGCACTGCCCAGCCAAGTAGTTCACATAATGTGGCACTGTCCAGTCACCTAGTTCACATTGTGTGGCACTAATCACTCAAATAGTTCACACAGTGTGGCAATACCCAGTCACCTAGATCACATAGTGTGCCACTAACCAGTCACCCATTTCACACAGAGAGGCACTGCCCAATGACCTCACTCACATAGTATGGCACTACCCAGACACCTAGTTCACGCAGTGTGGCACTACCCTGTCAACTCACACAGATAGAGTGGCACTACCCAGTCACCTAGTTCACAAAGTGTGGTACTACCCAGTCACCTCGTTCACAGTGTGGCACTACCCAGTCACCTCACTCACATAGAGTGGCACTACCCAGTCACTTAGTTCACACAGTGCCGCACTACCCA
Organism: Cetorhinus maximus; assembly: GCF_964194155.1. Classification (NCBI taxonomy): domain Eukaryota; kingdom Metazoa; phylum Chordata; class Chondrichthyes; order Lamniformes; family Cetorhinidae; genus Cetorhinus; species Cetorhinus maximus. Next base: position 150,086,373 of record NC_135883.1, on the reverse strand, counting down.
GTTACCTACTTCACAGTGTGGCACCACACAGTCACCTTACTCACATAGAGTGGCATTACCCAGTCACCTAGTTCACACAGTGTGGAACTACCCAGTCACCTCAGTGACACAGAGAATCACTACCCAGGCACCTTCTTCGCACAGTGTGGTACAACCAAGTCACCAAGTTCACAAAGTGGCACTGCCCAGTCACCTAGTGCACATTGTGTGGTAGTAATCACTCAAATAGTTCACAAAGTATGGCAGTACCCAGACAACTAGTTCACACAGCATGGCACTGCCCAGTCACCAAGATCGCACAGTGGGCCACTACCCAGTCACCCCGTTCACACAGAGTGGCACTGCCCAGTGACCTCATAAACCTAGTGTCGCACTACCCAGTCACCTAGTTCACACAGTGTGGTACTACCCAGTCTCCTAGTTCACTAGCATGTAACTAACCAGTCACCTCGTTCACACAATGTGGCACTACCCAGTCACCTCACTCACATAGAATGGCACTACCCAGTCACCTAGTTCACACAGTGTCTCACTATCCAGTCACCTACTTCAGTGTGGCACCACACAGTCACCTCACTCACGTAGAGTGGCACTACCCAGTCACCTAGTTCACACAGTGTGGCACTACCCAGTCACCCAGTTCACACAGTGTGGTACTACCCATTCACTACCCAGTCACCTACTTCACAGTGTGGCACTACTCAGTCACCGAGTTCACATAGTGTGACACTACCCATTCACCGAGTTCTTTGAATGTGGCACTACCCAGTCACCTAGTTCACACAGTGTGTCACTATCTAGTCACCTAGTTCACACCGTTTGGCACTACCCAGTCACCTAGTTCACAGAATGTGGCACTACCCAGTCACCTAGTTAACGCAGTGTGGCACTACCCATTCAGCTCATTCATAGAATGGCACTACCCAGTCACCTAGTTCACACAGCGTGGAACTACCCAGTCACCTCAATGACATAGAGAATCACTACCCAGTCACTGAGTTCACATAGTGTGGCACTACCCAGTCATATCGTTCACAGAATGTAGCACTACACAGTAACCTCACTCACATAGTGTGGCACTACCCAGTCACCTAGTTCACATAGGTCGGCGTTATCCATTTTGCTCACTCACAGAGTGTGGCACTACCCAATCACCTTGTTCACACAGAGTGGCACAACCCAGTCACCTCACTCACCTAGAATGGCACTACCCTGTCACCTAGTTCACGCAATGTGGCACTACCCAGTCACCAATGTCACACAATGTGGCACTACCCAGTCACCAATGTCACACAGTGTGGCACTACGCAATGAACTAGTTCACACAGTGTGGCACTATCCAGTCACCTAGTTCACACAGGTAGGTGCTACAAAGTCAGCTCACTCACATAGTGTGGCACTACCCAGTCACCTAGCTCACACAGCATGGCACTACCCAGTCACCTAGCTCACACAGCATGGCACTACCCAGTCTCATAGTTCACATAGTGTGGTACTACCCAGTCACCTAGCTCACATTGTGTGGCACTACCCAGTCACTTCACTCACCTAGAGTGGCCCTACCCAGTCACCTAGTTCACACAGTGTGCTCCTACCCAGTCACCTTGTTCACTATCATGTAACTAACCAGTCAGATAGTTCACACAGTGTGGCACTACCCAGTCATCTCGTTCACAGTGTGGTACTACCCAGTCACCTCACTCACGTAGAGTGGCACTACCCAGTCACCGAGTTCACAGAATGTGGCACTAGCCAGTCACCTCACTAAAATAGTGAAATAGTGTGGCACTACCCAGTCACCTAGTTCACACAGTGTGTCGCTGTCTAGTCACCTAGTTCACACCGTTTTGCACTACCCAGTCACCTAGTTCACAGAATGTGGCACTACCCAGTCACATAGATCTCATAGTGTGGCACTACCCAATCATCTAGTTCACAGAATGTGCCACTACCCAGTCACCTCGTTCACAGTGTGGAACTACCCAGTCAACTCATTCACACAATGTGGCACTACCCAATTATCTAATTCACTGAATGTGCCACTACCCAGTCACCTCGTTCACAGTGTGGAACTACCCAGTCAACTCATTCACACAATGTGGCACTACCCAATTATCTAATTCACAGAATGTGCCACTACCAGTCACCTCGTTCACAGTGTGGCACTACCCAGTCACCTCAATTGCACAGTGTGGCACTACAGAGTCACCTAGTTCACAAAGTGAGGCACTACGCAGTCACCCAGTCCACACAGTTTGTCACTACCCAGTCACATAGATCACATAGTGTGGCACTACCCAATCATCTAGTTCACAGAATGTGCCACTGCCAGTCACCTCGTTCACAGTGCGGCACTACCCAGTCGACTCATACACACAATGTGGCACTACCCAGTCAACTAGTTCACACAGTGTGGCACTACCCAGTCACCTAGTTCACATAGTGCAGCATTACCCAGTCACCTAGTTCACATGGTGTGGTACAACCCAGTCACCAAGTTCACACAGCATGGCACTACCCAGTCACCTAGTCCACTAGTGCGGCACTACCCTGTAACCTAGTTCACATGGTGTGGCACAACCCAGTCACCTAGTTCACATGGTGTGGCACTGCCCAGTCACCAAGATCGCACAGTGGGCCACTACCTAGTCACCCAGTTCACACAGAGTGGCACTGCCCTGTGACCTCATAAACATAGTGTGCCTCTACCCAGACATCTAGTTCACAGAATGTGGCACTACACAGTCATCTAGTTCACACAGGTAGGCGCTACCCAGTCAGCTCATTCACATAATGTGGCACTACCCAGTCACCTAGTTCACACAGTGTGGCACTGCCCAGTCACCCAGTGCACACAGTGTGGCAGTACCCAGGCAACTAGTTCACACAACATGGCCTTGCCCAGACACCTAGATCACACAGTGGGCCACTATTCAGTCACCCAGTTCACATAGTGTGGCACTACACACTCACCTCACGCTCATAATGTGACGCTACCCAGTCACCCAATTCACACAGTGTCGCACGGCCCACGTGACCTCACTCACTTAGAGTGGCACTACCCAGTCACCTTGTTCATAGAGTGTGGCACTACCCAGTCACCCAGTTCACACAGAGTGGCACTGCCCAGTGACCTCACTCACATAGGGTGGCACTACCCAGTCACCTTGTTCACAGAGTGTGGCACTACCCAGTCACCCAGTTCACACAGAGTGGCACTGCCCAGTGACCTCACTCACATAGGGTGGCACTACCCAGTCACCTTGTTCACAGAGTGTGGCACGACCCAGTCACCCAGTTCACACAGTGTGGCACTACCTAGTCACCTTGTTCACACAGTGTGGCACTACCTAGTCACCTTGTTCACACAGTGTGGCACTACCCAGTCACCTTGTTCACATAGTGTGGCACTACCTAGTCACCCAGTTCACATAGTGTGGCACTACACACTCACCTCACGCTCATAACGTGACGCTACCCAGTCACCCAATTCACACAGTGTCGCACGGCCCACGTGACCTCACTCACATAGAGTGGCACTACCCAGTCACCTTGTTCACACAGTGTGGCACTACCCAGTCATCTCACTCAGATAGAGTGGCACTACCCAGACACCTAGTTCACACAGTGTGGCACTACTCAGTCATCTCACTCAGATAGAGTGGCACTACCCAGTCACCTAGTTCACCCAGTGTGTCACTATCTAGTCACCTAGTTCACACCGTTTGGCACAAGCCAATCACCTAGTTCACAGAATGTGGCACTGCCCAGTCACTTAGTTCACAGAATGTGGCAATACACAGTCATCTAGTTCACACAGTGTGGCACTACCCAGTCACCTAGTTCACACAGTGTGGTACTACCCAGTCACCCAGTTCACACAGTGTGGCACTACTCAGTCACGGAGTTCACATAGTGTGGCACTACCCAGTCACCGAGTTCGTAGAATGTGGCACTACCCAGTCACCTCACTAAAATAGCGAAATAGTGTGGCACTACCCAGTCACCTAGTTCACACAGTGTGTCACTATCTAGTCACCTAGTTCACACCGTTTGGCACAAGCCAATCACCTAGTTCACACAGTGTGGCACTACCCAGTCACCTAGTTCACACAGTGTGGTACTACCCAGTCACCCAGTTCACACAGTGTGGCACTACTCAGTCACGGAGTTCACATAGTGTGGCACTACCCAGTCACCGAGTTCGTAGAATGTGGCACTACCCAGTCACCTCACTAAAATAGCGAAATAGTGTGGCACTACCCAGTCACCTAGTTCACACAGTGTGTCACTATCTAGTCACCTAGTTCATACCGTTTGGCACTACCCAGTCACCTAGTTCACAGAATGCGGCACTACCCAGTCACCTAGTTTACATAGTGTGGTACTACCCAGTCACCTCACTCACACAGTGTGGCATTACACAGTCACCTAGCTCACACAGTGTGGCATTACACAGTCACCTAGCTCACACAGTGTGGCAATACCTGGTCACCTAGTTGACATTGTGTGGCACTACGCGTCACCTCATTCACATAGTGTGGCACTGCACAGTCACCTAGTTCACAATCTGTGACACTACTCACTCACCCAGTTCACATAGTGTGGCACTACCTAAGTAACTAGTTCACACAGCGTGGCACTGCCCAGTCACCTAGATCACACAGTGGGCCACTAACCAGTCACGCAGTTCACATAGTGTGGCACTACACACTCACCTCACTCACATAATGTGGCACTACTCAGACACCCAATTCACACAGTGTCGCACTGCCCAGAGACCTCACTCACATAGTGTGGCACTACCCAGTCACCAATGTCACACAGTGTGGCACTACAAAGTGAACTAGTTCACACAGTGTGGCACTACCCAATCACCTAGCTCACCCAGTGTGGCACTGCCCAGTCACCTTGTTCACAGATTGTGGCACTACCCAGACACCCAATTCACACATTGTCGCACTGCCCAGTGACCACACTCACACAGTGTCACACTGCCCAGTGACTTCACCCACATAGTGTGGCACTACCCAGACACCCAATTCACACAGTGTCGCACTGCCCAGTGACCTCACTCACACAGTGTGGCACTACCCAGTCACCAATTCACACAGTGTGGCAATACCCAGTCACCAATTCACACAGTGTGGCACTACCCAGTCATCTCGTTCACATAGTGTGGCTCTACCTGATCACTTCACTCACATAATGTGGCACTACACAATCACCTAGCTCACACAAGTTGGCACTACCCAGTCACCTCACTCACATAGAGTGGCTCTGCTCATTCGCCTAGTTCACACAGTGTGGCACTATCCAGTCACCTCATTCACATAGTGTGGCATTACCCCGTCACCAATGTCACACCGTGTGACACTACCCAGTCACTTAGTTCACACAGTGTGGAACTATTCAGTCACCTAGTTCACACAGGTAGGCGCTACCCAGTCAGCTCACTCACATAGTGTTGGCACTACCCAGTCACCTAGTTCACACAGTGTGGCACTACCCAGTCACCTTGTTCAAACAGTGTGGCACTACCCAGTCACCTGTATCACACAGTGTTGGCACTACCCAGTCACCTAGTTCACACAGTGTGGCACTACACAATCAGTGTAGTTTGAACAGTCACCTTGTTCAAACAGTGTGGTACTACCCAGTCACCTGAATCACATAGTGTTGGCACTACCCAGTCACCTAGTTCACACAGTGTGGCACTATCCAGTCACCTCATTCACATAGTGTGGCATTACCCCGTCACCAATGTCACACCGTGTGACACTACCCAGTCACTTAGTTCACACAGTGTGGAACTATTCAGTCACCTAGTTCACACAGGTAGGCGCTACCCAGTCAGCTCACACAGGTAGGTACTACACAGTCAACTCACTTACATAGTGTGGCACTACCCAATCACCTAGCTCACCCAGTGTGGCACTGCCCAGTCACCTGTATCACACAGTGTGGCACTACCCAGTCACCTCACTCACATAGAGTGGCACTACCCAGTCACCTAGTTCACACATTGTGGTACTATCGAGTCACCTCATTCACATAGTGTGGCTCAACCCAGTCACTTCACTCACACAGTGTCGCACTGCAGTCACCTAGCTCAGATAGTGTGGCACAACCCAGTCAACTCGTTCACTTAATGTGGCACAACACAGTCACCTCACATACATAATGTGGCACTACACAGTCACCTCACATACATAGTGTGGCACTACCAGTCACCTAACTCACATAGTGTGGTGATACCAAGTCAAAACACTCACATAGTATTACACTACCCAGTCACCTCGTTCACAGAAAGTGGCACTACACAGTCACCTAGTTCACACAGTGTGGCACTAACCAGTCACCTAGTTCAGATCGTATGGCACTACCCAGTCACCTCACTCAGTTAGTGTGGCACTACCCAGTCACCTAGTTCACACATTGTGGCACCACCCAGTCACCTAGTTTACACAGTGTGGCACTACCCAATCATCTCACTCACATAGTGTGGTGATACCAAGTCAAAACACTCACGTAGTGTGGCACTATCCAGTCAACTCACTCACATAGTGTGGCATTACCCCATCACCAATGTCACAGAGTGTGGCACGACCCAGCCCCTAGTTCACACAGTTTGGAACTATTCAGTCACCTAGTTCACACAGTGTGGCACTACCCAGTCACCTCGATCACATAGTGTGGTGCTACCTAGTCAAATCCCTTACATGGTACGGCACTTCCTAGTCACCTCACTTGCACAGTGTAGCACTACCCAGTCACCTAGCTCACATAGTGTGGCACTAACCAGTCACCTAGTTAACATAGTATGGTACTACCCAGCCCCCTCACTCACACAGTGTGGCATTACACAGTCACCTAGTTCACACAATGTGACACTACCCAGCCACCTAACTCACACAGTGTGGCACTACCTGGTCACCTAGTTGACATAGTGTGGCACTACCCAGTCACCTAATTCACATAATGTGGCACTACCCAGACACTCAATTCACATAGTGTCGCACTGCCCAGAGACCTCACTCACATCGTGTGGCACTACGCAAACACCTAGTTCACACAGTTTGGTACTACCCACCCACCTCATTCGGATAGAGTGGCACTACCCAGTCACCTAGTTCACACTGTGGCACTATCCAGTCACCTCATTCACATAATGTGGCATTACCCCATCACCAATGTCACAGAGTGTGGCACTACCCAGTCACCTAGTTCACACAGTGTGGAACTATTCAGTCACCTAGTTCACACAGGTAGGCGCTACCATGTCAGGTCACTCACATAGTGTTGGCACTACCCAGTCACCTAGTTCACTCAGTGTGGTACTACCCAGTCACCTTGTTCAAACAGTGTGGCACTACCCAGTCAGCTCACTCACATAGAGTGGCACTATCCAGTCACCTCATTCACATAATGCGGCACTACACAATCACCTCACTCACATGGTGTGACACTACCCAGTCACCTAGCTCACATAGTGTGCTGATACCTAGTCAAAACACTCACATAATGTGGCACTACACAGTGACCTCACACACAGTGTGGCACTAACCAGTCACCGAGCTCATATAGTGTGGCAGTACCCAGTGACCTCATTCACACAGTGTGGCACTGCCCAGCCACCTAGTTTCGATCGTGTGGCACTAATCACTCACCTAGTTCACACAGTGTGGCGCTACCCAGTCAGCTCACTCACATAGTGTGTTGCTACTTAGTCAAATCACTTACATAGTGTGGCACTTCCCAGTCACTTCACTTGCACAGTGTGGCACTACCCAGTCACCTAGCTCACATAGTGTGGCACTAACCAGTCACCTAGTTTATATAGTGTGGCACTGCACAGTCACCTAGTTAACATTCTGTGGCACTACCCACTGACCCAGTTCACATAGTGTGGCACTACCCACTGACCTAGATTACACAGTGGGCCACTACCCAGTCACCCAGTTCACTTAGTGTGGCACTATACACTCACCTCACTCACGTAATGTGGCACTACCCAGTCACCTAGTTCAGATTGTGTGGCACTAATCACTCAAATAGTTCACAGAGTGTGGCACTAGCCAGGCAACTAGTTCACACAGCATGGCACTGCCCAGTCACCTAGATCACACGTGGGCCACTACCCAGTCACCCAGTTCACACAGAGTGGCACTGCCCAGTGACCTCACTCACATAGTGTGGTACTACCCAGTCAGCTCACTCAGATGGAGTGGCACTACCCAGTCACCTTACTCACATAGAGTGGCACTACCCAGTCACCTAGTTCACACAGTGTGGCACTACCCAAACACCTAGTTCACACAGTGTGGCACTACCCAGTCAACTCACTCAGATGGAGTGGCACTACCCAGTCACCTTACTCACATAAAGTGGCACTACCCAGTCACCTAGTTCACACAGTGTCGCACTACCCAGTTACCACGTTCACAGTGTGGCGCCACACAGTCACCTCACTCACGTGGAGTGGCACTACCCAGCCACCTAGTTCACACAGCGTGGAACTACCCAGTCACCTCAATGACATGGAGGATCACTACCCAGTCACCCAGTTCACACAGTGTGGCACTACCCAGTCACCTCACTCAGATAGAGTGGCACTACCCAGTCACCTAGTTCACACAGTGTGGCACTGCCCAGTCACCTAGTTCACATTGTGTGGCACTAATCAGTCACCTAGTTCACAAAGTGTGGCACTACCCAGTCACCTCACTCAGATAGAGTGGCACTACCCAGTCACCTAGATCACACATTGTGGCACCACCCAGTCACCTAGTTTACACAGTGTGGCACTACCCAATCATCTCACTCACATAGTGTGGTGATACCAAGTCAAAACACTCACATAGTGTGGCACTATCCAGTCAACTCACTCACATAGTGTGGCATTACCCCATCACCAATGTCACAGAGTGTGGCACGACCCAGCCCCTAGTTCACACAGTTTGGAACTATTCAGTCACCTAGTTCACACAGGTAGGCGCTACCCAGTCAGCTCACTCACATAGAGTGGCACTACCCAGTCACCAATATACACAGTGTAGCACTACCCAATCATCTCACTCACATAGTGTGGCACTACCCAGTCACCTCGATCACATAGTGTGGTGCTACCTAGTCAAATCCCTTACATGGTGTGGCACTTCCCAGTCACCTCACTTGCACAGTGTAGCACTACCCAGTCACCTAGCTCACATAGTGTGGCACCAAACAGTCACCTAGTTAACATAGTGTGGTACTACCCAGCCCCCTCACTCACACAGTGTGGCATTACACAGTCACCTAGTTCACACAATGTGACACTACCCAGCCACCTAGCTCACACAGTGTGGCACTACCTGGTCACCTAGTTGACATAGTGTGGCACTACCCAGTCACCTAATTCACATAATGTGGCACTGCACAGTCACCTATTTCACATTCTGTGGCACTACCCACTCACCAAGTTCACAGTGTGGCATTACCTAAGCAACTAGTTCACACAGCATGGCACTGCCCAGTCACCTAGATCACACAGTGGGCCACTATCCAGTCACCCAGTTCATATAGTGTGGCACTACACACTCACCTCACTCACATAATGTGGCACTACCCAGCCACTTAGTTCACACAGCGTGGAACTACCCAGTCACCTCAATGACATGGAGGATCACTACCCAGTCACCCAGTTCACACAGCGTGGAACTACCCAGTCACCTCAATGACATGGAGGATCACTACCCAGTCACCCAGTTCACACAGTGTGGTACTACCCAGTCACCTAGTTCACAGTGTGGCACTACCCAGTCACCTCACTCACGTAGAGTGGCACTACCCAGTCACCGAGTTCACACAGTGTGTCATTATCTAGTCACCTAGTTCACAACGTTTGGCACTACCTAGTCACCGAGTTCACAGAATGTGGCACTAACTACGCAGTCACCTAGTTCACACAGCGTGGCACTATCCAGTCTCCTAGTTCACACATGTAGGCATTACCGAGTCAGCTGACTCACATTATGTGGCACTACACAGTCACCTCACTCACATAGTGTGGCACTACCCAGCCACTTAGTTCACACAGCGTGGAACTACCCAGTCACCTCAATGACATGGAGGATCACTACCCAGTCACCCAGTTCACACAGTGTGGCACTACCCAGTCACCTCACTCAGATAGAGTGGCACTACCCAGTCACCTACTTCACAGTGTGGCACTACCCAGTCACCTCACTCAGATAGAGTGGCACTACCCAGTCACCTACTTCACAGTTTGGCACTACCCAGTCACCTACTTCACAGTGTGGCACTACCCAGTCACCTCACTAAAATAGTGTGGCACTACCCAGTCACCTTGTTCACAGAATGTTGCTCTACGCAGTTATCTAGTTAACACAGTGTGGTACTAGCCAGTCAACTCACTCACATAAATTGGCACTACCCAGTCACCTAGTTCACAGAATGTGACATTACAGTCACCTAGTTCACACAGTGTGGCACTGCACAGTCAATTCACTCACATAGTGTGGCACTACCCAGTTACCCAGTTCACATAGTGTGGCACTACCCAGTTACCCAGTTCACATAGTGTGGCACTACCCACTCACCTCAGTCACATAGTTTTGCAATGCCCAGTCACCTAGTTCACACAGTGTCGCACTACCCAGTGACCTCACTCACATAGTGTGGCACTACCAAGACACCTAGTTCACACAGTGTTTCACTACCCAGTCACCTAGTTCACATAGTGTGGCACTACCCACTCAGCTCACTTACATAGTTACACAGTGTTGCACTATCCAGTCACCTCAATCATATTGAGAATCACTACCAATTCACCTAGTTCACAAAGTGTAGTACTGCCCAGTCACCTAGTTCACATAGCGTAGTACTGCCCAGGCACCTAGTTCACATAGTGTGGCACTGCCCAGTCACCTAGTTCACACAGTGGGGCACTTCCCAGTTACCTAGCTCACATTGTGTGGTACTACCCAGTCACCTAGTTCACACTGTGGGAGCTAGGTGACTGGGCAGTGCCACACTATGTGAACTAGGTGCCTGGGAAGTGCCACACTAAGTGAGTGAGGTGAATGTGTAGTCCTACACTATGTGAGTGTGGCACTACCCAGTCACCTAGTTCACACAATGTGACACTACCCAGTGATATCGCTCACATAGTGTGGCACTGCCCAGACACCTATTTCACACACTGTCGCATTACCCAGTCACCTAATTCACAGTGTGGCACTACCCAGTCATCTAGTACACATAGCATGGCACTACCCAGTCACCTCACTCACACAGTGTGGCATTATCCAATCACCAAGTTCACACAATCTGGCACTACCCAGTCACCATCTCAGAAAGTGTGGTACTACCCAGTCACCTAGTTCACACAATCTGGCACTACCCAGTCACCATCTCACACAGTGTGGCACAACCCAGTCACCTATGTCACACAGTGTGGCACTGCCTGGTCACCTAGTTGACATAGTGTGGCACTACCCTGTCATCTAGTTCACTCAGTGTGGCGCTATCCAGTTACCCATTTCACATAGTGTGGCACTATCCAGTCACCCAGTTCACATAGTGTGGCACAACCCACTCACCTCAGTCACATAGTTTTGCAATACCTAGTCACCTAGTTCACACAGTATCGCACTACCCAGTGACCTCACTCATATAGTGTGGCACTACCCAGACACCTAGTTCACACAGTGTTTCACTTTCCAGTCACCTAGTTCACATCATATGGTACTACCCAGTCACCTCGTTCACAGTGTGGCACTACCCAGTTAACTAGTTCATACAGTGTGGCACTACCCCTTCAGCTAGTTCACACAATGTGGCACTACCCAGTGACATCACTCACATAGATTTGCACTACTCAGACACCTAGTTCACATCGTGTGGTACTACTCAGTCACCTAGTTTACATAGTGTGGCACTACCCTGTCACCATATTCACACAGTGTGGCACTATCCAGTCACCTAGTTCACACAGTGTGGCACTACCCAGTCACCTAGTTCACATAGTGTGGCACTACCCACTCACCTCACTCACATAGTTTTGCACTGCCCAGTCACCCAATTCACACAGTGTTGCACTACCCAGTGACCTCACTCACATAGTGTGGCCCTACCCTGACACCTAGTTCACACAGTGTGCCACTACTCAGTCACCTCACTCCAATGGATTGGCACTACCCAGTCACCTAGTTCACACACTATGGCGTTACCCAGTCACCTCACTCACATAGTGTGGCTTTACCCATTCAGCTTGTTCACACAGTGTCGCACGACCCTTTCACCTCACTCACACAGTGGCACTACCCAGTCAACTACATAACACAGTGTGGCACTACCCAGTCACCTCACTCACATATTGTGGCACTACCAGTCACCTAGTACACAAAGTGTGGCACTACTCAGTCACCTAGGCCACATAGTGTGGCACTACTCGGTCACCTAGTTCACACGGTGTGGCACTACCCAGTCACCTAGTACACAAAGTGTGGCACTACTCAGTCACCTAGGCCACATAGTGTGGCACTACTCGGTCACCTAGTTCACACAGTGTGGCACTACCCAGTCACCTGGTTCACACAGTGTGGTACTACCCAGTCACCTAGTTGACATAGTGTGGCACTACCCTGTCACCTATGTCACACAATGTGGCTCTACCCAGTCACCGAGTTCACATAATGTGGCACTACCCAGTCACCCAGTTCACATAGTTTGGCACTACCCACTCACCTCACTCACATAGTTTTGCAATGCCCAGTCACCTTCTTCACACAGTGTGGCACCACCCAGTCACCTAGTTCACACAATGTGGCTTTACCCAGTCACCTCACTCATACAGTATAGCACTACCCAGTCACCTAGTTCACATAGTGTGGCACTCCCCAGTCACCTAGCTCACACAGTGGGGCACTTCCCAGTCACCTAGTTCACATAGTGTGGCACTACCCACTCACCTAGTTCACACAGTGGGGCACAACCCAGTCACCTGACTCACATAGTCTAGCGCTACCCAGTCACCTATTTTACATTGTGTGATGCTACCCAGTCACCTCGTTTATAGTGTGGCACTAAACAGTCACCTAGTTTACACAGTGTGGCACTTCCCAGTCACCTAGTTCACATAGTGTGACACTACCCAGTCACCTCATTTATAGTGTGGCACTAAACAGTCACCTAGTTCATACAGTGTGGCACTTCCCAGTCACCTAGTTCAAACATTGTGGCACTACCCAGTCACCTAGTTTGCACTGCTTAGTCACCTAGTTCCATCGTGTGGCACTGCCTAGTTACCTAGTCTGTGTGGTGTGCCACTGCCAGTAGCATGGCACTCTTAGTCAGCCAGTTCACATAGTGCAGCATTGCCCACTTACCTGGTTCACATTGTGTAGCACTGCCCAGTAACAGGCCAGTCTTTTGTCTCTCCGCAGAAAGTCGCTCACAATGCTGCTAAAAAGCTTTCCCATTTCGTTTTACTTGGATCAGTTCCCGTAAGGAGGCAAATGCCTGCTTAGTGCTTCTTAAATCCCCAATAATGGGATTATGTGGGATGACGGGCAATATTTACAGAGGTTTATCGCATTTAAAGCTAATCCTGATGTTGGAGCCACTGCTGGGATTCTGTTAATCCCAAACAGTAGCATGTTTAACTTGCAGCAGTTTACATTCTGTTTTCTTGCGACTAATTAAAATTCTCCACACAAAGAGGCCGTCTCACCAAGGGGTTGACCCACCTCATATGATGCACTGAAGTGGCAATCGCCTTGAGTTACGCTAACCTAAGCATGTGACATATATTGTCTGATCACTTTCGACAATTTGAGCCTCTAATGACCATTTAGCACGCAAGGGGATCTTTAACCTACTCAGTGTATTAGTCCTATCGCATGCAACCACTCTGGGTCCCTGCCAGCAGAAAAAGACTGTGAACAAACTTCAAAAGGGCAACTTTCCAGGGTCTCTTAACTTCTTTTAATTCTGTGTTTTCACGCACAGAATCCCAGTGTGTTCCACTTGGACTCGCCTCAGACATTATTTTTCCACCATTCCTCGTCTAAAAGCGAGAGTGAGGACTCACTGGCAGGATTTTCCTCCCTGGGTTGGGAAATGGAAGTCAGTTCCGAGCCCCGCACCCCCGGTTGGAAACTAGTCACGGGCCCCGATTTTGATGGGAGTGCCCCTTTTATTGGTCCTGGAGGTGTGTCTGAAGGCCTATTAGCAGGCACGGGGAATAGGAAGAGAGGTGGGGCTGGTCAAGTGCGGGCCCGATGTAAACAGACCGCGGCAGCCATTACTATGACTGCCATCTCACTGCATCGCCCTCAGTTTGGAAGATCACCCAATCACAGCATATCTCAGGAGAGGCAGAGGCCTGGGCACTGGGGCAGGGCAGCCCCGCCATTCATGGGTGCGGAGCTGGAGGTTCTCCTCGATGATATACAGGAGGAGACCGCCCACCCAGATTTACGCCTGGATCATCAGCAAAGTGATGGGGTCGTTAACAGTGCTATCGAGTGGCACTTGCTCAGAAATAACCTGCAATGCCAGCAGATAGATGGGAACACCGCCAGCTGGAAGTTCCCCTCCAAGTCACTCACCATCCTGACTTGGAAATATATCGCCATTCCTTCACTGTCGCTGGGTCGAAATCCTGGAACTCTCTCCCTAACAGCACTGTGGGTGTACCTACACCACTTGGGGCTGCAGTCGTTCAAGAAGGCAGCTCACCACCACCTTCTCAAGGGCAATTAGGGCTGGGCAATAAATGCTGGCCCAGCCAGTGACACCGACATCCCATGAAAGAATTTTAATAAAGATAGCTTACACAGTCAGCATTTGTAGAATGATACACAGAACCTGGACCCAGTGTACGAAGATGTTCGATGACCTGATCCTCTCTGCTAAGGTGAGTGCAAACTCTAACCTTCAGGACAGGTCTCTGGATATACACCCTCCAGCAGACACACCAGCTGAGGAGCACATGGCCTGCATTTCCATTTTACCCCCGGTCCCTCCCTTCTGCCCACCTAATGCCCAGGGCTCTGCTCTTCCCGCAGAGGTTGTTGCCCCTCATGGCCACTGGAATCAAAAACTGAGAGTTGTGCCCTGGTTCCCAGCTGCAGCCTTCAGACGGACTCCCAATTGCGTTTTGAAGCCTTGCCCCCTCCTCTTATGCCCCCCCTGCCAGTGCCAGGGAGAGGTGGCGACACCCTTCTCTGCCTGGGCACTCACTGCCCACTCTCCCTGCAGCATGCACTGACCTGATGTCACCCGTTCCCCAATTGTCAAGTGACACTCTTCACTGTTCATACTTTCATGGGGCCTGGCTAATTCCCTGGGGTGACCATCCCTGTTCAATTTACCTGGAACATTAAATGACCTGTTTCTCTCTCCCTCTCTCCATGGAAGCTGCCTGACCTGCTGAGTATTTCCCACTTCCCAGTTTGTTTTCACTTTTACTTTGCAATCACAGACATTCCCAGCTGAGAGCTTTCTCGTTCGCAGTGACACTGTGGTGTAGCCGTTAGTTACAGTATATAAATAAGGGACTGGTGGTTACCATCACCAAGCTGGAGGAGTTCCTGAATCTGGAATTTTGCTGCTCCACAGGTTGTATAGGCTACGGAAAAAAATACAGACATCAAATCCTGTTAGAAGGAAATTTAATTACAGGAGAAGCTGGGGTTGGTTCTCCTTAGAGCAGAGGTTAAGGGGAGATGGACACAATATAAAGTTAAACCTAATCCAACAAGAGGGAGAAAGTTAAATTGCCAGCGCCACAAAACCCGACTCCAATCCACCACGCCCGCACTTGCTTCTGTTTTAGCAGCAGTGAGTTTGAGAGGGCTGGAATAACCCACAGTGGAGAAGCTGGGCTGTCATTATAATATTTAAATGAGGCTGTCATAGTGCAATATGGGAGGGGGAGACAGTGGTGTGATGGTAATGTCACTGGGCTAGTCCTCCAGAGGTGCACGTGAATGCCCTGTGGGCATAGGTTCAAATCCCACCACGACAGCTGGTGGAATTTTAAATTCAATTCATAAAATCTGAAATTGAAAGATATTCTCAGTAATGGTGACCATGAAAAACTATCATCGATTGTTGTAAAAACCCATCTGGTTCAATAATGTTGTTCATAGAAGGAAATCTGTCTTCCTTACCTAGTCTGGCCTACATGTGACTCCACAGAATCACAACGGTGCAGAAGGAGGCCATTCGGCCCATCGTGTCTGCACCGGCTCTCGGAGCATTTTCACTTAGTGCCAATTTCCTGCCTTTTCCCCATAACCCTGCACGTTGTTTCTATTTAAATAATCAATGCCCTCTTGAATGCCTCAGTCGAACCTGCCTCCACCACACTCCCAGGCAGTGCATTCCAAACCCGAACCACTCGCTGTGAGAAAAAGTTTTTTCTCACCTCACATTTGCTTCTTTTGCAAAACACTTTAAATACTGTGCCCTCTGGTTCTCGATCCATTTACGAGTGAGAACAGTTTCTCCTTATCTACTCTGTCCAGGCCCCTCATGATTTTGAAAACTTCTATCAAGTCTCCTCTTAACCTTCTCCT
Source organism: Cetorhinus maximus (assembly GCF_964194155.1). Taxonomy (NCBI): domain Eukaryota; kingdom Metazoa; phylum Chordata; class Chondrichthyes; order Lamniformes; family Cetorhinidae; genus Cetorhinus; species Cetorhinus maximus. The sequence continues at coordinate 150,069,784 of NC_135883.1, read as the reverse complement.
CTCCAAGGAAAGCAGTCCCAACTTCTCCAATCTTTCCTCATAACTGAAGTGTCTCATCCCTGGAACCATTCTCGTAAACCTCTTCTGCACTCTCTCCAATGCATCCGTATCCTTCCAATGTGGCATCCAGAACTGTACACAATACTCCAGCTAGAGATCTAACCAGTGTCTTATATAAGCTCATCATAACCTCCCTGCTCTTGTACTCTATGCCCTATTAATGAAGCCTAGAATACTGTATGTTTTAGAAACAGCTCTCTCTACCTGTCCCATAATGACTTATGTACCATATACATCCAGGTCTCTCTTCTCCTGCACACCCTTTAGAATAGTATCCTTTATTTTATACCGTCTCTCCATGTCCTTTGTACCAAAGTGTATCACCTCACACTACTCCGCATTGAACTTCATCTGCCACCTATCTGCCTACTCCACCAATGTGTTAATGTCCTTTTGAAGCTCTACACTGTCCTCCTCACAGTTTACAATTCTCCCAAGTTTTTTGTCATCTGCAAACTTTGAAATTGTCCTCTGCACACCAAGATCTAGATCATTAATATATATCAGGAAAAGCAAGGGTCCCAATACCGACCCCTGGGGAACTCCACTACAAACCTCCTTCTAGCCCGAAAAATACCATTACTCTCTGTTTCCTATCCCTCAGCCAATTTTGTATCCACGTTGCTACTGTCCCTTTTATTCCATGAGCTATAACTTTTCTCACAAGTCTGTTGTGTGGCACTGTATCGAACGTCTTTTGGAAGTCCATATACACCACATCAACAGCCTTTCCCTCATCAACCATCTTTGCTACCTTTTCAAAAAACTCCAGCAAGTTAGTTAAACACGATTTTCCTTTAACAAATCCATGCTAACTCTTCCGAATCAATCCGTATTTTTCCATGTGACTATTAATTCTATCCCGAATAATTGTTTCTAGAAGTTTCCCCACCACCAAAGTTAAACTGACTGGTTTGTAATTGCAGGGCCGATCTTTACAACCTTTTGGAACAAGGGCATAATGTTTACAATTCTCCAGTCTTCCGGCAACTCCCTCAAATCCAGGGAACATTGAAAGACTATGGCCAGTGCCTCTGCAATTTCCACTCTCATTTCCTTCAATATCCTTGGATGCATCTCATCCAGTCACCATGCTTTATCAACTTTAAGGCTTATCCAATACCTCCTCCTTATCAATTTTAAGCCCTTCTAGTGACTGAGTTTCCTCCTCTGTCACCATGACCTGGGCAGCATCTGCCTCGTAGGTAAAGGCAGATGTAAAATATTCATTTAACACCTCAGACATGCCTCGTATCTCGATGTAAATCCTCTTTTTGGTCCCAAATCGGCCCTACTCCTCCTTTTACCATCCTTTTACTATTGATGTACTTATAGAATACTTTGGGATTTCCTTTTGTGTTGGCTGCCAGTCTTTCTTCATAATCTCTCTTTGCTCCTTCTATTTGCTTTTTCACATCCCTTCTGAACTTCCTGTATTCAGCTTGGTTCTCGGTTGTATTTGCTACCTGACACCTGTTGTAAGCACACTTTTTCTTTTTTAACTTAATGTCCATCTCCTTTGTCATCCAGGGACCTCTGGGTTTGTTTGTCCTACCCATCCCTTACTTTTTGAGGGAACATAACCTGACTGTGCCCAAACCATTTCCTCTTTGAAGGTAGCCCATTGTTCAGCTACTGTTTTTCCCACCAACCTTTGAGTCCAGTCTATCCGGCCCAGCTCTGCTCTTGCCCCATTGAAGTCCGCTCTCCGCCAGTTGATTATTCTCACTCTAGATTGACCAATCTCCAGACCCACAGCAATGTGGCTGACTCTTAACTGCCTTCTGAAATGGCCTGGCGAGCCACTCAGTTCAAGGGCAATTAGGGATGGGCAACAAATGCTGGCCTTGCAAGTGATGCCCACATCCCATGAAAGGATAAATAAAAAAAATCTCTTTCAAAGAGTTGGCATTTAAATGATGGGCATAATGATGTCCTTCTGTGCGCTATCATTCCAGGGTAAAATTTGTCAAATGAGTGCAGCTCATGGGGATCAAAGGCCTTTGCTGATCTCAGCACCAAATTATTGGTATGCAAACAAAATAATAATCGAAGCGAGGCTGATTTGATAGTTGGCTGAGAAGGAAGATCTTCAGCTATCTGCACATCTGCAGCCAGCTGTTCACAGTTGGCACGTCAGTGAATGGGGAGGTAAAGGGAGAGAGTGACCCAGGAACTGGAACTTGAAGCTTCTCAAGAGCAGAAATAGTTTACCAAAACCGAGCCTCTCTGACCCTCATGTATTCTCTCTGTCAAGGGGAGTTTTAAGATGTATCTCTTTAAGGGCTGAGGTGTCACAGTGTGATCAATATTGTCCTTTTGCATTGTCGAAACCCACAGCTGTGTCTCATCATTAAATCATTTCCCAGCCAAGTTCTGGGACTTAGTTTGGATCTCCAGCCTAAAGCCTTCTCCCTCTTTTATACTTTTGTCTTCCACTGGTGACCAGCGAAGGAGGAGGGAGAGGAATGGAGCGAAGGAGGAGGGAGAGGAATGGAGCGAAGGAGGAGGGAGAGGAATGGAGCGAAGGAGGAGGGAGAGGAATGGAGCGAAGGAGGGAGAGGAATGGAGTGAAGGAGGAGGGAGAGGGATGGAGCGAAGGAGGAGGGAGAGAGATGGAGCGAAGGAGGAGGGAGAGAAATGGAGCGAAGGAGGGAGAGGAATGGAGTGAAGGAGGAGGGAGAGGGATGGAGCGAAGGAGGAGGGAGGGAGATGGAGCGAAGGAGGAGGGAGAGGAATGGAGTGAAGGAGGAGGGAGAGGAATGGAGTGAAGGAGGGAGAGGAATGGAGTGAAGGAGGAGGGAGAGGGATGGAGCGAAGGAGGGAGAGGAATGGAGCGAAGGAGGGGGGAGAGGAATGGGGTGAAGGATGAGGGAGAGGAATGGAGCAAAGGAGGAGGGAGAGAAATGGAGCAAAGGAGGAGGGAGAAGAATGGAGTGAAGGAGGAGGGAGAGGAATGGAGTGAAGGAGGAGGGAGAGGAATGGAGTGAAGGATGAGGGAGAGGGATGGAGCGAAGGAGGGAGAGGAATGGAGTGAAGGAGGAGGGAGAGGAATGGAGTGAAAGAGGAGGGAGAGGAATGGAGTGAAGGAGGGAGAGGAATGGAGTGGAGGAGGGAGAGGAATGGAGTGAAGGAGGAGGGAGAGGAATGGAGTGAAGGATGGAGAGAGGGATGGAGCAAAGGAGGAGGGAGAGGAATGGAGTGAAGGAGGAGGGAGAGAAATGGAGCAGAGGAGGAGGGAGAGGAATGGAGCGAAGGAGGGAGAGGAATGGAATGGAGCGAAGGAGGAGGGAGAGGAATGGAGCGAAGGAGGAGGGAGTGGAATGGAGCAGAGGAGGAGGGAAAGGAATGGAGTGAATTAGAGGAAGATTATGTTTATTCACTCCCCTCCATACTAATGGTTGCTGTATAATTAAAGGGTTGCAGAGATTTTCATTAAGTCCAATCCAACAAAGACCAAGGACAACTGGGCTGGCAATAGCCCCTCCACCCATCCCTGCAGGGCTCCTGGCCTAAAGTATGAAGCTCCATCTCACTTTGTTTTTCACAGTAGTGAAGCCAAAGGAAAGAGGAGATTTTGACAGGTGCTGTTGGAGCAAAATGGGGAGAGGGAAAAATGCACTATTGAAGGTTACAGAAAGTTGAGTCATCGCTGGAGCAAAGTTCAATAAGACCAGGGCAGCTGCTGGTATCTTGCACAAGTGGCCATTATTCATACGTGAGCCTCGAGTGTCATCAAGATGGCATCACAGGCAAGACTGATCCTTATCCTTAACTGATGTCCGATAAGCAGGGACAGGCTGGACAGTGTCCAGGAAAGAGAGAACATTCTTCCTATGATGCTGCACCTCTCACATCCTTAAAGCATCCAATAGTGCTTTACAGTCAGTGAATTACTTTTGACGTGCAGCTGTTATGTAGGCCAAGGCTGCAGCCAAATTTTGCACAGAAGGATCCCACAGACAGCAATGAGATGAATAGAGAGTCCATCAGTTTTGGTGGTGTTGGTTAATTGTGAGATAAATGTTGGTCAGCTCACTGACAGGTGTCACCTGCTCAGTTTTCGATAGAACCAATAAATCTACTGGAAGAGGCAGGTCAGTTTAACATTACACCCAGTGGGCAGCGATCCCTCAGGTCTGCAGCAAATGATCAGCCTAGATTGTGTACTTACACCTCTGGAGTGAGGTTTGAGATCACAACGCTGACCTAACAAACAAAACCACGACCCACTGAACTAAGGTTGACGCTGTAAGATCAAGTCTCTCTTTCGACCTTTCCCTTTCCTAGGGGCACTGAGGCCAATTGCACTTTCCAGTGGGAAAGAGGCAATTTGTGTCTGACGGCCTTACCGCCACACACACCAATGCAAATTAAATGGATCTGATTGCTGCTCGATTTACATCCTGCTTGAATTAATGCCCCCTCGATTTACATCCCCTGTCCGATTTACACCCCCACCCCCTCAACCTGATTTACACCCAACCCGATTTACGCCCCCACCCGATATTATTTTCCATTGCAATTAGTGGGAGGCTGATCCAATTCCCTTCATTCCCAGCCAAAGATTTGGTTGGGGTGGGGGGAGGGAGGGTGTGAGTGAGGGTGTAGGAGGAGGTGCAATGGGTCAGTTCCCTCCACACTGTAAGGCACCTAACTGGATTTTTAAAGACTTGCTGCCTGGCACACAGATAGATGAGAGGAGCCATGATGCTTAAGAAGGATGAGGTGGAGAAGTGCGGCTTGAAGTGCCTTTGTAATAGTGTTATCTGGAACAATTCTCCAGGGTGTAAAGACTGGAAGGAAGAGGCCAGGCTCAGGAAAGCTCACCACACCGGCAGCCAGCACTCCCCCAGTTTGATCTGTAGGTGGCGAGAATATTCCATTTTCAGAGGAGCTAAATAAAAATCAACAGCTTCGCGAGCAAGAGCTGCGACCCGATGAGCCAAAAAAAATCGAGGTTGGAAAAAGTAGTGAAGGGACAATTAAAGGGTCAGGGCCATCATTAAGCAGCAGTTAGCAAAGCGAGCCTAGTGTGGGTAACATCACTCACACTGAAAGCTGCCTCTGTATCCAGTGATTTCACTACACCCGTTCTCATATTTCCTCAGTGGCTGGGTGTCAAATTGTGGTTAATGATGCTCCTGTGAGGTGCCTTGTGGCAGTTTAACTATGTTAAAGGAGCTATATAAATCCAAGTTGTTGTTGTGCACGAGGATGTGATTGTAATGAAAATGGACACCCTACTCTCTCCACCCAGTGACGGCCCCTTTAATTGCTACAGTTACAACAGTGACTGCACTTCAATAATGCCCTTTGTCTGTAAGATACTTTAGGCCGTCCTGAGGATTTGAAAGGCGCTATATAAATGCAACTGATGCTTTCCAATAGTCTACATTTACATTTAGCAAACACATCTGAATCAAGAAACATTTGCCAACTTCTAATCTCCCCGATTTATTCCGACCCCAGAGGCATTGCACTGTGCCTCATTAAATAATACCATCCAACACATGAAAACATCTTGGCCCAAATCTTCCGAGGAGTGGTAATCACCATCGGTTTGCCGCTCCGCTCCTATTTTTCACCGCCACACCGGGGCTCTGTATCTCTAGCCGGGACTTCTGACACCAGCTTCTCCAGAAGTACCTGAAATGGGGCTGCTTCTTAGTAGTACTCGATCGGTGGGGGAGGACTAGCCATATCCACTTTTTACGGCACTAGCTGTCGTATTCTGGTAAGTTTAAATGTCCTAAAGCATCTTTGAAAAGCTATGGAGAGAAGCTAAGCGGTTGAGGGGGTAGGGTGAGTGAGGTAAGTGAGTAAGGGGGTAGGGTGGGTGAGGTAAGTGGGTAAGAGAGTAGTGCGAGTAAGGGGTTATGGTGGGTGATGTGCGGGTAAGGGGGTAGGGTGGGTAAGGGGGTATGGTGGGTGAAGTGAGGGGGGTGGGTAAGGGTTGTAGAGTGGGTAAGGCAGTAGGGTGGGTAAGGGGGTAGGGTGAGTAAGGGAGTGCAGTAGATAAGGTAAATGGGTAAGGGGGAGGGTAGGTAAAGTGGGTAGGGTGTCGGGTGGTTCAGTGGGTAGGCAGCTCGGGAGGTTTGGTCGGGAGGGGAGTCGGGTGGTGGGGTCTAGTCAAGTCAGGTTGGGGCTATTCAGGTCAGGTGGGGGTTAAGGGGCGTAGGCAGGTGGTGGGGTTAGGTCAGCTTGGGTTGGGGGGAACCAAGGGGTCAAGAGGGAAGATAGAGGGTCAGAAGCTGTAGTCAGGTGGTGGGGGCTGGTCAGGTCAGGTTAGGGTGAGTCAGGAGTGTCAAGGGAGGAGTCCGGGGGGTCAGTATGAGTGATTGTGGGTCACTTGTATAGTTACCCAGGAGTTAGACAAGGATTCTTCTGTCTAACATTCCTGGGTAAATATCCAGGTAAGTAAATTGAATTGTCCGAAGTCTCCGACTCTAACTCAAGAGTTGGAGCCTTTTATGGTGGGTCCTGGGGAGCAGGAGAATTGCCCATTGGAAGTTCAACTTCCCAGGCAATTCCCACAGAGTCAGTGTGTTGGGACTTCTGAGGGGCCACTTAGCACATCTTCCAGGGTTTGTCTGGTCTCTGACTAACTGGAGACCAGGAGGTATGGGCCATTATTAGACAGCTGTACAATTACTATTACATAAATAAAAAGATGCATCTCCCCCCTTGAACTATACACATCTGGGTATCATTGGCCAGGAGTTTTGCCATGATGGAGAGCCTCTCCATCATGGTGAAAATGGTGAACTAGCCCAGAATTTCTAAGTCCTGCCCTCGAACACAGCATTTCCCGTTTTGGCAGGGGTGGGACTGGTGAGGGGCCAGGGTTCACGTATGCATGACTTATGGAAGAAGTTGGCCATTTTAATCACCAGCTGCCTCTACTGAAGTAGGATTTTGGTCGGCCAGGAGTGTGAAACCCAGAGTGTGCAGGTTAGACCAGGTAACGGGAGGTCTGAACTTGGCGGATTTGTTTCGATAGCCAGAGCACCCCTTTGGAGAGGTAAGTTATCCTTGTAGATATAGTCCTGAAACGCCTTTGGGAGAAGTAAGGCACCCTTTGGGATTGTTAAAAGTAAATATGATTGTGCATAAAAAGTGCATAAACTCATTGGAACTGTCAAAGCCCTCACCACCACCCCCCCCGCCCACACATTCCCCATGCCCCATCCATACCAATATGCTACCTCATGCCCCTCTACCCGCCCCCAATGGCCCTTCATATCCCGATGCTCCCCATATCCCCATGGTCCTATATAGCCCCTATGCCAACTTAGGGCTGACTCATGCCAACCCATGCTCCACCACCATCCTTTGCCCTTACCCCTCCGTGCCCGCTCACCTAGTATCCTTTGACAGCTCTTTGACAGCTTGACAGGTTTTTGGCAGGTCCTTGACAGCTTTGACAGCTCTTCGGCAACTTTGACAGTTCTTTGACAATGCACTGAGCCAACGTACCATCCAGTTTCCGGAAATTATTCTCTCGGAAAATCTGGGCAAAGCCTACACTCGCCTCTGACTCTAACTGCCTTGAGACACCATTTTATCACCCAACTATCACAAAATAATGAGACCAAGATCTGTGCAGCTGGCTAAGCCAGCTGAGCAAGGAAACCTCTCACAGTCATTCCCAGTATTCAACATTAATGTTCCCATTGATTCATTTTCTGTGAAACAAAACACTAATTCCTGCACTCTTCCTCTCTCTGCTCCCGAAGGTGTTGCCTCTTCACTTGGATAATATTCCACCGAACAAAAAAAAGCTGGAGAACCTCAGCAGGTCAGACAGCACCTGTAGAGAGAAGTGGATGATCTTCCATCAGGGCTGGGGCCGATTTACAGTTCTGATGAAAAGCCATCGACCTGAAACGTTAACTCTGTTCCTCTCCACAGATGCTGCCCGGCTGAGATCTTCCAGCCTTTTTTTTGTCCTTATTTCAGATTTCCAGCAGCCCCAGTATTTTGCTTTCGTAACATCCCACAGATCTGGGCCCCTTCACACGAGAGGCTATTCTTTTGTGTGGAAATCAGCTGCTGTGCTTCCTATGTAACTACACTTCAAAAGTGACTTTGTGAGCTTTAACGCGCTTTGAGGTGTTCTGAGGTTGTGCAAGATGCGACAGAAAGGCAAACTGTTTCTTTCTATTGTCTGATTAATGCCACGGGAGAGCTGCTAACTCATATGCAGAACAACCCCAGGAGAATTGAGAAGTGAGACCAGACAGATCGATATAACTGGGTTTGTAAAAAAAAGTGACTTCTCTCTTCTCATTGACTGCCCTTCGGCAAGCTCTGGTCAAGGAAGACAGTTTAATATATTGTGGGAGCAATCTTCTTCCTTTGGCGGGGCTCGGTCCACTTTATTAATTCTGGCCACCTCCCCGCTGTCACATTTCATGTTGTGATCCATTGCTACATCGATACAGGATTGAAAAGAAAGATAGTTTTGCGGCCCCTACCTGATTGCTGGCGAGGGTGCTGATTAACCACCTTAATTTGGATTGCTGCTCTCGATCAAAGTGCAGGCTGCAGGCCTGGCCTGTGGTCGAGTTTGATGCTTGTTAGTGAGTGCGAGCCGCTCTGCTTGTACTTCAGCCTTCCTGTCCCCAAGGCTGTGTGGAGGCCCGAGCTATACCCTTCCTCCATTGTCGAGCCTGTGCCTCGAAGACTCCCAGAGCTGAGGTAGTGCGGGTTTCCACTCAACAGCAACTGCTTCATCCTCAGGGGCCCTTAGGCTTCTTCTCCCTCCCCTCCCCACTTCCTCCACTTTATAGATTCAGGAGACCATTCAACCCATTGTGCCTCTGCTGGCTCTTTGAAAAAAACCGACCAATTTAATCCTACGTCCTGGCTACTTGCCCCCCAATAACCTGTAAATGTAGATGTGAATGTTCAAGTACATGTCCAATTGCCTTTTGAAATTTCCCGTTGAATCTGCTTCCACCACCCTTTCAGGTATAGGGTTGCCAACTGTGACTAAATGCACTCCTGGAGGTTTCATCAAATGACTTGCCCCCACGCTCCAGCCACTAGTCGGACAACATATCCATCTGTGTAATGTGCTGCCTTCCTACGCCAATTGGAAAGCAAAAAGACTCATTACCCAATTGGATGATACTTGACTGTCAGCCAAACAGCTTTAATATCCCATTTTCAATAGTTTTATATCTGGTAAAGAGAAATGTTCGAAGAAAATTAAAAAAAAAACTTTTTTAAAGTCCGGATGATTTTTCTCCAGGATTGCACGCAGCAGTGTCCTGGAGATTGATCTTCAATTTCGGGAGGCTCCAGGCCAATCCTGGAGGGTTGGCAATCCTATAGGACATTCTAGACGATAGCAATCCTTTTCCATTAGACCTTTCTAGGCATTGAGAAAGCACAAGCTTGAGGTACACATGACTGTGTTGCACCTCAGACCATAGGGTCTAAAGTTTGCTATGAACCTCTCTTCCCTCTCGAGGGGCTGAATGGCCTATACCCCTGCTCCTATAGACCCACAGGATGAGCTCTCAATCTCAACTATTCTCTTAAATGATTTCCCATTCTGATTCTTAGAAAGCTTCTCCTCTCCTTTCCTGAAGGTTCTCTCATTCCTGGGATGACCCCTTGTGGGTCCGTGGGTCCATTTCCAAATGGCTGTTCTTCACAGGAAAACCACCCCAGTACTTTTTTAAAATATAAAATGCTTCTCTTTTTACTTGATAAGGGCATTTTGTGAATGATTAATTAGTCATTTCACTGAGGAGTCTCTTGAGTAAGGCCAAACAGTAACACAAAGAGGAGGTGGGGGTGGGGATGATTTAGTGATTGAGTGGATAGGGGGCCAGGAGATCAGTTTAGAGTCATTAGGGTCAGTCACGAGGGGACATAAGTTCAAGGTGAGGAGCAGGAGGTTTAGGGGGGATGTGAGGAAAAACTTTTTTACCCAGAGGGTGGTGACAGTCTGGAATGCACTGCCTGGGAGGGTGGTGGAGGCGGGTTGCCTCACATCCTTTAAAAAGTACCTGGATGAGCACTTGGCATGTCATAACATTCAAGGCTATGGGCCAAGTGCTGGTAAATGGGATTAGGTAGGTAGGTCAGGAGTTTCTCACGTGTCGGTGCAGACTTGATGGGCCGAAGGGCCTCTTCTGCACTCTGTGATTAACACTATCGGGGAAATAGTCTGGATAGTCGGAGGTTGTAGCTAGAGAGAGGGATGGAATCAGTGGCTGTGGAACGGAGTCACCGAGGGACATGGGAAGTAGGAGGTGTGAAGGACCCCAGGGGTAACAGTGCAGGGATGGGAAGGGAAGCTATTTGCAGGAGATTCTCTGACTATGACTGGATTAATAGGAATTAGAACCATAGAGCCGTGGAAAAGGTACGGCACAGAAAGAGGCCAATCAGCCCATCGTGTCTGCACTGGCAGAATTAAATCAGGAGAAGGCAGTCCCCTAGCTAAATAAGAGGCTCTTGAAGGAGGACGTTGCAAAGGGAGCAGAGAGGGTGAGAAGCCTCACTTGATCTACTGAAGGTCAGTAACAAATTACCCAATACTTTCAGAAATCCCGTCGGAAACCTGTGCTGCTAAGGGAGGAAAATCAGGCCAGGTTCACACTCAGAATATCAAAACATTTCACAATGTGCTTGGCTCCTGTTTGCTTTAACATTGTAAATTGTGCTGGCAGAAAAGTGGACCAAGCCTTGGCTAACGCTGGCTGTACTCAGTATCATATTGTTAGCAGCTGTTTGTTTATATTGTGCGCAGGTTTAACTTGCTGGTGATTAATCATAATCTTTTAAAATGTGACAGACCTGAACCTCTCTCTCTCTCTCTCTTCTCCATTCTGAGGAATAGGCAATCTCAGCAGCTTGTTAAATACCATTAACCGGATAGACATGGGATTACATTTTTTGGATGGTGGGGTCTTGCCTTCCCGGCAGCTGGTCAGTCTCTGCAGCGGCAGGAGCTGCAGTGGACAGAAGAGGAAGTGCACGGGGACGCCTGAGACTAAGGCCGGAATTTTCTGGCCCCTGTTGGCATGGGGGTAATGGCAGGTGGGGGTGGGGGGGGGGGGGGTGGAGGGAGACAGTCTGGCGAGAAGGCCAAAAATCAGCTTTACGCCGTCTTGAAACCGGTTTGCGATTGTCTGCTCAGCCCGTCAATGGTGGGCCGCGTTTCCCGCCAGCGCATGTCGGGAACATCATTTGAATACATTTGCATCTCATTATAAGCCCTGCTGGCCGGAATCACACCCCCACGTCAAATTTACCCGCCCGTGTTGTCGTGACTTCAGAACGGCGTGCCTGGCGAGCAGAACTTTGAGGGGAACTTGGGGGGCGGGTGGGGGGGCGGTGAGCCGCACACAAGCTCTTACAGTGCTCGCGAGATTCAATCATAGGACATCAAGGAGGAGGCACTGCAGGGGGCAAGGGGCCACAGGCAAGTTAATTCATTTCCAGTTGGCTTTCAGTCCTGTGCCGGGGCAAGGGTGCCAGTGTGGGTCAGACCGGGCCGGGGGATAGGGTGGTGCGGGCGAGTCAGCACAGACAGACTGAAGGAAATACTCAAGCACATGCTGGGGGAAGGGCGAGGGAAGCGGCAGGGGTGGCGAGGGGAGCGGCAGGGGTGGCGAGGGGAGCGGCAGGGGTGGCGAGGGGAGCGGGAGGGGTGGCGAGGGGAGCGGGAGGGGTGGTGAGGGGAGCGGCAGGGGTGGCGAGGGAAGCGGGAGGGGTGGTGAGGGGAGCGGCAGGGGTGGCGAGGGGAGCGGCAGGGGTGGCGAGGGAAGCGGGAGGGGTGGTGAGGGGAGCGGCAGGGGTGGCGAGGGGAGCGGGAGGGGTGGTGAGGGAAGCGGGAGGGGTGGTGAGGGGAGCGGCAGGGGTGGCGAGGGGAGCGGCAGGGGTGGTGAGGGAAGCGGCCAGGTACTTGGAAAAGCTTGTCAAAAGTGAGCATTCTTCTGCAGCTGAGGCCATTCAGCTGCAGCCTCGTTGACCTGCTTGGAGTCGGGCCTCTGAAGCTTATCTGCCCACTCAAGCAACACATAAGCATGAAAGTGCCACCAAATGCTCCAGAACTTTTCATCCCCTCGGGCGCAGGCTGCAAATTAATGTGTGTTTTAGGGGACTGCAGAACAATTGGCCGACTGGACAAGTTGTACAATCCCCTTGCGAAAGGTGGACATGGCGCAGTCACTGGTGGAGTTGCTCACAGCCCCTTGCAATGTCTTTATTAAGGTTTGGACCAATATCCTTCATGATTCAAGCTAACAGCGCAGCCTTGCAGTGCAGATTAGGAGAATGCCTGCGCCCAAGCTGAGAGCACAGCATGCAGTCCAAAGGTACATCAAACCGTCCCTGCGTGCACTCCTCCCGGGCCAGGCCCCATACTCAATGCGGGGGAGGGGTTGGATGCTGGAGGTGACGACCTGGAGGAGGGCGGGGTTTCTGTGGTGAGCACCAGGTACGACTTAGGGTTGTTGTCGAGTGAGTTGGTGGATCCCCTGGTGTCCCCCCACCGATTCTCCCCTCATCCCTTTGCGGGAGCTCCAGTATTTTTTAGCGAGTAATCATGATGGCCAAGACAGGGTCCAGTCGGCCCTGGACCGGTGGTATTCTGTTCCTCTTGTGTTCTGGTCCGCCCGCAAGGGCCCACACATTTCCCGCTGGGCTCCTGAAGGAGGAGAAGGATTAAAACAGTCCTCTCCTTCCTACACTAGGCATGGTGATGGTAGCACATACTTCTGGCAATGAAGACTACCATAGCCAGCCTCAACATCCACGACAGCAGAGACGCACAGCGCAGGTTCCAGAACTTCTCAGTCCTCAGGGACGGGAAGTACGCGGTGTGTTTCCTGCAGGAAACCCATACCGTTCCGGGAGACAAAGCTACATGGCTCCTGGAGTGGCGAGGGGGGCGTCTACATGAGTCACCTAGCCTCCAATTCTGGCGGGGTGGCTATCTTGTTGGCCCCGCATTTTCAGCCGGAGATCTTGGGGGGTCAAGGAGCTGGTGCCAGGCTGGTTGCTGCACCATACTGTGCGCCTGGGGGGCATGGTGTTTCACTTTGTGAATATGCACATCCCCTGGGCTCACAGCAGCAAGCGAGCTTCTTTGAGGAAGTATCCGTTCATCTCAGCTCCATCGATGCGGGCGAGTGCATTGTCCTCGGTGGGGGGGAGGATTTCAACTGTAACCTCGAGGCCTGGGACTGTCATGGTGCCCAGCACTGCACGCTAGGTATGAGTAAGTTGCGGGACCTGGTCAGGTCCATTGACTTGGTGGACGTCTGGCGACATCTCCATCCTGACTCCAGTGTTTTCACTTTCATGTCACCTGGAGTCGGAGCATCCATACTTGGCCACCTGTACGTTTCCAAGGTGTTCGTGTCCTGCGTTCCATCGGCTTCTGTGCGGTGGGTGCCGTGCACAGACCACCGTCTGGTGTGGGCAGAGCTCGCTCCGTTCTGCGCTCGGGCGGGGTCCGTGTACTGGCCCTTTAACAACCTGTTGCTGGAGGGCAAGCGGTTCCTGGACTCGCTCCTTCGTTTCTGGGCTGGCTGGAGAAGGAAGCGGAGAGGCTTCCCCTCCTTGAGGCTCTGGTGGGACGTGGGCAAGACTCACGTCCGAGTTTTCTGTCAGGAGAACACGAGGGGGTTGACAAGGAGGCGGCAATCCAGGGTCGAGGAGTTGGAGAAGGAGGTGCTCGACTTGGAGGCAGGTCTCCGTCAGCCCGACTTGGACCCGGCCCTGCGGCTGGTGTACGATGAGAAGAAGGGCGCGCTGCGGGACCTGCAACTCGCCGGGTCCCGGGGCGCGTTCGTGAGGTCACGGATCCGGTTCCTCAAGGACCTGGACCGTGGCTCCCCCTTCTTCTACTCGCTGGAAAAAAGGCACGGGGTCCATCAGCAGCTCTTTACGCTGCTGGCCGACGACGGATCCCTCGTCTCGGATCCGGAGGGCATCAGGACCATCACCAGAAACTTTTATACTGCTCTGTTCTCTCCGGATCCGTCCAGCGAGGATGCTTGCAGAGTTTTGTGGGACGAACTGCCGCTGGTTGGCCCAGAGGGCGCTGGAAAGCTTGACTCCCCGATAAGTCTGGGGGAGCTGACCGGCGCCCTCGACAGCCTCTCCAGGGGCAAATCCCTGGGACTGGATGGGCTGACCGTGGAGCTCTTCAGGGCGTTCTGGGACATCCTGGGGAATGACTACACGGGGATCCTGGGGGAGAGTATCGCTATTGGGAAGATGCCCCTCTCGTGGTGCAGGGTGGTTATTGCCCTGCTTCCTAAGAAGGGGGGTCTCCGCCTTCTGGCGCCCGGTCTCCCTCCTTAGCACGGATTACAAAATCTTTGCCAGAGCCATGTCTTCTCGGCTTGGCACCGTGCTGGACCACATGATCCACCCTGACCACTCTTACACCGTCCTGGGCCGGACCATCTGTGATAATATCCATCTGGTCCGGGATATTATCCACCATTCCCAGAGGGCTGGTCTGTTGGGCGCCTTCCTGTCCCTTGACCAGGAGAAGGCGTTCGACAGGGTGGATCACGAATATTTACTCGGGACTCAGTGAGCATTTCAGTTCAGGATGCATTTTGTCACCCTGATCCAACTTCTGTATGCTGCCGCGGAGTGTCTAGTTAAGGTTAACGGGTCCCTGACAGCGCCCCTTTGCTTTGGGAGAGGGGTACGTCAGGGCCGCCCCCTGTCTGGCCAGTTGTATTCTATTTGCGTGGAGCCTTTCCTGCGCCTCTTGCGGAGGAGGTTATCGGGATTGGTTCTGTGTGGGCCGGGCATCGGGGTGGTCCTCTCGGTTTACGCCGATGATGTGCTCCTCATGTTCACCGACCCGGCTGACCTGCGGAGGGTGCACGAGTGCCAGGAGGTCTACTCTGCGGCTTCTTCTGCTACGATCAACTGGGGCAAGTGACCCAGACTCCCAGTCAGTCAGTGGCAGACGGATCCCCTACCTGAGGAGCTCAGGCCTTTCACCTGGAGCAGGACCAGCCTCCTCTACCTGGGGGTCCACCTCTGCCCTGCTGAGGAATCCTGGCCGGTGAACTGGCAGGAGCTGGAGACCAGAGTCACCGCTCGCCTGCGGCGCTGGACAGGACTGCTCCGAGTGCTGTCTTACCGGGGTCGAGTTCTGGTTATAAACCAGCTGATCGCCGCCATGTTGTGGTATCGGCTGGTCACTCTGACCCCTCCCCCGGACTTTGTCACAAAAATCCAGAGAATGATTATCGACTTCTTCTGGGACAAAAGGCTGCACTGGGTCACTGCTGAGATTCTGAGTCTCCCGCTTAGGGAGGGCGGTCAGGTGCTGGTGTGCCTTCGCACCCAGGTGGCAACTTTCCGTCTTCAGGCCCTGCAGCGATACCTTTACGTCGAGCCCCCTCCGAGATGGTGTGCCCTGGCGACGTTTTTCTTCCACCAGGTGCACGGCCTGAATTATGACGTGCAGCTCCTGTTTGTACACCAGAGTGGCCTTCGTGGCTCCTTGCAGGCATTGCCCGTCTTTTACCAGGACCTGATCAAAGTCTGGAACATGGTTGCCTCGCGACGCAGCTCTCCGCCGTCAGGAGTAGCAGCTATCGTCAGTGAGCCACTGCTCAGGAATCTG
This sequence comes from Cetorhinus maximus, assembly GCF_964194155.1. NCBI lineage: Eukaryota > Metazoa > Chordata > Chondrichthyes > Lamniformes > Cetorhinidae > Cetorhinus > Cetorhinus maximus. The sequence goes on along the minus strand of NC_135883.1, from coordinate 150,054,096 downwards.
CACATCCGCCCTTTTCAGTGGCTGGCGGAGATGAGGGATGTGGCTGCTGGGGTGACCAGGATCGGGGACGTGCTGGGTGACGGAGGAGTGGGCTTGGTGCTTTCACAGGAGTTGGCGCGTCGCGCATCTGTGGGTGTCCGGCTCACAGCCAATGCTATTCAAGACCTCAGGACAGTCGTGCTTGGCCCTGACGTCAAACTAGGACCCAAGGTGGTGCAGGTGCGCGGTGGTCTTCTGTCTGAGCGTACTCCTGTTCAGACAGAATTCCACATTGGCCCTAAGACCTGAACCCTCCCTCGGGAGCCGGTGCCCCTCAACCTGAGTCACCTCGCGGAAATGCCCTCCGTTCCCTTTAGCACAGCACGGAGGGGTTTCCTGTACGAGCTGCTGCTGCACACCCTTCACTTCCTTGCCCTCGCCCGCCGCCTGGACACGCCCTGGTGTGCCTTGTTGCCGTCTGGTGGCAGAGGTCCCCAGTGGGGGGGCGTTACTGGGGTGTCCTCCCACTTTCCATCGGGGACCTAGGGTGGAGAGTGTTGCCAGCAGCAGCAGTCCCAGACAACTGTACGTTGTGCCAGTTCACGGACTCCCAAGATACCCTGCACCTTTTGCGGCCTTGTGGAGTCCGTGGACCACACCTATATAGGGTGTTGTGGGTTGCACTCCCTTTTCAATTATTTAAAGGACCTTTTATTGTTGTTTTTTTTTGCACTTCAGCCCCACGCTCCTGATCTGTGGGCACCCGGTGCGGAGGGGGGTCAGGAGGGAGGAGGAGCTCCTCGTGAACCTGCTCCTGGGCCTGGCCAAGTTGGCCATTAACAGGTCCAGGTAGCGGGCGATCAAGCAGGTCATCCGACGCCACTGTCTGCCCCTGTTCTGCGGCTATGTTCGCAGCCGGGTGTCCCTGGAGAGGGAGCACATGGTGTCTGCCGGCACCATCGAGGCCTTCCGTGCTCGGTGGGCACCGCGGGGACTGGGGTGTTTTATCGACCCCCTTTAATCGCATTTTGATTTAATGTTGGTAAGTTTCCTTTGCATTTCGTCTTTTGTTTTTGCAGTTTCCCTTTAAGGGGCTACCTTTTACTTTGTCCCTTGATTTGTTAACTTAGTTTATTTGTAACAAAAAAAGAGTTACATCTTCTTAACCGTCCTAATCCTGCTGCTATGTGTTGATGCTCTCCTGACACCCACAGCAGAGGTGGAGGCAGCCTGCTGACTGCGGTGCCCTGTTTGTGATGACCTTAGCGTGTGTCCCCTGGAGGGCCGAGACCTGGCGGGCCCGACCTGCTTTCGGGGTCTGGTTGTATGGCAGTGGGACCCTCCTCGGCCTGTGGAGCCGGAGCTGCTGGGGTCACAGGAAAAGGGGATTCGGATCAGAGGGACACTCCCAGAGTCATCTGGGTGGATGGCCCCGGGGTGTGCACCTGCTGATCCTCCTCCCTATGGGTGCCCGAGGGCTCCTGGCTGACTCCTTGAGGAGAAGGGGAAGCTAGAGCGAGATCGAGCTGCCCGGCACCCCTCTCACGTTGACATTGTTGTAGGCCAACTATGGCAACGGCGATGGAGTTCAGCCCACACAGCAGTACAGGACCGATATCCTGGACCAAGTCTCTATGGCGGCCGCCATCCTACCAGTGTTGACCTGGGTGTGTTCACATGCCAGCGCTATCGCCTCAGAGTGAAGGCAGACAGAATCCTCCATCGTGCCTTGCAATCTGAGGAATGCAGCGGGCATCCCTTCCTGATGTTCCCGAGCTTGCCTTTGCAGCTCCAGCAACTGTAAAAGGACTGAGCACAGAGGCTCATCATCTGACTCGGACACAGCAGATTTCTGATGTCCAGCCATTCTCTGAGTGCTGGAAATCTGGGAAGTCCCTGCTGCCTCCTGCTGTGTATCACGGCGAACCTCTACTGTGTCCAGTAGGTGCCCGAGGGAGGCGTCGCTAAATTTGGGGGCAGCATGTTTCCTCGCTTTAGCAGCCATGACTTTGCAACAGCCTCCGATCCCCTAGTGAGCGCTGGCTCTGTACAGCGACACCCTTTACATATGGCGCCCTGATTACTGAAGGCCTGAGGTTACAACGGGGGCGGGAGAATCAAAGGCTGCCCCGCTTGCAATCCGGCGTGTTTCCCGGGAATGTATTATGAATGAGGCAATGGGACGAAATGGCGCGAAATCCCGCCATTGCGGCCAGTGGGTAAAGGTCCTTTTCTCCTGCCCGCGACTGCACTTTGTGCAAATCTGGGACGATTCCACCCGAAGTCTGGGCACTGGAGGCCCAGGTAAGTGCCAAGGATCCCAGGGCGGGGAGGGTGAGGAAGGCCTGGGGTGGGGGAAGTGTGGCGAAAGGGACAGTCAGTGTCTTGGAGGAGAGGCCAGGGGCGGGACAGAGCTCTGGAGGCCACCGGACCTTAAGGGGTTGGGGCCCATGACCTCAGAAGGGGGCTTTTGATGGAGGCGCCCCCACCCCTCCCCTACCCCCTAACCAACTTCCCGCCCGAGATCCATTGATTTTTGGGCTTCCCCCGTGCAAGGTCAATCGTCCCGCCAATTGAGAAATTGGGACGGGGGCTGCAGAGGTCTAGATCATTTCTGTGAGGCCCAGCAAGCATTCCAACACCTCCTGGCCCCCAAAATGTCATTTTGTCACCCACCTGTGAGTACCTCCGGTTCTTGGCTGGCAGGTTGCGCTGTGCAGGGTAATAAGGCTGGTGCGCCTCCCAGTAGACCTTTGGGGACCTATCTACCTCATAGGACCCCAATTTGAATGCATTTATGAGGCTCCTGCACCAATTCATGTGGGCCTGTTGGCCGCCCATGAAATCAAGGTCAGGGTAGAATAGTGGTATGTCCACCACAATGATCTTAATCTCCAGTTTCCATTGGCACAGGGCCTTAAAATCCCTCTCACCTCACACCACCCCTCCCACTCGTCCCACTTTAAAACCTTCATTCTCAGGAAGAATGAAAGAACAGAGCCAATCGAGGCCAATAGTAGCTAAACCCGGCCAAGGCTGGCAGGAAGTGTGCCAACTCACTGCGGGTCAGGGGTCAAACCTGAGCGCCCAAACTGGCTGGACCGTCGGAGAAATGTAATTGTCATGTGACATGGCCGCAATGAAGTGTCAAAGATTTTTTGGTTCTTCAACCAAATAAAAGGAAACTTGGACGTGTCAGTCCTCACTGCTGTATTTGAACAATTTTTTATTCATTCACAGGATGTGGGTGTCGCTGGCTGGGCCAGCATTTATTGCCCATCCCTAGTTGCCCTTGAGAAGGTGGTGGTGAGCTGCCTTCTTGAACCGCTGCAGTCCATGTTGTGTAGGTACATCCACAGTGCTGTTAGGGTAACTGTTGGTAAAGCTGCCTTATTATTTCTCTCGTTAACTTGCGACGAAAGAGGAGAATTTGTGCTTTCAAAATCACAAGTCTGTGAGCTCCCACATCTTTGTGTTAATCATGCTGAAGCCCTGCTGTCCCTGAACTCACCAGTAGGGGGAGAACTGGGCTCATGGAATCCAAATGATGGTGGCTATGGGAGGATCAAAGTCAATCCCTCTTTACTATCATAATGCATTATTTCCAACACATTGGGTTTTAAAATCACACCTTAGATCTGGGACTCCAACATTGCTTTTGCCTGTTTTAAGTACAGAAGGAAGAGTGGTGCTGGGGTGCCCCAGTGTCACCAAACATTACCTCCACTAGCTGTAAATCTAATTAAATGAAGATAGACTCCCAATTTAAATCACAGCCACCTTAGCGTTATCGATAAGATGCTCTCTGCCATTTTTGACGGAAAGTCGCAGGCAAACCAATGAACACCCATCCCTTCTTGACAGTCACAGGCTGGAGAAGAGAGGCAGGTAACCGGAGCGACCCTCATTCTCGACCAGTGAGCGGGCGGTTCTGCCACACCCAGGGGAAGAACTGCCTTCATATGAGGTGGCCAGAAAACAAAACTTTGCTTTGAGACGGCAGCAATGATCAGTTTTCCTGGGTCACTGCTGCCCTGGTGTTGGACAGGTGAGCTGCCTGGGCTGGGCCCTGCTCAGTCTCTGTGGGGCTGGACAATAACAGCAGGGCCCAGTTGCGCCTCCTCCATTTCCCTGACCCCCTTCACACCCGGGTATAGGCCTGTTCCCTGGCAGGGCCTTGCACCAAGAGATAAGTGGAACAAGGAGTATAGGCCTGAGAGACCTGAAGCCGTGAGCATGGCTGTCGAGCCCAGTCAGGCCATATTAGCAGCTGTTTGTCAAATCCCTGCGGTGCTGGCTGACAATTATTCGGCCGTCCTGACCTTCTGACCACTTTCCCATGGTGCAAGGCCACTTAGGTTGGCCCCTCGATTCCTGACCTAAGGGATACCCCTTGTGCCCTTGATTGCAGCCACGGGAAATTGAGACTGGAGCTGACAATGTCTCCTCACGCACCATTGACAAGGCGTCCATCTATTACAGGCAAAGACCCTGCTCTCTCCCACAGGGGAAACCCTGGAAATCCAGGGACAAGGCAAAGGGATGAAGGCCTTTGGGGAACCATTAATGTTCACCCAGGGAATAGGCATTATATTGATAGGCTGGAGAACAGATCTCACTTGGTAGAAATGGAACGCTGTGAAATAGACCACCCGTTTTAAACATAAATCTGCCTCACCAATTTCCGCCTCTCTGGTTGGATATATTTCTGGAGGTTTCATCACACGTCCTCCCTCCTCCACAAATTCGTGCCATTGGTTGACCAGCGTGTCCATCCTCATGGTGGATTGCCCTCTCACACCAATTGTAAAGTGAACAGACTCTTCAGGATCCAATTGGATGATTCCTGACCGTGAGTCAAACTTGCTTTTCCCTCCTTGCCACACGTTTACAATATGTTTACAACTAATTAACAAAGATGTTGAAAGAAAATTTTGAAAATATTATTCCTTTTTACCAACCCTGGGATTTTTTCCTCCGATTTTTGCACCCAACAGAAGATGGATCTTTAACCCCTGTGAATCCAGGATAACCCTGCAGCTTGGGTCACTCTACTTTTCTCGAGATGAACATATGAATTAGGAGCACATATAGGCCATTCAGCCCCTCGAGCCTGCTCTGCCATTCAATAAGATCATGGCCGATCTGATTGTGGCCTCAACTCCACATTCCTGCCTAACCCCGATAACCTTTGACTCCATTGTTAGTCAAGAATCCATCTACCTCTGCCTTAAAAATATTCAGTGACCCTGCCTCCACTGCTCTCTGGGGAAGAAAGTTCCAAAAACTAACCACCCTCTGGGAGAAAAAAATTCTCATCTCTGTCTTAAATGGGAGACCCCTTATTTTTAAACTGTGTCCCCTAGTCTCTTCCACAGAGGGAAACTTCCTTTCAGCATCCACCCTGTCAAGTCCCCTCGGCATCTTATATGTTTTAATAAGATCGCCTCTCATTCTTCTAAACTCTCCAATGGACACAGGCCCAACATGTCCGACCTTTCCTCATAAGATGACCCCCCCATCCCAGGTATCAGTCGAGTGAGCTTTCTTTGAACTGCTTCTAACACATTTACATCTTTCTTAAATGAGACCAAAACTGTACACAGTACTCCAGATGTGGTCTCACCAATTCTCTGTAGCAACTGTAGCAAAACATCATTAATTTTATATTTCATTGCCCTTGCGATAAACAACAACATTGCATTTACCTTCCTAAGCACTTTTTGTGATTAATGTACCAGGACACCCAGGTCCCTCTGCAGCTCAGAGAGTTCCTCTCTCTCCCTCGCCACCCTCCCCCAGCACCCTGCAGAATGCGTTGGATTTGTTAGAGGCCTCTACATGTCTTTGGACCTAAAGTTAAATTGATGCTTTATAAGGAAAAAAAAGGGGGAAGGAGCCTCTAGACTCCATGATTTCCAGTCTGCTGACATGTTGCTGGGATGTGCCGTGCTCGCCGGTGTCGGGCGTGTTTGGTGGCGTGAGTGAACAATATGGCGCAACTGGCATGAAACCAGTTCATGATGATCCGCTCAGCCCGCTGATGACGGGATGTGTTTCCTGCCCTCGGACGTTGGGAATCTCGTTGTAATACATCAGCATATCATTATCAGGCCAGCCCAGCGGAATTGTTGCCCCCCTACCCTGCTGGATCGCCTGTCTTCCCGCCGACATGTTTCACAATAACATATAAAAGGCGTGTACTTGGCGGGCTGCACTTTGAGGGGAACTCAGAGGTGAGTGCACAGAAACGATGTGCTGCACTCGCCTGGGTCGCCTGTTGGACTTCAAGCTTGAGGAGCAGCGCGGTGGGAGGGGGGGGAAGGAGGGGGAGGGGGGCGGCGTCAAGGGTAGCCCTGCATTTGAGGCAGCTTGTGGGGGGAGGGCAAAGGCCGCCTTGCTGTTGAATATAGAGCACAAGCATTCGAAGTGGGATGTTGGGTGGGTGAGGGAAGCGGCCAGGCACCTGTATAAAGTGACCATTCCTCTGCAGCTGAGACAGGTGCAGCCACATTGATATGAGTGGAGTCGGGCCTCTAGCTTATCTGCCCACTAAAGCAATGCAGGGGTATCAAAGTGCCACCAAGTGCTCCAGAGCTATTCACCCCTCCCCCCAGCACAGACTGCAAGTCATGAGCATTTTAGTGAACTGCAGAGCAGTTGGACGATTGCACACGTTGTACAATCTGCTTCTGAAAGCTGGCCATAGAGCAGTCACGGGTGGAGGTGCTCAGCCCCTTACAATGTCATCATCCCGGTTTGAATGGTTCAAGCTAACAGCGCAGCCTTGCAGTGTGGGTTAGGAGAATGCCTGCGCCTGAGCTGAGAGCACAGCATGCAGTCCACTGGGCAAAGCTGCTGCCAATTGGTCAGGTGGAGTGGGGCGGAGGTGGATGGGGTTTCGGGCAGCCATGCGACGCACTAAACTCTGGCCATGCAAGGGATGGCCAGCACTCTCCGGGAATCATTAAGGCATCCTCAGACTTAACCAGGACAGGTCCTAACGACACCCAGGGTCTATAGACGTCGCCTTTCACTCCTGCAGATGACCGAGAACCAGTGTCACTGAAGACTGCGCATGTCTAGGGAACCGGTCTGCCAGCTACTGCAGGAGTTGGCTCCATGGGGACATGGAGGGCATCCACTGCCAGTGGTCGTGAAATTGACAGTGGCGCTCAGTTTCTAAACCAGTGGATCCTTTCAGGGCTCCACAGGTGACCTCTTTGAGATCTCATACACCTCCACCCAAAAATGCATCCATGAGGTCAGGAATGCTATCTTTGCGAGGGCACACAACTTTGTGCATTTCACCCGGGACCGGGACAGCCAGGATGCAAGAGCGATTGAATTCGCCCAGATCTCGGGTATCCCATAGGTGGAGGGTGCCATCGACTGCACTCACATGGCACTCAGATCTCCATCACAACACATGTTGAACTATATTAACCGCAAGGGCTTCCACTCACTGAATGTGCAGCTGGTGTGTGATCACCAGAAACACATCCTGCAGGTCTGTGCACGGTTTTAAGGGATTGGGCACAACTCCTACATTCTCAGTCGGTCGCAGATCCCTGACATCTTCCAGGGTCCACAGAAGCTGTAGGGATGACTCCTCGGGGGTAAGGGCTACCCGGAGAGGTCGTGGCTGATGACACCCGTGTGGCGGCCTCAGACTGCAGCAGGTATAACGAGGCTCCTGCTGCAACTCGCAACTGGGTGGAGCAGACCATTGGGATGCTGAAAATGAGGTTCTGGTGCCTGGACTGGTCTGGTGGAACCCTGCAATACAGCCCACAGGGGTGACACACATCATTGTTGTCTGCAGCACACTTTACAACCTGGCACCCTATGAGTGCCCGGGGGCCCCAGGCTGACTCCTTGAAGAGCCAACATTGAATCAGCGATGGAGTTGGGCCCGCGCAGCTGTGCAGGAGTGACATCCTGGACCAAGGTTCCCATGGCCGCCGCCATCCTACCAGTGTTGACCTCGGTGCGTTGCAATGCCGGCGCTATTGCCTCAGTATGAAGGCGAATGGGCTCCACCATCGTACCTGGCAATCTGAGGAGAGCAGCGGACATCCCTTCCTGATGTTCCCGAGTTTGCCTTTGCAGTTCCAGCAACTGTGACATGACGGAGTCCAGAGGCTCCTCATCTGACTTGGACTCAGCAAATTTCTGGCCTCCAACAATCCTCCGAATCTCGGATACTAGGGAAGTCCCTGCTGCCGCCTGCTGTGAATCAGACAGTGTGATGTGCTCACCAGATTGTGATCCCGAGGCTACTCTAATGCTAGGTTCCACCGAGGTGTGTATCTCTGCGCTGGTGGAGGGTGTGGGTGAGCACTGTGATAGGACTTCAAGGAGGGTGCCTTCAGATTCCTCTTCAGAGGTTTCTTCAGGGCTTGATTGGAGGCCCTGGGTCATGGACTCTGTCGGCTGTTTCCCAGATGTGCCTGCGGAAGCAAGGGGAGATAATTAGTGCATGGCAGCGGCCTGTGAAACAGGACACATCAATCACAGCATGGTTGTCTGATGGATGTTGCTGCTGGGTCTTCACTTGATAGAGCTCCACCGACCTCACCGTCAGTACAGGAATGGTCCAGATTGTGGCCGGCCAGCTGGATGACTTTATTTTCAAAGTCTGTGAGGACCTTGGTTTCAGGCATTCCTCCATTGGTCTGCAACCCTGTCATTGCATGCCTGCATGTCCTGCATGAATAGAGATGGAGGAAGTGTAAGCAGGACACCTGCCAGGCCAGATGATAAATATACCTGGCATGTGTGGGTGGTGAGTGGTCCCATGGATGGGATGAGGACAATGACGGTGAGTGTGAGAGAGTGAATGGTGATGTCCCTTGAACCAGCAGTGAGTGAGATCCCTGTGGATGTGTGATGGGTTTGTGAGTGTGTGAGTTGAAAGTGATGAGAAGAGTGACTTACCCTGGTGGTACAGAGGAGATCATTCATCCTCTTGCAGCACTGGGTGGCTGTCCTCTTCTGAAGGGCGTTGGCGCTGACCACTGCTGCCATTGCTTCCCAAGTCTGGCTGGTCATGGTGCTGCCCATCCTGTGGCCAGAGCGGGGGTAGAGGACATCTCGGCGGGCCTCCACGGCATCCAAAATCTGTTCCAGTGACGCGTCGCTAATCCTGGGGGCTGCAGTATTTTTGCCTTTCGTGGACATCTTCCCTGCAGCAGGCGTGGGCTGGACGCACTGAGATGTGTGCACGTGGCTGGAATTTAAATGTGGCGCCTGGCGTGCTGTAGCGGCGAGGTGATGGTGGGTGGGTGAATGAGAGCCCCCCTGCCATGGAAACGGCGTGTTTCCCAGGAGTGCATAAATAACAAGGTGGGTTTGGGACGATACGGCGTGAAAACCCGGCATCGCGGCAGACTTAGTGCTACCGCACTTAGTGCAAATCGGGGACGATTCCACCCACTGTATTGGCGAATGGGCGAGTATCAGTCAAAATCCTACCATATGGCCAACAACTGTTTTACTTCACTGGTTATTAAGGGATTGAAGATGAAACGACTTTGGAAGCTCCCTCCTCATTTCCTCACTCTGCCCCGCCTGTGGTGACCTTCGCAGTAGCAGCTGCTCTGTCTGATCTTCGGTTCAAAGGTCGGCAGAGAGGTTAGTGAAGGAAGGTGTCACCAGCTCAGAGTGGGACCTTATATGGAGCACACAGCCCTTGCTGGACGATTGACTTTGCCTACATCTACAAAGTCAGCTGCTGCTGCTGCTGAGGGCAACTTATTTATTGCTTTCCTCTTTGCAGGTCACCCGAGAGGAACTGATTCTGTTTTTAAATACAGGTTTCCAAAAAAACACCATACGCTCAGTAGCCAGAGGAACTTGTTCAGGGTTAGGTGGAGGGGGGTGGTCGGGGGAGTAGGAGTTAGTAGATCTGAGGTAATGAATGATCAGCCCCACTCGTCTAAACCTAAGCATTTAAACCAATAAAATTATGTTTGTTTGGTGCCATCTGCCTGTATTTTATTTATTTCTTTGACCTTGAGTGTTAAACCCCAACTGGAAACAAATCTGCAGGTGATGAACAATTTCTTCACATTATATTTAACGTAGGTTTGAGGGAAGTTTCGGGAAGGCTATGCCTCAAGAATTAATTAGACCTTGGGGTTGGGAGGAGCAGTATTTCTGTAATTCTGAAATTATAATTTAACTGCTGAAGCACTGAGATCAAATTGCTCATCCAGATGTGAATGGAATGTTTGCATTGCTGATGAAGTAACTCACCTAGCCACGCCACTGTTGCGTGCTAAACTCTTATTAAATGTTGACAAGGCTTCAGTACCGCCCTGGAGTATCACTGAAGCCCATAACCTTCTGACCTGACAGCAACAGTCCTGTCAATGGAGCCAAGCTAACCCGCCATGGCCAAACCAGAAATCCCAGAATTCCAAGCACAGCAGCCAGAAGACCTCTGTCTAATCTTTGGCCCATTTTGCCTTTAAAGCACTTTAATGCCTCATAGCATTGACACAGTTGGCCCTTCACCCATTAGACAAGGGCAGGTCACAAGGTCTCGAGGCGTGGGAGCCCCTTCCAAATTGGTGACTGGCTGGCAAGGGAATAGGGAAATGAGGCAGGTTGGCTTGGCTTTCCAGTATTCTAAATTCCCAGTTTTTACTGGTTTTTCCTAATAGTCCCCCTCCACTTGATTTGAATGGCTGCCCTGGCCTCTGTTAATTGCCAACCTCTCTGGAGATGTCCCAGAAATCGGGGGCCGACACCTGGTGGGGTAGAGACTGGAGTTAGCACAGATGGAGGTGCTCAGGGTTTCAGGATGGAAACACATCTGGACTCTGTTATCTCAATTTTATCATCCCTCTCTTACGTGACATCTTTGGCTCAGATGTAGGAACTTAGAAACATGAATAAGCCATTCAGCCCCTCGAACCTGTCCCATCCATTCAACTGTAACAAAAATCTAACAATCTCTAGTTTTGAAATGTTGGAATTTTGTTGGGGGGGGTGGGCGGGGGGAACAGAGAAGTCCAGAGTTTTCCGTAAAGAAATTATTCCTGGATGGCCTAGTTCTAATTTTAAGGTTATGCCTGTGGTGTTCAACTGTTCTGTGTTTGATTATGTAAGTCTGGTAACTGATCTATGCTCACTGTGCTTGATTGATTAAGCCTGGGTGTGAACTCAGAGAGAAAGTAAACAGACATCACAGAGAACTAGTGTCATCTCTGCATAGATCCGAGCTATAAAATATACAACAATTCCTTTTGACCTGGACTCTCTTGCTAGAAGAAATAGTTTTTCTCTTTTTTATATTAATTCAGGGAATGGGGGCTTTGCTGGCTGGGCCAGCATTTATTGCCCATCCCTAGTTGCCCTTGAGAAGGTGGTGGTGAGCTGCCTTCTTGAACCGCTGCAGTCCCTGTGGTGTAGGTGCACCCACAGTGCTGTTAGGAAGGGAGTTCCAGAATTTTGACCCAGCGGCAGTGAATTCAGGATGGTGAGTGACTTGGAGGGTAACTTCCAGGTGGTGGTGTTCCCATCTATCTGCTGCCCTTGTCCTTCTAGAAGGTAGTGGTCGTGGGTTTGGAAGGTGCTGTCTAAGGAAGCTTGGTGAATTCCTGCAGTGCACCTTGTAGATGGTCCACACTGCTGTAACTGTGCGTCGGTGGTGGAGGGAGTGAATGTTTGTGGATGTGGTGCCAATCAAGTGGGCTGCTTTGTCCTGGACTGTGTCAAGCTTCTTGAGTGTTGTGGGAGCTGCACTCATCCAGGCAAGTGGAATGTATTCCAGCACATTCCTGATATGTGTCTTGTAGATGGTGGACAGGCTTTGGAAGGTCAGGAGGTGAGTTATTCACCACAGGATTCCTAGACTCTGACCTGCTCTTGTAGCCACAGATTTATATGGCTAGTCCAGTTCAGTTTTTGGTCAATGGCAACCCCCAGGATGTTGATGGTGGGGAATTCAGTGATGGTAATGCCATTGAATGTCAAGGGATGATGATTAGATTCTCTCTTGTTGGAGATGATCATTGCCTGGCAATTGTGTGGCACAAATGTTACTTGCCACTTGTCAGCCCAAGCCTGGATATTATCCAGGCCTTGCTGCATTTGGACACAGACTGCTTCAGTATCTGAGGAGTCGCAAATGGTGCTGAATATTGTGCAATCATCAGCGAACATCCCCACTTCTGACCTTATAATGGAAGTAAGGTCAGTGATGAAGCAGCTGAAGATGGCTGGGCCTAGGACACTACCCTAAGGACCTCCTGCAGTGATGCCCTGGAGCTGAGATGACTGACCTCCCGCAACCACAACCATCTTCCTTTGTGCTAGGTGTGGCTCCAGCCAGTGGAGAGCTTTCCACCTGATTACCCGTTAAAATCCTTTATTCACCTTAAACACCCTTTAATCAACTACACTTGAGGGAAGACAAGGTCAGTCCATGCAACCTGTCCTGAATTTAATAGGCAGTACCTCAGATCTCCCGCTAACCTCGTTCACAGTGAAATTAGAAACACAGAAATATGACTGGGGGCCCTTCAAAATAAATGGAACACATATCAGAAAGCAGTGAATCAGAGAGGTTTAGTTATTGGTTTTGCCCCTCAGCAATGCCTGAAGGACTCATGAGCCATCACACTCATGTCTTTCTTTTCAGTAACCGACTGTATCCTGATGCAGATCCATTGTGTAAATCTCCCATGACAAGTCACTGAGGTTCGACTCACTCCACATGTGTTCCACTTGTAACCTGGAGCCATGGCGAGCCACCTTTAATTGTGTTGTGTAGATCAATTGCCTCGATTTCCCCCCTCTCTGACGCTTCCCAAGTGTCTGATTCTTGTTCTACGCTTTTATCTATCAGGATGGCTGCAGATCTGATCCAGACACAGGGATGGTTGGAAGTACGCAGCAGGTCAGTCAACCACTCTAAAGACAAAGGGAGGTTACTGTTTCAACTTGTGTACCCTGCATGAGAACCTGATGTAGGACACACTTCTGAAACGTCAATAGCAAATAGTGACTCATGTGAATCCCCCATCCTCGCCATATCTTCAGCCATTTTAGGCACTATACTCTGAAATTCCTTCCTTAAAGCTCTTAAATTCTCTCTTCTTCTTTAAGATGTTCCGTAAACCTCCTTGACTAAAACTTTTCATCGCCTGTGCTAATGCCCCCTTTCTGGTTCAGTGTCATTTTTTGACTGATAACATTCCCGTGCAGTACCCTGGGATGTTTGCGTAGGTTGAAGGCGCTATGCGAATGCAAGTTGTTGTTGTTGAATGACCTGCTGTGTATTTTCAGCACCTTATGATTTTATATTTCAAATAATAACCGTGACGAGTAAAGGGCCCACATCAAAGTTCTACCGGTTGGTCAAGATCGGCAGCTCCTTTGTTTGGCACTTGGTAACAAAGTATGAAATAGTTCCAGTAATCACCAGGAACTATTCTGATCTTCCCCCCTTTCAATTCGGTAGAGTCAACTTGCAGCACCCTGCAGTTGATGGATGTCTTCCTGATTTACATTATAAATGAGCTCTGACAGAATGACAGAAACTTTACTTAAATAGGAAGCAGGCTGTGCTTAAGATCTTGTTACAAGATGATAAATTCCCGGGGTTGAAGAAAGGATCCAGTGTCTGACTTATAACCACTGACTCACACAGCAGTATAGTGTGTTAGTGTTTCATCTTTGAGGCCTAGTGGCTTCAAAGCCAATCCAAAACTAGGGGATTAAAGTTTCCTTTTTTTCATTCGTTCATGGGATGTGAGCCTTGCTGACTAGACCAGCATTTATTGCCCATTCCTAGTTGCCCTTGAGAAAGTGGTGGTGAGCCACCTTCTTGAACCGCTGCAGTCCATGTGGTGTAGGTACACCCACAGTGCTGTTAGGGAGTTCCACTGGGACCCAGCGACAGTGAAGGAACGGTGATATATTTCCAAGTCAGGATGGTGAGTGGCTTGGAGGGGAAATTGCTGGTGATGGTGTTCCCATGCATCTGCTGCCCTTGTCCTTCTAGATGGTACAGGTCACGGGTTTGGAAGGTGCTGTCGAAGGAGCCTTAGTGGGTAGCTGCAGCGCATCTTGTAGATGGTATACACTACTGTCAATGTGCATTGGTGATGGAGGGAGTGAATGTTGAAGATGGTGGATGGGGTGCCAATCAAAGGAACTGCTTTGTCCTGGATGGTGTCAAGCTTCTTGAGTGCGTTGGAGCTGCACTTATCCAGGCAAGTGGAGAGTATTCCATCACATTCCAGACTTGTGCCTTGTAGATGGTGGACAGGCTTTGGGGAGTCAGGAGGTGAGTTACTCACCGCAGGATTCCCAGCCTCTGACCTGCTCTTGTAGCCACAGTATTTATATGGCTAGTCCAGTTCAGTTTATGGTTAAGTAGCTTGCAAAATACACAACAAGTTTATCAGCCCCTTCATTACACGTTAGGATCGTAGAATGATACAGCTCAGAAAGAGGCCATTTGACCCATCATGACCCATCATTGACAGTTTATCCAAATATTACAACTCCACAGTCCTGCAATTTTTTTCCTTTCAGGTATTCATCTGATTCCCTTTTGAAAGCTGCAATTGTATTTGCTTTCACAGTCCTTTCAGGCAGTGCATTGCAGATCATAACACACATGGAACAGCCAGAGGCCACTGTCCACATTGGGACCAATGACATAGGTAAGAAAAGGGATGAGGTCCTGAAAGCAGATTTTAGTGAGTCAGGAAATAAATTAAAAAGCAGGACCTCGAGGTCAGTAATCTCAGGATTACTCCCAGTGACATGTACTAGTGAGCATAAGAATAGGAAGATTGAGCAGTTCAACACGTGGCTGGAGGAAAGGAGTTGGAGGGAGGGCTTTAGACTTCTGAGGCATTAGGACCGGTTCTGGGGCAGGTGGGACCTGTGCAAGAAGGGCAGTCTACACCTTAACAGGGCTGGGACTAGTGTCCTCACTGGGAGGTTTGCTGGTGCTGCTGGGGAGGTTTAAACTAGATTGGCAGGGGGATAGGAACCTGAGGGCAGATTCAAAGCGGAGAGGAGGAAAACTGGCAGTGGGAAGTAGTGAAGTAACAACTGATAATGAGGATATGTCAGAGAGTAGTAACAAGATAAATAGAATACATGGAGAGTTTGATAGAATTAGAGTAGGCAATAGTAAGTCATTAGATGGGGTCAGAGTAAGGGGGAAAGTAAAAAAGCCTAAATCAGGATTAATGTGCATGTATGTGAATGCATGGAGTGTGGTTAATAAGATTGGTGAACTACAGGCACAGGCACAAATTGGATTATGATATTATTGCTATAACAGAGACCTGACTCAAAGAAGTGCAAGACTGTACATTAAACATTCCTGGGTACAAGGTGTAGAGACAGGAAAGGAAGAAAAGGTGGGTGGTGTGGGGGGGATGTGGCAATATTAATTAAAGATGGCATTACAGTACTGGAGAGAGAGGATGTTCCAGAGGGGTCAAGGATGGAATCTCTCTGGCTAGAGGTAAGGAATGAAAAAGATGCAATAACATTGATTGGTGTAGTGTATAGACCACTCCAAATTTGCAAAGAAATTACAAAGAGATGCAAGAATTATAGAATAATCATAATCGAGGAGTTAAATTATCCAAATATAGACTGGGATAGAAATAGTACAAAGGGATAAGAAGGGCGAGAGTTCCTGGAATGTGTTCAAGATAATTTTCTGCAGCAGTATGTTTCCAGGCCAATGAGAGGACATGCATTTTTGGACCTGGTTCTGGGGAATGTGTTGGCCCAAGTGGATCAAATATCAGTGGGAGAGCCTCTAGGGAACAATGACCATTGTGTCATAAGATTTAGGCTAATCATGGAAAAGGACAGAGAACAATCCAGAGCAGGGATAATTAATTGGAGGAAAGTCAACTTTGATGGGATGAGAATGCATCTGAGTCGAGTGAGTTGGAATCAAATGTTGGCAGAAAGGACGATGGCTGAACCATGGGCCACCTTCAAAGAAAAAGTATTGCAGGCAGTGTCAATGTATATCCCCTTGAAGGGGAAAGGCAGGACAAATCAATCCAGAGCGCCCTAGAAGATGAGAGAGATAGTGGTAAAGATGAAAAGAAAGAAAATACAATGGAGAACCAGGAAGGACCAGAGAGGAAGCGAAGAAACTAATAAGAAAAGTGAGGAGAGAGCATGAAAAGATGCTGGCAGCGAACATAAAAGGGAATCCCAAGGTCTTCTATAAGCATGTATATAATAAAAGGGTGGTAAAAGAAAGATTAGGGCCGATTAGTGATAAAAGAGGACTTGCATGAGGAGGCTGGAGAAATAGCAGAGGTATTGAACACATACTTTGCATCTGCCTTTATAAAGGAAGAAGGTGCTATCCAGGCCGAGGTGTGAGAGGAGGTAACTGCTACACTAGAAGAACTTACAATTGAGAGGAAGGAGGTGTTGGAAAAGCTATCTTTACTTAAAATAGATAAGGTGCCAGGGCTGGGTGAAATGCATCCAAGGGTACTGAGAGAAGTGAGAGTGGAAATTGCAGAGTGATAATCTTCCAGTCTTCCTTAGACATGGGGAGATGCCAGAGGACTGGAGAATTGCAAACGTTACACCCTTGTTCAAAAAGGGGTGCAAGGATAAAGCTGGCAACTACAGACCAGTCAGTGGTAGGGAAACTTCTGGAAACTATTGTATGGGATAAAATCAATAGTCACTTAGGCATACGCAGGATAATTAAGGAAAGCCAGCATGGATTCATTAAGGGAAAAGCATGTTTAACTAACTTGCTGGAGTTTTTTGAGGGGGTAACAGAGAAGGTTGATAAGGGCAATGCTTTTGATGTGGTGCATATGGATTTTCAAAAGGCATTTGATGCAGTGCCATACAACAAATTTGTGAGCATAATTCTAGCTCATGGAATAAAAGGAAAAGTAGGCACTTGGATAAGAAATTGGCTGAATGACAGGAAACAGAGAGCAGTGATGGATGGTTGTTTTTCAGATTGGAGGAAAGTTTGTAGTGGAGTTCCCCAGGGGTCAGTGTTCGGACCCTTCCTCTTCCTGATATATATTAATGACCTAGACTGTGGTGTGCAGGGCATGATTTCAAAATTTTCAGATGATACGAAGTTTGGAAATATTGTCAGCTGTGATGGGGATAGTCTTGAACTTCAGAAGGACATAGACATTTGGTGGATTGGGCAGACAAGTGGCAGATGAAGTTCAATGCAACGAAGTGTGAGGTGATTCATTTTGGCAGGAAAAGTATGGTGAGACAGTATAAAATAAAGGGAGAAACTCTAAAGGAGGTGCAGGAACAGAGCGACGTCGGTGTATATGTACGTACGTCATTGAAGATGGCAGGGCATGTTGAGGGAGCAGTTAATAAAGCATATGGTATCTTAGACTTTATTAACAGGGGCATTGAGTACAAGAGTAAGGAGGTCATGTTGAACTTATATAAGACACTAGTTAGGCCTCATCTGGAGTACTGTGTCCAGTTCTGGGTGTCATACTTGAGGAAGGCTGTGAAGGCATTTGAGGCAGTACAGAGGAGATTCACAAGAATGATTCCAGGGATGATGAGGATAGATTGGAGAGGTTGGGTCTGTTTTCCTTGGAGAAAAGAAGGCTGAGAGGAGACTTGATAGAGATATTCAAGATCCTGAGGGGTATGGAGAGGGTACTGTTCCCACTCAAGAGAACATCAAGAACTAGAAGACACCGATACAAAATAATTGGCAAAATGAGTAAATGTGATGTGAGGAAAAATGTTTTCACCCAGAGGGTGATTGGAGTCTGGAACAAACTTCCTGAAGATTCGATTGAGCTATTCAAAAGGGAATTGGGTTGCTACCTGAAAAGAGGGATTGTGCAAGGTTACAGGGATAAGGCAGGAGAGTGGGACTAGGTGGAATACACTTTCAGAGAGCCAGTTCAGACTCGATGGGCCGAATGGCCTCCTTCTGCACTGTAAAGATACTGTGATAGAAATTCCTTATGTTGTCCTGGTTCTTTTGCCAATCACCTTAGCTCTGTTGTCTGTATTGACCCTCCTGACACTGGTTGCAGGTTTTTCATATTTACTCTATCAAAAACACCCACGATTTTAAAAGCCTATACCACATCTTCCTATAAGCTTCTCTGCCTAGCATAGGAAATAATCCCAGATTCTCCAGTCTCTCCTCATCTCTGGGACCATTCTTGTAAATCTCTACTGCACTGTTGCCAGTGCCTTAACATCCTTCCTAAAGTGTGGTGCCCAGAATTGAACAGGCCTTAGACCTAATAATGCTTTATAAAGGTTTGGCATGAATTTCTTGCTTTTATGCTCCATCCTTGGCATCATTTATTCTGTTAAAACATCTCTAGGGATCTAAAACACACCGAAAAGGTATTAACGTTATTTACAGTGCCCTTTACTAGCAATCCATGGACAAATAGAGTTAGAGCTCACTATGTAGCTGTGATTGGCCATGTACGAGGGATGGAAATTTGCAGACCTGCTGGTGTCGGGCGTCATGGCAGGTGCGAGCAGACAATATGGCGGGAAGGCCAAAAATCGGTTTCACGGTTTTAATGGTGGGCCGTGTTTCCCACTGCCGCATGCCAGGAACTTCATTGTAATATATCTACATATCATTATAGGCCCTCCTCACCAGAATCATCCCCCCCACGCTGGATCATCTGGGCACTCACACCGACGTATTTCACAACTGTACATAAGTGACGTGCACCAGCGAGCTGCACTTCGCTCGGGACTTCGAGGTTTGTTTGCCCATCTTGC
Organism: Cetorhinus maximus; assembly: GCF_964194155.1. NCBI lineage: Eukaryota > Metazoa > Chordata > Chondrichthyes > Lamniformes > Cetorhinidae > Cetorhinus > Cetorhinus maximus. The sequence continues at coordinate 150,035,340 of NC_135883.1, read as the reverse complement.
TTCGGGTAGCGCTCATGGTCAGCGCCAGGCTTCACAGACAGCACCACATCACTTTTAGGGGGGCTCACTGGTAGATCTCTACTTACCAGACCAGCCGTAAGGTGGGGTGGGGTGGGGGGTGGGGGGTGGCTTTTCGATGGCTGCAGGGCTAGGGCTTGCTTGAGGAAGGGGGAGAAGTGGCCTCAGGCAAGGGAAGAACCTGCAGTGCTAGGGCATTATTGGGGAAGGGGGAGTGTGTGTGTGTATGTGTGTATGTGTGTGTACAAGTTGATCTGTACAAGTGGCCTCAAGAGAGTGAACCCAGAGAAGATGAGGCCAGATGGAGATGTGAGTGTGTGTGTGACAGAGTGAGTGGTGATGTCCCTTGAGCCGGCGATGAGGTGCCAGTGAGTGTGTGATGGGCTTGTGAGTGTGTGAGTTTAGAGTGATGAGATGGTTGCCTTACCCTGGTGGCACGGATGAGATCATTCATCCTCTTTGTGCACTGGATGGCCAACATCTTCTGTGCTGCGTTGGCACAGACCACCTCTACCACCGCCTTCCAAGCCAGAGTGGTAACACTGATGGGCATCCTGTGGCCAGAGTAGGGGTAGAGGACATTGGGGCGGGCTCCAACGGTGACCAGAAGGTGTCCCAGGAATACGTCACTGAATCAGGGGGCTGCAGTCTTCTTGCCTTTCAGGGCCATGCCTTCTGTGCAGCAGTCCTGGGTTGGAAGCACTGAGAGGTGTGCACATGGCTGCACTTTAAATATGGCGTCAGGCATGAGGAAGCGGTGAGGTGTTGGTGTGACGGGCGAATCGGAAGCCGCCCACCATCAAAGCGGCATATTTCTCAGGAACGCATGGTTAATGAGGCGGGTTTGGAATGATACGGCCTGAAAATCCACCATTGCGGCCAGTGAGGTTTGAGGTTAATTTGGTGTGAGCCCAGGAATCAGCTTCCTGGTTGCAGCTTGAACTTTTGCAATTAAGTTCTCGGGACTTAAAAGATGGTTCGAGCTTCCCGACGAACAATGTCGGGAAGCCCTTCTGCATACATCAGCATTTTATGCATGCTCATTAAAAGGCCAGCTCGCCAGAATTAAGTTCCTTGCCAGTCAGAAATTAGAACGTTCACATTTAAGACTGCACATAAGTGACGTGCAGTCTGATGAGTTGACTTCTTCCATGACTTTGAAGTGGGAAGCTGCTGCTTTGGTCTCCCTGGTCATCGCTCAGGAATGTCAGCCTTTTGATTGAGATCGGGTGCCGATAGGCCAAGCTGCATGAAAGCTGGATGCAGGAGGTAAGGCCAACAGGAAGGGTGGCGTGGAGGCTGGACATGGGGGGCAGGCTAAGGTTAGAAGCGTGGGAGGCTGTCCGGGGAAGGAAGACCAACGGTTTGGAGCAGGGAAGGAGGCAGCGAGGGAATGCGGGGATGCAGGGTAGAGGGGAGGGCCTTGCTTATTGGGTCTGGGGGTCCTGTTGTTAGGTGGGTAGGTGGGTGGGTGGGGAGAGGGAGGGGATTTCCAGGCAGGGCCGGGAATAGTGGGAGAGAGATGGTCTAAGGGGACGGTGTCGGTGCTATCTATAGTGGAGTCCTGGGGGTTGGAGCCCTGAGGGGGCTGGTCAGTGGAGAGAACAGTCAGAGTGAGAGGGGGCAGGTTCAGGGTAATTGTCGGATAGGTGATGGTTCCATTGGGGAAGGATACAGAAAGGTGGCTCGGATAACAGGAGGGAGCAAAATAAAGGTAGGCATGGGGATGGTACTGGGCAGAGAAGGCACATGGATGGTGATGGGTTCAGATGCAAGGCTACAGGGGGAGGTTCAAGGGTGACAGAGGGTAGAGGAATGGTTATATTGGGTGGATCAAGGGTGATGCGGGGGAAATTGGCGGGTGACAGGGGGAGGTAGAAGTTGGTGGAGCGAGTCTGGAATGTGATGTGCTCCATTGTTGTATTCTCTGCTACACAATGCTGTTACTCTGAAACTACAACCCCTTGAAGTGGGAGGAGGGTCTTTTCAGATGGGTAGAGCTCAAAATCAGCACAATTGGCTGACTAAAGGCACACCCTAATGATCACGAGGAAACTGGAAGGGAACCATGCTCAGTTGTGTTCTCCTCTCTATGGTGAAGGCTGCGTTGCAGCAGGATTGTACCTGACTCATGGGTCTCATAACATTGAGATCCCAGCAAGGAGTGGAGCTGCCGTTCATTCTGTGCCATTTGCTATCGGCTGCAGTCAGAGGCAGAGAGGGAGGGAGGGAGGGAGGGAGGTGGAGCCTCTGAGGGGCATGGCTGCTGGACGGCAGCTAATGCCCGACTCCAAATCTTCATCCTCCCGGTGGAATGGTCATGGCAGACAACGGCTCATATGGTAAGTCTTTCTATGCTGCCAAGGCAATGGACTCTCTCTAGAGTCTCAAAGGTAATGGAGGGTAATGTCTGAGAGAGAGTTCTTGCACATGGCTGTCATCACCCTGGTCAAAGAGTACAGTCACATATGAACAAGAGGAACATTCATCTCTGTTCCTCCAGGATGGCCTTCACCTGGAAGGGGTAGGGTGGGGGTGCCACATCTAGACAGAAGACAGGCACAGGGCTTAGCACTGGCTTTGTGGCTTAGAGATGGAGGCAAACCTGAAAAGAATATGCCTGATTACTGCAATTTGATCACAGGTCCACTGAGGCCTGGATGATGCAGGCTCCAGGCAACGCTGCCTTGACTCGCATCCAGATGAGGAGGAGGAGGGACTGGTGTAGGTTGTCCCAGGACTAGGAGGGGCAACAGCCTGTGTAGCAAGGCAGCAGAGTCTCAAGAAGGTCAGGACGCTGCGACCAGGGGCCAGTGTGATGGCGAGCATTGGACCATCGCGGGTATATCTCAGGATGTCCCAGAATGTGGTAGTTCACATCTGCCACCTTCTCTATGAGAGCTGCAAGGACTTGGAGGCAATCCCATGCCAGTGGCATTAAAGGTCACCACCGCCTTAAACTTCTTTGTCAGTGCCTCCTTCCAGGGCTCTACTGGGCATCTGAAAGTCAATGACATGCAAGTGCATTCAGGAGGTGGCAGATTCCCTGTTCAGGAGAGTGCACCAACTTGTCCATTCTACCTGGATCCCAAACTGCAAGAACATTAGGTTTTGTAGCAATCGGAGGTTTCCCGCAAATGCACAGGGCTATTGACTGCACGTATGTGGCCTTGAGAGCTCCCGGGCAACAGCCAGTCATATTCATCAATAGGAAAGTGCAGCTGATACATGACCACAGAAGACAAATCCTGCATGGTTGTAAATAAAAACAAAAAATGCTGGAAACGCTCTGCAGGTCTGGCAGCATCTGTGGAGACAGAAACAGGGTTAACATTTCAAGTCCGTGTGACTCTTGGTTGTGCTCAGTTCCCAGGGAGTTCTCATGATGGCTACATCCTGAATAACTCCCAGGTGCCACGAGTTTTTGAAGGACCTCAGCGATTGCAGGTCTGGCTCCTTGGGGACAAAGGATACCCCCAGAAGACCTGGCTGATGACGCCAGTCCTCCATCTGTAGAGCACTGCTGAGGAGAGGTACAATGCCGCACACACCTCAACTAGGTCCATGACTGAGAAGGTAACAGGCCTCCCAAATATGAGGTTCAGACTTTGGACCTCTCAAGCGGTACTCTCCAATACTCACCACCAAGAGCTTCCTGGATCATCATTGTCTGCTGTACCCAGTACAACCTTGCGCTACAAAGTGGGATATCTTGGCTGAAGGAGACATGGAGGACAGAGACGTCTCCTCTGGTGATGAGCTTGGTGATGACCAGGGCCAGGATGTCACACATACAGCGGCCATTGCAAGGTATGATGTGGCAGAGAAGACTGTGACAATCTGCTGGCTAACAGATTCCAGGCAGAGTGATCTTCCAAGACATTTCCTTTACTAATTGGTTTTCTATCCTCTGCTGGCTGGCAGGCCCCAGCTCCACGACCACTAACATCTAGAAGGACATGGGCAGCAGATAGATGGGAACATTGCCACAGGGACTGCAGTGGTTCAAGAAGGCAGCTCACCACCTCAAGGGCAATTAGGGATGGGCAATAAATGGGGGCCTAGCCAGCAACGCCCACATCCTGTAAATGAATTTTTAAAAAAATTTTGAGCCCTGGCAACATTCTTGTAAATCTCTTCTGCACTCTCTCCAGAGCAATTATGTCCTTCCTGTAATGTGGTGACCAGAACTGGACACAAAATTCCAGCTGTGGCCTAACCAGCGTTTTACACAGTTCTATCATTACATCCCTGCTTTTGTATTCATTACCTCGCCCAATAAAGGAAAACATTCCATGTGCTTTCTTTACCACCTTATTCACCTGTCCTGCCACCTTCAAGAACCCGTGGACATGCATCCCAGGTTCTCTCACTTCCTCAACTTCCCTCAATAATTGCAGTTTATTGAGTATTCCCTTGCTTTGTTTGTCCTCCCCAAATGCATTACCTCACACTTTTCCAGATTGAATCCCATTTGCCACTTCAACCAAACCATTGATATCATTCTGGGGTCGACAGCTATCCTCTTCACTATCAACTGCACGGCCAATTTTTGTGTCATCTGCAAATTCCCAATCATGCCTCCCACATTCAGTATATACAACAAACAATGAGGGTGCAAACACTGAGCCCTGTGGAACACCACTGGCAACCGTTTTCCATTCGCAAGATTATTCATCGACCATTACCCTTTGTTTCCTGTCACGGAACCAATTTTGGATCTAACCTGACACATTCCCATGTATCCCATGAGATCTCACTTTCCTGACCAGTCTGCCAAGTGGGACCTTGTCAAATGCCTTACTGAAATCCATGTAGACAACATCCACTGCACTACCCTCATCAACCCTCCTTGTTACTTCCTCAAAAAATTCTACTCAGTTTGTAAGACATGATCTTTCCCTAACAAAACCATGCTGACTATCCCTGATCAATCTGTGCTTTTCTAAGTGACAGTTTATCCTGTCTCTCAGAATTGTTTCCAATAATTTGCACACCAACAAAGTCAGACCTACTGGCCTATAATTTTCTGGCCTATCCCTCGCACCCTTTTTAAATAATGGTACAACATTCACAGACCTCCAATCGATCTGGCACCTCGCCTAGTGAGGATTGGGAAATGAATGAAGCAAGTAGTTGGGGAAGCAGGCCAATATATCTCCCTCAATGAAAGCCACCAAAAACAAGTGGACTTGGCTGAAATTCATTTTTTTTTTGTGTTGCTTGCTAATGTACCTTAATTAAATACTTCACCCAGGGAACAGCACATCTGACAATGCACCAGTCCCTCAGTACTGCACCGGAATGTCAGTTTAATTGCCTGAAAGCAATAAGTTCCTCTATAAGTCAGAATATTATTTCTTGGGCAAGAGAGCTGTGACAACTTATAACATGCATAGAAAAGACACAAGTGTTGCACTTGTGTGTTACAAAAACCTAATAGTTATGCTACTGGATTAGGATTCCAAGTGGTTGTGAGTTCATAATGCCACCACAGGGAGCTATGAAACTGAATCCAGTAAATGTGGACTGACATCAGATAAAATGATCATGAAAGCTACTGGATTATCGTAAAAATTCTACTGGTCAGGGAAGGTTTCTGCCTACCCCCCACTCCCACATTTGGTCTGACCTACACTTGACTCCAGACCCATACTGGGCTTGAATTTTAATATCCTTAGGGCAACCAGGTGTGAGCAATAAATACTGCCTCATCAATGCTTCACACACTTCAAACAAATTAAAAGTTAACAACAGCTCAACATGAGGACCTCTATTAGTTTCTACTTTCTCATACTTGCCAAAAGTTAAATAAAAAGTTAAATGGTGTTTTAAGTTCACAGTCAATAAATCTAATAGTGTAATGATGTGTGTGCTGCCCTCCATTATCCTTTGTTACTTTAGTCAAATAGCTTCAGGTGCTTGATGTGATTGGTACTTCCCTCCTCCCGTTCACTCATAAATCACACCATTAATAGAGAAAGGGTCTTGCAGAAATAAACTTTGGGACAACATTTGGTGTCCAGATGGTATTGGTGCATAGGCCACCTTGGTTCCCTCGCCCTGTCCTCATTTAGTTAAAATGGATCAGCGATGTGATACAAAGTTAATGCTTGTCTCAATGACTTCTAGAACAGTGACCAATATTAGGAGACACCAGCAGTCAATATTGCCATGAGGAGAGGTTGGAGTTTGGGAGAAGGTCCCCTCAGTAATTAGGCCAGTAGACAGGGGTGGGATGGGGAGAGACCAGAGACTAGGAGAGGACCTCCTCAGTAAATGGGCTGGTAGACAGGGATGGGATAGGGAGAGATCAAAGACTAGGAGAAGGCCTCCCCTCAGTAAATGGACCAATAAATAGGAGTGGGGTGGGGAGAGGTTGGAGGTGGACTGAAGGATCCTCCAGTGAAGTGGGCCTGTAAATAGAGATGAGGTGGAGAAAGGTGAAAGATTGATGGAAGAGCTCATTAGTAAATAGAGTCTTAAGAGACTGGCTTGATCTTGCCATCACTAATGGCAAGGATTAGAATGACCTGCTTTATGTGAATTCACACAGTCACTGGCTCTTCCTTGATGGCCTCGAAATAAGGAATCCATCGCAGGCTTACAGAGATGTTTCAGAAACACACTGAACACAAAACTTTTGGTTCAACTGCATGGATGAGAATACCCATCTGCATTTAAATATGTATAAATACGCAGACACATTGATGGAACTGAGCAGCTCTTTTAAAACCCCAAACCTGTCTTTTTAGCAAATTTCATTTTTCCACCCTTGTCATTCCATTGCGAATAGAAAATGTGGGAATGACAAGGTGAATCCAGCAATCCTGCGATGAGAGATTTTGTGGTGCTCCCATGATGTGTTTTATTATCTGGACATGGAGTGTGACCTTTAATCGTAAGGGTCATTGGATTCTAAGCTGCTCGTCATTTTTCATTCAGAATTGCTGAAGTTTGTTGATTTTACTCTGCAGGAGTCTTTGGAGGATTTATTTGAAAATATACCGATGAAGGTATCCATACACTAGATATGAAATCAGCTCCCTTCGAGTCTTCTGAATTATATATTTACCCGGGGACTCCCAACTATTGCTTTGGATTATTCTGCGTCATTATTTTTAATTTCTGTTCAAGGGGTCAGGAGATATCAACACACCAACCAATAAACAGATCAAATAGGGAATTCAGAAGAAACTTCTCTACCCGGAGAGTGGTGAGATTGTGGAACTCGCTAACATAACGAGTGGCTGAGGCAAATATTGTGGATGCATTTAAGGGGAGGTTAGATAAGCATATGAGAGAGAAAGGAATAGAGGGTTTTGCTGATAGAGTTAGATGAGGAAGAATAGGAGGCATCTCAAGTGAAGCACAATTGCCAGTATGGACTGACTGGGTTGAATGGCCTATTTCTGCGCAGTACATTCTATATAATCCTAAGTAACAAACTTTCATCTGGAGCTATAATTGTCCCAATGGCCATGACTAAGGTGTTCATTACTAGTGTCATACACCATATTATTTATATCACCCAGTATGCAATCATGTGTTCACTAATAGTATCCTACAGAACATGCTGAAGCGTTCATTACTAGAATTTACTGCTGGTAAAAGGTTCAGTAGTAACTTCCTTAAAAAAAATTGTATCTCTCAAAAGGAAAAAAAAAATGCATGCTGTGTGTAAAGCATGAGGGCTGCCGCAGACAGACCCATCTAAAACCCCTTGGAAATACACAATGGGTGAAGTATAACAGGCTGGGCTGCAGCCAGTGCAGAAAGATTGCAGGGAAGCAGAACTGATTGGGTAACTTTTTTTAAGTTCTGGTATAGCCATAGTAGGCCAAATGGCTTTTTTCTTTACCGTATGACTCCATGCAAATAACTGATTATAAGTGAAATGCTTCAAGATATTTGGTGTGATATAAATGCAGCCTTTTCTTATAATGACAGGGAGTAGTGTCACACAACATTCAGCTCTATTAGACAGATTACCTATCGCCAGTGGGGATCTTGACTGCGTCTCACTCTCTTGTGACTTGAATCAGAGTTCACTCATCACTGAAGCACCATGCCAAAATTTAACAAAAATTATGAGAATAATTCGGCTTGGTATGATTGCTGTTTGCTTCAGAAAATAAGACTTAAAGTAGGGCTTGTGAGAAGGGCGGAATACATTCTAATGACAACAAGCCTCCTCACCAACTCCCAGCGACTGCAGTGAATGCATCTTCCTCTGGGCAGGATGATGTTCACACAGCCACTCGCACTGCCATTGCCTTCAGCGGGGCAATCGAGTCCTAGGACAACCTCTCCTCATCAGTAACACAGCACGCTACATTGCAAGGAAAAATTAGCCATTAAAACTGACAAATCACTTGCACCAGATTGCACAGCTGGCTGAAGGATTAACCCTGCAATAGTAATCATTTACAGCTGGGAAAACTCGCTTCTCCTGAATCGTCTGCCCTTTGTGCTTTTCTATCCTCAAACGCTGACACCTGTTGCAAATTAATGCTGCCTTATCCCGTTATCCAAGCTGGGATAAGGGGTTGATTATTTCAGATGGAAATGAGGAGAAATTTCTTCACTCAGAGGGTTGTGAAACTTCGGAATTCTCTGCCCCAGTGACCCGTGGATATCCAGTTGTTGAATATGTTCAAGGAAGGAGTCCATTCAGGGAATCATAGGGACATAAAGACGGGAGAAATCGGAGCACTTGAACCTGCTCCACCATTCAGTACAATGAGGGCCGACCCCTCGCATTTTAAAACCTATGTCCTTGAGCAATCTTTAGGTCATCTGACCTAACATTTCATTATGCAGCTCAGTGTCAAATTTTGTTTGATAACACTCCAATGAAGCACCTTGGAATGCTTTATTATGTTAAAGGTGCTATATAAATTCAAGCTGTTGTTGTGTGGGTTCTAGTAAGTCAGCAGCCGGTCCAATAACCCAGTGGGCTTTTCTATTGCCTCACTTATGGGGCGGGACCCTATTGCAACATAAATATAATTCTTTTGAATAATAACGTTCAGAAGCTACAGCCTTCATGAAACACCCAAGGCAAAGCCTGACAGCGCAACACAGTTCACCCAGTCAGTCTCTTCCAGAGTGGAAGAAAAGGAAAATCGGAAGAGAATTAGAATGGGGCACCAACTCGCTTTGCACTGCCACACAAAGCCAAGATCTGCTCCCTTATGTGAAGACTTCCTTTCTAATGTAATTGGTTTAAATTTATGATGAACTGCTATGGCAGCTGGTTGGGCTGTCAATTTAAGCCAATCCCAGCCATCCTTCTATTTTGTGGGAAGAAAAGCAGGTCAGTGGCACCATGAGGGAATCCCAAGATTACATTGCGTAGAATGTACAGCACAAAAACAGGCCATTCAGCCCAACAAGCATCGTCAGTGTTTATACCCCATATGAACCTTCACCCACCCTGCTACATCTCTCCCAATAATCTTCAATTCCTTTCTTCCTCATGTACTTATCTAGCTTCCCCTAATGCAGCTGCGATTTCCCAGTCAGAATGCCCGCACTGAGAATTCGTGGCACCTGGTCATCGACGCCACTTCACCATTCTTCCCTGTCAGACTGACTGTCCACTTGTTGCTGTAGATCAGTGCGGGATTGGGATTGCACTGTGTAGCAAACTGGCAGTCAGTGGGTGGTTGCTTGAGACCGCCCAAAGCTTTGCCAAACTGTGGACCTTGTTCGGGAGGCAGCCTGGATGGAGCCGGTGAAGGGTTACAGACTCAACAGCTGTTGGAGGTCTTTCTCTCTTGGAAGTGACAACTATAAAGCTGTTCACAGATTGTAAAGCGTTGGATTCATTTCTGACATCTGCTTTCTTTCTCCTCCAGTAGCCTAATTTTGTCTCTATTATGGAACCACGGAAGCTTACAGCACAGAAAGAGATTCCTTGGCCCATCGAATCTGTGCTAGCTCGTTGCTGGAGAAATCCTAAACAAACCCCTGCCCTCTAGGTGAGTCCGGTCCCACACTGCATGGTTCACGGTTAATGATTTCTGAAGCCGCTCGGTGGTATAAAGCACGAAGCAAGAAGATGAAAAGCCGCCAATTCCACAAGTCAGCTTGCGGTGAACAATAAATACAGTCTTACCAACTTCATTCACACCCTGTGGACATAAAGGAGCGTGTTTGAATGTCAGCGGCTCGTCAATGTGTGATTACTGAGATTTTATGGCCAGGTTTTAAAAATGAACCTAAGTCCAACCAGATGAAACATTATCCTGTGGGCCATACTGACTCCAGAGTCTGCTGTATGCAACGTGTAATCCATCCTTTCAATAAAATCCCCATCATTAAGTCTGTGGCAATCTGGCCTTTAGATTCAAGTACTAACACAAAACACCTGTCTCGGGAGATAGAGTAGCTGGTAGCTAAAGTGTGGATTAGACATGAAAATTGCTCACTTCATACCCCATTTACCTGATTATACAGTTCCGTTCCTCCTACACTTGTTATTATTGCCCATATTTTCAGCCCAAGCTTCCGCCAGTCATTGACCTGAATGAAAAGGGAGCGGGCTCATGTGAAGCTTAAAATCCAACATGAAGCTGATGGGTTGGATGCTCTGATTCTGTGCTGTAAATACTGTGCAGTACTTAGTTAAAGGTCAGGCTGTGTATGAAATAGGAAGGCCCCTTCCCCCTCGTGCTGGTGTTCATTTCCACTCATATGACACTAACCTTATGTACAGATGCTTCCTTCTGTATTCCATGGATGTGAGACGGAGCAAGGATTTGGAGAAGAGCTGGAGCAGGCCGTGAAGGCTGTAGTCACAGAGAAAGTTAATAATGCCGTGGGTTTTCAGGGTAGCACAGGGCATGGATTTAGGAATAGCCCTCCAGCGAATTACCATGGATCAGAGATTGGGGGTTACGGGTGTGGCAGGGACAGGGGTAAGCGTAGGTTCTAGGCTCAGAGAATGCAAGTGTGGGGAGTGAAATCCGCTAATAGATAGAAAGAAGCTCTTGGGCCGGGATTTGCCAGCCCGGCTGTGGTGGAACCCGCTGCAGGGGATGTGATGGGCCAGACTAAAGCCCATTGACTTTCAGTGGGACCGGATGATCCCAGTGGCTGGTAGGGCAGGGACATCCTGTCCTTGCATTTGTTTAGAGGCTTTCATGGCCTCAGGCTAATCCCCAAGTGCTGTGCAGCCTATAAGGCATTTTTGGAGTGTAGCCACTATTCTAAGGTAGGAAAATGAACCAACCGTCTGCTGCATATTGTCTGAGAATATTCTAAGCCCCTACACACAAAAGATTCTACAGCAATAACAATGTGATCTTGACCAGATTGTCTGGTTAATTGATGTTGATTGATGGATAAATATTAGCCTGCATCATATTTTTCTGTAAAACAGCACCATGGGATCAATTATATCCACCTGAGAGAGCAGACAGGGCCTTGGTTTATTGTGTTTTCGAAGGATGGCACCTCCAAGAATGCAGCATTCCCTCAGTACTGCACTGCAGTGTCAGCCTAGATTAAGTGGTCAATTCTCTGGAGTGGGGCTTGGGAGGAAGTTTTTTTAGTGCAAATGTCTGCCAAAGGGCAGGCTAGGGAAACCCATCAAAGTCTCCATAGCTGTGTCCAAACTCTCCACACCTGGGTCCCAACTCTCCACAGCTGGGTCCAAAGTCTCCACAGTTGGGTCCAAAGTCTCCACAGCTGGGCCCAAAATCTCCACAGTTGGGTCCAAAGTCTCCACACCTGGGTCCCAATTCTCCACAGCTGGGTCCAAAGTCGCCACAGTTGGAATACCAAATTAGTTACCTAGCCTAGTTTCCGTGGGCTTCTATTCTTCTGCTGAATATTGTCTCCATGAGTTAAGGCGCATGTTGGAGGCTGGGACTGGGCTGATTATGGTAATAATCTCTCCAATCGTTATCTGCAGCTATGTCATCAATGCATTTGTGGACGTTTCCTTTTCGCAATGGGCCCCTGGAGAATCGGAAAGCCTTTCCCACACCGCACATCTTCACCAATACATTCACCCAGTGGCTGTGTAGCAGGGGAAGGTTTACAAAAAGGGGCTGCTGATCATGAGCATCATCCCACCGACAGCAGACTGAGGGAATTGGAGCACATGTTCAGGCTCCAAACAGGCTCCCAGGCCGAACGGAGTAGGGCCTGTTCACCAGAGAGAGCCATGTTGTAAAATTCTCCGTTTCAGCAGACAAAGCAATCCTTAACCTGTTGTCAGTTAAAAAAATAAAGGCTAGGAAACTTGATTAAAACACATGGAACTGATGAAAAAGTCAGGTTATGACATTTTAAATATGTCCCTGGAGTAACTCTCCCTCCTCCCTGAAATATAAAGCATGTGCTTAATATGAAGTGGAATCTACACAGTTTTCAGATAGAGCCACAGTGTGTGTGTGTGTGTGTGTGTATGGGTGTGTCTGTCTATATGCGTATGTGTGTGTTTGTGTGTGTCTATATGTGTGTGTGTGTGTGTGTCTGCATATCTGTTAGTATGTGTGTGTGTGTCTGTGTGCCTGTGTCTGTGTGTCTGTGTGTGTGCATGTGTGTGTGTCTTTGTATCTGTGTGTGTGCGTATGTCTGTCTGTGTGCATGTCTATGTGTGTCTGTGTGTGTGTGTGTGTGTGTTTGTGTGTGTATGTGTGCGTTTGTGTGCATGCATGTGTGTCTGTGTGTGCGTGTGTCTGTGTGTCTGTGTGTGTGTGTCCGTCTGTGTGTGTGTGTATGTGTGTGTGTGCGCGCGCAATTGTGTGTTTGTGTCTGTGTGTGTGTCTGTGTGTGCGTTTAAACTGGCATAAAGAATGTAAGAGTTATTCTCACCTGGGACTTGTTAGTGATGGTTGCAAATGGATTTATAATATGTTCAATTATAGAGGGCTTGGAGTTATGTTTCAGGAGATGACTGGTTTGTACTAAATTAAGAGAGAAAAAGAGTGATGACATTAACCCATATGAAACCCGGGCAACTGTGGAGCCTTTTGCCATAAAATTCAGTGTGTAGTGTCTGATTTTGCAGTTCTACGGGTGGTGTTCAGGCTTCATAATGGCATTGACGGCGCACACACAGACTTCTATTGCAGGTTGTGGTGGACGCCATTTTGATGAGGACATTAGCGTGGGCACAGGCAGCATTCGGCAGAAGGATAAGCAAATGGGATGTCAGCCGGTGTGTCGCATTGATTTGGCACCAGCGCTAGTATTTTGGAGATCAAGGCTCCAGTTAACAGTCTTTTTTAAACATGTACAGCTGAACATGTGCTCAGTAGCAGGTAGGGGCCCCCCACCCGCACTATTTAAAGGGATCGTCAACTATTTTCTAGTTAGTTGTTGATTGATTTCTACTGGCTGTTGCTGCAGTCGTGGAGGTTGTTGGTGGTTTGCAGAGTTGTTTAAAGTTGTTGAAGTCTACAGGGAGGTGGTGTGGCAAGTGCTCAAGGATGCGATCCTGACTTCAAGGCTTCTACACAAAGCACTTGCTCCCAGACATGAGTGCAGCAGGTGAGCGCATCCCCTTTAGACTACAGCATAACTGGGAGAATGAGCAAAGGTGACACCGAGTAGAGCAAGTTGCTGTAAGAGAAAGGGGGAGAAGTGCTCTCAGCAGGCGGCTGTTTTGGTGTAGGGTGTTCATGAAGCAATTCTCCTGCCTGAAACCCAGCAAGGAATGGAAAAAAATGAAAATTTGCAAGGCCCATTTTGAAATGCAAGGCTCATGAGGTGTAATCACTCCAGGCAAACCTTGCGCTGCCCCTTCATCTAAATGAATTCAGCTTGCAACCAAGCATGACCTGCATTGCTGACTGGCTGCATGCTCAACAGGAGGGGGTCCAGTAGTGCGTATGGCTAGCATGTGTTCAGCTGGCTTTAAGGTAGCCTGCCCCACTTAAAGGAGAGTTGCACGTGTGCAACAGGAGCTGATGAAACTAGCTTTGGGATGCTTGGCTGGAAGAAAAGCAGAGCAAATGGAGCAACAGTCAAGAGGGAGCCCAGGTTTGCTGGTGTGGTGCTAGATACATTGAAGCTGGTGGAGGAAAGGCGGAGAGACATCCTGGTGCCACAAGGGTGCAGAAGGCCCTCAAGCACATCCTGAGAAGGTAATGGGGGCAGGTGACCAGGGAAGTCAATTTCCAGAGTCTGGCCCCCAGGGCCTGGGAACAGTGCCGGAAGAAGCTCAATGGGCCTCACACTGGTGGGCAAGGTCAGCAATATATGAAATCTATCCACAGCACCACCAATATCTCCACAGCTCCATCACTGACCCAGCAGAGATCATGTTGAACATTCAGAAACTCCACCTCACTCCCACACACTTAGCAATGCTGCTAGCCTCACAAACACTCTCACAGCTTTCATATACTTCGGGCTTTTCAGCTCAACAGGCACATCACCCAAACACATTGCAACACAATGACTGAATTTCTTCTCTTTCTCTCTTGCGCAGGACAAGGTTGTGCACAGCTGCAGGGAGCAACAGAGAACTGGCAGGGCCACAGGCACACCTGCACCTCTTGAGTCCTCTAGAGGACTTTACATATCATTTGACTAAAGCCCACTGCATCCAGCATCATGAAGAACACTCAGGATGATGGCATGTTCCTGCCTTATGCCCCTTCTCGAATCCCACCTCACCATCATCCTGCTATATGGCACAAACTGCAAGCTGAAGATGGTGTAACCATGGACCTTTTGCTTTCAACCCTTTCCTCCTTCCCTCACCCAAGCCTCCCCTTCTGCATTTTTGCTCTCAAATGCCCAAGATTTGCTGGCTGCCAGCCACTGGAGACTTGTGTTTCCAACATTACAACAGTTACTTCAGTCTTGGGCTGACAAGTGGCAAGTAACATTCGTGCCACACAAGTGCCAGGCATTGACCATCTCCAACAAGAGAGAATCTAATCATCACTCCTTAATGTTCAATGGCATCACCACTATTGAATCCCCCACTATCAACATCCTGGGCGTTAACATTGACCAGAAACTGAACTGGATTAGCCATATAAATACTATGGCTACAAGATCAGGCCAGAGGTTAAGAATCCTGCGGCGAGTAACTCACCTCCTGACTCCCCAAATCCTGTCCACCATCTACAAGGCACAAGTCAGGAGTGTGATGGAATACACTCCATTTGCCTGGATGAGCGCAGCTCCCACAACACTCAAGAAGCTTGACACCGTCCAGGACAAAGTAACCCGCTTGATTGGTACCCCATCCACAAACATTCACTCCCTTCACCACCAATGCACAGTGGCAGCAGTGTGGACCATCTACAAGATGCACTGCAGCAACTCACTGAGGCTCCTTTGACAATGCCTTCCAAATCCACGACTGGATGGGCAAGGGCAAGAGCAAGGTGAGTGGCTGTGAAGGTGACTGTGGACATGAACCTTTATGCAGCTGGCTTCTTCCAGGTTGGAGCTGGGGATATTTGCAATATCTAGCAGTTTGCCATCCATTGCTGTGTAAGGGAGCTCATTGAGGCCCAAGATTCAAGGAGAGCTGACTACATTCACTCCCTGACAGCACCTGTGGAGAGAGAAACAGAGTTAATGTTTCGAGTCAGACGCGAGTCAAACGGACCCGAAATGTTAACCTTGTTTCCCTCTCCACAGACGCTGTCAGACCTGCTGAGCTTCTCCAGCGTTTTCTGCTTTTATTTCAGATTTCCAGCATTCGCAGTATTTTGCTTTTACACTCACTCCCTCTTGCCAGAGGGCAGCAGTTGGAGCGAGTACACGGCTTCTCGAGGGTTGCAGGCTTCCCATGGGGCAGGGTGCCCTCGACCACAGGCGCATTGCTTTGTGGGCACCACCAGACAACAAATTGGCTCCGAGATTAAAAATGGAGGCAATAGGAGAGGTGACCAAAAGCTTAGTGAAAGAGGTAGGCTTTAAAGGAGGAGAGGTGATAAGAATTAGGAAGAGAATTACAGCGCCTGATGGTGAGTGGGAGAGTTTCCTCATCAACCATGCTGCAGGTAAACCACTACAGCACTTTGCCAAGCATAATCATAGACCAACCCAATGGAAGTCCCTGGTTGCCAATGCCCAGTTGGGGCATGGTACCTGAAGGAAGAGGAGGAGGAAGAGTGCCTAGGGGGTTGAAGGCATAGCAGTGTAAAGAAAGTGGAAATGGATAAGAGGTCAGAGTGGAAGGAATGCTTAGAGTGTTGTGGGAGGTTACAAGGGTAAGGAGGAGAATTGTAAATGAGCCAGTGATGCCAATTTAAGGCGTTTGGCAAAGGAAGCAACGGAAACATGTCTTTATGCAGCGAGTGGTTAGGATCTGGAATGTGCTGCCAGGTTCAATCATGGATCAAAAGAGAACTGGATCATTATCTGAAGAGAAAAAAATTGCAGATCTAAGGGGAAGGTATGGGAGTGGCTGTAACCTCTTTGCTGTAACCATTCCATGATTGGAGTGGGTGACAGTAATGAGGAGATCAGGGGATGGGTTTAAAAATTCTGCTAATCACTGCAGGAGGGGTATTGAAAGGCCAGTCCAGATAGCTATGACAAACGTAGGCATCGTGAATGGCTTTACCATTCAGCCTCCAGTCAAGGAGCATAAACCGAAGGGAAGTGTGATAGTAAACAGTCCATCTGATCACAGGAGGATCCAATGCTGTATCAGTGAAATGTATACAGGGTCTGTTGGAGACAGCCAAGGTGCAGTGCAACAGATCTCTTCACAGGCCAGGCTGAGCACATAATTCATCAGTAATTAAAGGTTACAACTGAGCCAAAACAAACAAGGCAAAAGAAAAAAGTAGAGAAGAAGGATTTAAAACAAACACATCAAAGACAGGAAAAGTTAAAAAAGGCAGTAAAGAAAAAACTGCAGACGCAGCATCAACCTGTGGAATTGGCCCCCAAGTAGGGTAGGAGAGATGCAAGACTTGGAATTGTTTAAGAAACAGATGGATGAATTTTTCCCTAGGGTTGAATTTACCCAGCTTATTGAGGACAGGCTGGGAGGTGGGAGGGTGGGCAATATGTTAGGGGAAGGTGTAGGGAGGGGAGCCCAATGCCTTCCATTGCCATGGCATATTGCCAGCGATGGGAACATCAGCAGCTGCTGAAGTGGCCAACTCAGACCCACTTTCCATGCCTGTGGGTATTTTACCCACGTCAGAAGGCCCTGCCACCATGTGCAGAGACCGCCGGCTAAAATCCTAGCCCCACGGTGAATCGTGATCCCCTCCCCCCAATCATGGCCCTCTGATTGGGCCAGCAATCTTGGGTGTGGACCACCATCCTCAATTCAATGGTGGCCCCAACAGCACTAGCAATATGCTGTCCCAAGATCCCATTACCCACCAGAGCGGGGTCAGGTCCTACTTTCACCATGAGCAGAAGAGTTCAACATTCCATGTCAGAATGTTGTGGATTCAAGTCCTAGCAGATAACCCAGGCTGACGCACAGGTCAGTACTGAGGGAGTGCAGAACAGTCTGAGGTGTTGCCTTTTAGATGAGAGTTTGAAGCCTCAGATAGGGGCAAAGTACTCTGCTGCACTATTGCAAAGAAGAGCAGGGGAGTTGCCCTGGTGTGCTGGAAAGTGGCACAAAAACACACTGATATAAAAACAAAAAGCTAAAAGCTACTGTGGATGCTGGAAATCCAAAACAAAAACAGAATTACCTGGAAAAACTCAGCAAGTCTGGCAGCATCGGCGGAGAAGAAATCAGTTAACGTTTCGAGCCTTCATGGCCCTTCGGCAGAACTGGAGCATAGTTAGAAGAAAGGAGAAATATAAATTGGTTTAAGGTGGGTGGGGGGGGTGGGGGGGAAGAGACACATTGAGGGTGTGGTGTGATGATTGTGGAGATGAGCAGATAATCAAAAGATGTCACAGACAAAAGGGTCAAAGAGGTGTTGAAGGTGGTGGTCTTTGTCTGAGAAAAGTGCTAATTAAGAATGGAAGACAGGATATTCAAAGTACAGCTCTAGTGGGGGTGGGGTGGAAAGACTAGAGGTTTTAGTTTTAGATTTAAAAATAATGGAAATAGGTGGGGAAAGAAGAATCTATATAAATTATTGAAAAAAAAGCGGGGGGGGTGGGGGGGGGAAAGAAACGGGGTGGGGATGGGGGGAGGGGGAGTTTAAGATCTAAAGTTGTTGAATTCAATATTCAGCCCAGAGGGCTGTAAAGTGCCTAGTCGGAAGATGAGGTGCTGTTCCTCCAGTTTGCGTTGGGCTTCACTGGAACAATGCAGCAAGCCAAGGACAGACATGTTGGCAAGAGAACAGGGTGGAGTGTTAAAATGGCAAGCGACAGGGAGGTTTGGGTCTTTCTTGCGGACAGACCGCAGGTGTTCCGCAAAACGGTCGCCCAGTTTGCGTTTGGTCTCTCCAATGTAGAGGAGACCGCATTGGGAGCAACGAATGCAGTAGGCTAAGTTAGGGGAAATGCAAGTGAAATGCTGCTTCACTTGAAAGGAGTGTTTGGGCCCTTGGACGGTGAGGAGAGAGGAAGTGAAGGGGCAGGTGTTGCATCTTCTGCGTGGGCATGGGGAGGTGCCATAAGTAGGGGTTGAGGGGTAGGGGGTGATGGAGGAGTGGACCAGGGTGTCCCGGAGGGAACGATCCCTACGGAATGCCGTCAAGGAGGGTGAAGGGAAGATGTGTTTGGTGGTGGCATCATGCTGGAGTTGGCGGAAATGGCGGAGGATGATCCTTTGAATGCGGAGGCTGGTGGGGTGATAAGTGAGGACAAGGGGGACCCTATCATGTTTCTGGGAAGGAGGAGAAGGCGTGAGGGAGGATGTGCGGGATATGGGCCGGACACAGTTGAGGGCCCTGTCAACGACCATGGATGGAAAACCTCGGTTAAGGAAGAAGGAGGACATGTCAGAGGAGCTGTTTTTGAAGGTAGCGTCATCAGAACAGATGCGACGGAGGCGAAGGAACTGAGAGAATGGGATGGAGTCTTTACAGGAAGCGGGGTGTGAGGAGCTGTAGTCGAGGTAGCTGTGGGAGTCGGTAGGCTTGTAATGGATATTGGTGGACAGTCTATCATCAGAAATTGAGACAGAGAGGTCAAGGAAGGGAAGAGAAGTGTCAGAGATGGACCATGTGAAGATGATGGAGGGGTGGAGATTGGAAGCAAAATTAATAAATTTTTCCAGGTCCCGACGAGAGCATGAAGCAGCACCGAAGTAATCATCGATGTACCGGAGAAAGAGTTGTGGGAGGGGGCCGGAGTAGGACTGGAACAAGGAATGTTCCACATACCCCATAAAGAGACAGGCATAGCTGGGGCCCATGCGGGTACCCATAGCCACACCTTTTATTTGGAGGAAGTGAGAGGAGTTAAAGGAGAAATTGTTCAGTGTGAGAACAAGTTCAGCCAGACGGAGGAGAGTAGTGGTGGATGGGGATTGTTGGGGCCTCTGTTCAAGGAAGAAGCTAAGGGCCCTCAGACCATCCTGGTGGGGGATGGAGGTGTAGAGGGATTGGACGTCCATGGTGAAGAGGAAGCGGTTGGGGCCAGGGAACTGGAAATTGTTGATGTGACGTAAGGTGTCAGAGGAATCACGGATGTAGATGGGAAGGGACTGGACAAGGGGAGAGAGAAGGGAGTCAAGATAACGAGAAATGAGTTCCGTGGGGCAGGAACAGGCTGACACGATCGGTCTGCCAGGACAGTTCTGTTTGTGGATTTTGGGTAGGAGGTAGAAGCGGGCCGTCCGAGGTTGGGCGACTATCAAGTTGGAAGCTGTGGGAGGAAGATCTC
Source organism: Cetorhinus maximus (assembly GCF_964194155.1). NCBI lineage: Eukaryota > Metazoa > Chordata > Chondrichthyes > Lamniformes > Cetorhinidae > Cetorhinus > Cetorhinus maximus. The sequence goes on along the minus strand of NC_135883.1, from coordinate 150,015,576 downwards.
CAGAGGAGATGAGGTCAGTGACAGTCCTGGAAACAATGGCTTGATGTTCTGTGGTGGGGTCATGGTCCAGGGAGAGGTAGGAGGAAACGTCTGCGAGTTGACGCTGAGCCTCCGCGAGGTAGAGGTCAATGCGCCAGACAACAACAGTACCACCCTTGTCAGCGGGTTAAAACACACTGTCTGGTTATAATCACTCTGCTGTTTGGAGGGTCTTGCTGAGTGTCATGTTTCCTACATGAAATAGCAGTGACTATACCAGAAAACCTAGGCGGGCGCGGCCCGAACCACTCATGCTTAAAATGACGGCGAGCGTCCGGACGTCATCGTGTACTTGCGCGATATTTCGGTCGGCGGGCATGTGCGGGAGTTGGCAGCGCGCCCGCCAACACTTAAGAGGCCTATGAAGGCCTTTTAACAATACAATTGATTCAAATTTTTCACTGCCCATCCAACCTTATGGTTGGCGGACAGGCAAAAAGGCCAAGCGGCCTTTGCATTTTTTGTGAAACCTCATCCATTGGCGGGATGAGGTTTCGATCCGTCATCAAAAAACATTTTTTAAAATTTCACCCTAATTTCTAACATGTCCCTGCTCATGTGACAGAGTCAATTCATGCGCATGCATGAAGTTTGTGCTCGCCCTCTTCCCCACCCCCACACAGGCAGCGCTGAGCACTGCAGCACGCGTTTCACGCTAGGCCTTAACTGGCCCACCAGCGTGAACTCGCGGTCCGGCCCCGATTGCTGGCGGCGGTCGGCTTCCCAGCTGCCCCCGCCCACCCCGCCGAGCCTGCTCGACGAGGGCTAATGCTCCCCCTACAGTCGCTTGATAGTACAGAACTCGAATTTGGCTGATATGAGAAACATGTTGCTAAAGCATTTCGTCCTGCACTCAGGTGTGTTTTTCTGCCATATAAATTGTTGTGATCATTTGAAATTTGGCATTCTTGCTTTTCGCCGTTTGGTAGTACAGAACTTGAGTATTGCTGAAAAAAAAGAGACACTTTTTGCCAAAGCATTTTCTTCTTGCACTCATCAGGACAATTCACAAGATGTAAAAGGAGCAACAATTTATACTGTATGAGAAGAGAGTGCTGACTGGTTGGCAAGTGGATTCTACCAATCAGAGTGATTGTTGTGGCTCTGGAGTGACATGTAGGCCAGGCCAGGTAGGGATGGCTGATAAAGGACATTAGTGAACCAGATGTGTTTTTATAACAATCGATGATAGTTGTCATGGTGACCATTGCTGAGGCTAGCATAATATTCCAGATTTATTAGCTGAATTTAAATTCCACCAGCTGGACTAGTAATCCAGGTAGCATTAGCCAGGGCCTCTGGATTACTAGTCCAGCAACATTACCACTATGCCACCTTCCCCCCACCTAATTTAAATAGCACCTTTCACAACCTCAGGGTGTCCCAAAATGCCTTACAGCCAATGAAGTACTTTTTGAAGTGTGGTCACTGTTTTAATGAGAGGGCAACTAATTTACGCTCAACAAGGCCCTACAAAAACAATATGACCAGGATTTTCCGGTCATCAGGTGGGCTTAGTGGGGGTGAACGGGAGCAGCCGTGAAACGGACCACCGCCTGCGATTGGGCCCCAACCGCGATTTCACGCTGGTTGGCCAGTTAACAGCCAGCCCGCATTGCAGCGCTCAGCACTGCCGGGATGGGAGGGGGAAGGAGGGCGAGTGTGGAAGTTTTACACATGCGTGCAGGTGAGCACGGCAAAACCTCCCTGAGGCACAGAGCTGCTTCAGGGAGCTGAAGATTTAAAAAATAAAAAAATAAAGAATTTAAAAATGTTAAAAACATGGCCCCTCGTGTGATTCTGCCAGATGGGCAGGGGCGTGTTTCAGATTAGTTTGAAAATTATTTTTTTAGAATCACTGATCGAAATCTCATCCCGCCCGTGGATGAGGTCTCGCAAAAAACCCAAAGGCTGATTGGCCTGCCCGCCAATGGAAGGTTGGTTGGGCAGCAAAACATTTCTTTTGGTTATGGCTTTAATGACCTTAATAGGTTGCTTAATTGTCGGTGGGTGTGCTGTCGACTCCTGCGCACGCCTGCTGGCTGAAATATCGCGTGAGTGCACAATGATGCCGGGATGCTCACCCAACGCCATCGCGCGTCATTTTACGCCCTTTCGGGTCAAGCACACGCCCACCCAACGAGCGAAATACTCTGCCCAATGTGACAATGACCAGGTCCTCTGTTTTAATGATGTTGATTAAGGGATGTTAAACCATGAAATCCTACGAAACTCCTGTTCAAATGGAACTTTTAGCGAATACGCATTTATAAGGATAATGGCTGTTTATTTATTATGCCCAAAATCTGGGGAGGAATCTGTGCCTATAAACATCTTTTTACGTTGTTAGAGTTAAAGGCATAAGAAATTTTACAGCCACACCGATGTGTGGTTTCCAATCTACATTTTGCGGTAGGTTCCTTTGACCTTGGGATCAGAGATCAAAGTGCAGGAAGAGATTATAAAGTGTGTGCAGGGCTGTAGTGACTCACTGCAGCCAATACTAATGACCTTGCAGAGGGAGATAAACTGTGCCTTTGATGGTCCATTTCCCATTGTGTGTGGAGAGTGACGTAATGCATTTTAAAAAGAGGTCATGTGTGCATGTTATTAATGTGGACTTAACCCTGTGTTACACCATTTATTGTTTCAAAATGCTTTACCTTTACCACCTAGAAGGGCAAAGCAGGAGGCCCCATGAGAACACCACCAACTTCAAGTCCCCTTGCCAAGTCACACACAACAATAACAAAAACAGAAAGTGCTGGAAAAACTCAACAGGTCTGGCAGCTTCTGTGGAGAGAGAAACAGTTAACGTTTTGAGTCTGTATGACCCTCAAGCAGAGCTCTGAAGAAGGGTCATACAGACCCGAAACAGTAACTCTGTTTTATTCTTGACAGATGCTGTTAGACCTGCTGAGTTTTTCCAGCATTTTCTGTTTTTGTTGGAAGTAAACTATTATCAGTCTCTATCCAGGGGATAAAGGCTTGGGGGGAGGTGTAGTAGAAGGATCTGGTACCCAAAGGGTTAACATGAGACTGAGTTCAGTACCGCCCACACTGTGATGTAAGGAGGCATATGACCGAGAGCAAGGGCCAGTCTAAAGAGGAGTAGCAATGTGTAAGGATCGAGTATGGATTCCTCTCCATGCCTACTGTAAATATGTACATAGTTAAGTATTGTTAATAAAGGCTTCCTATTAACTTATACAAAACTGCTTCATGGTGCCCAAGCAGTATTCTTCAAATGTAGCGACAACAGAATACATCATGGTAACAGCAGTAGAATCCATCACCCTACTGATCCGGCACCTCCAACCAGGGCCTGGGGATAGAGGCCCAGAGCCCCGGGGAGGAGAGGCTGGCTGCGAGGCCCAGGTGTGCGATGCTGTGGAGCTGAGCCCAGGTTGGGGGTGTGGGGGGGGGGGGGTGTGGGGGGTGCGATCATGGGAGGAAGAGGCTGGCTACCTTGTGTGTGTGTATGTATATGTGGGAATGAGAGCTTGGGGAGAATTTTCTCCCTGTTCAGGAGCAGGCACGGGCATTGCGTGGAGCCGATTGCCGCCCGCGGTCAGCTCTGTGCCACCGGTTTGTGTGGGCTCCCGAGGATAGCGGGAGTGGGCGGGCAGTGGTGGGACTGCAATGACCACCGGATCCAATGGTGATCCGGCAGCCTGTTCAAATAGCGCTGAGGCAGCCTTGCAAAGGCTGAGCATCATGGCAAACAGAAGGGCTCCCCAGAGCGCTGCTGGGAAAGGAGGCCAGGCAGGAGGGTAGGGCAGCGGTGCATTGATCCCCTTGCTTTTCTGACAGGTGCCTAGCTGCCCACCTGGAGGAGCGGGCAGCGCGGCAGGAGGTCCTCGTTCCTCGGGATGGGAGGAGGAGGAGGCTCCCCCACCTGACCAAACGTGCCTGGGAGGAGCTGGCAGACATAGTCAACTCCCATGACGTGGTGCGACGCACGTGGGTCCAGTGCCTCAAGCGTTTCAACAACCCCTTGCGCTCGGGAAGGGTGAGTACCATGTTGGCAGAGATCACTTAACACAGCAGGTAGGCTTTCCCACCATGCCCCAGAACGCTGAGTGCAGTTACAGCATTGAATCATTCACGGCATGTGTCCCTCACTGGGTGGGCCAGCAGATATTGTCCATGCCTAGTTCACCCTGAGAGGGTAGTGCTGAGATGGGTTCTGCACCTGCAGCATGTGTTAGACTGACACCCAGAGTACTACTTTGGTGGCAACCTCAAGGGTCTGCACCTAGGCACAGTGCTGGAACTGCGGTGCATGTCAAAGTCAGGCTGCTGACATGCTGGGAGGGGACATTCCAGGTGGCAGGGCACCGATTGATCTGCTGCCCTTAGCGTTTCACATGCTTGTGCATCCTTGATTTGCAAGGTTAGACCTTGTGGTGCCAAATGTGGTGGAGGTAGCATGTGGGCAAGGGGGGTCAGCCCTGGCTGCTTGGTGTGAGTGTGCAGCAGCTGCGGGGTGATGATTCACTAGAGCCCTGCAATGTCCACTCTGGTTGGGGTGGCAGGGATGCAATGGGAATCCAGGTACAGGGTGGACTAATCAATGCTCCTCTCTCCTTTTCAGGAGAAGACCACACACAATGCCGCTGAGTGGATGCGGACTGGCGAAGGCCAGGCCCAGTTGGCCATAATCACCAGATACGAGCAGGAGGCGATGGAGCTGTAGGGGCGCCATACGCCCAGGTCCACCGGTGGCGGTGAGGCTGGGGTGCCACGGGGAGGTAAGATTGCCGTGCACTGAGGTCACCATGTGTGTCCCAGCAGCCATGCCACTGTTGAATGTTCAGTGATTTAAGCTTCCAACATGGGCTTCTCTATGGGCTTCTCTCAGGGCCCTCTGGATGAGGTCGGACCATTGATTATGGAAGGATGAGCGCATACTGATCCGGGGGCCAGGCAGGCACATTGACATTGTCTCCACTTGAACTAATCAAATGTCCTTGTTCTTCCTTTCAGCATCACTGGAGCAGGTCCTGGAGGAGGAGGCAGAGGGGCCACCTCTCACACCTGAGGGCCCAGGACCAATGGAATCACCAGCGTCACACCATCTCTGTCAGGGAGGCACCAACGCATGTATTAGCACCTCAGTGGGAATTAGATCATCAGCTAATGTCCAGGGGCACAGTGGGAGATTCACAGTCACTTGAGGTGCGGGCAGAGACAGAGCGTGCCTATGGTGCTAGCAGTCGGAGGACTGCTGGGGACCAGGAACATGCTCAGTCGGTGGCTGATGATGAGCCTCTGGAGTCGTCCCTGAGGCAGCAGACGCTGTAAGTCCAGCAGGGTGTGCGGGAGGATCTGGTGGAGATACATGAGGTAATGCATGGTATGGTCCCCATGCTGGAGGAGTCCACGCAGAGCATGACCGATGCAATGAGTCTCATGGCCGAGCGCCATGCTTCCTCCATGGAGAGAGTGGTGACTATTGTGGAGAGGCTTCTCCAGGAGAACAATCAGGGCCAGCTTGGTGCCCATCCATCCACGGTGAGCAGGGAGGTCCGAAGTGACCTCACGTCGGCGCAGCAGCTGCCTGTCGTCTCTGTGGGCTTCTCTCAGGGCGCTCCAGATGAGGGTAGCAGCTCCTCCGTCCCTCTGCCAGTGACCGTGGGATCCGATGAGGCTGCGGCAACTGGGGAGATACCAGCCATGGAAATGGCTGCTCCATAACCAGGCGGGGCCATCAAAGGCTCCATGGGCCAGAGGACGACCACCAAGCAGAGTGAGTAGGCTGTCTCAGGTGCCAGTGCCAGCGAGGGGGGAGCACCTAGACATAGCACCCGGAAACGTAAACTTAAGGCACCTTAGGCACACCACAGGCTTCTCAACTGGTGGTTTTATGTTGCCCTGCTATGAGTTGATGACAAGTTGGTGTGATGCTGAACACCTTTGCATTCAGTTTATTTTCTGCTTCGTTTTGTTAATTCGTTAAATGTTTATATGTGAACAAGGCTCAGGGTGTTTCCTTACTTCTGCAGGTGTACGGGGACCCATGATGTTATGAGTGACTTGTTTGTCCTTGAGCTTTATTGACAAGGCACATAGTTAATGTTCCTAACCAGGCAGATGTTGCTCTCAGGTATCGAGTATGGAGCCTGCAGCCCTGGCACATGTTGGAGGTCCATCTGTGGTGGGCTAGCTGAAGGTTCGTTGGATTAAAGCCTCCCAGGCGTCCCTGCCTCCCTGGAGATTGCCCGGGTCAGTGTCTATCCCCTCAGCGTTCTCCTGACTGTGCTTGTCCTCGGACTCACTACTGGACCCATCATGTGCAGCCATAGCATCTGCGTCTACATCTTCTTCCTCTACTGCATCCCCCCTTTCCAGTGCCAGATTGTGGAGAGTGCAGCATGCAACCACTATCAGTGACACACGCTCTAGGGGTTATTGGAGGGCACCCCCTGAAAGGTCCAGGCATAGGGAGCGCATCTTGAGAAGATTGATGGTTCTCTCTACCACCGTCCTTGTGGAGGCATTGCTCCTATTGTACTGCTGCTCGGCCTCTGTTCTTGGGTGGCAGAGAAGTGTCATGATCCATCTTTTGAGGGGATATCCCTCGTCACCCAGCAGCCATCCATTCAGTCGGGCTGGAGCACTGAAGAGCCTCGGCACCTGGGAGTGTCTGAGGATGTAGGCGTCGTGGGAGCTGCCTGGGTACCTTGCACAGACTTGCACAATCTGCATCCTATAGTCACACACTATCTGCACGTTCATGGAGTGGAAGCCCTTCCTGTTGATAAAGGCACCCGGCTGACCTGCTGGCGCCTTGATGGTCACATGTGTACAGTCTATAGCACCCTGGACGTGGGGGAAGCCAGCAACGGCTGCGAAGCCTCTGGCTCACTCTGCCTGGCTGGCCTTGTCCCAGCGGTAGTGAATGAAAGTCAATGCACGCCTGAACAGAGTGTCTGTCACCTGCTTGACACGTATGGACAGCTGATTGGGATACTCCGCAAAGATCACCCACCGAGCCCTGGAAAGAGCCAGAGGCATAGAAGTTGAGGGCAGCCGTGAACTTCAATGCCACTGGCATGGGGTTCCCACCCACACAGTTGGAGCTGATCTCAGGGCCTGTCATCTGACAAATGGAGGCCACTGTCTCCCTTGACAGATGGAGTCTCCTTCAGCATTGCACCTCAGGCATATTGAGGTATCTGCTTCGCCGCCTGTAAACCCTGGCAGCAGGATAGTGGCATCTTCTGCGGCCCCTTCTGCCTTGGGCTTCCTGTTAGCCCTGAGCCCTGGTGCCTGTGCCTGTCCTCCCAAAGGTGGCTCTCCTGGAAGCTGAATAGGGACATCTGGCTTCCTCCCCCTTCTGGCCCTCCCTTCTTCCTCAGAGGAGGTGCTTCCAGTGGAGACCACAATCCCCATTACCAGGGTAAGGGTGGGCTGCCTGAAACCAGCAAGGCTCCAAGAATGATGTTTACTCCAGAGTCCTGGCCTGAAGCCTGCAATTCGTGTCCAAGCAGCTGTGAAGTTTTGAAGTATTCCTGCTCACATAGACAAGTAGCAGTAAGTTTAAGCATTAAATGTCTGACAAATACCACTCGCGACCCCATTCACCCCTCTTATCCCACCTGTGGATGAGGTTTATAAAAATGTGGCCTACCCGCCTGCCCGTGCGACGCTCTGAAGATCACACAGGCCCTGAAAAATTGGCGTCAATTGTTGCTGCCTCAAGGGCCTTAAGTGGCCCGTTAATTAATGGTGGGTGCACATCGGAGATCATCGCGCACCCGCCCACCGAAATATCGCGATGGTGCGTGGTGACGTTGGGACGCTTGCCCGATGTCACCGCGCGTCATTTTATGTTTCGGCAGGTTGGGCCCGACCCCGCATGTCGACGTGAAAATCCTGGCCTATGTGTGTGGGAGTGTGGGATTGAAAGAGAGAGAAAATGTGTGAGAGAGAAAGTGTGTATGTGTGTGTGTGTGTGGGGTTGGGGGGGTGGTGGGGGGGGGCGTGCAGTGAGAGAGAATGTGTACGTGGGAGTGAGGAAGTATGTGTGTGTGTGGGAGTGAGAGAGAGCGTGAGTGTGTGTGTGTGAGTGAGCGAGAGAGTGTGAGTGTGTGTGTGTGAGTGAGCGAGAGAGTGTGTGTGTGTGTGTGTGTGTGTATCCAGGAAATGGGCCCTGGGCCCGCTCCTCCAGAAGTTAACCAGTGGCCTCCACCCATGGAGGTGTCACATGACATTGCGATGCAGTTGGCTACTGGAAGTGTTCAAGGGATAGCCGCTATCGCGGTAGGATGTGGCTCACCGGGAGAGAGAACCACATTGTGCAGGTAAAGCCCTCACCTTAGCACCAAGGCAAGGCCAAGTCAGTCCACTTGAAGCCTGTCTTCTCCCAGAAAGAACAATATGTTCTGCTCTAAGGTTAATATCCTTTCTTCCATCGTGTGATCACAAGCAGGAGGCACTCAGGAAATGGCTTTTATTATAGAATCTCAGAACCAGGGCTGTGACCTCTTTAGGCTTCCCAACCTGATAAATATTTTATAAGGATCAAGACTCGGGTCATATGAAGCCAAATTCTCCAGGAGTGTAGAGGTTTCTTTAGGCCCCAGAAGTTTTGTCAATCACTTCAATTATCCTATTTGAAGAACAACCACAATAGCTAAAATGAAAAGGCTACATGTATTATGAAACGATGATAATTAGTCAGATATTAGGGTGTGTTAGTTTATTCAATAGATAGGATGGCAGGGGAAAGATAGCTGTGGGTACTGGCAAGAAATTCTTCCTTACTCAGCATATTGCTAAGTAATGGGTGTAATCAGTCGCAGTACTCCTGAGATGATATCTGATTCCCATGTGGGATTTCACAGCACAGAAGGAAGCCACTCGGCCCATCATAGTAGCTGTGCAACTCTCAGAAAGAGCTATCCATATCGTCCTAGTCCCTACACTCTTTTTTTTAAATTTCAGATTTGAAACGTATGATGGATTCTATTCCTACCACAGTTTCTGGTGGGAACATTCCATGTCCATGTCCCAACAACCCTAACGGGTTTTTTGAGGACGTAACATGCAAAGTAGATAAGGGAGAACTAGTGGATGTGGTGCATTTGGATTTTCATAAAGCTTTTTTATAAAGTCCCATGTAAGAGGTTAATGTGCAAAATTAAAGCACATGGGATTGGATGTAATATATTGGCATGGATTGAGAGTTGGTTAGCAGACAGGAAAGAGAGAGTAGAATGTGGAGAGGAGGTGGCATAGTGGTACTGTCGCTGGACTAGCATTCCAGAGACCCAGGGTAATGCTCTGGGGACCAACATTCAAATCCCACCATGGCAGATGGTGAAATTTAAATCCAATAAAAATCTGGATTAGAAGTTGCTGATCACTGTTGCCGATTGTTGTAAAAACCCAGTTGGTTCACTAATGTCCTTTAAGGAAGGCAATCTGCCATTCTTACTTGTTCTAGCCTACATGTGACTCCAGACCCACAGCAATGTGGTTGACTCTTTTTAAAAAAATGTCCTCTAAATGAGGGCAATAAATGCTGGCCTAGCCAGTGATGCCCACATCTCCATGAATAAATAAAAGAATAAGTGGGTCTTTTTCAGAGTGGCAGATGGTGACTAATCGGGTACAGCAGGGATCAGTGCTTGGGCCCCAGCTATTCACAGTGGCACAAAACTACCGGGAATCTGAGTGGTGAGGAGGATGTTGAGAGACTTCAAGGCAATTTAGACAAGTTGAATGAATGGGAAAATATATGGCAGATGCAGTATAACACGCATAATTGTGAAATTATGCATTTCGGTAGGAAAAACAGAATGGCAGAATATTATTCAAATGGTGATAGATTGGGAAATATTGATGTACAAAGGGACCTGGGGTGTCATTGTACACCATTCATTGCAAAGTCCTCCTTACTAACATCTGGGGGCTGGTGCCAAAATTGGGAGAGCTGTCTCACAGACTAGTCAAGCAACAGCCTTACATAGTCATCCTCACGAAATCATATCTTACAGACAATGCCGCAGACTCCACCATCACCAGCACCATCCCTGGCTATGTTCTGTCCCACCGGTAGGACAGACCCAGAAGAGGTGACGGCACAATTGTATACATTTGGGAGGGAGTTGCCCTGGGAGTCCTCAGCATTGACTCTGGACCCCATGAAGTCTCATGGCATCAGGTCAAGCATGGCCAAGGGAACCTCCTGCTGATTAATGTGTACTGCTCGCACTCATCTGGTGAATCAGTGCTCCTCCCTATTGAACATCACTTGGAGGAAGCACTGATGGGGGCAAGGGCACAGAATGTAATCTGGATGGAGATGGAGATAATCATATGTTACAGATAATGTCCCAGACATCACCATCACCATCCCTGGGTGTTTCCTGTCCCACTGGCAGGACAGACCCAGCAGAGGTGGCTGCACAGTGGTATACAGGCGGGAAGAACCATCACCAAGAGTGGCTCGGTAGCACCACTACTGACCGCGCTGCCGTGTCCTAAAGAACATACCTGCTAGACTGGGTCTGCGGCAGGTGGTGAAGGAACCAACAAGAGGGAAAAACATATTTGACCTCATCCTCACCAACCTGCCTGCCGCAGATGCATCTGTCCATGACAGTATCGGTAGGAATGACCATTGCATTGTCGTTGTGGAGACAAAGTCCCACCTTCACATTGAGGATACTATCCATCGTGTTGTGTGCCACTACCACCGTGCTAAATGGGATAGATTTCAAACAGATCCAGCAGCTCAAGACTGGACATCCACGAGGGGCAGTGGGCCAAGAGCAGCAGCAGAATTGTACTCGAATACAGCCTATAATCCCATGGACCAGCATATCCCCCACTCTACCATTACCATCAAGCCAGTGGACCAACTTTGGTTCAATGAAGAGTGCAGGAGGGCATGCCAGGAGCAGCACCAGACATACCTAAAAATGAGGTATAGCTTCACTATAACACAGGACTATTTGCGTGCCAAACAGCATCAGCAGCAAGTGATAGACAGAGCTAAGCGATCCCACCACCAACGGATCAGATCTAAGCTCTGCAGTCCTGCCACACCCAGTTGTGGACGGTGGTGGACAATGAAACAACTCACTGGGGGGGGAGGTTCCACAAATATCCCCAACCTCAATGATGGAGGAGCCAGCAAATCAAAAGATAAGGCTGAAGCATTTTACAATCTTCAGCCAGAAGTGCCGAGTGGATGATCTATTTCGGCCTCCTCCAGAGGCCCCCAGCACCACAGATGCCAGTCTTCAGCCAATTTGATTCCCTCCAGGTGAAGAAACGGTTGAAGGCACTGGATACTGCAAAGGCTATGGGCCGTCACAATATTCCGACAATAGTACTGAAGACTTGTGCTCCAGAACATGCTGCATTCTTAGCCAAACTGTTCCAGTACAGCTACAACACTAGCATCTACCCAGCTATGTGGAAAATTGCCCAGGTATGCCCTGTACACAAAAAACAGGATGAATCCAACCCGGCCAATTACCGCCCCATCAGTCTACTCTCGATCATCAGTAAAGCAATGGAAGGGATCATCAACAGTGCTATCAAGCAGCACTTATTCAGCAATAACCTGCTCACCAACGCCCAGTTTGGGTTCCGCCATGGCCACTCAGCTCCTAACCTCATTTCAGCCTTGGTTCAAACATGGGCAAAGGAGCTGAACTCCCGAGGTGAGTTGAGAGTGACTGCCCTTGACATCAAGGCAGCATTTGGCCCTAGCAAAAATGGAGTCAATGGGAATCAGGGGGAAATCCCTCCACTGGTTGGAGTCATACCTAGCACAAAGGAAGATGGTTGTGGTTGTTGGAGGTCAGTTATCTCAGCTCCAGGACATCACTGGGGAAGTTCCTCAGGGTAGAGTCCTCGGCCCAACCATCTTGAGCTGCTTCATCAATGACCTTCCTCTCGTCATAAGGTCAGAAGTGGGGATGTTCACTGATGTTTGCACAATGTTCCAGCACCATTCGTGACTCCTGAAGCAGCCCATGTCCAAATGCAGCAGGACCTGGACAATATCCAGGCTTGGGCTGACAAGTGGTGCCACAAAAGTGCCAGGAAATAGCCAACTCCAACAAGAGAGAATCTAACCATCAGCCCTTGACATTCAATAGCATTACCATCGCTGAATCCCCCACTATCAACATCCTGGAGGTTACCATTGACTGGAAACTGAACTGGACTAGCCATAACAATAATGTGGCTGCAAGAGAGATCAGAGGCTAGGAATCCTGTGATGAGTAACTCAGCTCCTGACTCCCAAAAGCCAGTCCAACATCTTTAAGGCACAAGTCAGGAGTGTGATGGAATACTCCCCATTTGCCTGGATGAGTGCAGCTCCCACAATGCTCAACAAGCTTGACACTGTCCAGGACAAAGCAGCCTGCTTGACTGGCACTACATCCACAAACATTCACTCCCTCCACCACCGATGCACAATAGCAGCAGTGTGTACCATCTACAAGAAGTACTGCAGGAACTCACCAAGGCTTCTTAGACAGCAGCTTCCAAACCCATAACCACTACCATATAGAAGGATAAGGGCAGCAGATAGATGGGGCCACCACCACCACCAGTAAGTTCCATTCTGTAATAATTATGGTTTTATTTAGTGTGTAATGTACCTTTAAGAATAATACTTGTTAAGGAAGATCACATGATCTGCAGTAACCAATTGGAGAGTAGCGCGGGCTACCTCAGCATTCAATGTAGAGATAGAGTTGGGGTTGAAAACACACGTGTAGTTGCTGCTGAGTATATTGTAAATAAACTTAAAGTTTCCACCCAAAAAGTGCCTGCAGATCAATGCTATCACTAATAGTACAATTTGGTCACCTTACAACAAGCTGGCAATGAGGATAAAACAGGATTGAACAGAAGAAATCAAGTTAATAAGAAATCGGCACTGTACCTTGCCCAGTGATTGTAAGTAGCAAACTCTGTTAGAATTAAAGAAGTTACCATCTCTCAAAATGCCACAATTTGGCATTTTGAACCTGTCACAGACGATTGGTCTCATTACATAGAATGCCTGATGCTCTTTTTACAAGCGAACAAGGTTAGGGGGGAAGAGAAGAGGCAAGCGATCCTCTTAAGTACTTGATGGAGAAAGTTTGTTTTAAAGTTTGATGGCACCCAGTGCCCCAGATTCGAAAAACTTCGATGAATTGGTGGGCGCCATGAAGGTTCACATTCAACCCAAGCTCTCAGTCACGATGCAGAGGTTCGGGTTTAATTCACGAAATAGAGCCCCGGGTGAGACAATTGCGTGCTACATGGCAAATTTGAAGCAGCTAACTGAACGTTGTGAGATCGGTGTGACTCTGAATGACATGCTCAGAGATCGATCAGTGTATGGTGTGAAAGAGGACACTATTCAGAAAAGATTATTGCCTGAAGTGGATCCGGATTTCAAGAAGGTGCTAGAGATAGCGCTGATCATGGAAAGTGCAGTAAGAGATTTAAAAGCAATACAGGGTGCACAAAATGGCACCTCCACATCAGATGGGAAACCTCAGCCAAAAGTGGTGTGAAAAAGCGAGACTCTGCCGAGAAGCAGGAAACAGCCCCAACTCGCCGAAGAATAAAGAAAAATAACTTAGCAGTGAAATTGAAGAGTAATTTTAATAGAGGTGGAAACAATCAGCCTTTTAGTGATTGGCAGTTTTAAAAAATCAAATGCTACTATTGTCATAGAAATGGACATACGATGAGGCAATGCAGGAAAGATTCAAGCAGGCTTGTAAACAAAAGAAGAAGCCCAATGAAAGCTACAATGAGGAAGAGCCTGAAACAACAAATTCAGACATTTACTCGTTGTTTAATCTGAAAGTTGAAAAGACAGAACCAATATTTGTCACAGTGAAAGTAAATGGCAAACCCGTTAGAATGGAAATGGACACAGGAGCTTCCACTACAGTAATTGGGGAACATACCTTCAGATATCTGAATAATGGTGACCATCAATTAAGTTTGGAAGAAACAGCTGCCAAGCTAAAAACATATATGGGTGAAGATAATCAGGTAAAAGGTATAAGCAGAGTAACTGCCCATTATGGACGCCAATCGGCAAAGCTACCCTTGATGGTGGGAGCAGGTGAAGGGCCAAGTGTCCTGGGGTGAAATTAGTTAAGGAGGTTAAGTTAGAATGGGTTGAAATTTTCCAGTTGAGAGCAAGTTGGGAGCTCTGGGCTACCAGAGCTACTTAGAAAGCACACCACTGTCTTCAAGGACAAACTGGGGAAAATCCAGGGCCTGCAGGCCAAGATTCATGTGGATCGGGAAACAAACCCTCATTTCATGAAGGCAGAACTGGTGCCATATGCCCTGCGAGAACAGACTGGAGAAACTGGGCATTATACAACCTGTTCAGTTCTCAGAATGGGCAGCATCCATAGTCCCCGTCCTTAAACCTGACCAAAGCGTCCGAATTTGTGGAGACTACAAACTGATTGGTAACTAAATAGCTAAGCTAGTCAGGCACCCCATTCCAAAAATCGAAGACCTGTATGCCAAGCTGGCAGGATGGACAATGTACACAAAGCTTGACATGAGTCATGCTGATCAGCAATTAGAGTGTTGGATAATGCCTCCTGGGAACTTGTCACAATTAATACCCACAAAGGGTTGTTAACAATACACATGAATGCCTTTCAGTGTCTCCTCCGCTTGTGCCATCTTTCAGAGAACAATGGAAGGCCAACTGCAGGGACTGCCGCAGGTTGTAGTCTATTTAGACGATGTATTGGTGACAGGATTCACTGAAAAAGAGCATTTGGCAAACTCAGAAGAACTCTTAAAATATTTCTTGCAAGCTGGAGTGCGTTTAAAAAAAGAAAAGTGCACGTTCCAAGTGAGGGAGGTAATCTATTTGGGTCACAGGGTAGATTCACAGGGCCTCCACCCAGTTGAGGAGAAAGTGAGAGCCATAAGAGAGGCACCTGTGCAAAAGAACGCCCCAGAGCTCAAATCATTCCTAGGAATGATCTACTATTATGGGTGGTTCTAACCCAATTCTTCTAGGCTCCTGGCTCCCCTGCATTCTCTACTCAAAAAGAACCAACGTTGGCCTTGGGAGGTGCCCCAGAAAAAAGCTTTCATAAAGGTGAAACAATTGTTGCACTCGTCCAATCTGTTAGTGCATTATGACCAAATGAAAGAATTGGTGCTGACATGTGACATCTCCCTACGGAGTGGGAGCACTGCTCTCTCATTGGATGGACAACGGCATGGAACGGCCAATAAGTTACATATCAAGAACGCTCACATAGCAGAAAAGGGACACTCATAGATAGAAAAAGAAGGCCTGTTCATCATCTTTGGCGTCAAGAAATTTCACCAGTACATACACAGCCATCATTTTACAATTGTTTCAGGTCACAAACCATTGCTAGGATTGTTTCATGAGGACAAGGCTATACCACCCATAGCCTCAGAAAGAATATGACGATCGGCCTTAACTCTGGCAGCATACGAATGCACTTTCATACATAGGGCTGACAATCAAATCGCAAACGCCGATGCCCTTTGTCGTTTGCCTTTACAAGAAAATGATGAACACATCCCAGTTCCACAGGAACTTGTTTTACTGTTAAATTTCTTAAATTCCTCGCCAGTATGTGCTCGACAGATCAGAGGCTGGACAAGTCAGGATCCAGCCCTATCTTAAGTACGAGGACAAGTGCTACATGGTTGGTCACAGGAACCCATATCTGACTAAATGAAACAGAAGACATTAAATAACCAGCCAGGGTGACATCTTATTATGGAGAGCATAAGTGATAGTTCCTCCAAAGGGAAGGGAGTCACTTTTAATTGAACTCCACAGTGCTCATCCAGGAATTTCCTGAATGAAGACCATAGCACCGTGCAGCTACCTATGGGGGCCTGGGATGGAAAGCGAATTAGAGAGTTTAGTATTGCACTGTGTGCAATGTCGGCAACTGCAAGAGTTGCCAGCAACAGCTCCATTACACCCATGGGAGTGGTCAGGTAGACCATGGGTGCAGTTACACATTGACTACATTGGACCTTTACTGGTAGCAATGTTTCTGCTCATTGTCAATGCCCATTCAAAATGGTTGGATGTATATGAGGTGAATTCACCAAAGTCGGCTGCTACAATTGAGAAACTATGTCAGAGTTTTGCCATTCACAGACTACCACAAGTGGTCATTTCCGATAACGGCACAGCATTACGAGTGCTGAGTTTCAACAGTTTATCAGTCTCAATGGTATCACTCATGTAAAAACTGCACCGTACCACCCTTCCTCAAACGGACTGGCCAAAAGGGTGGTTCAAACATTCAAGGCAGGCATGAGAAAGCTAACTTTCCCATGGCAATTCCTTGGCAACCAAGCTAACACGCTTTCTTTTTCATTACAGGACTATCCCTCACACAACAACAGGTGTCACTCCTGTGGAGTTATTGTTGAAACAGCGTCTCAGGAGGAAACTGAGCTGAATAATGCCGAATTTAGAGGGGAAGGTGAAAAGGAGTCAAGGAAGCCAGAAAACTTGACATGACTTCATAGTCGTGAG
The DNA here is from genome assembly GCF_964194155.1 of Cetorhinus maximus. NCBI lineage: Eukaryota > Metazoa > Chordata > Chondrichthyes > Lamniformes > Cetorhinidae > Cetorhinus > Cetorhinus maximus. The sequence goes on along the minus strand of NC_135883.1, from coordinate 149,998,985 downwards.
AGGAAATTTACCATGGGAGAGCCGGTATATGTGAAAAACTTCAGGGAAGAACCAAAGTGGTTACCGGATGAAATAAGTGGTGACTGGACCTCTACCTTACCACCTGGAGGTGGAAGGCCGGATCATCCATAAACATGTGGACCATTTAAGGAACAGAGAGACAAATCATCAATGTATGGTTTCACTGGTGACCAAGACCAGGTCTGCGCTTCCTGTTGAGGATACTCAACCCAGGACTGACATATTTGATGTTCCTGTAAGAGTTGAGGATACAGAACTGCAAGTGCCCACCGAAGCACCTGATGTTCAGGCAACTCCAGAAAAGGAGATTCCTGACAGAGAACCTGAAGTTGTGAAGCTGTGATGCTCCACATGTACCAGGAAACCACCTGAAAGACTGAGCTTGTAAATTGCTTACCCAGTGTAAATATTGTGTCTTGAAAAATATGTGCTTGTAAATATAATATGTATAGCCGAGTTAAAGGGGGAGGAATGTAGTAATTATGGTTTTATTTAGTGTGCAATGTACCTTTAAGAATAATACTTGTCAGGCAAGATCACATGATCTGTAGTAACCAATAGGAGAGCAGCATGGGCTACTTCAGCAGTCAGTGTTGAGATAGAGTTGGAGTTGAAAGCACACATGTAGTTGCTGTTGAGTATATTGTAAATAAACTTAAAGTTTCCACCCAATAAGTGTCTGCAGGTCAACTCTATCACTAATAGTACAACTCGGCCACCCTACAACACCCTTCAAGCCACTCACCATCTTGACTTGGAAATATATCTTCACTTTCACTGGGTCAAAATCCTGGAACTCCCTTCCTAACAGCACTGTGGGTGCACCTACGCCACATGGACTGCAGTGGTTCAAGAAGGCAGCTCACCACCACCTTCTCAAGGTCAACTAGGGATGGGCAATAAATGCTGGCCCAGCTAGCGAAGCCCACATCCCATGAATGAAAAAAAAATTTGAAAGCAAGCATGCAGGTGCAACAAGCATTTAAGAAGGCAAATGGTATGTTGGCCTTCATTATGAGAGGACTTGAGTATAGGAGCAAGGATGTCTTACTGCAGCTGTACAGGGCCTTGGTGAGATGACACCTGGATTATTGTGTGCAGTTTTGGCCTCCTTACCTAAGAAAGGATATACTTGCTATAGTGGGAGCACAGCGAAGGTTCACCAGGCTGGTTCTTGGGATGGCAGGATGGTCGTATGAGGAGAGATTGGGTTAACTAGGCCTGTATTCACTGGAGTTTAGGAGAATGAGAGGAAATCTCATTGAAACATAAAAAATTCTGACAGGGCCCCAGACTGGATGGAGGGATGATGGGGGGTCTGGAACAAAGGGTCACAGTCTCAGGATACGGGGTAGACCATTTAGGACTGAGATGAGGAGAAACCGCTTCACTCAGAGGGTGGTGACCTTGTGGAATTCTCTACCACAGAAGGCTGTGGAGGCCAAGTCACTGAATATATTTAGAAGAAATAGATTTCTAGACTCGAAAGGTGTCAAGGGGTATGGGGAGAGTGTGGGAGAATGGAGTTGAGATAGAGGATCAGCCATAATCATTTTGAATGACGGAGCAGGCTCGAAGGGCCGAATGACCTACTCCTGGCCCTATTTTCTCTGTTTCTATGGGCAGAATCAACCCTGATTTGCAATAAGTGCAGCAGCGGGCGGGAAAAATGACGTTTTCCCGCTGGCCACAATGGCGGCTTTTCATGCCGTATCATCCTTCATTAATCATGCATTCCCAGGAAACATGCCATTTTACTGACGGCCAGGCTCTGAATCGCCCGCCATGCTGTCACCTCGCCTCTTCAGCACACCGGGCGCCACATTTAAAGTGTAGCTACGCGCACACCTCTCAGTGCTTCCAGCCCAGGACAGCTGCAAAGAAAACATAGCCCCAAAAGGCAAGAAGACTGCATCCCCCTGGTTTAGCGACGCATCCCTTTTGGGCGCCATGGAGGTCCGCTATAACGTCCTCTGCCCCTCACTCTGGCCGCAGGAGGGGCAGCAACCATCTCATCACTCTAAACTCACACACTCACAAGCCCATCACACATTCACTGGCATCTCACTCACTAGCAGCTCAAGGGACATCACCACCCATTCTCACACACAGCATCACATCTCCACCTGAGCCTGCCTCCTCAGCCCTCACCATCTTGAGGCCACTTGCACAGACCGACTTATGCCCCCATAACACACCCTGGGATAACCCCTTCCCCAAGCAAGCCCTAGCCCTGCAGCTCTTGAGAAGCCACCCCCGCCTTATAGCTGGTCTGATAGGTAGAGACTGGCCCCAGAGCCCCAGTAAAAGTGATGTGATGCTGTCTGCGAAGCCTGGCCCTGATGACTGGTGCTGCCTGAAGCAAGGTGGGCAAACAAACCGGCAAGCAATCACACTGACGTGCTCAGATTATCCAGCGTGGAGGTAGCTGCATCGCCACCTGTAAACCCTGGCAGCAGGATAGTGGCATCTTCTGCAGCCCCTTCCACCTTGGACTTCCTGTTGGCCCTGGGCCCTGGTGCCTGTGCCTGTCCTCCCACAGGTGGCTCCTCTGGAAGCTGAATAGGGGCACCTGGCCTCCTCCCCCTTCTGACCCTCCCTTCCTCCTCAGAGGAGGTGCCTCCAGCGGCGACCACAATCCCTGGTCCCAGGGTAAGGGAAGGCTGCCTGATACCTGGAAGGCCCCAAGCATTATGACTCCTCCAGAGTCCTGAACTGAAGCCTGTTATTTCTGTCAAAGCAGCTCTGAAGCAAAATGAAGTTGTCCTGTTCACACAAGCAAGCAGCAGTAAGTAATAAACTAAGGTTCTAACAACTCGCATCAGCAAACCCACTCACCCCTCTTATCCCGCCCGTGGATGAGGCTTTTGAAAATGTCTCCTACCGGCCTGCCCGTTGCGCCCATGCGACTCCCTGAAAATCACACGGGCTGCACAAAATGGAAATCAATTGCTGCCTCCAGGGCCTTAACTGGCCCGTTAATTAATGGCGGGTGCGCCTCCGAACCCATAGTGCGCCCGCCTTCCAAAATATCGCGATGGCGTGCGGTGATGCCGGGACGCATGCCCGACATCACCGCGCATCATGTTACGCGCATGCGTGTCGGGCCCACTCCCCGCCTATGGCCCTGATTTAGGTCAGCCTTCTTAATATTCCTTTTCTTTGCCTCAGCGTTCATTTATTTTACTGCGCCACTTCAGTCAGTAAAGTAACAGTTGACCCAAGAAGGTGGCTCACCACCACCATCTCAAGGGCAATTAGGGATGGGCAGTAAAAATCCTGGCCTAGCCAGCGATGCTCTTATCCCATTAAAAAGAATATTAAAAACAATCAAAAATCCAGGACTCTGTAGGTAGGATTCAGAATCCAAATCCAGCCAGTTATCATATTGTGGCAGACTGCAAAATGCAGACAGAAAATTACCGCGGGTGAAATCCATATTCAGATACCAATTAGATTGCTACATCCAGATGCCAGCCTGTGATATTACTGCAGACTTCATTATCCAGACCTAAACACTCAAGTTAGTCACAATTTAACTCTGTCTGTGAGTAAGGTGCTCATTTGTTGACTGTTTCTGCTTCCATTTGATCCATTCAAGAGCTCCAAACAGTAAAATGTGAATTTATTTCTGTGCACGCCAGTGTGCATGACTTTTAATAAAAGAATACACCTCTTACAAAGCCACAGCTTGCTCTAATTAATCATTGTTTGTGCAGTCATGATAAAAGCTTGGCATGAAAGAACTCGCTGCTTTTCTCTTTTAATCCTATATCTCTGTAAGGTAAATATTGTCTGAACTCTCGTCTATTTACTGTGCCGGTTGTAATTATGTATGATTACAGCTTGTTTGCTGAGGTCTTTTTCTGTGCAGTATAGGGTATTGTTGACATATTTATTGGCACCAGCTACTGGTCAGGACCGTTGATGATGTAATTTGATTTTTATTAAGCAACAATAGTCACTGAAGTGATGAGACAAGCCATTTTGTGAGCTGCGGCTAGCCTGGGAGGTTATACCTATCAGAAAAGGCTGAACAGGCTGGGGCTGTTTTTCTCTAGAGGAGGGAAGGCTGAGCGGTGGACACATTGAAGTGATATTGAAGACTATGAAATGAATTGATAGGGTAGATTTAGAAAATAGATTTGCATTTATGAGGGAGCCAAAACTAGGAAGAGTAGAAACATAGGACGTAGAAGCATGAGTGGGTCATTTGGCCCTTTGGTCTCGCTTCGCCATTCAATATAATCATGGCTGATCAGGTCCCAGTCCCACTTTCCTGCCTCCATAACCCTTGATCCCCTTATCTATCAAAGATCTATCTAACTCAGCCTTGAATAAATTCAATTACTCAGCCTCCGCTGCTTTCTGGGGAAGAGAATTCCACAGACTAATGACCCTCTGACAGAAAAAAATTCTCCTTATCTCTGTCCTAAATGGTAGACCTCTTATCCTTAACCTATGCCCCTAGTTCTAGCCTCCCACCCGAGAGGAAACCTCTTCCGGGTATCCGCCCTATCTATCAAGTCTACTCAGGATCTTTCTTATATGTTTCAATAAGATCACCTCTCATTCTCCTAAATTCCAATGGGTATAGGCCCAACCTGTCCAACCTTTCTTCATAGGATGAGCCCTTCAGCCCAGGAGTGAGTCGAGTAAGCCTTCTCTGAACTGCTTCCAAAGCATTTATGCCTTTTCTCAAATAAGGAGACCAAAACTGCACACAGTACTCCAGATGTGGTCTCAACAAGGCCCTATACAGCTGCAGTAAAATTTCCCTACTTTTACCTTCCATTCCTCTTGCAATAAATGCCAACAATCCATTTGCCTTCCTAATCACTTGCTGTAGCTGCACACTAACTTTGTGATTCATGTACCAGGACACCCAGATCCCCCTGTACCATCGGTAAATTCAGTAGGCAATTCAGGAGAAACCTCTTTACCCAGAGAGTGGGTAGAATGTGGTACTCACTACAAGGAGCAGTGGAGGTGAATTGATACATTTAAGGGGGAAATAGATAAGCACATGAGGGAGAAGCAAATTGAAGGACATGGTGCAGACTCGATGGGCCAAATGGCCTCCTTCTGCACCATAACAATTCTGTGATTCTGTGATTGATGGGGTTAGATGAAGAAAAGCGTGAGGAGGTTCATGCGGAGCATAAACACTACCATTGACCAGTTGGGCAGAATGGCCTGTTTCTGTGCTGTACAGAAATGTAATTCTGTAAATGTGATTGCAAAATGAAAAATATTAATAGTCGCTCGTTTATAAGAGCGCGAGGTCGGTTTGGATGAGGAAGGAACTTAAGCCCGTTACACTGCACCCAGCTTTATCTTCGTCCTGACCGAGACAACGCTTTCTAAAGACTCCTTCCAGCTGTGTAAAGAAATACTTCTGGGCAGCTGTGATACTTTCCAGTTGTGATGAAGAGCAATGCCTGAAACATCAGTGTTCTCCTTTGCTGACAGATGCTCCTGGAGTTGCTAAGAGCTTCCAGTGTTTTCTGTTTTGACTTCTATTAGTGTCTGTCCTAAACTTGCACACTTGCTGAACTCCTGTCAATCTGTTTCACGTTTGCAGGTCAACGTTTACTTGCCCACTTCCTGGGGATGAAAGTCAGCACCATTGCCTGGCCTTGGTGAGCCTCCCAGCTCATGCTCTTGGTCCCACTCCTTTCCAGTTGGATCACCACACTGGGCTGGAGTTCTTCGCAGTAAGGAATTCATACCCGCAGCACCCAGTGCATTAGAGGAGCTGCAGCAGAGAGTAGAAGCTTGGATTGGTGTGTTGGGAAGTGGGGTGGGAAGGGACCATACATTAGAGGGAGAGGTTAGGAGAGTCACAGCAGTGGGCCAAGAGGGCACAAGTTCTGGGCAGATTTATAACAGCGCCAAGAAATGGCCCTTTATGCAGCCAGAACAGAATAACCAGAAGGAATGGTTGAGGATATAAAAGGATTTGAAAACAAGGATAAGAATTTTAAAAGTGGGACCTTGTCAGGCCAGGAGCCAATGTAAGTCAGCAAGTGCAGGAGTAATGGGTGAATGGGACTTGGCAGGACATGGACAGCAGTGTTTTGAATGAGGTCAGGTTTACAAAGGGTGCAAGCAGGAGATTGACCAGGAATGCTGACCACCATTGGAAATGGCCCCAAGGTATTTGCAATTTAATTATAGTGATAATATCTGCTTAAGCCTTACAACATCTGCACAAGTGGCTTCCATAATGCTACATACATACATGAAACGTACAAGATTCTGAAGGGGCTTGATAGGACAGATACTGAGAGGTTGTTCCTGCTGGTCGGGAAATCTAAAACATGGAGACAGAGGGCGGAATTGTCCCAGATTCGCATAAAGTACGGTAGAGGGCGGGAAACAAGACCTTTTACCCACCGGCCGCAATGGTGGGTTTTCACGCCGCACCAACCCATTCCCACCTCATTAATTATACAGCCACAGGAAAGACACTGTCTCGCTGGTGGGCGGCCTCTGATTCGCCCGCCACCCTGTTACCTCGCCGCTTCCTCACGCAAGGCGCCATATTTAAACTGCAGCTGCGCGTACAGTTCTCAACGCTTACAGCCCAGGACTGCTCCGGTGAAGACGTGGCTCCAAAAACCAAGAAGAATGCCGGTCCTTGCTTCAGTGACGCATCCCTGGGATGCCTTCTGGATGCCGCGGGGGACTTCCGCGATGTTCTCTTACCCAGCTCTGGCTGCAGGAGGCCCATCAGTCTCACCACTACAGCTTGGGAGGTGGTGGCAGAGGCTGTCAGTGCCAACGCCATACATTAGAGTGTTATTAGTTGGCCATCCAGTGCAGAAAATGGGTGAATGATCTCATCCGTGTCACCATCAAGACAACCATCGTATCACTCTAAACTCACACATTCACTGGCATCTCACTCACTGCCAGCTCAAAGGACTTCACCATTCACTCTCTCTCACACACCCTCACATCTCCATTTGGCCTCAGCTCCTCTGGAGACTGCCTCCTTGGCCCTCACTGTCTTCAGGCCACTTGCATCGATCAACATGCGCCCCCACACACACACCCTGGGATAACCCCACTTCCTCACCCTGCAGCCTCTTCCCTTGCCTGAGGCCTTCGCCCCCTTCCCCAAGCAAGCCCTAGCCCTGCGGCCGCTAAATAGCCACCCCTGTCTGGTAGGTAGAGGCCAGCCCCAGAGTCCCCCTAAAAGTGATGTGGTGCTGCCTGCGAAACCTGGCACTGATGACCGCGAGTGCTGCTTGAGGCAAGGTAGGCAAACAAACTTCAAAGTCCCAAGCGAAGTACAGCTTGCCAGGTGAACGTCACTTATGTTCAGTTGTGAAACATGCCGGCATTCCTGGATGATCCGGCAAGGTGGGGGTGATTCCCATGAGCAGGGCTTATAATGAGATGCTAAAGTATTGGAATTTGGTAGATTTTTGGCCTTCTCATCATATTGTCCCTCCCCCACCCGCCATGACACCCGACGCCAATGGGGCCGGAAAATTCTGACCATAGTCTCAGGGTAAGGGGGCGAATCATTTAGGACTGAGATGAGGAGAAATTTCTTCACTCAAAGGGTGATGAATCTTTGGTATTCTGTACTCTAGAGGATTATGGGTGCTCCATCACGGAACATATTTAAGGCCAGGATAGACAAATTTTTGGTCTCTTGGGGAATTGAGGGATATGGGGAGTAGGCGGGAAAGTGGAGTTGAAGCCCAAGATCAGCCATGATTGGATTGAATAGCGGAGCTGGATCAACGAGTTGTATGGTCCACTCCTGCTCCTATTTCTTGTGTGTTCTTGTGTTACCCAATATTGCAGGTTAAATTAATGAGGATTTCCATCTTCCTGTCTGTCAGTCCATTGATGTGCACAATTGTGTCGTATAACGGCCATGTTACATTATCTTTGTTTTAATGTTACTAAAACAAAAATGTCTGGTATTTATTTTTCTGACCTAGTTAAGATAAAGAACAAAGGCTTTAGTTCCATGCACAATGGTAGTTTTGTTGGAGGTATCTTTGTGTCACTGATATGTGTGTGTATTAGATACATGGTGCATTGATAGTCAATTTTGCCACATTACAGGACAGTGCCAAAGAAAAGGATTGCAATCTTGTATTCAGGGAAGTGGGGATAGGAACTGTAGAAGACAAGAAAAGAGAGAAACAGGTAGAATGAGTGTAGTTCCTTATCCTCGGTCCCACAGTGAAATGGACTGTGCAGTGGCCTTGTCCGCTTGTCTTTTCCTTTGTTTTTTTCTTGAGTTGGACTGTACTTTTTCATTCATTTTTTGAATGTTGTTTGTTGAAGTTAATGCTACGGAGGCAAATGTAGCAACTGTTGTGCACACATCAAAATCACGCAATCAGCAAATGAAATGAATGAGCAATTAATCTGATGGTGGTTGAGGAAGAGACGATAACCAACATACCAGGAGTCGCCCTTGTCCAGTACCAAATAAATACTATCCACTTGAACAACTCAACAGGGATTTGACTAAAAGCCTCATTGGAAAGACGCCACCTCCTTCAATACTGTCCTGAAGCAATGGGGCATTAAGCTTGGGAACCTATCAGGCTAATTTTCCTACATTACAACAATGAATACAATTCAAAATAATACTTCACTGGCTGTAAAATGTTTAGAGATTTCCTGGGAAAGCTGCCATCTGAAGGCAAGACTTTCTCTTTTCTTCTTGAATAAAATCATGAAGAGAAATACTTCATCTTCTTCTCGGACATGTACGTTCTAAATCAAATCCACTTTCAAGAAAATGGCAGGCAAGTACCGAGCAGCCGGGAGCAGCCCTTTACAATCTGGGTAGCAATCTGCACTCTTTTGTTTCCAGTTTCCAAATGTATCCGCAGAACGCAACGACAGTTTATAATAGTTTACAAGCCCATTATTTTGGTAAACGGCTCGAAGCCCTGGGATCATCCAACACAGAAACGTGTTGCGTTATTCTTCACCCCTCAACGGTAGATCAATTGTTGTTCATAAAGCTGAGGCCCGGCTCCATCATGGCGAAAATGGCAAAAGTGCCCAAAATTTGTAAGCCCCTAGAACATAGCACCTCCCATTTTTGGGGTGGGGGTGGGATGGGTGGGTGGGTGGGGGGTGAAACGCAGGCAGGTCATGTTTCGCATATGCGCGATTTATGGAAGCGGCTGACCATTTACATCATCAGCTGCCTCTAGTGATGTCAGATTCTCGTAGCCCCGGAATGTGAAACCCCAAAGTGTACAAATTAGACCTGTTAAGAGCAGATTTGAACTTTGGGGTGAAAGCAAAATACTGCGGATGCAGGAAATCGGAAACAAAAGCAAAAACTCTGGAAAAGCTCAGCGCAGGTCTGGCAGCATCTGTGGAGAGAGAAACCGAGTTAATGTTTCGAGTCTGTATGACATGGGAACACCACCACCTGGAAGTTCCCCTCCAAGTCACTCACCATCCTGACTTGGAAATATATCGCCGTTCCTTCACTGTCGCTGGGTCAAAATCCTGGAACTCCCTTCCTAACAGCACTGTGGGTGTACCTACGCCACATGGGCTGCAGCGGTTCAAGAAGGCAGCTCACCACCATCTTGTCAAGGTCAACTAGGAATGGGCAATAAATGCTGGCCCAGCCATCGAGGCCCACATCTTGTAAATGAATAAATAAAAAAAACCCCTTCTTCAGAACTTTGTGGATTCATTTGGATAATCAAGGTACTCCTTTGAAGAGATAAGGTGCCCCTTTGGATATGGTCATGGGGCAACTTTGGGGTAGGTCAGCTTCTCTTTGATGGCGGTCAGGTGCCCTCTGGGGTAGGTCAGGTGCCCTCTGGGAAAGGTCAGGTGCCCTCTGGAATTGTTAAAAGTGGGCTTGAAAGTGCATAAAAAATGCATGGGTTCATTACTGTCAAGTTCATTGGAACTGTCAACAGACCTGTCAAAAGGACCTGTCAAAAGTGTCAAGAGGTACTGTCAAAATCCCCTGTCAAAAGGACCTGTCAAGCTGCCAAGGCATTTAAAAGCCTGCCCCTTAAATCTTTGCAAAATATCTGGAATGCTAAAAAAAATATTGCTTGCTATTTCACCCTGACTATTGACATGAGCCTGAGGGTTTCCATTACTGGATTACTGCTGCATGACTGATTTCAGAATCAGCCATTATCACCATAGGGTGCCTGCCATTTCACAGTTTGATTCATAGCTACAAGGGGCAATAGACTCTTTGAAGTGGGACCATGAATTCCAATGCTTGTTGTTATAATAGATTGTGTACTTGAATGAAATGTTTGTTCTTATAAGGCTTTATGTAGTTGAAAGAATGTAAATGTAGTAAATCAGTTTTTATGACTGAGTCAAAAACAGAAACAGAAATACCTGGAAAAACTCAGCAGGTCTGGCAGCATCTGGCAGAGAAGAGCACAGTTGACGTTTCGAGTTCTCATGACCCTTAAACAGAACTAAGCAAAAATAGGAAAGGGGTGAAATATAAGTTGGTTTAAGGGGGGCTTTATGACTGAGTGCTTTTTTTCAATATAGTGAAGTCTGTAATAGACACTTAGCACCTTATTTTACAGAACTTTATTTTATCTCATCTCTGTGTGTGTCCTGAGTTCTGCCCATGGTGGATAATGGGTCCTGGCATGGTAGGTATAAGGGTAAAGAGTGGTGGGTGGGGCAGGCATGGGTTGGCATGAGTTGGCACTAAGTTGGCATAGGGGCTATAAAGGGCCGTGGGGGGATGGGTAGAGGGGAATAGGTTAGCATCGAGGGTATGAGGGGCCATTGGGGTGGGTACAGGGCATGAGTTGGCATGGGTTAGCATGGTTAGGGCAAGGGAAGGGTGTGGGGGATGAGGCCTGGATGGGGTGTTTCATGTTTTATTCTTTCATAAATTTTGGACACAGTATCAGGGGCCCGAGGCAGGCCTTCCGTCCAGCCTGCCTCCGCACCCCAGCATCCTCCTCGGCTCTTCCGGTGTCACCCGCCCTGACCTTTAATGTGGCCAGTCCCCCTCCACCGGAACGAAAAGCGGACCTCTGGGCAGCCATTTTTAGAAGCCGGGTTCACGGAGCTGGGAATTCTCCCGCCTCTGCACATCAGGCTGGCAGATGAAAATGTGGATCTGAGTTTCAATGGATGGATCCATGATGGATCTATGAGGGAGGGGTGGGGAATTCCTACTTTTGTTAATTTGAGTCAGAAATATGGCGCAGTTCAATGTGTAAGGGGAGGGAATTAGCTTTCTCTTCCCTATTACTTTTAGTAAACTATTTATCAACGTGGTTTGCGAATTGTCTCACAAGGTGGAAGGGGAGGTGTCAAATTTAAACTGAAGTGCGAAAGCAGGCAAAGAATGCAGAGCTGAGGAACAAATATTTCCTGTTATAAGCTGGTAAAATGGATAACATGTGATGCGACAAGAATGGTGTGTTCCCTTAAAGTGTTCAGCGAGATTTTCAAGGACTGATTTACCAATAATTGTTCTACCAATCCCTTTGAAGATTATATGTTGCAAAGATATGATTTTTGTCTTTGATAATGCAGTTGCCTGAGTGAATTTTAAAGGTGCCCAATTCAAATAGTTTTAGTAATGCAGTTGTTTGCTGTGGTTCTAAAATGTAAGCTGCATGTTTGAACAGAGCCTCCTGTCAAAACAGGATGGGGGCTTAAGGGAAGTACTGGTGGTTGATAACGGAAACTTATGAAGCACATCTGCAATTGGCATTGTTTGTACAAGATGTTGGTACTCTTAGTTCAGTCCAGAGATGGGCAGGCAAAAAAGCAAGATGCCTTTACAAAATGTTAGGGAATACCTTTATAAAATATGAACAAGATTGATTGGTCTCATTAGGTCCTCTGACCAGCCCTTGGAGCATAAAAGAAGAGGCATTTGGACAATTAGACACATAAGGCAAGAAGACACCTTAGCTTGTGTATAGGCAGATATTAATGCTGGCTGGAGCCCAACACCCTCTCAAGATGCTGACCTGGTACGTGAGTCACAAAAAGTCAGTATGCAGGTACAGCAAGTGATTAGGAAGGCTAGTGGAACGTTGTCATTTATTGCAAGGGGAATGGAATATTAAAGTAGGCATGTTTTGCTACAGTTGTATAGGGAATTGCTTGGTGAGACTACATATAGAGTACTGTGTACAGCTTTGGTCTCCTTTTTTAAGAAAAGACATAAACACATTAGAAGCGGTTCAGAGAAGGTTGACTTGACAGATTCCTGGAACGAGGGGGTTATCTTATGAGGAAAGGCTGGGCAGGGTGGGCCTGTATCCAGTGGAGTTTAGAAGAATGAGAGGCGATCTTATTGAAACATATAAGATCCTGAGGGACCTTGACAGGGTGGATGCTGAAAGGATGCTTTCCCTTGTGGGCGAGACTAGAACTAGGATACCCAATTTAAAAATAAGGGGTCTCCCATTTAAGCTGGAGGTGAGGAGAATTTTTTTCTTTCAGAGCATCGTGAGTCTGTGGAATTCTCTTCCCCAGAGAGCGGTGGAGTCTGGGTCATTGAATATTTTTAAGGCTGGTTTAGGTGTTCTTGATTGACAAGGGAGTCAAAGGGCATGGGGTGGTGGGGGTGGGGGGGGGGTGGGATAGGAAGGAAATGGAGCCGAGGCCACAATCAGATGAGCCATTATCTTATTGAATGGCGGAGCAGGCTCGAGGGGCCGAATGGCCTATTAATTCGTATGTTTGTACACAATGCATGCAATTCTGTTCAGTGACCTAGCAGGCGATATAAGATGTTTGGAACTGTAAATTAATGCTTACATAAATCCATTAATCTCTGCTGTGTGCCAATAGAATCCCATGAAAACTGACAAATGCACAGCATGTGTGCTCTATCTGTGATTGGTAGTGAACTTGTTAATGGTTCCTCTCCCCACTGTTTTAAAATGAAGGGATTACCACTTTCACTAAGAGCCTTGACAAAGGAATTTCATACAAATGCATTTGCTTATCCATTCTTCGGGCCACACAGTGAGCCCCTAACAGGCTGCTTTGCTCAGCCACACTAAGGAAAATCACCTTTTATGGTCTTTTTTGGCTTTGCTGTTAAAATATTTATCATTTCCACTTATTTACGGTGTGATTGAAGCAAAAGGTACTCATGAAAATAGTTATAACACTTATTAGCTAGCAGTTGCCCAATGCCTCAAACTGAATATTATGGCATTAGTCCAGTCAAGGGTGTTCAAGTACTCTGCTAAATCACAAGAGCAGAACTTGAGTGATTCATGAAGACCATCGATTCCTGTTTCTGAATGAATCAGAGACACAATGAGGAGAACTGGTTTTACACAGCGAGTTGTTATGACCTGGAATGCACTGCCTGAAAGGGTGGCGAAAGCAGATTCAGTAAGAATTTTGAAAAGGAAATTGGGCCAAACACTCAAAGGTGAAAATTTTTCAGAGCTGGGGAGTGGCATTAATGCGATAGCCCTTTCAAAGAGTTGGCATAGGAATAATGGGCCAAATGGCATTAATCTGTCGCAGACACTTCCTCCTACCTCTCCCTGGACCATGACCCCACCACTGAACATCAAGCCATTGTTTCCAGAACTGTCACTGACCTCATCTCCTCTGGAGATCTTCCTCCCACAGCTTCCAACCTGATAGTCGCCCAACCTCGGACGGCCCACTTCTACATCCTACCCAAAATCCACAAACAGAACTGTCCTGGCAGACCGATCGTGTCAGCCTGTTCCTGCCCCACGGAACTCATTTCTCGTTATCTTGACTCCCTTCTCTCTCCCCTTGTCCAGTCCCTTCCCATCTACATCCGTGATTCCTCTGACACCTTACGTCACATCAACAATTTCCAGTTCCCTGGCCCCAACCGCTTCCTCTTCACCATGGACGTCCAATCCCTCTACACCTCCATCCCCCACCAGGATGGTCTGAGGGCCCTTAGCTTCTTCCTTGAACAGAGGCCCCAACAATCCCCATCCACCACTACTCTCCTCCGTCTGGCTGAACTTGTTCTCACACTGAACAATTTCTCCTTTAACTCCTCTCACTTCCTCCAAATAAAAGGTGCGGCTATGGGTACCCGCATGGGCACCAGCTATGCCTGTTTCTTTATGGGGAATGTGGAACATTCCTTGTTCCAGTCCTACTCCGGCCCCCTCCCACAACTCTTTCTCTGGTACATCGATGATTACTTCGGTGCTGCTTCATGCTCTTGTCGGGACCTGGAAAAATGTATTAATTTTGCTTCCAATCTCCACCCCTCCATCATTTTCACATGGTCCATCTCTGACACTTCCCTTCCCTTCCTTGACCTCTCTGTCTCAATTTCTGGTGATAGACTGTCCACCAATATCCATTACAAGCCTACCGACTCTCACAGCTACCTCGACTACAGCTCCTCACGCCCCGCTTCCTGTAAGGACTCCATCCCATTCTCTCAGTTCCTTCGCCTCCGTCGCATCTGTTCTGATGATGCTACCTTCAAGAACAGTTCCTCTGACATGTCCTCCTTCTTCCTTAACCGAGGTTTTCCACCCACGGTCATTGACAGGGCCCTCAACCGTGTCCGGCCCATCTCCCGCGCATCCACCCTCACGCCTTCTCCTCCCTCCCAGAAACATGATAGGGTCCCCCTTGTCCTCACTTATCACCCCACCAGCCTCTGCATTCAAAGGATCATCCTCCGCCATTTCCGAAAACTCCAGCATGATGCCACCACCAAACACATCTTACCTTCATCCCCCCTGGCAGCATTTCGTAGGGATCGTTCCCTCCAGTACACCCTGGTCCACTCCTCCATCACCCCCTACTCCTCAACCCCCACCTATGGCATCTCCCCATGCCCACGCAGAAGATGCAACACCTGCCCCTTCACTTCCTCTCTCCTCACCGTCCAAGGGCCCAAACACTCCTTTCAAGTGAAGCAGCATTTCATTTGCATTTCCCCTAAATTAGTCTACTGCATTCATTGCTCCCAATGCGGTCTCCTCTACATTGGAGAGACCAAACGTAAACTGGGCGACCGCTTTGCAGAACACCTGCGGTCTGTCCGCAATAAAGACCCAAACCTCCCTGTCACTTGCCATTTTAACACTCCACCCTGCTCTCTTGCCCACATGTCTGTCTTTGGCTTGCTGCATTGTTCCAGTGAAGCCCAATGCAAACTGGAGGAACAGCACCTCATCTTCCGACTAGGCACTTTACAACCTTCCGGACTGAATATTGAATTCAACAACTTTAGATCTTGACCTCCCTCGTCCATCCCCACCCCCTTTCCGTTTCTTCCCCCTCCCTTTTGTTTTTTCCAATAATTTATATAGATTTTTCTTTTCCCACCTTTTTCCATTATTTTTAAATCTATACCTGTAATGCCCGGTCAGTCTTTCCATCCCACCCCGACTAGGGCTGTACCTTGAGTGTCCTGCCATCCATCCTTAATTAGCACATTCTCTTAGATAATATCACCACCTTCAACACCTCTTTGTTCCTTTATCTGTGACATCTTTTGATTATCTGCTCCTATCACTGCTTGCTTGTCCCTACAACTACCCCCCCAACTTCTCTCCACCCCCCCACCTTAAACCAGCATATATTTCACCCCTCTCCTATTTTTACTTAGTTCTGTTGAAGGGTCATGAGGACTCGAAACGTCAACTCTTTTGTTCTCCGCCGATGCTGCCAGACCTGCTGAGTTTTTCCAGGTAATTCTGTTTTTGTTTTGTATGATTCTATGTTCCTCTGACTAAGTAGAGAGGCCAGTGCAGAGCTGTGTGGCCTGAGAGCACAACTGAGCTACTTGACCAGATGACTGGTATGGGGAAATAGAAAATAGACTGTACAGACAGAAAAAATGTTTGAAGCAAAGTAGAAAGCAGTGGCTGTTTTTTTTTATATCTCCTATTTTGAAATACAATAAGTTATTGTTGTAATAGTTGCTTCCATTGTTTGCCTCGGAAAGTCTTCTTACCTTTTCCATCCAAGATGGAGGCTTCAGACGTGCCAACACAGAGGTATATCTTAGGCCTGCATACTCACCAGCCAGCGGCTCCAAATACTTCCACATGATTCAACATTTATTTTCAGCCCCAGACAGTCCGAGATTGCAGAGTTTCAGAAAAAGTTACATTTCATGGAGCAAACTGTTTGAAGTCACGCTTTGGAAAGTTTACTTGGATTAACGTGGGCGCTGTATTTCTCGAAGAATGAGTGGTGCTGCTGCTGAGCTAACCCGTGGCATGATAATAGGTCTCAACTTGGAGCGGAGAAAATCAAGTCAAACTTTGGTCCATTTCCCTTTAGGACAAAATTATGTCAGTCTTCAGAGAGCTCGGTGTTGTTATGGAAAGTAAAAGATCGTCTTCAGACCTGGTTTTCAGTCAGTAATTGGCTGTTTTTTTTTCCAGTGCTGCTCCCACCTCTAAGATGGACAGAGGGGTCCCAGGAACTCAGAACAAAGAGTAAGTAAAGGGTTGAAGGAAACAGAGTTTAAGAACAAGTGGAATTGTGTACATTGGATAGACATCATGTAACACATACACTGTCAAATAATTTGTCAGCAAAATTGAAGCTTGTGGATTTAAGGGCTACATAAAGGGCTAGAAAGGAAAGAGCAGCGGAGAATGGCCATTTTCAGACCATAGGGTAACACCCAGGGGTTGATAGTAAGAACACTGCTATTTTTGATATATATTAATGACCTGGACTTGGGTATACAAGGCAGGTGACCCAAAAATTCAGAAATGTAGGAAACAAAGTGAATGATAGTAACAGAATTCAGGAGGGCCTCCTAGACCGATCAGTGACATGGGCCGACACATGGCAGATGAAATTTAATGTAGAAAAGTGTGAAGGGACGCGTTTCCAGAGGAAGAATGAGGAGTGGCAATAAAATCAGAATGGTACGATTTTAAAGTGCAGGAGCAGAGGTACCAGGGGCTGCATGTACACAAATCTTTGGAGGTAGCAGGACAGGTTGTGAAGGCTGTTTCAAAGCATATGGGATCCTTGGGTTTATTAATAGAGGAATCGATTGCAAAAACAAGGTGGTTTACAAATCACTAGTGAGGCCTGAGCAGGAATATTGGGCAGAATCGTTGCAGATTTGCACTAAGTGTGGTAGCGGGCAGGTAAAACGACCTTTTACCCACTGGCCTCAGTGGCAGCTATCGTTCCAAACCCACCGTATTAACTATGCAATCCCGGGAAACACGCCATTTTGTTGGCGCACAGGCTCTCATTCGCCTGCCGTGCCATCACCTCGCCACTTCATCAATCCGGGCGCCATATTTAAAGTCCAGCCACGTGCACACCTCTCAGTGCTTCCAGCCCATGACTGCTGCAAAGGAAACATGGCCCTGAAAGGCAAAAAGACTGCAGCCCCCAGGTTTAGTGACGCATCCCTTGAGCGTCTTTTGGGTGCCGTGGAGGCCCTCCGTGATGTCCTCCATCCCTGCCCTGGCTGCAGATTAGGCAGCATTACCAATCCAGCATGACAGGCGGTGGTCAGTGCCAAAGCCCTGCAAAAGAGGACAGCCACCCACTGCTGCTACAGGGTGAATGGTCTCATCCGTTCCCCCAGGGTAATTCACTCTTCTCATCACTCGCAACTCACACACTCACAAACCCATCACACAGCCACAGGGATCTCGCACCTCAAGGGACAACACCACTAACTCTCACACACACCCTCACATCTCCATCAGGCTTATATCCCCTGGAGCTCACGTCCTCATCCTGCCCATGGCTCCGCTCACCACACAAACATTCCACAGAGTGCCATGTGTCCTGCTCACACTCTCTCCAACTGTTCTCATGCAGGAGAAGCTGGCTCACATCAGCAGGGAGAGGTCCCAGACCAGGGGGTGGAGTGGCCCACATTAGGCCCCTCACTCACTTTGAGGATTGTGCCATCGTGCTGACTGGTGAGGGCATAGACCATGCCTGTTGATGGTGAGGTTGACAGTGAACACCCTCGAGAGGATCCTGCACCACATCATCCCTCTCTCAATGCAAATGTGAGGCTCTCTCTCCTGCTTTTTTGACTCTGCTGCCATGCACTGATTATCTCTACTTCGGTTCACAGGGAGCTCTGCCAAGCGACCGACACACTCAGCCAGCCAGTTCCTCAGCTCCATCCAGGTCCTCACCCCCAGCCAAGAGGACACCTCCTCCATTGAAGAGCTGGAAATAAGCAGCCTGGAAGATAAGTCACAGTGCTTACCCACACCCTCCAGCGCAGAGGCACACACCTCAGTGGGACCTAGATCTAGAGCAGGCTTGGGTTTACAGTCTGGTGGTCACTGCACAGACACGCGTCCGCAGCAGGAGGAGGCAGGTTCAGCCGAGCTCCTCGGCATTCAGAGGACTGCTAGGGAAGAGACATCCATGAGGTCCGAGTCAGATGGCGAACCTCTGGACTGGGCCTTCCAACTCATCCTGGAGAGTCAGCAGAAGGTAGAGCAACATCACGCAGAGCTGTTGGAAGCCCTCAGCAGAGTGGCACGCGAGTTGGAGGAGTGCGCCTGCCTGCTCTCGGATGAAGTGATGCCCACATGTGTGCGTATGGAGATCTCCATGGGGAGGATGGAGGACACCATGGAGACCCTGGTCCAGCAGAATGCGGGGATCTGCGCAGACCTGCACTCCATCGTGGGAGCCATGGGTGAGTTCCTGTAGTGGTAATGAGAGAGGGAAATGGGATATCTCGACTTCCCTCCAGGTGTCCCTTCTCTTCAAGGAGTCAGACCGGGGCCCTTGGGCACCCGAAGTGGGAGGAGCAGCAGCTGGACACCCCTGGCTGATCCATGCAGGAAACTCAGAGGTTGTTCTCTCCCTCCAAACCCCTTTGCCTGTGAGCCCCTCGACCTCGTCCTCTGTCACCGTAGAGGGAGCAGCTGGCCCACAAGTGATTCTGGAGGGAGAAGTGTGTGTGCGGCAGGTCCTTTCAGAGCCTCATGCAAACATTCCCCCACACATACAGATCCTTCCTGTATAACACTCAGCTCAATGTCCTGAGCATTTTCAATGCTGCCTGATGGGGTTCACTTTCAGTTGTCCATCTGAGCTGACCTGCATCTCCGCCCACCCACTGATCACACTCCCATGCTGCACCTGATCTCGCCCACTACAAGTCTCATTTCATTTTCAATTTGGGCAGTTTGATGCTAATTCGATTTTGCTTACACTCCTCTGGCCTGTACCCTCCTCCAGTCACACATTTCCTTTCCCCCATCACGCCGACCCCCTTGGCACCACCTTCCACCTCCCCTCCGTGACCTACCAGCCACAACCCTTTTCCTTTGGAGATGTCCTGGTGAACATGCATGTTCCCTTCCTTCCAGAAAATCCCACCTCCATCCACATTCACCTCCCTGACCACCTCTTCCTCACCCCCAGGGTCCGTGTCTGCCTCCGAGTCCCCACCAATCACCTTCACCGTCCCTTCTACCACCGCCATCAAATCCTCATCCTCCCACCCTACTGCCTCACTCTGCCCTCGGTCATTCTCACCATTCCCTCACACCTTGCCCACCCTCAGCTCACTCCCCAGGATGGTCTCATGGACCCATCAAAGCCCTCCCTTGCACATTCACCCGGACATCTCCCCCCTCAGGACCCCTTCCACCCCGAAACCCCTTCCCCTCCTCCGCACCTCTCCCCCAATGGAACCCCTCCCCCCACCTTAGTCCTCCCCCTCCACACACACTGGCACACCACTGCTTAGATCCTCCCCCTTCCTGAATCCCTCAGGCACCCTTACTTCTTCCTCCAGCTTTACTCCTTCCCCCTTCCCGATTCCTTCCTCTACCCTTACTTCTTCCACCACCCTTACTCCCTCCTTTCCCTGTACTCCTTCCTCCCTGCGGACTCCCTCCCCTCTCCGCACTCCTTCCTCCCCCGAGAATCCCTCCCCTCACCGCACCGCTTCCTCCCCCCAGAATCCCTCCCCTCCCCGCACTCCTTCCCCCCTCCGAACTCCTTCCCTTACACTTTCCGCTCCCTTTACACCTACCTCCCCAGTTGACATCTTCTTCCCCATTACCCCCTCCTCCCCCCACACTCCCTCCCTCCCAACCTCCCCTCGATACCTTCACTCCCCCTCTCCCAATCTCGCCCCCCACCCCCGACAGCTCTTCCTCTCCCAGTCGATTCTAGACCTTCCTCTCCCACCCCCTCGACCATCATCCGTTATGAGCATCAACGGTGACCTTCCAACTTCCGTGAGCTGCTTTGCAGCAGATCCGTGCCCATGAGAATCCACCCAGCAAGCCTCGGATGTTCCTCCAGTGCACTGTTGCTGTCGGGCTCAGTATCTTCCGCTCCTCGGATATCCGCGGTGTGAGCAAGGCCCTGGCGGTAAGTCCCGACTTCTGCCTGTCACACTTGCCAAGGTGTGCTCCGCACTGGTGTGCTTTCCCAGCGATGTGGGTGACGATCCAGCAGGTGGGCTGAGTCCGGTGGGCTGGCCTTGTAATGACATTGCTGATGTATTACAATGAGGTTCCCAACGTCTGATGGCGGGGAATGTGGGACGCCATCGACAGGACGAGCGGACGATCGCAAACTGGTCTCAGGACATTGCGAAACTGATTTTTGGTCTTCCCGCCATATTGCCCGCTCGCGCCACCGAACATGCCCGACGCCAGCGGGCACGGGCGATTATGCCCAGTGTATTCAATTCGGGGAACCACACTTTAAGAAGGATGTTAAGGCCTTGGAGGCTCAGACGTACAGGTGGAAACTTATCAGAATAATATCAGAAATGAGGGACTTCAGGTTTCTGCAGAGACTAGAGAGCTGGGATTGTTCTCCTTAGAACAGAGAAGGTTAAGGGGTGGAGTGTTAATGGAGTTATTCAATATAAAATGGGATTTTGAGAGAAATTTCTTCCACGGGCAGGAGGTTGGTAGCCAGAGGTTTGCGATAATTTGCAAAACAACCAGAGAATGAAGAGTTTTTATTTTAGACAGTGAATTGTTATGCACTACCTAAAAGGGTGGTGGAAGCAGATTCAATGATAGCTTTGATAAGGGAATTGGATAAATACTTGAAAATTGCAAGGCCAAGGGGAGAGAGAGCAGGGGAGTCAGACTAATGAGACAGCTCTTTCTAGGAGGCGGCACACATACAATGGGCTGAAGGGCTTCCTTCTGTGCTTTATCACTCTATGGGCAGGCTCTTGTCGAGGCTAAAGAGATCTCGGCTGCCAGCTGGAGTGTTGGCCAGACTCCCACGCTGCCTCCTTTCGGTTAAGCCCACTGGACCACGAACCAAGCAGACGGCGGTGAGGCGAGCAACCAGCGGCATCAAGAGCCCGGGGATGGAATTCTCACCTACCGAGAGCTGCCATCCAATCAGAGGGCGGCAGCTCTTTGTGCTTGGTAGCGCCACTGGGGAGGCTGTGGCTACTGCCCAAAGGACAGGCATGGGGTGGGGGTGGTTGCAGGATCGCGGAGCGACCCAGGCAACAGGGAAGGAATGTGTCGCGGGTGTTCTCGGGGAAAGGGTGCAGCAGGCCAGCAGCAAGGGCAGGGGGCCGGCCCTTGGCGGGGACCCCAGTACCTGACGCCGAGTCCTGCGACCAGTTGCTGAGTGCCTCTGACTGATGGAGCTGCCACTCCCACTGCCCCCTCACCCCTCCCAGGAGCTGACAAGCTGGCCGCACAGTTAAAGCGGTCAGGCGTGCCACGTGGCAACATGCCCCCGCCTGCAGCTGCATTGATACCAGCGGCAGCGGAATAAGGCAATTAAACGGGCACTGGTTGTCCAGTTAAGGTCACCAATTGGCGGCAGGGCAGGATGGTCGACCGTGGGCCTTCCCGGCCGTAACAACTCTCGTGGAGGCAGGAAGGCGGCGGGATTCCCGCCTAATTAAATCCCCACCCCGCCTCCAAAGCCCAGCACCATATATCCCACTCTGTGAAACAGAGGAAGCCGTAAAGGAAGACGGGGAAAAGGGAATGGAACCACTTTGGAATTGAGGATGTAAATTGTTTAATTTGGAGTTGCTGTTTAAGTGGTTAAGTATGTAATGCAATGCTAGCATTACACTAGCTAAACTCCTTCTAGCACCTGAATATCTGAATAGATGGGTAACATAAGCATTTGTTTCAGTGTTGAGTCGTGTTAACTTTTTTTTTTGTAATGGTTCATCCACGGAAACTGAACTTTCCACAGATCTGCCAGATAAGTCGTCGTCACCGTGTGTAAATGAGTCTAAATAAGGTGATGGAAAGGGTTTCAGCAGTGTCGGGGTTCATAGTTGCTTAATAAGGAAGGAGGCATCACTTGTCAACTCTTAAACCGTATTCGTCAGAATGCAGCCTGATGGAACAGGTCTCAGGCCCTGTATCATTACATCTGGCATGGTATGCCTCAAAGGTCGGTTATGTTATTATTTCTAGTGCGCACATTGAAAGTCATTTAGCTTACTTTTCCCTGTATGCAACAGCTGTCGCTGCTGCTCCATCCAAACCTTGTCAAGAAAGACTCCCAGAGAACTCAAAGGTGGGCCACATGCCGGAACCTTCCCTTAAACTGCGACATATCTAAAATAAAAACAATTTGGGCCTACGTGGTGACCATTAGGTAAAATATCTGAGCGCTTAACATTCACAGGACAGTAATTTAAAAAGATGCACTGTGCTGGCACTCAGCTGGTTAACATCACGTTGAACACAATTGAACCGTATTCACGGTTTCTCTGTAAAGAAATCCCTCGTCCCTGCATTATATCCCAACCCCATGTTACCCTTAAAATAATAAATGAAAGGAGCAGTTTTTCGTTAAAGATTCACTCGAGTGGAAGTTGACGTGATGCTGATGAACTGAAATAACCGTTTGATTTACTCCTCATAATTCCTCGCTTGCAGAACCACAAGGCACAGTTTACTTTTGCTCCTTAACTGTCTGCATACACTTCCCTAAATGGAGAGTTTGCTTTAGCCGTACAGAAAACTTCCCTCCAACACACTGGTGGAGATCATCACAGGAAAGGGCGGATGGGGACCATTACTCAAATTAGTCTGATGGCAAACTAAATCCGTCTGCATTTTTGCGTGAAAGCTGAGTTATAAAAGTCCTCAGTTATATAAACGGCCGAGGGTTTCACTTCAGTATTTGCATTAATCTGTCAGGCGCTGTTATCTGGAGTCCTGCAGTGCTCTGTCATGTATAGACAGTCTGGGTCAGTGCTGAGCTTTCACATACCATCCCTGGTGCTCATTCACATCTTTGAGTAAGGAATGCACCACAGCTTCAACAGCAGCAACAACAACAACTTGCGTTCGCATAGTGCCTTGAACATAGCAAAATGACCCAAGGCACTTCACACAGCATTCACAGACAACATTTGACACCAAGCTAAAGAAGGAGCTATTACAGAAATTCTTTGACATAGAAGGTCTCAGAAGGTCGTGAGTCTTTGGAATTCTCTTCCCCAGAGGATGGTGGAGTCTGGGTCATTGAATATATTTAAGGCAGTGGTAGGAAGATACATAGGAACAGGAGTAGGCCATTCAGGCCGTCAAGCCTACTCCACCATTCAATTAGATAATGGCAGGTCGTCTAACTCAATGCCCCTTTCTTGCTCTACCAACGTTTCCCTTGATGTCATTAGCCTCCAGAAATCTATCAATTTCTGTCTTGAACCTGCTAAATGACCGAGCTTCCGCAGCGCTCTGGGGTAGAGAATTCCAAAAATTCACCAGTCTCTGAGTGAAGAAATTTCTCCTCATCTCAGTCTTAAAAGGCCTACCCCTTATTCTGAGACTGTGTCCCATGGTTCTAGACTCACCAGCCAGGGGAAGCATCCTGTCCACATCGACCCTGTCACACCCTGTAAGAATTTTGTAAGTTTCAATGAGATCACCTCTCATTCTTTGAAATTCTAGAGAATACAGGCCCAGTTCACTCAATCTCCTCCTCACAAGACAGTCCTACCATCTCAGGGTTTAGTCTGGTGAACCTTCATTGCACTCATTCTATGGTAAGTATATCCCTCCTTACGTAGGGAGACCAAAACTGTGCACAACACTCCAGATGTGGTATCACCAAGGCCCTATACATCTGCAACAAGATATCTTTACTCGTTTACTCAAATCCCCTTGTGATGAAGGCCAACATGCCATTTACCTTCCTTATTGATTGCTGCACCTGCATGCTGGCTTTTAGTGACTCATGAACAAGGACACCTTGGACATCAACTCTTCCCAACCTCTCACCATTTAAGAAATATTCTGTCTTTCTGTTTTTTCTACTAAAGTGGATAACTTCACATTTTATTCACATTATATTCCATCTGCCATGTTCTAGCCCATTCACTTAGCCTGTCCAAGTCCACTTGAAGCCTCCCTGCATCCTCCTCACAACTTACATTCCCACTTAGCTTTGTGTCATCAGCAAACTTGGAAATATTACAATTGGTCCCCATATCCAAATCATTTATATAGATTCTGAACAACTGTGGCGTTAGCACTGATCCTTGTGGTACCCACTAGTAACAGCCTGCCATCCTAAGATTGACCTGTTTAGTCCTACTCTTTGTTTTCTGTCTGTTAACCAATTCTCAATTCATACTAGTATATAACCCCCAATTCCATGTGCTCTAATTTTGCTTACTAATTTCCTGTGTGGGACCTTATCAAAAGTCTTCTGAAAATCCAAATACGCCACATCCACTGGTTCTCTTTTATCTATGTTCCAAGTAACATCCTCAAAAAACTCCAGCAGGTTTGTCAAATATGATTTCCCGTTCATAAATCCATGTTGACTCTGCCCAATTTAACCTTTATTTTCTAAGTGTCCAGTTATCACAACACTTATAATAGATTCTAACATATTCCCTACTATTGACGTCAAACTAACAGGTCTGTAATCCATTGTTTTTCTCTCCCTCCCTTCTTAATTGGTGGGGTTACATTTGCTACTTTCCAGTCCACAGGAACCTTTCCAGAATCTATAGAATTTTTAACAATAACCGCCAGTGCATCCACTATTTCTCCAGCCGCCTCCTTCAATGCTCTGGGATGTAGCTCATCTGGTCCAGGGGATTTATCAACCTGCAATCCAATTAACTTTTCAAGTACCACCTCTTTACTAATACTAATTTCTTTCAGATTCTCAGTTTCACAAGTCCCTTGGGTTGCCTGGTATTTCTGGGCTATTTACTATATTTTCTTCTTTGAAGACGGACACAAAGTAATTGTTTAGTTTCTCTGCCATTTCCCCATTCTCCATTATAAATTCTTCTGTCTCCAAATGTAATGGAACCACATTTGTCCTTGCTAATCTTAACTTCTCACATACCTGGAGAAGCTTTTACAGTCTGCCTTTATGTTTCCTGCTAGCTTGCATTCATATTCTCTTTTCCCTTTATCAGTTTCTTTGTCCTGCTTTGCTGGGTTCTAAATTGCTCCCAATCTTACTGCTTTTTCTGGCAATCTTATTAACCACTTCCTTTGATCTAATGCATTTTTTAACTTCTTTTGTTAGCCATGGTTGATTTATCTTTCCCATTGAGTGTTTGTGCCTTAGAGGAGTGTGTATTTGTTGTAAACTGTGTAATATTTCTTTAGATACTATCCATTGCCTGTCTCCTATCAAATCTTTTAGTGTATTTTCCCAATCCACCATAACCAATTTGTCCCTCTTGTCTTCATAGTTTCCTTTAGTCAGATATAACACCCTAGTTTTAAAATGAACCATAACACATTCAAACTTAACGGGCAGAATTTTCCCCCCGTCGGGGCGGAAGTTGAAGAGTAGGCGCGTGCAGGCGCGCCTCCAATTGGTGCTCCTGATCGGGGGCGCGCCACCATTTTAAGTGGGCGGGCCAGTTAAGGAAGCGCTATGCACTCCCTGTGCAGGCGGTGGGGTGGGAATCCCTAAACCCGAGAGTGTGCTCTTTCGCGCAAGAGCACGAAAGAGTGCACTCATCTCTCTGAGGCTAAGTGCTGCCTCAGGGAGATTGGCTGCGCATTGAAAAATATTAAAAATAGAAAAAAAATTTCCCTGACATGCCCCCTCATGTGACACTGTCACATGAGTTGGGACAGGTCCATAACTTTTAAAAACACTTTAATTAAATTTTAAAAATCCTACATCAAACCTCATCCCGCCCGTGGATGAGGTTTCATGCTTTTTCTAATGCCCGCCAGGGCTTCTGGCCTTAATGACTTAAATGACTCTGTCAATGGCCTCAATTGGCCATTGACAGGTCGGCAGGCGCACAACTGATTTTGCT
Source organism: Cetorhinus maximus (assembly GCF_964194155.1). Classification (NCBI taxonomy): domain Eukaryota; kingdom Metazoa; phylum Chordata; class Chondrichthyes; order Lamniformes; family Cetorhinidae; genus Cetorhinus; species Cetorhinus maximus. The sequence continues at coordinate 149,972,737 of NC_135883.1, read as the reverse complement.
GAGCCCCCGTCTACCTGAAAATTTAAATGGGGCGCGGTGACGTCGGGAGTTCCGCCCAACGTCACCATGCGTCATTTTACACTTCGGCAAGCGCCCGCCGCCCCCCGCTTGCCGATGGGAAAATCCTAGCCAATGTGAAGTTCTATCATATTATGGTCACTATTTCCTAAATGCTCCTTTACAGCAAGGTTATTAATTAGCCCTTTCTCATTACATTCTCATTACTAAATCTAAAATAGCCCTATCACCAGTTGGTACTGCTCCAGAAACCCATCTTGTACACATCCCATGAATTCATCCTCCACAGCATTAGTGCTAATTAGGTTTCCCAGCCAATATTTTAAATGAAGTCACTGATTATTACTGTATTTATCATTTTACATGCTACTCTAGCTTCCTAATTTTTAAAATATTTGTTCATGGAATGTGGGCATTGCTGGCTAGGCCAGCATTTATTGTCCATCCCTAACTGCCCTTGAGAAGGTGGTGGTGAGCTGCCTTCTTGAACCGCTGCAGTCCATGTGGCATAGGTACACCCACAGTGCTGTTAGGGAGGGAGTCCCAGGATTTTGACCCAGCGACAGTGAAGGAACGGCAACATATTTCCAAGTCAGGAAGACTTGTGTGGCTTGGAGGGTACCTTGCATTTCCCCTGCCCTACTGTTGGGTGGCTGAGAAACAATTGCCAGCAATGTTTGCTGCCCCTTGCTGTTTCTTAGCTCCAGCCAAAATGACTTGACACCTTGATCCTTCGATCTGAGATCCTCTTGAACTATTGTACTGACCTCATCCTAATTAAGAGAGATACCCCACCTTCTTTTCCTTTTTTGCCCATCCTTCCTAAATGACGAATATCCCTGAATATTCAGTTCCCAGTCCTGGTCACGTTATAGTCACATCTTTGTAATGGCAACTAAATCATACCCATTTACCTCAATTTGTGCCTTCAAATCAGGAACCTTGTTGTGAGTGTTGCGTGCATTCAATAGAGTGTCTTTAATTCTGCCTTTTTAACATTATCCTGCATTCTGACCCTATTTGGTGCTAACCTTTGCTTCGCCTGCCTTCTAATTTCTCTTACTACTTTTCGACTTCCAGTTACCTGTTTTGCTTCACTCCACTATGACCTCCATCTCAGCTTCCCATCACCCTACCAATCTAGTTTAAACCCTCCCCAATAACAGTAGCAAATCTTCCTGTCAGGATATTAGTCCCGGTCCTGCTAGGATGCAACATGTCCATCTTGTTCCGGTCCCAACAGCCCCAGAACTGACCCCAACCGCCCCAGAAATCCGATGCCCTTCCTCTGACATCAGTTCGCCAGCCACGTGTCGAATCGTTCAATTCTCCTATCCCCACACTTACTGGCACGTGGGACTGGGAGTAATCCTGAGATGACTGCTTTTGAGGTCCTGCTTTTTAATCTCCTTCCTAGCTCCCTGAAATCTGCTTTCAGGACCTCATCCCCTTTCCTAGCTATGTCATTGGTACCAATGTGGATCACGACATCTGGCTGTTCACCCTCCCCTAGAAGAATGTCCTGCAGCCGCTCTGTAACATCCTTGACCCTGGCACCAGGGAGGAAAAACACCATCCTGGAGTCACATCTACGGCCGCAGAAACGCCTGTCTGTTACCCTAACTAATAAATCCCCTATCACCACTGCTCTTCCACTCTTCTTCCTCCCCACTTGTACAGCTGGGCCACCCATGGTGCAATGGATTTGGCTCTGATTACACTCCTCTGAGGAGCTATTTCCACAGAAAACTGATTAGTGAGCGACACCGTCTCAGGGGTCTCCTGCACAACCTGCCTGGTAGATAGATTCTTGACTAATAAGGGAGCCAAAGGTTATCAGGGGTAGGCAGAATGTGGGGTTGAGGCCACAATCAGATCAGCCATGATCTTATTGAATGACGGAGCAGGCTCCAGGGGCTGGGTGTCCTACTCCTGCTCATAATTCGTATGATCGTATGTCCATGTGTAGAAACGGACCATTCAGCACAACTGGGTGAACAGCCTCAGTCAGCAGCATCTGACTGGTAGGGGACAGACACAGATGCATGTTCTCACCCCAGGGAGAAGGCTGTGCTTGCCATCGTTGGAGCAGCCATGACTGGAGTTATGGTTAGTAGCAGTGATTAAACCATGGAAGATGATGGTATGCTCCAACCTCCTTCTCACATCACATTCCCCTTTATCCCACAATCTCTTTTGATTTACAAGATGCAAATGGTCTCAGCATACACACCTTTGTTTCCCTCCCCTTCTCTCAGCACTACCCTATACTAGCTCCTTTCAGCAACTCAGGGAGTGCAACCTGCCGAGTCTCTAAACTTCTTGTGATACTGCTGTACTGACTTCGACAACTGTCTGCTCCCATTACCTTGCAGTGTCTGCCATGATGGCCTCCTAGTTCCCTGCAGATAAAGGACTTCCCTCTTCCTCTACACCTCTTGCACCAGGGCCCCCAGTGTTGCATGAGAGAACTTCACAGCACACTCTATGCCCTGTTGCTCCATTACTGTTCTTCTTGCCTGGACACAATTTCCAACCACTCCCAGTATCTGTTACAGCCACAATGCACCTCACCTTTAAGGCTGGCTTTGTGGTGCTAGCCTCCCATGAGCTTGGGCTCCCTGCTGAGGTGTGCAGCCACTCAACAACACATTTTGCATCAGTTTAATGCTATAATTATGCTAATGAGCATGAAACACAAGGTCTGCTTGCTGCCTGCATTGGAAGGAAGGGGTACAGGTAAATGACGCATCGCAATCCTCATGTCCATTTTCAGGAACTATCCAATTTTGTGCTCTAGTTCTTTTTCTTTTTACCTTCAAAAGTTTTTCAAAACACTTCTCTTTGACTGTGCCTTTCCTGTACCACACCCTAACTCTGCATTTTAATCTTTCCCTCTTGTTTGTCTTCCACTTTTTTTTCCCCCTTAAGGTAATGGTGGTTGATACATTTATCTGGGCCAGAGAAGTGATATAGGAATGCATAAGAAAATAAGAAATAGGAACAGGAGTAGACCATTCGGCCCCTCGAGCCTGATCCGCCATTCGATAAGATCATGGCTGATTTTGTGTTTCGATTTCCACATTCCCATCTAACCCCGATAACCTTTGATTCCCTTGCTGAATAAGATTCAGTCTACCTCTTCCTTAAAAATATTCAATGACCCCGCCTCCACCACCTTCTGAGGCAGAGAGTTCCAAAGTCGCACAACCCTCTGAGAGAAAAAATTTCTCCTCATCTCTGTCCTAAAATGGTGACCCCTAATTTTAAAACAGTGCCCCCTAGTTCTGGACTCACCCACAAGAGGAAACATCCTTTCGATGTCCATCTTGTCAAGGCCGTTCAGGATCTTTTATGCTGCAATCAAGTCACCCCTCACTCTTCTAAACTCCAGTGGAAACAAGCCCAGTCTGTCCAACCTTCCGTCATAAGACAACCCACTCATTCCAGGTGTCAATCTAGTAAACCTCCTCTGAATCACCTCCACTGCATTTATATCCTTTCATAAATAAGGAGACCAAAACTGCACACAGTATTCAAGGCGCGGTCTCACCAATGCCCTGTATAACTGCCTGTGTAACAACCTGCTGTATTTGGAGATACTACTTGAATGAGAATAAACCATTAGTGAGAAATACCTTTAGTGGATCTCACACTTCTCAACCACCAGCTCAGCTATTGACACTGAACCTACTATAGAGGGTAGCTCAGAGGTGAAATCAGCATGTGAGACACTAGGGATGAGTGGAATGCAGCCAACACAGAGGGAAAGGGTAGCACAGGTGCCAGCTTGCTGGAGGACAAGGTCGTACATGAGTTCTGATGCAGAGGAATCAGATGAGGACTTTGATGGGGTGGCGTACAGAAAAAAACTTAGGAGTATGCAAAATGAAATAGGTGTATTAGCAGGCCTACCAGAAAGCCTGCAGTTACTGTCAGGGAGCATGGAGGAGCCCGGCAAAAACTTTGCTCTGAGCTTTGTGCAGAGCTTGGAGACCCTCCTTTCCTGAGTGGAAATGATGGTCAACTCCATTACACTTGTGGATTCAACCATGATGCAGCATCTGACAGCAGATTTTTCAACTTCCATTGCAGCTTAGGAAGCCACTCAGTGTCTGGGTGCTGCAGTGGAAGCTCTGACTGAAGTCATGCAAACTCAGTTGTGGCCATCCAAGCTCAGACTGCTGCCATCATGGCTGTGGACAGCACTGTTCAAAGGGGCTTATGCAGCAGTCCAGCAATCTGTCCTCTGACAGACTGCTAGGGAAGTTCTTTCCTAAGGGAATTGGAAGTGACTCTTTGGAGATCAACCTGCTGTCCTCCGTCAGTACCTGTCCTCCCAACACATCCACTCCACCAGTACCCTTGTTGTTGCTTTACCGTTATCCAGCCTAGATTGCCACTACAGGTGCTGAGATGGTGCAGTCTGTAGCTTGGTTTTCTAGGGCCAGAACAGTTCAAGGACATCCTTCAATGTCAGCTATTGTCTCCTCCACTGAAAGTCAATAGTCTTCCACCAGCCATGCTGCAACCACTTGGATAGCACTGCATAGGAGCACGAGGACAGACAAAGACACATGTAAGACAGGCACTAAGAGAATTCACAGGGATAATTAGTTGACTTTTATATGAAATATTAGATGGTTTGATAAAGTTGGATTGGAATCTTTGTTTTGTGTTTGTTTTATTTCAGCATTATAGCCAATAGCACGCTGTGGTGGTCAGTAACAAGAGCTAAGGTAAGGTGTGGGACAGTTGGTGAATTGTGAATTGATGGGTAACACAGTCAACTGAGCCAATCATGGGCAGCCCGGTCAGAATGGGGATGTGTTGGTTGCCTCTTCCCTTTCTCTTCCTCCTCCTCTGCTGCTCAGTGTATATCTTCTTAAAATGTTGCAAAAAAAACAGCAGCAAGTCTGAGGATTAGGAGTGTTTTAGAAACCCTTCTTGGCAGAGGGCCACCAAAAAGTTGGCAGGACAGGTTGAGAGAGCAGTTAGTAAAGCATAAGTATCCTAGGCTTTATTAATAGTGGCATAGAGTACAAGAGCAAGGAGGTTATGTTGAACTTGTATAAGACACTAGTTAGACATCAGCTGGAGCATTGTTTACAGTTCTGGGTGCCGCATTTTAAGAAGGATGTGAAGGCACTGGAGAGAGTGCAAAAGAGGTTTATGAGAATGGTTCCAGGGATGAGAAACTTCAGTTATGAAGAGAGATTGGAGAAATTGAGACTCTTTTCCTTGGAGAAAAGAAGTCTGAGGAGATTTGTTTGAGGTATTCAAATTTGCGAGAGGCCTGGACAGAGTAGACAGGGGAGAAACTGTTCCCATTCATGAAAGATTGAGAAAGAGAGGGCACACATTTAAAATAATTGGCAAAAGAAGCAAAAGCGATATGAGATAAAAATTTTCATGCAGAGTGGTTAAGGTCTGGAATGCACTGCCTGAGAGTGTGGCGGAGGCTGGTAAAACTGAGGCATTTAAGAGGGAATTAGATGATTATTTGAAAAGAAACAACCTGCAAGGTTACAGGGGGAAGGCAGGAGAATTTTATTAGGATCTAAAGCTTTGTCACAGAGGTAGGTTTTAAGGAAGGTCATACAGGAACAGAGAGAGGTGGAGAGGTGGAGAAGTGGAGAGTCTTAGGGGTGGAAGTTTGAAGCTTAGGGACCAGGTGGCTGAAGGCACAGCTGCCCACGCTGGAGTGAGGGGAGTCGAGGCCAGAGTTGTGTGAACACATAGTCCTCAGTGGATTGTCTGGATGGAGGAGGTTACAGAGACAGGGAGGGAAGAGGCCCTGGAGGGATTATAAGCAAAGATTTTAGCAAAGCTTTTGAGGTAGCTGAAGGCTCATGGAGTCATAGAGCAGCAACAGCAAGTGCATTGTAGATAGGATAGGGACTGGAATAATAAATTAGAAAGCAGAACTGGATTAATCCTGATGGCTCACCAGCATCCTCTGGCTGGGTTCAAATTGGTGTCTCAAGGGGTTGTCTGGCAGTGGGGGTGGAGAGAGGGGAGAGGGGATGAAAGGATATTCTAGTTAAAACACGGCGGTAGTATACAGAGATAAGACCAGGGTCCCAGAGCTTAAGGTATTGACTAACCTGCTGTGCATATTCTCAACATTTTCCACCTTTCTTTTTTAAGGTTCCCCACAGTTCTTCAGGTTTTTTATTTCATTTTACGCCTTCAGTTTCACAAGATTTCAGCCGATTTTCGGTCTGCCACCAGGGTGGGTGGTCAGCAGCATCACAATGAATTTAACTGAGGTTTAACAGAGGTGTTCAGAACTATGAATTGTTTTAATTGAGTAAATGGGGGAAACCTTTTCCTAGTGGCAGGAGGGTCAGAAGCCAGAGAAAACAGAGTTAAAATAAATGGCAAAAAAAATTTCAGAGGGGCAGGGATGAGGATTTTTTTTCTTAATACAGCGATTTGTTAAGGTCTGAAATGCACTGTCTCGAACTTGGGGGGTCACTGTTTAAAAATAAGGGGTCACTCATTTAAGACAGGGATGAGGCTTGTGAGTCTTTGGAACTCTCTTCCTCAAAAGGCGGCGGAAGCAGAGTCTTTGAATATTTTTAAGGCAGAGCTAGAAAGATTCTTGATTAACAAGGGGGGGTGAAAGGTTATTGGGGGTAGGCAGGAATGTGGGGTTGAGGTTACATTCAGGTGATCCATGATCTTATTGAGTGGCAGAGCAGGCTCGAGGGGCCGAGTGACCTACTTCTGCTCCGAATTCGTATGTTTGCATGTATGTAAGAATGGAAGCAGATTCAATAACAATTTTCAAAAGACAAATTTACAAGGCTATGTGAAACAGAGCAAGGGAGGGGGACTTAACTCTTTCAAAGAGCTGGTTTAGGGTCGAGGGGCTGAATAGTCTCCTTCTGTGCTCTCAGATTCTATGGATTAGTTTTTCTCTAATCTATGAGCATTCAATTGGATTCTTTTCAGCCCTTTATGTTGTTTGAGGAGATTCTGTGGGAAGCAGTAGGTCTAATGAGCGGCTGTTGAGGGTTGGCAATGAGCCATGGTTTAGGAAGTTAGCCATCAGTGTCTGATTTGATTGTGCAGCCTTTTCTCAATGTGCACATTGGAACAGCTCTCTCTCAGCGAAGCCTTTGCAGATGATGGAGCTAATGTGTTGCAAATTGCTCCCAGGGCGTGTTCCTAAAAATCAAAAACAGATTGTGCCGGAGGCCCAACCCTCCCAGTGGGTGTCTCCTCCTTTTCATCTACATTGCGGCTTCCAAAGGGACACGAGGCCATCCTGACACAGGGAACGAGCCAAAACCGGGCTTTCTTTCCCACAGAAGTCGGCTCCACTCTGCGGTCATGATGTAGTGCCTGGCACCCAACCCAGAGATCTGTCACGCTCGAGGAAAGGCTTGGCATCAGCCAGAGGTTGGTCTCCATGACAACGCTGCTAGTTGGCCACCAAATGAAGCCAACCACGATTGGCTAGTAAACAGTGGAGTGGGCTCACGTAAAGTGAACCTCTATTTACGATTGGAGTCACAGTAGGTTCCCTTCCACTGATAGACCAGCCAATGCATCTAATGATAAATTTGATGGTTTACATGTTGCTCTCACATAGGGCCAGCACAGGCATGATGGGTTGACTGGCCTTCTTCTGTACTGTAAGCTTTTATGGTTCTATGAGTCTATCTCAATCTTGGGCAGCGGTGCTCCATACAATGGACCAACACTTTGACATCTCAGGAACCAACACCATTCACCCAGGGATAGGCAAGGCAACCAGCAGGGATAAGATTGTATTCATTCTGGAAACATTGCTTGCTACAAGCATGAGGAATTTAATCTATTCAGTAGTCTGACTATGTAACACTGTTGACTTGTTATTGATCTAAGGAATAAAGTTGAAATTATTTTAATCAACTTCTCTCAATCTCGGCCACTGAGTGCAACAATAAATGTTTAAGCATCGAGCGGTTAATGCTGACTCACTGTGACATTTGTAACCTCTGTTATATACTTTGCCAATTAATCCTATTTCTTAATTACTGTCACCCTCAATGTTTAAATTTATATTTTGCTAATGATGATTTAAAGGTGGAATTGTCTGGTCAAGTTGGCAACGGGCGTGTTTGGTGGGCGTAAGCGGACAATGTGGCGGGAAGGCCAAAAATCGGTTGCACGATGTCATGAGGCCAGTTTGCAATTGTCCACTCAGCCTGTCGATAGCGGGCTGCGTTTCCTGCTACTGCACATCAGGAACTTCATTGTAATACACCTGCATCTCATTATAAGCCCAGCTCGCTGGAATCATCCCTCTACGCTGGGTCATCCAAACACGCTGACATGTTTCATAACTGAAAATAAGTGATGTGCACCTGGCGAGCTGCACTTCACTCGGGACTTTGAGGTTTGTTTGCCCACCTTGCCTCAGGCAGCACTCGCAGTCATCAGCGCCAGGCTTCGCAGCCAGCACCACATCACTTTTAGGGGGGCTTACGGGCAGGTCTTACTTATGAGGCCAGATGTAAGGCAGGGATGGCTTTTCAACAGCTGCAGGGCAAGGGAAGGGGGGCGAAGTGGCCTCGGGCAAGGGAAGATGTTGCAGGATGAGAGCTGCAACAGGGAGGGAGGGTAACCCGGGGTGTGTGCGGGGGCACATGTTGATCTGTGCAAGTGGCCTCAAGAGGGTGAAGGCTGAGAAGGCAGTCTCCAGAGGAGATGAGTCCAAGTGGAGATGTGAGGGTGTGTGTGAGAGAGTGAGTGACAATGTCCCTTGAGCTGGCAGTGAGTGAGATGCCAGTGAATGTGTGATGGGCTTGTGAGTGTGTGAGTTTAGAGTGATGAGGTGGTTGCCTTACCCTGGTGGCGCAGATAAGATCATTCATCCTCTTTCTGGATGGCGAACCTCTCCTGTGCTGCGTTGGCACTGACCACCACTGCCACCGCTTCCCAAACCAGAATGGTGACACAGATGGGATTTCTACGGCCAGAGCAGAGATAGGGGACATCGTGGTGGGCTCCAACAGAGTCCAGAAGGCATCCCAGGGATGAGTCACTGAATTGGGCAGCTGCACTCTTCTTCGCTTTTGGGGCCATGTCTTCACCGGTGCCCCCCCTGGGCTGGAAGCACTGGGAGGTGTGTGTGTGGCTGCACCTTAAATATGGCGTCGGCGTGAGGAAGTGGCAAGATGATGGTGTGGTGGGAGAATCCGAGGCTGCCCGCCAGTGAAATGGCCTGTTTCCTGGGAATGCATGATTAAAGAGGCGGGATTGGGACAATCCGGCTCGAAAACCCTTAATTGCGGCCAGCGGGTAAAATGTCCTTTTTTCCGCCCACCGCCACGTTTAGTACAAATCTGCAACGATTCCGCCCTAAGAAACAATTGTTAGTTCATGACTTTGTTGTCTGGCTTCATTCTCTGTTAGCAAGAAAGGGTTAACTTGTTCATTCAGTAGTCTGTGCGGATCCTGGTGGAAATTTGATGAAGTAAATGTAATCCAAACTGGTTGATCTACAACAGTCGTCCAGACACATTTAGGCATTGCTAACTTCCAGGCAAAGACTGGGTAGTAAACCTTAGACAGCTCCTTGACAAGGAATTAAGATGAAGGGGTTAAGGATGCATCTGGACTGGTGCCCCTGACGAATATTCTTGTCAGGGTATCAATCCTGGCGTTCATACGCAAGTCAGCAGAGAGATTAGAGAGTTGGTTACAATATTGGATGTCTTAATAAAATCAAGGTTCTCTATATCACTGCACAGTACGCATGTTCCTGTGACTATTTGTAATTTTAGGTGAGCTTGCTAAATTTTGTTTGAGTATTGCTGAAAAAAAAGACATGTCAAAACTTTTTGTCTTGCACTCACCAGGACTCTTCACTAGACTATTAATATAAGGGGAAAACAACAATTTATGCTGTATGAGAAGAGAGCGCTGACTGGTTGGCAAGTGGACTCTGATTGGTAGAGGCGTTGTCATGGAGAATGCACCAGTAATGTGACTAACAGTTAACTGCCAAGCATTGTTTGAAATTTAAGCCAAGCAGCTTGACCTTGATTGGTCAAGGCATTGCCCTGAGGAATGAGTCAGCGAATGGCTGTCACTTATTTTGTTTAGCTGAAACAGGCGCAATGTGTGTTGTCATAAAAGCCGATTACAGTCATGAATTACTTATGGGCATATTGAACGTTTTTAGGAAGACTTGTGTGTTTTTAATGAAATACAAGCAAGAACACTGAGAAAAAGATGGCTGATAATGTAAAGTGGCCACTTTCTGGAAAATTCCTATGTAGATTATACTGACAGACCTGTCCTGAGAGAATATGGAATGTCGTACCTGTAAAGGTGTCATGGCCTTCTTCAAGCAGAGACACTGGAAAGTCAGATAGGAAAGTTGCAAAAGACTGAATTTTAATCTCCCATGGTTGCAAAGACAAAAGACTGATTACCACATTTCAGCAGTCATCTGAAGTCCATTTCCTGTTGACTCATATCTCAGAATGTGCGAAACGGTTGGAGATCAAAGAAAACAGACTCTGGGGGCACCAAGACATGGTTTTGTTACAGGAATACACAGGGAAAAATGGGTTTAAAAGCTAGCTGTAGAGCAGTGCTAGCATGCTAGAGTGCTGTGAAAGTGACAGCATCAGAAGACCAACTAGTCACCCCTGCAGTTACAGGTGACGTCTTTCTCCCTCTCTCTCGTTTTCTCTGTTGCTGGAGGCAAGTCAGCAAAGCCACATTCAAAAAGGAAATAGGACAGCCTCTTCACCTATCCTGCAGAACCAAGTGTCTCCAAACCAAAGGCAAAACTGCCAAAGTCAGCTATACCGGAATCACCCAACTTAACGCAGCAATGTTTTGCCATCTATGCATCACTGACAAGCCAAAGACTGGCTCGTATATCTTTTAAAATTTTTATTTCGACTTTTAACTTCTCATTTCTGATCTGTGTGTATGCGTGTTGCAGAAATATTATTGTTCTTGGGTTTTTAGTAACTAATAAACTTACTCTTTTTTGACCTTCTAAAATATAAATATATTTGGACTGGAAAAAGCTATCCACGGGGGAAGGAATCCTTTTTAAATTAACCTTGTTGCAACCAACTGGGAAGGGTTGGGGGTGGATATGACTGTTGAATAAGGAAGGGGGGGGCCAGCTCATTCCTCCTCAACCAGGAAAATAACAAAATGGGGGTCCCATTCGGGAAGTTAACAAATTGTGGGACCTCACCTGGGGACCGGTCGTAACAGTGTACATGTTCTTTCTGTCTGCAAAGATCAGGGCCCTGTGTATTAATATGTGTAGCTTCCAGAACACACATTGTGAGCCTGAGTGACAAATTGGTTATCAGCGTAATGCTTAGCACACTGAGGATTATTTAGCAAGTGTTGTCCAATCGCGGAATCACATCTGATGTTGGACACTGTGTTTTGAGTTTTGCAAGCACAGGTTGGTTGGGGACGGTCCATACCGTGCCCTTAGCAAACAATGGCTGGGACATGATGCTTGATGCGATCTGCTAGATTTTGGGATGTACGACCTAGCATCACACTGGCACAGAAATTCAAATAGATATTCGTTCATGGGATGTGGGTGGCACATTCAGCATTTATTGCCCATCCCTAATTGCCCTTGAGAAGGTGGTGGCGAGCTGCCTTCTTGAACTGCTGCAGCCCATGTGGTGTAGATACACCCACAGTGCTGTTAGGGAGGGAGTTCCAAGATTTTGACCCAGCGACAGTGAAGGAATGGTGATATAGTTCCAAGTTAGGGTGGTGAGTGGCTTGGAGGGGAACTTGGAGTTGGTGGTGTTCCTGTGTGTCTGCTGCCCTTGTCCTTCTAGGTGGTAGAGACCGCGGGTTTGGGAGCTGCTGTCCAAACAGCCTTGGTGAGTTGCTGCAGTGCATCTTGTAGATGATGCACACTGCTTGCCACTGTGCAACGGTGGTGGGGGGGGAGTGAATGTTTAAGGCCATCTTAAACATTCGTAGCACATATATAGTTTTAATACAGCTACAACACTTTTATTGCTTCCGGTTTTGCATGTCACTCTCTGCATGCTTGCACCAGTTAAGAACAGTATTGAAAATATAGGAGATACTGGAAAATGCACAACAGACCCATCAAGGTCTGAAAGGAGAAGATTCAGAACAATAGTCGATTCTGCTGCCGGGTTTGTAACCAAAACATTCACCTGCCTTTTCAACTTTAAAATTGCCCTTTTATTTAATTAGTTCTCCAAACTTGAATAATGTTGGCAAGGTCCTATATTTCACCCTTACAGAGGTGGTACTGAGCCTTCTTCTTGAGGTCCGGTTGTTTGTACAAATGAGTGGTTTACTGGAACAAAAACAAAAATAGCTGGAAAAACTCAGCAGGCCTGACAGCATCTGCGGAGAGGAATACAGTTGACGTTACGAGTCCGTATGACTCTTCATCAGAACTAAGGAAATAGAGAAAAGAGGTGAAGTATAAGCTGGTAGAGGGGGGTGGGACAGGTAGAGCTGGATAGAGGGCCAGTGATAGGTGGAGACAAAGAAGAGATTGCCAAAGATGTCATAGACAAAAGGACAAAGGGTGTTGACGGTGGTGATATTATCTAAGGAATATGCTAATGGGGACATTAAGGGTAGCAAGCAGGACAAGCAAGTGGCAGATGGCCCTAGTGGGGGTGGGATGGGGGGAAGGGACTGAAATGGGCTAAAAGGTGGAGATAAAACAATAGATCAAAATAAATTTAAAAATTGCTGGGAAAAGAAAAATATATATTTTTTTAAATTATAAATTATTGGAAAAAGGGGGATAGGAAAGGGGGTGGGGATGGAGGAGAGAGTTCATGATCTGAAGTTGTTGAACTCAATATTAAGTCCGGAAGGCTGTGAAGTGCCTAGTCGGAAGATGAGGTGCTGTTCCTCCAGTTTTACTGGGCCTGGTTTACAAAGAGTCACCCATGCTGTTTTGGGTTGGAGTCAGCCTCGGCAGAGAGGCAGGGGTGGCAGATTCCCTTCCCTCAGTACACCAACCATTGCTTTGAATGGGATATTTGATCATTTACACGTTGCCCTCACAAAGGGCCAGAACAGACAAGATGGGCTGACTGGCCTTCTCCTGTACTACAAGTTTCTATGGTTCGATAATCTTTTCACAATCTCGCTTACCCCCAATAATACAATCATATTTCCCAACCACATAAGGTATTCTTTTTAAGCATCACATTTCACAGATTGAGAACTGATATTGGAGAGTTGGGAAATTGGAGATCTAAAATAAAATGCTGGAAATATACTTCAGTCTCAATAGCACCTGTAAAGAGAACAGTTCGATTCATGATCTGGATTGGATTTGTCACGGCACAGTTTGAAGTCTAAAATATTAAATAATATTGGGGGGGGGGCCTGGATTTGTTTCTCTGTGAACGCTGAGAGTTCATCACATGAGACTAGAAGTATGAGTCACTTATTCAGTAATGTTTAAACTGCCCAGCATTGTTACATCTTCCTGGTGTGATCTATGTACCATTGCACCACATCAAAGGGTACTTAACGGACTGAAACAAACTGGCTGATCGGAAGATTTGTTTGGACTATGGAGCTTTACTCCTTTAATCATGGTGCAGGTCATTTGATGAACACATAACGATGAAATAATCGTGCATTCATGAGGTTTAATCAGAGCTGTCAGCACTGGCAGGAGCAGGATTTATGGTCAACGAGAGTGAGATAAAAAACAAACCTGGTTCAGGATCTGTACGGCAAAGGAAGATCCATGCAAGTTGTTTACAATTTTTCAAACTAAAGTGAGTGGTCATTTCTCCAAATGAGTCAAGGCCTGACACGTTTGCTTTGTTCAAGACATCTTTTCCACCTTTTCATTTCATCCGGCCCTCTTTCCTGAGGTACTATCTGATGTCCTCTGGTGTTGCAGCTTTGAAGCCATATCTGAGGGTGTCCTCAATGACTGTCCATACACATAGAATAATAGATGGTTATAGCACAGAAGGAGGCCATTCGGCCTATGTGTCTGTGCTGGGTCTCTACAAGGGCAAATTACCTCGTCCAACTCCCCTACTTTAGCCCCATAACTCTGCAAATATTTTCCCTTCAGGTACTTATCCAATTCCCTTTTGAAAGCCTCAAATGAATCTGCCTCTTCCACTCTCTCAGTGCATTCCAGATCCTAACCACCCATTGTGGATAAAGGTTTCTCCTCATGTCACCATCGCTTCTTTTGCTAATCACTTTAAATCAGTGTCCCCTCATTCTGGATCCTACTGCAAGAGCAAACAATTTCTCTCCATTTACTCTGTCCAGACCCAAAATTCTCTTCTCTAAGGAGAACTGTCCCGGCTTCTCCAGTCCACCCACATAACTGAAGTTTCTTGTCTCTGGAACAATTCATGTAAATTTTTTTTCTGTACCCTCCCCAAAGTCTTCCCCTTCCTAAAATGTGGTGCCCAGAATTGGGCACAATACTCCAGTTGAAGCCAAACCAGAGTTTTCTAAAGATTCACCATAACTTCCTTGCTTTTGCCCCCTCTGCCTCTATTTATAAAGTCCAGGGTCCTGTAAGCATTATTGACTGCTTTGTCCACTTTGCCTGTCACCTTCAATTAATTATGCATATATTCACCCAGGTCCCTCTGCTCCTGATCGCCCCCTTTAGAATTGAACCCATTATTTTATATTGTCTCTCCATGTACACCTACATCTACACACACACACTTATACACCTACACACACACACTTATACTCCTACACCTACACATGCACTTATACACCTACACCCCCACACACACACACACACACACACCACCACCACCTGGAAGTTCCCCTCAAAGTCACTCACCATCCTGGCTTAGAAACATATCGCCGTTCCTTCACTGTCGCTGGGTCAAAATCCTGGAACTCCCTCCCTAACAGCACTGTGGGTGTACCTACACCACGTGGACTGCAGTGGTTCAAGAAGGAAGCTCACCACCACCTTCTCAAGGGCAACTAGGGATGGGAAATAAATTCTGGCCCAGCCAGCGAAGCCCACTTGCCATGAATGAATTTTAAAAAAACACTTGCACACATTCACTTATACACCTACCCTTACATATACACTTACACACACCTACACCTACACCTACACATACACATACACACACACACACACTTATACACCTACACATATGCACACACACCTACACACACACACACACACACACACACACTTAGTCTTACACATATACACCTACACTGACAGATGCACCTACACACACCTATGCGTACACACTGACACACACGCTTATACACCTACACCTATACACACACACACTTACACACCTACACCTACGTATACACACTTACACACGTACACACACACCTACACCTACACACACATGTGCACACACACATCTACACCTACACACATACATTAATTCCCAATGAATGGAGATAGAGGTAGGGTTCTGATCTCTATACACTGGGTTGACATCCACCAGGATATAACATCCAGTAGGACTGGAGTGGTGACTCTGCTGCCCCCCTGTTTACATTGTCTCTAGTTGGTTCTCCTGTTAGAGGACTGTAAGCCAGGCCAACAGCCTGGTCACATAAATCAGAGCCATGATCGGGGAGGCTATGAGGGGTTTGTAAACAAGGATTCTAAATTCAGTGATGCTGAGTGAGTGGGACACAGTGTGAGGGGCAGGGTGTGGGCAACAGAACTTTGGGTGAGTTGAAGTTTTTGTAGGTGAAGCTTAGGTGGTCAGTTAGGGGTCCATTGAACATTCTGGGGGTGATGCTGATACGTGCAGTAGGGACAGAAGTAGGGGCAGAATTAGGTGGCTCAGTGTGTTTGGAAGTAAGTTGCCATGGTGATGAATAGAATGTGAAGCTTGAAATGTGGGTCAAATAGACCCTGAACTCAGCTGATGCACCTGGGATGTAGCCAGGAAGTGGCTGGGAGATGAAAAGGATGTTGACCCAATGTCCATTTGGAGAATGTACCGTCTCATCTGGTAGATCCATTCAATTATGAGCAAGGATTTTTGGAATCAGCATAACTTTACCAGAAGGAAACAGAGTTTCCACCATCTTTCCTGTCACATTACGATAACAGAGCGCGAGCTAAGGGCCACTCGGAGCACATTGGCCTAGATAATCCTGGGATCTGACCTTGTTGGCATAGGCATGGCAGAGTGCCTCCACACCTAGTGTCGCCCCCAACCCCACCTTCCCCCACCCACCCACCCTGCCCCCCCCCCCACCCCCACACCCCGCAAGGCCAGAAGCCTTGTCCCAAATAATGGGGATGGGGCAGTTTGCACAGCTGGGGGCAGGCAGTTTCTGCAGAGCGCTCACTGGACTAGTTGATCTAAACCAGGCAACCAAATGGGCCGAGGAAGTTTATTTTAATTAAAGCTCTTCGGCTCCTACAGTGTCAGGCTGACACAGGAATGTAATCAATTCCCTCGGCGATGGATCATCTTACTCCAGGAAATATTTTGGGCCTTCAGGACAGGGTTAGGAATGCCCTCCATCCACATTCCAAAGCACTTCACAGCCAATGAAACACTATGGGAGTGGAGCCGGTGTTCTCGTGCTGGAGATGGCACAACCAATCTGTGCACAGCCAGCTGCACTGCGAAAATGTCAGATAACCTGTTTTCGAGATCGTTATAGAGGGCAGACAGGGCCTGGGTTAGCATCCTATCAGATGAACATCTGGCAGCGCAGCACCCCTTCAGTACTGCACTGGACTGTCAGCCTAGATTTTGTGCTCAAGTCTCTGAAGCCAGACTTGAACCGCTTCAGATTCCGAGGCAACGACTGAGCTATGGAAAATAGGCTTAAGCAAGAGAAGTGACTGGGCTTAATTTGTGCATATTTACTTAACAAACATCTACCCCTTTCAGTCACCAAGGGAACGAAGCACTCAGCATGATTAGCAAACACTCGCACACTCGGCTTTTTATCAAACCAATTTACCAATAGAAAAGCCAAAGGTTCACACGCAAATATCTTGTGAGCATTGGCAGATGGCCTATGGCTGTGTTGATTACTCATTATTAATTACCAAACAGAAATGCAATTAGTCACATTGGATTCCCACTGAGCCTCAGGGGAACTTTCACCTCACCTTAGGCCAGGATGTAAAGGGAAGGATTTCCCACAAAAGCTCAGAGAGTGATTCCCGCATCCCCCTCAATCCTCGATGTTTGAGGGGCAGATACGAGTTTGGTCCATGAATTTCAATGGGCTGGAATCCCTGCAGAGCCAGAATCCAACCCATGATTCAACACCCACCCACCCTTGCATGCCCTTCCTTAACTCCAGAAGTATCAGGGCCTTTAAGTGTAGAAAGGATTTAAGCATAATTCACTTACTTTTCCAAAATGTTGCTTTGCAGGCAAGTGAGATATGAAGATGGTGGATATTGACACTAGCAACTGGGAGACAGTCACCGATGGCCATAACCTCTTGAGATCGACTGTTTGAAGGGCCATTGGAAGAGGTAAGCAGAAACGAAAAGCTCAGCTGGCTAATAAGAGGGCCCAGAGAAAACAGAGGTCAGTGAATCGTATATCTTCTCAGCCCACTGTCTCCCTCTGCAGCAAATACGGCTGTGAGTGCCATGGGGCTCCTGAGCCACACCAGGCAGTGCTGAACACAATGCAAGCCACCATCTTATGAAACACAAGGCTGCTATCCTCTTAAAGGAGGAGGGAGAGGTGGCTAGGCAGCGAGGTTTAATGAGGGAATTCCAGAACTTAAATTGCTACAGCACAGTTTAAATATATACTACTTGCTGTGCGTGGTGGTGGTAGAATTGGTTGAAACAGGGCCACGACGTAAACGCTTCTACCTTGGCGGGTATCGCTCCCCCGGATATAAGAAGAACGGTAGCCAGCAAGAAAGAGCGACTCCGTCAAACATCAGATGAGAGGCACCCTCTACATCGTCATACACCTACACCCAGCCGTCTAAAGTCAAGGAAGAGCTTCATGAACAGTGTTGTTCCATTACAATCAACCCCATCTGAAGCCCACATCGCCTTGTGGAAAGACCGGCTCGCCAGTCTCGAACAACTCCCAGCGATGGAAATTCTACCAGATGAAAGCCTTCCCCCAGGAGCTAATTACAACTGGGCAACCTGGAAGTGCCTTAACAGATTTAGGACCGGTGTAGGTCGTTCAAAGGTGTCACTAAGCAAATGGGTACATAGAACCAGCCCGACAACTTGTGAATGTGGAACTGAGCCACAGACTATGCAACATCTCCTGCAATGTCTATCGCTAGAGGAACCCTGCACTGTTGCAGATCTTGCCGAATTCAACAACAAGGCGCAAAAATGTGTCCAGTTTTGGCTGGGCCATGTATATAGACTGTCCGTGGACACGATAAGAAGAAGAGTTTAAGTATGAATTGCTTATTCTGATTTTCTATGTCAGTAAATAATCAACTGCCCTCATCATTGTTCTCTAAAAGACATGCAAGAGGAGGCATTCTCTTTGATGCGGATTCGCAGATGATCAAAGCCTTCCAAGAGAAGTTTAAACAAAAGGAAAGACTCATTTATCCAGTATCTTATCAGCTCTCTCAAAGCATCTTATATATAATGAATTACTTTGAAGTCCAGTGGTTGTTTACAGTCACTGTGCAGATTTGTCCATTTGTGGCAATTGCCAGAACAGAGAAAATTCTGCAAATATACAGAAATCCAGTCAGCAGCTTAAAAAAAAACCCACAGCAACAACTTGTATTTAAATGGAGCTATTGGCATAGTAAATCACTCCAGGGGTGCTTCACAGAAGCATAATCAGACTAAAATGGACACCAAGTAAAGAAGCAAATATTAGGAGGGGTGAATTGAAGCTTGGTCAAACAGTTACGTTTGAAGGGGGACCTTAAAGAAGGAAAGAGAGGAGGATGGATTTAGGGAGGGCTCAGGCAGCTGAAAGCATGGCCGCCCATGGCAGAGAAATTAAAATCAGGGATGCTCAAGAGGCCAGAATTAGAGGAGCGCAGATATCTCAGAGGGTTGTGGGGTTGGAGGGGATTACAGCGATAGGAAGCGGCAGGGCCATGGAGAGATTTGAAAAAAGATGAGAATTTAAAAATCATGGTGTTGCCAGGCCAGGGGCCTGTGCGCATCAGCGAGCACGGGAGTGACGTGAAAAGCTCTTGTTGCGATCTGAACATGAGCAGCCGCATTTTGGATGAGTTCAAGACTCTGAACAGTGGAAGATGGTGGAGACCGGACAGAACCACCTTGGAATAGTCAAGTCTAGAGGCAACAAAGGCAGAAGAGCTCAGGCAGGGTGGAGGGAGACGTTGTTCCGGAGGTGAAAGTAAGAGTTTTAGCAGGCATGTTGTTGGAAGTTCACGGGACTCCAAGGTTGTGAACCGTCTGTTTTAGCATCAGACAGCAACCAGAGAGAGGTTAGGAGCTAGTGAATTGTTCTTTTGGCGTGAAGTGAAGACAATGGCTTACATCTTTCCAATATTAGTTATTGAAAATTTCTGCTCATCTAATACTGGATGTCAGACATGCAGTGTGACAAAGCAGAGACAGCTGATGTGATGGTGAGATAAGAGTTGGATATCATTTGTGTGCATGTGACACCTGAGGTGTTTTCAGATGATGTCACCTCTGGTGGGCCCAAGGGGCCTGTAAAGTAGGTAACCCCACCTTGCCTACCACCAATTCGAGCAGTGAAAGCTGCCGGGATTCACACTTGGCACCGACCTGCACCAACCGTGGGAAAAATGCAGTGTAGGCGTGAAAAGCGGTCATTAATTGGCTACCTTGGGTCTCAGTTGGCTCATGGATGGGCAGGCTGCCAGTCACCTGCTCTGCTATGGATAAAATTGCAGCGGGGGTGAGTGGATAGGCACCGGGAACGGAACCCATGGCATTGCACCCAATTTTATGCTCCCCGCTACCAACCCCCCCCACCCCCGACCTGTCCACCACTGCTCCCCACACCCCCCCAAGCCTCCTCCTCCATGCTTCATCTAACCTTATCCTTTCTCCTTTACGTGTTTATCTAAATGCATCTGTGCTGACTTCAACAATAGCTGCTGGTAGAAAATTCCAAATTCTTACCGCTCTTTGGGTAAAGGAATCTCCCTTGAATTCCCCTCTGGAGTTATTAGTGACTACCTTATATTTATGGCTGCTGGATTTGCTCCCAGCCATAATTGGAAGCAGCTAGCCTGTCAAACCCCTGCATCATCTTCAACACAGCTATCAGGCCACCCCTCAGCCTTCTCTCTCCTGGAGAGAAGAGCCCCAGCCGGTTCAGACAATCCAGTTGCTCAGTGAGTGCAGGCAGTAAAATATCTAACCTCCACAGTTGTCAGCCTGCCTGCAGCTTGTTTACTGATGTGCCACAGACACATTACTCACCAACGGTTTGGTAATGGGCTACAATCCCAGCCAACGTCTTGCTCAAGAGCTGCTCCCAGGAACACGGTATCTTGGGTGATGGGATTCCCCACAAAGCGAGGTTCTGATTTCAACCCTGCCTCGATCTGCAGTCAGTTGCCAAGTGGAGACCACAGTGAGAGAAAAGAAAACTGACAGGGCCATTACTTTTATGAAATAGCTCTTGTGCTGAGGCAATTGCAATGTGAAAGCTGGGCTCACGCTGTCTGCCGATGGTGTTCCTTCCTTTCTTTTGCTGCAGAACAATAATAGAGAAAAATGTCTTGCATTTACTCAACACCATGCATAACCTCAGGATGCCCCAGAGCAATTTACAGCTGATGAAGTACCTTTTTGGAAGTGTAGTCGCTGCTGTAATGTAGAACCACAGCAGTCAATTTGCTCACAGTGAGAAAAACACAGGTAAAGAGCAATGTGATAATTACCAGTTCATCTGTTTTACTGACATTGGTTGAGGGATAAATATTGGCCAGGGCGCTGGGGAGACCTCCTTGGAGCTGTTGAGAAATGGCGCCCGTGGAATTTATGCACCCACTTGCAGAGAGGGTCAGCGGGAACTTAGTTTAATGTCACAGCCAAAAGATTTCACGTCTAAGCAGCGCAGCATTCCCTGAGTATGTACAGGACTGTCAGCCTAGCTTTTGTGCACAAGTCTCTGGGAGGAGCTAGACCACCCAAATTTCTCATATGAAACATTGTGTTCTACCAATGGAGCCACAGCTGACAACAGAAGGTAGAGCATTGTACCCAGCTGGTTGACATCTTATCCGTGGAGAGGCTTTGAATAGAGGGACTCAGGAGTAAAAAATCTACAGAAGGCCATGCTTTAAGAAGGAAAGGCAGGTCACAACAAAGTCCCAGGGCTGCATTATGCTCATAAACCTTTGTAACTAATAATAATTAATAATTGTATTCAGGGAGACCTGGTTTCAGGGAAAATTAAATTGCGTTTTGAAGACAAATTAGTTCTCAGTTTTGGGGGTTGTTGAGTTCATGGATCTGTGTCTCTTTCAAATCCCACAGGTAAAGCTTCCTTCAGAATCTGTGTGGACAGGACCATTGTTATTTCAGGTATGTGGAAATATCAGAGCCCTGTTCGAAATTCCATAAATGTACATGGTTCATGAACAGTGAAGCTCTCGGGTAAGGGTCTGGAACTTCTCCAGTATGGATTAGTGTGGATCCACAGAGAATGACAGACTAAACAGTTGTACAGTCTCTGTTCACCAAGATAACTAATTATTGCGCGATTTAAAAAGGGTGGGAGAGCCAGAAAATCACAGGCAGGCGTATTACCCATGTTACAATGAGACTGTGAAAGGTTGAGTGGTGCTGCTAATGGCTCCCTGTTTATTACATTACTCAGGCGCTGCACAGAGTGAGTTTTCCCTGTGTGTGCCAATTCCCTCGATGTTACCCTCTGTTCATATGAAAGACTGCATGATTGAATAAAAACAGCAAATGCTGTAAACACACAGTCGGTCAGGTTGCGACAGTGGAGAGAGAGACAGTTAGTGGGTGGGATTTTTCGCTCCCGCCAGTGGCAGGCATCGCCAATTGACTTTTGGCCGCTCTCCAAATTTACCCGTCCCGCCTGCAACAAAAGCCTGCTGCTGGCCGGACTGGAAAATCCCGGCCAACGTTTCAGATCAGCTATCTCTAGTCAGGAACAGGAAAAAGGTTCAAGATGTAACAGTTTGTGAGTACAGAGCCAGGGAAAGGAAAGGGTGAGGGGAGAGGGGGATTAAGACAAAAGGGAAGGTCTGTGATAGGGTGGAAGGCCAGGATGATTAAAAGACAAAAGGGATGATGGTTCAGGGCAAAAGGGAGTGACAATGGGGCAAGTAAAGAAATAACACTTGTCCAGGTATGTATGGTTACTACACCACCCTTGACACCTTCTGATGTCTGATCTAAAGTTGGTGAACTCAATGTTGAGAGCAGAAGGCAGTAAATTACCTAATCCAAAAAGGAGGTGCTGTTTCTCCAGCTTCCGTCTTTTAGGGATGTTTGCCCAGTAAGGCCACTGATTTTCCTATTTTCATGAGGAAATCAATGGATTTTTGGAATACGTTCCCCGAAGCAATCCCAGAATCCAATCTAATAAACAATAACAAAATACTCTGGAAATCTGAATCTACAAAAACACTGAGTTCTGATGGCAGGTCATCAACCTGAAGTGTTAACTGATTCTCTCTCCGCAGTTGGTGTCCAGTCTGCTGAGCATTTCCATGGTATAGCTCTGTTGGTGGAATTTTACAGCCCCGACGCGGTGGGGGCTGGGCCATAAAATGCAGCGAGCCGTCCAAAGGCCCTTTGGCTTCGATGGAACCGGAAAATCGTGCCGGCGGGAGGATCCGGAGAATTCCGCCCTGTGTCTCCCAAGCCAACTTGTTCAGCATCAAGGTGCTAATCACTCAAAATGAGCTCCACTGGGAGGGACATGTCACTCGTTTGGAACTCGGTTGTGACAGGAGATTCCCAGCAGGACCTTGGGAACGCTCTAGTGATGCCTCCACATTCCCGCTGACTCATGGGAGTCCCTGGCTTGTGGCGGACCAGGATGGAAAAGGCTTACCTGGAAAGGCACAGAACATATCGAGAGACTCCGTTGGGAACGTGCAGAGAGCCAAAGTCAAGGCATCATCGGAGGGACAAACCTCAAAACAATCCATCTACCCAATCAGCCAGGGCTCATTGCTGAGTGTCTGGGGTTTTTCTGAGCAGGACAAGGAATGGCAAAGCTCTTCAGCCAATCAGCTTAAAGAACCTTCGCTCAGATCCATAACAAGGGATTTGCCCAAACCTTGGAGGCGAGTTTGGAAGCAGGGGAGTGGGTGGGCGTTGGGAGTGGGTGGGGGTGGGGGTGGGGGTGGGAGTGGGGGGGAGGGGGGAGAGGGGGGGGGAGTGGGGGGGAGGGTAGGGGGGGAGTGATGGGTGGGGGAATTCTGGGAAAATGGCAAAAAAATAAATAAATTGGGCTCGCTCCCTGACATGTTCCCACCCCCTTGCACTTTTACTGCTGGTATCATCAGGGCAGTGACAGCAGCAGGGGAGACGGTGGCATAGTGGTAATGTCACTGGACTCCAGGTGCCCAGACTAAGGATCTTGGGGACATGGGTTCAGATCCCACCATGGGCAATTGGTGGAATTTGAATTCAATTAGCAAATCTGGAATTAAGAGCTATCCTTAGTAATGGTGCCATGAAGCTATCATTGATTGTCATTTAAATAAAAGACACCTAGTTTACTTCCTGGTCTGGCCTACATGTGACTCCAGCCCTATAGCAATGTGGTTGACTCTTACCTGCCCCTTTGAAATGGCCCAGCAAGCAGGGCAATTAGGGATGGGCAACAAATACTGGCCTTGCCAGTGATTCCCACAACCTATGAAAGAATAAATATAAAGAACCTGCCCACCAGTGGTGGGAAGCCAGCTAAAATAGTTATGTAGACAATTAGCAGGCATTTTTGGAAGGTTATTCAATCTTGTCAGGGGCACATCGGACCTCTGCTATTTCTGCAGCTCATCTACACACGGGAGAACAGAGTGCCATGAGATAAGCAGTTGTCATTTCAAAGGACCAAATTGGCAATCCCTCAGGACATCCACAAGCAAATCCTTGCAATTGTTTGCTTGTCACCTGCACATGGATCTATTGGGCAGTGCTGGGTGTGACGAACTGGCTGCCAGTCCCATCAGCAGCACGGCATCTCCATCTTGTGTCACCCCCTCCTCCATTCACATCAGCAGCATTCACAGTGGACCTGCCAGAACTCTTCACTATGGGTGCTTTGATTGGCCCTCCCATATCCTCAGGCCGCCTGCTGTCCCTAACTGAACAGCGGTCCAGCAGGGGGCACCTTAATTAGCCTCCTCTGGGAAGACCACGCCCATTATCCTGCCATACACTCATCCAGAAATCAGCCTGACATTATGCTTGTGATTCAAACAGGACCATTGAGCCCACAGAGTTTAAATTAGGAGCTTTAAAGTAAGAAATGTAAATTAGATTTAATCCATAAAGCAAAAGAGATAAAAGAGACAGAAAAATAATGTTAAAATAACGATTTAACATTTTTAAATCTCCCACACTAATTAACTTCAGAAGGAATGAGACTCCATACTTGCCAAAGCAAATTCTCAGGGCAAGAGAAGTTTCATGGCAGTATTGCTTATCATGTAGTTAAAAATCCACTTACTCCTGAATACACTCACCCTATATTTTTCTGGCATTTTTAGTGGGGAACTAGTGGGCAAGTAATTCAAGTTCTTGTCATTGCATTTATTTCAGTGCTGAGTCTACCAGTGAAGACTGTTACAGTGCATCCAGTGGAGGAACAGTGTATCTCTAACAGCAACTTTTGCATTTTCACGCTTAAGTGTGCACACACGCGCACTGGAAGTCGCAGTCTGATTCAAGATAACCTCGCCATTATTCCTATCGCAAAATCTATTAACATCTGTTAGTTTAACCTGTTTGTTACTAATATCACACAGTGTGATTTCAACCCTCATGTTATGAGAGGGATCTGGGGTTTTCCCTACATCCTTTAACTATAACAGAGAGGAGAGTGCTTGTTCTGGTCTCTCATCAGTGACTACGTTGATCTCACAAGAACAGAGCTTCAATTTGAACTCGTTCTGAAAACGTGGTTCTGCCAGCTCCTTCTCAATCTCAAAAAATAATGAGTTCTCTGTTTGTTCATTAAAAGAAGACCTCTTGCTACCAGCTGCCTTTAATGGGATGTTTCTTAATGGCCTCTTCCACTGAGGTTTACGTTCACAGCAGAGGGGAAATAGCCGTCAGCTGAGAGCCGTGGAGTGCCATTCCTTGCCTGCTACTCAGTGCCTGCAAGATCATGCAGTCACTTATCTGCAAACGTGTTTCGTGTGCCAGCACCACAAGCTTGAAATGGTGCAACAGCCCACAGAATAACATCCTGTGCTAAAAGGCAAACATTTTAATGCTACCATCAGCGCAGTGTTGACATTAATGGGCAGGTCTTGAATTTATGCAGCAGTGTAAAATGAGTGGGAGCATGTTGACAGCCAACTTTACATCTCTTCTGATTCCTCTTCCTGTTGCCTTGAATGGAAGTCAAATTTGGGAGGCTGTGAAATGGAGCTATTGCTCATCTCATGCGGTTGTACAAAGCCATGAGCCACTCCTACCCATTGAGATTTTATTCTTCGCCCAGCAATGGGTATTATAGAGTTATGCAGGAATTGCAACTTCGGAAACAGGCCATTTGGCCCAATCATGTTAATCCTCCTCAAGTGTAGAAAAGGAAAAGGTGGTGGAAGCAGAGTTTTTGAATATTTCTAAGGCAGAGGTGGATAAATTCTTGGTAAGCAAGGGGGTGATAGGTTATCGCGGGTAGGTAGGATGCAGATTTCAGGTTACTGTCAGATCAGCCATGATCTTATTAAATGATGGAGCAGGTTTGAGAGGCTGAATGGCCTACTCCTGCTCCTTGTTTGATGTTTGTATATAAATTCTAATCCCACATACCTGCCTTGCCTCCAACACCCCTTTATTCCCTTTTTGGCAGAATGCTCCACATCCTTACAAAATATGTGTCCCTTCCTCTCTGT
The DNA here is from genome assembly GCF_964194155.1 of Cetorhinus maximus. Taxonomy (NCBI): domain Eukaryota; kingdom Metazoa; phylum Chordata; class Chondrichthyes; order Lamniformes; family Cetorhinidae; genus Cetorhinus; species Cetorhinus maximus. The sequence continues at coordinate 149,946,691 of NC_135883.1, read as the reverse complement.
CTTAAGTGTTTTACATTTGCTCTTTAGTGTCAACTGTGGCTCAATTGGTAGCAGACTTGCCTCTGAGTCAGAAAGTTTCCACTCTCAAAATCTAGACTAAACAGTCCAGTGAAGTACAGAGGGAATGCTGCTTTGCTGGACATACCATTTTTGGTTTAGACATTAACCCTTAAAACCCTATTTGTTCTCTTGGGTGGATGTAGAAGATCCCTTGGCACATTGAGACCCTTTGAGACATTAACTCCCATGCCCTGACCCTCAACAACATGACAGAAACAGACAATCTGGTCAATGTCACATTTTGTTTGTGAGAGCTTACTGTGTGCAAATTGGCTGCAGCATTTCCAAGATTATAACAGCGACTACACTTCAAAAGTATTTCATTGGCTTAAAGCCCTTGGAAATGTCTAATGGTCATGAAAAATGCTGTATAAATGCAAGTCTTTCTTTCTATCTAAGATCTCTTTATTGTCAATCCCTCAATTCCTGGAAACAGCCTTTTTTCAACTACTCTGCCCCAACCCTTTTAAACTTCTCTCATCATATCATTCATTACGTCCGCTAGTGAAAATTCTAAATTGAAAATTTAGCCATGGGTGTTTTACTGGGTCTTGCAAAATGCAGTCAGTGCAGAGAGCAGCCAGTGTTTGCTGATGTTTGACTTGCCGAGAAAGCAGCCATTGATCACAATTACTGAACAGGCAGAGTGGATCAAGCGGGGATTCAGCTTCTGAGTCACTGAATTCTGAGTGTGATGCAGCCTAATTGGAATTTGCCATTCAAAATGCTTGTTCCAGAGGAACTAATCTCATCTAACTTCATTAGTCATACAGCTTTGGATGAAAGTTTATTTAAAGAAGGGGTTTGCCAGCATTAACTGGCTGTACTGTCACTAGTGCAAATAAACGACTGGTGAATGAGGTTCCGGCTCCGAAAGAACAGGTTTTTTTTAAAAAAAAAGACTTAATATTTTCAGAAAATCTTTGCGTATAAAATGAACTTTATGTGGCCTGTGCAAGAAGTCTTACAGTTGAAGTGGTTACTGACAAGAATGCTAGGAATGTTAAAAGGGATGATTACCAGTGTCATATGGCCCAGAACTCTAATTGATGACCTTTAACAGACTGAATTTTATCTCTTCCCCTTTCCGTTCAGAATACCAGCAGGCCTCTTATGCAATTTGCATAAACAAAGGAGATGATGTTGATGCCCTGAGTGATTCTGTTTCTTCTGAAGTGGGTACTTAGGTGCAAATAGAAATTAGCTACATTTACAGAACAGCTGGTCAAATTTCTCAGGAGATCCCAAAGCACTTTGCATTTAACTTATCATTTTTATTGTAAGTGTTGTTTTTTGTCTCACAAACAGCAAACCTGACCAGTTTTTTTGTTGGGAACGCAAGTGACGATACTCAGAGAATAGGGCCATGGAATCTTTGTGTTCACCTGAGCCGACTGCAGAGAAGCCACTGAAATGCTTCATCTTAAGAATGGCACCTCTGACAGTACAGCACTCCCTCAGCACTGTGCTGCAGTCAGCCTGGAGCATGTTTAACAGTCCTGAGGTGAGGCTTAAACCCACAACCTACCGCCAGAAGTGTCACCAACTGAGAACAGCTGACACACGGAAGGGTTGAAAGTTAAGCAGTTAAACACATTGCATGTTTTCAGATGAAGGCTGGCTACCAGTTGTAGTGTGATGCCAGGAAGGTCAGTATTAGTGATGGGCTATACACAGCAGAAAGGTTTCCTTTGGTCATTGTGTGTTTGTGATGGGCTAAACACATCGGAAAGGTTTCCTCTGGTTGCTGTATGTTGGCAATGGTCTAAATGTAGTGGGGAGGTTTCTTCTGGTCACTGTGTTTTAGTGATGGGTTAAACCTAGCACACCCCAAACATGTGTGGAATTCTACTCCAACACACTTGTAACCATACCCCAACAGTCATGAAGCCGCATCCTGACATGTTTGGAGGTGTATCCTGACACGGGTGCAGCACATACACCAACAGCTGTTAACTTACATGTGTGGTGCAGGCATCCCATCATGTGTGGAGCTCTTACCCCAAAACATGTGGAGGCCATACCCCAACATGTGTGAAGCAGGTACCCCGACACATGTGGAATCCGTACCCTGACACATGCCATGTCAATGCCTTCAGTAGACAAGGGAATAAAACTGGCAAGGAAAATTAGTAATCTCTTCAGAGATAAAGCAGAAAATATCTGGAATTTCACATTTGGGTCACATTTACAATAATTGGTGCTAAAAGGCCAGACTCTTAACGCATTTTCTGCCAATCTTTAATATAGTTCATCAAGGACAACATAACTTAGTTGTTTTCATAAAGCTTCTTTGTGATTTGCTCTGAATTTTGTGTTACCTTTGGCATTTACCTATTCTCCATTGTACAGTAAAGACGTGCGTGTGTCACTGATAGTGGAATGAACTCCAGTAGCAGTATAACCGAACTGGCAGTTGTTCTATCTCATGCTGTACTTTTAGAATGACAGCCTGTATTAAGCAGAATATCACACCAGTTTCTGCTACTCATTATAAGACATTGTACATTACAAATGTGACACTTGTGACTCAAGGGTTATATTTTTTTCAATGATGAAACAATCGTCATGTCATTCTAAACTTGCTGCTAAAAGCTACCAGAAGTGAGCAAGGAAGTACACAAGGAAAGATCACTCAGCCCACTCTATTCATAGGTGATAAGGTGGTGACTCCGTTATATAGCAGGAGGGCAAAGCTCCCACCAATCTTATCAAATGCAATTTAAGGGCAAGGGCGGAGGACTTAGATTAAGTGGAGAACTCTTTAAGAGAGCTGGCACAGGCACATTAGGCCGAATGGCCTCCTTCAGTGCTGCAAAGCTGCTTAAGTTGGGAAGGATGGAGCAACAACAGAGAAGAGACTCCACTGCTTGAACCCTGACACCATTATTCTTCAGGTTGGGGCTTCTCTGACTCCCCACTACCCTGAATGCCTTTTCAAAAGGTGGATGAAGCCATGGGGAGATTTCTGTTTAAAAAAAAAAAATTCAGAGGAACTGTTTCCTCTGTTGGGGTAATGGCAATCCGGAATTTGTTCCCCAAAAATGGTTGTGGACTCTGTGTTGATCGAAATTTTCAAGACAAAGATCGACAGACGTTTGTTGGGCAAGGCTATTAAACCGTATGGCAGGTAAACGGAGTTAAGATTTGAATCAGACATGATCTGATTGAATGGTGAAACAGGATTGAGGGACTGACTGAATGGCCTACTTCAGTTTCTACATTCATTAGCATAGCACTGACAGAGAAACATAATGATAGACATTCTGGAAGATCATAAGTTGCACATTTTGACCTGGAGTTAAACCAACAATCCTGGGGTGGCACAGTGGTATTGTCATTGGACCAGTATTCCAGAAGACCCAGGGTAATTCCCAGGTTCAAGTCCCCCCATGGAAGAAGGCAACATTTGAAATCAATAAAAATCTGGAATTAAAAGTCTGATGACCATGAAACCATTGCAGATTGTTGTAAAAACCCATTTGGTTCACTAATGTCCTATAGGAAAGGATATCTACTGTTCTTTCCTAGTCTGGCCTACATGTGACTCCAGACCCACCGTGATGTGGTTGACTCTTAAATGCCCTCTAAACAATGGCAATTAGGAATGGGCAATAAATACTGGCCTAGCCAGTGATGCCCACATTCAATGAATGGGAAAAAGAATGCTTCATGCAGTCAGTGGCCCTGCTGGTTTAGGGAATAACAATGTCAAGGGACAATTAGAAAATAACAATTCCTGTGACGCACCAACACTGCATGATATCCCATACTTATCTCTTTATTCTGTCTCAGATGTTGCACTCATTTCAAGCAACATGTGTACATCTAAGCGATATGTTTCACAAAAACAATTTTGCTTTGGAAAGTACTTAAGCGATAGTTAACCAAAAACAAAGAGATTGTTGCAAACTATCACTATAATTGTGAAGGAATTAAGTGTTTTATATAATTGCCTGAATGACGGGAGGATACCATTGACCCACTAGGCATAAGTCCAATTGCACAAGAGTGCTCTATAGTACCAGAATTTTGACCTGGCCATTGACAATGTTCAGCTGGACCCAGCTAGACCACACAAACATGAACTGACTGTCCATCTGTTAAACGACTGGGAAAAAAAATTGAAAGATGTCCTTTGCCATAGGTGCAGCAGTGGAAATCGTGTCACAGCCAAACAGCAGTCCTTCGTGTTCATCACAGCAATAGTTGAAAAGAGCATCAAACACCAATAACGTCAAAAGAGAATTACAGATGATGCTGCAATCAACGTTTCCAAGGTGCAGATGGCAACGTTGATGTATCTCCTTCAAGCTCAACATGCAGACGTACAGGTTCCATGGTTCAAGCATACTGTGAGAGAGGTCCAAGCTCTCTCTTGTCGACTTTGCTGAGAATGTGCCTGTTATTTGACCTCCAGCTGGTGTTTCCTATCCATAACGTTGAGGACATCATCTAAAATAGAAGGCCCTAGATCTAGCTGAAGGGAAAGAAGAGAGCCGGTGAGGTTGAGGAGGGAATCCTCTGATGAACTGGTTGTTCTTGTCACTCCACACTGTGCGCTGCAGCGAGTGGAATCTTCCTCCACGTTTTTACGTGCTTTAGATTGCCCAATAAAGCTATGTGAGTGATTGATGTTTGGTTCACCGTTCTGTAATACCTTTGGGCACTTTTTCACCTCTCTTCCTTCTGTACTAATGTGCCCATTCCCCCTTTGCTCATCTTTGTCTGGCATGTGTTGCTCAGTGGCTGGGTGGAGCCGAGGAGGTTTAGGAGGGGCTGAGAAATCCCGCTTTGAGACAAAGGTCATGGCAGTCAGTAGAGGGAGGTTGAGGGCTTGAGATCCGCCAATGCTAGGAAGTGATATGGCATTCTTCAGCACCGGTGAGGGTGTCTCGGAGAAAGTAGGGTTTGGCGTGCTGTTTGCCCGTAAAAACTCACTGTGCCCTCCATACTGGCCAAGTTTTGCCGTGCCTTGATTTCCAGGCAAGAGATCATACTTCCCTTGGAGAAATGAAATGTCCCCGAATACATCATGCTCCCCTCCATTGCCAATGTGAATGGTATGTCGGAAGTCTCCAAGTGGAGGGCTAATCATGTCAGGGGATAAAATGTCCCTCAGTTTAAATTTCTTGCCTTTCTTGCTGCTGGTTGTTTTCAGGTAAATCGGTGTCTTGGCCGGCATCCCTTAGGCAGTGTCAGAAAAATGTCCAAAAACATCCAATTTTCCCAGCAGGTATGAATAAAAATCCTCCAAGTGAAAAGGCTTCAAGTTCCTTCTCTCCTGTTTCTTTGTCGTAAATTATTTTGAAGAGAAGCCAATCACATTGCCAACTTGTGAAACCCTTTCAGCTTCAAACAAGAGTCTTTTTCTTTTACAGCGAAGGAGAAGGGAGACAAACACAATCATGGGCAGCTCTAAACAACATGATGTCCTTATCAGTCAAGTGATTCAAAACCTGGAAAGGCTGGCTCCTCTGAGAAACACGAGGTGATCTGTGTAAGGAAATCAAACAGACTATCAGCATATATAGAGAATGATCTGCAATGCAACTGACCATTCTAGCTTGTGGATCAACATTCACTCAACAGGGGAAAAGTAGCATAGTGGTAATATCACTAGACTAGTAATCACAAGGCCCAGACTAATATTCTGAAGCCATGCATTCAAATCCCACTATGGCAGCTACAGGAGTTTAAACTCAATTAATTAATAAGTCTGGAATAAAATCCTAGACTCATTAATGATCATGAAACTACTGTGCTGTACATTAAATGCATCATGGTGGTTGAGCATTATTCATAGAATGGTACAGGACAAAGGGAGGCCATTCAGCCTACCATGCTTATGCCACCTCCTTGAAATTAGTGCTACTACCCAGGCCTGTAAATGTTTACCTTTTAAATATTTTTCTAATCCCCTTTCGATGCTACGATTAAATCTGCTTCCTCTAACCTTTCAGGCAGTGCGTTCTAAATTGCTGCGTGAAAAAGTTTTTTTTCACCACGCCTCTGGTTCTTTTGTCAATTACCTTAAATCTGTATCCTTTGGTTATCGACCTCCTACTGGTGGAAACGGTTTCTCCATATTCGCCCTATCAAAATCCTCCATGATTTTGAGCATCTCCATTGAATCTCCCCTTAACCTGCTCTACTCTAAGGAGAACAATATTCACTCACTAAAGGTTGCTAAAACCTGTTCACTTGCTCGGTTATTGTTTGAGTTCAGTTTTTAAAACCTCGTTCCCGGATGGGCTGTGCTGCTGGGCCGCTGCATTGTTAAGGGGACAATGTGTCTGAATGACTCACCACAACAGCAGGTAGTGATGATTTACGGCACAATTCACCTCAGTCAGCACAAAATTGTTGAAGCTGTAAGCACAGCTGCAGCCTTTCCGTGCAGTTTGAAAGGGAGCCATAATATCATCATAAAAAGCTTCAAGTTGACTGACATGATAGCTGAAGCAGTATAACCAAAGCGAGAATCCCTGGTCTGAGCTGTTAGCTGATCCAGGCTAGGGTAGTCATGGGGCACTACAATTGCACTCAGTGAGCCCAGGCTTTGCAGAGGGATTTTAAAATAAACACTCAGACATGGTTCCTGTTTGTGATTGCTACCTAGTGACTAATACTGGAGTGTGACAGAAGTAGCAAGAGAGAGAGAGAATGAGAATTTGTAACAAATTCAGCCCCTCATGGACTTACAAACTGACGTATTCACTGTTGCAATACTAGTTTCAGTTGCAAGGGAGAATGAGATAATGTTAAACATTGCTCCCCTGCAATAGTATCACTTACATTTTCACCGTCACGCAGGAACATTTAATAAGACACAAAATAATATAATGGACACGGATGCCTAATGGGATGGATGAATATTGCTACAGAGATACATACAGGGTTATAAGATATGGATTTGGAATCAGAAAAGGATGTAGTTTAAGAAGCATGAAGGGATGGACAAGATCCATAAGAAGCATAAAGGAAGCCGCAAGGGAATCGGTAACTTGAGAAGATGGATGAGAAGCAGTTTGATGTGTAGAAGAAGCTAACAAGAAACAAGTTGAGAAAGGAGAAGTCAAAGGCAGAAACGTAAGAAAGGGAAAATCAATCAGATGGAGCAAGAAATTGAGGAAAATAAAAATATGTTCATATGATTTTTCTTATTTTTCCTAATTAGCAAAATTCTAGGGTTCAAGAGAAAGGCATAACTTAGATTTCCATAGCAGCTTTCACATCCTCAGGGCAAACCAAAGTGCTTCGCACCCAGTGAATTACTTCTGCAGTATAAACACTGTTGTTTTATAGAATACAACAGCAAAAGCAGAACTAAGGCCCACCAACAGAATTGAGATAACTGGCCAGTTAATCTCCTGTGCTCATTATTTTTTCTACACTTGATACCTGATGTCAGGGTTAACCACAGCCAACACACACCATGGCCCAAAAGGAAAGCTCCCTGTATTACTCAGATGCCCGAGTTAGTAAATCTGTCGGAAGTGAGGAGTGAAGCTGTAGTCAAGTTTCCTGGGCTGCAGTGCTTCCTGTGAGGAGTGGCACTTGTGTTATGATCCCAGCTGATGTCATTACTGGACAAGTCAGATCCCAGAATGGAACCTGCCTTGATAGACCGTAATTTCTTTTTAAACCGTGGAGTGTGCTTACATGAAACTGATTCACAAAAAGATAAAACATTTATTAAACAAGGAACATTGACTATATTACACTAGACAACAAAAAGGTTGGAAAGATTTCAACACAGACACCCAAGGGCAGATTATTTAGGTCGGCAGGCGAGAGCGATTGGCGGGTCTGGGATCGGTCAGGGAACAGGCCGCCAACCGCAATTGGCCTCCGACTGTGATTTCATGCTGGCCGGCCAATTAACAGTCAGCCAGAGTGAAGCGTGCATTGAAATGCTCAGCACTGCCAGGGTGGGGGTGGGGAGGAGGGCGGGCGCTAATGTAAGCGCGGGCACGGGCGAATGCTGAATGAAAGCTCCCTGAAGGCAGAGAGCTGCCCCGCAGAGCTGAACACTTGAAAACAATTAAATAAAGTTTTTAAAATCAGGAAAAAATGTCCAAGCATCACGATCAGTCACCTGGACATATACATGGTAAAAATGCTGTCCTTCCACTCTAATTACCACACTGCCCCACATTTAGGTAGGAGACAGCGATGTAGTGGTAATGTCACTGGACTAAGCGTCCAGCGGCCCAGGCTAATGCTCTGGGGACATGGGTTCAAATCCTACCACAACAGTTGGTGGAATTTAAATTCAATTGATAAATCTGGGATATAAAACTAAAATCTGGGATTAAAAAGCTAGTCTCAGTAATGATAGCCATAACAACGATCATGTAAAAACCCATCTGGTTCACCGATGTTCTTTAGGGAAGGAAATCTTCCATCCTTATTCAGCCTGGCCAAATGTGTCTACAGGCCCACAGCAATGTGGATGACTCTTAAATGCATCTGAAATGGCCTAGCAAGCCTTTCAGTTCTCGGGCAATTAGGGATGGGCAACAAATGCTTGCCAAGGACACTCATATCCCATGAAAGAATAAAGGCAGCAAGTTTCACATTCTCACCACTCTGTGTAAAGAAACCAGGGTTAATTTTGGTGAAATAAAAACATGCACTAAATAGATGCTGTCTTGGAAGACACATCTGTTTGAAAGTCCAGATTTAGCATGCCATTTTAGGCCTAATTGCTGATTACCATAATTTGAACCTATAGGTTTAGCACTCAAGCACTAGTTAGATGTAATTTTAATGCCTATGTGGCTACTGTAAATGTCCAATAAGGTGCAGAAGTACAGCACTCACTCACTTAAATGAAACCTGAGAGAACTTCCAGAATAAATGTTGTCAAGAGTATTGGTGATATCTCGACCAAATGTCTCAGAAAGTTTTCAGAAATGTTTCAAAAGTCCTCTTCGAACCTTCAGCAAAACTGAACCGTAAAAGGTGTTTCCTCTGCAATGGCAAGTTTACTCCCAATCAGATGGTTGTTGTTATGTCAAGCGCTAGCCTCTAAAATGCCATGCAGCCTCATTAATGAGCACTAGCAGGAAATTTAAGTGGCAAACAGCTGCCTACCAATCCTTCAAGAAGCCTTTCCTAGTGCAAGCTTCAACTTCTTTACCAAGGTAGAGCCTTGCGCTTAAACGTGCTAAGCTGATGTTTCCGCCTTAACCACTTTGGAGACTCTTTAAAATATCCACGCGAAATCACCTGAATTACTCCTATTTTCTGTATTTGATCTATTGGTGGTCATCAGGAAATATGGCCACTTGTTCTGATCTCACCCATAAGTTCATATTTATCCTTCAGAATCTTTCCTGATATTTGCGTTCCCTCACTTCCATTAACATCCTTGTAGATTTTTTCTCTAGGGCTTCAATATTCTTTTTGTCATATGGTGATCAGAGTATTCCAGACGTGGTCTAACTAAGGTAACTATAAATTCAACATTACTTTTTTGATTTTGTATTTTTGTTCTCTAGAAATGAACCCAGCACTTTGCTGAGAAAACATGTGCTTAAAACATACAAAGGGTTAGCTTGTCATCTGACCACCCTCTCCAACTGGCCAGTAATTCAAACATGATCACGTATTCTGATTGTGACTTAGTTAGATCAAGTCTGGGAATTCCTCCTCTTAGCCAGGGTCCCATTGCTGAAGTGATTAGGTTTGATTGTTGGTCCCCGCCCAGGTGAGTGCCTGAACATGGTGCTAGTGGAATATGAAATATGGTTCATTTACATTTCTTTGCGGCAATTGTCTTTGATGGGTCTTTGCAGACACGCCGTCTCCATCTCAATGGGGTTGGAATGTGGAATGCAAATGGTGTAGCCATCTTGGCTGTGAGCTTAAGTCACTTGGGTCTGTGTTTTAAAAAAAACCTGTTTTTAATAGTTCAGTGGGTTAAAAATCATTATTTTCCATAAATCACATCTTCATGACAGCCTGACCAAATGACGATGGCTGGTTGTGTCTGGCAGTCTAGTGGTGAGTTTGTTTGTAATCCTTGGGGAACTACTTCGGGGTATGTGTCTGAATCCTGGTGGACTTGTCATGATTATGCATCTGACTTGTAGCCTTGTGATAAATAGATGCTTGGCTATTTGTGTATCTGACTTTCCTATAGCGCGTGACGTGCCTAAGCCCTGGCAATCTTTGAACCATTGAAACTTACAGCATAGGCAGAGACCATTGTCTATGTGAGCTGTTTGCTAGATCAACTAATTCCATGGCTCTATTCTCTTCCCATATCCATGACTTTGCTTTGAGTGTGTTCAATCTATTCCTGTCACGTTTACATACCTGATTCTCTCGAGTGTTAGTTCTCAAATGTTTTTGATTGAAGGATCACTTTTCAAATGGATTAGTAATCATGGAATTCCCATCTAAATTGTAATACCATATCGTAATCATAATATAGAAGTGCTGCATTTACTGCATATAAAGTGTGTTTTAATAATGCTTTTACAAAAACTGGTATTTACTTTCAGGTATCAATGAGATAGGTGTGCCTGCTTCTCACTGCAGAGTCTGTCTATCCTTGTGTACTCCCCCAGGTGAGATAGCCAACACACTCTGTGCTGCACATGTGACAGCCACCTTCTGCTCCCACACTCAGTCTCCAGTTTTGAGAACTACTGTCTAGAGGTATACCTAAGGTTATTCCAACTCAATAGTTCAGATATTGGCCCATCTAAGTACTTACAGAGATAAGAGTTCCATTCTCTGAAGACTAAGTTGATATCCAGGAATATTTGATAGGAGTGGAATGACAAACCTCCCAGCACATCTGGCCAGTTTTCCTGGCAAAGGGTTGTAAGTCAGGCTTTCTACGTGGCAATTGAGAAAGGGTCTTTGCTATGAAAACAGCATACAACATCTGCGGCAAGTGAAAGCAGTGGGGGAAATGGGTTGCCTCATATGCCACCTGGCACAGAAGAGAAAGAGAAGAGGAACTGGAAGAGGAAGGAAGGGCTGGTAGTCCTTGTATATTTCCACTCCTTGAAGGTGGGCAGTGCTCAAGCAGAAGCTCAAGACCTCTTAAGTGCCCCTTTTTTAACTGGTCCTTTGCACTATCAGATTTCCATTGAAGGGCCAATAGAAAGAGGCTTTGTGCCACAATTTCCAACCTCTGTTGATCAAGTCCCACAAAGATTTTGGTCCTGGGTGAAGTCTGAGGTACAGAGTATCAGACCAGCAACACCAGGTGTTTGAGGAGAAGGAAGGAAATTTGATAAGATTGTGATGCAATGTACAGTTGTTTAGTCATAATGGATAAGCTCACTGGTGAGAAGGGGGCGTAGGTCAACTACATCTGATGTGGGATAGTATAATATACAAGGATTTTCTTTTGAATCTCTAGTTCACCTTTCTCTTCCTGCTGGCTGCACAACTCCAGAATTTAGCATCCTGTGAAAGTTGAATATAAGAACAGAAGACTCAGGCGAGAAACAGCTATTCAGCCCATCAAATCCTGTCCCACTGGCACCCTAACATTCCCAATTGCATTTTAAATCCCCCTCAAGTCTCTGCTACTATACCAAGCAAATAGTTAGACATTTGTATGAAGAAGCCTGATAAGTATTTTAAATTTACTATTAAACAAATAAGGGCACTGTTACATTGTTCGTAAAGAGCTAGGAACTAATTGTTATGTGAATATATATCCTGGGGTGTCACATTCACTGTTGCACTGCAGTCATATGCCCAGTAACAAAATGTATCAGGCTATCAGCCCACTGGCCACATGCAGAACTGAAAGAAATACAGTCAAATGCAGCTCCAGCATTTTGAGTTAAAGTGTGATGATTTCTAATGTATGGGAACCAGAAAACATAACAGGGACCCAATTTACATCACAGAATCATACAACATCAAAAGCAGACCATTCACTCTGTCAAATCCGGAGCGGCAATAACTGACACCCTTTTGATTGACCAAGTCCAGTAATGTGTTTCCACTTTTGCTGCAAACCCGTCAGTTAATCCGCATTTGGTGCGGACCAATTGTCCCGAGGATGGGTCAGGAACGTGGAGAGGCCATTGATACAAGCAGAAGGTTTGCCGTTCAACGTAACTAAAAAAATAACTCCGCATAAACAAGTACAGTCACACAGATGTGTTACTCTGGTTATAAATAACAGCAGATGCATTTGAGCATCTTACATTTGCCTTTCAGCATTATGTAAAAGAGGCTAGCTTCACAAAATGAGCTGGCGGTCCAGGTAGTCTCGGTGGAGAGACAGAAACAGATGTTGCCTGAGTGGTTTCCAGCATTTTCTATTTTTCTTTCAGATTTCCAGCACCCGCAGTATTTTGTTTCACAGACACAGAGTCCATCTTCAACCCTTTACAGGGATTGCACAGCCCCTTTTTGGACCAGCGTGATTAAAGGGTTAACCTAATTGAGTCATTTCTCTCAGTCTGTCCCTGCGCAGTAGCTGAAACACATTTAAAATCGCACAAAAACGACAACATTCTGCCGATGCTTCAAACAGTTTTAACTTTTGTTTTCTGTACTTCGCAATATTACTGCCATCTCTTTAATCCCAACTGTCCCAGGGTAAAACATTGGCTCAGTTACTGACACTTTTCAAATTTCCATAAATATTAGCCCAAAGGGTGGGTGATATGGTTTTTGGGTAGCGTTCAGCTGATAGATTAGGAGCCTGTTTTACATCCTGTTTTAACTCACGCAGGTCTCTATCTAACCCGAAAGAAACGAGCTGGACATCATATTCAAAAAGGGAGAAGGGAAGGAAGATAAATAAAAAAGAGACTTACAGATTTTCCCCAGAGCCTTGGTGGAATGATGTTAAATCTCTCCCATTATCCTGCCGATTCGTCCATTAGTGAGGGGGAGAGAGAGAGAGAGAGAGAGATTCTCCCTTTGGTGGGTGTGCAAGTAGTCGAAAATCCAAACCCGGAGCAGCCTCTGGCAGCGTGTGAAGTTAGTGGTGTGCTCAGGGTGTGTGTGTGTGCGCAGTGCTGAAGAGGCAATTTCAGTGGCAGCTGGCCAGATGTTGGAGCCACGCTTGACTCCTGACAAGCAGTGTCCACCTGTGCTTGTCTGTCACATCCACATCGGTTGGGAACAGTCTTCCCGCTGCTATCCGTCCCTCCCTAGTGCCGAGCAGCTGGGAGGAGAAGGAGGTAGGTTGAGGATGAGTCCTTCTGGGCTCATGTGCCTGCCAAGTGGCTGACAATAGGGGAGGAATAACATTTGAGGGGAGAGCTGCAGGTACCTTTTGACTTCAACTTCTGCAGCACGAAGGGAGCCCGTTAAATATATAAATATAGAAAAAGAAGCTGGTGCAATGAGCAGTCATGCCCCCTTAGTCATGAAGCAAGACACATCACAGGCTCTGCCATAGAGTGGGATGGGTGGATGAGCTAGGGAAGTGGGGAGCACTACTGAAATCTTGGAGTTCTGGATCAAGGAGCTGGAGCAGTTAACAATCACCGTCTTAGGTCTTAAACGACTCGAAACCGAGTCCATTACCTGGACCAGCTCAAAGATTCTTTGAAACTAAAAAGTGCGTTTAATCAGAATAAACTCAGCGTGAATATAATGATATAATCAAGTCATCTGAAAACAGTATGATACTTGTCAGTTAATAATCCAGTCCGAGTTTTCCAAACGATTTGAGAGCCCAACTCCTCTCTAGTGTTTATATAGCCAAGAATATATTTGTACTGTGGTGATGAGCTGGGCTAATGGTAGAAGAGTAACTGTTTGGTAGAGACACAGACAGATAAATTCACGTTAGCTGGAATAGCACAGAGTCTCCAAGAAAGCTTTTAAAAAGGTCACATTGACCAAAGGTGTGGAGGTGAAGACAGTTAGATTTAACTTATCCTGCCAAACCCCAGCTACCTGCTCCCAGAAAGGAAAGGGAAGAGTCATACGGACTCGAAACGTTAACTCTGTCTTTCTCTCCACAGATGCTATCAGACCTGCTGAGTTTTTCCAGCAATTTTTGTTTTTGTTTCAGATTTCCAGCATCTGCAGTATTTTGCTTTTATCTTAAGAAAAGGGTGGCTCTTCTGAGAATGGAAGGATTGTAAAAAACATGCATGATGCATTTAAATTAATCTTTATATATTGTACCTGACAACATATTGCATTTATATAGTGCCTTTAACAAAGCCCCAAGGCACTTTGCAATGAGAAAGCTCAGCTATAATTGAGATTCAAAAGAAAAACTTGCATTTATGTAGCACCTTCATGATGCCAGGATGTCTCAAAGTGCATTCCACACGAAGTATGTTTGAAGTGCAGTCATTGCTATAATGTAGGAAGCTCGGCAGTCGATTTGCGCATAGCAAGCTCCCAGAAACAGCAATGTGATAATGACCAGATAATCTGTTTTAGTGATATTGGTTGAAAGATGAATATTGGCCAAGACACCGGAGATAACTGCCCTGCTGTTCTCTGAAATAGTGCTGGGGATCTTTTACATCCATCTGAGAAGGCAGATGTGGCTTCGGTTTAACATCTCATCCAAAAGACAGTTAGATATGGTTATGGATTTTTAGAGATGCTTAGGCACTTTGTCGGGCTCATTTTCCACAAATACCATATATGAAAAATGTTTAGAAGTGAGTGCATATAAATGACAGAAGATGAATCCGGATTAGTACATCAAAACAAGACTGTTTAGCAAGGCATTGCCTTTTAATAATAATAACTAAGTTTAAATCAGAATGATATGATTAGACCTCTTCACAGAAAGGATAATAACTGCCTGACAGGCAGATTCATAGAAATGCAGACTTTATGGCTCATTCAGAATGAAAGTGGATGCTAAGCAGAGAGAATTAGTCTACTGGAGGGATGAGTTTGTTAGCTCTAATAACCCTTTCTCATCCTTGTCTTTTTCTTTAATTCTTACATTATGAAAATTCACTGACAACTTTTGTAACTTCCACATGGGCTGGGAGTTAGATATATATGTAACACTTCTGGCTTTAGAAAGTTCTGGTTCTAAATGGGCTGTGCTGAGTGATAAAAGACCAACTGATCCTAATTAGAGTTGGATCACAGTATTTTTCTCAGCATCCTTGCGTTCTACCTGTTGACCCATTGGTTTATGGCCTAACTTTGTCATGACCCCTGCCCATACACCCAACAGCCCATGTCTCATCTGCTGCTCTCAGCTGTCACTGAAATCCTTGTCCCAAATCATCTGCCTTTGTTAGGCCCAAAATATCTTGGGATGTAGAGATGAGATGGGCTATAGGCTGAGATAGGAACTCCTTCATTCAGCCTATAGAAACATAGGAAAGAAGCAGGCCATTTAGTCCCGCAAGCCTGTTCAGCTGCCAATGAGACTGTGGCTGATTTGTGACCTAACCCCATATACATTCCTTTGCCCCATATCACTTAATACCTTTGGTTAATAGGTTTTAGGTTTATAATAAAAATCTATCAATCTCAGAGTTAAAATTTACAGTTGATCGAGGATCCATTGCAGTTTGCAGAAAAGAGTTCCAAAATTCTACCACCCTTTATGTGATAAATTCCACTTCTGAAAGATCTGGCTCTAACTTTTAGACTATGTTCTAGTGCTAGACTCTTGTGTTGAATCCTTAGTTATCCTACACATTATTCAGTTGTCTTCATAAAGTGTTTTTTGAAAGCTCATGTTGATCACTTTGTTTACATGAAGGACTTCCTAACATCAATCCTGAATTTACTTTTTACTACTTTGAACAAAGGAACAGGAGTGGGCCTTTCAAGACTGTTCCACCATTCAGTTAGACCATGGCAGGTCTGTGTCTCAACTGCAATTACCTGCTTTAGTTCCATATCCTTTGTCACCCTTATCTAATAAATTCTAAGAAAGAACTTACATTTATATAGTGACTTCCATGACTAAAAGAGGTTCCAAAATGCTCCACAGTCAATGAAATACTTTTGAAGTGTAGTCACTGTTGTAATGTTGGGAAATGTGCCAGCCTAATTGTGCACAGCCAAATCCAATGAACAGCAATATGAACACAACAAGAGCTGCCGGCCTCTCATTACTCAGCAGCTCCACCTGCCAGAAATGCACCCATCCAAGGCCCAGGATCGCCAAGGGACCCAGTCCATGGGTGGCGATGGCAGAAGGGGGGATTGTGAGGTGGAGTTGCCAGGGAGGGAGAAGGAGGTTGGGCAGTGGGCTGGCTCTCAGCAGCTGCCCCCTTTCCAATGCCGGCTCCCTCGATCAGGCACTGAGTGCTTTTGAATAAGGTACCCCCACCACCTCTGCCCCTCCCCTGCAGCCTAATCAATCTCAACAGGGTTTGTTTTTTGGACTCCCCGTATGACAAGATCCCTGCCATTAATTGCCCACTTAAGGGCCTCAATTGATGGCGGAATAGGAAGACCATCAGACCACGTCTTATCGCCAGGGACTTAATTGGGACAGAAGTGGGAAGGCAGGGTGGTCTCCACCTGGCACCCTCTCATCTGATTAAATGCCCCCCCTGCCACCAAACTCACCACAAAGGGGGGCATTAAATTCGACCCAAGCATGGAACAGACTCTTCAGTATTTGCAGCATTTTCTATTTTTAACAGCATCTGTAGTATTTTGCCTTTTGCAAAGCATGGATCACTGTGGACGAGATGCAAAATTTAAATTTGCATATATCTAATGCTGATGTTACTGACAGATCACAGTTTTTGGATTTAGGGTTTTACCATCTATGAGGTAATAACGTTAAGAATAGCCCTTTTCAAAACTCCTGGCCCACCAGATTGAAACAGAACAAAGCAGTGACTTGAGTTTCTTGGCTTTTGTGAGCCGTATTGCAGCTGTGAGCTACATTTGGCCCACAGACCTTGGTGTGGATATTCCAACTCTCTGTGGATTGCCACCTTGATGTGGTGAAGACGCTTGTGTGTTCCGACGATTCCCTTGAGTGATGTTCTCGGGAGCTCCTTGCTCTGAGTAGGGCCATACATGGCAACAAGATCGGGGGAGATGCCAGACAAAGTGCAGTTCAAAACGTCCCTAACGGTAGAACAGGCAAAGGAAGACTGTGCGTCTCATTGGCTGCGAAGGTGGAAGCAGGCTTCAGCGGCAAGGTGGTCCTGGTCATTGTGGTTTGACACATTACTGAAATCAGGCGACCAACACGTCAAGATTGTGTGAACCATGATGGTGCCTCAAAGTCCCCACATTAAACAAAGTCACGTGCAGGCTTCTACCAGGGTCCATTTACTAAGTCCTGTGGTGACAGAGAGTTGGCGACGGCGACACGGCTATAAACCTGGGAGTCCCTAGTCAAGAATCTGCACGCAGGCAACAGATGCATGAAGATGGTTGGGACAGAGGTGTCTTTGGGCAGCAGCATCTGTAACTGAGCAGTCCTCTTCAGGATACCCTCTACTCACTCCAAATGGGGAGGGGGCTAAAAAAGTTGCCCTAAAAATAAGCTGTCCCACTTTCTCCTGGCTGGGGAACCATACCCTGCAGATCACCATCTTTGTGGTCAAAGAAAGATAGCTCTAAATTTTGCAACTTGGAATTTTAACATTCATGGATAATCTCAAGAGTGATTGTCCAAAAAGGAGAACTACAATCAAAAATCTTGAGCTTTCAAGATTCCAAATTGATATGGCCACTCCCAGTGAGACCCACCTTCCTGGTGAGGGGCAGCTGAAGGAACAAAAAAGGTAGCCTGTCCTTGAACGTTGCCAAAACAAAACTCATATGTCAACCCAGGCCTGGTCATTCAAATATTCCACCTCCCATATATGCTGAAGGAGAGGCACTGAATGTGTTGAGCACTTCCCATACCTTAGCATCCACCTCTCTCAAAAGGCCACCATTGACGAGGAGATCCAAATCCAGATCAGCTGCGCCAGCTCAGCCTTCTACAATCTACGGCAGTGGGTGCTTGACAACAAAGACCTCTGCAAGTCAACAGAAGTCCTAGTATGCAGAGCAGATGTTGTTGCCACATTCCTGTATTGCAGTGAGACTGGAACTGTGTATCAGCTACATGTAAGAGTGCTAGAGAAATTATACTAGTAATGCCTCTGCCACATCCTCCGAATTCAATGGGTGGGCTGTCAAGCAAATGCTAGTGTCCTTCTTGAATCCCGCTCCAAAAGCATTCAGGCAAAACTCATGCAAAATCAACATTGATGGACTGGATATTGTGCCTAGATGGCTAAAAACCATCTTCCCTGGTCTCACTGAGAGTGGCAATGCCAATTTGGAACAAAAACAAAAATAAAAATTCCTGGAAAAACTCAGCAGATCTGACAGCATCTGCGGAGAGGAACACAGTTAATGTTTCGAGTCTGCATGGCTCTTCAACAGAACTAAGGAAAAATAGAAGAGAGGTGAAATATAAGCTGGTTAAAGGGGGGTGGGACAAGTAGAGCTGGATAGAGGGCCAGTGATAGGTGGAGATTGCCAAAAGATGTCATAGACAAAAGGTAAAGAGGTGTTGACGGTGGTGATATTAGCTAAGGAATGTGCTAATAGGTGACATTAAGGGTAGAAAGCAGGATGAGCAAGGTACAGATAGCCCTAGTGGGAGTGGGGTGCGGGGAAGGGATCAAAATAGGCTAAAAGGTAGAGATAAAACAATGGATGGAAATACATTTAAAAATAATGGAAATAGGTGGGAAAAGAAAAACCTATATAAATTATTGGAAAAAAGGGGGATCGGAAAGGGGGTGGGGATGGAGGAGAGGGTTCATGATCTAAAATTGTTGAACTCAATATTCAGTCCGGACCATCCAAGAGCCCAAACACTCCTATCAAGTGAAGCAGCATTTCACTTGCACTTCCCTCAATTTAGTCTACTGCATTCACTGCTCCCAATGCGGCTTCCTCTACACTGGAGAGACCAAACGCAGACTGGGTGACTGCTTTGCGGAGCACCTTTGGTCTGTCCGCAAGCATGACCCAGACCACCCTGTTGCTTGCCGTTTCAACACTCCACCCTGCTCTCATGCCCACATGTCCGTCCTTGGCCTGCTGCAATGTTCCAGTGAAGCTCAACGCAAACTGGAGGAACAGCACCTCATCTTCCGACTAGGCACTTTACAGCCTTCCGGACTGAATATTGTGTTCAACAATTTTAGATCATGAACTCTCTCCTCTATCCCCACCCCCTTTCCGATCACCCTTTTTTCCAATAATTTATATAGATTTTTCTTTTCTTACCTATTTCCATTATTTTTAAATGTATTTCCATCCACTGTTTTATCTCTACCTTTTAGCCTATTTCGATCCCTTCCCCCCACCCCACCCCCACTAGGGCTATCTGTACCTTGCTCATCCTGCTTTCTACCCTTAATGTCACCTATTAGCACATTTCTTAGCTAATATCACCACCGTCAACACCTCTTTGTCCTTTTGCCTATGACATCTTTTGGCCATCTCCACCTATCACTGGCCCTCTATCCAGCTCTACTTGTCCCACCCCCCCTTAAACCAGCTTATATTTCACCTCTCTTCTATTTTTCCTTAGTTCTGTTGAAGAGTCATACGGACTCAAAACGTTAACTGTGTTCCTCTCCACAGATGCTGTCAGACCTGCTGAGTTTTTCCAGGTATTTTTATTTTTATTTTTGTTTTGGATTTCCAGCATCTGCAGTTTTTTGCTTTTATCTTAATGTCAATTTGGAGTCTTGGTAGCTCAAGATATACGATTGCAGTTCTTCTTTCTGCACGGTCACCCTTGAGGTTATCCATTGAAATGGCCAATGTTCCAGGGAGGACAAAGTGAGTGCTTCAAAGACACTCTGAAACTCTCTGTGAACCATGGCAGCATTGACATTAATGACTGGGAGGAGCTTGCTACTAATCGTTCAAAATGGCGACAACTTGTCCATCAAACTGCATCACGCTTTGAGTCACAACCTCTTAATGATGAGGCAGAAAGGCAGCAGGGAAGGAAAGAAAAGAAAGCAAAGCCTGCACTCCAGATCCCACTACCTTGTGGGACGTCCTGCCCCATCTGCCCAAAGATCTGTGGGTTGAGAATCCCCCTGTTCAGCCACATGAAGACCCATGGCAGAAACTCGTGACTCTGAGTAGACATCATCCTCGAATCAAGCGCAGATGACAGCAGATATTCCAGCATTAAATAAGTTTTAAAAATTATCTTGAGAGTAACACATCAAAATATTTGCTTCTATAATGAATCTCTGTTAACATATTAATGCATTTCAGTTCCTGTCCCCCTAGACTTAGAGGTTGCTACTGTGCATAGATCACATACCTGCATGTGTATGAGAAGATAATGAAAAGTAATACTCAAACGTGTCATAACCAAGTGATGCAGGATGGTTCAATACCAACCATACTGCAGCTTGGCATGGCAAAACTTGGCTTCTGCTCACCATCATAGCCAGTGTCAATTTTTCTTTTAGTAAAACAATCATGACCAGCCCCCACCACAGCACCCCATCTCCCCATACTGCCTGCATCCCCCTCCCATCCCACAGCCTTTAGTATTTTACTATTACAGTGCACAGCCTATGGTACTCTCATATACCTCCTGGCAACTGGCTACAACCCAGATACCTGCCCAGCCTGTTAGCTGGGTTATGACATGTGTGCCTGTAGTATAAAGAAACTTGCAATAATCCTGCACTCCCAGATGGAAGCCATATTCAAAGGGAACACAGGTCAGCGATAAGCTTTCCAGAATGTAATCCTGATTTTCCGACCTGCACTCCATTTGTGTGCAACTCTCAGATGGAATGCAGGAACACTGAATCTACCCCTTGAAGTGTACTCACAATCATAAATTAGAAGAGTTATCTTGGGGTTTTTAAAAATTAAAACTATAGAATCGATCTGGTGTAGTTTACCAAAACATATGGAATTTAAGAAACTTAGGAAGAAATCCAGGCAATCCTTAGGGAACACATGCCCGTTGCAATGCACCGAAGTCTCAGTGTAATGCTCCAAACCATAGCCTTCTGCCTACAAACTAAGAGTGTTACCAAGTTGATGCTTACCTGTATCAGAGCAGAAGGTTCTGTTCCTTAAAATCTACCTCTTTTGGCTATGCTCTTGGCCACCTAATATCTCCTTATATGGCTCGGTGTCAAATTTTGTTTGAAAGTGCTCTGGTGAAGTGCCTTGGGACCTTTTGTTGTGTTAAAGGTGCTATATAAATGCAAGCTGTTGCAGTTTGAATCACAACACTAGAAGTAACTCCTTTGCCAAATATTCTTTCTGGCCCCCCAAAAATCTGAAATGAGACAATGGGACATAACTCTGGCCAGAGCGAAGTTTTTGACTTGACACTTCTGTTGTTCTGTCGAGGGTTTCCGTTTATGACTAGCACATACACTTGATATCAAGAAGTCTCAAAGCACTTCACACACGATAACTACTTTCTGAAGGGCACTGACTGCTTTTACATGGGAAAACAGCAGCAATTTTGTGCCAGCAACATCGCATGCACAAAGAAACAATGAGACGAGGCATTGGTTAAGAGAGGACTGCTGGCCAGGCCAACAGGAGAATTCCTGTTCAATTCATATAGTGTCAATGGTCTACCTCAACCACCAGAATCAACTTGCTTTCAGCCTGAATACTTTGGACAATCAAACCTTGGACATGTCCCATGGTACAGTGTTCCGTCAATTTACTTCACAAATCAAAGCACAGTAACTGGGCTTCTGTTTAAACAACAATAACCTAATATAGCTGAAATCGTTCAGTAGTGAACTTTATTTCACAGATCCATCACTCTGGTAGTCCAATGAGGTTTATAACCTCCTGTGAGTGGTGAAACTGTCAGTTGCAGCCTTTGCTTATTGGCAACAGAACAGCTACTCTCAGAACTTCAACAAATGGCCATAACAGCTCATTTGAAATTAGCACCAGTACTGTGCAGTGCTATGTATCCTTCAGAATGATTACATTGTTTAAGGTCTTACTTTATTGACAATGTGCCTCCTGTAGATTGATTAATTTAATCAGCATCACCAGATAGATCCATCAGCACTGTGAAAATGAGATCAAACTAAATACTGAGTCCACATGAGTTACCCATTGAAAAGTTCAATAATCTAATAAACAAAATGCCAAATAAATGCTTCCGACTCTGGCCTTGAGCACATCACCCCAACTCACCCCACCCCTTTTTCCTACCATTGGTCGCGTAACCATCAGCTGCTTAGTCCTAGTTTCTGGGATTCTCTCTCTAAACTTCTATGCCTCTCCACTTCTCCCTCCTATCTTGAAAAGGCTACACATACGCCACATTCTTGATGAAGCTAATCTTTGGGTCAGCATCTATTCATCTCTCCACCTCTATTACCAAGTATGTTGGGATGTTTATTTTTCTAAAGGCATCCATCCTAAAGGCTCATGTGATAAATGTGTCACCTGCTACAATGAGGCATATAGACCAGAAGGTTCCACAATCAAATCCTGGTCTGTGTGCTGACTCAGCTGAGCTCACCAGATCATGAAGATGGTTAGCAAAATTGAAAACCAATTAAATTAAAGGGAATTAAATGGCCAGTGGATAGGAAATTGCCAAAAGGGACAGAAAGCAAAGAGGAGCGGTTGTTAATGGTATGTTAATTATATTGTTAGGATACACAGGTGAAGGGCATTGTTTAATTAAGTACTTTGCGTACATATAAATAGGGGATAGCTGGGACACTGGTCGTGTAGGAGGAGAGCTATGAGACTGAACAAGTCAATAAACTCTCTCAGTGAAGAAAAGCTCTGTGTCTTGGTTTCTGCTTCACCAACTAGCTTGGGTCCTGTCAACATGGTGAACATTTGTTTTTGGACTGGAAGTAAATATGTAGTGGTGTACCTTTGGAGTCAGTGTTGGGACCACTGCTCTTTTGATATATATTAAAGACCTCAGCATAGAGTCCTCGGCCCAACCATGTTGAGCTATTTCATCAATAACCTTTCTTCCATCATAAGGTCAGAAGTAGGGATGTTTGCTGATGATTGCACAATGTTCAGCACCATTCACAACTCCTCAGATACTGAAGCAGTCCATCTCCAAATGTAGCAAGACCTGGACAATATCCAGGCTTGGGCTGACAAGTGGCAAGTAATGTTCGCGCCACACAAGTGTCAAGCAATGACCATCTCCAACAAGAAAGAATCCAACCATCACCCCTTGATGTTCAATGGCGTTACCATCACTGAATCCCCCACTATCAACATCATGTGGGTTATCATTGACCAGAAACTGAACTGGGCTAGCCAGATAAATACTGTGGCTACAAGAGCAGGTCAGAGGCTAGGAATCGTGTGATGAGTAACTCACCCCCTGACTCCCCAAAGCATGTCCACCATCTACAAGGCATTGGTCAGAAGTGTGAATACTCCCCACTTACCTGGATGAGTGCAGCTTCCACAACACTCAAGAAACTTGATACTGTCCAGAAAAAGCAGCCCGCTTGATTGGTGCCACACCCACAAACATTCCCTCCCTCCAACACTGACGCACAGTAGCAGCAGTGTGTACCATCTACAAGATGCACTGCAGGAATTCACCAAGGCTCCTTAGACAGCACCTTCCAAACCCACAACCATTGCCATCTAGAAGGACAAGGGCAGTTAAATAGGAACGCCGCCACCTGGAAGTTCCCCTGCAAGTCACTCACCATCCTAACAGCACTGTGGGTGTACCTACACCACATCGACTGCAGCGGTTCAAGAAGGCATCTCACCACGACCTTCTCAAGGGCAACTAGGGATGGGCAATAAATGTTGGCCCAGTCAGGGAATCCCAAATCCCGTGAATGAATAATAAATAAAAAAACCCGGAATTGAATGATACAGGGCATAATTTCAAAGTTTGCAGATGACATGATATTCATGAGTGTAGCAAACAGTGAGGAGGATGGTAACAGACTTCAGGAGGACATAGATTGGTGAAATAGGCAGACACATGGCAGATGAAATTTAATGAAGGAAGGGTGAAGTGATTAATTTCAGGAAGAAGCATGAGAGGAGGAAATATAAACAAAATGATACAATTTTAACAACATGAGCATATTGCATTTATATGGCACCTTTAACATAGTAAAATGCCCCAAGGCACTTCACAGGAGCGTCATCAAACAAAATATGACACTGAGCCACACAAGGGTAGGTGGCCAAAAGCATGGTCAATAGGGTTGTAACCAAATAATTTTTCTCCCAAGTCAAACCAGAAACCATTTTTACCAAGTCAAAGTCGGTAGCATATTGTCTTGCTCTTTTTGCTTTACATCACCATATTCTGTAAATGTGATCAGGATTAAAATGCAACCATGGAAGTTGAAGAAGCCTTTACATTATTCCATTTATTGACTGAGCAGTAATAATCCTAGGTTGTAAGCCTATTACTGTTATATGAACTTCCGGCCTTAAGTTATCTGACATTAGTGACAGAATAATCGATTGTAAATTTAATAGTAGCCTGAATGTTACATGGATCTTCTTACAGTCATTCATGATGAAAGATTTCAATTACAATATCATAACTAATATATCTGAAGTCATTCAGAACTATATATTTGGAAAACAGCAATGTTTATTCAAATGTAAGCACGTGTAAAATATGCATCTAATTTGTGAAAAAATAATGTTTAAGCTTATTTTCAGGTTGGCTTTTCAGGTGGTGAATGAAATTTGATGTTGTTGCGGGGACATCAACCACCTTTGTTCCACATAATTTACAGCTCTCTTTGTGACCAAACTTTCATAAGGGTTGGGTTGGAGACAGCGATGTAAAGGTCAGGGGCGGCCAGGGAAGAGAAGGGACGGCCATGGAAAGATCAGGAGGGGGGCCAAGGAAGGGTCTGGTAAGGGGCGGCCATGGGAGCAACGGGGTAGCCGTGGAATTGGCCATGGAAGGGTTGGATCAGGGGCAGCCATGGAAGAGTCAGGGGCAGCTATGGAAGGGTTGTGGGGACCATGGGAGGATCAGGGGCAGCAATGGAAGAATCAGGATGACTATGGAAGCATCAGGGTGGGCATGGAAGGGTTGGGGAGCCAGGGAAGAGTAGGAAGCAGCTATGAAAAGGTGAGGTCAGGGGCGACCATGGAAAGCTTTTGTGTTTGGGGAGGGCAATACATGCCATCATGAGTTGGAGTTGCGCATTCCAGCTCTGGGTGTTTCTACTGACGCCAACAAACAAAGCTCTCCTCATACGAGGTCAGTGAGAAAGGGGAGAATGGGGAACCCAAGCTGTCCGATTGACAAACTGCACAACCACTCACTGCTGTGGATCTGGCAGCACAATTTCCAAAGCAGCTAATCCGCAGTGGGAATGGGTGGGATCAGGCAGAGGGAGAACAAAACCTGTTTTGGATTACATACATCATGGTTCATGCTGAATTGTTGATCGACTGTATCATGCCGGGATTAAAACATATTTTAAACTGAGGAATGTCACCTAATCAATTTTGTCTAAGTCAAGTCACAAGTCACTTTTGTTCAAGTCAATTCATATGTTAAAGAAAGGTTGACGTGGGTCAGACTCGAGTCCAAGTCACTGACTTGAATCAACAATTCTAGTGGACAAAGGGGTAGTCTTTAGGAGTGTCTTAAATAAGGAGACAGAGGTAGTGAGGCAGAGAGGTATAGGGAGAGAATTATAGAGTTTAGGGTCTAGGCAGCTGAAGCCTAATGTGGACTGCTTAAAATCAGGGATATGCAAGAAGCCAGATTTAGAGGAGTGCAGAGATTTCAGAGAGTGTAGGGCTAGGGAATGCTGCAGAGATAGGGATGGGTGAGGCCATGGAGGGATCTGAAAACGAGGATGAGGATTTAAAGGCATTGCCGGGCTGGAAGCTAACACAGAGATGATGAGTGACAGGGACTGGGTGTGAATTATGATATTGTAATAGATTTTTTGGATAAGCTGAAGTTAATGTAGGGTGGATAAGAATAACCAAGTCTAGAAAAGGGGATGCAGGTACAAACATTTACTGCACTGTTCAGTGATCCTGATGGGATGTAGGCATTTAAGAGATATTCAGTGAGGACTATATTTAAGTCAGCTTTCAAGTCTTTCCACCATTACTCTCTCACTCACATCCACAATTACAAGATACAGTCAGATAGCCTTGCCTACAAACCCTGTCTCATCTCAGTCATGACGCATAGCAACTTTGGTGAAGTATTGGGGGTGCTTGACAGCACAAAAAGGGATGTATCCCAACAAGCATTGGTGCCCCAAGGAGATGAGGGAAGAAAATAGATGGAATGGAGTGAGGGGGGGAGGTGGGGGGGGGGGGGGGGGGGGGGGGGGGCAGTTGGTGGGGCGGGGTAGTAATAAAAACTTGCTGAGCATTGATTTTCAGGGGAATGTAGCACGTGTCAGAGAGGCTCCAGTGTGAGAATGGTTCATATTTCGTTGCCTGACACATGTTTGTTTCAAGAAACCAGGATCAATTAAAGATGATTGGGATCTGCTCCCCATACTGCTGCATAGAAAAGGGAAGGGATAAAAGACTGAACGCTCATCTATCACACTAATACAAAGTGTCACACAAGGAATGTTTAACATTCCAGCCTGCTCACTGAGGAGGGCTAGAGTTGGTGCTGAGGAGCTAGTGGGATTAAACACATGGAATAACAGTTATATGACTCTTTTATTGGTATACTCAGCTACAGGCCACCTGGTACAGTGAACACAGCCAAATATGGTCAGATTGATCAAACACTATCATTCACTGGTCAGCTGGCATTCCTGAATGTGGCCACCGATGTGGTGAATCTGTGCAGCACGATATTAGTGATAGAACAATATTTTTGTTAAAATAACAGACTAAGGAATTTCTTAAGACTATTCATTGTTAATATAGCCCGGAGCATTTTCTATTTTTATTTGTTTTCAGGATGTGAGTATCGCTGGCAAGTCTGCGACATATTGCCCATCCCTTGTTGCCCCGTGAGGGTGTTGGCAGGTCTTCTTCAAAATCAGCTTGTTTGTGCAACTCAGCCACACTTCATAGGGCGTTAAGAGTCAACCACACAATGCAGCACTATTTCACCCAATTGGTGGCACTGATACTAGTTGAGAAGTCAATGCTTGTTATGCTGTGCTCATGGTCTGTTAGACCTGTGGTTGATGTGATCGAGGGCCTAAACCTCACTGAATGTTTCCTGTTTGTGGAAAGTATGCTCTCTGGGGCTTTTATGTGCACTGGCAACCTGGCAACAGTCAGTCTTAGCAGGAAACACTGTGATGAAACGGCTTCAGCTGTTTGTTTACAGTTTACACCCCTCCCCTCCTTAAATTAATGACATCTATTGTGGCATAGCCCCCTAGCAGCCTCCTTGGTACCTCTGGAGGCAAAGCAACTCAGATGGCAGCTGTGAACAGCTCCAGGCAGTGACAGCATCAGTTTCTCCTGTGCTGAGCTCTTAGCTCACCTGCACAGCAACAACTAGTGTTTATATAGCGCCTTGGATGTAGTGAAACCTCCAAAGGTTCTTCACAGAAGGAAAATTTGATCAGGCAAAATTTGACATCAAGCCACATATTAGGAAAGGTGACCAGAAAGCTTGGTCAAAGGGGAAGGTTTGAATGAGTGTCTTAAAAAGAGGAAAGCGAGGTAAAGGCAGAGAGGTCTAAGAGGGGAATTCCAGAGCTTTGGCCAAGATTTTCCAGTCCCGCCAGTCCGCAATGATGCCTGCTGCTGGTGGGACCAGAAAATCCTGCCCCCAGTATCCAGACAGTGGAAAGCAGGTGTTTCTGACACAAACCTGTGAAGCAGCTTGGGAGGTTTTACTATGCTATAGGCGCTATATAATACAAGAAGCTGTTGTTGTACTTATCATTAGTGATTATCTCACCGACCGTGAAGTTTTTTGTATGATTGTGGAACCCCTCCCCCACTAGACACTGCTGCTTCTTGTAAACCCCACCTTGAGTACTGTATGTTGTTTATGCAAATATATTTACATCACTATTGGAAAGGCCAGTGATACAATCTATTTGCTCACAGGTGAATGAAGCTCTTCTGAACGCTCAGTCAGTTTGTCCAGCAATATGTTACTGACCAAGAAGACTGTAACTTTCATACGTACGTCTGTGAAAGGAAGTGAATCCCATTACTGTGTAGGCAAGGGGATCTGAACATATTTTTAGATTAGATAATTCTAGAAATATCTTAAATTCACGTGCAGTGCTATGTGTCAAACCCTGAAGAAAGCACCCCGATGCTGCGGGGAGGTAGGGAGGTTGCAGAGGGCGGATACGGGTTTGTAACCTCCTCTAGCCCTGCAATACTCCGAGAACTCTGCATTGTTCCAAAATTGGACTCGTGTGTCTCCTGAAGCATCATCAGGAATGGTCCAAGGGTGTCGTTAACAGAGACTACTGGAAACAAGGCATCCAGGAACTTCCAGTTATTAACTATATATAACTATGTACAGGGATAGATAAGCATGAGGCTCTTTCCAGAGGCACCTCTCTCTGAGTTCTAGTGGCACATGTTCTGACTTCACTGATGATGTATATTAGCTATTAGCATAATAGCTATTAACACTTATACAACATCTTCCCCCATCCCCCAAGTCTTTCATTCTGCTCATTAAACTACTCATTAACTATTTACACATCCCCCTGCTTCACAGCCACTTGCGCCAGTGGTGTCAATCTCTTTTCTTCGCTCTCTTCGAGGACATGTAGGACATATGTTCTTCATAGTCTCCCTGGAATGTACTTGAATCAGTAGATAGAGATTCCTGCTTCTGGTGTATAGCATAAAAGTGATGAACGGCCATTCTCTTTATGGGTTGTGCTGCGGGCTGCCCTTTATCAAGGGAATCAGACTTTGTCAGTTTCTGTTAAGGTTAGTAGAGTTGTAATGGGTCTGTAATCTTCTGATGCAGCAATTTCATTGCCTGGCAAAAGTATCCGTTGCTCAAGTACATTCAGTGATTCCTGTGCCAGGAGTGAGGTGTTGTGTAATCCCAATGTCACATTCAAGAACGAATCCAATGAACAAAAAGAAGAATGAAGATCATTCTCAAGTGGAGCTGATGCTACTCTTGTCAGTACTGTGGGATTTTGTCTTCCTGCTTGTGATTGTTTGGCCTGTGCACACTCTGCTTTCATGTCAGTGTGAGTTTGCTGTTCACCAGGTACTGGCATTTCAAGAACTTCAGAAGTCAAGGAAATAGAGCTGAATGTCACCTTGGGTTCTAGCTATACTGTATTTTACTGGGTTAGATTGTTGTTCTGCTGCCTCTACTAGATTCAGAGAAGTTACACTTCCTTGTGCATCTGAAGTTTTTGTGAGATCAGTAGCTAGTGTATCAGCCGTTTCAGTCATTCCTCTTCAGCCTTGACATCAGGGCCTGAACCTTTCGGTCGTCGGGTGCACGTGATTGGTGGGCCTAGGAGCGGCCGGGAAACAGGCCCCCGACCGCGATCGGCCCCCAGCCACGATTTCACGCTGGCTGGCCAATTAACGGCCAACAGGTGCCTCAGGGAGCTGCAGACCTGCAAATAACAAAATAAAGCTTTAAAAAGCTGCCAAAAATGTCCATGCATCACAATCAAGCACCTGAAAGCATACCGCATAAAAATGCTCTCCCCAGATATTTCTTTTTATTTTATTTCCAAATGGAAATTTCATCCCACCATTGGATGAGGTGTGACGAAAAGTGTAAAGGCCGCATGGTCGATTCACCCGTCTGCCAACCATAAGGTTGGATGGGCCACAAAAAATTGCAGAGAGTTGTGCTGTTAATCAGGATCTGGAGAGTCAGCATTGTGTTCTACAATTGTCTCACTGGACATTGTCGGAGCTTCTGTTCCTGGTTTCTCTTTGTGAAAGTCAGTGTCTGCATCAGGTTGTTCAATGTCGTCGGTGTCTTTGCCAGATTGGTCAGGTGGATTGGCAGCCTAGTCACACTACCAAACGGTTGCTTGGTTATCATCCTCGTCCACTCTCTCTTCAAAAGGTAGCGTGAGGTCCAGAATTTCCTCCTCTGGCTGGGAACTGTCGTCAATGGTGGCCTGGCCTCCTTCTTCATCCACCTGCTCCTCAAAGACACAAGTTCCGGAATGGTCCTCTTGTGGCTGCAGGTGTGATGCTAGGTCAAACCCTTCTGGGTCAACTTGGGTTTCCACTGCTACTGGTGACTAAAGAAGCTGCAAAGCTGTACAAGCTTCTCTGCTTAATAAAGAGCAATCTTGATTATGAATTAAGCAGAGAGCGTAGGTAAGTTCTCTTCCATTACATCAAATTGTGGCAGTCCCTGCCCTTGCAGCTTGAGTGGGGTGCCCCCAGACCACGAAGTCGAGTCATAGATGGTTTGAGAAATTTCGGCTTCAGCCACTATATTGTATCAGGAAGAATGGACACTGCTACCCCCATGTCCAACTTGAAATTAGTTCTCTGGTCATTGGCTATGGGCAAGATTGCCAGACTGGAAATTCCTACCCAAAGTCAACAGAATTTTGGCAGGTCTCCAAATTTTCTGGTCCTGCCCTCACCAATTCCCGCCAAAGGCCGGACCGGAAAATTCTGGCCTCTGCTATCCGCACTCCAAAAGTTGGTTCTGCAACTTCACCTCCAAGTAAGACACTGCCCGTTCCCCGAGTCTGTCCCACATGGCCAAAGAAGCCGGGGAGAGGAGGAACTTTTTCCATGATTGTCTGTTACTTTAATCGACCGTCTTGGGACTTAGTTGATGCTTCTCCTTCTGATTCTTTGGCACAGTCATTTCCTCACTGCTATATTCTCAATGGCTTTCACTTTCCCGCCAGTTTTGTCAGGGCTCCTCGTGATTTGGTTAGTTTACCGCTGCCACCATGAAACATAAACAGAAACAGTCCCAGGATTGGTTAACAGAGGCTATTAGCTCTTTATACCACATTGTCCACTTTCCTTGCTCCACCATTGGAGGCCCCACTTTTAGCCATTTCGGTCGTAAACTCTAAATTCCTTCCTAAACCTCATTGCCTCTCCATCTTTGAGACCCTTAAAACTTACTACATTTACTGTTTTTAGCCACCTGACTTAACATCTCCTTCTTCGGTTCAGCGTCAATTTTTATCTTACGGTTGTGTAGTGGGTGACTTTCCTGTGTTAAATGTGTCAGTGATGGCTCAGCTGGTCATACTCTTACCTCTGAGTCAGAAGATTTTTTTAAAATTCATTTATGGGATGTGGGCTTCGCTGGCTGGCCCAGCATTTATTGCCCATCACCAGTTGCCCTTGAGAAGGTGGTGGTGAGCTGCCTTCTTGAACCGCTGCAGTCCTTGTAGTGTAGGTACACCCACAGTGCTGTTAGGAGGGGAGTTCCAGGCTTTTGACCCAGTGACAGTGAAGGAATGGCGATACATTTCCAAGTCAAGATGGTGAGTGACTTGGAGGAGAACTTCCAGGTGGTGGTGTTCCCATGCATCTGCTGCGCTTGTCCTTCTAGATGGTAGTGGTCGTGGGTTTGGAAGGTGCTCTCGAAGGAGCATTGGTAAATTCCTGCAGTGCATTTTGTAGATGGTACACACTGCTGCTACTGTGCGTCGGTGGTAGAGGGTGTGAATGTTTGTGGATGTAGTGCCAATCAAGCAAGCTGAAGCCCTGCTTTAAGACTTGAGCACAAAAAGCTAGGCCGATACTCTAATGCAGTACCGAGGGAGTGATGCATTGTTGGGTGTGTATCTTTAGGATGGGATGTTAAACCAAGGTTCTGTCTGCCTTCCGATAAAAGATCCCATTGCACTATTTTGAAGAAGAGCAGGAGAGTTAAGTCCAGTGTCCTGGCCAATATTTATCCCTCAATCAACATTGCAAAAACAGATTATCTGGTTATTATCGTATTGCTGTTTGTGGGAGCTTGCTGTGTGCAAAATTGGCTGCCATGTTTCTTACATTCCAACAGTGACTGCTTCAAAAGGACTTCAGTGGCTGTGAAAAGCACTGATATGCCTTGTGGTCATGAAAGGCGCTATATAAATGCAAGTGTTTCTATTTTATATAAATGCAAGTTGTTGTTTTAATGTTAATCAAAAACTAGACTATTCACCCTTGCTTAGCCCCAATCTGAGGAGGACAACCTTCTAAAAGTAGTGTAGAGTCAAATGGAAAAAAGTGAGCATGTTACCTCAGGTCTGGCATTAGTTAACAAACAGAAAGATTTTGAGTTATTGTCACAGGAGTTTCAGAAATGACAAGCTTAAAGCAAATTAACTTTGACTCTTTCTCTAATCACCTATCCCCAACCAAGCTCCATGACCTGCAAAAATAAATCATTGGGCTTCTTATTATTAGCTTCTGCTCACCACAATAATAAAGGAAATTTAAGACATTACCTTCTATACAGAGATAAAAGAATTGTGCTATATTATAAGGACCTCAGGAGCAAACGCATTTTTATGACAGCGTCAAAACATGAGTGACCTTATATCTTATTAAAAAGATAAAGCAATACTGTCAAATAAAAAGTCATATAATTGGTGTTGTGACAGGAATAGGAAATTCTGGAAGGGGCCTTGATTATTGATCAGAGCAAGAATGAAGTTGGCTGAATAAAATTTTTAAATCTTGCTGCACTCTCAGTCTTAGAAATATATCCCACTGTTTTCTCAAATAAAATTCTGTGCTGCTGGGCATATTTGATTCCATAATTAATATATATGTTTGAAAAGGTAAAGGTTTGAAGGAAGAATATTCTTATTTTACTAATATTCGGTTTCTACTAGCTTCTCGATATTTTAAGAAGCAATTCTTAAAGCAAAATTGAGAAAAGTAGACTGTAATGTAGAACTTTACACTATTAGCAAATAAAAAAGTTGCATGTGCAGATAATGGAAGAGTCAAGGTAAAACACATTTCACTTGCCTTGATGAGTGCAATTCTAACAACACTCAAGAAGCTTCACACCATCCAGGATAAAATAGCCCACTTAATTAGCGCCCCTTCCACAAACATTCACTCCCTCCACCACCGACGCACAGTTGCAGCAGTGTGTACCATCTACAAGATGTACTGCAGAAACTCACCAAGGCTCCTTAGACAGCGCCTTCCAAATCCACAACCAACACCATCTAGAAGGTCAAGGGCAGTAGATATGTGGGAACACCACCACCTGTAAGTTCTCCTCCAACCCACACACCATCCTGACTTGGAAATATATTGCCGTTCCTTCACTGTCTCTGGATCAAAATCCTGGAACTCCTTCCCTAACAGCACTGTGGGTGTACCTACATCAAAGGAACTGCAGTGGTTCAAGAAGGCAGCTCACCACCACCCTCTCAAGGGCAATTAGGGATGGGCAATAAATGCTGGCCCAGCCAGCGAAGCCTACATCCTATAAGTGAATTTTAAAAAATCAATTTTGGAGGTGAACTGGGGTCAAGGTATGTGTAATGGAGATTGAAGGCAAATATATCTTGGTGATATATAGGGTGTGGAGTTTGAAGCCTAGCTCAGGGTTCAACAGGATACCAAGTTTGCACATTATTAGGGTTCATGAACACAACCTGGATGTTAAAATGGAGTTGAACACCTGCATCATCCCAACTATGATTATTAAAGTCACAATATTTAGTCAAATTTCATAAATTCCTAATCAATTGATAGTGTGTCAGATTGGCTTAGACTAGACACTCCAGTGCCATGCTGATGGAGTTCTGCATTGTCAGAATTATCATCCTTCAGATAACATGTTAAGCTGAGGCCCGATCTGTCTGTTGAGATGAAATTTTAAATTATAAATTTATTCTTGGGTTGTGAGTGTCAATGGCAAGGCTGACATTAATAACTCACCCCTGGTTACCTTCGAGAAGTTGGTGATGAACCTTTGCAGAAGTTGGAGAACTTGAAGTCTTGAAACACTGCAGTCAGTGCGGTATGATACCTCATAGTAGGGAGTTCCAGGATTTGACCCAGCGACGGTGAAGGAGCGCCAATATGAATGGTGTGTAATATGGACAGAAAATGCTGCAAATACTCAGCAGGTTAGGCAGCATCTGTGGTGAGGAACAGAGTTAATAGAGTTCTGTTGAAGGGTCAATGGCTTGAAACGTTAACTTTGTTTTTCTCTTCATAGATACTGCCTAGCCTGCTGAGTATTTACAGCACATTCTGTTTTTATTTCAGATTTCCAGCATCTGCAGTATTTTGATTATCAGGGAGGGTTAGTAACCTGGACAGGAACTTGGAACTGATGTTCCCATGCACCTATTGCCTTTGTCTAATCAAAGATCCCATGGAACTATTTAAAGGAGAGTAGGTAATTCTCACACCATCCTGGCAAACATTCCTCCTTCAACCAACACCACTAAAAATTTATCTCACAGTCATGTGTGGGTGGTTAATGACACAATGGTTGCCACATTTGCCCACATATCAACTGTGCTTCAAAGATAATTATGCGAAGCACTTTGAGATGTTTCCATGGTATGGTAAGATGCCATTTAAGTGACTACTTAAAAAAATTGTTGTATGTGACCGGCTTAGGAAGCTGTGAGATCAATAAAAAGATGTAACAGGACAGAGGGTTAAAAAAAAGCAACATTCAAGATTAAGCAACTGTTGCAGGAATCAAAACTGGCAAAAGTATAATTTAATGCAATTTTACACAAAACTTAGGGACACTTTAACAAAGGAATAATAAACAGACGATGCAAATTACAGCATTAAGCAACCAGTTTCTTTCTTCTGAGCAGCCCATTCCTAAATGATTATCTGGGTGTAGGTGAGGTCTGACTCACAGAACTATAACATATGGCTGTCATTAAACTCAACAATTTATGGTGGTGTATTCTGATTCCAGAGGTATTTGCGGTCAAGTTAAACTATGAAGAATTGAGCACAATGTGGGTCTCCCCGCTCACTCTGTTACTGAGAAAACAAAGTCAAATAGGAAGCAGATGCACTGAGCCTAATGGAGGACGTGAGGAAACCCATGAATGAATGTGTGTCCATCACACTAATGTAATGTCATGAGAAATGCTTGACATTCCAATCTATCCCTACACCAAAGAGGACAAGGAAAGTGTCTAGAAGAGTTATTATATAATTCTCCTCCTTTGTATGGGCTTTCATAAAACAGTGTAAGGATCTATTTTATAAAAAGGACACCTTCAAAAAATAAGCAATCTTTGAATTTAGAGTTCAGGTATTTGAGGGGGCAGTGTTTCACCATTATCACTTTGGGCAGTAATCTGGAGAGCAGACCACTTGTTCGTTCTAGAATCATCCTTATTTTCACTTCCATTGGTTTTATTGGTTATGTAAGGGACAGGTGATTCACTAGACCAGTTTACTACCCAAACAGTGAAGGTGAAAGTTAACTGCATGATCTTAGTAGTAAAGAGTGTACAACCTGGGAAACTGGAGCAGAAAACCTAAAGGAAACTAAAGCCCTGTCCTCAATAAACTTCAAAATATGTAGAAGTTTCAACACACAAGCAGGCCATTCAGGCCAACTAGTCCAGATTGAGGTCTACTCTCCACATGAGTAAATCATCCAAATCCCTGCCTTCGTATCCCTTCATTTGCTTTACCTTCAATCAACTATCCAATTTAATCTTGAATGTTAGCATAGTTTTTGCCTGAACCAGTAATCCCGATAGTGAATTTCACATCTTCACAACTCCCTTTGCCTTCCGTTCTTACATTTAGGCTGAGATTTTCTGGTCCTGTCAGTGACAGGCATCATCGCAGGTGGGATGGGAAAATTTGGAGAGCTGCTGACTTTAACAGATCTCCAAATTTTCCCATCTTTCCGGTGATGACGCCCGCCAGTGTTGAGGCTGAAAAATTTTGTAGTCAATGGGAACTAAAATCGGGAGAAGTGTCTA
Organism: Cetorhinus maximus; assembly: GCF_964194155.1. Taxonomy (NCBI): domain Eukaryota; kingdom Metazoa; phylum Chordata; class Chondrichthyes; order Lamniformes; family Cetorhinidae; genus Cetorhinus; species Cetorhinus maximus. Next base: position 149,910,839 of record NC_135883.1, on the reverse strand, counting down.
ACGGTGACCAGATCATATGGCACAATTTACGCTATCGTCTAAAATGATTCCCAGTGACTTCTGTCCCTGCCACAAACTCAGAACCCTTGCCACCAATTCCATCCCACTCCACCAATATTGGCCGGGATTTTCTGTGGCTGTCAGCGTCGGGCGTGTTCGGTGCTGTGAATGGACAATATGGCGAGAATGCCAAAAATCGGTTTTGCGACGTTGTGAAACCAGTTTGCGACTGTCCGCTCCACCCGCCGATGGCAGGCCACATTCCTCGCCATTGGACATCGGGAACCTCATTGTAATACATCAGCCTATCTTTATAAGGCCAGCCCGCCGGACTCACCCCCTCGCTGGATCAGTTTCGCAACAGCATATATGAGGCGTGCACTTGGCGAGCTGCGCTTTGCTCTGGACTTCAATGTTTGTTTGTCTACCTTGTTTCGGTCAGCACTTGTAGTCATTAGCGCCAGGCTTCACAGACAGCACCACATCACTTTTAGGGGAACTAATGGGTAGGTCTCTACCTACCAGATCAGCCATATGTGGGTGGCTTTTCAACAGCTGCAGGGCTAGGGCTTTCTTGGGGAAGGGGGAGAAATGGCCTCAGGCAAGGGAAGAGGCTGCAGGATGACAACTGTACTGGGGAAGGAGGGTATCTTAGGGTATGTGTGGGGGCACATGTTGATCTGTGCAAGTGTCCTCAAGATGGTGATGCCTGAGGAGGCAGTCTCCAGAGGAGATTTGGCCAGACGGACATGTGAGGGTGTGTGTGAGAGAGTGAGTGGTGATGTCCCTTGAGCTGGCAGTGAGTGAGATGCCAGTGAATGTGTGATGGGCTTGAGTGTGTGAGTTTAGAGTGATGAGATGGTTGCCATACCCTGGCTGCACGGATGAGATCATTCATCCTCTATCTGCATTGGATAACCAACATCTTCTGTGCACATTGGCACTGATCACCACTGCCATCACCTACCAAGCTGGAGTGGTAATGTAGCTGCCCCTCCTGCAGCCAGAGCGGGGGTAGAGGACATCACAGCGGGGCCTCCATGGTGTCCAAAAGGTGCTCGAGGGCTGCAGTCTTCTTGCCTTTCGGAGCCATGTCTTCTTTGCTGCAGCTCTGGGCTGGAAGCACCGAGTGTGGCTGTACTTTAAATATGGTGCCTGGTGTGATGAAGTGGTGAGGTGACGGCGTGGCAGGCGAATCAGAGGCCGCCCACCATGGAAACGGCATGTTTCCTGGGAATGCATAATTAATGCGGTGGGTTTGGGATGATACAGCATGAAAAGGCGCCATTGCGACCGGCAGATAGCTCCCGTTACTGCCGTTAGTGCAAATCTGGGGCAATTCAGCCCTTTTTTTATTTGTTCATGGGATGTGGGTGTTGCTGGCTAGGCCAGCATTTATTGCCCATCCCTAATTGCCCTTGTTCAGAGGGCATGTAAGAGACAACCACATTGCTGTGGGTCTTTTTTTAATTCATTCATGGGATGTGGGCTTCGCTGGCTGGGCCAGCATTTATTGCCCATCCCTAATTGCCCTTGAGAAGGTGGTGGTGAGCTGCCTTCTTGAACTGCTGCAGTCCATGTGGTGTAGGTACACCCACAGTGCTGTTAGGAAGGGAGTTCCAGGATTTTGCCCCAGAGGCAGCGAAGGAACGGCGATATATTTCCAAGTCAGAATAGTGAGTGACTTGAAGGGGAACTTCCAGGTGGCGGTGTTCCCATCTATCTTCTGCCCTTGTCCTTGTGGTGGTAGTGGTCGTGGGTTTGGAAGGCACTGTCTAAGGAGCCTTGGTGAATTCCTGCAATGCATCTTGTAGATGGTACACACTGCTACTACTATGCATCGGTGGTGGAGGGAGTGAATGTTTGTGGGTGTGGTGCCAATCAAGTGGGTGCTTTGTCCTGGATGGTGTTAAGCTTCTTGAGCGTTGTTGGAGCTGCACTCATCCAGGCAAGTGGAGAGTATTCCATCACACGCCTGACCTATGCCTTGTAGATGATGGACACACTTTGGGGAGTCAGGAGGTGGGTTATTCGTTGCATGATTGCTAGCTTCTGACCTGCTCTTGTAGCCACAGTACTTATATGGTTAGTCCAGTTCAGTTTTTGGTCAATGGTAACCCCCAGGATCTTGATAATGTGGGATTCAGTGATGGTAATGTCATTGAACGTCAAGGGGTGATGGTTGGATTCTCTCTTGTTGGAGATGGTCATTGCCTGACACTTGTGTGGCGTGAATATTATTTGCCACTTGTCAGCCCAAGCCTGTATATTGTCCAGGTCTTGCTGCATTTGGACATGGACTGCTTCAGTATCTGAGAATTTGCAAATGGTGCTGAACATCATGCAAACATCCCCATTTCTGACCTTATAATGGAAGGAAGGTCATTGATGAAGCAGCTGAAGATGGTTGGGCTGAGGACATCCTGCGGTGATGTCCTGGAGCTGAGAAAACTGACCTCCAACAACCACAACCATCTTCCCTTGTACTAGGTATGACCCTAACCAGTGGAGAGTTTTCCCCTTGACTCACGTTTTGCTGGGGCTCCTTGATGCCACAATCTGTGAAATGCAGCCTTGATGTCAAGGGCAGTCACTCTCACCTCACCTCGGGAGTTCAGCTCTTTTGTCCATGTTTGGACCAAGGCTGTAATGAGGTCGAGAGCTGAGTGGCCCTGGCGGAACCCAAACTGGGCATCAGGAAGCAGGTTATTGCTGAGAAAGTGCTGCTTGATAGCACTGTTGATGACCCTTCCATTACTTTACTCAATACAGAGAGTAGACTGATGGGGTGGTAATTGGCTGGGTTGGATTTGTCCTGCTTTTGTGTGCAGGGCATATCTGAGCAATTTTCCACATAGTCGGGTAGATGCCAATGTTGTAGCTGTACTGGAACAACTTGGCTAGGGGCACGGCACGTTCTGGAGCACAAGTCTTCAGTACTATTGCTGGAATATTGTCAGGGCCCATAGCCTTTGCAGTATCCAGTGCCTTCAGCTGTGACTTGCTATCACGTGAAATGAATTGAATTGGCTGAAGACTGGCATCTATGATGCTGGGGACTTTCCAGAGGAGGCCGAGATGGATCATCCACTCAGCACTTCTGCCTTAGCTTTTGCACTGATGTGCTGCGCTCCTCCATCATTGGGAATGGGGATATCTGTGGAACCTCCTCCTCCAGTGAGTTGTTTAATTGTCCACCACCATTCATGACTGGATGTGGAAGGACTGCAGAGCTTAGATCTGATCCATTGGTTGTGGGATCGCTTAACCCTGTCTACCACTTCCTGCTTATGCTGTTTGGCATGCAAGTACTCTTCTGTTATAGCTTCACCAGGTTGACACCTCATTTTTAGGTATGCCTGGTGCTGAGCACAGATTCATCACCTGAGGGAGGGCAGTAGGTGGTAATCAGCAGGAGGTTTCCTTGCCCATGTTTGGCCTGATGCCATGAGACTTCGTGGGGTCCAGAGTCTATGTTGAGGACTCCCTCCCAACTGTATACCAATGTGCCACCACCTTTGCTCGGTCTGTCCTGCCGGTGGGGCAGGATGGGGATGGTGGTGCCTGGGACATTATCTGTAAGGTATGATTCTGTGAGGATGACTATGTCAGGCTGTTGCTTGACTAGTCTGTGAGACAGCTCTCCCAATTTACGAACTAACCCTCAGATGTTAGTATGGAGGGCTTTGCAGGGTCGACAGGGCTGAGATTGCTGTTGTCGTTTCCAGTGCCTAATGTCAATGTTGGGTGGTCTGTCTGGCTTCATTCCACATTTAGGCCAGACCAGGCAAGGATGGCAACTGTTCACCACTACTCTCTGCTTATTATTACTTAGTCAATTTTGTAACACTGCTATTACTGCTGCTTTAGTTCTACAGGTTTCAGTTTTGCTAACAATTTTTGGCCTTCCTATGTTTAACTGAAGGAAATCTCTGTAGGGGGAATTGGTGACATAGTGGTAATGTCTGTCACTGGACAAGTAACGCTGAGGCTAATACTCGCGGGACATGGGCTCAAATTCCACTACAGCCAGAGGAATTTAAATTTAATTAATTAATTCTTGCATTCTTGATGATGTTTCCCCTTGTGAAGTCTATAACTAAGGGTCACAGTTTAAAAATTAGGGGTCACCCATTTAAGATGGAGATGAGAAGAAATTTCTTCTGTCAGAGAGTCATAGTCTGTGGAATTCTCTTCCCCAGAGATCAGTGGAGGCTGGGTCATTGAATATATTCAAGGCTGAGTTAGATTTCTGATCGACAAGGGAGTCAAGGATTATGGGGGGCAGACAGGAAAGTGGAGTTAAGACCACAATCAGATCAGCCATGTTCTCATCGAATGTTGGAGCAGGCTCGAGGGGCCAAATGGACTATTCCTGTCCCTAATTCTTGTGTTCTTCTGTCCAATTCTATGTTTTTTTCATTCTTTCATGGGGTGTGAGCATCACTGGGTAGGCCAGCATTTATTGCCCATCCCTAATTGCCCCGTGGTGAGTCGCTTTCTTGAACCACTGTAGTCCATGTGGTGTAGGTACACCCACAGTGCTGTTAGGAAGGGAGTTCCAGGATTTTGACCCAGTGACAGTGAAGGAGTGATGATATATTTCCAAGTCAGGATGGTGTGTGGCTTGGAGGGGAACTTCCAGGTGGTGGTGTTCCCATGTGTCTGCTGCCTTTGTCCTTGTATGTGGTGGAAGTAGCTGATTTGGAAGGTACTGTTGAAGGATCCTTGGTGAGTTAAATATTTACCTCGTTCTTGTTTTGAAGAACTTAGTTGACACAACAAAATAACAACTACCGCACAACTATTGCAGTAATGCGCTAAATAAATAAATTGCATCAACAAATGCTGCCATATTGCAAGGTAATGCCTGTGAGTAAGCAAACACTTACTGACCTTATTGGTTGAAGTGTCCAAGCCTCATGTTCAGCTGTCTCTTCAATGGCTACATGCTATATAAAATAAGCTCACAAAAGATTCCATGACAGATGTTTCATTTCAAGCACTGGCCCTACTGGTACAGACAGAACAAATGGTTCCTTTCACTGGAGGAGTAGAAAGGGTAGCTCACGCTTACTCATGCTCACGTATTAAGTGTTGTTTAGAAACCTCTGTGCTGATCACATATTTTTAAAAAACAGTCTCTGCACTCATGCATTTTTACCCTGGTCAAAAGGAAGATAGTTGCATTTTGTTTGCTAATTTAACTTGCTTGACTTATCTATGGACTGGTCAAGTGAGTAAACACTTGAAGGAGTAATTGGGGGAGTAGTTATTGTCAATCACCTAATGTCCTTTGGCAGGAGTCCCTCTGGAAACTCCTAATTGGCCAGGATTCATCACACAGTTAGATCTTGTAGCAACGATAAATTAAAGTTGCACATGACTACCCCCTGCTACCTTTTCAAATTAAGCCTCTCAGGCATGTTCATCAGGCCATGAGTCCATTGGTCTAATCTTCCCAATAGCTGCATTTTAGAAGGCAAATGCTTTAAGGCTGTTTATGCTGTCTGACCTTGAGAGCCGTGTGGAATTTTTGACTCACAAATGATTCAAATTGGCCATTTCTGTTACTTTGTAAATCTTTGCTTTTCATTTGGTTTCATTAGTTTTGGGCTGGATTAGCTAGTTACTTTAAATAAAGAATAATGGTCTGCTTGGACAAACGTGTTCTTTCCTATGGTGCAGCATGTTCCCACATTACAACAGTGACTACACTTTAAAAGTATTTCATTGGCTGTAAAGAGCTTGGTTTGTCTTGAGGCCATGAAAGATGCTAAATAAATGTAAGAGTGGAATTGTCCCAGATTTACACTAAGTGCAGTAGCGAGGGGGAAACAGGACATTTTACCCACCGCCCGCAATGGTGCTTTTCACGCCATATCATCCCAATCCTGCCTCATTAATTATGCTTACCAGGGAAACATGCTGGGTCACCGACAGGTCAACCTCTGATTCACCCGCCCCGCTGTCACAGAATCACAGAATTTTAATGGCACAGAAAGAGGCCATTCGGCCCATCGTGTCTGCGCCAGCTCTCCAAATGACTTCAGGCCTTAATAAACCAGGCGCCATATTTAAAGGCCGCCCTTGCAAATCACTAGCACTCTTCAAGGGATAGGAAGCTGCTGTGAACTGATGGCTGCCAAAAGGAGGAAACATGCTGCCTGCAGAGTTAGCAACGCCTCCCTTGAGTGCCTACTGGATGCAGCGATGTCCTCTACCCCTGCTCTGGGTGAAGGCCAGCAAGCAAGGTCACTAATCCAGCATGGGAAGCGGTAGCAGTGGTGGTTAGCGCCAACGCCCTGCACAAGAGAACAGCCACCCAGTGCAGGAAGAGGATGAATGGTCTCATCCGTTCCCCCAGGGTAAGTCAAGCACCTCATCACTTTCAACTCTCACACTCACAAACTCATCACACATCCATAGGGATCTCGCACCTCAAGGGACAACACCACTAACTCTCACACACAACCTCACATCTCCATCTGCTCATAACCTCTGGAGCTCGTGTCCTCATCCCATCCATGGCTCCGCTCACCACACAAACGTTCCACACAGAGCCATGTGTCCTGCTCACACTCTCTCCATCTGTTTTCATGCAGGGGAAGCTGGCTCACAACAGCAGGAAGAGGTCCCAGACTGGGGGTGGAGTGGCCCACATTAGACCCGTCACTAACTTTGAGGAGCGAGCCATCACACTGACTGGTGAGGGCGTGGGCCTGCATTGATGGTGAGGTCAGCAGTGAACACCCTCGTGAGGATCCTGCACCACATTATCCCTCTCTCAATGCAAATGTGAGTGCTCTCTCTCTGCTTTTGACTCTGCTGCCATACACAGATCATCTCTACTTTGGTTCACAGGGAGCTCTGCCAAGTGACCAACACCCTCAGCCAGCCAGTTCCTCAGCTCCATCCATGTTCTCACCTCCAGACAAGAGGACACCTCCTCCATTGAAGTGCTGGAAATAAGCAGCCTGGAAGACCCGTCACAGTGCTTACCCACACCCTCCACCAGGGCAGAGACACACACCTCGGTGGGACTTAAATCTAGAGCAGGCTCGGGTGGTCACCGCACGGACACGTATCCGCAGCAGCCAAGCTCCCCGGCACTCAGAGGACTGCTGGGGAAGAGGGGTCTGTGAGGTCCAAGTCAGATGACGAGACTCTGGATTCGGCCTTCCAATTCATCCTGGAGAGTCAGCAGAAGATGGGGGAACATCACGCAGAGCTGTTGGAAGCCCTCAACAGAGTGGCACACGAGTCGGAGGAGTGCGTCTGCCTGCTCCCTGATGAAGTGGTAACCACATGTTCGCATATGGTGGTCTCCATGGGAAGGATGGCAGACGCCATGGAGACCCTGGTTCAGTAGAACGCGGAGATGTGCGAAGACCTACACTCCTTTGCGGCAGCCATGGTGAATTCCTGCAATGGCAACGCGAGAGGGAAACAGGGCACCTCGACATCCCTCCAGGTGCTCCTTCCCCTCAAGGAGTCAGGTCGGGGCCCTCGGGCTCCCGAGGGGGGGAGGAGCAGCTTCCGGACACCCCTGGGTCGTCCACTCAGGAATCTCAGAGGCTATCCTCTCCCTCCGGGTACCCGTTGCCTGCGACCCCCTCAACCTTGTCCTCTGTCATCGCAGAGGGTGCAGCTGGCCCACAGGGGGACAGCCAAAGCAAGCCAGGGCCCTCAAGGACTTGGCTCTCCAGGGAACCCATGTCAAAGTCATCAGAGGCAACAGCGCCAACCATTGCACAGTTTAATATCTCCACCCCTGCTTCCGATGGCAGAACAACACCTAAAAAAAGTGGTAGGCCTAGAAATATTAAGAATTTCTGATCAGAAGTAGTTCCCTGGTGAACACGTTTTGTCACTTTGTAATCTGAAAATATATTCACTTTCACTGAATAATGTGCAATGGTGTCTTTCAGCTTCATTAACAGGCTTCATGAGTCCTCCCCCTGCATCCCCACCCCCTCCCCCACAAGCAGTTTAGCTGCACACAGCCAGATCACGAGTGATTCTGGAGGGAGAGGTGTGTGTGTGGCAGGGCCTTTCGGAGTCTCATGCAAGCTCTCTCCCACTGAGCCTTCCTCCATCACACTCATCTCAATGTCCCGAACATTTTCAATGCTGCCTGCTGGGGTTCACTTTCAGTTGTCCATCTGAGCTGACCTGCATCTCCGCCCACCCACTGATCACACTCCCATGCAGCACCCATGTCCACCCAACACGAGGCTCCGCTCACTTTTACTTTTAGAAGCATTGTGGCTAAGTATTTCTTCAGCTGTCCCGTCCCTTCCCCTCCCCCAGTCACCCATGTCCTTTCCCCATAACTGTCGAACACCCTGGCATCACCTTCCACTTTCCCCCCTCCATCACCTACCAACCAGAGCTCTTTTCTTTCCAGGATGTCCAGGTCAACATGCTCGCTCCCTACCTTCCCAAGAATCCCACCCCCAACCACACTGACCTCCCTGACCTCCTCCTTCCCAGCCCCCGGGTCCATGCCTGCCTCCGAGTCCCCACCAGCCACCCCCGACATCCTTTCTACCATTACCGTTGCACCCTCCCCCTCCCACCCTACTGGATCATTCTGCCCTCTCTCATACTTACCATCCTCTCCTACTACACCCACCCTCAGCTCACTCCCCACAAGGCAGTCATCAACGCCACAGACCCCTTGCACGTTCACTTGGACATTGCCACCCACCTTATTCCTTCCTCCACCCTTACTCTGTCCTCCACCCTTGCTCCTTCCTCCACTCTTATTCCTTCCTTCCCCCAGACTCCTTCCTCCCCCCCGAACTCCTTCCTTCCCCTGGACTCCTTCCACTCCCAGACTCCTACCCTCCTCTGACCTCCTACACCCGGACTCCTTCACCCCTCCAAACTCTGTCCTCCCCCTGGACTCCTTCCTCCCCCTGGACTCCTGTCCCTTCCAATCTCCTTCCTTCCCCCGAAGTCCTTCCCCGTCCAAACTCCTTCCCCTACACCTACCTCCCCCTGACACCTACCTCCTCAGTTGCTGCATTCTCCCCTGCTATACCCTCCTCCCCCTGTACTCCCTCCCCCTTCCCAATCTCATAGCCTCGAGACCATCGCTTCCCCCCCAAACCTCACACCATCTCCTCCAGTACACCTTCCTCTCCCAGTCAAACCTAGACCGTCCTCTCCAACCCCTCGATGATCATACATAACAGACCATGGCCAAGACACTGACGCCCCGAAGCAGATCCTCAATGGTGACCTTCCACCTTCCGTGAGCAGCTTCGTGGCAGAGCCATGCCCATGAGAATCCACCCAGCATGTGATGCACATGTTCCTCCAGGGTCCGGTACCTCTAGGGCTGCAGCATCTTCTGCTCCTCGGATGTCCACAATGTGAGCAAGGCCCTAACTGTAAATCCCTACTTCTACACGTCATACTTGTCAACACTTGTTCTGGGCTGACGTGTTTTCCCGTCGACATGGGTAGTAAATTTGGCACGGTGGGATGATTCCGGTGAGCAGGGTTTATAATTAAATGCCAATGTATTAAAATGATGTTCCTGACGTGCGCCTGCCAATGATGGGCGGAGCAGGTGATCGCAAACTGGTTTCACAACAGCCTGAAACTGATTTTGGCCTTCCCGCCATATTGCCCACTCACGCTCACCATGACGCCTGACGCCAACAGGCAAGGAAAATTCCGGCCTAAGTCTTTCATGTTTAAAATATTACCACTTCACTATTATGGCCGGAATTTTGACGTTGGTGTGCGGGGGCGGGCCCGACATGCCGGTGAGTAAAATGACGCATGGTGATGTCGGGTGCGCCATCGCGGTATTTCAGTGGCCGGGCGTGCTATGAGCTCCGCATCACGTCCGCCATTACTTAATGGGCTACTTAAGGCCATTGAGGCATTAATAGACTGAGATTTTTCGGAGCACGTGTGATTTTCAGGGCGTTGCACGGGCACAAAGGGCAGGCGGGTAGGCCACATTTTTAAAAACCTCATCCACAGGCGGGATAAGAGAGATGAGTGGGCTCGCGAGTGGTATTTGTTAGACATTTACTTTTTAAAGTTACTGCTACTTGCTTGTGTGAACAGGAGAACTTCACATCTCTTCACAGCTGCTTGGACAGGAATTGCAGGCTTCAGGTCAGGACTCTGGAGTAAACATCGTTCTTGGAGCCTTGCTGGTTTCAGGCAGCCCACCCTTACCCTGGGAATGGGAGTTGTGCTCTCCACTGGGGGCACCTCCTCTGAGGAGGAAGGGAGGGCCAGAAGGGGGAGGAGGCCGGAAGTCCATATTCAGCCTCCAGAGGAGCCACCTTTGGGAGGCCAGGTGCAGATGGAAGGGGCGCAGGGCCAACAGGAAGTCCAAGGTGGAAGGGGCCGCAGAACACACAACTATCCTGCTGCCAGGGTTTACAGGCGGCGAAGCAGCTACCTCAATATGTCTGAGGTGCAATGCTGAAGGAGACTCCGTCTCTCAAGGGAGACAGTGGCCTCCATCTGTCAGATGATAAGCCCTGAGATCTGTGCCAATTGTGTGGGTGGACACCCCATGCCAGTGGCGTTGAAGGTCACGGCTGCCCTCAACTTCAATGCCTCCGGCTCTTTCCAGGGCTCGGTGGGTGATCTTTACGGAGTCTCCCAGTCAACTGTCCATACTTGTGTTAAGCAGGTGACAGACGCTCTGTTCAGGTGTGCATTGACTTTCATTCACTACCGCTGAGACGAGGCCAGCCAGGCAGAGTGAGCCAGAGGCTTTGCAGCCATTGCTGGGTTCCTCCACATCCAGGGTGCTATAGACTGTACACATGTGGCCATCAAGGTGCCAGCAGGTGAGCCCGGTGCCTTTATCAACAGGAAGGGCTTCCACTCCATGAACGTGCGGATAGTGTGTGAACATAGGATGCAGATTCTGCAAGCCTGTGCAAGGTACCCAGGCAGGTCCCATGACGCTTACATACTCAGACACTCCCAGCTGCCGAGGCTCTTCAGTGCTCCAGCCCGGCTGGATGGTTGGCTACTGGGTGACAAGGCCTATCCCCTCAAATGGTGGCTCATGACACCTCTCCACCATCCAACAACAGAAGCTGAGCAGCGGTACAATAGCATTGGGGAGCTGAGTAGCGGCGAAGAGCAGTGGGAAACCAGGGGATTGGGAAGCCTACAAAGACCAACAGAGGACAACTAAAAAAGAAATAAGGAGGGAGAAGATTAAATATGAGGGTAAACTAGCCAGTAATATAAAAGAAGATTGCAAGAGTTTTTTTTAGATATATAACAGGTAAGAGAGAGGCAAAAGTGGACATTGGGCCGCTGGAAAATTACGCTGGAGAAGTAGTAGTGGGGAACAAAGAAATGGCAGAGGAGCTGAATAGGTACTTTGCGTCAGTCTTCACAGTGGAAGACATGAGTGACATCCCCAAAGTTCAAGAGAGTCGGGGGGCAGAGGTGAGTATGGTGGCCATTACCAAGGAGAAGGTGCTAGGAAAACTGAAAGGTCTGAAGGTGGATAAATCCCCTGGACCAGATGGATTACACCCCAGAGTTCTGAAGGAGATAGCTGAAGAGATAGTGGAGGCATTAGTGGTGATCTTTCAGGAATCACTGGAGTCAGGGAGGGTCCCAGAGGACTGGAAAATCACTAATGTAACCCCCCTGTTTAAGAAGGGAGTGAGGCAAAAGACGGGAAATTACAGGCCGATTAGCCTGACCTCGGTCGTTGGTAAGATTTTAGAGTCCATTATTAAGGATGAGATTTCAGAATACTTGGAAGTGCATGGTAAAATAGGGCAAAGTCAGCATGGTTTCATCAAGGGGAGGTCATGCCTGACAAATCTGTTAGAATTCTTTGAGGAGGTAACGAGTAGGTTAGACAAAGGAGAGCCAATGGATGTTATCTACTTGGACTTCCAGAAGGCCTTTGACAAGGTGCCACACAGGAGGCTGCTCAGTAAGATAAGAGCCCATGGTGTTAGAGGCAAGGTACTAGCATGGATAGAAGATTGGCTGTCTGGCAGGAGGCAGAGAGTGGGGATAAGGGGGTCCTTCTCAAGATGGCGGCCGGTGACTAGTGGAGTTCCACAGGGGTCAGTGTTGGGACCACAACTTTTCACTTTATACATTAATGATCTAGATGAAGGAACTGAGGGCATCCTGGCTAAGTTTGCAGATGATACAAAGGTAGGTGGAGGGACAGGTAGTATTGAGGAGGCGGGGAGGCTGCAGAAGGATTTGGACAGTTTAAGGGAATGGGCAAAGAAGTGGCAGATGGAATACAATGTGGGGAAGTGTGAGGTCATGCACTTTGGTCGGAAGAATAGAGGCATAGACTATTTTCTAAATGGGGAGAGAATTCAGAAATCTGGAGTGCAAAGGGACTTGGGAGTCCTGGTCCAGGATTCTCTTAAGGTTAACTTGCAGGTTGAGTCGGTAGTTAGGAAGGCAAATGCAATGTTGGCATTTATTTTGAGAGGACTAGAATATAAAAGCAGGGATGTGCTGCTGAGGCTTTATAAGGCTCTGGTCAGACCACATTTAGAATATTGTGAGTAATTTTGGGCCCTGTATCTCAGGAAGGATGTGCTGGCCCTGGAGAGGGTCCAGAGGAGGTTCACGAGAACGATCCCAGGAATGAAAGGCTTAACATATGAGGAACGTTTGAGGACTCTGGGTCTATACTCGATGGAGTTTAGAAGGATGAGGGGGGATCTGATTGAAACTTACAGAATACTGAAAGGCCTGGATAGACTGGACGTGGGGAAGATGTTTCCATTAGTAGGAGAGACAAGGACCCGAGGACACAGCCTCAGAGTAAAGGGAAGACCTTTTAGAACAGAGATGAGGAGAAACTTCTTTAGCCAGAGTGGTGAATCTATGGAATTCATTGCCACAGAAGGCTGTGGAGGCCAGGTCATTGAGTGCATTTAAGACCGAAATAGATAGGTTCTTGATTGGTAAGGGGATCAAAGGTTACGGGGATAAGGCGGGAGAATGGGGTTGAGAAACTTATCAGCCATGATTGAATGGCGGAGCAGACTCGATGGGCCAATTGGCCTAATTTCTGCACCTATGTCTTATGGTCTTATGGTCTAATAGGAGCCATACTTCCACAAGGGCAGTGGTAGAGAGATGCATCGATCTTCTCAAGATGCGCTTCCGATGCCTGGACCTTTCAGGGGGCGCACTGCAATAACCCCCAGATCGTGTGTCACTGATAGTGGTTGCATGCTGCACTCTCCACAATCTGGCGCTGGAAAGGGGGGATGCAGTGGAGGAAGAAGATGTAGACGCAGATGCACTGGTTGCACACGATGGGTCCAGTAGTGAGTCCGAGGACGAGCACGCTCAGGACAACGCTGAGGGGGTAGATACTGACCCGGGCAACCTCCATGGAGGCAGGGACGCCCGGGAGGCTTTAATCCAATGAACCTTCAGCTAGCCCACCACAGATTGACCTCCAACATGTGCCAGGGCTGCAGGCTCCATACTCGAAACCTGAGAGCAACATCTGCCTGGTTAGGAACATTAACTATGTGCCTTGTCAATAAAGCTCAAGGACAAACAAGTCACTCATAACATCATGGGTCCCCGTACACCTGCAGAAGTAAGGAAACACCCTGAGCCTTGTTCACAATGAAAGCATTTAATATTTTCACAAAACAGAACAAAAAAGAAACTTCATTCACAGGTGGTGATCTGCACACCGAATAATAATCAACTAATACCGGGGCAACAGAAAACCACAGTGAGAAGCCCGTGGTGTGCCTAAGGGGCCTTACATTTAGGTTTTTGGGTGCTATGTCTAGGTGCCCCCCCCTCGCTGGCACTGGCATTTGAAACAGCCTACTCACTCTGCTGTCCTGTTGGCTTTGATGACCTTGGCGGGTGTCCTCTGGCCCATGGAGCCTGTGATGGCCCCGCCTGGGAGGGAGCAGCCTCATCAGCATGGCTGGCATCTCCCCAGTCGCCGCAGCCTCATCGAATCCCATGGTCACTGGCAGAGGGGCAGAAGAGCTACTGGCCGCATCCAGAACGCCCTGAGAGGAGCTGCAGAGATGACAGGCAGCTTGTGCGCCAACATGAGGTCGCTTCAGACCTCCCTGCTCACCATTGATGGATGGGTGCCTAGCTGGGATACTGTGTGCCCAATCTATCTCCCACACTGACCATCTGAGGTCAATGCCACTGTGAAGGCTTGCAGGTCTGAAAGCATCCCCAGGAAACCCTGATTGTTCTCCTGGAGGAGCGTCTCATTAGAGTCGCCACTCTCTCCATGGAGGAAGCAGTGCGCTCGGCCATGAGTGTCAATGCAGTGCTAATGCATGGACTCCTCCACCACGGAGACCATGGCACTCATTCCCTCATGTATCTCCGCCAGATCCTCCCACACATCCTGCTGGACTTCCAGCATCTACTGCCTCAGGGACAACTCCAGAAGCTCATCATCAGCCATTGACTGAGCATATTCCTGGTCCCCAGCAGTCTTCCAACTGCCGGCACCCTGGGCACTCTCTGTCGCCGCCTGCACCTCAAGCAAGTGTGAAGTGCCCTCACCGCTGTTCCCCAGGACACCAGCTGATGATCTTATCCCCACCGAGGTGCTAGTATCTATGCTGGTGCCTGCCTGGCTGAGATGGTGTGACACTGGTACGTGTAAGTCGTCAGGAACCTCAGGTGTTAGTAGCGGGCCCCCTGCCTCCTCGTTTTGGGCCTGCTTCGGTGAGGCTGAAAGGAAGAACAAGGACATCGGATTAGTTGAAGTTGTGACACACTGTTAATGTGCATGCCTGGCCCCCCATTTTCCAAGACTTGGCCCATAGCCCTGTATTTTTTTAAATTTATTCATGGGATGTGGGCATCGCTGGCTAAGCTAGCGTTTATTGCCCATCCCCAATTGCCCTTCAGAGAGCATTTTAAGAGTCAACCACATTGCTGTGGGTCTGGAGTCATATGTAGGCCAGACCAGACCAGGTAAGGACAGCAGATTAGTGAACCAGATGGGTTTTTACAACCACCGACAATGGTTTCATGGTCATCATCAGACTTATAATTCCAGATATTTATTGAATTTAAATTTCACCACCTGCCATGGCGGGATTCAAACCCAGGTCCCCGGAGTATTACCCTGGGTCTCAGGAATACTAGTCAGTGACAATGTCACTACCGCCACCACCACCCCTTGATGGTTTCAGGCTGATGGTGTTAGACTGATGGTGTTAGACTGATGGCGTGAGGCTGATGGTGTAAGGCTGTTGGTGTCAGGCTGATGGTGTAAGGCTGTTGGTGTCAGACTGATGATGTGAGGCTGATGCTGTCAGGCTGATGGTGTGAGGCTGTTGGTGTCAGACTGATGGTGTGAGGCTGATGGTGTCAGGCTGATGGTGTCAGACTGATGGTGTAAGGCTGTTGGTGTCAGACTGATGGTGTGAGGCTGATGGTGTCAGGCTGATGGTGTCAGACTGATGGTGTGAGGCTGATGCTGTCAGGCTGATGGTGTGAGGCTGTTGGTGTCAGACTGATGGTGTAAGGCTGTTGGTGTCAGACTGATGGTGTAAGGCTGATGGTGTAAGGCTGTTGGTGTGAGGCTGATGGTGTCAGGCTGATGGTGTCAGACTGATGGTGTAAGGCTGTTGGTGTCAGACTGATGGTGTGAGGCTGATGCTGTCAGGCTGATGGTGTGAGGCTGTTGGTGTCAGACTGATGGTGTAAGGCTGTTGGTGTCAGACTGATGGTGTAAGGCTGTTGGTGTCAGACTGATGGTGTAAGGCTGATGGTGTAAGGCTGTTGGTGTGAGGCTGTTGGTGTCAGGCTGATGGTGTAAGGCTGTTGGTGTCAGACTGATGATGTGAGGCTGATGCTGTCAGGCTGATGGTGTGAGGCTGTTGGTGTCAGACTGATGGTGTAAGGCTGTTGGTGTCAGACTGATGGTGTAAGGCTGATGGTGTAAGGCTGTTGGTGTGAGGCTGTTGGTGTCAGGCTGATGGTGTAAGGCTGTTGGTGTCAGACTGATGATGTGAGGCTGATGCTGTCAGGCTGATGGTGTCAGACTGATGCTGTCAGGCTGATGGTGTAAGGTTGTTGGTGTCAGACTGATGGTGTGAGGCTGTTGGTGTCAGACTGATGATGTGAGGCTGATGCTGTCAGGCTGATGGTGTGACGCTGTTGGTGTCAGACTGATGGTGTAAGGCTGTTGGTGTCAGACTGATGGTGTGAGGCTGATGCTGTCAGGCTGATGGTGTGAGGCTGTTGGTGTCAGACTGATGGTGTAAGGCTGTTGGTGTCAGACTGATGGTGTAAGGCTGATGGTGTAAGGCTGTTGGTGTGAGGCTGTTGGTGTCAGGCTGATGATGTGAGGCTGATGCTGTCAGGCTGATGGTGTGAGGCTGTTGGTGTCAGACTGATGGTGTAAGGCTGTTGGTGTCAGACTGATGGTGTAAGGCTGTTGGTGTCAGACTGATGGTGTGAGGCTGATGGTGTCAGGCTGATGGTGTCAGACTGATGGTGTAAGGCTGTTGGTGTCAGACTGATGGTGTGAGGCTGATGGTGTCAGACTAATGGTGTGAGGCTATTGGTGTCAGACTGATGGTGTGAGGCTGATGCTGTCAGGCTGATGGTGTGAGGCTGTTGGTGTCAGACTGATGGTGTAAGGCTGTTGGTGTCAGACTGATGGTGTAAGGCTGATGGTGTAAGGCTGTTGGTGTGAGGCTGTTGGTGTCAGGCTGATGGTGTAAGGCTGTTGGTGTCAGACTGATGATGTGAGGCTGATGCTGTCAGGCTGATGGTGTGAGGCTGTTGGTGTCAGACTGATGATGTGAGGCTGATGCTGTCAGGCTGATGGTGTCAGACTGATGCTGTCAGGCTGATGGTGTAAGGCTGTTGGTGTCAGACTGATGGTGTGAGGCTGTTGGTGTCAGACTGATGGTGTGAGGCTGTTGGTGTCAGACTGATGATGTGAGGCTGATGCTGTCAGGCTGATGGTGTGAGGCTGTTGGTGTCAGACTGATGGCGTGAGGCTGTTGGTGTCAGGCTGATGATGTGAGGCTGTTGGTGTCAGGCTGATGATGTGAGGCTGATGCTGTCAGGCTGATGGCAGCTTGGCTGCTGTTTGATCACTAATGGATATTATGATTCTATAGTTCGATGATGTGATTCAGTGAGTAACTTGTTCCCATTTGCCCTCTTTTAATGAAGCTAATTTTCCTATTTAGGCATGAATAAAAGAGACAAAAGTGCCTCTGCTTGCAGACAATTGTCTGTTATCAGGCCCTAAGATATGACAGAGTTTCACCGTTAATAACCAGTGTTGCCAAACCTCCAGGGTTATCCTTGAGTTTCCATTTTCGTTGAACGCTCTGGTTTTTGAGTTAAGTGAAATCATTGCAGTTTGGAAAGAAATGTTGTTTAACCGAGCGGGGCTGATTTGGTGACAAAACGTCATGTGGTGAAACTTCCTGGAAGGCATCCAGCCTGAGTTGGAGACTCTAATAATAACCTTAATTTTTGATCAACCACACCTCCGAATGTAAATAAAGACTGAAAAGAAAAGAAGGTGATTGTAATTTGTTTGGAATGGTGGGTGGGGTGCGTGTCTTTTAAGAGAAAATAAAAGCAGGGCCTTTAAAGGAGAAATGACTCTTTTACTGGTGCGGGTGGGCAGAACGCCTGAGTAAGTGGCGTACAAGGATGGATGGCTTATAATTAGCCCACAGGCTACTGGAAGAATTCCACTTGCAATGAGCAAAATAAGGCGTTGTTTCTTTGAGAAAAAAAGTCTTTCCCAGTCTACAGCACTATGGATGCAGGACTTGGCTGAAAACATGGAAGGTCAGTGTTTAAATGCATGTAGCTGATGCACAAATCTTTCGGGCTTTTGAAAGGGCATTAGTGCTGATTGGAGTTTCAGCAAACAGTTGCATAAAATGTGAAACAGTCGGACATGATTCAGCTCAGAGTCAAAAAGTTGTGGATTCAAGTCCCACTTCAGAGACTTAAGAACAAAATCTAGGCTGACAAGCCAGTGCAGTATTAAACAATACACATAATATCCTTGAGATGAAAATTTAAACCAAGGCAACATGGCCTCTGTTGCTCACCTGAATGCATGTGGTGTAGTCCTCGAGAGGGACGCTAGCCTTTGTTCGATGATCCTCCCATTGAATCGGGAGGATGCGCTGGAAGCATGGCTGTTAGAATTCCTCTAGTGCTCCTTTGTGTCGCTGGTAGAGAGCCCAGGCCATACATCAACCCCCACCTGGCCATCCAAATATTCCACCTCCCACATACGTTGAAGGAGAGGCTCTGGAATGTGTTGAGCACTTCCCAAACCTTAGCAGTGGCCTCTCTCAAAAGGCCACCGGTGATGAGGAGATGCAACACTGGATCAACTGCACCAGGTCAGCCTTCGACAAACTATGGCAGTGAGTGTTTGACAACAAAGATCTCTGCAAGTCATCAAAAGTCCGATTGTACAGAGTGGTTGTCGTCACCAGACTCCTAGACGGCAGTGAGGCCTGGACTCTTTATCAGCGTGAGACATTTCCTCCATCATAAGGCCAGACAGCACTTTCCAAGCCTGCGACCTCTACCACCTAGAAGGACAAGGGCAGCAGATGCATGGTCCGCTTGCAAGTTCCCCTCCAAGGCACACATCATCCTGACTTGTAATTGTAATTCTTCCATTTGCTGCTTCTTTTGATCTTATAATTAATTAACTGCATCTCTTGTTTCACTACCATCTGAAAATTTCGATACCAACCCTCCAAGCCAATTTCCAAATCATTGCTATGTTCAGCATGATGCATGCCTGGCCCCCAGATCAGGGTGCACTCCTCCTTCCATAATCACCGGGAAACCCGTGTTGGATGCTGAATTCACTAAACAGTCAACAATGGAATGGTTGCAAGGACAGACATTGTGACCTCAGTGCACGGCATTCTTACCTCCCCCTGGCACCCAAACCTTATCGCTACCGCTTGACCTGGGCGCATGGCGCCTCTCCAGCTCGAGAGCCTCCTGCTCGTATCTGGTGAGTATGAGCAGGTGTGCCTGCCCTCTGCCAGTCTGCATCCACTCAGAGTTATTGTGTGCAGACTTCTCCTGAAAGGAGAGAGGAGCATTGATTAGTCCACCCTGTACCTGGATTACCATTGTATCCCTGCCGCCCCCGCCTGAGTGAAACATCGCAGGGCTCACGTGAATCGTGACCCTGGAGCCGCCATACACTCACTCCAAGGGCTGACCAGCTTGCCCAGATGCTGCCTCCATCACATTTGCCACCCACACTGTATCACCTTCCAAAGCAAGGAAGCACTACCACGTAGAACGCCAAGAGCAGCAGATAGATGGGTGACCCACCACCTGGAAGTTTCCCTCCCAGTCACTCAGCATCCTGACTTAAATGTTTTGGCGTTCCAGCACTGCGCCTAGGGACAGGACCTTGAGGTCGCCCCCAAAACAGTCCTGAGGGTGTAAGTGCACCACATGCAGCGGATACAGAAGACAGCTCAGCACCACCCTCTCAGGGTCAGCTAGGCATGGACAATAAATACTGGCCCACCCAGCGAAGGCCACATGCCGTGAATGATTCAATGCAGTAACTACACTCAGAGTTGTGAGGGGGCCTGGGAGGGCCAACCTAACTGCTGTGCTAAGTGACCCATGCCAACACGGTACTCACCCTTCCTGATCGCAACAGGTTGTTGAAGCACTTGTGGCACTGAACCCAGGTGCATCGCACAACATCGTGTCGCTGACCCTTTCTGCCACCTCCTCCCAGGCACGTTTCATCATGTCAGGGGGGGTGGGGGGGGGAAGCCTCCCCCTCCTGTCCCTCAGCACAAGGATTTCACACCATTTCCTCCATCATAAGGCCAGACAGCACTTTACAAGCCTGCGACCTCTACCACCTAGAAGGACAAGGACAGCAGATGCATGGTCCGCTTGCAAGTTCCCCTCCAAGGCACACATCATCCTGACTTGGAACTGTAATTCCTCCATTTGCTGCTTCTTTTGATCTTATAATTAATTAACTGCATCTCTTGTTTCACTACCATCTGAAAATTTCGATACCAACCCTCCAAGCCAATTTCCAAATCATTGCTATGTTCAGCACCAGCCTCAAAACAATTCACTTCCAACCAACCTGAAAAACTGCACTTAACTGTAGTTGCTCATTAACCAGTTTTTAATCCAGTTCCTCCTAATTCTCTACTCATTAATCTTCTCTGGTAATCGCCTGTGGTACCTTGATATAAGATTTACTATTGTCCAGATCCACTGTATTTCTCCCAACTAGCATGTCTGTTATCTCAATAAATAATTCTGTGAGCTGTGTAATCACAATTGCCCCTTTTGAAATCCCTGCTGGTCATTTCTAATTCTTGTCTCTTTTCCAGATACGTGGTCATTTCATTCTTAATTAGATACATTAAAATTTCCCCTGGTCTGTAATCAGCAAGATTAGTTCTGTCTTTTTGTTAAAAATGGATACTACATTAATCACTTGCTAATTCTCCAGCACACATCCACACTGAATAGAAGCCTGAATTAATCATTTCCATGGCCGTGGCAATTTCCTTGTCCATCTCCGTCAGGATGTTAGGCTACCTCCTCTCAGGTCATAGTATTTTGTCTTCCTTTAACTTAAGAATGTTTTTCTATCATCTTTTTATCCACCA
This sequence comes from Cetorhinus maximus, assembly GCF_964194155.1. NCBI lineage: Eukaryota > Metazoa > Chordata > Chondrichthyes > Lamniformes > Cetorhinidae > Cetorhinus > Cetorhinus maximus. The sequence continues at coordinate 149,890,164 of NC_135883.1, read as the reverse complement.
TAACATTGTACATCTTGCTTGCACCCCCTCTGGATCCACCTCCCCTCTGATACTGTTCTTTTTATTAAAGATTGAACATCACAGACCAACACTGTAGGGCCAAACACATCTGAAATTCTAACTGACAATGACCAAGGGAAACAGCCTTCACATACTCTGCTGATCATTTGCTGCAAGAGCATCTGTAGCAGAATACATCATATGCACGGCACAGCTGATGGCAGTCAGGCACACCACTACTTTCAGTCTGCGCTTCCTTTGAGATTAGCATAAGGACCGTCTGCGGTATCAGCCAATGTGGTCCCCAAGCATGTATCAAACTGATACATCAGTCATCAACATTACAACTTTAGAATCTATGCAGCAACTCTACTTGGAGCACGGGACTGCTGGTGACGCCGTGTTCCCGGTGAGATATTGAACCAAAACCCTGTCTGCCCTCTCCCTGTCTCTGCCAGGTGAATTTGAAAAATCCCATGGCATCATTTGAAGAAGGGGAGAGGAGTTCTTCTTGGGGTCCTGGTCAATATTTATTCCTCCAGAAATGCCACTAAAATACTAATTATCTCATTGCTGTTTTTGGGGGCTGGCTGTGTACAAATTAGCTGCTGCATTACACATTAGAGACCACACTTCAAAAGTACTTCATTGACTGGGAAGCATTTTGGGACACTCTAAGGTCATGAAAGGCACTGTACAAATGCAAATCTCTCTTTATGAAAACTATGAAAGTCAGATTCAAGGAAAGTGTGAGCTGGATTCTGGGGTAGAAAATTACGCTTGGCGTGCAGGCACACGCCCGACACGCCCAAGCGTGAAATAAAGCACGTTAGCGTCAGCCGACGTGCCAATATCAATATGCACTCTCGCGATATTTCACTAGGCGGGTGCGTGATAAAGATGGAGATGCGCCCGCCATTAATTAAGTGGCCAGTTAAGGCCCTTGAGACACCAATTCTCTCAGAATTTATGTAGCACGTGCGATTTTCATGCCATCGCACAAGCTAAACAGGCAGGCCACAATTTCAAAAACCTCATCCACAGGCGGGATAAGAAGGGTCAGTGGGCTTGTAAATGTGAGCAACTTGTAGTTTAGGATATAACTTGCTGCTGCTTGCTTGTGTGAACAGAACATCTTCATTTCGCTTCAGAGCTGCATTGACAGAAATAAGAGGCTTCTGTTCATGACTCAGTGTCGTTTTCCAAACCCCCGAGGATTCATATCACTTGGGGCCTTCCAGGTATCAGACAGCCTTCCCTTACCCTGGTAATGGGGATTGTGGTAAACCTCTTCTGAGGAGAGAGAGAGGGCCAGAAGGGGGAAGAGGCCAGGTGACCTCAGGGGAGTGACCTGTGGGAGGACAGGTGCATGCACAAGGGGCGCAGGGCCAAGAGGAAGTCTAAAGCAAAAGGGGCCATAGAAGACGCCGCTATCCTGCTGCCATGGTTTACAGGTGGCAATGCAGATACCTCAATATGTCTGAGGCACAACGCCGAAGGAGGCACCAACTCTCAAGGGAGATAGTGACCTCCATTTGTCAGAGGATTGGCCCTGAGATCAGCTCCGACTGTGTGGGTGGACACTGCATCCCAGTGGCACTGAAGGTCACAGTGGCACTCAAATTCTATGCCTCTGGCTCCTTCCAGGGGTCAGTGAAGGATCTGTGTGGAGTGTTCCAATCAGCTGTCCACAGTTGTGTTAAGCTGGTGACAGACGCTCTGTTCAGGTGTGCATTGACTTTCATTCACTACCGAAAGGACGATGCCAGCCAGGCTGAGCAAGCCAGAGGCTTTGCAGCGATTGCTGAGTTCCCCTGTGTCCAGGGTGCCATCGACTCATACATGTGGCCATCAAGGCACCAGCGGGTGAGCCCGGTGCCTTCATCAACTCCATGAATGTACAGATAGTGTGTGACCACAGGATGCAGATTCCGTAAGTCTGTGCAAGGTACCCTGGCAGCTCCCACGATGCTTACATCCTGAGACACTTCCAGGTGTTGAGGCTCTTCAGTGCTCCAGCCTGGCTGGATGAATGGCTGCTGGGTGACATGGGCTATCCCCACAAAAGGTGGCTCACAACGTCTCTCCGCCACCCAAGAACAAAGGCCGAGCAGCAGTACAACAGGAGCTAGGCCTCCACAAGTGCAGAGGTACAGAGAACCCTCAAGATGCACTTCCAATGCCTGGACCATTCAGGGGGTGCACTGCAATACCCCCCAGAGCATGTATCACCGATAGTGATTGCATGCTGCGCTCTCCACAATCTGGCACTGGAAAGGGGGGATGCAGTGGAAGAGGAAGAAGATCTTGACACAACTGCTCAGGGAACAGACAATGAGTCCAGTCGTGAGTCCAAAGATAAGCATGGTGAGGAGAACGCTAAGGGCAGAGACGCTGACCTGGGCCACCTCCAGGGAGGCAGGGACCCCTGGGAGGCTTTGATCCAACGCTTCTTCAGCTAACCCACCAAATAAGAGCCACCACCACATGTCAGGGCTGCAGGCTCCATACTCGATCCCTGACAGGACCAGTTCCTTGGTCAACAACATAAACTTTATTGAAATGGCACATAGTGTAAGGAGAAACTTGCCCATTATAATATCATGGCTTACCCTGCACCCACAGAACAAATGAAGCATCCAGAGGCCAGTTGCACAAAAACACATTTAATTAACTGGTGCCTGGCAAATATTCTACAAATTAACATTGACAGGTGTATTCCATCACACCAATAAACACTGAATGGAAAAATGGGGGAAACAAATATCACCCATGATGAGCCCGTGTTGTGCTTAAGGTGCTTTACGTTTTCGTTTGCTGGTGCTATGTCTAGGTGCTCACCCCTCGCTGGCACCGGCATTGGAGACAGCCTGCTCACTCTGCTGTCCTGCTGGCTTTGATGGCTTTGGCGGGTGTTCTCTGGCTGTGGAGCCTGTGCTGGCCCTGCCTGGGAGGGAGCAGCCAGAGCCATGGCTGGCATCTCCCTAGTCTCCGCAGCCTCATCAGATGCCATGGTCATTGGCAGAGGGGCGGAAAAGCTTCTGCCTTCATCCGGAGCGCCCTGAGAGGAGCCCGCAGAGAGGACAGGCAGCTCATGAGGTCACTCTGGACCTCCCTGCTCACCACTGATGGCCGGGCACCTGGCTGGGATACTGGGTGCCCAATCCATCTCTCACACTGACACTGACCAGCTGAGGTCATCGCCGGTGTGAGGGCTTGCAGGTCTGAGCGCATTCCCAGGAACCCCTGATTCAGCTCCTGGAGGAGCCTCTCCATGAGAGTCGCCGCTCTCTCCATGGAGGAGGCAGTGCACTCGGCCATGAGGGTCATTGCATTGCTCACACTCTGCAAGAACTCCCCCACAACGGAGACCATGGCATGCATTCCCTCATGTATATCCACCAGATCCTCCCGCTCACCCTGCTGGACTTCCAGCATCTGCTGCCTCATGGATGACTGCAGAAGCACATCATCAGCCATCGACTGAGAGTTTTCCTGGTCCCCAACCATCCTCCAACAGCCGGCACCCTGGGCACTCGTTGCCTCCGCCTGCACCTCAAGCGAGTGTGAAGTGCCCTCACCAATGTGCGCCGAGATAGTAGCCGGTGAGCTAATGCCCACTGAGGTGCTGATATCTGCGCTGGTGCCTGCTTGAGAGAGAGGGTGTGACGCAGGTGTGTTCTGATCAGTGTAGCCCTCAGGGGTCAGGGATGTGCCTTCAGGCTCCTCATTCCGATGGGCTGTCGGTGAGCCTAAAAGGAATAACAAGGACATGTCATTAGTTGAAGTCATCATACTGTTACTGAGCATGCCTGGCAGCCTCATGAGACAGAGACCAGGGTGTATCAGGGTGCCCTGGTCTTTCCATTATCAATGGGTATTCCAGTTTCGAGGCTCACGTCAATATACTTTCAACAGTGGAATGGTTGCAATGACAGACATTCTGACCTCAGTGCTCTGCACTCTGACCTCCCTGTGGCACCCCAACATCTCCGCAGCCGCCTGACCTAGGCACATGGCGCCCCTCCAGTTCCGGGCCTCCTGCTCATAACGAGTGAGGATTAGTAGGTGTGAGGGTCTCCCATCAGCCCACGACCTCTCAGCATTGTTATGGGCTGTTTTCTCCTGAAAGGGCAGAGGAGCACTGATTAGCCCACTCACTACCCGCAGCGTCACTGCAGCCTGGCCAATCCCACCTGAGGGACACCTCGCAGGGCTCAGCTGATTCGTGACCCTGGAGCCGCAAGGCACTTAGTCCTAGAAGCCAGGGCTCACCCCCTTGGCCAGCTCCTGCCTCATTGACATTTGGCACTCACACTCTAACACCTCTGAGGTCCATGGTGAGTGCGTGGGGAGGGGGGGTGGGTGGGGTGTGGTGGGCAGCTCTTAACTGTTCTGCAAAGTGACCCATGCCAACACGGTACTCACCCTTCCCGATCGCAGGAGATCGTTGAAGCGCTCCCGGCACTGGACCCATGTGTGCCTCACCACGTCATTGCTGCTGACCCTGGATGCCACCTCCTCCCAGGCCTTTTTGGTGAGGTAGGAGGGCCTCCTCCTCCCGTCCCTGGGGACAAGGGTTTCTCTCCTCGCAGCAACCTCCTCCAGAAGGGCTGTGAGGCGCTCATCTGAGAAATGCGAGGCTGACTGCCCCGCCGACTTGCCCTCCTGCTGCCATGTCCACCCACAATACTGTCCATCCTGACGTCCGCATCCTTCGGTGGCAGCCTTCCGAGAGCTGCTGAGGCCGCATTTGAATCGGCCGCCGAGTCACATTGGGCCGGGCGACCAGTGCCCACCAGCCCCCCTGCCCACCCCTTCGCGCTCATTCCGCAGCCGCGTCTTACACTGGACGGGCCTTCATTGGCCCGCCCGCATAAAATTGCAGAGCTCTGCTTCGCAACCGCCCCCGCCGAGCACCCCCGCCAAGGGCAAAACCCTGCCCCTGATGTTTGCATAATTGAATCTGGATGCCATAACCAAGAATTTCATGAGTCTGTAATCTGTTGCTGGGCTAATTGAGCCAAATCAATTAAGGGGAATGCTTATTGGGCATCAGTTTTCCAGAATCTGGTTTAGACCAGTGCCAGTATGAAGGGATTCAGACCGTGAAGATCCTACTTGATCCAACTTGTGGAAGAATGAATAGCCCAATGATGTTGTGGTGCATTTAGAATCCCAGAACACCTCTGACAAAGTTCAACGTGAAAGGCTGCTACTTGCAGTATTGGGGATTCAAAGCTAAAACCTGAGAATGGATAGACATTGCCTGTAGAGTTAAGCCGGGATTTTCCCCTCCCATTTGCGGCCAGCTTCATAGCAGCTGGGAGTGGAAAATATCGGGAGATCAAAAAAATGGGTTTCACGTCGCTGTAAAACCAGTTTGTGACCGTCTGCTCCATCCCTCAATGGCGAGCTGCGTTTCCTGCCCCCACACGTCGGGAAGCTAATTTCAATATGTTAGAATCTTATTGTAAGTCTTGCTCACTGATATCATCCCCACACGCTGGATGATGAGCTCACATTGGCGTGATTGCACACTGGCGTGTTTTACAACAGTACATAAGCTACGTGCACCTGGCAACCTGCACTTCAATCAGGACTTTGAGATTTGTTTGCCCACCTTGCTTTGGGCAGCACTTGTGGTCATCAGCACTAGGCTTCGCAGGCAGCATCATATTGCTCTTAGGGGGTATCACGGGCAAGTCTCTACCTACCAGACCAGCCGTAAGGCGGAGGTGGCTTTTCAATGGCTGCAGGGCTATGGCATGCTTGGGGAAGGGGGAGAGGTGGCCCCAGGCAAGGGAAGCGGCTGCAGGGTGAGGCTGTACTGGGGCAGGGTATGTATGTGGGCACATGTTGATCTGTGTAAGTGGCATCAAAATGGTGAGGGCTGAGGAGCTAGTCTCCAGAGGAGATGAGGCCAGATGCAGGTGTGAGGGTGCGTGTGAGAGAATGAGTGGTGATATCTCTTGAGCTGGCAGTGAGTGAGATGCCTGTGAATGTGTGATGGGCTTGTGAGTGTGTGAGTTTACAGTGATGAGAGCATTCATCATGATGACATAATTCATTCATCCTCTTTCTGCACTGGATGGCCAACCTATTCTGTACAGCATTGGCATTGACCACCACTGCTACTGGCTCCCAAGACAGAGTGGTGAGATTGCTGGGCTTCCTGCGACCAGATGGGGAGTAGAGGACATCACAGTGGCTCTCCAAAAGGCATACTAGTGATGGGTCATTAAACTCTTCTTGGCTTTTGGGACCATTTCTTCATTGGAGCAGTCCAGGGCTGCAAACATTGAGAACTGTGTGCGCGGCTACAGTTTAGAAATAGCACCCACAGTGAGGAAACAAAATGACAGGTGATTCAGAGGCTGCCTGCCAGCGATACAGCGCGTTTCCTGTGGCTGCATAATATACGAGGCAGAAAGCAGACGCTACAGCGCAAAAACCTGCCCTTGCGGCTGGTGGGAAAAACGTCTTTTTTCACGCCCACCACTGCACTTAGTGCAATTCAGGGAAAATTCCGGCCTTAGAAGCAGCAGAGTAATGTCAGCGTGAGGGGGCAGGTCTGAATGGGATGCAGCAGGGAACATCAAGAATCTCTCTAAATGTGCCCCAAATGTGCGATGCTCTGCACTAGGGAAACAAGGATTTAAATTTACTATTAGGCCTCCAAAGTACATGGGCAGACACTTCAGTTGGTTTCATCAGCGGTGCGGCTTTCGCATGTCTTTTGACGTCTTCCTGACTGTGGTATTGGATGATCCTGTTAACATACATAGGAATATGAAAAAGTCTTGAAGAGCATTGAGGACGCTGAATGAGTACATTGTAGGTACAGTGAATGGCCTGTGTGAAAACAAAACTATACTGTAGATTTTGCTCAGGCCCAGAATGATAAAAGCACTCATTTTATGATGCTAAGAGGTTGTTTTCCCTGGCTGGAGAGTCTGGAACTAGAAGGCATTGTCTCAGGGCAAGGGGATGGCCATTTTGCACTTAGATGAGGCGTAATTTCTTCATTCAGAGGGTTGTGAATCTATGAAATCTCTACTCCAGTGGATTGTGGATGTTCAGATGTTGAGTATATTCGGATTGAGTATATTGAGATTTTTGGATTCCAGGGTAATCAAGGGATATGGGGATTGGGCAGGAAAATGGAGTTGACATAGAGGGTCAGCCATGAATTTATTGAATGGTGGAGCAAACTCATGGGGGCATATGGCTTATTCCTGTTGCTATTTCTTATGTTCTTATTACTTCATCTACATCTGATCACCTTTGCACACAGAATTATCAACATGTTACCCAGGAATAGAAGTATGAAATAGGCAACATTTGGAACATAATGCAGTCTGTTTGTTATCCAGCACATGTCAGGAGAGCTGTAGTTGCTTTGTATCCACTTTACTTCCCTCCAAGTCCCCTTCAGCAATTTCCCTGCTTTTGTTATCTCAAGGCTTGATTTTTCCAATGGCTGGACTCTCATCTTCCAACCTCCGCGATCTCCAGTTCATCCAAAACTTTGCTGCCTGTATCTTACCCCACACCAAGTCCCACTCATCCATTACCTCTGTCATTCCAAATTGGCTTCCAATCCACCAACTCCCCAAATTTAAAATTCGCATCCTTGTGTTCAAATCCTTCTATGGCCTCACCCCTTCCTATATCTGCAACCGTGTCCAGTCTTTCAACTCTCTGAGATCCCTGTGTTCACCCAGTTCTGGCCTGCTGTCCTTCCCCTATTCCCTTTTCCCTTCCATTGGTAGCCATTTGGCCCCTAAACTTAGAAATTCCCTTCCTTCAAACTCTTCATCTTTCTAGCTCTCTCGCTTGACACATTCCTTAAAACCCATCTCCCTGACCAAGCTTTTAATCTGTCCTAATTATTGGCCTTGTCTTATTTTTCATTGACTAAATTTCTGTGAAATGCATTAGGCATTTTTGTATGTTAAAGGCACTATATAAATGCAAATTGTTGTAAGGGATATACTAGCAGTGGGAGAGAAAAAGTGCACGTAAGTAAAATTTAAGGGGTGAGAGCAATTAAAGGTGCAAATATAGACCTATGGACAATTGATAAGACAAACCAGCTCCTGATCCCTTGTCTGATAGTAATTGGCACTAAAGTGGTACAGTATGAGGTAGTTGTGAGTATGATTTGCTTCTGTGCCACTGCATAGTACCATCTCCGTTGGTCAGCACCAAATACTACATGAGGTGCTACCAAGTTTCACGCCCTGGCTGACCATTACTGTCTCTGCATGTGCATGGTAGCCATAAAGTTTCTTACAGTATGTCGAACTGCTTGGCATCTACTCTTCAGCTAACCCAGACACTAAGAAAACAGGCCCACATAATCATTGTCAGGATTACCAGGGCATCCAGAAATGGTTGGTGGCACCTTGGCAAATGCTGTCAACATTGGCTCTTGATCATCTTGGCATTCATTCATTCATGCTGTACCATAAAAAACATGATACTCGTGATTGACACCCTTCTGGTGAATACCCAGCATTATGGTTAATCAGGCATTCAAATACCATAGTGGTGTCTGCTGGTGCAGCTTCCATTGCATAGTGAAACCTCCATCGTAATTATGTCTGGTATAGGGATAAGCCATTATCTCTTTGTTTGGACAATGATGTCATCTTCTAATTATCAATCATTATATTCTACCTCTCAGCTATATTACCTCTTGATTTCAAAAATGATTTGAACTTCTTCCCTAAATTTAACCTTCCCTGTGCATTATTCCAGACAGATGCTCCAAAATTATATATATTTTGCAGGAAACACTTGTTGGATTTAGGTCACATCCTTGATGACTACAGATGTTAGACATAAGGGGGAAGATGAGAGGATATGGGATGCAGCAAAGTAACAGGCAGGGTGCAGAAGAGAAGCTCCTTTGTTGCTCCTGTTGCTATGCAGCAGTTTGTGTTGAAAGATTGGTCGTCTAGAGCCTGCAAGTTATGAGCTGAACTGTGGTCTGTCAGAGCTGCTCACAGGAACTACCATGGACTTATTTGACTTCGGAGAAACAGCATAGCTTTCCATGACTAAGAATTTTTCCGAATCGTCTTCTCCCACCCCTGTAGGAAAACAAGCAGCAATACCAAAAAACATTTACATTGGCAAAGGTACCATAAGCATGTCTTAAAAAGAATCATTACAGAAAAGGTATTATGAGGTATTAATAATTCTTTCTGCAGATCTGCTATCATGGTTTATAGAAATAAATCAAAATAACAGAGTGAAACAATAAAGTAACTTTCAAAATGAAATGATCTGTGAACAGAGCACACAAAATCCAAAAAAGACTTCTTTAGAAAACAACTTCAGCTTTCCATAGAAACAGCCAGGGAATAACATTCAACAAAATGATATTGTATTGCAGGTTATGCTTGACTGCTCTAGTACCCTAGTCAAATAAGCTTCACCTTCAGGTACTTTGCTATTGCTAATCCAACAATGAAATGTGGGAAGTCACATTCATGGCAAATACAAGCTGGAACATAATGTCCTTTTAACAAGACGTTGAAAACCAAGTTTTATCTGTTCATGATGGGGTTGCCAGCTTTGCTTGGATGTATTTTTTTAAAATGCATTCATTCATGGGATGCGGGCATTGCTGGCTAGGCCAGAATTTATTGCCCATCCCTAATTGCCCTTGAGAAGGTGGTGGTGAGGCATCTTCTTGAACCAGCTCAGTCCATGTGGTGTAAGTACACCACAGTGCTGTTAGGAAGGGAGCTCCAGGACAATGAAGGAATGGCAATATAGTTCCAAGGCAGGATGGTGTGCAGTTTGGAGGGGAATTTGCAGGTGATGGTGTTCCCATGCATCTGCTGCCTTGTCCTCCAAGGTGGTAGAGTGTCGTGGGTTTGGAAGGTGCTGTCTAAGGAGCCTTAGTGAGTTGCTGTAGTGCATCTAGTAGATGGCACACACTACCGCCACTGTGCATTGGTGATGGAGGGACTGCATATTGAAGGCGGTGGATAGGGTGCCAGTCAAGTGGGCCACTTTGTCCTGGATGATGTCGCACTTCTTGAGTACAGTTGGAGCTGCACTCATCCAGGGAAGTGGAGAGTATGCCATCACACTCCTAACTTGTGCCTTGTAGATGGCGGACAGGCTTTGGGGAGTCAGGAGGTGAGTTATGCACTGCAGAATTCTCAGCTTCTGGCCTGCTCTTGTAGCCACCGTATTTATATGGCTGATGCAGTTCAGTTTCTGCTCAATGGTAACCCCTGGGATGTTGATGGTGTGGGGATTCAGTGATGATAATGCCATTGAATGTCAAGGGGAGACGGTTAGATACTCTCTTGTTGGAGACGATCATTGCTTAGCACTTGTGTGGCGCGAATGTTACTTGCCACTTTTCAGCCCAAGCCTCATTGTTGTCCAGGCCTTGTTGCATCTGGATACAGACTGCTTCAGTATCTGAGGAGTTGTAAATGGTGCTGAACATTGTGTAATTATCAGCGAACACCCCCACTGATGGAGGGAAGGTCATTAATGAAGCAACTGAAGATAGTTGGTCCTAGGCCATAACCCTGAGGAACTCCTACAGTGGTATCCTAAGACTGAGATGATTGACCTCCAACAACCACAACCATCTTCCTTTGTGCTAGGTATGACTCCAACCAGTGGAGAGTTTTCCCCTGATTAACCTTAAGCTTTGCTAGGGCTCTTGATTCTACACCCTTGATGCCAAATTGCCGTTCCTTCACTGTCACTGTGTCAAAATCCTGGAACTCCCTCCCTAACAGCATCTTGGGTGTACCTACACCGCATGGACTGTAGTGGTTCAAGAAGGCAGCTCACCACCACCTCCTCAAGAGCAATTAGGGATGGGCAATAAATACTGGCCTAGCTAGCAATGCCCACATCCTGTTAAAGAATAAAAGAAAAACTCAGTCAAATGCTGCCTTGACATCAAGGTGTGTCACTCTCATCTTATCCCTTGAGTACAGCTTTTTTTGTCCATGTTTGAGCCAAGGTTGTAATGAGGTCAGGAACTGAGTGGCCTTGGCGGAACCCAAACTCAGCGTCAGACAGCAGGTTATTTCGAGGCAAGTGGCACTTGATTGCATCGTTGACGACACCTTCCATCACTTTGCTGATGATCGAGAATAGACTGATGGGGCAGTAATTGGCTGGGTTGGATTTGTTCTGCTTTTTGTGTACAGGACATGCCTAGGCAATTTTACACATAGCTGGGTAGATGCCAGTGTTGTAGCTGTACTGGAACAACTTGGCAAGTTCTGGACCACAAGTCTTCAGTATTATTGCTGGAATATTGTCAGGCAATATTGATATCACATGGAGTGAATTGAATTGGCTGAAGATTGGCATCTGTGATGCTGGGGCCCTCCAGAGGAGGCCGAGATGGATTACTCAGCACTTTTGGCTGAAGGTGGTTGTAAATGCTTCAACCTTGTCTTTTGCACTGAGGTGCTGGGCTCCCCCATCATTGAGGATAGGGATATTTGTGGAGTCTCCTCCTCCAGTGAGTTGTTTAATTGTCCACCACTGTTCACAACTGGATGTGGCAGGACTGCTGAGCTTAGATCTGATCCGTTGGTTGTGGAATCACTTAGCTCCATCTATTGCTTGCTGCTTATGCTGTTTGGCATGTAAGTAGTCCTGTGTTGCAGCTTCACCAGGTTGACACCTCATTTTTAGGTATGCCTGGTGCTGCTCCTGGCATGCCCTCCTGGAATCTTCAGTGAACCAGGGCTGATTCCCCAGCTTGATGGTAATGGTAGAGTGAGAGATACGCTAGGTGTTGAGGTTACAGATTGTGGTTGAATATACTTCTGCTGCTGCTGAAGGCCCACAGCGCTTCATGTATGCCCTGTTTTGAGTTGCTAGGTCTGTTTGAAATCTACCCCATTTAGAGCAGTGGTAGTGCCACACAACGCAATGAACAGTATGCTCAATATGAAGACAGGACTTAATCTCTGTAAGGCTTCAGGACTAATGGGCGTCCAGATAGTTACACCAGGAATACTGTTATGGGCAGACGAGGCTACGACAGGTAGATTGGTGAAGACAAGGTCGAGTCGGTTTTTTCCCACTTGTTGCTTCCCTCACAAACTGCCGCAGACCAAGTCTGGCATCTATGTCCTTTAGGCTCAGCCAGCTCAGTCAGTAATGGTGCTACCAAGTCACCTTTGTTGACACTGAAGACCCCGGTGCTTCCTCCAACCAGTGTCCAACCTGGAGGAGTGTTGATTCATCAGCTGAGAGAGAGCAGTAGCTAATAATCAGGCAGCAGATTCCTTGCCCAGGTTTGACTTGTTGCCATGAGACTTCATGGGGTCTGGAGTCGATGCTGAGGATTCCCAGGGCAACTCCCTCCCGATTCTATAGCATTGTGCCGCCACCTCTAGTGGGACTGTCCTGCTGGTGGGATAGGATTTACCCAGGGATGGTAATGGTGGTGCCTGGGACATTGTGTGGAATTATCCCACATTTGCACGAAGTGCGGTAGCGGGCGTGAAAAAAGTCATTTTTACCCACTAGCCACAATGACGGGTTTTCGCGCTGTATCATCCCCTTCCTCGTTGATAATGCATTCACATGAAACACTCCGGATCGCTGTCAGGTGGGCTTGGATTTGTCCACCCGCGCTATGACTTCCTCGCTCTGGGCGCCATATTTAAAGCGCACCAGAGCGCAGCCTACTTCATGTCTACAGACCAGGACTGCTCCAGGCGACAGATGGCCCTGCAAGCAAGGAAGACGGCAGCCCCCAAATTTAGTGACACGTCTCTGGGCGCAGTGGAAGGCCGCGGAGATGATTTCTACCCCCGCTCTGGCCACATGAGGTCCACCAGAGTCACCAATTCCAGCCTGGGAGGTGGTGGCAGTGACGGTCAGTGCCACTGGAGCACAGGGAAGGTCAGCCATCCAGCGCAAGAAGCGGATGAATGGCCTCATCTGTTCCGCCAGGGTCAGTCAACCACCTCATCACTCTCCTCACACACTCACAAACCTATCACACATCCACAGGGATCTCACACCTTAAGGGACAACATCACTAACTCCCACACACACACCCTCACATCTCCATCAGGCTCATATCCTCTTGAGCTCGCATCTTCATCCTGTCCATGGCTCCGCTCACCGCACAAACATTCCACACAGTGCCATGCGTCCTGCTCACACTCTCTCCATCCGTTTCCATGTAGGAGAAGCTGGCTCACAGCAGCAGGGAGAGGTCCCAGGCTGGGGGTGGAGTGGCCTACCTTAGTCCCCTCACTTACTTTGAGGAGCGTGCCATCATTCTGACTGGTGAGGACGTGGGCAGAACCTGCGGCAACTGTGAGATCAGTGGCAAACACCCACATAAGGGTCATGGACCCCATTATCCTTCTCCCAGTGCAACTGTGAGGCTCTCTCTCCTGCTTTTGACTCTGCCACCATGCACTAATTATCTCTATTTTGGTTCACAGGGAGCTCTGCCAAACAACCGACACCCTCAGCCAGCCAGTCCCTCAGCTCCATCCAGGTCCTCACCTCCAGCCAAGAGGACGCCTCCTCCATTGAAGAGCTGGAAATAAGCAGCCTGGAAGACCCGTCACAGTGCTTACCCACACCCTCCACCAGGGCAGAGACACACACCTCGGTGGAACCTACATCCAAGGCACGCGGAGCCTTCATCCATCACACTCATCGCACTGTCCTGAGCATTTTCAGTCCTGCCTGCTGGGGTTCCCTTTCAGTTGTCCATCTGAGCTGATCTGCATCTCCGCCCACCCAATGTTTGCCCTCCCATTCAGAACCTGAGCCCGTCCAACACGAGGCTCCACTCACTTTCAATTTTGACAACCATAGCAGTAGTGAAGCATATTGTTAGCTCCCCCATCCTTTCTCCTCCCCTAGTCACCCATGTCCTTTCCCCCATCAATGTCAACCCCCTGGCATCACCTTTCACCTCCACACCATCACCTACTAACCCAAACCCCTTTCTTTCCGGGATGTCCAGGTGAATGTGCACCTATCCTACCTTCCTGAGAATCCCACCCTTATCCATATTGACCTCTGCAACCTCCTCCCTCCCACCCCCAGGGTCCGTATCTCCCTCCGAGTCCCCACCAACCACCCTCGTCATCAATTCTACCGCTACCAATGCACTCCCACCCTCCCACCCTGCTAGCTCCCTCTGCCCCCTCTCATATTCACCATTCCCTCCTACCACGCCCACCCTCTGTTCACTCCCGAAGAGGCAGTCATTGAATCACAGACCCCTCCCTTGTACATTCATCTGGCCATCCCCCTTACTTCCTCCTCCACCCTTGCACCCTCCTCCACCTTTACTCCCTCCTCACCCCAGACACCATCCCCCCTCCGAACTCCTTCCTCCCTCCAGCTACCTTCCTTTCCCCCCAGACACTTTCCCCCCTCCAAACTCCTTTGCCCCTCTGACCTCCCTGCCTTGCACCTTCCTATCCCCTTACACCAACCTCCCCACTTGCTGCATTGTCCCCCGTTACACCCTCTGCCCCGGTATTCCCTCCTGCCCCCTCCCAACCTCAGCCCCCAAACACCTTTTTCCCCTTTCCCAACCTCACCCCCCAACACCTTCGTCCCTCCTTTCCCAACCTCACCCCACTGTCCCCCCCCACCACACAAAGTACATCTTCCTCTCTCAGTTAAACCTAAACTTTCCTCTCTCAACCCCCTAGTGCACCTTCCACTCCCACTCACAGCCAGACCTTCCTCTCCCCAACCTCGCCGATCACCCGCAACAGCCCATGGCCAAGACTGTGATTTTCCAAAGCAGACCCAAAACATCAATGAAGATATCCCACCTTCCAAGAGCTGCTTTGCAGCAGAGCCACGTCCATGAGAATCCACCCAACATGCAATGCACATGTTCCTCCAGGGTCGGTTAGGTGTAGTGCTCCAGCATCTTCCACTCCTCGGATGTCCACGATCTGAAAAAGGCCCTAAAGGTAAGTCCCGACTTCTGCACATCGCACTAGTCCATACGTGTTCTGGGTTGGCGTGTTTTCCTGCCAGTATAACGGTAAATCGGGCGGGATTCCGGTTGGGCCTTAGTTTGCAGACCATTCCCAGGATGCAAATCGGATTCATGCCGACCTCCAGTGGGATTCACGCTGCACCTTGGCGGACACCATCGGATGATCCCGCTGTGCTTTCACACCAGCATGAAAACGATTTCTGCTCCTCCCACCAGATTGTCCCTCCCCTAGCCCGCCATGACGCCCACTGCCAACGGGATCGAACGATTCTGCCCATTGTCTGTAAGGTATAAGTCAGTGATTATGACTATGTCAGGCTGTTACCTGACTAGTCTGTGGGACAGCTCTCCCAATTTTGGCACAAGCCCACAGGTGTTACTAAGGAGGACTTTGCAGCGTCAACAGGGCTGGGTGTACCATTGTCATTTCCAGTGTCTAGGTCAATGCCAAGTAGTCCATCCAGTTTCATTCCTTTCTGAATTTTCTGCATTGGCTTGCTAGGCCATTCCGAAAGCATTTAAGAGTCAACCACATAGCTGTAGAGTCACATGTAGGCTAGACCAGGTAAGGACAGCAGATTTCCTTCCCTAAAGAACATTAGTGAACCAGATGGATTTTTATGACAAACTACAATGGTTTCATGGTCATCATTACTGAGACTAGCTTTTATTCTAGTTCCAGATTTACTAATTGAATTTAAATTCCACCAGCTGTAGCGGTCAGATTTTAACTCATGTCGCCAGAGCATTATCCTGGGCCTCTGACTCACTAGTGCAGTAACATTATCACTACGCCACCATCTCCCCTTGAATTCCTGGAGGTTCAATCACGTAATGAATGATCATGTGACAATTGATCACGCGTCAATTGTCCACAGTTTGCAAATGTTATTTCACTTACCTTATATAAGTCGAGTCCCCTGTAGTTATATGCATAGAACCACATCCAGCATGAGTTAGTGTCATCAAGGACACAAAACAAAATTGGGAAAAAAATACAAATTTGTGCCCTTGAGTCCTATAGTCATGAACCAAATAATGGTGATCTTACTTGAAATTGTAATTCTGCGGCACTTTTCAGACAGGAATCACGGATTACTGACTTGTTTTCTCCTTTTTAAAAAAATAGCATTTATGCAATACTTGTGCCTTGTTATGATCGTTGCGGGGGAACCGTATATCAAAATAATCAAATTAAACAAATGCCTCCCAAAGAAGAACTTACCAACAAGATTTCACTTTCTGTAACTTTTCCTTTAACTTTGAATCAGAATTAATGTAAATAATACTTCAAATAAAAAGGTAGATTTAATTTTAGATAATTGATAAAACAAAGATACGTCTACAGGACCACATGCACCCACATAACTTCCCACATAAATATGGCACTACGTAGCTACACAGTTCCACAGTTCGCTGTTCTTTATTCATGCAGGGTAGGTCAGGAGTCCTATTCGACAACAGGTTTCACCTTCCAGTTTCACAGGTATGATTATCAACAGCAAGGCATGCTTCTATAAGAGTCATGAGTCTCCCTTGGGTCATGACCGTCTTGATGGTCTAGCTCTCCAGAGTTGCTTTCAAACTGAACAACTAATAACACTCCAATACATGGTTTGGCCAATTCTGGAAAAATACCAAGCTCTCCAGATATTCACACATCTTTCTAGGTTTTAGACCTTTTTAGCCAGCTTGCACATTGCCTCCAAGAGCTCCTGTCTCCTTTTCTGCCAAACAAAAACTGATCTCTTCTTGAGAGAGATTTGCTTTTTCTCCTCACAAGAATTTGGTGTTTTCCTCTTTTTGTCTCTGTTTGCTTTCTCTTCGGATGGAATCGTCCCAGATTTGCACCAAGTGCATTAGCAGGTGTGTAAAACATTGTTTTAGCCGTCGGCCCCAATGGCGGGTTTTCACACCATATCATCCCAAACCCGCCACACTATTTAAGCATTCCTGGGGAACAGGCAGTTTCCATGGCGGGAGGGCTATCATTCGCCCACGTGCCACCACCTCGCCGCTTCATCACGGCAGGCGCAATATTTAAAGTCTAGCCACATGCACACATCTCAGTGCTTCCAGCCCACAGCTGCTGCAGGGAAGATGTCCACGAAAGACAAAAAGACTGCAATCCCCAGGTTTAGTGACGCGTCACTGGAACGCTTTTTGGATGCCGTGGAGGCCTGCCGCGATTGTCCTCTACCCCCACTCTGGCTGCAGGATGGGCAGCACTGTGACCAACCAGGCTTGAGAGGCAGTGGCAGCAGTGGTCAGTGCCAATGCCTATCAAAAGAGGGAAGCCACCCAGTGCTTCAAGAGGATGAATGATCTCCTCCTTCCGAAAGGGTAAGTTACTCTTCTCATCACTCTCAATTCACACACTTAAAAGCCCATCACACATCCACAGGTACCCTCACTTACTGCCAGCTCAAGGGACATCACCATTCACACTCTCACACTCATCGTCATTGACCTCATCCTGTCCATGGGACCACTCACCACCCACACATGCCAGGCATACTTATCACCTGGCCTGGCAGGTGTCCTGTTTACACTCTCTCCATCTCTATTCATGCAGGACAAGCTGGCACCCAACAACAAGGAGAGGTCGCAGACTGGTGAAGGAATGCCTGAAACCAAGGTTCTCACAGGCTTTGAAAACAGAGCTATCCAGCTGGCAGTGAGAATCTGGACCATTCCTGTGCTGATGGTGAGGTCAGTGGTGTTCCACCAAGTGAGGATCCAGCAGTGCAACATCCATCAGATAACCATGCTGTGAGTGGTGTGTCCTGTTTCACAAGCCACTGCCATGTACTACTTATCTCCCCGTGCTTCCGCAGCCACATCTGGGAAACAGCTGGGGAGTCCATGACCCAGGGCCTCCAATCAAGCCCTGAAGAAACCTCTGAAGAGGAATCTGGAGGCACCATCCTTTAAGTCCTGTGACAGCGCTCACCCACACACTCCACCAGTGCAGAGAAAGAAATTCAGTGGGACCTAGCATTAGAATAGCCTCAGGATCACAAACTGATGTGCACATCACACATTCTGATCCACAGCAGGTGGTGGCAGGGACATAAAAACAAAAAACTACTGCGGATGCTGGAAATCCAAAACAAAAACAGAATTACCTGGAAAAACTCAGCAGGTCTGGCAGCATCCGCAGAGAAGAAAAGAGTTGACATTTCGAGTCCTCACGACCCTTCAACAGAACTGAGTAATATTAGGAGAGGGGTGAAATATAAGCTGGTTTAAGGTGGTGGGGGGAGGGGCGGGGGGAGAAGTTGGGGGGTGGGGTGTGATTGTAGGGACAAGCAAGCAGTGATAGGAGCAGATAATCAAAAGATGTCACAGACAAAGGAACAAAGAGGTGCTGAAGGTGGTGATATTATCTAAACGAATGTGCTAATTAAGAATGGATGGCAGGACACTCAAGGTACAGCTCTAGTGGGGGTGGGGTGGAAAGACTGGCAGGGCATTAAAGGTATAGATTTAAAACTAATGGAAAAAGGTGGGAAAAGAAAAATCTATATAAATTATTGGAAAAAACAAAAGGGAGGGGGAAGAAACGGAAAGGGGGTGGGGATGGACGAGGGAGTTCAAGATCTAAAGTTGTTGAATTCAATATTCAGTCCAGAAGGCTGTAAAGTGCCTAGCCAGAAGATGAGGTGCTGTTCCTCCAGTTTGCGTTAGGCTTCACTGGAACAATGCAGCAAGCCAAGGACAGACATGTGGGCAAGAGAGCAGGGTGGAGTGTTAAAATGGCAAGCGACAGGGATGTTTGGGTCTTTCTTGCGGACAGACCGCAGGTGTTCTGCAAAGCGGTCGCCCAGTTTACGTTTGGTCTCTCCAATTAGAGGTGGCAGGGACATCCCTGGCATCAAGCACTCGGAGGACTGCTGGAGGCCAGAAATTTGCTGAGTCTGAGTCAGATAATGAGCCTCTAGACTCTGTCATGTCACAGTTGCTGGAGCTGCAAAGGCAAGCTCGGGAACATCAGGAAGGGATGTCTGCTGCACTCCTCAGATTGCAAGGCACGATGGAGGAGTCCATCGGCCTTCACTTTGAGGTGATAGCGCCGGCATGCTAACACACCGAGGTCAACACTGGTAGGCTGGTGGCTGCCATGGGGACCTTGGTCCAGGACATTGGTCCCGTACTACTGGGCGGGCTGAACTCCATCGCTGATGACATAGTTGGCCTCCAACAGTGTGTACGCAAGAAGGGTGCCGAGCAGCTTGATCTCACTCCAGCTACCCCTTCTATTCAAGGAGTCAGCCTGGGGCCCTCGGAGGAGGATCAGCAGGTGCACAACCCGAGGCCATCCATCCAGGTGACTCCAGGAGTATCCGGCCCATCCGAATCCGCTCTTCCTGTGACCTCAGCAGCTCCAGCTCCTCAGACTGAGGAGGGTGCTACTGCCACACAGCAGGACCCTGAAAGCATGTAGGCGTGCTCCAGTCTCAGCCCTCCAGAGGATGCCCGCCAAAGTCATTACAGATAGGGCGTAGCAGTCAGCAGGCTGCCTCCACCTCTGCTGTGGATGCCCAGGGAGCACCAAGGTGTAGTTTCTGAGGATCCTGGAAGACTGAGGATGTAGGAGTCATGCACACTCCCTGGAAACAGTGCGCACACCTGCAGGATGCATTTCTGGTGATTGTCATGAAAGTATACTGATTTTCATAATTTTTTTTGGCTTATTGTAAAGTAGGTTTATGGGGGTTTGTGTTTTTCTGTCTGTGTGTGTGAGTTAATTACATTTTGTAGCCAAGCAGACTGTAAGTTGAAGTTATCAAAAGATGCAAGGTGTGGAAGTGTCTTTGAAATGCTAATTAGGTAAACATGGTTGGGGTCTTAACATGTAAAGTGTGACAGGAAATTTCATTTTCAGATAGATGAAGTGAGATTCGAATTTCAAAAAGGTTAATGAGAATATTTGCAACATGAAAACATTTATATAATGAGAAAGGTAAAGTTACAAAGACAAATGAAAACAATGGAATATACATATTAAAAAGGGAGAAATATATACAAAGGAGAATGAGGCTATGTGTCTGCAGAAGGCATTGTAAGGTCAAACCGAAGTGTATGAAATAGCCTTAATGGAGCCTCAAGTATCACAGAATCACATAGAATCACAGAATCACAGTGCAGAAGAGGCCCTTCAGCCCATCCAGTCTGCACCGACATGTGAGAAACACCTGACCTACCTACCTAATCCCATTTCCCAGCAATTGGCCCATAGCCTTGAACGTTATGACGTGCCAAGTGCTCATCCAGGTACTTTTTAAAGGATGTGAGGCAACCCGCCTCCACCACCCTCCCAGGCAGTGCATTCCAGACTGTCACCACCCTCTGAGTAAAAAAGTTTTCCTTCACATCCCCCCTAAACCTCCTGCCCCTCACCTTGAACTTATGTCCCCTTGTGACTGACCCTTCAACTAAGGGGAACAGCTGCTCCCTATCCACCCTGTCCATGCCCCTCATAATCTTATACACCTCGATCAGGTCGCCCCCTCAGTCTTCTCTGCTCCAACGAAAACAACCCAAGTCTATCCAACCTCTCTTCATAACTTAAATGCTTCATCCCAGACAACATCCTGGTGAATCTCCTCTGCACCCCCTCCAGTGCAATCACATCCTTCCTATAATGTGGTGACCAGAACTGCACACAGTACTCCAGCTGTGGCCTCACCAAGGTTCTATACAGCTCCAACATGACCTCCCTACTTTTGTAATCTATGTCTCGATTGATAAAGGCAAGTGTCCCATATGCCTTTTTCACCACCCCACTAACGTGTCCCTCTGCCTTGAGAGATCTATTGACACGCACACCAAGGTCCCTTTGTTCCTTAGAACTTCCTAGTGTCATGCCGTTCACTGAATACTTCCTTGTCAAATTACTCCTTCCAAAGTGTATCACCTCACACTTTTCAGGGTTAAATTCCATCTGCCACTTATCTGCCCATTTGACCATCCCGTCTATATCTTCCTGTAGTCCAAGACACTCAACCTCACTGTTAACCACACGGCCAATTTTTGTGTCATCCGCAAACTTACTAATCCTACCCCTCACATAGTCATCTGTGTCATTTATATAAATGGCAAATAATAGAGGAGCGAGAACAGATCCCTGTGGTACGCCACTGGACACTGGCTTCCAGTCACTAAAGCATCCTTCTGTCATCACCCTCTGCCTCCTACAACTAAGCCAATTTTGAATCCAACTTATCAAATTACCCTGTATCCCATGTGCATTTGCCTTCTTTATAAGGCTCCCATGTGGGACCTTGTCAAAGGCTTTGCTGAAATCCATATAAACTACATCAACTGCACTACCCACATCTACACACCTAGTCACATCCTCAAAAAATTCAATCAAATTTGTTAGGCGTGCCCTCAAAAAATTCAATCAAATTCAAGTATTTGTGCATAAGCCTGCTGTCTGCCAATACTGTTGCTGGAGGAGAAAATTATTTGGAATTCCACTGTCCAGGGTATTGTGTTAATTTTCTGAATCTGTTTCAAATCTAAAAATCTATTTTTGGACTGTTGCTTTAAACGGGGTGTAACTGGGAATCAAGTTAATTAGGGATTTTAGCAGTTATTATAGTAGTAATTTGTAGTTCTATGTATGTGCTTGAAAACTTCTCTTTTGCTAATAAATATTTTAATTTAGATTTTTAGAAAATCTCTAAAAGTCTTGGCAGTCTTATTACTTCTGAATTCAGTGTATGCTTCTCGAAATAAATACAAATTGCAAAACTGTTGCGATAGCATGTTCAAGTTTACCTCATGGATTTGATTCACCAGGCAAACATCATCTGCTGCATCATAACAGTGGTTGCACACCAGCTGCACATTCAATGAGTGGAACCCTTTGTGATTGGTGTAGTTCACCGCATGTTGAAATGGAGATCTGAGTGCCATCTGAGTGCAGTCGATCACACCCTGCACCTGTGGGGAACCCGAGATCTGTGCAAATCCAATCAATCTTGAATCCTGGCTGTCTTGGCAAAATGCTCAAAGTTGTGTGCCCTCAGAAAGATTGCACCTGTAACCTCATGGATGCATTTGTGGGTGGAGGCTTGTGAGATCCCACAGAGGTCATCTGTAAAGCCCTGAAATTGAGTCTCTTTCACAGCCACTGGCAGTGAATGCCTCCCCCATGTCCCCATGGTGCAGAATCCTGCAGTAGCAGGCAGATGTGACTGACCAGTACCCTAGACATGCGCAGTCTCGTCTGCCGTCCCTTCTTCCTGAGGTTGCTGCTCCTGCCTCTGCACTGCCAAGACCTCAGTCACTCTCTCCTCTGTTGTCTTCATTCTCTGTAGGCCTTCAGGCATACAACTAGTCAAGCCACAGCCTGACATAATCATCCTCATGCAATCATATCTTACAGATAATGCCCCAGATATCACCATCACCATCGTGGGTATGTCCTGTCCCACCGCCAGGATGGACCCAGCAGAGGTAGCAGCACAGTGGTATACTGTCGGGAGGGAGTTGCCTTGGGAATCCTCAACATCAAATCTGAAGTCTCATGGGATCAGGTCAAACATGGGAAAAGAAACATCCTGCTGATTACCACATGCCACCCTCCCTCAGCTGATGAATCAGTGCTCCTCCATGTTGAACACCACTTGGGAGAAGCAATGAGGATGGCAAGGGCACAGAATGTACTCTGGGTGGGGGGCTTCAATGTCCATCACCAAGAGTGGCTCGGTAGGACCCACTACAAACCGAGCTGACAGAGTTCTAAAGGATATAGGTGCTAGATTGGGTCAGCGGCAGGTGGCGAGGGAACCAACAAGAGGGGAAAACATACTTGACCTTATCTTCACCAACCTGCCTGCCGCAGATGCTTCTGTCCATGACAGTGTTGGTAGGCGTGACCACCGCAGAGTCATTGTGCAGATGAAGTCCCATCGTCACATTGAGGATACCCTCCATCGTGTTGTGTGACACTACCACCGTGCTAAATGGGATAGATTTCAAACAGATCTAGCAACTCAAAACTGGGCATCCATGAGGTGCTATGGGCCAAGAGCAGCAGCAGAACTGTAAATCTTTCGGGTCACAATCAAATAAACTAAATTAACAAACCAAGGGACAAATTAACAGGCAGCCCCTTAAAGGGAAACTGCATAAAACAAAAGGTAAAATTTAAAGGAAACTTACAAACATTGAACCAAAATGTGATTAAAGGGGTCAATAAAGCACCCCAGTTCCCGTGGTGCCCACTGTGCATGGAAGGCCTCGACAGTGCCGGCAAAGCAGCAGAATTGTACTTGAACACAATCTGTAACCTCAAGGCCCAGCATATCCCGCACTCTGCCATTAACATCAAGCCAGGGGATCAATCCTGGTTCACTGAAGAGTTCAGGAGGGCATGCCAGGAGCAGCACCAGACATACCGAAAAATGAGGTGTCAACCTAGTGAGGATACAACACAGGACTACTTGGCTGCCAAACAGCATGACAGCAAGTGATAAACAGAGCTAAGTGATCCCACAGCCAACGGATCAGATCTAAGCTCTGCAGTCCTGCCACATCCAGTCATGAATGGTGGTGGACAATTAAACAACTCACTAGAGGAGGAGGCTCTACAAATATCCCCATCCTCAATTGGGGGAGCACCGCACATCAGTGCTACATTTGCTACAATCTTCAGCCAGAAGTGCCGAGTGGATGATCCATCTCAGCCTCCTCCAGAAGTCCCATGTAACACAGATGCCAATCTTCAGCTAACTCAACTCATTCCACGTGATATCAAGAAACGACTGAAAGCACTGGATACTGCAAAGGCTATGGGCACCGACAATATTCTGGCAATAGTACTGAAGACTTGTGCTCCAGAGCTTGCTGCACCCCTAGCCAATCTGTTCCAATACAGCTACAACACTGGCATCTCCCCAGCTATGTGGAAAATTGCCCAGGTATGTCCTGTACACAAAAAGCAGGACGAATCCAGCATGGTCAATTACCGCCCCATCAGTCTACTCTCCATCATCAGTAAAGTAATAGAAGGGGTCATCAACAGTGTTATCAAGCAGCACTTGCTTACAATAAGCTGTTCACTGATGCCCAGTTTGGCTTCCAAGAGGGCCACTCAGCTCCTGACCTCATTGCAGCCTTGGTTTAAACATGGACAAAAGAGCTAAACTCCCGAGGTTAGGTGAGGTGAGGTGAGGTGCCCTTGACATCAAGGCAGCATTTGACAGAGTGTGGCATCAAGGAGCCCTAACAAAACTGGAGTCAATGGGAATCAGGGGGAAAACTCTCCACTGGTTGGAGTCATACCTAGCACAAAGGAAGATGGTTGTGGTTGTTGTAGGTCAGTCGTCTTAGCTCCAGGGCATCACTGCAGGAGTTCATCAGGGTAGTGGCCAAGGCCCAACAATCTTCAGCTGCTTCATCAAGGACCTTCCTTCCATCATAAGGTCAGAAGTGGGGATGTTCGCTGATGCTTACACAATGTGCGGCACCATTCGCGACTCCTCAGACACTGAAGAGTCCTTGTCCAAATGCAGCAGGACCTGAACAATATCCAGGGTTGGGCTGAAAGTGGCAAGTAATATTCATGCCACACAAGTGCCAGGCAATGACCATCTCCAACAAGAGAGAATCTAATCATTGCCCCTTGACATTCAATGACATTACCATCACTGAATCCCATACTATCGACATCCTGGGGGGTACCATTGACCAGAAACTGAACTAGACTAGCCATATAAACACTGTGGCTACAACAGCAGGTCAGAGGCAAGGAATCTGACAACAAGAAACTCATCTCCTGACTCTCCAAAGCTGTCCACCACCTACAAGGCACAAGTCAGGAATGTGATGGAATACTCTCCATTTGCCTGGATGAGTGCAGCTCCAACAACACTCAAAAATCTTGACACCATCCAGGACAAAGCAGCCCACTTGATTGGCACCACATCCACAAACATTCACTCCCTCCAACACCAACGCACAGTAGCAGCAGTGTGGACCATCTACAAGATGCACTGCAGGAATTCGCAAAGGCTCCTTCGACAGCACCTTCCAAACCAACGACCACTACCATCTAGAAGGACAAGAGCAGCAGATACATGGGAACAACACCACCTGGAAGTTCCCCTCCAAGTCACTTTCACCATCCTGACTTGGAAATATATCACTGTTCCTTCACTGTCGCTGGGTCAAAATCCTGGAACTCCCTCCCTAAAACACTGTGGGTGTACCTACACCACACGGACTGCAGCGGTTCAAGAAGGCAGCTCACCACCACCTTCTCAAGGGCAACTAAGGATGGGCAATAAATGCTGGCCCAGCCAGTGAAGCCCACATCCCATGAATGAATAGAAAAAATAGGTACACTCACAGTGCTGTTAGGGAGGGAGTGAAGGAATGGCAATATATTACAAAGCAATTGCAACTGCAAGGCAGTGTTTTCTGCCCCAGCCAGCCCCCCAAGTTGCCTCAACAGCAGGGCTGCCCTTGCTCCCCTGTACAAGTCACCTGAACTGCAAGGCAGCCCTTGCACTCCCCCATAAGTTGCCTCAACGCCAGGGCTGCCCTTGCACCACCCCCCTCCCCCACCCCCCGCAACAAGTCCCCTCAACTGCAGGGCTGCCCTTGACACACCCCCGAACGCTCCTCAAGCTTGATGTCCAACAGGTGACCCTGGCGCGCACTCCACATCATTGCTGTGTACTCACCTCTGAGTTCCCCTCAATGCAGCCCACCAAGTGCACGCCTCTTATGTGCTGTTGTAAAACATGTTAACGTGCTTTCTTGCTGATGTGGATGGACGATCCAGTGGGCGGGGGGGTGATTCCGACAGGCTGGCCTAATAATGATATGCAGATGTATTACAATGAGGTTCCCAACTTCTGATGGTAGAGAATGTGGCCCGCCATCGACAGGCTGAGCTGATGATCGCAAACTGGTTTCATGCTGTTGTGAAACTGATTGCACCATATTGTCTGGTCAAACCACCGAACGCACCTGACGCCAGTGGGCATGGAAAATCCCGGTTTTTGTATCTGTATCTGTGTGCTGATCATCTTCAACCATCAGCTCTCCTGCTTGTGCTCTCCTTTGTGTTTCTAGCTCCCCTTTGTGTCTGCAGCACTCCTTTGTGTCTGCCAGCCATATGGCTTCTTGTCTCAATTCCTTCCTGTTGGTACCACTTCCAGGTCAAAGGTTTCATTTTATCCAAAAATACCATTAAGCCTTTTGCAATTGATGCAAAGTTGTAAAAGTCATTTTCAAACATTCTTAGAAACAACTACAGATTCCACAGACATTTTAAGGGAATTACAAATTTTCCTTACTGTACTGCTTCAGGGTCAAAAGTCGTCACAGCTGTACATGCAGTTCCTTGCTGCAGGGACCTGTGCACAGATGGGATTTCTTTTTAACCTAATTATATTTGAACCTATTTTTCAAAAAATAACATGTTGCTAATTACAAAAAAAGTCAAAAGTAACACAAATTTAAGTTTATATGTAAAAATATAAGATTGTACTGAATGTAGAAATTCAATGTTATTGCTCTGTACAGAACCTACAAATTGTAATTGGTGATAAATAAAATGGAACAGCAAACTATATCATTTATGCATTTTTTAGATCCCTGTGCTACGCCACTTACCTTGGGACTTTGCCTATGTACAGCTATAAAACAAATCATTAAGGAAAAATTGCAAATATATTCTAAGTTCTCGGCTATGAGGGCCTCCTGAGTATGCCTGCCTCATCCGGCCAATGCGATGGCCTCATCGCCTCATCGCCATTGTCCTCACCTTCAAGGACCTCCTCACCCTCATCCCATTGAATGTTCTCCTCATCAGAGGAGATGTGCAACTCTTCCATCTCCTCCTCAGCCAGCTCCTCGCCCTGTTGCAGCACTAGGTTGTGGAGCGCGCAGCAAGCACCAAACCTGTCAAAGCACAGGAACCTAATTTTCAAGATGCCCATTGTTTGTTCCACCAAAGACCAGGCCGGCATGAGCCTTGCCATACCGTTGCTCTGCTGCAATCTGAGGCCGCCGGATGAGCATTATCAGCCACGTCCTCTGTGGGTAGTCCTTGTCCCCAAAGAGCCAACCACTGCAACCTCTATGGACCCTGGAAGATGTCAGGGATCGGAGAACTGCTAAGGATTTTGGAGCCATGGACGCTCCCTTGGAATTGTGTGCAGACCTGCAGGATGTGTTTGTGGTAGTCGCACACCAGCTGAACATTCAGCGAGTGGAAGCCCTTGCGGTTGACATAGTTGACTGCTTGTTGCCACGGATATCTAAGTGCCATTTCAGTGCAGTCAATGGCACCCCGAACAGAAAACCAGAGATCTGTGAAAATCCCACTGCTCTTGCTTCCTGGCCTTCCTGATCCCAGGCGAAATGCACAAAGTTCTGTGCCTTTGCAAAGATGGCGTCCGTTACCTCCTGGATACACTAGTGCATGGAGGCTTATAAGATCCCACACAGGTCACCAATGGAGCCCTGAAGGGAGACACTGGCGTAAAAATTGAGCACTGCGGTCACTTTCACGGCCATTGGCAATGGATGCCCTTCATGTACCCGTGGCACCAAATCCTGCAGCAGGTGGCAGATGTGACTGACCAGATCTCTCAACATGTGCAGTCTTCGGCGACACTGGTTCTCAGTCATCTGCGGGAATGACAAGCACTGTCTATAGACACTGGATTTTGTGAGGCGCCTACAAATGACAGCTCTCTGTGGATCTTCAGCTGCGTGCACTGCAGGCCCTGCCGCCCCTTCATCTTGAGGGAGCTGCTCCTCCCTTTGCTGAGCCAGGCGCCTCCGCTGCACTCTTCCTCTTCTCTGCTCTCTGTAAACCATGAGGCATACTGCTAAATCACCAGGCTCCATAATCCTGATGTTCTCCTGCAGGATCAAAGAGAGAGAAACGTCGATTAGTGTATGTGTCCTAAGAATCTTGTCTGGTTAAGTCACAAGGCCCCTTCACACATGCAGGAGAGTGCAGGCCACCACTTGGATGGCCACCATGCAGCGCGCTCATTGGCTGTCCGAAACCCCACCCACCTACGCCACATGCCACTCGACCGATTGGCGGCAGCTTTGGCCGTTGGACTGCATGCTGTGTTCTCAGCTCAGGCGCAGGCATTCTTCTAACCCACACTGCAAGGCTTGAACTATGAGGGATACTGGTCCAAACCTTAATAAAGACTTTGCAAGAGGCAGTGAACACCTCCAACCGTGACTGTGCCATGGCCACCTTTCACAAGGGGGATTCTACAACTTGGCCAGTTGTCCAATTGTTCTGCTGCTCCCTAAAACGTGCATTAATTTGCAGCCTGCACCATAGGGCGAAATGTTCTGGAGCATTTGGTGGCACTTTCATGCTTTTGCATTGCTTGAGTGGGTGGAAAATCTTCAGAGGTCTGACTCTGAGCATGTCAATGGAGATCCAGCTGAACAGTGTGATGATGCTCACTTTTGACAAGCTTTTCAAGTGCGTGGCCACTTCCTTCACCCCCCAACATGTGCTTGTGTGCTTCCTTCAGTCTATGCTGCCTTTCCCCCACACTCCTGGCCTGACCTGAACTGGAGCCTTTGCCCCGCCAACGCACTGAAATCCAACTGGGAAAAAGTGACTTACCTATGCCCCCCCCAAATGCACAGCACCTCTTCTTTAAGGTCCTACGGGCAATGCTCGTGAGTGCTGCACAAAGTTGTGTGCACTCACCTCCAAGTTTCCCTCAAAGTTCTGGTCGCCAGGTGCATGCAGTTTTGAAGCACATCGTTCTGAAGTCACTCCAATGTGGGCAGTAAATTTGATGTGGGGTGGGGGGTGATTCCGGTGAGCAGGCCTTATAATGAGATGCTAAAGTATTGAAATTAGGTTCCCAATGAGCAGCAGTGGGAAACACATTAATGGATGGAGCGGACGATCGAAAACTAGTTTCACGAAATCGTGAAACCAGTTTTTGGCCTTCTCGCCATATTGTTGGGGCGATTTCACCCATTGTCTGAAAGCCTAACCCACCTGAATCACTCTTGAGCTAACCATTAGAAGACACACAAGTGTGGTGTAGGCTGCTTAAGGCAAAATGCATATGGACATACGAATTAGGAGCAGGAGTAGGCCACTTGGCCCCTTGAGCCTGCTCTGCCATTCAATAAGATCATGGCTGATCAGATTGTAACCTCAACTCCACATTCCTGCCTAACCCCGATAACCTTTCACCCTCCCCTTACTTATCAAGAACCTACCTAGCTCTGACTTAAAAATAT
Source organism: Cetorhinus maximus (assembly GCF_964194155.1). NCBI lineage: Eukaryota > Metazoa > Chordata > Chondrichthyes > Lamniformes > Cetorhinidae > Cetorhinus > Cetorhinus maximus. The sequence goes on along the minus strand of NC_135883.1, from coordinate 149,860,892 downwards.
TCAAAGGCTTCCACCGCCTTTTGCGGAAGAGAGTTCCAAAGACACATGAACCTCTGAGAGATAAAAATTTTCTCTTCATCCCTGTCTTAAATGAGTAACTATTTTTAAATAGTGACCCCCAGTTCTAGATTCTCCCACAAGAGGAAACATCCTCTCTACATCCACCCTGTCAAGACCCCTCAGGATCTCATATATTTCAATCAAGTCATCTCTTGCGCTTCTAAACTCCAGTGGATACAAGCCTAGCCTGTCCAACCTTTCTTCATAAGACAACCTACCCATTCACCCACACTCAGCACCTACCCAGTCAGTCCTGCTGAGACCTGGAACTTACTGTGTGGTGAATTACAGGAAAGAATCTATGCCTTACCACTGCATGAGCCATTGTACCACTATTCTGCAATCAGGATCACCATTTGTATAACCAACGTTAAACACCAACCCACACAATTCTATCACCCACAACATTTTTAAAAGATTCATGCAAAGAAGCCAATTTGCCAATCGAATAAAAAAAATTAAAATCAGAACAATCTAGTGGGCATATACTCCATATTTAGGATAATGTGCTGCCCAGGGATCAGTAACAGATTATCCTTTCTGGTGTTGACAGTGAGAGCAAACCACAATGGAGTCATTCATGCGCACCAGAATGTTTTTGGAAGCAAAACCTTTTTTTGCTTCAAAAGTATAACCATTCTGGTGCAATATTTGTGCAGTGGTGGCAAAAGGGAAAGTATGCAGAAGGGTTGGTGCAAAATGTAAAATAATGCTGAATTGTGGAATCGCAGCAGTAGCAGAGGTCACAGCAGTAATCCATCACTGTGTTTAAGCCAACATTAAAACAAAAAAATGTTAAAAATCCTTTGATAGAAGGAAGCTGTCGGGAATAGGAATACCTGTGTGCAAATAAGCTACACATTGAGCAACAATACCAACCATTTACCCTGAGATAAACTGCATCAGTTCTGGTCCAGGCCTACTCAAAAATGTCAAGGATTCCTAAGGGTGGCACATGCTCACTACTGACTTCTGCCTTCCTCATAATTCTTCCTTTAAACAAAAACATTTAGCCAGCCACATTTAGTCAATAAGTCCTTTTAAAGAAAATTTACACTGGGAAACTATTAAAATGTTGTTCTTGAAACAGCATCAGAACTCTCACTGCCCTCATTGTGTTGGTGCCAGAAGCATGCATTGGATGCAAGTCACTCACAGCTTAAGTGTTTCAGTCAGGATAGTAACCCTGGCACAAGTCCTCTGAGTGCTAAATGAAAACAGTACATGTTGAGTTTTTATTTGTGAATCACAAATTTATTTGTGAAACAAGGCATTGCAACCTCATTGCTTGGCAGTAGTGGCGTAAAAATTGTACAACTGTGGACTCGTCATTCTTGTGGTTTCCTGATGAACTCACAGTCTGTAACATATAATATGAAGCAACAGGGAAGACAAGAAATGTCACCAGGAAAACAAAAATCGAATGGAACTAATCAGGTCAGTGTGTGGGATGAAAACAGTTCATTCCATCACTCTGCCAAGTTTAGGAACAGCAAGGTTAATCCTTACATGGATTTCTTCCCATTCATTTCCCTGTTACTGAGTTTCTCATAATAAGATATTTGTCCTCATAAACTTGTTTTTCTACTGTTTCTTTGCACCCAGTGATATAAGGGCTTGGGGCCTATGATAACTCAGTCAAAAGAAACTGGCAGCTGCTGCTTCAGCTTCACAGCTCCAACTGATCAAGCCACTGTTGAATGGGTGAGGTATAATTTATACTCCATAGTGTCCACTCTGGCTCAGTTTGTAGCACTTGCCTGTGAGTTAGAAAGTCAAAGGTTCAAGCCCTGTGGGGACTTGAACTAACACTCTAGTGTAGGATGCATTGTCAAAGGTGCTGTCTTTCAGATGTGATATTAAACCAAGGCCCCATCTATCCTCTCAGGTGAACACGAAAATCCCATTTTACTGGTAAAGAAGAGCAGGGGAGTTAACCCCAGTATCCTGACCAATATTTACTCCTCATTCAAAAGCCTTCACCCTGTTCATTTTCACATTGCTGTTTTGTGGGACCTTATTGAGAAACTTGGCTGCTGTATTTCCTATAACACAACAGTTACTAGAGATCTAGAGTGCTTCATTGGTTGTTAAGTATTTCAGGAAGTCTTGAGATCATGAAAGGCTCTGTATAAAAGCAAATTCTTTCTTCTTGCTACGTGGAAGCATGAACCCCTTGCTGTGTTACAGGCACTGACTGGCTTGCATCTGGTAGCTCACTCATGATTGGCTCTAGGTAGTAAGTGTCAGCAGGCTACTCAATAGTGAGTCACAACACAATTGGGCCTGGTCCTGCATTCACCCAGCGCCCACACATGCACAATGTCAGCCAAGGGTTATTGAATAACACTCAGAAGTAGAAATACTAGCTGAATTTTATCCTCCAGAAATGTTGACGTAATCATACCCCTGTTGTGCCCCAATGAGATTAGTTAACTCTGTACAGACTGGAAATCAAATTTGTTACCTTCACCAGTTAAACTCAATCAGAGGAACTATCCATGACAATTTTAATAATTTAGTCAGGTGGCCTGGCTTAACAAAGAAGTTCATAAGTCTTGATTGAGGTAAGACTGCTCTCCTGAAATGGATTCCTCACTAGGTGAGGCTAGACCTCTGAGCACAATGAACTTCATCCAATTATGTCTTCTTCTGAACAAAGGAAAGGTACAACAGTTTCAGCCCCAAGACATGAGGAGCACAAAGCAGAAGAAACATAGGGCAAAATGTTCTGTTCTGGAGACAATGTGCGCAACGGGCTGGAAATTGTGCTTAATTCCCCCCGGGCAGCGGTGTGGTTGAACATGCACAATCTTCCGTTTTCAGCTCCTTAATTATGCATCAGTGAGGAGCTCAGTAAATTTCATGGAGGGGTGGGCAGGAAGTCGCCCATTTCACTGTTACCTCATGGGTTTGAAGGTCCTGGTGCTATATTAAAACAGCACCTGGACAGACGTTCACCCATCGCAGACCAGGATATCCACATTACTCCTCTGGAGTCTTTGCGGCCACAGCTTGTACTGGAGATGCTCACAGATGTGAGCAACCACATCCTGGTGCCTCCAGCATTGCCTTTTGCTCATCTCTAGACACGAGCACAGCCAACGATACACCTATGGTCAGGCCAATGCTCGCTGTTGCAATGTTCCATGTTCGCCAGCCTCTTGACCTTTCGAGGCCCCGCTGCCTCTTGCTTCTCAGGCCCTTGCTCCTCCTGGCCCTGTGCCAAACTGCAACAGGCCCTCCACCCCCTCATCTGGATAAGAGCCATTACCAAGGCAGGGTTGCCTGCAGCGTGCATCATCAATGCCTCAGTGGATGTGTGAACAAATTAAAGTGATACATTTAGTGAGCATGCCCTTTGTAGGTGTCCCTCCACCTGAAAGCCAGCAGGTAAGTACTAAGCTGTTCACCCAGCCCCTGTCTAGACATGGCTTCCCCACCCCACCCCTCTCATTTAAATTATATGCGTATGGAGACATTGGTCTTTGACCAGGGTGATAAGAGTCATGCGCAAGAAGCCTCTCCTGACACTTTCTGCTTGTGTCCACCATCCTCGAGACTCTATAGAGAGAGACCATTACCTTGGCAGCAAAGATCAACTGCACGATCCCTTGTCAGCCATGGCCATTCACCCGGGAGAATGGAGGTTTGGAGTCGGGAGTTCGCTGCCATCCACCAGCTGTGCCCCTTGGAGGCTCCACCTCCCTCCCTCTCTGCCTCTGACTGCAGCCGATAGCAGATGGCACAGAATGAACAGCAGCCCCACACCTTGCTGGGATCTTGATGTTATGAGACCCAAGAGTCAGGAACAAACCTGCTACAATGCGGCCTTCAGCATAGAGGGGAGAACACAACTGAGCATCTTTGACATCCAGTTGCCTCTCGTTATCCAAACCACCTGTCCTGTCCCCCTCCTTGACCCACTTAATGAGGCCTTCACCTACCAGGCACTCACCTCGAACCTGTCACCCTACCGCATCCCACTTCCCTCCCTGACTGCGACTGTTTCCTCCTACCGCCAGTACCCTGAGTTCTCCCCACTTGACCCTGCCATCGACACCATGGACCCCACCCTCTAAGACGCTCTCCTCCTTCCCCAGACGCCCAGCTCCCCTTCCCCGGTTACCCCACTTCCCCAGACAAATCCCTCCCTCCCCGGATGCTCTCCCCACCCTTCCCCCATGAGCCTGCCTCCCCTGTCCATCCTTGGTGCACCTGAAATAGGTAGGCAAAAGCAGCATCTACATCCCTTGAAGTTGTTGATCAAGTGAAGCTCGCCAGATGCACGCCACTTATGTGCAGTTGGGAAACAGGCCATTCTAAAATCCACTGGTGGGGCACTTATTTTGGAAGGGGAATGTAATTCTGGCAAGCTGGCTTTTTAATGAGCTTTCGTGAGATGCAAATGAATATATATGTGGTTCCCGATATACATCAACGGGAACCTTGAGCCACATTTAACCCGCCATCAAAGCCCGGAGAACAAAATTCCAAACTAATTTCCTACCGACAGGAAACTGACATTTTCCCATCATGCCAAATTTAGTACGCCCCCCACCTGCTACGATTCCTGCCACTGGCAGGAGTGGAAATTTCCACCCATACAGAAGCAAAGAACAGAAAACAAAAACAGTGCATTTTTAATAGGCTTTCAGCAGGCCAATAGTTTAACACATTAATATAATCAACACGTTTAATAAAATGAAGGAATACTTCAAACATGATCTGTTGCATATTCCTCCTCATACATTCTTTCACCTATCTTGTCTCTGTACCTTATAAGAAATCAAACACTGCCATTCCCCTCAAGGATGGTCTTCAACTTGATCCAGGTGTCATTACATTTATGCACAGATGCTGCCCTGGGAAAAAGACAGCAAAGTAGATACAGCCCTAATGATTTGATTCATAAGATGCAAATAGATTTGTTCTTAATGCCTTTACCTTTAAAATGCAAAGAACTGTACCAAGCAATATTAACAATTGCAAAATATATTTGCATATATTTCTACCTTCAAGATTTGGAAGATGAAAATGAAATAAGGAATCCGACCATACTTCGCCTCTGTGTCCACACTGTCCAAATGTAACACAGAAGAACTGAAGCCGCATGATTCACATTACCCTTGCTTATCAATGCAATCCAGGTTTTACCACTCAATTTATGTTCATTACAGCAACTACTGGCATTGATGGATGGAGCGCTATTGATACAAAGAACATGCTTTAACCTTTCACAAGTAAACACAAAGAAAGCGCACCTAGAAGGGAGAGGTTATGTGGGATAACCCAAGACTTGGCCAATAAAATTGGCTTTGAGATGGCTTTAAAGGAAGAAGGGAAGGTGGAGAGAGTTTGACAGGTATCCAGACAAAAAGAAGCTCTTTCACCAATGGTGAGGCAAAGGGAAGCTGACTCACATCAGGCCAAACTCAGAGAAATGTTCAGGTGTGGTGCCCATAAACCTGGGGAGATTGCAGAAAACAAACCATGAAAGGATTTAAAGATGAGGTTGAAGATTTTACATTTAATATGTTGGGGACATGGAGCCAATGTAAGTGAGTGAGGATGAGGCTTATGGTTACATGGGACTCAGTGAGTGTCAGGATGTGTGCAAAGTCATTTTACACAAGCTGGAGTTTATGGAGGATGGGAAGTGAGCATAGAGAACACTGGAGAAATTGAATCAGAATACAATGATGGCAAGTTTGAAGGGTTTCAGTAGTGAAATCATCAAGAGATGATGCATTATTGATATTCAATCCTTGACAGTGATGGTTGGTGGACATTTTTAAACCATAGAGGGCCACATAGCTGCCTCCAGCTGACTTCAGTGTATAGCAAATAAATAGAAGATAGTTTTGCCTCCTTAATAGAGGGGTATAGATGCCCTGAATGCCACCCAAGGTGAGATCAAATAACAGGAAAGTCCAGAGTCAAATCTGACACCTTCATAAATATATGACGATGCTGTTCATGATTATATCAAAGAGCCACTAACAGGAGCTGGTTGATGAATATTACCGAAAATAAATGGTTGGAGTTGTTTGTTATCTTTGTCAGTGCTTCAAGATATTTGAGAAGAAAGGGGAAATGGAGGGAGATTTTTCTGTCCCATTAAGTCAACTTTGATTTTCTCTCAGAATTGTACAGGAATTCTTGCATTTTGATGCATAATCAATTATTCATTTTTCATTGCATTAATTGCATAGCAACAGATTGGCAATGTGACAGGAATGGCAAGCTCTCATAAAAATGCTGAGATTATCAAATTGTACAAATCATACTATAGACTGTGCCATCTGCCAACCTTTTTTGGTTCTAGTCCTGGATCTTTCCTCTGTACCCACAAAAATGCAAGGAAAATGTATGAAAAAAAATAAAGATTTCAAAACCATGCAGAGATATATCAGTTGCCCTGCTTTGAGTTGCTAAATTTAATTAATCTCTGAATATAATTTTTACAATTGAGCAATATTTTTGAAATTGCCTCGTGGATGATGTTTATGGATATCTCTAAAGACAACGCATGCATCTTTTATGTTCTACGGCACTACCAACATTTATGATTCTCAAAGCGAGTCCCCAGTGAAATCCCAAGTTCCAGGTGAAAGCCTCAGCATAATATTGAAGGGATGGCTCCTTTAGCCTCTCTTTAGTGCTGTCGCAAAGCTTACTAATTTAATATATCAAATCCTTTTGTGAATAGCAAGTTGGCAATGCTGATGTGACAAAAATAGAATTTGTATCCTATGAGATATTTTGATCATGCATACACATCATTTCAAAGTTGTGATGCCTTACGATGGGCTCTAGACAATCTATTGAACATCTGAAATGGCTGCTCAGAGTCATCTGTTTGACTCACAGCCAAGAACTCTCTTGATCTATGGGCTCTAGAATTGGCATCAGTCATGGTGTGATAAAGTCAATGACAATGTAATGAATAATATTCTCAGGCATTAAATGAAGATGGCCACAAAACAAGGAAGGCGGAATGCACAACCCATTTGATTGTTTGTTTGTTTAAAAGAAATACTATAAGCCTCAAAAGAAAAATGTCTTTATAGTTAAGAAAGCTTCTAATATTCTTCGATTTCTATCAGTCGTACAACTATTGGGCAAGTGCTTTGAACTCTGCAAACAATACCTACATAACAGAGATGGTGTCTTGTCAAAGAGTTTGCTAAGAAAAGGTGGAAAGATCAAGGATTCCTTCAAACACATTTTATATGTCATATAAATCACTGATTGTGCTGAGAAGTATCATACTTGTGCTTTTGGTTCTATTTGCAAATAAATCTAAATGGTAACTTGGCCTATACCAAATGATCTAATGGTACTGATGCTTCCATCGTCCAAATTGACAGCAGATGTAACTGCCATTGCCATTTTTTGAGACTTCTGATCATTCCTTTTTTTAAAGAAATAATTTTGTGATTGAGTTATGCTTAGGTCTTTTGCTTTAAAACAAAGTGGGGTCGACTGTCATTCCCTCCACCTGCCATTAATGGGGTAAAATGGACTTTTTGACTAGAAGTGCTCTAGGCTACGTCCAAACCTAGGAACTCTGACCTGATTCTGTTCCACGGTTGAATCACTCAGCCCTATTAATGGATGATTAGTGAGACACAAGAATACATCTTATTCCTTTTGCATCGTATCCTTGGAGATATTGGCCCAGAAATTGCTGGAAAATCAATGGTGAGTTTGCAGCACCCTCCAGTGCTAACATATAGAAGGCCCAAAATTCTGGCGCGGAAGAACATACAAGCATACGATCATACATATGAATTAGGAGCAGGAGTAGGCCACTCGGCCCCTCAAGCCTGCTCCGCCTTTCAATAAGATCATGGCTGACCTGAATGTAATCTCAACCCCACATTCCTGCCTACCCCCGATAACCTTTCACCTCCTTGTTAATCAACAATCTTTCTAGCTCTGCCTTAAAAATATTCAAAGATTCTGCTTCCACCACCTTTTGAGGAAGAGAGTTCCAAAGACTCACAACCCTCTGAGAGAAAAAATTTTGCCTTGTCTCGTCTTACATGAGCGAACCCTTATTTTCAACAGTGACCCCTAGTTCTAAACTCTGCCACAAGAGGAAACATCCTCTCCACATCCACTCTGTCAAGACCCCTCAGGATCTTAAAGGTTTCAATTGAGTAGCCTCTTACTCTTCTAAATTCCAGTGAATACAAGCCTAAGCTGTCCAGCCATTCCTCATAAGACAACGCACCCATTCCTGGTTTTAGTCTAGTAAACTTTCTCTGAACTGCTTCTAACACCTTTACATCTTTGTATAAGGAGACCAGTACTGTATACAACAATCCAGATGTGGTCTCACCATTGCCCTGTATAACTGAAGCATAACCTCTCTACTTTTGCAATCAATTCCCCTCACAATAAATTATAACATTTTATTAGCTTTCCTAATTACCTGCTGTACCTGCGTATTAACCTTTTGTGATTTATGAACTAGGGCACCCAGATCCCTCTGAATCTCAGAGCTCTGCAATCTCTCAACATGTAGATAATAAGCTTCCTTTTTATTCTTCCTGCCAAAATGAATGATTTCACATCTGCTCACATTATGCTCCATTAGCCAGATCTTTGCCCACTCAGTTGACCTATCTATGTCACTTTGTAGCCTCCTTACATCCTCTTCACAATTTACTTTCCTACCTATCTTGTGTCATCCGCAAATTTAGCCACCATTCCTTCAGTCCCTTCATCCAAGTCATTTATATAAACTGTAAAAGTTTGAGGCCCTAGCACTGATCTTTGTGGCACATCACTTGTCACATAAAAGACCCATTTATGCCAACTCTCTGCTTTCTGTGAACAAACCAATCTTCTATCGATGCCAGTATGTTAGCCCCTACACCATTAGCTTTTATTTTCTGCAATAGCCTTTGATGTGGCACTTTATCAAATGCCTTCTGGAAATATAAGTATAGTACATCCATCGGTTCCCCTTTATCCACAGCACATGTGACTCCTTCAAAGAGCTCCACTAAATTGGTTAAACATGATTTCCCTTTTACAAAACCATGTTGAATCTGCCTGATTGCCTTGAATTTTTCCAATTGCCCTGCTGTAACATCTGTAATAACATATTCTAAAACTTTCCCTATGGCAGATGTTAGGCTAACTGGCCTATAGTTTCCTGCTTTCTGCCTCCCTCCCTTTTTGAATAAAGGAGTTATATTTGCTATTTTCCAATCTAATGGAACGTTCCCTGAATCTAGGGAACATTGGGGAATTAAAACCAATGCATTAAGTACCTCACTAGCCACTTCTTTCAAGACCTTAGGGCGAAGTCCATCCGGACCTGGGGATTTGTCAGCCCGCAACCCCAACAATTTGCTCAATACCACTTCCCTGGTGATTGTAATTTTCCCGAGTTCCTCCCTCCCTTCTATTTCCTGATTTACAGCAATTTCCAAGATGTTACTTGTGTCCTCTATAATGAAGATCGAAGTGAAATACCTGTTTAATTCATCTGCCATCTCCCTACTTTCCATTATCAATTTCCCCAATGCACTGCCAATAGGACCAATGCTAACTTTGTTAACTCTTTTCTTATTTAAATATCTATAGAAACTCTTACTATCCATCTTTATATTACTAGATAGCTTTCTCTCATACTCTAATTTTTCCCACTTTATTAATCTTTTTGTCATTCTTTGCTGTTCTTCAATCTTTGCAATCTTCTGACCTGCCACCCATCTTTGTGTAATTATATGCTTTTTCTTTAGGTTTGATACGGTCTTTAACTTTTTTAGTTAACCACAGATGGTGGGCCCTCCCCTTGGAATTTTTCTTTCTCATTGGAATGTATCTATGCTGTGTATCTGAAATATCCCTTTAAATGTCTGCCACTGAACTTCTATTGACATATCCCTTAACCTCGTTTGCCAATTCACTTTAGCTAGCTCTGCTTTCATGCCCTCGTAATTGCCCTTATTTAAGTTTAAAATATCAATCTTGTACTCGTTTCCTCCTCAAAATGAATGTAAAATTCAATCATATTATGATCGCTGCTACCTAGGGGTGCCTTCACTATGAGGTTATCAATTAAACCTATCTCATTGCTCAATATCAGGCCTAGTATAGCCTGATCGCTGATTGGCTCCAGGACGTGCTGTTCTAAAAAACTAACCCAAAAACATTCTATGAACTCATCTACACTACCTTTGCCCATTTGATTTTTCCAGTCTATATGTAGATTAAAATCCCCCACGATTATTGCTGTACCTTTCTGGCAAGTTCCCATTATCTCTTCTTTTATACTCTGTCCTACTGTATAGTTATTAGGAGGCCTGTATACCCACTCCTACAAGTGATTTCTCGACTTTATCATTCCCCATCTCAACCCAAACCGCTTCTACATCCTGGTTTCTTGAACTCAGGTCATCCCTCTCTAAGGTGCTAATACCATCATTAATTAACAGAGCCACCCCTCCACCTTTTCCTAACTTCCTGCCCTTCCTAAATGTCGCGTACTCTTCAATATTCAGGCCCCAATCTATGTCATCCTGTAGCCATGTCTCTGTATGACTATCAAATTGTACTTATTTATTTCTATTTGCGCTATCAGCTCATCTGTTTTGTTTCGAACACTACGTGTGTTTAGATACAGAGCCTTTAGTTTTGTCCTTTTATCATTTTTGTAGTGTCTAGCTTTATCTGCTGATTTACTCTTAGAATTGTACTCTCTGTCCCTTCCTGTCACAGTCTGTTTATCATTTCCCATATTAATACCTTTCTCTCTTGCCTTGTCTCTACTATTTGGTTTATCACATCTTCCCAAATTTGATCCCTTGTTCCCACTATTCAGTTTAAAACCCATTATTTCCTTAGTTATGTGGCTCTTAAGGACACCAGCCCCAGCACGGTTCAGGTGTAGACCATCCCAACGGTACAGATCCCACTTTCCCCAATACTGGTGCCAGTGCCTCACAAACCGGTACCCACTTCTCCCACACCAGCCTTTGAGCCTCACATTCATTTCTCTAATCTTTTTTCTTCAATGTCAATTTGCACATGGCTCAGGTAATAATCCAAAAATTATTATCTTTGAGGTTCTGCTTCTTAATTTGGTGCCTAGCTTGTCATACTGACTTTGCAGAGATTCCTTCCTCATCCTGCCTATGTCGTTAGTACCTACATGGACCACGATCACTGGATATTCCTCCTCCACTGCGAGTTCCTCTCCAGCCCTAAGCAGATGTCCCGAACCCTGGCACCGGGCAGGCAACAAAACCATCTGGACTCTCGCTCTTTGCTACAGAGAACAGTGTCAATCCTCCTTACTATACTTTGTATTTTATTTATTCACAGGATGTGGGCTTCACTGGCTGGGCCAGCATTTATTGCCCATCCCTAGTTGTTCTTGAGAAGGTGGTTGTGAGCTGCCTTCTTGAACCGTTGCAGTTCATGTGGTGTAGGTACACCCACAGTGCTATTAGGAAGGGAGATCCAGGATTTTGACCCAGCAACAGTGAAGGAACGGCAATATATTTCCAAGTCAGGATGGTGACTGACCTGGAGGGGAATTTCCAGGAGATCGTGTTCCCATCTATCTGCTGCCCTTGTCCTTCTAGATGGTAGTGGTGGTAGGTTTGGAAGGTGCTGTCAAAGGAGCCTTGGTGAATTCCTGCAGTGCATCTTGTGGATGGTGCACAGTCCTGCTACTGTGCTTCAGTGGTGGAGGGAATGAATGTTTGTGGATGTGGTGCCAATCAAGAGGGCTGCTTTGTCCTGGACAGTGTCAAGCTTCTTGAGTGTTGTGGGAGCTGCACTCATCCAGGCAAGTGGGGAGTATTCCATCACACTCCTGACTTGTGCCTTGTAGATGGTGGACAGGCTTGGGGAATCATGAAGTGAGTTACTCGTCGCAGGATTCCTAGCGTCTGTTCCGTTCTTGTAGCCACAGTATTTATATGGCTAGTCCAGTTCAGTTTCTGATCAATGGTAACCCCCAGGGTCTTGATATTGGGGATTCGGTGATGGTAATGCCATTGAATGTCAAGGGGTGATGGTTAGGTTCCCTCTTGTTGGAGATGGTCACTGCCTGGCACTTGTGTGGAGCAAATGTTACTTGCCACTTATCAGCCCAAACCTGGATATTGTCCAGGTCTTGCTGCATTTAGACATAGACTGCTTCAGTATCTGAGGAATCGCAAATGGTGCTGAACATTGTGCAATCATCAGCAAACATCCCCACTTCTGACCTTATGATGGAAGAAAGGTCATTGATGAAGTCGCTGAAGATGGCTGAGCCGAGGACTTCCAACAGCCACAACCAAATTCTCTTGTGCTAGGTATCACTCCAACCAGTGGAGAGTTTTCCCCATGATTCCCATTGACTCCAGCTTTGTGAGGGCTCCTTGATGCCACACTCGGTCAAATGCTGCCTTGATGTCAAGGGCAGTCACTCTCATCTCACCTTGGGAGTTCAGCTCTTGTCCATGTTTGAACCAAGGCTGTAATGAGGTCAGGAGTTAAGTGGCACCTGGCGGAACCCAAGCTAGGCGTCAGTGAGCAAGTTATTGCTAAGCAAGTGCCGCATGAAAGCACTGTTGATGACACCTTCTATTAATTTACTGATGATCAAGAGTAGACTGATGGGGCGGTAATTGGCCGGGTTGGATTTGTCCTGCTTTTTGTGTACAGTACATACCTAGGCAATTTTCCACATAGCCGGGTAGATGCCAGTGTTGTCGCTGTACTAGACCAGCTTGGCTAGGGGCGTGGCAAGTTCTTGAGCACAAGTCTTCAGTACTATTGTCTGAATATTGTGAGGGCCCATAGCCTTTGCAGTATCCTGTGCCTTCAGCCATTTCTTGACATCACGTTGAATGAATCAGATTAGCTGAAGACTGGCATCTGTAATGCTGGGGACCTCCAGAGGAGGCTGAGATGGATCATCCATTCGGCAGTTCTGGCTGAAGACTGTAGCAAATGCTTCAGCCTTATCTTTTGCACTGGTGCACTGGGCTCCCCCCATCATTGAGGATGGGGATATTTGGGGAGCATCCTCCTCCAGTGAGTTGTTTAATTGTCTACCACCATTCACAACTGGATGTGGCAGGACTTCAGAACTTAGATCTGATCCATTGGCTGTGGGATTGCTTAGGTCTGTCTATCACTTGCTGCCTTTGCTGTTTGGCTTGCAAGTAGTCTTGTTTTATAGCTTCACCAGGTTGACACCTCATTTTTAGGTATGCTTGGTGCTGCTCCTAGCATGCCCTCCTGCACTCTTCATCAAACCAGAGTTGATCCCCTGGCTTGATGGTAAGGTAGAGTGGGGGATATGTCGGGCCATGAGGTTACAGATTATGTTCGAGTACAATTCTGCTGCTGCTGATGGCCCACAGTGCATCATGGTTGCCAGATCTGTTTGAAATCTATCCCATTTAGCATGGTGATAGTGCCACACTACACGATGGAGGATGTCCTCAATGTGAATGCAGGACTTCGTCTCCACAGTGACTGTGCGGTGGTCACTCCTACTGATACTGTCGCACACAGATGTACCTGTGGCAGGCAGGTTAGTGAGGATGAGGTCAAGTATGTTTTTCCCTCTTGTTGATCCCCTCAGCATCTGCTGCAGACCCAGTCTAACCCTATGTCATTTAGGACTGTGCCAGCTTGGTCTATAGTGGTGCTATCGAGCCACTCTTGGTAATGGACGTTGAAGTCCCCCCACCCAGAGTACATTCTATGCTTTGCCACCCTCAGTGCTTCCTCCAAGTGGTGTTCAACATGGAGGAGCACTGATTCATCAGCTGAGGGAAGGCAGTACGTGGTAATCAGCAGGGGGTTTCCTTGCCCATGTTTGACCTAATGCCATGAGACTTCATGGGGTCCAGAGTCAATGTTGAGGATTCCCAGGGCAACTCCCTCCTGATTGTATACCACTGTGCTGCCACCTCTACCTGTAGGACAAGGCATACCCAGGGCTGGTGATGGTGGTGTCTGGGACATTATCTGTAAGATATGATTCCGTGAGGAAGACAGTCAGGCTGTTGTTTGACTGTAGTCTATGGGATAGCTCTCCCAATGTTGGCACTAGCCCCCAGCTGTTCATAAGGAGGACTTTGGAGGGTCAACAGGGCTGAGTTTCCCCTGCCTAAATCTATGCTGGTTGGTCAGCCCAGTTTCATTCCTTTTTTGAGACTTTGTAGCGGCTTGATACAACTGAGTGGTCTGCTTTCAGAGGGCAGTTAAGAGTCAACCACATTGCTGTGGGTCTGGAGTCACATGTAGGCCAGAATGGCAGATTTCCTTAGGACATTAGTGAACTAGATGGGTTAGATTAGACTTTTAATTCCAGATTTTTAGTGACAATCCACAATCTGCTGTGGCGGGATTTGACCCCACGTCCCCACAGTATTACCTGGGTCTCTGGATGACTAATCCATCGACAATACCACTACACCATCACTTCCCTGTTGCCGCCTACTACCACTACATTCCTTTTTGCCCAACCCACTTGAATAGTTTCATGTACCGTGGTGCCATGGTCAGTTTGCTCATCCACCCTGCAGCCCCCACACTCATCCAAACAATCTGAGAGAACCCCAAACCTATTGGACAATTGCAGAGGAGGTAGCTCCTGCCCTCTGGGTCCCCTTACTTGCCCAACTCGCAGTCTCACTCTCCTGTCCCTGGATGTGGGTTGTGAATTACCACAAATTGTTGGATGATTCACACCACTCCACTGTTAGCCTTGCAAAGGCAGGATTTCACCATTACCTCCCTGTGAGTGTCAAATAATTGTTGGACTTATGCCATAAATAGGAATTAATCTCGCCACAGGAATTCAGTGCTGTTAATGATGTGACTTATGAGACTCAGTCAAGAGTCCCAAAAAGGGAAGAGTTGAAAATTTGGAGTTTCACTCCTGCAGACAGTAAATTGTTTCCAGAGGTTAAAAATTTAAAATGTAATTTGTTCTGCCTTTTTCTCTCTCTCTTAATCTAATCTTTTATTCCCTCTCTTTATTTTTCCCTCTGTGTCTAATTTGACTCCAATTCATCCTATTTTCTTCTCTGTTGTTTGTCTGTTTCTTTCTCTATCAATACATCTCATTGGTTAAGGAGATAAAACTATTTGACCTGATGTTCATGAAGTCCAAGATGACTCGTTGCTCTTACTGAGCCATTATGAGCTCACAGTTGCAGAAATTTGCTTTGCAAAAATAATATAACCTGACGTGTGAGGGGAAAAAGAAATCAAATTCATGTTGCTAGCCATGAGCTGCCCACTCGGGCAATTTCTAGGCCTTTATTTCCTTGCCTTACATTTAGATTCCTCTCATGTAGCTCAAGTTGAAACAATCTCCCTTGACTTTGGATAGATCATTGGTGCTCCTACATCTGGAATAATATTGACTATTCTACCTTCAACAAGGACCCTGTTGTATGGTGAGGTTTCAAAGAAGAGTGATATGAATGATTGCAGGCTCAGAGTTATGAAGAAAGTCTCACAGTTCTGGGGTTGATATTGGAGAAAAGACAATTGAAAAGGGCTGCAATTCAGGTTTTTAAAAGGCTGTAATTATGGATAATGCGGGTGTAAACTTGAACGGTGAGTGCTGAAATCGAGAGGAATACTTAAGATAAATACCTAAGATAAATAAGCCTCCATCAAAGCAATAAATTAGAACTTGTCCCCCATTGAATATGTGGAAAAGAGTCTCAGGGATGGCAGCTAATGGTGTGCTGACTCATTCCTTCACAAAGACTGAATAAACATCTGGTTTTGGATCATATTGCAAGTTTTATGAATAAGTATGAATAGAGATGATCAAACACTCCACGAGTGCCATGCTTCCTGCTTTGCTGAGACTGTTAGAATGCGATTTGTGGAATGCGACTGGCTGCTCTTGAATGATAGAGTGCTGAGGCTGTAGAGTTTTGCTTGACCAGCTTTCAGGATCACAGAGTAAGTTAAAGATCTTCCTTGTAAAGAGATTGAATAATTTGGATGGAATTCATGAACGAATTCATGAACATAGTCTGTGCAGGGGTCAATAGTATGCCAAATGTCCTATTCCAATTCCATACTATCTACATACTTATGATTATCACTTGTTTTTGTGAAGTTAACTATCTCATGGCACAAGATGGTACATTTGCTAACAAATTCTCAGTATAAAAAAATGAGTTGATACAACTGGCCAGGAAATGCTTCCTAGCTGGTCTTTTTCCATTGTCATAACTTTTCTGGTAAAATAAGGTTTCTGCCTTACTTTTGGTGAAATTAGGGCAAGGAAGCAGGACTTGCTGCAAGGAATTTCATGGCCAATTACTAGCTGAAAGTTAACAAATTATATGCAACACCAAATAATAACTGTTCTGATTTACTTGGTAAAAGTGGATTCTAAATCAGTATGGGCCCTAGACAGCTGAAGGCATGGCCACCAGTGGTGAGGCAAAGGAGGGGGAAAATGTATTTGAAACCAGGGTCAGAGAAACTGAGAGTTTAAGTTGTAGGGCTGCAGGGGATTACAGAGATAAAGAGAGATGAGCTCCTGATAGGATTTAAGCATGAGGATGAGAATTTTAACTTTTTAGAAATTCATTCACAGGACATGAGCATCACTGGCTAGGCCAACATTTATTGCTCATCCCTAATTGCCCTTGAAAAATGAGTGGCGTGTGAGGCCATTTCAGTCAACCACATTGCTATGGATCTAGAGTCACATGTAAACCAGACCAGACGAGGACAGCAGATTTATTTCCCTCAGGGTGATGAGTGAACAATGATTTAATGGTCCTCATTAGAATTTTAATTCCAAATATCTGCCATGTTGCGATTTAAAACCAGGTTGCCAGAGCATTATCCTGGGTCTCTGGATTACCAGTCCAGTGACAATACCACTACAACACCACCTCCCCTAAAATTTAAGGTGCCTGTTAAGAATCAATGTAATCCAGTGATCATCGCCAATTACATAATTTGTCCTGTCATTCAATTTGAAATCAGTGCAGTTGTAATCCCCTTGCCTAACAAAATTCTATCAATTACTGTTTTGAAGTATTCAATTGACCTAGCCCCTACTTCTTTTGTGGGAGGGTGTTCCAGATTTCTTTCCTTTGCATTCAATAGTGCTGATATCACCTTTTTATAAGCTAACACTAAAGCCCTTTGTTCTTGACACCCCATTAGAGAAAATAACTTCTAACTAGCCTATCAAATCCAATCATCATAAACACCTCAATTAGATCACCTCCACCACCAAGATTGGCTTGGGAGCACAGCTACAGACCGAATTGGCTGAGTCCTAAATGGCATAACTGCTAGACTGGGTCTGCGGCAGGTGGTGAGGGAACCAAAGAGGGAAAAACATACTGGACTTCATCCTCACCAACCTGCCTGCCGCAGATGCATCTGTCCATGACAGTATTGGTAGGAGTGACCATCTCACAGTGCTGGTGGAGACGAAGTCCTGCTTTCACATTGAGGATACCCTCCATCGTGTTGTTTGGCACTATCGCATGGGATAGATTTCGAACAGATCTAGCAACTCAAGACTGGGCATCCATGAGGAGCTGTGGGCCAACAACAGCAGCAGAATTGTACTCAAACACAATCTGTAACCTCATGGCCTGGCATAGCCGCCACTCTACCATTACCACAAAGCCAGTCGATCAACCCTGGTTCAATGAATAGTGCAGGAAAGCATGCCAGGAGCTGCACTAGGCATACCTAAAAATGAGATGTCAACCTGGCGAAGCTACAACACAGGACTACCTGTGTGCCAAACAGCATAAGCAGCAAGTGATAGACAGAGCTAAGGGATCTCACAACCATCGGATCAGAGCTAAGCTCTGCAGTCTGGCCACATCCAGTGGAATATCTATCTCGACCTCCTCCAGAAGTCCCCAGTCTTCAGACAATTCGATTCACTCCATGTGATAACAAGAATGGGCTGAAGGCAGTGGATACTGCAAAGACTATGGGCCCTGACAATATTCCGGCAATAGTACTGAAGACTTGTGCTCCAGAACTTGCTGCGGCCCTAGCCAAGCTGTTCCAGTAAAGCTACAAGGCTGACATCTACCCGGCTATGTGGAAAATTGTCCAGGCATGTACTGTACACAAAAAGCAGAACGAATCCAATCTGGCCAATTACCGTCCCATCAGTCTACTCTCGATCATCAGTAAAGTAATGGAAGGGGTCATCAACAGTGCTATCAAGCGACACTTGCCTAGCAATAAACTGCTCACTGATGCCCAGTTTGGGTTCTGCCAGAGTCATTCAGCTTTTGACCTCATTACAGCCTTGGTTTAAAAATGGACAAAAGTGCTGAACTCTAGAGGTGAGGTGAGAGTGACTGCCCTTGACATCAAGGCAGCATTTGACAGAGTATGGCATCAAGGAGCCCTAGCAAAATTGGAGTCAATAGGAATCAGGGCAAAGATCTTCAGTGGTTGCAGTCGTACCCGAGCATAATGGAAGATGGTTGTGGTTGTTGGAGGCCAATCATCTCAGTTTCAGGACATCACTGCAGGAGTTCCTCAGGGTAGTGTCCTAGGCCCAAACATCTTCAGCTGCTTCATCAATGACCTTCCTTCCTTCATAAGGTCAGATGTGGGGATGTTCGCTGATGATTGCACAATGTTCAGCACCATTCAGGCAATGACCATCTCCAACAAGAGAGAATCCAATCATCGCCCCTTGACATTCACTGGCATTACCATTGCTGAATCCCCCACCATCAACATCCTGGGGGTTACCATTGACCAGAAAGTGAACTGGACTAGCCATATAAATACTGTGGCTACAAGAGCAGGTCAGAGGCTAAGACCCCTGCAGTGAGTAACTCACCTCCTGACTTCCCAAAGCCTGTCCACCATCTACAAGGCACAAGTCAGGAGTGTGATGGAATATTCTCCACTTACCTGGATAAGTGCAACTCCAACGATATTCCAGAAGCTTGACACCATCCAAGACAAATCAGCCCGCTTGATTGGCACCAATACCACAAACACTCACTCCTTCCACCATCGACGAACAGTAGCAGCAGTGTGTGCCATCTATAAGATGCACTGCAGAAACTCACCAAGGCGCCTTAGGTAGCACCTTCCAAACCCACGACCGCTACCATCTAGAAAGACAAGGACCATAGATAGATGGGAACACCACCACCTGAAAGTTCCTCCAAGCCACTCAACATCCTGACTTGGAAATATATCACCATTCCTTCACTGTCGCTGGGTCAAAGTCCTGGAACTCCCTTCCTAACACCACACGGACTACGGTTCAAGAAGGCAGCTCACCACCACCTTCTCAAGAGCAACTAGGGATGGGCAATAAATAGTGGCCCAGCCAGCGACCCCCGCATCCTATCAATGAACAAAAAAAAAGGGAAATCAAGCCTTGTCTCTGCAACCTGTTCTCATAATTCAACCCTTTCAGCCCTGATATCATTCTGGTAAATCTACATTGCACCCCCTTTGAAGAATCCTGCTTTAGACGCCATGAAGTAAGCTCTGTAGTTTAGAGTATATTAATACCAAGTCTCTATTCACAACTCATAACTATGTACATATTTACAGTCAAGGGTAAAGATATGGAGCTGATTCCAGCTTAGGTCTTTACCCAGCTTTGGATTGACCCTGGCTCTGGGTCCTGTGCCTTCTTACATCACTGTGTGGGCAGTACTGTACTCAATCCCACATTAACACTTTACGTACCAGACCCTACTACTACACCTTCCCCCAAGTCTTTATCCCATGGATATAGAGGTACTTTAGTTTACTTCTAAGTCTTACATTGTTATAAGTCTTGTGCATTAACCTAATTGTTACAATCTTAATGATATTCTAATACTTTTGTTATCATGCTCTTCCCCAATGGATCTATGTATGAGTATATCGTCCATATGGCATATTACTTCTTCCAAGCCTTCTAAAGTGTTGGATATCATTCTGTGGAAAATTTCTGGAGCGGAAGCAATTCCAAAGGGCAACCTATTGAAACAATAATAACCGAAGGGTGTTATAAATGTGGTCGGCATTCAGAATTCTTTGTCCAGGGGCAACTGCCAAAATCCACTGTTTGCATCCAATTTGGTAAATAAAGTGCTACTGGCTAGTTTTGCTTGGCTGTCAGCCACTGAGGCCATCGGGTGGATCTCACGTTCCACTGTTTTGGTTCATCGCGGGTTAAAGGGTTAAGTGTCCCACTTGCATTTCATGAATTCTCATTAAGAACTCAATGAGGTCCTGGGGGAACTACACCAAATGTGAAAGGCCAGCTCGTGGTGAAGCTGAAATATAAAGATCAAGAAATCCTCGAACATCTCTATGTAATTCAAACCAAGAATGCTCGCTAATAAGCAGAAAGGCATGCCTAAAACTGAAATTAATCTGTAAGGTGGATGAAGTTGCTGATGAGAATTACAGCGCAACATTCCGAAACAAATTCCCAAAATTGTTTAGAGGGACGGGAAAATTAAAGACCAAGTACCGCATCATCCTATGAGCTGATGCTAAACCAATTTGCTTCTTTACCCTGAGGAAAGTCCCTCACCCAGTTTTGGACAAAGTCAAGATGAAAATAGAAAAGGTGCAACAGCAAGGAGTTATCTCACTGGTCACCATGCCAACAAAGCAGTGTTCAGGTATGTTTAGGCACCCAAAGCCAAACAGCTCTATAAGAATCTGCGTGGATTTAACTCAGCTAAGCAAAGGATACAGGCCTAATACTGAATGAAAAACGTGAGTTTGCCAAACCCATGATTAAGTTTCTAGGTCACATAGTGAAAGTCACTGGAATCACAGTTGATCTGCAAAAAACAAAAGTTACAAGAGAATTTCCGCAACCCAGGAACATAACAGAGCTTCAAGGATTCCTAGGGATGGTGAACCAAGTAGGCAAGTTCCTACCAAATTTAGCAGATGTCAATAAGTCCTTGAGATAGCTTTTGAGAGATAGGGTGGAATTTTCTACTCCTTCGAACAGTGGGAACCATGGTAGATGGGGGGGCAAGATTTGGGAAATGAGTTTGGAATCTTGTTTCATGGCGGGTTAAAGGCAGGCTGAGTGTCCCACTGATCTATGTCAGCAACCCCATTTGCATCTCACAAATGCTCATTAAAAGCCCAACGAACTGGAATCATGTCCCCCCCTCCAAAGTTCGTGCCCCGCAGTGGGAATTTAGAACATGCTGTTTCACGACTGTACATAAGTGATGTGCATCTAGCAAAGGAGACTTCTTCCTGGACTTTCAGGTCAGTAGTTGCTGCTTTAACCTTCCTTTCACACCATCACTGAGAGATATCAGCTGTCTGCTACACACACTGCGCCAAGGCTGGGCACAGGGGAGGAGTGCAGCTGAGCCAGGACTGGGGGCAGTGAGCCAAGGAGCAGAGTGGAAGAGTGAATGATTGTCTGGGTGCCGTTCAAATATGGCGCCCGGACAATGGAGCCTATGAGGTGACGGTGCGGTGGGCCACTTCCTGCCTGCCCCACCACAAGGTTTGACATGCTCCTCGTGGCTTTATAATTAATGAGCTGAACTGTGCAAGATCTCATGTGTTTACCCGCTCCATTCTCCACCTGAAGTCTTTCCGGCCTTCGCTTAGGAGGGGGACATGAGGAAGAACTTTTTTACACAGAGGATAGTGGGTATCTGGAATTCACTGCCCAAGTTGGTGGTAGAGGCAGAAACTCTAAACTCATTTAAAAAGTACCTGGATCTGCACCTTAAGTGCTGTAAACTGCAGGGCTATGGGCCGGGTGCAGGAAGGTGGGATTAGAAAGGGCACCTGGGTGTCCTCGGGCTGGCATGGACAAGATGGGCTGAATGGCCTCCTCCTGTGCCTCAAGAATCTGAATCCCTCCCGGCTACACCATCTCTCCAGCCACGTGTTCATTTGGTCTATCATCTTATTCTCGCTCTCGCTAGCACGTGGAACTGGGAGTAATCCTGAGATTACTACATTTGAGGTCCTGCATTTTAATTTATCACCTAACTTCCTGTACTGAGCTTGCAGGTCCTCATCCCTTAGTTTACCTATGTCATTGGTACCAATGTGTACCACGACCACTGGCTGCTTACCTTCCCTCCCCAGAATGTTTCCAATGCAAGTATATCTTTTCTTAAATGTGGAGACTAAAACTACACAAAGTACTTCAAATGCAGTCTCACCAAAATCCTGTACAACTGTAGCAAGACTTCTTTATTCCTGTACTCCAATCCCCTTACAATAAAGGCCAGCATGCCATTGCCTTCCCAATTGCTTGCTGCACCTGGGTGCTAACTTTCTGTGTTCCGTGTAGAAGCACACCCAAGTCTCTTTGAGCGTCTACACTTACAAGTTTCATACCTTTTAAAATATATTCTGCTTTTTATTTCTTCCAACCAAAGTGAATAACTTCACACTTCCCTATATTATACTCCACCTACAATCTTGTTGCCCATTCACTTAACCTGCCTACATCTCTTTGTAGCCTCTCTGTGTCCTCCCAACAGCTTACCTTTCCACCTAACCTTGTACATTCAGAAAACTTAGATCTATTACTCTCTATCTCTTCCTCTAAGTCATTAATATATATTGTAAATAGCTGATGCCCCAGCACTGATCCTCGGGCATGCCACTATTCACTGCCTGCCAACATGAAAAATCCCTGTTTATGTCCACTCTCTGTTTTCTATCCGTTAACCAATCTTATATCCATGCTAATATATTACCCCATCTCCATGAGCCTTTATCTTGCCTTTTATCCTCTTGTGTTGCACCTTATCAAATGCCTTTTGGAAATCCAGGCATACTACATCCACTGGTTCCCCTTTATTACCCTGCTAGTTACATCAAAAAACTCTAATAAATTTGCCAAACAGGATTTCCCTTTTGTAAAACCGTGTTGACTTGTTCCAGTCATACTATGATTTTCAAAGTGCACTGTTAAGACTTCCTTAGTAATTGATTCCAGCATTTTCCCAACAACTGATGTTAGGCTAACCAGCCTGTAGTTCACAGTTTTCTTTCTCCCTCCTTTCTTGAAAAGCGGTATAACATTTGTCAACTTCCAATCTGTTGGTACTGTTCCCTAATCTAAGGAATTTTGGAAAATCATAGCTAGCACACACACTATTTCTGCAATAAGAACCCTGGGGTTTAGGCCATCAGACCCCAGGGAGTGGTCAGGTTTTAGTCCCTTAAGTTTTTTCAATACTTTATCTCTGCTGATGTTAATTTCCATAATTTCCTCATTCTTTTTAGCCATTTAGTGAAGACAGACAAAATATATTTGTTCAATGCCTTTATAATTTCCTCATTCTCCATGATAATTTCTTCTGTTTCTGCTTCTAAGGGACCAATGTTTACATTAGTTACTCTCTTCCTTTTTATATACTGATAAAAGCTCTTACAATCTGCTTTTATATTTCTGGCTAGTTTACTCTCATTGTATTTTTTTCATTTTTTTACCAACTTTTTAGTGGCCCTTTGCTGGCTTCTAAAACATTCCTAATTCTCAGGCTTGCTACCATTTTTTGCAGCTTTGTAAACTTATTTTAACCTAATGCCACCCTTAACTTCCTGGGCAGGCCATGGATGGGTCCTTCTTGCTGAGATTTTTTTTCAATGGAATGTACTTTTGTTGAACATTTTGAATTGTTTCTTTAAATGTTTCCCAGTGTTCATTTACCTCCATATACCTTTCAGTCTATTTACCCAGTTAACCTCAGCCAGTTCTCACCTCATACATTTGTCTTTAGTTTTTAGGTAAAATTCTTGTTTGCGATTGGAATATGAAACTTTCAAACTTAACATGAAATTTAATGGTATTATGATCACTATTTCCCATTGTATAGGACATAGATATTGGAAATAGGAGCAGGAGTAGGCCATTCAGCCCATCGAGCCTGCTCCACCATTCAAACAGATCATTTGATGGTGACTGACAGGTAACTGCTAATTTAAACCAGGCAGCTTGACCCTGATTGGTCAAGGTATTGCCTTGGGAAATGAGTCAGTAAATGGTTGCCACTTATTTTGTGGGATTCTTACAGCTTCACACGCTATAAGATTGGCCTTATCGGCAACCTTTTAAATGTGGCCTGAGCTATTTGCCCACCATGCAAGCTTGATGCTGAAATAGGGTGTATCAAATGCATCCTGTGGGATAATGGCTACATTGATCAGATCAACTTACGCTGTATATCACATAAACTCATGAATGGGCCTAAGGCCATCACTTTCGGCCCTGAAAAGTGTCCAGCCTACCTCAGATTACCCTGGAAGGGAAAGGTATCTCAAAAATTTGGGCAACAGGTGAAGCTAGCCGTTTCACGCTGCTACTATGCAGTAGCAACATGAGTGGTATTAACCATTAACAGGATGCTATTGTCAAACCAAAAAGACATTCTGCCTATCATACAATGAGTAATGTGGCATACGGCTTTCAGTGCCAGTATGATGCTGAGTATGTAGGCCATACATCCTAAGGACTGGCAGATTGTATCAAGCAGCATGTCCCAGCCACTGTTCGCAACGGGCAAGATACAGACCATATCCAATGAGCCTGTGCTTGCAAAACTCAAAACAATGTCCAACATTAGAGATGATTCCGCAATTGGACAATATTTGCTAAATAATCGTCAATGTGCTACAAATTACACTGACTGCCAATTTAAGGTTGTCAGTTGGGTTCGCAGTGTGGCACATTTGCGTGTACTGGAAACTACATATATTAATACACGGGACCCTGTTATTTGCAGACAGAATGAACACATACACACATTGCACCTGTTCCAACTAGTGAAAATAAGTGTCAACTATTTGCTGCAAGGCAATGCCTTGACTAATCAGGGTCAAGCTGCCTGGTTTAAATTTCAAACAATGTTTGGAAGTTAAGTGTCAGTCACCATTAATTGGTGCATTCTTCATGGAAACTTCTCTACCAATCAGAGTCCACTTGGCAACCAAGCAGCACTCTCTTCTCATGCAGTATAAGTTGTTGTTTTCCCCTTAAATTGGTATTTTTGCAAAGTGTCCCAATAAGTGCAAGATGAAAAGCTTCGACAAGTCTCTTTTCTCAGCAATACTCAAATCTCTGTCCCTTCCTGTCCCACTCTGCTTGTCTTTACCCTCATCACTATACTGTTTTGATACCTCGACCTTTTTCTTTGGATTTCTAAATCTCCCTTCATCTGAACCCTCTCACCTCTCCGTTAGTTTAAAGCCCTATCCACAGACCTAGTTATATGATTGGCCAGGATACTGGTCTGAGCCGGGTTCAAGTGGAGCCCTTCCCAATGGAATAGTTCACGCTCCTCTGTGTAATGATGCCAGTGCCTCATGAATCAAAATCCCTTCTTCCCACATCACTCTTTGAGCCACACATTTAATTCTCTAATCTGTTTGACCCTATGTCAATCATCACTTGGCTCAGGTGACAATCTAGAGATGATTATCTTTGAAGTTCTGCATTTAATTTGGACCCTAAATCCTCAAATTCTGTCTTCATAGCATCATTCTGGTTCTACCTATGTTGTTGGTTTCCACATGGACCACAACAATTGGATTCTCCCCCTCCCTCTCCAAGTTCCTGATCAGCCACATAGATGTCCTTAGCCCTGCCACCAGGCAGGCAATACAACCTTCAGCGCTCCCTGTCACGGCTGCAGTGAACAGTATCTATCCCCCTGGCTATACTGTCTCCTATCACTACCACATTCCTCTTCGCTCCACCCACTTGAAAGGCAACCTTCACCATGGTGCCATGGTCAGTCTGTTCATCCACCTTGCAGTCCTTCTCCTGGTCCACACAGGTAGCAAGCACCTTGTACCTTTTCGACAAAGCCATGGGCTGAGGCTCCTCCATCACAACATGCTGGTTGCCCCTATCTGCCTGACTCACAGTCACACCCTCCTGCCTCTGACCATTGGCCAACTCTAAAGTTTTGCCTAGCCTGAGGGGTGTGACCACCTCCTGGAATAAAGTGACCAGGTAACTTTCCCCCTCCTTGATGCAGTGTCCACAGCTTGGCCTCCAGTTCAATGACTCTGAACCAAAGCTCCTCAAGCTGCAGACACTTACAGTTGACGTGTTTGACCTGGATCACACTGGTGTCCAGGAGCTTCCACACTTTGCAGTCACAACACATCACCTGCCCTCCCAATAAGCTTTTCTACTGCTAGTAAACCTTAATACTACCAACAAAACCTGACAGTTACTAATAAATTGCACAAGTTTTGAAAGGTAAAGGTTCAAAATATTTACCAACCAATCACTTACCAAAATTTCGCAAACAAATATGGCTTAATTCATGTAACCAGTTTACCTCGTTATCCTCAAGTAAATGGAGTGAAGGAGAGAGGGGTACAAACCGTTAAGATGTTATTAAAGAAAAATGTAAACCTTAATCTAGCTCTTCTGAGTTATCGATCCTCACCATTACAAAATGTTTTCTCATCACCAGAGTTATTAATAGGTGGGAAATTGAGAAAACAGCTTCCATCCCTGACGCAAAAATTCAAACCCACCATTACCACAACAACCATAAGAGGTTAAAACAGCATGAGGAAGAACAAAGACACAACCAGGCTTGAACTTTAATCACAGACACAGAGCATAGCAATTACCAGTGCTGAAGCCCAGGGGTCTGAGATCAACAGAGGAAAGGTATAATCATTGAAAAAATTTCACAACCAAGATCATACGGGATTGAGACAGGCCAGTGTATCATAAGGAGAAACTACAATGCCTTATTATCCTTGTAAAGAAAGTTAATAGAAACTTGGGGCAGAATTTTTAGATCGGTGTGTGGGCGCGCGCCCGACCCGATTGGGTGCGAAATTGCGTGTGGTGACGTTGGGCGAGCGTCCCGACATCATCCCGCGCTCGTGTGATATTTCGGTCAATAGGTGCACTTCCTTACACTCACGCTCGTCGCTGACGATTAAGAAGACAATTAAAGTTGTTAAGCTTCCAATTTTTGCTGATATTTCATGGTCCTTCCAACCTTATGGTTGGCAGACGGGCAAATCTGCCAGGCGGACTTTGCATTTTTGATGAAACCTCATCGAAGGGCGGGATGAGGTTTCCGTTATTAAATATAAAAAATAAAAATTTATGGGCAGAGTTTTCATCATGTATATGTTCAGGTGACTGATTCTGATGTGTGGACATTATTTTCCAGATTTTAACATCTTTATTGAATTGTTTTGATGTCTTCAGCATCCTGTGGCAGCTCTCTGCCTTCAGGGAGCTTTCATTTAGTACCCGGTGAAGTTGAAGCCCGGACTCCAGAGAGACTGGACACAGGGAGAGGGAGCTGCAGGGTGAGAGCAGATTTCCCAGAAGAACGGACAGGTTCCAAAGCCAAGGAGTGAGACAGAAACAGGAGAAAGTCCCAAGCAGACCTAGTCAAAGGAAGGACAGGAACCTGGAAAAGGTCATGTTAAGTGAAGTTAAGAGTTAGGAGCAGAGGAAGGCTCCAAACTTCAAGCTTAAAGGGAGAAAGCTGCAGGAAGCAGATTCAAAGCAATATAAAGGCTTGTGAGAAGTCAGAAGGTCCAAAGAGACAGGTGAAGGTCTGTAACTCTTTGCTATGGGCAAGTGAAGCAGTGGTGTACTGTTGACAGCTGAGTTGGTGAGGGAGAATGCGTGGAAGGAAGCTTGAATGCATGTGGTTACCCAGGGGAGAGGAACATCGGAAGGAGAGTTCAAAACCCTGGAGATGGACCCTTGAAGAAGGCATCTGAGAGAAAGTATTGGTTTGGGAGAAGATTCCAAAGCAAGTTCTTAGAGAGTGGAGATTGGAAACCCCTGTGTGAAAGATGGAGTCCAGTTGGCTCAGAGTGTGACAAGTGCCTGTGGGAGTTGATGAGTGATCCATAGCATCTGTTTGGAGTGGCATCTGTCACTTGATTTCAGAGTGTGGTGTCTGACCACAGGTCACCTATTGGTTTGCATGGACTATGTCCTTATTGTGAACATTAGAGTATAAGATATCTTTTGTAACTGGTGTTATCCTTGCAAATCTGTATATATCTGTAAAGGTATAGTTGTGGGTGAAGAAGTATTGTAATATAGTTCATCTTTTCTTGTTTAATAAATGTTTTAGTCTTTTGTTAAAAGTTCATCAGCTAACTCTTGTGACTGTTCAGTAGCTTCTCTCCATGTACCTAAACAAAAAATAAAAGACAGGATTTATCCAGCCATGTTCCAAACTGGAATTGGGCGTGCCCAGTAGTAACGTCAGCTGGGATCGTAACTGTTAATATCAGAAGCATACATGATGCTGATGTAATAATGATGCCAGATCACATGACTGAGAGAGACCTTGAAGAGAGCAATAGCTCCAAACTTGTGGCGAGGTCTGAATAGAAAAAAAATGCATTAAATAAATAGTTCTGGTTAAAAAGACTCTGAGCAGAAATTTACACTCCCACGTGGTGGGCGTGTTTGGCAGAGTGAGCAAGAAGGCCAAAAATCAGTTTTACACCGTCATGAAACCAGTTTTCGATCATCTGCTCTGCCTGTCAATGGCAGGCTACATTTCCCGCCATCTAACGTCAGGGACTTAATTTTAATGCATTTGCATCTTATCATTGTGCCTGCATACTGGTATCATTCCCCCACGTCAAATTTACCTCCCACGTTGCTGTGACTTCAGGACAGCATGATTTTCAATCGCCTGGCGAGCTGAACTTCAAGGGGATCTCGAAGGTGAGAGCACACAATCTTGCACAGCGCTCACGAGGATTGCCCGTAGGACATCAAGGAAGTGGCAACGCGCATTCGGTGGGGTGGAGAGGGGGGTGTGGGTGGGGGTGCACAGGCAAGCCGCTTTTTCCCGGCTGGCTTTCAGTGTGGTGCTGGGGCAAGGACTCCAGTGCAGGTGGGGCAGGAGGTGATGGTGCAAGACAGCACAAACTGAAGGACGTACACAAGCACACGCCAGGGTGGGGGAGGCCACGCATTTGGAAAAGCTTGTCAAAAGTGAACATTCTTCCGCAGCTGAGACCATTCAGCAGCAGCTCCATTGAGATGCTTGGAGTCGGGCCTCTGAAGCTTTCCTGAACACTCGAGCAACACATAAGCATGAAAGTGCCACCAAATGCTCCAGAACTTTTCACCCCCTTAGTCACAGACTGCAAATTGATGTGTGTTTTATGGGGCAGCAGAGCAATTGGATGACTGGGCAAGTTGTACAATCTCCCTGTGAAAGATGACCAGGGCGCAGTCACTGGTGGAAGCACTCAGAAACTCTTGCAATGTCTTTATTGACCAGTATCCCTCATGGTTCAAACTAACAGTGCAGCCATGCAGTGTGGGTTAGGAGAATCCCTGCGCCTGAGCTGAGAGCACAGCATGCAGTCCAGTGGCCGAAGCTGTTGCTAATCGGTCAAGCGGGCAGGGTTTTGGACAGCTATGAAGTGCACCACACACTGGCCATCCAAGTGGTGGCCAGCACTCTCTGGCATGTGTGAAGGGGCCTTGTGACTTGACCAAGACAGGTTCTTAGGACACATATGCTAACCCACATATCTCTCTCTTTGATCCTGCAGGAGGAGAACATGAGGATAATGGAGCCTGGTGATCTAGCAATCTGCCTAATGGTTTGCAAGGAGCAGAGAAAAAGGAGGAGAGGGCAACAGAGGCTTGCCGATGGGAGGAGCACCACCCTCAAGATGAAGGTGCGGCAGGACCTCCTGCACACACAACTGTAGACCCACAGCGAGGTGCCTCGCTAGACCCAGGGCCTTTAGACAGTGCTTGTCATTCCTGCAGATGACTGAGAACCAGTATCGCCAAAGACTTCACATGAATAGGCAACTGGTTGGTCACATATCCCAGCTGTTGCAACCACGGGTACATAGAGGGCATCCACTGCCAGTGGCCATGAAAGTGACCATGGTGCTCAGTTTTTACGTCAGTGGTTCCTTCCAGAGCTCCACAGGTGACCTGTGTGGGATCTCACAAGCCTCCTCCCACAAGTCTACCCAGGAGGTCATGGACACCATCTTTGCGAAGGTACAGAACTTGTGTCTTTTGACCGGGATCAGGCAAGACAGGAAGCAAGAGCGCTGAGATTTGTGCAGATCTCAGGTTTGCCATAGGTGCAGCTGGCCATCAACTGCACTCATGTGGCACTTAGATCTCCATGGCAAGAAGCAGTCCACTAGGTCAACCATAAGGGCTTCTACTTGCTGTAAGTTCAGCTGGTCTGCGACAACCACAAATGCATCCTACAGGTCTGCGCACGATTCCCAGGGAGCGTCCATGACTCCTACATCCTCAGCATGTCACAGATCCCTGACATCTTCCAGGGTCCACAGAGGTTGGCTCCTCGGGGACAAGGGCTATCCACAGAGGACATTGCTGATGACGCCCATGCGGCGGCCTCAGGCTGCAGCAGAGAGGTGGTATAACAGGGTTCATGCTGCCACCCAGATTTTGCTGGAGCAAACGACAGGCATTTGGAAAATGAGGTTCCGGTGCCTCGACAGGTCGGGCGGGGCACTGCAAAATAGTCCCCAGAGTCTGCTGCGCATCATCGTACCTTGCTGCGTCCTTTACAACCTGGCACTGCAATGAAGGGAGGACCTGGCTGAGGAGGGGATGCAAGAGCTGCACATCTCCTCCGATGAGGAGGACATGAAAGGCGATGAGGGTGATGAGCCCCTCAAAGACAAGGATGCTGGTGATGAGGCCATCACACTGGCCAGACGAGGCAGGTGCGTTCATGAGGACCTAATAGCTGCAAGATTTGTGGAGGATGATGACAAGATTCGGTGAGGACAGTCCTGACATCCTCACCTTGCACCTGTGAACGTTTTCCTCCAGTCTGCCTGATAGCAGCACACATATCCTCTATGAGACTGCTCCTGTCATGGAGACACAGTGGAAGCCCTAATAGTCACTAGGTTCCAGGAGGATGATGATGACATGCATTGAGGACACTCCATAGGTCTTCACATAGCCTCTGAGAATATCTGACTGCTGTCTGGTTGAGGGCAGCTCACTTGTGCTCTGTGATCAAGGTCATATCACGGAGATACAGCCGTGAAACCTTAAGAGCACCTGATCCTTTGTTAGCCATCATCTCCTGTCCCCTTCAGGGCCACACCATCACCGGACACAGATGCTGAAGACCACTTTAAAGGTGCTGAGAGCACCCAGAGAGAATGACGGAACTATATGACGCCTGCCCATGGCACTCTGGCAGCAATGACAAGGACCATCAAGATGCAGGCATCTCTGATGTGTCCAGTGAGTGTGAAGCCGGACCATCACTTTACTCTGAAGATTACTCACAGCACAGGGAAGAGGCCCTGGACTGAGACACCTACCTTTATCTTGCGCAGAAAGGTTTCACATCTGAGTGACACAAACATTGCTCACCATAACTAGGAGCCATAGGCAAAGAGACATTCTTGGGAGTTTATTTACAATAGTGAACAAGTGATTA
Source organism: Cetorhinus maximus (assembly GCF_964194155.1). Taxonomy (NCBI): domain Eukaryota; kingdom Metazoa; phylum Chordata; class Chondrichthyes; order Lamniformes; family Cetorhinidae; genus Cetorhinus; species Cetorhinus maximus. The sequence continues at coordinate 149,829,378 of NC_135883.1, read as the reverse complement.
ACATCTGTGCCCATGTGGTGCAACTTCTTAACCTTCCTTACCCTGCCTCTATGTCTTGGTGCTCCCCCAACATCCACAGCAGAGCTGGAAGCAGCCTGCTGACTGCTACGCCCTGTCTGTGATGACTTTGGCGGGTGTCATCTGGAGGGCTGAGACCTGGAGGGCCCCGGCCTGCTTTGGGTGCCCTGCTGTGGGCCAGATGCACCCTCCTTAGCCTGTGGAGCTGGAGATGATGGGGTCACAGGAAGAGGGGATTCGGATTGGCTGGACATTCCCAGAGTCACCTGCGCGGATGGCCCCGGGAAGTCGAGATGCTGGTCCTCCTCCCTATGGGTGCCTGATGGCCCCTGGCTGACTCCTTGAGGAGAAGGGGAAGCTCGTGAGTTTAAATTCACCATAATAAGTTGTAACATTAAATTTAAAATGAGCTATTGATAAAAATTATTCACTGCCTTTTAGAAAAGGCAACATATTAGCCGTGCTCTGCCTCATGGTTGTCCATACAATTGCTACTGCAGTAGCAGTTAAAAATAAAAGGCCAAACATCACCAGTGTCTTCAATAGCTGAAGGGTTGGCAACCAGAGTCAATTTAAGGTGACTGGCAAAAGAAACAGATGACATGAAGAAATCCTATTTTATGCAATGAATGTTCAGGATTTGGCACGCACTGCCTAATAGGATGGTGGAAATATATTCAATGGTTGCTTTCAAAAGAGGATTGGATAAATACTTGAAAGAGAAAAAAATGTGGGATATGGGGAAAGAGCAGGCGAGTGGAGGATGAACTGAATTGTTCTTCAAAATGGTGCTGCAAACTCATTGGGCTGAATGGCTTTCATATGTATTTTTTATTCTTTCATTGGACATGGCCCTCATTGGCTAGGCCAGCACTTTTTATTGCCCATCCCTAATTGCCCTTGAGAAGGTGGTAGTGAGGTGTTGCAGTCCATGTGCAGTCCATGCGGTGTAGGTACACCCATAGTGCTGTTGGAGAGGGAGTTCCAGGCTTTTGACCAAGGGAAAGTTAAGGAACGGCAATATAGTTCCACGTCAGGATGGTGTGTGGCTCGGAGGGGAATTTGCAAGTGGTGGTGTTCCCATGCATCAGATGCCCTTATTCTTCTAGATGGTAGAGTTTGTGGGTTTGGAAGGTGCTAAGGTGAGTTGCTGTAGTGCATCTTGTAGTTTGTACACACTGCTGCCACTGTGCGTTGGTGGTAATAATAGTGGATGTTGAAGATGGTGGATCGGGTGCTAATCAAATGGGCTGCTTTGTCCTGGATGGTGTCGAGCTTCTTGAATGTTGTTGGACCTGTACTCTCCCAGGCAAGTGGAGATTATTCCATCACACTCCTGACTTGTGCCTTTTAGGTGGTGGGCAACCTTTGTGGAGTCAGGAGCTGAGTTTCTTGCCACAGGATTCCTTGCCTTTGACCTGCTCTTGTAGCCACAGTATTTATATGGCTAGTCAAATCAGTTTCTGGCCAATGGAAACTCCCAGGATGTTGATAGTGGGGGATTTAGCAATGATAATGACATTGAATGTCAAGGGGAGACAGTTGGATTCTCTCTTGTTGGAGATGGTCATTGTCTGGCACTTATGTTATTTACCACTTATAAGCCCAAGCCTGAATGTTGTCCAGGCCTTGCTGCATATGGGAGCCAACTGCTTCAGTTTCTGAGGGGTTGAAAATGGCGCTGAACATTGCACAATCTTCTGTGAACATCCCCACTTCTGACCTTATGACGGAAGGAAGGTCATTGATGAAGCAGCTGAAGATGGTTGGGCCTCAGACACTGTGGAACAGTAATGTTCTCAGACTGAGATGATTGACCTCCAACACCCACAGCTGTCTTCCTTTGTGTTAGGTGTGACTCCCACCAGCGGAGAGTTTTCCCCCTGATTCCCATTGACTCCAGTTTTGTTAGGGTTCCTTGATACCACACTCTGTCAAATGCTGCCTTGATGTCAAGGTCAGTCACTCTCACCTCACTCTGGAGTTCAGCCTTTTCTCCATGTTTGGACTAAGGTTGTAATGAGGATAGTTGTTGAGTGGCCCTGGTGGAACCCAAACTGAGCATCAGTGAGAAAGTTATTGCCGAGTAAGTACTGCTTGATAGCATTGGCGACGACACCTTCCATCACTTTGCTGTTGATCAAGAGCAGACTGATGGGGTAGTAATTGTCTGGGTCTGATTTGTCCTGATTTTTGTGGACAGAACATACTTGGGCAGTTTTCCGCATTGCCAGGTAGATGTCAGTTTGTTGGCTAAGGATGCAGCTAGTTCTGGAGCACAAATCTTCAGTACCATTGCTGGAACGTTGTCAGGGCCGAAACCTTTGCAGTATCCAGTCCCTTCAGCCTTTTCTTGATATCACATGGATTGACTCAAATTAGCTGAAGACAGGCATCTGTCATGCTGGGGTCAATAGGAGGAGGCTGAGATGGATCATTTAATTGTCAGTTCTGGCTGAAGATAGCTGCCAATGCTTCAGACTTATCTTTTGCACTGATGTGCTGGGCTCCCCCTCATTGAGGATGGGGATATCTGCGGAGCCTCCTCCTCCAGTTAGTTGTTTAATTGTCCATCACCATTCATGACATGAAGTGGCAGGACTGCAGAGCTTAGATCTGATCTTTTGGTTGTGGAATCACTTAGCTCTGTCTATTGCATGCTGCTTTTGCTGTTTGGCATTCAAGTAGTCCTGTGTTGTAGCTTCACCAGGTTTACACCTCATTTTTAGGTATGCTTGGTGCTGCTCCTGACATGCCCTCCTGCACTCTTCATTGAACCAGGGTTGATCCCTGGCTTGACGGTAATGGTAGAGTGGGGGATATGCTGGGTCATGAGGTTACAGGTTGTGGTTGTATGCAATTTTGCTGCTGCTGATGGCAGTCTGCCTAATCTTGAGTTGCTAGGTCTGTTCAAAATCTATCTCATTTAGCACAATGGTAGTGGCACACAGCACAATGGAGGATGTCCTCAATGGGACTTCATCTCCACAAGGACTACACGGTTGTCACTCCTACCAATAGTCATGGACAGATGCATCTGTGACAGGTAGATTGGTGAGGATGAGGTCAAGTAGATTTTTGCCTCTTGTTGTTCTCTTACAACCTTCTGCATACCTAGTCTAGCAGCTATGTCCTTTAGGACTTGACCAGCTCAGTCAGTTGTGGTGCTACCGAGTTTTGGTGTTAGACATTAAAGTCCCCCACTCAGAGTTCATTCTGTGCTCTTACCACCCTCAGTGCTTCTTCCAAATGGTGTACAACCATGGAAGAGTACTTATTCATCAGCTGAGGATGAAGTCAGTGCTAATCAGCTGGATGTTTCCTTGCCCATGTTTGACCTGATGTCACAAGACTTCATGGGGTCCAGGGTCAATATTGAGGACTACCAGGTCAAGTCCCTCCCAACTGTATGCCATTGTGCTGCCACCCCTGGTGGGTCTGTCCTGCTGGACAGACCTGATAAAATATACCCAAGGATGGTGAAGGTGGTGCCTGGTACGTGATCTGTAAGGTATGAATCTGTGAGTAAGACTACGTCAGGTTGTTGCTCGAATAGTCTGTGGGACAACTCTACCAATTTTGGCACAAGCCCCCAGAAGTTAATAAGGAAGACTTTTCAGGGCCGACAGGTCTTGGTGTACCATTGTCATTTCTGGTGATTAGGTCGATGCTGGGTGATCCTTTCATTCCTTTTTGTAGACTGTGTAGCAGTTTGTTACAACTGAGTGGCTTGCTCCACCATTTCATAGGGCATTTAAGCGTCAACCACATAGTTGTGGGTCTGGAGCCAAATATAGGCCAGGACAGGCAAGGACAGCAGATTTCCTTCCCGAAAGGGCATTAGTGAACCAGACGTGTTTTTACAACAATCGACAATGCTTTCATGGTCACTATTATCCCCAGCAGCTGCCTTGGTGGGATTCAAACCAGTGCCCCAGAGCGTTATCTTGGGCTTCTGCATTACTAGCCCAGTGACAATACCACTACATCACTGCCTCGCTGCCTCTGCCGCCGCAGCACCACCGCCAACACCACCAGCCCCGCCATATTCTATGATTGTAAAGCTCTTTAAAATTTGGCCCATCCTGAGAACAAATAAAATAATGCCGAAGGGATTAGTTAATCTCACCACTAAACAAAATTACATATAGGTTAAGATAGGATTTTAATACATTTTTTAAACCATTGTTGTTTTGCATAATATTGTGGAAAGTACATCGACCTGGTGGAATGGAGAGACGCTTATGACAGATTACAGCAGTAACCAACAAAAAAATTAAAATCAGGACTTCAGCATGTTTACATAAAAATACTTAACAATAAAATTGCTTAAACAATTCTTTAGTTAAACCCACCAATTTCACAAGCACATGTAAAAATCCTAAATAAAATGACTGGAAATAAATACACAGCAGCTCAGTTGGCATGTAAAAACGAATTTTAAAATATATCAGTTCACATTTTAGCTGGGACTGGAAACTAAAATTCTTAACCCTGTACTCAGTCCACCAGATTAATAAACAAATATCATACTCCATGGTTACAGTGACATAAACTGTTATACTAGTGTCAAGTACCACAAGAAACGAACTCCCTGTTCAGGAAGAGTGTTTCATATTTTGCATGGGCCCACACCACAGCTAGAACAAGGCTTGCTGTGTCCTTATGGTAACACCTGCACTGTGTAAATTCCTTTCACTGGGATTTATGTGCGGTTTAAGGGATCAGATTATTTTCCCTGTGCACTAAAGTGAGACAGAACTAGACTTTGACATGTTCAGTACTTTCTATCTGATCACTGCTGTGCTATATTCAGAAACAGAAAGAAGAAAGAGCTTGGGGTAAACATTTGTCAAGACCCGTACTTGCGTGCAGGGATCACAATGATCACCCCCATCTGGTCCTGTGGAGGCAAACTTCGTGCTACCTCTTCGCCCCAATGATTTCAGCTCACTGTCCACTGTGACCCACACTGCTGACTGGCTGCATACTCAGTGGGAGTCCCAGCAGTGTGCATGGCAAGCATTTGTTCCAGCTAGCCTGCTGTGGCCCTTAAAGGGAGTCTGTCCCTCTGAAAGGATAGCTGCATTCAGAAGTTTACATTCAGAAGCTTCCCCTTCTATCCAAGAAGACTTGGATAGAAGGGGAAGCACAGAAAATGGAGCAGCAGGTAAGAGAAAGGGCCCCTAGGTTTTCTGATGCAGTGCCGAAGGCATTAGTCTAGGAATTGGAAAGAAGGAGGGACAATTTTTTTCCACAGGGGGCTAGGAGGCCCTCAAGGTACACCCTCAGAAGGGAAGGGACCAGTTGGCAAGGGACATTATTTCTCAGACTCTGATTTCAAGGTGCTGGCAGCAGTGTGACAAGACGTTCAATGACCCCTAATGGAAATGAATTCATTTTGACATGACATCTACCACCAACTGCACCACCAACCTCTCATACTGCTCAATGTACCACGTTCCCATCACTGACTTATCAGCAATTTCCAGCAATCAGGGCTCATTCAGATATTCCATCTCCCCCTTGTACATGTACCAGTACTACCAGCCTCACACCCACCTCTTGCTTCCACATACCTCCAGATGTTCAGCTATGGCAGGCAAGTTACCCAGGCACATTGCAGCACATACAGACATTCTCTCTGCTCGCTTACAGAACAAGGTGGCCAATAACCATAGAACAGAGCTTGTGGGGGCAGACATGCTTGCATCACCTGAGTCCTCAGGAAGAGACTGCACTCTGCATCATGGCTCTGATTGTCACCATGGTATTTGGTTACATCCATTGCCACTGAGAACAGTCAGGAAGACGGCATGTTCCTGCTTTATGGCCTGTCTTATCTCACCCTCATCCTCATCAGTATGTTTCCAGTCCAACAAGGAAGAAGGCATTGCTTAATCTGGTTCTGTGGAATGAAGTCAAGTGGATCCGGCATTCACAGTATTTTGTTTTCGTATTCATATTTAACTAACTTTGTGGGGTTTTTGGATGAGAAAACAGGGCTGATGAGGGTAATGTGGTTGATGTGGTGTACATGGACTTCCAAAAGGCATTTGATAAAGTGCCATATAATAAGCTTGCCAGCAAAGTTTGAAACCCATGGAATAAAAGGGATAGTGGCAGCATGAATATAAAGTTGCCTGAGTGAAACAGGAAATAAAGTAGTGGTGAACCATTGTTTTTCAGACTATCACTATCCCAATCTCTATCAGGATTATTAATGTCCTTCATTATCGCTACTCTCTCGAGCTTCCTGTCGGAAACCATTTACATTTGTATGATTTTGATGTCCAGATGGTGGGATGTACTTCTAAGGTAATCTTTTTATTTTCTATTGTTGATTGTAATGTCACATTCCCAAAATAAAATTAATAAAAAATATGCTCAGTTGAGGGGAAATCGAATTACTCAATTTTTTCTTGCCAGTGCTAGGACAACTATGGTACGGGTTATATGTTTCTCGTCATCTATTGACAGGTCACAATATATTCCACTGCCCTTTCTGACTCTTAATATTATACTCCTTGCAAGATCCAAAAAAACCCTGTAACTTTTGAATGGATCATATGACAAGGCAACATCAAACTGATCCTCAATCTTTTCACTAGCTGCCACTTTCCTTCCAAGAAACCTGACCAAAGTTCTTCCCTCCATAGGTTGCAAGCCAGTGAACACAAGAGGATATTGCTTAAGAGTAAAATCTTGTAGTCCCCTCCTGAGTCTGGAAACAATGGTGATCACACACTCATCTTGTTATCAACCCTCTCCCTTGTACTCAGCAGCTCAGAGATACCCACTCAGGAAATTATAGATAGCATAATGGCGAATTGGCACATGATGAGACGTGAGGAGAGCACAAGGAAACCAGAGGATACAGAAGTAAGAGGTGGTGTCTGATATAGTTGAGTGAAGGCAAAAAACATTTCATACCCTGGCTGCTGAGTAAATGGACGATGGCCTCATGAACAATTGCAGTGAAGGAAAGGATGTTAACAGAGCATTAGAAACACACGGAGATCCATGACCACCAAGGGCTGCATGAAATGATTGAGACATAAGTGATGTCCAATGTTCTTCGCTACAATATTGACTAGAATTCAAACTACTTAATTTAATCAAGCACTTCGCAATGTTCTAAGGTTATGAAAGGCCCTAGATAAATGCACATTCTTTCTAGCTATGATTAGGAATGATTTTATTTAGACCATTGATGAGAGGAGGCAGGACTACCTAATAACAGTGTCTATTAATCTTTGAAGATGTGCCGAACATGTCTGTCAGGCTTTGCTGCCACAGCTACTTCCTATTCTTCACAAACTGTGTCTACAGCATGGAACTGTCATCATCAGGCCCTCTAACAATCTTGGAGACATTTAACATCTGTCCTTTCCTGATTGGAAAGTTGTGAAGCACAAAATATGGTACCACAATTTGTGAGACAATGCTGGGGGCATATTGCATGTTGTGAATTCATCTGTCATCTCAAAAGAACTGCCAGATGAAAAGGGATATCTGCTACTCCCCATGGCTCATGGTGCCATAGGAAATGGAAGCCTTTGGGATTCACATAATCATGGAGGTTAACATTTAGGCCACACAATGTGTGCTTCAAGAATCCTGAAAACCTTGGGGAGTCCCAAATTTCTGAAAAATGTGATGGCCCTCTCAATTATCTATGTGGGAGCATTGCAAATTATACACATGAAGCTTTCAATTTAGAGAAGTGCCCAGCAAATTGGTTTGTCTGACTAGAATCGCCTAGAATGAGTTTGTGGCATAAAAGCTGAGAGTGATTTTCACTTTCTGAGTCAGTGAGAGCTATCCATGCTGAATTTCAGGTCCCAGGCTTCTGCCCCACGTGGGATTGGCCTGTTGGGGGTTAGCTTCTGCATACTGAGCAGCAAGTTATAGTTTCCATTTTTAAATTTACATTTCTGTTTGTTAACGACAGGAAGCAATCATTTCAGTCTAAATCAGGCCTGATGTAACAACGGGCCTGAAGCAAAAATAAACTCTAAAACTCTTCTCATGTTGATAGTGACAGGATTATACAATCAGCTGCCTGTAAATGTGCAGTCACTGCTGAGTCTTACAAAGTTTAAACACAAGATTGGACGTATAATTACACAATGACAGCACCATTGATCTAGCAAATGGGAACTGGGCTGACCGATCCTTTGTCCCCTTCACTGTCAGGGCTGACGGCCTGAAGGTGCTGGGGATATGGTTCGGAGGGACCGGGGCATGCGTTAGAAACTGGAAGGAGCGAGTGGCTATGGTGAAAAGGAAACTGGGCATGTGGGAGCGACGCTCCCTCTCCATTGCGGGTAAGAACCTGGTCATCAGGTGTGAGGTACTCTCGCTGTTGCTGTACGTGGCGCAGGTCTGGCCCATTCCACACTCCTGCGCGATGGCGATCACTCGAGCCATCTTCCGCTTTATCTGGAGGTCGAAAATGGATCGTGTCTGCAGGGACGCGATGTACAAGCCTCTAGATAAAGGGGGAAAAAACGTGCCCAACATCGCCCTCATACTGATGGCCACCTTTGTGTGTGGCTGCATCAAGCGGTGCGTAGACCCTCAGTACGCAAACACCAAGTGTCACTACGTGCTGAGGTTCTACCTGTCCCCGGTGTTGCGAAGGATGGGTCTGGCCACGCTGCCGCGGAACGCTCCAAGTAGTTGGACCGTGCCGTACCACCTGTCCCTGGTGGAAAAATTTATGCAGAAAAACACCTTTGACCACAAGTCCATCAGGCAGTGGTCAGCACGTAACATCCTAGAGGCCCTGAGGGAAAAGGAGAGGGTGGACCCTGTGGGATGGTTCCCCGAGCAGACTGTCAAAGTCATTTGGCAGAATGCCTCATCGCCAGAACTTTCCAACAAGCACCAAGACGTAGCTTGGCTGGTGGTGAGAAAGGCCCTCCCCGTCAGATCCTTCCTACACGCCAGGAGTCTCACCCCCTCTGCACGTTGCCCTCGAGGTGGCTGTGGCGGGGAAGAGACCGTTGTTCACCTCCTTGTGGATTGTGCCTTTGCAAAGAAAGTCTGGAGAGAGATGCAGTGGTTGCTGTCGAGGTTCATCCCGAGCAGTTCTGTGACACAGGACTCTGTGCTCTACGGGCTGTTCCCAGGGACACACACCGAGACAAACATCGACTGCAGCTGGAGGATCATCAACTCGGTGAAAGAGGCGCTTTGGTCTGCCCGAAACTTGTTGGTCTTCCAGCACAAAGAGTTGTCCCCGACCGATTGTTGCGGACTGGCACAATCCAAAGTCCAGGACTACGTGCTGAGGGACGCACTAAAGCTTGGGGCAGCTGCCGCAAAGGCGCAATGGGGAAGGGTCGCTGTCTAAGACCTTTCTACCACAGCGCACCGAGAGACTGAGAACTGTTTAGAGCCCCTCGGGCTGTACAGATCAAAATGAAAGGCTGTAAATGATTGTAATATTGTTTGTACTGATGCACCTGGTGATACATTTGTAAAAGTTTAACCTGGATTGTACCCTTGTAATGTTGTTTTTGAAATGGTTTTGAATGTGATTGAAGATTTTTTATGAATAAAGTATATTTTTACAAAAAAAAAATGGGAAATATTAAGGATTAGGACCGGATTTTCACCGAGTCGGGATGACTTGGGAGTCCTTTAAAAATGGCAAGCAGGTCCCAATTTTGGTATTCTGTACCCAATTCCTGGGGTTTCCGATCTTCAGGAGTGCCTTTTAAGGTTGTGGGCTAGTTCAGATCGTGAGCACGCACTCTGCACTCCCGACCTGGTAGGCTCTGTTAGGAGGATAGGCATGTCCTAATCCTCTTCAATTTTCATGGAGTGGGGCTAGCTTTTCAAAGAATTGTGGTTCACCCCTCACACCCCCTCAGATCCACACACACACCACACCCTATCCATGCCACCTCATGCACCCCATGTCAAGGTATGCAACCCCACCATCCCCTTAAGCCCTTTCATGCCCTCTGCTACCTCCTTCAGGATGAAAATCCAGCCCTACAGTTGATTTTGTACCTACTTTGACTCTTGTACTGTGCTTTGTCGTTTTGGTCGCCCTTGCGTAGAAATCAATTGTGTAAGCAAGCTTTCAAGATTACGTAGATTATCCACTTATAGATGTTAACTGCTTATTCACTACTTATAAATGTTGCTAATAAACAAAAATAAACCATTATTAAGTATTGCATACTCCATTTCTTTGGATTCGTCGATTTTAGTTTCACATTTACAGTCAGACTCTACGGTAGCCATCTTTGATACTTGTTACGAAAGTCAAACTAATCTTAATGTTGAGAGTGGAGGTCGGGAACTTCACCTTCTGACAGGCCTCAGGGCTTTTGCACATGTGCAGGCTGGGAGCAGGTTACACATACACAGAATGGCATTTTTACATCCTTTGGGCCCAGTGCACTTATGCCAGAAGATAAACATTGTGGAAACTCGGATCAAGTGACCAAGAGTGGAATGCCATGGCAGACTAGTGTCCGAAGCAGGAGACTAGGAGAGGGAACAGGGAAGGGTCTCGAAGGGAGAGGGGACAGGAAAGGGTCTGAAAGGAGAAGGGATGGGGAAGGGTCCCAAAAGAAGAGTCCCAGAGAAGTGACAGGGACAGGAAAAGGTTCAGTTAAAAAAGAGAGGAGCAGAGAAACAGCTCCAAACAGGAAAAGGGCTGCAGGGAGCAGACCTTAAGTGAAGGAGGCAGCTGAAAGTTGCTGACTCCGCGCTGCGGGCCACTGGGGCAAAGGTACCCCTTTGGAGAAGTAGCATTTTGCTCAGCATGGCCGACGATCTTAAGTTATGCTTGTGAGTTGGTGCTCGGGTGCATATTCGGGAATCCAGAGGAAGGAAACTCGGGAAATGAGATTGAAACCATGAGAGGTGGGCCATCGTTGATGCCGTCCATGTCTGGTAATTGAAGAAGATTCAGGAGAAGCCCTGAATATCCAAGAAGACAACCGAAGGTTGATGACTCCATGCTGCAGGCTGTCTCTTTGGAGCAGTGGCGTTCTGCTCGGTGAGGCTGGAGAGCTGAAGTTGTGTTTCTGAGCTGTTGCTTGAGTGCATATTTGGGAATCCAGGGCAATGGAATCTCCGAATATTAGATTGAAACATTATAATGTGGTCCATTGTTGATCCCGTTGGAGTGCCTTTTGGAGAAAATTCAAAGGCAAGATCTTCAAAGACAAGAATCCCTCGTGAGAGGGTCACAGTTTCAGTGAGATTGGTTGACTCAGTGTTACTGATGTCTGGAAGAGTTGTTGAGAAATTCACAGTTGGTTGCATCTGCCATTTATTGTGTAGTGTGGAGTGTTTGACCACAGTTGGATTTTTAATTCACGTGTATCTCATACTTACCCTGAATGTTAGAGTATAAGGTAGATATTGTAAAGTGCTTTATCTTTCTGACCCTGTCCAGTTTGGTTTTTTTTTCTCAAAACCCATGGAATCTTGTGGCTTTACTCACTGGGCAAACCAAACTTTGTCTTCTTTAAACAAAATTCTATTGGTCCCTAACTGGATCTTACCAAACAATCTGGGGGTCTGATCTAAGATCTAACATAAATTGAGGCTCTTGCGAGATTTCGATACACAGACAATTATGAGCGCCGGTACTTACTGAGGTTAAGGTTGATAAGACTCCCATGGTGAATTTTACTATACTGATTGAAAAGTAGAATAGCTTTGCCAATTGCTACCTCTTTTCTGGACAGGGAAGATTTATCTCCTGGTTTTTAAAAATTTTTTCATGGGATGTGGGCGAACCTGGCAAGGCTAGCATTTTTATTGCCCATCCCAAATTGCCCTTGAGAAGGTGGTGGTGAGCTGGCTTCTTGAGCCGCTGCAGTCCAAGTGGTGTAGGTAGACCCACAGTGCTGTTAGGGAGGGAGTTCCAGGATTTTGACCCAGTGACAGTGAAGGAATGGTGATATAGTTCCAAGTCAGGATGGTGTGTGGCTTGGAGGGGAACTTGCAGGTGGTGGTGTTCCCATGTATCATCTGTCCTTGTCCTTCTAGGTAGTAGAGCTCACGGGTTTGGAAGGTGCTGCTGAAGGAGCCTTGGTGAGTTGCTGCAGTGTAGATGGTACACACCACTGCCACTGTGTGTCAGTGGTGGAGGGAGTGAATGTTGAAGGTGGTGGATGGGATGCCAATCAAGCAGACTGCTTTGTCCTGGATGGTGTTGAGCTTCTTGAGTTTTGTTGGAGCTGCACTCATCCGGGCAAGTGGAAAGTATTCCATCAAACTCCTGACTTGTCCTTGTAGACGGTGGACAGGCTTTGGGAGATGGGAGCTGAGTTACTCACAGCAGAATTCCCAACCTCTGATCTGCTGTTGTAGCCACAGTATTTCTATGGCTGGCCCAGTTCAGCTTCTGGTCAATGGTAACCCCCAAGATGTTGATAGTGGGGATTCAGCAATGGTAATGACTTTGAATGCCATGGGGAGATGGTTGGATTCTCTCTTACTGGAGATTGCCATTGCGTGGCATTTGTGCGGCGTGAATGTTACTTGCAACTTATCAGCCCAAGCCTGAACGTTGTCCAGATATTGCTGCAAATTGTCACAGACTGCATCAGTTTCTGATGAGCCATGAATGGTGCTGAACATTGTCCAATCATCAGTGAACATCCCCACTTCTGACCTTATGATGTAGGGAAGGTCATTGGTGAAGCAACAGAGATGGTGGGGCCTAGGACATTACCCTGAGGAATTCCTGCAGTGATGTCCTGGGACTGAAATGATTGTCCTCAAACAACCACAATTATCTACCTTTGTCCTAGGTATGACTCCAACCAGTGGAGATTTTCCCCCTGATTCCTATTGAGTCCAGTTTTGCTAGGGCTCCTTGATGCCACGCTCATTTGTAATTTGCAACAGTTAACCGAGCTATGTTAGTTACATTAACAGAAGAGTTAGGGTAAGAATTAAGTGAAGGGGATACAAAAGCAGAAATGACTGAAGTGATAGCACAGCATTTGGGCTTGGAAGAAGAACAAGTTAATCCAGATAGCAATTTAGTTGAGTTAGCTAGAATTCAGTTGCAGATGAAGCAGCTTGAAATGGAAAAAAGTTTTTAAAAACTTAAATTGGAAAAAGAGAGAAAAAAAGAGAGTGAAAGAAATGGAAATGCAAAAACTTGAAATCCAGAGAGAGAGGTTAGCAAGGGAGGAAAGAGATAAGGAGAGTTTCAAAGATAGAAATAAATCAGACATCATGAACTGGCTAGAGAAAAGCTTGGGTTATGAGGTGAAAGAGAGTTTAATAGTTCAGCTGAGGAATTGAGTCCAGCTCTGAGCTCTGATATAAACAAGAGTCTTCATCTATTGCTTAAAGGGAAACCCAATGTTACTAACAATTTTACAGTAGGAATAGATTGTACTAAAAAGGAATGCAAGGAGTTTATATTAAAAGAGGAAGTCACTCCACTTTTGTCCAAGACAGAGCCTAGAAAAAATATTTTGAGCAACACTGGTTCAGCTAAAACTTATTATTAGCAAAGGATTTGGACCTTTCTTCAGAAAGTTTGCTGAATCAGAATGTATTAGTACAGGGTGTTGACAGGAAGGGTGTGCCTTACCCATTGCATAAAGTAAATTTAAATTGTGCTCTGATGATGGAGCCTTGTGTGGTTAGAGTTGTTAAAAAATTACCTATTACAAATGTAGACTTTATATTGAGCCATAATATAGTGGGCAGGAGGGTTTTTCCACAACCTGGGATGGGGTGTCACAGTTCTGAAGTTGTTCCAGAGAATAAAAACTCCTTGCCCAACTGGGATCCAGTTGAGCAAAGAACTGAACCATTTAACAACACTGATGTATCCAGCTCATCAATGAACTTTACAGAAGCAACAGAAGTGCCTGCAGAATTGCAAAATAAAAAGTTTTCAATGGAAGGGATTGAGACTGTAAAGCGACAGCTAACATCGAATTACAAATGCTTGCCAGTGCTGAGACACAAGAGTACAGCAGCCGTAATCCAGCCAAGTGGACAGTTTGAAAAAAGACCATTTAAAACCCTGAGAGGATTGGAATGGCATGGTTCATGAATTGTATGGGAGACTTAAGGCATTGGAAAGAAAAATAAAAGTCCAGAATGAGGGAGTGGTTGACGTTGCTTGGAAATAATTACGTCAGACCCATTAGGAATGGGATCAGGTGCAACTGCAAGATCTTGAAATGTTCAAAGTTCAAACCAAGCATCTCAGTAGCATCCTTGGAATGGCTAAAAGGGATTTCAATCAGAGGAGAAGCAAATTGTTGGCGCACAAAGATGCCATTTTAACCTGATTATCTCGAGATGAGAAATTACCAGGTTTGAGCTTGGAAAATTAGCTTAAAGGTGGAATTATGCCTACAACTAACAAAAAGGACAACAATTGGACTGTGGACCTAAATGAAATATTCTTTGCCAAATTAAGGAATGGGGATAGGAAATAAAAGGGAGATTCTGAGTTATAACTCTATGATGTATAAATTCTGCTAACCCTATTTGTCAAATGTACTGGCGTTTGCTTTGGTTAACTCTTTGTAACTTTATTATACAGTAATAGTGGAACAAAATGTGCAGTATGTAACAAGTTATTTGTTAGAAGTTTATGATGGTAAATACTTCTTGTGAAGAAATTGTACAGCCATCATAAAGAAACCTACACTGTAGTCAAGCTTTCTTTCTTCGAAGGGGAACAGTGTTATGAAAGTCAGTTACCTTAATATTGAGAGCACAGATCGAGAACTTCAACTCCTTATGGGTCTCCGAGCTTTTGTGCGTGTGCAGACCAGGAACAGGCTGCACATGCGCAGATCTGCATTTTTATATTCTTTGGGCCCAGCACACCTGTGCCAGAAGAAAAATGGCATGAAGACCTGGGTCTGGTGACCAGGAGCAGAGCACTATGGAAGACTAGTGTCCCAAGAAGGGAACAGGGAGATGGGACAGGGTCAGGTCCCAAAAGGGGAGGGGACCAGAGAAGTCCTAAAAGAAGAGTTCCAGAGAGGTGACCGGGACAGGGAAAAGTCCCATTTCAGTTAAAAAAGAGAGAAGCAGAGAAACAGGCTTCAAGTAGGGAAAGGGCTGTGGGGAGCAGACGTTAAGTGAAGAAAGGTTGGTGACTCATGCTGCATGGGCCAAAGATTCTGCTCGGCACGGCTGAAGATCTTGAGTTGTGCTTATGAGTTGGTGCTTTGGTGCATACTCTGGAATCCAGGGGAGCGGAATCTTGGCAGACGAGATTGAAACCCTGGGAGGTGGACCGTCATTGATGCCGCCCAAGTCTGGTAACTTAAAAGGGCTCAGGAGAAGCACTGAAAATCCAAGAAGACAGCTGAAGGTCGGTGACTCCATGCTGTGGGCCGTTGGGGCAAAGGTATCCCTTTGGAACAGTGATGTTCAGCTCAGCACAGCTATATAGCTGAAGTTGTGTTTCTGAGCTGGTGTTTGAATGCATATTCAGGAATCCAGAACAGGATCTCGGGAGATGAGATTGAAACCCTGCAAGGTGGGCCATCATTGATGCCGTCTGAGTTGGAGTGACTTTCGGAGAGAATTCCAAAGTTAGATCTTCAAAGGTGAAGTTTGAGAGAGACAGAGTGTCAGTGAGATTGGGTGACTCACGGTGTTACTGGTGTCTTGGTAGGTTGTTGAGAAATCCATGAACTCTGTCTTGGTTGCATCTGCCATTTATTGTGTAGTGTAATATGTTCGACCAGTTGGCTTGTTAATTCACATGTGCCTCATACTTACCCTGAATGTTAGATTATAATCTGAATTGTTAAATTGTAAATGATAAATTGTTTTATCTTTCTGACATTATATAGTAAAGTTTATTTTTGTTTGTTCAGAACCCATGGAATTTTGTGGCATTATTCACTGGACAAGTGTCTGGAATCTCTAACTTTGTTGACTTTAAATAAAACATTATTGGTCCCTAAATGGATCTTATCAAAAAACTTGGGGGTCTGACCTAGGATCATAACATACTTTAAACAATGGTTATTCTGTAAAGTAAGAAGCTCTTATCTTGGAGACCCTTTCAGATGCAGCATGAGATCAAGGGGTTTGGTGTGATAATTGCATACTAAAATATCCTGAACTTAATAAAAATTGTCAGTTTGGTTTTACTCATGTAGTTTTCTTGACTTTCCTAATTTCTTTATCTTCACTCACAGCTTCTCATCTCCACTCATTCTTCTTTGATGAGGCACTGATACCAGTCACAGCCACACTCACTGTTCCCCACTTAGAGCCAGAGTAGTGGAAAGCATAAAAAGAGGCCATACAGTCCAATGTCTCTGTTGACTCTTTGTGAGAGTAACCAAAACTAATCTCGCGGCCCCGTAGGCATTACCTTCCTTTGCTTCAAATATTATGTATGCCAGCTATGCCTCAGTTGGTAGCACCCTCACCTCAGAAAGTCATGGGTGCCATTCCAGAGACTTGAGCACATAATTTAGACTGACAATTTACTGTAGTACTGAGGGAGTGCTGCACTGTTGGAGGTGTCAGCTTTCAGATGAGACATTAAACCAAAGCCATATCTGCTGGTGAATGTAAAAGATCCCGTGGCACTATTTTGAAGAAGTGCTGGGTATTTCTGCCTTGATCAACATTTAACCCTCAGCCATCATTGTTTTCAGGTAGTCCTTCTATCTTGGACTCTAGGTGTGGTACTTGGTTAGTAAAGAGGCTGTAGTCATACACTGGTATCTGCTTCACATTTGTTTATTAGTACTACTTCTGAACAGGTTAGAGTGGGCATATTGCTCTGAGGCATGGTGTTCTAACCTCTCTTGAGAGAGAGAGAGAGAGAGAAAGAGAGAGAGAGGGAGAGAGGAGAGAGAGAGTCTAACACATGACTGACTGATGTCAGTATTACATCATCATCTACATCACACAGTAGCATATCCCATTTGTTAATTCTTTATACTATACCTCACCCCAAGTATATTATTCCATTTTCAACTTCAACATGAAACTATATCCTTAACAACCTACATTGCATTTCTGGAACTCCCTTTTTTGCAACTACAGGTTCTACTCAACTCCAACTCCTACTCTTCCCCTCCCCAAGTCGCAGCCCTGAGGGATTCAATCTTGCACAATATTCTCGGCCCTTAGAGAAGACATCTTGGTCCTATGAGTGTTTTCTTCTGCATCCGGTAGGACATCATCATCTGCAGATAGGACAGCACTTAAGCAACATTTCTGGTGAGCAGAGTGCAGGGTTCTGGATGACTGAACTGCAAGGAAAATGAGGACTTTTCAATGAAAGGCTGACCAATAGAGAAGACTGAAGAGCATTGGCCTTTGGACACTCTGGAACTAGAAGAGAAGAACTCAGAACTCACTGAGGAACCCATTCCTCCCTCGAAGCACACTTGGGAAGATTTTCAAAAGAGGAATGATCTTCAATGGGGGAGGTGGTGGCATAGTGGTATTGTCACTGGACAATGCTCTGGCAACCCAGGTTCAAATCCCACCATGGCAGATGGTGAAATTTGAATTCAATAAAAACCTGGAATTAAAAATTCTAATGATGACCATGAAACCATTGCCAATTGTTGTAAAAACCCTTCTGGTTCACTAATATCCTTTAGGGAAGGGAATCTGCTGTCCTTACCTGGTTTGGCCTACATGTGACTCCAGACCCACAGCAATGTGGTTGACTATTTTTTAAAAAAGCCCTCTGACCGAGAGCAATTAGGGATGGGCAATAAATGCTGGCCTAGTCAGCGATGCCCACATCTCATGAACGAATGAATAAAAAAACTCCAAGGAAGACTGTCACAGCTGCATCATTCTCTGCAGCATCGGAGACTGAAAAGTTGTTGAAGATTTGAAATTTCAATGAATTTAGATAACGAAGGAAAATTGACCAAATTTTTGTAAGCCTTTCAGGAAAAGATGAAGAGATGATTTCAAAATGAGATTTCAGGAGGACTGTCTACTTTCTGTAGGCAGTGGTAAGAGTGCCACACTTCTCTCTATGTGAAGTGTTCAACTATGGGCAATGGGAAGAATTGCCGAGGTCATGGAGACAAGGCAGCACCATCTTCTGTAATGAGACAAATTTCCTGTAGACAATTAACTCGGGCGTAAGATTGCTGTACAGGATTCTGCAACTTCAGAAGTGCTAAGGATTCTGCCACAGCTTTTTTGCTGACGTGCAGCTCTGGAAGGAAGAAGACTTTCAGTGGCAAAAACAAAAAATGCTGGAAAAACCCAGCAAGTCTGACAACATCTGTGGAGAGAAATACAGAGTTAACATTTCAAGTCCGTATGACTTCTTCAGGGAGGGACTCACTTTCAGCGGGACTGAAGTATTGGTAGCAATTGACTTTCACCCCAGGAAGCTACCAGTTCTTTGGCAGCGTGATCCTCTATTGACTCTAACATGGAATCAGGTAAGGCATTCTCTGTGGAAGACTTTTCATGGACAACAGGAGATAGGCTAGGCAAAACTTTGGTAGGTTCAGTGGAACAACGATCTAAATGCTGCTCAGGCATTAGAAACATAGCTGATTCTAAAACAACAGAGGCTTCATATGATGCATCTATTAACTATAAAGACGAATCATCCTCTAGGACCTCAACCTCCAACAGTTTACTCGGTGCTGCAAGGGCTTCTTCCAGGAAAAGCCAATTCAAGTCCAGCAGGTCTTCACGGGGATGGTCACCATTAGCTGCAGTGCCTTCTGTATCTATTACCTCTCACCTTACTTCATGAAGAACTGAGAGACTCATAACTTCAATCTCTGCCCAGGGTCTGGTGGATGGTGTCTCTGTGAAAGAAAGGAACTTACTGCTGATTCTATAAACTTGCTCAGCTTCTGAAGGCTGAAATTCCACTGGTTCCAAATAAAAGGTTGAAGATTGTTGCATGAAAGATAGTGAGTCATTCAAATGGTCAGCATGATCTGCTTTTCCAGGACTCCTAGAAGTATGCCAACATCGTTGCTCAATAAGGATATGCGTTGATTGTAGAGAACTTAGAGAGAATCAATGATATGTCACCCCTTGCAGCGAGGAGAAGCAATAATCCTGCCTTTAATTGGAAGGCCTATGCTGCCTGGACCTTGTAATTTGATGTCGGATGAATAAAGGGTCATTGTCTAAAGCTAGTTGAGATCCTCTGCCAGCATATTAACAGCAGCAACCTTAAAGGTGGTATCAAAGCCTTGACCAATAGACTGGACTAAGGCTATCAACTTCCCCAAGGAACTCTGTAATTTTGTCTTTATCTTGATTTTCTATTTCTTGGATGGAATGTGTTTCATAAATATTCTCTTGTCTTCTAACTTGATTAAAATTGTTGGATTTGCAGAAACGCTTGAAATGTCCAAGTTTACTGTACTGCAAAGCAGTCCATGCCCCCTGCTGGGCAGCCCTGGAGTCTATGCTGGGTTTTTGATCCACTATGCAAGCATCTCAAAATGGCTGCCGATGTGGAGTTTCCTGCCCTTTTGCCCAGTTTGGCAGGCTTTCTTGTGAGTGGTGCTGCTGCCTGTGGGCCTACCCAATCAACGGAGTCATGTGAAGCCTCAGAGTTGCCCTGAATTCTAGCCCGATTAAATTCTCTAAACCTAGCCTGCCTCGTGTACTGGACCACTTGATCCAAAGTAATGTCATCTTTGCAGAAAGTCAGAGAGTTTTTTATCCCAGACGCCCATGAATATGCGATCACGGATTAGCTTGTCCTTTAGCACCCCATATCCGCAGGAACTAGCTAGGCAACATAGGCCAGTTAGAAATAACTCAATCAATTCCCCAGGCTATTGTGGCCTCTGGTTAAAACGTACTCATTTAATTGCTAAGTTTCGCTTCGGGCTAAAAGAGGTGTCAAAAGTTTTGAGTACAACCTCAAAGTCCATGGTGGACTCCTCCACTCCCTGCCTTAGGAGAATGTCATCTGCTACAGGACCTCTATCATAAAGAAAGAAACTGAGTTGCTGCTTCTGCTCTTTAGAGTGAACATCTGATGCTGCTTGATATCGGAGAAAATGGCATCTCCATAACTCCCACTGCTGGCCTCTCTGTGGGCCTTCAAAGCAGTCAAATGGACGGGGTACGGTCATCGTTACCTCACTCCAGTGTGCCTCCTTCTTCCGTCGATGTTCTTCACTCTGTGATTCCTTTGATAACAACACCGTATTTCTTACATGACTGCCTTCACTGCTGCCACCATATCCTGCGATGGTCCTCTGGGCATGTACTTGGTTAGTAGACAGACTGTAGTCATACTCTGGTATCTGCTTAACACTTGTTTATTAGTATTACTTCTAAACAGGTTACAGAGTAGGCATGTTGCTACTAGGCATGGTGGTCCAAACTCTCTTTCTTTCTCAAGAGCCTAGCACATGACTAACTAATGTCAATAGCACATCGTCATCTATGCCATATATTAGAATATTCTGGAAAAACTCAGCAGGTCTGACAACATCTGCGGAGAGGAACACAGTTAACGTTTCGAGTCCGTATGACTCTTCACCAGAACTAAGGAAAAATAGAAAAGAGGTGAAATATAAGCTGGTTTAAGGGGGGGGTGGGACAGGTAGAGCTGGATAGAGGGCCAGTGATAGATGGAGACTGCCAAAAGATGTCATTGACAGAAGGACAAAGAGGTGTTGACGGTGGTGGTATTAGCAAAGAAATGTGCTAATGATGACATTACGGGTAGAAAGCAGGATGAGCAAAGTACAGATAGCCCTAGTAGGGGTAGGGTGGGGGGAAGGGATCGAAATAGGCTAAAAGGTAGAGATAAAACAATGGATGGAAATGCTCTTATGCCCACATGTCCGTCTTTGGCCTGCTGCAATGTTCCAGTGAAGCTCAGCGCAAACTGGAGGAACAGTACCTCATCTTCCGACTAGGCACTTTACAGCCTTCCGGATTGAATATTGAGTTCAACAACTTTAGATCATGAACTCTCTCCTCCATCCCCACCCCCTTTCCAATCCCCCTTTTTCCAATAATTTATATATATTTTTCTTTTCCCACCTATTTCTATTATTTTTAACTGTATTTCCATCCATTGTTTTATCTCTACCTTTTAGCCTATTTTGATCCCTTCCCCCCATCCCACCCCCACTAGGGCTATCTGTACCTTGCTCGTCCTGCTTTCTACCCTTGATGTCACCATTAGCACATTTCTTAGATAATATCACCACCGTCAACACCTCTTTGTCCTTTTGTCTATGACATCTTTTGGCCATCTCCACCTATCACTGGCCCTCTATCCAGCTCTACCTGTCCCACCCCCCTTAAACCAGCTTATATTTCACCGCTTTTCTATTTTTCCTTAGTTCTGGTGAAGAGTCATACACTCGAAACGTTAACTGTGTTCCTCTCCGCAGATGCTGTCAGACCTGCTGAGTTTTTCCAGGTATTTTTGTTTTTGTTTCGAATTTCCAGCATCCGCAGATTTTTTGCTTTTATATTAGAATATTCTGTCCGTTAACCCTTTATACTACAATCATCACTAAAAAGTGATCTGATCATTATTGCATTGCTGTTTGTGGAAGCTTGTCATGCACAAACTGGCTGCTGCATTTCCTATATTAGGCTCATCACCAACTTTGCAAGGGCAATTAGGGATGGGCAATAAAAACAGACCTTATCAGCGACGCACATGTCCAAGGAACAAATAAAAAGAAAAGTTAGAATCGTGATTACACTTCTTTTCATTACGTAAAGCAATTTGGCATATCCTGAGGTTGTGAAGGATGGCATATGAATGCAAGTCTTCCTTTCTCAAACTTCTATTCCCTTAAAAAGATGCAATGGTCTCTACCTCGATCATTATCTCTAGTAATCCATTCATCCACCAGCAACTCATCTGGAGAAATTTATCCTAGCCTGTCTCCTCACCTTTAGGGTGACAATTCCGTGCCCCCTAGTATCAAGTGTGTTTAGTGGTGTGAGTGGAAAAGGCCAAAAATTGGCTTCACAACATTGTGAAACCAGTTTGCGATCATCCACTTAGCCCGTCAGTAGTGGGCTGTGTTTCCCACCATCAGACGTCAGAAACGTCTTTGTAATACATCGGATATCATTATAAGCTGAAATCATCCCCCCACGCTGGATCATCCGAGCATGTCGGCATGATTACATGCCGGTGTGTTTCACAACAGTATATATAAGGCAGGCACATGGCGGGCTGCAGTTTGAGGGGAACTCGGAGTTTAGTGCACAGTAAGGTTGTGCAGCACTCGCGAGGATCACCTGTTGGACTTTGAGGTTGGGGCACGTTAGGGTGGGGGGAACAAGGGCTGTCCTGTGTTTGAGATGACTTGGGGGGGGCGGGGGGAAAGCGCTGCCCTGTGGCTCAAGGTAGTGCACAAGCACGTGCGGGGTAGAGGGGAGGGAAATGGCCATGCATTAGAGACACCTTGTATAAAGTGACTATTCCTCTGCAGCTGAGACAGTTCAGATGCAGCCACATTGACATGCTTGGAGTCAGGCCTGTAGCTTATATGCCCGCTCAAGCAACGCAGAGGCATGGAAGTGGCACCAAATGTTCCAGAGCTTTTCACCCCACGGGAGCAGACTGCAAAATAATGATTGTTTTAGTGGACTGTACAACAGTTGGACGACTGCACACGTTGTACAATCTCCTTGCTAAAGTTGGCCATGGAGCAGTCACTGGTGGAGGCGTTCACAGTCCCTTGCAATGTCATCATCCTGGTTTGGACCAGTCTCTCCCATGGTTCAAGCTAACGTGCAGTTTTGCAGCACGGGTTAGGAGAATGCCAGCACCTGAGCTGAGAGCACAGCATGCAGTCCAGCGGGCAAAGCTGCCGCCAATCGGTTAGGTGGAGTGGGGCGGAGGTGGGTGGGGTTTCAGGCAGCCATGCAGTGCATTAATCTCTGGCCATGCAAGTGGTGGCCAGCACTCTCCGGGATTCATTAAGGGGCCTTCAGACCTAACCAAGAGAGTTCTTAGGACACCCAAGCTAACCCACGCATCCCTCTCTTTCATCCTGCAGGAGGAGTATATCAGGAGCATGGAGCCTGGCAAACTAGCTGTATGCCTCATGGTGTAGAAAGTGAAGATGAAGAAGAGAGTGACGGAGGCGCCTGGCTGCACACAGGGAGGAGCAGCACCCTCAGGAAGAAGGGGCAGCTGGGGCTCCCACACATGCCGCTGAAGAACCACGAACTGTCACTGGTCAGCGCTTAGCAAGACCCAGGATCTATAGATGACGCCTTTCATTCCTGAAGATGACCAAGAACCACTGTCAATCACATCTGCCAGCTAGTGCAGGATTTGGCGCCACCGGGATATGGAGGGCATCCAGTGCCCATGGCTGTGAAAGTGACAGTAGTGCTCAATTTCTACACCAGTGGATCCTTTCAGGGATCCACAGGTGATCTGTAGGATATCACACCTACAAATGCATCCATGAGGTCACGAACGCCATCTTTGCGAGGGCGCACAACTTTATGCATTTCACCCAGGACCAGGAAAGCCAGGATGCAAGAGCGATTGGATTTGCCCAGGTCTCGGGTTTCTCACAGGTGCAGGGTGCCACTGACTGCGCTCACATGGTGCTCAGATCTCCACGGCAACAAATGGTCAATTATGTCAACCGCAAAGACTTCCATTCACTGAATGTACAACTGGTGTGTGACCACCACAAAGGTATCCTGCAGGTCTGCGCACGGTTTCCAGGGAGTGTGCATGACTCCTACATTGTCAGTCGGGCACAGATCCCTGACGTCTTCCAGGCTCCACAGAGGCTGTAGGGGTGGCTCCTTGGAGACAAGGGCTACCCGTAGAGGCCATGGCAGATGACATCCGTGCGGCGTCCTCAGGGTGTAGCAGAGTGAAGGTATAATGAGGCTCATGCTGCAACTCGCAACTTGGTGGAGCAAACCATCGGGATGCTGAAAATGAGGTTCCAGTGCCTGGACCTCTCTGGTGAAACCCTGCAATATAGTCCACAGAGGGTGTCACGCATCGTCGTCGTCTGCTGCACCCTTTACAACCTGGCACTGTAACGTGGAGGGGATCTGGCAGAGGAGGAGATGGAGGAGCTGGAGATCTCCTCCAATGAGGAGGACGCCGATGGAGATGAGGCTGAGGAGATCCTCGGAGGTGACGATGATGGCATTGAGGTCCTCGCACTGGCCAGGCGAGGCAGGTGCACTTGGAAGGCCCTCATAGCTACTAGATTTGTGGAGGATGATGACAGCATGCAGTGAGGAGACACCATAGATCATCACATTGGATCTGCGAACATCTGACTCCAGTCTGATTTATGGCCATGCACATACACTCTGTAATAAGACTCTTGTCATGGAGATGCAGCGGAGGCCCTAATAGTAGCTCGATTCCAGGAGGATGATGATGACATGCATTGATCTTCACATAACCTCTTAGAATATCTGACACCTGTCTGGCTGAGGGCAGCTCGCTTACGCTCTGTAGTCAGGGTCATATCATGGAGACACAGCCATGAAAAGCCCCTGATCCTTTATCTGCCTTTAGCACCTGACCCCTTCAGGAACACAGCATCACTGGTCACAGGTGCTGACGAGATGGGGGGCCAGCCCCACTTTAAAGGTGCTGAGAGCACACAGAGAGAATGACAGAACTCTGTGACACCTGCCCACAACATCCTGGCAGCAATGACAAGAACCATCGAGGTGCAGGCATCAGTAATGAGTCCAGTGAGTGTGAGACTGGACCATCACTTTGGTCTGAAGGCTACACAAAGCACAAGGAATAGGCCCTGGACTGAGACACCTGCCTGTATCTTGTGCAGAAACCAAGATTTCACATAAGAGTGACACAAACACTGCTCATCATAAGAAGGAGACACAGGCAGGAAGACATTCTTAAGAGTTTATTTACAAGAGTAAGCATTATGTACAATTGATTAACATCTGTGCCCAAGCTGTGCAACTATATCTTCTTAACCTTCCTAACCCTGCCGCTACTTCTTGGTGCTCTCCTGGCATCTGCAGCGGAGGTGGAGGCAGCCTGCTAACTGCGATGCCCTGTCTGTGATGATCTTGGCAGGCATCCTCTGGATGGCCGAGACCTGGAGGGTCCCAGCATGTTTTCAGGTTCCTGCTGTGTGGGAGTGGCACCCTCCTCGCCCTGTGGAGTTGGAGCTGCTGGGGTCACAGGGAGAGGGGAAATGGATGGGCTGGCCTCTCCTGGAGTCTCCTGGATGGATGGCCCTGGGACCTGCTGGTCCTTTTACCTATAGATGCCCAGGGTCCCCTGGCTGGCTCCTCGAGGAGAAGGCTAAGCTGGAGTGAGATTGAGCTGCCCTGCATCTCTCTCGCGTACACACCATTGCAGGCCAACTATGACATCAGCGATGGAGTTCAGCCCGCACAGCAGTGTAGCAGCGACATCCTGGACCAAGGTGTCCATGGAAGCTGCCATCCTACCAGTGTTGACCTCGGTGCATTGGCATGCCGGTGCTATCATCTCAGCCTGACGGCAGATGGACTCCTCTATCGTGCCTTGCAATCTGAGGAGTGCAGCAGACATCCCTTCCTGATGTTCCTGAGCTTGCCTTTGCAGCTCCAGTAACTGAGGTATGACTGAGTCCAAGAGCCTTGTCATCTGACTCAGACTCAGCAAATTTCTGGCCTCCAACAGTCCTCCACGTGCCAGAGACCTGGGAAGCCCCTGCCACTGCCTGCTGTGGATCAGACAGTGCGATGTGCTCGCTGGATTGTGGCCCCGAGGCTATTCTAAACCTAGATTCCATTGATGTTGTGTCTCTGCGCTGGTGGAGGGTGAGCAGTTTGATGGGTTTTCAATGAGGTTGCCTTCAGATTCCTCTTCAGAGGTTTCTTCAGGGCTTGATTGGAGGCCCTGGGTCATGGACTCTGTCGGCTGTTTGGCAGATGTGCCTGTGAAAGCAAGGAGAGGTAATGAATGCATGGCAGTGGCCTGTCAAAGAGGACACATCACTCACAGCATGGTTGTCTGATGGATGTTGCACTGCTGGATCCTCACTTGGTAGAGCAGCGCTGACCTCACCGTCAGCACAGGAACAGTCCAGATCATCGCCGGCCAGCTGGATGGCTGTTTTCAAAGTCCGTGAGGACGTTGATTTCAGGCACTCCTCCACCGGTCTGCGACCTCTCCCTCTTGTTCTGTGCCAGGTTGCCCTGCATGAATAGAGATGGAGAGAGTAAACAGGATGCCAGGCCAGATGATAAATTTGCCTGGCATGTGTGGGTGATGAGTGGTGCCACAGATGGGATGAGGACAATGAAGATTTGTATGAGAGAGTGGATGGTGATGTTCTTGAACTGGCAGTGAGTGAGGGCCCTGTGGGTGTGTGATAGATTTGTGAGTGTGTGAATTGAGAGTGATGACAAGAGTGACTTACCCTGATGGAAAGGAGGAGATCCTTCATCCTTTCTCGGCACCGGGTGGCCATCCTCTTTAGCAGGGCATTGGCACTGACCACTGCTGCCACAGCCTCTCAAGCTGGATTGGTGATGTTGCTGCCCATCCTGCAGCCAGAGTGGGGTAGAAGACATCACGGTGGGCCTTCATGGTCTCCAAAAGGTGCTCGAGGAATGCGTCATTAAACCAGGGGGCTGCAGTCTTCTTGCCTTTCAGGGCCATGTCTTCCATGCAGCAGTCCTGGGCTGGAAACACTGAGAGGTCTGCACACAGCTGCACTTTAAACGTGACGCCTGGTGTGATGGGGTGGCGAGGTGATGGTGTAGTGGGCGAATGAAAGCCCACCCATCATGGAAACGGCTTGTTTCCCAGGAAAGCATAATTAATGCGGCGCGATTAGAACGATACGGCGTGAGAAGCCGCCATTATGGCCAATGGGTAAAATGTCGCTTTCCCACCCACTACCGCACTTAGTGCACATCTGGGGCGATTTTGCCCTTAGTGTTAATTACAAATTGATGACTCTATGTCACACTGCTGAACTAGATATCCTTGAAGTCAGGGCCTTGTAAACAGGAGGGAGATGTTCATCTGCAAGACAGACTGTAAAATCTTGAAACCAATGGGAACTTGTTATGGTGTGAGTCTAGAGTGAGACGTGAGGAAATATATGGCCAATAATCTTTTAGCTGATCATTGATGACAAGGAGATGAGGGGGTGCGGGACAGGGTGTGGTTTGGTAGAATCGCCAAAATTCTTTATGTAGTTTCTTATTTATAAGTTATGGACTAACTGTCTGAGGAACTTTGGGAGGAGGAATCCTTGCTAATGATAGAATGGCATGTTAAGCACCAGTAGACAAAGTGACCTTCGTCTGAGTTTGTGGCGATTTGAATGGCGATATTCTACTGTGATACAGAGGAGGAATTTGTAACATGTTAGTATGATAGATGGCCTGCTGCAAATGTTTTGCTAATAGATATTGGAAAGTTCTTCTCAATACACTTGCACAGCCTCCTCATGAATCTGTCTCGTCTGACATTTGGCTAAGATCTCCCTCCTGCAAGCTTTGGGAATGTGGATGAGGAGATGTTAGGACAGTCTTTGTGAGCTCTGGTTTTGGGTCTCTTTTATCTTTGTTGACCTTGTGTGAGGATATTCCCACACCTAAATGTTTACCTCTCTGCTAGTTTATGTCATTAAGGAAAAACCCGAGACTCCCCAGAATGGCAGGTAGCTGCTAAGCTTTTCACTTCAGCACCAGACTTCTCCAGTGGCATTACTAGAATGTGATTGCGAGTAAAGTGTGTGACCCTCAGCTGTCTTGCTTTTTCTTAACGTCGCAATGCTCATCAAATATTTGTCTTGCCATTTGTAAGAGAGCATTCCTCTGCAGCTCGAGGCAGCTGAATTCTTCAATGCTGTCATCCGCCCTGAGTGCCTATTATTAAACACAAAAATATTTTACTTTCTTCCTCAATCTCTGACAGCTATTGCAAGATCCATACACAACTGTCAGAGCCCAACAAGCTGGTGAGCAGGAGTGGTTCTTCTGCCTTTTCCGGTTGTGGTATGAGCTATGGCCTTAGATGGATCATGAACAGTTAAAAGTGGGAATGTCCAGAAAACACATAGAGGAAGCGGAGAGGAAGAAAACTAATTGGTAAAAAGGCAGAAAACTGATGCAGCAGCAAGATATAAAATCTGCCGCTACTTAAGGAGGCAATGCTAACTTAAGCCCATCTAAAATATCCAACGTGACTAGGTAGGTATGAAAAATCAAACTATTACAGACCAAAGAAATTTACTTACATTTAACTGAAAAGGTGGGGGAGTGGGATTAGCTGAGTTGCTCTTTCAGAGACAACACGCCAAATGGCTTCCTTCTGTGCCTTAACCATTCTATGATCCTATGATTTCACTTGCAAAGCAATGCATCTGACAATGGATGGTACAGTTTGCTATTTTGTGGAACTGTTTGAAGGGTTCAATATTACACAGAGTCAAGTGGATCAAGTGTCAGTCAGGGAAAATTTAGGGAACAGTGATCATAGGGCCATAACTTCCCTGGAGTAGCAATTAGCGTCGGGTTGCCACTCTGTGCCCACTTACCTACACCAAATTTATTCTGATCCTGTCTCGCCCGACCTTCTGACTCAGGCTTTACTTAGCTGCTATAAAGCAGTTAAGTTTAAAGGTGCCATTGAAATTGACAGGCCAGTGAAAAGGTAAGTGCCTAAGGTAAGTAGATAGGATTTGAGGGGTGAGAGGGGATTGGATGTTGGATGGGGATGAGGGGTGTTGGACATGGGGGTGGTGGAGGGATTGGACATTGGGGAGTGGGGGGGGTCAGATTCAGTGGGGTGGTTTTGTGGAGGACTAGCTTTCTCTAAAAATGCCTTTGTGCCCTTTTTTTGTGTTTCCCTGGGTCCATACAATCCTTGGCTGAGAGGGCAGCAATCAATGTGCATCTGCTCTGTGCCATGTAGAAGGGCAATATGGCAGCTTGAGATAATGCAAATTACTGTGCCTCTTCTGGCCTTCTCTCACATGAGATTGGGAATTCAGCACTGGTGGAGGGTGAGGGGGGTGGTGGAATTTGAGGCCTTGCACCTGAGTTCTAAAACTTTATGACATGACATAACATGCTTGAGTTCCAGCGCCCTCCATCACTAAATGCCCTTGCCAGGCAGTATTCAGTACCTATCTCTAGTTACCCTGACAGTGTTATTAACCATATTGGGCCATGTTTTCACTAAGGAGGTAGGAATAGGGTTTGTTTTTGGGTCAGGAGTGGAAAACTGATTAAAGATCTGATTTTCACAGGAGTGAGCCCTTAACTGATATGGAGACAGGTTTCCCGTCTACTTAGAGCCAGTGGGGGTAGGAATAGAGGTGGGTTAGATGAAGTGTGGGACTGATTTAAACATCCTTGGCAGCCACTACTGAGGCTGTTAGTTGTCCTGAGAGAGAGATTCTGAACGAGAGATTTGTGCCACTGTGCCAGAGGGAAGGGCGGTGTTGTAGGGTGTTGGTGTTTGGAGGCGATGGTATTGTCACTGGACCAGTATTCCAGAGACTCAGGGTAATGCTTTGGGGACCTGGGTTCAAATCCCACCACTGCAGATGGCGAAATTCGGATTCAATAAAAATCTGGAATTAAAAGTCTAATGATGACCATGAAACCATTGTTGATTGTCGTAAAAACCCACCTGGTTCACTAATCCCTTTAGGGAGGGAAATCTGCTGTCCTTACCTGGTCTGGTCTGGCCTGGCCTACATATGACTCCAGACCCACAGCAATGTGGTTGACTCTCAAAATGCCTCTGAGAAAGGGCAATTAGGGATGGGAAAAAAATGCTGGCCTAGTCAGTGACACCTACATCCCATGAACAAATAAAAAAAAGTAGGCCTGAAGAAGTCTTCGTAGTCATATGTAGATTTACTGTGACTCTTAGAACTATTCACAAATATAGAGTGAAGGGTACAAGCTAGGAGCTGTCTCCGTGCTTGCTGGTACACATAGCTCTGTCCACTAGACTGACCCTAGGTGGAGGTCATGTGCTCTCTTACATTGTTTTTGCGGTACTGCACTCAGTCCCACATTAACCCTGATGAAGAGTCATACGGACTTGAAACGTTAACTCTGTCTTCCTCTTCACAGATGCTGTTAGACCTGCTGAGTTTTTCCAGCAATTTTTGTTTTTGTTCCACATTAACCCTATATGTGCCAGACTCTTATACTAGACCTCCCCCCAAGTCTTTATCCAATGTATTTTAAGTAATTATGGCTTACCTTATGTCTTTCATTGTTATTACTATCATGCATTAACACTACCCCATCTCCCTACTTCAAGCCCTTGGCTAGGCTTTTACAGCACCCGGCGGGATATTACAGTCCCACCAAACTGAATGGAGATTTAAACGGGAGGGAGACATGCCACGGCAGGGTCGTAAAATCCTGGCCCTTGAATTCATAGGTTTAAGTGGCCTGGAGGCCTTATAACCCTTCCATATCTTGTCCGCACAACTGCCAGAGGAGTGGCTCTGTCACTGCTGGTTCTTTCTGTAGGTTCGGAGGTTGTTCTAGCATCTGGGAATGTTCCTCGATATCTCTCCATTGCACAATGGGACGGGCGGTCAAGGGATGAGTAGGAGTTTCCTGCTGTTTCTCCTGAATGTGCCCTCTGTGATGCCAATCAGGTAGGAGCGAGGCTGGTCCTTGTTCTTTCTAGTGATGGTACCTTCTCTCTCTCCAGGTCTTTAATCCAGACCTTGTCACCCTTCTTTAATTGTGGCAAGTGTCTGGTGTGGTACCTTCTCTTGTAGGTGGATGCTTGCTTCTGCTTGTAAGACTGCTCTCTTGCTTGGATGTCCTGGTAATGCTTGGTTGCCAACCTTGGTACAAATATTTTTAAGCAGGAATGGAAGTTGTGTGCAGAGTTTCCTGCCAATCAGGAGTTTGGATGGGGCCAGGCCACACTGTAAAGGGGTGGTCTTGTATGTGAGCAGTGCTGTGGGCAAGTCCTTGTTCTTTTTTAAGAGGGCTTTTACTGTACAGACCCCTCTTTCAGCCTCCCCATTTGTCTGTGGGTATCACAGGGAGGCGGTGCAGTGGTGGAAGCCAGATGTGGTGATGAAGTGCACGAAGTACTCACTTGAAAATTGTGGGCTGCTTTCGGACACTGTCTTGTCCAGGATGCTGTGGCCTGTGAACATCTCTTTTAGTGCCTTAATTACTGCCACTGTGGTAGCCTGGAGAAACACTCCACCACAATAAGGAATGATTTGCTGTTGAAGATGAATGGGTCAATGCCCAGCCTCTCCCATGATCTGGTAAGGAACTGTGTGGGGACAAGGGACTGTCTTTGGTCCTGCCTGTGCAACACACACACCTAGCAATTTGCAATGTTGTCTTTAGTCACCTTGGAAAGGCCTGGCCACCAGACAGTGGATCGAGCCCATGCTCTGCACTTGGTGATGCCCCGCTGGCCCTGGCGTATTTTTTGAATGTTCTCTGGCTACAGGGAGACTGGGATGACCAGCTGCTCATTGTAGACCAGAAGGTCATCTACAATCTTAAGGTGTTTTTGTTGTTCCAACCAGGTTTTCATGGTCCCTCCATTTGGTCTCTGCTGAGGCCACCCTTGTTGGCAGTATCTGCAGATGTGGGCACACTCCTGATTGTGCATATGTTCCTGGTGGATCTGTTGGAGTTTACTTGTGGTCGCTGGCAGGTGACTCCTTGTCATTTGGGAGCATGCTTCCAGTTGTTTGATGAGACTGATATCCTGTTTTGTCAGGAGGCCCACTGTGGCCCTTGAAAGTGTGTCTCCTTTTATCTGGTTTTTACCTCGGACGTAAATCGTCTCGTAGACGAACCTCATGACGTTCAGGCGAAACCTCTGGATTCCAGGAGGCATCTTAGCTAGCTCCTTCTTGTCCTATAAGGAGACCTAATAGCTTGTGGTCCATTTAGGTTGTAACCTTGAGGCCAATGATATAATCTGAAAACTTCTCGCATACCACGTGACTGTAAGGGCTTCCTTTTCTATGGCGGCTTATCTTGGCTTCATGTCCGACAGCCCTCTGGATGTGTAGTACACAGTTCAGCGACTGCCATTCAGTTGCTCCTGGGACAAGACCACTCCCAGGTCTGTGGATGAAGCATCTGCTGCTATGGCGATGGGCAGGGCTGGGTCGTAGTGGGACAGAATGTCAGTGGAGAGCAGCATCACCTTGATGTGAGTGAATGCTTGTTCTTGATGTGAGTCCCAGAACCATGCCTGATATTTCTTAAGTAGATGCCTCAAGGGTTCTGTGATCTGTGCCAAATTTGGTAAAAAATTTGCCAGCTGGTTCACCATCCTCAAGAATAGCTGGACGTCTGGAATTGAGGATGGGGTTGGAAACTTGCTGATAGTCATGGGTTTTTGTGGGTCAGCCATGATGCCTTTACTGTTGACGATGTGGCCCAGGAATTGAATTGGTGTTTTGGAAAATTTACATTTGTTATTCAGAGTCAGCTCTGCTTCCCGCAGGCACTCTAAGGGTGCTGTGAGTGTCTTGTCATGTTCATCCACTGTTGCACAATGAACCAATACATTGTCCATGTGACAAATAACCCCCTGAAGGCCCTCCAAAATAGCTGACATCGTAGGCTGGAATATTTCTGGTGCCGATGTGATTCCAGGCAGCTGAAGTAGAATCTGCCGAAAGGGGTCATAAATGTTGTCAGCAGCCTGGACTCTTCATCAAGAGGGAGTTTCCAAAAGCCGCTGTTTGTGTCCAGTTTTGAAAATACCGTGTTCTTCCAGAGCTTAGTCAGGCTTTCGTTCATTGAGGACATACGATATACTTCCCTGGCTATGGTTTTATTGAGCTGTGTCAGGTTGACTCAGATACAGATGAATCCATTCAGTTTTGGGACTGGGACCATACCAGAACACCATGCAGTTGGCTGTGTAACCGGGGAGGTGACTCCCATGTTTGTCACCTCATCCAGGTGCTGCTGCACCTGCTTCATGAGTGGGTGGGGGATCTTACATGGTGTGAATAGGCACATGGACTTACATCCTCTCTCAGTGTGATCCTGCATGTGTTTTTCAGTCACCCAGTCCTGTGAAGAGTTTTCGGAACTCATGCTTGTACTTGGAGCCAGGCCTTTGCTGGCTGACCTCATCAATCTTCTGTAACAGGTTAAGTTCAACACAGGCTTTGCGACTTAGTAATGAACAGTCCTGGCTGTGGATCACAAAGAGGGTCTCATGGATTGTTTTATTCTTGTGTCTCAGTGTCTTCTGCAGAGTGCCTTTCACTGTGAGCTTTAAGCCTCTTGCCCTGAAAAGGGGTGTCCTGGGTGGCGTCAGCTGCTGGGTCACCAGGCACGATTCTTTGTCCGACAGGATTGACAGGCTGGCTCCTGTATCTAATTTCAAATTATTTAAATGGCCATTGACTGAAGTGTCCGCATTCCAAAATGAGAAACCAATATCTTTGACCTCACCCAAGAGGCATGGCTGTGTGTCTTCTGGGCTTGCAATCCCGACCTCGTGGATGATCTTTGGGCCTTCTATGCATTTTGGAGTTTTTGTCTTGCAGAGTTTGCTGTACTGTCCAATCCCCTTGCACTGAAAGCATTGGGCTGAAATTGCAGGACATTGATAGCGCCTGTGGGGGCACTTTGCTCCACAGCGCTGGCATTGTCACTTTGCTGGCTGGTTCGGGTATTGCTTTCCCTGAGCTGAAGTGTCCCTTTGTCTTTATTGCTTAACTAGCTAAAAGTGGGTTGACCTTTGCACCATGGTTTATTTTCTCCCTTTAATGTGGTTCTCTGCTGCTCACTGAGTTCTGGCAGCCTAACTATATTTCCAAGGTTAGATCTTCCTTTGCTTTCATGAGGTCAGAGAGTATACCGTCGCTACTCCTACCAGTGTTCTGTCTTTGATGAGTTTGAATTTTAAGTCTCCACCTTCGCAACCTTCTGCCATCCTGTACAGATCATTGTTAAATGAATGGACAGGTTCTCCTGGCTCCTGGACTCACTTGTTAAATTTAGCTCTTTAGAGTATTTTATTGCTTCTTAGATTGAAATAAATGTTGAATGATTTTAGTACTTCTTCAAAAGTAGCAGATAAATCATTGATTCCCTGTCTTGCAATAATGTTGTCTGCAGCCAGCCCTACTGAGTACAGCAGTGTGTTAACCTGCTCCATTTCTGACATTTTGTCTACATCCAAAGTGATGCTGTATCTTAGAAATCTTTTCCTACAAAGTCCCTGGTTATGTGATTGATCTGGACCTTGGATTAGTCCAAATTGATTTACAAGTGTGGAATTCTGATCCATGGTAAAATTTTTTAAAGCGTAGGTTCTACTTTAAAAGCTTTCCAAATTTCAAGATGGTGTCACCTTTCAATTGGAGCCAAAGGGATTTCCCACCCCTGCCAGTTTTGGCATACTCTGCTACAATGATGCCGCGCTCAGTTTGAAAAAAATTTCAACAATGGCTGCCTGGATCAGCTGCCTGAAGAGTTCTCTTGCTCAGTGTTTTATTTTAAAGTCACGAATTCGTCAAATCCTGGTTTTTGCTTGCTGTCAGCTAGGTTTAGAAGTCGCAATTCTCCTGGAGTTTTTGATTAATTATTTTTTCCATTTCGAAGCAAGCTCAGACACCATGTTCAGGCACCAACTCAGGGATTGGGTTTTAGCAATGGGTTTTTTAAAACTACATTTCTGACTGAATTATTTAAAGATTTATTAGTACTTGTTGTAGCCTGAATTTTTAAAAGATTTAGCTCATGCCTGCTGGGTCTCTGGGATTTGAAGGTGAACTTCCAAAGGAGATTCAATGGAGTCTTCTGCTACAGTAAGGAATTTTAAACTTCTGTCTCTAGCTCCCAAGGCTTTTTTTGGAGCCTTTTCCTTATAATTTTTCCTCTGCGCCTCTGCTTCTGGAGCTTCTTTTCAGGCCAGACTGCTTTGCTGAGTATTTTTGCAGCTTCCCAGCAGTTTAGATTTTGTCTGCATTCTCTGTGTGGTCTTGGGTTTCGCCACAAGCTGCCACCATGTTGTAAGGTGTTCGGTACAGTTCGGTAGGTCAGAAGTCATCTTCGTAGTCATACACACTATAAGTCTTTATTGACTCAGAACTATTTACAAATATACAATGAAGGGTACAAGCTAGGAGCTGTCTCCATGCTTGCTGGTACACACAACTCTGTCCAACACTAAATTGACCCTGGGTGTGGGTCATTTGCTCTTTTACATCACTGTTTTGGCAGTACTGTACTCAGTCACGCATTAACCCTATATATACCAGACTCTTATACTACAGGCAATGTCACAGGCCAGCCAGACTCCTGGTATCTGGAGCATTGATGCTGATCTGGGACTAATGCTGCAAAATGTGAGGGAGAGAGGGAGTACCTCTTCCTAGAGAGTGGTAGGAGGAAGCCACCTAATTGGGCAAAGGGACATCTCTCTGTTCAGCATCATCTCCCGCCAACTCCTCTTCCTCCTCCTCCCTCACCTTCAGCTCTTACTCCTCTTCCAATGAGCTATCACCTTCCAGGCCTCACCATCCTCAATGTGCACACCTCTCTGGAGGGCTATGTAAAGGAGAGCATAGCAGATCAACGCAATGACCAAGAAACTTACAGGAGGCTATTGAAGGGCAACATCCGATTGGTCCAGGCAATGGAATTGCATCTTTAGAAGCCTGATGGCCTGCTTGATGGTTGATCTACTGAGTTGGAGGCATTGGTCATATCCACTCTATGGGTTGAATTTTGCCCTTGATGGGCGGGTGGGCGGGCTTGACCAACTCGCCGACAGGTGGGCAGCCGATTGCCACTGCCGAAACGGGCCACGCTGCCATTTTGGCCAATTTTGCCAATTTTCCAATTAAGGTCCACCCAGAGGGTTTGCAACTCCTGTGTACATCGGGAAAATCCAATCAGCAGCAGGCGTGTTCAGACCGCTGGTTCCAATGGGGAACCGGCAGTCTGTATAAAGAGCGGCCAGGCAGCCTCCTTTAGGCTGTTCACCATGGCCACTCATAGGGAAGGACATGATTTGAGGGCAGAGGAGGGGGAGGGGGGCAGGCTGCAGGATAGGCCAGCGGGGGGGGGGCACTGTGCCCCTCGGTTCTCAGATGCCTGCCTTGCTGTCCTCCTCCAAGAGATGTCCAACCATCGGGATATTTTGTTTCCAGAGGATGGGAGGAGGAGGGCCCCCCATATCACCAGGCAGGCGTGGCAGGAGGTGGCGGTGGCTGTAAGCGCCCATGACGATGTGCGGTGCACCGGGACACAGTGCCGCAAGCGCTTCAATGATTTGTTGCGCTCTGGAAGGGTGAGTACCATGTCAGCCTTGGCCATTTTACCCAGCAGGTAGCCTTAGCCTTTGAGGCCCCCCCACCCCACGTCTTAGTGTCGTTACTGCATTGGGCATTTGGCGCACGCAGGGTGGGCAAACAGATAGTGACCATGCTTACATTAGCCTCAGTGGTTCAGGAGAAGATGGGTTCCCCCTGCAGCATATGTTGGTGTTTGTCACATTTGAGTAGTCTGGGGGCAACCTGCGGGGGAGGCAGCTAGACACATACTCAGAACTCCAACACATGTCGTATTGACGGCGATGAGATGGTGGAAGGGGAGCCTCAAGGTGTCATGGTCAAGAGCTATCTGCTGGCCTCAGTGCTGCACCTAGTTGCACCTCCTTGCCATGGGTGCTAATACCCGTGTGTTATTCAAAGTGATGGACGCCAAATGTGTCCAAGGTGTCCTTGGGGGAGGGGGTTGGGAGCAGCCGTACTATCTTCTGGGGACTGATCACCAGTAGTGTGGACAGGAGCCGCTGGAGGCCTCAGATGGGTCACTGTGGTTGGGGTGCGGCGTGCGCGTGCAGAGTACATGAGTGATCAGCCCCAATAAATGCTCTTCTCTGTTCTGCTGGCAAAAACAGAGAACAATATGAGGGAGCGGCAGCAGACTGGTGGTGGGCACACCATGCTGCATCGCCTCACCATCTATGAGGAGCAGGCCATGGAGCTGGGGAGGAGGCAAGCGGCCAGGTTGGCAGGTGTCGGCGAGGCTGGGGTGCAGCTGCCAGGTATTTGAGGGCCACAGTCCCATCCACTCTGTCTGCCCACCATCCAAAGCACTGATGGTTGCTGCAATCGTTAATGCAGCAACACTGCTCATTCACAGACTGATACAGTCAGACATGTGGGTCATACACAAAGGTCCCTCGGCCCTTTGAGAATGCATGTCTCTAGCACCTTCCAAAGTCGTCTTATCCCATTTGTGACTACTATCCCCATTGCCTAACATGCCATGGCATCGCTACTGTACTTCCAAAGGCTTATTGCATCTTAGGAGAGTTTGTGCCTCCACCACCATTTCAGCCAGTGCGTCCCACATTACTCTTTCCAAAAGATCCTCAGCACCTCACCTGTCAACCTCATGGCACTTAAATAAATGCCACCATTTTAGTCATCTCGGTGCCAAGGGGAAATGTAGCCTTGTGTCCACACGTTCTATGCCCCTCATAACGGTATGAAGTTCAATAATGTGTCCAGTCAATCTCCTGTGCTCCACGGCAAATGTCGCAAGTGTTTGCGATGTTTCCTCAGCACCGTAACTCTCCAGGCCAGCATGCATCCAGTTTAGGAACCTCTGCACTCTCCCCACTCCAATGTCATCCCTCCCATGAAGCACAGGTCACAACTGAATGCAGAAGTGTAGATGTGGCCTCGACAGCGTTTTCTGCACTTGCAACATGACCACCCTTTTCCTACATTCTATTCCTCGGCTAATGAAGGCAAGTCTGGCTTCGGCCTTGTTAAACGCCTTATGTTCCTGTTAACGGGTCTGCCCAGCAAGGTCCCTGTAATCGTCGTGACTTCCCACGGTCCTACCATTACCCATGTATTCCCGTACCTTGCTTGTCTTGCCCAAGTGCTTAACCAAACACTTATCCACATAACATTCCATGTGGCATTCCTTAGGCCATCTGACCAGCCTGTCTGTATGCGCATGTAATGTTTGGGCCTCCTCTTGGCTATTTACCACCCCACCAATGTTCGTCTCCTTAGGTTCTTGAAGGGTGAGCGACTTATGAGGCTGGGGGGGAAGGGATGAAAGGTATTACTGACTAAACACTAACTGATGCACTGTCCTTGTTGCTAATTTCAGCATCACCACCACACAGCCACCCCCAACATGTCCGGAGCACCCCCTCCACACCTGAGGGGCAAGACCTGCAACTTGCGTCACATCATTTCAGCCAGCCAGGCACCAGTGCAGCAACAAACACCTCGGTGGGGAATATAACGGCGGCTAGTATCCCGGGGCACAGTGGAGAGGGCACTTCACAATTGCTGGATGGGAGATGGCACGGACAGAGAGTGCTGATGGCGCCGGCAGCCGGAGGACTGCAGGGGACCAGGCACATGCTGAGTCCGGCACTGATGACGTGCCTCTGGAGATGTCAGCAACGCAGCAGCTGCAGGACAAGTGGCAGGATGCGTGGGAGCATCTGGCAGGGTTGCATGAGGGTGTGCTTCACTTGGTCTCTGCGGTGGAGGAGTCCAGGCAGAGTGTCAGTGATGGCATGAACCTCAGGACAGAGCTTCAGGCTTCCTCCACTGAGAGATTGGTGACTCTCATGGAGAGGGGCTTCAATCGGATTGAGAATCTTCCGATGGGGTTACGCTCTGACCTGCAAGACCTCACAGCACTAATGGCCACAGGTGGTCATTCCCAATGTGGGAGATGTTCTGGGCACCAAGTGTCGCCGCTCGGTACCCATCCATCTGCGGTGAGCAGGGAGGTCCAATGTGACCTCACGTCGGTGCAGCAGCTGCCTGTCGTCACCGCGAGCTCCTCTCAGGGCGCTCCGGATGAGGGCAGCAGCTCCTCCACCCCTCTGCCAGTGACCGTTGCATCCATTGAGGCTGCGACAACTGGGGAGGTACCAGTTCTGGAACTGGCCACCCCCTCCCAGGCGGGGCCATCACAGGCTCCACGGGCCACAGGACGCCCGCCAAGGTCATCAACGCCAATAGGACAGCAGAGTCAGCAGGCTGTCTCACAAGCCACTCCGAGCGATGGGGCGGCACCTAGATGTAGCACCCGCAAACAAAAGCATAAGGCACGTTAGGCACTCCATGGGTATGTCACTGGTGATTTTGTGTTGGCCCTAGATTAGGGAAAAAATACTTATATACGTATGAGCGATGTTTGTGTTTTATTTTGGACGGAATAAAGTCCACTTTTCTGACCATGGCTGAGGGTGTTTCCTTTGTGCTGCATTTGTATGTTTCACAGACATCTCATGAGTGTTTGAGTGGACATTGATGTTTCTGTACTAAGCCCTTAGTTGCAGCTGATGAGGTGGAAGATGTAGGACCTAAGTGCTGCGTGTGGAAGCGCCAGGCAATGCTGGTCCTGCTGATCGATGTGTGTGGAGCTAGCTGAAGGTTCATTGGATTAAAGTGTCTCGGATGTCCCTGCCTCCTTGGTGCAGTAGCGGGTTGGCGTGCTGCCCCTCATTATCGCCCTGTGCTTCCTCATCCTCTGAGCCACTGCTGGATTCATCATGTGCAGTCTCATCCACTGCATCAAGGTCTTCATCATCAACTGCATCCCCCCCTTTCCAGCGCAAGATTGTGCAGAGTGCAGCATGCCTCCGCTATCACAGGGACGCGATCTGGGGGGAACTAGAGTGCCCCCCTGAGCGGTCCAGGCAACGGAAGCGCATCTTGAGAAGACCGATGGCTCTCTCTACCACAGCCCTTGTGGTGCCGTTGGTCCTATTGTACCGCTCCTCAGCTTCTGTTCTTGGATGGCGGAGAGGCGTCATGAGGGGATAGCCCTTGTCACCCACCAGCCAACCATCCAGCCGAGCCGGAGCACTGAAGAGCGCCAGCACCTGGGAGTGTCTGAGGATGTAGGCGTCGTGGAAGCTGCCTGGGTACCTTGCACAAACTTGCAGAATCAGCATCTTGTGGTCACACACTATCTGCACGTTCATGGAGTGAAAGCCCTTCCTGTTGACGAAGGCACCGGGCTCACCTGCTGGCGCCTTGATGGCCACGTGTGCGCAGTCTATTGCACCCTGGATATGGGGAAGCCAGCAATGGCCGCGAAGCCTCTGGCTCGCTGTATCTGACTTGCCTGGTCGCAGCGGAAGTGGATGAAGGTCAATGCCCATCTGAACAGAGCGTCTGTAACCTGCTTGACACAAGTGTGGACAGCTGATTGGGAGACACCGCAAAGATTAGCCACCGAGCCCTGGAAGGAGCCAGGTGCATAGAAGTGGAGGGCAACTGTGACCTTCAGAGCCGCTGACATGGAGTTTTCACCCACACAATTAGGGGGGACCTCGGGGCCAATCATATGACAGATATAGTTGACTGTCTCCCTTGACAGATGGAGCCTCCTTCGGCACTGCACCTCAGTCATATTGAGGTAGCTGCTTCGTCGCCTGTTAACCCTGGCAGCAGGATAGTGGCATCTTCTGCAGCCCCTTCCACCTTGGACAACCTCTTGGCCCTGCGCCCCTTGTGCCTGTGCCTGGCCTCCCAAAGGTGGCTCCCCTGGAGGCTGATTGTCCACTCCTGGCCTCCTCCTTCTTATTCTATCCCTCCCTTCCTCTTCAGAGGAGCTGCCTCCAGTGGAGATGTCAGAACCCATACCCAGGTTAAATGGAGGCCTCCAGAAAGCTGCAGGCCCGAGAAAGATTACTGTCTGCAAACTGCTGAGCTGAAGCTTCAAAGTAGAGAGAAAGCTATTGGAAATTGATCTGAACTGCTAACAATCAGACAAGCAAGTTTAAAACACTTTCTGCATTAAATACTTCAGAAAAAACATGAACAACCCCTCTGAGCCCACATATCCCGTCCATGGATGAGGTTTGTTAAAAAATCACCTACCCGCCTGCCCGTTGGGCCCACACGCCGAGCCGAAGTTCGCATGGGCTCCTCAAAATCAGCTTCAGTTGCCAAGTTAAGGACCTTAACAAGGCCTTTAATTAATGGCAGGCACGCGTTGCCCTTCATAGCGCGTCTGTCCACCTAAATATTGCGATGCTGCGCGCTGATGCCGGGACGCTCACGCAACATTTTAAGCGCTGATGTGTAGGCTCCACCACCCGCGCGTTAGCCATAAAATTCAGCCCCATGTCTCTGTTTGGGGCTCCCATGGTCATCTCTTCTTCACAGGATACATCCAGTCCATCCAGGCACTTTAGAGGTTGGAGTGAAGATCCTAACGAGCTTTTGAACTGTTTTAATTGGCCTTGGGAGGAGATTGGAATTTCTGTTCTTACCTCCCCATAATGGTTATCCTTGCCAGCATCAGAAACAGCACCTTGAAATTGACCTGCTGTGCACTGCCAGTATTTTCGGGCACCTCTATCCCCCACCTGCCCCTGTTCACAACTTCAGAGGCCCGGAAAAACCATAGGGTGGGACTGGAGTTATGTATTGGCCAGACCAGATAGCGGTGGGAGATTACCTTCCCTGAAGGACACTGATGAACCAGTCGGATTGTTGCAACATTCCAGTGCCTTTCATGGTCATTATTCTGCTGCTAATTCACAAATTACTAAATTTACTAAACTCATTTTCACAACTTGCCATTATGGGATTTGAACTCACAACTTCTAGGCTACATAAAGTAAACATGTTTGAGCATAGCATTTGGATACAGAATTGTTTTCATGATTTAGATGTTTTCATTTCATTAACCTTGAAACTACAACCGACAGCAATGGAGCATAATCAAGGATGTAGGAAAAATGTGCCAAAAGGCTTTAAAATAACACCAAGTTTATTTTTCACT
This sequence comes from Cetorhinus maximus, assembly GCF_964194155.1. Taxonomy (NCBI): domain Eukaryota; kingdom Metazoa; phylum Chordata; class Chondrichthyes; order Lamniformes; family Cetorhinidae; genus Cetorhinus; species Cetorhinus maximus. The sequence continues at coordinate 149,787,618 of NC_135883.1, read as the reverse complement.
CTTACATAATTGATGCCATTCTTTGCTATTTTGACAATTTGAGCTCCAATAATCACTTGTTTTGCACTAATTGTAAAATGTTGTTCACTTATCTCTCTATGTATATACAGACAAGTGAATTGTCTAAGGTAAAAGCAAAAAACTGTGGATGCTGGAAATCGAAAACAAAAACAAAAATACCTGGAAAAACTCAGCAGGTCTGGCAGCATCTGCGGAGAGGAGCACAGTTAACGTTTCGAGTCCGCATGACTCTTCAACAGAACTAATGAAAAATAGAAAAGGGGTGAAATATAAGCTGGTTTACTGGGGGAGGTTGGGACAAGAAGAGCTGGATAGAGGGCCAGTGATAGGTGGAGATAACCAAAAGATGTCACAGAAAAAAGGACAAAGAGGTGTTGAAGGTAGTGATATTATCTAAAGGAATGTGCTAATTAAGGGTAGAAAGTAGGACAAGCAGGGTACAGATAGCCCTAGTGGGGGTGGGATGGGGTGAAGGAACCGAAAAAGGCTAAAAGGTAGAGATAAAACAATGGATGGAAATACATTTAAAAATAATGGAAATAGGTGGGAAAAGAAAAATCTGTATAAATTATTGGAAAAAACAAAAAGGAGGGGGAAAAAATCAGAAAGGGGTTGGGGATGGAGGAGAGAGTTCATGATCTAAAATTGTTGAACTCAATATTCAGTCCAGAAGGCTGTAAAGTGCCTAGTCGGAAGATGAGGTGCTGTTCCTCCAGTTTGCACTGAGCTTCACTGGAACATTGCAGCAAGCCAAGGACGGACATGTGGGCATGAGAGCAGGGTGGAGTGTTGAAATGGCAAGCGACAGGGAGGTCTAGGTAATGCTTGCGGACAGAACGAAGGTGTTCTGCAAAGCAGTCACCCAGTCTGCGTTTGGTCTCTCCAATGTAGAGGAAACCACATTGGGAGCAACGAATGCAGTAGACTAAGTTGAGGGAAGTGCAAGTGAAATGCTGCTTCACTTGAAAGGAGTGTTTGGGCCCTTGGACGGTGAGGAGAGGGGAAGTAAAGGGGCAGGTGTTGCATCTTCTGTGGTTGCATGGGAAGGTGCCGTGGGAGGGGGTTGAGGTGAAGGGGGTGATGGAGGAGTGGACCAGGGTGTCCTGGAGGGAACGATCCCTGCGGAATGCTGCCGGGGGGGTGAGGGGAAGACGTGTTTGGTGGTGGCATCATGCTGGAGTTGGCGGAAATGGCGGAGGATGATCCTTTGAATGCAGAGGTTGGTGGGGTGATAAGTGAGGACAAGTGGGACTTATCATGTTTCTGGGAGGGAGAGGAAGGTGTGAGGGCGGATGCGCGGTAGATGGGCTGGACACGGTTGAGGGCCCTGTCAACCACCGTGGGTGGAAAACCTCGGTTAAGGAAGAAGGACGACATGTCAGAGGAACTGTTTTTGAAAGTGGCATCATCAGAACAGATGCGACGGAGGCGAAGGAACTGAGAGAATGGGATGGAGTCCTTACAGGAAGCGGGGTGTGAGGAGATGTAGTCGAGGTAGCTGTGGGAGTCGGTAGGCTTGTAATGGATATTGGTGGACAGTCTATCACCAGAAATTGAGACAGAGAGGTCAAGGAAGGGATGGGAAGTGTTAGAGATGGACCATGTGAAAATGATGGAGGGGTGGAAATTGGAAGCAAAATTAATAAATTTTTCCAGATCAAGACGAGAGCATGAAGCAGCACCAAAGCAATCATCGATGTACCGGAGAAAGAGTTGTGGGAGGAGGCCAGAGTAGGTCTGGAACAAGGAATGTTCCACATACCCCATAAAGAGACAGGCATAACTGGGGCCCATGCAGGTACCCATAGCCACACCTTTTATTTGGAGGAAGTGAAAGGAGTTTAAGGAGAAATTGTTCAGTGTGAGAACAAGTTCAGCCAGACGGAGGAGAGTAGTGGTGGATGGGGATTGTTCGGACCTCTGTTCGAGGAAGAAGCGGAGAGCCATCAGACCATCCCGGTGGGGGATGGAGGTGTAGAGAGATTGGACGTCCATGATGAAGAGGAAGCGGTCGGGGCCAGGGAACTGGAAATTTTTGATATGATGTAGGGTGTCAGAGGAATCACGGATGTAGGTGGAAAGGGACTGGACAAGGGGAATCCAGCATGATGCCACCACCAAATACATCTTCCCTTCACCCCCCCAGCGGCATTCCACAGGGATCGTTCCCTCCGGGACACCCTGGTCCACTCCTCCATCACCCCCTTCACCTCAACCCCCTCCCACGGCACCTTCCCATGCAACCACAGAAGATGCAACACCTGCCCCTTTACTTCCCCTCTCCTCACCGTCCAAGGGCCCAAGCACTCCTTTCAAGTGAAGCAGCATTTCACTTACACTTCCCTCAACTTATTCTACTGCATTCATTGCTCCCAATGCGGTTTCCTCTACATTGGAAAGACCAAATGCAGATTGGGTGACCGCTTTGCAGAACACCTTCGTTCTGTCCGCAAGCATTACCCAGACCTCCTTGTCACTTGCCATTTCAACACACGACCCTGCTCTCATGCCCACATGTCCGTCCTTGGCTTGCTGCATTGTTCCAGTGAAGCTCAACGCAAACTGGAGGAACAGCACCTCATCTTCCGACTAGGCACTTTACAGCCTTCTGGACTGAATATTGAGTTCAACAATTTTAGATCATGAACTCTCTCCTCCATCCCCACCCCCTTTCTGATTTTTCCCCCCTCCTTTTTGTTTTTTCCAATAATTTATATAGATTTTTCTTTTCCCACCTATTTCCATTATTTTTAAATGTATTTCCATCCATTGTTTTATCTCTACCTTTTAGCCTTTTTCGATTCCTTCACCCCACCCCACACTCACTAGGGCTATCTGTACCTTGCTTGTCCTGTTTTCTACCCTTAATTAGCACATTCCTTTAGATAATATCACCACCTTCAACACCTCTTTGTCCTTTTGTCTGTGACATCTTTTGGTTATCTCCACCTATCACTGGCCCTCTATCCAGCTCTTCTTGTCCCAACCCCCCCCCCTTAAACCAGCTTATATTTCACTCCTTTTCTATTTTTCCTTAGTTCTGTTGAAGAGTCATGCGGACTCGAAACGTTAACTGTGCTCCTCTCCACAGATGCTGCCAGACCTGCTGAGTTTTTCCAGGTATTTTTGTTTTTGTTTTCAAGTGAATTGTCTCTCTATTTGCAAAATACAATACTAACATTAAACATTGGTGTTTGCTTGTGAAATGGTCTGATGCTTTCTTTGGCTGTTGTGTAGTTGATCCTATCTCATTAAAACAAATGCATGAGCTATGTCTCATGTCGTGTAATACATTCCGTTAATTGACAACAGTTTAAAACTGATGAACGGGTCCAAACCCAAATTTAGAAATAAGCTACTGCCTCCCTTCAGCCTTTTTCCAAATCTCCCTGAAAAATATGTTTGCATCACTTTGCCCAAATAATGTTTAGTTTAGAGAATATAACAGTTTAAAATATTCTGTTGAGTATGGGAAGCAAGGCCAGATGCAGAAAACACTGCTGATGCTCATACATTTTTGTGGGCTGGGTAACATTCATGTCTCAACCTAAACCTCCAAAACAGAAGTATTATTAAGATTTTATATAGACTCATCATCAACCCTTGGCTTATATATTATACACCTCATCATAAAACCTAGAATTCTTCTTAGTAAACACCCTCTCACGTAGAGTTCAAGACTGGACTCTGTACTGCTGAGGTTTTATTTAAGCTCATCATTACTTCTGGTTTTTATATTCCATACCTCTTCATAGTATAATTACTGCTGTTTTTTTTAAACAAAATGCATCACCTCATGTCACAGACATTGAATTCCATTTAGTGCTTTTTAGCTACTAAACCCTCACTCTCACAGCTGCTTTGGAAACTCAGGTAGTTTCTTGTTTGTCTTTGTGGGCCACTGTAAACACTAACATAACATTATTCCTGCACTTGGTGCTTGCACAGAGCTGCAGGAGTGCTGAGACACAGTCCGAGGACAGTGGCCTTGGCTTCAAGGGAGAGGTACCACGGGCTGAATCTACTGCTCTCTCTGGTGGTGAGCTAGGTGGAAAGGGTGTTTAATTAGGTGGGATGGTGGCATACCTGAACCCCACTGCCTTCCTGTCTCCATCAGAATTAAGTTCTGGGCCGGAAGGCTCATGGTCCACCTTCTCTCCCCATTGTTCAAGTGGCCAGATAATGACTACTTAAGGGCCTCAATCCACCGCCACTGATATTAACCCAGTTTTAGGCAGGCCTGTCGCCATGCAGCTAAAACTGTGTGGCTAGCTGCTTGCCTCCTGGGTGGCGGTGGGGGGAGGGTTGGGGGGGAATCCCTTGATCGAAGGCACTCAGCGCCTGATTGAGGGACTATACATCTGAAAGGTCACAGCCACCTTCCTGCCTTTACTGTGGACCCCACCCCAGAACCCCACCACCCGCCCCACCCTCCCCTCCGCCCACCCCCCGCCCCACCCTCCCCTCCGCCCACCCTCCCCCCCCCCGTCCCTCCCCCCCCACCTCCCCCCAACCCGCAATGCTGGGACTCTGGTGATTGTCCTTCTGGCAACAGCCACGGCCTCCCCAATGGTGCTGCTGAGCATGAGGTGCCAACCACTGATTGGCGGGCAGCTTTTGGTAGACGAGACTTCCTTCCCCCCAGGTCTTGATTCCAGGGGAAGGTCCACGACTGGCCTTGCCACTACCTGATTGGCTTGTGGTTTGGCGGGCCTTCTTGAAAAAAGGCAGCGTGGGTCTCTTGCCAGCTGTCCAGCTGGCAGGCGAGACCCCCGACACTTCAACAAGATTCTGCCCCTGGTGTCCTCTGTCGGGATGACAGCACACCTATCTCCTGCCTACTCTGCTAGACCGCTGCAGCCCATGTCAAGATGTTGGTAACTGAAGTGTCCTCAATGGAAGCTTAGCAGCCTTTCATCTCCTAAGTTGTAACCGCTGGGAAAATACTTTATGGGACAAGGTAAATTAGCATAGAAAATAGATACTAGAGTTTGCAGAAGGGTATTTCATAATTATTTCTATTAACTATTAGGTACAGGTGGAATTGATTTGTTGGATAAATTTGTATCTTGTTCTGAATTTGGTGTTGTTATTTATATTTGTAGTGAAGTGAAGTAAAGGCTAGACTGAAACAAGGCAATTGGATGGCGGTAGTAGGACTGGGTGTATTGGGAATGGTAAGGATGGTTCGATGAGCTGCTCAGTCAGAACTCTGGCTTTTAGGGGCAGTGGTGGTGGATGCCTCTCCTCCTCCTTCTGCTGCACTTCTTGCTGCTGTTCAGGTGGTGGTAAGGACCAAGCCCTCATGAGGGCAAAGTCATGGAGCATGCAGCAGATGACCACAAATCTGAAAAGCTGCTCAGGAGTATACTGCAAACCTCCTCTGGAATGGTCCAGGCAGTGATAACATTGTTGGAGCATGCTAAATGTTTATTAGAAAATGTTTTTGCTGGTTGCATGGCTCTGACTCGAGGCCAGCTCTGCAGCTGAGCCCCAGTTCCTGACAGGGGTTACGAGACATGTCTAGCATTCACTAGCCAGTGGGTAAACTTTGTGGCCCAGCTGTAATAAAGGCGACACAGAGGATTGATGCTAGACAAATGAGTCGTGACTACTCCTGGGATAATGGGCAAAAGCGTGCAGGGTGAGTTGCCTATATAGTTACAAAATGGCTATATGTTGAGGGAATTCCTATTGACTGATAGAGATGTCAGGTTGATCAGGAGCAACATTCCTTCTAAACTGCATACTAGACAGTGCGTAGCAATTTGGAATGTACTGTGCAGGAGACAAACAAACCATGCACAAACAGCTTGGCTGCAAATCCATCTTTTGTTTTTACTCACACATTGAATCTGGGTGTTGCTTGCATTTATTGCCCATCCTTAATTGCCCTTGAGAAGGTGGTGATGAGTCACATTCTTGAACTACTGCAGTCTTTGTGGTGTAGTTACACCCACAGTGTATCTTATTTGACTTTTCTGTAGCAGTTTGATACAACTGAATGCTTTGCTAGGCCATTTCAGAGGGCAGTTAAGAGTCAACCTGGAGTCACACGTAGGCCAGACCAGGTAAGAACAGCAGATTCTCTTCCCCAAAGGGCATTGTTATGATCTCCATAGAGACCAATAACTTAAAAAAAAAATTGAACTTCCAGTTAATAGCTGAAAGGGTAACACTTCCAATCCCAGAACTGTCCTTCATGGTGAGAGTGCAAGTTAGGCGAATCTTCCAGCTGCATTTTAACTCCTCACGAATTTGGCCTTTTTCATTTTGAGGGCGAGTTATTTCCACTTGCATTCCAGCACGGTGAACCATAGTGACTTCCAGCCTCTAGCTGCTTCCTCCCTCCTTGACCCTGGCAGACTATCCTGTCTGTGATATTCAGTGATATTTTAGGAAAGCCTGTAACCCGATATCCTCTGTACCCTTCCCATTGCAAAGCCCATCACCATGGCAATGTGAGTCAAATGGGCCTTATTTCCAGATGCAGGTGCTGCTTAGATCCCGATTCTATCCCATCCTGTAATTAAATTAGTATAAAATATATCCTTTTACTACTTGACATTTCTAACATTTTTCTGGGACTTAGGAGACTCACAGTCTATCCACTGTTAGCACATGGGCTGCTGCATCTCCAAGTGTAAACATCTTTCACCTTCATCCCAGTAAAACAATCTGGGCCCCCTTTAATTTCAAACAATCAAACCACTCCAGCATTCTTCCAGTGGACTTCAGAACAGATCATATGACCCCCTTCATTTTTTCTAACCTTAAATTAAAGACATGGTCCCAAAGTATATCAACGTTATAAACTCATAATTGTAGCAACATTAGTGAACCAAAATGGGTTTTTACACAATCAGGTAATTTCATGGTCGCCATTATTAAGACTAGCATTTTATTCCAGATGCATTTGATTAATTAAATTCTCCATGTGGTGGGATTTGCACTCGTATCTCCATAAATTGGATGATGTTGGGTGGCTGCACAGGAGTCTTGGCCAGTCCTGAAATGGTTTAAAGATGGTGTTTACGATGAGAGAGTGATTTCTGGTGGATGTTTTCTCCTGCCAATCTTCCTGCCATAGATCCTCAACTGTTTTTTTTATTCATTCATAGGATGTGGGCTTCGCTGGCTGGGCCAGCATTTATTGCCCATCCCTAATTGCCCTTGAGAAGGTGGTGGTGAGCTGACTTCTTGAGCCGCTGCATGTGGTGTAGGTACACCCACAGTGCTACTAGGGAGTTCCAGGATTTTGACCTATTGACAGTGAAGGAACGGCGATATATTTCCAAGTCAGGATGGTCAGTGACTTGGAGGGGAACTTCCAGGCGGTGGTGTTCCCATCTATCTGCTGCCCTTGTCATTCTAGATGGTACTGGTTGTGGGTTTGGAAGGTGCTGTCAAAGGAACCATGGTGAATTCCTGCGGTGCGTCTTGTAGATGGTACACACTGCTGCTACTGTGCTTCAGTGGTGAAGGGAGTGAATGTTTGTGGATGTGATGCCAATCAAGCGGGCTGCTTTGTCCTGGACGGTGTCAAGCTTCTTGACCATTGAGGGAGCTGTGTGTTACTCCCCTGCGTGGTGGGTTTAATCATATGGGTGATGTGAGGGAAGCCCATGCCCAGATGTGGTGACACAGCTGAATAACAAACTCCTCGGTGAAATGAAGGTGTCCCATGCATTGCTCGTCCTAAAGGTTCATGTAAAGGTACATGAAGGAGAAATGGGTTTGACTTCCTGTACAGTGCTCCTTCTTCTCCTCCCTCTAGTTGCAGCTACTCTTGCCCTTTGCTCTTCATTACTGCTGCTGCTTCTCTTTCAGCCTCAAAGGCAGCTCTACCAGACCACCCATGATAGCAAGCAACCATTCACAGGCAGCTTTGCTCTGTTCATGTGGAATAAGATGTAAGTGCTATAGCGATGACTGTCACATTGCAAGTTATACTTCCCAGCACAACAACAACTTACATTTATATAGTGACTTTAATGAAGCAAATCACCTCAAGGTGCTCCACAGAAGTGTTAACAGACATAATTTAACACCAAGCTATATAACAGATATTAAAACAGCTTTGTCAAAGAGGTAGATTTTAAGGGGTATCTTCAAGGAGGAAGAGAGGTTTAGGGAGGTAACTCCAGAGCTTAGGGCCTAGGCAGCTTGTGTCAAGGTAATAACGGAAAAGCGAAGGAAATTGGAGATACAAAGGAGACCAGAACTGGAGAAATGCAAAATTCTTTGACAGTTGTAAGGCTGTATTGAGATAGGGAGGGGTAAGGCCATGAAGGAATTTGTAAACAAGAATAGCATCTTTTAAATCAACACATTGCTGGACTGGGAACCAATGTAGTTCAGCAAGCTACAGGACTTGGTGCAAGTCAGGATAGACACAACAGAGCTTTGGATCTTAAATTTACGAGTGTGGAAGGTGGGAGGCTGAACAAGGCAGCATTCAAATAGTCAATGGTGATGGAGACAATATGGCGTCAGGAGCTCAGATCATGGACGCCAATAAAATATCAGGGTTGTGAATAGTCTGGTTCAACCTCAGACAGTGGCCAGGGCAAGGGATGGAAACAGTGGCTAGGGAACAGAGTTTGTGGTAGGGACCGAAGACAATGACTTTGATCTTCTCAATATTCAGTTGGAGGAAATTACTGCTCATCCCACTGTGGATTTTGGACAAGGAGCATAAAAAAATTGGAGGTGTTGGAGAGTTGGTGGTGAGGTACAGCTGGTGTTGTCAGCATATATGTGATATCTGGTGTTGTGCTTTTGGATGCTGTCAGCGAGGGTCAGCATGTAGATGCGAAGTAGAAGGGGTCAAGAATAAATCTTTGAGGGTCTCCAGAGGTAACAGTGTGGGTGTAGGAAGAAAAACTATGACAGCAAATTGTCTGGTTACAACTGGAAAACAAAAGCGAAATACTGTGAGATGCTGAATATCTAAAAGAAAAACAGAAAATGCTGGAAATACTCATCAGGTCAGGCAGCATCTGTGAACAAAGAAACTGAGTTATGCACTTCAGATCGACGACCTTTTTTTTTGCAAAAATATACTTTATTCACAAAATATCTTCAAACAACATTCCAAAACATTTCAAAATCACCAACGCAAAAATACAAACAGGTTCAAACTTTTACAACACGTATCACGAAATCCATTCATACATACAATAAATATTACATTCATTTTGAGCTGTACAGCCCGAGGGGATTTAAACAGTTCCCAGTCCCTCGGTGCACTGTGGCAGAAAGGTCTTAGGCAGCGACACTTCCCCATTGTGCCTTTGTGGTGGCTGCCCCAAGCCTGGGAGAACAACTTTTTCTTTTTTTTTTGCAAAAATATACTTTATTCATAAAATATCTTCAACCACATTCCAAACCATTTCAAAAACACCATTACAAGGGTACAATCCGGTTCAACTTTTACAAAATGTATCACCAGGTGCATCAGTACAAACAATATTACAATCATTTACAGCCTTTCATTTTGAGCTGTACAGCCCGAGGGGGTTTTAAACAGTTCCCAGCCCCTCGGTGCACTGTGGCAGAAAGGTCTTAGACAGCGACCCTTCCCCATTGCGCCTTTGCGGCAGCTGCCCCAAGCTTTAGTACATCGCTCAGCACGTAGTCCTGGACTTTGGATTGTGCCAGTCCGCAACACTCGGTCGGGGACAACTCTTTGTGCTGGAAGACCAACAAGTTTCGGGCAGACCAAAGCGCGTCTTTCACCGAGTTGATGATCCTCCAGCTGCAGTTGATGTTTGTCTCGGTGTGTGTCCCTGGGAACAGCCCGTAGAGCACAGAGTCCTGTGTCACAGAACTGCTCGGGATGAACCTCGACAGCAACCACTGCATCTCTCTCCAGACCTTCTTTGCAAAGGCACAATCCACAAGGAGGTGAACAACGGTCTCTTCCCCACCACAGCCACCTCGAGGGCAACGTGCAGAGGGGGTGAGACTCCTGACGTGTAGGAAGGATCTGACGGGGAGGGTCTTTCTCACCACCAGCCAAGCCACGTCTTGGTGCTTGTTGGAAAGTTCTGGCGATGAGGCATTCTGCCAAATGACTGTGACAGTCTGCTCGGGGAACCATCCCACAGGGTCCACCCTCTCCTTTTCCCCCAGGGCCTCTAAGACGTTACGTGCTGACCACTGCCTGATGGACTTGTGGTCAAAGGTGTTTTTCTGCATAAATTTTTCCACGAGGGACAGGTGGTAAGGCACGGTCCAACTACTTGGAGCGTTCCGCGGCAGCGTGGCCAGACCCATCCTTCGCAACACCGGGGACAGGTAGAACCTCAGCACGTAGTGCCACTTGGTGTTTGCGTACTGAGGGTCTACGCACCGCTTGATGCAGCCACACACAAAGGTGGCCATCAGTATGAGGGCGATGTTGGGCACGTTTTTTCCCCCTTTATCTAGAGCCTTGTACATCGCGTCCCTGCGGACACGATCCATTTTTGACCTCCAGATAAAGCGGAAGATGGCTCGAGTGATCGCCACCACGCAGGAGTGTGGAATGGGCCAGACCTGCGCCACGTACAGCAACAGTGAGAGTGCCTCACACCTGATGACCAGGTTCTTGCCCGCAATGGAGAGGGAGCGTCGCTCCCACATGCCCAGTTTCCTTTTCACCATAGACACTCGCTCCTTCCAGTTCCTAACGCATGCCCTGGTCCCTCCGAACCATATCCCCAGCACCTTCAGGCCGTCAGCCCTGACAGTGAAGGGGACAAAGGATCGGTCAGCCCAGTTCCCAAAGAACATGGCCTCGCTCTTCCCACGATTTACCTTGGCTCCCGAGGCCAGTTCGAACTGGTCGCAGATGTGGATCAGTCTGCGGACCGACAGCGGATCCGAGCAGAAGACGGCGACATCATCCATGTACAGGGAGGCTTTTACCTGGGTGCCTCCACTGCCTGGGATCGTCACTCCTCTTATGCCCGGATCCTTCCTGATGGACTCGGCAAAGGGTTCTATGCAACACACGAAAAGAACAGGCGAGAGAGGACAGCCCTGCCTGACTCCAGATTTAATCGGAAAGCTATCTGTTTCACACCCATTGATTGAGACTGCGCTACTGATGTTAGTGTAGAGCAGTTGGATCCAATTTCGAATTCCCTCCCCAAACCCCATTTTGGAGAGCACATCCACCATGTAGGTGTGCGATATTCTGTCAAAGGCCTTCTCCTGATCCAAGCTGATGAGGCAGGTATCCACACCCCTGTCCTGTACATAGGCAATCGTATCCCTGAGCAGCGCGAGGCTGTCAGAGATCTTCCTGCCTGGCACAGTGCAGGTCTGGTCAGGGTGAATCACCAATTCCAGAGCGGATTTGACCCGGTTGGCGATGACCTTGGACAGAATCTTATAGTCCACATTCAACAGTGAAATGGGTCGCCAATTTCTAATTTCCTCCCTTCCCCCCTTGTGCTTGTAGATGAGGGTGATGATGCCTTTCCTCATGGATTCTGACATACTGCCGGCCAGGAGCATACTCTTGTACACTTCTAGCAGGTCTGGGCCGATCAAGTCCCACAGAGCCGAATACAACTCCACCGGCAAGCCGTCGCTTCCGGGAGTTTTACTCTTCTCGAAGGACTCAAGGGCCTTAGTCAGTTCGTCAGGAGTTAGCGGTTTGTCCAGGCTCTCCCGTGTACTGTTGTCTAAGACCTCCGTGATAGAGGACAGGAAGGACTGGGAGGCCGTGCTGTCCGTGGGCTTCACGTCATACAATCCGGCATAAAAGGATTTGCTGATCCTCAAAATGTCGGACTGCGATGACTTTACTGAGCCGTCTTCTTCCTTCAGGCTGCTGATCACAGAGCTCTCTCTGTGAACCTTTTGGAAGAAGAAACGTGAGCATGTCTCATCCTGCTCCACGGAGCGGACTCTGGAACGGAAGTTGATCTTGGAGGCCTCCGAGGCAAAGTGCGAGGCTTGCTGGCGCTTCACCTCTTGGAGATCCTCCTTGACATCGACCCCCATCGACTGCAGCCGGAGCAGATCCTGCATTTTTTTTTGGAGTCGCGATATTCAAGTATGACAAGTAAAGAAACAAAAGGAGTATCTAGAGGAGGTGTGAACAGCAGAATGGTGAACTTGTCCCATTACCACTCCCTTTGGCTTTGCAATGCTAACTCTTTTGTCAATTAATCTCACCTGTCTTCAATTGTAATTTTCCCATTTCTGATGAAAGGCCATCGACCGAAAGTTAACTCTGTTTCTCTCTCCACAGCTGCCACCTGACTTTCTGAGTGATTTGAGCATTTTTTTGTTGGATAAGAATGGAATTTGACATGCAAATTCCATTCAGCTGGACAGTGGAGGAGATACATCAGAGGGGGATGATATGGTCAAATGTTGCGAAGGGGCAACACATTCACGGAGTTTGGGGAGGAAAGAGAGGTTGGAGATGGGGTGGTAGTTTGAAAGAACAGAGGGTCAAGGGTGCATTTTTTGAGGAGGGAGGTGATGATGACAGATTTGAAAGGGGGAGGCAGTAGCAGTGAAGAGCGAACCATTAACAATATCATCTAACAGGCGGCCCAGCAGTGTGGTTGAATCAGGTTCAAGAGAGGGAGAACTCTTGGGAAACATGAGCACGGAGAGGGCATGTTGAGAAATGGGAAAGAAGCTAGAGAAAGTTGCACAAGTTGCAAAATGTTCTGGGTGTAGCCAGGTTGGAAAAGATCAGCAAAGTATTGACGTTTGAGTTCCTTTTCAAGTTGCCATGCAATACGATTAAATGATAAAAATCTAATTGATTATTCTCCTTTCATTACACAACCTCATTAAAATGGTGAGTCATGTACCCACCCTCTAATTTCTTCCAACAGTGCAGTGTCATGAGGAGTGTCCTGAGGAGAGCACAGCAAATATGCATCTACAGTCTAAGCTAAGTTTATACAAAATTGCTACTAAGGGTAGCTTTGCAACAGATTCTTGCAGTGGGAAATAGTCAGCTGACCCAAGTTATACTGCTGTCTGCACCTTGCATTAAGATCTTTGACAAAGGAACTGTGCATCCTTTCATACATTTGTGGATCTTTGCTCCCAATAAGCAAGTTTTCCACATCAGTGTAAGCTCTCAAGGGATCTGTTGGAATGTCTGGTAGTTTTAAGCTCTGACTTTGCATCAAACATGACTTATTCATCCACTGGTGACATCCAAGTATGAGGCTAAATATTGGTGGCGATCTCAGAACTCATGACTTAGTTCTGCTCAGGAATCAGATCATGTCCTGCCTCCTGAATTCTACAAATACCAAAAATATATAAGCTTGCTACATTATTAGACCCAATTGGTACAGTCAACACTACTGCATGAAGGTCTGCTTGCAAGAAATATATTTTTATGTCTTGGAACATTATACATCTATAATAGATTTACAATGTAAATTTTAAAGTCAAGTTATATTTTGCAGTCCAGTCTCAACTAACTGGCTATAACAAACCCTTAAAAATCTATTTCTAAGCAGGACAGAAATAATCCTTTGCCACTTCAGATTTATTCTGTCTCTCATTGTGAATTGTCTAAAGATTAAAAAACAAGGGTGTGACTGTTTATTTTAAATTAGAGAATTATGGCAAGTGTCAGAGATTAATTAAATTTATGTTGCTTTGTTTGAGGCACTGCCAAAGAGAGAATTTGCATAAATGGATAGGATCATCAGAACAGGACAAGGCCATTCAGCTTCTCGCTCTTGTTCTGTCTTTCAGGTAGATCATGGCTGATCTATATCTTAACTCTAATTAGTAGCTTTGTCTGTCACCTAACATTGCTTTGTATTCTGAAGACAGAGATCTGGGGCCCGATTTTGTGTCCCAACATGGGGCTTGTAATAGCTTGAGGGAGGAGGGGGTTTAGTGCAGATAAACGTAACTTTTATTGAGGACATGTTACGATGCTTACATGCTTATCACCATCTCTCTATCGAAAGCACCTCCCTTAGCGTTGACCTATGGTTGATTGACAGGAGGGAGGGACAACTCATCTAATTACTACATTTCCTCCCCCTTAAGTTCCAACAAAATGTCTGAAAACTAACAAAACATTTGTAATATCTCTTGTCTTTAACTTCCCTTGTTAACTTCAACAGCTCATTGGATATGTCAGGAATAGCAACTGTAGGGCGACCACACACTTCAGAGGTTGGCAGTGAAACATCAATCACAGGTTGATCTTGCATTCGTTGAGATGTTTCTCTTGCTCAAATGTGATCCACATGTTTGCACACTACTCTATTTTCAACTTGAATTCAGAATGACAATGGACCAGCTACTGAAATGATGGCTCCTGGAGTCCAGTATGGTGAACTTCCAAAGTTACGCACGTACACAGGTCATCTACTTTGAATGTACGAGCACTGCTGTGTAGGTTGTGGTTCAGTTTCTGGGCGGTTTGTTTCCATCTCACCTTCCCAAACACCAAATCCAGACGTGCGTAAGTGGTACTTCATCAGCAGCTCTGATGGCATGGAGCCTGTAGTAGTTTGTGGTGTTGTGCAGTAACTCAGGAGGAATATAGAAAGATGAGACTCCAAAGTACCTCCAGACAACTTCTTCACCCTGGTTTTAAAGGTCTGGACAGCTCTTCCAGCGAGGCAATTTGACGAAGGATACCAGTGAGCAGTCTTGATGCACCAGATGCCATTCAAGTCTGTGAACTTCTGAAATTCTATGCTGGTGAAAGTTGTTCCATTGTCCGAGATAATAATTTCAGGCAAACCCTGTATACTAAAGGACTGACACAGCTTCTCAATAGTTGCAGCGGAAGTTGGCATCCTTACCTCGTAGACATCAAGCCACTTTGAATGTGCATTGATGAATAACAGGAGCATAGGGCCCAGAAACAATCCCACATAGTCAATATGCAGTCTGAGCCAAGGACAGCCAGGCCATTCCCATGGGTGAAGAGGAGCTGAAACAGGTAGCTTCTGGTGTTGCTGGCAAAGGGAACAATGTTTAACCATGTTCTCAATGTCACTATCTATTCCTGGCCACCAGACATAACTACATGCCAACATCATTATCCTTGACGTGCCTGGGTGTGCACTATGGCGCTCTACCAAGAGTGACTCTCTGCCCTGGGAAGGGACCATGACTCTGGAACCCCACAGCAAAATTCTGTCCTGACAACTCAGTTCAGTGCTTCTGGAGTAAAAGGGACACAGGTCATCAGACACACTTGGATACTTGGCCAGCCTTATAAAATGAAGTCTTTAACTTTTGACAGTTCTGGATCTCTGCTTGTCCAATTCGTGATCTGTTTAGCACATACAGGTGATGAATCCAAGAAATTTAACAACAACACTAACTCTGGTGGAAGAGTTATGTTAGCAGGGCTGCCCGATAACAGAAGATGACTAAGTGCATCTGCATTGGCTATATGCGAGCCAGGGCAATACATGAATGTATACTCATACATTCTATATACTAACTGATAGCGCCAGGGCCAATTCTGGATTCTTGATGAAGCTATAGGCAGAATAGCTTTGTCTTCGCTGAACAAGCCTGTTAGTGCCTTATAGTCAGAAAATTGCAAAATGTCACCCGTGCAGCTATTGGTGAAACTTCTTGACACCAAACACAACCGACAGCCCTTCTTTCTCCAGCTGGGAGTAACCCTTCTCAGCCTGTGAGAGTGTTCTTGAAATGTAGCCGATGGGCCTTTCTAACCCATCCTCCATTTGATGTGACAGTACGGCTCCTATGCCATAGGGAGAAGCAACACACATCAGCACTAGCTCTTTATCTGGGTCATAATGTACCACCAAGCATGATGGATGAAGTCGTTTCTTCACTGCTGTAAAGGCTTTTTCTTGCTGTGAAGCCCATGACCAGCGGTTGTTCTTCTTCAGCCACAGGTGGAGTGTGCAAGCACAGTGGGCAGATTAGGTAAGAAATGGCTGGAATAATTTTTCGTCCCTAGGAATGACTTCAGCTCTGTCACATTAGAGGGTGATCGTGCATCTTTAATGGCTTGGAGAGAATCGAATTGGCTGAAGACTGGCATCTGTGATGCAGCGGACCGCTAGAGGAGGCCGAGATGTATCATTCACTCGGCACTTCTGGCTGAAAATTGTAGCAAATGCTTCAGCCTTATCTTTTGCACTGATGTGCTGGGCTCCTCCATCATTGAGGATGGGGATAGTTCTGGAGTCCCCACCTCCAGTGAGTTGTTTAATTGTTCACCACCATTCACAACTGGATGTGGCAGGACTGCAGAGCTCAGATCTGATCCATTGGTTGTGGGGTTGCTTAGCCCTGTCTATCACTTGCTGCTTTTGCTGTTTGGCACGCAAGTAGTCCTGTGTTATAGTTTCCCCACGTTGACACCTTATTTTAAGGTGCTGCTCCTGGCATGCCCTCCTGCACTCTTCAATGAACCAGGATTGATCCCCTGGTTGGATGGTAATGGTAGAATGGGGGATATGCCTGGCCATGAGGTTTCAGATTGTGTTCGAGTACAATTCTGCTGTTGCTGATGGCCCACAGCGCCTCATGGATGTCCAGTCTTGAGTTGCTGGATTTGTTTGAAATCTATCCCATTTAGCACGGTGGTAGTGCCACACAACACGACGGAGGGTATCCTCAATGTGAAGGCGGAACTTTGTCTCCACAAGGACTGTGTGGTGGTCACTCCTACCAATACTGTCTTGGACAGATGCATCTGCGGCAGGCAGGTTGGTGGGGATGAGGTCAAGTATGTTTTTCCCTCTTGTTGGTTTCCTCACCACCTGCCACAGACCCAGTCTAGCAGTTATGTCATTTAGGACTTGGCCTGCTCAGTCAGTAGTGGTGCTACCAAGCTTCTCTTGGTGATGGACGTTGAAGTTCCCCTCCCCCCAGAGTACATTCTGCATCCTTGCCACCCTCAGTGCATCCTCCAGGTAGTGTTCAAAATGGAAGAGCACAGATTCATCAGCTGAGGGAGGGCAGTATGTGGTAATCATCAGGATGTTTCCTTGCCCATGTTTGACCTGATGCCATGAGACTTCATGGGGTCCAGAGTCGATGTTGAGGACTCCTAAGACAACGTCTTGCTGAATGTATAGCACCGTGCCCCCACCTCTGCTGCTGGGCCTGTCCTGCCAGTGGGACAGGATGGGGATGGTGGTGTCTGGGACATTATCTGTAAGATATGATTCTTTGAGGATGACTCTGTCAGGCTTTGCTTGACTAGTCTGTGAGGCAGCTCTCCCAATTTTAGCACTAGCCCTCAGCTGTTAGTAAGGAGGACTTTGCAGGGTCAACAGGGCTGAGATTGCCATTGTCATTTCCGGTGCCAAGGTCGTCCGGTTTCATTCCTTTTTTGTATCTTTGCAGAGATTTGTTACAATTGAGTAGCTTACTAGGCCATTTAAAAGTCAACCACATTGCTGTGGATCTGGAGTCACATGTAGGCCAGACCAGGTAAGGATGACAGATTTCCTTCCCTAAAGGACATTACTGAGAAATCGAGACTGTTTCCATGGTCATTATTAGACTTACTAATTCCTGATTTTTATTGAATTCGAGTTCCACCATCTGCAGGATTCAAACCTGGGTCTCCAGAGCATTACCCTGGGTATCTGGATGACTAGTCCAGCGACAGTACCACTACACCATCGCAGCCCTTTGCTGTAAAGTGAGCTGGAAAAGCCAAGCAGAGTTGCTGGAGTTGCACAAGGGAGGGGGCAGGTTTTGTCTCATGCTCAAAATCTGTCATCGACGGGGCATAGGGCCATTCAGCCAGGCTCCCAGAAACTCCACCTGGAAAAAGGAATTGTGCCACTGAAATTGGGTGCAGCTCTCTCACCCCTGTAAGGCATCATTGTGTGCCATAAGGGAGGGTCCCCAGGCAACAAGAGGCCAAACCTTAGGAAATCAAGGACAAGGAGGAGAAGGACTTGTTAATACCATGAACATCGGGTCTACCACAACAGGCTCACCTACCTGGAGATGTACAGTGCAGGTGGAGGTGCAGGTTGACTGTCCAGGGAGACAGTGACCAACATCTGTTCCCTCCTTATTGATGATTTTTCCCCTAGAACCATCCATCCTGCCCTGCAGGTAACACTGAATGTGACCATGTCAATCAACTTCTTCACCTCAGGTTCATTTCTTGGCTCTGCGGCTGACCTCTGTGGGATCTCTAGTTGGCTGCCCACCAGAGTTGTGGGAGGGGGCCAGAGTAGAACTGCAACAAAAAATTTTCCACATACTCCACAAAAGACAGGCATAACTGGGGCCTGTCCAGGTACCCATAGCCACATCTTTTATTTGGAGAAAGAGAGACAAGTTAAAGGAGAAATTGTTCAGTGAGAGAACAAGTTCAGCCAGGCAGAGGAGACTGGTGATGGATGTGGATCATTCGGGCCTCTGTTCAAGGAAGAAGCAGAGAGGCTGTTGTGACATTGCACCCATGTGTGCTGGTGCTCCCCTAAGGCACTGACCTCCTCCACCCTTTGCACCCAGGCAGTCTTGGTGAGGATCAGGGACATTTTTTAGCCTGCTGGGTAGAGGATGTCTCTCCCTTTATGGACCGCCTGCACTAGTAGATCCAGGGCATGGTCGGTGAATCTTGGAGCTGTTAAGTCCTGGCTCTCTTGGCTGCTGGAAATCTGTGACATTCTGGAATTGGAGTAGGTTAAGAACATGAGTCAGTATTTGTGTTTTCCATATATGTGGTGCATCATTAGCTCGGCATCCTTACATTATGGAGAGGGGCTGGCGATTTGTGGTCCAGTTACTAGTGAAGGGTTAGCTGCTTTGAAGCATGGTGGCCTCATGTGGCTATGCGAATGAAAGTGTGTGCTGATACTGTGCAGCAATGGACTATGTGGCCACGGCTCATTCAGCGGCACACATGCCTAGGGATGAAATGAGACTAAGAGTATCTGGAAGTGCTCAGTGGTTGGTCTCCTTTGTTGAGGTTGCAGGGATAGGAGTGGTGTAGGGGGAAGTATAGTTGAGGATTGAGTTTGGGGAGCAGTCCCTGAGCTGGGCTGCTGTGCATACTTGTTGTAGCCCTGTGCTGTGACCTGCTGCATGTTCAGTCGAGAGTGTGCAGCTCCTGCAGTGGAGTGCAGAGGCAGACTGGGACATCAGATCCTCAAACCCTGGCGTTCTCAAGCAGCAAAGCAAGAGGTCAAGGGAACATGCAAGACGTTGGGAACTTACTGCGGGTTCTTTCATGCTGGGCCAAATTTCACAGGGGCATCACCAATGACAATACTACAGTTCAAAGTCAGCCAGCATTTCCAGTGCTAAAGAAAACTTCAGTACTTCTTGTATTTCTTTCAGAGCAAAGATGGTGACAGAGGCAGCTCTTTTATCAGATCCGAGACAGGTTAGACCCGCCTCCGCTTACGCCTCCATTTGTGCTGCCATTTGCGCCTCAATCCTGGCGCGGGAGGTGACAGGCCCAACTCCGGCCTGTCCCTGCCTCCCACCCCTGAAGATAAATTCTGTCAGCTGACACCGTCGGCAAGGAAACAGAATCACGGCGTGTGGAAATTTTCAACCCCTGATTTCTGCCTCCACGATGAAAATCTGGCCCCAGTATTTTCCAGGATAACAGCAGTCTCCTTCTTTAACAAATCATTTGAGGAAATAAAATAACCAAAAATGTGTCGGGTGGATTTACAACTTTAAAAGAACAATCAAATATAAAGAGACCATTATGATAGTCCAACATAGGTTGAATATGTCTTATACAGCAAGCTGAATCCTCCTCTGTCGAATTGATAACAGAACCAAGTCTAAAGTAAAACAAATTTTGACACCCAGTGGTAACTCTGAGATACTGCAGGTACAACGAGAAACATGCATCGGGGGGAAGTCCATTTTCTTTCCATAAATATTTCATGCATTTTTTCCAGTGGTTCTTATGAAGTTGCTTTTTCCTTGCCATGGAGGTGAGAGAGAACAAAAAACCCTTCAAGTTTATTCGTATTTACTTTAAATTCCCATGGCTTGTGCAAACCACCTCCTCTCAGACTAAATGATTCTGTCTTTTATGCTGCATTATGTTACACAGAGAAGTGCAAAAATATTACAGTACAGGCATCTCACACTCATGGGATTTTTCTCCAACTGATTCTTTCCTGGAACCTCAAAACTATGGAATTTCTTCACTCCCCAGTTCTTTGTTCCTTCCATCATTGTCAGGCTTTTGACCTAAGCTTGTCTTCACCTAATCCTTGCTTCCTGTTTCCCGCCTTCCCTTGTCCCGTTTTCACTGTGTGCAGCTTTGCTGGTATCCTGCACTTTGGGCCTCAAAGCTTCACCTCAGTTTCTTAGTTTAAAAATTGTTGGCATTCAGTTAGAGTTAGTAGGATATGGGGGCTTAACATCTGTTGTTCACCACGGGTGGTTCCTGATGTCAGTCAGGCCACGGGAGGAGGTGGTGGGGACGGGGGTGCTGACTTTCCTTGCTGGCAGAAGGCAAGCAAAACTGGAGTGTGAGCTACAGTGAACTCCTGCTGTTTGCGGCTTCCTGGTTCGCAAATTCACTTACCCGCGCTTTTTACTTTGTAGACAGCATCGCGTGAGCAATGCTCACTTATCCACCATTTCTCCTCCCTCTCTCTTCTTTTCCCGGGGACACGGCAGCCATGACAGAGCATCCAGAACTACAATAACGGCTCTATTCAATTTCAAATCTTCACCAGCATCTAAAATAACTCTATGCCTATCTGTTTTATAAAACTATCCCCTAGTATTCCCATCCCTATAATTCTTAACTAACCCTTCAGAAAGAATTCAAGGAATCCATGCTTTGATAATCTCCTGCCAAGAGCGATGATACTATGCTCAGAGGCTCCCCCGTCTGTCCTATACAGATACTGCACCACATTTTTGCTGGTGAGTCCAGAACTGCACTCACATGCCTGGAACAGATCTAATTGAATCCCATTCAAAAACATGTTCCCCCTTCACGACTTCGCCATTTGCGAGATATTGCAGGAACGTAACCCCTGCAAACAGCAGGACTTTACTGTAATCCAGGCTGCTCTCATGCACCCACTAGTGTTAGCATGAAGGAAAAGCATTGGAGAAGGCCTGAGACCAGGACAGGTCACATAGTTGCCCTGTGAACTAGGGAATGGCTTGTGCAGTAGAGAGGCTGCAAAAGGAAGGAGACAAAAATTAGTTCAAAAATATGACAAAGAAAGTGCAAGGAGTAAAATAATTTGTTGCTACAAACAAATATACTGCGCTGCTCATGCAGACTTATTGAGGTGTGGGTTGAAACAAATTGACCCTTTGCTCAGCTTTGTAATGAATCTCTTTTTTAAAAGCTTGAGCCAAGTTTACAACACCGGATATTTCCTGGTGCTATTGTTGACTCATGTATAAGCAGATAAAAAAATTATATAATCTCCCAATGAATATAAGCTTGTTCCCACATTACAAGAACTCAAAAAGTATTCTCTAGCATTGCATTTGAACTTCTAAGAACTGCCATTGCCCCTGGTGATTCTTGTCCTGGCAAATACCTTTTCTTTAATAAAAACTTTATTTGTTCTTGAAAAACTGGAGACAAATAGGAGATCTCAGAAAAGATACCTGAAAAATAAAGCACACAGAGATAAAATAATAGTGGCTGTAACTCTCTGCAGACCAGGCACTATAAGAAATTGAGCTCCTGTATTCATAGAAATATAAAGCACAGAAGGATGTCATTCAGTCTATCATGCCTGTGACAGGTCTTTGAAAGAGCTTTCCGATTAGTCCAGCTCCCCTGCTCTTTCCCCACAGCCCTGGCAATTGTTCCTTCTCCAATATATATCCAATTCACTTTTGAACAACACTTATGGAATCAACCTCTATCACCCCCTCAGGTAGTGCATTCCAGGTCACTCACTGCATTAAAAAAAACTCTTCCTT
This sequence comes from Cetorhinus maximus, assembly GCF_964194155.1. Taxonomy (NCBI): domain Eukaryota; kingdom Metazoa; phylum Chordata; class Chondrichthyes; order Lamniformes; family Cetorhinidae; genus Cetorhinus; species Cetorhinus maximus. The sequence goes on along the minus strand of NC_135883.1, from coordinate 149,765,706 downwards.
TCCCCTTTGGTTTTTTTGTTAATTATGTTAAATCCGTGTCCTCTGGTTACTAACCCTACTTCCGCTGGATGTCGTTTCTATTTTCTCTGACAAAATCCTTCATGGTCTTGAACACCTCTTTGAAATCTGCCCTTAACTTTCCCTGCCTTAAGTAGAATAATTCCAGCCTCCCTAGTCTCTCCACATACTGAAGTTTCTCATCCCTGGTACCATTCTAGTAAATCTCCTCTACATCCTTCCAAAGTGTGGTGCTCAGATTTGGATATAATACTCCAGCTAAACCCTAATGATTTATAAAGGATTAGCATAAATTCCTTGCTTTGTACTCAGTTTGTAAAGCTCACAATCCCGTATCCTGTAATTCTAAATTCTGTAATTCTGTCTCTCCATCTGGACTGACAGACGACTTATAGCTAGTCGATAACATGTGTTAGACAGCTGTGACAGACATGGAACTTGATAGACTGAACATCAACATAGCTTTGCTACAAGAGGCCTGGCTGCTGAGAGTGGATTCATTGAAAGAAGAACATGTTCATCTGACAGGGGGAGAATTCAGAGAAAACACGTGAACAAGGTGTAGGCTTCACTCTAAGGAACTCACTGCTCTCGATGATAGAACCCCCACAAATAGTTCAGAATGTGTTTCCACATCTCAACTCAAATGGAGCCAGTTAACCTCATGAGTAACTATTCTCCAACACTGTGCTCCTCGACACAGGTGAAAAACAGTTCTATGAGGAACTTGACACTGCTATCAACAGAATCCCAAAGTCAGAACATCATTTCCTACTGGAGGATTTCAATGCAAGGGTGGACGTGGACCACAAGGCATGGCCCTCCTGCCTCAGAAGTCTTAGCCAGGGAAAGATAAATGAGAAAGGACAGAGACTTGAGTTTTGCTGCTACCACAAGCTTTGTGTAACTAACACCTCCTTTCAGAACAAACCATGCCACAAGGCATCCTGGAGACATCCAAGATCAGGGCATTGGCATCAGTTGGAATTGATCATCACCAGATGTAACTCTCTGAACAGCATCTTCTACACACACAGCTACCACAGTGCTGACTGTGATACAGATTACTCCCTGGTGTGCACCAGTGTTAGGATGCAATCCTTGGAAGTTTTTTCATCCAAAGCAGAAATGCTTTGACGTATCAATGTCAGCTATGCTGCCTATCCAGATAAAAGCCAACAATTCACCAACTCAATTAAAGAGGCATTCTCCAGCATTCCCACACAGAATGCAGGAGTCAAACGGCACATGAGACACTATCTACAAAACCACACTCTCAACATATGAGAAGCAAGAATGGAAAAATGCTGACTGGTTCAAGGCTAACATGACTGCAATGGAGCCTGTCATTGAAGTCCAATAGTCCACTTACATTAATTACAAGAGTGAGCCAAGCAAGAAGATTTTGAATGTACTAAGAGCCATTTGAAGTCATGTCCAACACTGTTAGGTGTTAAGCCAATGACTACTGGTTACAACTTTGCCAGAATATTCAGGTGTCTTTCAACACAGAGAACACTAGAGGCAAATATGAAGGAATCAAAAAGGGAACAGATCCATCAGCAAAGAAAGCAGCTCCATTGAAATCAAAGACAGGGGAGGTCATCACTGATTGCAATAAACAGTTGGAGAGATGAGTGGAACACTGCCTTGAATTGTACTCTAGGACGAACACTGTCACTAAGGAAGCCCTAGACATTACAGAAAGCCTGCCTATCACAGCAGAGCTGGACATTGAGCAAACAGTGGAGGAGCTTAGCAAAGCTATTGACTAGCTTGCCATGGGCAAAGCTATACTGCCTGAACTCATCAAGCACAGGAAACCGGCAGTCCTGCAACATCTGCAGAAACTTCTCTCTCTGCTGGAGGGAGAGGTTACTGCCTCAGGATATGCATGGTGCAAAGATTTTAACCCTGTACTTTGTCCTTGTTCTTACAAGGACAAACACAGATTGCAACATCAATCGAGTCATCTCCCTTGTGAGCATCATGGAAAAAGTGTTTCTCCATGCTGCCCTTGTCAGACTGCAGATCCGGCTGAACACATCCATCTCAAATACCAGTGTGTTTTCAGAAGTGGAAGATATACAATTGACATGATCTACTCAGTCCAACAGCTGCAAGAGAAATGCCGTGAACAAAGGAGACCATTGTAGATTGCCTTCATTGACCTCACCAAAGGTATTTGGCCATGTGAGCAGAGGTGGTCTATTTAAGCTGCTGGACAAAATTGGCAGCCCACCAAAGCTGCTCAATGTGATCCTCATGTTCCATGACAACAGGATGGGTAATGTGAACTATGTTGGGCAACCCTTTGAGACCTGCAGTGGGTTCAAACAAGGTTGTGTTCTGGCACCAACACTCTTGGGCATAGTCTTCTCTTTGCTGCTGTCCCATGCCTTCGGGCCATCTACAAAGGGTGTCTACTTAGCAGAACTGACAGAAAGCTTTTCAGCCTTGCTCTCTTGAGATCCAAGGTAAAGATGCGCCAAGTCCTCATCAGAGAGTTGCTCTACGCTGATGATGCTGCCCTAGCATTCCATACGGAGGAACACCTGCAGAATCACAGAGTCACACCTGGAGCGGCAAATGGGCAGACTCTCTCACACCTGTAAAGAGTTTGATTTGAACCATCAGCATCAGGAAGAAAAATGTCATAGTCCAGGATGTTGCTACACCACCATCTATTAGCACTGACAATGTGACATTGGAGGTTGTTGATAGCATCACATATCTAAGCTTTACAATCACCAGCAATCTGTCACTTGATGTTGAAACCAACACACGCATCACAACAGCTGAAAATGTTATGCCAAAGCTGAATATGAGTGTGGAAAAACAAAAAACCTGACTGAGAACTGCAAACTTTGAGTCAACCAAGCCTATACGTCCTCAGCTCACTCCTCTACAGTGGTGAGACCAGGACAACATATGCTAGGCAGGAGAAAAGGCTGAACAGTTTCCACCTTTGCTGTCTCAGGCGTATCTTAAGCACCTCTTGGCAGGACAAAGTCACCAACTCAGAGGTCCTGAAACTTGCTAATTCGATTAGCGCACATTCATTGTTAAGTCAATGATGTCTGCGCTGGCTCGGCCATGTTCATCAGATGGATGACGACCATATACCAAAAGACCTTCTGTACAGTGAACTGACCACTGGATCACGACTTCTGGGCATCCGTACCTGTGTTACAAGGGCATCTGCAAACGAGAGATGAAAATGGCAGACATTGGCACTGACAGCTGGGAGACACTGCTGGAGGCTGACTGTTTGGAAGGACATTGGAAGAGGCAGGCAGGAATGAGAAGCTCAGCTGGCTGAGCAAAAGGCACAGAGAAAACAAAGTCCAGCAAACCAAGAACCTCCTCAGCCCACTGTCTTGCTCTGTGCAAATGCGACAGAGACTACCATGCCACAGTGGGGCTCCTGAGCCGCACCTGGTGATGCTTGACACTGAGTTAGCCACCAGGGTACAAATCATTGTCTTACAAGGCAGAAGGCTGCTATTGGAGTGGCAAAAATTTAGGAGTGGGTGAAAGGAGGGGAGCAGGCGAAAGGAAGCCCCAGACCCAGTCAGCAGCACCTAGAAGAGCTATCCAATCCAGTCTAGTCTGTGGCTCCAGAGCGGAATGGCTGCGTTCTGAGAGAAAGCAAAGTGTGACATCACGTGAAAACAAATAAGTGAATGGTTGGTGAATATTTTGCCGATGAGCGGGGAGCCAACGGCTGGAGAGCCGACAAGCGGGAAGCCGACGGCCGGAGAGCTGTCGATTGGGGAACTGACAAGCGGGGCGATGAGGGTCAGGGGGCCAATGAGCAGGGATCTGAGGGCCAGGGGGTCAACAAGCAGAGAGCCAAGTGCCGGGGAGCTGACGAGCGGGGAGTTGAGGACTGGGGAGCCAAGGGCCGGGGAGCCAAGGGCCAGGACCGACAAGCGGGGAGCTAAGGACCAGGGAAGTGAGGGCTGGGGAGCCGATGAGCGGGGAGTCAAGGGCCAGGGATCCGAGGGCTGGGGAGCTGAGGGCCAGGGAGCTGACAAGCAGGGAGCCAAGCTCCGGGGAGCTGACGAGTGGGGAGTCTAGGGCTGGGGAGCCGACGGCTGGGACCGACGAATGAGGAGCCAAGGGCAGGCAGGGCCAACGAACAGGGAGCTAAGGACCAGGGAGATGAGGGCTGGGGAGCTGACGGCCAAGGAGTTGACGAGCAGGGAGCTTAGGGCCACAGAGCCGAAGAGCGGGGAGCCAAGGGCCAGGAAGCTGAGGGCTGGGGTGCTGAGGGCCGAGGAGCTGACAAGCAGGGATCCGAGGGCTGGGGAACTGACAAGCAGGGAGCCGAAGGCTGGGGAGCTGAGCGCCTGAGAGTCAACAAGCCGGGAGCCGAAGTCTGGGGAGTCGAAGAATGGCAAGCTGAGGTCCAGAAAGCTGAGGGCTGAAGAGCCAAGGGCCGAGGAGCTGACAAGCGGTGAGCCGAGGTCCAGGGAGCCTACAAGCGGGGAACCGAGGTCAGTGGAGCTGAGGACTGGGGAGCTTACGAGCAGGGAGCCAAGGGCAGGGGAGTGGACATTCTAGGAAGCGGGGACCAGGCATGCAGAGTGGAACAAGAGGCAGGGACAGTGGGGCCCACTGTCATCTGAATAGGTGAGTGACTGGATTTTATAGACTTGGTTTTCCAGACAGGTTTCTCATAAGAAACTGTGAACTTTATTTACAGGGCTTCAGCAGAAGTTACATGCTTCCATCAAGAACTGCAACTCGACACAAACTCCACCCTAAGGTTCCCTGCTCCTCAAGCTGATTCGTTCACACTGTCACATGATACTATACATACAGGGAGCTGAGGGCTGGGGAGCTGAGGGCCTTAAGTCTTAAAGCTACAGTCATGAAATTCTTTAAAGCTACAGTCACTGCATTCCCTAAAGCTACAGTTACTACATTCCTCCCCCTTTAATTTTGTCTTACAATTTGTATTAACAAGAACAATTACATTCATGATGTTACAAATATATACATGGGTAATGAAATGATAAGTTCAGTCTCTCCGGTGGTTTCCTGATCCGGGTGGAACATCATAGCTCTATGACTTTAGAATCTCTTAATGAATCTTCATTTCTTGGAACTGCAGCAACATCAGGTACCTCCTTAGGCATAGGCAGTTCAGTGTTATCCACTCCAACAGAGATATCTGGTATGTCTATCCTTGGTTAATCAATCACAACAGGGACCACAGATTCTACAATGGTTACAGGTGGAATATTAGTGTTTTGGGGTATCTTCCTACTTCTCAAAATGATCCACATGTTTTCAGGTGATCCAGCCCTCCACTTCTATGTGGTACACAATGGTCCGGTCACAGAAACTATTACGCCAGGTAACCAACTCGATCCACCACCGACGTTTCGCACAAATACTGTTTCACTGACAGTAAATTCTCACTCTCGACTATGCAAATGATGAGTTAATTTTTGAATCACTTGACTGTTCTGTACCTTCTCCTCCAAATTGGGAAGTACCAGGCTTAGTATCGTAAGAAGGAGGCACTTCATAAGCAATTCTGAAGGTGTTGAACCTGTAGTATTGTGGGGGTCATTCAATGGTGGGGGTGAAACAGGAAGCATGGAAGTTTAGCCTCCAATGATCCTCCCGATAACTTTATCATCCCAACTTTAAAAGTTTGTACTGCTCTCTCAGCCAATTCGTTAGATGACAAATGAAAGGGAACTGTTTTTACATGTTTGATACCATTCAGGCTCACGAATCTTTGAAATTCAGCACTAGCCTCTGGGGAAATGGTGGCATAGTCGTATTGTTGCTGGATTAGTAATCCCGGGTAATGTTCTGAAGAATATGGGTTCAAATCTTGCCATGGCAGATGGTGGAATTTGAATTCAATAGAAATCTGGGATTAAAAGTCTAATGATAACCATGAAATGCTTGTTGTAAAATCCCATCTAGTTCATTAATCCCTTATAGGGAAGGAAATTTGTTGTCCTTACCTGGTCTAGCCTACATGTGACTCCAGACCCACAGCAATGTGGTTAACCTCTTACATGACCTCTGAAGATGGGCAATAAATGCTGGCCCAGCCAGTGACGCCCACATCCCATGAACAAATTTTTAAAAATGCAGTACCATTGCCTGAGACAATGACTTCTGGCAATCCATGTATAGAAAAACTTTGGTGTAACCTTTCTATAGTTGCATCTGACACTGGCAATCTAACTTCGTACGAATCTAACCATTTGGAATATGCATCAATTGTTAGTAGAAACGTGGTGCCTAGAAATGGACCTACATAATCTATATGCAGTCTCACCCAGGGTCGACCTGACCATTCCCACGGGTGCAGTGGGGCTGCAACAGACAACTTCTGTAGTTGCTGGCACTGGAGACAGTGTTCAACCATTTTTTCTATATCACTGTCTATACCTGGCCACCAGATATAACTCTTTGCAGGCATTTTCATTTTGGAAATTCCAGGATGCGCACTATGCAACTCAGTTAAGAGCGGTTCCCTTCCTCGTGAAGGAACAACGATTCATACACCCCATAATAGGGTACCATCCTGACTACTTAATTCATTCCTTCAAGTGAAGAATGGCTTCAATTCTTCGGGGACTGGTTCTTGGGACCATTCTTTCAATATTTGGTCTCGTACTCTAGACAAGACTGGATCATGGTTCGTCCAGTTCCTTACTTGCCTTGCACAGACTGATGAAGAATCCAGGAAATTCATCGCTAATAAGGTCTCTTGGGGAGTTGGAGCATGTTCAATGCTCTCCTGCAGAGGAAGGCGACTTAGGGCATCTGCATTGGCTAAATGCATCCCTGGTGTGCACATAAAAGTATATGCAGATAAAATCAAAGCCCATCTTTGAATTCTTGTGGAAGTTATGGGAGGGATAGCTTTTTCTTCACTAAGTAGACCAAAGAATGGTTTGTGATTAGATACTACAGTAAAGTTTCGGCCATGTATGTGCTGATGGAATTTTTAACTCCAAAAATATTCGATAATCCTTCTTTCTCAATTTGTGAATAACCCTTCTCGGATGTAGAGAGGGTTCTGGACACAGCCTATTGATCTTTCTGAACCGTCATCCATCTTGTGAGATGGTACCACGCCCATGGCATAGGGAGATGCGTCGCAAGTTAGCACCAGTTCTTTTGTCGGGTCGTAGTGTACCAACAAGTTCAAAGAATGCAAGAGCTGTTTAACTTTTGTGAAGGCTTCTTCTTGAGGTGACTTCCAAGACCAACGTTGGTTTTTCTTTGATAAAGTGTAGAGAGGCTAGGATTGCTGATAAGTTGGGTAGGAATCGACCATAATAATTTACCATACCCAAGAATGACTTGAGCTCGGAGACATTTGTAGGTGAGGGTGCCTCCTTAGCAGCTTTAGTTGTTTCTTCTACCGGGTGTAACCCTTGGGCATCCACCCGGTGGCCCAAGTAAATGACTTCACTTGCCTGAAAAGTACAATTTGCTTTTTTCAAGCACATCCCTGTTTCCAAGAATCGTTTTAAGACTTCTTCCAAGTTAGCCAAGTGTTCCGCTTCTGTTAACCCAGTTATTAGGACGTCGTCCAGGTAGACCATGACTTGAGGTAGTCCCTGCAGCAAGCTCTCCATCATCCTCTGGAAAAGCACACAGGCCGAAGAAACACCGAAAGGCAGGCTCATAGATTGATACAACCCTTTTTGTGTGTTTATGGTTACAAATCCTCTGGCTGTATCATCCAATTCCAGCTGCTGATATCCGTGACTCATATTGAATTTAGTGTAAATTCTCCCTCCTGCTAATTTGGCATACAGATTCTGGATCCTGGGGATAGGGTATGCGTCCAACTTGGCAGCCTTGTTTACTGTTAACTTGCAATCCCCATAGATACAGATGGTCTGATTCAGTTTCAAGATAGGGACTATGGGTGCTGCACATCCCAAAAATTGAACCGGCTGAATAATACCCAGCACCTCTAAATGGTTTAATTTTGTGTCAACCTTCTCTCTCAGGACATAAGGCACAGGCCTGCTTTTTAAAAGTGAGGAGTTGCTTCAGAGCCAACATAGATCTTAGCCTGCAGGACCTGGATTTTCCGCAGTTCCTCTCGAAAGACCTTGTCATATTTCTTTAGCAGCTCTGGCGGTCATCCAGCTCTCAGCTGGAAAATTTCAAACCAATTTAGTTTAATTTATTTTAACCAATCATGAACTAGAAGGCTTGGTCCTTTACCTTCCACTACAATCACAGGGAACTGTGCTGTCTGGCGCTTGTAATAAATAAGCGGAATACTTGACTAACTTGGAAGATGTCTTAAAATGATTCTTGGAAGCAGGGGTACACGTGAAAAAGGAAGAGTGTATCTATCAGGCAAGTGAAGTCGTTTACTTGGGCCAGTGATAATGCCTTTTACTTGTATGGCTTCACCAATATACATTTTCAATTTGGCTGAAGACTGCTCCATATTCAGTTGTTGAGTACCCTTGTTTAAATATTTGAATGTGTGCTCCCCCACTACAGTAAATTATTATGATGTACTGACATCCACTTCCATAATCAAAGGTTTTCCATTGACCTGCAGGGTAATGGTGATGGGCTCTATTTTCCCTACTTTCTCATTAAATAGAGAATAAACATCAGAATTAGTTGTTTCTTGTTCATCCACATTATGTACTCTGATCAGTTTTGCTTGCTGCCTGGGAGTCTGTCTAAATCTTGCTTTACATTACTTCTTTATGACAATAATGGCACTCCACCTCCTTAAAACGGCAAGTTTCAGGGATATGGTTACTTCCACATCGGTAACAATTCATTTTCAGATTTGCTGCTGAGCTGTCTCCTGAATATTTTTAAAATTTTCAGGTAGCAGGGACTGTCTCCTGCTTTGCGGCTGACTCCCTGCTTTTTGCACCACGTCGGGCGATCTGTTCCCACCCCAAATGGAAAACGGCACCATTTTGTACACCCTGTAAGGCCTGTGAATCCCTCTACACTATTTCCAATGCTCTTTTAAAATCCATATTTACTTCAGCCAATAACCATCATTGAATGGCATCATCGTGCACACCACAGACCAAATGATCCCTTAACATACTGTTTAGGGTCTCTCCAAAGTCACTATGTTCAGTTAGCTGTTTCAACTTCACTACATATGTTGCTATGGTCTCCCCTGAAGCTGTTACTCTCAAATTAAATTTGAATCTCTGCATGATTTACGGAGGGTTTGTGTTGAAAATTACCCTTTATGAGGTCTACAAATTCGCTGAACATCTTTTGAGTCAGGAGTGTTTGGGGCCATCAAACTTTGCATTAAATTATAAGTTTTACTCCCACAAATGTTTAGGAGAATTACTTTCCTTTTCTCCTCCATCGTTATTTTGTTTGCTTGGAAGAAGAGACTGAGGCGTTCTATATATTGACTCCAATTCTCTGTGGGTGAGTTGAAGGGGTCGATCCTGCCAAAAAGTGGCATATCTGGCAAGTATATTTTCCCTTTCTTCTGTTTAAAACAAGATACTCACATTCCCTGGGCCAGGGACGGCACCGGAACCAATTTATCCTCGTCATCAGTTGTTATGGACTTGATTTTCCAGACAGGTTTCTCATAAGAAACAATGAACTTTATTTACAGGGCTTCAGCAGCAGTTACATGCTTCCACCAAGAACCACAACTAGACACTAGCTCTGCCCTAAGGTTCCCTGCACTTCAGGCTGATTCGTTCACACTGTCATGTGATACTACACAGTACAATAAGTCTTAAAGCTACAGTCACTACCCTGCTTAAAGCTACCGTTACCACACTGGAGACTGTGTGAGAGCGTGTGTGAGGGGATGAGAGAGAGAGCGTGTGTGTGAGGTAGGGGAGAGGAGTGTGGACAGGGTGAGAGAAGTGTGAGAGGGAAAAGGAGTGTGAGGGGGGAAGAAGTACAAGGGGGAAAGGAGTGCAAGGGGGGAAGAGTTGAGGGGGAAGAGTGTGAGGAGTTACTGGATGCTTTGCTACATGGGGTGGCTGAGGCAGGGAGCAATACGGCTTTTAAAAGAAGTTTATAAATATTTGAAGTCAAGGAGAATGTGGAATATTGGGAGAAAGTGGGCAGTGAGATTAGTTCTGGAGTGTTCTAGCAAAGAGCTGACATAGACTTGACAAGCAAAATGACCTCACTGTTAAGCTTTCTTTGTCTATAGGTTGAGGATGTAATGTTTCGGTTTTGAACTTTGCTTAGGGTTTGAATGAAAAGTGAATCACACTGTTAAGAATTAAAGTAACTTTATATCCAGCAGCTTAGCTGCTGCTTTCAGCTTTCACCTTGCAGCATCCTTCCTTGTGTAATGCACCTCAATTTGGTGCCAGCTGTAGCTCAGTTGGTAGTACACACAAACTTCTAAATTGAAAAGTTTTGGGGTCAATTCCCATCCCAGGACTTCAACAAAAAAAATCCAGGCTAACACTCCAGTACAGTACTAGAGGAGTGCTGTACAGTTGGAGGTGTTGCCTTTTGGGTGAGACATTAAACCAAGGTCTCACCTGTCCCCTCAGGGGCATGTAAAAGAACTACTGCAAAGAAGAGCAGGAGAGTTATCATCAGTGTCCTGGCCAATAACTATTTCTCAATCAACATCACGAGAAACTGATTATCTGATCATTATCATATTGCTGTCTGTGGGAATTTGCTGTACATAAGTTGGCTGCTGCATTTCCGACATTACAACAGTGGATACGCTCCAAGAGCTGTAAAGTGCTTTGAGGTGTCTGGGGGTTGAGAAAGATGCTATATAAATGTAAGTCTTTTATCTAAACATTGTAGGGGGTGAAGGTGAGTAGAGAGGTGTAAGAGTAGGAGAGTGGGAGGTGGATGGTAGGATGCTGATAGGACACAGAGTGGGAGAAGAGAAAGCAAACAGGTGGGTTGTCAGAAGGCTTTTGGAAGATGGTGAGATGGAGGGATTTAGGAAGAGAATGCCAGAGTGCAGGGCTATAATGCCAGAAGGCTCTCTTATCAATGACAGAGTTGAAGAATTGGGAGATGCATAATAGTTCAAACTCAGAAAAGTGAAAGGTGAGGTAAAGGGTTGGAGGAGGTTGCAGAGTAGGACAAGACCATGGAGGAATTTATAAATAAGAAGATTTTGAAACCAATATGCTGTAGGATGGCAAGTTACTGGAGGTCAGTAAAGGCTCAGATGACAAGTGAATGGAATGAGGGAGTTGTCTTCTGGAAGAGGTTGAGCAGGTCGGGCCAGTACTCATTAGAGTTTAGAGGAATGAGAGGTGACCTTATTGAAACAGGTAAGATTCTGAGGGAGCTTGAGAGGATGTTTCCTCTTGTGGGGGAATCTAGAACTAGGCGACACAGATTAAAAATAAGGTGTCTCCCATTTAATATGGAGAGGAGGAGGAATTTCTTCTCTCAGAGGTCATTAGCCTTTAGAGACCTCTACCACAGAGAGCAGTAGAGGCTGGGGCATTGAATATTCAAGTCTGAGTTAAACAGATTTTTAATCTACAAGGGAGTCAAGAGTCAAAAGGGGCAGGCAGGAAAGTGGAGTTACGGCCACAATCAGATCAGCCGTGATCTTATTGACTGGTGGAACAGGCTCAGTGGCCAAATGGCCTACTCCTACTCCCATTTCTTATGATCTTGTGTGGAATGAGAACAGGAAGTGGAATTCTGGGTGAGGAGGAGTTTGTCAAATATAGTATTTAAAAGACTAACAGTTTGGAGACTGGGAAAGTGAACATTGTTTCAATGGAAGCAGGGTTAACATAGGGACTGAGGTATGCAATATTCTGGAAATAGGTGGTATTAGAAATAAATTGGATATGGAGTTTAAAGCTCAGCCTGGAGTTAAGCAGAATATTGCAGTTGCACGGGAATTCAGCCTTAGTGTTTAGCTTGAGAAAGAGATGAACTCAGTGCTTAGGTATAGAGTTTCTGATGGGAATCTTAAAATGATGGTTTAGGTAGTGGTTATGTCTGGCTGAAGGAATTTCTATCTCATCCACAACTTTCTAGGTAGGCAGAGAGTACAGCAACAATCATGGAGTGCCAGTGGCGAGGATGTCTCCAGCATAGAAACTTTTTGTTATTCTTTCATGGGCTATGGGTGTTGCTAGCAAGGCCAGCATTTGTTGCCCATACCTAATTGTCTTTGAACTGAATGGCTTGCTAGACCATTTCAGAGGAACGTTAAGAGTCAGCCACATTGGAATCACAAAAAGGCCAGATCAGGTAAGGATGGTAGATTTCTTTCCTTTAAGGACAACAGAGAACTAAGTGGGTTTTTATGACAACTGATAGTTGTCATGGTCATCATTACTGAGACTAGCTTTCAATACCAGATTTATTAATTACATTCAATTTAAACCAGTTGACATGGTTGGATTTAAATCCACATCCCCAGAGCATTAGCCTGAGCCTCTAGGTTACTAGCCCAGTGATATTCCAACTACACCACCTTCTCCCTTCAAGCTAACTCTATATTTATAAGTAATATCATTATGGAGCAGCATATATATGAGTAATAGGAAGAATGGAACTGTGCAGCATGCCAGAAGCTGTTGAGGACATAAGAGGAGAAGTGATTGCGAAAGATGTGCTGATAAATTAGGGCAGGAAGGAAAGGAAGGAGGAAAGAAACAGAATTTTGGATCTCTTTTAAAATCTTCTTTTTAATATGCCTTTTCTGTGTGGAAACTGGGCTAACTTCAAATAACGATCATTTACTTTGTTTTTCCAAAAAGCAAGAAGGAACGAAGTGAATAATTTTCTCCTACTCCACTGCAGTTTAGGTGCATGAACAGGGCTTCTGCCAAACAGCAGAAAGGGAGAAATCCTGATTCACCTCCAAATTTGCATTAAAAAACCACCTTATCATGTTAGCAGGATATTCCAAACCAGCTTTCAACCAATAGAATTATGAAGTGTATTCATTGTTGTTATGTTGACAAATGCAGCATGCAATTTGAACACAGTGAAGTTCCACAAACAGAAAGTGAATGAATGATCAGATAATCTGTTCCTTGGTCAACATTTCTCCCTCAACCAGATGTTTTACTGCGTGTCTTCAAAATGGCCTTTTATAGGCATCTTAGCAGGCAAAACGTTCTCAGTTTAAAATCTCATCCAGTAGCTTGCATCTCTAACAAGGTGAAACAGTCTCAGTACTGCATTCAAGTATAGATCATCGGTTTCAATCCATATTGGGGCATGAACCCACAAGCTTCTAACTCAAAGGTAAGAATGCTACCAGCTGAGTAAAGTCATCATTCAAAAAGATAGAATAATAGCACTGAATCTCAACCTCGCTAGTCTCCTACACCGTGGCAGGTCATGTAAAAAAAGGCCCAGAGCCATATGGAAAAGCAAATCTGTTGAGGGTCACTGATGAACAGCAAATAGCTCCTGGCTGTATGGTGGGTATGGCTACTGTAGAACAATGATAGAATTGTAAAGGATGATCAAAGGAAATGTTTGGCAAATTTTGTGTAGGTTTGCTGGATCACATCACATTTGCTAATAAAATGTGATACAATGTAATAAAGAAATGCAAATAAATGAGCAGGAACTGTACTATACAAGACCACATCATTATTTAATCAGGTAAATAACCAGGAGTAGCATAAAAAATTTTCCATTATTTTTTATTAGTGCTGACAGACATGTACAAATGCACTACACCTTGTGTTAATCATCCCCGTGGGGCATTCTATACAATTCTGCTTTCATATCAATGGAACAAAATATATTAGGAGCCAAGTTAAAAAGTAAAAGCTTATTATTGTTCCCATGGTTAGAGCGACACTCTTGCAATCTCTCCCAGGGCAGCACAGTGATGCAGTGTATTAATTTTACTACCCTGTCACTCTATCAAGTGCTATGTGTTTACACCTGCAGTGCCCCTTTAACAATTTTTAAAATCTCAGCTGTGTTGCTGGAAATGTGTCAAATGGACCCAAGATTCCTCCCCAAAGGAGAGGAGGGAGTGAGAGAAGCAGGGAGGCAGTCAGTCGCCAATAACAGAAAGTCACCCAGGCTGTATTCACTCAATTCTTGATGACTTTGACCAAAAGAAAAATCGACAAAAGCATACTCAGGCCACAAGCCAACCCTTGTGTTAGGAAATGGGAAAGAACAGCTTCAGAATTTTTTTAAAAAATCCATTAAAATGGCTGTGAGGGAAGAAGAAAATTTCCCTTCAAGCGTGAGCCATCTCAGTTTTTGATAAAGGCAGTGTTGCCAAGACGCTCAAATTCATTAACAATTTATTGATTTTGCACTATTAACAAATGTGATTCATTTCCAGCTATGTTTTAACATTAGGTCAAGGAGATACAGGGTCAAACAGTGAAAATCAAATTTACAATTGATGCCAGGAGCTCTTCTTCACATGAACAATCAGCCATCAAGATATGGAGGGATAGGTTTTGCTCAGATGTTTGGCTGCTGGAGTGTTCCAGCTGATAATTCCACTGGGAGACCTGATCCATTTAAAGGGCTGCGCCAGGCCGGGTCTCACTAGCATTCAGGCAATGGACACTGGAGAGAAAGTAAGTACCCAGGAACAGCCCACCAGCTCTGCCACTGCAGTACTGGGAAGCTCTACCAGTCTCTGGGCTGGAAAAAGGTGGATCGTTGGGTAAGGTTCAATCTTGAAATAGGGGGAGGGAGGACCCAGAGTGGCAGCTACCCAGACTGGTTTTGTTGAATTCAAAGGAGGACTCCTGCTCATCAAAGGCTCAAAGAAATCAGTACAAACTTACCTGTGAATCCTTTTGGATACTGATACTGGGGACCATGCAGAGCACACAGTCCAGACTTAAATTGATAAACAGTGTTCCATGTATAGTTTGGTAGTCCTATTTGCATTTTTAACAAGTCTACTGTCTATCTCAGGCAGATGTTCTAGCTTTGGGGAAACCATAAACCAAAATAACCCAATATACTGAATGACCCCGAAGTGAAGAGAGCAACAAGATTCTATTTTTGCAGCTTTTACTTTAACACAAACCAGAATGCAAAATATAAATGAATTAACAGGCAAATGATACTTCAAATAAAAAGTTAAATTTTACTTTAAATGGTTGAAAGAACAAAGATACGTCTTCTGCAATCACAAGCATTTGTATCATCCCCACTCAAAAGTGCCACTACGGAGCAATACAGTTCCACAATATGCCGTTCTTTATTCACTCAGGGTAGGTCCTGAGTCCTATTCAACAGTAGCTTTCACTTCCAAGTTTCACGGGTACGATTGTCATCAGCAAAAGGCACACTTCTAGGAACCCTTTTTCCCTCCTATCACTGCTTTCTTGTCCCTACAACCAACCCCCACCTCCACAACTTCTCTCCCCCCACCTTAAACCAGCTTATATATCACCCCTCTCCTAATATTACTCAGTTCTATTGAAGGGTCATGAGGACTCGAAACGTCAACTCTTCTCCGTCGATGCTGCCAGACCTGCTGAGGTTTTCCAGGTAATTCTGTTTTTGTTTTGGATTTCCAGCATCCGCAGTAGTTTTTTGTTTTTAAGCAATAGAAGTTGTTGTGGTAGGATTAGATATAGCAGTGTGGGAGGAGGCTTGTGTGGAGCACAAATGCCAGTGTAGGCTAACTGGGCTAAATAGCCTGTTTCTGTGCTGAAAGTTCTATGTAATTCCATTCTCTAAGCCATGAAATCAACTTTTACAACAGTTATGATTCAAACAATGATTAACCCAGCTGTCTGACTGAGTATTCCATGTCAAGGATTGTTTGGCTTGTAGCAAATCTAAGTGCTTACAGAGACCTAGACATGCTAGAACTCAGATAAATGAATGCCCTTGAGTCTGTTGTAAGTAGATAATGGCTCTTGTACTTTGTCTTTGTTGATTATAACTCTGTGCATGTTTGTGATTTTGAAATAATATTTTGATTCCCTTTCTTTCTTTCCACCCTTTCAGATTCCCCTGTGCCACATACTTGACTATTCTCTAATTCAAGGCCCCTAACGTTCCATCCAAATGAAGCAGCTATTTACAAGTACTTCTTTCAATCTAGTCTGCTGTATTTGCTGCTCCAAATGTGGTCTCCTTTACGCAGGGAAGACCAAACGCAGATTGGATGACCGCTTTGCGGAACACCCCAGTTCAGTATGCATGCATGGCCCTGAGCTTCTGGTGACCTGTCACTTTAATTCTCCATATTGCTTTCATGCTGACATCTCTGTCCTTGGCCTGCTGCACTGTTTCAATGAGGCTCAACGTAAACTTCAGGAACAGCATCTTTCAATTAGTCATTTTACAGCCTTCTGGACTCAAAATTGAGTTCAACAATTTCAGAATGTAAACTCTGTCCCCCATTTAGCTTCCTTTTCCTTTCTTGTTTTTTTTTCAGCTAGCAGCACACCTCTCTAGGCTCATCTTTTATTTCTTTGTTTCTTTTCTTACCTCATCTCCATTCCCTTTGACCCTGGAGGACTAGCTTTTGTGTTATTCAAACTCTCCTGTCTTCCACCTCATCACAGGTGTCCTTGCCCCAACCACCGCTAGTTCAAAACCTATTACATCTCTAACTTTTTCCAGCCCTGATGAAAGGTCACAGATCTGAAACTTTAACTCTTTCTCTCTTGCACAGATGCTGCCTAACCTGCTACGTCCTTTTCCAGCGTTTTCTGTTTTTATTTCAGATTTCCAGCATTTACTTTTCTGCTTTTCGATTCATGATAGAGATCCTCTTATCCTCACCTTTCACCCCAGTCTCCGCATTCAATAGATCATCCTCTATCATATCCAGCATTATGCCACCCACAAACACATCTTCCCCTGCCCTCCCCTTTCAGCAGTGAGAGAAGTCCATGTCCAAATGCAGCAAGACCTGGACAATATCCAGGCTTGGACTGACAAGTGGCAAGTAACAGTCACGCCACACAAGTGCCAGGCAATGACCATCTCCAACAAGAGAGAATCTAACCAGCTCCCCTTAGCATTCAATGGGATTACCATCGCTGAATCCCCAAGTATCAACATACTGGGGGTTATCATTGACCAGAAACTGAACTAGCCATATAAATACTGTGGCTACAAGAGCAGGTCAGAGGCTAGGAATCCAGTGACGAATAACTCACCTCCTGACTCCCCAAAGCCTGTCCACCATCTACAAGGCACAAGTCAAGGGTATGATGGAACACTCTCCACTTGCCTGGGTGAGGGCAACAACAACACTCGAGAAGCTTGACACCATCCAGGATAAAGCAGCCCGCTTGATTGGCACCCCATCAACAAATGTTCACTCCCTCCACAACCAACGCACAGTGCCAGCAGTGTGTACCATCTACAAGGTGCACTGCAGGAACTCACCAAGGCTCTGTAGATAACACCTTCCAAACCCACCACCGCTACCAACTAGAAGGACAAGGGTAGCTGACAGATGGGAACACCACCACCTGGAAGTTCCCCTCCAAACCACTCACTATCTTGACTTGGAAAAATATCACCATTCCTTAACTGTCGTTGGGTCAAAATCCTGGAACTCCCTCCCTAACAGCACTGTGGGTGTACCTACACCACATGGACTGCAGCGGTTCAAGAAGACAGCTCACCACCAGCTTCTCAAGGGCAATTAGGGATGGGCAATAAATGCTGGCATAGCCAGCAATGCTCACATCTCCTGAACGAAAAGAAAGTTATGAGGGACCGTTTCCTCCACAACACCCTGGTCTACTCCTATGTCATTCTCAACACCACCTTCCTTTCCCGCAGCACCATTCCATGCAAACACAGGAAATGTAACGCCTGTCCTTTTACCTCTTTCCTTCTCACCATTCAAGTCCCCAAACAGTCCTTCCAAGTGAAACAGCGATTTATTTGTATTTCTTTCTATTTAATATGCTATTTAATAACTATATAATTCGCTGCTCATGGTGTTTGCAGACTGGGCAACCGCTTTGCTGGACCTCTGTTCTGTTCGCAAGTATGACTGAGCTTCCTGTTGCTTGTCGTTTCAATTCTCCACCTTGTTCCCACACAGATCATTCTGTTCTTGGCCTATTACGATGTTCCAATGAAGCTCAACACAAGCTTGAGGAATAGCACCTCATCTTTCGACAGGGTTCTCTACAATCTCCTAGACTCAACAATGAGTTCAACAATTTTAGATCACACCTTGGCCTACATTTTGTCTAATTTCTTTCTTTATTTGTTTACTTTGCATTCAGAAGACTGCTATCCAGCCATTCGCACCCTATCTAGACACATCTTTAGTTTTTTTATTTACCCAATACCATGCAACCTTTTGTTATTTAATCTCTCCTTCCCTCCACCCTATGAAAGACCTTCCCTTTCGTTCTTCCCCAAACCACCACAACCACCACCCCCCACTTTAATTTGCTTAAAGCCTATTACATTTCTATTCTACATTTCTCCATATCTTTCCTCAATTCTGATGAAGGATCATCACTGACCTGAAACGTTAACTCTGTTTCTCTCCCCAGATGCTGCCTGACCTATTAAGTATTTCCAGCATTTTCTGTTTTTATTTCAAATTTCCAACACCTGCAGTATTTTGCAGACAGGTAATTTACTGCCTAGATTCTATCAACAATACTTTACAATCAGCTGTAAACAGTGAATGCTAGTGACGTGATACAGGGCATGGGTTCAGAAAAGTTGCTAAGTAGTATTTGAGTTTGTTGATTTAACCAACATGGCAAAGCTGGCACAGTTGTTGAAGGCCCTACCATACCATGAAAAATGACTCATCAAAATTGCATTATCCTTTCGTCAGCTTGAAATGGCCTTTTATACAATCTCACAGGTGGCTTATAAAATATCTCTCATAACAGAAAGAAAATAGGTAACAGTGCATTTAGTTGCAAATACAAAGGTTTTATTTTTGGTATTATTGTTCCCCAATCAAAGTATACTGTATTTTCCTCCAACCTTCAATAGACACCAAAAGTAAAATACAGTATTCTGCAGTTCTTCCTCAGCATTGGAATAAGATTAGATCACTCAACTCCTCAAGCCAGTACTGGCATTCTGTTATATCATGGCTGATCTGTATCTGAGCTTTATCAATTTGGCTCCATATCCCTTGTTACAAATTCCCAACAAAAACCCTTCAATTTGTTTTTTTTAAATTTTCAATCGATCAATATTCAACAGCTGTTTGGAGAAGAGAGTTCCAGAGTTCCACTGCCCTTTGTTTGAAGAAGTGCTTACTTTATGATCTAGGTGTGTGCTGGAGTCAGTCCCGCTGCCCCTGGAAACAGTTTGGAGGCAACCACAGGAGCTGCCGAGTGCCGAGGTGACTGGTTAAAAAGCCCACCTCAGTGCTCTGGGACTTTGTCCCAGTGTGTGATTGAATAATAGGTCTTCTAGCCCTCACCCCTCAGCCCCCCTACCACTCCATGCCCCATCCATGCCACCTAATGCCAGCCCATGCCCCCACCCAACACCCCAATTGCCTCTTATACCATCTATGCCAACCTATGCCCCTTTATCGACCCTCAAAGGCCCCTCATACCCTCCATGCTAACCCATGTATCCCCACTCATCCCAAAGGCCCCTTATAGCCCCTATGCCAATGTGGTGCCAACACATGCCAACCTATACCTCCCACCCATCACCCTTTGCCCTTGCACCCTCCATGCCAACCCATCTAGTATCCACTATGGGCAGACCTCAGAAGCTTTAAAGTTCCAAGTAACCATTACAGACTTAACTATTTTAAAAAACACTCTCATTGATAAAAACCCATTCAATACACTTAAAACCCCTCAAGTACTTAATTCCTTATAAAAACAAACATTTGTTTTCATAGTCCTATATCAAAGACAGCTAATCCTTAATAACCTTTTAGAGCTATTAGTCAAACCATGAAAAGACAGACCCTCCCACCCCCACTGTGATAATGATAGCTTGTGGAAGCAGTCAAGTAGTAATAATACTATAACGATAGCCCTTATGATTATGTTAACAAACAGCTACTGAAACTGAAAGCACCATTTTTCTTTCAATTTGGGGACACAGCAGGCTGTTTTTTGCAAAGTTTAAAGAGGATGTGAATGACTTGACAGCTTGACAGATCTTCAGATCTTATCTGCCTTTTACAAATATTCACGTCTACTCTTAAAAATCATAAGTCACATACTGTGGGATATGGACCTTGCTCCAATGAAAATGGGGTCTGTTTGAACTCAGCACTGAGTTCAAATGGCTCTGCTGGGTTCAGGTTCCTAGCCTCCCCCATGTGTGTGTCATGTCCCGCTCCATTCCCCAACCGGTGAAAATAGGATCTCTCGGAAATGGGGGTGTGACATCCGGATCCAGGGTCACAGTGCCATTTTGAATAAGGTATGGAGTGTCCATGACTCTGCAAAAATCTGGGCCCAAGGGTGTAGAATTCCACTTGGGCATACGGGCACTGCAAGTGCATTTTGCCCAGCACATTTTACACTAGCTATACAGACTACGGGGATTTCCTCGGTTTTCTGCTGTCCCCTTGCTTAAATTAAGTTTGTGCATTGCCAGTGCAATTAGCATAACCAACAGTTTTTGTTTCAGATATCCAGCATCTGCTGTTTTTATTTGATCTGCTTTATGCTTCGATGGTGACAGAATTGGGGAAAAGACTAAGAAGATTGAGCATTACTCCAAAGAACTAACCGGTAGAGCTGGCCACAATGCAGCATTACAGCAGCTGTTCAGATACAAGATTTCAATGTTAACTGATTATATAGACAGTTTCATATTAAATGTTGACATTAAAGTAGGACAAAAAATTGTGACAGCAACAAGCAGCCTGAAATTGTATAGGAAACATGAACACACAAAAGATTTTTAATATAGATATTAAATAGGCAAAAAGGCTTTCAGTATTTCCTACTGTCAATCAGCTAAAATTAACTATGGTGAATGAACAGATCACCTTCAGGAGAGTCATACAGACTCGAAACATTAACTCTGTCTTCCTCTCCACAGATGCTGTCAGACCTGCTGAGTTTTTCCAGCAATTTTTGTTTTTGTTTCAGATTTCCAGCATCCACAGTGTTTTGCTTTTACCTTCAGGAGAATATTTGTTAGCTTAGGGAGCTTTGGCCTCATAGGCTACTTACTGATATAGAGTGACCTAGGATTTCTGTTCAATGATTTGAGAATGCTGAGTGAAAATCCCCTATCCAAGTAAGCAAAGCCTGCACTGTGGCCGCTTAGTTTTCACTTTGCTTGTAATACAAGACCTACGTATAAACTGGTTTGGGGAGTAAGTGCCACATAAATGCTCAGGAAGATCAAACGGCACTTGTATCACATCTATCCTAATGATCTAAATCTAATCTCAAACTTCTGGAATCATTAACCAAAAATGCTTGGATTTCTGTAATGACTGACAAGCATATTGGACCACCATTCTTCACCTGCACAAAGTGAATTAAACAAGTCAGAACTTATTATTCAACCATGTCTTTCAAATAATTCATCCGTAGCACCATTATATTCCTAGGAAGTACCTCAAAAAGGTTCACGCAGTTTTGTGCGCAACAAAGTTTGCACAAAGCATGATATGGCATTGACATTGACCATGGTCATTCATGGATGGATGCAACTCTATTATCACCTGGTATCTAATGCCAAACAACCTCAAGGCTGCTGAGGTTTAAGTGAAGTGATTATTTAGAAATAAATGTCCCATTTAAATTCGATGAATGGTGGATGGGGGCCAAAACAATAACCCTTATTACATACAAGCTCCAAAAATGAAGTGTGAAAATATTGTTCATATGTGAAACTGCACGTACATAAGTTAGGTAGTCCTTCATTCATATATCGTCTTTTGCGATTCCTTATTTCTGTTAGTTTATGAAGTGACTAATTTTGTTCCCAAGGACTGAATGCAGTCATTTGCTTTGATAACATCAATTACACTTTGCCAAAGAAAAAACTGTTATTAAGGGTGAAAAGGTCTTAAGGCTATAACAATTTCAATGCACTATTATAAAAGACTTGCACATTTCTGCAAAAAGGTGACCTCTGAGTAACATGTTAAGTTATCTGAATATATATAAGCTCCTTCACCAAGCTTTAGTACCTGAAAATTATATACTTGTGCTCTGCATGTTCTTACACCTTATTGTGTTTTTTATATTCCTGTAATATCAGAGATCCTTATATGACACAAAAAATATTGCAGAAATTGCACAGCAGCTTGGTCAGGTTTAAGGGTAGTAGAAATTTAGAACTCTCTTCGGCAAAAGGCAGTTGATGCTAGGCCAACTGTTAATTTTAAATTTGAGATTGATAAGATTTCTGTAACCAAAGATATTAAGAGATATGGGACAAAGGCAGGTTTATGGAGTTTGGTCTCAGATCAGCCATGATCTCACTGAATGGCCGAACAGGCTTGAGAGGTTAAATAGCCATTCCTGTTTCTATGTTTTTAAGATCATCCAAAATCTCTGTTGCCCATATCTTAACTCGCACCAATTTCCATTCACCCATTACAGCTCTCCTGGGTGATCTACATTCGCACTGATTCACCAATGGCTTGATTTTAAAATTTGAACCTCCATGGCCTCACTGCTCCCTAGCAACCCACGGAGAAATCTGGCCTCTTGTGAACAACCATGCCCCCCCAATTCATTTTCTTCACCCCACCATTGGTGACCATGCCTTCAGCCATCATGGCCTCAAGCTCTGTAATTCCCTCTCTAAACTTCTTTGACTCTCCTCTTTTAAGACTCTCCTTACAATCTAATGCCTTGACCAAACCTTTGATCACCTGACCTGATGTCTCCTTTGCTCATTCTCAATTTTTGTCTGATTATGGTCTTGTGACTTTTTACTGTACTAAGTTATTATTGTGTGAAGCTGGAGGTTTGCAGTCTTTGTGTTGGAGAGGAAATTGGGTCAGAACCTCAGCTCGGGATCAAATAGGATACTGAGATTGCAAACAGTCTGGTTCAGCTTGAGGCAATGGCCAAGGAATAGGCTGAAGTCAGTGGCTCAGGAATGGTTCAGGAGTGGCTCACCTCACTCATTGTCAGCTCAAGGGACAACACCACTCACTCTCTCACACACAGCCTCACATCTCCATCTGGCCTCATCTCTTCTGGAGACTGCCTCCTCAGCCCTCACCATCTTGAGGCCACTTGCGTAGATCAGCTTGTGTCCCCACACACATCCTGGGATACTCCCCTTTCCCCAGTAATGCCCCGGCCTTGCAGCCTCTTCTCTGGTGTGAGGCCACTTCTACCCCTTCCCCAAGCAAGCCATAGCCCTGCAGCCATTGAAAAACCAAGCCTGTCTTACAGATGGTCTCGTAAGTAGAGATCTGCCCATGAGACTCCGTAAAAGAGTTGTGCTGCTGCCTGCGAAGATGGGCGCTGATGACCGCATGTGCTGCCCAAAGCAAGGTAGGCAAACAGGTCTCAAAGTCCCAAGTGAAGCGCAGCTCACCACGTGCATGTCACTTATGTTCAGTTGTGACACGCCAATAATCCAGCGTGGGGGGGATGATTCTGGCAAGCTGGGCTTATAATGATATGCAGGTGTATTACAATGAAGTTCCTGATGTGTGGCAGTGGGAAACACAGCCTGCTGTTGACGGGCAGAGCGGACAATTGCAAACTGATTTCACAACATCATGAAACTGATTTTTGGCCTTCCCGCCATATCGTCCACTCACACCCGCCATGATGCCCGATATTAGCAGGCACGGAAAATTCCGCCCATTTTTTCCCCTGATTTTCATCTCATTGCGTGCACATGCCCACATTAAGCACATTTTTTGTTGCCTTTGAGAAAGGACAGTAAGGAATTGGTGGAGTGCAACTCTGAGCATACTTTCAGTCCTGACTGCATCAGATCCAACGGAAAACAGGCAAAATAGACAAAATAGAGTTGTCCAATGTAAGACTTTATGGATAAGGAATGAAAGCAGAAAATATTAGAAAATGAAAAATGTTTGAAAATGGTACACAAAACTGCTGTTACATTGCCAATTGTTGCTAATCTATTTTGGGAATGTGCGTTCGCTGAGTTGTCCTCATGAGCAGTGAATCAGTGACCTTTTGTATACAATTCAGCATGATTAATTTAACTGACAAATCAGTATAAATCTCTGGTGGATCCTGGAAGAGGCCAGAGTGTAGAGGTTTATAGCTGCTGTTACTATATGAACCATTAGTAAACCTGATGGAATTACAGAATGAAATTCTAACTCATTTTGCAATCCCTGGTGAAGTTCAGTTTGCTTAATCTGTATCCACTGAGACGTTAATACAAAAGCAAAATACTGTGGGTGCTAGAAATTTGGAATCAAAGAAAGGAAATAGCAGACAACACGTATGGAGAAAAAAAATATCATTGATGTTTCAAGTCAACTACTTTTATCAGAATGGGAAAAAGCTCATGTAACAGATTTATGCAATTACAGAAGTTCGGAATGAACTGAGGGGAGGAAAGGTCAAAAGGGAAGGTCTTTGAGAGGGTGGAAGGCAGGAAAGATTATAACACAAAGGAATGATGGTGCAGGGCAATTCAAGATGATAGTGGGAGAAATAAAGAAAAAAAAGATGAGTCTAGAGGTGTAAGTGGCAATAGAAGAATTATTAGCAACAGTATTGGTCCAAAAAGATGGGATGGGTGGATATGAAGGAAAATTGTTGAATCCAATGTTGAGTGCAGAAGGTGGCAATGCCTAGTTGAAATGAGATGCTGTTCCTCGAGCTTCAATTAATCTTTATTAGAATAGTGTAGGAGGCCAAGTACTGAGAGGTCAGATTGGGAGTGGGGGAGGAGAATTAAAATGACAGGCACCTTTTGTCATTTGATCTCCCTGCCTTCCGCCCTATCACATATCTTTCATTTTCTTCTCTTCTTTCCTCCTTTCCCTGCCTCTGTAATTGTTTAAAAACTAATACTTCTCTAACTTCTTCTAGTTCTAATGAAAGATCATTTAGTTTGTTTTCCTCCACAGATCCTACCTTATCTGCTGGTTGTTTCCATCATTTTCTGTCTTTGTTTCATTCAGACAATACCCTGTGGTAAGTCAGATTGCTAGAGTGGTTGTATTTTTTGCATTGGATACTGACTCATCCTCCACCTTACCCTATTACATGTTGCAGGCATGATGAAGTTCCCCAAAATCACCACTTCTAAAGGTTACAAACATATGAAAAGACGGATAGGAAAAGGCGATCTGGTTCATCAAGCATTATGACTCCCATTCAATTCATTTCAATTTAGTTCTAGAATTTCTAATCTGCAATGAAGGAGAAACTACGTTTCACTCTATGCAGGACAAGATAGAAGTTTGATTATTAATTTAGAATAGGCTTGTCCAACCTTTTCGCATGGGGGGGCCACATTTCAATTTTTTTCTCACTCAAGGAGCCAATGAGCAAATTTCAGAAAGACGAGGTTTAGCACATTAAGTATGAATTTCAAAAAAAGAAGCTGACATATAATAACTTGCTAGATAGCCTTTTCCTATCCATACACACTCACACTTTCCCCTCACACACATGTTCACATTCTACCCTCTCTCACACACACAGATTCACACTCCTCTCTCACACACTCTCCCCTCAAACACACACACACACGCGCACGCACACACACACAGACATGCACTCACAGACATATTCAGACCATCCCTTCTCTCTCACACACACTCACACCCTCCCCTCTCACAAACACACACACACACTTTCCCCTCTCTCTCACACACTCACACTCTCCCCTCTCTCACACACACTCACTCTCCCCACACCAACACTCACACACAGACAGACATGCACTGACAGACACATATACACCGTCCCTTCTCTATCACACACACACAAACACACACACACAATCTCACACCCTCCCCTCTCACATACACACACACAAGCACACTCACACTCTCCTCTCTCTCACACACTCACCCTCTCCCTTCTCTCACACACACTCACTCTCCCCACACACACACCCACACCCCCCCACACAGACACACACACACACACACACTCTACCCACATACACACACTCACTCGCTCCCTTCTTTCACACTCACACCCTCATATATACTCACCCTCCCCTGTCACATACACTCACACTCTCCCCTCTCTCTCACTCACATCCTCCCCTTCACACACATGCACATCCTCTCCTCACACACTCAGGTCCTCCCCTCACACGCACACAAACACACACACAAACACATTCTCCCCTCTCTTTCACACACACTCGCACTCTCCCCTCACACACATACACACACACTCTCCCCTCTCTCTCACACACACTCACACTCTCCCCTCACACACACACACACACACACACACACAAACACACAATCACACTCAGTGAGTTCTAGAGATAAAACAGCGAGAGTTAAGAGGATAAAACAGCGAGAGTTCAGAGGATAAAACAGCGAGAGTTCAGGAGATAAAGCAGCGAGAGTTCAGGAGATAAAGCAGCGAGAGTTCAGGCGATAAAACAGTGAGAGTTCAGGGGATAAAACAATGAGAGTTCAGGGGATAAAACAGCGGGAGTTCAGGCGATAAAACAACAAGAGTTCAAGGGATAAAACAGCGAGAGTTCTCCCCAGCCCTCCCCCTCGCTCGGAACCTCACTCTCCCCTCACTCCAAGGCCCGCCGTCCCCATCACTCCTAAGCCCTCCCTCTCCCTCGTTCCAAGCCCCGCCTTCCCCCTCACTCCGAGTCCCAGTGGCATCTTCTATCCAAGATGCACTCTTCCTCTCTGCATATGCTGTATATTGTTTACCAACTCACCCAATGGTAGATAGGCGTGCAACTGTGTTCGCGAGCAAAGTGATCTGACAGAAGGAACATAGTAATGATGCTATGCAAATGCTAGTTATTGTTGTTTCTGTTTTTTACCTCCACCCAGCCCCCACAGACACATATAGCCGCCCACACTCTTAGGAAAGAGATCTGGAGATAGGTGAACACTTACTGGTACTCACAATGCCAGTCTTAGTTGCTATTAGGAGATACAAATGAGTAGTGGATCTGAAGACTTCTTTCTGTTCAGTACCAGTGCAGTTGAGATATGAACATAGAGGGGCAGGGATCAACCGAGTACCGCCCTCCCCCCACTCCAAGCCCCGTCTTCCCCTCACTCCGAGCCCCCTCTCCCTCCCACTCGGAGGCCCGTTAGCACCCTCTCTCCAAGGCGCACTCTCCCTCTGGCTCCGAGGTCCACATTCCCTCTTGCTCCGAGGCCCACTCTCCCCTCCCACCCGAGGCTAGCGCCCTGGAACTTACCTTGAAAACTCACCTTCCCAATGTTTCCTGCTCATCCACTCACACGCTGGTTTTTCCCTGCACAGCCTATCAGCAGCAAGTGCAAGAAGAAACCAGCCTACGTTTGGACGAGCAGCTTTACAGCATTTTTCACATGTAAGACAGTTGAATGACTAATGGACTGGGGAGCTGCAATCCGGCCCACAGGCCGCTAGTTGGACAAGCCTGCTTTAGTAGATAAGAAGGAGGCTAGGTTGATCCCTGCCCCTCTATGTTCATATCTCAACTGCACTGGTACCGAACAGAAAGAAGTCTTCAGATCCACTACTCATTTGTATCTCCTAATAGCAACTAAGACTGGCATTGTGAGTACCAGTAAGCGTTCAGCTATCTCCAGATCTCTTTCCTAGGAGTGTGGGCAGCTATATGTGTATGTGGGGGCTGGGTGGAGGTAAAAAACAGAAACAAAAATAGCTAGCATTTGCATAGCATCATTACTATGTTCCTTCTGTTGGATCACTTTGCTCGCGAACACAGTTGCATGCCTATCTACCAGTGGGTGAGTTGGTAAACAATATACAGCATATGCAGAGACCAATATAAAATGAAGCACATGCTGTTTACTTACACAAGTAACAGACACTAATACAATGTGTGGTTCTCCAACCAGACCCTATTCTAAACTACTGATTGATATTGTAGTCCGCACTACACAGCAATTGGGTAATATAGTCACGTGGTCAATCTGCTCATATTCTCTTAAAGGTATATTGCACCTCAGGTTACCACATCCCTCCCCATTTACTTGAAAGTACAATTTACAATCTTTACAATATAGCAGCTATTTACATAAATAAACTATTTCAAATTCAGTCTCTCTGGAGGCTTCTTCAAATGTGTCAAACGCCGTAGTTCTACGACTTTGGACGGTTTATCAGAGGCCTTCCTCTTAGGAGTCATCTGTCCACTAGGCTTTCTAGTAGGAACCTGTAAGTTTGCCTCTTTGACTCTCTCAGGCTCAACAGATCCTACAGGTACTTCCAAACCAAGGGGAGTATCTTCTACATGTGGTGTAGACTCCAAAGGGAAAGCTTGGTGCATCCTTCCTTGTAGATCTGTTTTCCTTTTCCTGAGGTGATCTTGGTGTCTCCTAATTTTCCGACCTTCGACCGATATGTGATAGGACAGGAGTCCTGTCACAGCACTAACTTCACCTGATAGCCATTGGGCCCATCTCCAAAGTTCTTTGCAAAAACTGTGTCTCCAACAGTGAAGTTTCTTTCACGACTGTGGTAATTGTGTCCATTCTTCTGGGCCTCCTGACTACTTTCTACCCTCCCCCCTAAATTCGGCCTTATGAGACTCAAACTTGTCCTGAGATGTCTCTTCATTAACAACTCTGCGGGGCAATGCCCGTGGTCGTTTGTGGCGTAGTCCTATAGCTGAATAGGAAACGTGATAACCTAGTTGCAACAGAGTCTCCATCCAGTTTTTTCATTCCGGACTTGAAGGTCTGGACTGCTCCCTTGGCCAAACCATTGGATCCAGGGTGGTATGTCAAGGTCTTAACATGTGTTATGGCATTGAGACTTATAAATCTTTGGAATTCCCCACTGGTGAATGCCGTTCCATTATCAGACACTATTATCTCTGGTAAACCGTGTATTGCAAAACTCTGACGCAATCTGTCTATGGTGGCGGCAGATGTGAATGATCTCACTTCGTATACATCCATCTACTTTGAGTAAGTGTCTATAATCAAGAGGAATATTATGCCCAAAAAAAGCCCCACGTAATCAACGTGGAGGTGAACCTGCGGTCTTTTTGGCCATTCCCAGGGATGGAGTGGAGCAAAAGGAGGTGATTTTTGCACCTGTTGGTACTGCATGCAGCTCTTGACCAAGTTTCCAATTTCTGTGTCCATCCCTAGCTGCGTGCCAACATTTTCATTCTAGAAATGCCGGGGTGAGCACTATGCAATTCGATCAATAATGACTGCCTTCCTCTTGGAGGCACAATGACTCTCGCTCCCCACAGTAAGATGCCATCCTGGCAGGTGAGCTTGTACCTCCTATTATAATCGGGCTTCATTTCTTTTCCGACTTTGGCTCGTTAGACCATCCCTGCAAGACTTGTTCCCTGACGTGAGACAAAACTGGATGGCGATCTGACCACTCTCTTATTTGTTTGGTATGTACTGGTGATGAATCCAGAAAGTTTAATAACAAGACAATTTCTTGAGGAATGGGGATGTTCACATTGCTATCTTTTAGAGATAATCGGCTCAGTGCGTCGGCATTTGCAATCGGGCTCCCTGGCCGCTGGATAAAAGTATATTCGTAAGCAACTAGACTCAGTGTCTACCTTTGGATGCCTGCTGAGGCAATTGTGGGTATTGCCTTATCTTCCACAAACAACCCTAGTAGTGGCTTGTGACCGGATACAATGGTGAAGTGACGAGCATGGATGTATTGGTGGAATTTCTTAACGCCAAATACAATGGATAAGCCCTCTTTCTCTTTTTGTGAGTATTTTAATTCTGCCACACTGAGTGTTCTTGAGACGTAACCAATGGGCTGTTCGGAGCCATCCGCCATCTGGTGGGAGAGTACTATCCCTACTCCGTAAGGGGATGCATCGCAGGTTAAAATTAATTATTTCTTTGGGTCAAATGTACCAACAGGGCCGATGAATGTAGCAACTGCTTTACTGTCTTAAAAGTCTGTTGTGGTGGAGCTTGCCAAGTCCACCTGTGGTTTTTCTTGAGTAAGCCGTATAATGGAGCCAGTACTGTTGACAAATTTGGGAGAAAACAGCTATAGTAGTTAACCATTCCCAAGAAAGACTTTAGTTCTATGGTGTTTTTCAGCACTGGCACCTCACGAATAGCTCTCACCTGATCTTCTACTGGGTGAGGGCCCTTGTCAACTTGTAGTCCCCGCATATTCGCACACTCCCTGGTCAGGCTTTAGTACTGGAACTATGGTGCTGCCCATTCGGAAAATTGTACAGGCTGTAAGACTCCCAACCTTTCTAGCCTGTCTAATTCGACATCAACTTTCTCTCGTGATGCACAGGGAACTGGCCTTGCCTTCAAGTATCTGGGGGTTGTCCTGGGATCCATGTGGACTTAAGCTTGCAGTCCCTAAATCTTCCCGAGCTCTTCCCTGAACACAGGGGGCTATTTCTGTAATAATTCTTGAAGATCTTTCATTCTGAGTTGAAAAATCTCAGTCCACTCTAACTTTATTTCCTTAGGCTGGTTCCAACCAAATAGGCTTGGATCCTCCCCTGCTACCACTATCAGGGGTAAATTAACAGACTGTCTTCCATACTGTACTGGAACCTTGCATATACCTCTTAATCCTATATCTTCACCAGTATATGTCTTTAATTTAGCATCTGAATTTTCCAGATTTTGCGTGGCCTCCTCCATTCAGATATTTGTGCCATTTCTAACTGGTGCTACTCTCCCAACGCGATGGATGGTGCCATTTTGTGCTCCCTTGATTGCTTCTGAATCCCTGATTGCACTTTCCATTGCGAACGCCAACTCCAGTGCCTTGCTGAAGTCTAAGTTTGTTTCTGAAAACAACCTATTTTGAATGGCATCTTCATTAATCCCACACACTAATTGGTCTCTTAACATGTTGCTAATCAACGTCCTGAACTCACAGTGCGCTATCAGTTGTTTCAAGACTGCTACATAGCAAGCGACTGTCTCTCCAGGGGCGCGACACCTCGAATTAAATTTAAAATGCTGCGTTGTTATCAAGGATTTTGGCTGAAGGTGGCTTTTCACAAGATTTACCAATTCATCAAAGCTCTTGGAATCTGGGGCGTTGGGTGCCATTATATTATGAATTAGGCCATATGTTTTACTGCCACATGTCGATGAAAGGATCGCCTGCCTCTTCTCCTCCCCCGATATGCTGTTGGACAAAAAGAAGAACGCAAGGCGTTCAATATAATGTGACCAGTCATCGGTGGTCTGATGAAACGGTTCGATATGGCCAAACTGTGGCATACTGGAGGGAGATTACTTCGATGACTATGGTGAGGGCTGTACTTACAATCGGCCTGCAAGGCCTGGCTGATTCACTTCAGTGGAATTTTCTCGACTTTCCTTGGTGTCGTCGGCTGTTCAAGTTTTGTCTTCTCACCAGTTGTTATGTTCCTTCTGTCAGGTCGCTTTGCTCGCGAACATGGTTGCATGTCGGTGGTTGAGTTGGCAAACAATATACCGCAAACACAGAGACCAATATAAGATGAAGCGCATGCTGTTTATTACAGAGCAATGTGTGCTTCTCAAACCAGACCCTATTCTAAACTACTGATTAACATTGTAGCTCGCGCTACACAGCCATTAGGTAATACAATCACGTGGTCTATCTGCTCACATTCTCTTAAAGGTGTATTACACCTCAGATTACCACAGTCATTATCATAGAAGATATCTAAAAGCACTGCAGAGAAGCAGAATTGAATGCCAAACAGTACTGGAAAAAGAGTTAAGGGAAGTGGCTGAAGGCAAGTTTGAAGGTTTTAAGGAAGTTTTTGTGAATAAAAAGGTTGAGGTCCAGGGTGGAAAAGGCTACATCTTTTCATAGGAGGATAGATACACGAAAAATAAAGTAATTTAAATTTTAGGTCCTAATTATGAATTACCTTTAAGTTCCAGGTGAAGTCTTAGGCCAGGATTTTTAGGATGGCAGAGTTTCCCTTCCTGCCATCTGAAGAGTCAGCAGAGAACACATCCCTGCCAATATTGCCTGCCCCAAAACCATTTAATGCTCCAACAAGTGTTAATTGGCTGGAGACAGGACTTCTGCCCCGCACTCAGTAGGAAGTCGTGCCTCACAGAGCTGCTGGCTGGCAGCTGTCTACACCCTGCAGCTCTAGAAGCTGCCGTAGACAGGACTGGGACTGCAAGCAGTCCTCAGAGCCAAAATCCCGGGAGTCCAGGACCAGGTAAGTGTGCGAGTCTCAGGGCGGGGAGGGGAGGTGAGGCAATAGTGATGGAAGTGGACATAAGAAAAGGTGCCATAGTTCTTCAGGGGGTCAGGAGGGCCTCAAAGACCATCCTTAGAAGGGAATTGGAGTAGATGGTCAGGAAGGTCAATTTTTCGGGTTATGGACCTGAGGAATGGGCAGCAGTATAAAAGAGGTCTAATGACCTCACGTGGATAGTCAACGCCAGTGAATCTTCACATAACATCTCCTGTCCACCAGCCTCTCATGATGCTCAATATGACATGCCTCCACCAATCACCCATCAGCACTCCCTGGCACTAAGGGCTCATACCGAACATCCAGATACTCTATCACACCCTCACACACATACCAATGTTGCCAGGCTCTCTCCCTCCTCTTGCTGCCTCCATCTCCATCTATTTAGCTATGCAAGGCACATTTCCAAACAGAGCGCTGCACAACCACCAAAATTGTGCCCTCTTTCTTGCAGGACAAGGTGGCAAACAATAGAAGAAAACAGAGCAGAACCAGCAGGGGACAAGGATGCATGCATCTCTTGAGCCCTACAGAATAGATGGCACTCAGTGTCATACGGCCAATTAGAGCTATGGCTGGGTCTTTTAAGAGTGGCAAAAGAATATGTACACATGCAGGACCTATGTAGTCCAAACTGGAATCATATCTTCACATCAGCCAGTTGGGTTGTGTACATTAGGATAGTGCTGATTCAATGCCTTCTGGCACATGGTCGGGGTGCACTGTTGAAATGTCATACAGGCCATGCAGGAAGCGGCCAGCAGTGCAGGCACAAGATAAAAATGGTGCTAGGCCTCTATAGCATCACGAGTGGTGGCATTGTACAGGAGAATTTCTAATTTTTGTCAATGACCTTTTATCAGAAAGACCTCTTTTGAGCCTGCTTTCAATCTGCTAAGAGATTGTTAACTAAAGTTGAAGTCCGTGGACTTGAAGACAAATTATTGACCTGGTAGGATATTGGCCAAGTAGTAAGAGGCAGAGGCAGAATGGCCTTGGTTGCAAATTGGGCCCCTCACTAGCATCTCTTAAAAGGTCAGGCACTCAATTTGAAGGTAAGGTAACTTTTGCCATCTTTTTCTATTGCAAGGTGTCTGGAAGTACTTTGGAATGTTTCTGAAGGTCTTTTGTGTTGAACTCTTGGATTTGCTATAGAGTGATGCTGCATCCTCACAGGAAGAGCAGAGGAGTAAGAGGCCTCTCCACATTAAGGCAGCAAAGGGTAGAGGGGAAAAAATGGCAGCACCTCTGGACAACAAGACTGGTGGTGTAGAAGGCAACCCTTGCACAATGTCCTCTCCCAGGCTGGAGCTGGAATACTCCATGCTCTTTGACAGTGACAGGAGACT
Source organism: Cetorhinus maximus (assembly GCF_964194155.1). Lineage (NCBI taxonomy): Eukaryota > Metazoa > Chordata > Chondrichthyes > Lamniformes > Cetorhinidae > Cetorhinus > Cetorhinus maximus. The sequence continues at coordinate 149,732,107 of NC_135883.1, read as the reverse complement.
ATCTAGTAGGCCAGCTAATGCACCCAACATCTCATTGTACATACCCATCAGTGCTATCCTACATGTCATCCTATCATGGTCATCACCTGCACCGCCTGCTGCAAACCTGTCTGTGACTTCATCATCCAGGGAGCTGGCAAACGAACTATCCTTTACCCCTGGCCTGGTTGCAGTCAAAGGCAGTAAGAGTAAGAATAATGGGAAGGTATCTCACTTGGCAGGATGTGACTAGTAGTGTCCCGCAAGGATCTGTGTTGGGACCACTAATATTCACGATATTTATTAATAACTTGGTTGATGGGATTTTTTTTTATCGTGTCCACGGACAGTCTATACATGGCCCAGCCAGAACTGGACACATTTTTGCGCCTTGTTGTTGAATTCGGCAAGATCTGAAACAGTGCAGGGTTCCTCTAGCGATAAGCATTGCGGGAGATGTTGCATAGTCTGTGGCTCAGTTCCACATTCACAAGTTGGTTGATGGGATAAAAAGACTCATATCCAATTTCTTTGTTGACACAATGATCAGCAACATTATAAACAATGTAGGTGGAAGCAAAAAATTACAGAGATATTGATGGATTATGTGAATGGGCAAAATTGTGGCAAATGGATTTCAATGTGAGCAAATGTGAGGTCATACACTTTGGACCTAAAAAGGATAATACAGATTACTTTCTAAATGGTGAAAAGCCAGTGGTGGTCAGAGACTCATGAGTCTAAGTACATGGATCATTAAAATTTCATGAACAGGTGCGGAAAACATTCAAAAACTAATGGGATATTGGATTTAAAGGTCTAGAATACAAGGGAGTAGAAGTTGTGTTTTAGCAATACGAAGTCCTGGTTAGACCGCACCTCGTGTACTACAAGCAGTTCTCCGCACCACACCTTAGGAAAGATACATTGGTTTTCGAAGGAATGCAGTTTAGATTTACCAGAATGAATCCTGGACTCCAAGTGTTAAATTACAAGGAAGAGCTTACTCAAACAGGATTGTATTTCCTGCAATTCAGAAGTTTAAAAGGTTACTTGATTGAAGTTTTCAGGATATTAAGGGGAACATGTAGGATAGATATTTCTGCTGGTCGGGGAGGCTAAGACCAGGAATAGTGTAAAATTTAGAGCCAGGCCTTTAAGGAGTGAAATTAGGAAATACTTCTACACATGTAGGATGGTAGAAGTTTGGAGCTCTCTTCTGCAAATAGCAATTGATGCTAGATCAATTGTTAATTTTAAAACTGGGATTGATCATATTTTTTGTTTACCAAAGGTATTAAAGGGTATGGGACAAAGGCAGGCATGTGGGGTCATGCCACAGATCAGTCATAATCTCAATGAATGGTAGAATAGGCTGGAGCTAGATAGCCTACTCCTGCTCCTTTCTCTTATATCCATTGGCCTGGAAATTACAAATTGTTGACAATATAATCTTTTCTTATTCTAACCTCGTGATGTAAGTTTCCTGATTGTTATAATATTGCATGAGCACAGAATATGTGAAAATATTGGGGCCTATATACTGAAAATTGAATCTGAAAATTTGCTATCACAAAACAAGTAAACATTGTTTTATGATGTTGTGAACATATGAGAAATAATTCACACTTCAGGATCATATATCAAGCCATTTATACAGCTGCACGCTTGTATGTTGTGACATTTTATGTTCCAAAAACTGAATGAATTTGCCATGCCAAAATTCTGACCAGAACCAGAAACATGTTTGGCACAAGAACGGGATTGAAGTATGGAAATGGGTCCGTGGAGTTAATTGAGTCCAATTAATTCCATTTGAAACAAAAACAAAAATACCTGGAAAAACTCAGCAGGTCTGGCAGCATCTGCGGAAAGGAACACAGTTAACGTTTCGAGTCCGAATGACCCTTCAACAGAACCACAGAACAGGTTCTGTTGAAGGGTCATTCGGACTTGAAACGTTAACTGTGCTCCTCTCCGCAGATGCTGCCAGACCTGCTGAGTTTTTTCAGGTATTTTTGTTTTTGTTTTGGATTTCCAGCATCCGCAGTTTTTTGCTTTTAATTCCATTTGAATATGGAAATATGTAGGTTCCCTGCGAGTCCTAAGAGATACCATCAATTTTCCGGGAAGGATAATTCTGATATCATTTTAAAATGGTGATTTTGAAGTTGTAGGTGTTACTACATTGTCGTGTTGCCTCAAAAAGGGTAATAATTAAAAGGAAAATATAGCTCCTATTGTGAGCCAATATGTTTCAATACATACGCATTTCTATAACATATATATTTTATTTGTAGCTTGCCAATTGTGTGACAATTTTAAGATGGATTGCTGGATTCTGTTTGCGGAAGAGCAGTATTTGTTCTCAGTTATGGAGGGTCGGGGGGAGAACGCCTATATTACACAAAGTGGTATGCAGTTCCCAAGGTGAAATAATATGAAATAATTCATCAGCGTTTGTGTTGATTGCCTGTAAACAGCCCTTGTTAGAATGAAAGAGTTTGACTGTTTTGGCAGTCATAGAAGATACTTAGGATGGAGTGTGTCATATTGTTTAACAAAGGGTAGAAGATACCTCCCAGTGCATCTGGGTGATAGAAATAAGCAACATTAATTACCAGGCTGTCGTCTGCTTATTTTTGCAGATTACGGCCTTTGGGATGGTCCCACTGAGAATCTTGTAAATAAGACTCTTGCAATTTTACTTTGTCGTGAAGCTGTGTATATTGCTTGTCAGGATTCTGAGAGGCCATTCCAATGTTTTTTAAAATGTATTCTTGACTGACAGTTTTAATTAATTTTGAAAGTACGTCATTATTTTCCTGTTATATTGGCAGGACACCAAAATAGAAGACAGGTTCATTATGAGCAATGGGTTCTATGATCTTCCATTTCCTTTTCGCCACACTACTATATGGGCCAGAGGCAAATAAAGAACATTATGGATTGTGCCTCTCTAACCAATCTCAAACCAGTCTTTACAGATGTGTAGTTCAAGAAAATGAGAATCACGGCAGCTTTGGGATTTCCATTGTTCTGAATAAATTTTAAAGTATTTTCATGAAATCAAATATTCTATTACTGTAAACATTTTCCTAACTGATCCATTTTGTTCCTATATTACTTGTGTATCTTCATATAACAATGATCTTAAGTTGTTATCGTTTTCTAAAAAAAATTCACAGACATCGGGAGTGCTTGGTGGTATTGTGTACTATTTCCGATGCATTTCTCAATGGTAGACATGTTCATTGTTCACTTGGATGCCTTCTATCCTGAACATTTTGTGAAAAATGTCAAGTTTCAATTCCTAGGAAATGCTTGCTTGCCTATGGATGTCCACTATTGCTTAAGGTACAAGTGAGAAAAAATCCACAGAATGGTTCAAATCATTACAGAAACTCCGAGAACAAAATTGGATCACCTCCGAAAACTGGCGTAGAGATCGTGATGCGCAGTTAACCTACACGTATTCCTTCTGATGCAGAATGCAACAAACTTCATACTGCCAGCCCATTTGAATGATTTCTGTAGCCAGTGCTATGCCCACTGCTTCATGGCTGCAGCCTGAATAGGGCACAGAAAGCTGTGAAAGGCTAGCACCAGATAAAGCTAGCTTCCACTAGTTAAATGTTAAAACCAGCCCCCACTTCTTAAAGCGGGGGTGCATGCTGGCTGGAGCAGGTGCATGAAATGGCTGGGAAAGAATGTCTGAGCATGAAGGATCTGAATAATGATGCATCAGGGCAGAGAGAATGCTCCAAGGTTTTCCAACGCAACAGTGAGGTGATAGTGCAGGAGATAGGCAGAAGGCACGAGGTCTTTTATCCACAAGAGGTCTGGAGGTCCTCTGGACACACTATAAAGGCAGTGGAAGCAGATAGCCATTGCAGCCAATGCTAGTAGGTAGCCCTGAGGACCTGAATGCAGTGCCGCAAGAATTTCAATGACTTTACATGAGTGGTAATGTCAGCTGTATCTAACCAGCCATAGGTAGGCAAGGCTGCATGTCCTTATCCTGATGGAGGATAATTCATTGGAGTAGCCTTGGCTGAGGCCGTGGCAAGCTGCGGGGCTGAAACCACATCTGATCCTCCTTCTCACACTCCACTTCTCCCTCTTCCCAAAATCTCTTCTGAATTACAAGCAGCTGATGGTATAAAGATGTACTACTTGCTTTTCTCCCACCTCCTCATAACCTTACTCTTGTGCCTTTCTCCTTTTAGAAATCAAAGAACTGGCAGCTGTCAAGACAGTGGTGGGGAAGGGGAAAGTCCATAAGAAGCCAGGCACTGATGATGAAGAATTACTGCCGCTCCATGTCACTCTTGCAGTTGTCAGCTCAGGCACTGACACTGAGGGCAGAATTTTGCCATCAGAGAGCAGGGGGCGGAGCCTGCTCACCGACGCGTAAAATGAAGGAACCCCCAACGTCATCCCGCCCCACGTAAATTTTCAGGAAGGCGGGGGCGCAGCAAAATCAGCTGTGGGCCCGCTGACCTGTCAATGGCCAATTGAGGCCATTATTTAATTTAAATAATTAAAGGACCTGCACGTCCAACCTTAAGGTTGGCGGGCATGCAGGGAGCCCCGGCGGCAAATAAAGAAAACATGAAACCTCATCCAGCAGCGGGATGAGGTTTCATGCAGGGCTTTAAAAATTTTAATAAAGTTATTATGTAAATTATGAACATGTCCCATCTCATGTGACATTGTCACATGAGGGGGACATGTTAGGGAACTTTTTTTTCTATTTTTAATATTATTCAAAGTGGAAGCGATCTCCCTAAGGCTGCACTTAGCCTCAGGGAGATGTGTGTTCTTTCGTGCGCATGTGCGAAAGAGCGCACTCTCGCTTTTAGGGAATCCCCCCCGCCCGCACAGGGAGCGCATAGTGCTTCCTGCCGGACATCACGCTGGGCGGGCCTTAATTGGCCCGCCCACGTAAAATTGCGGCGCAGCCCGCTTCTCCAGGGGGGATCGACTCCCCGCCCGCCGGAAATTGGGTCGGGCCCATCCGCCACACAGGCAGAAAATTCTGCCCTATGCATACTTTGGAGGCCACATCTTCCTGTCGTGAGGCTGATGCTATGGAGATATGTTGACATCAAATATTAAATTTCAATTTAATTTGCTGGACTCACATATGGAGCTTTTTAAAAAAAGGCTGTTTCAACTGTTAAAACACCGACACTGGGTGGAATTATACGCTGGCAGGATTTTACAGTCCAGCCGAAGTCAATGGACTTTTGAATGGCTTACCTGGGCAGGGCCGTAAAATTCTGCCCACTGATTTAAGATAGCTGTCAGAGGTCACCTGACACGTCTGCAACTGCAAATTGGTCAAAATTCTGGAAATTACCCATCTGGATTGCAAACAGGGTGTGCCCAGACTACCCTCCTTTGGAATTTCACACCTGCTAATGTCAAGGTTTACTTCAAAGATGGACTGAAACTTAAAGTGGCTGCCAGCATTTGCATCACTATATGGTTACATTCCATTCCGTCAGGCTGAGAGGGGTTGTCTATAGAGACAATGGCTACCCCTGGAGTGTTGGTACTTTCTTCCCAGCTCATGACATGGAAGAATTGGTCATTTAGAAGTGATGGCTTGGACATTAAAAACATTAACCAGTGAGTCTGTAACACAATAGCCATGGTCCATCTAGACATGAGATAATCAATTACCTTCTGTGGGATAGCCAATCGTCATGGGGAGAGAGGTCATGTGATCGAATCCACCATTTTGAAAACTCTACTTGCTTTGGGGCAGTCTGGAGAAGGAACATCTGAAAGCAGTAAAAATTCTGCTTGTCTCTCTCTCTCTCAACTAAATTGGATTCATTTTCATCACCAGACTATGGGCAACAGAGAAATTCTACAGAAGACTTCAAATTCCAAAGCAGCATTTTCAGGAGAAAAAAAAACCAAGGGCTACAGCTTTAAGAACTGTTTCAGCCATGAACAGCAGCGCCAAGGACCTACAATCAGTGAACTCTCTATTTATTTATTTGCCTTTTCTTGTTGAATCTTAATTTGGCCTAAAGTTAACCTCCTTTACTTTGTAAATTGTATTTTTGTACGTTTATGTGTGTGTGTGTTGCGATAGTCAGGACTTGTGTTTACTTTTTTATTTAATATTTTAAAATATTTTTACCTGGGTGGGGTTTTAACACAATAAAAACTAACCCCTTACTTGTTTAAACTCAAGAAAGCCTGAGTTCTTTGCAATTAGCATGTAAACAGTTAAGTGCATACACAGAATTGGCACGTTCATCCATCCTTTTAAATACATTTCAAAAAACCTGTTATGATCAACGGAAGAGCGGGGAAAAAAGGGGGAATCCTTGCATCCTTCCTCACCTGGTTGTAACACTGGGAATAAGTGTCCTGCAGCCAGGGTAGCACAAGTGTCAGCTCATCAGAAGACCAAGATGAGGACTTTAATAGAGCAGTTTATAGAAGAAGGTTGATATGTATGCACACAGAAATGCTTGGTGCATTGACAGGCATGCTGGAAAGCCTGAAGTCACTATCTTAGATCATGGAGGAGACTGGCACCAATTTTCCACAGAGCTTTTCTCAGAGCCTGCAGCCCATAATTTCCAGCATGGAAATGTTGGCCAACTCCATTATCATACTTGTGCATCCAACCATAATCTGGGGGGGCTTGACAGGGTGGATGCTGAGAGGTTGTTTCCCCTTATGAGAGAGACTAGAACTAGGGTCACAGTTTAAGTATAAGGTCTCCCTTTCAAGGCAGAGGTGAGAAGAATTTTTTTCTTTCAAAGGGTTGTTGGTCTGTGGAATTCTCTTTCCCAGAAAGCTATGGAGGCTGGGTCATTGAATTTATTCAAGGCTGAGTTAGGTAGATTTTTGATAGACAAGGCAAGTCCTATGTAACCATGATGCAGAATCTGATGAATGTTACGACCAGGTGAGGAGGAGTGAACTTGCTCCCCTCTATTCAGCCTCCTCGGTTGGTCACAACAAAGATTTTTAAGTTTCTTTTCCTTGTGGATGCCTTTTTCCAAATCCAAATGTATTTTTACTATATATGTAGTGAACAATAAGGAGCCAATCAATGAGGTTTTCTTCAGTCAAAGAAAGAGAAAGTTTATTAGCCACTAAACGCGAGAAAAAAAAACGCAATGTCACACACACACACACACACACACACACACACACACGTAAAGAAGTAAAGAAAGTTAGAATCCAAATAAAAGTTTTTAAAAACCCAGTTAAAAATCCTCTGCTTGTCTTTGAGGCATAGATTGTTAAACATTGCAGCCGGTTTAAGTTATCTGGTTCCTTGGAGCAGGTGGATGTAAAAGATGTTGCTATTATTACAAGATCTTTGTTCATTGGCAGATCTTAGGTACGCTGATTTCTTGAACCGGGTGCTGCATTTACTCCCAGGGAGATAGTTTGTTAAGATGTGGCAGGCGATATGTACCAGGCGGATCAAATCCACAAGGGAAACTTGGTTGCACCATTACAATGGTTTTGCAATTTACATTTATTACAAGATGTGTGCTCTGAATTCAGAAGTAATATGTCTACCAAGATCTTTAGAGAATTTAAAAAAAATAATTAAAATATTTATTAACAAAATAAAAGATGTCAAGCACATACTTAGGACTACAATTACTACTATAATAACTCCTAAAATTCCTAATTAACCTGACCCCCCAGTTACACTCCCTTTAAGGCAACGGTCCATGATAGATTTTAGATTTGAAACAAACTTAGCAAGTTAACATAATACCCTGGAAAGTGGAATTCCAAATGGCTTTTCTCCAGCTTCAGTTTCATTATATAGCAGACTTATACACAAATGCTGGAGGCTTCATTAAGGCTATTTCACACATTCCTTTTAGATCTTACATGGTCTTCTGACACACAGGCCAAAAGTTTCCACTTGGCAGGTGGGCGGAGCAGGAGCAGACACTCCTATTGTAGCGCTGCTCAGCTTCTGCTCTTGGATGGCGAAGAGGCGTCGTGAGCCACCTTCCAAGGGGATAGCCCTTGTCACCCACCAGCCATCCATCAAGTCGGGCTGGAGCGCTGAAGAGCTGAGGGTGTAGGCATCGTGGGAGTTGTCTGGGTACCTTGCACAAACTTGCAGAATATACATCCTGAGGTCACACACTATCTGCACGTTCATGGAGTGGAATCCCTTCCTGTTGACGAAGGCACCGGGCTCACCTGCTGGCACCTTGATGGCCACATGTGTACAGTCTGGATGTGTACACCGTGGACGCGGGGGAAGCCAGCAATGGCCGCGAAGCCACTGGCTCGCTGTGTCTGGTTTGTCTAATCCCAGCGGAAGAGGATGAAGGCCAATGCACGCCTGAACAGAGCGTCTGTGACCTATTTGACACAAGTGTGTAATGCTGATTGGGAGATACCGCAAAGATCACCCACCGAGCCTAGGAAGGAGCCAAAGGCATAGAAGTTGAAGGCAACTGTGACCTTCAGAGCCATTGGCATGGGGTGTCCGCCCACACAGTTAGGAGAGATCTCAGGGCCAATCATCTGACAGATATAGTTGACTGTCTCCTTTGAGAGTCGGAGCCTCCTTCAGCACTGCACCTCGGACATATTGAGGTAGCTGCTTCACTGCCCGTATACCCTGGCAGCAGGATAGTGGCGTTTTCTACGGCCCCTTCCACCTGGGACTTCCTCTTGGCCCTGCGCCCCTCGTGCCTGCGCCTGTCCTCCCAAAGGTGTCTTCCCTGGAGGCTGATTGTCCACTCCTGGCTTCCTCCTTATTCTAGCCCTCCCTGCCTCCTCAGAGGAGCTGCCTCCAGTGGACACGTCAGAACCCATACCCAGGCCAAAGGGAGGCCTCTGGAAAGCTGCAGACCCAATAAAGATTCCTGACTGAAGAGTGCTGAGCTGAAGGTTCAAAGTACACAGAAAGCTGCTAGTATTTATTTTGAACTGTTACAGATCACACAGGCAAGTTTAAAAAACTTTCTGCAACAAATACTCACAGACCAGATTGACAATCCCACTGAGCCCTCTTATCCCACCCGTGGATGAGTTTTATTTAAAAGTCGCTTACCCACCTGCCCATTGCACCTGTGCGCCAAGCCGAAGATCGCACGAGCGCCTGAAAATCGGCGTTGATTGCTGATTTAAGGGCCTTAATTAGCCCGTTAATTAATGGCAGGAGAGCGTCAAACTTCATTGTGCGCCCACCCAATGAAATATCACGATGGCACACGGTGACGTCGGGATGCTCGCCCGACGTCACCGCGCGTCATTTTACATGCTGACGTGCAGGGCCCGCCCCCTCGCACGTCAAGCAGAAAATTCTGCCCATAACCTTTCATTCTCCTTTATATATGTTCCTCTCTTTTTAATATTTAAATTCTATTGTTCCATATGTCTTTGAAACTGTATCTTCCTCATAATATAAAAACATTCATGTTTCCATTATATATTGTCAGTAACCTTCAGGAAAAATAAACACATTCCTTGGCCTTGCTTATCTGGCTAGTTGTAAACAGACTAAGATATCTTTGAAATCCAAATATCCCTTCATTTATCTAAAAATACAAATTCCCTTCACACCTTACGTGCGAAGCCAGCATCCATGTTTACTCATTAGCATGTCAAGCACCTATCTTCTTTTGATGATTTAAAGCATGCAGTCTGCTTGACTACAAAATGTAATTAAATTACACACAGGCCCAACTATACTTACCCCTATAAGCCTACCTGACAATAAACCAGAAAAATATTATCAAAAAAATGTTAGTTTCATGACAAGTTATATCTCTTTAGCCTTTTTCTCTGCTGAAGTCTTTTCCCAAAATCTCTCTGGTGGTGTCTCTATCTCTTGTGATGGATTTTTAGACTGCAGAGGTAGGGCTTTACTTAAGAGAGATTCCTTATTGTTCCATTAGAAGCTTCTCCAGGTTCCTCTGCTTCTGCTTAGCAAATCCAGTTCTTAAAGTCCTGCTCACTGTATATTCCAAAGGAATTTGATTACCATTTCTGCAGTATTCATTGCTGTAGAACAAGTAATCATTTTGATGTTTCATCTCAGAAACTTATGACACATTTCAACCAACAGGAGATGGGGTTCTTTCATCCTTCACAAGGGATTTGAGTGTCTGATGGTTATATACCCTGGCTGGCTAGCAGTTCTCCATTGTCTTCATAGTTCCTTTTTGAAGTGGGCCTTGACACCCCCAGCTATGACATTCCATGAACAATCATATCAGAGTGTTTCTGCAGTGCGATCCATATAGTAACTTAATGGTCAACCTACATTTCCTAACATCAGGTGACTTGTGGCAGCCATCTTTTAAACAAATTCGTTCATGGTATGTGGACATCGCTGGCTAGGCAAGCATTTATTGCCCATCCCCACTGCCCTTGAGAAGATAGTGGTGAGCTGTCTTCTTGAACTGCTGCAGTCCCTGTGGTGTAGATATACCCACAGTGCTGTTAGGGAGGAAGTTCCAGGATTTTACCCCAAGCAATAATGAAGAATAGCGATATATTCCAAGTCAGGATGGTGAGTGGTTTGCAGAGGAACTTCCAGGTGGTAGTGTTCCCATGTGTATTCTGCCCTTGTCCTTCTAGATGGTAGTAGTCATGGGTTTGGAAGGTGCTGTCAAAGGAAGCTTGGTGAGTTCCTGCTGTGCCTCTTGTAGATGATACAAACTGCTGCCACAGTTCATTGGTGGGGGAGAGAGCGAATGTTTGTGGATGGGGTGCCAATCAAATGGATTGCAGTTTTAGCGCTCAAGCTGATTAGGCAGAATTTTCATGGAGTAGTATATGTGGGCTCCTTGCACCCACTTCCACTGGAGGTGTGGGATCTGTTTGCTGGCATACAGCAGCACATTGCAAGATGTCTGAAGGACTTAGTGAGACTGCGTACAAGTTCTCAGATGCGGCACTGGAGGTTCTAGTGTTGGAGGCCCAGAGGAGGGGAGAAAAGTCCTGTACTCACTCCGGGTGGAAACATGCCACCATGCCCTCCTCTTCCTCTCTCTTGCAGCTTGTGATGCTCTGCCTGTAAATAGTTCTCCCCATTCTCCATTGAATTGTGCTTTGAAGGCCAGAACGTTGCTCAGCATAGTGCAAAGTCTCATCAGTTCTCCCATCAATACTCTTCAGTCGTTGATTAATCACTTCAGAGATTCTGCACGTCAACAGATTTCCTGAGAGGTAAGTTTCACTTCATTCAGCAAATGTGCTCTTATGAAGGGATTTCTTATTTCTAAGACAATCCTATCTCTGAGCAGATCATCCTTCAGTTACTCAAACTCACCGATTCTGCTTGACGTCTTAGTGCAGTCACAAACTGATTACTATTCTACCTCTCTTCCTCAGCTTTCGTGTTGAACACATAGCGTTCATAAATAACACTAGTACAGGGTTCAAAGTGGGTTCTCAAGGCCCCAAAAATTTCACATGACTGGCTTTTCCACTCCTCATTGAGGTCTAGGATGCAATACAGCGTGTAGCACTCTTTCCCCAGCACTAATAACAGAGTTGCTACTCTTTATTTGTTCAGCTTTCTTGTTTAACTCTGAGACAATTTCATAGTTGAGCCATTGAGATTAGAAGATTTTTCAATTCATTTTCAAATCTGCCTTCATCCCTATAGGAGCCGATACTAGGATATTCAAAGCTATACTGACTCATCCAACAGTCAATGTCCTATACAAAGTTGCAGACTGACATGTTAATTATTCTCTGCTGTTCCTTACATCAGTTGGCTCTCTTCCCGCTATCAAAATCCAGTCAATTTCAGCTGCATACTCCAAACACCATGTTCCATGTGGCTTCTGGCTCAAACCTTTAAACACAAAAGGAATGAAATCAGAGGTCACATGACTATGGCAGGCCATAGTACACAACAGGCAACTGTGCACAAAGGCATTTCTCCAAACAAGGACTAGTTTATGCAATGTAAGACCCATGATTACTCGTTCGTGCATGATTTGGGGAAATTTGCATTCGAAGCATAAGTTATGGCTTCAGATATATAACTTCTTAGATTGCAAGGAGACAATGTTGTTGGGGAACACAGGGTTTAGTGAGATGGAGGAACTGAAAGGAATCAGTATTAGTAGGGAAATGGTGTTGGGGAAATTGCCGATAAATCCCCGGGGCCTGATAATCTCCATCCCAGAGTACTTAAGGAAGTGGTCCTAGAAATAGTGGATGCATTGGTGGTCATCTTCCGAGATTCTATAGACACTGGAACAGTTCCTACAGATTGGAGGGTAGCTAATGTAACCCCACTATTTAAAAAGGGAGGCAGAGAGAAAACAGGGAATTATAGACCAGTCAGCCTGACGTCGGTAGTGGGGATAATTCTAGAGTATATTCTAAAATATTTAATAGCTGAGCATGTGGAAAACAGTGGCAGAATTGGACAGAGTCAGCATGGATTTATGAAAGGGAAATCATGCTTGACAAATCTACTGGAATTTTTCGAGGATGTAACTAGTAGAGTTGATGAGGGGAGCCACTGGATGTGGTTTATTTGGACTTTCAGAAGGCTTTCGACAAAGTCCCACATAAGAGATTGGCATGTAAAATTAAAGCACATGGGATTGGGGGTAGTGTATTGAGATGGATAGAAAACTGGTTGGCAGACAGGAAACAAAGAGTAGGAATAAACGGGTCTTTTTCCGAATGGCAGGCAGTGACTAATGGGGTATGGCAGGGATCGTTGTTGAGACCCCAGTTATTCACAATATATATTAATGATTTAGATGAGAGAATTAAATGTAACATCTCCAAATTTGCAGATGACACAAAGCTGGGTGGGAGGGTGAGCTGTGAGGAGGATGCAGAGATGCTTCAGTGTGATTTGGACAAGCTGAGAGAGTGGGCAAATGCATAGCAGATGCAGTATAACGTGGATAAATGTGAGGTTATCCATTCTGGTAGCAAAAACAGGAAGGCAGATTATTATTTGAATGGCTATAAATTGAGAAAGGGGAACGTGCAACGAGACCTGGGTGTCCTTGTACACCAGTTGCTGAAGGTAAGCATGCAGGTGTAGCAGGCGGTAAAGAAGGCAAATGGTATGTTGGCCTTCATAGCCAGAGGATTCGAGTACTGGAACAGGGATGTCTTGCTGCAATTGTACAGGGCCTTGGTGAGACCACACCTAGAATATTGTGTGCAGTGGTTTACCTGACTGATTCCTGGGATGGCGGGACTGACATATGAGGAAAGATTGAGTCAATTAGGATTATATTTGCTGGAGTTCAGAAGAATGAGAGGGGACCTCATAGAAACCTATAAAATTCTAACAGGACTAGACAGGGTAGATGCAGGAAGGATGTTCCTGATGGTGGGGGAGTCCAGAAGCAGGAGTCACAGTCTGAAGATATGGGGTAGACCATTTAGGACTGAGATGAGGAGAAATTTCTTCACCCAGAGAGTGGTGAGCCTGTGGAATTCGTTACCACAGAAAGTAGTTGAGGCCAAAACATTGTATGTTTTCAAGAAGGAGTTAGGTATAGCTCTTGGGGCGAAAGGGATCAAAGGGTATGGGGAGAAAGTGGGAGCAAGCTATTGAGTTGGATGATCAGCCATGATCATACTGAATGGCAGAGCAGGCTTGAAGGGCCGAATGGCCTACTCCTGCTCCTAGTTTCTATATTTCTATGTTTCTATTACAGAAGAGGTAAACAGACTAAGGTTAATAACTTAGCCATCAGCAGTATTTCCAAGATAATTGCATATTAATGTACAAAGGTATGTGGTAACACATTAAAAGGTTATCATGTGCCTTACAACTGGCGTTATCTTACTCACCTGCTACTGTGAACCATCCCAAGATTACATTTGATTGATGGGGTGACATAGCAAGTGAGTACAATAGGTGTCAGCCATGTATTAGTATCAGGTGGAGCACTTCATTCAATATCTTAGAACCATTTGAGCACAGCCGTGGGTGAAAATTACAACAACAGGTTGAGGGAGCTGCCTCCCTTAATTTCTCAGTCTTTCCCAATTCACTTCATCAAAACCTTTAAGAATTTTTAACACCTTTATTTAATCTCCTCTTAGTCTTCTATTATCCAGAGGAATTAGGCTCAGGCCATTGATCCAAGAGAATCTGTGTCTTCATTTTTATCAACATTAAACTTCAGGAAGGTGCAGGTACGTTTGATGTACTTAATCAATTGTGAAGTGCTTTGGTTGCGAGACTGTGAAAGGCACGATATAAATTCAAGAGGTTAGAAATATGTCTTGGGCAGCTGTGTAAAATGGGCGATATCAAATCAGCCTCCCATGGTATGCAGGACATGATATTTAATTCCACTGACAATTCAGCAGTGGCAATATAACACTCTTATTCAGGAAAGGGTGTAAGGAAAGTCCTAGTAACCGTGGGCCAGTTAGTTTAACATCAGTGGAGGTCAAGGTTTTAGGAACAATAACCACGGAAAAAAGATCAACAGGCACTTAAGAGTGGTTTGAGTTAATCAAGGATAGCCAGCATGAATTTGTCAAGGGCAGATTGTGCTTGGGTAATCTATCTGAATTTTTGGATGAAGCAACAAAGAAGGTTGATGAAGGGTTGATGAAGTATGTTGTTCATACAAATTTTAAGAAAGCTTTTGACCAATTCCTACATAAAAGGCTAGTTAACAAAATCAAGGTTCATGGAGCAGGAAAGTTTGTGTCAGCTTGGATTAAAAAATTGGTTTAAGGACAGAAAACAGCGAGTCGTAGTAAATGGTTATTTTTCAGACTGAACTTGTTCCCAGTGCTCGGACCACTGCTTTTTTGATATATTTAAATGACTTGAATATATGAATACAGAGTAAAATTACAAAATTTGCCAATGATACCAAACAATGAGGATGATACAAATCAACTACAATAAAATATAGATAGGCTAGCAGAATGGGCGGAAAAGTGGCAGATAGAATTTAATTTAGAGAATTGTGAGGAGATGCATTTTGGTAGAATGGATAAGGAGAGGCAATATAGACTTAATGGCACAGTTCTAAGGAGTGTGCAGGAACAGAAGGTCTTGGGGGTGCGTGTACATTGATCTTTGAAGGTGGCAGGACATACTGAAACAGTGGTTAGCAAAGCATATGGGATCTTGGGATTCACAAATAGAGGGGTTGAATAAAAAAGGAGAGTTATGCTGAACCTTTATAAAGCTCCGGTTAGGCCACAATGTGAGTATTGCGCCCATTTCTGGTCACCACGCTTTAAGAAAGATGTGTAGGAGATTTACCAGAAAGCTTCCAGGTGTGGGGATTTTAGCTACAAGGTTAGGTTGGAGAAGCTGAGGTTGTTCTCCTTGAAGCAAAGGAGATTGAGGGATATTTGATACAGATGTACTAGACGTGACAGGTTTGGATAAGAACATAAGAAATAGGAGCAGGAGAAGACCATAATGGCCCATCAAATTTGTTCCGGTATTCAGTATGATCGTGGCTGATCTTGGGCTTCAACTCCACTTTCCCACCCACTCCTCATTTCCCTTGATCCCCTGAAAGACCGAAAATCTGTCCATCCAGCCTTAAATGGAGAACAATTCTCTAACAATGGAGAATCCACAACCCTCTGGGATAGAGAATTCCAAAGGTTCATAACCCTTTGAGTGAAGTAATTTCTCCTCATCTCAATCCTAAATGATTGGCCTCTTACCTCAGACTGTGCCCCGACTAGATTCCCTGACCAGCAGAAACAATCTCTCAGCGTTTACCCAAGCCCCTTCAGAATCTTCTATGTTTCAATAAGATTGCCTCTCATTCTTCTAAACTCCAGAGACATACGCCCAATTTATTCAGCCTCTCATCATAGGGCACCATCTTACCCCAGGGACCAATTTAGTGAACCTTTGCTGTACCACCTCTAATGTAAGTATATCCTTCCTTAAATATGGAGACTAAAACTGCACACAGTATTCCAGATGTGGTCTCACCAAAGCCTGCATAATTGTAGCAAGACTTCTTTTATTCCAATCCCCTTGCAATAAAGGCCTCCATGCCATTTGCCTTCCAAACTGTTTGCTATACCTGCATGCTAACTTTTTTGTGTTCCTTGTACAGGCACATCCAAGTCCCTCTGAACATCAATGTTGACAAGGTTCAAACTTTTAAAAAATCTGCTTTTCTATTCTTATGACCAAAGTGAACCTCACACTTCCCCACATCATACTCCATATGCCATCTTGTTGCCTACTCACTTATACCTCTTTACAGCCACTCTGTGTCCTCCCCGCAGCTTAACTTTCCACCTAGTTCCATATCATCAGCAAACTTAGATACATTACTTTCTGTCTCTTCATCTAAGTCATTAATATAGATTATAAATTACTGAGGTCCCAACACTGATCCTTGTGGCACTCCGCTAGTCAAAGCCTGGCAACTTGAAAATGCCCCATTTATGCTCACTCTTTGCCTCCTGTCTCTTAACTAATCCTCTATCCATGCTAATATATTACCCCCAACTCCATGAGCCTTTATCTTGCCTATAAACCTTTTGTATGGCACCTCATCGAATGCCTTTTGGAAATTCAAGTATACTACATCTACTGGTTTTTCTTCATCTAGCCTACTAGTTACATCCTCAGACAACTTTAATAAATTTGTCAAACAGGATTTCCCTTTCATAAATCATGCTGGCTTGTTCTAATCATACTATGCTTTTCGAAGTGTACTTAACAAACTATTCCAGTACTTTCCCGATGAATGATGTTAGGCTAACTGGCCTGCAGTTCCCTGCTTTCTCTCTTCCTTCTTTCTTGAATAGTGGTGTTACATTTGCTAACTTCCAATCTGCTGGAGCTGTTCCATCATCCAAGGATTTTGAAAGATCATTGCCAATGCATCTGCTATCTCTGCAGCTATTTCTTATAGAACCCTAGGATTTAAGCCATCAGGTCATGGGGATTTAACAGATTTGAGTCCCTTGAGTTTCTCCAGTACTTTTTCTCTGCTAATATTACCTTACTTTCCTCACTCTTGTTAGCCCCTAGGTTACCTTCTATTTCTGATATGCAACTTGTGTCTTCTACTGTGAAGGCTGACACAAAATATTTGTTCAGTGTCTACCATTTTCTCTTCCCCATGATAATTTTTCCTCTGTCTGCTTCTAAGGAATCAGTGTTTACTTTAGCCACTCTCTTCATTTGCTGGTTTTTATAACACTCCTAATCCTCAGGCTTATTACTATTCTTTGCAACATTATAAGCCTCTGCTTTTAACCTTAAACTATCCTTAACCTCCTTAAGCCACAGATAGATCTTTCTCAGTGAGTTTTTGTTTTTCAATGGAATGTATTTTTGTTGAACATTTTGAATTGTTTCTTTAATTGTTTCCCACTGTTTATTTATTCTATTTACCCAATCAACCTTAACCAGCTCTCCCCTCATAACTATGTTATTGAATTTGAATTGCTGAAAAGAGAGACATGTTGCCAAAGCTTTTCGGCTTGCATTCATCAGGACAAATGCAAGAATGCCAAATTTCAAAAAATCTCAACAATTTATACCACAGGAGGAATAGGTGCTGATTGGTTGGCAAGTTGACTTTTATTGGCTGAGGCACTACCATGGAGAATTACTTGGGAGCTTGGGGAGAGTACAGTTCCCTGTTGCTTTCTGATTTGAAATTTGAAATGCTTGTGTTTGTCCAGCTGAATGCAAAATGAAAAGCTTCGGCAACATGTCCCTCTTTTGAGCAATATTCAAGTTGCGTACTACCAAGCGCCTGTTTGCAATTGACTTTGTTTTAGTGTAAGAGTCTTTTTTGTGATTGAAATATGTTGTTTTCAAAATTAATGTGGAATTCAATTGTATTATGATCACTATTTGCCAGTGTATCTTTTACTATAACACTACTAGTTAACCCTGACTCATTGCACAATATAAGATCTAAAATAGCTTATTCCTTAGCTGGTTCCACAACATATTGCTCCAGAAAACTGTCATAAAAGGATTCTACAAACTCATTCTCCAGACTACCTTTGCTAATTTGATTGGTCCAGTCTATATGAAGATTGAAGCCCCCCCACAACTATTGCATTGCCTTTGTTAAAAGCTCCAATATATTAATAGCATGCTAATTATATTGTTAAGATACACAGCTGAAGGACACTGTTTAATTAACTATTTTGATCACATATAAATAGGGGACTGGGGTGCATCATCACCCTCGGTAATGACACTTTTGATTTTGAAAGTTTCTTTTCACGATTTTGTTTTAGTTACACTGTCCCACCAGGGGTTGTCACCCCCTCTGATTAATTGATTTTTAGTTTAATTTAATGATTTTTGTTTTGCTTCAAGAATATAAATAGGGAACAACTGGGACATTGGGTGTTGGAAGGAGCAGTATTAGACAGAACCAAATCAATAAACTGTCTTAGTAAAGAGCTGGTTTTGACTTCACCAACTAGCTAGGATTCTATTATGGTTGGCAGCAGAAAATTGTGGCCTAAAGGTGAAGATTATGAACTAAGACTTATTTTCAGGTGGAAGCTTGTAATTGGAGTTACTTTGGGGAAGAATGGCTGAAACAAAATGTAAAACATTAGGGTATGATTTTCCACTGATGTTCTGTGAAGTTGAACTTTGTGACCAGTGGAAGAATGAAGTGATTATGTGGACACAGATTACATCCTTACCAAAGAAAAAGCAAGGTATGGCCATGGAACTTTCACTTCCAAACAAAAGCAGGATCAGGTGCAAAGTATTTTCGGGAACTGGAGGCTCATCATTTGGGTACTGAGGAAGGTTTGGATAATCTCTTAAAATTTATGGACAAAATTTACAAGAAAGATGATCTGTTAAATGCATATGAGGCATGGACAGACTTTGATGGACGGTTATTCCACAGAAGAATATATCATGGAATTTAACAGGTTATATACCAGAATGAAGAAATTCTATTTGGAGATACCTAATTCAGTGCTTGCTTTTAAATTGTTGGATTGTGCTAAAGTATCAAACATGGATAGGCTCCTGTTCTTGACTGGAGTTAGATTCTCAGAAAGAGAACTTTTGAAACAGATGTCTGAAACTTTACAAAAAGATTGGGGAAACATTCATTTCCAGCCACTTTCATGGCACCAATGGAACATCCAACGGCAACACAAAAGGTGGAGGATTCAATGCTGTCAGCATTTTGATATCATTTAGATATGGGGCACAAGCATCAACATGAAACAAGAACCACAAACAAATGAGGATAGAGAGCCTTTTGGTAGCTCTAACAGATGACAGGAATTGGGTAACTATGACAGGAGAATGAACCTTAGACCGAAGAATGGTAAACAGGTGTTTCAGATGTGACTCGAAATATCATTATGCAGAATTGTCCGAAATGGAATAACAGGTCTTTTGAAATGACACATGACAAGGAAGGTGCAGAAGGGGAAAATGGCGATACTGGTCAATCAGAAGGAATTGTACTGGTCATCAGAAACTTTAGTCTGGTAAACCATTTTATCAGCACAGATGTAGTATCCAGTGAAATGTCATTACTGTTGAAAAAATGAATTAGATATGGAACATGATAAGGCAATTGTTTTTGGGAAATCTGTAGATTTACAGTTTACACAATCGGGACATTATTGTATCCCCTTAATAGACCAAACATTTCAAATCATGATGTTAAAGAAGTGTTGATGACATCAAGGGGTAGGAGTTTAAAGGAAAAAAGGCAAATAGTTTTAAAACTACATCAGCAGTTTGTCCATCCATCTTGTCGTAGGTCCAAAATTCTACTAATGGATGCTGGTAATGGATGATGAATATACTGAACTTATGAAAGAGATCAGTGAGAAATGTGATATATGTAAAAAAATCTCGGCGGACACCATCACGGCAAGAAACTTTAATGAAACTAGCAATGGACTTGAAGGTATGGGATAAGGACAAAAACATTTTTATCTTACATTTCATAGACATGGCAACTAGATTCAGTATGTCAAAAGTAATATATAGTAAAGGCAAAAAGGTAATTGTGGACAAGATAATGGAAAAATGGATAGGAAGTGGACTGGGAGCATCAGGTAAATTCCTAAATGACAATGAGGGAGGAAGGAATTTACCAACAATGAATTTAAAAGTATGTGTGAAAATATGAACATCATAGTGATGAACACAACATCAGAAAGTCCCTTTAATAATGGGGTTTGTGAAAGAATCATGCAGTAATTGATGAGATGCTTCACAAAATTTTAGCTGATGAACCCAGCTGTAAACTGACATCTGCCCTGGCATGGGAAGTCCATGCAAAGAATTCACTTCAAATGGTTGGGGGCTACAGTCCCTATCAATTAGCTTATGGGAGAAATCCAAAAATTCCTTCGTTGATGTGGGATCATCCTCTGGCCTTGGAAGGGACTGTAATAAGTTCAATGTTCTCTGAGTAACTGCAGGGTGAAGGGCATTTATCAAGGCTGAGGTTTAAGAGGAAATTTGGCAAGCCTTACGGCACCGCATAAGGCCATCAGAAATAAATTTTAATTCAGCAGACATGGTATATTACAAAAGAGGAGGACACAAAGAGTGGAAAGGCCTGGGTAAAGTTTTAGGCAATGATGGAAAAACAGTAGTTTTACAACATGGCAATCAAGCTGTTAGGGTACATTTCTCGAGGCTAATTTTCACTGATTATACATTTACAGAATCCAAACCGGTAATAGGAAGTGAAGAGGCACCATGCACTTCACATACACATATGTTGGACAATTACGAGGAACAAATTATGCCAGAGAGGGCTGACTGAATACTTGCAAAGTGATACTGAAGCGCACGATAAGGCTACTTATCCCAAAGGCCAACTACCCAAAGTTGGCACTGGAATAACTTATATGCTAGTAGCGGCCAGTGAATGGAGGGATGCCACCATTAAAGGGAGAGCAGGAAAAGCCTCTGGCAAATACTTACATTGGCTGAATGTGAAGATGAGGGACAGATGGTAAGATGGATGGATTGGCAAAATGAGGTAGAGATGTGGAAGGCCAGAAAATGCAGTGAATTCTGAAAGCGAACATGGAAGTGGTCACAGTCCTAGGAAAAGAGCACGGACTTGGAAAAAGGACTATGAGCATAGGAGGGAGAAATTGTGTAGCAGGGTCCAGAAAAATGTAGGAAGGAGAGTAGAAGTCATAGATCAGGTGAGGAATTCCACGAGATATAGAAGCCTTTATGATCAAGAAATTTTAGTGTCTACTAACAAATTAGAAGATAAGTTGATAAAGGACACCAAACGAAAAAAGTTGGAAAGAATTTGATGTATACGCTGAAATACCAGACAGGGGACAGCCAGCCATGTCTCAAAGTTGGATATGCACAGAAAAGTTACTTCCTGATAGAACTTATAAGGCTCAAGCCAGACTAGTGGCTCGAGGTTTCGAAGAGAGACTTAGTGATCAAGATGTCAGTGGACTCCCCCACTGCAGGAAAAGTGAGCTTGAAGATTTTCTTAGCTCTTTACCAACATATTCCCTGGAACGTAAATCGATTGATTTAAAAGCTTAATTTTTGCAGGGTGAGAAATTTAAAAGGGATTTGTTTTTGAAACTGCCTAAAGAAGCTGGCGATATAGAAGGGAAACTGTGGAAATTGAACAAGTGTGTTTATGGGTTGAATGATGCATCAAAGGTAGGGTATTTCTCAGTAGGATCCGTTCTGAAAATGGGTTGTATTCAGCTAAAAGCAGACCCAGCAATGTTCTATTGGTATCACAAGGAGAAACCAACAAGCATCTTTATGATGCACGTTGATGATTTTCAGTGGTGGTGCAAGGTGTTCTGCAGAATTTGAGCAATGGGTGATAGATAGAATAAAGAAGGAGTTTAAGATTGTAAATCAGGCTTCAAGGGGCCTTTAAATATATTAGGGAAGAATTTTCCCATCGGCAAGCGGGGGCGGGGCCCACTCGCCGATGTGTAAAATGACACACGGTGACATTGGGCGGGCGTCCTGACGACACTGCGCCCCATTTAGATTGTCAGTTTGGCGGGCGCGCAGCTGAGTCGGCTGCGCGCCTGCCAAACTGTTAAAGGCCTATTAAGGCCATTAAGAAAGTAATTAAAGTTGTTAAGAATGCTGCCTGTCCAACCTTAAGGTTGGCGGGCAGGCGAAGAGCCCAGGCGGCCTTTGCATTTTTCCTGAAACCTCATCCACGGGTGGGATGAGATTTCATGAAGGGTTTATTAATTAAATTAAAAATTTTGAAAAGATTAATGGGCATGTCCCAGCTCATGTGACAGTTTCACATGCGGGAACATGTCCTTAAATTTTTTTTTCACCTTTATTAAATTTTCCAGAACTTCAACTAATCTCCCTGAGGCACCTCTGTGCCTCAGGGGGATTTCTGCGCTCTTTTGCGCACATGCCCCGACTCAGGGAATCCCCCCCCACCCGCACAGGAAGCGCATAGTGCTTCCGGGTGTGTGTCACGCTGGGCAGGCCTTAACTGGCCCGCCCATGTAAAATGGCGGCACACACCCGATTGAGGACGCTGATAGGGTTCACGCTCGCTCCCGCACGCCCCCGCACAACCCCCCGACGGAGGGAAAATTCAGCCCATAGGGTTGGATATTAAGCAGAAAAGTCGGGGCTGACCTTGAACCAACAGTTTTAATAGAAAATGTCAATCGCATCCTAATAAATTGGGCCAGGTCCTCACAAAAAGAGGATCCTGCATCCAAGGAAGAAATAGGCCAATTAAGAAGTTTGATTGGACAGTTGAGCTGGTTGTGCACTCAGACTAGACCTGATGTTAATTATGACGTATTGGATCTGAGTGCTATGATGAGACAAACTACAGCTGAGGGAGTTCTGAGAGCAAATAAAACATTAAATAAATTAAATGCAGAGAAATGCACACTCAGGTTTCCAGCCCTGGGTGACCCAGGAGATATCAAATTAGTAATTTTTAGCGATGCTTCACATGTTAATCTCCTGGATAGATAGTCTAAGACAGCAGTGTTTATCATATTCTTGGTGGGGAGGGATAACAAATGTTGTCATTGGCCTGGGAAGCAAAGAAAATAAAAAGGCTAGTTAAATACACCTTAGCTGCAGAAACACTGGTTGAGATTTCCCGGTCCTGCCTGTGGTGGAAATAATTGCAGGTAGGACCGAAAATTTGACAGACCAGCCAAAGGTCCTTTGAGTGGGAATTTCCAGTCAATCCTGGCCACTGGCTCTAGTAGAAGTGATAGATATAGGATTTTATTTAACAATTTGAGGGAAATCCTATACCGGGGCATTCTGAGAAAGGTTTGCCATTGAATGTTATGTGGATACCCATTCTCTATGGGATAATGTACATTCAACGAAGAGTGTGACTGAGAAAAGGTTAAAGATTAACCTTGCTAGCATAAAAGAAATGTTAAAGAGAAAAGAAATCTCTAAGGTGGGTCAATGCAAATCAACAATTATCAGACTGTTTAATGAAAGGAATGTTTACCTGAAATTGCTGGAGGTCCTAGAAGAGGGATGTTTTGCATTATGATGGGTTATTTGAAATGTGGAAAATAATTTTTTCTTTGATTTACTTTGAAATTATTTGAGTGTCTTATAAAGTTTAATGTTTAAATAAAGGGGAATCTGCTAATAGTATGTTAATTAAATTGCTGAGATCCACAATTGACGAGCATTGTTAGGGGACAGCTGAGACACTGGGTGTTGAAAGGAGAGGTATGAGACTGAACAAAGTCAAGGATCTCTTCCAGTAAAGAAAAGCTCTCTGTCTTGGTTTTGACTTCACCAACGGGCTTGGATTCTACTAACACAATAATAATAGTAATTTCTTGTCTAATGCTCGGTCCATTGTTATTGTTAGGGGGCCTATAAACTACTCCCTCCAGTGTTTTCTGACTCTTGCTATTCCTAATCTCTACCCATTCTGATTCTACTTCCCGATCTTCTGAGCTAAGATCCTTTCTCATGTCCTTATGTCATCCTTGAGAAAGGAGTGCACAGACATGAAACTATGCCTGAATGAGACATAGATTGAGTAGGGAGTTGGGAATTTGGTTCAGGTGGGAATTAGGGGCAGAGGAGGAAAGTGGTGCCCCTTTTCTACATTTTTTCAGGTTCCAGTTGTTGGTGAGTTTCCTTCCTTATCTTCAAGCTGGTGAGTGCAACTTTCTATTACTTTATGTGTAAATTATTAACTAATTGAATAATTAAATAAGGTTGGACAGAAATGACAGGACTGGTACTGTGCCATCGCTGCAGCATATGGGAATCTGTAGAATGCACTGCAATCCCAGACAACCGTATCTGCAGAAAGTGTCTGCAGCTTAGGCAACTCCAGCTCTGAGTTGCTGAGCTGAAGTCTGAGGTGCAGGCATTGCGGGGCATAGGGGAGGGGGAGAGTTACCTGGACATTTTGTTCCAGAAGGCAGTCACTCTCCTTAGGTTAGACAAAACCTAGAGTTGGTCAGTGGTTGGGGACAGGGGGGATGTGATTTTGAGTCAGACAGGTAAGGGAAACCAGCATGTAGCAATGGAGGAGCCTCAGCCCTTGACTTTGTCTAACAGGTACGAAGTGCTTGCTACCTGTGTGGACAAGCAGAAGGACTGCAAGGTGGATGGTGAAAGATGCCATTCAAGCTGTGGGAGTGAAGAAGAATGTGTTAGTGATAGGAGACAGTATAGTCAGGGGGATATATCCTGTTCTTTGCAGTTGAGAATGAGAGTCCAGACGGCAGCACTGCCTGGCTCATGCCAGAGTTCGAGATATTTGCTCAGGGCTGGAGAGGAACTTGCAATGGGAGGGGAAGGATGCAGCGGTCGCAGTCCATGTAGGTACCAATGACATAGGTAAGACTAGGAAAGAGGTTCTGCATAGAGAGCATGAGGTACTCAGCACTAAATTAAAAAGCAGAACCTCAAAGGTAATCCTGAGCCACATGCAAATTGGCATAGGGTAAATAAGATTAGACATGAATGTGTGGCTCAAAGATTGATGTGGGAGAAATGGGTTTCGATTCATGGCACACTGACACCAGTACTGGGGAAGTTGGAACTGCACCGTTGGGACCGTCTACACTTGAACCATGCTGGGGCCAGTGTTCTAGTAAGTCTTATAACTATGGAAGTAGAGAGGGCTTTAAACCCTCTAGGGGGTGGGGGGGAAGGGCTCATGTAGGAGAAGATTGAGTAATTTAAAAGGAAATGACAAGGCAATAGACCGAGGTAGCAGTAAAGGTAATGATAATCAGAGTATGGCAGGAAGGGACAGTGATTGCAAACTTAAGGATGCGCCAGCAGATAGGACCAGAGTTTACAAAATCAATAAAAAAAAGAATAAAGGGCTCCGTACCTGAATGACCGTTGCAATAAAACAGATGGATTGTTAGTTCACCTGGAAATTCATTGGTATGACCTGATAGCCATTACAGACACGAGGCTACAAGGAAACCAAACCTGGGACCTGAATATCCAAGGGTATGTGACGTTCAGGAAGGACAGGAAGCTGGGAAAAAGTGGTGGGGCAGCTCTGTTAACTAAAGAGGGCATTAGTACTGTAGTTAGCCTTAGTTCTAAAGGTCAAGACGTAGAATCAGTTTGGGCGGAACTAAGAAACAGCAAGGGCCAGAAAACATTGGTGGGACTTGTTTATAGGTCACCAAACAGCAGTGGCAATGTAAATCACAGTATAAATCAGGAAATTATAAGTCCGTGTAACAAGGGTAAAACAATAATCATGAGGGATTACAATCTACATATATGAAGTGGTACATTTTGTTCAGAAGAACGAAGAGAGGTGGCATAAAATAAAGGATACAATTCTAAAGGAAATGCAGGAACAGAAGGATCTGGGTGTATATTTGTGTAAATCATTGAAGTGGCTGGACAGGTTGAGAAAGCAGTTAATAAATTATACTGAATCCTGGGCTTTATAAATAGGGACACAGGGTACAAAAACAAGTAAGTTCAGAAGCTTCATAAAACACTGATTCGGCCTCAATGGGAAGGATGTGAAGGTTTTAAAAAGGGTGCAGAAAAAATTTACGAAAATGGGTCCGAGGATGAGCGACTTCAGTTGTGTGAATAGATTGGTGAAGCTGGGGCTGTTCTCCTTGGAGAAGGGAAGGTTGAGAGGAGATTTGTTAGATATGTTCAAAATTATGAGAGGTCTGGTTAGAGTAAATGTGGAAAAACTGTTCCCATCAGCAGAAGGTCGAGAACCCTAAGGCGATTAACAAAAGAACCAGAGGCGACATGAAATCTCCCCTCTGTACCTGCTCTAGCCTATACATGACTTCAGACCCACAGCAATGTGGTTGACTCTTAACTTCCCTATGAAATGCCTAAGAAAGCCATTCAGTTGCATTCCAGAAGGCAGCTTGTCATCACCTTCTCAAAGGCAATTAGAATGGCTAAAAACTGCTGGCCTTCCTGGTGACAACCACATCCCATGAATAAATAAAATTCTACCAGAATACATGTACAGAACCTCTGGTTGGTTTTTATGTTTTAGATGGAAAGTAGGAGCAGAACCGTTGTTGATTTTTTCCATTTCTCCTCAGTCCAAGGAAAACTATTGCAGTCCCACTGGCAGCCATTATAAACTGAACAATTCAAATCGATTACAACCTAGGAATCAACCTAGGAATTTTTACTGTGTATGGCTCATGACATCATGGAACACATTGCTCTTGGTTTGTTAATGTCATCTGATCTTCTGAAATGTGTTATAATCTTGGTTGCTTTTATCTTCTGAAATAGATAACATGTTGAACTCCAAAGCCATTGATTTAGTGTAGGCAGTGCACACTGACATCTGTGGTTGTTTATAAAGTGCCAAATTCAAGGCTGTGGTAATCAATCAATCTGAACATTTGCCACTATAACACATGTTGTACTTGAAATTCAAGGTTTATTTATCTCAGAAGTTAAGGTTGAATTCTTTAACTGCATGAAAAATAATAGTAATGATTTTAGCATTTAGCTGTGTCTGCAGTGTTTCAGCTTCATAATATTCTGGTTTAGCCAGGAGGGCAGGTCAGTCTAGGGATTTCATGCCTTTGTGTCTATTGTCATTCTCTTCAATGACAGCTGACAAGAGGCAAACAATAGGCTGGATTTTGCGGTAGACATAATGGTGAAACTGTCAGCATTCGCTGTCATTATTAATCTTAAACTGACAGCAACTTCTGGAGTCCGCACGTGTGCAATTAAACACGGAAGAATGTAAGATGCTGTCAGTGATTCCACGCTTCTTTGGATGAGCTGTTGAAGTATCCAGATGGCAATCATTGAACTGGGCAAGAATTCACTCTTTTACATTGTTCACCTCATTGTAAAAACCCTTGAAGAAGTTACACCTTGTTGAATGAGATGTAACTTGGTTTTCCATGGTATACTAAGTTCATAATTACTGCTCAACAGCCTCACTGGCCTTGGAAAACTAGACTTATATTTAAAGTTTGTCAAATTTCTTCATTATGATAAAAGTTCCACATGTTATTATATTTGAAAGAGTTTATAATCTTTTAACTTCTTCCTCAATCCCATGTATATGTTCCAATCATTTATTTTGCTCTCTGCAAAATCTAATTAAAAGTGATGCATAATAAATGCTTTTTACTTCCTGGTTTGCTTTATGTGAGAATACTTCAATATGATTGGCTGATTACTCTGCTTGATGATATAGCTGTTTGCTGTAGATTCCCTTGTCTTGGCGGCTGATTCAAATTGATACTTTGATAAGGAAAAATCCATACCATACCACTGAGATAGTTATATCTTAGTAGTTACTCTCTTCAAGGTCAGCAGCAAGTGCTATAACTTTACCACTGACTGCAAAATCTGGGCCTCTGTGGGATGGAGTAAATCTTATACAGATTTTTTCCCCCTTATTCCCAAGTGTTAAGAGCCTGGGCTGATACAAGATCTAACATGATCTAAAAACAAACAGTGCATATAGCTAAACCTAAATAATTTGGACATTTGAATCAGGATTTTGGGATAGGAGTTTATTATCCACCACTACAACTAAGAAGCCACCTGTACATTTTGGACTTCACCTCCTCTGGAGATTTTGTCGCCACTTTAAAGCTCCTGACCTTACATGCCTGCTTCTATCTATTCCCCAAAATAATGAACATGATTGTCCTGATGGATTTATCAGGGTGAATATTAATCTTCACTACCCATTTGAAACTGGGCAATGAACATGGAGCAGTGGATTTGCCCAATGCTACTTCTCCCCAATCTGGCCAATTGCAATTTTAAATTGTAAATGGTAAGAGTATTCACATAAGTCATTGGGGACATCCTCAATAAGCAAATTGGCTCATTTATTCAAAAAGGGAGGAAGACAAAAAACAAGTAACTGTAGGCCAGTTAGCTTAACAACTGTCATTAGGAAAATGTTAGAGTCTATTATAAAGGATGTATTGGCAGAGCATCTAGAAATATATGATATAATCAAGCAGAGTCAGCATGGCTTCATGAAGGGGAAATCATACCTGACAAATTTATTAGAATTCTTTGAGGAGATAACAAGCAGGATAGATAAAGGGGAGTAAGTAGATGTAATACATTTGAATTTCCAAAAGGTGTTTCAATAAGGTACTGCACATAAGGCTACTTAATAAGATAAGGGCCCATGGTGTTGGGGGTAGTATATTAGCACGGATAGAGGATTGGCTAACTAATAGTTGGGATAAGGGGCGCATTTTCAGGATGGCAACCTGTAACTAGTGGAGTGCCACAGGGATCAGTGCTTGGGGCCACAATTATTTACAATATATATTAATGACTTGGATGAGGGAAGTGAATGTACTATTGCCAAGTTTGCAAGTGACACAAAAATAGGGGGAAGGCAAGTGGTGAGGATGACACAAAGAGTCTGCAGAGGGATATAGACAGGTTAAGTGAATGGACAAAAACTTGGCAGATGGAATTATAATGTGGGAAAATGTGAGGTTATGCACTTTGGCAGGAAGAATAGAGGAGCTGAATATTATTTAAATAGAGAAAGACTGTAGAAAGCTGCAGTACAGAGGGATTTGGGGGTCTTCGTGCATGAATCACAAAAAGCTAGCATACAAGTTCAGCAGGTAATAGGGAGAGCAAATGAAATGTTGTCCTTTATTTCAAAGGGAATGGAGTATAAAAATAGGGGAGTCTTGCTAAAACTATACAAGGCACTAGTTAGACCACACCTGGAATACTGTGAACATTTTTGGTGCCCTTACCTAAGGAAAGATATACTGGCATTGGGGGTGGTCCAGAGAAGGTTCACTAGGTTGATCCTGGGCATGGAGGGATTTTCCTATGAGGAGAGGTTGAGTAGGTTGGGCCTGTACTCATTGGAGCTTAGAAGAATGAGAGGTAACCTTATTGAAACATATAAGATTCTTAGGGGGCTTGACAGGGTAGATGCTGAGAGGTTGTTTCTCCCTGTGGGAGAGTCCAGGACCAGAGGGCATAATCTCAGAGTAAGGGATCATCCATTTAAGACAGAGATGAGGAGGAATTTCTCCTCTCAAAGGGTAGTGAATCTGCCGAATTCTTTACCACAGAGGGCTGTAGAGGCTGGGTCGTTAAGTATATTCAAGGCTGAGCTGGAACATCAGAAATAGGAGCAGGAACAGGCCATTTGGCCCCTCATGCCTGTCATTCAATAAGATCATGGCTGATTTTAAATGATTAATTTTTAATTACAGATCTTTACCAGTATGGGAATCAAGGGTTATGTGGAAAAGGCAGGAAAGTGGAGTTGAGGATTATCAGATCAGCCATAATCTCATTGAATGGCGGAGCAGACTCAATGGGCTGAATGGCCCACTTCCACTCCTACGTCTTATGGTTTTACAACATCACATCATGATGCCATTTTAATCTGAGCCCTATGGGAGTGTCTTCCCTGCCATGCCAAACCGACTGGAATAGGATCTAGCTCCAGAAAAGGCCCAAAAAGTATTATTTATTTATTTTTACTTGGCTCCTATGGCGGTCTGATCCTACCTAACACTGTAGCCAAGCTTTTGGTCACTGGTCCCAAAATCTCATGTGACTTGAGATCCAACTTTTTTTTCGCTAGCATTCCTGTGGAACATTTCACCACATTAAGGAGGCTACATAAATGCAAGTCCCTGTTGAGTAAAGAAGATGGCAGTGCAGCTGGCTCTTCAATCACCCGATGCAGTTACTGGTCCCTGCGGCAGAATAGCACATGGAACAAAAACGTGAGGCGTTGTAAAATCACTGCAATGTTAGTGTGCCACACGTCGTAAACGAAGACAGAAATATTTTCATATAACGAAATACAATATTTTATGTATTGAATGTGACAGACCAACAATTCCGATATCAATTTTAAAAAAGAAACTACCTGACCGAGCGTGGTTTCGCCTCCCGTTATCAGAGTGCAAAAATAGACTTTAAGAAACCAGCAGAAGAGAGTCTCTAGAGGGCGGTTATGAATCCCGCCTGACAACAGATAGGGCGGGGGGGGGGGGGGGGGAGAAGTACTTTGTCGTTAAAGTTAAATACGACGAGCTGTTTGTGACAGAGGTGAAGGTTAAGAGGGGAAGGGCCCTGCAGTTGGGCCAGATTCCAGACGCCGCTCGCGCTCAGTTCAAACGGGCCGGAGGCTCGCGCGGTTATGGCGCAGTCAACCGACGGCAAGGCCCTGATACTGGGCTTGTTGGCCGGGGTGGGCATCGGGGTGGCCGCCCTCACGCTGGCGGTTGCCTGGTACCAGAGGACCAGGAAGAGCAACGGCAGCATATCCGCGGCCAGGAGCCGGGTTGACTTTCACAACCACTTGAAAGCCTCCCCGCGTCAGGCCGACATCTTGGAGAAGCTCAGCGGGCTGATCCGCAGCCTGGAGGAGGTGAAGGGCGAGGTGCAGAGCCTGAAGGAGGCCGTGCCTCGCCTGGAGGAAAAGGTGCGGAGAGAGCTCGCCCAGTTCGGGCCGGAGCGGAGTCCAAGAAAGAGGAGCAGCCCCGGCCACACGGCGGCCAGGAAAAGGAAGAGGAGCGAGCAGGTCGCAGAGGATGAAGGTGCAGGTGGAGATGCTGCAGGTGGAGATGCTGCAGCTGCTGGATATGCTTCCCTGAGCTCTGAGGAGGTGGAGAGTGAAGGAGGGTGAGGAACTGAACTCACTTTAATTTTACACAAGCAATAGAGCGAAGTCCAGATGTTTGCATTTTTGTTTAAAAAAAACATGTATAAATCAATTACAAATGTAATGATATGATAACTTTCCAGTGACATTACAGCATCATCACAAGATTTACTTGGCATATTGATACTCCAGAATTCCCCAGATGCTGGAATTGCCCCCGTTGATTTGAATAGAAAACCTGCCATTCAAAGAAGGAGGGAGAGAGAGAAAAAACATGAAACCGTAGACCATTTAGTCTGACATCAGTGTTTGGGGGAAAAATGTGGCAACATGGGCACTTTAGAAAATCATAACAGATTTATGAAGGGGAAGTCGTGTTTGACAAATTTGATAAGAGTTTTTGAGGGTGTAACTAGTAGCATAGGGGAAGCAGTGTATTTGGATTTTCAGAAAGGTGCTGCATAGGAAGTCATTATACAAAATTAGGGATTGTGGATAATATAAACGCAGGGTTTTTTTTTATTGGTTTATGGGATGTGAGTGTCGCCAGCAAAGCCAGCATTTATTGTCCATCATTGCACCTGAGAAGGTGATGTTGAGGTACCTCCTTTAACCACTGCAGCCCATGTGCTGTAGGTACACCCACAATGATGTTAAAGAGGGAGGTCCAGGATTTTGACCCAGCGACAGTGAAGGAGCAGCAATAAAGTTCCAAGTCAGGATGTATGTGACATGATGGAAACTTGCAGGTAGTGGTGTTATCATGCACCTGCTGCCCTTGTCCTCCTAGGTGGTAGAGGTCATGGGTTTGGAAGGTGCTGTTGAAGAGCCTTGGTGAGTTGCTGCAGTACATCTTGCAAAATGGTACGCACTGCTACCACTGTGTGCTGGTGGGATGGGTGCTTTTTCTTGGAGGATGTTGAGCTTTTTGAATGTTGTTGGAACTGTACTGTTCCAGGCAAATGTAGAGTATTCCATTACTATATTTGACTTGAACTTTTTAGCTGGTGGATGTCACGAGTACAGGGGGTGAGTTACTCACTGCAGAATTCCCAGCCTCTGATGTTCTTGTGGCCACAGTATTTAAATTGCTGCTCCAGTTATGTTTCTGGTCAATGATACATACAAACATATGAACTAGGAGTAGGTCCCCTGGCTTCTCAAGCCTGCTCCATCATATGATAAGATCATGGGTGATCTGACTGTGGCCTCATGTCTATTTTCCTGTCTACCCCTTAAACCCTTTGACTCCCTTGTCAATCAAGAATCTATCTATCTAACTCAGCCTTAAAAATATTCAATGACCCTGCCTCTACTGCTCTCTGGGGAAGAGAATCCCACAGACTAATGACCCTCAGAAAAAATTCTCCTCATCTCTGTTTTAAATGAGATACCCCTTATTTTTAAACTGTGTTCCCTCATTCTAGTCTCTCCCATTAGGGAAGCATCCTTTCAGCAATGGTAACCCTCTCCAGGATATTGATGGTGGGTGATTCAACGATGGTAATTACCCTTAGTTCTAGATTCTCCCACAAGAGGAAACATAAGACCATAAGATGTAGGAGCAGAAGTAGGCCATTCGGCCCACCGCGTCTGCTCCACCATTCAATGAGATCATGGCTGATCTGATCATCCTCAACTGCACTTTCGTGCCTTTTCCCCATAACCCTTGACTCCCTTACTGATTAAAAATCTGTCTATCTCCTCCTTGAATATACTTAATAACCCAGCCTCTACAGCGCTCATCCTCTCCTCATCCACTCTGTCAAGATCTCCCTCAGGATTTTAAAGGTTTTGATCAAGTCACCTCTTTCTCTTCCGAACTCTAATGGATACAAGCCTAACCTGTCCAACCTTTCCTCATAAGACAATCAGCCCATTCCTGGTATGAGTCTAGTAAACCTTCTCTGAACTGTTTCTAATGCATTTACACCTTTCCGTAAATAAGGAGACCAATACTGTACACAGTACTCCAGATGTGGTCTCATCAGTGCTTTGTGCAATTGAAGCATAACTTCCCTACTTTTGTATTCAATGCCCCTCACAATAAACAATAACATTCTTTTAGCTTTCCTAATTATTTACTGTATTGTGAATGTTATGTTGCATGAATGCTACTTGCCACTTATCAGCTGCATGGGGGCATGGGCTGCTTCAGCATCTGAGGAATTGCAAATGGTACTGATCACTGTGCAATCATCAGCAAACGTCCCCATTTCTGACCTCCTGTTGGAGGGAAGGCCATTGAAGAAACAGCAGAAAACATTTGGTCCTCCGACCCCTCGCATTACTTACATCCGCTAACATGGGGACCAGGAAGGGGTTTAAGGTAGCCGCAGTTTGGTGGGATTGGGATCAGTTGAGAAGGTGGTGAGACTCATGGAGAAGTTGAACTTAGATAGGGTATGATGTGAAATAAGAGAGAAACTAGAGAAAGATGCAATTTAAGGGCATAGGATCCTTAGGGAAAAATTGGACCCATGGGTTAGGAAAATGGCAGAATCAATCCCCTTTTGTAATTTTAAAGACTTCTCATCTGCTCCTTTTTTTTGTAAGAGGAAGGAGCCACATCCTGGTCTTTCTTTCCTGATGGTTATTCCCACTTATTTACAAGGATGATACCAGAACTCTTTTTTTGCACTTTTTCTATGTTCCTTTGTCCTTTTTGTACTATGATTCCTGCAGTTTTGTTGCATCAGCAGCACAAACTGTTCCATAACATTCTGCAGCTAAGGCAGAAAGTGTTGATAGAATTTTACAAAATCAGACTAGCTATCTATTCATTGATTAAAACTGACTGAATAATAGATACTAAAGTGCATGTTGCATTTATGACTTTTGTCTGTCACTGGATAATGATTGTATTTAGCAATTTTTTGTTATATTTGTAAGATACAAGTATTCCTATTTTCTAAACTGTAAAATACTGTAGGCACACTTTTTACTTGCCACAGTGATGTCATAAAGGATATTAATCTGATCTCCTCTGCATCCTCTGCAGTAGAGCGGGTGCAGAGGAGATTTACCAGGATGCTGCCTGGGCTAGATGGTCTGAGCTATGATGAAAGATTGGATAGGCTGGGGTTGTTTTCCTTGGAGCAGCGAAGGTTGAGGGGGGACCTGATAGAGGCATATAAGATTATGAGGAGCAAAGATAGGGTGGATAGGAAGGCACTTTTTCCATTAGTAGAGGGGTCAATAACCAGGGGGCATAGATTTAAGGTAAGAGGTAGAAGGCTAAGAGGGGAGTTGAGCAGAAATTCTTTCACCCAGAGGGTGGTGGGAGTCTGGAACTCACTGCCTGAAAGGGTGGGTGAGTCAGAAACCCTTGTAACATTTAAGAAGTATTTAGACAGTCACTTGCTTTGCCATAGACTCTAGGGCTATGGGCCAAGCGCTGGAAAATGGGATTAGTGTAGTCAGATCTTTTGTTGACTGGTGAGGACATGATGGGCCAAATGGTCTCCTTCTGTGCTGTAAACATCTGAGTCTATAATTCATCTTTGATCTACAGCATTTGATAAAGCTGTTGGTGTTTAAGATACTTAATATGCTGCGTGCCTGTATCAATTACAAAAGTAGTTCTGATAAAAATTATTCATGGTGGTTAGTAGATCTGATGGACTAAACAATATAACACGTTATATGGTGTATCCCCCCTCACTTCGGCCAACCATTGACAGTCATGCCTTCAGCTGGAATTCCCTGCCTAAGCTTCCACACTACCCTCCTTAAATCCAACCTCTTTCCAAGTTCCTAATATATCTTTATTAAGTACAAAATTCAACATTTTTCTATATTAAAGGTTCCCAAATAGATAGTTGCTGAAAGATAACCTGCGAGTGAGTGAGCAGGGACCAATATTGCTGGATTGAGGACTGTAGGCTGCAAGTGAGGGTAACCTAATAAAGTTATGAAAGCTTTGTTCATTGATAATCTGATTATAACCACTGTTCCTATATCATATCGAATGTGCAGCACAGAAACTTTTAAACTAATCCTGATTTACCATTGACTTGAACCCTGCCTATCAAAACCATTTGATATTTAGATTTGGCAAGGAACATTAATATTAATTTCAGTGGAAATATGAAACATTTCTAAGATTAATGATTTAATAAAACATTAAAATATTATTTCAAACAATGACTGTCCTCATGAATTTGTTTTAAGTTACCAATTAAGAATTAAGTCACATGTTAGAGCAAACATTGAGGAGATTTGGGTTGCTTTGGGAAGTCAGTATATGTTCTATTTGAATGCTAGATGTAAGAGTAAGTTATATAAGTGGCAACACAAGTTTTTTTTTCTCCCTAAATAATTTGTCCTTAACATGCATTCTATTTACATGCTAAGTAAGGCCTATATTTTAAAGAAGTTTTTAAAGTTGTTTGAATTGATTTTTTTTGAGGTAGTCTTAACTGTTTTGAAAGTGGGGTGGTATTACTGTGGTCAGTTAATAGAGCCTGGACATTGGCCTGGAATTCCTAGTCAGCTGAAAAGTGAAGGCATTCACCGCTGACCTTGAAGAAAACCACTCACAAAGATCTAGCAAACTCTGTGATATGGATTTTCCCTGTCCTGATGTCAGTTTGAATCTGGCGCCAAATCAAGGGATCTACAGGTGCCCAACAATAGTGATGTAACCAAGCAGGGTAAGTAGCCAGCCACATTTTAATGTTCTCACTGATAGCAAACCAGGAAGTAAAATGCACTAAATTTTTCACTTTCGAATTACAATTTATAGAGTGTGAAATAAATGTTTAGGACATACACATAGGATTAAGGGTGAAACTGAAATATCATAAACTTGTTTTAAACCTTTTTTTATCATAATGGAGAGATTTGACTTTCTGTAAACATGAAATCAGTTTCTCAGTGCCAGTGAGGCTGTTTAGCAGTAATTATGAACACAGTACGCCTTTTAAACACCCAGTTGCACCTCATTCAACATGGTGTAACTTTTTCAAGGTTTTTCATGCTGAGACCAAAAGCTTAAAAGAGCAAGTTTTTATTAGCTTAGTGATTTCTACTTGATTACAGCTTGGGAGGATTTAAATAGTGCACCTTATGGAGAAGCATACAATCACTAACAGCAGTTTCTCTTTAAAACTGTATATGTTGGACATCAGAAGTTGCTGTCAGTTTCAGGGGAGTGAACACTGACAGTTTTGCTATCAGTACTATTGCAAAATCCAGGCCATTGTGTTCTATTTCAAGCTCGAGGTCCAATAGCTGTTAGTGCATAAACTATTGATAAAGAGGTCAGATGTATAAATTATTTTAAGTGTTACTTGTGTTCATTGGCTGCATGCATCAACAGGGAACCCAATATCACGAGTGGCTTATGCTGCATAAAGGCAGCTTGTTAGGGAGGTGCATTGTGGTTGTAAGATGTGCTGGGGTTTTTTGTAAAGAGAATCTGGTTCTGTAATACTTTATGGAGTAGCTGAACAAGAGAGAGAGAGAGAGAGAAAACAACATTTTTGACAATGCATTAGAAGTCTTCATGCAAGATGTGGAGAAGAGAGAGGTCCTGTATCCGCAAGGGAGCAGAAGGCCCTCCAGATGTATGATGTGGAGCCAATAGGAAGAAGTAGTGGCAGAGGTCAATGAAAACAATGTGCTATTAGAACATCGATGCAGCGGGAGGAGGGAATTTAAGGATATGACACAAGGTGAGTTTGGCTTAAAATGGCATACCCTCTCAACTGTACCACTAACCTCATCTGCTGCTTGATTCACTAGACCTCCATCACCTATCTACCAACAATCTTTATCAATAATACTCAACCCTTCAATTCATATGTTTTACCTCACTTGCACACACTTAGCACTGTTGCAAGCCTCACACCCATAACTCACAGCTCACACACACACTGGTAGCTATTTCAATCATTACAGCTACATCACCTAAACATATTGCAGGACACTTAATGACTCATTTCCCTCCTTCTTGCAGGCAAATGTGATGCATAACAGAGGCAGTAGGAAAGGACTGGAGGAGGACAAATGCACCTGCATGTTTTAATCCCCATAGATGAGACAGTGCTGGTCATCATGGGAAGGGGCATAACTGAGGTCATGGGCACTAGCAGGGATGGAAGGAATTATAATGATATTGGCATACCTAATCCTCCTCCTCCTCTCAACATACTTCTCCATCATCTCAAGTCATCTGACCCGTAAGCTACAGCTAGTGTAAGCACACAATTTTTGCTTTCTCCTCTTCCCTCACTACAACCCAACTCATGTTCCTTTTTCATTTCAGGCGCTCAAGAACTGTAACCTCCTACTTAGTGGAGGAAGACAACGAAGATAATGAAGATGAAGAGACACCATTACTTCATATTATACTTGCTGCTACCAACTCGGACGCTGACATTGTATTTTAGAGGCAAGGCATGTGATGAGACATAGGGTAATAATACACAGGTGCCAGTTTGCAGGAGGGTGAGATTGCACACTAGTTCTGCAAAGGAGTCAGATTACGATTTTCATGGATCAGGCTACAGAAAAAGGCACCAGCCTTTTGGGTTGCATAAACAAATGTTTGGTGCACTGGAAAGCCTGCACACAATGCCCAGGAACATACAATCACAGAGTCACAGAATGGTTACAGCATTGAAGGAAGCCTTTCGGCCTGTCGTGTCTGTGTTGTCTCTCTGAAGCAACAATTCACCTAGTACCACTCCCCGCCTTCTCCCCATAGCCCAGCACATTCTTCCTTTTCAGATAATCCAATTCCCTCTTGAATACCTCGATTAAAGGAGAAACATGGAGGAGTCCAGCCCCAATTTTGTACAGAGCTTGGAGCCCATTCTTTCCCACATGGAATGGGGAAGTTTTACATCAACACACCATCTGTAGGACCCACTAGGATGCAATGTCTGGTTGATGTCAAAATTTCCTTTGCAATATAAACAGCTTCCACTGCAGCACAAATAGCTTTTATCACAAGTTGAGAGCTGCAGTAGAATATCAGATTGCTGCTATAGTGGCTTTGGATACCAATGTCCAAAAGAAGTTCTAGGACATCACAGGGGTTCATTTAATTAGTTTTCCAACAGATTGCTGGATTGTTGAGGGACTGCTATTGATGAGTGACTGTGGCTGTATGGAATATAAACCTGCTTTTTCTCCCAGGATAACATTCCTACACCTACTCCTGCTAGTCCAGAGTGCCTTGCTGTTGCTTGCCATCTAGCCAGCCCAGAATACTGCTTCCCAAGCTGATGTTGGGTCTTCTGGCCCAAAGCTGCTTGAGGTCGCCCTCCAATGACATCAACATCTCAATCGTAGATCAGCTTTCTACCACCCATACTGCCATCTTCCACCACCCACGTTGCCCCACTAGGGAAGCAATTAGTTGGAGCACTCGGGGCCTGGGAAGTGTGTGGGACTGGGGGGTGGGGGGGGTGCAAAAGCTGCTAAATGCTGGAGCCCGGGCTCATTGGTCGAGTAGCCTGCCAATCCAGATGGTCAGTGCCCAAAGCAGCCAATCTGGCACGTAGACCATCCTGACTGACAGGCTACTTGGCCATTGATTGCTGTGTTCAGAACAACAGTAGTCATTGGCCGAGTAGGATACGCCATATTCCACAGTACTTCTTTTCTTGCTTACTTCATGTCAGGATTTGTCTGAGGACTGTTCTATTTCTGTTGGAATTTAGGCGTTGGTGTCTTCTTCACTTCAGAACTGGCTGGAGGCTGCTGGAGCATAAAGTCAGTTAAAATGCCTAGTGCCTCACTACTATCCCCAGAAGGCCCTTCCAACCTCCTCCCTCTCGATGGTGTGTGGCTCCTGGGCCAGGCCCTACCTGCTTGACCTCCTTTCTGGGTAAATATTGATCTGCATGGCTTGATGCACAGGATGTAAAATTAGAAGCCTGATAAGTGTGACTAACCAACGTGAATGCTGTGGAGTGCTACGATTATCAACCCTTTGATGCCTTCAGAACAACCATTTTAACGAAAGACATATAATCTTCCGCTATTAACTTTGCCAGGGAAACAATGGGCTTGGACAGTAGATGAAAGGGCTAGGTACAAGAAACAAATGTGTTAGTGGATATCGATTGCAGTAAAACTGCAGTCATTTGGTGATCTTAACCTTAAGGATCATGCTTTTCTTCCTTCTTGGACAAGGGCAAATTATGATTGTAGAAAATGGCCTGATGGCAGATTGAGGAATTTCTATTAATCTCACAACAAATATTTGTCTACACATAACACGTGGGGAATCTCAATGCAAAGTCCAAATGGCATTTGCTCTTTCTTTGTGAAGCCTGAGGAGGACACAATTGTCCATAATTTCATTGCATGAGATGTTGCCCTTTGTGATCTTTCCATGTACTTGCTTAGACAGATCTCACAACCAACGGATGAGATCTAAGCTCTGCAGTCTTGCCACATCCAGTTGTGAATGGTGGTGGACAATTAAATAACTCACTGGAGGAGGAAGCTCCACAAGTATCCCCATCCTCAATGATGGATGATTCCAGCACATCAGTGCAAAAGCTATAATCTTCAGCCAGGAGTGTCAAGTGGATTATCCATCTCGGCCTCCTCCAGAGGTCCCCAGCAGATGCCAATCTTCAGCCAATTCGATTCACTCCACATGGTATCAAGAAACGGCTGATGACACTGGACACTGTAAAGGCTATGGGCCCTGACAATTTTCTAGCAATAGTACCGAAGACTTGAGCTCCACAATTTGCTGCGCCCCTAGCCAAGCTGTTCCAGTACAGCTACAACACTGACATCTACCTGGCTATGTGGAAAATTGCACAGATATGTCCTGTACACAAAAAAACAGGACATGCACTCTGCCACTCCTTGTCAAGCCAGGGTTTCATTCCTAGTTCATTGTTAATGTTAGAGTGGGGGATACGCCAGGGTATGACGTTTCAGATTGTGGTTGAATGCAGTTGTACTGCTGCTGATGGCCCGCAGGACCTCATGGATGCTCACTTTTGAGCTGTGTGACGAACCCCCAATAAACAGGAAAAAAACTTTCCTTAATCAGTAGTCAGGGGCTGGAAACTCCAGTTCCCAGTGGGCCTTTGGGTTTCTGTGCATCCACCCGCCATAGAATGTTGGAATGTGCAGAGTTCGTGTTCTTTTATGATCTTTGGGTCTTCTACGCATGTGCCGGCTGAAGAATGGCCGCACATGCACACATGGTGGATTAGACTGAGGACTGGCCATGTGTGTGTGCATAGTTCATTTCTGTAGCTCTGCAGATTGGGAACTGGCCCTGTGCACCTGCACAGAAGGAAAAGAAAAAAAGGTGAAATGGTGTGAAACTGGAGGTCAGATGACCTCAAGTGGAGCGCCATGGCAGAGAAGGTGTTCCAAGGGGCAGGACACTGGAGGGGAACAGGAAGGAGGCCCCAGACAAGGAAGATCCCAAACCAGGGAGTGGGGCAGAAAGAGGGCTCAGAAGATCATTTGAGGTAACGGACAAGGACAGAGATTAGAAATGGGTCATGTTGAATAAAATTGAGAGAAAGAAGCAGAGCAATTGGCTCTTGAGTTAAAGAGAAAGCTGCAGGGAACAGACTTGAAGCAAAGTGGGCTTGAGAGAAGCCAGAAGACCTGAGGAGCCAGCAAAAGGTTGGTGACTCCTTACTGTGGGCTCTTGGAGCAGTGATCTTCCGCTTGGCAGGACAAACCCAACCCGGCCAATTACTACCCTGTCAGTCTACTCTCGATCATCAGTAAAGTAATGGAAGGAGTCATCAACAGTGCTGTCAAGCGGCACTTACTTAGCAATAACCTACTCATTGACGCCCAATTTGGGTTCTGCCAGGGCCACTCAGCTCCTGACTTCATTACAGCCTTGGCTCAAACATGGACAAAAAAGCTAAACACTTGAGGTAAATTGAGAATGACTGCACTTGACATCAAGGCAGTATTTGACTGAGTGTGGCATCAAGGAGCCCTAGAAAAACTGGAGTCAATGGGAATCAGGGGGAAAACTCTCTGCTGGTTGGTGTCATACCTAGCACAGAGGAAGGTGGTTGTGGTTGTTGGCGGTCAGTCATCTCAGTTCCAGGACATCACTGCAGGAGTTCCTCAGGGTAGTGTCCTAGGCCCACCCATCTTCAGCTGCTTCATCAATGACCGACCTTCCACCATAAGGTCAGAAGTGGGGATGTTCGCTGATGATTGCACAATGTTCAGCACCTTTCACAACTCCTCAGGTACTGAAGCAGTCCATGTCCAAATGTAGCAAGACCTGGACAATATCCAGGCTTGGACTGACAAGTGGCAAGTAACATTCGCACCACACAAGTGCCAGGCAATGACCATCTCCAACAAGAGAGAATCCAACCATCGCCCCTTGACATTCAATGGCATTACCATCACTGAATCCCCCACTATCAACATGCTGGGGGTTACCATTGATCAGAATTTGAACTGGACTAGCCAAATATCTGAAAGTGTGCTTGGAAAGTGAAGCTGGAGTGTACACGGCGATCCAGGTCAAGGAACATTGGAAGGCAAGTTTGAAACCCTGGAGGTGGATCCTTGTTGAAGGTGTCTGAGTGGAAGCGACGTTTGGA
Organism: Cetorhinus maximus; assembly: GCF_964194155.1. Classification (NCBI taxonomy): domain Eukaryota; kingdom Metazoa; phylum Chordata; class Chondrichthyes; order Lamniformes; family Cetorhinidae; genus Cetorhinus; species Cetorhinus maximus. The sequence goes on along the minus strand of NC_135883.1, from coordinate 149,690,481 downwards.
AGACAATTCCAAGGTGTGTTCTTCAAGTGTGGAGATTGGAAGCCCTCGTGAGAAAGCCGGAGTTTCAGTGAGATTGGTTGGCTCGTGGTATAACAATTGCTTGGACGGCGGGGCGTTGGGGGTTGATGAGAAATCCATGGAATCTGCTTTGGTGACATCTGTTACTTGTTTGGGGGCATGGTGGCTCTGACCACAGTTTGTCTATTAGTTTACACGTACTGCTTACTTACCCTGAATAGTGGCGTATAAGATACATATTGTAAATTAGCTTTACAAAGTTGTATGTATCTGTAAAGGTATAGTTAGGGCACAGGCAGAGCATGACTTGACTCATTTACTGGTGTTTGTATTGAAATTTTTCCAACCTTTTGTCAGGTGTAATATAGTTCATTTTTTTTCTTGTTTAATAAACGTTTTATTCTTCATGTTAAAAGTACACTAGCAGACTCCTGTGAATGTGTTCAGTAACTGCCCTCCACACTTTCCTCAAAAAAGTTAGGATCTGTCAAGCATAGAATCTGACTTGTCCAGTATTAAGATCAGCTTGGATCTTAACAGTTGCGAGATCTATTCTGAATCTCTCCAGCAGCCACCTGAAAGAGTCGCCTTGAAGCCATAAGCATTACTGTATTTCACTCTGAGGTTACAATTGTAACTGCAGCATTTGGCAGATTTCAGATACAATTGTTTTGCAAAATGAGCACATCTATAAGAAATTAACATTTTAATACATTATGGATTGATTTCTACTTTTATTATTTTAAACGTTGTACTTTTAATAACTCGCTGTATTGTACACCTTATCTTCACCTACCTCTCCTTTAGGTATTTCATTAAAACTCATCTCTATGAACAAGCTTTCCACCCTTCATAGTTTCTCCTCTTTTGGGTTGATGTCCATTTTCTTTCATAATGCCTCTGTGAAGCACCTTGGGACATTTTTCTACTTTAAAGATGTTATATAAATGCAAATTTGGTGTTGGTGGTCTGATGCTGATAAACTTCTAGAAATAGCCCTAACCAACCTTGAGAATGGTGCATTATCTCTCCCCTTGATATCTTTATAGAAATGGTCATGGTCACCCATACCATCCTGCTTCAACAGGTTTCCTCTTGTCCAGTTATTGGAATTGCCCTAGCTTGTTTTCGCTGTTGCCCACCTGATTGGAACCAGAACATCTTCAGCAATGATTTCCATTCCTACTCCCCACACAGTTACCTCCAATGATATATCATTAGCCGCCTCCTCTTCCTCATTTATATATAAACGTAGAAAATAGGAGCAGGATTAGGTCGTTTGGCCCTTCAAGCCTGCTCCGTCACTCAGTATGATCACGGGTGATCCTCTATCTCAATGCTCTACTCTTGTGCTCTCCCCATACCCCTTGATGCCTTTAGAGTCCAGAAATCTATCTATTTCCTTAAATATGTTCAGTGACTTGGCCTCCATAGCCTTCTGTGGTAGAGAATTCCATAGGTTCACCACCTTCTGAGTAAAGGAGTTTCTCCTCACCCCTAAATGGTCTACCCCGAATCCTGAGACTATGACCCTTTGTTCTAGACCCCCAGCAAGAGGAAATGTCTTCCCTGCATCCAGTCTGTTCATCCCTATCAGAATTTTATATGTTTCAATGAGATTTTCTCTCATTCTTCTGAACTCTAGTGAATACAGCCCTAGTTGGTCCAATCTCTCCTCATACGACAATCCTGCCATCCCAGGAATCAGTCTGGTGAACCTTCGCTGCACTCCCTCTATGGCAAGTACATCCTTTCTTAGGTAAGGAGACCAAAACTGCATACAATACTCCAGGTGTGGTCTCACCAAGACTCTGCACAGCTGCAGTAAGACATCCTTGCTCCTGTACTCAAGTCCTCTTGCAATGAAGGCCGACATACCATTTGCCACCTTAACTGCTTGCTGCACTGTGCGTGGTTTTACATTGATTAAATATTCTGACTTACACATTTTGATTTAGACTCTGCATGCCTCAGTAAAGACTGTACCGTCTGTTCAGCTAAAGGGACACACAGTTGTTTTCCTTGTTTGCAGAGGTCCCAAATCCACCAGGACATCAGGTTGTATGAGATTACTAAAGATTATTAATTGGCTCTCAGAAGTCCATAAGCCTGGGCCAACTGTAAGTGATAATTCAGTATGTTGAAATATTTGCCTTAAATAGTGGGGCAAAGTCCATACATTATTTTAGAAAGGAAATGCTTGAAAAAGAGAAATATTAAAGGATATGGTACGCATGCAGGAGAGTGGGTGACTTATGTGGAGAAACACATTGGCGAAGACTAGATGAATCAAATGACCTGTTTCAATAATTCAAATTGATGTCGGTTAAATCAAGTGTACTAGGCTTTGAGGTGTGACTGAAGTATGCTACACACAAGACTTTGCTATGTATTGATAGCACAAATTGCTTGATAACCTAAACTGTTACTTTCTTAAGTCAGTATGAAACTTGGCAGTTCTTAAGACATTAAAAAACTTACTCCATCCAAAGTCCTTGTGTTTTTGTTCTAACATAGGATATTCTATTTTAAGAAGTGCCAAGTGTCTTTATGTGGTGAAATCTAACAAGCAGTTCTGTGAATTATCTGTAATCCTCAGTAGATGGCAGTAGAAGTCCCACAGATACTACCTGTTTGGTTCAATGATAGCAGAAATGATCAATTGTTAAATAACACATTTGTCTTAAAGTTTATTATCAAACATACCACCCCATTTGCTCACCATTAAATATATCCAGCATTTACTATAGTGGTTACTGAATTGAGGTAGCCGTTTTTGTTTATTTTTTTGGGTTAAACTATGACTTTGAAAATATCTTTGATTGTTGCAGTTGCCATAGTAGTTTGACCTGTATTAACAGGCGTTTCCACTATGCCTTTGCTGCTGCCTCTAGTCAATTTTCTGGTCAAACTTTGCTAGTTTGTATAACTCTCCAAATCCTCAAGCTTTCTGCTATTCTTCACAGCTTTATAAAACCTCTTCTAATTTACTGTTATCCTTAACTTATTTAGTCAGCCATGGATGGATCATTTTTCACATGGAGTTTTGGCTTCTCAATGTAATATATTTTTGTTAAGAATTTTGAATTATTTAATTAAATGTGTGCCACTCTTTACCTACCTCTATACCTTTTTAATCTATTCTTCCAATCAACTTGCCCCTCATCTATGTCATTGGCTTTATTTAAGTTTAAGACTCTCTTGTTTTTGGATTTAAGTATGTGACTCTCAAACTTAATGTGAAACTCTATGATATGATCACTCTGCCCAATAGGCTCCTGAACTGAGATTGCTAATTAACCCTAGTTCATTAAACAATACAAGATCTGAAATAACTTCATTTCTGCTTGGTTCCAGGACATTGTTCTAGGAAACTATCTAAATGCATTTTATGAACTCATCTCCTAACTCTTTGTCATTTTTTTGTTCAGTCTTTTTGAAGATTAAAGTTCCTCTTGATTATTGCATTACCTTTGTTACAAGCTCCTACTATTTCTTGATTAATACTCTGTCCAACAGAATATCTATGCTTAGAAAGCCTGTAAACTACTCCCACCAGTGTTTTCTGCCCTTTGTTATTCTTTATCTCCACCCATAATGATTCTACTTCTTGATCTTCTGAACCAAGATCCTGTCTCACATCTGCTCTTGTGTCATCCATTATTATTAGGGCCACCACCCCTCCCTCCTTTCCATTCTGCCTGTCTTTATGAAATGTCAAGTTTCTTAATTTTTAACTCCCAAACTTGGTCACCTTGCAAATACAGCTCTTTAACGGCTATTAGATCAAACCCATTTAACTCTATATGTGCCAATAGTTCATCAATTTTGTTACGAGTTCTTTGTGTATTCATAGAGTTTTTTAATATAATTATGCCCTCCTTGGATCTTATTCTCTGATGCACAATTACCATTAAACTCTCTGTCCCTTCCTGTCACACTTTGCTTATCTTTACCCAAATCGCTTCACTGCTCTATTGCCTTGACTTTTCTTTTCAGATTTCTAAACTTCCCTCACCTGACATGCTGCCTTTACCTTTTTAGTTTAAAGCCCTATCTGCAGCCCTAGTTATTTAATTGGCCAAGACATTGATCACAGCCCAACTTAGGTGGAGCCTGTCCCAAAGTAATACTTCCCTCTTCCACCACAGGTACTTATGTTTGTGGTTTCTACATGGGCATGACAACTGGATCCTGCCCCCATCCCACTCCAGGTTCTTCTCCAGCCATGGCAAGATATTCATAATGCTGGTACAGCTTTCAGGGCTCCTGGTCACAAAGAACAATATCTATTCCCTGGATTATACGTTCTTCTTACCACTACTTCATTTCTTTTTATCTACCCCCAATCTCTCCCCGACTTGGATGGCTCCCTGTACCACAGTTCCATGGTCAGTTGGCCCAATCTTCCTGCAGTCCTTGTTCTCCTCCATGCAGCTAGTAATTATCTCATACCTGTTGGACAAGATCATGGGCTGAGGCTTCTGCATTGCTACATCCTAGGTCCCCATAACTATCTGACTCGCAATCACACCCTCCTGTCCTTGACCAGTGAGTGTCTGTAAAGCGCCACTAATTAGCTTAAGGGGCATGACTGCCTCCTGGAGCACAATGCCCAGGGTTGTTCTCTCTTCACTCTCAGTGGTAGCTTAAAATTAAAGACTCCTTGCCACTGGCATTTATTGCTTATCCCTAATTGCCCCTGAGAAGGTGATGATGAGCTGCCACCTTGAATTGCTATAGTCCATGTGATATAGGTACACCCACAATGCTATTTGGTGGGAGTTCCAGAATTTTGAGTCAGTGACAGACAAGGAATGGTGATAGCATTCCAAATCAGGATAGTGTATGACTTAGAGGGGAAATTGCAGGTGGTGGTATTTCCATCGCCTGTTGTCCTTGTTCTTCTAGATGGTAGAGGTCGTAGGTTTGAAGGTACTGTCAGAGGAGCCAAGGCACACTTCTGCAGAGTTTTATTCCTATGCTCCATGCTCTTGTTTATAAAATACAAAAAAAATCACTTGTCTTTATGGCTTTATCTACCTGCACTTGCACTTTTAGAAAGTTAGATATTTGAACTCTTTTTTCTGTTCATCCACTATCTTCAGCGTCTTACTGTAAATGTATACTCTCATTGCTTATTATTCTCCTAAAATATATTTCTTACACATATTCAGATTAAATTCCATCTTTCCTAAATTCCCACTTGACTACATTATCTATGTTGCCTAATTTGAATTGGTGGATTATTCAATTTTTAACACACAATTACTTTGAGTGTATACTGTATCATCTAGAGATAAACTCTAATTACTGTAGTTAGAATTGTTCCGTATCTAGCTACAGATAGTCTCTAGTAAACACCATATTGGATTCCAGGACAGATTGTCTTCATTCACTCTAGCTTCATAAACCTAGGTTACAAGTTGCTTAAGATTGCCTTTAAAAGATTGCATACATCGAAAAGGTTTCAGTTCCAAGGTGCAGTTCGTAAAATACGTGATTTTTATTGTGGATCAGTGTACACTCTCATTGTACCAGAAAATATATAACACGTTTGTCGTCTTAATACCAGGTGGCAGAAGTTTTTGTAAAAATAAATAGAACATTTTGAGGGAGGAACTTTTTTTGGTAATAAAATTATTTATGGGCATTTTGGGCTTTTCTTCCTACAGGTTTACAGTGTTAGTTTCACATTTGTCTCCCCCAGTTAGAGAGGAGATGCTTGCAAATGGAGGATTTACAGGAGATCCTTATCAAAGGATAGAGCTTGTTAATTGCAAAGTTGTATTTGACAGAACGTGGAGAATTTTAACCCTGACCCCTACCAGGATGGGAGCAGGTGGAATCAGCAAATATGGGTATGTGGACCCCAACCCAACTCAAAAATGCCTAGTTCTGCTTCAACAGCAGTGAGTTGGAGGGCATCTGAATAGTGCACTCTGCAGCAGTGGGTCTGTCATAATATATTAATGATGCTTCTTTCCTCAATTTTTGGAAGCCATTGCATTTAATGCTGGCTGGCCAGGTTCACCAAGACTCGGGCAATTTCAACATTTTCACCTGCGTACACTCACCCTGATCCCTCCCTGTAAATACTGGGGCTAATTAATCTGTTTCTTTATATTTCTTTTCCAGGGCCATACTATTCAACCTGTATGACCTTTTAAAAAGTGAAATGTAACTTTGAGTATGATTACTAAAGAAATGTTCATAAGCAGACATTATTGCTATAATATTTTGGAATAAATTTGCTGCAACTTTTATTATGGTCAAATAATCAGGGGACATAGATTTAAGGTAAGAGATAGAAGACTAAGAGGGGAGTTGAGGAGAAATTTTTTCACCCAGAGGGTGGTGGAAGTCTGGAACTCACTGACTAGATGGGTGGTTGAGTCAGAAACTCTCATAACATTTCATTTGCGTTGCCATAGCCACCAGGGCTCGAGGCCAAGCGCTGGAAAATTAGATTAGTGTTGGCAGACTTTTGTTGACTAGTGCAGACATGATGGGCCGAATGGCCTCCTTCTGTGCTGTAAATGTCTACGAGTCTGAGTTCAGCTGATGAGTACTGCATTTAGCAAGGGTGAAATAAGAGTGTTTACCCACCTCCCTGGGAGATGGGTAAAAACAAGAGGAGCTGAGACAATACTGGAACATGGTTGAGAAATTATTAAACTGCGATTGTAGAATTGCAGCAGTGCTGATTTTCTACATTTGATGATTTTAGGTGGAAGGCCATCATTTCCTGGGGCTTTACCATTGGCAAGACGGCTAATAGCCTTGTTGCACTCTACTATGCTGGCCTTGCTGTCCAACTTCTCTATGACGAGAAAGTCTGGAATGACGCTGAGCTGCTTCAGTGCAAATGTTCTCTGTTGCCTAGAGTTCGAAGTAGTGATCCACCCACCTTTCCATCTGTTTGCTAGATTCAGTGATGATCATCCCTGTCTTTGTCATCAAGGGTGCTGATTAGTTGCTTCTGGGCCTGTTGTTTTCTTGATTCCTTTAAACATCCATCTAGCATCCCCGGATTCAGCAGCGTATTGTATGTTATTGCAGAGTTTCAACCAGTATTGATAGGCGCAGTGCCGAGTAGTCCGTTGAGACTAGATTCTGGCAACTCTGAGAGCATCTAGATTTTCTTTGCTGGGGACTTGCTTGTAGTTTGTTAGGGCTTTCCTCTTGGTTGCAGCAGCTAGCTCCATTTCAGTCCAGTGTGCCTCAAACCAGTCAGCGTTCGTCTGTTCTCTTTTCCCATACACACTGAGTACAAAATTATATATGGTGTTGTGCAAATGATCCCAGTTTGACACCACATTCTGGACTTGGGCCTTGTCCAAAAGAGCCTGATCAAGGACGTTGAGGAATTCATCGGTCCTTTCTGGGTCAGAGGTATGGCAAGTGTTGATCTGAGGTTGACCTTTTTGGATTGGTATAGTTTCCTTGGCTTAAGCCTGACCTTGCTGTACATCAGGGAGTGGTCAGTGTCACAGTCACTGCCACAATTGATGAGGACGCTGTTGAAGACGATACGTCTGGTGCTGACATCTAGCTGCTATCAGTGGTGTGATCTTGGATGACTCCAGGACACTTTATGGCACAGCTTGGTTTGGAAGTAGCTCCACGTCACACACAGCCCATGGTAACAGCATAGCTCCAACAACCTCTGTGCGTTTTTGTTCATCTTGTCTATTCCATTGGTGCCTATGTACATTGACCACGCTGAGTTGTCGGTACTGTTATGGCACAGCGGATGGTAAATACTGAGCTGTTCAAATCCCAGAGGGAAACTTGAAACAACTGCCACAACTATTTTCCAATTTGTATTTATTTAGAAATGTGTGGATAAGATCACCGAGTCTTACAAGTTTCTTACAAAACTAAATTAAACCTTTTATTAATTAAAAAAAAAGTGATTTTAAGCACATAGGTTTACAAATTACGACTGTGATAACTCTGAGCTCCCCTAGTTAATCTAACTCCCAGTTACACCTCTGTTAAGGCAACAGTAAGACAGAGATTTTAGAAAACCCAGGCAAAGTAACACAGTACCCTGAGCAGTCGAATTCAAAGTGAGTTTTCTTCTCCTCAGTTCGTGTAGATAGTAACTTGAGGCTTAGAGGCTTTAGGCTTTTCACACTTGTTAGATCTTAGAATTCCTTCCTCTTACCTCATCTCCTTTATACAAGTTTCTTTCTTTTTAATGGAAACCCCATTGTCCCAATATGTCTTTTCAACTCTACTTTTCTAATAATAAAAATATTTCATCGTATCAATTTTATCAACAAGCTTTGGAAAAAATAAACACACTTTTTGGCTTCTTCTGGCTCAGTGCACCATTTCACCACCTCTTTTGAAATTCAAATTACTCTGGTTTATCTAAAAATGAAAATTTTCCCTTTACACCTCACATTCTAAATCTCCAACCATGTTTTCCTATTTAACATTTCAAACCTAACTCCTCTTCTGATACATCAAAGCCTTCAGACCAGCTATCTTTAATTCAGTTAAATCGCTCGCTCACACACACACACACACAATTCCTACCTTACAATAAATTGCAATAACATTATGAAAATTATATTTTCCTGACAGTACCTACCCTTGCATTGAAGTCCCCTAGAAAGTAAAGGCCCTTGGTGTTTGGAATTCTGCTGGCAGCAGTGTCAGTTGCCTCGGAGAATTGATCCTTGACACTGGTGTGGAGGTGAGTTTTGGGGCATAGATGCACATGAGGTTAACTGGGTCTGGGTTTGGGGGGGTGGTCAATCACCGTGATTAGAGTGTTCTTTACTCTAAAATCTACTCCATCTTCCTGTTTTGTCTCTTGGGTTTTCTGCACCAAGAAGAATGCGTACATGTTCTCTTTAAGGGATCCACTTTGAGTGAGCCTAGTTCCTTGTAGTGCAGCAATGTTCACATTGAGCCTTGTAAGTTCTTTGTTGATCATAGCTGTCTTCCATGCATCATCAACCTGAAGGTTGTCAGTAAGGCCAGGATGCATGGTCATTGCATTCTAGCTTGCAATGAGAAAGATTGTGAATTCTTTATTGAGTTTGTCTTAACTGGTGCACAGATTCGAGAGGTGGTGGCGTAGTGGTATTGCCACTGGACTAGTGACCCAGGTTCAAATCACACCAGGGCAGTTGGTGGAATTTGAATTCAATAGAAATCTGGAATAAAAAGTCTAATGATGACCATGAAACCATTTTTCATGTATGTCCTGTACACAAAAAGCAGGACAAATCCAACTGCACTTGCTTAGCAATAACCTGCTCACTGACGCTCAATTTGGGTTCCACCAGGATCACTAAGCTCCTGATCTTATTACAGCTTTGGTTCAAACATGGACAAAAGAGCTGAACTCCAGAGGTGAGGTGAGAGTGACTGCCTTTGACATCAGGTAGCATTTGGCCAAGTGTGGCAACAAGGAACCCGAGCAGAACAGTCATCTCAGTTCCTGGACATCACTGCAGGAGTTCCTCAGGATAGTGTCCTAGACCCAACCACCTTCAGCTGCTTCATCAATGACCTTCCTTCCATCCTAAGGTCAGAAATGGGTTTGTTTGTGCAATCATCAACAATGTTCAGCACTATTCGCAGTCCATGTCCAAATGCAGCAAGACCTGGACAATGTCCAGGCTTGGGCTGACAAGTGGCAAGTAACATTCGTGTCACACAAATGCCAGGCAATGACCATATCCAACAAGACAGAATCTAACCATTGCCTCTTGACTTTCAATGGCATTACCATTGCTGAGTCACCCACTATCAACATCCTGGGGGTTACCATTGACCAGAAACTGAACTGGACTAGCCATATAAATACTGTGGCTACAAGAGCAGGTCAGAAGCTACGATCCTGTGGCGAGTAACTCACCTCCTGACTCCCCAGAACCTGTCCACCATCTACAAGGCACAAAGTCAGGAGTGTGATGGAATACTTTCCCATCACCTGGATGAGTGCAGCTCCAACAACACTCAAGAAGCTTGACACTATCCAGAACAAAGCAGCCTGCTTAATTGGCACCCCATTTGCAAACATTTATGCCCTCCACCACTGACACATGATGGCAGCGGTGTGTACCATCTACAAGATGCACTGCAAGAACTCACCAAGGCTCTTTAGACAGCACCTTCAAAACTCACAAGTGCTACCATCTAGAAGGACAAAGGCAGCAGACACATGGGAACACCTGGAAGGTACTCGCCATCCTCATCTGGAATTATATTGCTATACCTTCGCTGTCACAGGGTCAAAATCCTGGAACTCCCTCCCTAACAGCACTGTGGGTGTGCCTACACCCCATTGACTATAGCGATTCAAAAAGGCAGCTCATTACCACCACCTCCAGGGCGATTAGAGATGGACAATTAATGCTGGCCTAGCCAGCGATGCTGACAACGCATGAATGAATTTTTTAAAAATAGGAACCTGGCTGTCAAGAGATATTCCAAGCACCCATTTGAAGCAAGCAGGCTGTGGTGGGACAACACCTAACTGACTGGGGCCTGCCCAGCTTGAGGCGGGTGGTAGCTATCCAATGACACGCGATGATCTCTCCCATTATTGGAAGTAACCTCCGGTGCTAATGCTCTATGCCAATCAAGCGAGAGCTTATAACCAGTAACTTTTGCTTCCTGTGTTGTACCAATGTAAACCACAAAGCTGGAGTGTCCTCTCCAGGACATATGCCTGGGCAAATACTATGGAGACTGAGTTGTCCCAGCATCAGGACCCCTCTCTTGGCATTGTTGGAATTGTCCAAAGGCAAGGATAAAACCAGTACTGTTTGGTACCAGCTATGCTTCAGGAATTGCTAGAAAGCTGTCTGACTGATTATTGCCTACGGGACTCCACTCTGGATTTTCTGTGAACTTTATTCCCTTAGCCGCCTTCTTTCCTGAGGCACCCACAAGGCAGTGAGGCTCTTACATTAACCACACGCCAATAGGCCTGCATGCCGCACATCTGGGGGCCATGCCTCCTCCGAGCCCCCTGTAGTTTAGCTTGGATCCGCAAAGTACCAAGTTTATGTATGTATGGGAGGCGCTACATAGGGTTTGTTGATGAAGAGGCTATCTACTGGTGGGAGACACTTTTGCGCTAGGCTCTCTTTTCGCAGCAGTTTAACTGCTAGCCAGCGTGAGAATTGAAAGCAAGAAGTGACAAGCAAAATGGTCACTACGCACCAGCTACTATGCTAACACATTTGATGCATTGCATCAGTTGGAGACATACATATTCTCTACAATTCTATAAGGGGCATAGGGAGGGCATTAGTGGATCGGACTAAAAGCTCTGTAGGACTTTTTTTTCCCCTCCTTCCTTTGTAATCCTGAAGTCACCTACAGTGTCAACTTATGTCCAAGCTGAGATACGTTAACTCAGCACAGACCAGAGAATGAACCTGGAACCTTCTGACCAGTATGACTTATAGTATACTAAGTTACTAGGTAACTTTGCTCACTGACCCCATCAGGGAGCTCTCACAAAAAAGATGAAAATGATGTGTTATAGTGTTTTTGTTTTCCACGTAACTGGAAAACACAGGTTAATGGTGCCGAGAATAAATTTTGCTTAAAGCTAAATGTAGGTCTCTATTTGTGAAAGGATATAACTACATAGGTGCAATTTGATATTACTGTAGATAACATTGTGTCGATTGAATTAGGAAAATATGTTCCCTTCTCATCCATGGTAAAATTGGAAATATATGAAATGACTAATGTTCCTTGAATTAATCACTGATCAACTTTGATACTATTAGGATTAAAATTGAAAACCACAAGGAGATAAATGGATTAATGCGCATAGCCTGCAATTAACATCATGCAAGCTTGTTCACATCCTCCTCCTGTTTTGAACATAGTAGACAGTTTCAAATATTTTTAAGAGACCACTGATTGCTTTTTTTTTGCTTGACGTGATGGTTTGGAAAATTGCCTGACTGTAATAAAATTTATCAAAGCAAGCTGTTTCCATTTCTGGCCAAGTTAGACGGAGATCCCTTGCGGCAACATACCAGCAACTCAGAACATTAACAGACCAATACTTTGATGGTTTAGAACTGAAAACACACCTGCTTCTTCATATTATGCAGTTTGTAGATGCATTTTCCTTTCTGTAGCAGACTGAGAGCTGTGAATGTGATAGAAGCCTAGTTGTATTATGCCATTATAGGGCTATTAATGATATAGCAGTATTGGAAATATGATAAAGGGTGGTGAGGAGGGGGAGGGCATGATTATTGAATATATAAACCATTGGCAACAGTCTCCTCACAATCAACAAATAGCACTGGTACAGGCACACAATAAGATGAGTGATAGGGTAACATTTTTTAAAAATTTATTTTTTTTTTAAAGAATTCAGGTTGGCTACAGTGTTGGTAATCTGGATGTGAATTCTAGTCTCAAACTGATGTTCCTATTCAGCTCACCAACTTTTACTAGTTATTAACTGTAGATAGTACTATCTGCCATTGACAAAATAAAATGGTGAAAATTTGTAACAAAAACAGAAATGGCTGGAAATGTGAGCATCTCAAAAAGATAGGTCAAACACCTGAAATGTTACCCTTTCACAAAAGAAGTAGTCTGCTTCAACTATTTGTCGTCCCAGAGTTTCTTGCTCTGAGCATGAAAAATGCATATGGTGGAAGAGATAGCTGCCAAAGTTATCAGAAAGTGAACAACTGTAGATGTTGCCCCAGTTCTATTATGTCTCTATTCCCCAGGAACCCAAGATACTAACAAAGTATCTGCTGCATTGTGGTCCGGAAATACTTGGGAGTAAACTCAAATGAGCCAGTCAGCTTAACAGCAAAAGGACGTGTGAGCAATCATTTACAGAGTATAACTATGAAAAGGCAATTTTGGAGAACAGATTTGCTAATTTAATGGAACCTCTTCTTTCAGACCTAAGCAATCTTTTTTTCCAAAATACATGTTCATAATTTATAAAAATACATTACATGACTGTTCAAAGTTGACATTATGTAAGGCGCAAACCCAATCAGTTTCCTCCAATACTGTATGTTACTCACTACATTTGCAGTTAATATTTACAATATTCATTGCATGTCAAACATACAGCCTGAAGGGTTTGACCCAGCTTCCAGCCCCTCTGTGCACTATGGCTGAATTAAAGCCTTCAACGGTGGCCTTTCCCCATTTGTGCCTTTGCGGCGACTGCCCCAAGGTTTCATGCATCCTTCGGCACATAGTCCTCGACCTTATAATGTGCCGATCTGCAACACTTGGTTGTGGACAGCTCTTTGCTCTAGAAAACTAGCAAGTTTTGGGCAGTGTCTTACACTGAGATCATCCTCCAGCTTCAGATCAGAGCTGAGCAGTCAGGAACTCTCATTATCTGGTGTAACTTTTTAAAAAAAATTCTGAGCCCCTATTGATGACATCAGTCAGCAAAATTACCTCCGTGGTCTCTACCCCAGAGGGCTTGGAGGCTAAGTCATTGAGTATAGTCAAGATAGAGATAGGTAGATTTCTAGTTAGTAAAGATATCAAAGGAAATAGGGGTAGAGTGGGAAAATGACATTGAGGTAGAAGATTGGCCATGAATGGCGAACCAGGCTTGAGGCGCTGAATGGCCTACTCCTGTTCCTGTGTTCCATATAAATGGTAAATGGGTACTCACTGTATGATGTAATTCAAGTCAGAAGGAACTTGGGTTCAATCCCATACCTCATCAATGGAGGTAGCGATGCACTCTGCACACAAACCAGGAGCAGAATAAGAATCAGCGATAGTATTCACTCCTGAGTTTTGCTGGGATGTTTACAGGTGCTTTTATACTGAATTAAGTGCTGTGCTAGTGCCACTGGCTTCTGGTATGTGGCTCCCAGGCAGCTGCTTAGAAACCCAAAATATATTTGGCAAACTTGGTTAGACTCTTTTAAGCATATCTTCTAATTGGCATGAGGCTTTTTTTGTTTTTTTTACTTTTTTAAATATATAGCATTCATGCTGGCTGCATAAGATTCATGCATTAGAAGCTGATGGCGTCAGCCTGGCATTTACCAAATATGAGAGAGCTTATATGTGTGAACATTTTGATGAGGACAAGTTCTGATTCTACCCAAGTTGTCTGCATAGTTGAACAGTGTGCTCACACAAGAAGTGCTTAAAAATGAAGGGTGAAGTTCTGACAGACTGCAATCTACACCAATCATATACCAAACAGTTCCCAAGTTCAGGACAGAAGGGAACTCCAAATGTTTGCTGCTTTTCTGGCACACTCCCACTAAGGAACCTGATTCCAGCTGAGACCCGGCATCTGCTGCCAGTGTCCATGGGGTTATGTTCAGAAAGGAAATTCATCGTAACCTACACACGATCACTTGCAACAGAAGGGGCAGTCGTAGTCAATGAAGGGGAATCCTGGCCAGGAGTTTCCTTGTCCCCAGTATGGGATTGCTGGGCAAAAGAAAGTGCCCCTGAGGATTCAAGTATTTGCCTAGACTTGCAAAGAATCAATCTGCCAGTATATAATAATCAATTTTACAAGGGACTGAAAATCATCTGGGGATGGGGCCATCAGCATATTTCTGCGCAGCTGGCCCCTGCTGCCTCACCTGCACCTCTTCTCTCACCTTGCAGTGGTGGGCTACCAAGATATACCAATATTGACATGGTGCCTGCTCTTTGATCATAAGGAAACATTCACTGGCCTTCATTCTTTGTGGCAGAGGCTCTTGATGGAGGATTTTGAGATCTCCTCTTGAATGAAAGGCCTGTGCTTGCATGGACTAGGGGGAAGAGAAGAGGAAAAAGACACAGGAGAAATCCTCTTTCTTTCTCTAATTTGGGGAGAGGGTGGCACAGTGGTAATGTCACTGGACTAGCAATCCAGCAGCCCAGGTTAATACACTGGGGACATGGGTTCAAATCCCACCATGGCAGCTGGTAGAATTTGAATTTAATTAACAAATCTGGAATTGAAAACTAATTTCAGTAATGGTGACTATGAAACTGCAATTGATTGTTATAAAAACCCATCTGGTTCATTAAATCTCCTTTAGGAAAGGAAATCTGCCATCCTTACCTGTCTGGCCTACATGTGACTCCAAAGTAATGTGGTTGACTCTTAACTGCCCTTTGAAATGCTGTGGCAAACTACTCAGTTCAAGGAAAATTCAGGATGGACAACAAATACTGGCCTTGTCTGCAATGCCCACATCCCATGAAAGAATTAAAAAAATCATGAATGCTATTGAACTTATATTCTTAAAACCTGCATATTTCAAAACTCTGATTTTTGGAATTTTGTTGGTGGATTATGGAAAAAGTGGCATCTCCTATTTTACAATTAGGGGGAAATTACAGGCTTCTAGTTCAGTGACCTTAGTTCTAGAATATCTCCATGTGACTTCATTTAGATTTGAGGGAGTTTTTTTTTATTCATGAGATGTGGGCTTCGTTGGCTGAGCCAGCATTTATTGCCCATCCCTAATTACCCTTGAGAATGTGGTGGTGAGCTGCCTTCTTGAACCGCTGCATTCCATTTGGTGTAGGTCGACTCACAGTGCTGTTAGGAAGGGAGTTCTAGGATTTTGACCCAGCGACAGTGAAGGAACTGCGATTATATTTCCAAGTCAGGATAGTGAGTGGCTTGGAGGGGAACTTGCAGGTGGTGGTGGTGTTCCCATCTATCTTTTGCACTGATGTGCTGTGCTCCCCCATCATTGAGGATGGGTGTATTTCTGGAGCCTCTTCCAGTGAGTTGTTTAATTGTCCAACACCATTCACGTCTGGATGTGACAGGACTGCAGAGCTTAGATCTGATCCGTTGGTTATGGGATTGCTTAGCTCTGTCTATCACTTGCTGCTTATATTGTTTGGCGCGCAAGTAGACCTGTGTTATAGTTTCACCAGGTTGCCACCTCATTTTTAGGTATGGCTGGTGCTGCTCCTGGCATGCCCTCCTGCAATTTTCATTGAACCAGGGTTGATCCATGGCTTGATGGCAATGGTAGAATGGGGGATATGCCAGGCCATGAGGTTACAGATTGTGTTCTGTTGCTGCTGATGGCCCACGGCACCTCATGGATGCCCAGTCTTGTGTTGCTAGATCTGTTCGAGATCTATCCCATTTAGCACGGTGGTAGTGCCACACAACACGATGGAGGGTATCTTCAATGTGAATGCAAGATTTCGTCTCCACAGCGACTGTGCAGTGGTCACTCCTATCGATACTGTCATGGACAGATGCATCTGTGGCAGGCAGGTTGGTGAGGATGAGGTCAAGTATATTTTTCCCTCTTGTTGGTTCCCTCACCACCTGCCGCAGACCTAATTTAGCAGCTATGTCATTTAGGACTCAGCCAGCTCAGTCAGTAATGGTGCTGTTGTGCCACTGTTGGTGATAGACATTGCAGTCCCCCACCCAGAGTACATTCTGCGCCCTTTCCACCCAGTGTATCCTCCAAGTAGTGTTCAGTATGGAGGAGCACTGATTCATCAGCTGAGGCAGGGCGGTACGCATACAGTAGCTATAAAAATCTTCACAACACTGGCCACAAATCAGTTGGTTGTTATCCTCTTGCAATTGAACATTTCAGGAATTGTTTTAGTCCAGTCTTGTACCTGACAAAATTTGGACAAATGTCGAATGGCTGTATTGGATTTCCTTATTTTGTTTGTTCATGTTATTTTGATCATTTACAAAAAAAAGTTCTGGTAACATTCAATTTCTTTAGCATCTTGAACACTTGCAATTTGATTTTTGTTTTTAACCTATATCCCTGAATTTAATTTCACTCAATGCTGGACTCTGAATAAATGGAAATCATCTATTAAGATTGACTGCTTCCAACTCAACTTGCACCTGCAAGCAAAACTAATCTAATTTTTAATAGGAGTCAGTTATTTTTGACTCAGCAACATCACAACAGCCTCCCAAGCCCTAAAGTCATTTAGACAATGTGTTTCATGTAAATCTACTTTTTATGTGTTTTTTTTACCACATTTAGGAGAAACTCAGCGAGGGTTAACTTGGCTAACCATCAAAATGGGCATTGGGATCATGGTATATGATTAACCAGTGCTCGGTCATTGCATTTCGGGCAGCGCATTAAATTGATGCTGCGTACTGTTTTGCATGTAAGTTTAAAGGTGCATTATTCATTGGCTGCATACATCAAATTTGGGCCTAATATCCTGAGTGGCTAGTATGGTTAAAAACAGCTTGCCCTCTTAAATGGCAAGGGGACTGCATGGATTGTTGTTGCAAGAAGCAGTGAAAGTTTCTTTGCAAAGTGATTCTGGCCTGTGTTCTTTGAGGAAATGTTGAATGTGAAAGGGAGTGAGCACCAAGATTCTCTGACAATACATTGGAGGTCCAAGAACATGGGTACAATGCAGGAAAAAGTTTAACAATCTGACATGAGTTATTTTTGTGGGTATCCTTTCTTTAACTGGGGGGGTTTCAGCAAAGGCTTTGCCCTTTGGTATTGGAAGCTCTTCTGTAGTTGTTAGTTCTCCTTTGAAGGGGCTTCAGTGCCTAACATCGGGAATTTAAAGAAGTGATGGCTGCAACCAGTCGAGCTCCAAACCAGGAGGTGGTGGTAAAAGACAGCGAAGGAGGTACGCCCATTGACCATGCCTTTTTCATTAGAAGAATCCTTTTGGAATCCTGTGGATTCGAAGCTGCGGAGATCTACTGTCTGCAAGACTTCCCCCAGCACTGGATACTTTGATGTGACCTTCAAGAATGTTGCTGTCTGCGTCAAGTACCTGAAGATGTTCAAGGAGAAGAGAGACCAGCCACAGATAAGAATTCTCACGGCGGAGCCACTCTTTACTCTGCTGTCACAACAGAACTGTGTGGTGACTGTGCACCTCTACAACCCCCATGTTTCTGTCGTTGATGTGCTCACCTCCCTCGCCAAGTGTGTTGATAAGGTTGGAAACTGCACCGAGGTCAAAAACACTTTCGGGATTTGGACCAGCAAATGCCAGGTCAAGGTCACATCCAAGATGGATGGTAAAGGAGCAATCCTCCATCCTCCTTCCAGCTTCACTACCGGGGAAGCCGTAGCTACCTTATCTATGCTGGGCAGCCCAAACTTTGTCGCTAAAGTGGCAAATCTGGTCATGTGGCGGCCAACTGCAGCACCGTCCTCTGCAAGAATTGCAAGCAGGAAGGGCACCAGACAAAGGACTGCAAACAGACTAAGTGCTGTACCCTATGTGGCGAGGCAGGCCACCTCTATAAGACCTGCCCCAAACGCTGCCTCACTTATGCACAGGTGGCCAAAATCAATGAGGGGCAAGCAGACAAAATAGTCAATGTCACTACGACCAAGGAGACTTGCAAACCTCCACCCACCAAGGTCTCCAGAGAGCACAATGGGACAAAGGAGGACACAGAGAGAGAGACAAGACGAAGGAAAGGATTGAGGCAGCAGACGGCCAAACGACTGCATTGCCCCCCAAACCTCCCACCCCTCACCAGAGCGAATCAATGGAGGAGGGACCAGCAGACAATCATGAAGACCAAAAAGAAGAAGGAGTTAAGAAGGAACCAAGCCACTTCCCAGATGAACAGCAAGAGGTGACTCCCATCTGACATGGATGACAAGGGCTGCTGCTTTTCAGATGAAGAAGGGCAAGGGCCCCACCTACAGAAGAAGCAGCAAACCTCTAGGGAGCTGGAGGAGGAGACACTGGAGCTCCAGAACGTTGGAGACAATGAAGAGACCAGTGCGTCCCAACTTCACCCTCAACTTGAAGGGGCCAGCACGCCCCAGCCCCAAGAAGCTGGGAGCAGTGAAGCACTCAGTGCTCCCCAGTTCCCAGGAAGCTGGGAGCAGCAATGCCCCGGAGGGGGAATGGATCGGAGGGACTTCTCCAACAGAGAACAATTCAAACCTCGCTTCTTGCACAAACCCCCTGATGCCATCTGAGCGGAACATCTCCAGTTCAGGACGGTTTCCTCAGCCCATCCAAAGTGAGACAATTTGCAAACACTATGGGTATGCAGGAGCAGAACAAAGACTGGAACTGTCAAAGACAACAGGCCTGGTAAGCGACAAAATGCTTTAAAAATGGGGATAAAGGTTGTATCCATTAATGTGTGTAGCGTTAAATCTACTACGTGATGTGTTGCGACCTTGGATCACCTTGCCAAAGTCAAAGCTGACCTGTTACTGCAGGAGTGTGCGATACCACATCTCAGCTCCTACAGGCAATGATCACGATGGTGGTCCCATGGCTCATCGATCTGGTCGGGAGGAAACGACTCACGTTCCTCCACCCTGGGCATTCTGCTGCAGGGAGGCAACTTCGCCACCATCTTCAAGGTTAAGGAGGTGGTGGGCGGGTGCCTCCTCGTAGCAGACCTATTATACAAGAATTCTCCACTCCGGTTAATTAACGTTTATGCCCGGGCTCAAAACAGCGAGCGGCTGGCGGTTTTTCAGCAGCTCCCACTGCTGCTGGTGACTTCCAGGCCGGTCATTCTGGGTGGTGACTTCAACTGCATCATCGATGCAGCTGGATGTTTCGATAGGGCCGACAGCAGACTGGACACCACGTCCAGACTCCTGATGGAAACAGTAAAGGATGCCAAGCTGCATGACGTCTTCAGCAACCCTGTAGATGGAGTGCAGCATAAATACACCTGGTCGCAGCAAGACGGGTCCAGCTGTTCCAGGATAGACTTCCTGTTTGTGTCCCGTGTGTTCACGGTCAGATCCACCGACATCAAGCCGGTGTTCTTTTCTGACCGCTGCCTCCTACTGGCCGACTGTCACTTACAGCAAGACTAGAGGGTTGGCAGGGGTACATGGAAGCTGAACGTGCAACTCCTGACCCCAAAGAACATTGAGGAACTCAAAACGGAATACAAAGGTTGGAGAAACATGAAACCCCTCTTTAAGTCCCTGACACACTGGTGGGAAGCAATCAAGGAGAACATCAAGAAGTTTTTCATCCTTAAAGGTGCCCAGAAAGCTATAAAGGAACATAGGAAAATGTCCCGACTCCAGAAAAACATGCAGAACCTGCTCCGGCTGCAGTTGATGGGGGGTCGATGTCAAGGAGGAACTTCAAGAGGTGACACGCCAGCAAGCCTTGCTCTTTGCCTCGGAGGCCTCCAAGATCATCTTCCGGTCCAGAGTCTGCCCCTTGGAGCAGGATGAGACGTGCTCACGTTTCTTCTTCCAAAAGGTACACAGAGAGAGCTCTGTGATCAGCAGCCTGAAGGAAGAAGATGGCTCAGTAAAGTCATTGCAGTCTGACATTTTGTGGATCAGAAAATCCTTTTATGCCAGATTGTATGACGTGAAGTCCACAGATAGCGTGGCCTCCCAGTCCTTCCTGTCCTCTATCATAGAGGTCTTAGAAGATAGTACACGGGAGAGTCTGGACAAACTGCTAACTCCTGACGAACTGACTAAGGCCTTCGAGAAGAGTAAAACTCCCGGAAGCGACGGCTTACCGGCTGAGTTGTATTCGGCACTGTGGGACTGGGACTGGATTAGCCCAAACCTGCTAGAAGTGTATGAGAGTATGCTTCTGGCCAGCAGCATGTCAGAATCCATGATGAAAAGCATCATCACCCTTATCTACAAGCAGAAGGGGGAAAGGGAAGAAATTAGAAATTGGCGACCCATTTCACTGTTGAATGTGGACTGTAAGATTCTGTCCAGGGTCATCGCCAATCGGGTCAGGTCTGCTCTGAAGTTGGTTATCCACCCTGACCAGACCTGGGCTGTACCCCGCAGAAAGATCTCTGACAGCCTCGCGCTACTCAGGGATACGATTGCCTATGTACGGGACAGGGGGGTGGACACCTGTCTCATCAGCATGGACCAGGAGAAGGCCTTTGATAGAGTATCTCACACCTACATGATGGATGTGCTCTCCAAAATGAGGTTTGGGGAGGGTATCCACAACTGGATCCAACTGCTCTAAACAAACATCTGTAGTGCAGTTTAAATCAGTGGCGGGAATCAGAAAGCTTTCCAATTAAATCTGGAGACAGTTAGCACTGCCCTCTCTCCCCTGTCCTGTTTGTGTGTTGCATGGAACCCTTTGCTGAGTCCATCAGGAACGATCTGGGCATAAGAGGAGTTACGATCCCAGGCAGTGGAGGCACTCAGGTCAAAGCCTCCCTGTACATGGACAATGTCACCGTCTTCTACTCGGATCCGCTGGCGGTGTGCAGACTGTTCAATATTGGCAACCAGTTCGAACTGGCCTCAGGAGCCAAGGTAAATCGTGGCAAGAGCGAGGCCATGTTCTTTGGGAACTGAGCCGACCAATCCTTTATCCCCTTCAATGTCAGGTCAGACTGCCTGAAGGTGCTGGGGATATGGTTCAGAAGGACCAGGGTATGCGTTAGAAACTGGAAGGAGCAAGTGGCTATGGTGAAAAGAAAACTGGGCATGTGGGAGCGACGCTCCCTCTTCATTGCAGGTTAGAACACTCTTAAGAGGCACTCTATGTTGCTGTACGTTGCGCAGGTCTGGCCCATTCCTCACTCCTATGCTGTGGCGATCACACAAGCCATCTTTCGCTTTATCTGGAGGTCAAAAATGGTTCGTGTTCGCAGCAACACGATGTACTAACCTCCAGATAAAGGAGGAAGAAACATGACCAACATCGCCCTCATCCCGATGGCCACCTTTTGTGTGTGGCTGCATCAAGCTGTGCGTAGACGCTCGGTACACAAACACCAAGTGTCATTACGTGCTGAGGTTCTACCTGTCCCTGGTGTTGTGAAGGATGGGTCTGGACACGCTGCTGCGGAACCCTTCAAGTAGTTGGACTGTGCCATACCGCCTGTCCCTCGTGGAAAAAGTTATGCAGAGAAACACCTTTGAGCACAAGTCACAGGCAGTGGTCTAACGTCCTAGAGACGCTGCGGGAAAAGGAGATAGTGGATCCTGTGAGATGGTTCCCCGAGCAGACTGTCAAAGCCATTTGGCAGAATGTCTCATCACCAGAACTTTCTAACAAGCACCAAGATGTAGCTTGGTTGGTGGTGAGAAAGGCCCTCCTTGTCAGATCTGTTTTGCGCACCAGGAGTCTCACCCCATCTGTGAGTTGCCCTCGAGGTGGCTGTGATGGGGAAGAGACCATTGTTCACATCCTTGTGGAATGTGTCTTTGCAAAGAAGGTCTGGAGAGAGAGGCAGTGGTTTTTGTCGAGGTTCATCCCAAGCAGTTCTGTGACACAGGACTCTGTGCTCTACAGGCTGTTCCCAGGGACACACACCGAGACAAACTGCAGCTGGAGGATCATCAACTCAGTGAAAGATACTCTTTGGTCTGCCCGAAACTTGTTGGTCCTCCAGTGCAAAGAGTTGTCCCCGACCAAGTGTTGCAGACTGGCACATTCCAATGTCCAGGATTATGTGCTAAGGGATGCACTAAAGCTTGGGGCAGTAGCCACAAAGGTGCAATGGAGAAAGGTCGCTGTCTAAGACCTTTCAACCATAGTGCACCAAGGGGCTGGGAATTGTATAGACCCCTTGGGCTGTATGACTCACATTAAATGTATGCATGTATCACAATTGTATTGAAGCACCTCAGAGTACAACATGATTTATGCTGATAACTTGAATACCATTGCATTGTCTGTTTGTGATGACCATGTTGAAATGTCTGTAAGGTTCATTGATTATATTGAAGCACCTCATGCTCTCTGCGGAAAACTGGAATATGATTGCACTTTTTGTGATGGCCATTTTGAAATGTTTTGTAATGTTCTTTCAGATATTTTATGAATAAAGTATATTTTTCCAAAAAAAAGACAATTTATCAAGGTAAGTTCACCTTCAAATGGCATATCGTACCAACTGCACCAGTAGCCACATTCTCCACATCCTCATCCCATACCAATCTCTAACAATACTCAGTGCTTCAATTCGTATGCATGACTTAAAATTGCATGTGACACTCAAAGCTCATGAACACTCCCAGCTATTCAACAATTGTAGCCACATTGCCCATATATATTGCAGGACACTCAATGACATGCTTCACTCTTTCTTGCAGCAGGAGATATCAGAAAAGAACTAGAGGAGGGCAAGCTCCCCTACATGTTTAAACTTTCATTGAGGTGACAGTGGGTGGCCATCTTGGGAAGGGGTCTAGGGTTATCTGATGAAGATATCTTCACATCTAATCCTCCTCTTCTCATTCCACTTCCTCCTCCTCTTACAATCTCTTCTGACTCACAAGCTGCAGATGGTGTAAGCATGCACTTCTTATTTTCACCATCACCAAAATCTAACACCTTTTTCATTTCAGAGGAAATGGAACCTTCCCAGGCTTTATAATATTCCTTGTGGCAGCATGGCTGCATGTATCTCTGGCAGAGCCTGGAAGGAGCTGGCACATAAAAATTAAGAGCCACTGTCACCTTGATAGCCACGGACAATGCTATTCTTGCCCTGCTTTGAGATTACACTTGTGGTTGCAGTAGTTGGCAACTTTCAGTTGTGACCTCTTTTGTGAAGTGAATACTTCTGATGCATTGGTTCTCATTGAAGCTGAGGTAAAAGAGTCCTTCAGCAAAGATGCTCAGCAACTATGGTGAGCCCTTCTCCCCCTTCTTCCTCTTCTATCAGCTCTCCCTATTCTGTTTGGTTTCTTCATTCTCCCAAGTTTCTTAATTCTCAGGAAGCCCTACTAGGTCTGGAAATAACTTATTTCAGCACAAGCTTTTAAATGAACGGAAATGTATTTCAGTGTCATCCTGACCACTCCCTGTAGACTATTCAAACTTTAGCCAAGTGTAAGAAAGCTTCAGAAACAAGTACTAAGCCAGAAGAAATAGGCCAGTAACTAATTTGTAATTCAGGAATTAAATAATGCTGATGGGGACTCCTTCATTCTCTTTAACAACGTGTTCTTGCTGTGCAAAGTTTAAAAGAGGCATTTGCTGGAGTTCAAAAACAAGTCATCATTTTGCACTGATTGATGCTTTCATCTGTTTGCTCAGCACGCTGCTGGTAGTCATTGGGTATGGGAGCGCGCAATCCCCTTTGCCAAGATGTTAGCCTACACACTTCTTGTCGCAAGTGCTCATGTGTTTCTTAGACTCCATTTTTGATCATTGGGTTTCTATGTAGCATCTAAAAACAGGTGCCACATCAACCAATTTTGCCCTCAGCATACTTGTAAATCAACAGTTCAATTGAGTGGAATGATTCATTTTAATTATCAGCGTTTCCACTCTTCGTCAGATGCCATGTTGTGCTGAAGAATCTCTATAATAATTAAAATAGAAAGTGGACACAGTATTTTCCTATTGCATTATTCTAGAACTTCTTATTTAATTTATATTTTTGTCATCACTTGCAAATTTTTGTTTCTCACAAACCTACTGCACTTTTCTGGTAATTGAATTGCACCCAGATGGCAATAGGACAGAATAACATTGATTGATCTCCTGGAACTGTTCCAGAGAACTTATGCCTGTGGTAAATGCAGTGAATTTAAATAATTTCTACTTTGTCAGTACACTTTATTAATGAGAACTGCAAGCTGCTATATCTATTTTAACATCTATAATCTTGTATATAGTTCATATTTTCTGTAAGAATTTTCTATCACGCCGGACTACTGCACTTAAAATAAGAACCTCTAAGTCGGTTTGTTATATTTACCATTTATTGCCTCGTTTTTCCCACATGACTGACTCAAACTCTGGTCCGTACAGCCTTCCATTTGTATCTTTGCACTGGCGGGGCTGTTCTCCACAGCAACATTGGCCTGAGATTTGTGAAACTTGAACTTGCATCCAATACAAACGATGGCTGCTTTTTCTTGCCATGAATAACAGAGATCATTGCTACTGTGCCTACTGCTTCTTGACAGTATTCCTGCCCTACTCCACTGTCTTGAACATTGTGGCTTTCCCACTACCATAGAACTGTGTCACTGACTTGTCCACATCTGGCAGTACCATGGGGGTGATTCTCAACTTGGACACCTGGGTGGTAACCTGGTGGGGCAAATTATCTGACTTTTATAGAATTTGCCAAATTATTTATGCATTGATTTTGATTAAATAAAAATAAGACAAGTTCTACAATTTGCAGACAATCTATTCAGCTAGCTTACCATACAAGTGGCAAAATTAATTTTAAACCCCATATTTCTGTGTTTCTAGCTTTGAGGAGCCATACTAAATTTTGACAAATGTTTACTTTGGTCCCAAGAACTTGACTCCTAAATGTATGTCACTATGACAATTGCTCCTTCTGGAAGCAAGGGAAAATGGGTGTTATGGATGGCCTTCCCAGCACTATACCAAGAGAAAGGCTTTAGTTATTTAGTAAACTTCTATAATAATTGACAATGTGCAGTCAATAATGACAAAAATAAGTGCTTTTTAAGTGGTCGTTTGGTAGTACAGAACTTGAGTAATTGCTGGAAAACAGAGGCACTTTTTGTCAAAGTTTTCCGCCTTTCACTCGTCAGAACAATTCGCAAGAATACCAACTGAAAGGGGAACAACAGTTTATACTGCATGATAAAGATTGTTTGAAATTTAAACCAGGCAGCTTGACTCTGGTAGAGGCATTGCCATGGAGAATGCACCAGTCGATGGTGGTTGACAGTTAACTGCCAAGCATTGTTTGAAATTTAAACCAGGCAGCTTGACTCTGATTGTCAAGGTGTTGCCCTGAGGAGTGAACCAGCGAATGTCATTTATTGTGTTTAGCTGAAAAAGCTGCAATGTGTGTACATGTTCTTTCTGTCTGCAAAGAACAGGGCCCTGTGCATTAATATATGTAGCTTTCAGTACATGCAAATGCGCAACACTGCAAGCCTGACTGGCAATCTTAAATTGGTCGTCTGTGTAATTCTTAGCACACTGAGGATTATTTAGCAAATGTTGTCCAATCGCAGAATCACATCTAATGTTGGATACTGTTTTGAGTTTTGCAAGCACGGGTTGGTTGGGTATGGTCTGTACCTTACCCGTTGAACAGCGGAAGGGACACACTCTTGAAACGATCTGCCAGTCTTTGGCATATGGGCTACATTGCATCATACTCACACTGAAATTCATACACCACATACTCATTTGTATGATAGGCAGAATGTCTTTTTGGCATCACAAAATAATTGACCACCATTCATTGGTCATGGCATTGCCCTGAGGAATGAACCAATCAGAGTCAAGCTGTCAGGTTTAAATTTCAAGCAATTCTTGGCAGTTAACAATCAGTCACCATTGACTGGTACGTTCTTCATGGTAATGCCTCTACCAATCAAAATCCACTTGCCAACCAATCAGCACTCTCTTCTCATGCAGTATAAATTGTTATTCCCCTTTCATTTGGTATTCTTGTGAATTATCCTGATGAATG
The DNA here is from genome assembly GCF_964194155.1 of Cetorhinus maximus. Lineage (NCBI taxonomy): Eukaryota > Metazoa > Chordata > Chondrichthyes > Lamniformes > Cetorhinidae > Cetorhinus > Cetorhinus maximus. The sequence goes on along the minus strand of NC_135883.1, from coordinate 149,664,104 downwards.
CAAGACGAAAAGCTTCGACAAAAATGTTTCTTTTTGCAGCGATACTTTTTAAGTCATAGAGAGAGTAACAGGAAACTTCTGGGAATAATTGATAACTAATACCCTTCATCCTCCTTCACTGACCCACCTCAAAACAAAAAGTACCATCTCTTAGCTCTTACATTATTATATTCCAGATCCACCAATAGTACCTATATCATACCAGTCCTCAATAGTCCTGGAATATAGCACTTAACTCCCCAACCCTCCCTGACCCTTGCACCCTCTTTACCAGTATGCACGCAACCTTCGATCAGCTTCGCATTCCCAAATCTCTTCCCCACGCCCACCCAATTCAAGGGGCAGAACTTTTCATTTGGTGGTCGGGTTTCCCACACTGGCACTGAAAAAGTCAGCAGGGATCATATCCATGCCAATATTGGCTGCCGTGCAGCTATTTAATGCTCCGTGGAGCATTAATTGGCTGGAGGCGGGAGTTCCATCCTTCACTCTGGAGGAAGTCACCTCAGAGAACTGCCAGTAAATTTCATTGGCCGGCAGCTCTCTAGTCTCAGCTGTGCCACTGGGAGTGGTGGACCTAGTCCTTGAGTCTAAGTGCTGGAGCCCGGGACAAAGGTAAGTACAGGTGGACTCATGAGGCAGGAGGGGTGACCCCAGGGTGGGGAGTTGGGGCGGGGGATGTATGATGGGTGGGAGAGTCATATTGGAAAGGCTAGGGGGAGAGCGAACACATGAGAGAAGACGATGGAGGAAAAGGGGCCAATGATGGAGGTGCCCCTCCCACCCAAGGCCTAAGCAGGCTAACCTGCTGGATTTTCCCACTCTGGTCTCTGACTTCTTTCCACATTAAAAATTGCAGCTGACCGGGAAGTGACCCTTAAGTGGTCATTAATTGACCTCTTAAGGGCTTCAATTGGGGTTGCCCTAGGCCTCACCCACTCCTCTAAAATTTCTGACAGGTCAGGGCTGGGCGGATAGGCAGTGGGATGACCACTCGATGAATTTTATGGGTCCTCTCACTGGCAAACCTGCCAGAGGGGACCCATAAAATTCTGCCAATGATTTTTGAGATCAGCAATCCTCCCTACTGTTGTTTCTAGTAGTTCCAATCCTGATCTTGTTGAAAAAGGACAAAGATAAAATTTACTCATTGCAATTTCCTCATAAGCGTGGACAAAATCATATAATTTAAATGTGAAAATACTGGTAATGTATTGTAATAAAAATTCAATTCAATTTGCTGAATCACCTCAGTTCTGGTCCCCTGATAATATATTGTGCATTTCTATGGCACAAAACAGCATATCTCCAACCGGACTTCATCCATGTATTAAAAATGTTGCATGTTGATTGTCTTTTTGATGTTCTTCCTTTAATCTTAGTCAATTTATAAATTTGTGCTGAAAGCATTTCATATTGAAATTCTATCTACTGATTTTCTTAATATGCATATTTTAATTGAAATTCAGCCCATATTAGATTGTTGGAAGAACAGAAGGTTAACAAATGAAGTAAACAAACTACAAATTAAAGGATTTATAATTTTTTTGTCAGTGATTTTACCCTTCCGATGTCCTTTCCAAAGACCTCTGGGGGGCTATGACTTGAATTCTGGCTTCAGTCCCAGAGTTGGACATTTAATCTGGGCTTTGGGTGCTGGGGATTTCTGTCTCGGACACAATCCATTGAATTGAATTGAATAAACATATCTTTTCTGTGTTGATACGTAGTTTAGGCCATTAAATAAAAATTCTAAGTTAGAAGCTGTTTTCAAAGAAGTATATTTTTAGGTCACTGGGAAAGAAACTGGTTGTGTAGCATGAAGGGAATGTTTGTAAAGCTCTTTGACTGATCCCTTTTAATGTGTCCAGAGTCAAGTCAGCCAACTTCAGAGCATGGCATATTAGAATCTGTTCAATGTCAGTGGAGACTTGACAGTGGGGAAAAGTCCCTTGAGAATTAAGGGAGAAATATTTTATTATGTAAATAACTAAGAAATATGGTTTGAACAGTGGAAAATAAAACAAACTTACAATTAAAGCAAGGTTTCAATATGCATCTACTATGGTGGATGGAGTAAAAATGATGGTACAAGTGTAAGAATAAAATGATTTCAGGTGGGTAGTGTAATTTATTTACATTTTGTAAAGTGCTAGAATAATGGTAGATAACACGTGCATCTGAGAGGTAGGTGGAGTAACACGAAGGAGTGAGGAGGCAAGCATTGTAATGGAAAAACTGGAGGTAAAAAGAGGCATTGTTGGGTAAGAGAAAGAGGAAGAGAATGAAAGGACCAAAGCAGGTGAAAAAATAAAAACAAAAGCTGGAAAAACTCAGCAGGTCAGGCAGCATGTGTGGAGAGAAATAAAGTTAAGGTTTCAGTCGATCACCTTCCATCTATGATAGATGAAATTCCATTATGAACTATGCCATAAAATCCCTTGCTAATGATTCCAACCCAGTCCCGAACCACTAACAGGTTGAACTAGACTGTCCACGTCAGTGTCCTATTTGACCCGGCCTAAGCTTCTCATATTCCAGTCCATTGTAAAGACTACTTACTTCCAACTCACCAGCATTGATTGTCTCCATTCCTGTTGTGGCCCATTTCTCCAGTCTCAAATATTGCATGAACTCCTAGCTAGTTTCCCATCTTCTAAGACTTCAGATCATCCAAATATCATCCTGTCTTATAGCAACTCCTGCTCCCTCAACACTGGCCAGGCGAGCATTGGAAAATTTGAGACTGAGGTTGCAAAAGCATGGATTAGGGTTTCAGCAGCAGCTCAGCTGAGGCAGGGCAGAGACGGGCAATGCGATGTGATTGGAAATCGGCAATCTTGTTGGGGGGTGGGGGGTGGATTGGTGGGGGGTGGGGGAATTGGGGTTGGAAGCTTTATTTGGTGAAATAAAGCTTCAAGGTTGCAAACAGCCTGGTTCACCCTGAGACATTTGAGGGGATGGATTTGGTGTCATTGGAATCTTGGGAGTGCTGAAATCAATGGGTTCAGTCTACTAAATGGATTTTAATTTGAGGAAATTGTGGCTCATCCAGAGCTGGGTGTCAGATGGTCAGTCTCAGGCATTGCAGGTGCTGAGAGAGATGGCAGTGAGGTAGAGCTGGCTGTCAGTGTAGGTGTAAAACCAGATGCTGTGTCTTCGGGTGATGTTATAGAGGAACAGAATGAAGATAAGATATAGGAGGGGTCAAAGGTGGATCGTAGGGGGACTCCTGAGATAACAGTGCAGCACCAGGAAGGGAAGCCATTGCAGGGGATACTCTGGTTACTATGGGTTATAGGGTGGTGAGGGCAGTCCCACATTTGACAGTGCTTTGGATGCTTCGGAGGAGGATGTTGTGATCAACTGTGCGAAAGGCTGAAGAGAGGTTCAGGAGGACACGGAAGGATAGTACATGATAGTCACATGTCACAAGGAATGTTACTTGTGACTGATTAGAATCGTTTCAATGGTGTGGAAATCTTATTATTCCAACAGTGTCAAAACACTTGGCTCAATCTCTGAGACAAGTAGTTATAGATTGTGCTTTTTAGAATAGATCTTGTTTCAGGTTCCTTGCATGTGTAAGTGCTGTATTATGCTTGGAAGCAATTTTTTTTATCTGAGAGATTCTTGACAAGTACTTTTGGCTATTTAGAACCACCAAGTATTTTACAATCAGTCCAGAGAATGTCACCAGGCTCTTTGACTATGGTGGGAACACAGTGCTGCCTTCACCTGAGGTTAATTACACTATTCAGCAGGGGCCAGCCGCTATTAATGGTGAATGTTGCATTATTTTGACTCTTTTCTTGCCCACGGACATTGAAGCCAATTGCAGCATCCATTTGCTAGCTGGACTGAGACTAGCTGATTCAAAACATATTGCAGATTGAACCCGGAGACCTCCTGGTCTTCAAAACTCAGTATCATTTTTTTAATATTCTTTCATGGGACATGGGTGTCACTGGCAAAGACAACATTTGTTGTCCGTCCCTAATTACCCTAAAGAAGGTGGTGGTACACAGCCTCATTGAAATGCTGCAGTCCATCTGGTAGAGATACACCTATAGTCTATTAAGAAGGGAGTTCCATAATTTTGATCCAGCGACACTGTAGGAATGACAATATAGTTCCAAGTCAGAATGGGGTGTGGGTTGGACTGTTGGGAGCCGAACTCATCCAGGCAAGTGGAGAGTATCCCATCTCGCTCCTGACTTGTGCCTAGTAGATCGTGGACAGACTTTCGGGAGTCAGGAGGTGTGTCACTTGCTGCAGAGTTCCCAGCCTCTGACCTCTTTTGCTTCAGTATTTATATGGCTGGTCCAGTTCAGTTTCTGGACAATGGTAAGCCCCAGGATGTTGATAGTGGGGATTCAGTGATGGTAATGTCATGTCAGTGGAATGCCAATGGAATGTCAAGAGGTGATGGCTAGATTCTCCCTTTTTGAAGATGGTCATTGCCTGCCGCTTGTGTGGCGTGAATGTTACTTGCCACTTGTCAGCCCAAGCCTGGATATTGTCCAGGTCTTGCTGCATTTGGATGTGGACTTCCTCAGTATCTGAGGAGTTGTGAATGGTACTGAACATTGTGCAATCATCAGAGAACATTCCCCACTCCTGACCTTAAAAAGAGGTCCTTTTTTTTTCATTCATGAGATGTACGCATTTGTTGGCTAGGCCAGTATTTCTTGCCCATCCCTAATTGCCCTTGAGAAGGTGATTTTGAGCTGCCTTCTTGAACCACTGCAGTCCATGTGGTGTAGGTACACCCACGGTGCTGTTAGGGAGGGAGTTCCAGGATTTTGACCCAGCGACAGTAAAGGAACGGCGATATATTTCCAAGTCAGGATGGTGAGTGGCTTGGAGGGGAATTTCAAGTGGTGGTCTTCCCATGTTTCTGCTGCCATCATCATTAATGAAGCAGCTGAAGCTGACTGGGTCTAGGTCACTGTTCTGAGGGACTCCTGCAGCGCTGTCCTGAGACTGAGATGATTAGCCTCCAACAACCACAGCCATCTTCCTTTGTACTAGGTATGAATCCAACCAGTGGAGAGTTTTCCCCCGATTCCCATTGATTCTAGTTTTGCTCGGACTCGTTGATGCCGTACTTGGTCAAATGCTGCCTTGATGTCAGAGGCAGTCACTCTCACTTCCCCTCTGGAGTTGAGTTCTTTAATCCATGTTTGGACCAAGGCTGCAATGAGATCACAAGCCAATTGGCCCTGGTGGAACCCAAACTGAGCATCAGTGAGCGTGTTATTGCTGTGTAAGTGCTGTCGGCGCCACTTTCCATTATTTCACTGATAATTGAGAAAAGGCTGATGGGGTGGTAACTGGCTGGATTGGATTGTTCTGCTTTTTGTGGACAATGTTTCCACACTGTTGGGTTGATGTCAGTGTTGTAGATATGCTGGAACAGCTTGGTTAGGGGTACAGCTAGTTCTGGAGCACAAGCATTCAGTACTATTCCTGGAATGTTGGCAGGGCCCATAGCCTTTGCAGTATCTAGCGCCTTCGGCCGTATCTTGAGATCATGTAGAGTGAATGAAATTGGCTTAAGACTGGCATTTGTGATGCTAGGAGCCTCAGGAGGAGGCTGAGATGGATCATCCACTTGGCATTTCTGGTTGAAGATGGTTGTGACTGTCCAGCCTTGTCTTTTGCACTGATGTGCTAGGCTCATATATAGGGATATATGTGGAGCCGCCTCCTGTTAGTTATTTAATCGTCCACCACCATTCATGACTGGATGTGACAGGACTGCAGAATCAGCCAGGAAGGTTGATCTTTGCACTAACATTGTTCAATGTCATCCTGAAAAATGCATTTAGCGGCAGGAGCTGTTGATTTTTTTCTTCTATTACTCTCATCTGCTCTGCACAACAACCATGCTGCAGCAAAAGTGGTTCCACGTTTGTTCAGTACATGCAGAATTTTCCCTCCTTCCATTGCCACCCAGTTGTACATCAAAAGATAAAGGAAAATCAAATATGCTATTTGGCATCCATGTAATATGTTCCTAATTCTAATAAGCACATCGATAAAATCTGCCTATCTCCACCTGTGTTATCAGATTTCAACATGATTTGAGAAGGCAGGTATTTGCTGTCTTTGGAAGAGCTTACTTTCGACATGTAGAAACTGAAAGAATCTTATCTTGTACACTTAAAGGTTTTTCTTTCATGATTTCCTTTGACTGAAAATCATAAATGTGGCGTATTAACAATTTTCTTTTGTAAATACTCATGGGTGTAAGATTACAATGTTAATGTTTTTTTTAATTAAAGGCAGATTCCTTTTCTTCCCCCACCCTGATTTTATCACTGCACAGTAGATCGCGACCTGTTAACAATTTAAGTAATGTTATTGGTTACATTTTTGGAAATCTAAATATGGTAGCCATTGATGAATGATCATTCATGGATAATACTTATGAAAATACTGTATCATTGTGCTGTATCTACAGAGTTTTTAAAATCTTGCAAGCTGTTTTTTTTGTTTCAATATCACAGAATTGTTTCCAATCACTTGTTCCCAATTTTTGAAATGTAGGAATGGCTTAAAAGCCAACATTTTTGAACATAGAAGTGATTGGAAACAATTGTGATTTTGTGGAGAAAAGAACATTATGACACTTCATTGTTAACTGATTTGTACCAAGATGTGGTATTTCTGACTAGCATATTGTAATGTATGTCCAATATGCAGAGTTTTTGTAATTTAATACATTTTTAAAAGTGCTTCTGGCATGGATTAAGAGTTTTCCTTTCTCAGTTCCAGCACTATGTTCATGCTTGTCTACTGCACCTACAAATCCACTAACGCTGTAATCTCTGTAGGACAAGAAATATTAAAAACACTGAGCTTACAGATATTTTATATTGAATAACATTATACTTGCTGTCAACAATGACTTGTATTTATATAGCGCCTTTTGCAAAATGGAGATATAAGCCTAAGTAAAAGATGTTAAACTCCTATTTCCCTTAAATTTTTTGTGACAATATGCTTTTCACTTTTGTGGATTATTTTAATAGTGCAATTTTTCATCCTGAATTAATTTTTTATACTACTTCATATATTTTTTTGGATTGCTGACCGCTGTGCTCATAATTGTGCATTTAACCAGCTATCTATGATAGTCACCCCAGTCACCCCAGTAATTTAAATAGCTTAGCAACTTTTAGCAAAACTTAAGTATTCTCAACAAATTCTTTGTTTCATCAATTGAGAAGAAATGCATCACCTTTATTATCTCACTTTTGGATTTTCGCCAAATTTGTTAAGTGACCTCCTCATAGTCTTGAATGTTCTTTTTAAATTATGGACGTGCAACGAACTATCAGTGAATTGGGCCATATCTGTAAACATTATATACTTGGATACCAGCTTGTACATACGAACATACAAAATTAAGAGCAGGATTAGGCCATTTGACTCCTTGAGCCTGTCTGTCATTTGATAAAATCATGGCTGATCTGATTGTGGCCTCTACTTTCCTGTCTAGACCCCTAAACCCATTATTCCCTTGTCAGCTAAGAATCTATTCAACTCAGCCTTAAAAATATGCAATGACCTTACCTCTGCTGCTCTCTGGGGAAGAGAATACAACAGACTAACGATCCTCAGAGAGAAAAAAATGTCTCCTCACCTGTGTCTTAAATGGGACACCATTTATTTTTAAACTGTGTCCCCTTGTTCTGGTCTCTCTCATAAGAGGAAACATCTTCTCGGCATCCACCCTGTCAAGTCTCCTCAGGATCTTATATGTTTCAATAAGAGTACCTCGCATTCTTCTAAGCTCCAATTGATACAGGCCCATCCTGCCCAATCTTTGCTCATAAGGTAACCCCTTCATCCCAGGAATCAGTTGAGTGAACCTTCTCTGCACTGCTTTCAATGCAGTTACATCCTTTCTTAAATAAGGAGATCAAGACCAAAGCTTCTCACCCAAACTTCAAATGCCAAACTTAATCTGTCTCCCTTGAGGCATTTTATTCTTTTTGGTATTGAGTGAAATGAAAATAATTTGTGTATTATTTTATTTTAAATGGTGACTTGTGACAATAGAAAATAAGAACTTTGTTACTTTTAGCCAAGCTTCAAATTTCATTCCACAATCTTTTTTGATTTTTGTAAATTATTAACATTTTCATTTGTATTGAAACCAACTCATCTTGTGAAGAAGTGCTTGACTGTTTATATGATTGTAGAAATAACCCAGAATTTTCAGAAGAACGAGGTTGATGATGAGGTCTTCACTGTTGAGTTAGAAAGAGGGCCTCATGGTCTGGGTCTGGTGCTAGTGAATGGACTGAGAATCCTGTTAAAATGAGTGGGATTTAATTAATAATCAAAAATGGCATGTTTCCCAAGTTTACAACTTTTGCAGCAGATGTGGTCCAGTGCAGTTCTGGGCTTGCTGCTACTTGACATTAGGTTTCCCTGGGGAGTTCACTATCCTCACAACACGTAGTTAAAATTAACATCATCAGGTGCTGACTTTTGAATCTCACTGAGACAATCGCCTGCCTAGAGCGAACACCAGAACACACCTGCTAAAATGTTGTGGACTTAGTGTATTGTGAAAGTACACTTTCACAATTTTAACCCCCTGCCTGCTTAACTTCCTGTGTCTGAAGAGAATTAAAATTGGTCCTTCAATTACCCAGTAATTCAACCATTTATCTTTCATTGTCCCTGATAACTTATCCTGCACTCAGTTCCTGCTTGACATTTGACAACATAATTATTATGTGGGCATCGCTAGCAAGGCCAGAATTTGTTGCCCATCCCTAATTGCCCTTGACTTGAGTGACTTGCTCAGAAGGCAGTTAAGAGTCAACCACGTTGCTATGGATCTGGAGTCACATGTAAGCCAAATCAAGTAGGATGGCAGATTTCCTTTCCTAAATGATATGAGTGAACCAGATGGGTTTTTATGACTATTGGTGATAGTTTCGCAGTCACCATTACTGATACTAGTTTTTCAATTCCAGATTTTATTAATTGAGTTCAAATTCCACCAACTGGCGTGGTGGGATTTGAACTGTGTCCCCAGAGCATTAACCTGGGCCTCTGGACTACTAGTCCAGTAACATTACCACTATGCCACCATCTTCCCCAAATATACATAAGTCTAACATGTTGCAAAAGTTTTAATCATTGGAGAAGTGATATGAACCAACAAATTAGAAGCTTAAAATAACGTAACTATCAAAATGTACAACAAAAGAGCAGCTGTCTGAGTTGGAGCTGTAGAATTCATAACGATGGTTTGTCTCTAAGTTGCCTAAACTTGTCATACTTGTTTAAAGTTTGGCACTTCTAAATGCCAACATAAACAATATTTTAAAACATGGTAGTATGGACATTTTATAGAGTAGGTTTGCCACTCTATTTTGTGCTGATAACAAAATAACTTTATTCTTGCATTTTTATTTGAAGGTGTGCAAATGTTTAGGCAGAATTTGATCTGCCAAGGGGTGACATGTTCAAATGTGTGTGTGGGTGGGGTTGGGGGGAGGTCCGGGGTGGTGGTTGGGTTGTTCTTGCAGAGAGCTGACTCAAACTCAACAGGTCAAATGGCCACCTTCTGTGCTGTAACCATTCTGAGATTCTATATGATAACCCTAAGAGATATTAAAAATTATGATGATCTTTGATACAGCAGGTAGGGAGAAACTGTTTACTCTTGATCAAGTTGGACAGTAACCAGAGGTCATAGGTTTTAAATAATTGGCAATTGGTACTATAGGGGAAATAATGAACTCCACCTAGAGGATTGTTAAGAGCTCGAATCCACTGCCTGAAAATGTGGTGGAATCTGATTCCGTAGGGACTTTCATAAGGTGATTGGACATGAATTTGAAGTGGACCAACTGGCAGAGTTTGGGGGAAAGTGGCATTTGGCTAGGAACCCAGTATGATTCTGCCCACTTCTTGATTTAACCCAGGCAGGTTTGCAGGCGAGCAGGAAACATCTGTGGAGCTGTCAAGTAATCAAAATATTCAGAGACAATTAACTGAGGATTTAACCCAAATTTCTGGCTTTAACAAACAGCACAGGATTTCCTGAGTTGTGTGGAACTTGCCACTGTCAATCAAAAGAGACCATGGCGGGTAACGCTATTTCAGTGAAACTGACAGGCTGGAAAACAGTCAAACAGTGAAACTGAGTAGCTGCAGCCCGACCTAGTAAGAGGCTGCTGCTCACAGCACTTCATCTGAGACTGCGCTCCCTGCTTGACAGATGATCTACTCTTGTAATTCAGTTGGACAATCTTGGACTTCACTCATATTGATCTCCAATTCCCTGCTGTCAGTCTTCACCACAGCATGGGAGCAGCATATGCAGCTCTACCTTGCACCTCTGATGAGAAAAAGAGGAGCAGCACTGGCAGGGGCAACATCACCAGCAGCAGAACCAGCTGACTTCTCAGCTAAATGCTCCTCTACAGTCCAAAGGGGTTGGTCTGAGATACAGCTCACAGGAGGGGAGACAACTTCTAATACAGGATCTACAAGGAGGGAATCAACTCCATTGATATGTGTGAGCACCAGCACCTCAGAGGCTCAGATTTTCACGTTAAGAGATTGGTGACATCTGCAGCCTCCTGAAACAAGAGCTCCTTCCCAATGGACTAGGTGGACACTCATTGCTAGTGCTTATCAATAGCCATCAAGACGCTATTACAAGGGAGCCACCCTCCCCCCATCCCCTCTTTCCCTGGTTGCCTGCCTCTCCCTGGACTTCACGCTTTCTTCTCCCACAAAGAGAGAAAACAAAGATCTGAGTCTGTGAAATTAATTGTATGGAGTGGAGGGAAGGACAATATTTGTAATGGATGTCTGTGAATAATGGGTGTGAGATGGCACAAAGATGAGGGGAGTGTGTGAACTTTGGCTATTCAGATGGGGATGTAAAGAGAGAGGGATTATTGGAACTGCAAGTTGAGCTTTTGTCCAAAGAATGCTGGAAAAGTCAGAACGTGCAGGTTGGCGCCTGAAAGTGTTGTGCCACTCATCTTTCCTGCTCTCCACAGGTCCTTGAATCTCTTGGGGAACCATATTCCTGCTTCTCACTTCTGTCACTTCCATTCATGCTTGCTTGGTTTGAGGGGCTGGCCTCTTCCTCCCATCTTCGACAAACATCACCTCACTTAAGTTCCTTGGAACCTGCAGCAGGACCTCCAGGTAAAGAGTCCAAGACCAGATGGAGCAGGGATGGGAGGCAGCCTTCCTAGGCCTCCTTTCCATTGGCTGCTGAAGCCATGGGAATCAATGTGCACTCCAGCCATTATGATCTTGCCAGAGCCCCTTTAACTGGAAATTCTTCCTTTGACAGATTTGGTGCATCATCCCACCCATCATCGCTGGTCAAGAACAAGATACTAAGACCATGACTGAGTTGAACAGCCATGACAAAACCCATTGACAAAATGGGTTCCAGGCCCGCTACCAGCCTTCTCACTGCATGCAGATCTGTTCTGTTAAGATTCGGTCATAGTGTCAAATTAACATAGATGCACAGTCAGCTCCACTGACACAAAGTGTCCTGTAACCAACTACCTACCTTTTTCCCCTGTACCAATTGATCCAGGTCAATTCATGACTTCAAATCCATCACCAAACAGCTGAAAGGATGAGTTGGCACTTGGCAGTCAACAATCATCAACATGGTAAACTGGTGCAAAATAGAAATTTCATGTGAGTTGATTTTTTAAAAAAGTGAACTTCTCATATGAATACTTACACAAATGTTCTTGGTGAGCTACCAAGCTCTAATTTTCCTTTTGCCTACTGCTTCTATGTGGTGTAACCCATGGAGCTTCAGGAGAGTTAGATGCAGCTTTCGCTAATCCCTGCTCTTAATTTTGAGATGCTCTTCATTGATGACCTCCTAGGTGATATAGCCCTGGAGGATCCTACTAAAGAATGCTCTTCCTACAGGAGTGGGCTCTGCCACGTACAAGAGGAAACAGCATGCCCAGCATTGATTGAATGGGGGCAAGAATGAGGCATGGGAGTACTTAAGTGGAGCTTACACTTCTATTTCCTCTTGTGCCATCAGCCTTTCCTAGGCCAACAGCACACCACTCTTACCTCTCTATGGGGAGCAGCTTGGTGCAGATCAGTGCTGTGTTGTAAGGCCACAGCTAAGTTATCTGTTTAATGCGGCAGATGTGTTGGCATCCCTAGACTTCACGGCCTCAGTCATCACTGCATGGATTGATTAGATTGTACCAATTGAAGTTCCATGGAGGAGGTCAGTTTATCCATAGAAGACATCCTCACAATGGCTTGTGACATCAATCCATAAATGCTTGAGCTGCACTCCTCTGCCCTTTCTCTGCTGTTGTGAACAGTGTGCGTGTAACAGGACTATTAGGACCTACCAAAGTTACTGCTGTCCATCCTTTTCACTGATGGATCCTGGGGTTCAACATCTATGTCGAGCTGAGCAGCGCTTGCACAGGAATGTGTCCTCTAATGTGAACTCTCCACATCTGTGCTATGACCACTTTATGTACATGCTTACTTGTCAATTGTGAATCACCAGGTGAAAATTCACCTAATTTGTTTGAGGTCCACGTATCTGCACTGGTGTCTGGTTGGTGTGTTCCTGTGATGGTACACCCTCTGAAGGAATGATCACTGTTGCACATGAAAAACTCTGTACAAAGACTCATGTCCCAACTTTGATTAGCATTGTGAGATAGGTGATTGTCATCTAGAAAGGCCATGAGCTGCTGTGCAGGCACTGGAGGAGAGCACAGGTATTTATGACTAGTAATAGTAATTTAGTAAGTAATAGCTACTTAGCATGAAGGTATTATATTTGACTAGTTGCTGAAATCAAGTCAACGTCATTGAGTGCTGTATGAGATGTGGGTCAGAGATATGTCTTGGTGCATTACAGCTGCAGCAACCCAGACCCTCCATATTTCCAATTGTCAGTGTTAACTATCACTCGGTTAGTAGCACGCTCACTTTCAAATCACAAGCTTCCGGTTTCAAGTCATAATCCAGGGCTTCAGCACAAAAATCAAGGCTGACTCCAGTGCAGCACAAAGTGCATTCCACTGACAGAGGTGCTGTCTCTCAGCACCTCTGTGTCTCATAAACCGAGGCCCCGTCTGTCTGCTTGGGTTGATGAAAAGGATCCCATGGCACTTATTTGAAGAAGAGCAGGGAAGTTATCCCGTGTCCTGGTCAATGCTTACCCCTCAATCAGCATCACAAAAAACAGATTATCTGGTCATTATCACATTGCTGTTTGTGGGAGTTTGCAAAGGGCAAATAGCTGTTATGTTCCCTATATTACAACAATGACGACACTTCAAAATAAAGTACTCATTGGCTGTAAAGTGCTTTACTGCTGGTGATTGTGAAAAACACTATATAAGTGGAAGTATTTCCTTTCAGGGACACAGATCTCCATGGGGTCTTCCTCTGCAGATGTCAGCTAAGCTACATCAGGTGGGGCTTGTGCCAAAATTGGGAGAGGTGTCCCTCAGACTAGTCAAGCAATAGCCTGAAATAGCCATACTCGTGGAATGATACCTTACAGATCATGTCCCAAACACCACCATCACCATCTCTGGGTATGTCCTGTCCCATTGGCAGGACAGACCCAACAAAGGTGGCAGCACAGTGGTATACAGTTGTGGGAATTGCCCTCGGAATCCTCAACATCGACTCTGGCCCCCATGAAGTCTCATGGTATCATGTGAAACATGGACGAGGAAACCATCTGCTGATTATCACCTATCAGTCCCCCCCCCCCCACCGCCTCCACTTAGCTGATGAATCAGTACACCTCCATGCTGAACACCACTTGGAGCAACCACTGAGGTTGGCAAGGGCACAGAATGTACTCTGGATGGGGGACTTCAATTTTCATCACCAAGAGTGGTTTGACAACACAGCTACAGACCGAGCTGGCCAAGTCCCAAAGAACATGTTGCTAGACTGGGTTTGCAGCAGGTGGTGAGGGAAAAACATACTTGATCTCATCCTCACCAACCTGCCTGCTGCAGATGCATCTGTCCATGACAGTATCGGTAAGAGTGAGCATCGCACAGTCCTTGTGGAGACAAAGTCCTGTCTTCACATTGAGGACACCCTCCATCGTGTTGTATGGCACTACCACCATACTAAATGGGATAAATTTCGAACAGACCTAGCAATGCGAGACTGGGCATCCGTGAGGCGCTGTGGGCCAAATGCAGCAGCAGAATTGTACTCAACCACAATCTGTAACATCATGATCTGGCATTTCCCCCACTCTACCATTACCACCTAGCCAGGGGATCAACCCTGGTTACATGAGGAGTGCAGGCAGCACGCCAGGCGTACCTAAAAATGAGAGTCAACCTGGTGAAGCTGCAACACAGGATTATGTGCATGCCAAACAGCATAAGGAGCAAGTGATAGACAGAGCTAAGCGATTCCACAATCAATGGATCAGATCTAAACTCTGCAGTCCTGCCACATCCAGTCGTGAATGGTGGTGGACAATTAAACAATTCTCTGTTGAGGAGGCCCCACAAGTATCCCCATCCTCAATGAGCCTAGCACATCAGTGCAACAGATAAGGCTGAAACATTCACAACAATGTTCAGCCAGAAGTGCCAAGTAACATTTAAACAAGTGCTCAGCATTGACCAGCTCCAACAAAAGAGAACCTAACCACCTTCCTTGACTAAAGAGTAGGCTGAAGCACTTGCTACAATCTTCAACCAGAAATGTCGAATAGATGATCCATCTTGGCTTCCTCCAGCATCACAGATGCCAGTCTTCAGCCAATTCAATTGACTCCATGTGATATCAAGAAACACCTGAAGGCACTGAATGCTGCAAAGGCTATGGGCCCTGACAATACTCTGGCAAAAGTACTGAAGACTTGTGCTCCAGAACTTGCCGCGCTCCCAGCCAAGTTCTTCCAGTACAGCTACAACGCTGGCATCTACCTAGCAACTACCATCTAGAAGGACAAGGACAGCAGATAGATGGGAACACCACCACCTGGAAGTTCCCCTCCAAGTCACTCACCATTCTGACTTGGAAATATATGGCCATTCCTTTACTGTTTATGGGTCAAAATCCTGGAACTCCATCCTGAACAGCACTGTGGGTGTACCTACATTACATGAATTGCAGTGGTTCAAGAAGGCAGCTCACTACTACCTTCTCAAGGGCAATTAGGGATGGGCAATAAATGCTGACCTAGCCAGCGATGCGCTCACCCTATGAATTTTTTAAAAATGCGGAAAATTGTGCAGGTATGTCCTGTACACAAAACGCAGGGCAAATAAAACCCTCCAATTACAGCCCCATCAATCTACTCTACATCATCGGTAAAGTGATGGAAGGAATCATCAACAGAGGTGTTAAGCGCCACTTGCTTAGCAATAACATGCTCTCTGATGCTGAGTTTGGGTTCCGGCAGGGTCACTCAGCTTCTGAATTCATTACAGCCTGGGTTCAAACATGGACAAAAGTGCTGAACTCCAGAGGTGGGGTGAGTGACTGCCCTTGACAACAAGGCAGTATTTGACTGAGTGTGGCATTAAGGAGCCTGAGCAAAACTGGAGACAGTGGAAATCAGGGGGAAAACTATCCGCTGGTTGTGGTCATACCTAGTACAAAGTTTGTGGTTGTTGGAGGTCAATCATCTGAGTTCTAGGACATCATTGCAGTCCCAGTCCAAATTCAGCAAGGCCTGGACAATATCCAGGCATATACTGACAAGTGGCAAGTAACTTCACACCACACAAGTGTCAGGCAATGACCATCTCCAACAGGAGAGAATCTAACCATCGCTCCTTGACATGGAATGGCATTACCATTACTGAATCCCCCACTATCAACATCCTGGGAGTTACATTGACCAGAAACTGAACGGGACTAGCCATATAAATACTGTGATTACAAGAGCAGGTCAGAGGCTAGGAATCCTGTGGTGAGTAACTCACCCCTTGACTCCCCAAAGCCTGCCCATCATCTACAAGGCACAAGTCAGGAATATGATGGAATACTCTCCAGTTGCCTGGATGAGTGCAGCTCCGACAACACTCAACAAGTGGCACCAGACCCACAGCAATGTAGTTGACTCTTAAATGCCCCCTGAAATGGCCTAGCAAGCCACTCAGCTATAACAAACCGCTACAAAGTCACAAAAAAGGAATGAAATTGGATGGATCACCCGGCATTGACCTCAGCACCAGAAATGACAATGGCAATCTCAGCCCTGTTGACCCTGCAAAGCCCTCCTTACTAACATCCGGGGGCTACTGCCGAAATTGGGAAAGCTTTCTCACATACTGGTCAAGCAACAACCTGACATAGTCATACTCACGGAATCATGCCTTACAGTTAACGTCCCAGACACCACCATCACAATCCCGGGGTATGTCCTGCCCCACCAGCAGGACAGACCCAGTAGAGGTGGCTGCACAGTGGTATACAGTTGGGAGGGAATTGGCCTGGAAGTCCTCAACATTGACTCTGGACCCCATGAAGTCTCATGGCATCAGATCAAACATGGGCAAGGAAACCTTCTGCTGCGTACCACGTATCGTCCTCCCTCAGCTGATGAATCAGTGCTCCTCCATGTTGAAAACCACTTGGAGGAAGCACTGAGGGTGGCAGGGGTGCAGAATGTACTTTGGGTGGGGGACTTCAATGACCACCAACAAGAGTGGCTCAGTGGCACCACTACTGACTGAGCTGGCCGAGTCCTAAAGGATATATCTGCTGGACTGGGTCTGCAGCAGGTGGTGAGGGAAGCAACAAGAGGGAAAAACATACTTGACCTCATTCTCACCAACCTGCCTGCCACAGGTGCATCTGTCCATGACAGTATCCGTAGGAGCGACCACTGCGCAGTCGTTGTCGAGACGCAGTCCCGGCTTCACATTGAGGGTACCCTCCGTTGTGTTGTGTGGCACTACCACCATGCTCAATGGGATAGATTTTGAACAGATCTAGCAACTCAAGACTGGGCCATCAGCTGCAGCAGAGTTGTACTCCATCACATCTGTAACTCATGGCCTGGCATATCCCCCACTCTAGCATTACCATCAAACCAGGGAATCAACCCTGGTTCAACGAAGAGTGCAGAAGGGCATGCCAGGAGCAGCACCAGCCATACCTAAAAATGAGGTGTCAACTTGGTGAAGCTATACAACACAGAACTACTTGCGTGCCAAACAGCTTAAGCAGCAAGTGATAGACAGGGCTTAGCGATCTCACAGCCAACGGATGAGATCTAAGCTCTGCAGTCCTGCCACATCCAGTCATGAATGGTGGTGGACAATTAAATAGTTCACGGGAGGAGGAGGCTCCACAAGTATCCCATCCTCAATGACGGAGGAGCCCAGCGCATCCAGCACAAAAGATAAGGTATTTACTACAATCTTCAGCTAGAAGTGCCGAGTGGATGATCCATCTCGGCCTCCTCCAGAGGTCCCCAGCAATGCAGTTGCCAGTCTTCAGCCAATTCGATGATATCATGAAACAGCTGAAGGCACTGGATAGTGCAAAGGCTATGGGCCCTGACAATATTCCAGCAATAGTGCTAGTCCGACTTGTGCTCCAGAACTTGCAGCGCCTCTAGCCAAGCTGTTCCAGTACAGCTACAACACTGGCATCTACCCAGCTATGTGGAAATATATGCAGGAATATGTCCTGTACACACAAAGCAGGACAAATCCAACCTGGCCAATTACCGCCCCACCAGTCATTTTTTTTTATTCATTCATGGGATGTGGGTGTCGTTGGCCAGCATTTATTGCCCATCCCTAGTTGCCTTTGCTCAGAGGGCTTTTTTTTTTTAAAGTCAACCACATTCCTGTGGGTCTGGAGTCACATGTAGGTAAGGACAGCAGATTTCCTTCCCTCAAGGATATCAGTGAACCAGATGGGTTTTTACAAAAATGGGCAATGGTTTTGTGGTCGTCATCAGACTTAATTTCAGATTTTTATTGAATTCAAATTTCACCATCTGCCAGGGTAGGATTCGAACCCGAGTCCCCAGAGCATTAACCATAGAACCATAGAAAAGTTACAGCACAGAAGGAGGCCATTCGGCCCATCTTGTCCATGCCAGCCGGAGGACACCCATGTGCCCTTTCTAATCCCACCTTCCTGCAGCCGGCCCATAGCCCTGCAGCTTACAGCACTTAAGGTGCAGATCCAGGTACTTTTTAAAAGAGTTTAAAGTTTCTGCCTCTACCACCAACTTGGTAGCGAATTCCAGACACCTACTACCCTCTGCGTAAAAAAGTTCTTCCTCATGTCCCCCCTACACCTTCTGCCACTTATCTTGAATCTATGTCCCCTGGTTCTAGAATTCTCCACCAAGGGAAACAATTTTATCCTGTCCACTCTATCTATTCCCCTCATAATTTTGTACACCTCAATCAAGTCACCTCTCAGCCTTCTTTGTTCTAAGGAAAATAACCCCAACCTATCCAATCTCTCCTCGTAGCTACACTTTTCTAACCCTGGCAACATTCTTGTAAACCTCCTCTGCAGTCTCTCCAGAGCTATTGCGTCCTTTCTATAATGTGGTGACCAGAACTGCACACAATACTCCAGTTGTGGCCTCACCAGTCTTTTATACAATTCCAACATTGTATCCTTACTTTTATATTCTATACCTCTGCCAATGAAGGAGAGCATTCCATATACCTTCTTTACAACCTTGTCTACTTGAACTGCTGCCTTCAGGGACCTGTGTACTTGTACGCCAAGATCTCTCACTTCATCTACCCCTCGTAGTATATTCTCATTTATTTTGTAATCCCTGTAATTGTTTGACCTCCCTAAATGTATAACCTGGGTCTCTAGAATACTAGCCCAGCGACAATACCGCCATGCCACCGCCTCCCCGGTACTACTCTCAATCATAAGTAAAGTAATAGAAGGAGTCATCAATAGTGCTATCAAGCGGCACTTGCTTAGCAATAACCTGCTCACTGACCCTCAGTTTGGGTTTGGCCAGGGCCAGTCAGCTCCTGACCTCATTACAGCCTTGGTTGGAACAAGGACAAAAGAGCTGAACTCCAAAGGTGAGGTGAGAGTGACTGCCCTTGACATCAAAGCAGCGTCTGACAGAGTGTGGCGTCAAGGAGCCCTAGCAAAACTGGAGTCAATGGTAATCAGGGGTTAAACTCTCCGCTGGTTGGAGTCATACCTAGCACAAAGGAAGACAAAGGTTGTGGTTGTTGGAGGTCAGTCATCTCAGCTCCAGGACATCACTGCAGGAGTTCCTCGGAGTAGTGTCCTCGGCCCAACCATCTTCAGCTGCTTCATCAATGACCTTCCTTTCATCATAAGATTAGAAGTGGGGATGTTCGCTGATGATTGCACAATGTCCAGCACCATTCGTGACTCCTTAGATACTGAAGCAGTCAATGTCCAAATGCAGCAAAACCTGGACAATATCCAGGCTTGGGCTGACAAGCGGCAAGTAACATTCACACCACACAAGCGTCAGGCAATGACCATCTCCAACAAGAGAGAATCCAACCATCGCTCCTTGATATTCAATGGCATTACCATCACTGAGCCCCCCACTATCAACATCCTGGGAATTGCCATTGACCAGAAACTGAACTAGACTAGCCATATAAATACTGTGGCTACAAGAGCAGGTCAGAGGCTATGAATCCTGTGATGAATAACTCACCTCCTGACTCCCCAAAGCCTATCCACCATCTACAAGGCACAAGTCAGGAGTGTAATGGAATACTCCCCACTCGCCTGGATGAGTGCAGCTCCCACAACTTTCAAGAAACTAGACACCATCCAAGACAAAGCAGACCACTTGACTGGCACTACATCTACAAACATTCACTCCCTCCACCACTGACACACAGTGGCAGTACTGTGTACCATCTACAAAATGCACTGCAGGGATTCACCAAGGCCCTTTTGACAGCATGCTCCAAACCAATGACCACTACCTTCTAGATGGACAAGGGTAGCAGATAGATGGGAACACCACCACCTGGAAGTTCCCCTCCAAGCCACATACCGTTCCTTCACTGTAGCTGGGTCAAAAAATGGAACTCCCTCCCTAACAGCATTGTGGGTTTACCTACACCATTGGGACTGCAGCATTTCAAGAAAGCAACTCATCACCACCTTCTCAAGGGCCTTCAGGGACAGGCAATTATTCTGCCTAGCCAGTGACGCCCACATTCCACAAATGAATTTAAAAAAAACAACTTTCGTAAAAATTAAGAACATGAGCCCATCATCTGAGTTGCCTAAGCTAATCTAAAAGCACAACTCTGCACCCTGCCCTTTTGCCAGGACAGAAGTTATCTCCCCTTCTCAGCCTTTCTATTGTTTCATTTACACAAGGAGTAATTTTGACTTTGTGTCAAATGGGTGATAGTGATTCAGTAGCCATTTCACATTTCTCCGGAGTTTCATTTCATTGGAGCTCAATGGAATGTTATTTTCTTTGACAATAACCAGAAATGTGGTATATTACGGTATCATTCTAACTTTGTCTCTTCCTTTCTGACAGAACATAATCATTTCTGTTGAGTGGGTGTTCCAAAGATTTCCCTTCTTTAATTCAGTTTTCTTTTTAAAAAGAAGCAAAGGAACACTGACACTGATGCACATGAAAAGCTAGGTTCAAAGACTCATCTCCCAACTTTGACTAGCTTTTTTGAGATGGGTGAATTAAAATGTAAAACACTCGGATGTAAATAATTTCAGGTGTATCGATCTCGGACTAATAAAATTAAGAGGATCAAGAATCATTGGCACATTGTGATAAAATATTCAAAAGAATGAATTGCATTTATATAGGGTCTTAACACCTCAAAAATGTTCAGAATACTTTGAAGTGCCGTGACTATTGCAGATAAATGTGGCAAGCTTTTGCGTACAGCAAGATCCCACAAATAACAGGATCTGTTACATTAATGATGATGATACTACCTTCAAAAACAGTTCCTCTGACATGTCCTCCTTCTTCCTTAACCGAGGTTTTCCACCCACGGTCGTTGACAGGGTCCTCAACCGTGTCCGGCCCATCTCCCGCGCATCCGCCCTCACGCCTTCTCCTCCCTCCCAGAAACATGATAGGGCCCCCCTTGTCCTCACTTATCACCCCACCAGCCTCCGCATTCAAAGGATCATCCTCCGCCATTTCCGCCAACTCCAGCATGATGCCACCACCAAACACATCTTCCCTTCACCCCCCCGGCGGCATTCCGTAGGGATCGTTCCCTCCGGGACACTCTGGTCCACTCCTCCATCACCCCCTACTCCTCAACCCCCACCTATGGCACCTCCCCATGCCCACGCAGAAGATGCAACACCTGCCCCTTCACTTCCTCTCTTCTCACCATCCAAGGGCCCAAACACTCCTTTCAAGTGAAGCAGTATTTCACTTGCATTTCCCCTAACTTAGTCTACTGCATTCGTTGCTCCCAATGCGGTCTCCTCTACATTGGAGAGACCAAACATAAACTGGGCGACCGCTTTGCAGAACACCTGCGGTCTGTCCGCAAGAAAGACCCAAACCTCCCTGTCGCTTGCCATTTTAACACTCCACCCTGCTCTCTTGCCCACATGTCTGTCCTTGGCTTGCTGCATTGTTCCAGTGAAGCCCAACACAAACTGGAGGAACAGCACCTCATCTTCCGACTAGGCACTTTACAGCCTTCCGGACTGAATATTGAATTCAACAACTTTAGATCTTGAACTCCCTCCTCCATCCCCACCCCCTTTCCGTTTCTTCCCCCTCCCTTTTGTTTTTTCCAATAATTTATATAGATTTTTCTTTTCCCACCTATTTCCATTATTTTTAAATCTATACCTGTAATGTCAGTCTTTCCACCCCACCCCACCCCCACTAGAGCTGTACCTTGAGTGTCCTGCCATCCATTCTTAATTAGCACATTCTCTTAGATAATATCACCACCTTTAACACCTCTTTGTTCCTTTGTCTGTGACATCTTTTGATTATCTGCTTCTATCACTGCTTGCTTGTCCCTACAACCACCACCCCCCCCCACCAACTTCTCTCCCCACCCCCCCCTCCTTAAACCAGCTTATATTTCGCCCCTCTCCTAATTTTACTCAGTTCTGTTGAAGGGTCATGAGGACTCGAAACGTCAACTCTTTTCTTCTCCGCCGATGCTGCCAGACCTGTTGAGTTTTTCCAGGTAATTCTGTTTTTGTTTTGGATTTCCAGCATCCGCAGTAGTTTTTTGTTTTTATCTCTGTTACATTAATGTTTGTCGCAGAGAATGAAATATCTGCTTAAACAGGGACACAACTCCTTACCCTTCAAAAGTACCATGGCTTTTTAATCTACATCTAACCTGGCATATTGGACATCTATTCAGTATCTTATCTGAAAGATGACACCTGAAAGATGTAACGTTCCCTCAACCCTGCATTGAAGTGTCACCATGCATTATCTACATTTGTATTGGAGCCTGTAACTTTCTGACTTTGGCACACGTTGAGATCCTAACTCAGAAGTGTGAAACTTGAACTGTCGTAAAATGCCATTTGAATATTGAAGTTGTCTGCGTTTACACAACAGTGAAAGCTCAGTAATTAGAACCTATAACATTACGCATTGTAATAAACCTGCAAACATTTTAATTTGCAGCTACATCACAGCACATACAGATACAGAAGAAGAATCTGAAGAGGAGAAGGTGATATGTTCTACAGTAAATACTGCATTTGGATCTTCGGTACAGGAAGACAACCAGTCTAGCGAATTTGATGTCCTAATGCAGAAAGCAGATAATCTACATGAGAATCCAGAATTGGATAAGGAAGAAGGATTCCAGTTACTGCTTGAAAAAAAAGATCAGGTAGCTACAAACTGCTGTGTATCTTCAGTTAAATTTTCTATAAACATAGTGAATGTTTAACATGATCTGGTTCTAGGGAGATGCAGAGTTTGTGGTTAACTAAATGTGAACTATAACAAGTACCATAATATAATGTTATCGAATAGAAAACAATAGGAGCAAAGCTTTAACTTTATAGCAAAGATTGTGTTTTCAAATAGTCATTGCAGTTAAATTATATACTGGAATCAGGAAACTTTCAATCTTTACCTCAGAATGTTTCGTTTGCATACACAACAGACATTAGGCAGCAATATAAAGTAAAGGTACAGTTCTAAAAGGGTTCAGGAACAGAGAGAGGTTGGGGTATATGTGCACAAGTCATTGAAGATGGCAGGGCAAGTTGAGAAAGTGGTTTAAAAGCCATTTGGGATCTTGCGCTTTATAAATTGAGGCATTGAGTACAAAAGCAAGGATGTTTTGATCATCCTTTATAAACCAATGCTTCAGCCTCAACTGTTGCATAGTGTCCAATTCTGGGTACTGTACTTTAGAAAAGATCCAAAGACTTTAGAGAGTGCAGAAAGGATTTATGAGAATGATTCCAGGCATTAGAGACTAAAGTTGAATGGATAGATTAGAGAAGCTAATCCTTAGAGAAGGTTCAGAGGGGATTTGATTGAAGTATTAAAAATTATTTGGGATCTGAACAAAGTAGATGGGGAGAAACTGTTCCCATTGATGGAGTGGTTAAGAACCACATTTAAGGTGATTCGCAAAAGACCTAAAGGCGTGTCATGAAGAGATATCTAGGTGTGTGACTGCGTGTGTCTTAATTGGATTAAAGTCAACTAGTATGGGTGCTTTGATGTACTGTAGCTTTGAGATGTTAATTGTGTAAAGTGTTCATTTGCATTTGTTGAATAAACCATTCAAGACTGCAGGTAAACTCTTCTACCTAGCTAGAAGAAGCCAAACAATGTGTTTATTTTTTCAGCTTATTAATAAAATTGGTGTTATGAAAAGGGTTTTATTGTTAGAAGAGCTGAAGTTCAAAAGACCTAGTGATACAATGGAAAATTTACATTCAAAGGGAAAGCTAGGTATATAAAGAATGGAGTTTGTGTGTGCAAGGTAGAGGCATTTAAAACCTAACCAGCCTGTACACTTCCAACCAACTTGCAAAGGAACCTCATTTGCAATTTGTAAGGTCAAATGTGCTTTGCCTAGTGCCTGTTTAAACTCTATGGGTTACTGTTGTCTTAGTGGAGATTTACCTGGGGGTGATTAATTTGGGGATTTGTTAAAAAGTTACTATAGTAGTAATTTGTAGCTATGTGTATGTGTTTAATTTGTTGTTAAATTAATAAATGTTTAATTTAGTTTTATATAATAACGATGAGACTTGGTGATCTTATTCCTACTGAATTCAAAGACATTACAAATTGCAAAAATGGATTATAACAGTTGTTTCAAGTTTCCCTTTGGGATTTGAACAACTTGGCCTTTACCATCAGCTATGTTGTAATAGGCTACATGAGGAAAAACATTTTTAAGCAGCTAGTGGTTAGAATTTGGAATGCACTGCCTGACAGTGAATAACCTTCCACCACAATTGTGGCTTTCAAAAGGGAATTGGAAGATAAAATTGCAGGGATCCTGAGATAAGGCAGGGGAATGGGATTAGCTAAATACCCCTTGCTCAGAGCTGGCATGGACTGAGGGCTTCTTGACAGTGTGTGGGCATATCCAATAGCCTTTCTCTGTCTGCTGCCCCATTGAGATCGGCATCTGAGTCCTGTGGAGCAGAAGCCTTGTGTAACTTTGCACTCCAATGAGCTGCTACCGTGCTACCCTTTCACTCTGCCCTGGCTGCAGGCCACTCATGCCTGGTGTCTCACCAAGTGCAGATACTGCCTCTCAGCTAGCTTCTCAGTTACGTGCAATGTCAGTATCTGAGCTTGTGGCTGTGAGTGTGAGAACTGGTGGCGGTGTTTCTTCTTCAGCACTCTCTTCCTGCTCATCTACCTCTTTGGCTTCCAACACCACCTGGCCAGGTAACACTTCTTGGTTATCTGAAAGGAGACAGGCACAAGGGTAAGGTTGTGGTGAGGGGAGATGGGGATCCAAGACTTGTATGTTTTGACTATCTGCAGCGTGCATACCAAAAGGAATTTTCAATGAGCAGCAGGTGGGATTTGAGAAGGAAGAAACGGTAAGAGCATACCGTTATTGTCGATGATTTCAGCTTCGTCATGGGCCATAGCCTCAGTAATTGCTGATCAAATAATGGTGACCAGTCTCCTCCTCCAGAGTGAGGACATGCAGCCATGCCTGTACCCTATTAGTTAACTGCTGATGTGTGCAGTTGTGCACTACCTCCTCTTGTAAGAGAGGGGAACGTCTGTCAGTGAGTGTGGTGCAATGTGTTTGGGTGATGTGGCTGTTAAGGTTGAAAATTGGCAGTGTCTGCAAACTGTGAGGTGGGAGTGAGACTTACAACAGTGGTTAGTGTGTGAGGGTGAGGTGAAACTATGAATGTGAGATCTGAGTTGTGATTGATAAATACTTGCTGGTGAGTGATGGGGCTATGAAGCGTTGAGCAGTGGGTGAGTTCATGGTGCTAGTAGCATATCGCCTTAACTGCCTGTGTGAGGTCATTGAACTTTTTAAGAACAAAAGAAATAGGTGCAGGGGAAGGTGATTTGTCCCTTCAAATCTGCTCAGCCATTCAATAAAATCATGGCTGATCTTCCATCTCAACTGTGCCTTTATGCACTTTTCCTATTTCATTTGATAGTACAGAATTTGAGTATTGCTTAAAAAAAAGAGACATTTTTTGTCGAAGCATTTCATCGTGCATTCATCAGGACAATTCGCAAGAATACCAAATATAAAGGGAGCGACACTTTACACTATGAGAAGAGAATGCTGACTGGTTGCAAGGGGACTCTGATTGGTAGAGGCCATGGAGAATACACCAGTTGATGGCGACTGACAGTTAACTGCCAAGCATTGTTTGAAATTTAAACCAGGTAGCTTGACTCTGGTCAAGGCATTGCCCTGAGGAATGAACCAGCGAATGGCTATCACTTATTTTGTTTAGCCAAAACGGCCATAATGTGTCTACATTTTCTTTATGTCTGCAAAGAACAAGGCCCTGTGTATTAATATATGTAGCTTCCAGTACACGAAAATGCACCTCACTGCATGCCTGACTGACAATCTTAAATTGGTTGTCAGCAACAGGTGAAGCTAGCTGATTCACGCTACTATTATGCAGTAGCAACATGAGTGGTATTTGCCACTAATAGGATGCTGCCGTCAAGCCAAAAAGACACTGTGCCTATCACACAAATGAGTAATGTGGTATATGAATTTCAGTGCCATTGTGATGCTAGGTATGTAGCCCATACCTCCCAAAGACTGGCGGATTGTATCAAACAGCATGTCCCAGTCGCTGTTCACAACAGGCAAGGTACAGACCATGCCCAACCAGCCGGTGCTTGCAAAACTCAAAACTTAGTATCCAACATTAGACGCGACTTTGCGATTGGACAACATTTGCTAAATAATCCTCAGTATGCTAAGAATTTCAATGGCAACCAATTTAAGATTGTTAGTTGGGCTTGCAGTGTGGCGCATTTGGGACCTTCAGCAGTAACACAAAAGATGGAGGATTCAATGCTAGCAGCGTTTCGAGACCGTTTAGATATATGGTGCAAATGTCAATACGAAAGAAGAAACACAAACAAAAAGAATGAGGAGAGACCCCTTGCCAGCTCTAATAGGCGACGGAATTTGGAACTCCAGCAGGAGAATGAACCCATAGAAATAACCGAGGAATGGTCCACAGATATTTCATATGTGACACGAAATATCATTATGCGATGAATTGTCCAAAATGGAATAACAAGGGTTTTGAGATGACGCATGACAAGGAAGGTGCGGAAGGGGAAGGTGATGATACTGATCAGTCCGAAGGAGTCGTACTGGCCACCAGAAGCTTTAGTCCAGTAATGGTGTTGTTTGCAGACTCATTCAGTTGTGCTGTGTTAGACAGTGGGTGCATTCCACAGTATGTGGAGTGAATTAGTTAAAGTGTTACCTGGATTCTCCAAATAGTAAAGACCGAAGTAAGGCTAAGGAATATGAAAGTTCTACTTACTTCAAGTTCAGGGACAATATCACAAAGTCACTAAAGAAAGTGGTGATTTCATGTAAAATAGCGGGGTAAACCATTTTATCAGCACAGATATCATATCCAGTAAAATTCCCTTAGTGTTGAGTAAACCGTCTATGAAAAAGGCTCAAATAAAATTAGATACGGAACACAAAAGGCAATTGTTTTTGGGAAATCTGTAGATTTAAAGTTTACACAATTGGGACATTACTATGCCCCCTTAACAAGACCTAACATTTCAAATCACGATGTTATGATGACATCAGGGAATAGGGGTTTAAAGGAAAAAAGGCAAATTGTTTTAAAACTACATTAGCAGTTTGCCCATCCATCTTGTCATAGGTTAAAAATCCTACTAAAGATGCAGGGGTAATGGCTGATGAATATATTAAACTTATGGAACAGATCGGTGAGAAATGTGATATCTGTAAAAAAAAAAATAGGGCACCATCATGGCTCATAGTGAGTCTCCCATTAACAAGAGACTTTCATGGAAATTGTAGCAATGGACTTGAAGATATGGGATGAGGACAAAAATATTTTTCAATTAGTCCTTGTAGACATGGCAACTAGATTCAATCTGCCAACAGTAATATATAGTAAAGACAAAAAGGTAATTGTGGACAAGATATTGGAAAAAAAGATAGGAACTGGACTGGGAGCTCCAGCTAAATTCCTAACTGACAACGAGGAAGAATTGGCAACGGTTAATTTAAAAGTATGTGTGAAAATATGACCATCATATTGATGAACACAGCAGCAGACAATCCCAAGCAGTAATTGATATGCTTCACAAAGTCTTAGCCGATGAACCGAGCTGTAAACTGACATCTGCCCTGGCACGGGCAGTCCACGCAAAGAATTCACTTCAAATGGTTGGGGACTACAGACCAGTAGGGACCAGTGAATGGAGGGATGCCACCGTTAAAGGGAGAGCAGGAAAAGCCACCAGCAAATACATACATTGGCTGAATGTGCAAGATGAGGGACAGCTGATAAGATCCATGGATTGGCGAAATGAGGTAGGATGTGGAAGGCCAGAAAATGCAGTGAATTCTGAAAGTGGACCTGGAAGTGACCACAGTGCTAAGAAAAGATCATGGACTTGGGAAAAGGACTCTGAGCATAGGAGGGAGAAATTGTGTAGCAGTAGTCCAGAAAAATGTAGGAAGGAGAGTAGAAGTCATAGATTAGATAAGGAATTCCACGAGAAGTAGAAGCCTTTATGATCAAGAAGTTTTAGTGTCTACTAACAAATTCGAAAATAAGTTGATAAAGGACGCCAAACAAAAAGAGTTGAAAAGTTGGAATTTGGTGTAAACACTGAAATACCAGATAGAGGGCAGCCAGCCTTACCACGCAGGTGGATATGCACAGAAAAGGTATTTCCTGCTGGTACGTATAAGGCTAAAGCCAGACTAGTGGCTTGGTGATCAAGATGTCAGAGTGTGCTCCTCCATTGCAGGAAAGATGAGCTTAAAGATCATCTTAGCTCTTTTAGCAACATATTCCTGGGAACGTAAATCAAAATTCATAAAAGCTGCATTTTTGCAGGGTAAGACATTTCAAAGGGAAGTCTTTCTGAAACCACCTACAGAAGCTGGCAATATAGAAGGGCAACCATGGAAATTAAATACGTTTATGGGTTGAATGACATGTCAAGGGTGTGGCGTTTCTCAGTTAGGTCCATCCTCTAAAAACAAGCTCTATTCAGCTAAAAGCAGACCCAGCAATGTTCTGTTGGCATCACAAGGATAAACTAACAGGCATCTTTATGATGCACGTTGATGATTTTCTGTGGGGAGATTCTCCAGAATTTGAGCAATGGGTGATAGATAAAATAAAGAAGGAGTTTAAGGTTGGAAGTCAGGCTTCGGACACCTTTTAAATATATAGAATTAGGTATTAAGCAGAATAAGTCATGACTAACCTTGAATCAACAGTCAATCGTATCCCAATAAATTGAGCCAGGTCCTCACAAAAAGGGGACTCTGCATCCAAGGAAGAAATAGACCAGTTAAGAAGTTTGATTGGACAGTTGAACTGGTTGTGCACTCAGACGAGACCTGATGCCAGTTATGACGTATTGGAACTGAGTACTATGATAAAACATGCTATAGTTGGGTAAGTTCTGAGAACATTGAGGAAATTAAATTCAGAGAAACGTGCACTCAAGTTTCCAGCCTTAGTTGATCCAGAAGCTATGAAGTTAGTTATTTTTAGCAATGCTTCACATGCCAATCTTCTAGATGAATATTCTAGTACAGCAGGGCTTATCATATTCTTGGTGAGAAAGAATAACAAATGTTATCTGTTGGCCTGGGAAGTGAAGAAAATAAGAAGGGTAGTTAAAAGCACCTTAGTTGCAGAAACACTGGCTCGAGTAGAAATGATAGATATGGGATTTCACTTATGAAACTTCTTGAGGGAAATCCTATACAAGGGACATTCTGAGAAAAGTTTGCCCATTGAATGTTATGTGGATGATCATTCTCTGGGATAATGTACATTCAACGAAGTGTGTAACTGAGAAAAAACTAAGGATTGACCTTGTTAGCATAAAGGAATTGTTAGAGAGAAAAGAGACCTCTAAGGCAAAATGGGTTGGCGCAAGTCGCCAATTATTGGACTGTTTTACAAAAAGGAACATTTGCCTGAAGAAGCTGTTGGAGGTCCTAGAAGAAGAATGATTTGTATTATGGGTATATGAAATATGGAAAATCGTCTTTTCTCTTTGATTTGTTTTGAAACTATTTGAGTGTTATAAAGTTATTGTTTAAAGAAAAAAAAAGTGAACCTGTTAATGTGTTAATTATATTGTTAGGATACACCGGTGAAGGGCATTGTTTAACTACTATGAGCCCATATAAATAGGAGATTAGCCTGCTCCTGGGCTTGGCCAAGGTAGGCATTAACAGGTCCAGGCAGTGGGTGGTTGAGGGGACCATCCTCCCCGACTGTCTGTCCCTCTTCCACGGCTGCGTTCCCTTGGAGAGGGAGCACACAATGTCCATTGGCATGCTCGAGGCCTTCCATGACCAGTGGGTACTGCGGGGGCTGCAGTGCTTCTTCAGCCCCCAAAATGACATTTTAATTTAATTAGATAAGTTTCCTTTAAGAGCAAGCAGGACCTTAAAAGTAGTAATCTTCGAATTATTCCCAGTGGCACATGCAAGTGATTACAGAAATAGGAAGCTAAGGCAGATGAATGCGTGGCTGGGAAGATGGCGCAGGAGAAGGGCTTTAGACTCTTGGGACATTGGGACTGGCTCTGAGGAAGATGGGACTTGTACAAACCAGACGGGTTGCGTCTGAACGGAGCTGGGGTGGAGTTCCTTGCAGGGGATTTTGCTAGTGCTTTTGGGGAGGGTTTAAACTAACTTGGCAGGGGAGTGGGAACCAGGAGCTAATATCAGAGAGGAGTACCAAGTTGCCTAGAATACGGGGAGGGATAGGTAGGGAATAGTAAGTTAATCGATGGGCTCGGATTAAAGGAAAACTAATGGAGCCTAAATCTGGGTTACTGTGCATGTATGTGAATGCAGAGAGTACGTTTAATAAGATTGGTGAGTTACAGCAGTGGATTGACATGTGATGTTGTGGCTGTAGCAGAGACTTGGCTTGAAGAAGGGCAGGACTGAATATTAAAAATCCCTGGACACAAGGCATTTAGGCAAAATAGAAAAGGAAGAAAAGGATGAGGAGTGGCAATATTGATTAAGGAAAGCATTGCAGTGCTGGAGAAAGAGGTGCCAAGGATACAATCTAGTTGGCTAGAACTAAGGAACAAAAAAGGTATAATTACATTTCCTGGTGGTCTATAGGCCGCCAACCAGTGGGAAGGATCTAGAGGAACAAATTTGCAAGGAAATTGCAGAGTTGCAAAAATTATACTTATATTGGGGGACTTCAGTTATCCAAATATAGACTGGGATAGTAGTGGTATGAAAGGGCAGAAAGCGACATGGTAAAAGAGCAGGCAATTCAGACACTAGATGCATTTAAAATTGAAAAGGAGGAGATATTGATAGGTTATCTGTACTTAAAGTTCATAAGGCACTGGGACCGGATGAGATGCATACAAGAATACTGAGGGAAGTGAGAGTGGAAGTTGCAGAAGCACTGGCCATAGTTTTTCAGTCTTCATTAGAATCGGGTAGTCCCAGAGCACTGGAGAATTGTAAACATTACACCCTTGTTTAAAAATGAGTATAAAGATAAGCCCAGCAACTACAGGTCTGTCAGTTTAGCTTCAGTGGTGGGGAAACTTCTAGAAACAATATTTCAGGACAAAATTAATAGTCAAATGTGGATTAATTAAGGAAAGTCAATGTGAATTTCTTAAAGAAAAATCATGCTTAACTAACTTGCTGGAGGTTTTTGAAGAGGTAATAGAGAGGGTTAAAGAGGGCAATGCTGTTGATGTGGTGTATATGGATTTCCAAAAAGTGTTTAATACCGTGCTGCAAACAGACTTCTGAGCAAAGTTATAGCTCATGGAATAAAAGGAACAATAGCAACATGAATACAAAATTGGCTGAGCGACAGGAAGCAGAGAGTAGTATTTAATAGATGTTTTTCATGCTGGAGCAAGGTTTGTAGTGGAGTTCCCCAGGGGTCAGTGTTGGGATCCTTGCTTTTCCTGATATATATTAATGACCTAGACCTTGCTGTACAGGATGCTGTTTAAAAGTTTGCAGATTATACAAAACTTGGAAGCATTGTGAACTGTGAGGAGGATAGCGTAGAACTTCGAAAGGACATAGGCAAGTTGGTGGAATGGGCAGATAGGTGGCAGGTGAGGCTCAATGTAGAGAAATGTGAAATGATTCATTCTGGTAGGAAGAACATTGAGAGACAATATAAAATAAAGGTACAACCCTAAAGGGGGTGCAGGAGCAGAGTGAGCTGAGTGTATATATGCATAAGTCATTGAAGTTAGTCAGACAGGTTGAGAGCATGGTTAATAAAGCATATAGTATCCTGGGCTTTATTAATAGGGGCATAGAGTAGAAGAACATGGAGGTTATGTTGAACTTGCATAAGTGACTAGTTCGGCCTCAGCTAGAGTATTGCATCCAGTTCTGGACACCGTATTTCAGGAAGGATGTGAAGGCATTAGAAAAAAGAATGGTTCCAGAGTTGAGGACCTTCAGTTATGAAGATAGATTGGAGAAGTTAGGACTGTTTTCCTTAGAGAAAAGAAGGTTGAGAGGAGATGTGATCATGAGGGGTCTGGGCAGAGTAGATAGGGAGAAATTGTTCTCACTCATTGAAAGAATTGAGAATGCGAGGGTGCCTTGGTTAGTTGCTGCAGTGCATCTTGTAGATGGTACTCCCTGTCGTCACTGTGTGTCGGTGTGGAGGGAGTGAATGTGAAAAAGGTGCAAATCAAGCAGGCTGCTTTGTCCTGGATAGTGTTGAGGTTCTTGAGTGTTGGAGCTGCACTCATCCAGGCAAGTGGAGAGTATTCCATCACACTCCTGACTTGTGCCTTGTAGATTGTGGACAGGCTTTGGGGAGTCAGGAGATGAGTTACTCACCTCAGGATTCCTAGCCTCTGACTTGGTCTTGAAGCCACAGTATTTATATGGCTAATCCAGTTCAGTTTCTGATAAATGGTAACTCCCAGGATGTTGATATTGCGGGATTCAGCGATTATAATGCCTTTGAATGTCAAGGGACAATGGTTAGATTCTCTCAGTGGAGATGGTCATTGTCTGGCACTTGCGTGTCGCGAATGTTACCTGCCACTTGTCAGCCCAAGCCTGGATATTGCCCAGGTCTTGCTGCATTTGGACATGGACTGCTTCAGTATCTGAGGATTCACGAATGGTGCTGAACATTGTGCAATCATCAGCAAATATCGCCACTTCTGACCTTATGATGGAAGGAAGATCATTGATGAGGCAGTTGAAGATGGTTGGGCCGAGGGCACTATCCTGCAGTGATGTCCTGGAGCCGAGATGACTGACCTCCAACAACCACAACCATCTTCCTTTGTGCTAGGTATGACTCCAACCAGCAGAGAGTTTCCCCCCTGATTCCCATTGACTCGAGTTTTACTGTGGCTCCTTGATGCCACTGTCAGCCAAATGCATCCTTGATGTCAAGGGCAGTCACTCTCACCTCACCTCTGGAGTTCAGCTCTTTTGTCCATGTTTGTACCAAAGCTGTAATGAAGTCAGGAGCTGAGTTATCCTGGCGGAACCCAAACTGAGCATCAGTGAGCAGGTTATTTCTAAGCAAGTGCCGCTTGATAGCACAGTTGATGACCCTTTCCATGACTTTACTGATGATCGCGAGTAGACTGATGGGGCAGATTGGTTTGTCTTACTTTTTGTGGAATTGTTCAAAGTCTCCCCTGTTTCCTTGTTTCCCATTATTAATTCCCCAGTCTTGTCCTTTAAGGGGCCAACACTCACTGTTACTACTCTTGTCCTTTTGTATATACATGTAGAAGCTTTTACTGTCTGTACCTATATTCTTGCAAGCTTTCTCTCATACTCCAATTTCCCCCTCTTTATTATTTGTTATTTGTCCTTTGCTGGTTTCTAAATTGTTGCCAACTTCTGGCCTACCAGTAATCTTCACAGCATTATACACCTTTTCTTTCAATTTGATACCATCCTAAACTTTCTTAGCCATGATGGTGATCCTTCTTGGAAAGTCTTTTTTTTTGAGGGAACGTATCTTTGTTGAGAGTTATGAAATATTTCTTTAAATGTCTGCTGCTGCTTCTCTGCCATTTTACTTTTTAACCTGCTTACCTAATCCATTTTAGCCAACTCTGCCTTCATAACTTTGTAATTACCTCTATTCAAGACACTAGTTTCAGTCACAAATTTCTCACTCTGAAACCAAATGCAAAATTTTGTCCAATGTTACCCAGAGGACCATTTACTATAAGGTCATTTATTAATCCCGCTTGTTACACATGACCAGATCTAAAATAGCCTTTTCCCTCGTAGGTTCCAGAGCATATTATTCTAAGAAAGTGTCTTGAATACACCCTATGAACTCATCCTCCAGGCTACCTTTGCCAATTTGCTTCACCTAATCTATATGAAGATTAAAATCACCCACTGTTATTGCAGTACCTTTTTACAAGCCCCCATTATTTCTAGATTTATACTTTGTCTTACAGTGTAGCTACTGTCAGGGGACTGTAAACCACTCCCACCAGTGAATTCTTTCCTTTGCTTTATCTTATTTCCACCCGACCTAATTGTATATTTTGGTACTCGGAACCAAACTCATTTCTCACTTCTGTATTAATCTCATCCTTGATTAACAGAGCTATCTTACCTCCTTTTCCTTTCTTCCCATCCTTCCAAAGTGTCAGATATCCTTGAATATTCACACTTTGAAATCATGTCTCTGTAATGGCTATCATTAATTTCTATTTGTGCTATCAACTCATCCATCTTATGAATGCTGCATGCGTTCATAGTCTTTTTACCATCTTTTCTCTATTCTGACCTTATTGCCGGTGCACGCTTATGTCTGTACTCTATGTCCCTTCCTGTCACACTTTGGCTATGATTATCTGCATCAATTCCCTGTACTATTGGCTTATCCTTCCTCTTTAGCTTTGGAATCTCCCCTCACTTGAGTGCCCCCCCAGAGACTATTACCTTTGAGGTTTGCTTTTTAATTTAGTCCCTCAATCCTCATATTCCCTCAGCAGAACCTCTTTAATAGTCCTACCCATGTGGACCACAACAACTGGATCCTTTCCCTCCCACTCAAAAGTTCCTCTCCAGCCCTGAGAAGGCACCAGGCAGGCAACACAGCCTTTGGGTCTCATGCTGTCGACTGCAAAGAACAGTATCTATCCCCCTAACTCTGCTGTCCCCTACTTGAATGGCCTCCTGCACCACGGTCTGTTTGTTCATCCTCCCTGCAGTCCCTGCTATCGTCCACAAAAGTTGCAAGAACTTCAAAGCTGTTGGACAATTGCAAGGACTGAAGCTCATCCAGTGCCAATTTCTGCCTCCCATAGCTCCCTCACTCACAGTCACATCCTCCTGTCCCTGAACATGGACCAAACCCGAAGTACCTATCCTAAGGGGTATGACTGCCTCCTGGGGAAAAAAGGTCAACATTCCCCCCAACCCTGATGCATCACAATGTCCAAAGCTCAAACTGTAGCTCATCAGCTCAGAGCTGAAGTTCCTCAAGCTCACTTACAGCAGATGTGGTTGCCATGGATCATACTGGTATCCACCTGCACCCAGCTGCAACACATCACCTGCTGTGCCATCTTTAGTTTATTTTAGTTAACTAATATGGTTTCAAGTTCAGAATATCACTCAGGATTAGCCATAGTTATATTATGGAGCTTAACTAGTTACGCTATAAATTTAATTTAATACCCATATCTCTCTAGTACTGGGTTATACCACCACCCTAGTTTAGAGGGGGAGAAACTCACCAATTGATCATGCCAGCCATGTTCAGATTGACTTTGTTGTTACTCCATAAACTTTTATGTTCCTGACATTGCACTTGTGTTGAAGGATTACTGAATGTACTACTTAATGCAAAAATGTAAGAGACATGACAAATACTTAATGAATACCGTTTGTTTTTCAAGTTTTGGGATCAGGTGGAATTTCGGTGGCGATTAGCACGGGCATATGCTGATATGCATGACATTACGGCGGATGTTGAAGACAAGAAAAACTATGCTACAATTGGTAAGGTGTGAATAAAATGTTTGATTCTGCATGCTCTTTTATTTTTAAGAAACAAACTGCTGTTTCCAAAGCAGTTGATTTGGAACTTTGTTAAGGACTTTTTAAAAGTTTCAAACAAATGACAATGTGTGCTGTTGTGTTTAAATAATTTCTTCTGACCTTTTAAAACCTGGTTTGGAATATAGTGCCGATCAAAGCAGGAAAGTTGTCTTCATCTCTGATAGCTGTAAATGTTCTATGTGACATGGGATGTGGGGTTCCCAATCCAGTTTCTGGTGAACATGAATAAGGGTATTAAACTGCTCATAATTTGATAATAAATGCACAGCCTCATTCATCAAAGGCATTAAAGATGCTGCTGTGGAAACTGAAAAGTCAGTAGCAGAGTTGCTGTTCCAAGGTTGAGTTTCAGGAACTGTTTTAGGGCGAAATTGAACAGAAATGAACTGTCATGCCACCTTTCTTCTTGACCTCTCAGAACTACTGACAGTCCTCATCCTGGTGACCAGAAAGTGTTTTTTTCTCTATCTTTTGTTCTTTCTTTCATTCTTCTTATCACGTTTTCTCCTCTCCCCTCCCTCTCCCTCTTTTTCTTCTCTTCATCATTATTTTTGTATGGCTTGCTCTTTGTCTGCATCCACAGACATACACACACAGACAGAGACACATATAATGAGTTGAAATTTTTGGAAGTTAGAGGATGGAAGAGGCTAGAGAACATTGAAGTTAATAGGTTTGGATTGCATACTGAATTGCATACTGGCTGAGGTAGGGGTAGAGACAAGTGGTGTTACAGAAATGGACAGGGATTTTCTTTTAATCATTCACAGGATGTGGGCTTTGCTGGCTGGGCCAGCACTTATTGCCCATCCCTAGTTGCCCTTGAGAAGGTGGTGGTGAGCTGCCTTCTTGAATTGCTGCAGTCCATGTGGGGTAGGTACACCCACAGTGCTGTTAGGAAGGGAGCTCCAGGATTTTTACCCAGCGACAGTGAAGGAACAGCGATATATTTCCAAGTCAGGATGGTGAGTGACTTGGAGGGGAACTCCCAGGTGATGGTGTTCCCATCTATCTGCTGCCCTTGTCCTTCTAGATGGTAGTGGTCGTTGGTTTGGATGGTGCTGTTGAAGGAGCCTTGGTGAATTCCTGCAGTGCATCTTGTTGATGGTACACACTGCTGCTACTATGCATTGGTGGTGGAGGGAGTGAATGTTTGTGGAGCCAGTCAAGCGGGCTGCTTTGTCCTGGATGCACTCATGGGGAGTATTACATCACATTCCTGACTTGTGCCTTGTAGATGGTGGACAGGCTTTGGGGAGACAGGAGGTGAGTTACTCTTCGCAGGATTCCTAGCCTCTGACCTGCTCTTGTAGCCACAGTATTTATTTGGCTAGTCCAGTTCAGATTCTGGTCAATGGTAACCCCAGGATGTTGATAGTGGCGGATTCAGAGATGGTAATGCCATTGAACATCAAGGGACGATGGTTGGATTCTCTCTTGTTGGATATGGTCATTGCCTGATACTTGTGTGGTGTGAATGTTAGTTGCCACTTGTTAGCCCAAGCCTGGATATTGTCCAGGTCTTGCTGCATTTGGACATGGACTGCTTTAGTATCTGAGGAGTTGCAAATGGTGCTGAACATTGTGCGATCATCAGCGAACATCCTCACTTCTGACCTTATGAGGGAAGGAAGGTCATTGATGAAGCAGCTGATGTTGGTTGGACCGAGGACACTACCCTGAGGAACTCTTGTAGTAATGTCCTGGAGCTGAAATAACTGATCTCCAACAACCACAACCTTTGTGCGAGGTATGAGTCCAACCAGCGGAGAGTTTTCCACCAATTCCCATTGACTCCAGTTTTGCTAGGGCTCATTGATGCCACACTCGGTCAAATGCTGCCTTGATGTCAAGGGCAGTCACTCTCACCTCATCTCTGGAGTTCAGCTCTTTTGTCCATGTTTGAACCAAGGCTGTAATGAGGTCAGGAGCTGAGTGGCCCTAGCAGGACCCAAACTGAGCATCAGCGAGCAGGTTATTTCTAACGATTGAGAGTAGACTGATAGGGCAGTAATTAGCCATGTTTGATTTGTCCTGCTTTTTGTATAAAGGACATTCCTGGGCGTTTTGACACATTGCCGGGTGGATGCCAGTGTTGTAGCTGTACTGGAACAGCTTGGCTATGGGCACGGCAAATTCTAGAGCACAAGCCTTCAGTACTATTGCCAAAATATTGTCAGGGCCCATAGCCTTTGCAGCATCCAGTGCCTACAGCCATTTCTTGATATCACATGGAGTGGATCGAATTGACTGAAGACTGGCATCTGTGATGCTAGGGACCTCCAGAGAAGGCTGTGATGGATCATCCACCCTGCACTTCTGGCTGAAGATTGTAGCAAATGCTTCACCCTTATCTTTTGCACTGATGTGCTGGGCTTCTCCATCATTGAGGTTGGAACCGCCTCCTCCAGTAAGTTTAATTGCCCACCACCATTCATGACTGGATGTGGCAGGACTGCAGAGCTTAGATCTCATCCGTTGGTTGAGGGATCACTTAGATCTGTCTATCACTTGCTGCTTATGCTGTTTGACACGCATGTAGTCCTATGTTATAGCTTCACTAGGTTGACACCTCATTTTGAAGCATGTGTGGTGCTGCTCCTGGCATGCCCTCCTGCACTCTTCATTTAACCAGGATTGATCCCTTGCCTTGACAATAGTGTTAGAGTTGGGCATATGCCAGGCCATGAGGCCACAGATTGTGTTAATGAGTACAATTCTGCTGCTGCTGCTGATGGCCCACAGTGCCTCATGGATGCCCAGTCTTGAGTTGCTAAATCTGTTTGAAATCTATCCCATTTAGCACGGTGGTAGTGCCACACAACACGATGGAGTGTATCCTCAGTGTGAAGGCGGGACTTCACCTCCACAACGACTGAGTGGTCGTCACTCCTACGGATACTTTCATGGACAGATGCATCTTCGGCAGGCAGGTTGCTAAGGATGAGGTCAAGCATGTTTTTCCCTCTTGGTTCCCTCACCACCTGCCTCAGCCCCAGCCTAGCAGCTATGTCATTTAGGAATCGGCCAGCTCGGACAGTAGTGGTGCCACCAAGCCACTCTTGGTGATGGACATTGAAATCCCCCACCCAGAGTACATTCTGCGCCCTTGCCACTCTCAGTGCTTCCTCCAAGTGGTGTTCGACATCAAGGAGCAATGATTCATCAGCTGAGGGAGGGCGGTTCATGGTAATCAGCAGGAGGTTTCCTTGCCCACGTTTGACCTGATGCCATGAGACTTCATGGGATCCGGAGTCGGTGTTGAGTACTCCCAGGGCAAATCCCTCCTGACTGTATACCACTGTGCCGCACTTCTGCTGGACATTATCTGTAAGATATGATTATGTGAGGATAACTATGTCAGGCTGTTGCTTGACTAGTCTGTGAGACAGCCCAACCAATTCTGGCACTGGTCCCCAGATGTTAGTAAGGAGGATGTTGCAGGGTCGACAGGCCTGAGATTGCTGTTGTCCTTTCCAGTGCCTAGGTCGAAGCCGTGTGGCCTGTCCGGTTTTGTTCCTTAAGTCTATAATGGAGAGGAAATGTATTTGAAACCTCAGCTGCAGGGTTAAGCAGTACACTGAAATTGAAAAGAATCCGGTTCAGCGTGAGACAGAGGCTGAGATGGAGAATAGAAAAAGTTTATGGGGGATGCCAAAGATGATGGCTTCTGTCTTCAGTGATGAACTGGAGGACAGTAGATTGGGTCAGGATTGGATGTTAGACTTGTAGTTTTGCAGTGCAATGCTGGGGAGAGGGAGTGGAGAAGCAGACTTGGGCATTATGGCAGCTATGTGGAAGCTTACTCCATGTCTTATGATTTGGATGACCCATGTCACATCCATGTCTATGCACCATTCTTTCAATACACAGTGGACTGTCGGCCTTGATTAGGAGCTCAAGTCCCAGTTTGAGGCCTGAGTCATAAAATCATACAGCACAAAATGAAACCATTCAGCCCACCATGCCTGTGCCAGCTTCTTGGAAGAGCGATCCAATTAATCTCACACCCTTGCTGTTTTCTCTTAGCCCTGCACTTTCTTTCCCCATCAAGTATTTGTGGAATTTATTTTGAAGGTTTGTAATGAATCTGCTTCCACCACCTTTCGAGGAGGACATACCAGATCGTAACAACTCTGTGAAAAAGATTCTTTTCTTACACAGCCTCGGGTTCTTTTGCCAATTACCTGAAATCTTTGTCTTCTGATTACCAACCCTTCTGCCACTGGAAACAGTGTCTCATTATATACTCTAATCAAAGTCCTTCATGATTTTAAACACCCCTATCAAATCTCCTCTTAACTGTTTCTGCTGGCAGGAAAATGGCCCAAGCTTCTCCAGTCTCCCAACATAACTGAAGTCTGACAACCCCAATACTATTCTAATAAATATTTTCTGCAACTCTCGTGAGATCTTGCCATCCTTCCTAAAGTTTGGTGCCCAGATTTGGGCACCAATAGCTGGGATCTAACAACGCCTTATGGAGATTTAGCAGGATTTCCTTGATTTTTGTACTCCATGCCTCTGTTTATAAAGCTAAGGATCCCATATGCATTTTTAGTAGCCTTCTCAACTTGTCCTGCTACCATCAAAGAGTTGGTGCTCATCTGGGTTTCTCTGTTCCTGCATCCCTTTTAATATTGTGCCATTTAATGTATGTTGAATCTCCTAATTTTTCCTACCAAAATGCATAACTGTGCACTTCTCTGTACTAAATTTCACCTGCCACATGTCCTTCTGAAGTCTGCTATTACTTTCCTCTTACTACAATATGTAACCTTCTGACCCAGAAGTGAGAATGTCAATAACTAAATTGACAGAATATTTAAGATAATAAATTAAATGTGTACAGTATATCAATGTCCTTACAATAAAATTTCTTGCATTTCTTTATGTTCTAACCACTGTTTTAGTCAATTTTAATCCTGGGTATTGGTTAAGTAGGGGGAGGCAGTGGCGTAGTGGTATTGTTGCTAGACTAGTAATCTAACGACCCAGCGTAATGCTTTGCGAATCAGGGTTCGAATCCCGCCATGGCAGATGTTGGAATTTGAGTTCACTAAAAGTCTACTGATGACCATGAAACCATTGTCGTAAAAACCTATCTGGTCCACTAATGTTCTTTAGGAAAGGAAATCTCTGTCCTTACCTGGTCTGGCCTATAGACATGTACAGTTGTAGCTGGATGCCCAGACCACATGGAGCCGCTGAAAGACTGATGCTGCTTTGTCGATTCTTGTGTGAATGTCAACCTCTACATTGCCCTCCCTGGAGATGTTTCTTCCTAGACAGGGGAAGTGGTCGATGTCCTCTGTGCTCTGTTGGCTGATGGTGGTGGAAGGGCATTGTTGCTGTCCAGCTGTCACTGTCTTGGTCTTCTCACAACTGATGCGTAGACCAGTTTTGGCGCTGCTACTGTCAAGACTGGTGGTCATGCCTTGGAGTACGCATGATTCTTTGACCAGCAAGGTGATGTCGTCTGCAAGGTCCGTCAACAGGTGGTGTTGCCATGGGATGCCAAAGTCTCACCCACCATTACCTTTCTCATAATGAAATCTATAACCAAGAGGAAAAGGCATGGGGAGAGTATGTTGCCTTGCCATATTCCTGTGATGATAAAGGAACCTGTGGTGCCCATGCTGGTCTTGATGCAGCAGCTGGAGTCACGGCATAAGGCTTTGAAGATGTTAATATACTGCTCCAGGATGCTATACTATCTTATAATGTACCAGAGAGACTGCCGATGGGTGCTATTTTTTTCTGGGTCAGAAGGAGAAAAGTCAGTCAATGAAGTGATGTTTTTAATCCAGTGTATTCTGAGGTGAGTGGGTTAGTCTAGAAATAAAGCTGTTTTCATCATGTTGATGTAAAAATGATTGAGTCTACCTGTTTCAGGCACTATGCCCCTTCCTTGTAATTACTTAGAGTTTCTCCTCAGCTTGCGAACAGCCCTGAAAGAAGGAGACCCATGAGGATATGGAAGAGTCTTTTTCATGTTTTATATACAAAAAACTCAATTGCTTTGATGATCTCAAAGCAGCAAAGTTACTGCTATTATGTAGTGACATGGGCATAAATAGTGTCAGTGTTGGGCATTATTGACGTACAGCTGGTTTCTTTTGGTGTAGATCCTGATGCAGCCAAAGAAAGTCCTGTTTCTGCTCCATGTTAATCATTCAGACTGATCGTCACCTGCATCAAGCTGGCAGATACTGCTGTCTATAGGTGCCTAAAGTCAAAGTAACCACCAGTGCACTTTGACTGCATTGTGTGCTATCTATAAGATTTACTGCAGCTATCTATAAGATTTACTACACCTTACTTCAACAACAACTTCAGCCATGAAATCATAACCGCTGAGAAGGACTAGAGCAGCAAGATCATTGGGACACCAACATCTTCAAATTCCCCTGGATGGGACATGTATCATTGTTTTGTTTCTTCTATCGTAGCTTAGTTATAATCATTCCTACCTATCACCATTGTGGAAGCACCACCATCACAAAGACCTCAGCAGTTCAAGAAGGCTCACTACCGCCTTTCTCAGGCCAATTCAGATACATGCATGGAAAGGAAAGGTTCAAATTACTGTTGTCCAGGAAGTGCCTATGACACTTTATTATACAGCTCCCTATGGAACCTGTAGTGTTCTGAATGCAGACAATAATCAGAGCCTATTAGAAACCCCTGCAAAGCAGCAGCTCAAAAATATACACCACCTTGTCAATCAACTATTGGGGCACTTGAGCATTAATCCATTTGTTTGGATCACTTTACACAGGTGTGGCTCTCCAGTCTTCCCAAAATATTCAAAATTATTATTGTCTAAACCTACCTTACGGTTTTGCCATATGCAGCATGCCATGCAGAAGGGTGAGGGCAAGGGTCATTAGGTTGCCTGCCATTGAGAAAAAAGGGGATGAGCTGGATGACATGAAGGGAGCTGATGTACAGTCTAGCAGTTTGTTGCAGAATCCTGAGATCCACTTCTAGTAATAGGCATATTCTGCCAACTCAGTTCTTGTTATTATTTCCATGCATTGTGCACTGCAAAAATTTTACCCTTATTAAAACTGAGCTACCCTACTCAATGGTTACCACTTTTCTATGGTTATACCCAAGTTAATAGGAAGTTTAGTTCAAAAAACCTAATATATATCTGATGCTACTTATCAGTATCCCATGCTCTAAAACTTGCATCCATGCTTCCCCTTAATACTGTATATCATCTACTTGCCTTGCTTATTAATCTAAGCAAGATTTGTGTCTCAAGTGCTTCCTGAGTAAGAATAGAGTGGCAGGTTGCTAGGTAGTACTGCAGCCCTCTAATGTTGTTTATGGCCACAGACCTCTAACTGCAAGCTCAGGAGGGGTCCTGAAATAGCTGGAGCCATATTTGTCAATAGTAGTGGTTGTCAGCACAAAATCACTCTCAGTTGTTTTAGTGGGATCTGGCTTTAGAGGGAAGATTTGAGGCTACTTTGAGAGGTAGTCGACCCAACATTCCATGTACCTGATGTTAGGCATCCCAGGCTGGAGGATCAATGATCTGCATGAAACAGTCCATAGATTATCTTCAATATAGATGAATCACATTATTGTTGTAATTTCCAAAAGATCTCCCACCTGGTTCATGCAATCAACCAATCACTGACTCATATAAATAGCTGCCAAGAATCTCCATGACACTAGTCACAGTTCTGTACCTTTTCCTTTGTTGTTTTGGAGTTTCCCTGAAAAAGGCCATGAAGGTGCCACTTGCACTATGTTTCTGCTTTTCTCTGTTGCTGTAATATCTGAAGGCCACTCAAAATAAGAAGTAAATGTGCTCCTGCATCACTGTTGACTGTCAACTGCTAAGTTAAATTTGGCTGCCCTCAGAAATCTGTCACAATCTTTCATCTGCTCCAAGATGATGTGCAAGCTGTGACCTTCACCAACAGAGCCACCACAAACCCTATCTCAGTGGAGACTGGGGTCAAACAAGGCTCTGTCATTGCACCAACTCTTTTGTCCATTTTTCTTGCTACAATACTGCACCTCACCTCCAACAAATTACTCACAGGCATGGAGTTAATATACAGAACAGATGGGCAACTGTTCAACCTACACCGCCTTCAAACATAAACCAAAACCACTCCAAACTCAGTCATAGAGATTCAGTATGCATATGAAAATTGTGTGTGCGTTCACTCAGAAACTGAGCTCCTTACTAACATCTGGAGGCTTGTGCCAAAATTAGGAGAGCTGTCTCACAGATGAGTCGAGCAACAGCGCGACATAGTCGTATTCACGGAATCATACCTTACAGATCATGTCCCAGATACCACCATTGCCATCCCTGGGTATGTCCTTCCCACTGCCAGGACAGACCTAGCAGAGATAGTGACACAGTGGCATACAGTCAGGAGGGAATTGCCCTAGGAGTCCTCAAGACCGACTCTAGCCCCCATGAAGTCTCATGGCATCAGGTCAAATATGGGCAAGGGAATCTCCTGCTGATTACCATGTACCACCCACCTCTCAGCTGATAAATCAGTACTCCTCCATGTTGAACACCACTGACGGTGGCAAGGGCACAGAATGTACTCTGGGCGGGGGACTCCAATGTTCATCACCAAGAGTGGCTTGGTAGCACCATTACAGAACAAGCTGGCTGAGTCCTAAAGGACATACCTGCTAGACTGGAT
This sequence comes from Cetorhinus maximus, assembly GCF_964194155.1. NCBI lineage: Eukaryota > Metazoa > Chordata > Chondrichthyes > Lamniformes > Cetorhinidae > Cetorhinus > Cetorhinus maximus. The sequence goes on along the minus strand of NC_135883.1, from coordinate 149,619,619 downwards.
CTGCGCCAGGTAGTGAGGGAACCAACAGAGGGAAAAACATACTTGACCTCATCCTCACCAATGTGCATGCTGCAGATGCATCTGTCCATGACAGTATTGGTAGGAGTTTTTGTTTTCATTCACAGGATGTGGGCTTCGCTGGCTGGGCCAGCATTTATTGCCCATCCCTAATTGCCCCTGAGAAGGTGGTAGTGAGCTGCCGCCTTGAATCGCTGCAGTCCCTTTGGTGTAGGTACACTCACAGTGCTGTTAGGGAGGGAGTGCCAGGATTTTGATCCAGCCACAGTGAAGGAACGACGATATATTTCCAAGTCTGGATGGTGAGTGACTTGGAAGGGAACTTCCATGTGGTGGTTTTCCCAGCTAACTGCTGCTCTTGTCCTCTAGATGGTGGTGGCCATCGGTTTGGAAGGTGCTGTCTAAGGAGCCTTGTGACAACTGCACAGTCCTTGTGGAGACGAAGTACAGCCTTCACATTGAGAATACCCATGAACGTGTTCTGTGGCACTGCCACTGTGCTAAATTGAATAGACTTCGAACAGATCTAGCAGCTCCAGACTGGGCATCCATGAGGCACCGTGGACTATCAGCAGCAGCAGAATTGTACTCGACTACAATCTGTAACCTCATGCCTGGCATATCCCCCACTCTACCATTATCACCAAGCCAGGGGATTAACCTTGGTTCAATAAAAAATGCAGGAGGGCATGCCAGGAGCAGCACCACACATTCCTAAAAATGGGGTGTCAACCTGGTGAAACTACAACACAGGATTACTTGCATGCCAAACAGAATAAGCAGCAACTGATAGACAGAGCTAAGCGATTCCACAATCAACAGATCAGATCTAAGCTCTGCAGTCCTGCCACATCCAGTCGTGAATGGTGGTGAACAATTAAACAATTCACTGGAGGAGGAGGCTCCACAAATACCCCCATCCTCAATGACGGAGGAGCCCAGCACATCAGTGCAAAAGATAAGGCTGAAGCATTTGCAACAATCTTCAGCCAGAAGTGCAGGGTGGATGATCCATCTCGGCCTCTTCCAGAGATCCCCAGAATCACAGATGTCAGTTTTCAGCCGATTCAATTCACTCCACGAGATATCAAGAAATGGCTGAAGGCACTGGATACTGCAAAGGTTATGGGCCCTGACGATATTTCAGCAATAGTACTGAAGGCTTGTGCTCTAGAACTTGCCGTGCTGCTAGCCAAGCTGTTCTAGTGCAGCTACAACACTGGCATCTACCCGACAATGTGGAAAATTGCCCAGGTATGTCCTGTACACACAAAGCAGGACAAATCCAACCCGGCCAATTACCACCCCATTTGTCTACTCTCGATCATCAATAGTGCAATCAAGCGACACTTGCTTAGCAATAACCTGCTCACTGGCGCCCAATTTGCATTATGCCAGGGTCGCTCTGACCTCACTTCAGCCTAGGTTCAAACATGGACAAACATGCTGAACTCCAGCGGTGAGGTGAGAGTGACTGCCCTCGACATCAAGGCAGCATTTGACCTAGTGTAGCATCAAGCAGCCCTAGCAAAACTGGAGGCCAATCATCTCAGTTCCAGGACATCATTGCAGGAGTTCCTTAGGGTAGTCTCCTAGGCTCAAACATCTTCAACTGTTTCATCAATGATCTTCATCACAAGGTCAAAAGTGGGGACTTTCATTGATGATCGCACAATTGTTCAGCACCATTTACAACTCTTCAGATACTGAAGCAGGCCTTGTCCAAATGTAGCAAGACCTGGACAATATCCAGGCTTGGGCTGACCCAATTATCCTGACCCTGTTTCCTGTTGGTTAGCCAATCCTCTATCCATGCTAATATATCACCTAACAATATAAGCCTTTATCTTGAGCAGTAACCTTTTATGTGGCACTTTATCAAAGGCCTTTTGGAAATTCCAAGTGGTGTTCAACATGGAGGAGCAATGATTCATCAGCTGAGGAAGGGCATTTCGTGGTAATCAGCAGGAGGTTTCCTTGCCCATATTTAACCTGATGCCATGAGACTGAGTTATTTAACAGACCCAGAAATTATTTTGCCTTTTATGGCTCTGTTGGTAGTACGTTTGCCTCTGAATCACAAGGTTCTTGGTTCAAGTACCACTGCAGGACTTGAGCACAAGAAAGAAGGCTAACACTACAGTAATGGATGAGACATTAAGTCAAGGCCCCATCTGCCTGTTCCGGTGGACATAAAGATTCCTTCGCCCTATATTGAAGAAGAGCAGTGGAGTTATCTCTAGCATCTTGGCTAATATTATCTCTCAATCAACATCACAAAAGAACAAAACAAAAACAGAATTACCTGGAAAAACTCAGCAGGTCTGGCAGCAACGGTGGAGAAGAAATCAATTAACGTTTCGAGTCCTCATGACCCTTCGGCAGAACTGAGTATAGTTAGGAGAGAGGTGAAATATAAGCTGGTCTAAGGTGGGGGAGCGGGGGGAGAGAGAAGTTGAGGGTGGGGTCGTTGTAGGGATAAGCAAGCAGTGATAGGAGCAGATAATCAAAAGATGTCATAGACAAAAGGATCAAAGAGGTGTTGAAGGTGGTGATATTATCTAAGAAAAGTGCTAATTAAGAATGGAAGGCAGGATGCTCAAGGTACAGCTCTAGTGGGGGTGGGGTGAAAAGACTAACAAAGTTTTAGTTTTAGATTTAAAAATAATGGAAATAGGTGGGAAAAGAAGAATCTATATAAATTATTGGAAAAAAAAGGGAGGGGGGAGAAACGGGGTGGGGATGGGGGGAGGGGGAGTTTAAGATCTAAAGTTGTTGAATTCAATATTCAGCCCGGAAGGCTGTAAAGTGCCTAGTCGGAAGATGAGGTGCTGTTCCTCCAGTTTGCGTTGGGCTTCACTGGAACAATGCAGCAAGCCAAGGACAGTGAAGCCCAACGCAAACTGGAGGAACAGCACCTCATCTTCCGACTAGGCACTTTACAGCCTTCCGGGCTGAATATTGAATTCAACAACTTTAGATCTTAAACTCCCCCTCCCACCATCCCCACCCCGTTTCTCCCCCCTCCCTTTTTTTTTCAATAATTTATATAGATTCTTCTTTTCCCACCTATTTCCATTATTTTTAAATCTAAAACTAATACTTTGTTAGTCTTTCCACCCCACCCCCACTAGAGCTGTACCTTGAGTATCCTGCCTTCCATTCTTAATTAGCACTTTTCTTAGATAATATCACCACCTTCAACACCTCTTTGATCCTTTTGTCTGTGACATCTTTTGATTATCTGCTCCTATCACTGCTTGCTTATCCCTACAACGACCCCACCCTCAACTTCTCTCTCCCCCCGCCCCCCCCACCCTAGACCAGCTTATATTTCACTTCTCTCCTAACTATACTCAGTTCTGCCGAAGGGTCATGAGGACTCGAAACGTTAACTGATTTCTTCTCCACCGATGCTGCCAGACCTGCTGAGTTTTTCCAGGTAATTCTGTTTTTGTTTTGGATTTCCAGCATCCGCAGTAGCTTTTAGCTTTTCACAAAAGAACAGATTATCTATCATCACATTGCTGTCTGTGGGAGTTTGCTGATTGCAGATTAGCTGTTGCGTTCCTATTATTACAACAGTGACTGCATTTCAAAAGTATTTCATTGGCTGAAAAGCATTTTGAGACATCCAGTGGTCATGAAAAGCGCTATATAAATGCAAGTCATTTTTATAAGGACTAACAGCAGCTCTTTAGGAACTAAAGGGATAGAAGGATTTCTAGAAGGATAGAATTGAAAAGTTAGGGAAGTTATGCTAAACCTGTATCGGTCAAGTAACAGTTTTCCCTTTAAAAATATGTGCTGACTATTCATTATTATATTTTCATGTCTAGATTTTCTTCTATTCTTCCCCTTTAGTAAGGATTGCATTATTTTCCCTCCCACCGATATTCAGCTGACTGGTATATAATTGCCTGGAAATGTTTTGTCCCCTTCTAAAGTATAGCAATTACACTATCCTCCAGTCCTTTGGCACTATGCCCTTTTTCTAACAAATTATTAAATATGACTGATCCTAATCACTCTTGTAGCCTTTTTGCTTTCAGGGGTTTACAATCCATCAGTTACCTTTTTGAATGGATTGTACTATTAGTCTGCAACAAACTTGTTGCACTCAATTCCTTTTTCATTCTTTAATTGTCCTGTTTAAGTTGATTTCCCTTTCCCGTGCATTTAATAGTGTTTTCTAACCTAATGTACTTGGTATTCTCAAGAAGCATTGTTATTATCATAATGTTATCTATTTTTGATTCATTATTTTTAAATGGAGGAGGCTGGAGCCAAACATCACACATATTTTCATAGCTTGAAAACTATTGCCTTCAATAGCTCAAAATACAGTTATAATTTGACTCATTCTGTTTTCATTATGCTTTCATGAGATGTGAGCACCGTTGGCAAGCTCAGCGTTTATTTCCCAATTCTAATTGCCCTCAAGAAGGTGGTGGTGATCTGCTTTCTTGAACTGCTGTAGTCCATCTGGGTGTAGATATACCTACAGTGTTAGGAAAGGAGATCCAGCTTTTTCACCTAGCGACAATGAAGGAATGGTGATATAGTTTCACATCAGGAAGATGTGTTGCTTAGAGGAGAATTTGCAGGTGGTGGCGTTCCCAGGCATCTGTTGTCCTTGTCTTTCTAGGTAGCAGAGGTCGTAGGTTTGGGAGGCATTGTCAAAGGAAGCTTGGCAAGTTGTTGCAGTGCATCTTGTATATGATTTAGACGGCTGCCACTGTGCACCGCTGGTGGAGGGAGTGAATGTTTAAGGTGGTGGATGGGTGCCGATCAATTGAGTTGTTTTGTCCAGGATGGTGTCCAGCTTCTTGAGTGTTGATGGAGCTGCACTCATCCAGGAATTTGGTGAGTATTCCATTGTACTTGTGCCTTGTAGGTAGTGGGCAGGCTTTGGGGAGACAGGAGGTGAGTTACTCAACTCAGAATTCCCAGCCTCTGACTCACTCTTGTGGCCACAGCATTTGAATGGCTGGTTCAACTAAGTTGCTGAAAAATGGTAACCCCACAGGATATTGATGGTGAGGGAGTTCACTTATATTAATATATTTTGGAGTAAATCCTAAATCCTCCAGCTTTGTTAAATTGTAAACAGCAGAAATTAAAGTGTTCGCAATATCCTTTCCAGGTAAGGAGATAGCTATGGACGCAGTTAATGTGGGTCCCCAGAGTGCTGATAGCCACATGTGGTAAGTCTGAATAACCTCACAAAAATATTGAATGCATATTATCTGTCAGTAACACAACTAATTGATTAAAAAAAAATTCTAAAACCCCAAACATTTTCTTTGTATCTATCCTTTTGAGGCCATGTTATGTTATTAGGAATCTTTCTTTGTCAACATCTAAGCTCAAACCTAGAATTTTTACTGTAACGTTCTTGCAAGATCAGATTATTATTGGGAGTATCATTTGATTCTGTCAGTAGTAATTTGTACAAATATGATGTAACTTTTTGAAGTCAAAACCTAACTTGTTTTTAAAACTTTTTGAAATAAGTTGGGATGGAGAATTATAGCTGCATTGCAGTGCTGCCGCACGTCGTTTTCCTAATAGTATGTTAAAAAGCAATATATGCAATTGATTTATTGCCACATTGTTGAGGCGAATAGAGATGCCTTTCAGGGGAAGCTAGGTAAGTATGAGACAAAGAAATGGAAAGATATATTGACAGTGTGAAATGAAGTAATGTGGGGAGAAGCTTGTGTAGAGCATAAAAAGCAGCATAGACCCCCTTAGACCAAATAGCCTGTTCTGTTCTGTAAACACCATTATATTACATAGGATATATGGCACAAAAACAGGCCCTTTGACCTAAGCAGTCCATGCTGGTGTTTGTGCTCTGCAATTGACTCCTCCTATATTTCCTCATCTAAATCTGTCATCGTAACCATCTATTCCTATTCCCTGAAATACTTGCCTAACCTCCTCTTAAATGCATTTATACGATTCGCTTCAACCACTTCCTGTGGTAGCGAGTTCTCCATTCTTACCACTCTTACAGAATTCAAAAGAAACCTCTACCCAATTTGATTTCTTGGTGATTATCTTACTTTTATGGCCTCTAGTTATCCTATTCCCCACAAGAGGAAACATTTTCTCTGTATCCACTCCTTTCAGAATTTTAAAGACCTCTATTAGATCACCTTCAGCTTTGATTTTTTCAAGCGAGAAGAGATCCCGCCTATCAATCTGTTCTTGATATGTATACCCACGCATTTCTGGTGTCATCCTTGTAATATTCTCTGCACCCTCTCCAGTACCTCTATATCCTTATCAAGGTATGGTGACCAGAACTGTATATTTAAGTGTAGGCTAACCAAGGTTCAATACAGGTTTAGCATAATTTCCTTAATTTCCATTTCTATCCATCTATTCCATCCATCAGCAATAAAGCCTAGCATTTGGTTTGCTTTTTGATAGACTTGCTAACCTGTGGTGCAACTTTTAGTGATTGGTGCATCTGTACTTTTGTTCCTCTACCCAACCTAGATTTACAAATTCCAAGTAATAGGTAATCTCCCTATTCTTACCAAAGTGTACTACCTGACATTTACCTGTGTTGAACTATTTGCTAATTATTTACCTATTCTGCAAGTTTATTAATATCCCCCTTAATTTGTTGCAGTACTCCTCTGTGTTAACAATGCTTGCCCACCCCCCACCCTAATTTGGTGCCATCTACAAATTTAGAAATTGATTCCAAAATCCAAATGGTTAATGTACACTAATGGACTGTAACGGTTCAAGAAGGCACCACCTTCTCGAGGGCAATTAGGGATGGGCAAGAAATGCTGGCCTAGCTAGCGATGCCTACATCTCATGAACAAATAAATAAATAAAAATTGCGAACATTGGTTCCATCACGAAACCTTATGGAACATCGCTTCCCATCTTCTGCCACCCAGAATAACTACCCTTTATTCCCACTCTCTGATTTCTGTCTTGAAGCTAGCCTGCAATCCATTCTGCCACTTGTCCCTAAACTCTGCATTTTCTGACCTTATTCATTAGCTTATTATGGGACACCTTATCGAAAGCCTTTTGAAAATCCATGTAAATTGCATCTCCTGTATTACCATTCTCTACTCTCTCTCTTCCATCCTCAAAAATTCAACAAAGTTGATCAAGCAAGATTTTTCCTTTTGAAATCCGTACTGACTATTCATTATTATATTTCTCATTTCTTTACTTTAGTAATGATTCCATTATTTTTCCACAACTGATGTTAAGCTGACTAGTGTATAATTCCCTGGACCTTTTCTGTCCCCCTTTGCAAATATAGGAATTATATTAGCTATATGCTAGTCCTTTGGCACTACACCTTTTTCTAACGAAGTATTAAATATGCGTAATAATGCCTCTGCCATCTCTTCCGTAGATTCCCTTAAAATAAGTAGACATAATCCATCCATACCAGATGTTTTATCATCTTTAGGTTTGTTTAATTTATTCACTACATCCTCTTTTTTAAATTTTAAATGCACATCTCATTGCTCATCTTGTCATTTAATGTCACGTTTACCTGTTCTATTTCCCTTGTAAATAGCAAGCAAAATAATTGTCTAATATATCTGCCTTTTCTTTACCGTTACCTGTGGTATTACCCTGTCTTTCTCTTAATGATCCTATTACCATCACAGGCTTCATTCTTTATTGATGTGCCTGTATAATGTTTTACTGTTTTGTTTTGTATTCCCTGATAATTATTTTCAAAGTTCCTCTTTGTCTTCCTAATTGTTTATTTTTTACTTGTCTCCTAATCTCTCTGAGGCTGGATGCCACTTTCCTAATTCTCAATTGTTCCCTCATGTCTTTATTTATCCATGGAATCCCAATGGTATTTCATTTGTTCTTTCCTTTTAGTGGAACTTATTTTTCCTGGATTCTATTGAACACAATTTTAAATGTTTCCAATTGTTGTTTACCATTTTATTTTCCAACGTCCTATCCCTCAAAACCACCTTTTCTTGCAATCTATTAACTTGGCTTTTGTCACACCTACATCTTTCCCTGTCATCATCTTAAAGCGTATTATATTATGGTCACCATTGCCTAACTGTTCCACTCCTTTTACTTTTCTTATCTGCTCTGGTTCATTCCTCATTCCTAAATTAGTAATTCTTCCCTTGTTGGGCTTCTTACATATTGAGTTGGAAAGGAGTCCTGTATACATTGTAGGATCTCTAATCCCTTATCCCCTTTATCTACTTGTTCTGCCAAGTTAACGTCAGTTAGTTGAATCAACCCATGATTATTATTTATGTTTTTTACTCACTCCCCTGATTGTCTACATATTTCTTCCTCTATCTCCCTTCCACTATTAGGTGGTCTATAGACTACACCTATTAGTGTGGTTGATCCTTTATTATCTCTATCCATGTGCATTCTATTTTTGTTTGGTTGATAGCTGCATTCATTTTTTCTATTGCCATTATGCTATTCCAAATAAGTACAACTACTCAGCCTCCCCCTTTTCCCCCTCTACCTTTTCTAAATATCTGATATCCTACAATGTTTAATTCCCAGTCCTGATTTTCCTGCGGCCATATCTCAGTAATCCATTCTATGACTGGTTCCTTCCAACCCATGATTGCCTCTAGCTCCGTGTTTTATTACAGAGAGTGTGTCTATTGCTGTACCGATGTTTTAATTCATTTTTAATAGGTTTCCTCCCTATGTTTAACCATCTTTTTAGATTCTCATTCTGTAACATGCCCTTGCCATCAATGCCCTCCCTTACTTTGTTCTTTTCTATGTTTTCCTACCATATTCCGTTTACATTTAGGCTGTTTACTTTTCTCGTAAATTTCTCTCTTCCCCCCTCCCCACTACCAACCTACCTTACTAGTATAAAGCCTCTTCCACCTCCTTATTTACTCTTTCCGCTACAACACAGACTCCACCCAGTTTAGGTGAAGCCCATCCCATTGGTACAGCTGCTTCTTGTCCCAGAATTTGTGCAAGTGTCCCATGAAACAGAATTTCTCTTTCCCACACTAGCTCTTTAGCCACATGTTAATTCTCCTGATCAGTCTGTTCCTATGCCAATTTGCAGGTGGCTCAAACAATAATTCAGAGATTATTGCCCTTGAGGTCCAGTTTTTTAATTTAGAGCCTAACTCGTGATACTCTTTCAGCAGGCTCTCCTCCCTGTTTCTACCTAGACCATGACAATTGAATTTGCCCGCTCCCTTTCCAAGTTCCTCTAGTTGCCATGAGATAAGCCTTACCCTGGCACCAGGCAGGTAACACACCCTGTGGGATTCTCATTCTTGGCTGCAGAGGACCCCATCTATCCCCCTAATTATAGAGTCCCCTACCATTACCACATTTCTATTCTGTTCTCCTGCCATATCAACCCCCTACCCTGGCTGCTGTTGCCATCAGCCTTCTAAGCCACAGTGCCTTGTTCTGTCTTGTGCTACTTACTTTGTGCATAAGCAAAACCTCTTGTGTTTATACTGACAAAATTCCAAAAATCTGAGTCAGGTTCGGCTGACTAGGTAACCAGTTCTACAGCAGGCAGCTTGTTTACCACTGACTAAGACTGAAAGAGACTGCAAATTAAGGTTAAAGTTAAGTTAAATGCTAAATGCAAAATTTAATTTTCGAACAACTCCAAGTTCTGCACGATGTGCTGTGCCAGACACCTCCATGTCCCTACTTTGCAGGCTACCTGGTGGGTCTGCCAAAGACCCAAGCACCTTTGTTTGCATCATCGTCAGCATTTTCTTATGGTTTGCTCCAAAATGGTCCTCATCTGAGTCCCCTGTAGCACACTTGTTTGCTAATTCTACCTCTGGGGAGTTATCTCACAAGCTGACCAATCCCCTGTCCTGGCTGCAACCCATTCCAGTAACTCACCACAAGCAGATGCTGACTCAAAACTAAGCACTGCGTTTTGCACAATCCCCGTATCTGAGCTAGTGGCTGAGTGTGGCCTGTCAAGTAACGATACTTCTTCATCAGAGGGCTGTATTTCCTCTCGCCCTTTCATTTGAGGCTTCTGCGGATGAGCAGCTGGCAGTTCTCAACTATCTGAAAACACAAATGCATAAGGAGAGGATAGGAGTAAGGGAATTTGTGGGTGGGTGGGGAAGAAAACAGAAGATTAATTGGAGTTTTCATTTTATGAAGCTGAGGAGTGAATGGGGAAGGTACAATCATCCTGGATGGCCTCAGCAGCACCGGGTCCCAATTGTTTGTATTCTGTGGCATTGGTGTCCATTATCTTATGGGCCATCTTTTCATGGCCACTGGGGGAATGATTACATGATGGTCCTCTGCTTGTCCCTTGATTCTCTCCCTTGTTGTGGGCGATCTTCTTTTGCAAGAGAGGATAGAATGTCAGTGACTGTGTTGGGTGACTTGCCTGCTAAAGCTGAATTAAATATTTTGTATTATTATATACTTCTTGTATGTTAGTATATCTAAGAAAAAGTATCTGTATACCTGCACAGATTAGCCATAAGGACCCTTAACATTCTTCAGAAAAATTACTGACATTTTAAAAATAAAATTCACACAGTTTAAGAAGTTAGAAATTTAATGTATGTGTTTCCATTTTTATTCTATTAATTTGGGAGATCTGGAGAGAATTTTATCCTAGTTTGAGTATACTTTTGCTCTCCAGATCAGAAATACAAAGTAATTGCTGCTGAAATGTATATCAACTGGACTTTCTCACTAGACCAGCACAGCCTCAGTGTGCTGGCTTCACCATTCCATCTCTATTTCAACTATGATTAACTGTTATAACATGGGGCAAAATTTCCCCCCCCCGTTGGGGGAGAAGAACAGGAGCAGGTGCGAGCGGGCGGGTTCCCGATTGGGGGCGCACCGCCATTTTACATGGGCCTTAATTGGCCCGCCCAGCATGACATCCGCCAGGAAGCGCTATGCGCTCCCTATACAGGCGGGGGCAGAGTGGGGGGAGATTCTCTCAACCGGGAATGTGCTCTTTCGCGCATGCGAAATAGTGCACAGAACCCCCTAAGGCTAAGTGCTGCCTCAGGGTGATCGGCTCAGATTTTCAACTTTTAATAAAGGAGTTTAAAAAGTTTCCCTGCCATGTCTCCTCATGTGACACATGAGTTGGGACATGTCCATAATTTTTATTTAAACCTTTCATTAAAATTTTAATACCCTCATGAAACCTCATCCCGCCAGTGGATGAGGTTTCATGTTCTCTCACAAGCCCACCTGGGCTCCCGGCCTGCCCGTCAACCTTAAGGTTGGACGGGCAGGTCCATTAATGAGCTGAATTGGTTTTCCCATGGCCTTAATAGGCCATCCGACTTGGCTGCGCCCCCACCAACCTGAAAATGGAAATGACACGGGGTGACATCGGGAGTTCCACCTGACATCACCCCGCATTATTTTACGCGCCAGCGAGCAGGCCCTGCCCCTGCTCGCCGACCGGAAGATCCTGCCCATGATGTGACTTTGAAAAGAGCTTAAACATGTACCTTGTTGCTGCTTCATCCTATCGAAGGTGCTTTAGATATGGAAACTACTTTGAAAATGCTACATTAAAGCTGTATCATTACAGTCACGTAATATAATGAAAAGTTCCTGTCTGTAATTTGACTAATTGATCTGCAAAATGAGGTACACGTTTCCCCACAAAGCTGCAACAAATTCAATAAAATAGAAACAATGTGCGGGGTTACAGGGAAAATGCAGGAGATTGGCACTAAGTTAAAATGCTCAGAGAGCTGGTGCAGACACCATGGGCCGAATGGCCTTCTTCTACACCGTAACAATTCTGTGATCCGTGCCCTAAATTGAATTTCAGTAACTCATAAATTTTGAAATGAGAGAGGTTGTGTCATTACCATTTCCAAAATATTCTTTGTACTATTGCAGCTCTGGTATCACATGCCAAGTTCTTAACTTTCACAGTTTACATAACAGCAATTTTTCATGAATGGAATCGAGCCAGTCGAGGAAAAAAGAAAGGAACTTGCATATTAAATGTAAAATGATAGACAGCTGGAATGAATTCAAATGTTTTTAGTTTGTGCAGGAATGGCATAGTCAAGCGTATACCCAATGATTGCAAAGCAACTTGGGACCGCATACCTTGAAATTGTTCTCAACTATTCAAGTTTTTTTTTCAGCTGCATTTGTTAAACTGAGTGCTATTGTCTACTTAAACATTACAAAAATTAAAATACTTTGGATTGTAACTAATAAGGCCTATTATGAGAGATGACTTATTTGTCAATTCTAAATATCTGAAACCAAGGTTGGAAATATAATTTAAACATTTTTTGCTACAGGTGAAAAGATGCTGCTTTATGCCATGTTAGAATTTCTTCAAAATCCAGACTTGGGCGGACAAATGGTAGATGACACTTACATAAGTGATAGGTAGTTATTCACTCCAACAAGGAAAAGCCCAGCCACTTTCCTGTGAAATTTAATGCGTGAAGTGCTACGTTTTGGTAGGAAAATTAAGGAGGCCGCATACCTCATACTACACCTCGAATACTGTGTGCAGTTTTGGCCTCCTTATTTAAGGACGAATGTAAATGCATTGGAAGCGGTTCAAAGGAGGTTTACTAGATTGATACCTGGAATGAGTGTGTTGTCTTATGAGGAAAGGGTGGACAGACTGGTCTTGTTTCCACTGGAGTTTAGAAGAGTGAGGGATGATTTGATTGAATATACCAGATCCTGAACGACCTTAACAAGGTGGACGTCAGAAGGATGTTTCCTCTTGTGGGTGAGTCCAGAACTAGGGGGCACTGTTTTAAAATTAGGGGTCGCCCTTTTAGGACAGAGGTGTGGAGAATTTTTTTCCCTGAGGGTTGTGCGACTTCGGAATTCTCTGCCTCAGAAGACGATGGAGGCGGAGTCATTGAATATTTTTAAGGCAGAGGTAGATAGATTCTTGTTAGGCAAGGGAATCAAAGGTTATCAGGGTTAGATGGGAATGTGGAAATCGAAACACAAGATCATCAGCCATGATCTTATTGAATGGTGGAGCAGGCTCGAGGGGCCGAATGGTCTACTCCTGTTCCTATTTCTTATATTCTCATACTGCTTGGTTAATAAAAGATTGAAAGGGATGGAGGAGCAAAGGGATCTAGATGTACTGATTCACAAATCACTGAAAGTAGCAACACAGGTTAAAATGCCATTAAAAAGGCAAAACAAACACTTGGATTCATTTCTAGAGGGATGGAACTGAAAAGTTCATGTAAACTTGCATCAAACCTTGATTAGACCACATTTGGAAAACTGCACAGTTCTGGTATCCATTTTATACAGGGTATTGAGACATTAGAGAAGATGCAAAAAAGATTCACAGAGATGATACCAGAACAGAGAGGATATACTTATTAGGAAAGGTTGAACAGGCTGACGATCCTTTCTCTATAAATAAAAGGTTGAAGGGTAACCTGATGTATGCCTTCATGGTTTTGATAGGCTAGATGTAAAGAAAATGTTTCTATTTATGGGGGTTTCCAAAACTAGAGGTCATAAATGTAAGAGTCACCAAAACGTCCAATAAGGAATTCAGAGGAAACTTCATCAATGAAACATTTGTAAGAATGTAGAACACGCTACCATTAGGAGTAGTTGAGGCAAATAGCATAGATGCATTTAGGGGAAGCTAGAATAGCAGAGAGGGCGAAAGGAACAGAAGGATATGCTGATAAGGTTAGATGAAGTAGGGTGGAAGGAGACTCTTGCAAAGCATAAATATCCGCATAGACCAGTTGGGCAGAATGGTGTATTCCTGTGCAATACATTTGCTATAACTTGGTATTTCTTTTGAGCAATAACTACTTTTAACCTTATGATGGCATGAAGGACATTGATGAAACAATTGAAAATGGTTGGTCCTAGGTCACTGCTGTGAGGAACTCCTGCAGTGATGTCCTGGGGCTGAAATGATTGGCCTCCAACAACCAAATCACCTTCCTTTGCGCTAGGTGTGACTCTAGCCAGTAAGGCGTTTTCTCCCGATTTCCATTGACTTCAATTTTACTAGGTATGGAGCCGAGTGTTATTAGCAGAACCCAAACTGAGCATCAATGAGCACGCTGAGTAAGACTGCTTGATACTTTCAACGATAGCTTCCATTACTTTGATGGGGATTTAGAGTAGACTAATGGAGCAGTAATTGGCTGAATTGGATTTGTCTTGCCTTTTTTGGACAGAACATACCTGAGCAATAAGCCTACCCTGGTAGTGTTCATCTCCTTTAAGTTTAATTCATTAAATTTTCATCAGTTGTAGATACTTCTAAGAGGGTTCCTTACCCTGCGAAGTTCACCTGGACTCAACTACATTGGTAATCTTCCAAAAGTGTTTGTGACTTAGCCTGCCAGCTATTGTTGCTGTTCATGTCTTATCAAAACTCATTATTTCTCAAGGCCTGTTCCCTCATTTCAAACACAGATGATGGCTTTGTTCAATTTGATATCACTTTCTGGGAAAACGCAATATCTACAGAATACTACAGTTCAGCGAATTTTAACAGAAACCAGTGGTTTTCCTATCAAACTACCCTCAGCCTCTTAAAGCATGATGGTAATTTCGGCAAGCCTCAGCGTGAAGCTAATTTTTTTTAGTAAAACTGTTATTGTCTTACAGCATGCTCTCTTACACACCTCCCTAAACCGGGGTTTATCCCTTGGGTTGATGGTAATGGCAGAGTGAAGGATATACCAGACCATGAAGTTAGAGATTGTGATGGAATACAATTTTATTTCTGTTGCAAATGGCCCATAGTGCCTTATGAATGCCCAGTTTTAAGTTGCAAGATCTGTTCTGAATCTATCCCATTTAGCAAGGTGGTAGTGCTACACAATATGATAGACGATGCCCTCATGTCAAGACAGGACTTTGTCTCCACAGAATTGTGCAGTGGTCACTCCTACCAATATTGTCAGTGATAGATGTGTCAGCAGTGGGTTAGTGAGGATGAGCAACAAATGTCAGCCTTGCCTGCAATGCTTACGTCCCATGAAAACATTTTTAAAAAGTAGATTTTTCCCTTGTGTTGGTTCTGCCACCACCTGCCCCGCATCCAGTCTGTCAGCTATTTCCTTCAGGACCCAACTGGCTTGGTTAGTATTGCTACCGAGCCTCTCTTGCTTGGTGATGTACATTGAAGTTCCCCCACCCAAAGTATCATTCTGTCCCCTTTGCTACCCTTAGTGCTTCTTCCAAGTAGGGTTTAACATTGAGGACTATCGATATATCAGTTGACAGAGGGCAGTAGATACTTATAAGGGTTACTTGCTCATGTTAGACTTGATGCCAGCAGACTTCATGGGTTCCAGAGCCAATGTTGAGGACACCCAGGGCCATTCTGTCCTCACTGTGAACCACTATGCCACCACCTCTGGTCGGTCTTTCCTTGCAGTGGGACAAGAATATTGCTAAACAAAGAGACACGTTGAAGCTTTTTGTCTTGCATTCATCAGGATACCTCACAAGAATACCAATATAAGGGGAAAACACCAATTTATACTGTTTGTGAAGAGAGTGCTGATTGGTTGGCAGTTGTATTCTGATTGATAGAGACATTGCCATGGAGAATGCACCAGTGATGATGACTGACAGTTAACTGCCAAGCATTGTTTGAAATTTAAACCAGGCAGCTTGACCCTGATTGGCCAAGGCACTGTCCTAAGGGATGAGCCAGCGAATGGCTATCACTTATTTTGTTTAACTGAAACAGACACAATATGTTCTTTCTGTCTGCAAGGAACGGGGCCCTGTGTATTAATATATGTAGCTTCCAGTACACGCAAATGCACCACACACCAAGCCTGACTGACAATCAGATTCTAGATGTTAGATGCTAGTGAGCAGGATTTTGCAGGGTCAGCTCTGCTGGGTGTACCTTTTTGTGTCTGGTGTCTAGGTCACAGTTTCGGCACAGACTAGAAGGGCCGAATGGCCTGTTTTTCTGTGCTGTAGTGTTCTATGGTTCTATGGTCAGTGCCAGGTGCTCCGTCCAGTTTCATTTTTAATAGACATTTTCATAGCGGTTTATTTTCATAATGGCTTGCTCGGCCATTTCAAAGGATGGTTAAGAGTCAACCACATTACTTTGTGTCTGGAGTCACATTTAGGCCAGACTGGGTAAGGATGGCAGATTTCCTGCCCTCAAGGACATTAGTAAACCAGGTGTGTTTTCATGACAATTCAGTAGTCTGATTGTTGCCATAACCAATTCGAGTTTTTTATTCCAGATTTATTTAATTAACTGATTTTAAATTGCCCAGCTGCTGTGGTGGGATTGGAACTCATGTTTGGACTAATGATCCTGGACTATTAGTCCAGTAACAGAACCACTATGCTATCCTTCTCGTATAAGTGCAAGATGAATATTCAGTAAAATTTAAACTTAGAAATGAATAGTGACATAACAGCATTTGAATTCTAACCTTACTAATCTGTTAATAACTAATTTCTTCTTTTCCTTCGGGATGTTTGATTAGCGCACAACACTTTTTCAATCTAGTTTTGAATTTTATCTTGCTCTGTATATGACTGATTACTTTTAATGATTTTCATTGAAAATATGAAGTAGATTTATAATGGTCAGCAATGGCAGTAGTGTTGGTGTCTGTAGACAATGCAGAAAAATCGAAGGTGGTAATTTTAACTTGGCAATGGTATTTTTTTTCTTTATTCTTTCATGGGGTGTGGGTGTCTCTGGCAAGACCAGCATTTGTTGCCCATCCCTAATTGTTCTTGAACTGAGTGGCTAGCTAGGCCATTTCAGAAGGCAACTAAGAGTCAACCACGTTGCAGTGAGCGTGGAGTCAAATGTAGGCCAGACCAGATAAGGATGGGCTCTTATGACAATCAATGATAGTTTCACGATTACTGAGATTACCTTTCAGTTCCAGATTTTATAATTGAATTTAAATATCACCAGCTTTTGTGGTGGGATTTGAACCCATCTCCCCTCGGCATTAGCCTGGGCCTCTGGATTACTGGTCCGGCGACAATATGACTACGCCATAGTCTCCCCTTAACTAAGCAATATTGAATCAGCCAGCTGTTATTTAGCTTGACCAATTTTCCTTATCATTAACTTCAGTGGAAAGAATAACTTGACCAAGTGTGTAATTGCTGGCTGATCTGATGTTTCCTATTTCACACTTTCGCAACAAGTTTAAATTACCTGTAAGGCATGGTTCCTGAACTGGCTGGTTTTGAATTGGAGTGAATCTTAATATCTGTTTTTCAACAATTTGTTTAATTTTTAGACTGCAGAGTTCCTTAATGAAAACACCTCAATTTGCACAGAAATTTTTTGAATATGGAACACAAACGTGTACCATATGAGTTCAATTCTGCTAAGTTGTTCTATCAGCCTTCCTGATGGCTAAATGTTTGTACATTTCTGGCCTTGCCTTGCTCATACATGTCCCAATATGTTAGAAGTCTGTTGCTGTGACAAGTAACTTCCAGAAAAGATGCAACATGATTAATAATATTCAGTGCTATGAAATTACATTTGTTACAAATTTATTTATTTGAGAATTCTCAGCACATTTAAGCCAGTTATTTTTGTAAGCAGTTACACATTTATTTCTCAGCTTTATCTTGCTAAATGCAGTATTTTTACATTGAAGCTTTTGCCTTTTTACTGTTATCAATATGCATTCTTTAAATATGTATTCTTCAAATACATATGTAATCCCAAATTGCAAACCTCTCACTGTTCTGGATGTCAGAAAATAACATTGTTAACAGAAGGCATTTGATAAAGTGCCACATCAAAGGTTATTGCAAAAAATAAAAGCTCATGGTTTAGCGGGTAACATATTGGCATGGATAGAAGATTGGCTAGCTAACAGGAAGCAGAGAGCTGGCATAAATGAGTCATTTTCTGGTTGGCAGGATGTGAGAGTGGTGTGCCACAGGGATCAGTGCTGGGGCCTCAACTTTTTACAATTTATATAAATGACTTGGATGAAGGGACCGAAGAAATGGTTGCTAAATTTACTGACGACACAAAAATAGGTAGGAAGGTAAATTGTGAAGAGGACGGAAGGAGGCTACAAAATGACATAGATGGTTAAGTGAGTGAGCAAAGATCTGCCAAATGGAGTATAATATGATGGGCAAATGTGAAATCGTTCATTTTGACAGGAGGAATTAAAAAGGAAGCTTATTATCTAAATGGTGAGAGACTGAGCATCACATCCACAAACATTCACTCTCTTCACTACTGACGCACAGTGGCAGCAGTGTGTACCATCTACAAGATGCACTGCAGGAGTTCACCAAGGCTCCTTCAACAGCACCTTCCAAACCCACGACCACTACCATCTAGAAGGCCAAGGGCAGCAGATAGATGGGAACACCACCACCTGGAAGTTCCCCTCCAAGTCACTCACCATCCTAACTTGGAACTATATCGCTGTCCTTTCACTGTTGTTGGGTCAAAATCCTGGAACTCCCTTCCTGACAGCACTGTGGGTGTGCCTACACCACATGGACTGCAGTGGTTCAAGAAGGCAGCTCACCACCAACTTCTCAAGGGCAACTAGGGATGGGCAATAAATGCTGGCCCAGTCGGCGAAGCCCACATCCCAAGAATTAATAAAAAGAAAAGGAGCTCAGAGGGATTCAGAGGGATCCGGGTGCCCTAGCGCATGAATCACAAAAGGTTAGTATGCAGGTACAGCAGGTAATTAGGAGAGCTAATGTTATCATTTATTGTGAGGGGAATTGATTTCATAGATACTTAACATTTATGCTTCAGTTGTACAGGGCATTGGTGAGGCTACATCTGGAATATTGTGTACAGTACTGGCCGCCTTATTTAAAGAAAGATGTAAATGCATTAGAAGCAGTTCATAGAAGGTTTACTAGACTAATACCAGGGATGAGTGGGTTGTCCTATGAGGAAAGGCTGGGCTGGTTAGGCTTGTATCCACTGGAATTTAGAAGAGTAAGAGGCGATGTAATTGAAAACTTTAAGATCCTGAGGGGTCTTGACGAAGTAGATGTGGAGAGAATGTTCCCTCTTGTGGGAGAATCTAGAGCTAGGGGTCATTGTTTAAAAATAAGGGGTTGCTCATTTAAGACAGAGACGAGGAGAAATTTTTTCTCTCAGAGGGTTGAGAGCCTTTGGAACTCTTTTCCTCAAAAGGCGGTGGAAGCAGAGTCTTTTAATATTTTTAAGGCGGAGCTAAATAGATTCTTGATTAACAAGGGGGTGAAAGGTTATTGGAGCTAGGCAGGAATGTGGAGTTGAGGTTACATTCGATCAGCCATGATCTTATTGAATGGCAGGGAAGGCTCGAGGGGCCGAGTGGCCTACTCCTGCTCCTAATTCATATGTTCGTATGTAACTTAGTTGAACCTTACAACTAAAAATAAAAATTGCTGCAAATGCACAGCAAAATCCATTAGCATCCAAAAAAATCTGAAACTTTTACTTGTTCAGTTGGCACCCATTCATAATTGACTAGTTCAATAATTCATATAAAATTGTTTTCTTTTACAAAATCAGTACATTTTGCTTTTTTTTTTGCTGCTGTGTTTAATAAGGTTGTGAAATCCTGATACTTGTTTGTACTGGTGCAATTTTTCAGTCTTGAGAGGAAAACATTTATCTTTCAATCCTGATGATGTCAGCATAATTGTTCATAGATATTTAACATCCATCTAAAGTTTGTCATTTGTCAAGTTTTTCAGCCAAAACTCAAGCTGTAACACAACTCTTTGTAGAATGAGTATATAGGAAGTTTATTTTACGGCAGTTAATTTGTCTTCAGTCCATTTTTGTGCAGATAAGCTTGATGCTGCTTTTACAATGCAGACCACAGATAATTATTTTGTAATCCTTAAGTAAGTGCTAAGCAACATGCAACACCAAAGCAAATTTCATTTTTTTTTTTTGCATAGTATCACATAGGGCATACAGCACAGAAACTGTGCCCAGCTAGTCTGCTGGTGTTTACGTGAGTCTTCTCCCAATCCATTTGCCTCATCTCAGCCTTTCAGCATATATTTCTACATTTTTTTTCTCTCATCTACTCATCTAGTTTCCTTTTGAAAGCATCTAAACTGTTTACCTCAACCAATTTCAGGTTCTGTACTAGCTTCATAAGCAGTTAGTGAAATTAATTTACTTTTAATGTTCCAAAATGGTAATTAAACTTTGATAGAAACTTTTTTGTTGCAGTGCTGTTCTCTGGTCCTAGCAGAATCTAGCTCCAATTTTAACAGGGATGGGGAAGAGATCAGCATGGGTCAGCGGGGCAAGCAGAAAGCTTGCAAATTACCTGCATAGCCCTGGATAATTTTAACTCCTAGGTCTTTCTAACATAAACCAAGTCCAACTCCTGCCCAAATACGGCAGGAATGATGAGATAGGCAGGCAGGAGTGGGATGGGCACATCAGGAGAACATTGCCCAAGAAAACATTTCCTGGCATGGTGAAGGAAAATGGGGACAAGTTGATCAGAGGAAGGGGAGGGGAAGAAAGCATTCTGATCTCTAAGATGGTCCAGTGATAGAATTTCAGATTTGGAATAATTGTGAATTTGCCAATTACTTTAACATACTAGTTTTATGACCACTGATTAAGCATACAGGCCCCAGTTTGAAAGTGGGAATCGGAATGGAGCAGAACGATCCATGAAGTTGATAGTGAACCCAAGGAATCTAGAGGTGTGGAGCCTGGCCAACTTAATGGCTAGACCTCATTTAAATCAATTTTTCTGGGAGTCATGTCTGAAACTGACTAGATCCAATATGAGGCTGATGAGCAGGAGGGGGTGTTCATCGACAGGAGGCCACATCCAATGACCCGAGTGAATAACCCCCAGCAGTCAGTTGGAGGAGGGGTGTGGGTGTGTTCATCGCAACTGGGGAGAGGAGCTTTCCAGTCCTGATCAGGGTTATGGAAGGGGAAGGCAGAGCCTCAGAGCCGCTAGTCTTTCCTGTGAGACCTGGAGGGGCACTCCTGCTCCTCCTGGCACACAAGGAAATTTCAAATTAAAATTTTTGAACTTACCTTGCATGATCCTCTTCGAGCCCACAGTCCCCTTCCCAACAGGCTCAGTCTGACGCTGAATCCGTCACTACTCCCTCATTCAGGCCTCCAACTAAATTTGCAGGTCAGGCCCCAATAACAGAATTGGACCCAGTTTGGATATTTAAAGAAAGATGCCACTTCAACCCTGCAAGTGTTCCACTTACCTAGTCAAAAGACCTTTAAAGCCCCAATTTACTTGGCATGAGAGATGGTCATGGCACTGGCAAACGAGTGACAGACCCGTCCTGGCTCATCATCATAAGGCCTAGACAATTTTAACCCCCGGACCTCTGAACAGAATCCAGATTGGCACCTGCCTGGACCTGATGAGAATAGTGAGGAGGCCAGCAGGCTGGATGGAACCATGACAAATCACAGGCGGCTGCACCAGAGATTCACAAGATTTTTGCCTGGTGATTAGTTAAATATATCTTGTCCAACCTCCAAACATGATCGAAGTTAGAAGAAAAGTAGGGAACCTTAGGATAGGAGTAAGGCCCCATTAGTTTCTTTGTGGGGTCCTGCTCCAATGACAATGTTAGAAATGTAGATCCCTTTAAGAATAAACCAGTACAAGCTTCATAGTGAATTGAGAGCAGGTGATGCTCATTGAAGCCTGTACTTAAGAGCTAGGTTTTTCCATAGTAAGGGGATTTTTGCTTCTGGACAGGGAAGGGATCTAGAAGGGAAGAGTGGAAACTGGTACTGAACTATAGTTTATCAATAAAACAGTTGTGATTCACAGAATGTCTTCTGTTGCCTGATTCGGTAAATGGATATCCACCTATTAAACATGGGAGCAGAGGATTGACCTCGATATCTTCAGGTGGGAAGATAAAGAAAACAGAAAGTAATCCCTGTTTCTTACAAAAGCAAAATTCTCAGTGGCTTTTAAGGTGAACTGGCTGAGTCACGCTGCAGGATTACAGACTATGATTATCCACCAGCCTTTTCAGAACTGGAACCATAGGAACAATGAAAGAATGAGGTGGAGATGTGGACTGAGGTCACTTCTGTAGCCATAAGGAAGAAAGGTATGGATTTGACCTTGTCTTTACCAGGAAGAAATAAGATTAGAAATAAAATATTTTTGGAACTGAATGTAACTGACTTAGATACCGAAGAGGAATTGACAATTCTACTACAGTTTATGGACAGAATTTACAAAAAAGGTGACTTATTAGAAGCCTACGAGGCATGGCCAATATTTGATAAATTTAAAAAGATGGATAGTCAGTCCATAGAAGAATCTGTCATGGATTTTGAGAGGTTATATAAAAGACTAAAGAAATTTGATCTAGAAATTCCAGAGTCTGTACTTGCGTTCAAGTTATTAGATTGTGCACAAATCTCACACATGGATAGACCTTTGGCTTTGACAGGGTTCAATTTCATGGTGATGATTCTCTTTTTGAACAAATGACTGCTGCTCTTAAAAAAAAAAATTTGGGGGAAACAATCGTTTCCAGCTACCTTCTTGAGATGTTGGAAGTTCTGCAGTGGTTTAGAGAATGGAAGATTCCATGATTACTGACTCTCGAAATCGACGGGGGCCTAGTTGCAGGCACTTGTACAAACAAGGAATTGCTGGAAGACCTTTTGAGGTGGGTGGTACTTTTCATAGATTTATGGATCAAGGCGAAATGCAAGATTGGGGTGATAGCCAACAGTTACTGAATCCCAGAAATATTTGGGGAATAATTAATAGGTGTTTCCAGTGTAACTCTAAATATCACTATGTAAGGAATTGTCCAAAAATTAGGAATCAAGCATTTGAATAACTCATGAAACAGACGGTCCTAATGATGAAGATAAGGATGAACGACAAGAAAATCTTGTATTAGTGACTGAAAACTTAAGTCAGCCAATGAGTAACTTGGTTGCTGATTCATTCAATTGTGCTGTACTAGATACCTCAACAGTGTGTGGGGTCGATTGGCTAAAAGTAAAGTCAAGGAATATGAAAGCACTACCTTCTTTCGATTTGGTGACGCTAATACATTAACGTCTTTAAAGAGAGTAGTCCTCCCATGTGAAATTGCAGGAATGCATCTTCACATCAGCACTGATGTGGTTTAGAGTGTCATACTGTTATTGCTGAGTAAGTCTTCGATGAAAAAATTAAAGATGCATTTGGACATGGAGAATGACAAAGCATTTGTCTTTGGTGAAGCGGTAAACTTACAGTTCACTGGACCTGGATACTTATTGTATTCCGTTGAGGAAGCCAGGAGTTTCCCTTCAAGAAGTATTGCTGACCTCTGGAGATAAAGGTCTGGCTAACGAGAATTATCTGGAAATTGTACAAACAATTTGCCCATCCTTCATCACAGAAGTTAAAGCTACTGCTAAAGGATGCTGGAGTTGTGGATAAAGAATATGAATCCCTTGTAGAACAGATCACATCTCAATGTGATATATGTATTAAATGTCTGAAGACACCACCGTGCCTGGTTGTAGGTGTCCTGGGAATTTAACAAAGTGGTAGCCATGGGCCTGAAGGTATGGAACAAGGATTGGTGTATTTGTCTGTTACATTTTGTAGATACGGCAACCAGGTTCAGCATATCTACGGTAATAAACAACAAGTACAGACAGACAATAGTGGATAAAGTCATGGAAAAGTGGGTGGGCAGGCCTTGGGTCACAAACAAAATTCTTAACAGATAATGGAGGTGAATTTGCGCACAACGAGTTTAGGGACATGTGTGAGAATTTAAATATTATCATCATGCACACTGCTGCAGAAAGTCTGTTCAGCAATGACTTGTGCAAAAGAAACCATGCCATAATTGATGAAATGTTGCACAAAATACTGGCAGATCAACCAAACTGTAAGTTAGAAATGGCATTGGCATGGCCAGTGCATGCAAAAAATTCCTTACAGATGATTGGGGGAATATAGCCCATACCAATTAATATATAGCCAGAATCTAAAATTGCCTTCAATACTATACGACGATCCTCCAGCACCAGAGGGAACAGCTATTAGCTCTACTTTCTCCACCCACTCAAATGCACTACATGCCAGCAGGTAAGTGTTTATCAAAGCTGAAGCATCTGAAAAAATTAGAACATTGAGACATCGTATAAGACCGTCTAGGGGAAATTTCTGTTCTGGTGACCTGGTTTTTAAGAGAGAAGGACGCAGGGAATGGAGAGGCCCAGGAAAAATTGTTGGACATGACAGGAAAGCTCTAATAATATGACATGGGAATCAGACTGTAAAAGCATATTTTTCACGAGTAATAGGGATGAGTTATGAATTTTCAAACTCTGAGAACATGGGAGAAGATGATGATAATGAGGCGCCTTGTACTTCACATACCCATGAGTTCTACAATTTGGAGCCAGAGGGGCAGGATTTGAGAGCTCAAGAAATACATACCAATAAGTGTACTGATCATGAAGAACATGAAAAAGTAACCTCATGCAGGGATCGGTTGCCTAAAGTAGGTTTCCAGGTGTTGTGCCAGCCAGAAGGATCAGACAGATAGAGGGAAGCCACGATAGTGAGACGAGCAGGGAAGTCTACGGATAAATATAAAAATTTAAATATCCATGATGAGGGACAAGAGGTGAGGGCCATGGATTGGCAGCAGGGAGTACTGGAATGGAGAGCAAGAAAACAGTACCAATTCGAATACTGATTCAGGTGACAGGTTTAGGAGGAGGAAAGGAGCAGGTATAATAGAAGGGTCCTGCAGTAGACATCCTGATATAAGTAGCCCTGAGAGATCCCATCAAGAGAAAAGAGGCTGCAACCCCATAACGTGCCAGTGTAGCGTGGGTAGTGGGGAGCTTTCTCGGACAAAGGACAGAAATAAAAGTCCCCTTGATCGAGAGGTGTTTGTAGCTACTAATAGATTAGAAGACAGGGCAATAAAAGGTGCTAAACTAAGATTACAAAGCTTGAAACTATTTGGGGTATATTCGGAGGTCGACATTAGAGGACAACTTGCTCTATCTCACAGATGGATCTGCATAGAAAAGGTCCTACCAGACAGGAACTATAAGGCCAAGGCGAGGTTGGTAGCCAGAGGTTTTTAGGAATACTTGGGGGATAGAGAGATCAGGGTAGACTCTCCCACAGCTGGAAAGGTGATTTTGAAGATCTTTTTAGCCATTTTAACAACTTATTCTTGGAAATGTAACTCCATTGATATCAAAGCGGCTTTCCTTTAGGGTAACCTGCTCAAGAGGGAAGTATTCTTACAAATTCCAAAGGAAGTATCAGAAATCGAGGGGAAGCTCTGGAAATTGAATAAATGTGTTCATGGGTTAAATGACACTTCTTGGGTGTGGTATTTTTTGGTAAGGGCAGTTCTATAAAAGTTAGGTGTTCACAACTGAAGGCGGACCCAGCCATACTCTATTGGCACTGCAATGGAAAACTTTCGGTCATCTTTATGATACATGTGGACGATTTTTTATGGGGGGGCGCTAATGACTTTGAAGAAAATGTTATTAATCAAGTTAGGAAGGAATTTAAAATTGGCAGTCAAGCTTCTGGGGCTTTCAAATATGTGGGTTTGGGGATTAAGCAGGGTGAATCCGATGTAATATTACATCAACAATCTTTCTTGGACAATGTCAATCCTATCACAATTAGTCGTACCAGATTGGACAGAATGTTGCGGCTGCTACCAAGGATGAGATGGAACAAATGAGGAGTCTCATCAGATAGCTCGATTGGCTAGGCACACAGACAAGACCAGATGCAAGTCTTAATGTGCTGGTACCTGGTCTGGTCATGAAAAATCTGAAGATGGAGGGCTTCTTGAGAGCGAATAAAAGTTTATAAAAATTTAAAAATAGAGAAGTGTATGCTGAAGGGTGCTTTGGGTGATTCCATGAAATTAATCATTTTTAGTGATGCCTCGCATGCAAACCTTGGCGATGGATTTTCCAGTGCAGGAGGATTTGTGATATTTCCTGTGGGAGAGAATGGGAAAGTTGCCCTTTGACATGGAAGGCAAAGAAAATAAGAACAGTGGTGAAGCGCACACTACTGCTGAAACTCTTGTTCTCGTTGATGCTGTTGACATGGCATTCTATTTGTCCAAGATCTTTGAGAAAATGCTATATAAAAAAGAAATTGAAAGATCAATACCAATACCAATAGAATGTTACATAGCTAACCGATCTTTGTGGGATAATGTACATTCTACAAAAAGCGTAAATGCAAAAGGGCTTAGACATAGCCAGTTTAAAGCAAATGTTGGAGAGGAAAGAAAATCTCTAAGCTAAGGTGGGTAGTCATAACTATTTTTTCACTAAGAGGAATGCCTCTACAGATAAATTGTTGAAGGTTCTAGAAGAAGGATGTCTCTGTATGTAACAGTGGTGAATCTGTAATTATTTTCTTCTTCATATTTATATCTATGTATTTTCGTCTAAATGAATTGTTATTTTGTTTAAAGAAAGGGAGTCTGACAGTGTTAGAAATGCAGGCCCCTTAAGTAAACCAGGACAAGCTTCAGAGTGAATCAAGAGCAGGTGATGCTCATTGAAGCCTGTACTTAAGAGCTAGGTTTTTCCCTCATAAGGGGCTTTTTGCTTCTGGACAGGGAAAGGATCCAGAGAGAAGGGTGGATACTGTTATGCGTACTGAACTATAGTTTAACAATAAAACAGTTGCGGTTCACAGAATGTCTTCTGCTGTCTGATTCGGTAAATGCATATCTTCCTATTAAATACTAATGACCCAGCAAAGAAAATTTCAAAAAATTGTTATCCTGTACTTTGCTGGCCCTTGGTTCCTTTTGTGCTGAGCATTTAACACCAAACGCATGATGGGAACTAAAATAGGGTCTGAATGACATCGTCAGACTCCAGCTTTTGAATTTCAATGATGCCCTTGGCTGTGTGATGCGATGGCCTCACATACGACTAAAATATGTCCCTTCTGTATACTATATCAGTGGTTTGAAGCCTTGTCTCCTCCTGTTTCCAAAAAAGATAGATACACACGTTAGTCTGGGGTGGAATTTCCACTGTAGGTGCAATTGGTGATCCAGGCACTAATTGCAAACAAATTTGTACTAGTTTTGAGTTCTTTTTCTCGATTTTCTGCTCACTCATTCTCATTTTAATTTTCCAAATATAAAAATATCTGCCATGAACCAGCACCATCAGGCAGCGTTTTATAATATAAATTTCATTTTAAAATTTTGTTTTTAAAACATTACTTGATATATCTAAGAGTGGTAACTTGGTGCGCTTTGATTAATACAGCTAAAGCTAAGTTTATCACCAAAAAAAAGTACTTTGAAATCAGTGTGTCACAACCTGTGAGCGACTCGATCTTAAGTAACTGAAAATGACTTTAAAAAAAAACTATACAGAATCACTTGCTAATTTTATATTGGTGTCAGTTTCTTATAATTTTTTTAAAAATATATTCAAAAGCTTTCAAATTGTACCTATTAGTTAGCGTCCTTGCACCCAAAAGACCTAGTCTAATGTTAAGAACTCCTTTGAAGGCCTGCAAAAGAGGGCAATTAGCGAAATCTTACCACGATGACGGGGGCATGGTCACTTTAATGGGTGGGGGGCAGCTTCTAGCATGCTGTTTTTATACTAACACAAAAGATTGGAAATTCAGTTTGCACTGCACGTAACTTGTGTTTGAAATTACATGATCTTTTGTGCTGGTGTGGTCGATTTTGGGCGAATTTGGTAAAACATGCCCTCTACTGGTAGACATTTTAATTAGTCAGTTAATTAAATAAATCTGGAATAAAAAGCTAGTATCAGTATTGGTGACCATGTAACTAACATTGTCATAAAACCCATCTTGTTCACTGTATATTGTTCACTAGAGAAGGAAATCTACCATCCTTCCTGATTTGGCTTATATGTGACTTTGTAGAAAAAAGGCTGGGATTCAGAAGCTTTGTACTAGAATTTTAGTGCCACATTTATGTTAAAATATGTGTAAATGCAACACAGAAATTTTATTAAAAATAAATATAAGCAGACAAATGTGAAACTAATATCGCTATACCTTTGCCAACTGTGAAAGTAAAGAATCTCATATGAACTGAACTGAACTGATATGGCACTGGGTATTGCTATCGAACTAATACTAGCACCCTCCATGGTTACTCGGGCCAGAGTTTTCCGGGGTGGGGAGGTGGGGTTGGGGAAGGAGTCCAGGCGGGGAGGAGGGAGTAAGGAGGGGGAGTGGGGGCGTTGTCCAGGTGAACGTGTAAGCAAGGGATCTGTGGAGTCAATGACTGCCTCCTGGGGAATGAACTGAGGATGGGCGTGGCAAGAGGAAATGGTGAGTATGCGGGGGGGGCAGGGTGAGCCAGAAGGGTAGAAGGGTGAGGGTGCGACGGTAGCAGTAGAAGGGGCGGCGAGGGTGGTTGGTGGGGACTCAGGGACAGACACGGACCCCAAGGATGGAAAAGAGGAGGAGGACAAGGAGGTCAATGTGGTTGGAGATGGAATTCTTGTGAAGGTAGGGAACTTGCACGTTTACCTGGACATCCTGAAAAGAAAAGGGTTCTGGTTGGTAGGTGATGGTGGGGAGGTAAAATGTGATGCCGGTGGGTCAACATTGATGGGGGAGAAGACATGAGTGGAGGAAGAGAAAGGACGGGGGAGCTGAAAAGAAACCTTACTATGACCATGTTTTTGAAAGCGAAAATGAGAGGAGCCTAGTGTTGGGCGGGCATAGGTGCTGCATGGGAATGCAGTCGGTGGGTGGATGGAGGTGCAGGTCAGCTCAGATGGACAACTGAAAGAGAACCCCAGAAGGCAGCATTGAAAATGCTTGGGTCATCGAGATGAGTGTGATTTAGGAAGGCTTCGTGTGCATGGGAGAATGCTTCCACGAGGCTCCTTCCAGAATCACTCATGGTCCGGCTGTGTGCAGCTGAACTGCTAGTGGGCGGGATGCAGGGGGAGGACTCGTGAAGCCTGTAAATGAAGCTCAAAGAGACCATCACATATTACTCAGTGAAAGTGAATCTACTTTCAGATTATAAAGTGACAAAATGTGTTCACCTGTGCAGTTACTTGCAATCAGAAATTCCTAACGTTTCTAGGTCTACCACTTCTTCTAGGTGCTGCCCTGACATCCACAGTACGGCTGGAGACAGCCTGTGCAAGGACTGGCCCTGTTGCCTCTGTTGACTTCGGCATGCCTTGAGGGCTCCTGCTTGCTTTGGCTGTCCTCTCCTTCTGATTATGAGGGGCATGGACAGGGTGGATAGGGAGCAGCTGTTCCCCTTAGTTGAACGGTCAGTCACGAGGGGACATACGTTCAAAGTGAGGGGCAGGAGGTTTAGGGGGGATGTGAGGAAAAATGCTTTTACCCAGAGGGTGGTGACGGTCTGGAATGCGCTGCCTGGGAGGGTGATGGAGGCAGGTTGACTCACATCTTTTAAAAAGTGCCTGGATGAGCACTTGGCACGTCATAACATTCAAGGCTATGGGCCAAGTGCTGGTAAATGGGATTAGGTAGGTAAGTCAGGTGTTTTCATGTGTCGGTGCAGACTTGATGGGCCGAAGGGCCTCTTCTGCACTGTGTGATTCTGTGACTCCTGTTGGCCAGGTGCTGCCTATGCAGTGACAGAGGATGAGGTTGAGGTTGAGGGGACTCGGAGGGAGAGGACAGCTTCTGAGATTCATGAGTGGATGACCCAGGGTTGTCCAGCTGCCGCTGCTCCTCCCTTCGGGTGCCCAAGGGCCCCGGTCTGACTCCTTGAGGAGAAGGAGCACCTAGAGGGACGTTGAGGTACCCCATTTCCTCCTCTCGGTGCCATTGCAGGAACTTACCCATGGTTATGGCAATGGAGTACAAGTCTGCGCACATCTCCACATTCTGCTGGACCAGGGTCTCCTTGGTGACATCTATCTTCTCCATGGAGATCTCCATGCACGCACATGTGGATGCCACTTCATCAGAGAGCAGGCGGATGCGCTGCTCCAATTCACGTGCCACTCTATTGAGGGCTTCCAACAGCTCTCCGTGATTTACCCCTGCCTTCCCCTGACTCTCCGCGATGAGTTGGAAAGCTGAATCCAGAGGCTTGTCATTTGACTTGGACCTCACAGATGCCACTTCCCCAGCAGTCCTCTGAGTGCCAGGGCGCTTGGCTGTACCTGCCTCCTCCTGCTGCGGACATGTGTCCGTACAGTCACCACTAGATTGTGAACCTGAGCCTGCTCTCGATCTAAGTTCCACTAAGATGTGCATGGTGGCAGAGTCAAAGGCAGGAGAGAGAGCACTCACATTTGCATTGAGAGAGGGATGATTGAGGACCCTCAAGTGGGTGTTTGCCGCTGACCTCACCATCGCCACAAGCATGGTCCATGCCCTCACCAATCGGCACGATGGCACACTCCTCAAAATTTGAGGGATCTACTGTGGGCAGCTAACCCCCAGTTTAGGACCTCTCCTGCTATTGTCAGCCAGCTTCTCTTGCATGAAAACAGATGGAGAGAGTGTGAACAGGACGCAGGCACTGCGTGGAATGTGTATGTGGTGAGCTGAGACGGGATGAGGACATGAGCTCCAGAGAATGTGAGCCTGATGGAGATGTGAGGGTGTGTGTGAGAGTTAGTGGTGTTGTCCCTTGAGGTGCGAGATCCCTATGGATATGTGATGGGTTTGTGAGTGTGAGTTGAGAGTGATGAGGTGCTTGACTTACCCTGGTGGAACGGATGAGAGCATTCATCCTGTTCCTGCACTGGGTGACTGTCCTCTTTTGCAGGGTATTGGCGCTGCCACCTTGCTTGCTGGTCTTTGCCCAGAGCGGGGGTAGAGGACTTTGCGGCGGGCCACTACCGCATCCAGTAGGTGCTCAAGGGGGAGGCGTTGTTAAATTTGGGAGCAGCATGCTTCCTCCCTTTGGCAGCTATCCGTCCCCAGCAGCTTCCTATTCCTTGAAGAGTGCAAGCTCTGTGCAGGGGCGCTCTTTAAATATGGCACCTGGTTTACTGAAGGCCTGAGGTGACAACGGGGTGGGTGAATCAGAGGCCGCCCCGCCAGTGACCTGGCGTGTTTCCTGGGAATGCATTATTAATGAGATGGGTCGCACCAGAAAGGGGACGATATGGCGTGAAAAGCTGCCATTGCGGCTGGCAGGTAAAATGCCCTTTTCTCCACCCGCCATCGCACTTAGGGTGAAATCGTCCCAAATTTACAGTGTCGCATTTTAATTGTGATTGCTTGTGTGCTCATGCACTGTATCTTTGAGGAGACCTGCCCTGCTGTGACTATAATGTAAATAGAGCTGGCTTTGATCATAGCTCTCTATTCTTAAGAATTAAGAAGTAGGTATTGTTCTTACTATGCCAAGGGCATTTATAAGTGCTCTGGCGAAGGTTGTACAATAAAATTTTTTTGGCCTGTCCATCATTCAAGGCTTTATGTTTGTACATTTCTTTTTATTTTCAAATGGTTTGAAATGTGGTAATAATACAAAGTAAATTGGTGAGTAAGTTTTTAAAAAAAAATACATTTTGCTACTCTGAACTGTCTGCCAAATTGGATTTTACATCTTTCTCCCCCGCAATCCCCCCCCCCCCGCCAACCCCCATCCAAATAACCTTTTGTGGCCTTTTGAACTCCAGCCGTTGCATAAGAGATACTTGTGCCCTGCTGCTGTAGTTGACAGACGCACCAGCAGGATTAGCTAAATTCCTTTCACTGCTTTGATCAGATCACGCACCTTGTTTGACGTTGTTTAATGAACTATCACAAGCTCACACGAACCAAACCACTGTATTTACTTCATAAACTTTACATAGCAATGTATTTTGAGTGCCGAAATATATTTTGGATAAGATATTGAATTTACCATTTTCAACTGCATACCAGTGTTGTAAAAGCAGCAGAATTAATATTGATTCATTTTAATGCAAATTAACATTGAGCTGGAAGAATACTTCACTTAATTTTATATATTTCTTGCCATGTTAAAACCAGAAAAAGACAAACTATCCTGTCAGAATTAACAGAAGTGTATGTTAGAGGCAAGCAGGCAAGACTGTACAGCATATTTAGAGAAGGGAATGTATGCTACAAGAGAACTTTTTTTCTTCATTGTATACATTTAATACTTATATTTAATATTTATGTAGTCTGTGCAAAGTAATTTTATGCCACTTAACGAAAAATTGCTCTGTTCAGGCTGGTGCCTAATGGAAGGTGTATATAGGTGGTCCCTACCAAAACCACTGTAACCTAGATATACAAGGAGTTTCTGACCTAACTTCTCCATTTGTTCCTTAATTCTTTGGCAGGGGTGGGGGGTGGTGGGTGGGCTGCACTTGCATGACATTGTGAACATGGTAACGTAGATATTCAGGTATGTAACTGTCAGGAAAAATTGAGACGGTTGTGCTCTTTCCCTGGAAAAGACAAAAATAAAAGGAGATCTGATAGATGTTAAAAAAATTTCGAGGAACTTCAAAAGGGTGGATGTGGAGAAATAGTTTCTGCTTCTTGCAGGGCCCACTTTCATTTGGACTAGCCTAGCACTTCAACAGCCACATGCTGGCCTTGCTCAAAACAGTGTGATGCTAACCAACATGAAGGCACTCTCGGGGTGCAGTAGTTATAGGTTAGTTGCTAGTTTTATTTCTGGCTACTGTGAGTTTGAGTCTTTTTGCTGAGTTCCAGCACTCATAAAAGTTTACTTTGTCTCCAGAGAGAGATTTTTTCCTCTTTTCACAGTGCTTTGTTCATTCAAGGGCTGTTGGCTTCGCTGGCTGGGCCAGCATTTATTGCTCATCCCTAGTTGCTCTTGAGAAGGTGGTGGTGAGCTACCTTGTTGAACCGCTGCAGTCCATGTGGTGTAGGTGCACCCACAGCGCTGTTAGGGAGGGAGTTCCAGGATTTTGACCCAGTGACAGTGAGGGAACAGTGATCTATTTCCAAGTCAGGATGGTGAGTGACTTGGAGGGGAACTTCCAGGTGGTGGTATTCCCATCTATCTGCTGCCCTTGTCCAGCTAGATGATAGTGGTCGTAGGTTTGGAAGGTGCTGTTGAAGGAGCCTTGGTGAATTCCTGCAGTGCATCTTGTAGATGGTACACACTGCTGCTACTGTGCAATGGTGGTGGAGGGAATGAATGTTTGTGGGTGTGGTGCCAATCAAGCAGGTTGCTTTGTCCTGGACAGTGTCAAGTTTCTTGAATGTTGTGGGAGCTGCATTCATCCAGGCAAGTGGGGAATATTCCATCACACTCCTGACTTGTGCCTCACAGATTGTAGACAGGCTTTGGGGAGTCAGGCGGTGAATTACTCATCATGCGATTCCTGCTCTTGTAGCTGCAATATTTATATGGCTAGTCCAGTTCAGTTTCTGGTCAATGGTCACCCCCAGGATGTTGATAGTGGGGGATTCGGTGATGGTAATGCCGTTGAACATCAAGGGGCGATGGTTGGATTCTCTCTTGTTGGAGATGGTCATTGCCCAGCATTTATGTGGCATGAATGTTACTTGCCACGTCAGCCTAAGCCTGGATATTGTCCAGATCTTGCTGCATTTGGACATGGACTGCTTCAGTATCTGAGGAGTCGCAAATGGTGCTGAACATTGTGCAATCATCAGCGAACATTCCCATTTCTGACCTTATGAGGGAAGGAAGGTCATTGATGAAGCAGCTGAAGATGGTTTGGCTGAGGACACTACCCTGAGGAATTCATGCAGTGATTTCCACCAGTTATTTGACTGAAAACATTGGTGGTATGCTAGGATTGCCTTTAGGATCAGATGACAATTGGAAGCAGCAAGGAAAATAGAGAGCCAAATGAACTGCCAGACAAGGGAAGAGGAGGGCCTATACATAAGAGGGTCTTCATGGAGCACTTTCCCTACATCAACTTGACCGAAGAGTAATGCCTTTGGTTTTCCAAGTTTCTGTTAGTGAGCTATAACCTCTGTTCCAGCACAAACCAGGGTAGGAATGGCACTGTCTGTGGTTGTTGGTGTCCCTATCACCCTCAACTTTCATCCCGCTGATTCCCTTTAGGCAGCAGCGGATGGCATCAGCAACATTTCACAGGTATAGTGCACCAATGAATCAAGAAGGTCACCGAGGTTCTCTACACCAGTAGAAATACTTGCATCTCCTTTCCCAGAGGAGATAGCATGTGGTTTTATTTGTATAACAGGCTTACCCATGGTACAAGATCCAATTGACTGCACACATTTTGTCTTGTGTGCAATCTATAACCAGCCTGGAATACCTCTATTTTATCAATTGAGAGGGATTACACCTGGTTTGTAACCACAGACAATATATCAAATTTGGCACTATCCCTGCAGCAGTCAAGACTATTTCATTCTGCAGTTATTCTCTGTGCTGCAATTTTTAAAATATATTCTTTCATGAGATGTGAACCTCATTGGCAAGGCCAGCATTTGTTGCTCATCCCTAATTGCCTCTTGAGAAGGTGGTGGTGAGCCCACCTCCCTGAACTACCGCAGCCCATCTTGTGTAGGTACACATACAGTGCTGTTAAGAAGCAAATTCCAGGATTATGAACCAATTACATTGAAGGAACTGTGATATCATTCCAAGTGAGGATGGTGTATTGGGCTTGGAGGGGAACCTGCAGGCTGTGGTGTTGCCATGCATCTCTTGCCCTTATAAGTGGAAGAGGTCACAGTTTGGAAGGTGCTGTCAAAGGAGCCTTGGGGAGTTGTTGAAGTGCATCTTTTGCATATGGGGGCATACTACTGCCACTGTGCATTGGTGGTGGAGGAAGTAAATGTTTAAATTGATGGATGGGTTGCCAATCATATAGGCTGCTTTGTTCTGGATTGTTGAGATTTTTGAGTGTTGTTGGAGCCACGTCATACAGGCAAGCGGAGAGTATTCCATCACACTCCTGACTTGTGCCTTGTAGATAGTGGGCAGGCTTTGGGGAGGCAAGAGGTGAGTTATTTGTCAGAGAGTTCCCAGCCTCTGACCTGCTCTGTATCTGTGGTATTTATATGGCTATTCCAGTTATGTTTCTGGTTAATTGTAAACACCCCCCCCACCCCCGGGATGTTGATGGTGGCGGATTTAGCAATGGAATGCCATGGGAAGATGGTTATATTCTCTCTTATTGGAGGTGATCATTGCCTAGTACTTGTGTGTTGTGAATGTTACTTATTTTTAAAAGGCTGCCAACTTATTGGTGGTTATTAACCCTAACATGTTATTGAATGACAAGAGTTATTCCTTCTGGACGTGACTCCAGTTAGGATCCTATGCACAGCTGCAGAGCACACCAACAACAAGGTCCATGATGCCATAAAGATCATCATTGAGGAAGCGATTATTGTGCTCAAGTAACGTTTCCGATATCTTGATTGATCCAGAGTAACTTTGCAGTACACGCCCAGACATCCAGATTTGTAGATGGTCTCTCCACCATCTACAAGGTGCAAGCCAGGGGTGTGATGGAATACCACTCACCTGGATGAATGCAGTTCCAACACTTGAGAAGCTCAACACCATCCAGGGCAATGCAGCACATTTTATCAGTACCCAAACCATCACCTAAGCATTCACTCTCTTTACCACCAGCGCACAGTGGATGGCAGTGTGTACCATATACCAAATGCACTGCAGCAACTTGCCAAGCCTCTTTTGACAGCCTTCCAAACCTGCAACCTTTATCACCTAGAAGAATAAGGGCAGCAGAAGCATGGGAACGTTGCCAACTGCAAGTTTCCCTCCAAGCCAACACCATCCTAACTTGGAATTGTATCGCCATCCCTTTATTGTTGCTGGGTTAATAACCAGGAACTCACTTCCTTACAACACTAGTTGTCCCTACACAAGATTGACTGCAGCAGTTCAAGAAGACGGCTCACCATCATCTTCTCGAGGCCAGTAAGGGACGGGCAACAAATGCTGGCCTTGCCAGTGATGCTCACATCCCATGAATGAATGAAAGGAAAGCCATTACCTCCAACTGGGAACCAACAAGTTTTTTAAAAAGGGGAAGAGTATTATTATTTCTGAACTAGTAATCCAGAGGCCCAAGCTATTGTTCAGGGGACGTGAATTCACACATCACCATGGCAGCTGGTGAAATTTAAATTTAATTACTAAAACCTGGAATTAAAAATCAGTAATGGTGACCATGAAACTAGCAGATTTTCATAAAAACCCATCTAGTTCAGGAATATTCTTTAGGGAAGGAAATCTGCATCCTTTCCTGGTCTGGTCTACATGTTACTCCAGACGCACAGTAATGTTTTTGACTTTTAACTGACTATCAAATGGCCTAGCCACCACTCAGTTGTACAATGCTGCAGAAAGTACAAAGGAGGATCAAAGCTTGTCATTATGTATGACCAGTTGCAGATGTCTTCAACACATGCTTCTTTCTCTGTTATGCAGTATGCATCTAATGAGGGAAAAGTTAGATGTCCCCTCCAGCATCACCATTGGCCACAGCCTCCACTCTGTCCCTTTCTATTATTGCTAGGACACTTTTTCAGTAGCAGACTTTTGCCTGGTGTAGTGTGCCACCTTCTCCTGCAAGAAAGCGGGAAGCAGTATCGACTCCTGTGGCTATTAGGGCAGAATTGCTGATAGGACACATGTAATGTGACGTGATGGTATTTCAAGTTTGTAATAGTGCTTTTTTCCCCTTTTCAAGGGATGTGGGCATCACTGGCTATGCTAGCGTTTATGGCCCAGCCCTAATTTCCCTTGAGAATGTGGTGGTGATCTGCCTTCTATAACCACTGCAGTTCACATGGTGTAGGTACACTCACAGTGCTGTTAGGAAGGGAGTTCCAGAATTTTGGCCCAGCGATAGTGAAGAAACGCCGATATAGTCCCAAGCCAGAATGGTGTGTGGCTTGGAGGGGAACTGGCAGATGGTGGTGTTTCCATGCATCTGCTGCCCTTGTCCTTCTAGGTGTTCAAGGTTACAGGTTTGGAAGGTGCTGTTGAAGGAGTTGAAGGTGAGTTGCTGCAATGCATCTTGTTGAGATGCACATTGCTGGCACTGTGCATCAGTGCTGGAGGAAGTGAATGTTCAAGGTGGTGAGTGGGGTGTTAATCAAGCAGGATGCTTTGATCTGGATGGTGTCAAGCTTGTTGAGTATTGGAGCTATACTCATCCAGGCAAGTGGAGTGTATTATAGCACATTCCTAACTTGTGCCTTGTAGATGGTGGACAGGCTTTGGGGAGTCAGGAGGTGAGTTACCATTACCAGCCTCTGACCTACTCTTGTAGCCACAGTATTTATGTAGCTGGTCCAGTTTCCCACAACACTCAAGAAACTTGACACTGTCCAGGACAAAGCAGCCCGCTTGATTGACACCACATCCACAAACATTCACTTCCTCCACCACCGATACACAGTTGCAGCAGTGTGTACCATCTGCAAGATGCACTGCAGAAATTCACCAAGCCTCCTTAGACAGCACCTTCCAAACCCACGACCACTACCATCTAGGTCTAACAGCATTTGTGGAAAGAAAGACAGAGTTAACATTTAGAGTCCATATGACTCTTCCTCAGAGCTGAAGAAGAGTCATACGGACTCAAAACGTAAACTCTGTCTTTTCCTCCCCCTCTACAGATGCCTTTAGACCTGCTGAGTTTTTCCATCATTTTCTGTTTTTGTTTCAGATTTCCAGCATCTGCAGTATTTTGCTTTTACCACTACCATCTAGTTGGACAAGGGCAGCAGATAGATGGGAACACCACCACCTAGAAGTTCCCCTCCAAGTCACTCACCATCCTGACTTGGAAATATATCGCTGTTCCTTCACTGTCACTGGGTCAAAATCCTGGAACTCCCTAACAGCACTGTGGGTGCACCTACACCACATGGACTGCAGCGGTTCAAGAAGGCAGCTCACTACGCCTACTCGACGGCAACTAGGGATAGGCAATAAATGCTGTCCCAGCCAGAGAAGCCCACATCCTGTGAATGATTTTTTAAAAAAAATTTAAAGTTCAGTTTCTAGGCAATAGTAACCCCCCAGGATGTTGAATGTGGGGGATTCAACACTAGTAATGCTACTGAATGTCAAGTGGAGATGGTTAAATTCTCTATTGTTGGAGATAGCCATCCCCTGGCACTTGTGTGGCGAGAATGTTACTTGCAACTTATCAGCTCAAGCTTGAATGTTGTCCAGGTCTTGCTGCACATGGGCACGGGCCACTTCAGTATCTGAGGCATCACGAATGGTGCTGCACATTGTACAATCATCAGCAAACATCCTCACTTCTGACCTTATGATGGAGGGAAGGTCATTGGTGAGGCAGTGGAAGATGGTTGGGCCTAGGACACTACCCTGAGGAACTCCTGCAGTGATGTCCTGGGACTGAGATGATTGACTTCCAACAACCACAACCATCTTCTTTTGTATTATTATGATTCCAACCAGTGGAGAGTTTTCCTCCTTATTCCCACTGACTTCAGTTTTGCTGGGGCTCCTCGATGTCATACTCGGTCAATTGCTGCCTTGATATCGAGGGCAGTCGCTCACTTCATCCCTGGAGTTCAGCTCTTTGATCCATGTTTGGGCCAAAGCTGTAATGAGGTCAGGAGCTGAGTGGCCCTGGCGGAACCTGAACTGAATGTAAATGAGCAGGTTATCGCTGAGTAAGTACCACTTGATGGCACTGTCAGTGACACCTTCCATCACTTTGCTGATGATCAAGAGTAGACTGCTGGGGTCGTAATTGCCAGGTTGAATTTATCCTGCTTTTTGCGGACAGGACATACCTGGGCAATTTTAAACATTGCTGGGTAGATGTCAGAGCTGTAGCTATACTGGAATTGCTTGGCTAGGGGTGCGGCTAGTTCTGAAGCACATGTCTTCAGTACTTTGCTGGAATCTTGTCAGGACCCATAGCCTTTGCAGTCCAGTCTCTTCAGCCGTTTCTTGATCTCACATGGAGTGAATTTAATTGTCTGAAGACTGGCATCTGTGATACTGGGGACCCCGGGAGGAGGCCGAGATAGATCATCCACTTGGCACTTTTGGATGGTTGCAAATGCTTCAGCCTTGTCTTTTGCACTGATGTGCTGGGCTCTCCCATCATTGAAAATGAAGATATTTGTGGCCTCCTCCCCCAGTTAGTTGTTTAATTGTCCACTGGCATTCACCTCTGAATGTGGCAGGACTGCAGAGTTTCAATCCGATCCATTGGTTGTGGAATTGCTTAGCTCTGTCTCTTGCGTGCTGCTTCCTCTGTTTGGCATGCAAACCCATCAGTTGGAGTGGGTTCAAGCAAGACCCAGAGGCGAAGAACAGCGCCGACTCCACTGTCGCGCCAAAGCAACAAATTCCACAGCACGCGCAACACGACCCAATCTGTGAAAATAGCAACCACCAAACCGCACCAGCCAATACTGACTCAGTATATATTAATCTCCAACAGGTGTAAAAAATAAACTGGGTCAGTTCTGAGCAGACCCAGGCTGTATTTTTCATGACAGCAGTTTACATTTAACTAACTAACTCCAGGTTCCAGGTACAGACTCCAGGCTGGAAGCATCATCCTCAAGCATACAGGGTTCTCGACACCAGCAACATCGTTGACATCAGAACCATCCTGAGTATTCACTGTCTCTTCCACCTCATCCTTTATCCCACTAACATCTCGAGGCTCTGGCTCTTCCTCCTGTGTTTTAGTTTCACCAGGTTCATATGTTATTTTTTAGGTTTGCCTGGTGCTTCTCCTCTGCACTTCGTTGAGCCAGGGTTGATCCCCCGGCTTTATGGTGATGGAAGAGTGGGGGTATGCTGGGCCATGAGGTTATAGATTGTGATTGAGTACAATTCTGCTGCTGCTATTGGCCCACAGCACCTCATGGATATTTGGTTTTGAATTGCTAGATCTGTTTGAAATCCATCCCATTTAGCACAGTGGTAAGGCCGCACAACAC
Organism: Cetorhinus maximus; assembly: GCF_964194155.1. NCBI lineage: Eukaryota > Metazoa > Chordata > Chondrichthyes > Lamniformes > Cetorhinidae > Cetorhinus > Cetorhinus maximus. The sequence goes on along the minus strand of NC_135883.1, from coordinate 149,579,663 downwards.
AATGGAGGGCACCCTCACTGTGAAGACAGGACTTTGTCTCCATAAGGACTGTGAGGTGGTCACTCCTACCAGTACTGTCATGGACAGATGCATGTGCGACAGGTGGATTGGTGAGAACAAGGTCAAGTAAGTTTTTCCCTCTTGTTGGTTCCCTCACGAATATACAAATTGGGAGCAAGAGTAAGCCATTCAGCCTCTTGAGCCTGTTCCGCCATTAAGAAAGGTCATGGCTGATCTAATTGTGGTCTCAACTCCACATTCCGCCTACCCCCAATATCTTTTGACTCTCTTAAGAATCTATCTACCTCTGCCTTAAAAATATTCAATGACCTTGCCTCCACCACTCTCTGGGGAAGAGAATTCCAAAGATTAATGACCCTCTGAGAAAAAAAATTCTCCTCATCTTGAATTAGAGACCTCTTACTTTTCAAACTATGTCCTCTAGTTCTAGTCTCTCCCATAAGGGAAACATCCTTTCGGCATCCACCTTGTGAAGTCCCTCAAGATCTTATATATCTCAATAAGATCATCTCTCATTTTTCTAAACTCAAAATAGATAGACCTAGCCTGTTCAACCTTTCCTCATAAGATAACCCCTCCATTCCAGGTATCAGAAGAGTGAATCTTCTCTGAACTGCTTCTACCTCATTTATATCCTTTCTTAAATAAGGAGACCAAAACTGTACACAGTACTTTAGGTGTGGTCTCACCAATGTCCTATACAACCGTAGCAAAACATCCTTACTTTCATAAAAGCAAAATACTGCTGATGCTGGAAATATGAAATAAAAACAGAGAATTCTAATGAATTAGTCAAACATAATTTCCCTTGCACAAAACCATGTTAACTCTGCCTGATTGCATTGAGATTTTCTAAGTGCCCTGCTGTAACCTTAATAATAGCATTTTCCCAATGACAGATGTTAGGTTAACCGATCTGTAGTTTCCTGCTTTCCCTCCTTTCTTGAATAGAGTAGTCACATTCGCTATTTTTCAATCTGATGGGACCTTTCCAGAATCTAGGGAATTTTAGAAAATTAAAACCAATGCATTTACTATTTCAGCAGCCACTTCCTTTAAGACCCTAGGATGAAGTCCATCAGGATCTGAGGACTTGTCAGCTTTTAGTTCTAATAATTTATTCAGTACCCTTTCCCTGGTGATTGTAATTACTTTAAGCTCCCCCCCTCCTTTTCACCACCTGTTCACATTTATTTCTGGGATGTTATTTGTATCCTCAATAGTGAAGACAGACGTAAAATATCTGTTCAGTTAATCCACCATTTCCTTATTTTCCATTATTCCTAGATCACTCTCTAGAGGACCAATGTTCACTTTAGTTTTTTCCTTTTTAAATACTGTAGAAAGTCCTACTATCTGCTTTTATATTTTTAGCCAGCTTTCTTTCATACTCTAATTTCTCCCTTCTTGTTAATCTTTTAGCCATTCTTTGCTGTTGTTTATATTCTGTCCAATCTTCTGACCTGTTACTCATCTTCGTGGAATTATATGTTTTGTCTTTCAATTTGATATTGTGATGGAACTCAAATACTTAACTTAATCTGAAGTTAGGTGGTTGGGAACTCCGGTTCCTGACGAGCCTCAGACCTTTCGCACTTGCGCCGGCTGGGAAATAGCCGCCCGTGTGCAGTTTGGGGTTTTCATGGCTTCAGACAGGGGACTAGACCTGCGCGCCTGCACAGAAGAAATGAAGTAATCATGGCACGAAGTGCAGATCATGCAATCTGAACCGGAGCACCATTACTGCAGAAGGTTTCCCAGCGAGTAGGACATGGGGAGGGGTCCCAGAAGAAAGCCCCAGGCAGGAACAAAGACAGGGATCAGAAACAGGTCCCAGAAGTCAAAAGAAGGGAGCAGAGAAATAGGCTCTGAGTTAAAGAGGGAGCTGCGAGGAGCAGCCTTGAAGCAAAGCGGGCTTGAGAAAGGCTTTGCAGCCGAAGGTTGGTGACTCTTTACCCCAGGCCTTTTGGAGCAGTGTTCTGCTTGGCACAGCCAGAGATCTGAAATTGTGTTTGGAAGGTAAAGTTTGAGTGTACTCAGAGATCCAGGCAAAGGAATCTCGAAAGGTGAGATTGAAACCCTGGAGGCGGATCCTTGTTGAATCCGTCCAAGTGGGAGTGATGTTCAGAGAGAATTCCAAGGTGAGATCTTCAAACATGGGGATTGGAAACCTTTGTGAGAAAGACAAAGTTTCAGTGAGCTTAGTTGGCTCACAATGTGCCGAACATCTGGGTGGTGTGAAAATGGATTTTTTTTAAATACTTTGGGAAATATTGTGTTATTCTATGAAGAAGGCTGCATGCGTGTGTCTCTGTGTGTGTGTGTGTAAAATTGATTTAATTAAGCTGGGGAAAGGTAACTAGAGATAGGCTGTCTGGGAGGTAAGACATGAAAGGATAAAGGCATTAGGTTTATGCATTTGTAATAAGATATGGTTTGAGGTACAAGGAAATAGGTTGGATCCAACATTTGCGTTTTTAGATAAGTTGAGAGTTTGTTTTAATATCAAAGGGAAGTCAGAGGCGATGAGTGTCATGAAGAGATATTAATGCCTATAATGTTATTGGAAATTATTTTTAAATTGGAGTCTGTCTATGTGTGTGTCTTAATTGGATTAAAGCTAGCTAGTCTGGGTGCTTTGATGTATAGCAGTTTGAGATGTTAATTGGGTAAACAGTAAGGAAGTTAAAAAGGTTACGTGTACATTTGCATTTGTTGAATAAAGCATTCAAGAGTAGGAGTAAAATCTTGCTCCTAGCTGGGAGACGCCAAGCAATGTGTTTATATTACTAATAAAATTAGTGGGATGAAAATGTTATTGTTAGAAGATGTGATGTTAAAAGCCTAATGATACAATGGAAAATGTACATTCAAAAGAGAAGCTAGGTATAAACATAAAGGAGTTTGTGTGTGTGTAAGTCAGAGGCATTTAAGATCTAACCAGCCTATAAGCCTACAACTGTGTCTGCAAATGAACCAAATTGCAAGGAACCTCATTTTTAATTCCAACGGTCAAATGTGCTTCACTGGGTGTCTGTTTAAAGTCTATGGGTTACTGTTCACTCGGTGGAGATTTACCTGGGTGTGATTAATTTGGGGATTTGTTTAAAAGTAATTGTGGTAGTAATTTGTAGACATGATCATGTGTTTAATTTGTTGTTAAATTAATAAATGTTTAATTTATTTTTATATTAAAAAAAATCCCTTGAGGGCTTGGTGGTCTTATTCCTGAATTCTGAGCTGCATTTCAAACATACCAATTGAAAATATAGGTTATGACAGTTGTTCAAGTTTCCCTCTGGGATTTAAACAACTCAGCATTTAACAACTGCTGCGTCATAACATGAGAAACATTTTTGCATCTTGCAGGAGTTCCATGGGTGAACAGAAGAGGTGTATTGCATTTTATTGACCAGAAAGCAGAGACAAAACAGAAACATGAAAGATTTTATATTTGGAACGATTTGAGTTTTAAGAGGTGTGAGAACAATGGAACCTGAGATGAAAGGGGGTGGGGGGTGGGGGGGGAAGATATTTTGGAGTTACTGTGGAGAGCTTAGGGGTTAGCTGTTGGTTGGCTGTGTGAGGAAGATCTCATGGAAAAAGATCTAGGCTGGGAGAAGATGCAGTTTGAATCAGCCATTCAGTCAAGGCAGAAAAGTCTTGAGCTGCAAAGTTCAGTCTTGTTCTGAAGCCTTGGATTTCCACAGCAGAGTGGAAGAGAGTTTAGGAGGCCGTGAGGTCTGCCTTTATTAAAGCTACAGCAGTTTGCCTTGGGTAATATTACTGGATTTTTATAATTTAACATCTATAAGGGATTGTTTCTTGGAAGGTGTTTACTTGCGGGTCTGACCAAGTAGGGAGTCTTTTGGAGGATTGTTTGTAAGACTAATTTTAACTGTGCAACTGTAATCTTATGTGCTTAAGTTTTCTTTTCTTCTTGTTAATAGAACTTGTACTTTTAATTTTTAAAATCCCGAAAGTGTCACTGGACTTCTTAAACAAAGAAACATAGAAAATAGGAGCAGGAGGCCATTCGGCCCTTCGAACCTGCTCCGCCACTCATCATGATCCTGGCTGATCATCCAACTCAATAGCCTGCTCCCGCTTTCTCCCCATATCCTTTGATCCCTTTTGCCCTAAGAGCTATATCTAACTCCTTCTTGAAAACATACAATGTTTTGGCCTCAACAACTTTCTGTGGTAGCGAATTCCACAGGCTCACCACTCTCTGGTTGAAGAAATTTCTCCTCATCTCAGCCCTAATGGTCTACCCCATATCCTCAGACTGTGACCCCTGGTTCTGGACCCCCCCACCATTGGGGACTCCCCCACCATCGGGAACATCCTTCCTGCATCCACCCTGTCTAGTCCTGTTAGAATTTTATAGGTTTCTGTGAGATCCCCCCATATTCTTCTGAACTCCAGCGAATATAATCCTAACCGACTCAATGTCTCCTCGTATGTCAGTCCCACCATCCCAGGAATCAGTCTGGTAAACCTTCGCTGCACTCCCTCTATATCAAGAACATCCTTCCTCAGATAAGGAGACCAAAACTGCACACAATATTCCAGGTATGGTCTCATCAAGGCCTTGCATAATTGTAGCAAGACATCCCTGCTCCTGTACTCGAATCCTCTGGCTATGAAGGCCAACATACCATTTGCCCTCTTTAGTGCCTGCTGCACCTGCATGCTTACCTTCAGTGACTGGTGTACAAGAACACCCAGGTCTCATTGCACATCCCCTTCTCTCAATTTATAGCCATTCAGATAATAATC